>NW_027640300.1:0-2632979 GCF_949606895.1 Notothenia rossii | reverse complement strand
CAGCAGTTCCCCTTCTGTCCGCCTCAAAGACCTCCGTGTTGGTCATGTTTGCATACACACCCGGACGGTGGCCATACAGGAGGCTCCAATGGAGGGTTAGATAGCCATATAGCAGGTACTGGGTGATTGAGGTCGGATTGCTAGCCATCAGGTCAAGGAGATCAGGGATGCGCTTCTCAGCGGCCGCCATGGCGGCGAGAAGCTCCGCCTGGCTCGGCAGACGATCCAGCTTGTCCCTCTTCACCTTAAACTGGTGGAGAGTGACAGACTTTTTCAAATCGTTAATGTTGGCTTTCACCTCTCTGATGATGTTGGTCATATCAGACTGGGTGAGCCTGCACCCCCGGAGCTTTGATGCAGACAAGTACCTCAGGAAATGGTTCACAGTCTTCAGGAACAACAGCGATGTTGTGACTGTCCGGCCCGACTCTGAAATATACTTGCTCCAGCCACGGACCCTCTTTGTGTCTTTTAGAAACAGCCAGTCTGACAGCCGGTCAAAACCATGGGCCATGAATACTATGAAGTTCTTTATCCGGCTGACATTGGACATACAATTCTCTTTCCGTTTTACTGTCGGTGCAAGACCCTCACAATGACCTCTGTATGTCTGAATGTACGTCTCCATGCTTTTAGGCAACGTGATTTCACGCATGGTATTCCGCAGTCCCTTCCCAGTGCACCATTGATTTTGGGAAGAGGGCCAGTCCTTAGCCAGATTAGCTTTCAGCTTATTGGAGACAGACGCACGGGTCTTCTGGCATACAGGGGTCTCACTACAGGAGGCTTCTACGGACCGCATGACAGTCTTCATCGGGGTCTTGCTTCCGGAGGCTTCTGGGGACCGCATCACAGACTTGAGAGGGATCTCACTCGCAGAGGCTTCTATGGACCGCATGACAGTCTTCACTGGGGTCTCACTACCGGAGGCTTCTGGGGACCACATGACAGTCTTCACTGGGGTCTTGCTTCCGGAGGCTTCTGGGGACCGCATCACAGACTTGAGAGGGATCTCACTCGCAGAGGCTTCTATGGACCGCATGACAGTCTTCACTGGGATCTCACTACCGGAGGCTTCTGGGGACCACATGACAGTCTTCACTGGGGTCTTGCTTCCGGAGGCTTCTGGGGACCGCATCACAGACTTGAGAGGGGTCTCACTACCGGAGGCTTTGTCGGACCGCATGACAGTCTTCACCGGGGTCTTGCTTCCGGAGGCTTCTGGGGACCGCATGACAGTCTTCACCGGGGTCTCACTACCGGAGGCTTTGTCGGACCGCATGACAGTCTTCACCGGGGTCTTGCTTCCGGAGGCTTCTGGGGACCGCATCACAGACTTGAGGGGGTCTCACTCGCAGAGGCTTCTATGGACCGCATGACAGTCTTCACCGGGGTCTTGAGAGGGGTATTGCTGCCGGAGGCTACTGAGTTCATGTCGGGGGTACTTGGGATTGCTACGCCCTTAAATCGTATACATTCTTCGTCTTCCTCAAGCAGAGCAGCAGTGGCATTCTGCTTCCTGGGTTTTAGACCCTGTTTTAGCCTCGAGCGCAGGGTCTTCACCTCATCAATGAGGGCATCCTTCTGAGCCCTCAATGCCACATTGTCCAGCCTCACCTGCATGCAGTCCTCTTCGTCACACTCGGTATGTGGGGAGAAGGGTGGAGGGTGCACCGGGTATTCCTCCTCATTGTCTATATCCAATGATGTAGCCATTCCAATGATGGGATTAGTCTCTCGGAGGTCATGGAGCAACTGCAGGGCCACACTATGCTTCAGCCTTGCCATGACCTGATGTGCCTCATCTCGGGAGAACTCAGGGTGGTCACGAGTTACATGACGGTGTAGTTTCCTCCCAGCATACGAACACCCTGTGATGGGACAGGGTTTGGTCCGAACATTTATTCTACCACTGGCCATTTTAAGAATGATGCCTCTTTCATCCAGGTTCCGCACTGCATGTTTGTGCTTAAGGTGCTTATTCAAAGCCAGATAGCGGAGGCTGCACACCGGGCATTCGGTCAACATCCTTCCAAAAACACACACAATGAATTCTATTTAAATGGTTTTCTGTTTCTCCGTTTATATGCGTTAGCCAACTGCTGATTGCAACCATGGGTCCGATGCTTCAATGCAGGGAACACGGACCAAGGGGAGGACTTGGGTTACCACCTGGTTAAAATGGTCCCACCTCCGCACCAACGCGACTGGCGATGGGTCCGATACATTGATTGTTTTTTGTTTCATGGTTCTGCCACGAACTCACAAGACAGTTTTGGGTACAAAACGTGGGGGTAACAGTACCTCCGGGCGCTCCGTCCCGCTCCGGCTTTCGCCGCAGCGGGGGGAGGAGGCATTGAACCCCTCGCACCTGCCCCCGGAGGAGGCAGGGGAGTCAGGTACCCGGAGGCGCACGGTGGACGGCCAGGGCGAGACCGCCACACCGCACTGGAGTCAGAGTTCCGAGTTTTTCGAGCCAGGTCCCGGTGAAACGCAGTACGGAGCACCCGGCAGGAACCTCCAGCAGACCCCCCCGCGCGGTTCCCTCGTCCCTCGGAAGAGGCGGAGAGGTGGGTGTTTTTCATCTGCTGGCGGACTGCCGGGGAGAACGTGCTGCTCGGGAGCCAGGCTCAGAGTTAGTGGAAGTGAGAGCCCGTGCACCTGCCTTTTACAGCAGGCACGCGCTGGTATCGGGGTGGGGAGAGAAGGTAGATGCAGAGGCTGCAGAAACAGCCAGAGCCTTTCCCCTCTAACACACCCCTCATTTGGTTCATGAGCACTGGGCAGAGTCCCCTGTCAACTCTCCTTATATTCCTCCGGAGACCAGTTGGGAAATGGCAGCATCCCACTTCACCTGGTAGACCATATCGTTAAATGAGCTCAGTAATGTACTGCACAACATCACATGGGTAAAATGAGCTATATCATGCACTGCAAAATCACATTTGGTTTATTTCCAAAAAGCCTGGAAAAAACACATATCCATCATGTCCTGTAAAATATCATTCTTTGTTTATGTCCGCTCCAGGATTACCCGTAGTTTGGATGAACCGACCGCCAAGCACCGGAAGCTGGACCCGGGGGAGGAGGACACCCTCCGATGGCGGGTCAAATTTGATGATACCGCAGCTGGCTGGACACTAGCCGTAGAAGAACACCTGGGCGGGACCAGGCATGTCCCTCTTTGCAGACAAGCATATGCGCTCCCAGGAGCAGAGTCAATCCCACAGTTTGGAGGAACCGACCGCCAAGCACCGGAAGCTGGACCCGGGGAGGAGGCCCTCCGATGGCGGGTCAAATTTGATGATACCGCAGCTGGCTGGACACTAGCCGTAGAAGAACACCTGGGCGGGACCAGGCATGTCCCTCTTTGCAGACAAGCATATGCGCTCCCAGGAGCAGAGTCAATCCCACAGTTTGGAGGAACCGACCGCCAAGCACCGGAAGCTGGACCCGGGGAGGAGGCCCTCCGATGGCGGGTCAAATTTGATGATACCGCAGCTGGCTGGACACTAGCCGTAGAAGAACACCTGGGCGGGACCAGGCATGTCCCTCTTTGCAGACAAGCATATGTGCTCCCAGGAGCAGAGTCAATCCCACAGTTTGGAGGAACCGACCGCCAAGCACCGGAAGCTGGACCCGGGGAGGAGGCCCTCCGATGGCGGGTCAAATTTGATGATACCGCAGCTGGCTGGACACTAGCTGTAGAAGAACACCTGGGCGGGACCAGGCATGTCCCTCTTTGCAGACAAGCATATGCGCTCCCAGGAGCAGAGTCAATCCCACAGTTTGGAGGAACCGACCGCCAAGCACCGGAAGCTGGACCCGGGGAGGAGGCCCTCCGATGGCGGGTCAAATTTGATGATACCGCAGCTGGCTGGACACTAGCCGTAGAAGAACACCTGGGCGGGACCAGGCATGTCCCTCTTTGCAGACAAGCATATGCGCTCCCAGGAGCAGAGTCAAACCCGCAGTTTGGAAGAACCGACCGCCAGAGCACCGGCACGAAGCCGGGCCGGCGGAGGCCTTCCGATGGCGGGTCACGTTTGCCATTCGATCAATGTCTTTGCAGACAAGCATATATGTGGTTGTTACGCAGGATCAAACAGGTAGTTTGATGAAGTAGGGTCCTGTGCCCGGAGCAAGGCCAATTGCTGAATGCCGCAGCCGACTAAGGCCGCTATGCCACAGTGGAGGATGAGAGAAACAGGTGTTTGTTTTGCATTCCGTGGCAAAGAGGGGAGGTGGAACTTCCACCCCGCTACGGAACCTGTGGTGGGACCCCTGAGTCAGACGGTTCGTCTTGGAAACGCTTCATATCGGTCGGCCTGGGAGGTAAGAGACACGCAGGGTAACGGACACGCAGGGTTACCCCCACGCAGCCCACGCAACACGGAGGAGGCAGGGGAGTCTGGTACCCGGAGGCGCATGGCCGCAACACCGCACTGGAGTCAGGGTTTCGAGTTTTTCGAGCCAGGTCCCAGTGAACGCAAGACTCCAGCAGGAGCCTCCAGCAGACCCCCCCGACGTTTCCCTCGTCCCTCCCGGCCATCAGAGTCGAACCCGCAGTTCGGAGGAACCGACCGCCAGAGCACCGGCACGAGGCCGGGCCGGCGGAGGCCCTCCGATGGCGGGTCGCGTTTGCCATTCGATCATTGAGAAATCAGAAGAGGAAGGGGGAAAAAAAAGACTAACTTGTCTTTTTGGAGTTCCATAAAAAATGGGTGAAAATGAAAAAATGTATCCGAGAATAGTGCCCCATAAGGCGGGTAAAGTCCCCTGTCAACTCCCCTCACCTTCCTCCACACTCTGAAAAAGTCAGAGTTATTTTTTGGAGAACCATCAAAAATGGGTGAAAATGAAAAAATGTATCCGAGAATAGTGCCCCATAAGGCGGGTAAAGTCCCCTGTCAACTCCCCTCACCTTCCTCCACACTCTGAAAAAGTCAGAGTTATTTTTTGGAGAACCATCAAAAATGGGTGAAAATGAAAAAATGTATCCGAGAATAGTGCCCCATAAGGCGGGTAAAGTCCCCTGTCAACTCCCCTCACCTTCCTCCACACTCTGAAAAAGTCAGAGTTATTTTTTGGAGAACCATCAAAAATGGGTGAAAATGAAAAAATGTATCCGAGAATAGTGCCCCATAAGGCGGGTAAAGTCCCCTGTCAACTCCCCTCACCTTCCTCCACACTCTGAAAAAGTCAGAGTTATTTTTTGGAGAACCATCAAAAAGGGCTAAAAGTGTTGAAATGTATCCGAGAATAGTGCCCCATAAGGCGGATAAAGTCCCCTGTCAACTCCCCTCACCTTCCTCCAGAGCCCAGTTCAAAAACTTTAAGTTTGGTAAGAACCATGCTGGGGGGTCTCCAGGCAACAAAATATATCCGAGCCAAAGTGTACATACAGCGGATGAATTCCTCCATGAAGTTACACAGCCGTTTTTTTTCTGAGTCCTCTCAAAAACCGGGTTTCCGATTTCGTGCAGAAGGTAGCTTGTAAAACATGAACGTTTTTTTACAACGGAGGAGGGGAAGTCTGGATTCCCCTCTCCGTTGTACCTTGCAACGGGGGAGGGGAAAAGTGTTCGGCGCTTCGTCCCGAAGCGCCGAACACTTTTCCCCTTCTCCAATTTTCAGATCCCCTCTCCCATGTAATTTTAAAAGTTCATTTTTTGATTATTTTAACATATAATTGACCGTTTTCTTTCATTTTGTTTTTCTTTCCACGGGTGGGGGCCTATGTCAGGCTGCCTATGAGCTCCCAAATTTGGCCCGGATCATCCGGGATTTGTGGGATAAGCTCCATAAACTGACAAAGTCATCCAAATATGTCGCTTTTATAGCCCAAATATATATCATGCAAATACATTAAAATAGTAAAAGGTACGATTGTGCTCGGCATTAACCGCAATTTGATTTATATAGCCCCCAAACAATGATTAAAAATCATTTTCGTGGGGAAAAGTGTTAAAACGCCTGATTAAAGCATTTGCGGGACCCCAGCGAGCTCCAGACTAGTTGCATTGTGTCGGGGACCCTCCGCAATGATAAGACCCATCATTTAAATACAAAAAACACCATTAAAAGTCACTTTTAAGGGCAAAAAACAGCCTCTGTCCACTTCGTTAACAAACTGATAGGCAAATGGACAAAAGTGTGATTAAAGCATTTACGGGACCCCAGCGAGCTCCAGACTAGTTGCATTGTGTCGGGGACCCTGGAGAACGATAAGACCCATCATTTAAATGCCAAAAACACCATTAAAAGTCACTTTTAAGGGCAAAAAACAGCCTCTGTCTACTTCGTTAACAAACTGATAGGCAAATGGACAAAAGTGTGATTAAAACATTTGCGGGACCCCCGCGAGCTCCGGACTAGTTGCATTGTGTCGGGGACCCTGGAGAACGATAAGACCCATAATTTAAATACAAAAAACACCATTAAAAGTCACTTTTAGGGCCGAAAAACAGCCTCTGTCCACTTCGTTAACAAACTGATAGGCAAATGGACAAAAGTGTGATTAAAGCATTTGCGGGACCCCCGCGAGCTCCAGACTAGTTGCATTGTGTCGGGGACCCTCCGCAATGATAAGACCCATCATTTAAATACCAAACCCACCATTAAAAGTCACTTTTAGGGGCGAAAAACAGCCTCTGTCCACTTCGTTAACAAACTGATAGGCAAATGGACAAAAGTGTGATTAAAGCATTTGCGGGACCCCCGCGAGCTCCAGACTATGTGCATTGTGTCGGGGACCCTGGAGAATGATAAGACCCATCATTTAAATGCAAAAACCCCCATTAAAAGTCACTTTTAGGGGCGAAAAACAGCCTCTGTCCACTTCGTTAACAAACTGATAGGCAAATGGACAAAAGTGTGATTAAAGCATTTGCGGGACCCGAGCGAGCTCCAGACTAGTTGCATTGTGTCGGGGACCCTGGAGAATGATAAGACCCATCATTTAAATGCAAAAACCCCCATTAAAAGTCACTTTTAGGGGCGAAAAACAGCCTCTGTCCACTTTGTTAACAAACTGATAGGCAAATGAACAAAAGTGTGATTAAAGCATTTTGCGGGACACCAGTGAGCTCCAGAATAGTTGCATTGTGTCGGGGACCCTGGAGAACGATAAGACCCATCATTTAAATACAAAAAACACCATTAAAAGTCACTTTTAAGGGCAAAAAACAGCCTCTGTCCACTTCGTTAACAAACTGATAGGCAAATGGACAAAAGTGTGATTAAAGCATTTTGCGGGACCCCAGCGAGCTCCAGACTAGTTGCATTGTGTCGGGGACCCTCCGCAATGATAAGACCCATCATTTAAATACAAAAAACACCATTAAAAGTCACTTTTAAGGGCAAAAAACAGCCTCTGTCCACTTCGTTAACAAACTGATAGGCAAATGGACAAAAGTGTGATTAAAGCATTTTGCGGGACCCCAGCGAGCTCCAGACTTGTATGTGTCGGGGACCCTGGAGAACGATAAGACCCATCATTTAAATACAAAAAACACCATTAAAAGTCACTTTTAAGGGCAAAAAACAGCCTCTGTCCACTTCGTTAACAAACTGATAAGCAAATGGACAAAAGTGTGATTAAAGCATTTGCGGGACCCCAGCGAGCTCCAGACTAGTTGCATTGTGTCGGGGACCCTCCGCAATGATAAGACCCATCATTTAAATACAAAAAACACAGTTAAAAGTCACTTTTAAGGGCAAAAAACAGCCTCTGTCCACTTCGTTAACAAACTGATAGGCAAATGGACAAAAGTGTGATTAAAGCATTTGCGGGACCCGAGCGAGCTCCAGACTAGTTGCATTGTGTAGGGAACCCTGGAGAACGATAAGACCCATCATTTAAATACAAAAAACACCATTAAAAGTCACTTTTAAGGGCAAAAAACAGCCTCTGTCCACTTCGTTAACAAACTGATAGGCAAATGGACAAAAGTGTGATTAAAGCATTTGCGGGACCCCCGCGAGCTCCAGACTAGTTGCATTGTGTCGGGGACCCTCCGCAATGATAAGACCCATCATTTAAATACAAAAAACACCATTAAAAGTCACTTTTAAGGGCAAAAAACAGCCTCTGTCCACTTCGTTAACAAACTGATAGGCAAATGGACAAAAGTGTGATTAAAGCATTTGCGGGACCCCCGCGAGCTCCAGACTAGTTGCATTGTGTCGGGGACCCTGGAGAACGATAAGACCCATCATTTAAATACAAAAAACACCATTAAAAGTCACTTTTAGTGCCGAAAAACAGCCTCTGTCCACTTCGTTAACAAACTGATAGGCAAATGGACAAAAGTGTGATTAAAGCATTTGCGGGACCCGAGCGAGCTCCAGACTAGTTGCATTGTGTCGGGGACCCTGGAGAACGATAAGACCCATCATTTAAATACAAAAAACACCATTAAAAGTCACTTTTAAGGGCAAAAAACAGCCTCTGTCCACTTCGTTAACAAACTGATAGGCAAATGGACAAAAGTGTGATTAAAGCATTTGCGGGACCCCAGCGAGCTCCAGACTAGTTGCATTGTGTCGGGGACCCTGGAGAATGATAAGACCCATCATTTAAATACAAAAAACACCATTAAAAGTCACTTTTAGGGGCGAAAAACAGCCTCTGTCCACTTCGTTAACAAACTGATAGGCAAATGGACAAAAGTGTGATTAAAGCATTTGCGGGACCCCCGCGAGCTCCAGACTATGTGCATTGTGTCGGGGACCCTGGAGAATGATAAGACCCATCATTTAAATGCCAAAAACACCATTAAAAGTCACTTTTAGGGGCGAAAAACAGCCTCTGTCCACTTCGTTAACAAACTGATAGGCAAATGGACAAAAGTGTGATTAAAGCATTTGCGGAACCCCCGCGAGCTCCAGACTATGTGCATTGTGTCGGGGACCCTGGAGAATGATAAGACCCATCATTTAAATGCCAAAAACACCATTAAAAGTCACTTTTAAGGGCAAAAAACAGCCTCTGTCCACTTCGTTAACAAACTGATAGGCAAATGGACAAAAGTGTGATTAAAGCATTTTGCGGGACCCCAGCGAGCTCCAGACTAGTTGCATTGTGTCGGGGACCCTGGAGAACGATAAGACCCATCATTTAAATGCAAAACCCACCATTAAAAGTCACTTTTAGGGGCGAAAAACAGCCTCTGTCCACTTCGTTAACAAACTGATAGGCAAATGGACAAAAGTGTGATTAAAGCATTTGCGGGACCCCAGCGAGCTCCAGACTAGTTGCATTGTGTCGGGGACCCTCCGCAATGATAAGACCCATCATTTAAATACAAAAAACACCATTAAAAGTCACTTTTAAGGGCAAAAAACTGCCTCTGTCCACTTCGTTAACAAACTGATAGGCAAATGGACAAAAGTGTGATTAAAGCATTCGCGGGACCCCCGCGAGCTCCAGACTAGTTGCATTGTGTCGGGGACCCTGGAGAACGATAAGACCCATCATTTAAATGCAAAACCCACCATTAAAAGTCACTTTTAGGGGCGAAAAACAGCCTCTGTCCACTTCGTTAACAAACTGATAGGCAAATGGACAAAAGTGTGATTAAAGCATTTGCGGGACCCCAGCGAGCTCCAGACTAGTTGCATTGTGTCGGGGACCCTCTGCAATGATAAGACCCATCATTTAAATACAAAAAACACCATTAAAAGTCACTTTTAGGGGCGAAAAACAGCCTCTGTCTACTTCGTTAACAAACTGATAGGCAAATGGACAAAAGTGTGATTAAAGCATTTGCGGGACCCCCGCGAGCTCCAGACTATGTGCATTGTGTCGGGGACCCTGGAGAATGATAAGACCCATCATTTAAATGCCAAAAACACCATTAAAAGTCACTTTTAAGGGCAAAAAACAGCCTCTGTCCACTTCGTTAACAAACTGATAGGCAAATGGACAAAAGTGTGATTAAAGCATTTGCGGGACCCCAGCGAGCTCCAGACTAGTTGCATTGTGTCGGGGACCCTCCGCAATGATAAGACCCATCATTTAAATACAAAAAACACCATTAAAAGTCACTTTTAAGGGCAAAAAACAGCCTCTGTCCACTTTGTTAACAAACTGATAGGCAAATGGACAAAAGTGTGATTAAAGCATTTGCGGGACCCCAGCGAGCTCCAGACTAGTTGCATTGTGTCGGGGACCCTGGAGAACGATAAGACCCATCATTTAAATGCCAAAAACACCATTAAAAGTCACTTTTAAGGGCAAAAAACAGCCTCTGTCCACTTCGTTAACAAACTGATAGGCAAATGGACAAAAGTGTGATTAAAGCATTTTGCGGGACCCCAGCGAGCTCCAGACTATTTGCATTGTGTCGGGGACCCTGGAGAACGATAAGACCCATCATTTAAATACAAAAAACACCATTAAAAGTCACTTTTAGGGGCGAAAAACAGCCTCTGTCCACTTCGTTAACAAACTGATAGGCAAATGGACAGAAGGGGGAACACGGCCCAGCCGCTGCTCCGCTGCTCCAGACTATGTGCAATGTGTCGGGGACCCTCCACAATGATAAGACCCATAATTTAAATGCAAAACCCACCATTAAAAGTCACTTTTAGGGGCGAAAAACAGCCTCTGTCCACTTCGTTAACAAACTGATAGGCAAATGGACAAAAGTGTGATTAAAGCATTTGCGGGACCCCCGCGAGCTCCAGACTATGTGCATTGTGTCGGGGACCCTGGAGAATGATAAGACCCATCATTTAAATGCCAAAAACACCATTAAAAGTCACTTTTAAGGGCAAAAAACAGCCTCTGTCCACTTCGTTAACAAACTGATAGGCAAATGGACAAAAGTGTGATTAAAGCATTTTGCGGGACCCCAGCGAGCTCCAGACTAGTTGCATTGTGTCGGGGACCCTGGAGAACGATAAGACCCATCATTTAAATACAAAAAACACCATTAAAAGTCACTTTTAGGGGCGAAAAACAGCCTCTGTCCACTTCGTTAACAAACTGATAGGCAAATGGACAGAAGGGGGAACACGGCCCAGCCGCTGCTCCGCTGCTCCAGACTATGTGCAATGTGTCGGGGACCCTCCACAATGATAAGACCCATCATTTAAATGCAAATCCCACCATTAAAAGTCACTTTTAGGGGCGAAAAACAGCCTCTGTCCACTTCGTTAACAAACTGATAGGCAAATGGACAAAAGTGTGATTAAAGCATTTGCGGGACCCCAACGAGCTCCAGACTAGTTGCATTGTTTCGGGGACCCTCCGCAATGATAAGACCCATCATTTAAATACAAAAAACACCATTAAAAGTCACTTTTAAGGGCAAAAAACAGCCTCTGTTCACTTCGTTAACAAACTGACAGGCAAATGGACAAAAGTGTGATTAAAGCATTTGCGGGACCCCAGCGAGCTCCAGACTAGTTGCATTGTGTCGGGGACCCTCCGCAATGATAAGACCCATCATTTAAATACAAAAAACACCATTAAAAGTCACTTTTAGGGGCGAAAAACAGCCTCTGTCCACTTCGTTAACAAACTGATAGGCAAATGGACAGAAGGGGGAACACGGCCCAGCCGCTGCGCCGCTGCTCCAGACTATGTGCATTGTGTCGGGGAGCCAGGTCAAACCCCTCCATGCACACCGCCAGAACCAGAACCTCACGACCCTGGTGACCTTAAAGGTGTTTGTCTTTGTTTGTTTTTGTATTCCACATAGACAAGCTGGGGTTCAGCACCACGCACAGAGCCTGCCCGCTACCTCCAGGGCGCATCACCACATTTTACAAGCCAGGAAAGGTGCATGGATCCTGGGTAAACATTGATTAAGTGTTTTTAAATGTGTGGAACAGTGTTTTGTCACTTTCAAAACTCTCCTGTCATTGACCGGAGAATTTGGGTCGATGTTGTATTCAATCTGGCCATTAATATTCCAGTGAGACGAAGTACGTACATTGACCGGAGTGATCCCATGTTAATTTTGTCCAAATACCGGAACATTCCCTAACCCTTTTTTTCGGAGTGACTAGATGGGGTGTCCTGCTATCACCCTGGAGTGCGATGGGTCTTTGATACTGGACAGTGTTTGTTTTATTCTCATCTAAAAACAGGGATGATAGCTCATACAATAGAGATTTCAAAGGTCTTTTATTTTGAAACTGTAATTCAGAATCTCCTGATTCTCCCTGAGTGACTAGGTGGGGTTTCATGCTATCACCCTGGAGTGAGATGGGTCTTTGATACTGGACAGTGTTTGTTTTATTCTCATCTAAAAACAGGGATGATAGCTCATACAATAGAGATTTCAAAGGTCTTTTATTTTGAATGTCTACATCAGAATGTCCTGATTCTCCCAGGGTGACTAGGTGGGGTGTCCTGCTACATCTGGAGTTAGATGAGTCTTTGATACTGGACAGTTTTGGTTTTATTCTCATCTAAAAACAGGGATGATAGCTCATATATGAGACTTCAAAGGTCTTTTATTTTGAAACTCTACATCAGAAAGCCTTGATTCTCCCTGAGTGACTAGGTGGGGTGTCCTGTTATCACCCTGAAGGGAATTGAGTATTTGATATTGGACAGTGTTTGTTTTATTCTTATCTAAATGCAGAGGGATGATAGCTCATATATGAGATTTCAAAAGTCTTTTATTTTGAAACTCTACATCAGAATGTCCTGATTCTCCCTGAGTGACTAGGTGGGGTGTCCTGCTATCACCCTGGAGTGAGATGAGTTTTTGATAATGGACAGTTATTGTTTTATTCTCATCTAAAAACAGGGATGATAGCTCATATATGAGAATACAAAGGTATTTTATTTTGAAACTCTACATCAGAATGTCCTGATTTTTTCTGAGTGACTAGATGGGGTGTCCTGCTATCAACATGGAGTTAGATGAGTCTTTGATACTGGACAGTGTTTGTTTTACTCCAATCTAAAAACAGGGATGATAGCTCATATATGAGACTTCAAAGGTATTTTATTTTGAAACTCTAAATCAGAATGTCCTGATTCTCCCTGAGTGACTAGGTGGGGTGTCCTGCTATCACCCTGGAGTGAGATGCGTCTTTGATACTGGACAGTTTTTGTTTTATTCTCATCTAAAAACAGGGATGATAGCTCATGCAATAAAGATTTCAAATGTCTTTTATTTTGAAACTGTACATCAGAATGTCCTGATCTTTTCTGGGTTCTCTAGGTGGGGTGTCCTGCTATCACCCTGGAGTGAGATGAGTCTTTAATACTGGAGAGTTTTTGTTTTATTCTCATCTAAACTGAGAGGGATTATAGCTCATATATGAGATTTCAAAGGTATTTTATTTTGAAACTCTACATAAGAATGTCCTGATTTTTCTTCGGAGTGACTAGATGGGGTGTCCTGCTATCACCCTGGAGTGAGATAGCTCTTTGATACTGGACAGTGTTTGTTTTATTCTCATCTAAAAACAGGGATGATAGCTCATACAATAGAGATTTAAAAGGTATTTTATTTTGAAACTCTACATCAGAATCTCCTGATTCTTCCTGAGTGACTAGGTGGGGTGTCAAGCTATCACCCTGGAGTGAGATGTGTCTTTGATACTGGAGAGTCTTTGTTTTATTCTCATCTAAACAGAGAGGGATGATAGCTCATACATGAGATTTCAAAGGTCTTTTATTTTGAAACTCTACATCAGAATGTCCTGATTTTTTCTGAGTGACTAGATGGGGAGTCCTGCTGTCACCATGGAGTTAGATGAGTCTTTGATACTGGACAGTGTGTGTTTTATTCCCATCTAAAAACAGGGATGATAGCTCATATATGAGACTTCAAAGGTATTTTATTTTGAAACTCTAAATCAGAATGTCCTGATTCTCCCTGAGTGACTAGGTGGGGTGTCCTGCTATCACCCTGGATTGAGATGAGTCTTTGATACTGGACTTTTTTTGTTTTATTCTCATCTAAAAACAGGGATGATAGCTCATGCAATAGAGATTTCAAAGGTCTTTTATGTTGAAACTGTACATCAGAATGTCCTGATTCTCCCTGAGTGACTAGGTGGGGTGTCCTGCTATCACCCTGGAGTGAGATGAGTCTTTGATACTGGACAGTTATTGTTTAATTCTCATCTAAAAACAGGGATGATAGCTCATATATGAGACTTCAAAGGTCTTTTATTTTGAAATTCTACATCAGAATGTCCTGATTTTTTCTGAGTGACTAGATGGGGTGTCCTGCTATTACCATGGAGTTAGATGAGTCTTTGATATTGGACAGTGTTTGTTTTATTCCCATAGAGATTTCAAATGTCTTTTATTTTGAAACTCTACATCAGAATGTCCTGATTCTCCCTGAGTGACTAGGTGGGGTGTCCTGTTATCACCCTGAAGTGAAATAAATATTTCATACTGGACAGTTTTTGTTTTATTCTTATCTAAATACAGAGGGATGATAGCTCATATATGAGATTTCAAAGGTCTTTTATTTTGAAACTGTACATCAGAATATCCTGATTCTCCCTGAGTGACTAGGTGGGGTGTCATGCTATCACCATGGAGTTAGATGGGTCTTTGATACTGGACAGTGTTTGTTTTATTTTCATCTAAAAACAGGGATGATAGCTCATACAATAGAGATTTCAAAGGTCTTTTATTTTGAAACTCTACATCAGAATGTCCGGATTCTCCCTGAGTGACTAGGTGGGGTGTCATGTTATCACCCTGAAGGAAAATGAGTATTTGATACTGGACGGTTTTTATTTTATTCTTATCTAAATACAGAGGGATGATAGCTCATATATTAGATTTCAAAGGTCTTTTATTTTGAAACTCTACATCAGAATGTCCTGATTCTCCCTGAGTGACTAGGTGGGGTGTCCTGCTATCACCCTGGAGTGAGATGCGTCTTTGATACTGGACAGTTTTTGTTTTATTCTCATCTAAAAACAGGGATGATAGCTCATACAATAGAGATTTCAAAGGTATTTTATTTTGAAACTCTAAATCAGAATGTCCTGATTTTTTTTGAGTGACTAGATGGGGTGTCCTGCTATCACCCTGGCGTGAGATGAGTCTTTGATACTGGAGAGTCTTTGTTTTATTCTCATCTAAACAGAGAGGGATGATAGCTCATATATTAGATTTCAAAGGTCTTTTATTTTGAAACTCTACATCAGAATGTTCTGATTTTTTCTGAGTGACTAGATGGGGTGTCCTGCTATCACCATGGATTTAGATGAGTCTTTGATACTGGACAGTGTTTGTTTTATTCCAATCTAAAAACAGGGATGATAGCTCATACAATAGAGATGTCAAAGGTCTTTTATTTTGAAACACTACATCAGAATGTCCTGATGTTTTCTCAGTTCTCTAGGTGGGGTGTCCTGCTATCACCCTGGAGTGAGATGCGTCTTTGATACTGGAGAGTTTTTGTTTTATTCTCATCTAAACAGAGAGGGATGATAGCTCATATATGAGATTTCAAAGGTATTTTATTTTGAAACTCTACATCAGAATGTCCTGATTTGTTTTCGGAGTGACTAGAAAGGGTGTCCTGCTATAAACCTATAGTGAGAGGAGTCTTTGATACTGGACAGTTTTTGTTTTATTCTCAACTAAAAACAGGGATGATAGCTCATGCAATAGAGATTTCAAATGTCTTTTATTTTGAAACTCTACATCAGAATCTCCTGATTCTCCCTGAGTGACTAGGTGGGGTGTCATGCTATCACCCTGGAGTGAGATGTGTCTTTGATACTGGAGAATCTTTGTTTTATTCTCATCTAAACAGAGAGGGATGATAGCTCATACATGAGATTTCAAAGGTCTTTTATTTTGAAACTCTAAATCAGAATGTCCTGATTTTTTCTGAGTTACTAGATGGGGTGTCCTGCTGTCACCATGGAGTTAGATGAGTCTTTGATACTGGACAGTGTGTGTTTTATTCCCATCTAAAAACAGGGATGATAGCTCATATATGAGACTTCAAAGGTATTTTATTTTGAAACTCTACATCAGAATGTCCTGATTCTCCCTGAGTGACTAGGTGGGGTGTCCTGCTATCACCCTGGATTGAGATGAGTCTTTGATACTGGACAGTTTTTGTTTTATTTTCATCTAAATACAGGGATGATAGCTCATACAATAGAGATTACAAAGGTCTTTTATTTTGAAACTCTACATCAGAATGTTCTGATTCTCCCTGAGTGACTAGGTGGGGTGTCCTGCTATCACCCTGGATTGAGATCTGTCTTTGATACTGGACAGTTTTTGTTTTATTCTCATCTAAAAACAGGGATGATAGCTCATACAATAGAGATTTCAAAGGTCTTTTATTTTGAAACTGTACTTCAGAATCTCCTGATTCTCCCTGAGTGACTAGGTGGGGTGTCATGCTATCACCCTGGAGTGAGATGGGTCTTTGATACTGGACAGTGTTTGTTTTATTCTCATCTAAAAACAGGGATGATAGCTCATACAATAGAGATTTCAAAGGTATTTTATTTTGAATGTCTACATCAGAATGTCCTGATTCTCCCTGAGTGACTAGGTGGGGTGTCCTGCTATCACCCTGGAGTGAGATGAGTTTTTGATACTGGACAGTTATTGTTTTATTCTCATCTAAAAACAGGGATGATAGCTCATATATGAGAATTCAAAGGTATTTTATTTTGAAACTCTACATCAGAATGTCCTGATTTTTTCTGAGTGACTAGATGGGGTGTCCTGCTATCACCCTGGATTGAGATGAGTCTTTGATATTGGAGAGTTTTTGTTTTATTATCATCTAAACAGAGAGGGATGATAGCTCATATATGAGATTTCAAAGGTCTTTTATTTTGAAACTCTACATCAGAATTTCCTGATTTTTTCTGAGTGACTAGATGGGGTGTCCTGCTATCACCATGGAGTTAGATGAGTCTTTGATACTGGACAGTGTTTGTTTTATTCCAATCTAAATATAGGGATGATAGCTCATATATGAGACTTCAAAGGTATTTTATTTTGAAACTCTAAATCAGAATGTCCTGATTCTCCCTGAGTGACTAGGTGGGGTGTCCTGCTATCACCCTGGAGTGAGATGCGTCTTTGATACTGGACAGTTTTTGTTTTATTCTCATCTAAAAACAGGGATCATAGCTCATGCAATAGAGATTTCAAATGTCTTTTATTTTGAATGTCTACATCAGAATGTCCTGATCTTTTCTGGGTTCTCTAGGTGGGGTGTCCTGCTATCACCCTGGAGTGAGATGAGTCTTTGATACTGGACAATGTTTGTTTTATTCCCATCTAAAAACAGGGATGATAGCTCATACAATAGAGATTTCAAAGGTCTTTTATTTTGAATGTCTACATCAGAATGTCCTGATTCTGCCAGGGTGACTAGGTGGGGTGTCCTGCTACACCCTGGAGTTAGACGAGTCTTTGATACTGGACAGTTTGTGTTTTATTCTCATCTAAAAACAGGGATGATAGCTCATATATGAGACTTCAAAGGTATTTTATTTTGAAACTCTACATCAGAAAGCCCTGATTCTCCCTGAGTGACTAGGTGGGGTGTCCTGTTATCACCCTGAAGGGAATTGAGTATTTGATACTGGACAGTGTTTGCTTTATTCTTATCTAAATGCAGAGGGATGATAGCTCATATATGAGATTTCAAAGGTCTTTTATTTTGAAACTCTACATCAGAATGTCCTGATTCTCCCTGAGTGACTAGGTGGGGTGTCCTGCTATCACCCTGGAGTGAGATGAGTTTTTGTTACTGGACAGTTATTGTTTTATTCTCATCTAAAAAAAGGGATGATAGCTCATATATGAGAATTCAAAGGTATTTTATTTTGAAACTCTACATCAGAATGTCCTGATTTTTTCTGAGTGACTAGATGGGGTGTCCTGCTATCACCCTGGATTGAGATGAGTCTTTGATATTGGAGAGTTTTTGTTTTATTATCATCTAAACAGAGAGGGATGATAGCTCATATATGAGACTTCAAAGGTATTTTATTTTGAAACTCTAAATCAGAATGTCCTGATTCTCCCTGAGTGACTAGGTGGGGTGTCCTGCTATCACCCTGGAGTGAGATGCGTCTTTGATACTGGACAGTTTTTGTTTTATTCTCATCTAAAAACAGGGATGATAGCTCATGCAATAGAGATTTCAAATGTCTTTTATTTTGAAACTGTACATCAGAATGTCCTGATCTTTTCTGGGTTCTCTAGGTGGGGTGTCCTGCTATCACCCTGGAGTGAGATGAGTCTTTAATACTGGAGAGTTTTTGTTTTATTCTCATCTAAACTGAGAGGGATGATAGCTCATATATGAGATTTCAAAGGTCTTTTATTTTGAAACTCTACATAAGAATGTCCTGATTTTTCTTTGGAGTGACTAGATGGGGTGTCCTGCTATCACCCTGGAGTGAGATAGGTCTTTGATACTGGACAGTGTTTGTTTTATTCTCATCTAAAAACAGGGATGATAGCTCATACAATAGAAATTTAAAAGGTCTTTTATTTTGAAACTCTACATCAGAATCTCCTGATTCTTCCTGAGTGACTAGGTGGGGTGTCATGCTATCACCCTGGAGTGAGATGTGTCTTTGATACTGGAGAGTCTTTGTTTTATTCTCATCTAAACAGAGAGGGATGATAGCTCATACATGAGATTTCAAAGGTCTTTTATTTTGAAACTCTACATCAGAATGTCCTGATTTTTTCTGAGTGACTAGATGGGGTGTCCTGCTATCACCATGGAGTTAGATGAGTCTTTAATATTGGACAGTGTTTGTTTTATTCCCATAGAGATTTCAAAGGTCTTTTATTTTGAAACTCTACATCAGAATGTCCTGATTCTACCTGAGTGACTAGGTTGGGTGTCCTGTTATCACCCTGAAGTGAAATAAATATTTCATACTGGACAGTTTTTGTTTTATTCTTATCTAAATACAGAGGGATGATAGCTCATATATGAGATTTCAAAGGTCTTTTATTTTTAAACTCTACATCAGAATCTCCTGATTCTCCGTGAGTGACAAGGTGGGGGGTATCATGCAATCACCATGGATTTAGATGGGTCTTTGATACTGGACAGTGTTTGTTTTATTCTCATCTAAAAACAGGGATGATAGCTCATACAATAGAGATTTCAAAGGTCTTTTATTTTGAAATTCTAAATCAGAATGTCCTGATTCTCCCTGAGTGACTAGGTTGGGTGTCCTGCTATCACCCTGGAGTGAGATGAGTCTTTGATACTGGACAGTTTTTGTTTTATTGTCATCTAAATACAGGGATGATAGCTCATACAATAGTGATTACAAAGGTCTTTTATTTTGAAACTCTACATCAGAATGTCCGGATTCTCCCTGAGTGACTAGGTGGGGTGTCCTGTTATCCCCCTGAAGGAAAATGAGTATTTGATACTGGACAGTTTTTATTTTATTCTTATCTAAATACAGAGGGATGATAGCTCATATATTAGATTTCAAAGGTATTTTATTTTGAAACTCTACATCAGAATGTCCTGATTTTTTTTCGGAGTGACTAGATGGGGTGTCCTGCTATCACCCTGGAGTGAGATGGGTCTTTGATACTGGACAGTGTTTGTTTTATTCTCATCTAAAAACAGGGATGATAGCTCATACAATAGAGATTTCAAAGGTCTTTTATTTTGAAACTGTACATCAGAATCTCCTGATTCTCCCTGAGTGACTTGGTGGGGTGTCATGCTATCACCCTGGAGTGAGATGGGTCTTTGATACTGGACAGTGTTTGTTTTATTCTCATCTAAAAACAGGGATGATAGCTCATACAATAGAGATTTCAAAGGTCTTTTATTTTGAATGTCTTCATCAGAAGGTCCTGATTCTCCCAGGGTGACTAGGTGGGTGGTCCTGCTACACCCTGGAGTTAGATGAGTCTTTGATACTGGACAATTTTTGTTTTATTCTCATCTAAAAACAGGGATGATAGCTCATATATGAGACTTCAAAGGTCTTTTATTTTTGAAACTCTACATCAGAAAGCCTTGATTCTCCCTGAGTGACTAGGTGGGGTGTCCTGTTATCACCCTGAAGGGAATTGAGTATTTGATACTGGACAGTGTTTGTTTTATTCTTATCTAAATGTAGAGGGATGATAGCTCATATATGAGATTTCAAAGGTCTTTTATTTTGAAACTCTACATCAGAATGTCCTGATTCTCCCTGAGTGACTAGGTGGGGTGTCCTGCTATCACCCTGGAGTAAGATGAGTTTTTGATACTGGACAGTTATTGTTTTATTCTCATCTAAAACAGGGATGATAGCTCATATATGAGAATTCAAAGGTATTTTATTTTGAAACTCTACATCAGAATGTCCTGATTTTTTCTGAGTGACTAGATGGGGTGTCCTGCTATCACCCTGGATTCAGATGAGTCTTTGATACTGGAGAGTTTTTGTTTTATTATCATCTAAACAGAGAGGGATGATAGCTCATATATGAGATTTCAAAGGTCTTTTATTTTGAAACTCTACATCAGAATGTCCTGATTTTTTCTGAGTGACTAGATGGGGTGTCCTGCTATCAACATGGAGTTAGATGAGTCTTTGATACTGGACAGTGTTTGTTTTATTCCAATCTAAAAACAGGGATGATAGCTCATATATGAGACTTCAAAGGTATTTTATTTTGAAACTCTAAATCAGAATGTCCTGATTCTCCCTGAGTGACTAGGTGGGGTGTCCTGCTATAACCCTGGAGTGAGATGCGTCTTTGATACTGGACAGTTTTTGTTTTATTCTCATCTAAAAATAGGGATGATAGCTCATGCAATAGAGATTTCAAATGTATTTTATTTTGAAACTGTACATCAGAATGTCCTGATCTTTTATTGGTTCTCTAGGTGGGGTGTCCTGCTATCACCCTGGAGTGAGATGAGTCTTTAATACTGGAGAGTTTTTGTTTTATTCTCATCTAAACTGAGATGGATGATAGCTCATATATGAGATTTCAAAGGTCTTTTATTTTGAAACTCTACATAAGAATGTCCTGATTTTTCTTCGGAGTGACTAGATGGGGTGTCCTGCTATCACCCTGGAGTGAGATAGGTCTTTGATACTCGACAGTGTTTGTTTTATTCTCATCTAAAAACAGGGATGATAGCTCATACAATAGAGATTTAAAAGGTCTTTTATTTTGAAACTCTACATCAGAATCTCCTGATTCTTCCTGAGTGACTAGGTGGGGTGGCATGCTATCACCCTGGAGTGAGATGAGTCTTTGATACTGGACAGTGTTTGTTTTATTCCAATCTAAAAACAGGGATGATAGCTCATATATGAGACTTCAAAGGTATTTTATTTTGAAACTCTACATCAGAATGTTCTGATTCTCCCTGAGTGACTAGGTGTGGTGTCCTGCTATCACCCTGGATTGAGATCTGTCTTTGATACTGGACAGTTTTTGTTTTATTCTCATCTAAAAACAGGGATGATAGCTCATACAATAGAGATTTCAAAGGTATTTTATTTTGAAACTCTACATCAGAATGTCCTGATTTTTCTGAGTGACTAGGTGGGGTTTCTTGCTATCACCCTGGAGTGAGATGAGTCTTTGATACTGGAGAGTCTTTGTTTTATTCTCATCTAAACAGAGAGGGATGATAGCTCATATATGAGATTTCAAAGGTCTTTTATTTTGAAACTCTACATCAGAATGTCCTGATTTTTTTTCGGAGTGACTAGATGGGGTGTCCTGCTATCACCCTGGAGTGAGATGGGTCTTTGATACTGGACAGTGTTTGTTTTATTCTCATCTAAAAACAGGGATGATAGCTCATACAATAGAGATTTCAAAGGTCTTTTATTTTGAAACTGTACATCAGAATCTCCTGATTCTCCCTGAGTGACTAGGTGGGGTGTCATGCTATCACCCTGGAGTGAGATGGGTCTTTGATACTGGACAGTGTTTGTTTTATTCTCATCTAAAAACAGGGACGATAGCTCATACAATAGAGATTTCAAAGGTCTTTTATTTTGAATGTCTACATCAGAATGTCCTGATTCTCCCAGGGTGACTAGGTGGGGTGTCCTGCTACACCCTGGAGTTAGATGAGTCTTTGATACTGGACAATTTTTGTTTTATTCTCATCTAAAAACAGGGATGATAGCTCATATATGAGACTTCAAAGGTCTTTTATTTTTGAAACTCTACATCAGAAAGCCTTGATTCTCCCTGAGTGACTAGGTGGGGTGTCCTGTTATCACCCTGAAGGGAATTGAGTATTTGATACTGGACAGTGTTTGTTTTATTCTTATCTAAATGCAGAGGGATGATAGCTCATATATGAGATTTCAAAGGTATTTTATTTTGAAACTGTAAATCAGAATGTCCTGATTTTTTCTGAGTGACTAGATGTGGTGTCCTGCTATCACCCTGGAGTGAGATGAGTCTTTGATACTGGACAGTTTTTGTTTTATTCTCATCTAAAAACAGGGATGATAGCTCATGCAATAGAGATTTCAAAGGTCTTTTATTTTGAAACTGTACATCAGAATGTCCTGATTCTCCCTGAGTGACTAGGTGGGGTTTCCTGCTATCACCCTGGAGTGAGATGAATTTTTGATATTGGACAGTATTTGTTTTATTCTCATCTAAAAACAGGGATGATAGCTCATATATGAGACTTCAAAGGTATTTTATTTTGAAACTCTACATCAGAATGTCCTGATTTTTTCGGAGTGACTAGAAAGGGTGTCCTGCTATCACCCTGGAGTGAGATAGGTCTTTGATACTGGACAGTGTTTGTTTTATTCTCATCTAAAAACAGGGATGATAGCTCATACAATAGAGATTTAAAAGGTCTTTTATTTTGAAACTACATCAGAATCTCCTGATTCTTCCTGAGTGACTAGGTGGGGTGTCATGCTATCACCCTGGAGTGAGATGTGTCTTTGATACTGGAGAGTCTTTGTTTTATTCTCATCTAAACAGAGAGGGATGATAGCTCATACATGAGATTTCAAAGGTCTTTTATTTTGAAACTCTACATCAGAATGTCCTGATTTTTTCTGAGTGACTAGATGGGGTGTCCTGCTATCACCATGGAGTTAGATGAGTCTTTGATACTGGACAGTGTTTGTTTTATTCCCATAGAGATTTCAAAGGTCTTTTATTTTGAAACTCTACATCAGAATGTCCTGATTCTCCCTGAGTGACTAGGTGGGGTGTCCTGTTATCACCCTGAAGTGAAATAAATATTTCATACAGGACAGTTTTTGTTTTATTCTTATCTAAACACAGAGGGATGATAGCTCATATATGAGATTTCAAAGGTCTTTTATTTTGAAACTCTACATCAGAATCTCCTGATTCTCCCTGAGTGACAAGGTGGGGTATCATGCTATCACCATGGAGTTAGATGGGTCTTTGATACTGGACAGTGTTTGTTTTATTCTCATCTAAAAACAGGGATGATAGCTCATACAATAGAGATTTAAAAGGTCTTTTATTTTGAAACTCTACATCAGAATCTCCTGATTCTTCCTGAGTGACTAGGTGGGGTGGCATGCTATCACCCTGGAGTGAGATGAGTCTTTGATACTGGACAGTGTTTGTTTTATTCCAATCTAAAAACAGGGATGATAGCTCATATATGAGACTTCAAAGGTATTTTATTTTGAAACTCTACATCAGAATGTTCTGATTCTCCCTGAGTGACTAGGTGTGGTGTCCTGCTATCACCCTGGATTGAGATCTGTCTTTGATACTGGACAGTTTTTGTTTTATTCTCATCTAAAAACAGGGATGATAGCTCATACAATAGAGATTTCAAAGGTATTTTATTTTGAAACTCTACATCAGAATGTCCTGATTTTTCTGAGTGACTAGGTGGGGTTTCTTGCTATCACCCTGGAGTGAGATGAGTCTTTGATACTGGAGAGTCTTTGTTTTATTCTCATCTAAACAGAGAGGGATGATAGCTCATATATGAGATTTCAAAGGTCTTTTATTTTGAAACTCTACATCAGAATGTCCTGATTTTTTTTCGGAGTGACTAGATGGGGTGTCCTGCTATCACCCTGGAGTGAGATGGGTCTTTGATACTGGACAGTGTTTGTTTTATTCTCATCTAAAAACAGGGATGATAGCTCATACAATAGAGATTTCAAAGGTCTTTTATTTTGAAACTGTACATCAGAATCTCCTGATTCTCCCTGAGTGACTAGGTGGGGTGTCATGCTATCACCCTGGAGTGAGATGGGTCTTTGATACTGGACAGTGTTTGTTTTATTCTCATCTAAAAACAGGGACGATAGCTCATACAATAGAGATTTCAAAGGTCTTTTATTTTGAATGTCTACATCAGAATGTCCTGATTCTCCCAGGGTGACTAGGTGGGGTGTCCTGCTACACCCTGGAGTTAGATGAGTCTTTGATACTGGACAATTTTTGTTTTATTCTCATCTAAAAACAGGGATGATAGCTCATATATGAGACTTCAAAGGTCTTTTATTTTTGAAACTCTACATCAGAAAGCCTTGATTCTCCCTGAGTGACTAGGTGGGGTGTCCTGTTATCACCCTGAAGGGAATTGAGTATTTGATACTGGACAGTGTTTGTTTTATTCTTATCTAAATGCAGAGGGATGATAGCTCATATATGAGATTTCAAAGGTATTTTATTTTGAAACTGTAAATCAGAATGTCCTGATTTTTTCTGAGTGACTAGATGTGGTGTCCTGCTATCACCCTGGAGTGAGATGAGTCTTTGATACTGGACAGTTTTTGTTTTATTCTCATCTAAAAACAGGGATGATAGCTCATGCAATAGAGATTTCAAAGGTCTTTTATTTTGAAACTGTACATCAGAATGTCCTGATTCTCCCTGAGTGACTAGGTGGGGTTTCCTGCTATCACCCTGGAGTGAGATGAATTTTTGATATTGGACAGTATTTGTTTTATTCTCATCTAAAAACAGGGATGATAGCTCATATATGAGACTTCAAAGGTATTTTATTTTGAAACTCTACATCAGAATGTCCTGATTTTTTCGGAGTGACTAGAAAGGGTGTCCTGCTATCACCCTGGAGTGAGATAGGTCTTTGATACTGGACAGTGTTTGTTTTATTCTCATCTAAAAACAGGGATGATAGCTCATACAATAGAGATTTAAAAGGTCTTTTATTTTGAAACTACATCAGAATCTCCTGATTCTTCCTGAGTGACTAGGTGGGGTGTCATGCTATCACCCTGGAGTGAGATGTGTCTTTGATACTGGAGAGTCTTTGTTTTATTCTCATCTAAACAGAGAGGGATGATAGCTCATACATGAGATTTCAAAGGTCTTTTATTTTGAAACTCTACATCAGAATGTCCTGATTTCTTCTGAGTGACTAGATGGGGTGTCCTGCTATCACCATGGAGTTAGATGAGTCTTTGATACTGGACAGTGTTTGTTTTATTCCCATAGAGATTTCAAAGGTCTTTTATTTTGAAACTCTACATCAGAATGTCCTGATTCTCCCTGAGTGACTAGGTGGGGTGTCCTGTTATCACCCTGAAGTGAAATAAATATTTCATACAGGACAGTTTTTGTTTTATTCTTATCTAAACACAGAGGGATGATAGCTCATATATGAGATTTCAAAGGTCTTTTATTTTGAAACTCTACATCAGAATCTCCTGATTCTCCCTGAGTGACAAGGTGGGGTATCATGCTATCACCATGGAGTTAGATGGGTCTTTGATACTGGACAGTGTTTGTTTTATTCTCATCTAAAAACAGGGATGATAGCTCATACAATAGAGATTTCAAAGGTCTTTTATTTTGAAATTCTAAATCAGAATGTCCTGATTCTCCCTGAGTGACTAGGTGGGGTGTCCTGCTATCACCCTGGAGTGAGATGAGTCTTTGATACTGGACAGTTTTTGTTTTATTCTCATCTAAATACAGGGATGATAGCTCATACAATAGTGATTACAAAGGTCTTTTATTTTGAAACTCTACATCAGAATGTCCGGATTCTCCCTGAGTGACTAGGTGGGGTGTCCTGTTATCCCCCTGAAGGAAAATGAGTATTTGATACTGGACAGTTTTTATTTTATTCTTATCTAAATACAGAGGGATGATAGCTCATATATTAGATTTCAAAGGTCTTTTATTTTGAAACTCTACATCAGAATATCCTGATTTTTTCTGAGTGACTAGATGGGGTGTCCTGCTATCACCATGGAGTTAGATGAGTCTTTTATACTGGACAGTGTTTGTTTTATTCCAATCTAAAAACAGGGATGATAGCTCATATATGAGACTTCAAAGGTATTTTATTTTGAAACTCTACATCAGAATCTTCTGATTCTCCCTGAGTGACTAGGTGGGGTGTCCTGCTATCACCCTGGATTGAGATCTGTCTTTAATACTGGACAGTTTTGGTTTTATTCTCATCTAAAAACAGGGATGATCGCTCATACAATAGAGATTTCAAAGGTATTTTATTTTGAAACTCTAAATCAGAATGTCCTGATTTTTCTGAGTGACTAGGTGGGGTTTCCTGCTATCACCCTGGAGTGAGATGAGTCTTTGATACTGGAGAGTCTTTGTTTTATTCTCATCTAAACAGAGAGGGATGATAGCTCATATATGAGATTTCAAAGGTCTTTTATTTTGAAACTCTACATCAGAATGTCCTGATTTTTTTTCGGAGTGACTAGATGGGGTGTCCTGCTATCACCCTGGAGTGAGATGGGTCTTTGATACTGGACAGTGTTTGTTTTATTCTCATCTAAAAACAGGGATGATAGCTCATACAATAGAGATTTCAAAGGTATTTTATTTTGAAACTGTACATCAGAAAGCCTTGATTCTCCCTGAGTGACTAGGTGGGGTGTCCTGTTATCACCCTGAAGGGAATTGAGTATTTGATACTGGACAGTGTTTGTTTTATTCTTATCTAAATGCAGAGGGATGATAGCTCATATATGAGATTTCAAAGGTCTTTTATTTTGAAACTCTAAATCAGAATGTCCTGATTCTCCCTGAGTGACTAGGTGGGGTGTCCTGCTATCACCCTGGATGCAGATGAGTTTTTGATACTGGACAGTTATTGTTTTATTCTCATCTAAAAACAGGGATGATAGCTCATATATGAGAATTCAAAGGTATTTTATTTTGAAACTCTACATCAGAATGTCCTGATTTTTTCTGAGTGACTAGATGGGGTGTCCTGCTATCACCCTGGATGCAGATGAGTCTTTGATACTGGAGAGTTTTTGTTTTATTATCATCTAAACAGAGAGGGATGATAGCTCATATATGAGATTTCAAAGGTCTTTTATTTTGAAACTCTACATCAGAATGTCCTGATTTTTTCTGAGTGACTAGATGGGGTGTCCTGCTATCAACATGGAGTTAGATGAGTCTTTGATACTGGACAGTGTTTGTTTTATTCCAATCTAAAAACAGGGATGATAGCTCATATATGAGACTTCAAAGGTATTTTATTTTGAAACTCTAAATCAGAATGTCCTGATTCTCCCTGAGAGACTAGGTGGGGTGTCCTGCTATCACCCTGGAGTTAGATGCGTCTTTGATACTGGACAGTTTTTGTTTTATTCTCATCTAAAAATAGGGATGATAGCTCATGCAATAGAGATTTCAAATGTATTTTATTTTGAAACTGTACATCAGAATGTCCTGATCTTTTATCGGTTCTCTAGGTGGGGTGTCCTGCTATCACCCTGGAGTGAGATGAGTCTTTAATACAGGAGAGTTTTTGTTTTATTCTCATCTAAACTGAGATGGATGATAGCTCATATATGAGATTTCAAAGGTCTTTTATTTTGAAACTCTACATAAGAATGTCCTGATTTTTTTTCGGAGTGACTAGATGGGGTGTCTTGCTATCACCCTGGAGTGAGATAGGTCTTTGATACTGGACAGTGTTTGTTTTATTCTCATCTAAAAACAGGGATGATAGCTCATACAATAGAGATTTAAAAGGTCTTTTATTTTGAAACTCTACATCAGAATCTCCTGATTCTTCCTGAGTGACTAGGTGGGGTGGCATGCTATCACCCTGGAGTGAGATGTGTCTTTGATACTGGAGAGTCTTTGTTTTATTTTCATCTAAACAGAGAGGGATGATAGCTCATACATGAGATTTCAAAGGTCTTTTATTTTGAAACTCTACATCAGAATGTCCTGATTTTTTCTGAGTGACTAGATGGGGTGTCCTGCTGTCACCATGGAGTTAGATGAGTCTTTGATACTGGACAGTGTGCGTTTTATTTCCATCTAAAAACAGGGATGATAGCTCATATATGAGATTTCAAAGGTATTTTATTTTGAAACTCTAAATCAGAATGTCCTGATTCTCCTGAGTGACTAGGTGGGGTGTCCTGCTATCACCCTGGATTGAGATGAGTCTTTGATACTGGACAGTTTTTGTTTTATTTTCATCTAAAAACAGGGATGATAGCTCATATATGAGACTTCAAAGGTATTTTATTTTGAAACTCTAAATCAGAATGTCCTGATTCTCCCTGAGTGACTAGGTGGGGTGTCCTGCTATCACCCTGGAGTGAGATGCGTCTTTGATACTGGACAGTTTTTGTTTTATTCTCATCTAAAAATAGGGATGATAGCTCATGCAATAGAGATTTCAAATGTATTTTATTTTGAAACTGTACATCAGAATGTCCTGATCTTTTATGGGTTCTCTAGGTGGGGTGTCCTGCTCATACAATAGAGATTACAAAGGTCTTTTATTTTGAAACTCTACATCAGAATGTTCTGATTCTCCATGAGTGACTAGGTGGGGTGTCATGCTATCATCCTGGAGTGAAATGAGTCTTTGATACTGGACAGTTATTGTTTTATTCTCATCTAAAAACACGGACGATAGCTCATATATGAGAGTTCAAAGGTATTTTATTTTGAAACTCTACATCAGAATGTCCTGATTTTTTCTGAGTGACTAGATGGGGTGTCCTGCTATCACCATGGAGTTAGATGAGTCTTTGATACTGGACAGTGTTTGTGTTATTCCCATAGAGATTTCAAAGGTCTTTTATTTTGAAACTCTACATCAGAATGTCCTGATTCTCCCTGAGTGACTAGGTGGGGTGTCCTGCTATCACCCTGGAGTGAGATGCGTCTTTGATACTGGACAGTTTTTGTTTTATTCTCATCTCCAAACAGGGATGATAGCTCATACAATAGAGATTTCAAAGGTCTTTTATTTTGAAACTGTACATCAGAATGTCCTGATTCTCCCTGAGTGACTAGGTGGGGTTTCCTGCTATCACCCTGGAGTGAGATGAGTTTTTGATATTGGACAGTATTTGTTTTATTCTCATCTAAAAACAGGGATGATAGCTCATATATGAGACTTCAAAGGTATTTTATTTTGAAATTCTACATCAGAATGTCCTGATTTTTTCGGAGTGACTAGAAAGGGTGTCCTGCTATCACCATGGAGTGAGATGAGTCTTTGATACTGGACAGTCTTTGTTTTATTCTCATCTAAAAACAGGGATGATAGCTCATACAATAGAGATTTCAAAGGTCTTTTATTTTGAAACTCTACATCAGAAAGTCCTGATTCTCCCTGAGTGACTAGATGGAGTGTCCTGTTATAACCCTGAAGGGAAATGAGTATTTGATACTGGACAGTTTTTGTTTTATTCTTATCTAAATACAGAGGGATGATAGCTCATATATGAGATTTCAAAGGTCTTTTATTTTGAAACTCTACATCAGAATGTCCTGATTTTTTCTGAGTGACTAGATGGGATGTCCTGCTATCACCATGGCGTTAGATGAGTCTTTGATACTGGACAGTTATTGTTTTATTCTCATCTAAAAACAGGGATGATAGCTCATACAATAGAGATTTCAAAGGTCTTTTATTTTGAAACTGTACATCAGAAAGTCCTGATTCTCCCTGAGTGACTAGATGGGGTGTCCTGCTATCACCCTGGAGTGAGATGAGTCTTTGAGACAGGACAGTTTTTGTTTTATTCTCATCTAAAAACAGGGATGATAGCTAATACAATAGAGATTTCAAAAATATTTTATTTTGAAACTCTACATCAGAATGTCCTGATTTTTTCTCAGTGACTAGATGGGGTGTCCTGCTATCACCCTGGAGTGAGATGAGTCTTTGATACAGGACAGTTTTTGTTTTATTCTCATCTAAAAACAGGGATGATAGCTAATACAATAGAGATTTCAAAAATATTTTATTTTGAAACTCTAAATCAGAATGTCCTGATTTTTTCTCAGTGACTAGATGGGGTGTCCTGCTATCACCCTGGAGTGAGATGAGTCTTTGATACTGGAGAGATTTTGTTTTATTCTCATCTAAACAGAGAGGGATGATAGCTCATATATGAGATTTCAAAGGTCTTTTATTTTGAAACTCTACATCAGAATGTCCTGATTTTTTCTGAGTGACTAGATGGGATGTCCTGCTATCACCATGGCGTTAGATGAGTCTTTGATACTGGACAGTTATTGTTTTATTATCATCTAAAAACAGGGATGATAGCTCATACAATAGAGACTTCAAAGGTCTTTTATTTTGAAATTCTACATCAGAATGTCCTGATTCTCTCTGAGTGACTAGGTGGGGTGTCATGCTATCACCCTGGAGTGAGATGAGTTTTTGATACTGGACAGTTATTGTTTTATTCTCATCTAAAAAATGGGATGATAGCTCATATATGAGAATTCAAAGGTATTTTATTTTGAAACTCTACATCAGAATGTCCTGATTTTTTCTGAGTGACTAGATGGGGTGTCCTGCTATCACCCTGGAGTGAGATGAGTCTTTGATACTGGAGAGTTTTTGTTTTATTCTCATCTAAACAGAGAGGGATGATAGCTCATATATGAGATTTCAAAGGTCTTTTATTTTGAAACTCTACATCAGAATGTCCTGATTTCTTCTGAGTGACTAGATGGGGGTGTCCTGCTATCACCATGGAGTTAGATGAGTCTTTGATACTGGACAGTGTTTGTTTTATTCCCATCTAAAAACAGGGATGATAGCTCATATATGAGAATTCAAAGGTATTTTATTTTGAAAATCCAAATCAGAATGTCCTGATTCTCCCTGAGTGACTAGGTGGGGTGTCCTGCTATCACCCTGGAGTGAGATGCGTCTTTGATACTGGACAGTTTTTGTTTTATTCTCATCTAAAAACAGGGATGATAGCTCATACAATAGAGATTTCAAAGGTATTTTATTTTGAAACTCTACATCAGAATGTCCTGATTTTTTCTGAGTGACTAGGTGGGGTGTCCTGTTATCACCCTGGAGTTTGATGAGTCTTTGATATTGGACAGTTATTGTTTTATTCTCATCTAAATACAGGGATGATAGCTCATATATGAGATTTCAAAGGTATTTTATTTTGAAACTGTACATCAGAATGTCCTGATTTTTTCTGAGTGACTAGATGGGGTGTCCTGCTATCACCCTGGAGTGAGATGAGTCTTTGATACTGGACAGTTTTTGTTTTATTCTCATCTAAAAACAGGGATGATAGCTCATGCAATAGAGATTTCAAAGGTCTTTTATTTTGAAACTGTACATCAGAATGTCCTGATTCTCCCTGAGTGACTAGGTCGGGTTTCCTGCTATCACCCTGGAGTGAGATGAGTTTTTGATATTGGACAGTATTTGTTTTATTCTCATCTAAAAACAGGGATGATAGCTCATATATGAGACTTCAAAGGTATTTTATTTTGAAACTCTACATCAGAATGTCCTGATTTTTTCGGAGTGACTAGAAAGGGTGTCCTGCTATCACCATGGAGTGAGATGAGTCTTTGATACTGGACAGTCTTTGTTTTATTCTCATCTAAAAACAGGGATGATAGCTCATACAATAGATATTTCAAAGGTCTTTTATTTTGAAACTCTACATCAGAAAGTCCTGATTCTCCCTGAGTGACTAGGTGGGGTTTCATGCTATCACCCTGGAGTGAGATGAGTCTTTGATACTGGACAGTTTTTGTTTTATTCTCATCTAAAAACAGGGATGATAGCTAATACAATAGAGATTTCAAAAATATTTTATTTTGAAACTCTACATCAGAAGGTCCTGATTTTTTCTCAGTGACTAGATGGGGTGTCCTGCTATCACCCTGGAGTGAGATGAGTCTTTGATACTGGAGAGATTTTGTTTTATTCTCATCTAAACAGAGAGGGATGATAGCACATATATGAGATTTCAAAGGTCTTTTATTTTGAAACTCTAGATAAGAATATCCTGATTTTTTCTGAGTGACTAGATGGTTATGTCCTGCTATCACCATGGCGTTAGATGAGTCTTTGATACTGGAGAGTTTTTGTTTTATTATCATCTAAACAGAGAGGGATGATAGCTCATATATGAGATTTCAAAGGTCTTTTATTTTGAAACTCTACATCAGAATGTCCTGATTTTTTCTGAGTGACTAGATGGGGTGTCCTGCTATCAACATGGAGTTAGATGAGTCTTTGATACTGGACAGTGTTTGTTTTATTCCAATCTAAAAACAGGGATGATAGCTCATATATGAGACTTCAAAGGTATTTTATTTTGAAACTCTAAATCAGAATGTCCTGATTCTCCCTGAGTGACTAGGTGGGGTGTCCTGCTATCACCCTGGAGTGAGATGCGTCTTTGATACTGGACAGTTTTTGTTTTATTCTCATCTAAAAATAGGGATGATAGCTCATGCAATAGAGATTTCAAATGTATTTTATTTTGAAACTGTACATCAGAATGTCCTGATCTTTTATCGGTTCTCTAGGTGGGGTGTCCTGATATCACCCTGGAGTGAGATGAGTCTTTAATACTGGAGAGTTTTTGTTTTATTCTCATCTAATCTGAGATGGATGATAGCTCATATATGAGATTTCAAAGGTATTTTATTTTGAAACTCTAAATCAGAATGTCCTGATTCTCCCTGAGTGACTAGGTGGGGTGTCCTGCTATCACCCTGGAGTGAGATGCGTCTTTGATACTGGACAGTTTTTGTTTTATTCTCATCTAAAAATAGGGATGATAGCTCATGCAATAGAGATTTCAAATGTATTTTATTTTGAAACTGTACATCAGAATGTCCTGATCTTTTATCGGTTCTCTAGGTGGGGTGTCCTGATATCACCCTGGAGTGAGATGAGTCTTTGATACTGGACAGTTATTGTTTTATTCTCATCTAAAAACAGGGATGATAGCTCATACAATAGAGATTTCAAAGGTCTTTTATTTTGAAACTGTACATCAGAAAGTCCTGATTCTCCCTGAGTGACTAGGTGGGGTGTCCTGTTATCACCCTGGAGTGAGATGCGTATTTGATACTGGACAGTTTTTGTTTTATTCTCATCTAAAAACAGGGATGATAGCTCATACAATAGAGATTTCAAAGGTATTTTATTTTGAAACTCTACATCAGAATGTCCTGATTTTTTCTCAGTGACTAGATGGGGTGTCCTGCTATCACCCTGGAGTGAGATGAGTCTTTGATACTGGAGAGATTTTGTTTTATTCTCATCTAAACAGAGAGGGATGATAGCTCATATATGAGATTTCAAAGGTCTTTTATTTTGAAACTCTAAATCAGAATGTCCTGATTTTTTCTGAGTGACTAGATGGGATGTCCTGCTATCACCATGGCGTTAGATGAGTCTTTGATACTGGACAGTTATTGTTTTATTATCATCTAAAAACAGGGATGATAGCTCATACAATAGAGACTTCAAAGGTCTTTTATTTTGAAACTGTACATCAGAAAGTCCTGATTCTCCCTGAGTGACTAGGTGGGGTGTATTTGATACTCGACAGTGTTTGTTTTATTCTTATCTAAATACAGAGGGATGATAGCTCAAATATGAGATTTCAAAGGTCTTTTATTTTGAAATTCTACATCAGAATGTCCTGATTCTCTCTGAGTGACTAGGTGGGGTATCATGCTATCACCCTGGAGTGAGATGAGTTTTTGATACTGGACAGTTATTGTTTTATTCTCATCTAAAAAATGGGATGATAGCTCATATATGAGAATTCAAAGGTATTTTATTTTGAAACTCTACATCAGAATGTCCTGATTTTTTCTGAGTGACTAGATGGGGTGTCCTGCTATCACCCTGGAGTGAGATGAGTCTTTGATACTGGAGAGTTTTTGTTTTATTCTCATCTAAACAGAGAGGGATGATAGCTCATATATGAGATTACAAAGGTCTTTTATTTTGAAACTCTACATCAGAATGTCCTGATTTCTTCTGAGTGACTAGATGGGGGTGTCCTGCTATCACCATGGAGTTAGATGAGTCTTTGATACTGGACAGTGTTTGTTGTATTCCCATCTAAAAACAGGGATGATAGCTCATATATGAGAATTCAAAGGTATTTTATTTTGAAACTCTACATCAGAATGTCCTGATTTTTTCTGAGTGACTAGATGGGGGTGTCCTGCTATCACCATGGAGTTAGATGAGTCTTTGATACTGGACAGTGTTTGTTTTATTCCCATCTAAAAACAGGGATGATAGCTCATATATGAGACTTCAAAGGTATTTTATTTTGAAACTTTAAATCAGAATGTCCTGATTCTCCCTGAGTGACTAGGTGGGGTGTCCTGCTATCACCCTGGAGTGAGATGCGTCTTTGATACTGGACAGTTTTTGTTTTATTCTCATCTCAAAACAGGGATGATAGCTCATACAATAGAGATTTCAAAGGTCTTTTATTTTGAAACTGTACATCAGAATGTCCTGATTCTCCCTGAGTGACTAGGTGGGGTTTCCTGCTATCACCCTGGAGTGAGATGAGTTTTTGATATTGGACAGTATTTGTTTTATTCTCATCTAAAAACAGGGATGATAGCTCATATATGAGACTTCAAAGGTATTTTATTTTGAAATTCTACATCAGAATGTCCTGATTTTTTCGGAGTGACTAGAAAGGGTGTCCTGCTATCACCATGGAGTGAGATGAGTCTTTGATATTGGACAGTATTTGTTTTATTCTCATCTAAAAACAGGGATGATAGCTCATATATGAGACTTCAAAGGTATTTTATTTTGAAACTCTACATCAGAATGTCCTGATTTTTTCTGAGTGACTAGATGGGATGTCCTGCTATCACCATGGCGTTAGATGAGTCTTTGATACTGGACAGTTATTGTTTTATTCTCATCTAAAAACAGGGATGATAGCTCATACAATAGAGATTTCAAAGGTCTTTTATTTTGAAACTGTACATCAGAAAGTCCTGATTCTCCCTGAGTGACTAGGTGGGGTGTCCTGTTATCACCCTGGAGTGAGATGCGTATTTGATACTGGACAGTTTTTGTTTTATTCTCATCTAAAAACAGGGATGATAGCTCATACAATAGAGATTTCAAAGGTATTTTATTTTGAAACTCTACATCAGAATGTCCTGATTTTTTCTCAGTGACTAGATGGGGTGTCCTGCTATCACCCTGGAGTGAGATGAGTCTTTGATACTGGAGAGATTTTGTTTTATTCTCATCTAAACAGAGAGGGATGATAGCTCATATATGAGATTTCAAAGGTCTTTTATTTTGAAACTCTACATCAGAATGTCCTGATTTTTTCTGAGTGACTAGATGGGATGTCCTGCTATCACCATGGCGTTAGATTAGTCTTTGATACTGGACAGTTATTGTTTTATTATCATCTAAAAACAGGGATGATAGCTCATACAATAGAGACTTCAAAGGTCTTTTATTTTGAAACTGTACATCAGAAAGTCCTGATTCTCCCTGAGTGACTAGGTGGGGTGTATTTGATACTCGACAGTGTTTGTTTTATTCTTATCTAAATACAGAGGGATGATAGCTCAAATATGAGATTTCAAAGGTCTTTTATTTTGAAATTCTACATCAGAATGTCCTGATTCTCTCTGAGTGACTAGGTGGGGTGTCATGCTATCACCCTGGAGTGAGATGAGTTTTTGATACTGGACAGTTATTGTTTTATTCTCATCTAAAAAATGGGATGATAGCTCATATATGAGAATTCAAAGGTATTTTATTTTGAAACTCTACATCAGAATGTCCTGATTTTTTCTGAGTGACTAGATGGGGTGTCCTGCTATCACCCTGGAGTGAGATGAGTCTTTGATACTGGAGAGTTTTTGTTTTATTCTCATCTAAACAGAGAGGGATGATAGCTCATATATGAGATTTCAAAGGTCTTTTATTTTGAAACTCTACATCAGAATGTCCTGATTTATTCTGAGTGACTAGATGGGGGTGTCCTGCTATCACCATGGAGTTAGATGAGTCTTTGATACTGGACAGTGTTTGTTGTATTCCCATCTAAAAACAGGGATGATAGCTCATATATGAGAATTCAAAGGTATTTTATTTTGAAAATCCAAATCAGAATGTCCTGATTCTCCCTGAGTGACTAGGTGGGGTGTCCTGCTATCACCCTGGAGTGAGATGCGTCTTTGATACTGGACAGTTTTTGTTTTATTCTCATCTAAAAACAGGGATGATAGCTCATACAATAGAGATTTCAAAGGTATTTTATTTTGAAACTCTACATCAGAATGTCCTGATTTTTTCTGAGTGACTAGGTGGGGATTCCTGCAATCACCCTGGAGTGAGATGAGTCTTTGATATTGGACAATATTTGTTTTATTCTCATCTAAAAACAGGGATGATAGCTCATGCAATAGAGATTTCAAAGGTCTTTTATTTTGAAACTCTACATCAGAAAGTCCTGATTCTCCTTGAGTGACTAGGTGGGGTGTCCTGTTATCACCCTGAAGGGAAATGAGTATTTGATACTGGACATTGTTTGTTTTATTCTTATCTAAATACAGAGGGATGATAGCTCATATATGAGATTTCAAAGGTCTTTTATTTTGAAACTCTACATCAGAATGTCCTGATTGTCCCTGAGTGACTAGGTGGGGTGTCATGCTATCACCCTGGAGTGAGATGAGTTTTTGATACTGGACAGTTATTGTTTTATTCTCATCTAAAAAATGGGATGATAGCTCATATATGAGATTTCAAAGGTCTTTTATTTTGAAACTCTAGATCAGAATGTCCTGTTTTTTTCTGAGGGACTAGATGGGGTGTACTGCTATCACCATGGAGTTAGATGAGTCTTTGATACTGGACAGTATTTGTTTTATTCCCATCTAAAAACAGGGATTATAGCTCATATATGAGACTTCAAAGGTATTTTATTTTGAAACTCTAAAGCAGAATGTCCTGATTGTCCCTGAGTGACTAGGTGGGGTTTCCTGCTATCACCCTGGAGTGAGATGAGTCTTTGATACTGGAGAGTTTTTGTTTTATTCTCATCTAAACAGAGAAAAAATCATTTTTTCCATTTTCACCCTTCTTCTATGGATGTCCAAAAAGTGAACTTTTACATTTTCTGAGTCTGGAGGAATTCAAGGGGAGTTTTCAGGGGAGTGCGTTCTCTCTGCCATCTCCTCCCTGTGAGTGCGTTGCTGCATGCAGCAGCTGTGTGTGTGTGTAAACTGCCCCTCCCCCTCGCAAGCAGGCGGGGGGGAGAGAGATGTTTCGTCTCGATTTACACATGCTATGACTCCGGGGGTACTTCCATTCGCGTCGTCTTGATCTGTTGATGTTATTTCATGTCTCGTTTGTCCATTGTGACGGTGGGAAAGCCAGGGAAATGTCCCGGAGATATACTGAGAAATCTTTGTAACAGCATTTTCCTGCGATCACAGCTGTTCGCAGCTACGAGGCTGGGACCGCTTCCATTCGCTTCGTCTTGATCTGTAGATGTTATTTAATGTCTCAGTTGTTCATTTTGATGGAGAAAAAGTTGTACATTTAGTGAATTCAGAGTTTCTAAGATGCACAAGTAGGCATGTTTGAGTACTCAGGTCCAGTGGCTCACTGCGTTAACGCTCGCCCCTGGATGCGGTTGGTCGCGTGTTCGAATCCATGCTGTGGCATACTTTTTTTCATTTTCACCCTTTTCTATGGATCTCCAAAAAGTCAACTTTGACTTTTTCTGAGTCTGGAGGAATTCAAGGGGAGTTTTCAAGGGACTCTACCCGCCTTATGAGGCACTATTTTCGAATACTTTTTTCCATTTTCACCCTTTTTCTATGGATCTCCAAAAAGTGAACTTTTACATTTTCTGAGTCTGGAAGAATTCAAGGGGAGTTTTCAGGGGAGTGCATTCTCTCTGCCATCTCCTCCCTGTGTGTGCGTTGCTGCATGCAGCAGCTGCGTGTGTGTGTGTAAACTGCCCCTCCCCTTCGCAAGCGCGCGGGGGAGAGAGAGATGTTTCGTCTCGATTTACACATGCTATGACTCCGGGGGTACTTCCATTCGCTTCGTCTTGATCTGTTGATGTTATTTCATGTCTCGTTTGTCCATTGTGACGGTGGGAAAGCCAGGGAAATGACCCGGAGATATACTGAGAAATCTTTGTAACAGCATTTTCCTGCGATCACAGCTGTTCACAGCTACGAGGCTGGGACCGCTTCCATTCGCTTCGGCTTGATCTGTAGATGTTATTTCATGTCTCATTTGTTCATTTTGATGGAGAAAAAGTTGTACATTTAGTGAATTCAGAGTGTCCAACATGCACAAGTAGGCATATTTGAGTACTCAGGTCCAGTGGCTCACTGCGTTAACACTCGCCCCTGGATGCGGTTGGTCGCGTGTTCGAATCCATGCTGTGGCATTCTTTTTTTCATGTTCACCCTTTTTCTATGGATCTCCAAAAAGTGATCTTTTACATTTTCTGAGTCTGGAGGAATTCAAGGGGAGTTTTCAGGGGAGTGCGTTCTCTCTGCCATCTCCTCCCTGTGTGTGTGTTGCTGCATGTAGCAGCTGCGTGTGTGTGTAAACTGCCCCTCCCTCTCGCAAGCAGGCGGGGGAGAGAGAGATGTTTCGTCTCGATTTACACATGCTATGACTCCGGGGGTACCTCCATTCGCTTCGTCTTGATCTGTTGATGTTATTTCATGTCTCGTTTGTCCATTGTGACGGTGGGAAAGCCAGGGAAATGTCCCGGAGATATACTGAGAAATCTTTGTAACAGCATTTTCCTGCGATCACAGCTGTTCACAGCTACGAGGCTGGGACCGCTTCCATTCGCTTCGTCTTGATCTGTAGATGTTATTTCATGTCTCATTTGTTCATTTTGATGGAGAAAAAGTTGTACATTTAGTGAATTCAGAGTGTCTGAGATGCAAAAGTAGGCATGTTTGAGTACTCAGGTCCAGTGGCTCACTGCGTTAACGTGCAGTGTATGTGTGGACGCAAAAGTTTGGGACGAATTTGGACAAAGTGGAGCAAATAAGACGGCTTTTGCACTTTATTTTTGGACAAACAGCCCCCCAAACAGCTCTGCTGTCGGGGGGGATACTTTCAAACCGTGTTTTGTGAACATCAGAGGAGAAAATACGAGCAGCAACAGCGCGAACGCAGCGAGAGTGCTGGAGGAAGCAGGTCAATTGTTTGCTGAGGAAACGGGACAAAGTGATTAAAACAAGCGTTTTAATCGCAATCTTTTCCGGCAAAACCCCCCCCCAAACAGCTCAGCTGTCTGGGGGGACAAACATTGAAGGTGCGTTGTGGAGAAAATGGAGAAAAGAACGGAGAATAAGGACGTGAATCCTGGAATGTCTGGAATGTCTGGAATGCGGGGGGCGGCGAAGAAAGCGGAAGAAGCCGAGCTGAATGCAGCGGAACATGCTGGAGAAACGGGAGGAAAACCGACAATGCAGACGGATACTGAGGGCTCTACACAAGGAAAGGATGTAAGAGAGGCGGCCTGCATGATGGGAAATATGAGGAATGAAGAGGAGAAAGCGAAGCTGCTGCTGGAGAGGAAGCTGGATGAGAGGAGCCGGGAGGAAAGAGAGGCGGAAAAAGCCGGACTAATGAAAGGAAAGAAGGGAATTATGGAGAGAGAAGAGGAGATGGGTGCGTATCAATCCGGAACAAGCACAACAACGGCTTCAAAGAGACTGGGAGGAGGACATTGCGGAGCGGAACAGAACCCGGAAGAGGGCGCGAGGAATAGCAGCGGAGGTATTAAGGAACGCGCAGGGAAGAGCGGCGAGGCTCTAAAGACAAGCGGAGGGTCAGAAAATTCACAGGAGAGTGCGCAGAGAAGAACAGAAGAGGAGGAAAGCCGGGAGAACAAGGGAGAAGGACAAAAGTTTGTGAATGGAGACGACGGAAGGAAAGAGGAGGGGCCTGGACAAAGAAAGAAAACGGACGGAGAAAAAGAGAGAAACAGTTTGAAACAGGGCAGTAGCCAAGTAAAAGAGAGGTGGGAAAGGGTGGGGGATGGGAATGAGGACATTAGTTACCGGGCGGATCTGACACTGGCGGTGGCGGTGGAGGGGGGCTTGGGAAAGATTACAATGTTGGACATGCTGTGTGAAATACAGGATGACTGTGGGGAAGTGCTGGGTTGCAGGCTGAAGGGGGAGAGGTATGAGGTGACAATGAGATATGTGGAGGGAAAGAAGAGATTCATGGAGGGGCTGAGGGTGAAGGGGGTGGTCATAAAGGCAGAGGAGTTAACAGCGATGGAGGTGATGGTGTCCTTTATGTACATGCCGATATATATCGAGGATGACCAGATCCTGAGGAGGCTGTTTGAGTGGGGGGTTAAGGCGGTTTCGCCCATCAAAAGAAGATATGTAAAGAACACCAGGGAGGGGATGAGGATAGCGGACGGGAAACGCTTCCTCAAAGTTTCTCTTAATGAGAAGGTAACATCGCTGCCGTACTCGACAAAATTTAGAGTGGAGGGGGGGGCAGAATACGTAAGGGTCATACATGACAGACAGGTGGCGGTGTGCAGAAACTGTCTAAGGGCGGGGCACATTTTTAGGGAGTGTCCGGAGATAAAATGTTACAGGTGTGGGGGTGTTGGGCATTTTGCGAGGGATTGTGCTGGGGAAGAGAGGGTGGGAAGGAGAGAACAGGCCAGGCCTGAAAAGGAGGGGGAGGGAGAGAGGCACGATGTGGAGGAGGAAGAAGCGGAGCAGGAGGTGGAAGAGGTGGATAAAGAAGAGGGGGGGGGGGAGGATGAGGGGGCTGAGGAGGTGATAGAGGGAGAGAAGGTAGTGGTGGTGGCGGTGGGGCAGAAAGAAATAGGGGGGGAACAGAAGGAAGGAGGGAAGAAAAGACAACATGAGGGGGTAGCGGAGGAGGGAAATGAGGGGACACAGACAGTGGGGAAAGGGAAGGGGAAAAAGAAGAAAACAAAGACGGAGAGAAAGAAAAGTCTGAACGGCGAAGGTGTGGAGAAGGAGGGGGTGACGGCGGTGGAGGAGAGAGGAGAAGCGGTGATGGTGGTGGAGGAGAGAGAAGAAGCGGAGAAGGTGGGGGAGCAGAGAGTGGAAGATGAGATTACGTTGCTCCTGAAGGATGATGACGAAATCATAGAGGTGACGGTGGGAGAGCAGGAGATCGAGGAGCGGGTCGAGGTTCCGAGGACCAGGGGACGGAGTAGGAGTCCGATGACGCCTGGGAGAGAGGGATCGAGGGTCGGAGGAGGTGACTCAAAACCATCAGGAATACCCGTGAGAGGGAAAGTGAAAACACGTTCACAAGTGGAGCAGAATGTGAAAGGAGTCGGTGGAGATGAACTGGACAGCGAAAGGTGAGCTGAAGGAGAACTTTTGGAATACTCCAACGCTAATCCCCTTTAAATAACAATGGTGAAGATTGTTTCTTTCAACGGCTGTGGCCTGGAAAAGAAGGACAAGTGGGAACAGACATTTTTTTTCAAACTTTACATGCAATGGTGACAATATGTACATTTAATGGCCGGGGGCTAAAAACAAAGGCCAGAAGGGACAGGGCTTTACTGCTATGTACAGCTGATGTCATATGCCTACAGGAGACACACTGGGACAATGAAAGTGTGGGTGATGTGATAATGGGATGGATGGGGAGGGTATTTTTCAATAATGGTGGTTTGAATGCAAGAGGGGTGGCAATATTGTTTAGAATGGGAAAAGTGGAAAGTGTGAAAAAGGTGGAGGATGATGGAAAAGGAAGGATGATTATTGCAGAGTTTGGTTATATGGGGGAAATGTATAGACTGATGAATATTCATGCGCCTAATGAGGAGAAAGAAAGAAAGAGTTTTTTTGAGGGTCTGGATGGGAAGTGTGGGGGAAATTGTGTGGTGGTGGGTGATTTCAATGTGAGGTGTGGAAGGATTGATGTGGCAGGTGGGATGAGTTATAGAAATGACTCCTCACGAGGTGCATTGGAGAAACTGATGAGGGAGAATGGCTTAAGAGATGTGTGGAGAGAAAGGAATTTGGATGAGAGGGTATATACTAGAAAACAGGTGGTGGGGGGTGTGTTGAAGCAGAGTAGGATAGACTTGGTGCTGTGCAAGGGAAGGATAGGTGGGAAGGTGGGGACTTTTAAACATACAACGACTAGCTTGAGTGATCATGTTATCCTTGGCTTTAAGCTGGATGATGGATGTCAGGGAAGAGGGGGAGGGGTGTGGTGCCTAAACGCTGCTCTGCTTAAGGATGAGAAATACAAAAAAATGATGAATGAATGGTTAAGGAAGCAAGAGAAAATGGATGGTGAGGATGAAGGAGAATGGTGGGAGGGCCTAAAAAGAGAAATAAAAAAAATGAGCATAAAGTTCAGTTGTGGAAGAAATAAAAGAGGGAGAGAGAGGGAGGAGAGGTTAAAAGAGGAACTAAATAAAGAAGCAGAGAAGATAGAGGGAGAGGTAGGGAGAGATTTAGGGGTCTACAATAGTCTTAGGGATGAGTTAGGGATAGTGGAAAGAGAGAGGTGTATGGGGGCAATAGTCAGGAGTAGGGCAAGATATTTAGTTGAAGGGGAAAAATGTACAGGTTTTTTCTTAGGGATGGAGAATAGGAAGCAGGGGAACAATCAGATTAGGCAGATAGAGGGTAAGGGGGGTGAGATTATTAAAGACTTAGTAGGGATAGTTAAGAGGGTGGAAGAGTTTTATAGAGAGCTCTTCCAGGAGGAAGTTAATGAAAAAGAGAGCCTGGAAAAGACTCTGGGGAGCATGAGGGCGGTGTTGACAGAAGAAGGAAGAGAGTTGTGCGAAGGGGAGATGGGAAAAGAGGAAATAGAGGCAGCAATAGATGGCATGGGCAAAAATAGAAGCCCGGGACTAGATGGCCTAACTGCAGAGTTCTACATGGAATTTAAGGCTGTGCTAGTCCCAATGTTGAAGGAGTTGTTTAAGAGCTTCGAAGAGAAGGATGAACTGCCGGAGGGATTATCAACAGGGATGATTAGCATATTGTACAAAAAGGGTAGTAGGGATAAATTAGGGAACTATAGGCCGTTAAGTATGTTGAATGGGGATTATAAGATTATAGCACGGGTGTTATCCAATAGAATGAAGAGGGTTATTGGTGCGGTGGTGGGGAGCACCCAGGCATATAGTATTCCTGGAAGGGATATATGTGACACAGTTTGTAGTATTAGGGACACGGTAAATCATATGAAGGGTGGAGAAGGAGGGGTGTTGGTAAGCTTAGATCTGAACAAGGCGTTCGATAGGGTTAATCACGTTTATTTATTCAGGGTTTTGGTAAAAGCAGGGTTTGGGAGGGGGTTTGTTGGGTGGATAAGGAGAATATATAGGAAAGCCATGAGTTGCGTTAAGGTTAATGGGATCATCACAAATGTATTTAAGTTAGGGAGATCCGTCCGGCAGGGATGCCCTCTATCGGCGATGCTCTATGCATTATCAGCGGAGCCCCTTGCGGCTTTGCTACAACAGAATGAGAGGGTAAAGGGGGTGATGGGGCCGGGGGGAGGGATAAGTGTAGTATTCCAATATGCGGATGATACTACAATCACCGTAAGAGACATGGAAAGTGTAAGAGGGGTCTTAGAGAGTGTGGAGATATATGGAAGAGCTTCAGGGGCTAAAATTAATATGGAAAAGTCAGAGTACATGGTGCTGGGAAAGGGTGATGTAGGGAGAGAGGAGTTAGGTTTAAAAGAGAATAAGGAATATATTAGGGTACTGGGTATTAATGTGGGTTTGAAGGACAGAGAGGGGAGGGATGTGCAATATGAGGGAGTGGTGGGTAGTTTAAAAAAGACCCTAAGCTTCTGGAAACTGAGGAGATTAAAACTGAGGGGGAAAGTTATAGTAGTAAATGGTCTCATCATGAGCAAGCTAGTTTATGTAATGAGTGTAATGGAGGTGCCAGACAGAGTAATAAAAGAGGTAAATAAAATAGTGAGTGAGTTCATGTGGGAGGGGAAGGGAGTGAGGATAGCTAGGGAGGTTCTAGAGAATGACTATAAAGATGGGGGGCTAAAACTAATAAATGTGGAAAGGAAGATGAAAGCAATGAGGGTTAAAACGATGATAAAATATCTAAATAAGGGAAATAAGCATGTGTGGAAATAATTTTTGAGAGACAGTATAAATAAAGGAGGGGGGTGTGGGGACAGTGGGATATTTATGCGCTTTAAGAAAGGGTGGATGAATGGAATGAATGATTTTCAAAGGGAGGTGATGAATGCGTGGGGAGAGTTCTTGGGGAATGTGAAGTATGAATGTGAGAATGCGCAGCAGGTATGGAAACAACCCATATTCCAAAACTATAGGATAATGAAAGAGGGGGAAGTATTATTTAATTTACCAATGTGGAGGGCTGGATTTAGGGTAATAAGAGACTTAGTCTATGAGTATGTTCCGGGGTTCATGAGGGCTCAAGTTATTGTTGATGGGACAAGGGAAAAGGATCTGTTAATGGGGGGAAGGACAGCGGAAGGCATGATGGAGAGCATCAAAGAGGGGATGCCGGTGGAATGGAGGAGGATGGTGGAGAGCAAGAAGGTGGGAGGGGGCGAAAGTGAGGTAGCGCTATATGTGGGTGAAGGGGTGAAGCTGGGAGACCTTAGCACGAAAAGGATATACAAAACCCTTGGGAAGGGGGATGCAAGGAGACCAGCATCAGAAAAGGTATGGGAAAAGGTGATGGGGGGAATGGATGTGAAAAAGATGTGGGTGAATCTGAGAGTGAAAGGGAATAGTGTGAAGGGTGAGCACTTTGATTTCTGTTTAAGGCACAACAGGGTGTTCAACAATTTAATAATAAGTATGTTTGACAAAGAGGTTAAGAGAGAATGTGATGTGTGTAAGGTGGGAGTGGAGAATTGTATGCATGAGTTTTTTGAGTGTGGGGAATTAAGGGGGTTCTTTGGGAAAATAAAATAATTGATATGCAGGTGCTGGGATGAAGGGGTGTTAAAATGTCTAGAGTGGAAAGAATTGTGGTTGTTTGGGTTGAGTGGGAGAAGGGATGGGTGCAATGTTGATATGTTAAATATGTGTTTAAGCCAGGCAAGATATGCGGTGAAAATAAGAAGGAATGTAGCACACTATGAGGGGAGAGTTGATGGAGTGTGGGGAATTATGAAGAGGAATATAATGAGGGTTGTTGGAATGTTATATGTGTACAAAGATAATGAGATGTTCATGAAAGAACATGTTGATGGTTGTACACTGATAGAAGTGAATGATGGAAAGCTTAAGTATAATTTTGAAAAATAAGGAATGATGACCTGTGAAAGGGGAATAAATGTAAAAGAATGGTGGATTAGGGATGTCGGGGAAGTGAAAGACAAGATAGGACTGTGATGTATACTTTGTATTAAATGCATTGGGGTCCTCTTCTTTTTGGGGGATTTGTTATGCAATGTGAGTGTTTGTTTAATCTGTGTGAAAACATTTTGATAATAAATAATAAAAAGAAAAAAAAAACGCTCGCCCCTGGATGCGGTTGGTCGCGTGTTCAAATCCATGCTGTGGCATACTTTTTTTCATTTTCACCCTTTTTCTATGGATCTCCAAAAAGTCAACTTTGACTTCTTCTGAGTCTGGAGGAATTCAAGGGGAGTTGTCAGGGGAGTGCGTTGTCTCTGCCATCTCCTCCCTGTGTGTGTGTTGCTGCATGCAGCAGCTGCGTGTGTGTGTAAACTGCCCCTCCCCCTCGCAAGCAGGCGGGGGAGAGAGAGATGTTTCGTCTCGATGTACACATGCTATGACTCCGGGGGTACCTCCATTCGCTTCGTCTTGATCTGTTGATGTTATTTCATGTCTCGTTTGTCCATTGTGACGGTGGGAAAGCCAGGGAAATGTCCCGGAGATATACTGAGAAATCTTTGTAACAGCATTTTCCTGCGATCACAGCTGTTCACAGCTACGAGGCTGGGACCGCTTCCATTCGCTTCGTCTTGATCTGTAGATGTTATTTAATGTCTCATTTGTTCATTTTGATGGAGAAAAAGTTGTACATTTTGTGAATTCAGAGTTTCTAAGATGCAAAAGTAGGCATGTTTGAGTACTCAGGTCCAGTGGCTCACTGCGTTAATGCTCGCCCCTGGATGCGGTTGGTCGCGTGTTCGAATCCATGCTGTGGCATACTTTTTTTCATTTTCACCCTTTTTCTATGGATCTCCAAGAAGTTAACTTTGACTTTTTCTGAGTCTGGAGGAATTCAAGGGGAGTTTTCAAGGGACTCTAGCCGCCTTATGAGGCACTATTTTCGAATACTTTTTTCCATTTTCGCCCTTTTTCTATGGATCTCCAAAAAGTGAACTTTTACATTTTCTGAGTTTGGAGGAATTCAAGGGGAGTTTTCAGGGGAGTGCATTCTCTCTGCCATCTCCTCCTTGTGTGTGCGTTGCAGCATGCAGCAGCTGCGTGTGTGTGTGTAAACTGCCCCTCCCCTTCGCAAGCAGGCGGGGGAGAGAGAGATGTTTCGTCTCGATTTACACATGCTATGACTCAGGGGTACTTCCATTCGCTTCGTCTTGATCTGTTGATGTTATTTCATGTTTCGTTTGTCCATTGTGATGGTAGGAAAGCCAGGGAAATGTCCCGGAGATATACTGAGAAATCTTTGTAACAGCATTTTCCTGCGATCACAGCTGTTCACAGCTACGAGGCTGGGACCGCTTCCATTCGCTTCGTCTTGATCTGTAGATGTTATTTAATGTCTCATTTGTTCATTTTGATGGAGAAAAAGTTGTACATTTAGTGAATTCAGAGTTTCTAAAATGCAAAAGCAGGCATGTTTGAGTACTCAGGTCCAGTGGCTCACTGCGTTAACGCTCGCCCCTGGATGCGGTTGGTCGCGTGTTCGAATCCATGCTGTGGCATTCTTTTTTTCATTTTCACCCTTTTTCTATGGATCTCCAAAAAGTGATATTTTACATTTTCTGAGTCTGGAGGAATTCAAGGGGAGTTTTCAGGGGAGTGCGTTCTCTCTGCCATCTCCTCCCTGTGTGTGTGTTGCTGCATGCAGCAGCTGCGTGTGTGTGTAAACTGCCCCTCCCACTCGCAAGCAGGCGAGGGAGAGAGAGATGTTTCGTCTCGAATTACACATGCTATGACTCCGGGGGTACCTCCATTCGCTTCGTCTTGATCTGTTGATGTTATTTCATGTCTCGTTTGTCCATTGTGACAGTGGGAAAGCCAGGGAAATGTCACGGAGATATACTGAGAAATCTTTGTAACAGCATTTTCCTGCGATCACAGCTGTTCACAGCTACGAGGCTGGGACTGCTTCCATTCACTTCGTCTTGATCTGTAGATGTTATTTAATGTCTCATTTGTTCATTTTGATGGAGAAAAAGTTGTACATTTAGTGAATTCAGAGTTTCTAAGATGCAAAAGTAGGCATGTTTGAGTACTCAGGTCCAGTGGCTCACTGCGTTAACGCTCGCCCCTGGATGCGGTTGGTCGCGTGTTCGAATCCATGCTGTGGCATTCTTTTTTTCATTTTCACCCTTTTTCTATGGATCTCCAAAAAGTCAACTTTGACTTTTTCTGAGTCTGGAGGAATTCAAGGGGAGTTTTCAGGGGAGTGCATTCTCTCTGCCATCTCCTCCCTGTGTGTGTTGCAGCATGCAGCAGCTGCGTGTGTGTGTGTAAACTGCCCCTCCCCTTCGCAAGCAGGCGGGGGATAGAGAGATGTTTCGTCTCGATTTACACATGCTATGACTCCGGGGGTACTTCCATTCGCTTCGTCTTGATCTGTTGATGTTATTTCATGTCTTGTTTGTCCATTGTGACGGTGGGAAAGCCAGGGAAATGTCCCGGAGATATACTGAGAAATCTTTGTAACAGCATTTTCCTGCGATCACAGCTGTTCACAGCTACGAGGCTGGGACCGCTTCCATTCGCTTAGTCTTGATCTGTAGATGTTATTTAATGTCTCATTTGTTCATTTTGATGGAGAAAAAGTTGTACATTTAGTGAATTCAGAGTTTCTAAAATGCAAAAGCAGGCGTGTTTGAGTACTCAGGTCCAGTGGCTCACTGCGTTAACGCTCGCCCCTGGATGCGGTTGGTCGCGTGTTCGAATCCATGCTGTGGCATTCTTTTTTTCATTTTCACCCTTTTTCTATGGATCTCCAAAAAGTAAACTTTGACTTTTTCTGAGTCTGGAGGAATTCAAGGGGAGTTTTCAGGGGAGTGCGTTCTCTCTGCCATCTCCTCCCTGTGTGTGTGTTGCTGCATGCAGCAGCTGCGTGTGTGTGTAAACTGCCCCTCCCCCTCGCAAGCAGGCGGGGGAGAGAGAGATGTTTCGTCTCGATGTACACATGCTATGACTCCGGGGGTACCTCCATTCGCTTCGTCTTGATCTGTTGATGTTATTTCATGTCTCGTTTGTCCATTGTGACGGTGGGAAAGCCAGGGAAATGTCCCGGAGATATACTGAGAAATCTTTGTAACAGCATTTTCCTGCGATCACAGCTGTTCGCAGCTACGAGGCTGGGACCGCTTCCATTCGCTTCGTCTTGATCTGTAGATGTTATTTAATGTCTCATTTGTTCATTTTGATGGAGAAAAAGTTGTACATTTAGTGAATTCAGAGTTTCTAAGATGCAAAAGTAGGCATGTTTGAGTACTCAGGTCCAGTGGCTCACTGCGTTAATGCTCGCCCCTGGATGCGGTTGGTCGCGTGTTCGAATCCATGCTGTGGTATACTTTTTTTCATTTTCACCCTTTTTCTATGGATCTCCAAAAAGTCAACTTTGACTTTTTCTGAGTCTGGAGGAATTCAAGGGGAGTTTTCAGGGGAGTGCATTCTCTCTGCCATCTCCTCCCTGTGTGTGCGTTGCAGCATGCAGCAGCTGCGTGTGTGTGTGTAAACTGCCCCTCCCCTTCGCAAGCAGGCGGGGGATAGAGAGATGTTTCGTCTCGATTTACACATGCTATGACTCCGGGGGTACTTCCATTCGCTTCGTCTTGATCTGTTGATGTTATTTCATGTCTCGTTTGTCCATTGTGACGGTGGGAAAGCCAGGGAAATGTCCCGGAGATATACTGAGAAATCTTTGTAACAGCATTTTCCTGCGATCACAGCTGTTCACAGCTACGAGGCTGGGACCGCTTCCATTCGCTTCGTCTTGATCTGTAGATGTTATTTAATGTCTGATTTGTTCATTTTAATGGAGAAAAAGTTGTACATTTAGTGAATTCAGAGTTTCTAAGATGCAAAAGTAGGCATGTTTGAGTACTCAGGTCCAGTGGCTCACTGCGTTAAAGCTCGCCCCTGGATGCGGTTGGTCGCGTGTTCGAATCCATGCTGTGGCATACTTTTTTTCATTTTCACCCTTTTTCTATGGATCTCCAAAAAGTCAACTTTGACTTTTTCTGAGTCTGGAGGAATTCAAGGGGAGTTTTCAAGGGACTCTACCCGCCTTATGAGGCACTATTTTCGAATACTTTTTTCCATTTCCACCCTTTTTCTATGGATCTCCAAAAAGTGAACTTTTACATTTTCTGAGTCTGGAGGAATTCAAGGGGAGTTTTCAGGGGAGTGCGTTCTCTCTGCCATCTCCTCCCTGTGTGTGTGTTGCTGCATGCAGCAGCTGCGTGTGTGTTTAAACTGCCCCTCCCCCTCGCAAGCAGGCGGGGGAGAGAGAGATGTTTCGTCTCGATTTACACATGCTATGACTCCGGGGGTACCTCCGTTCGCTTCGTCTTGATCTGTTGGTGTTATTTCATGTCTCGTTTGTCCATTGTGACGGTGGGAAAGCCAGGGAAATGTCCCGGAGATATACTGAGAAATCTTTGTAACAGCATTTTCCTGCGATCACAGCTGTTCACAGCTACGAGGCTGGGACCGCTTCCATTCGCTTCGTCTTGATCTGTAGATGTTATTTAATGTCTCATTTGTTCATTTTGATGGAGAAAAAGTTGTACATTTAGTGAATTCAGAGTTTCTAAGATGCAAAAGTAGGCATGTTTGAGTACTCAGGTCCAGTGGCTCACTGCGTTAACGTGCAGTGTATGTGTGGACGCAAAAGTTTGGGACGAATTTGGACAAAGTGGAGCAAATAAGACGGTTTTTGCACTTTATTTTTGGACAAACAGCCCCCCAAACAGCTCTGCTGTCGGGGGGGATACTTTCAAACCGTGTTTTGTGAACATCAGAGGAGAAAATACGAGGAGCAACAGCGCGAACGCAGCGAGAGTGCTGGAGGAAGCAGGTCAATTGTTTGCTGAGGAAACGGGACAAAGTGATTAAAACAAGCGTTTTAATCGCGATCTTTTCCGGCAAAACCCCCCCCAAACAGCTCAGCTGTCTGGGGGGACAAACATTGAAGGTGCGTTGTGGAGAAAATGGAGAAAAGAACGGAGAATAAGGACGTGAATCCTGGAATGTCTGGAATGCGGGGGGCGGCGAAGAAAGCGGAAGAAGCCGAGCTGAATGCAGCGGAACATGCTGGAGAAACGGGAGGAAAACCGACAATGCAGACGGATACTGAGGGATTATATATGAGACTTCAAAGGTATTTTATTTTGAAACTCTAAAGCAGAATGTCCTGATTGTCCCTGAGTGACTAGGTGCGGTGTCCTGCTATCACCCTGGACTGAGATGTGTCTTTGATACTGGACAGTTTTTGTTTTATTCTCATCTAAAAAAAGGGATGATAGCTCATACACTAGAGATTTCAAAGGTCTTTTATTTTGAAACTCTACATCAGAAGGTCCTGATTCTCCCTGAGTGACTAGGTGGGGTGTCCTGTTATCACCCTGAAGGGAAATGAGTATTTGATACTGGACAGTGTTTGTTTTATTCTTATCTAAATACAGAGGGATGATAGCTCATATATGAGATTTCAAAGGTCTTTTATTTTGAAACTCTACGTCAGAATGTCCTGTTTTTTTCTGAGGGACTAGATGGGGTGTCCTGCTATCACCATGGAGTTAGATGAGTCTTTGATACTGGACAGTGTTTGTTTTATTCCCATCTAAAAACAGGGATTATAGCTCATATATGAGACTTCAAAGGTCTTTTATTTTGAAATTCTACATCAGAATCTCCTGATTCTCCCTGAGTGACTAAGTGGGGTGTCATGCAACCACCCTGGAGTGAGATGTGTCTTTGATACTTGAGAATCTTTGTTTTATTCTCATCTAAACAGAGAGGGATGATAGCTCATATATGAGATTTCAAAGGTCTTTTATTTTGAAACTCTAGATCAGAATGTCCTGATTTTTTCTGAGTGACTAGATGGGGTGTCCTGCTGTCACCATGTAGTTAGATGAGTCTTTGATACTGGACAGTGTGTGTTTTATTCCCATCTAAAAACAGGGATGATAGCTCATATATGAGACTTCAAAGATATTTTATTTTGAAACTCTAAATCAGAATGTCCTGATTCTCCCTGAGTGACTAGGTGGGGTGTCCTGCTATCACCCTGGATTGAGATGAGTATTTGATACTGGACAGTTTTTGTTTTATTTTCATCTAAATACAGGGATGATAGCTCATACAATAGAGATTACAAAGGCCTTTTATTTTGAAACTCTACATCAGAATGTTCTGATTCTCCCTGAGTGACTAGGTGGGGTTTCATTCAATCACCCTGGAGTGAGATGTGTCTTTGATACTGGAGAGTCTTTGTTTTATTCTCATCTAAACAGAGAGGGATGATAGCTCATACATGAGATTTCAAAGGTCTTTTATTTTGAAACTATCGATCAGAATGTTCTGATTCTCCCTGAGTGACTAGGTGGGGTGTCCTGCTATCACCCTGGATTGAGATCTGTCTTTGATACTGGACAGTGTTTGTTTTATTCCCATCTAAAAACAGGGATGATAGCTCATATATGAGATTTCAAAGGTATTTTATTTTGAATGTCTACATCAGAATGTCCTGATTCTCCCTGAGTGACTAGGTGGGGTGTCCTGCTACACCCTGGAGTTAGATGAGTCTTTGATACTGGACTGTTTTTGTTTTATTCTCATCTAAAAACAGGGATGATAGCTCATATATGAGACTTCAAAGGTCTTTTATTTTGAAACTCTACATCAGAAAGTCCTGATTCTCCCTGAGTGACTAGGTGGGGTGTCATGTTATCACCCTGAAGGGAAATGAGTATTTGATACTGGACAGTGTTTGTTTTATTCTTATCTAAATGCAGAGGGATGATAGCTCATATATGAGATTTCAAAGGTCTTTTATTTTGAAACTCTACATCAGAATGTCCTGATTTTTTTCTGAGTGACTAGAAGGGGTGTCCTGCTATCACCATGGAGTTAGATGAGTCTTTGATACTGGACAGTGTTTGTTTTATTCCAATCTAAAAACAGGGATGATAGCTCATATATGAGACTTCAAAGGTATTTTATTTTGAAACTCTAAATCAGAATGTCCTGATTCTCCCTGAGTGACTAGGTGGGGTGTCCTGCTATCACCCTGGAGTGAGATGCGTCTTTGATACTGGACAATTTGTGTTTTATTCTCATCTAAAAACAGGGATGATAGCTCATACAATAGAGATTTAAAAGGTCTTTTATTTTGAAACTCTACATCAGAATCTCCTGATTCTCCCTGAGTGACTAGGTGGGGTGTCATTCTATCACCCTGGAGTGAGATGTGTCTTTGATACTGGAGAGTCTTTGTTTTATTCTCATCTAAACAGAGAGGGATGATAGCTCATACATGAGATTTCAAAGGTCTTTTATTTTGAAACTATCGATCAGAATGTTCTGATTCTCCCTGAGTGACTAGGTGGGGTGTCCTGCTATCACCCTGGATTGAGATCTGTCTTTGATACTGGACAGTGTTTGTGTTATTCCCATCTAAATACAGGGATGATAGCTCATATATGAGACTTCATAGGTATTTTATTTTGAAACTCTAAAGCAGAATGTCCTGATTGTCCCTGAGTGACTAGGTGGGGTTTCCTGCTATCACCCTGGAGTGAGATGAGTCTTTGATACTGGAGAGTTTTTGTTTTATTCTCATCTAAACAGAGCGGGATGATAGCTCATATATGAGATTTCAAAGGTCTTTTATTTTGAAACTCTACATCAGAATGTCCTGATTTTTCTTTGGAGTGACTAGATGGGGTGTCCTGCTATCACCCTGGAGTAAGATAGGTCTTTGATACTGGACAGTGTTTGTTTTATTCTCATCTAAAAACAGGGATGATAGCTCATACAATAGAGATTTAAAAGGTCTTTTATTTTGAAACTCTACATCAGAATCTCCTGATTCTCCCTGAGTGACTAGGTGGGGTGTCATGCTATCACCCTGGAGTGAGATGTGTCTTTGATACTGGAGAGTCTTTGTTTTATTCTCATCTAAACAGAGAGGGATGATAGCTCATACATGAGATTTCAAAGGTCTTTTATTTTGAAACTCTAGATCAGAATGTCCTGATTTTTTCTGAGTGACTAGATGGGGTGTCCTGCTGTCACCATGGAGTTAGATGATTCTTTGATACTGGACAGTGTGTGTTTTATTGCCATCTAAAAACAGGGATGATAGCTCATATATGAGACTTCAAAGGTATTTTATTTTAAAACTCTAAATCAGAATGTCCTGATTCTCCCTGAGTGACTAGGTGGGGTGTCCTGCTATCACCCTGTATTGAGATGAGTCTTTGATACTGGACAGTTTTTGTTTTATTTTCATCTAAATACAGGGATGATAGCTCATACAATAGAGATTACAAAGGTCTTTTATTTTGAAACTCTACATCAGAATGTTCTGATTCTCCCTGAGTGACTAGGTGGGGTGTCCTGCTATCACCCTGGATTGAGATCTGTCTTTGATACTGGACAGTGTTTGTTTTATTCCCATCTAAAAACAGGGATGATAGCTCATATATGAGATTTCAAAGGTATTTTATTTTGAAACTCTAAAGCAGAATGTCCTGATTATCCCTGAGTGACTAGGTGGGGTTTCCTGCTATCACCCTGGAGTGAGATGGGTCTTTGATACTGGACAGTGTTTGTTTTATTCTCATCTAAAAACAGGGATGATAGCTAATACAATAGAGATTTCAAAAATATTTTATTTTGAAACTCTACATCAGAAGGTCCTGATTTTTTCTCAGTGACTAGATGGGGTGTCCTGCTATCACCCTGGAGTGAGATGAGTCTTTGATACTGGAGAGATTTTGTTTTATTCTCATCTAAACAGAGAGGGATGATAGCACATATATGAGATTTCAAAGGTCTTTTATTTTGAAACTCTAGATAAGAATATCCTGATTTTTTCTGAGTGACTAGATGGTTATGTCCTGCTATCACCATGGCGTTAGATGAGTCTTTGATACTGGACAATTATTGTTTTATTCTCATCTAAAAACAGGGATGATAGCTCATACAATAGAGAATTCAAAGGTCTTTTATTTTGAAACTGTACATCAGAAAGTCCCGATTCTCCCTGAGTGACTAGGTGGGGTGTCCTGCTATCACCCTGGAGTGAGATGAGTCTTTGATACTGGAGAGTTTTTGTTTTATTCTCATCTAAATAGAGAGGGATGATAGCTCATATATGAGATTTCAAAGGTCTTTTATTTTGAAACTCTACATCAGAATGTTCTGATTCTCCCTGAGTGACTAGATGGGGTGTCCTGCTATCACCCTGGAGTAAGATAGGTCTTTGATACTGGACAGTGTTTGTTTTATTCCCATCTAAAAACAGGGATGATAGCTCATATATGAGATTTCAAAGGTATTTTATTTTGAAACTCTAAAGCAGAATGTCCTGATTGTCCCTGAGTGACTAGGTGGGGTTTCCTGCTATCACCCTGGAGTGAGATGAGTCTTTGATACTGGAGAGTTTTTGTTTTATTCTCATCTAAACAGAGAGGGATGATAGCTCATATATGAGATTTCAAAGGTCTTTTATTTTGAAACTCTAGATCAGAAAGTCCTGATTTTTTCTGAGTGACTAGATGGGGTGTCTTGCTGTCACCATGGAGTTAGATGATTCTTTGATACTGGACAGTGTGTGTTTTATTCCCATCTAAAAACAGGGATGATGGCTCATATATGAGACTTCAAAGGTATTTTATTTTGAAACTCTAAATCAGAATGTCCTGATTCTCCCTGAGTGACTAGGTGGGGTGTCCTGCTATCACCCTGGATTGAGATGAGTCTTTGATACTGGACAGTTTTTGTTTTATTTTCATCTAAATACAGGGATGATAGTTCATACAATAGAGATTACAAAGGTATTTTATTTTGAAACTCTAAAGCAGAATGTCCTGATTGTCCCTGAGTGACTAGGTGGGGTTTCCTGCTATCACCCTGGAGTGAGATGAGTCTTTGATACTGGAGAGTTTTTGTTTTATTCTCATCTAAACAGAGAGGGATGATAGCTCATATATGATATTTCAAAGGTCTTTTATTTTGAAACTCTACATTAGAATGTCCTGATTTTTCTTCGGAGGGACTAGATGGGGTATCCTGCTATCACCCTGGAGTGAGATAGGTCTTTGATACTGGACAGTGTTTGTTTTATTCTCATCTAAAAACAGGGATGATAGCTCATACAATAGAGATTTAAAAGGTCTTTTATTTTGAAATTCTACATCAGAATCTCCTGATTCTCCCTGAGTGACTAAGTGGGGTGTCATGCAATCACCCTGGAGTGAGCTGTGTCTTTGATACTGGAGAATCTTTGTTTTATTCTCATCTAAACAGAGAGGGATGATAGCTCATATATGAGATTTCAAAGGTCTTTTATTTTGAAACTCTAGATCAGAATGTCCTGATTTTTTCTGAGTGACTAGATGGGGTGTCCTGCTGTCACCATGGAGTTAGATGAGTCTTTGATACTGGACAGTGTGTGTTTTATTCCCATCTAAAAACAGGGATGATAGCTCATATATGAGACTTCAAAGGTATTTTATTTTGAAACTATCAGAATGTCCTGATTCTCCCTGAGTGACTAGGTGGGGTGTCCTGCTATCACCCTGGATTGAGATGAGTATTTGATACTGGACAGTTTTTGTTTTATTTTCATCTAAATACAGGGATGATAGCTCATACAATAGAGATTACAAAGGTCTTTTATTTTGAAACTCTACATCAGAATGTTCTGATTCTCCCTGAGTGACTAGGTGGGGTGTCCTGCTATCACCCTGGATTGAAATATGTCTTTGATACTGGACAGTGTTTGTTTTATTCCCATCTAAAAACAGGGATGATAGCTCATATATGAGACTTCAAAGGTATTTTATTTTGAAACTCTAAAGCAGAATGTCCTGATTGTCCCTGAGTGACTAGGTGGGGTTTCCTGCTATCACCCTGGAGTGAGATGAGTCTTTGATACTGGAGAGTTTTTGTTTTATTCTCATCTAAACAGAGAGGGATGATAGCTCATATATGAGATTTCAAAGGTCTTTTATTTTGAAACTCTACATCAGAATGTCCTGATTTTTCTTCGGAGTGACTAGATGGGGTGTCCTGCTATCACCCTGGAGTAAGATAGGTATTTGATACTGGACAGTGTTTGTTTTATTCTCATCTAAAAACAGGGATGATAGCTCATACAATAGAGATTGAAAAGGTCTTTTATTTTGAAACTCTACATCAGAATCTCCTGATTCTCCCTGAGTGACTAGGTGGGGTGTCATTCTATCACCCTGGAGTGAGATGTGTCTTTGATACTGGAGAGTCTTTGTTTTATTCTCATCTAAACAGAGAGGGATGATAGCTCATACATGAGATTTCAAAGGTCTTTTATTTTGAAACTCTAGATCAGAATGTTCTGATTCTCCCTGAGTGACTAGGTGGGGTGTCCTGCTATCACCCTGGATTGAGATCTGTCTTTGATACTGGACAGTGTTTGTGTTATTCCCATCTAAAAACAGGGATGATAGCTCATATATGAGACTTCAAAGGTATTTTATTTTGAAACTCTAAAGCAGAATGTCCTGATTGTCCCTGAGTGACTAGGTGGGGTTTCCTGCTATCACCCTGGAGTGAGATGAGTCTTTGATACTGGAGAGTTTTTGTTTTATTCTCATCTAAACAGAGAGGGATGATAGCTCATATATGAGATTTCAAAGGTCTTTTATTTTGAAACTCTAGATCAGAATGTCCTGATTTTTTCTGAGTGACTAGATGGGGTGTCCTGCTGTCACCATGGAGTTAGATGATTCTTTGATACTGGACAGTGTGTGTTTTATTGCCATCTAAAAACAGGGATGAAAGCTCATATATGAGACTTCAAAGGTATTTTATTTTAAAACTCTAAATCAGAATGTCCTGATTCTCCCTGAGTGACTAGGTGGGGTGTCCTGCTATCACCATGGATTGAGATGAGTCTTTGATACTGGACAGTTTTTGTTTTATTTTCATCTAAATACAGGGATGATAGCTCATACAATAGAGATTTCAAAGGTCTTTTATTTTGAAACTCTACATCAGAAGGTCCTGATTCTCCCTGAGTGACTAGGTGGGGTGTCCTGTTATCACCCTGAAGGGAAATGAGTATTTGATACTGGACAGTGTTTGTTTTATTATTATCTAAATGCAGAGGGATGATAGCTCATATATGAGATTTCAAAGGTCTTTTATTTTGAAACTCTACATCAGAATGTCCTGATTTTTTCTGAGTGACTAGAAGGGGTGTCCTGCTATCACCCTGGAGTGAGATGCGTCTTTGATACTGGACAATTTTTGTTTTATTCTCATCTAAAAACAGGGATGATAGCTCATGCAATAGAGATTTCAAAGGTCTTTTATTTTGAAACTCTACATCAGAAAGTCCTGATTCTCCCTGAGTGACTAGGTGGGGTGTCCTGTTATCACCCTGGAGGGAAATGAGTATTTGATACTGGACAGTGTGTGTTTTATTCCCATCTAAAAACAGGGATGATAGCTCATATATGAGACTTCAAAGGTATTTTATTTTGAAACTCTAGATCAGAATGTTCTGATTCTCCCTGAGTGACTAGGTGGGGTGTCCTGCTATCACCCTGGATTGAGATCTGTCTTTGATACTGGACAGTGTTTGTGTTATTCCCATCTAAAAACAGGGATGATAGCTCATATATGAGACTTCATAGGTATTTTATTTTGAAACTCTAAAGCAGAATGTCCTGATTGTCCCTGAGTGACTAGGTGGGGTTTCCTGCTATCACCCTGGCGTGAGATGAGTCTTTGATACTGGAGAGTTTTTGTTTTATTCTCATCTAAACAGAGAGGGATGATAGCTCATATATGAGATTTCAAAGGTCTTTTATTTTGAAACTCTACATCAAAATGTCCTGATTTTTCTTTGGAGTGACTAGATGGGGTGTCCTGCTATCACCCTGGAGTAAGATAGGTCTTTGATACTGGACAGTGTTTGTTTTATTCTCATCTAAAAACAGGGATGATAGCTCATGCAATAGAGATTTCAAAGGTCTTTTATTTTGAAACTCTACATCAAAATGTCCTGATTTTTCTTTGGAGTGACTAGGTGGGGTGTCATGCTATCACCCTGGAGTGAGATGTGTCTTTGATACTGGAGAGTCTTTGTTTTATTCTCATCTAAACAGAGAGGGATGATAGCTCATACATGAGATTTCAAAGGTCTTTTATTTTGAAACTCTAGATCAGAATGTCCTGATTTTTTCTGAGTGACTAGATGGGGTGTCATGCTATCAACCTGGAGTGAGATGTGTCTTTGATACTGGAGAGTCTTTGTTTTATTATCATCTAAACAGAGAGGGATGATAGCTCATACATGAGATTTCAAAGGTCTTTTATTTTGAAACTCTAGATCAGAATGTCCTGATTTTTTCGGAGTGACTAGAAGGGGTGTCCTGCTATCACCCTGGAGTGAGATGAGTCTTTGATACTGGACAGTCTTTGTTTTATTCTCATCTAGAAACAGGGATGATAGCTCATACAATAGAGATTTCAAAGGTCTTTTATTTTGAAACTCTACATCAGAAAGTCCTGATTCTCCCTGAGTGACTAGGTGGGGTGTCCTGTTATCACCCTGAAGGGAAATGAGTATTTGATACTGGACAGTGTTTGTTTTATTCTTATCTAAATGCAGAGGGATGATAGCTCATATATGAGACTTCAAAGGTATTTTATTTTGAAACTCTAAAGCAGAATGTCCTGATTGTCCCTGAGTGACTAGGTGGGGTTTCCTGCTATCACCCTGGAGTGAGATGAGTCTTTGATACTGGAGAGTTTTTGTTTTATTCTCATCTAAACAGAGAGGGATGATAGCTCATATATGAGATTTCAAAGGTCTTTTATTTTGAAACTCTACATCAGAATGTCCTGATTTTTCTTCGGAGTGACTAGATGGGGTGTCCTGCTATCACCCTGGAGTAAGATAGGTCTTTGATACTGGACAGTGTTTGTTTTATTCTCATCTAAAAACAGGGATGATAGCTCATACAATAGAGATTTAAAAGGTATTTTATTTTGAAACTCTACATCAGAATCTCCTGATTCTCCCTGAGTGACTAGGTGGGGTGTCCTGCTATCACCCTGGATTGAGATGAGTCTTTGATACTGGACAATTTTTTTTTTATTTTCATCTAAAAACAGGGATGATAGCTCATATATGAGACTTCAAAGGTATTTTATTTTGAAACTCTAAAGCAGAATGTCCTGATTGTCCCTGAGTGACTAGGTGGGGTTTCCTGCTATCACCCTGGAGTGAGATGTGTCTTTGATACTGGAGAATCTTTGTTTTATTCTCATCTAAACAGAGAGGGATGATAACTCATACATGAGATTTCAAAGGTCTTTTATTTTGAAACTCTAGATCAGAATGTCCTGATTTATTCTGAGTGACTAGATGGGGTGTCCTGCTGTCACCATGGAGTTAGATGAGTCTTTGATACTGGACAGTGTGTGTTTTATTCCCATCTAAAAACAGGGATGATAGCTCATATATGAGACTTCAAAGGTATTTTATTTTGAAACTCTAAATCAGAATGTCCTGATTCTCCCTGAGTGACTAGGTGGGGTGTCCTGCTATCACCCTGGATTGAGATCAGTCTTTGATACTGGACAGTTTTTGTTTTATTTTCATCTAAATACAGGGATGATAGCTCATACAATAGAGATTACAAAGGTATTTTATTTTGAAACTCTACATCAGAATGTTCTGATTCTCCCTGAGTGACTAGGTGGGGTGTCCTGCTATCACCCTGGATTGAGATCTGTCTTTGATACTGGACAGTGTTTGTTTTATTCCCATCTAAAAACAGGGATGATAGCTCATATATGAGATTTCAAAGGTATTTTATTTTGAAACTCTAAAGCAGAATGTCCTGATTGTCCCTGAGTGACTAGGTGGGGTTTCATGCTATCACCCTGGAGTGAGATGAGTCTTTGATACTGGAGAGTTTTTGTTTTATTCTCATCTAAATAGAGAGGGATGATAGCTCATATATGAGATTTCAAAGGTCTTTTATTTTGAAACTCTACATCAGAATGTTCTGATTCTCCCTGAGTGACTAGATGGGGTGTCCTGCTATCACCCTGGAGTAAGATAGGTCTTTGATACTGGACAGTGTTTGTTTTATTCCCATCTAAAAACAGGGATGATAGCTCATATATGAGACTTCAAAGGTATTTTATTTTGAAACTCTAAAGCAGAATGTCCTGATTGTCCCTGAGTGACTAGGTGGGGTTTCCTGCTATCACCCTGGAGTGAGATGAGTCTTTGATACTGGAGAGTTTTTGTTTTATTCTCATCTAAACAGAGAGGGATGATAGCTCATATATGAGATTTCAAAGGTCTTTTATTTTGAAACTCTAGATCAGAAAGTCCTGATTTTTTCTGAGTGACTAGATGGGGTGTCTTGCTGTCACCATGGAGTTAGATGATTCTTTGATACTGGACAGTGTGTGTTTTATTCCCATCTAAAAACAGGGATGATGGCTCATATATGAGACTTCAAAGGTATTTTATTTTGAAACTCTAAATCAGAATGTCCTGATTCTCCCTGAGTGACTAGGTGGGGTGTCCTGCTATCACCCTGGATTGAGATGAGTCTTTGATACTGGACAGTTTTTGTTTTATTTTCATCTAAATACAGGGATGATAGTTCATACAATAGAGATTACAAAGGTATTTTATTTTGAAACTCTAGATCAGAATGTCCTGATTGTCCCTGAGTGACTAGGTGGGGTTTCCTGCTATCACCCTGGAGTGAGATGAGTCTTTGATACTGGAGAGTTTTTGTTTTATTCTCATCTAAACAGAGAGGGATGATAGCTCATACAATAGAGATTTCAAAGGTCTTTTATTTTGAAACTCTACATCAGAAAGTCCTGATTCTCCCTGAGTGACTAGGTGGGGTGTCCTGTTATCACCCTGGAGGGAAATGAGTATTTGATACTGGACAGTGTGTGTGTTATTCCCATCTAAAAACAGGGATGATAGCTCATATATGAGACTTCAAAGGTATTTTATTTTGAAACTCTAGATCAGAATGTTCTGATTCTCCCTGAGTGACTAGGTGGGGTGTCCTGCTATCACCCTGGATTAAGATCTGTCTTTGATACTGGACAGTGTTTGTGTTATTCCCATCTAAAAACAGGGATGATAGCTCATATATGAGACTTCAAAGGTCTTTTATTTTGAAACTCTACATCAGAATGTCCTGATTTTTCTTCCGAGTGACTAGGTGGGGTTTCCTGCTATCACCCTGGAGTGAGATGAGTCTTTGATACTGGAGAGTTTTTGTTTTATTCTCATCTAAACAGAGAGGGATGATAGCTCATACAATAGAGATTTAAAAGGTCTTTTATTTTGAAACTCTACATCAGAATCTCCTGATTCTCCCTGAGTGACTAGGTGGGGTGTCATGCTATCACCCTGGAGTGAGATGTGTCTTTCATACTGGAGAGTCTTTGTTTTATTCTCATCTAAACAGAGAGGGATGATAGCTCATACATGAGATTTCAAAGGTCTTTTATTTTGAAACTCTAGATCAGAATGTCCTGATTTTTTCTGAGTGACTAGATGGGGTGTCCTGCTGTCACCATGGAGTTAGATGAGTCTTTGATACTGGACAGTGTGTGTTTTATTCCCATCTAAAAACAGGGATGATAACTCATATATGAGACTTCAAAGGTATTTTATTTTGAAACTATAAATCAGAATGTCCTGATTCTCCCTGAGTGACTAGGTGGGGTGTCCTGCTATCACCCTGGATTGAGATGAGTCTTTGATACTGGACAGTTTTTGTTTTATTTTCATCTAAATACAGGGATGATAGCTCATACAATAGAGATTACAAAGGTCTTTTATTTTGAAACTCTACATCAGAATGTTCTGATTCTCCCTGAGTGACTAGGTGGGGTGTCCTGCTATCACCCTGGATTGAGATATGTCTTTGATACTGGACAGTGTTTGTTTTATTCCCATCTAAAAACAGGGATGATAGCTCATATATGAGACTTCAAAGGTATTTTATTTTGAAACTCTAAAGCAGAATGTCCTGATTGTCCCTGAGTGACTAGGTGGGGTTTCCTGCTATCACCCTTGAGTGAGATGAGTCTTTGATACTGGAGAGTTTTTGTTTTATTCTCATCTAAACAGAGAGGGATGATAGCTCATATATGAGATTTCAAAGGTCTTTTATTTTGAAACTCTACATCAGAATGTCCTGATTTTTCTTCGGAGTGACTAGATGGGGTGTCCTGCTATCACCCTGGAGTAAGATAGGTCTTTGATACTGGACAGTGTTTGTTTTATTCTCATCTAAAAACAGGGATGATAGCTCATACAATAGAGATTTCAAAGGTCTTTTATTTTGAAACTCTAGATCAGAATGTCCTGATTTTTTCTGAGTGACTAGATGGGGTGTCCTGCTGTCACCATTGAGTTGAATGAGTCTTTGATACTGGACAGTGTGTGTTTTATTCCCATCTAAAAACAGGGATGATAGCTCATATATGAGACTTCAAAGGTATTTTATTTTGAAACTCTAAATCAGAATGTCCTGATTCTCCCTGAGTGACTAGGTGGGGTGTCCTGCTATCACCCTGGATTGAGATGAGTCTTTGATACTGGACAGTTTTTGTTTTATTTTCATCTAAATACAGGGATGATAGCTCATATATGAGACTTCAAAGGTATTTTATTTTGAAACTCTAAATCAGAATGTCCTGATTCTCCCTGAGTGACTAGGTGGGGTGTCCTGCTATCACCCTGGATTGAGATGAGTCTTTCATACTGGACAGTTTTTGTTTTATTTTTCATCTAAATACAGGGATGATAGCTCATACAATAGAGATTACAAAGGTCTTTTATTTTGAAACTCTACATCAGAATGTTCTGATTCTCCCTGAGTGACTAGGTGGGGTTTCCTGCTATCACCCTGGAGTGAGATGAGTCTTTGATACTGGAGAGTCTTTGTTTTATTCTCATCTAAACAGAGAGGGATGATAGCTCATAAATGAGATTTCAAAGGTCTTTTATTTTGAAACTCTACATCAGAATCTCCTGATTCTCCCTGAGTGACTAGGTGGGGTGTCCTGCTATCAACCTGGATTGAGATGAGTCTTTGATACTGGACAGTTTTTGTTTTATTTTCATCTAAAAACAGGGATGATAGCTCATATATGAGACTTCAAAGGTATTTTATTTTGAAACTCTAAAGCAGAATGTCCTGATTGTCCCTGAGTGACTAGGTGGGGTTTCCTGCTATCACCCTGGAGTGAGATGTGTCTTTGATACTGGAGAATCTTTGTTTTATTCTCATCCAAACAGAGAGGGATGATAACTCATACATGAGATTTCAAAGGTCTTTTATTTTGAAACTCTAGATCAGAATGTCCTGATTTATTCTGAGTGACTAGATGGGGTGTCCTGCTGTCACCATGGAGTTAGATGAGTCTTTGATACTGGACAGTGTGTGTTTTATTCCCATCTAAAAACAGGGATGATAGCTCATATATGAGACTTCAAAGGTATTTTATTTTGAAACTCTAAATCAGAATGTCCTGATTCTCCCTGAGTGACTAGGTGGGGTGTCCTGCTATCACCCTGGATTGAGATCAGTCTTTGATACTGGACAGTTTTTGTTTTATTTTCATCTAAATACAGGGATGATAGCTCATACAATAGAGATTACAAAGGTATTTTATTTTGAAACTCTACATCAGAATGTTCTGATTCTCCCTGAGTGACTAGGTGGGGTGTCCTGCTATCACCCTGGATTGAGATCTGTCTTTGATACTGGACAGTGTTTGTGTTATTCCCATCTAAAAACAGGGATGATAGCTCATATATGAGACTTCATAGGTATTTTATTTTGAAACTCTAAAGCAGAATGTCCTGATTGTCCCTGAGTGACTAGGTGGGGTTTCCTGCTATCACCCTGGAGTGAGATGAGTCTTTGATACTGGAGAGTTTTTGTTTTATTCTCATCTAAACAGAGAGGGATGATAGCTCATATATGAGATTTCAAAGGTCTTTTATTTTGAAACTCTACATCAGAATGTCCTGATTTTTCTTTGGAGTGACTAGATGGGGTGTCCTGCTATCACCCTGGAGTAAGATAGGTCTTTGATACTGGACAGTGTTTGTTTTATTCTCATCTAAAAACAGGGATGATAGCTCATACAATAGAGATTTAAAAGGTCTTTTATTTTGAAACTCTACATCAGAATCTCCTGATTCTCCCTGAGTGACTAGGTGGGGTGTCATGCTATCACCCTGGAGTGAGATGTGTCTTTGATACTGGAGAGTCTTTGTTTTATTCTCATCTAAACAGAGAGGGATGATAGCCCATACATGAGATTTCAAAGGTCTTTTATTTTGAAACTCTAGATCAGAATGTCCTGATTTTTTCTGAGTGACTAGATGGGGTGTCCTGCTGTCACCATGGAGTTAGATGATTCTTTGATACTGGACAGTGTGTGTTTTATTGCCATCTAAAAACAGGGATGATAGCTCATATATGAGACTTCAAAGGTATTTTATTTTAAAACTCTAAATCAGAATGTCCTGATTCTCCCTGAGTGACTAGGTGGGGTGTCCTGCTATCACCCTGGATTGAGATGAGTCTTTGATACTGGACAGTTTTTGTTTTATTTTCATCTAAATACAGGGATGATAGCTCATACAATAGAGATTACAAAGGTCTTTTATTTTGAAACTCTACATCAGAATGTTCTGATTCTCCCTGAGTGACTAGGTGGGGTGTCCTGCTATCACCCTGGATTGAGATCTGTCTTTGATACTGGACAGTGTTTGTTTTATTCCCATCTAAAAACAGGGATGATAGCTCATATATGAGATTTCAAAGGTATTTTATTTTGAAACTCTAAAGCAGAATGTCCTGATTATCCCTGAGTGACTAGGTGGGGTTTCCTGCGATCACCCTGGAGTGAGATGGGTCTTTGATACTGGACAGTGTTTGTTTTATTCTCATCTAAAAACAGGGATGATAGCTCATACAATAGAGATTTCAAAGGTCTTTTATTTTGAATGTCTACATCAGAATGTCCTGATTCTCCCTGAGTGACTAGGTGGGGTGTCCTGCTACACCCTGGAGTTAGATGAGTCTTTGATACTGGACTGTTTTTGTTTTATTCTCATCTAAAAACAGGGATGATAGCTCATATATGAGACTTCAAAGGTCTTTTATTTTGAAACTCTACATCAGAAAGTCCTGATTCTCCCTGAGTGACTAGGTGGGGTGTCATGTTATCACCCTGAAGGGAAATGAGTATTTGATACTGGACAGTGTTTGTTTTATTCTTATCTAAATGCAGAGGGATGATAGCTCATATATGAGATTTCAAAGGTCTTTTATTTTGAAACTCTACATCAGAATGTCCTGATTTTTTTCTGAGTGACTAGAAGGGGTGTCCTGCTATCACCATGGAGTTAGATGAGTCTTTGATACTGGACAGTGTTTGTTTTATTCCAATCTAAAAACAGGGATGATAGCTCATATATGAGACTTCAAAGGTATTTTATTTTGAAACTCTAAATCAGAATGTCCTGATTCTCCCTGAGTGACTAGGTGGGGTGTCCTGCTATCACCCTGGAGTGAGATGCGTCTTTGATACTGGACAATTTGTGTTTTATTCTCATCTAAAAACAGTGATGATAGCTCATACAATAGAGATTTAAAAGGTCTTTTATTTTGAAACTCTACATCAGAATCTCCTGATTCTCCCTGAGTGACTAGGTGGGGTGTCATTCTATCACCCTGGAGTGAGATGTGTCTTTGATACTGGAGAGTCTTTGTTTTATTCTCATCTAAACAGAGAGGGATGATAGCTCATACATGAGATTTCAAAGGTCTTTTATTTTGAAACTATCGATCAGAATGTTCTGATTCTCCCTGAGTGACTAGGTGGGGTGTCCTGCTATCACCCTGGATTGAGATCTGTCTTTGATACTGGACAGTGTTTGTGTTATTCCCATCTAAATACAGGGATGATAGCTCATATATGAGACTTCATAGGTATTTTATTTTGAAACTCTAAAGCAGAATGTCCTGATTGTCCCTGAGTGACTAGGTGGGGTTTCCTGCTATCACCCTGGAGTGAGATGAGTCTTTGATACTGGAGAGTTTTTGTTTTATTCTCATCTAAACAGAGCGGGATGATAGCTCATATATGAGATTTCAAAGGTCTTTTATTTTGAAACTCTACATCAGAATGTCCTGATTTTTCTTTGGAGTGACTAGATGGGGTGTCCTGCTATCACCCTGGAGTAAGATAGGTCTTTGATACTGGACAGTGTTTGTTTTATTCTCATCTAAAAACAGGGATGATAGCTCATACAATAGAGATTTAAAAGGTCTTTTATTTTGAAACTCTACATCAGAATCTCCTGATTCTCCCTGAGTGACTAGGTGGGGTGTCATGCTATCACCCTGGAGTGAGATGTGTCTTTGATACTGGAGAGTCTTTGTTTTATTCTCATCTAAACAGAGAGGGATGATAGCTCATACATGAGATTTCAAAGGTCTTTTATTTTGAAACTCTAGATCAGAATGTCCTGATTTTTTCTGAGTGACTAGATGGGGTGTCCTGCTGTCACCATGGAGTTAGATGATTCTTTGATACTGGACAGTGTGTGTTTTATTGCCATCTAAAAACAGGGATGATAGCTCATATATGAGACTTCAAAGGTATTTTATTTTAAAACTCTAAATCAGAATGTCCTGATTCTCCCTGAGTGACTAGGTGGGGTGTCCTGCTATCACCCTGTATTGAGATGAGTCTTTGATACTGGACAGTTTTTGTTTTATTTTCATCTAAATACAGGGATGATAGCTCATACAATAGAGATTACAAAGGTCTTTTATTTTGAAACTCTACATCAGAATGTTCTGATTCTCCCTGAGTGACTAGGTGGGGTGTCCTGCTATCACCCTGGATTGAGATCTGTCTTTGATACTGGACAGTGTTTGTTTTATTCCCATCTAAAAACAGGGATGATAGCTCATATATGAGATTTCAAAGGTATTTTATTTTGAAACTCTAAAGCAGAATGTCCTGATTATCCCTGAGTGACTAGGTGGGGTTTCCTGCTATCACCCTGGAGTGAGATGGGTCTTTGATACTGGACAGTGTTTGTTTTATTCTCATCTAAAAACAGGGATGATAGCTAATACAATAGAGATTTCAAAAATATTTTATTTTGAAACTCTACATCAGAAGGTCCTGATTTTTTCTCAGTGACTAGATGGGGTGTCCTGCTATCACCCTGGAGTGAGATGAGTCTTTGATACTGGAGAGACTTTGTTTTATTCTCATCTAAACAGAGAGGGATGATAGCACATATATGAGATTTCAAAGGTCTTTTATTTTGAAACTCTAGATAAGAATATCCTGATTTTTTCTGAGTGACTAGATGGTTATGTCCTGCTATCACCATGGCGTTAGATGAGTCTTTGATACTGGACAATTATTGTTTTATTCTCATCTAAAAACAGGGATGATAGCTCATACAATAGAGAATTCAAAGGTCTTTTATTTTGAAACTGTACATCAGAAAGTCCCGATTCTCCCTGAGTGACTAGGTGGGGTGTCCTGTTATCACCCTGAAGGGAAATGAGTAATTGATACTGGACAGTTATTGTTTTATTCTCATCTAAAAAATGGGATGATAGCTCATATATGAGATTTCAAAGGTCTTTTATTTTGAAACTCTACATCAGAATGTCCTGATTTTTTCTGAGTGACTAGATGGGGTGTCCTGCTATCACCCTGGAGTGAGATGAGTCTTTGATACTGGAGAGTTTTGTGTTTTATTCTCATCTAAACAGAGAGGGATGATAGCTCATATATGAGATTTCAAAGGTCTTTTATTTTGAAACTCTACATCAGAATGTCCTGATTTTTTCTGAGTGACTAGATGGGGGTGTCCTGCTATCACCATGGAGTTAGATGAGTCTTTGATACTGGACAGTGTTTGTTTTATTCCCATCTAAAAACAGGGATGATAGCTCATATATGAGACTTCAAAGGTATTTTATTTTGAAACTCTACATCAGAATGTCCTCATTCTCCCTGAGTGACTAGGTGGGGTGTCGTGCTATCACCCTGGAGTGAGATGCGTCTTTGATACTGGACAGTTTTTGTTTTATTCTCATCTAAAAACAGGGATGATAGCTCATACAATAGAGATTTCAAAGGTCTTTTATTTTGAAATTCTAAATCAGAATGTCCTGATTCTCCCTGAGTGACTAGGTGGGGTGTCCTGCTATCACCCTGGAGTGAGATGAGTCTTTGATACTGGACAGTTTTTGTTTTATTCTCATCTAAATACAGGGATGATAGCTCATACAATAGAGATTTCAAATGTCTTTTATTTTGAAACTGTACATCAGAATGTCCTGATCTTTTCTGGGTTCTCTAGGTGGGGTGTCCTGCTATCACCCTGGAGTGAGATGAGTCTTTAATACTGGAGTGTTTTGGTTTTATTCTCATCTAAACAGAGAGGGATGATAGCTCATACAATAGAGATTTCAAAGGTCTTTTATTTTGAAACTCTACATCAGAAAGTCCTGATTCTCCCTGAGTGACTAGGTGGGGTGTCCTGTTATCACCCTGAAGGGAAATGAGTATTTGATTCTTGACAGTGTTTGTTTTATTCTTATCTAAATACAGAGGGATGATAGCTCATATATGAGATTTCAAAGGTCTTTTATTTTGAAACTGTACGTCAGAATATCCTGATTCTCCCTGAGTGACTAGGTGGGGTGTCATGCTATCACCCTGGAGTGAGATGGGTCTTTGATACTGGACAGTGTTTGTTTTATTCTCATCTAAAAACAGGGATGATAGCTCATATATGAGATTTCAAAGGTCTTTTATTTTGAAACTCTATATCAGAATGTCCTGTTTTTTTCTGAGGGACTAGATGGGGTGTCCTGCTATCATCATGGAGTTAGATGAGTCTTTGATACTGGACAGTGTTTGTTTTATTCCCATCTAAAAACAGGGATGATAGCTCATGCAATAGAGATTTCAAAGGTCTTTTATTTTGAAACTCTACATCAGAAAGTCCTGATTCTCCCTGAGTGACTAGGTGGGGTGTCCTGTTATCACCCTGTAGGGAAATGAGTATTTGATACTTGACAGTGTTTGTTTTATTCGTATCTAAATACAGAGGGATGATAGCTCATATATGAGATTTCAAAGGTCTTTTATTTTGAAACTGTACATCAGAATCTCCTGATTCTCCCTGAGTGACTAGGTGGGGTGTCATGCTATCACCCTGGAGTGAGATGGGTCTTTGATACTGGACAGTGTTTGTTTTATTCTCATCTAAAAACAGGGATGATAGCTCATACAATAGAGATTTCAAAGGTCTTTTATTTTGAAACTCTACATCAGAAAGTCCTGATTCTCCCTGAGTGACTAGGTGGGGTGTCCTGTTATCACCCTGAAGGGAAATGAGTATTTGATACTGGACAGTGTTTGTTTTATTCTTATCTAAATACAGAGGGATGATAGCTCATATATGAGATTTCAAAGGTCTTTTATTTTGAAACTCTACATCAGAATGTCCTGTTTTTTTCTGAGGGACTAGATGGGGTGTCCTGCTATCACCATGGAGTTAGATGAGTCTTTGATACTGGACAGTGTTTGTTTTATTCCCATCTAAAAACAGGGATGATAGCTCATATATGAGACTTCAAAGGTATTTTATTTTGAAACTCTAAAGCAGAATGTCCTGATTGTCCCTGAGTGACTAGGTGCGGTGTCCTGCTATCACCCTGGACTGAGATGTGTCTTTGATACTGGACAGTTTTTGTTTTATTCTCATCTAAAAAAAATGGATGATAGCTCATACAATAGAGATTTCAAAGGTCTTTTATTTTGAAACTCTACATCAGAAGGTCCTGATTCTCCCTGAGTGACTAGGTGGGGTGTCCTGTTATCACCCTGAAGGGAAATTAGTATTTGATACTGGACAGTGTTTGTTTTATTCTTATCTAAATACAGAGGGATGATAGCTCATATATGAGATTTCAAAGGTCTTTTATTTTGAAACTCTACATCAGAATGTCCTGTTTTTTTCTGAGGGACTAGATGGGGTGTCCTGCTATCACCATGGAGTTAGATGAGTCTTTGATACTGGACAGTGTTTGTTTTATTCCCATCTAAAAACAGGGATTATAGCTCATATATGAGACTTCAAAGGTATTTTATTTTGAAACTCTAAAGCAGAATGTCCTGATTGTCCCTGAGTGACTAGGTGGGGTTTCCTGCTATCACCCTGGAGTGAGATGAGTCTTTGATACTGGAGAGTTTTTGTTTTATTCTCATCTAAACAGAGAGGGATGATAGCTCATATATGATATTTCAAAGGTCTTTTATTTTGAAACTCTACATTAGAATGTCCTGATTTTTCTTCGGAGGGACTAGATGGGGTATCCTGCTATCACCCTGGAGTGAGATAGGTCTTTGATACTGGACAGTGTTTGTTTTATTCTCATCTAAAAACAGGGATGATAGCTCATACAATAGAGATTTAAAAGGTCTTTTATTTTGAAATTCTACATCAGAATCTCCTGATTCTCCCTGAGTGACTAAGTGGGGTGTCATGCAATCACCCTGGAGTGAGCTGTGTCTTTGATACTGGAGAATCTTTGTTTTATTCTCATCTAAACAGAGAGGGATGATAGCTCATATATGAGATTTCAAAGGTCTTTTATTTTGAAACTCTAGATCAGAATGTCCTGATTTTTTCTGAGTGACTAGATGGGGTGTCCTGCTGTCACCATGGAGTTAGATGAGTCTTTGATACTGGACAGTGTGTGTTTTATTCCCATCTAAAAACAGGGATGATAGCTCATATATGAGACTTCAAAGGTATTTTATTTTGAAACTATCAGAATGTCCTGATTCTCCCTGAGTGACTAGGTGGGGTGTCCTGCTATCACCCTGGATTGAGATGAGTATTTGATACTGGACAGTTTTTGTTTTATTTTCATCTAAATACAGGGATGATAGCTCATACAATAGAGATTACAAAGGTCTTTTATTTTGAAACTCTACATCAGAATGTTCTGATTCTCCCTGAGTGACTAGGTGGGGTGTCCTGCTATCACCCTGGATTGAAATATGTCTTTGATACTGGACAGTGTTTGTTTTATTCCCATCTAAAAACAGGGATGATAGCTCATATATGAGACTTCAAAGGTATTTTATTTTGAAACTCTAAAGCAGAATGTCCTGATTGTCCCTGAGTGACTAGGTGGGGTTTCCTGCTATCACCCTGGAGTGAGATGAGTCTTTGATACTGGAGAGTTTTTGTTTTATTCTCATCTAAACAGAGAGGGATGATAGCTCATATATGAGATTTCAAAGGTCTTTTATTTTGAAACTCTACATCAGAATGTCCTGATTTTTCTTCGGAGTGACTAGATGGGGTGTCCTGCTATCACCCTGGAGTAAGATAGGTCTTTGATACTGGACAGTGTTTGTTTTATTCTCATCTAAAAACAGGGATGATAGCTCATACAATAGAGATTGAAAAGGTCTTTTATTTTGAAACTCTACATCAGAATCTCCTGATTGTCCCTGAGTGACTAGGTGGGGTTTCCTGCTATCACCCTGGAGTGAGATGTGTCTTTGATACTGGAGAATCTTTGTTTTATTCTCATCTAAACAGAGAGGGATGATAACTCATACATGAGATTTCAAAGGTCTTTTATTTTGAAACTCTAGATCAGAATGTCCTGATTTTTTCTGAGTGACTAGATGGGGTGTCCTGCTGTCACCATGGAGTTAGATGAGTCTTTGATACTGGACAGTGTGTGTTTTATTCCCATCTAAAAACAGGGATGATAGCTCATATATGAGACTTCAAAGGTATTTTATTTTGAAACTCTAAATCAGAATGTCCTGATTCTCCCTGAGTGACTAGGTGGGGTGTCCTGCTATCACCCTGGATTGAGATCAGTCTTTGATACTGGACAGTTTTTGTTTTATTTTCATCTAAATACAGGGATGATAGCTCATACAATAGAGATTACAAAGGTATTTTATTTTGAAACTCTACATCAGAATGTTCTGATTCTCCCTGAGTGACTAGGTGGGGTGTCCTGCTATCACCCTGGATTGAGATCTGTCTTTGATACTGGACAGTGTTTGTTTTATTCCCATCTAAAAACAGGGATGATAGCTCATATATGAGATTTCAAAGGTATTTTATTTTGAAACTCTAAAGCAGAATGTCCTGATTGTCCCTGAGTGACTAGGTGGGGTGTCCTGCTATCACCCTGGAGTGAGATGAGTCTTTGATACTGGAGAGTTTTTGTTTTATTCTCATCTAAATAGAGAGGGATGATAGCTCATATATGAGATTTCAAAGGTCTTTTATTTTGAAACTCTACATCAGAATGTTCTGATTCTCCCTGAGTGACTAGATGGGGTGTCCTGCTATCACCCTGGAGTAAGATAGGTCTTTGATACTGGACAGTGTTTGTTTTATTCCCATCTAAAAACAGGGATGATAGCTCATATATGAGACTTCAAAGGTATTTTATTTTGAAACTCTAAAGCAGAATGTCCTGATTGTCCCTGAGTGACTAGGTGGGGTTTCCTGCTATCACCCTGGAGTGAGATGAGTCTTTGATACTGGAGAGTTTTTGTTTTATTCTCATCTAAACAGAGAGGGATGATAGCTCATATATGAGATTTCAAAGGTCTTTTATTTTGAAACTCTAGATCAGAAAGTCCTGATTTTTTCTGAGTGACTAGATGGGGTGTCTTGCTGTCACCATGGAGTTAGATGATTCTTTGATACTGGACAGTGTGTGTTTTATTCCCATCTAAAAACAGGGATGATGGCTCATATATGAGACTTCAAAGGTATTTTATTTTGAAACTCTAAATCAGAATGTCCTGATTCTCCCTGAGTGACTAGGTGGGGTGTCCTGCTATCACCCTGGATTGAGATGAGTCTTTGATACTGGACAGTTTTTGTTTTATTTTCATCTAAATACAGGGATGATAGTTCATACAATAGAGATTACAAAGGTATTTTATTTTGAAACTCTAAAGCAGAATGTCCTGATTGTCCCTGAGTGACTAGGTGGGGTTTCCTGCTATCACCCTGGAGTGAGATGAGTCTTTGATACTGGAGAGTTTTTGTTTTATTCTCATCTAAACAGAGAGGGATGATAGCTCATATATGATATTTCAAAGGTCTTTTATTTTGAAACTCTACATTAGAATGTCCTGATTTTTCTTCGGAGGGACTAGATGGGGTATCCTGCTATCACCCTGGAGTGAGATAGGTCTTTGATACTGGACAGTGTTTGTTTTATTCTCATCTAAAAACAGGGATGATAGCTCATACAATAGAGATTTAAAAGGTCTTTTATTTTGAAATTCTACATCAGAATCTCCTGATTCTCCCTGAGTGACTAAGTGGGGTGTCATGCAATCACCCTGGAGTGAGCTGTGTCTTTGATACTGGAGAATCTTTGTTTTATTCTCATCTAAACAGAGAGGGATGATAGCTCATATATGAGATTTCAAAGGTCTTTTATTTTGAAACTCTAGATCAGAATGTCCTGATTTTTTCTGAGTGACTAGATGGGGTGTCCTGCTGTCACCATGGAGTTAGATGAGTCTTTGATACTGGACAGTGTGTGTTTTATTCCCATCTAAAAACAGGGATGATAGCTCATATATGAGACTTCAAAGGTATTTTATTTTGAAACTATCAGAATGTCCTGATTCTCCCTGAGTGACTAGGTGGGGTGTCCTGCTATCACCCTGGATTGAGATGAGTATTTGATACTGGACAGTTTTTGTTTTATTTTCATCTAAATACAGGGATGATAGCTCATACAATAGAGATTACAAAGGTCTTTTATTTTGAAACTCTACATCAGAATGTTCTGATTCTCCCTGAGTGACTAGGTGGGGTGTCCTGCTATCACCCTGGATTGAAATATGTCTTTGATACTGGACAGTGTTTGTTTTATTCCCATCTAAAAACAGGGATGATAGCTCATATATGAGACTTCAAAGGTATTTTATTTTGAAACTCTAAAGCAGAATGTCCTGATTGTCCCTGAGTGACTAGGTGGGGTTTCCTGCTATCACCCTGGAGTGAGATGAGTCTTTGATACTGGAGAGTTTTTGTTTTATTCTCATCTAAACAGAGAGGGATGATAGCTCATATATGAGATTTCAAAGGTCTTTTATTTTGAAACTCTACATCAGAATGTCCTGATTTTTCTTCGGAGTGACTAGATGGGGTGTCCTGCTATCACCCTGGAGTAAGATAGGTATTTGATACTGGACAGTGTTTGTTTTATTCTCATCTAAAAACAGGGATGATAGCTCATACAATAGAGATTGAAAAGGTCTTTTATTTTGAAACTCTACATCAGAATCTCCTGATTCTCCCTGAGTGACTAGGTGGGGTGTCATTCTATCACCCTGGAGTGAGATGTGTCTTTGATACTGGAGAGTCTTTGTTTTATTCTCATCTAAACAGAGAGGGATGATAGCTCATACATGAGATTTCAAAGGTCTTTTATTTTGAAACTCTAGATCAGAATGTTCTGATTCTCCCTGAGTGACTAGGTGGGGTGTCCTGCTATCACCCTGGATTGAGATCTGTCTTTGATACTGGACAGTGTTTGTGTTATTCCCATCTAAAAACAGGGATGATAGCTCATATATGAGACTTCAAAGGTATTTTATTTTGAAACTCTAAAGCAGAATGTCCTGATTGTCCCTGAGTGACTAGGTGGGGTTTCCTGCTATCACCCTGGAGTGAGATGAGTCTTTGATACTGGAGAGTTTTTGTTTTATTCTCATCTAAACAGAGAGGGATGATAGCTCATATATGAGATTTCAAAGGTCTTTTATTTTGAAACTCTACATCAGAATGTCCTGATTTTTCTTTGGAGTGACTAGATGGGGTGTCCTGCTATCACCCTGGAGTAAGATAGGTCTTTGATACTGGACAGTGTTTGTTTTATTCTCATCTAAAAACAGGGATGATAGCTCATACAATAGAGATTTAAAAGGTCTTTTATTTTGAAACTCTACATCAGAATCTCCTGATTCTCCCTGAGTGACTAGGTGGGGTGTCATGCTATCACCCTGGAGTGAGATGTGTCTTTGATACTGGAGAGTCTTTGTTTTATTCTCATCTAAACAGAGAGGGATGATAGCTCATACATGAGATTTCAAAGGTCTTTTATTTTGAAACTCTAGATCAGAATGTCCTGATTTTTTCTGAGTGACTAGATGGGGTGTCCTGCTGTCACCATGGAGTTAGATGATTCTTTGATACTGGACAGTGTGTGTTTTATTGCCATCTAAAAACAGGGATGAAAGCTCATATATGAGACTTCAAATGTATTTTATTTTAAAACTCTAAATCAGAATGTCCTGATTCTCCCTGAGTGACTAGGTGGGGTGTCCTGCTATCACCATGGATTGAGATGAGTCTTTGATACTGGACAGTTTTTGTTTTATTTTCATCTAAATACAGGGATGATAGCTCATACAATAGAGATTTCAAAGGTCTTTTATTTTGAAACTCTACATCAGAAGGTCCTGATTCTCCCTGAGTGACTAGGTGGGGTGTCCTGTTATCACCCTGAAGGGAAATGAGTATTTGATACTGGACAGTGTTTGTTTTATTATTATCTAAATGCAGAGGGATGATAGCTCATATATGAGATTTCAAAGGTCTTTTATTTTGAAACTCTACATCAGAATGTCCTGATTTTTTCTGAGTGACTAGAAGGGGTGTCCTGCTATCACCCTGGAGTGAGATGCGTCTTTGATACTGGACAATTTTTGTTTTATTCTCATCTAAAAACAGGGATGATAGCTCATGCAATAGAGATTTCAAAGGTCTTTTATTTTGAAACTCTACATCAGAAAGTCCTGATTCTCCCTGAGTGACTAGGTGGGGTGTCCTGTTATCACCCTGGAGGGAAATGAGTATTTGATACTGGACAGTGTGTGTTTTATTCCCATCTAAAAACAGGGATGATAGCTCATATATGAGACTTCAAAGGTATTTTATTTTGAAACTCTAGATCAGAATGTTCTGATTCTCCCTGAGTGACTAGGTGGGGTGTCCTGCTATCACCCTGGATTGAGATCTGTCTTTGATACTGGACAGTGTTTGTGTTATTCCCATCTAAAAACAGGGATGATAGCTCATATATGAGACTTCATAGGTATTTTATTTTGAAACTCTAAAGCAGAATGTCCTGATTGTCCCTGAGTGACTAGGTGGGGTTTCCTGCTATCACCCTGGCGTGAGATGAGTCTTTGATACTGGAGAGTTTTTGTTTTATTCTCATCTAAACAGAGAGGGATGATAGCTCATATATGAGATTTCAAAGGTCTTTTATTTTGAAACTCTACATCAAAATGTCCTGATTTTTCTTTGGAGTGACTAGATGGGGTGTCCTGCTATCACCCTGGAGTAAGATAGGTCTTTGATACTGGACAGTGTTTGTTTTATTCTCATCTAAAAACAGGGATGATAGCTCATGCAATAGAGATTTCAAAGGTTTTTTATTTTGAAACTCTACATCAAAATGTCCTGATTTTTCTTTGGAGTGACTAGGTGGGGTGTCATGCTATCACCCTGGAGTGAGATGTGTCTTTGATACTGGAGAGTCTTTGTTTTATTCTCATCTAAACAGAGAGGGATGATAGCTCATACATGAGATTTCAAAGGTCTTTTATTTTGAAACTCTAGATCAGAATGTCCTGATTTTTTCTGAGTGACTAGATGGGGTGTCATGCTATCACCCTGGAGTGAGATGTGTCTTTGATACTGGAGAGTCTTTGTTTTATTATCATCTAAACAGAGAGGGATGATAGCTCATACATGAGATTTCAAAGGTCTTTTATTTTGAAACTCTAGATCAGAATGTCCTGATTTTTTCGGAGTGACTAGAAGGGGTGTCCTGCTATCACCCTGGAGTGAGATGAGTCTTTGATACTGGACAGTCTTTGTTTTATTCTCATCTAGAAACAGGGATGATAGCTCATACAATAGAGATTTCAAAGGTCTTTTATTTTGAAACTCTACATCAGAAAGTCCTGATTCTCCCTGAGTGACTAGGTGGGGTGTCCTGTTATCACCCTGAAGGGAAATGAGTATTTGATACTGGACAGTGTTTGTTTTATTCTTATCTAAATGCAGAGGGATGATAGCTCATATATGAGACTTCAAAGGTATTTTATTTTGAAACTCTAAAGCAGAATGTCCTGATTGTCCCTGAGTGACTAGGTGGGGTTTCCTGCTATCACCCTGGAGTGAGATGAGTCTTTGATACTGGAGAGTTTTTGTTTTATTCTCATCTAAACAGAGAGGGATGATAGCTCATATATGAGATTTCAAAGGTCTTTTATTTTGAAACTCTACATCAGAATGTCCTGATTTTTCTTCGGAGTGACTAGATGGGGTGTCCTGCTATCACCCTGGAGTAAGATAGGTCTTTGATACTGGACAGTGTTTGTTTTATTCTCATCTAAAAACAGGGATGATAGCTCATACAATAGAGATTTAAAAGGTATTTTATTTTGAAACTCTACATCAGAATCTCCTGATTCTCCCTGAGTGACTAGGTGGGGTGTCCTGCTATCACCCTGGATTGAGATGAGTCTTTGATACTGGACAATTTTTTTTTTATTTTCATCTAAAAACAGGGATGATAGCTCATATATGAGACTTCAAAGGTATTTTATTTTGAAACTCTAAAGCAGAATGTCCTGATTGTCCCTGAGTGACTAGGTGGGGTTTCCTGCTATCACCCTGGAGTGAGATGTGTCTTTGATACTGGAGAATCTTTGTTTTATTCTCATCTAAACAGAGAGGGATGATAACTCATACATGAGATTTCAAAGGTCTTTTATTTTGAAACTCTAGATCAGAATGTCCTGATTTATTCTGAGTGACTAGATGGGGTGTCCTGCTGTCACCATGGAGTTAGATGAGTCTTTGATACTGGACAGTGTGTGTTTTATTCCCATCTAAAAACAGGGATGATAGCTCATATATGAGACTTCAAAGGTATTTTATTTTGAAACTCTAAATCAGAATGTCCTGATTCTCCCTGAGTGACTAGGTGGGGTGTCCTGCTATCACCCTGGATTGAGATCAGTCTTTGATACTGGACAGTTTTTGTTTTATTTTCATCTAAATACAGGGATGATAGCTCATACAATAGAGATTACAAAGGTATTTTATTTTGAAACTCTACATCAGAATGTTCTGATTCTCCCTGAGTGACTAGGTGGGGTGTCCTGCTATCACCCTGGATTGAGATCTGTCTTTGATACTGGACAGTGTTTGTTTTATTCCCATCTAAAAACAGGGATGATAGCTCATATATGAGATTTCAAAGGTATTTTATTTTGAAACTCTAAAGCAGAATGTCCTGATTGTCCCTGAGTGACTAGGTGGGGTTTCATGCTATCACCCTGGAGTGAGATGAGTCTTTGATACTGGAGAGTTTTTGTTTTATTCTCATCTAAATAGAGAGGGATGATAGCTCATATATGAGATTTCAAAGGTCTTTTATTTTGAAACTCTACATCAGAATGTTCTGATTCTCCCTGAGTGACTAGATGGGGTGTCCTGCTATCACCCTGGAGTAAGATAGGTCTTTGATACTGGACAGTGTTTGTTTTATTCCCATCTAAAAACAGGGATGATAGCTCATATATGAGACTTCAAAGGTATTTTATTTTGAAACTCTAAAGCAGAATGTCCTGATTGTCCCTGAGTGACTAGGTGGGGTTTCCTGCTATCACCCTGGAGTGAGATGAGTCTTTGATACTGGAGAGTTTTTGTTTTATTCTCATCTAAACAGAGAGGGATGATAGCTCATATATGAGATTTCAAAGGTCTTTTATTTTGAAACTCTAGATCAGAAAGTCCTGATTTTTTCTGAGTGACTAGATGGGGTGTCTTGCTGTCACCATGGAGTTAGATGATTCTTTGATACTGGACAGTGTGTGTTTTATTCCCATCTAAAAACAGGGATGATGGCTCATATATGAGACTTCAAAGGTATTTTATTTTGAAACTCTAAATCAGAATGTCCTGATTCTCCCTGAGTGACTAGGTGGGGTGTCCTGCTATCACCCTGGATTGAGATGAGTCTTTGATACTGGACAGTTTTTGTTTTATTTTCATCTAAATACAGGGATGATAGTTCATACAATAGAGATTACAAAGGTATTTTATTTTGAAACTCTAGATCAGAATGTCCTGATTGTCCCTGAGTGACTAGGTGGGGTTTCCTGCTATCACCCTGGAGTGAGATGAGTCTTTGATACTGGAGAGTTTTTGTTTTATTCTCATCTAAACAGAGAGGGATGATAGCTCATACAATAGAGATTTCAAAGGTCTTTTATTTTGAAACTCTACATCAGAAAGTCCTGATTCTCCCTGAGTGACTAGGTGGGGTGTCCTGTTATCACCCTGGAGGGAAATGAGTATTTGATACTGGACAGTGTGTGTGTTATTCCCATCTAAAAACAGGGATGATAGCTCATATATGAGACTTCAAAGGTATTTTATTTTGAAACTCTAGATCAGAATGTTCTGATTCTCCCTGAGTGACTAGGTGGGGTGTCCTGCTATCACCCTGGATTAAGATCTGTCTTTGATACTGGACAGTGTTTGTGTTATTCCCATCTAAAAACAGGAATGATAGCTCATATATGAGACTTCAAAGGTCTTTTATTTTGAAACTCTACATCAGAATGTCCTGATTTTTCTTCCGAGTGACTAGGTGGGGTTTCCTGCTATCACCCTGGAGTGAGATGAGTCTTTGATACTGGAGAGTTTTTGTTTTATTCTCATCTAAACAGAGAGGGATGATAGCTCATACAATAGAGATTTAAAAGGTCTTTTATTTTGAAACTCTACATCAGAATCTCCTGATTCTCCCTGAGTGACTAGGTGGGGTGTCATGCTATCACCCTGGAGTGAGATGTGTCTTTCATACTGGAGAGTCTTTGTTTTATTCTCATCTAAACAGAGAGGGATGATAGCTCATACATGAGATTTCAAAGGTCTTTTATTTTGAAACTCTAGATCAGAATGTCCTGATTTTTTCTGAGTGACTAGATGGGGTGTCCTGCTGTCACCATGGAGTTAGATGAGTCTTTGATACTGGACAGTGTGTGTTTTATTCCCATCTAAAAACAGGGATGATAACTCATATATGAGACTTCAAAGGTATTTTATTTTGAAACTATAAATCAGAATGTCCTGATTCTCCCTGAGTGACTAGGTGGGGTGTCCTGCTATCACCCTGGATTGAGATATGTCTTTGATACTGGACAGTGTTTGTTTTATTCCCATCTAAAAACAGGGATGATAGCTCATATATGAGACTTCAAAGGTATTTTATTTTGAAACTCTAAAGCAGAATGTCCTGATTGTCCCTGAGTGACTAGGTGGGGTTTCCTGCTATCACCCTTGAGTGAGATGAGTCTTTGATACTGGAGAGTTTTTGTTTTATTCTCATCTAAACAGAGAGGGATGATAGCTCATATATGAGATTTCAAAGGTCTTTTATTTTGAAACTCTACATCAGAATGTCCTGATTTTTCTTCGGAGTGACTAGATGGGGTGTCCTGCTATCACCCTGGAGTAAGATAGGTCTTTGATACTGGACAGTGTTTGTTTTATTCTCATCTAAAAACAGGGATGATAGCTCATACAATAGAGATTTCAAAGGTCTTTTATTTTGAAACTCTAGATCTGAATGTCCTGATTTTTTCTGAGTGACTAGATGGGGTGTCCTGCTGTCACCATTGAGTTGAATGAGTCTTTGATACTGGACAGTGTGTGTTTTATTCCCATCTAAAAACAGGGATGATAGCTCATATATGAGACTTCAAAGGTATTTTATTTTGAAACTCTAAATCAGAATGTCCTGATTCTCCCTGAGTGACTAGGTGGGGTGTCCTGCTATCACCCTGGATTGAGATGAGTCTTTGATACTGGACAGTTTTTGTTTTATTTTCATCTAAATACAGGGATGATAGCTCATATATGAGACTTCAAAGGTATTTTATTTTGAAACTCTAAATCAGAATGTCCTGATTCTCCCTGAGTGACTAGGTGGGGTGTCCTGCTATCACCCTGGATTGAGATGAGTCTTTCATACTGGACAGTTTTTGTTTTATTTTTCATCTAAATACAGGGATGATAGCTCATACAATAGAGATTACAAAGGTCTTTTATTTTGAAACTCTACATCAGAATGTTCTGATTCTCCCTGAGTGACTAGGTGGGGTTTCCTGCTATCACCCTGGAGTGAGATGAGTCTTTGATACTGGAGAGTCTTTGTTTTATTCTCATCTAAACAGAGAGGGATGATAGCTCATAAATGAGATTTCAAAGGTCTTTTATTTTGAAACTCTACATCAGAATCTCCTGATTCTCCCTGAGTGACTAGGTGGGGTGTCCTGCTATCAACCTGGATTGAGATGAGTCTTTGATACTGGACAGTTTTTGTTTTATTTTCATCTAAAAACAGGGATGATAGCTCATATATGAGACTTCAAAGGTATTTTATTTTGAAACTCTAAAGCAGAATGTCCTGATTGTCCCTGAGTGACTAGGTGGGGTTTCCTGCTATCACCCTGGAGTGAGATGTGTCTTTGATACTGGAGAATCTTTGTTTTATTCTCATCCAAACAGAGAGGGATGATAACTCATACATGAGATTTCAAAGGTCTTTTATTTTGAAACTCTAGATCAGAATGTCCTGATTTATTCTGAGTGACTAGATGGGGTGTCCTGCTGTCACCATGGAGTTAGATGAGTCTTTGATACTGGACAGTGTGTGTTTTATTCCCATCTAAAAACAGGGATGATAGCTCATATATGAGACTTCAAAGGTATTTTATTTTGAAACTCTAAATCAGAATGTCCTGATTCTCCCTGAGTGACTAGGTGGGGTGTCCTGCTATCACCCTGGATTGAGATCAGTCTTTGATACTGGACAGTTTTTGTTTTATTTTCATCTAAATACAGGGATGATAGCTCATACAATAGAGATTACAAAGGTATTTTATTTTGAAACTCTACATCAGAATGTTCTGATTCTCCCTGAGTGACTAGGTGGGGTGTCCTGCTATCACCCTGGATTGAGATCTGTCTTTGATACTGGACAGTGTTTGTTTTATTCCCATCTAAAAACAGGGATGATAGCTCATATATGAGATTTCAAAGGTATTTTATTTTGAAACTCTAAAGCAGAATGTCCTGATTGTCCCTGAGTGACTAGGTGGGGTTTCATGCTATCACCCTGGAGTGAGATGAGTCTTTGATACTGGAGAGTTTTTGTTTTATTCTCATCTAAATAGAGAGGGATGATAGCTCATATATGAGATTTCAAAGGTCTTTTATTTTGAAACTCTACATCAGAATGTTCTGATTCTCCCTGAGTGACTAGATGGGGTGTCCTGCTATCACCCTGGAGTAAGATAGGTCTTTGATACTGGACAGTGTTTGTTTTATTCCCATCTAAAAACAGGGATGATAGCTCATATATGAGACTTCAAAGGTATTTTATTTTGAAACTCTAAAGCAGAATGTCCTGATTGTCCCTGAGTGACTAGGTGGGGTTTCCTGCTATCACCCTGGAGTGAGATGAGTCTTTGATACTGGAGAGTTTTTGTTTTATTCTCATCTAAACAGATAGGGATGATAGCTCATATATGAGATTTCAAAGGTCTTTTATTTTGAAACTCTAGATCAGAAAGTCCTGATTTTTTCTGAGTGACTAGATGGGGTGTCTTGCTGTCACCATGGAGTTAGATGATTCTTTGATACTGGACAGTGTGTGTTTTATTCCCATCTAAAAACAGGGATGATGGCTCATATATGAGACTTCAAAGGTATTTTATTTTGAAACTCTAAATCAGAATGTCCTGATTCTCCCTGAGTGACTAGGTGGGGTGTCCTGCTATCACCCTGGATTGAGATGAGTCTTTGATACTGGACAGTTTTTGTTTTATTTTCATCTAAATACAGGGATGATAGTTCATACAATAGAGATTACAAAGGTATTTTATTTTGAAACTCTAGATCAGAATGTCCTGATTGTCCCTGAGTGACTAGGTGGGGTTTCCTGCTATCACCCTGGAGTGAGATGAGTCTTTGATACTGGAGAGTTTTTGTTTTATTCTCATCTAAACAGAGAGGGATGATAGCTCATACAATAGAGATTTCAAAGGTCTTTTATTTTGAAACTCTACATCAGAAAGTCCTGATTCTCCCTGAGTGACTAGGTGGGGTGTCCTGTTATCACCCTGGAGGGAAATGAGTATTTGATACTGGACATTGTCTGTGTTATTCCCATCTAAAAACAGGGATGATAGCTCATATATGAGACTTCAAAGGTATTTTATTTTGAAACTCTAGATCAGAATGTTCTGATTCTCCCTGAGTGACTAGGTGGGGTGTCCTGCTATCACCCTGGATTAAGATCTGTCTTTGATACTGGAAAGTGTTTGTGTTATTCCCATCTAAAAACAGGGATGATAGCTCATATATGAGACTTCAAAGGTCTTTTATTTTGAAACTCTACATCAGAATGTCCTGATTTTTCTTCCGAGTGACTAGGTGGGGTTTCCTGCTATCACCCTGGAGTGAGATGAGTCTTTGATACTGGAGAGTTTTTGTTTTATTCTCATCTAAACAGAGAGGGATGATAGCTCATACAATAGAGATTTAAAAGGTCTTTTATTTTGAAACTCTACATCAGAATCTCCTGATTCTCCCTGAGTGACTAGGTGGGGTGTCATGCTATCACCCTGGAGTGAGATGTGTCTTTCATACTGGAGAGTCTTTGTTTTATTCTCATCTAAACAGAGAGGGATGATAGCTCATACATGAGATTTCAAAGGTCTTTTATTTTGAAACTCTAGATCAGAATGTCCTGATTTTTTCTGAGTGACTAGGTGGGGTGTCCTGCTATCACCCTGGATTGAGATATGTCTTTGATACTGGACAGTGTTTGTTTTATTCCCATCTAAAAACAGGGATGATAGCTCATATATGAGACTTCAAAGGTATTTTATTTTGAAACTCTAAAGCAGAATGTCCTGATTGTCCCTGAGTGACTAGGTGGGGTTTCCTGCTATCACCCTTGAGTGAGATGAGTCTTTGATACTGGAGAGTTTTTGTTTTATTCTCATCTAAACAGAGAGGGATGATAGCTCATATATGAGATTTCAAAGGTCTTTTATTTTGAAACTCTACATCAGAATGTCCTGATTTTTCTTCGGAGTGACTAGATGGGGTGTCCTGCTATCACCCTGGAGTAAGATAGGTCTTTGATACTGGACAGTGTTTGTTTTATTCTCATCTAAAAACAGGGATGATAGCTCATACAATAGAGATTTCAAAGGTCTTTTATTTTGAAACTCTAGATCAGAATGTCCTGATTTTTTCTGAGTGACTAGATGGGGTGTCCTGCTGTCACCATTGAGTTGAATGAGTCTTTGATACTGGACAGTGTGTGTTTTATTCCCATCTAAAAACAGGGATGATAGCTCATATATGAGACTTCAAAGGTATTTTATTTTGAAACTCTAAATCAGAATGTCCTGATTCTCCCTGAGTGACTAGGTGGGGTGTCCTGCTATCACCCTGGATTGAGATGAGTCTTTGATACTGGACAGTTTTTGTTTTATTTTCATCTAAATACAGGGATGATAGCTCATATATGAGACTTCAAAGGTATTTTATTTTGAAACTCTAAATCAGAATGTCCTGATTCTCCCTGAGTGACTAGGTGGGGTGTCCTGCTATCACCCTGGATTGAGATGAGTCTTTCATACTGGACAGTTTTTGTTTTATTTTTCATCTAAATACAGGGATGATAGCTCATACAATAGAGATTACAAAGGTCTTTTATTTTGAAACTCTAAATCAGAATGTCCTGATTTTTTTTCGGAGTGACTAGATGGGGTGTCCTGCTATCACCCTGGAGTGAGATGGGTCTTTGATACTGGACAGTGTTTGTTTTATTCTCATCTAAAAACAGGGATGATATCTCATACAATAGAGATTTTAAAAGGTCTTTTATTTTGAAACTCTACATCAGAATCTCCTGATTCTCCCTGAGTGACTAGGTGGGGTGTCATGCTATCACCCTGGAGTGAGATGTGTCTTTGATACTGGAGAGTCTTTGTTTTATTCTCATCTAAACAGAGAGGGATGATAGCTCATACATGAGATTTCAAAGGTCTTTTATTTTGAAACTCTAGATCAGAAAGTCCTGATTTTTTCTGAGTGACTAGATGGGGTGTCTTGCTGTCACCATGGAGTTAGATGATTCTTTGATACTGGACAGTGTGTGTTTTATTCCCATCTAAAAACAGGGATGATAGCTCATATATGAGACTTCAAAGGTATTTTATTTTGAAACTCTAAATCAGAATGTCCTGATTCTCCCTGAGTGACTAGGTGGGGTGTCCTGCTATCACCCTGGATTGAGATGAGTCTTTGATACAGGACATTTTTTGTTTTATTTTCATCTAAATACAGGGATGATAGTTCATACAATAGAGATTACAAAGGTATTTTATTTTGAAACTATAGATCAGAATGTCCTGATTGTCCCTGAGTGACTAGGTGGGGTTTCCTGCTATCACCCTGGAGTGAGATGAGTCTTTGATACTGGAGAGTTTTTGTTTTATTCTCATCTAAACAGAGAGGGATGATAGCTCATTAATGAGATTTCAAAGGTCTTTTATTTTGAAACTCTACATCAGAATGTCCTGATTTTTCTTCGGAGTGACTAGATGGGGTGTCCTGCTATCACCCTGGAGTAAGATAGGTCTTTGATACTGGACAGTGTTTGTTTTATTCTCATCTAAAAACAGGGATGATAGCTCATACAATAGAGATTTCAAAGGTCTTTTATTTTGAAACTCTACATCAGAATGTCCTGATTCTCCCTGAGTGACTAGGTGGGGTGTCCTGCTATCACCCTGGAGTGAGATGAGTTTTTGATACTGGACAGTTATTGTTTTATTCTCATCTAAAAACAGGGATGATAGCTCATATATGAGAATTCAAAGGTATTTTATTTTGAAACTCTACATCAGAATGTCCTGATTTTTTCTGAGTGACTAGATGGGGTGTCCTGCTATCACCCTGGAGTTAGATGAGTCTTTGATACTGGACAGTGTTTGTTTTATTCTTATCTAAATGCAGAGGGATGATAGCTCATATATGAGATTTCAATGGTCTTTTATTTTGAAACTCTACATCAGAATGTCCTGATTCTCCCTGAGTGACTAGGTGGGGTGTCCTGTTATCACCCTGAAGGGAAATGAGTATTTGATACTGGACAGTGTTTGTTTTATTCTTATCTAAATGCAGAGGGATGATAGCTCATATATGAGATTTCAAAGGTCTTTTATTTTGAAACTCTACATCAGAATGTCCTGATTTTTTCTGAGTGACTAGATGGGGTGTCCTGCTATCACCATGGAGTTAGATGAGTCTTTGATACTGGACAGTGTTTGTTTTATTCCAATCTAAAAACATGGATGAAAGCTCATATATGAGACTTCAAAGGTATTTTATTTTGAAACTCTAAATCAGTATGTCCTGATTCTCCCTGAGTGACTAGGTGGGGTGTCCTGCTATCACCCTGGAGTGAGATGCATCTTTGATACAGGACAGTTTTTGTTTTATTCTCATCTAAAAACAGGGATGATAGCTCATGCAATAGATATTTCAAATGTCTTTTATTTTGAAACTGTACATCAGAATGTCCTGATCTTTTCTGGGTTCTCTAGGTGGGGTGTCCTGCTATCACCCTGGAGTGAGATGAGTCTTTAATACTGGAGAGTGTTGGTTTTATTCTCATCTAAACAGAGAGGGATGATAGCTCATACAATAGAGATTTCAAAGGTATTTTATTTTGAAACTCTACATCAGAAAGTCCTGATTCTCCCTGAGTGACTAGGTGGGGTGTCCTGTTATCACCCTGGAGGGAAATGAGTATTTGATACTGGACAGTGTGTGTTTTATTCCCATCTAAAAACAGGGATGATAGCTCATATATGAGACTTCAAAGGTATTTTATTTTGAAACTCTAGATCAGAATGTTCTGATTCTCCCTGAGTGACTAGGTGGGGTGTCCTGCTATCACCCTGGATTAAGATCTGTCTTTGATACTGGACAGTGTTTGTGTTATTACCATCTAAAAACAGGGATGATAGCTCATATATGAGACTTCAAAGGTATTTTATTTTGAAACTCTAAAGCAGAATGTCCTGATTGTCCCTGAGTCACTAGGTGGGGTTTCTTGCTATCACCCTGGAGTGAGATGAGTCTTTGATACTGGAGAGTTTTTGTTTTATTCTCATCTAAACAGAGAGGGAGGATAGCTCATATATGAGATTTCAATGGTCTTTTATTTTGAAACTCTACATCAGAATGTCCTGATTTTTTCTGAGTGACTAGATGGGGTGTCCTGCTATCACCATGGCGTTAGATGAGTCTTTGATACTGGACAGTGTTTGTTTTATTCCAATCTAAAAACAGGGATGATAGCTCATATATGAGACTTCAAAGGTATTTTATTTTGAAACTCTACATCAGAATGTCCTGATGTTTTCTCAGTTCTCTAGGTGGGGTGTCCTGCTATCACCCTGGAGTGAGATGCGTCTTTGATACTGGAGAGTTTTGTTTTATTCTCATCTAAACAGAGAGGGATGATAGCTCATATATGAGATTTCAAATGTATTTTATTTTGAAACGCTACATCAGAATGTCCTGATTTGTTTTGGGAGTGACTAGAAGGGGTGTCCTGCTATAAACCTATATTGAGATGAGTCTTTGATACTGGACAGTTTTTGTTTTATTCTCATCTAAAAACAGGGATGATAGCTCATGCAATAGAGATTTCAAATGTCTTTTATTTTGAAACTGTACATCAGAATGTCCTGATCTTTTCTGGGTTCTCTAGGTGGGGTGTCCTGATATCACCCTGGAGTGAGATGAGTCTTTAATACTGGAGAGTTTTGGTTTTATTCTCATCTAAACAGAGAGGGATGATAGCTCATACAATAGAGATTTCAAAGGTCTTTTATTTTGAAACTCTAAAGCAGAATGTCCTGATTGTCCATGAGTGACTAGGTGGGGTTTCCTGCTATCACCCTGGAGTGAGATATGTCTTTGATACTGGAGAATCTTTGTTTTATTCTCATCTAAACAGAGAGGGATGATAGCTCATATATGAGATTTCAAAGGTCTTTTATTTTGAATCTCTACATCAGAATGTCCTGATTTTTTCTGAGTGACTAGATGGGGTGTCCTGCTGTCACCATGGAGTTAGATGAGTCTTTGATACTGGACAGTGTGTGTTTTATTCCCATCTAAAAACAGGGATGATAGCTCATATATGAGAATTCAAAGGTATTTTATTTTGAAACTCTACATCAGAATCTCCTGATTCTCCGTGAGTGACTAGGTGGGGTGTCATGCTATCACCCTGGAGTGAGATGAGTCTTTGATACTGGAGAGTTTTTGTTTTATTCTCATCTAAACAGAGAGGGATGATAGCTCATATATGAGATTTCAAAGGTCTTTTATTTTGAAACTCTACATCAGAATGTCCTGATTTTTCTTCGGAGTGACTAGATGGGGTGTCCTGCTATCACCCTGGAGTTAGATAGGTCTTTGATACTGGACAGTGTTTGTTTTATTCTCATCTAAAAACAGGGATGATAGCTCATACAATAGAGATTTAAAAGGTCTTTTATTTTGAAACTCTACATCAGAATCTCCTGATTCTCCCTGAGTGACTAAATGGGGTGTCATGCTATCACCCTGGAGTGAGATCTGTCTTTGATACTGGACAGTGTTTGTTTTATTCCCATCTAAAAACAGGGATGATAGCTCATATATGAGACTTCAAAGGTCTTTTATTTTGAAACTGTACATCAGAATGTCCTGATTTTTCTTCGGAGTGACTAGATGGGGTGTCCTGCTATCACCCTGGAGTAAGATAGGTCTTTGATACTGGACAGTCTTTGTTTTATTCTCATCTAAAAACAGGGATGATAGCTCATACAATAGAGATTTAAAAGGTCTTTTATTTTGAAACTCTACATCAGAATCTCCTGATTCTCCGTGAGTGACTAGGTGGGGTGTCATGCTATCACCCTGGAGTGAGATGAGTCTTTGATACTGGAGAGTTTTTGTTTTATTCTCATCTAAACAGAGAGGGATGATAGCTCATATATGAGATTTCAAAGGTCTTTTATTTTGAAACTCTACATCAGAATGTCCTGATTTTTCTTCGGAGTGACTAGATGGGGTGTCCTGCTATCACCCTGGAGTTAGATAGGTCTTTGATACTGGACAGTGTTTGTTTTATTCTCATCTAAAAACAGGGATGATAGCTCATACAATAGAGATTTAAAAGGTCTTTTATTTTGAAACTCTACATCAGAATCTCCTGATTCTCCCTGAGTGACTAAATGGGGTGTCATGCTATCACCCTGGAGTGAGATCTGTCTTTGATACTGGACAGTGTTTGTTTTATTCCCATCTAAAAACAGGGATGATAGCTCATATATGAGACTTCAAAGGTATTTTATTTTGAAACTCTAAAGCAGAATGTCCTGATTGTCCCTGAGTGACTAGGTGGGGTTTCCTGCTATCACCCTGGAGTGAGATGAGTCTTTGATACTGGAGAGTTTTTGTTTTATTCTCATCTAAACAGATAGGGATGATAGCTCATATATGAGATTTCAAAGGTCTTTTATTTTGAAACTCTACATCAGAATGTCCTGATTTTTCTTCGGAGTGACTAGATGGGGTGTCCTGCTATCACCCTGGAGTAAGATAGGTCTTTGATACTGGACAGTGTTTGTTTTATTCTCATCTAAAAACAGGGATGATAGCTCATACAATAGAGATTTAAAAGGTCTTTTATTTTGAAACTCTAGATCAGAATCTCCTGATTCTCCCTGAGTGACTAGGTGGGGTGTCATGCTATCACCCTGGAGTGAGATGGGTCTTTGATACTGGACAGTGTTTGTTTTATTATCATCTAAAAACAGGGATGATAGCTCATACAATAGAGATTTCAAAGGTCTTTTATTTTGAAACTCTACATCAGAAAGTCCTGATTCTCCCTGAGTGACTAGGTGGGGTGTCCTGTTATCACCCTGAAGGGAAATGAGTATTTGATACTGGACAGTGTTTGTTTTATTCTTATCTAAATACAGAGGGATGATAGCTCATATATGAGATTTCAAAGGTCTTTTATTTTGAAACTCTACATCAGAATGTCCTGTTTTTTTCTGAGGGACTAGATGGGGTGTCCTGCTGTCACCATGGAGTTAGATGAGTCTTTGATACAGGACAGTGTGTGTTTTATTCCCATCTAAAAACAGGGATGATAGCTCATATATGAGACTTCAAAGGTATTTTATTTTGAAACTCTAAATCAGAATGTCCTGATTCTCCCTGAATGACTAGGTGGGGTGTCATACTATCACCCTGGAGTGAGATGGGTCTTTGATACTGGACAGTGTTTGTTTTATTCTCATCTAAAAACAGGGATGATAGCTCATACAATATATATTTCAAAGGTCTTTTATTTTGAATGTCTTCATCAGAATGTCCTGATTCTCCCTGAGTGACTAGGTGGGGTGTCCTGCTACACCCTGGAGTTAGATGAGTCTTTGATACTGGACAGTTTTTGTTTTATTCTCATCTAAAAACAGGGATGATAGCTCATGCAATAGAGATTTCAAATGTCTTTTATTTTGAAACTGTACATCAGAATGTCCTGATCTTTTCTGGGTTCTCTAGGTGGGGTGTCCTGCTATCACCCTGGAGTGAGATGAGTCTTTAATACTGGAGAGTTTTGGTTTTATTCTCATCTAAGCAGAGAGGGATGATAGCTCATACAATAGAGATTTCAAAGGTCTTTTATTTTGAAACTCTACATCAGAAAGTCCTGATTCTCCCTGAGTGACTAGGTGGGGTGTCCTGTTATCACCCTGGAGGGAAATGAGTATTTGATACTTGACAGTGTTTGTTTTATTCTCATCTAAACAGAGAGGGATGATAGCTCATATATGAGATTTCAAAGGTCTTTTATTTTGAAACTCTACATCAGAATGTCCTGATTTTTCTTCGGAGTGACTAGATTGGGTGTCCTGCTATCACCCTGGAGTAAGATAGGTCTTTGATACTGGACAGTGTTTGTTTTATTCTCATCTAAAAACAGGGATGATAGCTCATACAATAGAGATTTAAAAGGTCTTTTATTTTGAAACTCTACATCAGAATCTCCTGATTCTCCCTGAGTGACTAGGTGAGGTTTCATGCTATTACCCTGGAGTGAGATGTGTCTTTGATACTGGAGAGTCTTTGTTTTATTCTCATCTAAACAGAGAGGGATGATAGCTCATACATGAGATTTCAAAGGTCTTTTATTTTGAAACTCTACATCAGAATGTCCTGATTTTTTCGGAGTGACTAGAAGGGGTGTCCTGCTATCACCCTGGAGTGAGATGAGTCTTTGATACTGGACAGTCTTTGTTTTATTCTCATCTAGAAACAGGGATGATAGCTCATACAATATCAATTTCAAAGGTCTTTTATTTTGAAACAATACATCAGAAAGTCCTGATTCTCCCTGAGTGACTAGGTGGGGTGTCCTGTTATCACCCTGAAGGGAAATTAGTATTTGATACTGGACAGTTATTGTTTTATTCTCATCTAAAAAATGGGATGATAGCTCATATATGAGAATTCAAAGGTATTTTATTTTGAAACTCTACATCAGAAAGTCCTGATTCTCACTGAGTGACTAGGTGGGGTGTCCTGTTATAACCATGAAGGGAAATTAGTATTTGATACTGGACAGTTTTTGTTTTATTCTTATCTAAATACAGAGGGATGATGGCTCATATATGAGATTTCAAAGGTCTTTTATTTTGAAACTGTACATCAGAATGTCCTGATTCTCCCTGAGTGACTAGGTGGGGTTTCATGCTATCACCCTGGAGTGAGATGAGTCTTTGATACTGGACAGTTTTTGTTTTATTCTCATCTAAAAACAGGGATGATAGCTAATACAATAGAGATTTCAAAAATATTTTATTTTGAAACTCTACATCAGAATGTCCTGATTTTTTCTCAGTGACTAGATGGGGTGTCCTGCTATCACCCTGGAGTGAGATGAGTCTTTGATACTGGAGAGATTTTGTTTTATTCTCATCTAAACAGAGAGGGATGATGGCTCATATATGAGATTTCAAAGGTCTTTTATTTTGAAACTCTACATCAGAATGTCCTGATTCTCCCTGAGTGACTAGATGGGGTGTCCTGCTATCACCCTGGAGTGAGATGAGTCGTTGATACTGGACAGTTTTTGTTTTATTCTCATCTAAACAGAGAGGGATGATAGCTCATATATGAGATTTCAAAGGTCTTTTATTTTGAAACTCTACATCAGAATGTCCTGATTTTTTCTGAGTGACTTCATGGGGTGTCCTGCTATCACCATGGAGTTAGATGAGTCTTTGATACTGGACAGTGTTTGTTTTATTCCCATCTAAATACAGGGATGATAGGTCATATATGAGATTTCAAAGGTATTTTATTTTGAAACTCTAAATCAGAATGTCCTGATTTTTTCTGAGTGACTAGGTGGGGTGTCCTGCTATCACCCTGGAGTGAGATGAGTCTTTGATACTGGACAGTTTTGTTTTATTCTCATCTAAACAGAGAGGGATGATAGCTCATATATGAGATTTCAAAGGTCTTTTATTTTGAAACTGTACATCAGAATGTCCTGATTTTTTCTGAGTGACTATGTGGCGTGTCCTGCTATCACCCTGGAGTTAGATCAGTCTTTGATACTTGAAAGTTTTTGTTTTATTCTCATTTAAACAGAGAGGGATTATAGCTCATATATGATATTTCAAAGGTCTTTTATTTTGAAACTCTACATCAGAATGTCCTGATTCTCCCTGAGTGACTAAGTGGGGTGTCCTGCTATCACCCTGGAGTGAGATGCGTCTTTGATACTGGACAGTTTTTGTTTTATTCTCATCTAAAAACAGGGATGATAGCTCATACAATATAGATTTCAAAGGTATTTTATTTTGAAACTCTACATCATAATGTCCTGATTTTTTCTGAGTGACTAGAAGGGATGTCCTGCTATCACCCTGGAGTGAGATGAGTCTTTGATACTGGACATTTTTTGTTTTATTCTCATCTAAAAACAGGGATGATAACTCATGCAATAGAGATTTCAAAGGTCTTTTATTTTGAAACTGTACATCAGAATGTCCTGATTCTCCCTGAGTGACTAGGTGGGATGTCCTGCTATCACCCTGGAGTGAGATGAGTCTTTGATATTGGACATTATTTGTTTTATTCTCATCTAAAAACAGGGATGATAGCTCATGCAATAGAGATTTCAAAGGTCTTTTATTTTGAAACTTTACATCAGAAAGTCCTGATTCTCCCTGAGTGACTAGGTGGGGTGTCCTGTTATCACCCTGAAGGGAAATTAGTATTTGATACTGGACAGTTATTGTTTTATTCTCATCTAAAAAATGGGATGATAGCTCATATATGAGAATTCAAAGGTATTTTATTTTGAAACTCTACATCAGAAAGTCCTGATTCTCACTGAGTGACTAGGTGGGGTGTCCTGTTATAACCATGAAGGGAAATGAGTATTTGATACTGGACAGTTTTTGTTTTATTCTTATCTAAATACAGAGGGATGATGGCTCATATATGAGATTTCAAAGGTCTTTTATTTTGAAACTGTACATCAGAATGTCCTGATTCTCCCTGAGTGACTAGGTGGGGTTTCATGCTATCACCCTGGAGTGAGATGAGTCTTTGATACTGGACAGTTTTTGTTTTATTCTCATCTAAAAACAGGGATGATAGCTAATACAATAGAGATTTCAAAAATATTTTATTTTGAAACTCTACATCAGAATGTCCTGATTTTTTCTCAGTGACTAGATGGGGTGTCCTGCTATCACCCTGGAGTGAGATGAGTCTTTGATACTGGACAGTTTTTGTTTTATTCTCATCTAAAAACAGGGATGATAGCTAATACAATAGAAATTTCAAAAATATTTTATTTTGAAACTCTACATCAGAATGTCCTGATTTTTTCTCAGTGACTAGATGGGATGTCCTGCTATCACCCTGGAGTGAGATGAGTCTTTGATACTGGAGAGATTTTGTTTTATTCTCATCTAAACAGAGAGGGATGATAGCTCATATATGAGATTGCAAAGGTCTTTTATTTTGAAACTCTACATCAGAATGTCCTGATTTTTTCTGAGTGACTTCATGGGGTGTCCTGCTATCACCATGGAGTTAGATGAGTCTTTGATACTGGACAGTGTTTGTTTTATTCCCATCTAAATACAGGGATGATAGGTCATATATGAGATTTCAAAGGTATTTTATTTTGAAACTCTAAATCAGAATGTCCTGATTTTTTCTGAGTGACTAGGTGGGGTGTCCTGCTATCACCCTGGAGTGAGATGCGTCTTTGATACTGGACAGTCTTTGTTTTATTCTCATCTAAAAATAGGGATGATAGCTCATACAATAGAGATTTCAAAGGTCTTTTATTTTGAAAGTCTACATCAGAATGTCCTGATATTTTCTGAGTGACTAGATGGGGTGTCCTGCTATCACCATGGAGTTAGATGAGTCTTTGATACTGGACAGTTATTGTTTTATTCTCATCTAAAAAATGGGATGATAGCTCATATATTAGAATTCAAAGGTATTTTATTTTGAAACTCTACATCAGAATGTCCTGATTTTTTCTGAGTGACTAGATGGGGTGTCATGCTATCACCCTGGAATGAGATGAGTCTTTGATACTGGAGAGATTTTGTTTTATTCTCATCTAAACAGAGAGGGATGACAGCTCATACAATAGAGATTTCAAAGGTCTTTTATTTTGAAACTCTACATCAGAATGTCCTGATTTTTTCTGAGTGACTAGGTGGGGTGTCCAGCTATCACCCTGGAGTGAGATGAGTCTTTGATACTGGACAGTTTTGTTTTATTCTCATCTAAACAGAGAGGGATGATAGCTCATATATGAGATTTCAAAGGTCTTTTATTTTGAAACTGTACATCAGAATGTCCTGATTTTTTCTGAATGACTAGGTGGGGTGTCCTGCTATCACCCTGGAGTGAGATGCGTCTTTGATACTGGACAGTCTTTGTTTTATTCTCATCTAAAAATAGGGATGATAGCTCATACAATAGAGATTTCAAAGGTCTTTTATTTTGAAAGTCTACATCAGAATGTCCTGATTTTTTCTGAGTGACTAGGTGGGGTGTCCTGCTATCACCCTGGAGTTTGATGAGTCTTTGATATTGGACAGTTATTGTTTTATTCTCATCTAAATACAGGGATGATAGCTCATATATGAGACTTCAAAGGTATTTTATTTTGAAACTGTACATCAGAATGTCCTGATTTTTTCTGAGTGACTAGATGGGGTTTCCTGCTATCACCCTGGAGTGAGATGCGTCTTTGATACTGGACAGTATTTGTTTTATTCTCATCTAAAAACAGAGATGATAGCTCATATATGAGAATTCAAAGGTATTTTATTTTGAAACTCTACATCAGAATGTCCTGATTTTTTCGGAGTGACTAGAAAGGGTGTCCTGCTATCACCATGTAGTGAGATGAGTCTTTGATACTGGACAGTCTTTGTTTTATTCTCATCTAAAAACAGGGATGATAGCTCATACAATAGAGATTTCAAAGGTCTTTTATTTTGAAACTCTACATCAGAAAGTCCTGATTCTCACTGAGTGACTAGGTGGGGTGTCCTGTTATAACCCTGAAGGGAAATGAGTATTTGATACTGGACAGTTTTTGTTTTATTCTTATCTAAATACAGAGGGATGATAGCTCATATATGAGATTTCAAAGGACTTTTATTTTGAAACTGTACATCAGAATGTCCTGATTCTCCCTGAGTGACTAGGTGGGGTTTCATGCTATCACCCTGGAGTGAGATGAGTCTTTGATACTGGACAGTTTTTGTTTTATTCTCATCTAAAAACAGGGATGATAGCTAATACAATAGAAATTTCAAAAATATTTTATTTTGAAACTCTACATCAGAATGTCCTGATTTTTTCTCAGTGACTAGATGGGGTGTCCTGCTATCACCCTGGAGGGAGATGAGTCTTTGATACTGGACAGTTTTTGTTTTATTCTCATCTAAAAACAGGGATGATAGCTAATACAATAGAAATTTCAAAAATATTTTATTTTGAAACTCTACATCAGAATGTCCTGATTTTTTCTCAGTGACTAGATGGGATGTCCTGCTATCACCCTGGAGTGAGATGAGTCTTTGATACTGGAGAGATTTTGTTTTATTCTCATCTAAACAGAGAGGGATGATAGCTCATATATGAGATTTCAAAGGTCTTTTATTTTGAAACTCTACATCAGAATGTCCTGATTTTTTCTGAGTGACTTCATGGGGTGTCCTGCTATCACCATGGAGTTAGATGAGTCTTTGATACTGGACAGTGTTTGTTTTATTCCCATCTAAATACAGGGATGATAGGTCATATATGAGATTTCAAAGGTATTTTATTTTGAAACTCTAAATCAGAATGTCCTGATTTTTTCTGAGTGACTAGGTGGGGTGTCCTGCTATCACCCTGGAGTGAGATGCGTCTTTGATACTGGACAGTCTTTGTTTTATTCTCATCTAAAAATAGGGATGATAGCTCATACAATAGAGATTTCAAAGGTATTTTATTTTGAAACTCTACATCAGAATGTCCTGATTTTTTCTGAATGACTAGGTGGGGTGTCCTGCTATCACCCTGGAGTGAGATGAGTCTTTGATACTGGACAGTTTTGTTGTATTCTCATCAAAACAGAGAGGGATGATAGCTCATATATGAGATTTCAAAGGTCTTTTATTTTGAAACTGTACATCAGAATGTCCTGATTTTTTCTGAGTGACTATGTGGCGTGTCCTGCTATCACCCTGGAGTTAGATCAGTCTTTGATACTTGGGAGTTTTTGTTTTATTCTCATCTAAACAGAGAGGGATTATAGCTCATATATGAGATTTCAAAGGTCTTTTATTTTGAAACTCTACATCAGAATGTCCTGATTCTCCCTGAGTGACTAGGTGGGGTGTCCTGCTATCACCCTGGAGTGAGATGCGTCTTTGATACTGGACAGTTTTTGTTTTATTCTCATCTAAAAACAGGGATGATAGCTCATACAATAGAGATTTCAAAGGTCTTTTATTTTGAAACTGTACATCAGAATGTCCTGATTCTCCCTGAGTGACTAGGTGGGGTGTCCTGTTATCACCCTGAAGGGAAATAAGTATTTGATACTGGACAGTTATTGTTTTATTCTCATCTAAAAAATGGGATGATAGCTCATATATGAGAATTCAAAGGTATTTTATTTTGAAACTCTACATCAGAATGTCCTGATTCTTTTCTCAGTGACTAGATGGGGTGTCCTGCTATCACCCTGGAATGAGATGAGTCTTTGATACTGGAGAGTTTTTGTTTTATTCTCATCTAAACAGAGAGGGATGATAGCTCATATATGAGATGTCAAAGGTCTTTTATTTTGAAAGTCTACATCAGAATGTCCTGCTTTTTTCTGAGTGACTAGGTGGGGTGTCCTGCTATCACCCTGGAGTTTGATGAGTCTTTGATATTGGACAGTTATTGTTTTATTCTCATCTAAAAACAGGGATGATAGCTCATATATGAGACTTCAAAGGTATTTTATTTTGAAACTGTACATCAGAATATCCTGATTTTTTCTGAGTGACTAGATGGGGTTTCCTGCTATCACCCTGGAGTGAGAAGAGTCTTTGATACTGGACAGTTTTTGTTTTATTCTCATCTAAACAGAGAGGGATGATAGCTTATATATGAGATTTCAAAGGTCTTTTATTTTGAAACTCTACATCAGAATGTCCTGATTTTTTCTGAGTGACTTCATGGGGTGTCCTGCTATCACCATGGAGTTAGATGAGTCTTTGATACTGGACAGTGTTTGTTTTATTCCCATCTCAATACAGGGATGATAGGTCATATATGAGATTTCAAAGGTATTTTATTTTGAAACTCTAAATCAGAATGTCCTGATTTTTTCTGAGTGACTAGGTGGGGTGTCCTGCGATCACCCTGGAGTGAGATGCGTCTTTGATACTGGACAGTCTTTGTTTTATTCTCATCTAAAAATAGGGATGATAGCTCATACAATAGAGATTTCAAAGGTATTTTATTTTGAAACTCTACATCAGAATGTCCTGATTTTTTCTGAATGACTAGGTGGGGTGTCCTGCTATCACCCTGGAGTGAGATGAGTCTTTGATACTGGACAGTTTTGTTTTATTCTCATCTAAACAGAGAGGGATGATAGCTCATATATGAGATTTCAAAGGTCTTTTATTTTGAAACTGTACATCAGAATGTCCTGATTTTTTCTGAGTGACTATGTGTTGTGTCCTGCTATCACCCTGGAGTTAGATCAGTCTTTGATACTTGAGAGTTTTTGTTTTATTCTCATTTAAACAGAGAGGGATTATAGCTCATATATGAGATTTCAAAGGTCTTTTATTTTGAAACTCTACATCAGAATGTCCTGATTCTCCCTGAGTGACTAGGTGGGGTGTCCTGCTATCACCCTGGAGTGAGATGCGTCTTTGATACTGGACAGTTTTTGTTTTATTCTCATCTAAAAACAGGGATGATAGCTCATACAATAGAGATTTCAAAGGTATTTTATTTTGAAACTCTACATCAGAATGTCCTGATTTTTTCTGAGTGACTAGAAGGGGTGTCCTGCTATCACCCTGGAGTGAGATGAGTCTTTGATACTGGACATTTTTTGTTTTATTCTCATCTAAAAACAGGGATGATAACTCATGCAATAGAGATTTCAAAGGTCTTTTATTTTGAAACTGTACATCAGAATGTCCTGATTCTCCCTGAGTGACTAGGTGGGATGTCCTGCTATCACCCTGGAGTGAGATGAGTCTTTGATATTGGACAGTATTTGTTTTATTCTCATCTAAAAACAGGGATGATAGCTCATGCAATAGAGATTTCAAAGGTCTTTTATTTTGAAACTCTACATCAGAATGTCCTGATTCTCCCTGAGTGACTAGGTGGGGTGTCCTGCTATCACCCTGGAGTGAGATGAGTCTTTGATACTGGAGAGATTTTGTTTTATTCTCATCTAAACAGAGAGGGATGATAGCTCATATATGAGATTTCAAAGGTCTTTTATTTTGAAACTCTACATCAGAATGTCCTGATTTTTTCTGAGTGACTTCATGGGGTGTCCTGCTATCACCATGGAGTTAGATGAGTCTTTGATACTGGACAGTGTTTGTTTTATTCCCATCTAAATACAGGGATGATAGGTCATATATGAGATTTCAAAGGTATTTTATTTTGAAACTCTAAATCAGAATGTCCTGATTTTTTCTGAGTGACTAGGTGGGGTGTCCTGCTATCACCGTGGAGTGAGATGCGTCTTTGATACTGGACAGTCTTTGTTTTATTCTCATCTAAAAATAGGGATGATAGCTCATACAATAGAGATTTCAAAGGTATTTTATTTTGAAACTGTACATCAGAATGTCCTGATTTTTTCTGAGTGACTAGGTGGGGTGTCCTGCTATCACCCTGGAGTGAGATGAGTCTTTGATACTGGAAAGTTTTGTTTTATTCTCATCTAAACAGAGAGGGATGATAGCTCATATATGAGATTTCAAAGGTCTTTTATTTTGAAACTGTACATCAGAATGTCCTGATTTTTTCTGAGTGACTAGGTGGGGTGTCCTGCTATCACCCTGGAGTGAGATGCGTCTTTGATACTGGACAGTCTTTGTTTTATTCTCATCTAAAAATAGGGATGATAGCTCATAAAATAGAGATTTCAAAGGTATTTTATTTTGAAACTCTACATCAGAATGTCCTGATTTTTTTCTGAATGACTAGGTGGGGTGTCCTGCTATCACCCTGGAGTGAGATGAGTCTTTGATACTGGACAGTTTTGTTTTATTCTCATCTAAACAGAGAGGGATGATAGCTCATATATGAGATTTCAAAGGTCTTTTATTTTGAAACTGTACATCAGAATGTCCTGATTTTTTCTGAGTGACTATGTGGCGTGTCCTGCTATCACCCTGGAGTTAGATCAGTCTTTGATACTTGGGAGTTTTTGTTTTATTCTCATCTAAACAGAGAGGGATTATAGCTCATATATGAGATTTCAAAGGTCTTTTATTTTGAAACTCTACATCAGAATGTCCTGATTCTCCCTGAGTGACTAGGTGGGGTGTCCTGCTATCACCCTGGAGTGAGATGAGTCTTTGATATTGGACAGTATTTGTTTTATTCTCATCTAAAAACAGGGATGATAGCTCATGCAATAGAGATTTCAAAGGTCTTTTATTTTGAAACTCTACATCAGAAAGTCCTGATTCTCCCTGAGTGACTAGGTGGGGTGTCCTGTTATCACCCTGAAGGGAAATAAGTATTTGATACTGGACAGTTATTGTTTTATTCTCATCTAAAAAATGGGATGATAGCTCATATATGAGAATTCAAAGGTATTTTATTTTGAAACTCTACATCAGAATGTCCTGATTCTTTTCTCAGTGACTAGATGGGGTGTCCTGCTATCACCCTGGAATGAGATGAGTCTTTGATACTGGAGAGTTTTTGTTTTATTCTCATCTAAACAGAGAGGGATGATAGCTCATACATGAGATGTCAAAGGTCTTTTATTTTGAAAGTCTACATCAGAATGTCCTGCTTTTTTCTGAGTGACTAGGTGGGGTGTCCTGCTATCACCCTGGAGTTTGATGAGTCTTTGATATTGGACAGTTATTGTTTTATTCTCATCTAAAAACAGGGATGATAGCTCATATATGAGACTTCAAAGGTATTTTATTTTGAAACTGTACATCAGAATGTCCTGATTTTTTCGGAGTGACTAGAAAGGGTGTCCTGCTATCACCATGGAGTGAGATGAGTCTTTGATACTGGACAGTCTTTGTTTTATTCTCATCTAAAAACAGGGATGATAGCTCATACAATAGAGATTTCAAAGGTCTTTTATTTTGAAACTCTACATCAGAAAGTCCTGATTCTCCCTGAGTGACTAGGTGGGGTGTCCTGTTATAACCCTGAAGGGAAATGAGTATTTGATACTGGACAGTTTTTGTTTTATTCTTATCTAAATACAGAGGGATGATAGCTCATATATGAGATTTCAAAGGTCTTTTATTTTGAAACTCTACATCAGAATGTCCTGATTCTCCCTGAGTAACTAGGTGGGGTGTCCTGCTATCACCCTGGAGTTAGATCAGTCTTTGATACTTGAGAGTTTTTGTTTTATTCTCATCTAAACAGAGAGGGATGATAGCTCATATATGAGATTTCAAAGGTCTTTTATTTTGAAAGTCTACATCAGAATGTCCTGATTTTTTCTGAGTGACTAGGTGGGGTGTCCTGCTATCACCCGGGAGTTTGATGAGTCTTTGATATTGGACAGTTATTGTTTTATTCTCATCTAAAAACAGGGATGATAGCTCATATATGAGACTTCAAAGGTATTTTATTTTGAAACTGTACATCAGAATGTCCTGATTTTTTTCTGAGTGACTAGATGGGGTTTCCTGCTATCACCCTGGAGTGAGATGAGTCTTTGATACTGGACAGTTTTTGTTTTATTCTCGTCTAAAAACAGGGATGATAGCTCATGCAATAGAGATTTCAAAGGTATTTTATTTTGAAACTGTACATCAGAATGTCCTGATTCTCCCTGAGTGACTAGGTGGGGTTTCCTGCTATCACCCTGGAGTGAGATGAGTTTTTGATATTGGACAGTATTTGTTTTATTCTCATCTAAATACAGGGATGATAGCTCATATATGAGAATTCAAAGGTATTTTATTTTGAAACTCTACATCAGAATGTCCTGATTTTTTCGGAGTGACTAGAAAGGGTGTCCTGCTATCACCATGGAGTGAGATGAGTCTTTGATACTGGGCAGTCTTTGTTTTATTCTCATCTAAATACAGGGATGATGGCTCATATATGAGAATTCAAAGGTCTTTTATTTTGAAACTCTACATCAGAATGTCCTGATTTTTTCTGAGTGACTAGATGGGGTGTCCTGCTATCACCCTGGAGTGAGATGAGTCTTTGATACTGGACAGTGTTTGTTTTATTCCCATCTAAATACAGGGATGATAGCTCATATATGAGATTTCAAAGGTATTTTATTTTGAAACTCAAAAATAGAATGTCCTGATTTTTTCTGAGTGACTAGGTGGGGTGTCCTGCTATCACCCTGGAGTGAGATGCGTCTTTGATACTGGACAGTCTTTGTTTTATTCTCATCTAAAAATAGGGATGATAGCTCATACAATAGAGATTTCAAAGGTATTTTATTTTGAAACTCTACATCAGAATGTCCTGATTTTTTCTGAGTGACTATGTGGCGTGTCCTGCTATCACCCTGGAGTTAGATCAGTCTTTGATACTTGAGAGTTTTTGTTTTATTCTCATCTAAACAGAGAGGGATTATAGCTCATATATGAGATTTCAAAGGTCTTTTATTTTGAAAGTCTACATCATAATGTCCTGATTCTCCCTGAGTGACTAGGTGGGGTGTCCTGCTAGCACCCTGGAGTGAGATGCGTCTTTGATACTGGACAGTTTTTGTTTTATTCTCATCTAAAAACAGGGATGATAGCTCATACAATAGAGATTTCAAATGTATTTTATTTTGAAACTCTACATCAGAATGTCCTGATTTTTTTCTGAGTGACTAGATGGGGTGTCCTGCTATCACCCTGGAGTGAGATGAGTCTTTGATAATGGACAGTTTTTGTTTTATTCTCATCTAAAAACAGGGATGATAGCTCATGCAATAGAGATTTCAAAGGTCTTTTATTTTGAAACTGTACATCATAATGTCCTGATTCTCCCTGAGTGACTAGGTGGGGTGTCCTGCTATCACCCTGGAGTGAGATGCGTCTTTGATACTGGACAGTATTTGTTTTATTCTCATCTAAAAACAGAGATGATAGCTCATATATGAGAATTCAAAGGTATTTTATTTTGAAACTCTACATCAGAATGTCCTGATTTTTTCGGAGTGACTAGAAAGGGTGTCCTGCTATCACCATGGAGTGAGATGAGTCTTTGATACTGGACAGTCTTTGTTTTATTCTCATCTAAAAACAGGGATGATAGCTCATACAATAGAGATTTCAAAGGTCTTTTATTTTGAAACTCTACATCAGAAAGTCCTGATTCTCACTGAGTGACTAGGTGGGGTGTCCTGTTATAACCCTGAAGGGAAATGAGTATTTGATACTGGACAGTCTTTGTTTTATTCTTATCTAAATACAGAGGGATGATAGCTCATATATGAGATTTCAAAGGTCTTTTATTTTGAAACTGTACATCAGAATGTCCTGATTCTCCCTGAGTGACTAGGTGGGGTTTCATGCTATCACCCTGGAGTGAGATGAGTCTTTGATACTGGACAGTTTTTGTTTTATTCTCATCTAAAAATAGGGATGATAGATCATATAATAGAGATTTCAAAGGTATTTTATTTTGAAACTCTACATCAGAATGTCCTGATTTTTTCTGAGTGACTAGGTGGGGTGTCCTGCTATCACCCTGGAGTGAGATGAGTCTTTGATACTGGACAGTTTTGTTTTATTCTCATCTAAACAGAGAGGGATTATAGCTCATATATGAGATTTCAAAGGTCTTTTATTTTGAAACTCTACATCAGAATGTCCTGATTTTTTCTGAGTGACTAGATGGGGTGTCCTGCTATCACCCTGGAGTGAGATGAGTCTTTGATACTGGAGAGTTTTTGTTTTTTTCTCATCTAAACAGAGAGGGATGATAGCTCATATATGATATTTCAAAGGTCTTTTATTTTGAAACTCTAAATCAGAATGTCCTGATTCTCCCTGAGTGACTAGGTGGGGTGTCCTGCTATCACCCTGGAGTGAGATGCGTCTTTGATACTGGACAGTTTTTGTTTTATTCTCATCTAAAAACAGGGATGATAGCTCATACAATAGAGATTTCAAAGGTATTTTATTTTGAAACTCTACATCAGAATGTCCTGATTTTTTTCTGAGTGACTAGGTGGGGTGTCCTGTTATCACCCTGGAGTTTGATGAGTCTTTGATATTGGACAGTTATTGTTTTATTCTCATCTAAATACAGGGATGATAGCTCATATATGAGACTTCAAAGGTATTTTATTTTGAAACTGTACATCAGAATGTCCTGTTTTTTTTCTGAGTGACTAGATGGGATGTCCTGCTATCACCCTGGAGTGAGATGAGTCTTTGATACTGGACAGTTTTTGTTTTATTCTCATCTAAAAACAGGGATGATAGCTCATATATGAGACTTCAAAGGTATTTTATTTTGAAACTCTACATCAGAATGTCCTGATTTTTTCGGAGTGACTAGAAAGGGTGTCCTGCTATCACCCTGGAGTGAGATGCGTCTTTGATACTGGACAGTTTTTGTTTTATTCTCATCTAAAAACAGGGATGATAGCTCATACAATAGAGATTTCAAAGGTATTTTATTTTGAAACTCTACATCAGAATGTCCTGATTTTTTCTGAGTGACTAGATGGGGTGTGCTGCTATCACCCTGGAGTGAGATGAGTCTTTGATACTGGACAGTTTTTGTTTTATTCTCATCTAAAAACAGGGATGATAGCTCATGCAATAGAGATTTCAAAGGTCTTTTATTTTGAAACTGTACATCAGAATGTCCTGATTCTCCCTGAGTGACTAGGTGGGGTGTCCTGCTATCACCCTGGAGTGAGATGAGTCTTTGATACTGGAGAGTTTTTGTTTTATTCTCATCTAAAAACAGGGATGATAGCTCATACAATAGAGATTTCAAAGGTCTTTTATTTTGAAACTCTACATCAGAAAGTCCTGATTCTCCCTGAGTGACTAGGTGGGGTGTCCTGTTATCACCCTGAAGGGAAATGAGTATTTGATACTGGACAGTGTTTGTTTTATTCTTATCTAAATACAGAGGGATGATAGCTCATATATGAGATTTCAAAGGTCTTTTATTTTGAAACTCTACATCAGAATGTCCTGATTTTTTCTGAGTGACTAGATGGGGTGTCCTGCTATCACCATGGAGTTAGATGAGTCTTTGATACTGGACAGTGTTTGTTTTATTCCCATCTAAAAACAGGGATGATAGCTCATATATGAGACTTCAAAGGTATTTTATTTTGAAACTCTACGTCAGAATGTCCTGATTTTTTCTGAGTGACTTGATGGGGTGTCCTGCTATCACCATGGAGTTAGATGAGTCTTTGATACTGGACAGTGTTTGTTTTATTCCCATCTAAAAACAGGGATGATAGCTCATATATGAGATTTCAAAGGTATTTTATTTTGAAACTCTACATCAGAATGTCCTGATTTTTTCTGAGTGACTAGGTGGGGTGTCCTGCTATCACCCTGGAGTGAGATGCGTCTTTGATACTGGACAGTCTTTGTTTTATTCTCATCTAAAAATAGGGATGATAGCTCATACAATAGAGATTTCAAAGGTATTTTATTTTGAAACTCTACATCAGAATGTCCTGATTTTTTCTGAGTGACTAGGTGGGGTGTCCTGCTTTCACCCTGGAGTGAGATGAGTCTTTGATACTGGACAGTTTTGTTTTATTCTCATCTAAACAGAGAGGGATGATAGCTCATATATGAGATTTCAAAGGTCTTTTATTTTGAAACTGTACATCAGAATGTCCTGATTTTTTCTGAGTGACTAGGTGGGGTGTCCTGCTTTCACCCTGGAGTTAGATCAGTCTTTGATACTTGAGAGTTTTTGTTTTATTCTCATCTAAACAGAGAGGGATTATAGCTCATATATGAGATTTCAAAGGTCTTTTATTTTGAAACTCTACATCAGAATGTCCTGATTTTTTCTGAGTGACTAGATGGGGTGTCCTGCTATCACCATGGAGTTAGATGAGTCTTTGATACTGGACAGTGTTTGTTTTATTCCCATCTAAAAACAGGGATGATAGCTCATATATGAGACTTCAAAGGTATTTTATTTTGAAACTGTACATCAGAATGTCCTGATTCTCTCTGAGTGACTAGGTGGGGTGTCCTGCTATTACTCTGGATTGAGATGCGTCTTTGATACTGGACAGTTTTTGTTTTATTCTCATCTAAAAACAGGGATGATAGCTCATACAATAGAGATTTCAAAGGTATTTTATTTTGAAACTCTACATCAGAATGTCCTGATTTTTTTCTGAGTGACTAGGGGGGGTGTCCTGTTATCACCCTGGAGTTTGATGAGTCTTTGATATTGGACAGTTATTGTGTTATTCTCATCTAAATACAGGGATGATAGCTCATATATGAGACTTCAAAGGTATTTTATTTTGAAACTGTACATCAGAATGTCCTGATTTTTTTCTGAGTGACTAGATGGGATGTCCTGCTATCACCCTGGAGTGAGATGAGTCTTTGATACTGGACAGTTTTTGTTTTATTCTCATCTAAATACAGGGATGATAGCTCATATATGAGATTTCAAAGGTCTTTTATTTTGAAACTCTACATCAGAATGTCCTGATTTTTTCGGAGTGACTAGAAAGGGTGTCCTGCTATCACCCTGGAGTGAGATGAGTCTTTGATACTGGACAGTTTTTGTTTTATTCTCATCTAAAAACAGGGATGATAGCTAATACAATAGAGATTTCAAAAATATTTTATTTTGAAACTCTACATCAGATGGTCCTGATTTTTTCTCAGTGACTAGATGGGGTGTCCTGCTATCACCCTGGAGTGAGATAAGTCTTTGATACTGGACAGTTTTTGTTTTATTCTCATCTAAAAACAGGGATGATAGCTAATACAATAGAGATTTCAAAAATATTTTATTTTGAAACTCTAAATCAGAATGTCCTGATTTTTTCTCAGTGACTAGATGGGGTGTCCTGCTATCACCCTGGAGTGAGATGAGTCTTAGATACTGGAGAGATTTTGTTTTATTCTCATCTAAACAGAGAGGGATGATAGCTCATATATGAGATTTCAAAGGTCTTTTATTTTGAAACTCTACATCACAATGTCCTGATTTTTTCTGAGTAACTAGGTGGGGTGTCCTGCTATCACCCTGGAGTGAGATGAGTCTTTGATACTTGAGAGTTTTTGTTTTATTCTCATCTAAACAGAGAGGGATTATAGCTCATATATGATATTTCAAAGGTCTTTTATTTTGAAATTCTACATCAGAATGTCCTGATTCTCCCTGAGTGACTATGTGGGGTGTCCTGCTATCACCCTGGAGTGAGATGCGTCTTTGATACTGGACAGTTTTTGTTTTATTCTCATCTAAAAACAGGGATGATAGCTCATACAATAGAGATTTCAAAGGTATTTTATTTTGAAACTCTACATCAGAATGTCCTGATTTTTTCTGAGTGACTAGATGGGGTGTGCTGCTATCACCCTGGAGTGAGATGAGTCTTTGATACTGGACAGTTTTTGTTTTATTCTCATCTAAAAACAGGGATGATAGCTCATGCAATAGAGATTTCAAAGGTATTTTATTTTGAAACTGTACATCAGAATGTCCTGATTCTCCCTGAGTGACTAGGTGGGGTGTCCTGCTATCACCCTGGAGTGAGATGAGTCTTTGATACTGGAGAGTTTTTGTTTTATTCTCATCTAAAAACAGGGATGATAGCTCATACAATAGAGATTTCAAAGGTCTTTTATTTTGAAACTCTACATCAGAAAGTCCTGATTCTCCCTGAGTGACTAGGTGGGGTGTCCTGTTATCACCCTGAAGGGAAATGAGTATTTGATACTGGACAGTGTTTGTTTTATTCTTATCTAAATACAGAGGGATGATAGCTCATATATGAGATTTCAAAGGTCTTTTATTTTGAAACTCTACATCAGAATGTCCTGATTTTTTCTGAGTGACTAGATGGGGTGTCCTGCTATCACCATGGAGTTAGATGAGTCTTTGATACTGGACAGTGTTTGTTTTATTCCCATCTAAAAACAGGGATGATAGCTCATATATGAGACTTCAAAGGTATTTTATTTTGAAACTCTACGTCAGAATGTCCTGATTTTTTCTGAGTGACTTGATGGGGTGTCCTGCTATCACCATGGAGTTAGATGAGTCTTTGATACTGGACAGTGTTTGTTTTATTCCCATCTAAATACAGGGATGATAGCTCATATATGAGATTTCAAAGGTATTTTATTTTGAAACTCTACATCAGAATGTCCTGATTTTTTCTGAGTGACTAGGTGGGGTGTCCTGCTATCACCCTGGAGTGAGATGCGTCTTTGATACTGGACAGTCTTTGTTTTATTCTCATCTAAAAATAGGGATGATAGCTCATACAATAGAGATTTCAAAGGTATTTTATTTTGAAACTCTACATCAGAATGTCCTGATTTTTTCTGAGTGACTAGGTGGGGTGTCCTGCTTTCACCCTGGAGTGAGATGAGTCTTTGATACTGGACAGTTTTGTTTTATTCTCATCTAAACAGAGAGGGATTATAGCTCATATATGAGATTTCAAAGGTCTTTTATTTTGAAACTCTACATCAGAATGTCCTGATTTTTTCTGAGTGACTAGATGGGGTGTCCTGCTATCACCATGGAGTTAGATGAGTCTTTGATACTGGACAGTGTTTGTTTTATTCCCATCTAAAAACAGGGATGATAGCTCATATATGAGACTTCAAAGGTATTTTATTTTGAAACTGTACATCAGAATGTCCTGATTCTCCCTGAGTGACTAGGTGGGGTGTCCTGCTATTACTCTGGATTGAGATGCGTCTTTGATACTGGACAGTTTTTGTTTTATTCTCATCTAAAAACAGGGATGATAGCTCATACAATAGAGATTTCAAAGGTATTTTATTTTGAAACTGTACATCAGAATGTCCTGATTTTTTCTGAGTGACTAGGTGGGGTGTCCTGTTATCACCCTGGAGTTTGATGAGTCTTTGATATTGGACAGTTATTGTTTTATTCTCATCTAAAAACAGGGATGATAGCTCATATATGAGACTTCAAAGGTATTTTATTTTGAAACTGTACATCAGAATGTCCTGATTTTTTCTGAGTGACTAGATGGGGTGTCCTGCTATCACCGTGGAGTGAGATGAGTCTTTGATACTGGACAGTTTTTGTTTTATTCTCATCTAAAAACAGGGATGATAGCTCATGCAATAGAGATTTCAAAGGTCTTTTATTTTGAAACTGTACATCAGAATGTCCTGATTCTCCCGTAGTGACTAGGTGGGGTTTCCTGCTTTCACCCTGGAGTTAGATCAGTCTTTGATACTTGAGAGTTTTTGTTTTATTCTCATCTAAACAGAGAGGGATTATAGCTCATATATGAGATTTCAAAGGTCTTTTATTTTGAAACTCTACATCAGAATGTCCTGATTCTCCCTGAGTGACTAGGTGGGGTGTCATGCTATCACCCTGGAGTGAGATGAGTCTTTGATACTGGACAGTTTTGTTTTATTCTCATCTAAACAGAGAGGGATGATAGCTCATATATGAGATTTCAAAGGTCTTTTATTTTGAAACTGTACATCAGAATGTCCTGATTTTTTCTTAGTGACTATGTGGAGTGTCCTGCTATCACCCTGGAGTTAGATCATTCTTTGATACTTGAGAGTTTTTGTTTTATTCTCATCTAAACAGAGAGGGATTATAGCTCATATATGAGATTTCAAAGGTCTTTTATTTTGAAATTCTACATCAGAATGTCCTGATTCTCCCTGAGTGACTAGATGGGGTGTCCTGCTATCACCCTGGAGTGAGATGCGTCTTTGATACTGGACAGTTTTTGTTTTATTCTCATCTAAAAACAGGGATGATAGCTCATACAATAGAGATTTCAAAGGTATTTTATTTTGAAACTCTACATCAGAATGTCCTGATTTTTTCTGAGTGACTAGATGGGGTGTGCTGCTATCACCCTGGAGTGAGATGAGTCTTTGATACTGGACAGTTTTTGTTTTATTCTCATCTAAAAACAGGGATGATAGCTCATGCAATAGAGATTTCAAAGGTATTTTATTTTGAAACTGTACATCAGAATGTCCTGATTCTCCCTGAGTGACTAGGTGGGGTGTCCTGCTATCACCCTGGAGTCAGATGAGTCTTTGATACTGGAGAGTTTTTGTTTTATTCTCATCTAAAAACAGGGATGATAGCTCATACAATAGAGATTTCAAAGGTCTTTTATTTTGAAACTCTACATCAGAAAGTCCTGATTCTCCCTGAGTGACTAGGTGGGGTGTCCTGTTATCACCCTGAAGGGAAATGAGTATTTGATACTGGACAGTGTTTGTTTTATTCTTATCTAAATACAGAGGGATGATAGCTCATATATGAGATTTCAAAGGTCTTTTATTTTGAAACTCTACATCAGAATGTCCTGATTTTTTCTGAGTGACTAGATGGGGTGTCCTGCTATCACCATGGAGTTAGATGAGTCTTTGATACTGGACAGTGTTTGTTTTATTCCCATCTAAAAACAGGGATGATAGCTCATATATGAGACTTCAAAGGTATTTTATTTTGAAACTCTACGTCAGAATGTCCTGATTTTTTCTGAGTGACTTGATGGGGTGTCCTGCTATCACCATGGAGTTAGATGAGTCTTTGATACTGGACAGTGTTTGTTTTATTCCCATCTAAAAACAGGGATGATAGCTCATATATGAGATTTCAAAGGTATTTTATTTTGAAACTCTACATCAGAATGTCCTGATTTTTTCTGAGTGACTAGGTGGGGTGTCCTGCTATCACCCTGGAGTGAGATGCGTCTTTGATACTGGACAGTCTTTGTTTTATTCTCATCTAAAAATAGGGATGATAGCTCATACAATAGAGATTTCAAAGGTATTTTATTTTGAAACTCTACATCAGAATGTCCTGATTTTTTCTGAGTGACTAGGTGGGGTGTCCTGCTTTCACCCTGGAGTGAGATGAGTCTTTGATACTGGACAGTTTTGTTTTATTCTCATCTAAACAGAGAGGGATTATAGCTCATATATGAGATTTCAAAGGTCTTTTATTTTGAAACTCTACATCAGAATGTCCTGATTTTTTCTGAGTGACTAGATGGGGTGTCCTGCTATCACCATGGAGTTAGATGAGTCTTTGATACTGGACAGTGTTTGTTTTATTCCCATCTAAAAACAGGGATGATAGCTCATATATGAGACTTCAAAGGTATTTTATTTTGAAACTGTACATCAGAATGTCCTGATTCTCCCTGAGTGACTAGGTGGGGTGTCCTGCTATTACTCTGGATTGAGATGCGTCTTTGATACTGGACAGTTTTTGTTTTATTCTCATCTAAAAACAGGGATGATAGCTCATACAATAGAGATTTCAAAGGTATTTTATTTTGAAACTGTACATCAGAATGTCCTGATTTTTTCTGAGTGACTAGGTGGGGTGTCCTGTTATCACCCTGGAGTTTGATGAGTCTTTGATATTGGACAGTTATTGTTTTATTCTCATCTAAAAACAGGGATGATAGCTCATATATGAGACTTCAAAGGTATTTTATTTTGAAACTGTACATCAGAATGTCCTGATTTTTTCTGAGTGACTAGATGGGGTGTCCTGCTATCACCGTGGAGTGAGATGAGTCTTTGATACTGGACAGTTTTTGTTTTATTCTCATCTAAAAACAGGGATGATAGCTCATGCAATAGAGATTTCAAAGGTCTTTTATTTTGAAACTGTACATCAGAATGTCCTGATTCTCCCGTAGTGACTAGGTGGGGTTTCCTGCTTTCACCCTGGAGTTAGATCAGTCTTTGATACTTGAGAGTTTTTGTTTTATTCTCATCTAAACAGAGAGGGATTATAGCTCATATATGAGATTTCAAAGGTCTTTTATTTTGAAACTCTACATCAGAATGTCCTGATTCTCCCTGAGTGACTAGGTGGGGTGTCATGCTATCACCCTGGAGTGAGATGAGTCTTTGATACTGGACAGTTTTGTTTTATTCTCATCTAAACAGAGAGGGATGATAGCTCATATATGAGATTTCAAAGGTCTTTTATTTTGAAACTGTACATCAGAATGTCCTGATTTTTTCTTAGTGACTATGTGGAGTGTCCTGCTATCACCCTGGAGTTAGATCATTCTTTGATACTTGAGAGTTTTTGTTTTATTCTCATCTAAACAGAGAGGGATTATAGCTCATATATGAGATTTCAAAGGTCTTTTATTTTGAAACTCTACATCAGAATGTCCTGATTTTTTCTGAGTGACTAGATGGGGTGTCCTGCTATCACCCTGGAGTGAGATGAGTCTTTGATACTGGACAGTTTTTGTTTTATTCTCATCTAAAAACAGGGATGATAGCTCATGCAATAGAGATTTCAAAGGTCTTTTATTTTGAAACTGTACATCAGAATGTCCTGATTCTCCCTGAGTGACTAGGTGGGGTGTCATGCTATCACCCTGGAGTGAGATGAGTTTTTGATACTGGACAGTTATTGTTTTATTCTCATCTAAACAGAGAGGGATGATAGCTCATATATGAGATTTCAAAGGTCTTTTATTTTGAAACTCTACATCAGAATGTCCTGATTTTTTCTGAGTGACTAGATGGGGTGTCCTGCTATCACCATGGAGTGAGATGAGTCTTTGATACTGGACAGTGTTTGTTTTATTCCCATCTAAAAACAGGGATGATAGCTCATATATGAGACTTCAAAAGTATTTTATTTTGAAACTGTAAATCAGAATGTCCTGATTCTCCCTGAGTGACTAGGTGGGGTTTCATGCTATCACCCTGCAGTGAGATGAGTCTTTGATACTGGACAGTTTTTGTTTTATTATCATCTAAAAACAGGGATGATAGCTAATACAATAGAGATTTCAAAAATATTTTATTTTGAAACTCTACATCAGAATGTCCTGATTTTTTCTCAGTGACTAGATGGGGTGTCCTGCTATCACCCTGGAGTGAGATGAGTCTTTGATACTGGAGAGATTTTGTTTTATTCTCATCTAAACAGAGAGGGATGATAGCTCATATATGAGATTTCAAAGGTTTTTTATTTTGAAACTCTACATCACAATGTCCTGATTTTTTCTGAGTGACTTGATGGGGTGTCCTGCTATCACCATGGAGTTAGATGAGTCTTTGATACTGGACAGTGTTTGTTTTATTCCCATCTAAAAACAGGGATGATAGCTCATATATGAGATTTCAAAGGTATTTTATTTTGAAACTCTACATCAGAATGTCCTGATTTTTTCTGAGTAACTAGGTGGGGTGTCCTGCTATCACCCTGGAGTGAGATGAGTCTTTGATACTGGACAGTTTTGTTTTATTCTCATCTAAACAGAGAGGGATGATAGCTCATATATGAGATTTCAAAGGTCTTTTATTTTGAAACTCTACATCAGAATGTCCTGATTTTTTCTGAGTGACTTGATGGGGTGTCCTGCTATCACCATGGAGTTAGATGAGTCTTCGATACTGGACAGTCTTTGTTTTATTCTCATCTAAAAATAGGGATGATAGCTTATACAATAGAGATTTCAAAGGTATTTTATTTTGAAACTCTAAATCAGAATGTCCTGATTTTTTCTGAGTAACTAGGTGGGGTGTCCTGCTATCACCATGGAGTTAGATGAGTCTTTGATACTGGACAGTGTTTGTTTTATTCCCATCTAAAAACAGGGATGATAGCTCATATATGAGATTTCAAAGGTATTTTATTTTGAAACTCTACATCAGAATGTCCTGATTTTTTCTGAGTGACTAGGTGGGGTGTCCTGTTATCACCCTGGAGTTTGATGAGTCTTTGATATTGGACAGTTATTGTGTTATTATCATCTAAATACAGGGATGATAGCTCATATATGAGACTTCAAAGGTATTTTATTTTGAAACTGTACATCAGAATGTCCTGATTTTTTTCTGAGTGACTAGATGGGATGTCCTGCTATCACCCTGGAGTGAGATGAGTCTTTGATACTGGACAGTTTTTGTTTTATTCTCATCTAAAAACAGGGATGATAGCTCATATATGAGACTTCAAAGGTATTTTATTTTGAAACTCTACGTCAGAATGTCCTGATTTTTTCGTAGTGACTAGAAAGGGTGTCCTGCTATCACCCTGGAGTGAGATGAGTCTTTGATACTGGACAGTTTTTGTTTTATTCTCATCTAAAAACAGGGATGATAGCTAATACAATAGAGATTTCAAAAATATTTTATTTTGAAACTCTACATCAGAATGTCCTGATTTTTTCTCAGTGACTAGATGGGGTGTCCTGCTATCACCCTGGAGTGAGATAAGTCTTTGATACTGGACAGTTTTTGTTTTATTCTCATCTAAAAACAGGGATGATAGCTAATACAATAGAGATTTCAAAAATATTTTATTTTGAAACTCTAAATCAGAATGTCCTGATTTTTTCTCAGTGACTAGATGGGGTGTCCTGCTATCACCCTGGAGTGAGATGAGTCTTTGATACTGGAGAGATTTTGTTTTATTCTCATCTAAACAGAGAGGGATGATAGCTCATATATGAGATTTCAAAGGTCTTTTATTTTGAAACTCTACATCACAATGTCCTGATTTTTTCTGAGTAACTAGGTGGGGTGTCCTGCTATCACCCTGGAGTGAGATGAGTCTTTGATACTTGAGAGTTTTTGTTTTATTCTCATCTAAACAGAGAGGGATTATAGCTCATATATGATATTTCAAAGGTCTTTTATTTTGAAATTCTACATCAGAATGTCCTGATTCTCCCTGAGTGACTATGTGGGGTGTCCTGCTATCACCCTGGAGTGAGATGCGTCTTTGATACTGGACAGTTTTTGTTTTATTCTCATCTAAAAACAGGGATGATAGCTCATACAATAGAGATTTCAAAGGTATTTTATTTTGAAACTCTACATCAGAATGTCCTGATTTTTTCTGAGTGACTAGATGGGGTGTGCTGCTATCACCCTGGAGTGAGATGAGTCTTTGCTACTGGACAGTTTTTGTTTTATTCTCATCTAAAAATAGGGATGATAGATCATATAATAGAGATTTCAAAGGTATTTTATTTTGAAACTCTACATCAGAATGTCCTGATTTTTTCTGAGTGACTAGGTGGGGTGTCTTGCTATCACCCTGGAGTGAGATGAGTCTTTGATACTGGACAGTTTTGTTTTATTCTCATCTAAACAGAGAGGGATGATAGCTCATATATGAGATTTCAAAGTTCTTTTATTTTCAAACTCTACATCAGAATGTCCTGATTTTTTCTGAGTGACTAGATGGGGTGTCCTGCTATCACCCTGGAGTTAGATCAGTCTTTGATACTTGAGAGTTTTTGTTTTATTCTCATCTAAACAGAGAGGGATTATAGCTCATATATGAGATTTCAAAGGTCTTTTATTTTGAAACTCTACATCAGAATGTCCTGATTTTTTCTGAGTGACTTGATGGGGTGTCCTGCTATCACCATGGAGTTAGATGAGTCTTTGATACTGGACAGTGTTTGTTTTATTCCCATCTAAAAACAGGGATGATAGCTCATATATGAGATTTCAAAGGTATTTTATTTTGAAACTCTACATCAGAATGTCCTGATTTTTTCTGAGTGACTAGGTGGGGTGTCCTGCTTTCACCCTGGAGTGAGATGAGTCTTTGATACTGGACAGTTTTGTTTTATTCTCATCTAAACAGAGAGGGATTATAGCTCATATATGAGATTTCAAAGGTCTTTTATTTTGAAACTCTACATCAGAATGTCCTGATTTTTTCTGAGTGACTAGATGGGGTGTCCTGCTATCACCATGGAGTTAGATGAGTCTTTGATACTGGACAGTGTTTGTTTTATTCCCATCTAAAAACAGGGATGATAGCTCATATATGAGACTTCAAAGGTATTTTATTTTGAAACTGTACATCAGAATGTCCTGATTCTCCCTGAGTGACTAGGTGGGGTGTCCTGCTATTACTCTGGATTGAGATGCGTCTTTGATACTGGACAGTTTTTGTTTTATTCTCATCTAAAAACAGGGATGATAGCTCATACAATAGAGATTTCAAAGGTATTTTATTTTGAAACTGTACATCAGAATGTCCTGATTTTTTCTGAGTGACTAGGTGGGGTGTCCTGTTATCACCCTGGAGTTTGATGAGTCTTTGATATTGGACAGTTATTGTTTTATTCTCATCTAAAAACAGGGATGATAGCTCATATATGAGACTTCAAAGGTATTTTATTTTGAAACTGTACATCAGAATGTCCTGATTTTTTCTGAGTGACTAGATGGGGTGTCCTGCTATCACCGTGGAGTGAGATGAGTCTTTGATACTGGACAGTTTTTGTTTTATTCTCATCTAAAAACAGGGATGATAGCTCATGCAATAGAGATTTCAAAGGTCTTTTATTTTGAAACTGTACATCAGAATGTCCTGATTCTCCCGTAGTGACTAGGTGGGGTTTCCTGCTTTCACCCTGGAGTTAGATCAGTCTTTGATACTTGAGAGTTTTTGTTTTATTCTCATCTAAACAGAGAGGGATTATAGCTCATATATGAGATTTCAAAGGTCTTTTATTTTGAAACTCTACATCAGAATGTCCTGATTCTCCCTGAGTGACTAGGTGGGGTGTCATGCTATCACCCTGGAGTGAGATGAGTCTTTGATACTGGACAGTTTTGTTTTATTCTCATCTAAACAGAGAGGGATGATAGCTCATATATGAGATTTCAAAGGTCTTTTATTTTGAAACTGTACATCAGAATGTCCTGATTTTTTCTTAGTGACTATGTGGAGTGTCCTGCTATCACCCTGGAGTTAGATCATTCTTTGATACTTGAGAGTTTTTGTTTTATTCTCATCTAAACAGAGAGGGATTATAGCTCATATATGAGATTTCAAAGGTCTTTTATTTTGAAATTCTACATCAGAATGTCCTGATTCTCCCTGAGTGACTAGATGGGGTGTCCTGCTATCACCCTGGAGTGAGATGCGTCTTTGATACTGGACAGTTTTTGTTTTATTCTCATCTAAAAACAGGGATGATAGCTCATACAATAGAGATTTCAAAGGTATTTTATTTTGAAACTCTACATCAGAATGTCCTGATTTTTTCTGAGTGACTAGATGGGGTGTGCTGCTATCACCCTGGAGTGAGATGAGTCTTTGATACTGGACAGTTTTTGTTTTATTCTCATCTAAAAACAGGGATGATAGCTCATGCAATAGAGATTTCAAAGGTATTTTATTTTGAAACTGTACATCAGAATGTCCTGATTCTCCCTGAGTGACTAGGTGGGGTGTCCTGCTATCACCCTGGAGTGAGATGAGTCTTTGATACTGGAGAGTTTTTGTTTTATTCTCATCTAAAAACAGGGATGATAGCTCATACAATAGAGATTTCAAAGGTCTTTTATTTTGAAACTCTACATCAGAAAGTCCTGATTCTCCCTGAGTGACTAGGTGGGGTGTCCTGTTATCACCCTGAAGGGAAATGAGTATTTGATACTGGACAGTGTTTGTTTTATTCTTATCTAAATACAGAGGGATGATAGCTCATATATGAGATTTCAAAGGTCTTTTATTTTGAAACTCTACATCAGAATGTCCTGATTTTTTCTGAGTGACTAGATGGGGTGTCCTGCTATCACCATGGAGTTAGATGAGTCTTTGATACTGGACAGTGTTTGTTTTATTCCCATCTAAAAACAGGGATGATAGCTCATATATGAGACTTCAAAGGTATTTTATTTTGAAACTGTACATCAGAATGTCCTGATTCTCCCTGAGTGACTAGGTGGGGTGTCCTGCTATTACTCTGGATTGAGATGCGTCTTTGATACTGGACAGTTTTTGTTTTATTCTCATCTAAAAACAGGGATGATAGCTCATACAATAGAGATTTCAAAGGTATTTTATTTTGAAACTCTACATCAGAATGTCCTGATTTTTTCTGAGTGACTAGGTGGGGTGTCCTGTTATCACCCTGGAGTTTGATGAGTCTTTGATATTGGACAGTTATTGTGTTATTCTCATCTAAATACAGGGATGATAGCTCATATATGAGACTTCAAAGGTATTTTATTTTGAAACTGTACATCAGAATGTCCTGATTTTTTTCTGAGTGACTAGATGTGATGTCCTGCTATCACCCTGGAGTGAGATGAGTCTTTGATACTGGACAGTTTTTGTTTTATTCTCATCTAAAAACAGGGATGATAGCTAATACAATAGAGATTTCAAAAATATTTTATTTTGAAACTCTACATCAGAATGTCCTGATTTTTTCTCAGTGACTAGATGGGGTGTCCTGCTATCACCCTGGAGTGAGATAAGTATTTGATACTGGACAGTTTTTGTTTTATTCTCATCTAAAAACAGGGATGATAGCTAATACAATAGAGATTTCAAAAATATTTTATTTTGAAACTCTAAATCAGAATGTCCTGATTTTTTCTCAGTGACTAGATGGGGTGTCCTGCTATCACCCTGGAGTGAGATGAGTCTTTGATACTGGAGAGATTTTGTTTTATTCTCATCTAAACAGAGAGGGATGATAGCTCATATATGAGATTTCAAAGGTCTTTTATTTTGAAACTCTACTTCAGAATGTCCTGATTTTTTCTGAGTGACTAGATGAGGTGTCCTGCTATCACCCTGGAGTTAGATCAGTCTTTGATACTTGAGAGTTTTTGTTTTATTCTCATCTAAACAGAGAGGGATTATAGCTCATATATGAGATTTCAAAGGTCTTTTATTTTGAAACTCTACATCAGAATGTCCTGATTTTTTCTGAGTGACTAGATGGGGTGTCCTGCTATCACCCTGGAGTGAGATGAGTCTTTGATACTGGAGAGTTTTTGTTTTTTTCTCATCTAAACAGAGAGGGATGATAGCTCATATATGATATTTCAAAGGTCTTTTATTTTGAAACTCTAAATCAGAATGTCCTGATTCTCCCTCAGTGACTAGGTGGGGTGTCCTGCTATCACCCTGGAGTGAGATGCGTCTTTGATACTGGACAGTTTTTGTTTTATTCTCATCTAAAAACAGGGATGATAGCTCATACAATAGAGATTTCAAAGGTATTTTATTTTGAAACTCTACATCAGAATGTCCTGATTTTTTTCTGAGTGACTAGGTGGGGTGTCCTGTTATCACCCTGGAGTTTGATGAGTCTTTGATATTGGACAGTTATTGTTTTATTCTCATCTAAATACAGGGATGATAGCTCATATATGAGACTTCAAAGGTATTTTATTTTGAAACTGTACATCAGAATGTCCTGTTTTTTTTCTGAGTGACTAGATGGGATGTCCTGCTATCACCCTGGAGTGAGATGAGTCTTTGATACTGGACAGTTTTAGTTTTATTCTCATCTAAAAACAGGGATGATAGCTCATATATGAGACTTCAAAGGTATTTTATTTTGAAACTCTACATCAGAATGTCCTGATTTTTTCGGAGTGACTAGAAAGGGTGTCCTGCTATCACCCTGGAGTGAGATGAGTCTTTGATACTGGACAGTTTTTGTTTTATTCTCATCTAAAAACAGGGATGATAGCTAATACAATAGAGATTTCAAAAATATTTTATTTTGAAACTCTACATCAGAATGTCCTGATTTTTTCTCAGTGACTAGATGGGGTGTCCTGCTATCACCCTGGAGTGAGATAAGTCTTTGATACTGGACAGTTTTTGTTTTATTCTCATCTAAAAACAGGGATGATAGCTAATACAATAGAGATTTCAAAAATATTTTATTTTGAAACTCTAAATCAGAATGTCCTGATTTTTTCTCAGTGACTAGATGGGGTGTCCTGCTATCACCCTGGAGTGAGATGAGTCTTTGATACTGGAGAGATTTTGTTTTATTATCATCTAAACAGAGAGGGATGATAGCTCATATATGAGATTTCAAAGGTCTTTTATTTTGAAACTCTAGATCACAATGTCCTGATTTTTTCTGAGTAACTAGGTGGGGTGTCCTGCTATCACCCTGGAGTGAGATGAGTCTTTGATACTTGAGAGTTTTTGTTTTATTCTCATCTAAACAGAGAGGGATTATAGCTCATATATGATATTTCAAAGGTCTTTTATTTTGAAATTCTACATCAGCATGTCCTGATTCTCCCTGAGTGACTATGTGGGGTGTCCTGCTATCACCCTGGAGTGAGATGCGTCTTTGATACTGGACAGTTTTTGTTTTATTCTCATCTAAAAACAGGGATGATAGCTCATACAATAGAGATTTCAAAGGTATTTTATTTTGAAACTCTACATCAGAATGTCCTGATTTTTTCTGAGTGACTAGATGGGGTGTGCTGCTATCACCCTGGAGTGAGATGAGTCTTTGATACTGGACAGTTTTTGTTTTATTCTCATCTAAAAACAGGGATGATAGCTCATGCAATAGAGATTTCAAAGGTCTTTTATTTTGAAACTGTACATCAGAATGTCCTGATTCTCCCTGAGTGACTAGGTGGGGTGTCCTGCTATCACCCTGGAGTGAGATGAGTCTTTGATACTGGAGAGTTTTTGTTTTATTCTCATCTAAAAACAGGGATGATAGCTCATACAATAGAGATTTCAAAGGTCTTTTATTTTGAAACTCTACATCAGAAAGTCCTGATTCTCCCTGAGTGACTAGGTGGGGTGTCCTGTTATCAACCTGAAGGGAAATGAGTATTTGATACTGGACAGTGTTTGTTTTATTCTTATCTAAATACAGAGGGATGATAGCTCATATATGAGATTTCAAAGGTCTTTTATTTTGAAACTCTACATCAGAATGTCCTGATTTTTTCTGAGTGACTAGATGGGGTGTCCTGCTATCACCATGGAGTTAGATGAGTCTTTGATACTGGACAGTGTTTGTTTTATTCCCATCTAAAAACAGGGATGATAGCTCATATATGAGACTTCAAAGGTATTTTATTTTGAAACTCTACGTCAGAATGTCCTGATTTTTTCTGAGTGACTTGATGGGGTGTCCTGCTATCACCATGGAGTTAGATGAGTCTTTGATACTGGACAGTGTTTGTTTTATTCCCATCTAAAAACAGGGATGATAGCTCATATATGAGACTTCAAAGGTATTTTATTTTGAAACTCTACGTCAGAATGTCCTGATTTTTTCTGAGTGACTTGATGGGGTGTCCTGCTATCACCCTGGAGTGAGATGAGTCTTTGATACTGGACAGTTTTGTTTTATTCTCATCTAAACAGAGAGGGATGATAGCTCATATATGAGATTTCAAAGGTCTTTTATTTTGAAACTGTACATCAGAATGTCCTGATTTTTTCTGAGTGACTAGGTGGGGTGTCCTGCTTTCACCCTGGAGTTAGATCAGTCTTTGATACTTGAGAGTTTTTGTTTTATTCTCATCTAAACAGAGAGGGATTATAGCTCATATATGAGATTTCAAAGGTCTTTTATTTTGAAACTCTACATCAGAATGTCCTGATTTTTTCTGAGTGACTAGATGGGGTGTCCTGCTATCACCATGGAGTTAGATGAGTCTTTGATACTGGACAGTGTTTGTTTTATTCCCATCTAAAAACAGGGATGATAGCTCATATATGAGACTTCAAAGGTATTTTATTTTGAAACTGTACATCAGAATGTCCTGATTCTCCCTGAGTGACTAGGTGGGGTGTCCTGCTATTACTCTGGATTGAGATGCGTCTTTGATACTGGACAGTTTTTGTTTTATTCTCATCTAAAAACAGGGATGATAGCTCATACAATAGAGATTTCAAAGGTATTTTATTTTGAAACTCTACATCAGAATGTCCTGATTTTTTTCTGAGTGACTAGGGGGGGTGTCCTGTTATCACCCTGGAGTTTGATGAGTCTTTGATATTGGACAGTTATTGTGTTATTCTCATCTAAATACAGGGATGATAGCTCATATATGAGACTTCAAAGGTATTTTATTTTGAAACTGTACATCAGAATGTCCTGATTTTTTTCTGAGTGACTAGATGGGATGTCCTGCTATCACCCTGGAGTGAGATGAGTCTTTGATACTGGACAGTTTTTGTTTTATTCTCATCTAAAAACAGGGATGATAGCTCATGCAATAGAGATTTCAAAGGTCTTTTATTTTGAAACTGTACATCAGAATGTCCTGATTCTCCCTGAGTGACTAGGTGGGGTTTCCTGCTATCACCCTGGAGTGAGATGAGTTTTTGATATTGGACATTATTTGTTTTATTCTCATCTAAATACAGGGATGATAGCTCATATATGAGACTTCAAAGGTATTTTATTTTGAAACTCTACTTCAGAATGTGCTGATTTTTTCGGAGTGACTAGAAAGGGTGTCCTGCTATCACCATGGAGTGATATGAGTCTTTGATACTGGACAGTCTTTGTTTTATTCTCATCTAAAAACAGGGATGATAGCTCATACAATAGAGATTTCAAAGTTCTTTTATTTTGAAACTCTACATCAGAAAGTCCTGATTCTCCCTGAGTGACTAGGTGGGGTGTCCTGTTATAACCCTGAAGGTAAATGAGTATTTTATACTGTACAGTTTTTGTTTTATTCTTATCTAAATACAGAGGGATGATAGCTCATATATGAGATTTCAAAGGTCTTTTATTTTGAAACTGTACATCAGAATGTCCTGATTTTTTCTCAGTGACTAGATGGGGTGTCCTGCTATCACCCTGGAGTGAGATGAGTCTTTTATACTGGACAGTTTTTGTTTTATTCTCATCTAAAAACAGGGATGATAGCTAATACAATAGAAATTTCAAAAATATTTTATTTTGAAACTCTACATCAGAATGTCCTGATTTTTTCTCAGTGACTAGATGGGGTGTCCTGCTATCACCCTGGAGTGAGATGAGTCTTTGATACTGGAGAGATTTTGTTTTATTCTCATCTAAACAGAGAGGGATGATAGCTCATATATGAGATTTCAAAGGTCTTTTATTTTGAAACTCTACATCAGAATGTCCTGATTTTTTCTGAGTGACTTGATGGGGTGTCCTGCTATCACCATGGAGTTAGATGAGTCTTCGATACTGGACAGTCTTTGTTTTATTCTCATCTAAATACAGGGATGATAGCTCATATATGAGACTTCAAAGGTATTTTATTTTGAAACTGTACATCAGAATGTCCTGATTTTTTTTCTGAGTGACTAGATGGGATGTCCTGCTATCACCCTGGAGTGAGATGAGTCTTTGATACTGGACAGTTTTTGTTTTATTCTCATCTAAAAACAGGTATGATAGCTCATATATGAGACTTCAAAGGTATTTTATTTTGAAACTCTACGTCAGAATGTCCTGATTTTTTCGTAGTGACTAGAAAGGGTGTCCTGCTATCACCCTGGAGTGAGATGAGTCTTTGATACTGGACAGTTTTTGTTTTATTCTCATCTAAAAACAGGGATGATAGCTAATACAATAGAGATTTCAAAAATATTTTATTTTGAAACTCTACATCAGAATGTCCTGATTTTTTCTCAGTGACTAGATGGGGTGTCCTGCTATCACCCTGGAGTGAGATAAGTCTTTGATACTGGACAGTTTTTGTTTTATTCTCATCTAAAAACAGGGATGATAGCTAATACAATAGAGATTTCAAAAATATTTTATTTTGAAACTCTAAATCAGAATGTCCTGATTTTTTCTCAGTGACTAGATGGGGTGTCCTGCTATCACCCTGGAGTGAGATGAGTCTTTGATACTGGAGAGATTTTGTTTTATTCTCATCTAAACAGAGAGGGATGATAGCTCATATATGAGATTTCAAAGGTCTTTTATTTTGAAACTCTACATCACAATGTCCTGATTTTTTCTGAGTAACTAGGTGGGGTGTCCTGCTATCACCCTGGAGTGAGATGAGTCTTTGATACTTGAGAGTTTTTGTTTTATTCTCATCTAAACAGAGAGGGATTATAGCTCATATATGATATTTCAAAGGTCTTTTATTTTGAAATTCTACATCAGAATGTCCTGATTCTCCCTGAGTGACTAGATGGGGTGTGCTGCTATCACCCTGGAGTGAGATGAGTCTTTGCTACTGGACAGTTTTTGTTTTATTCTCATCTAAAAATAGGGATGATAGATCATATAATAGAGATTTCAAAGGTATTTTATTTTGAAACTCTACATCAGAATGTCCTGATTTTTTCTGAGTGACTAGGTGGGGTGTCCTGCTATCACCCTGGAGTGAGATGAGTCTTTGATACTGGACAGTTTTGTTTTATTCTCATCTAAACAGAGAGGGATGATAGCTCATATATGAGATTTCAAAGTTCTTTTATTTTGAAACTCTACATCAGAATGTCCTGATTTTTTCTGAGTGACTAGATGGGGTGTCCTGCTATCACCCTGGAGTTAGATCAGTCTTTGATACTTGAGAGTTTTTGTTTTATTCTCATCTAAACAGAGAGGGATTATAGCTCATATATGAGATTTCAAAGGTCTTTTATTTTGAAACTCTACATCAGAATGTCCTGATTTTTTCTGAGTGACTAGATGGGGTGTCCTGCTATCACCCTGGAGTGAGATGAGTCTTTGATACTGGAGAGTTTTTGTTTTTTTCTCATCTAAACAGAGAGGGATGATAGCTCATATATGATATTTCAAAGGTCTTTTATTTTGAAACTCTAAATCAGAATGTCCTGATTCTCCCTGAGTGACTAGGTGGGGTGTCCTGCTATCACCCTGGAGTGAGATGCGTCTTTGATACTGGACAGTTTTTGTTTTATTCTCATCTAAAAACAGGGATGATAGCTCATACAATAGAGATTTCAAAGGTATTTTATTTTGAAACTCTACATCAGAATGTCCTGATTTTTTTCTGAGTGACTAGGTGGGGTGTCCTGTTATCACCCTGGAGTTTGATGAGTCTTTGATATTGGACAGTTATTGTTTTATTCTCATCTAAATACAGGGATGATAGCTCATATATGAGACTTCAAAGGTATTTTATTTTGAAACTGTACATCAGAATGTCCTGTTTTTTTTCTGAGTGACTAGATGGGATGTCCTGCTATCACCCTGGAGTGAGATGAGTCTTTGATACTGGACAGTTTTTGTTTTATTCTCATCTAAAAACAGGGATGATAGCTCATATATGAGACTTCAAAGGTATTTTATTTTGAAACTCTACATCAGAATGTCCTGATTTTTTCGGAGTGACTAGAAAGGGTGTCCTGCTATCACCCTGGAGTGAGATGAGTCTTTGATACTGGACAGTTTTTGTTTTATTCTCATCTAAAAACAGGGATGATAGCTAATACAATAGAGATTTCAAAAATATTTTATTTTGAAACTCTACATCAGAATGTCCTGATTTTTTCTCAGTGACTAGATGGGGTGTCCTGCTATCACCCTGGAGTGAGATAAGTCTTTGATACTGGACAGTTTTTGTTTTATTCTCATCTAAAAACAGGGATGATAGCTAATACAATAGAGATTTCAAAAATATTTTATTTTGAAACTCTAAATCAGAATGTCCTGATTTTTTCTCAGTGACTAGATGGGGTGTCCTGCTATCACCCTGGAGTGAGATGAGTCTTTGATACTGGAGAGATTTTGTTTTATTATCATCTAAACAGAGAGGGATGATAGCTCATATATGAGATTTCAAAGGTCTTTTATTTTGAAACTCTACATCACAATGTCCTGATTTTTTCTGAGTAACTAGGTGGGGTGTCCTGCTATCACCCTGGAGTGAGATGAGTCTTTGATACTGGACAGTTTTGTTTTATTCTCATCTAAACAGAGAGGGATGATAGCTCATATATGAGATTTCAAAGTTCTTTTATTTTGAAACTCTACATCAGAATGTCCTGATTTTTTCTGAGTGACTAGATGGGGTGTCCTGCTATCACCCTGGAGTTAGATCAGTCTTTGATACTTGAGAGTTTTTGTTTTATTCTCATCTAAACAGAGAGGGATTATAGCTCATATATGAGATTTCAAAGGTCTTTTATTTTGAAACTCTACATCAGAATGTCCTGATTTTTTCTGAGTGACTAGATGGGGTGTCCTGCTATCACCCTGGAGTGAGATGAGTCTTTGATACTGGAGAGTTTTTGTTTTTTTCTCATCTAAACAGAGAGGGATGATAGCTCATATATGATATTTCAAAGGTCTTTTATTTTGAAACTCTAAATCAGAATGTCCTGATTCTCCCTGAGTGACTAGGTGGGGTGTCCTGCTATCACCCTGGAGTGAGATGCGTCTTTGATACTGGACAGTTTTTGTTTTATTCTCATCTAAAAACAGGGATGATAGCTCATACAATAGAGATTTCAAAGGTATTTTATTTTGAAACTCTACATCAGAATGTCCTGATTTTTTTCTGAGTGACTAGGTGGGGTGTCCTGTTATCACCCTGGAGTTTGATGAGTCTTTGATATTGGACAGTTATTGTTTTATTCTCATCTAAATACAGGGATGATAGCTCATATATGAGACTTCAAAGGTATTTTATTTTGAAACTGTACATCAGAATGTCCTGTTTTTTTTCTGAGTGACTAGATGGGATGTCCTGCTATCACCCTGGAGTGAGATGAGTCTTTGATACTGGACAGTTTTTGTTTTATTCTCATCTAAAAACAGGGATGATAGCTCATATATGAGACTTCAAAGGTATTTTATTTTGAAACTCTACATCAGAATGTCCTGATTTTTTCGGAGTGACTAGAAAGGGTGTCCTGCTATCACCCTGGAGTGAGATGAGTCTTTGATACTGGACAGTTTTTGTTTTATTCTCATCTAAAAACAGGGATGATAGCTAATACAATAGAGATTTCAAAAATATTTTATTTTGAAACTCTACATCAGAATGTCCTGATTTTTTCTCAGTGACTAGATGGGGTGTCCTGCTATCACCCTGGAGTGAGATAAGTCTTTGATACTGGACAGTTTTTGTTTTATTCTCATCTAAAAACAGGGATGATAGCTAATACAATAGAGATTTCAAAAATATTTTATTTTGAAACTCTAAATCAGAATGTCCTGATTTTTTCTCAGTGACTAGATGGGGTGTCCTGCTATCACCCTGGAGTGAGATGAGTCTTTGATACTGGAGAGATTTTGTTTTATTATCATCTAAACAGAGAGGGATGATAGCTCATATATGAGATTTCAAAGGTCTTTTATTTTGAAACTCTACATCACAATGTCCTGATTTTTTCTGAGTAACTAGGTGGGGTGTCCTGCTATCACCCTGGAGTGAGATGAGTCTTTGATACTTGAGAGTTTTTGTTTTATTCTCATCTAAACAGAGAGGGATTATAGCTCATATATGATATTTCAAAGGTCTTTTATTTTGAAATTCTACATCAGCATGTCCTGATTCTCCCTGAGTGACTATGTGGGGTGTCCTGCTATCACCCTGGAGTGAGATGCGTCTTTGATACTGGACAGTTTTTGTTTTATTCTCATCTAAAAACAGGGATGATAGCTCATACAATAGAGATTTCAAAGGTATTTTATTTTGAAACTCTACATCAGAATGTCCTGATTTTTTCTGAGTGACTAGATGGGTTGTGCTGCTATCACCCTGGAGTGAGATGAGTCTTTGATACTGGACAGTTTTTGTTTTATTCTCATCTAAAAACAGGGATGATAGCTCATGCAATAGAGATTTCAAAGGTCTTTTATTTTGAAACTGTACATCAGAATGTCCTGATTCTCCCTGAGTGACTAGGTGGGGTGTCCTGCTATCACCCTGGAGTGAGATGAGTCTTTGATACTGGAGAGTTTTTGTTTTATTCTCATCTAAAAACAGGGATGATAGCTCATACAATAGAGATTTCAAAGGTCTTTTATTTTGAAACTCTACATCAGAAAGTCCTGATTCTCCCTGAGTGACTAGGTGGGGTGTCCTGTTATCACCCTGAAGGGAAATGAGTATTTGATACTGGACAGTGTTTGTTTTATTCTTATCTAAATACAGAGGGATGATAGCTCATATATGAGATTTCAAAGGTCTTTTATTTTGAAACTCTACATCAGAATGTCCTGATTTTTTCTGAGTGACTAGATGGGGTGTCCTGCTATCACCATGGAGTTAGATGAGTCTTTGATACTGGACAGTGTTTGTTTTATTCCCATCTAAAAACAGGGATGATAGCTCATATATGAGACTTCAAAGGTATTTTATTTTGAAACTCTACGTCAGAATGTCCTGATTTTTTCTGAGTGACTTGATGGGGTGTCCTGCTATCACCATGGAGTTAGATGAGTCTTTGATACTGGACAGTGTTTGTTTTATTCCCATCTAAAAACAGGGATGATAGCTCATATATGAGATTTCAAAGGTATTTTATTTTGAAACTCTACATCAGAATGTCCTGATTTTTTCTGAGTGACTAGGTGGGGTGTCCTGCTATCACCCTGGAGTGAGATGCGTCTTTGATACTGGACAGTCTTTGTTTTATTCTCATCTAAAAACAGGGATGATAGCTCATATATGAGATTTCAAAGGTATTTTATTTTGAAACTCTACATCAGAATGTCCTGATTTTTTCTGAGTGACTTGATGGGGTGTCCTGCTATCACCATGGAGTTAGATGAGTCTTTGATACTGGACAGTGTTTGTTTTATTCCCATCTAAAAACAGGGATGATAGCTCATATATGAGATTTCAAAGGTATTTTATTTTGAAACTCTACATCAGAATGTCCTGATTTTTTCTGAGTGACTAGGTGGGGTGTCCTGCTATCACCCTGGAGTGAGATGCGTCTTTGATACTGGACAGTCTTTGTTTTATTCTCATCTAAAAATAGGGATGATAGCTCATACAATAGAGATTTCAAAGGTATTTTATTTTGAAACTCTACATCAGAATGTCCTGATTTTTTCTGAGTGACTAGGTGGGGTGTCCTGCTTTCACCCTGGAGTGAGATGAGTCTTTGATACTGGACAGTTTTGTTTTATTCTCATCTAAACAGAGAGGGATGATAGCTCATATATGAGACTTCAAAGGTATTTTATTTTGAAACTGTACATCAGAATGTCCTGTTTTTTTTCTGAGTGACTAGATGGGATGTCCTGCTATCACCCTGGAGTGAGATGAGTCTTTGATACTGGACAGTTTTTGTTTTATTCTCATCTAAAAACAGGGATGATAGCTCATATATGAGACTTCAAAGGTATTTTATTTTGAAACTCTACATCAGAATGTCCTGATTTTTTCGGAGTGACTAGAAAGGGTGTCCTGCTATCACCCTGGAGTGAGATGAGTCTTTGATACTGGACAGTTTTTGTTTTATTCTCATCTAAAAACAGGGATGATAGCTAATACAATAGAGATTTCAAAAATATTTTATTTTGAAACTCTACATCAGAATGTCCTGATTTTTTCTCAGTGACTAGATGGGGTGTCCTGCTATCACCCTGGAGTGAGATAAGTCTTTGATACTGGACAGTTTTTGTTTTATTCTCATCTAAAAACAGGGATGATAGCTAATACAATAGAGATTTCAAAAATATTTTATTTTGAAACTCTAAATCAGAATGTCCTGATTTTTTCTCAGTGACTAGATGGGGTGTCCTGCTATCACCCTGGAGTGAGATGAGTCTTTGATACTGGAGAAATTTTGTTTTATTATCATCTAAACAGAGAGGGATGATAGCTCATATATGAGATTTCAAAGGTCTTTTATTTTGAAACTCTACATCACAATGTCCTGATTTTTTCTGAGTAACTAGGTGGGGTGTCCTGCTATCACCCTGGAGTGAGATGAGTCTTTGATACTTGAGAGTTTTTGTTTTATTCTCATCTAAACAGAGAGGGATTATAGCTCATATATGATATTTCAAAGGTCTTTTATTTTGAAATTCTACATCAGCATGTCCTGATTCTCCCTGAGTGACTATGTGGGGTGTCCTGCTATCACCCTGGAGTGAGATGCGTCTTTGATACTGGACAGTTTTTGTTTTATTCTCATCTAAAAACAGGGATGATAGCTCATACAATAGAGATTTCAAAGGTATTTTATTTTGAAACTCTACATCAGAATGTCCTGATTTTTTCTGAGTGACTAGATGGGTTGTGCTGCTATCACCCTGGAGTGAGATGAGTCTTTGATAATGGACAGTTTTTGTTTTATTCTCATCTAAAAACAGGGATGATAGCTCATGCAATAGAGATTTCAAAGGTCTTTTATTTTGAAACTGTACATCAGAATGTCCTGATTCTCCCTGAGTGACTAGGTGGGGTGTCCTGCTATCACCCTGGAGTGAGATGAGTCTTTGATACTGGAGAGTTTTTGTTTTATTCTCATCTAAAAACAGGGATGATAGCTCATACAATAGAGATTTCAAAGGTCTTTTATTTTGAAACTCTACATCAGAAAGTCCTGATTCTCCCTGAGTGACTAGGTGGGGTGTCCTGTTATCACCCTGAAGGGAAATGAGTATTTGATACTGGACAGTGTTTGTTTTATTCTTATCTAAATACAGAGGGATGATAGCTCATATATGAGATTTCAAAGGTCTTTTATTTTGAAACTCTACATCAGAATGTCCTGATTTTTTCTGAGTGACTAGATGGGGTGTCCTGCTATCACCATGGAGTTAGATGAGTCTTTGATACTGGACAGTGTTTGTTTTATTCCCATCTAAAAACAGGGATGATAGCTCATATATGAGACTTCAAAGGTATTTTATTTTGAAACTCTACGTCAGAATGTCCTGATTTTTTCTGAGTGACTTGATGGGGTGTCCTGCTATCACCATGGAGTTAGATGAGTCTTTGATACTGGACAGTGTTTGTTTTATTCCCATCTAAAAACAGGGATGATAGCTCATATATGAGATTTCAAAGGTATTTTATTTTGAAACTCTACATCAGAATGTCCTGATTTTTTCTGAGTGACTAGGTGGGGTGTCCTGCTATCACCCTGGAGTGAGATGCGTCTTTGATACTGGACAGTCTTTGTTTTATTCTCATCTAAAAATAGGGATGATAGCTCATACAATAGAGATTTCAAAGGTATTTTATTTTGAAACTCTACATCAGAATGTCCTGATTTTTTCTGAGTGACTAGGTGGGGTGTCCTGCTTTCACCCTGGAGTGAGATGAGTCTTTGATACTGGACAGTTTTGTTTTATTCTCATCTAAACAGAGAGGGATGATAGCTCATATATGAGATTTCAAAGGTCTTTTATTTTGAAACTGTACATCAGAATGTCCTGATTTTTTCTGAGTGACTAGGTGGGGTGTCCTGCTTTCACCCTGGAGTTAGATCAGTCTTTGATACTTGAGAGTTTTTGTTTTATTCTCATCTAAACAGAGAGGGATTATAGCTCATATATGAGATTTCAAAGGTCTTTTATTTTGAAACTCTACATCAGAATGTCCTGATTTTTTCTGAGTGACTAGATGGGGTGTCCTGCTATCACCATGGAGTTAGATGAGTCTTTGATACTGGACAGTGTTTGTTTTATTCCCATCTAAAAACAGGGATGATAGCTCATATATGAGACTTCAAAGGTATTTTATTTTGAAACTGTACATCAGAATGTCCTGATTCTCCCTGAGTGACTAGGTGGGGTGTCCTGCTATTACTCTGGATTGAGATGCGTCTTTGATACTGGACAGTTTTTGTTTTATTCTCATCTAAAAACAGGGATGATAGCTCATACAATAGAGATTTCAAAGGTATTTTATTTTGAAACTCTACATCAGAATGTCCTGATTTTTTTCTGAGTGACTAGGGGGGGTGTCCTGTTATCACCCTGGAGTTTGATGAGTCTTTGATATTGGACAGTTATTGTGTTATTCTCATCTAAATACAGGGATGATAGCTCATATATGAGACTTCAAAGGTATTTTATTTTGAAACTGTACATCAGAATGTCCTGATTTTTTTCTGAGTGACTAGATGGGATGTCCTGCTATCACCCTGGAGTGAGATGAGTCTTTGATACTGGACAGTTTTTGTTTTATTCTCATCTAAAAACAGGGATGATAGCTCATATATGAGACTTCAAAGGTATTTTATTTTGAAACTCTACATCAGAATGTCCTGATTTTTTCGGAGTGACTAGAAAGGGTGTCCTGCTATCACCCTGGAGTGAGATGAGTCTTTGATACTGGACAGTTTTTGTTTTATTCTCATCTAAAAACAGGGATGATAGCTAATACAATAGAGATTTCAAAAATATTTTATTTTGAAACTCTACATCAGATTGTCCTGATTTTTTCTCAGTGACTAGATGGGGTGTCCTGCTATCACCCTGGAGTGAGATAAGTCTTTGATACTGGACAGTTTTTGTTTTATTCTCATCTAAAAACAGGGATGATAGCTAATACAATAGAGATTTCAAAAATATTTTATTTTGAAACTCTAAATCAGAATGTCCTGATTTTTTCTCAGTGACTAGATGGGGTGTCCTGCTATCACCCTGGAGTGAGATGAGTCTTTGATACTGGAGAGATTTTGTTTTATTCTCATCTAAACAGAGAGGGATGATAGCTCATATATGAGATTTCAAAGGTCTTTTATTTTGAAACTCTACATCACAATGTCCTGATTTTTTCTGAGTAACTAGGTGGGGTGTCCTGCTATCACCCTGGAGTGAGATGAGTCTTTGATACTTGAGAGTTTTTGTTTTATTCTCATCTAAACAGAGAGGGATTATAGCTCATATATGATATTTCAAAGGTCTTTTATTTTGAAATTCTACATCAGAATGTCCTGATTCTCCCTGAGTGACTATGTGGGGTGTCCTGCTATCACCCTGGAGTGAGATGCGTCTTTGATACTGGACAGTTTTTGTTTTATTCTCATCTAAAAACAGGGATGATAGCTCATGCAATAGAGATTTCAAAGGTATTTTATTTTGAAACTGTACATCAGAATGTCCTGATTCTCCCTGAGTGACTAGGTGGGGTGTCCTGCTATCACCCTGGAGTGAGATGAGTCTTTGATACTGGAGAGTTTTTGTTTTATTCTCATCTAAAAACAGGGATGATAGCTCATACAATAGAGATTTCAAAGGTCTTTTATTTTGAAACTCTACATCAGAAAGTCCTGATTCTCCCTGAGTGACTAGGTGGGGTGTCCTGTTATCACCCTGAAGGGAAATGAGTATTTGATACTGGACAGTGTTTGTTTTATTCTTATCTAAATACAGAGGGATGATAGCTCATATATGAGATTTCAAAGGTCTTTTATTTTGAAACTCTACATCAGAATGTCCTGATTTTTTCTGAGTGACTAGATGGGGTGTCCTGCTATCACCATGGAGTTAGATGAGTCTTTGATACTGGACAGTGTTTGTTTTATTCCCATCTAAAAACAGGGATGATAGCTCATATATGAGATTTCAAAGGTATTTTATTTTGAAACTCTACATCAGAATGTCCTGATTTTTTCTGAGTGACTAGGTGGGGTGTCCTGCTATCACCCTGGAGTGAGATGCGTCTTTGATACTGGACAGTCTTTGTTTTATTCTCATCTAAAAATAGGGATGATAGCTCATACAATAGAGATTTCAAAGGTATTTTATTTTGAAACTCTACATCAGAATGTCCTGATTTTTTCTGAGTGACTAGGTGGGGTGTCCTGCTTTCACCCTGGAGTGAGATGAGTCTTTGATACTGGACAGTTTTGTTTTATTCTCATCTAAACAGAGAGGGATTATAGCTCATATATGAGATTTCAAAGGTCTTTTATTTTGAAACTCTACATCAGAATGTCCTGATTCTCCCTGAGTGACTAGGTGGGGTGTCCTGCTATTACTCTGGATTGAGATGCGTCTTTGATACTGGACAGTTTTTGTTTTATTCTCATCTAAAAACAGGGATGATAGCTCATACAATAGAGATTTCAAAGGTATTTTATTTTGAAACTGTACATCAGAATGTCCTGATTTTTTCTGAGTGACTAGGTGGGGTGTCCTGTTATCACCCTGGAGTTTGATGAGTCTTTGATATTGGACAGTTATTGTTTTATTCTCATCTAAAAACAGGGATGATAGCTCATATATGAGACTTCAAAGGTATTTTATTTTGAAACTCTACATCAGAATGTCCTGATTTTTTCTGAGTGACTAGATGGGGTGTCCTGCTATCACCGTGGAGTGAGATGAGTCTTTGATACTGGACAGTTTTTGTTTTATTCTCATCTAAAAACAGGGATGATAGCTCATGCAATAGAGATTTCAAAGGTCTTTTATTTTGAAACTCTACATCAGAATGTCCTGATTTTTTCTTAGTGACTATGTGGAGTGTCCTGCTATCACCCTGGAGTTAGATCATTCTTTGATACTTGAGAGTTTTTGTTTTATTCTCATCTAAACAGAGAGGGATTATAGCTCATATATGAGATTTCAAAGGTCTTTTATTTTGAAATTCTACATCAGAATGTCCTGATTCTCCCTGAGTGACTAGATGGGGTGTCCTGCTATCACCCTGGAGTGAGATGCGTCTTTGATACTGGACAGTTTTTGTTTTATTCTCATCTAAAAACAGGGATGATAGCTCATACAATAGAGATTTCAAAGGTATTTTATTTTGAAACTCTACATCAGAATGTCCTGATTTTTTCTGAGTGACTAGATGGGGTGTGCTGCTATCACCCTGGAGTGAGATGAGTCTTTGATACTGGACAGTTTTTGTTTTATTCTCATCTAAAAACAGGGATGATAGCTCATGCAATAGAGATTTCAAAGGTATTTTATTTTGAAACTGTACATCAGAATGTCCTGATTCTCCCTGAGTGACTAGGTGGGGTGTCCTGCTATCACCCTGGAGTGAGATGAGTCTTTGATACTGGAGAGTTTTTGTTTTATTCTCATCTAAAAACAGGGATGATAGCTCATACAATAGAGATTTCAAAGGTCTTTTATTTTGAAACTCTACATCAGAAAGTCCTGATTCTCCCTGAGTGACTAGGTGGGGTGTCCTGTTATCACCCTGAAGGGAAATGAGTATTTGATACTGGACAGTGTTTGTTTTATTCTTATCTAAATACAGAGGGATGATAGCTCATATATGAGATTTCAAAGGTCTTTTATTTTGAAACTCTACATCAGAATGTCCTGATTTTTTCTGAGTGACTAGATGGGGTGTCCTGCTATCACCATGGAGTTAGATGAGTCTTTGATACTGGACAGTGTTTGTTTTATTCCCATCTAAAAACAGGGATGATAGCTCATATATGAGACTTCAAAGGTATTTTATTTTGAAACTCTACGTCAGAATGTCCTGATTTTTTCTGAGTGACTTGATGGGGTGTCCTGCTATCACCATGGAGTTAGATGAGTCTTTGATACTGGACAGTGTTTGTTTTATTCCCATCTAAAAACAGGGATGATAGCTCATATATGAGATTTCAAAGGTATTTTATTTTGAAACTCTACATCAGAATGTCCTGATTTTTTCTGAGTGACTAGGTGGGGTGTCCTGCTATCACCCTGGAGTGAGATGCGTCTTTGATACTGGACAGTCTTTGTTTTATTCTCATCTAAAAATAGGGATGATAGCTCATACAATAGAGATTTCAAAGGTATTTTATTTTGAAACTCTACATCAGAATGTCCTGATTTTTTCTGAGTGACTAGGTGGGGTGTCCTGCTTTCACCCTGGAGTGAGATGAGTCTTTGATACTGGACAGTTTTGTTTTATTCTCATCTAAACAGAGAGGGATTATAGCTCATATATGAGATTTCAAAGGTCTTTTATTTTGAAACTCTACATCAGAATGTCCTGATTTTTTCTGAGTGACTAGATGGGGTGTCCTGCTATCACCATGGAGTTAGATGAGTCTTTGATACTGGACAGTGTTTGTTTTATTCCCATCTAAAAACAGGGATGATAGCTCATATATGAGACTTCAAAGGTATTTTATTTTGAAACTGTACATCAGAATGTCCTGATTCTCCCTGAGTGACTAGGTGGGGTGTCCTGCTATTACTCTGGATTGAGATGCGTCTTTGATACTGGACAGTTTTTGTTTTATTCTCATCTAAAAACAGGGATGATAGCTCATACAATAGAGATTTCAAAGGTATTTTATTTTGAAACTGTACATCAGAATGTCCTGATTTTTTCTGAGTGACTAGGTGGGGTGTCCTGTTATCACCCTGGAGTTTGATGAGTCTTTGATATTGGACAGTTATTGTTTTATTCTCATCTAAAAACAGGGATGATAGCTCATATATGAGACTTCAAAGGTATTTTATTTTGAAACTGTACATCAGAATGTCCTGATTTTTTCTGAGTGACTAGATGGGGTGTCCTGCTATCACCGTGGAGTGAGATGAGTCTTTGATACTGGACAGTTTTTGTTTTATTCTCATCTAAAAACAGGGATGATAGCTCATGCAATAGAGATTTCAAAGGTCTTTTATTTTGAAACTGTACATCAGAATGTCCTGATTCTCCCGTAGTGACTAGGTGGGGTTTCCTGCTTTCACCCTGGAGTTAGATCAGTCTTTGATACTTGAGAGTTTTTGTTTTATTCTCATCTAAACAGAGAGGGATTATAGCTCATATATGAGATTTCAAAGGTCTTTTATTTTGAAACTCTACATCAGAATGTCCTGATTCTCCCTGAGTGACTAGGTGGGGTGTCATGCTATCACCCTGGAGTGAGATGAGTCTTTGATACTGGACAGTTTTGTTTTATTCTCATCTAAACAGAGAGGGATGATAGCTCATATATGAGATTTCAAAGGTCTTTTATTTTGAAACTGTACATCAGAATGTCCTGATTTTTTCTTAGTGACTATGTGGAGTGTCCTGCTATCACCCTGGAGTTAGATCATTCTTTGATACTTGAGAGTTTTTGTTTTATTCTCATCTAAACAGAGAGGGATTATAGCTCATATATGAGATTTCAAAGGTCTTTTATTTTGAAATTCTACATCAGAATGTCCTGATTCTCCCTGAGTGACTAGATGGGGTGTCCTGCTATCACCCTGGAGTGAGATGCGTCTTTGATACTGGACAGTTTTTGTTTTATTCTCATCTAAAAACAGGGATGATAGCTCATACAATAGAGATTTCAAAGGTATTTTATTTTGAAACTCTACATCAGAATGTCCTGATTTTTTCTGAGTGACTAGATGGGGTGTGCTGCTATCACCCTGGAGTGAGATGAGTCTTTGATACTGGACAGTTTTTGTTTTATTCTCATCTAAAAACAGGGATGATAGCTCATGCAATAGAGATTTCAAAGGTATTTTATTTTGAAACTGTACATCAGAATGTCCTGATTCTCCCTGAGTGACTAGGTGGGGTGTCCTGCTATCACCCTGGAGTGAGATGAGTCTTTGATACTGGAGAGTTTTTGTTTTATTCTCATCTAAAAACAGGGATGATAGCTCATACAATAGAGATTTCAAAGGTCTTTTATTTTGAAACTCTACATCAGAAAGTCCTGATTCTCCCTGAGTGACTAGGTGGGGTGTCCTGTTATCACCCTGAAGGGAAATGAGTATTTGATACTGGACAGTGTTTGTTTTATTCTTATCTAAATACAGAGGGATGATAGCTCATATATGAGATTTCAAAGGTCTTTTATTTTGAAACTCTACATCAGAATGTCCTGATTTTTTCTGAGTGACTAGATGGGGTGTCCTGCTATCACCATGGAGTTAGATGAGTCTTTGATACTGGACAGTGTTTGTTTTATTCCCATCTAAAAACAGGGATGATAGCTCATATATGAGATTTCAAAGGTATTTTATTTTGAAACTCTACATCAGAATGTCCTGATTTTTTCTGAGTGACTAGGTGGGGTGTCCTGCTATCACCCTGGAGTGAGATGCGTCTTTGATACTGGACAGTCTTTGTTTTATTCTCATCTAAAAATAGGGATGATAGCTCATACAATAGAGATTTCAAAGGTATTTTATTTTGAAACTCTACATCAGAATGTCCTGAGTGACTAGGTGGGGTGTCCTGCTTTCACCCTGGAGTGAGATGAGTCTTTGATACTGGACAGTTTTGTTTTATTCTCATCTAAACAGAGAGGGATTATAGCTCATATATGAGATTTCAAAGGTCTTTTATTTTGAAACTCTACATCAGAATGTCCTGATTTTTTCTGAGTGACTAGATGGGGTGTCCTGCTATCACCATGGAGTTAGATGAGTCTTTGATACTGGACAGTGTTTGTTTTATTCCCATCTAAAAACAGGGATGATAGCTCATATATGAGACTTCAAAGGTATTTTATTTTGAAACTGTACATCAGAATGTCCTGATTCTCCCTGAGTGACTAGGTGGGGTGTCCTGCTATTACTCTGGATTGAGATGCGTCTTTGATACTGGACAGTTTTTGTTTTATTCTCATCTAAAAACAGGGATGATAGCTCATACAATAGAGATTTCAAATGTATTTTATTTTGAAACTCTACATCAGAATGTCCTGATTTTTTTCTGAGTGACTAGGGGGGGTGTCCTGTTATCACCCTGGAGTTTGATGAGTCTTTGATATTGGACAGTTATTGTGTTATTCTCATCTAAATACAGGGATGATAGCTCATATATGAGACTTCAAAGGTATTTTATTTTGAAACTGTACATCAGAATGTCCTGATTTTTTTCTGAGTGACTAGATGGGATGTCCTGCTATCACCCTGGAGTGAGATGAGTCTTTGATACTGGACAGTTTTTGTTTTATTCTCATCTAAAAACAGGGATGATAGCTAATACAATAGAGATTTCAAAAATATTTTATTTTGAAACTCTACATCAGATTGTCCTGATTTTTTCTCAGTGACTAGATGGGGTGTCCTGCTATCACCCTGGAGTGAGATAAGTCTTTGATACTGGACAGTTTTTGTTTTATTCTCATCTAAAAACAGGGATGATAGCTAATACAATAGAGATTTCAAAAATATTTTATTTTGAAACTCTAAATCAGAATGTCCTGATTTTTTCTCAGTGACTAGATGGGGTGTCCTGCTATCACCCTGGAGTGAGATGAGTCTTTGATACTGGAGAGATTTTGTTTTATTCTCATCTAAACAGAGAGGGATGATAGCTCATATATGAGATTTCAAAGGTCTTTTATTTTGAAACTCTACATCACAATGTCCTGATTTTTTCTGAGTAACTAGGTGGGGTGTCCTGCTATCACCCTGGAGTGAGATGAGTCTTTGATACTTGAGAGTTTTTGTTTTATTCTCATCTAAACAGAGAGGGATTATAGCTCATATATGATATTTCAAAGGTCTTTTATTTTGAAATTCTACATCAGAATGTCCTGATTCTCCCTGAGTGACTATGTGGGGTGTCCTGCTATCACCCTGGAGTGAGATGCGTCTTTGATACTGGACAGTTTTTGTTTTATTCTCATCTAAAAACAGGGATGATAGCTCATACAATAGAGATTTCAAAGGTATTTTATTTTGAAACTCTACATCAGAATGTCCTGATTTTTTCTGAGTGACTAGATGGGGTGTGCTGCTATCACCCTGGAGTGAGATGAGTCTTTGATACTGGACAGTTTTTGTTTTATTCTCATCTAAAAACAGGGATGATAGCTCATGCAATAGAGATTTCAAAGGTATTTTATTTTGAAACTGTACATCAGAATGTCCTGATTCTCCCTGAGTGACTAGGTGGGGTGTCCTGCTATCACCCTGGAGTGAGATGAGTCTTTGATACTGGAGAGTTTTTGTTTTATTCTCATCTAAAAACAGGGATGATAGCTCATACAATAGAGATTTCAAAGGTCTTTTATTTTGAAACTCTACATCAGAAAGTCCTGATTCTCCCTGAGTGACTAGGTGGGGTGTCCTGTTATCACCCTGAAGGGAAATGAGTATTTGATACTGGACAGTGTTTGTTTTATTCTTATCTAAATACAGAGGGATGATAGCTCATATATGAGATTTCAAAGGTCTTTTATTTTGAAACTCTACATCAGAATGTCCTGATTTTTTCTGAGTGACTAGATGGGGTGTCCTGCTATCACCATGGAGTTAGATGAGTCTTTGATACTGGACAGTGTTTGTTTTATTCCCATCTAAAAACAGGGATGATAGCTCATATATGAGACTTCAAAGGTATTTTATTTTGAAACTCTACGTCAGAATGTCCTGATTTTTTCTGAGTGACTTGATGGGGTGTCCTGCTATCACCATGGAGTTAGATGAGTCTTTGATACTGGACAGTGTTTGTTTTATTCCCATCTAAAAACAGGGATGATAGCTCATATATGAGATTTCAAAGGTATTTTATTTTGAAACTCTACATCAGAATGTCCTGATTTTTTCTGAGTGACTAGGTGGGGTGTCCTGCTATCACCCTGGAGTGAGATGCGTCTTTGATACTGGACAGTCTTTGTTTTATTCTCATCTAAAAATAGGGATGATAGCTCATACAATAGAGATTTCAAAGGTATTTTATTTTGAAACTCTACATCAGAATGTCCTGATTTTTTCTGAGTGACTAGGTGGGGTGTCCTGCTTTCACCCTGGAGTGAGATGAGTCTTTGATACTGGACAGTTTTGTTTTATTCTCATCTAAACAGAGAGGGATTATAGCTCATATATGAGATTTCAAAGGTCTTTTATTTTGAAACTCTACATCAGAATGTCCTGATTTTTTCTGAGTGACTAGATGGGGTGTCCTGCTATCACCATGGAGTTAGATGAGTCTTTGATACTGGACAGTGTTTGTTTTATTCCCATCTAAAAACAGGGATGATAGCTCATACAATAGAGATTTCAAAGGTATTTTATTTTGAAACTGTACATCAGAATGTCCTGATTTTTTCTGAGTGACTAGGTGGGGTGTCCTGTTATCACCCTGGAGTTTGATGAGTCTTTGATATTGGACAGTTATTGTTTTATTCTCATCTAAAAACAGGGATGATAGCTCATATATGAGACTTCAAAGGTATTTTATTTTGAAACTGTACATCAGAATGTCCTGATTTTTTCTGAGTGACTAGATGGGGTGTCCTGCTATCACCGTGGAGTGAGATGAGTCTTTGATACTGGACAGTTTTTGTTTTATTCTCATCTAAAAACAGGGATGATAGCTCATGCAATAGAGATTTCAAAGGTCTTTTATTTTGAAACTGTACATCAGAATGTCCTGATTCTCCCGTAGTGACTAGGTGGGGTTTCCTGCTTTCACCCTGGGGTTAGATCAGTCTTTGATACTTGAGAGTTTTTGTTTTATTCTCATCTAAACAGAGAGGGATTATAGCTCATATATGAGATTTCAAAGGTCTTTTATTTTGAAACTCTACATCAGAATGTCCTGATTCTCCCTGAGTGACTAGGTGGGGTGTCATGCTATCACCCTGGAGTGAGATGAGTCTTTGATACTGGACAGTTTTGTTTTATTCTCATCTAAACAGAGAGGGATGATAGCTCATATATGAGATTTCAAAGGTCTTTTATTTTGAAACTGTACATCAGAATGTCCTGATTTTTTCTTAGTGACTATGTGGAGTGTCCTGCTATCACCCTGGAGTTAGATCATTCTTTGATACTTGAGAGTTTTTGTTTTATTCTCATCTAAACAGAGAGGGATTATAGCTCATACAATAGAGATTTCAAAGGTATTTTATTTTGAAACTCTACATCAGAATGTCCTGATTTTTTCTGAGTGACTAGATGGGGTGTGCTGCTATCACCCTGGAGTGAGATGAGTCTTTGATACTGGACAGTTTTTGTTTTATTCTCATCTAAAAACAGGGATGATAGCTCATGCAATAGAGATTTCAAAGGTATTTTATTTTGAAACTGTACATCAGAATGTCCTGATTCTCCCTGAGTGACTAGGTGGGGTGTCCTGCTATCACCCTGGAGTGAGATGAGTCTTTGATACTGGAGAGTTTTTGTTTTATTCTCATCTAAAAACAGGGATGATAGCTCATACAATAGAGATTTCAAAGGTCTTTTATTTTGAAACTCTACATCAGAAAGTCCTGATTCTCCCTGAGTGACTAGGTGGGGTGTCCTGTTATCACCCTGAAGGGAAATGAGTATTTGATACTGGACAGTGTTTGTTTTATTCTTATCTAAATACAGAGGGATGATAGCTCATATATGAGATTTCAAAGGTCTTTTATTTTGAAACTCTACATCAGAATGTCCTGATTTTTTCTGAGTGACTAGATGGGGTGTCCTGCTATCACCATGGAGTTAGATGAGTCTTTGATACTGGACAGTGTTTGTTTTATTCCCATCTAAAAACAGGGATGATAGCTCATATATGAGACTTCAAAGGTATTTTATTTTGAAACTCTACGTCAGAATGTCCTGATTTTTTCTGAGTGACTTGATGGGGTGTCCTGCTATCACCATGGAGTTAGATGAGTCTTTGATACTGGACAGTGTTTGTTTTATTCCCATCTAAAAACAGGGATGATAGCTCATATATGAGATTTCAAAGGTATTTTATTTTGAAACTCTACATCAGAATGTCCTGATTTTTTCTGAGTGACTAGGTGGGGTGTCCTGCTATCACCCTGGAGTGAGATGCGTCTTTGATACTGGACAGTCTTTGTTTTATTCTCATCTAAAAATAGGGATGATAGCTCATACAATAGAGATTTCAAAGGTATTTTATTTTGAAACTCTACATCAGAATGTCCTGATTTTTTCTGAGTGACTAGGTGGGGTGTCCTGCTTTCACCCTGGAGTGAGATGAGTCTTTGATACTGGACAGTTTTGTTTTATTCTCATCTAAACAGAGAGGGATTATAGCTCATATATGAGATTTCAAAGGTCTTTTATTTTGAAACTCTACATCAGAATGTCCTGATTTTTTCTGAGTGACTAGATGGGGTGTCCTGCTATCACCATGGAGTTAGATGAGTCTTTGATACTGGACAGTGTTTGTTTTATTCCCATCTAAAAACAGGGATGATAGCTCATATATGAGATTTCAAAGGTATTTTATTTTGAAACTCTACATCAGAATGTCCTGATTTTTTCTGAGTAACTAGGTGGGGTGTCCTGCTATCACCCTGGAGTGAGATGAGTCTTTGATACTGGACAGTTTTGTTTTATTCTCATCTAAACAGAGAGGGATGATAGCTCATATATGAGATTTCAAAGGTCTTTTATTTTGAAACTCTACATCAGAATGTCCTGATTCTCCCTGAGTGACTAGGTGGGGTGTCCTGCTATCACCCTGGAGTGAGATGCGTCTTTGATACTGGACAGTTTTTGTTTTATTCTCATCTAAAAACAGGGATGATAGCTCATACAATAGAGATTTCAAAGGTATTTTATTTTGAAACTGTACATCAGAATGTCCTGATTCTCCCTGAGTGACTAGGTGGGGTGTCCTGCTATCACCCTGGAGTGAGATGAGTCTTTGATACTGGAAAGTTTTTGTTTTATTCTCATCTAAAAACAGGGATGATAGCTCATACAATAGAGATTTCAAAGGTCTTTTATTTTGAAACTCTACATCAGAAAGTCCTGATTCTCCCTGAGTGACTAGGTGGGGTGTCCTGTTATCACCCTGAAGGGAAATGAGTATTTGATACTGGACAGTGTTTGTTTTATTCTTATCTAAATACAGAGGGATGATAGCTCATATATGAGATTTCAAAGGTCTTTTATTTTGAAACTCTACATCAGAATGTCCTGATTCTCCCTGAGTGACTAGGTGGGGTGTCATGCTATCACCCTGGAGTGAGATGAGTTTTTGATACTGGACAGTTATTGTTTTATTCTCCTCTAAATAATGGGATGATAGCTCATATATGAGACTTCAAAGGTCTTTTATTTTGAAACTGTACATCAGAATGTCCTGATTTTTTCTGAGTGACTATGTGGCGTGTCCTGCTATCACCCTGGGGTTAGATCAGTCTTTGATACTGGACAGTTTTTGTTTTATTCTCATCTAAAAACAGGGATGATAGCTCATACAATAGAGATTTCAAATGTATTTTATTTTGAAACTCTACATCAGAAAGTCCTGATTCTCCCTGAGTGACTAGGTGGGGTGTCCTGTTATCACCCTGAAGGGAAATGAGTATTTGATACTGGACAGTGTTTGTTTTATTCGTATCTAAATACAGAGGGATGATAGCAAATATATGAGATTTCAAAGGTCTTTTATTTTGAAACTCTACATCAGAATGTCCTGATTCTCCCTGAGTGACTAGGTGGGGTATCATGCTATCACCCTGGAGTGAGATGAGTCTTTGATACTTGACAGTTTTGTTTTATTCTCATCTAAACAGAGAGGGATGATAGCTCATATATGAGATTTCAAAGGTCTTTTATTTTGGAACTGTACATCAGAATGTCCTGATTTTTTCTTAGTGACTATGTGGAGTGTCCTGCTATCACCCTGGAGTTAGATCATTCTTTGATACTTGAGAGTTTTTGTTTTATTCTCATCTAAACAGAGAGGGATTATAGCTCATATATGAGATTTCAAAGGTCTTTTTTTTTGAAACTCTACATCAGAATGTCCTGATTTTTTCTGAGTGACTAGATGGGGTGTCCTGCTATCACCCTGGAGTGAGATGAGTCTTTGATACTGGACAGTTTTTGTTTTATTCTCATCTAAAAACAGGGATGATAGCTCATGCAATAGAGATTTCAAAGGTCTTTTATTTTGAAACTGTACATCAGAATGTCCTGATTCTCCCTGAGTGACTAGGTGGGGTGTCATGCTATCACCCTGGAGTGAGATGAGTTTTTGATACTGGACAGTTATTGTTTTATTCTCATCTAAACAGAGAGGGATGATAGCTCATATATGAGATTTCAAAGGTCTTTTATTTTGAAACGCTAAATCAAAATGTCCTGATTTTTTCTGAGTGACTTAATGGGGTGTCCTGCTATCACCATGGAGTTAGATGAGTCTTTGATACTGGACAGTGTTTGTTTTATTCCCATCTAAAAACAGGGATGATAGCTCATATATGAGATTTCAAAGGTATTTTATTTTGAAACTCTACATCAGAAAGTCCTGATTCTCCCTGAGTGACTAGGTGGGGTTTCCTGCTATCACCCTGGAGTGAGATGAGTTTTTGATATTGGACAGTATTTGTTTTATTCTCATCTAAAAACAGGGATGATAGCTCATATATGAGACTTCAAAGGTATTTTATTTTGAAACTCTACATCAGAATGTCCTGATTTTTTCGGAGTGACTAGAAAGGGTGTCCTGCTATCACCCTGCAGTGAGATGCGTCTTTGATACTGGACAGTTTTTGTTTTATTCTCATCTAAAAACAGGGATGATAGCTAATACAATAGAGATTTCAAAAATATTTTATTTTGAAACTCTACATCAGAATGTCCTGATTTTTTCTCAGTGACTAGATGGGGTGTCCTGCTATCACCCTGGAGTGAGATGAGTCTTTGATACTGGAGATATTTTGTTTTATTCTCATCTAAACAGAGAGGGATGATAGCTCATATATGAGATTTCAAAGGTCTTTTATTTTGAAACTGTACATCAGAATGTCCTGATTTTTTCTGAGTGACTATGTGGCGTGTCCTGCTATCACCCTGGAGTGAGATCAGTCTTTGATACTTGAGAGTTTTTGTTTTATTCTCATCTAAACAGAGAGGGATTATAGCTCATATATGATATTTCAAAGGTCTTTTATTTTGAAACTCTACATCAGAATGTCCTGATTCTCCCTGAGTGACTAGGTGGGGTGTCCTGCTATCACCCTGGAGTGAGATGCGTCTTTGATACTGGACAGTTTTTGTTTTATTCTCATCTAAAAACAGGGATGATAGCTAATACAATAGAAATTTCAAAAATATTTTATTTTGAAACTGTACATCAGAATGTCCTGATTTTTTCTCAGTGACTGGGTGGGGTGTCCTGCTATCACCCTGGAGTAAGATGAGTCTTTGATACTGGACAGTTTTGTTTTATTCTCATCTAAACAGAGAGGGATGATAGCTCATATATGAGATTTCAAAGGTCTTTTATTTTGAAACTGTACATCAGAATGTCCTGATTTTTTCGGAGTGACTAGAAAGGGTGTCCTGCTATCACCCTGGAGTGAGATGAGTCTTTGATACTGGACAGTTTTTGTTTTATTCTCATCTAAAAACAGGGATGATAGCTAATACAATAGAGATTTCAAAAATATTTTATTTTGAAACTCTACATCAGAATGTCCTGATTTTTTCTCAGTGACTAGATGGGGTGTCCTGCTATCACCCTGGAGTGAGATGAGTCTTTGATACTGGACAGTTTTTGTTTTATTCTCATCTAAAAACAGGGATGATAGCTCATGCAATAGAGATTTCAAAGGTCTTTTATTTTGAAACTGTACATCAGAATGTCCTGATTCTCCCTGAGTGACTAGGTGGGGTGTCCTGCTATCACCCTGGAGTGAGATGAGTATTTGATACTGGACAGTGTTTGTTTTATTCTTATCTAAATACAGAGGGATGATAGCTCATATATGAGATTTCAAAGGTCTTTTATTTTGAAACTCTACATCAGAATGTCCTGATTCTCCCTGAGTGACTAGGTGGGGTGTCCTGCTATCACCATGGAGTTAGATGAGTCTTTGATACTGGACAGTGTTTGTTTTATTCCCATCTAAAAACAGGGATGATAGCTCATATATGAGATTTCAAAGGTCTTTTATTTTGAAACTCTACATCAGAATGTCCTGATTTTTTCTGAGTGACTAGGTGGGGTGTCCTGCTATCACCCTGGAGTGAGATGCGTCTTTGATACTGGACAGTCTTTGTTTTATTCTCATCTAAAAATAGGGATGATAGCTCATACAATAGAGATTTCAAAGGTATTTTATTTTGAAACTCTACATCAGAATGTCCTGATTTTTTCTGAGTGACTAGGTGGGGTGTCCTGCTTTCACCCTGGAGTGAGATGAGTCTTTGATACTGGACAGTTTTGTTTTATTCTCATCTAAACAGAGAGGGATGATAGCTCATATATGAGATTTCAAAGGTCTTTTATTTTGAAACTCTACATCAGAATGTCCTGATTCTCCCTGAGTGACTAGGTGGGGTGTCCTGCTATCACCCTGGAGTGAGATGCGTCTTTGATACTGGACAGTTTTTGTTTTATTCTCATCTAAAAACAGGGATGATAGCTCATACAATAGAGATTTCAAATGTATTTTATTTTGAAACTCTACATCAGAATGTCCTGATTTTTTCTGAGTGACTAGATGGGGTGTCCTGCTATCACCCTGGAGTGAGATGAGTCTTTGATACTGGACAGTTTTTGTTTTATTCTCATCTAAAAACAGGGATGATAGCTCATGCAATATAGATTTCAAAGGTCTTTTATTTTTGAAACTGTACATCAGAATGTCCTGATTCTCCCTGAGTGACTAGGTGGGGTGTCCTGCTATCACCCTGGAGTGAGATGAGTCTTTGATATTGGACAGTATTTGTTTTATTCTCATCTAAAAACATGGATGATAGCTCATGCAATAGAGATTTCAAAGGTCTTTTATTTTGAAACTCTACATCAGAAAGTCCTGATTTTTTCTGAGTGACTAGGTGGGGTGTCCTGCTATCACCCTGGAGTGAGATGCGTCTTTGATACTGGACAGTCTTTGTTTTATTCTCATCTAAAAATAGGGATGATAGCTCATACAATACAGATTTCAAAGGTATTTTATTTTGAAACTCTACATCAGAATGTCCTGATTTTTTCTGAGTGACTATGTGGCGTGTCCTGCTATCACCCTGGAGTTAGATCAGTCTTTGATACTTGAGAGTTTTTGTTTTATTCTCATCTAAATAGAGAGGGATTATAGCTCATATATGAGATTTCAAAGGTCTTTTATTTTGAAACTCTACATCAGAATGTCCTGATTCTCCCTGAGTGACTAGGTGGGGTGTCCTGCTATCACCCTGGAGTGAGATGCGTCTTTGATACTGGACAGTATTTGTTTTATTCTCATCTAAAAACAGGGATGATAGCTCATGCAATAGAGATTTCAAAGGTCTTTTATTTTGAAACTCTACATCAGAAAGTCCTGATTCTCCCTGAGTGACTAGGTGGGGTGTCCTGTTATCACCCAGAAGGAAAATGAGTATTTGATACTGGACAGTGTTTGTTTTATTTGTATCTAAATACAGAGGGATGATAGCTCATATATGAGATTTCAAAGGTCTTTTATTTTGAAACTCTACATCAGAATGTCCTGATTCTCCCTGAGTGACTAGGTGGGGTTTCATGCTATCACCCTGGAGTGAGATGAGTTTTTGATACTGGACAGTTATTGTTTTATTCTCATCTAAATAATGGGATGATAGCTCATATATGAGAATTCAAAGGTATTTTATTTTGAAACTCTACATCAGAATGTCCAGTGTTTTTCTGAGTGACTAGATGGGGTGTCCTGCTATCACCATGGAGTTAGATGAGTCTTTGATACTGGACAGTGTTTGTTTTATTCCCATCTAAAAACAGGGATGATAGCTCATATATGAGATTTCAAAGGTATTTTATTTTGAAACTGTACATCAGAATGTCCTGATTCTCCCTGAGTGACTAGGTGGGGTGTCCTGCTATTACTCTGGATTGAGATGCGTCTTTGATACTGGACAGTTTTTGTTTTATTCTCATCTAAAAACAGGGATGATAGCTCATACAATAGAGATTTCAAAGGTATTTTATTTTGAAACTCTACATCAGAATGTCCTGATTTTTTCTGAGTGACTAGGTGGGGTGTCCTGTTATCACCCTGGAGTTTGATGAGTCTTTGATACTGGACAGTTTTTGTTTTATTCTCATCTAAAAACAGGGATGATAGCTCATGCAATAGAGATTTCAAAGGTCTTTTATTTTGAAACTGTACATCAGAATGTCCTGATTCTCCCGTAGTGACTAGGTGGGGTTTCCTGCTATCACCATGGAGTGAGATGAGTCTTTGATACTGGACAGTTTTTGTTTTATTCTCATCTAAAAACAGGGATGATAGCTAATACAATAGAAATGTCAAAAATATTTTATTTTGAAACTCTACATCAGAATGTCCTGATTTTTTCTCAGTGACTGGGTGGGGTGTCCTGCTATCACCCTGGAGTAAGATGAGTCTTTGATACTGGACAGTTTTGTTTTATTCTCATCTAAACAGAGAGGGATGATAGCTCATATATGAGATTTCAAAGGTCTTTTATTTTGAAACTGTACATCAGAATGTCCTGATTTTTTCTGAGTGACTATGTGGCGTGTCCTGCTATCACCCTGGGGTTAGATCAGTCTTTGATACTGGACAGTTTTTGTTTTATTCTCATCTAAAAACAGGGATTATAGCTCATACAATAGAGATTTCAAATGTATTTTATTTTGAAACTCTACATCAGAAAGTCCTGATTCTCCCTGAGTGACTAGGTGGGGTGTCCTGTTATCACCCTGAAGGGAAATGAGTATTTGATACTGGACAGTGTTTGTTTTATTCGTATCTAAATACAGAGGGATGATAGCTCATATATGAGATTTCAAAGGTCTTTTATTTTGAAACTCTACATCAGAATGTCCTGATTCTCCCTGAGTGACTAGGTGGGGTGTCATGCTATCACCCTGGAGTGAGATGAGTCTTTGATACTGGACAGTTTTTTTTATTCTCATCTAAACAGAGAGGGATGATAGCTCATATATGAGATTTCAAAGGTCTTTTATTTTGAAACTGTACATCAGAATGTCCTGATTTTTTCTTAGCGACTATGTGGAGTGTCCTGCTATCACCCTGGAGTTAGATCATTCTTTGATACTTGAGAGTTTTTGTTTTATTCTCATCTAAACAGAGAGGGATTATAGCTCATATATGAGATTTCAAAGGTCTTTTATTTTGAAACTCTACATCAGAATGTCCTGATTTTTTCTGAGTGACTAGATGGGGTGTCCTGCTATCACCCTGGCGTGAGAGGAGTCTTCGATACTGGACAGTTTTTGTTTTATTCTCATCTAAAAACAGGGATGATAGCTCATGCAATAGAGATTTCAAAGGTCTTTTATTTTGAAACTGTACATCAGAATGTCCTGATTCTCCCTGAGTGACTAGGTGGGGTGTCATGCTATCACCCTGGAGTGAGATGAGTTTTTGATACTGGACAGTTTTTGTTTTATTCTCATCTAAACAGAGAGGGATGATAGCTCATATATGAGATTTCAAAGGTCTTTTATTTTGAAACTCTACATCAGAATGTCCTGATTTTTTCTGAGTGACTAGATGGGGTGTCCTGCTATCACCATGGAGTTAGATGAGTCTTTGATACTGGACAGTGCTTGTTTTATTCCCATCTAAAAACAGGGATGATAGCTCATATATGAGACTTCAAAAGTATTTTATTTTGAAACTGTAAATCAGAATGTCCTGATTCTCCCTGAGTGACTAGGTGGGGTTTCATGCTATCACCCTGCAGTGAGATGAGTCTTTGATACTGGACAGTTTTTGTTTTATTATCATCTAAAAACAGGGATGATAGCTCATACAATAGAGATTTCAAATGTATTTTATTTTGAAACTCTACATCAGAAAGTCCTGATTCTCCCTGAGTGACTAGGTGGGGTGTCCTGCTATCACCCTGGAGTGAGATGAGTCTTTGATACTGGAGAGATTTTGTTTTATTCTCATCTAAACAGAGAGGGATGATAGCTCATATATGGGATTTCAAAGGTCTTTTATTTTGAAACTCTACATCACAATGTCCTGATTTTTTCTGAGTGACTTGATGGGGTGTCCTGCTATCACCATGGAGTTAGATGAGTCTTTGATACTGGACAGTGTTTGTTTTATTCCCATCTAAAAACAGGGATGATAGCTCATATATGAGATTTCAAAGGTATTTTATTTTGAAACTCTACATCAGAATGTCCTGATTTTTTCTGAGTAACTAGGTGGGGTGTCCTGCTATCACCCTGGAGTGAGATGAGTCTTTGATACTGGACAGTTTTGTTTTATTCTCATCTAAACAGAGAGGGATGATAGCTCATATATGAGATTTCAAAGGTCTTTTATTTTGAAACTGTACATCAGAATGTCCTGATTTTTTCTGAGTGACTATGTGGCGTGTCTTGCTATCACCCTGGGGTTAGATCGGTCTTTGATACTGGACAGTTTTTGTTTTATTCTCATCTAAAAACAGGGATGATAGCTCATACAATAGAGATTTCAAATGTATTTTATTTTGAAACTCTACATCAGAAAGTCCTGATTCTCCCTGAGTGACTAGGTGGGGTGTCCTGTTATCACCCTGAAGGGAAATGAGTATTTGATACTGGACAGTGTTTGTTTTATTCGTATCTAAATACAGAGGGATGATAGCTCATATATGAGATTTCAAAGGTCTTTTATTTTGAAACTCTACATCAGAATGTCCTGATTCTCCCTGAGTGACTAGGTGGGGTGTCATGCTATCACCCTGGAGTGAGATGAGTCTTTGATACTGGACAGTTTTTTTTATTCTCATCTAAACAGAGAGGGATGATAGCTCATATATGAGATTTCAAAGGTCTTTTATTTTGAAACTGTACATCAGAATGTCCTGATTTTTTCTTAGTGACTATGTGGAGTGTCCTGCTATCACCCTGGAGTTAGATCATTCTTTGATACTTGAGAGTTTTAGTTTTATTCTCATCTAAACAGAGAGGGATTATAGCTCATATATGAGATTTCAAAGGTCTTTTATTTTGAAACTCTACATCAGAATGTCCTGATTTTTTCTGAGTGACTAGATGGGGTGTCCTGCTATCACCATGGAGTTAGATGAGTCTTTGATACTGGACAGTGTTTGTTTTATTCCCATCTAAAAACAGGGATGATAGCTCATATATGAGACTTCAAAAGTATTTTATTTTGAAACTGTAAATCAGAATGTCCTGATTCTCCCTGAGTGACTAGGTGGGGTTTCATGCTATCACCCTGCAGTGAGATGAGTCTTTGATACTGGACAGTTTTTGTTTTATTATCATCTAAAAACAGGGATGATAGCTAATACAATAGAGATTTCAAAAATATTTTATTTTGAAACTCTACATCAGAATGTCCTGATTTTTTCTCAGTGACTAGATGGGGTGTCCTGCTATAACCCTGGAGTGAGATGAGTCTTTGATACTGGAGAGATTTTGTTTTATTCTCATCTAAACAGAGAGGGATGATAGCTCATATATGAGATTTCAAAGGTCTTTTATTTTGAAACTCTACATCACAATGTCCTGATTTTTTCTGAGTGACTTGATGGGGTGTCCTGCTATCACCATGGAGTTAGATGAGTCTTTGATACTGGACAGTGTTTGTTTTATTCCCATCTAAAAACAGTGATGATAGCTCATATATGAGATTTCAAAGGTATTTTATTTTGAAACTCTACATCAGAATGTCCTGATTTTTTCTGAGTAACTAGGTGGGGTGTCCTGCTATCACCCTGGAGTGAGATGAGTCTTTGATACTGGACAGTTTTGTTTTATTCTCATCTAAACAGAGAGGGATGATAGCTCATATATGAGATTTCAAAGGTCTTTTATTTTGAAACTGTAAATCAGAATGTCCTGATTTTTTCTGAGTGACTATGTGGCGTGTCATGCTATCACCCTGGAGTGAGATCAGTCTTTGATACTTGAGAGTTTTTGTTTTATTCTCATCTAAACAGAGAGGGATTATAGCTCATATATGAGATTTCAAAGGTCTTTTATTTTGAAACTCTACATCAGAATGTCCTGATTCTCCCTGAGTGACTAGGTGGGGTGTCCTGCTATCACCCTGGAGTGAGATGCGTCTTTGATACTGGACAGTTTTTGTTTTATTCTCATCTAAAAACAGGGATGATAGCTCATACAATAAAGATTTCAAAGGTATTTTATTTTGAAACTGTACATCAGAATGTCCTGATTCTCCCTGAGTGACTAGGTGGGGTGTCCTGCTATCACCCTGGAGTGAGATGAGTCTTTGATACTGGACAGTTTTTGTTTTATTCTCATCTAAAAACAGGGATGATAGCTCATACAATCGAGATTTCAAAGGTCTTTTATTTTGAAACTCTACATCAGAAAGTCCTGATTCTCCCTGAGTGACTAGGTGGGGTGTCCTGTTATAACCCTGAAGGGAAATGAGTATTTGATACTGGACAGTGTTTGTTTTATTCTCATCTAAACAGAGAGGGATGATAGCTCATATATGAGATTTCAAAGGTCTTTTATTTTGAAACTCTACATCAGAATGTCCTGATTTTTTCTGAGTGACTAGATGGGGTGTCCTGCTATCACCATGGAGTTAGATGAGTCTTTGATACTGGACAGTGTTTGTTTTATTCCCATCTAAAAACAGGGATGATAGCTCATATATGAGACTTCAAAGGTATTTTATTTTGAAACTGTACATCATAATGTCCTGATTCTCCCTGAGTGACTAGGTGGGGTGTCCTGCTATTACTCTGGATTGAGATGCGTCTTTGATACTGGACAGTTTTTGTTTTATTCTCATCTAAAAACAGGGATGATAGCTCATACAATAGAGATTTCAAAGGTATTTTATTTTGAAACTGTACATCAGAATGTCCTGATTTTTTCTGAGTGACTAGGTGGGGTGTCCTGTTATCACCCTGGAGTTTGATGAGTCTTTGATATTGGACAGTTATTGTTTTATTCTCATCTAAAAACAGGGATGATAGCTCATATATGAGACTTCAAAGGTATTTTATTTTGAAACTCTACATCAGAATGTCCTGATTTTTTCGGAGTGACTAGAAAGGGTGTCCTGCTATCACCATGGAGTGAGATGAGTCTTTGATACTGGACAGTTTTTGTTTTATTCTCATCTAAAAACAGGGATGATAGCTAATACAATAGACATTTCAAAAATATTTTATTTTGAAACTCTACATCAGAATGTCCTGATTTTTTCTCAGTGACTGGGTGGGGTGTCCTGTTATCACCCTGAAGGGAAATGAGTATTTGATACTGGACAGTGTTTGTTTTATTCGTATTTAAATACAGAGGGATGATAGCTCATATATGAGATTTCAAAGGTCTTTTATTTTGAAACTCTACATCAGAATGTCCTGATTCTCCCTGAGTGACTAGGTGGGGTGTCATGCTATCACCCTGGAGTGAGATGAGTCTTTGATACTGGACAGTTTTGTTTTATTCTCATCTAAACAGAGAAGGATGATAGCTCATATATGAGATTTCAAAGTTCTTTTATTTTGAAACTGTACATCAGAATGTCCTGATTTTTTCTTAGTGACTATGTGGAGTGTCCTGCTATCACCCTGGAGTTAGATCATTCTTTGATACTTGAGAGATTTTGTTTTATTCTCATCTAAACAGAGAGGGATGATAGCTCATATATGAGATTTCAAAGGTCTTTTATTTTGAAACTGTAAATCAGAATGTCCTGATTTTTTCTGAGTGACTATGTGGCGTGTCCTGCTATCACCCTGGAGTGAGATCAGTCTGTGATACTTGAGAGTTTTTGTTTTATTCTCATCTAAACAGAGAGGGATTATAGCTCATATATGAGATTTCAAAGGTCTTTTATTTTGAAACTCTACATCAGAATGTCCTGATTCTCCCTGAGTGACTAGGTGGGGTGTCCTGCTATCACCCTGGAGTGAGATGCGTCTTTGATACTGGACAGTTTTTGTTTTATTCTCATCTAAAAACAGGGATGATAGCTCATATATGAGATTTCAAAGGTATTTTATTTTGAAACTCTACATCAGAATGTCCTGATTTTTTCTGAGTAACTAGGTGGGGTGTCCTGCTATCACCCTGGAGTGAGATGCGTCTTTGATACTGGACAGTTTTTGTTTTATTCTCATCTAAAAACAGGGATGATAGCTCATACAATAGAGATTTCAAAGGTATTTTATTTTGAAACTCTACATCAGAAAGTCCTGATTCTCCCTGAGTGACTAGGTGGGGTGTCCTGTTATCACCCTGAAGGGAAATGAGTATTTGATACTGGACAGTGTTTGTTTTATTCTTATCTAAATACAGAGGGATGATAGCTCATATATGAGATTTCAAAGGTCTTTTATTTTGAAACTCTACATCAGAATGTGCTGATTCTCCCTGAGTGACTAGGTGGGGTGTCATGCTATCACCCTGGAGTGAGATGAGTTTTTGATACTGGACAGTTATTGTTTTATTCTCATCTAAATAATGGGATGATAGCTCATATATGAGAATTCAAAGGTATTTTATTTTGAAACTCTACATCAGAATGTCCAGATTTTTTCAGAGTGACTAGATGGGGTGTCCTGCTATCACCCTGGAGTGAGATGAGTCTTTGATACTGGAGAGTTTTTGTTTTATTCTCATCTAAACAGAGAGGGATGATAGCTCATATATGAGATTTCAAAGGTCTTTTATTTTGAAACTCTACATCAGAATGTCCTGATTTTTTCTGAGTGACTAGGTGGGGTGTCCTGTTATCACCCTGGAGTTTGATGAGTCTTTGATATTGGACAGTTATTGTTTTATTCTCATCTAAAAACAGGGATGATAGCTCATATATGAGACTTCAAAGGTATTTTATTTTGAAACTGTACATCAGAATGTCCTGATTTTTTCTGAGTGACTAGATGGGGTGTCCTGCTATCACCGTGGAGTGAGATGAGTCTTTGATACTGGACAGTTTTTGTTTTATTCTCATCTAAAAACAGGGATGATAGCTCATGCAATAGAGATTTCAAAGGTCTTTTATTTTGAAACTGTACATCAGAATGTCCTGATTCTCCCGTAGTGACTAGGTGGGGTTTCCTGCTATCACCCTGGAGTGAGATGAGTTTTTGATATTGGACAGTATTTGTTTTATTCTCATCTAAAAACAGGGATGATAGCTCATATATGAGACTTCAAAGGTATTTTATTTTGAAACTCTACATCAGAATGTCCTGATTTTTTCGGAGTGACTAGAAAGGGTGTCCTGCTATCACCATGGAGTGAGATTAGTCTTTGATACTGGACAGTTTTGTTTTATTCTCATCTAAAAACAGGGATGATAGCTAATACAATAGACATTTCAAAAATATTTTATTTTGAAACTCTACATCAGAATGTCCTGATTTTTTCTCAGTGACTGGATGGGGTGTCCTGCTATCACCCTGGAGTAAGATTAGTCTTTGATACTGGACAGTTTTGTTTTATTCTCATCTAAACAGAGAGGGATGATAGCTCATATATGAGATTTCAAAGGTCTTTTATTTTGAAACTGTACATCAGAATGTCCTGATTTTTTCTGAGTGACTATGTGGCGTGTCCTGCTATCACCCTGGGGTGAGATCAGTCTTTGATACTGGACAGTTTTTGTTTTATTCTCATCTAAAAACAGGGATGATAGCTCATACAATAGAGATTTCAAATGTATTTTATTTTGAAACTCTACATCAGAAAGTCCTGATTCTCCCTGAGTGACTAGGTGGGGTGTCCTGTTATCACCCTGAAGGGAAATGAGTATTTGATACTGGACAGTGTTTGTTTTATTCGTATCTAAATACAGAGGGATGATAGCTCATATATGAGATTTCAAAGGTCTTTTATTTTGAAACTCTACATCAGAATGTCCTGATTCTCCCTGAGTGACTAGGTGGGGTGTCATGCTATCACCCTGGAGTGAGATGAGTCTTTGATACTGGACAGTTTTGTTTTATTCTCATCTAAACAGAGAGGGATGATAGCTCATATATGAGATTTCAAAGTTCTTTTATTTTGAAACTGTACATCAGAATGTCCTGATTTTTTCTGAGTGACTATGTGGAGTGTCCTGCTATCACCCTGGAGTTAGATCATTCTTTGATAATTGAGAGATTTTGTTTTATTCTCATCTAAACAGAGAGGGATGATAGCTCATATATGAGATTTCAAAGGTCTTTTATTTTGAAACTCTAAATCAGAATGTCCTGATTTTTTCTGAGTGACTAGGTGGGGTGTCCTGCTATCACCCTGGAGTGAGATGAGTCTTTGATACTGGACAGTTTTGTTTTATTCTCATCTAAACAGAGAGGGATGATAGCTCATATATGAGATTTCAAAGGTCTTTTATTTTGAAACTGTACATCAGAATGTCCTGATTCTCCCTGAGTGACTAGGTGGGGTGTCCTGCTATCACCCTGGAGTGAGATGCGTCTTTGATACTGGACAGTTTTTGTTTTATTCTCATATAAAAACAGGGATGATAGCTAATACAATAGAGATTTCAAAAATATTTTATTTTGAAACTCTACATCAGAATGTCCTGATTTTTTCTCAGTGACTAGATGGGGTGTCCTGCTATCACCCTGGACTGAGATGAGTCTTTGATACTGGAGAGATTTTGTTTTATTCTCATCTAAACAGAGAGGGATGATAGCTCATATATGAGATGTCAAAGGTCTTTTATTTTGAAACTCTACATCAGAATGTCCTGATTTTTTCTGAGTGACTTGATGGGGTGTCCTGCTATCACCATGGAGTTAGATGAGTCTTTGATACTGGACAGTGTTTGTTTTAATCCCATCTAAAAACATGGATGATAGCTCATATATGAGATTTCAAAGGTCTTTTATTTTGAAACTGTACATCAGAATGTCCTGATTTTTTCTGAGTGACTATGTGGGGTGTCCTGCTATCACCCTGGAGTTAGATCAGTCTTTGATACTTGAGAGTTTTTGTTTTATTCTCATCTAAACAGAGAGGGATTATAGCTCATATATGAGATTTCAAAGGTCTTTTATTTTGAAACTCTACATCAGAATGTCCTGATTCTCCCTGAGTGACTAGGTGGGGTGTCCTGCTATCACCCTGGAGTGAGATGCGTCTTTGATACTGGACAGTTTTTGTTTTATTCTCATCTAAAAACAGGGATGATAGCTCATACAATAGAGATTTCAAATGTATTTTATTTTGAAACTCTACATCAGAATGTCCTGATTTTTTCTGAGTGACTAGATGGGGTGTCCTGCTATCACCCTGGAGTGAGATGAGTCTTTGATACTGGACAGTGTTTGTTTTATTCTCATCTAAAAACAGGGATGATAGCTCATGCAATAGAGATTTCAAAGGTCTTTTATTTTGAAACTGTACATCAGAATGTCCTGATTCTCCCTGAGTGACTAGGTGGGGTTTCCTGCTATCACCCTGGAGTGAGATGAGTTTTTGATATTGGACAGTATTTGTTTTATTCTAATCTAAAAACAGGGATGATAGCTCATATATGAGACTTCAAAGGTATTTTATTTTGAAACTCTACATCAGAATGTCCTGATTTTTTGTGAGTGACTAGATGGGGTGTCCTGCTATCACCCTGGAGTGAGATGAGTCTTTGATACTGGACAGTCTTTGTTTTATTCTAATCTAAAAACAGAGATGATAGCTCATACAATAGAGATTTCAAAGGTCTTTTATTTTGAAACTCTACATCAGAAAGTCCTGATTCTCCCTGAGTGACTAGGTGGGGTGTCCTGTTATAACCCTGAAGGGAAATGAGTATTTGATACTGTACAGTTTTTGTTTTATTCTTATCTAAATACAGAGGGATGAGAGCTCATATATGAGATTTCAAAGGTCTTTTATTTTGAAACTGTACATCGGAATGTCCTGATTCTCACTGAGTGACTAGGTGGGGTTTCATGCTATCACCCTGCAGTGAGATGCGTCTTTGATACTGGACAGTTTTTGTTTTATTCTCATCTAAAAACAGGGATGATAGCTAATACAATAGAGATTTCAAAAATATTTTATTTTGAAACTCTACATCAGAATGTCCTGAATTTTTCTCAGTGACTTGATGGGGTGTCCTGCTATCACCATGGAGTTAGATAAGTCTTTGATACTGGACAGTGTTTGTTTTATTCCCATCTAAAAACAGGGATGATAGCTCATATATGAGATTTCAAAGGTATTTTATTTTGAAACTCTAAATCAGAATGTCCTGATTTTTTCTGAGTAACTAGGTGGGGTGTCCTGCTATCACCCTGGAGTGAGATGAGTCTTTGATACTGGACAGTTTTGTTTTATTCTCATCTAAACAGAGAGGGATGATAGCTCATATATGAGATTTCAAAGGTCTTTTATTTTGAAACTGTAAATCAGAATGTCCTGATTTTTTCTGAGTGACTATGTGGCGTGTCCTGCTATCACCCTGGAGTGAGATCAGTCTTTGATACTTGAGAGTTTTTGTTTTATTCTCATCTAAACAGAGAGGGATTATAGCTCATATATGAGATTTCAAAGGTCTTTTATTTTGAAACTCTACATCAGAATGTCCTGATTCTCCCTGAGTGACTAGGTGGGGTGTCCTGCTATCACCCTGGAGTGAGATGCGTCTTTGATACTGGACAGTTTTTGTTTTATTCTCATCTAAAAACAGGGATGATAGCTCATACAATAAAGATTTCAAAGGTATTTTATTTTGAAACTGTACATCAGAATGTCCTGATTCTCCCTGAGTGACTAGGTGGGGTGTCCTGCTATCACCCTGGAGTGAGATGAGTCTTTGATACTGGACAGTTTTTGTTTTATTCTCATCTAAAAACAGGGATGATAGCTCATACAATCGAGATTTCAAAGGTCTTTTATTTTGAAACTCTACATCAGAAAGTCCTGATTCTCCCTGAGTGACTAGGTGGGGTGTCCTGTTATAACCCTGAAGGGAAATGAGTATTTGATACTGGACAGTGTTTGTTTTATTCTCATCTAAACAGAGAGGGATGATAGCTCATATATGAGATTTCAAAGGTCTTTTATTTTGAAACTCTACATCAGAATGTCCTGATTTTTTCTGAGTGACTAGATGGGGTGTCCTGCTATCACCATGGAGTTAGATGAGTCTTTGATACTGGACAGTGTTTGTTTTATTCCCATCTAAAAACAGGGATGATAGCTCATATATGAGACTTCAAAGGTATTTTATTTTGAAACTGTACATCATAATGTCCTGATTCTCCCTGAGTGACTAGGTGGGGTGTCCTGCTATTACTCTGGATTGAGATGCGTCTTTGATACTGGACAGTTTTTGTTTTATTCTCATCTAAAAACAGGGATGATAGCTCATACAATAGAGATTTCAAAGGTATTTTATTTTGAAACTGTACATCAGAATGTCCTGATTTTTTCTGAGTGACTAGGTGGGGTGTCCTGTTATCACCCTGGAGTTTGATGAGTCTTTGATATTGGACAGTTATTGTTTTATTCTCATCTAAAAACAGGGATGATAGCTCATATATGAGACTTCAAAGGTATTTTATTTTGAAACTCTACATCAGAATGTCCTGATTTTTTCGGAGTGACTAGAAAGGGTGTCCTGCTATCACCATGGAGTGAGATGAGTCTTTGATACTGGACAGTTTTTGTTTTATTCTCATCTAAAAACAGGGATGATAGCTAATACAATAGACATTTCAAAAATATTTTATTTTGAAACTCTACATCAGAATGTCCTGATTTTTTCTCAGTGACTGGGTGGGGTGTCCTGTTATCACCCTGAAGGGAAATGAGTATTTGATACTGGACAGTGTTTGTTTTATTCGTATTTAAATACAGAGGGATGATAGCTCATATATGAGATTTCAAAGGTCTTTTATTTTGAAACTCTACATCAGAATGTCCTGATTCTCCCTGAGTGACTAGGTGGGGTGTCATGCTATCACCCTGGAGTGAGATGAGTCTTTGATACTGGACAGTTTTGTTTTATTCTCATCTAAACAGAGAAGGATGATAGCTCATATATGAGATTTCAAAGTTCTTTTATTTTGAAACTGTACATCAGAATGTCCTGATTTTTTCTTAGTGACTATGTGGAGTGTCCTGCTATCACCCTGGAGTTAGATCATTCTTTGATACTTGAGAGATTTTGTTTTATTCTCATCTAAACAGAGAGGGATGATAGCTCATATATGAGATTTCAAAGGTCTTTTATTTTGAAACTGTAAATCAGAATGTCCTGATTTTTTCTGAGTGACTATGTGGCGTGTCCTGCTATCACCCTGGAGTGAGATCAGTCTGTGATACTTGAGAGTTTTTGTTTTATTCTCATCTAAACAGAGAGGGATTATAGCTCATATATGAGATTTCAAAGGTCTTTTATTTTGAAACTCTACATCAGAATGTCCTGATTCTCCCTGAGTGACTAGGTGGGGTGTCCTGCTATCACCCTGGAGTGAGATGCGTCTTTGATACTGGACAGTTTTTGTTTTATTCTCATCTAAAAACAGGGATGATAGCTCATATATGAGATTTCAAAGGTATTTTATTTTGAAACTCTACATCAGAATGTCCTGATTTTTTCTGAGTAACTAGGTGGGGTGTCCTGCTATCACCCTGGAGTGAGATGCGTCTTTGATACTGGACAGTTTTTGTTTTATTCTCATCTAAAAACAGGGATGATAGCTCATACAATAGAGATTTCAAAGGTATTTTATTTTGAAACTCTACATCAGAAAGTCCTGATTCTCCCTGAGTGACTAGGTGGGGTGTCCTGTTATCACCCTGAAGGGAAATGAGTATTTGATACTGGACAGTGTTTGTTTTATTCTTATCTAAATACAGAGGGATGATAGCTCATATATGAGATTTCAAAGGTATTTTATTTTGAAACTCTAAATCAGAATGTCCTGATTTTTTCTGAGTAACTAGGTGGGGTGTCCTGCTATCACCCTGGAGTGAGATGAGTCTTTGATACTGGACAGTTTTGTTTTATTCTCATCTAAACAGAGAGGGATGATAGCTCATATATGAGATTTCAAAGGTCTTTTATTTTGAAACTGTAAATCAGAATGTCCTGATTTTTTCTGAGTGACTATGTGGCGTGTCCTGCTATCACCCTGGAGTGAGATCAGTCTTTGATACTTGAGAGTTTTTGTTTTATTCTCATCTAAACAGAGAGGGATTATAGCTCATATATGAGATTTCAAAGGTCTTTTATTTTGAAACTCTACATCAGAATGTCCTGATTCTCCCTGAGTGACTAGGTGGGGTGTCCTGCTATCACCCTGGAGTGAGATGCGTCTTTGATACTGGACAGTTTTTGTTTTATTCTCATCTAAAAACAGGGATGATAGCTCATACAATAAAGATTTCAAAGGTATTTTATTTTGAAACTGTACATCAGAATGTCCTGATTCTCCCTGAGTGACTAGGTGGGGTGTCCTGCTATCACCCTGGAGTGAGATGAGTTTTTGATACTGGACAGTTATTGTTTTATTCTCATCTAAATAATGGGATGATAGCTCATATATGAGAATTCAAAGGTATTTTATTTTGAAACTCTACATCAGAATGTCCAGATTTTTTCAGAGTGACTAGATGGGGTGTCCTGCTATCACCCTGGAGTGAGATGAGTCTTTGATACTGGAGAGTTTTTGTTTTATTCTCATCTAAACAGAGAGGGATGATAGCTCATATATGAGATTTCAAAGGTCTTTTATTTTGAAACTCTACATCAGAATGTCCTGATTTTTTCTGAGTGACTAGGTGGGGTGTCCTGTTATCACCCTGGAGTTTGATGAGTCTTTGATATTGGACAGTTATTGTTTTATTCTCATCTAAAAACAGGGATGATAGCTCATATATGAGACTTCAAAGGTATTTTATTTTGAAACTGTACATCAGAATGTCCTGATTTTTTCTGAGTGACTAGATGGGGTGTCCTGCTATCACCGTGGAGTGAGATGAGTCTTTGATACTGGACAGTTTTTGTTTTATTCTCATCTAAAAACAGGGATGATAGCTCATGCAATAGAGATTTCAAAGGTCTTTTATTTTGAAACTGTACATCAGAATGTCCTGATTCTCCCGTAGTGACTAGGTGGGGTTTCCTGCTATCACCCTGGAGTGAGATGAGTTTTTGATATTGGACAGTATTTGTTTTATTCTCATCTAAAAACAGGGATGATAGCTCATATATGAGACTTCAAAGGTATTTTATTTTGAAACTCTACATCAGAATGTCCTGATTTTTTCGGAGTGACTAGAAAGGGTGTCCTGCTATCACCATGGAGTGAGATGAGTCTTTGATACTGGACAGTTTTTGTTTTATTCTCATCTAAAAACAGGGATGATAGCTAATACAATAGACATTTCAAAAATATTTTATTTTGAAACTCTACATCAGAATGTCCTGATTTTTTCTCAGTGACTGGATGGGGTGTCCTGCTATCACCCTGGAGTAAGATTAGTCTTTGATACTGGACAGTTTTGTTTTATTCTCATCTAAACAGAGAGGGATGATAGCTCATATATGAGATTTCAAAGGTCTTTTATTTTGAAACTGTACATCAGAATGTCCTGATTTTTTCTGAGTGACTATGTGGCGTGTCCTGCTATCACCCTGGGGTGAGATCAGTCTTTGATACTGGACAGTTTTTGTTTTATTCTCATCTAAAAACAGGGATGATAGCTCATACAATAAAGATTTCAAATGTATTTTATTTTGAAACTCTACATCAGAAAGTCCTGATTCTCCCTGAGTGACTAGGTGGGGTGTCCTGTTATCACCCTGAAGGGAAATGAGTATTTGATACTGGACAGTGTTTGTTTTATTCGTATCTAAATACAGAGGGATGATAGCTCATATATGAGATTTCAAAGGTCTTTTATTTTGAAACTCTACATCAGAATGTCCTGATTCTCCCTGAGTGACTAGGTGGGGTGTCATGCTATCACCCTGGAGTGAGATGAGTCTTTGATACTGGACAGTTTTGTTTTATTCTCATCTAAACAGAGAGGGATGATAGCTCATATATGAGATTTCAAAGTTCTTTTATTTTGAAACTGTACATCAGAATGTCCTGATTTTTTCTGAGTGACTATGTGGAGTGTCCTGCTATCACCCTGGAGTTAGATCATTCTTTGATAATTGAGAGATTTTGTTTTATTCTCATCTAAACAGAGAGGGATGATAGCTCATATATGAGATTTCAAAGGTCTTTTATTTTGAAACTCTAAATCAGAATGTCCTGATTTTTTCTGAGTGACTAGGTGGGGTGTCCTGCTATCACCCTGGAGTGAGATGAGTCTTTGATACTGGACAGTTTTGTTTTATTCTCATCTAAACAGAGAGGGATGATAGCTCATATATGGGATTTCAAAGGTCTTTTATTTTGAAACTCTACATCAGAATGTCCTGATTTTTTCTGAGTGACTAGATGGGGTGTCCTGCTATCACCATGGAGTTAGATGAGTCTTTGATACTGGACAGTGTTTGTTTTATTCCCATCTAAAAACAGGGATGATAGCTCATATATGAGACTTCAAAAGTATTTTATTTTGAAACTGTAAATCAGAATGTCCTGATTCTCCCTGAGTGACTAGGTGGGGTTTCATGATATCACCCTGGAGTGAGATGAGTCTTTGATACTGGACAGTTTTGTTTTATTCTCATCTAAACAGAGAGGGATTATAGCTCATATATGAGATTTCAAAGGTATTTTATTTTGAAACTCTACATCAGAATGTCCTGATTTTTTCTGAGTAACTAGGTGGGGTGTCCTGCTATCACCCTGGAGTGAGATGAGTCTTTGATACTGGACAGTTTTGTTTTATTCTCATCTAAACAGAGAGGGATTATAGCTCATATATGAGATTTCAAAGGTCTTTTATTTTGAAACTCTACATCAGAATGTCCTGATTCTCCCTGAGTGACTAGGTGGGGTGTCCTGCTATCACCCTGGAGTGAGATGAGTCTTTGATACTGGACAGTGTTTGTTTTATTCCCATCTAAAAACAGGGATGATAGCTCATATATGAGACTTCAAAGGCATTTTATTTTGAAACTCTAAATCAGAATGTCCTGATTTATTCTGAGTGACTAGGTGGGGTGTCCTGTTATCACCCTGGAGTGAGATTCGTCTTTGATACTGGACAGTTTTTGTTTTATTCTCACCTAAAAACAGGGATGATAGCTCATACAATAGAGATTTCAAAGGTATTTTATTTTGAAACTCTACATCAGAATGTCCTGATTTTTTCTGAGTGACTAGGTGGGGTGTCCTGTTATCACCCTGGAGTTTGATGAGTCTTTGATATTGGACAGTTATTGTTTTATTCTCATCTAAAAACAGGGATGATAGCTCATATATGAGATTTCAAAGGTCTTTTATTTTGAAACTGTACATCAGAATGTCCTGATTCTCACTGAGTGACTAGGTGGGGTTTCATGCTATCACCCTGCAGTGAGATGAGTCTTTGATACTGGACAGTTTTTGTTTTATTCTCATATAAAAACAGGGATGATAGCTAATACAATAGAGATTTCAAAAATATTTTATTTTGAAACTCTACATCAGAATGTCCTGATATTTTCTCATTGACTAGATGGGGTGTCCTGCTATCACCCTGGAGTGAGATGAGTCTTTGATACTGGAGAGATTTTGTTTTATTCTCATCTAAACAGAGAGGGATGATAGCTCATATATGAGATTTCAAAGGTCTTTTATTTTGAAACTCTACATCACAATGTCCTGATTTTTTCTGAGTGACTTGATGGGGTGTCCTGCTATCACCATGGAGTTAGATGAGTCTTTGATACTGGACAGTGTTTGTTTTATTCCCAACTAAATACAGGGATGATAGCTCATATATGAGATTTCAAAGGTATTTTATTTTGAAACTCTAAATCAGAATGTCCTGATTTTTTCTGAGTAACTAGGTGGGGTGTCCTGCTATCACCCTGGAGTGAGATGCGTCTTTGATACTGGACAGTCTTTGTTTTATTCTCATCTAAAAATAGGGATGATAGCTCATACAATAGAGATTTCAAAGGTATTTTATTTTGAAACTCTACATCAGAATGTCCTGATTTTTTCTGAGTGACTATGTGGCGTGTCCTGCTATCACCCTGGAGTGAGATCAGTCTTTGATACTTGAGAGTTTTTGTTTTATTCTCATCTAAACAGAGAGGGATTATAGCTCATATATGAGATTTCAAAGGTCTTTTATTTTGAAACTCTACATCAGAATGTCCTGATTCTCCCTGAGTGACTAGGTGGGGTGTCCTGCTATCACCCTGGAGTGAGATGCGTCTTTGATACTGGACAGTTTTTGTTTTATTCTCATATAAAAACAGGGATGATAGCTAATACAATAGAGATTTCAAAAATATTTTATTTTGAAACTCTACATCAGAATGTCCTGATTTTTTCTGAGTGACTATGTGGGGTGTCCTGCTATCACCCTGGAGTTAGATCAGTCTTTGATACTTGAGAGTTTTTGTTTTATTCTCATCTAAACAGAGAGGGATTATAGCTCATATATGAGATTTCAAAGGTCTTTTATTTTGAAACTCTACATCAGAATGTCCTGATTCTCCCTGAGTGACTAGGTGGGGTGTCCTGCTATCACCCTGGAGTGAGATGCGTCTTTGATACTGGACAGTTTTTGTTTTATTCTCATCTAAAAACAGGGATGATAGCTCATACAATAGAGATTTCAAATGTATTTTATTTTGAAACTCTACATCTGAATGTCCTGATTTTTTCTTAGTGACTAGATGGGGTGTCCTGCTATCACCCTGGAGTGAGATGAGTCTTTGATACTGGACAGTGTTTGTTTTATTCTCATCTAAAAACAGGGATGATAGCTCATGCAATAGAGATTTCAAAGGTCTTTTATTTTGAAACTGTACATCAGAATGTCCTGATTCTCCCTGAGTGACTAGGTGGGGTTTCCTGCTATCACCCTGGAGTGAGATGAGTATTTGATACTGTACAGTTTTTGTTTTATTCTTATCTAAATACAGAGGGATGAGAGCTCATATATGAGATTTCAAAGGTCTTTTATTTTGAAACTGTACATCGGAATGTCCTGATTCTCACTGAGTGACTAGGTGGGGTTTCATGCTATCACCCTGCAGTGAGATGCGTCTTTGATACTGGACAGTTTTTGTTTTATTCTCATCTAAAAACAGGGATGATAGCTAATACAATAGAGATTTCAAAAATATTTTATTTTGAAACTCTACATCAGAATGTCCTGAATTTTTCTCAGTGACTTGATGGGGTGTCCTGCTATCACCATGGAGTTAGATGAGTCTTTGATACTGGACAGTGTTTGTTTTATTCCCATCTAAAAACAGGGATGATAGCTCATATATGAGATTTCAAAGGTATTTTATTTTGAAACTCTAAATCAGAATGTCCTGATTTTTTCTGAGTGACTAGGTGGGGTGTCCTGCTATCACCCTGGAGTGAGATGCGTCTTTGATACTGGACAGTCTTTGTTTTATTCTCATCTAAAAATAGGGATGATAGCTCATACAATAGAGATTTCAAAGGTATTTTATTTTGAAACTCTACATCAGAATGTCCTGATTTTTTCTCAGTGACTAGATGGGGTGTCCTGCTATCACCCTGGAGTTAGATCAGTCTTTGATACTTGAGAGTTTTTGTTTTATTATCATCTAAACAGAGAGGGATTATAGCTCATATATGAGATTTCAAAGGTCTTTTATTTTGAAACTCTACATCAGAATGTCCTGATTCTCCCTGAGTGACTAGGTGGGGTGTCCTGCTATCACCCTGGAGTGAGATGAGTCTTTGATACTGGACAGTGTTTGTTTTATTCCCATCTAAAAACAGGGATGATAGCTCATATATGAGACTTCAAAGGTATTTTATTTTGAAACTCTACATCAGAATGTCCTGATTTATTCTGAGTGACTAGGTGGGGTGTCCTGTTATCACCCTGGAGTGAGATGAGTCTTTGATATTGGACAGTTATTGTTTTATTCTCATCTAAAAACAGGGATGATAGCTCATATATGAGACTTCAAAGGTATTTTATTTTGAAACTGTACATCAGAATGTCCTGATTTTTTCTGAGTGACTAGATGGGGTGTCCTGCTATCAACGTGGAGTGAGATGAGTCTTTGATACTGGACAGTTTTTGTTTTATTCTCATCTAAAAACAGGGATGATAGCTCATGCAATAGAGATTTCAAAGGTCTTTTATTTTGAAACTGTACATCAGAATGTCCTGATTTTTTCTGAGTGACTATGTGGCGTGTCCTGCTATCACCCTGGAGTGAGATCAGTCTTTGATACTTGAGAGTTTTTGTTTTATTCTCATCTAAACAGAGAGGGATTATAGCTCATATATGAGATTTCAAAGTTCTTTTATTTTGAAACTCTACATCAGAATGTCCTGATTCTCCCTGAGTGACTAGGTGGGGTGTCATGCTATCACCCTGGAGTGAGATGAGTCTTTGATACTGGACAGTTATTGTTTTATTCTCATCTAAATAATGGGATGATAGCTCATATATGAGAATTCAAAGGTATTTTATTTTGGAACTCTACATCAGAATGTCCAGATATTTTCTGAGTGACTAGATGGGGTGTCCTGCTATCACCCTGGAGTGAGATGAGTCTTTGATACTGGAGAGTTTTTGTTTTATTCTCATCTAAACAGAGAGGGATGATAGCTCATATATGAGATTTCAAAGGTCTTTTATTTTGAAACTCTACATCAGAATGTCCTGATTTTTTCTGAGTGACTAGATGGGGTATCCTGCTAACACCATGGAGTGAGATGAGTCTTTGATACTGGACAGTGTTTGTTTTATTCCCATCTAAAAACAGGGATGATAGCTCATATATGAGACTTCAAAGGTATTTTATTTTGAAACTGTACATCAGAATGTCCTGATTTTTTCGGAGTGACTAGAAAGGGTGTCCTGCTATCACCATGGAGTGAGATGAGTCTTTGATACTGGACAGTCTTTGTTTTATTCTCATCTAAAAACAGGGATGATAGCTGATACAATAGAGATTTCAAAGGTCTTTTATTTTGAAACTCTACATCAGAAAGGCCTGATTCTCCCTGAGTGACTAGGTGGGGTGTCCTGTTATAACCCTGAAGGGAAATGAGTATTTGATACTCGACAGTTTTTGTTTTATTCTTATCTAAATACAGAGGGATGATAGCTCATATATGAGATTTCAAAGGTCTTTTATTTTGAAACTGTACATCAGAATGTCCTGATTCTCCCTGAGTGACTAGGTGGGGTGTCCTGCTATCACCCTGGAGTGAGATGCGTCTTTGATACTGGACAGTTTTTGTTTTATTCTCATATAAAAACAGGGATGATAGCTAATACAATAGAGATTTCAAAAATATTTTATTTTGAAACTCTACATCAGAATGTCCTGATTTTTTCTCAGTGACTAGATGGGGTGTCCTGCTATCACCCTGGACTGAGATGAGTCTTTGATACTGGAGAGATTTTGTTTTATTCTCATCTAAACAGAGAGGGATGATAGCTCATATATGAGATGTCAAAGGTCTTTTATTTTGAAACTCTACATCAGAATGTCCTGATTTTTTCTGAGTGACTTGATGGGGTGTCCTGCTATCACCATGGAGTTAGATGAGTCTTTGATACTGGACAGTGTTTGTTTTAATCCCATCTAAAAACATGGATGATAGCTCATATATGAGATTTCAAAGGTCTTTTATTTTGAAACTGTACATCAGAATGTCCTGATTTTTTCTGAGTGACTATGTGGGGTGTCCTGCTATCACCCTGGAGTTAGATCAGTCTTTGATACTTGAGAGTTTTTGTTTTATTCTCATCTAAACAGAGAGGGATTATAGCTCATATATGAGATTTCAAAGGTCTTTTATTTTGAAACTCTACATCAGAATGTCCTGATTCTCCCTGAGTGACTAGGTGGGGTGTCCTGCTATCACCCTGGAGTGAGATGCGTCTTTGATACTGGACAGTTTTTGTTTTATTCTCATCTAAAAACAGGGATGATAGCTCATACAATAGAGATTTCAAAGGTCTTTTATTTTGAAACTGTACATCAGAATGTCCTGATTCTCCCTGAGTGACTAGGTGGGGTTTCCTGCTATCACCCTGGAGTGAGATGAGTTTTTGATATTGGACAGTATTTGTTTTATTCTAATCTAAAAACAGGGATGATAGCTCATATATGAGACTTCAAAGGTATTTTATTTTGAAACTCTACATCAGAATGTCCTGATTTTTTGTGAGTGACTAGATGGGGTGTCCTGCTATCACCCTGGAGTGAGATGAGTCTTTGATACTGGACAGTCTTTGTTTTATTCTAATCTAAAAACAGAGATGATAGCTCATACAATAGAGATTTCAAAGGTCTTTTATTTTGAAACTCTACATCAGAAAGTCCTGATTCTCCCTGAGTGACTAGGTGGGGTGTCCTGTTATAACCCTGAAGGGAAATGAGTATTTGATACTGTACAGTTTTTGTTTTATTCTTATCTAAATACAGAGGGATGAGAGCTCATATATGATATTTCAAAGGTCTTTTATTTTGAAACTGTACATCGGAATGTCCTGATTCTCACTGAGTGACTAGGTGGGGTTTCATGCTATCACCCTGCAGTGAGATGCGTCTTTGATACTGGACAGTTTTTGTTTTATTCTCATCTAAAAACAGGGATGATAGCTAATACAATAGAGATTTCAAAAATATTTTATTTTGAAACTCTACATCAGAATGTCCTGAATTTTTCTCAGTGACTTGATGGGGTGTCCTGCTATCACCATGGAGTTAGATAAGTCTTTGATACTGGACAGTGTTTGTTTTATTCCCATCTAAAAACAGGGATGATAGCTCATATATGAGATTTCAAAGGTATTTTATTTTGAAACTCTAAATCAGAATGTCCTGATTTTTTCTGAGTGACTAGGTGGGGTGTACACCCTGGAGTGAGATGCGTCTTTGATACTGGACAGTCTTTGTTTTATTCTCATCTAAAAATAGGGATGATAGCTCATACAATAGAGATTTCAAAGGTCTTTTATTTTGAAACTGTACATCAGAATGTCCTGATTTTTTCTCAGTGACTAGATGGGGTGTCCTGCTATCACCCTGGAGTGAGTCTTTGATACTGGAGAGATTTTGTTTTATTCTCATCTAAACAGAGAGGGATGATAGCTCATATATGAGATTTCAAAGGTCTTTTATTTTGAAACTCTACATCACAATATCCTGATTTTTTCTGAGTGACTTGATGGGGTGTCCTGCTATCACCATGGAGTTAGATGAGTCTTTGATACTGGACAGTGTTTGTTTTATTCCCATCTAAAAACAGGGATGATAGCTCATATATGAGATTTCAAAGGTATTTTATTTTGAAACTCTACATCAGAATGTGCTGATTTTTTCTGAGTAACTAGGTGGGGTGTCCTGCTATCACCCTGCAGTGAGATGAGTCTTTGATACTGGACAGTTTTGTTTTATTCTCATCTAAACAGAGAGGGATTATAGCTCATATATGAGATTTCAAAGGTCTTTTATTTTGAAACTCTACATCAGAATGTCCTGATTCTCCCTGAGTGACTAGGTGGGGTGTCCTGCTATCACCCTGGAGTGAGATGAGTCTTTGATACTGGACAGTGTTTGTTTTATTCCCATCTAAAAACAGGGATGATAGCTCATATATGAGACTTCAAAGGTATTTTATTTTGAAACTGTACATCAGAATGTCCTGATTTTTTCTGAGTGACTATGTGGAGTGTCCTGCTATCACCCTGGAGTTAGATCATTCTTTGATAATTGAGAGATTTTGTTTTATTCTCATCTAAACAGAGAGGGATGATAGCTCATATATGAGATTTCAAAGGTCTTTTATTTTGAAACTCTAAATCAGAATGTCCTGATTTTTTCTGAGTGACTAGGTGGGGTGTCCTGCTATCACCCTGGAGTGAGATGAGTCTTTGATACTGGACAGTTTTGTTTTATTCTCATCTAAACAGAGAGGGATGATAGCTCATATATGGGATTTCAAAGGTCTTTTATTTTGAAACTCTACATCAGAATGTCCTGATTTTTTCTGAGTGACTAGATGGGGTGTCCTGCTATCACCATGGAGTTAGATGAGTCTTTGATACTGGACAGTGTTTGTTTTATTCCCATCTAAAAACAGGGATGATAGCTCATATATGAGACTTCAAAAGTATTTTATTTTGAAACTGTAAATCAGAATGTCCTGATTCTCCCTGAGTGACTAGGTGGGGTTTCATGATATCACCCTGGAGTGAGATGAGTCTTTGATACTGGACAGTTTTGTTTTATTCTCATCTAAACAGAGAGGGATTATAGCTCATATATGAGATTTCAAAGGTATTTTATTTTGAAACTCTACATCAGAATGTCCTGATTTTTTCTGAGTAACTAGGTGGGGTGTCCTGCTATCACCCTGGAGTGAGATGAGTCTTTGATACTGGACAGTTTTGTTTTATTCTCATCTAAACAGAGAGGGATTATAGCTCATATATGAGATTTCAAAGGTCTTTTATTTTGAAACTCTACATCAGAATGTCCTGATTCTCCCTGAGTGACTAGGTGGGGTGTCCTGCTATCACCCTGGAGTGAGATGAGTCTTTGATACTGGACAGTGTTTGTTTTATTCCCATCTAAAAACAGGGATGATAGCTCATATATGAGACTTCAAAGGCATTTTATTTTGAAACTCTAAATCAGAATGTCCTGATTTATTCTGAGTGACTAGGTGGGGTGTCCTGTTATCACCCTGGAGTGAGATTCGTCTTTGATACTGGACAGTTTTTGTTTTATTCTCACCTAAAAACAGGGATGATAGCTCATACAATAGAGATTTCAAAGGTATTTTATTTTGAAACTCTACATCAGAATGTCCTGATTTTTTCTGAGTGACTAGGTGGGGTGTCCTGTTATCACCCTGGAGTTTGATGAGTCTTTGATATTGGACAGTTATTGTTTTATTCTCATCTAAAAACAGGGATGATAGCTCATATATGAGATTTCAAAGGTCTTTTATTTTGAAACTGTACATCAGAATGTCCTGATTCTCACTGAGTGACTAGGTGGGGTTTCATGCTATCACCCTGCAGTGAGATGAGTCTTTGATACTGGACAGTTTTTGTTTTATTCTCATATAAAAACAGGGATGATAGCTAATACAATAGAGATTTCAAAAATATTTTATTTTGAAACTCTACATCAGAATGTCCTGATATTTTCTCATTGACTAGATGGGGTGTCCTGCTATCACCCTGGAGTGAGATGAGTCTTTGATACTGGAGAGATTTTGTTTTATTCTCATCTAAACAGAGAGGGATGATAGCTCATATATGAGATTTCAAAGGTCTTTTATTTTGAAACTCTACATCACAATGTCCTGATTTTTTCTGAGTGACTTGATGGGGTGTCCTGCTATCACCATGGAGTTAGATGAGTCTTTGATACTGGACAGTGTTTGTTTTATTCCCAACTAAATACAGGGATGATAGCTCATATATGAGATTTCAAAGGTATTTTATTTTGAAACTCTAAATCAGAATGTCCTGATTTTTTCTGAGTAACTAGGTGGGGTGTCCTGCTATCACCCTGGAGTGAGATGCGTCTTTGATACTGGACAGTCTTTGTTTTATTCTCATCTAAAAATAGGGATGATAGCTCATACAATAGAGATTTCAAAGGTATTTTATTTTGAAACTCTACATCAGAATGTCCTGATTTTTTCTGAGTGACTATGTGGCGTGTCCTGCTATCACCCTGGAGTGAGATCAGTCTTTGATACTTGAGAGTTTTTGTTTTATTCTCATCTAAACAGAGAGGGATTATAGCTCATATATGAGATTTCAAAGGTCTTTTATTTTGAAACTCTACATCAGAATGTCCTGATTCTCCCTGAGTGACTAGGTGGGGTGTCCTGCTATCACCCTGGAGTGAGATGCGTCTTTGATACTGGACAGTTTTTGTTTTATTCTCATATAAAAACAGGGATGATAGCTAATACAATAGAGATTTCAAAAATATTTTATTTTGAAACTCTACATCAGAATGTCCTGATTTTTTCTGAGTGACTATGTGGGGTGTCCTGCTATCACCCTGGAGTTAGATCAGTCTTTGATACTTGAGAGTTTTTGTTTTATTCTCATCTAAACAGAGAGGGAGGATAGCTCATATATGAGATTTCAAAGGTCTTTTATTTTGAAACTCTACATCAGAATGTCCTGATTCTCCCTGAGTGACTAGGTGGGGTGTCCTGCTATCACCCTGGAGTGAGATGCGTCTTTGATACTGGACAGTTTTTGTTTTATTCTCATCTAAAAACAGGGATGATAGCTCATACAATAGAGATTTCAAATGTATTTTATTTTGAAACTCTACATCAGAATGTCCTGATTTTTTCTGAGTGACTAGATGGGGTGTCCTGCTATCACCCTGGAGTGAGATGAGTCTTTGATACTGGACAGTGTTTGTTTTATTCTCATCTAAAAACAGGGATGATAGCTCATGCAATAGAGATTTCAAAGGTCTTTTATTTTGAAACTGTACATCAGAATGTCCTGATTCTCCCTGAGTGACTAGGTGGGGTTTCCTGCTATCACCCTGGAGTGAGATGAGTATTTGATACTGTACAGTTTTTGTTTTATTCTTATCTAAATACAGAGGGATGAGAGCTCATATATGAGATTTCAAAGGTCTTTTATTTTGAAACTGTACATCGGAATGTCCTGATTCTCACTGAGTGACTAGGTGGGGTTTCATGCTATCACCCTGCAGTGAGATGCGTCTTTGATACTGGACAGTTTTTGTTTTATTCTCATCTAAAAACAGGGATGATAGCTAATACAATAGAGATTTCAAAAATATTTTATTTTGAAACTCTACATCAGAATGTCCTGAATTTTTCTCAGTGACTTGATGGGGTGTCCTGCTATCACCATGGAGTTAGATGAGTCTTTGATACTGGACAGTGTTTGTTTTATTCCCATCTAAAAACAGGGATGATAGCTCATATATGAGATTTCAAAGGTATTTTATTTTGAAACTCTAAATCAGAATGTCCTGATTTTTTCTGAGTGACTAGGTGGGGTGTCCTGCTATCACCCTGGAGTGAGATGCGTCTTTGATACTGGACAGTCTTTGTTTTATTCTCATCTAAAAATAGGGATGATAGCTCATACAATAGAGATTTCAAAGGTATTTTATTTTTGAAACTCTACATCAGAATGTCCTGATTTTTTCTCAGTGACTAGATGGGGTGTCCTGCTATCACCCTGGAGTTAGATCAGTCTTTGATACTTGAGAGTTTTTGTTTTATTATCATCTAAACAGAGAGGGATTATAGCTCATATATGAGATTTCAAAGGTCTTTTATTTTGAAACTCTACATCAGAATGTCCTGATTTTTTCTGAGTGACTAGATGGGGTGTCCTGCTATCACCCTGGAGTGAGATGAGTCTTTGATACTGGAGAGATTTTGTTTTATTCTAATCTAAAAACAGAGAGGGATGATAGCTCATATATGAGATTTCAAAGGTCTTTTATTTTGAAACTCTACATCAGAAAGTCCTGATTCTCCCTGAGTGACTAGGTGGGGTTTCATGATATCACCCTGGAGTGAGATGAGTCTTTGATACTGGACATGTTTTGTTTTATTATCATCTAAAAACAGGGATGATAGCTAATACAATAGAGATTTCAAAAATATTTTATTTTGAAACTCTACATCAGAATGTCCTGATTTTTTCTCAGTGACTAGATGGGGTGTCCTGCTATCACCCTGGAGTGAGATGAGTCTTTGATACTGGACAGTTCTTGTTTTATTCTCATCTAAAAACAGGGATGATAGCTAATACAATAGAGATTTCAAAAATATTTTATTTTGAAACTCTACATCAGAATGTCCTGATTTTTTCTCAGTGACTAGATGGGGTGTCCTGCTATCACCCTGGAGTGAGTCTTTGATACTGGAGAGATTTTGTTTTATTCTCATCTAAACAGAGAGGGATGATAGCTCATATATGAGATTTCAAAGGTCTTTTATTTTGAAACTCTACATCACAATATCCTGATTTTTTCTGAGTGACTTGATGGGGTGTCCTGCTATCACCATGGAGTTAGATGAGTCTTTGATACTGGACAGTGTTTGTTTTATTCCCATCTAAAAACAGGGATGATAGCTCATATATGAGATTTCAAAGGTATTTTATTTTGAAACTCTACATCAGAATGTGCTGATTTTTTCTGAGTAACTAGGTGGGGTGTCCTGCTATCACCCTGCAGTGAGATGAGTCTTTGATACTGGACAGTTTTGTTTTATTCTCATCTAAACAGAGAGGGATTATAGCTCATATATGAGATTTCAAAGGTCTTTTATTTTGAAACTCTACATCAGAATGTCCTGATTCTCCCTGAGTGACTAGGTGGGGTGTCCTGTTATCACCCTGGAGTGAGATGAGTCTTTGATATTGGACAGTTATTGTTTTATTCTCATCTAAAAACAGGGATGATAGCTCATATATGAGACTTCAAAGGTATTTTATTTTGAAACTGTACATCAGAATGTCCTGATTTTTTCTGAGTGACTAGATGGGGTGTCCTGCTATCAACGTGGAGTGAGATGAGTCTTTGATACTGGACAGTTTTTGTTTTATTCTCATCTAAAAACAGGGATGATAGCTCATGCAATAGAGATTTCAAAGGTCTTTTATTTTGAAACTGTACATCAGAATGTCCTGATTTTTTCTGAGTGACTATGTGGCGTGTCCTGCTATCACCCTGGAGTGAGATCAGTCTTTGATACTTGAGAGTTTTTGTTTTATTCTCATCTAAACAGAGAGGGATTATAGCTCATATATGAGATTTCAAAGTTCTTTTATTTTGAAACTCTACATCAGAATGTCCTGATTCTCCCTGAGTGACTAGGTGGGGTGTCATGCTATCACCCTGGAGTGAGATGAGTCTTTGATACTGGACAGTTATTGTTTTATTCTCATCTAAATAATGGGATGATAGCTCATATATGAGAATTCAAAGGTATTTTATTTTGGAACTCTACATCAGAATGTCCAGATATTTTCTGAGTGACTAGATGGGGTGTCCTGCTATCACCCTGGAGTGAGATGAGTCTTTGATACTGGAGAGTTTTTGTTTTATTCTCATCTAAACAGAGAGGGATGATAGCTCATATATGAGATTTCAAAGGTCTTTTATTTTGAAACTCTACATCAGAATGTCCTGATTTTTTCTGAGTGACTAGATGGGGTATCCTGCTAACACCATGGAGTGAGATGAGTCTTTGATACTGGACAGTGTTTGTTTTATTCCCATCTAAAAACAGGGATGATAGCTCATATATGAGACTTCAAAGGTATTTTATTTTGAAACTGTACATCAGAATGTCCTGATTTTTTCGGAGTGACTAGAAAGGGTGTCCTGCTATCACCATGGAGTGAGATGAGTCTTTGATACTGGACAGTCTTTGTTTTATTCTCATCTAAAAACAGGGATGATAGCTGATACAATAGAGATTTCAAAGGTCTTTTATTTTGAAACTCTACATCAGAAAGGCCTGATTCTCCCTGAGTGACTAGGTGGGGTGTCCTGTTATAACCCTGAAGGGAAATGAGTATTTGATACTGGACAGTTTTTGTTTTATTCTTATCTAAATACAGAGGGATGATAGCTCATATATGAGATTTCAAAGGTCTTTTATTTTGAAACTGTACATCAGAATGTCCTGATTCTCCCTGAGTGACTAGGTGGGGTGTCCTGCTATCACCCTGGAGTGAGATGCGTCTTTGATACTGGACAGTGTTTGTTTTATTCCCATCTAAAAACAGGGATGATAGCTCATATATGAGATTTCAAAGGTATTTTATTTTGAAACTCTAAATCAGAATGTCCTGATTTTTTCTGAGTGACTAGGTGGGGTGTACACCCTGGAGTGAGATGCGTCTTTGATACTGGACAGTCTTTGTTTTATTCTCATCTAAAAATAGGGATGATAGCTCATACAATAGAGATTTCAAAGGTCTTTTATTTTGAAACTGTACATCAGAATGTCCTGATTTTTTCTCAGTGACTAGATGGGGTGTCCTGCTATCACCCTGGAGTGAGTCTTTGATACTGGAGAGATTTTGTTTTATTCTCATCTAAACAGAGAGGGATGATAGCTCATATATGAGATTTCAAAGGTCTTTTATTTTGAAACTCTACATCACAATATCCTGATTTTTTCTGAGTGACTTGATGGGGTGTCCTGCTATCACCATGGAGTTAGATGAGTCTTTGATACTGGACAGTGTTTGTTTTATTCCCATCTAAAAACAGGGATGATAGCTCATATATGAGATTTCAAAGGTATTTTATTTTGAAACTCTACATCAGAATGTGCTGATTTTTTCTGAGTAACTAGGTGGGGTGTCCTGCTATCACCCTGCAGTGAGATGAGTCTTTGATACTGGACAGTTTTGTTTTATTATCATCTAAACAGAGAGGGATTATAGCTCATATATGAGATTTCAAAGGTCTTTTATTTTGAAACTCTACATCAGAATGTCCTGATTCTCCCTGAGTGACTAGGTGGGGTGTCCTGCTATCACCCTGGAGTGAGATGAGTCTTTGATACTGGACAGTGTTTGTTTTATTCCCATCTAAAAACAGGGATGATAGCTCATATATGAGACTTCAAAGGTATTTTATTTTGAAACTCTACATCAGAATGTCCTGATTTATTCTGAGTGACTAGGTGGGGTGTCCTGTTATCACCCTGGAGTGAGATGAGTCTTTGATATTGGACAGTTATTGTTTTATTCTCATCTAAAAACAGGGATGATAGCTCATATATGAGACTTCAAAGGTATTTTATTTTGAAACTGTACATCAGAATGTCCTGATTTTTTCTGAGTGACTAGATGGGGTGTCCTGCTATCACCGTGGAGTGAGATGAGTCTTTGATACTGGACAGTTTTTGTTTTATTCTCATCTAAAAACAGGGATGATAGCTCATGCAATAGAGATTTCAAAGGTCTTTTATTTTGAAACTGTACATCAGAATGTCCTGATTTTTTCTGAGTGACTATGTGGCGTGTCCTGCTATCACCCTGGAGTGAGATCAGTCTTTGATACTTGAGAGTTTTTGTTTTATTCTCATCTAAACAGAGAGGGATTATAGCTCATATATGAGATTTCAAAGTTCTTTTATTTTGAAACTCTACATCAGAATGTCCTGATTCTCCCTGAGTGACTAGGTGGGGTGTCATGCTATCACCCTGGAGTGAGATGAGTCTTTGATACTGGACAGTTATTGTTTTATTCTCATCTAAATAATGGGATGATAGCTCATATATGAGAATTCAAAGGTATTTTATTTTGGAACTCTACATCAGAATGTCCAGATATTTTCTGAGTGACTAGATGGGGTGTCCTGCTATCGCCCTGGAGTGAGATGAGTCTTTGATACTGGAGAGTTTTTGTTTTATTCTCATCTAAACAGAGAGGGATGATAGCTCATATATGAGATTTCAAAGGTCTTTTATTTTGAAACTCTACATCAGAATGTCCTGATTCTCCCTGAGTGACTAGGTGGGGTGTCCTGCTATCACCCTGGAGTGAGATGCGTCTTTGATACTGGACAGTTTTTGTTTTATTCTCATCTAAAAACAGGGATGATAGCTCATACAATAGAGATTTCAAATGTATTTTATTTTGAAACTCTACATCAGAATGTCCTGATTTTTTCTGAGTGACTAGATGGGGTGTCCTGCTATCACCCTGGAGTGAGATGAGTCTTTGATACTGGACAGTGTTTGTTTTATTCTCATCTAAAAACAGGGATGATAGCTCATGCAATAGAGATTTCAAAGGTCTTTTATTTTGAAACTGTACATCAGAATGTCCTGATTCTCCCTGAGTGACTAGGTGGGGTTTCCTGCTATCACCCTGGAGTGAGATGAGTTTTTGATATTGGACAGTATTTGTTTTATTCTAATCTAAAAACAGGGATGATAGCTCATATATGAGACTTCAAAGGTATTTTATTTTGAAACTCTACATCAGAATGTCCTGATTTTTTGTGAGTGACTAGATGGGGTGTCCTGCTATCACCCTGGAGTGAGATGAGTCTTTGATACTGGACAGTCTTTGTTTTATTCTAATCTAAAAACAGAGATGATAGCTCATACAATAGAGATTTCAAAGGTCTTTTATTTTGAAACTCTACATCAGAAAGTCCTGATTCTCCCTGAGTGACTAGGTGGGGTGTCCTGTTATAACCCTGAAGGGAAATGAGTATTTGATACTGTACAGTTTTTGTTTTATTCTTATCTAAATACAGAGGGATGAGAGCTCATATATGAGATTTCAAAGGTCTTTTATTTTGAAACTGTACATCGGAATGTCCTGATTCTCACTGAGTGACTAGGTGGGGTTTCATGCTATCACCCTGCAGTGAGATGCGTCTTTGATACTGGACAGTTTTTGTTTTATTCTCATCTAAAAACAGGGATGATAGCTAATACAATAGAGATTTCAAAAATATTTTATTTTGAAACTCTACATCAGAATGTCCTGAATTTTTCTCAGTGACTTGATGGGGTGTCCTGCTATCACCATGGAGTTAGATAAGTCTTTGATACTGGACAGTGTTTGTTTTATTCCCATCTAAAAACAGGGATGATAGCTCATATATGAGATTTCAAAGGTATTTTATTTTGAAACTCTAAATCAGAATGTCCTGATTTTTTCTGAGTGACTAGGTGGGGTGTACACCCTGGAGTGAGATGCGTCTTTGATACTGGACAGTCTTTGTTTTATTCTCATCTAAAAATAGGGATGATAGCTCATACAATAGAGATTTCAAAGGTATTTTATTTTGAAACTCTACATCAGAATGTCCTGATTTTTTCTCAGTGACTAGATGGGGTGTCCTGCTATCACCCTGGAGTTAGATCAGTCTTTGATACTGGAGAGATTTTGTTTTATTCTAATCTAAAAACAGAGAGGGATGATAGCTCATATATGAGATTTCAAAGGTCTTTTATTTTGAAACTCTACTTCAGAAAGTCCTGATTCTCCCTGAGTGACTAGGTGGGGTTTCATGATATCACCCTGGAGTGAGATGAGTCTTTGATACTGGACATGTTTTGTTTTATTATCATCTAAAAACAGGGATGATAGCTAATACAATAGAGATTTCAAAAATATTTTATTTTGAAACTCTACATCAGAATGTCCTGATTTTTTCTCAGTGACTAGATGGGGTGTCCTGCTATCACCCTGGAGTGAGATGAGTCTTTGATACTGGACAGTTCTTGTTTTATTCTCATCTAAAAACAGGGATGATAGCTAATACAATAGAGATTTCAAAAATATTTTATTTTGAAACTCTACATCAGAATGTCCTGATTTTTTCTCAGTGACTAGATGGGGTGTCGTGCTATCACCCTGGAGTGAGTCTTTGATACTGGAGAGATTTTGTTTTATTCTCATCTAAAAACAGGGATGATAGCTCATGCAATAGAGATTTCAAAGGTCTTTTATTTTGAAACTGTACATCAGAATGTCCTGATTTTTTCTGAGTGACTATGTGGCGTGTCCTGCTATCACCCTGGAGTGAGATCAGTCTTTGATACTTGAGAGTTTTTGTTTTATTCTCATCTAAACAGAGAGGGATTATAGCTCATATATGAGATTTCAAAGTTCTTTTATTTTGAAACTCTACATCAGAATGTCCTGATTCTCCCTGAGTGACTAGGTGGGGTGTCATGCTATCACCCTGGAGTGAGATGAGTCTTTGATACTGGACAGTTATTGTTTTATTCTCATCTAAATAATGGGATGATAGCTCATATATGAGAATTCAAAGGTATTTTATTTTGGAACTCTACATCAGAATGTCCAGATATTTTCTGAGTGACTAGATGGGGTGTCCTGCTATCACCCTGGAGTGAGATGAGTCTTTGATACTGGAGAGTTTTTGTTTTATTCTCATCTAAACAGAGAGGGATGATAGCTCATATATGAGATTTCAAAGGTCTTTTATTTTGAAACTCTACATCAGAATGTCCTGATTTTTTCTGAGTGACTAGATGGGGTGTCCTGCTAACACCATGGAGTGAGATGAGTCTTTGATACTGGACAGTGTTTGTTTTATTCCCATCTAAAAACAGGGATGATAGCTCATATATGAGACTTCAAAGGTATTTTATTTTGAAACTCTACATCAGAATGTCCTGATTTTTTCGGAGTGACTAGAAAGGGTGTCCTGCTATCACCATGGAGTGAGATGAGTCTTTGATACTGGACAGTCTTTGTTTTATTCTCATCTAAAAACAGGGATGATAGCTGATACAATAGAGATTTCAAAGGTCTTTTATTTTGAAACTCTACATCAGAAAGGCCTGATTCTCCCTGAGTGACTAGGTGGGGTGTCCTGTTATAACCCTGAAGGGAAATGAGTATTTGATACTGGACAGTTTTTGTTTTATTCTTATCTAAATACAGAGGGATGATAGCTCATATATGAGATTTCAAAGGTCTTTTATTTTGAAACTGTACATCAGAATGTCCTGATTCTCCCTGAGTGACTAGGTGGGGTGTCCTGCTATCACCCTGGAGTGAGATGCGTCTTTGATACTGGACAGTTTTTGTTTTATTCTCATATAAAAACAGGGATGATAGCTAATACAATAGAGATTTCAAAAATATTTTATTTTGAAACTCTACATCAGAATGTCCTGATTTTTTCTGAGTGACTAGGTGGGGTGTACACCCTGGAGTGAGATGCGTCTTTGATACTGGACAGTCTTTGTTTTATTCTCATCTAAAAATAGGGATGATAGCTCATACAATAGAGATTTCAAAGGTATTTTATTTTGAAACTCTACATCAGAATGTCCTGATTTTTTCTCAGTGACTAGATGGGGTGTCCTGCTATCACCCTGGAGTTAGATCAGTCTTTGATACTTGAGAGTTTTTGTTTTATTATCATCTAAACAGAGAGGGATTATAGCTCATATATGAGATTTCAAAGGTCTTTTATTTTGAAACTCTACATCAGAATGTCCTGATTTTTTCTGAGTGACTAGATGGGGTGTCCTGCTATCACCCTGGAGTGAGATGAGTCTTTGATACTGGAGAGATTTTGTTTTATTCTAATCTAAAAACAGAGAGGGATGATAGCTCATATATGAGATTTCAAAGGTCTTTTATTTTGAAACTCTACATCAGAAAGTCCTGATTCTCCCTGAGTGACTAGGTGGGGTTTCATGATATCACCCTGGAGTGAGATGAGTCTTTGATACTGGACATGTTTTGTTTTATTATCATCTAAAAACAGGGATGATAGCTAATACAATAGAGATTTCAAAGGTATTTTATTTTGAAACTCTACATCAGAATGTCCTGATTTTTTCTCAGTGACTAGATGGGGTGTCCTGCTATCACCCTGGAGTGATATGAGTCTTTGATACTGGACAGTTTTTGTTTTATTCTCATCTAAAAACAGGGATGATAGCTAATACAATAGAGATTTCAAAAATATTTTATTTTGAAACTCTACATCAGAATGTCCTGATTTTTTCTCATTGACTAGATGGGGTGTCCTGCTATCACCCTGGAGTGAGATAAGTCTTTGATACTGGAGAGATTTTGTTTTATTCTCATCTAAACAGAGAGGGATGATAGCTCATATATGAGATTTCAAAGGTCTTTTATTTTGAAACTCTAAATCAGAATGTCCTGATTTTTTCTGAGTGACTAGGTGGGGTGTACACCCTGGAGTGAGATGCGTCTTTGATACTGGACAGTCTTTGTTTTATTCTCATCTAAAAATAGGGATGATAGCTCATACAATAGAGATTTCAAAGGTCTTTTATTTTGAAACTGTACATCAGAATGTCCTGATTTTTTCTCAGTGACTAGATGGGGTGTCCTGCTATCACCCTGGAGTGAGTCTTTGATACTGGAGAGATTTTGTTTTATTCTCATCTAAACAGAGAGGGATGATAGCTCATATATGAGATTTCAAAGGTCTTTTATTTTGAAACTCTACATCACAATATCCTGATTTTTTCTGAGTGACTTGATGGGGTGTCCTGCTATCACCATGGAGTTAGATGAGTCTTTGATACTGGACAGTGTTTGTTTTATTCCCATCTAAAAACAGGGATGATAGCTCATATATGAGATTTCAAAGGTATTTTATTTTGAAACTCTACATCAGAATGTGCTGATTTTTTCTGAGTAACTAGGTGGGGTGTCCTGCTATCACCCTGCAGTGAGATGAGTCTTTGATACTGGACAGTTTTGTTTTATTCTCATCTAAACAGAGAGGGATTATAGCTCATATATGAGATTTCAAAGGTCTTTTATTTTGAAACTCTACATCAGAATGTCCTGATTCTCCCTGAGTGACTAGGTGGGGTGTCCTGCTATCACCCTGGAGTGAGATGAGTCTTTGATACTGGACAGTGTTTGTTTTATTCCCATCTAAAAACAGGGATGATAGCTCATATATGAGACTTCAAAGGTATTTTATTTTGAAACTCTACATCAGAATGTCCTGATTTATTCTGAGTGACTAGGTGGGGTGTCCTGTTATCACCCTGGAGTGAGATGAGTCTTTGATATTGGACAGTTATTGTTTTATTCTCATCTAAAAACAGGGATGATAGCTCATATATGAGACTTCAAAGGTATTTTATTTTGAAACTGTACATCAGAATGTCCTGATTTTTTCTGAGTGACTAGATGGGGTGTCCTGCTATCACCGTGGAGTGAGATGAGTCTTTGATACTGGACAGTTTTTGTTTTATTCTCATCTAAAAACAGGGATGATAGCTCATGCAATAGAGATTTCAAAGGTCTTTTATTTTGAAACTGTACATCAGAATGTCCTGATTTTTTCTGAGTGACTATGTGGCGTGTCCTGCTATCACCCTGGAGTGAGATCAGTCTTTGATACTTGAGAGTTTTTGTTTTATTCTCATCTAAACAGAGAGGGATTATAGCTCATATATGAGATTTCAAAGTTCTTTTATTTTGAAACTCTACATCAGAATGTCCTGATTCTCCCTGAGTGACTAGGTGGGGTGTCATGCTATCACCCTGGAGTGAGATGAGTCTTTGATACTGGACAGTTATTGTTTTATTCTCATCTAAATAATGGGATGATAGCTCATATATGAGAATTCAAAGGTATTTTATTTTGGAACTCTACATCAGAATGTCCAGATATTTTCTGAGTGACTAGATGGGGTGTCCTGCTATCGCCCTGGAGTGAGATGAGTCTTTGATACTGGAGAGTTTTTGTTTTATTCTCATCTAAACAGAGAGGGATGATAGCTCATATATGAGATTTCAAAGGTCTTTTATTTTGAAACTCTACATCAGAATGTCCTGATTCTCCCTGAGTGACTAGGTGGGGTGTCCTGCTATCACCCTGGAGTGAGATGCGTCTTTGATACTGGACAGTTTTTGTTTTATTCTCATCTAAAAACAGGGATGATAGCTCATACAATAGAGATTTCAAATGTAATTTATTTTGAAACTCTACATCAGAATGTCCTGATTTTTTCTGAGTGACTAGATGGGGTGTCCTGCTATCACCCTGGAGTGAGATGAGTCTTTGATACTGGACAGTGTTTGTTTTATTCTCATCTAAAAACAGGGATGATAGCTCATGCAATAGAGATTTCAAAGGTCTTTTATTTTGAAACTGTACATCAGAATGTCCTGATTCTCCCTGAGTGACTAGGTGGGGTTTCCTGCTATCACCCTGGAGTGAGATGAGTTTTTGATATTGGACAGTATTTGTTTTATTCTAATCTAAAAACAGGGATGATAGCTCATATATGAGACTTCAAAGGTATTTTATTTTGAAACTCTACATCAGAATGTCCTGATTTTTTGTGAGTGACTAGATGGGGTGTCCTGCTATCACCCTGGAGTGAGATGAGTCTTTGATACTGGACAGTCTTTGTTTTATTCTAATCTAAAAACAGAGATGATAGCTCATACAATAGAGATTTCAAAGGTCTTTTATTTTGAAACTCTACATCAGAAAGTCCTGATTCTCCCTGAGTGACTAGGTGGGGTGTCCTGTTATAACCCTGAAGGGAAATGAGTATTTGATACTGTACAGTTTTTGTTTTATTCTTATCTAAATACAGAGGGATGAGAGCTCATATATGAGATTTCAAAGGTCTTTTATTTTGAAACTGTACATCGGAATGTCCTGATTCTCACTGAGTGACTAGGTGGGGTTTCATGCTATCACCCTGCAGTGAGATGCGTCTTTGATACTGGACAGTTTTTGTTTTATTCTCATCTAAAAACAGGGATGATAGCTAATACAATAGAGATTTCAAAAATATTTTATTTTGAAACTCTACATCAGAATGTCCTGAATTTTTCTCAGTGACTTGATGGGGTGTCCTGCTATCACCATGGAGTTAGATAAGTCTTTGATACTGGACAGTGTTTGTTTTATTCCCATCTAAAAACAGGGATGATAGCTCATATATGAGATTTCAAAGGTATTTTATTTTGAAACTCTAAATCAGAATGTCCTGATTTTTTCTGAGTGACTAGGTGGGGTGTACACCCTGGAGTGAGATGCGTCTTTGATACTGGACAGTCTTTGTTTTATTCTCATCTAAAAATAGGGATGATAGCTCATACAATAGAGATTTCAAAGGTATTTTATTTTGAAACTCTACATCAGAATGTCCTGATTTTTTCTCAGTGACTAGATGGGGTGTCCTGCTATCACCCTGGAGTTAGATCAGTCTTTGATACTGGAGAGATTTTGTTTTATTCTAATCTAAAAACAGAGAGGGATGATAGCTCATATATGAGATTTCAAAGGTCTTTTATTTTGAAACTCTACTTCAGAAAGTCCTGATTCTCCCTGAGTGACTAGGTGGGGTTTCATGATATCACCCTGGAGTGAGATGAGTCTTTGATACTGGACATGTTTTGTTTTATTATCATCTAAAAACAGGGATGATAGCTAATACAATAGAGATTTCAAAAATATTTTATTTTGAAACTCTACATCAGAATGTCCTGATTTTTTCTCAGTGACTAGATGGGGTGTCCTGCTATCACCCTGGAGTGAGATGAGTCTTTGATACTGGACAGTTCTTGTTTTATTCTCATCTAAAAACAGGGATGATAGCTAATACAATAGAGATTTCAAAAATATTTTATTTTGAAACTCTACATCAGAATGTCCTGATTTTTTCTCAGTGACTAGATGGGGTGTCGTGCTATCACCCTGGAGTGAGTCTTTGATACTGGAGAGATTTTGTTTTATTCTCATCTAAAAACAGGGATGATAGCTCATGCAATAGAGATTTCAAAGGTCTTTTATTTTGAAACTGTACATCAGAATGTCCTGATTTTTTCTGAGTGACTATGTGGCGTGTCCTGCTATCACCCTGGAGTGAGATCAGTCTTTGATACTTGAGAGTTTTTGTTTTATTCTCATCTAAACAGAGAGGGATTATAGCTCATATATGAGATTTCAAAGTTCTTTTATTTTGAAACTCTACATCAGAATGTCCTGATTCTCCCTGAGTGACTAGGTGGGGTGTCATGCTATCACCCTGGAGTGAGATGAGTCTTTGATACTGGACAGTTATTGTTTTATTCTCATCTAAATAATGGGATGATAGCTCATATATGAGAATTCAAAGGTATTTTATTTTGGAACTCTACATCAGAATGTCCAGATATTTTCTGAGTGACTAGATGGGGTGTCCTGCTATCACCCTGGAGTGAGATGAGTCTTTGATACTGGAGAGTTTTTGTTTTATTCTCATCTAAACAGAGAGGGATGATAGCTCATATATGAGATTTCAAAGGTCTTTTATTTTGAAACTCTACATCAGAATGTCCTGATTTTTTCTGAGTGACTAGATGGGGTGTCCTGCTAACACCATGGAGTGAGATGAGTCTTTGATACTGGACAGTGTTTGTTTTATTCCCATCTAAAAACAGGGATGATAGCTCATATATGAGACTTCAAAGGTATTTTATTTTGAAACTCTACATCAGAATGTCCTGATTTTTTCGGAGTGACTAGAAAGGGTGTCCTGCTATCACCATGGAGTGAGATGAGTCTTTGATACTGGACAGTCTTTGTTTTATTCTCATCTAAAAACAGGGATGATAGCTGATACAATAGAGATTTCAAAGGTCTTTTATTTTGAAACTCTACATCAGAAAGGCCTGATTCTCCCTGAGTGACTAGGTGGGGTGTCCTGTTATAACCCTGAAGGGAAATGAGTATTTGATACTGGACAGTTTTTGTTTTATTCTTATCTAAATACAGAGGGATGATAGCTCATATATGAGATTTCAAAGGTCTTTTATTTTGAAACTGTACATCAGAATGTCCTGATTCTCCCTGAGTGACTAGGTGGGGTGTCCTGCTATCACCCTGGAGTGAGATGCGTCTTTGATACTGGACAGTTTTTGTTTTATTCTCATATAAAAACAGGGATGATAGCTAATACAATAGAGATTTCAAAAATATTTTATTTTGAAACTCTACATCAGAATGTCCTGATTTTTTCTGAGTGACTAGGTGGGGTGTACACCCTGGAGTGAGATGCGTCTTTGATACTGGACAGTCTTTGTTTTATTCTCATCTAAAAATAGGGATGATAGCTCATACAATAGAGATTTCAAAGGTATTTTATTTTGAAACTCTACATCAGAATGTCCTGATTTTTTCTCAGTGACTAGATGGGGTGTCCTGCTATCACCCTGGAGTTAGATCAGTCTTTGATACTTGAGAGTTTTTGTTTTATTATCATCTAAACAGAGAGGGATTATAGCTCATATATGAGATTTCAAAGGTCTTTTATTTTGAAACTCTACATCAGAATGTCCTGATTTTTTCTGAGTGACTAGATGGGGTGTCCTGCTATCACCCTGGAGTGAGATGAGTCTTTGATACTGGAGAGATTTTGTTTTATTCTAATCTAAAAACAGAGAGGGATGATAGCTCATATATGAGATTTCAAAGGTCTTTTATTTTGAAACTCTACATCAGAAAGTCCTGATTCTCCCTGAGTGACTAGGTGGGGTTTCATGATATCACCCTGGAGTGAGATGAGTCTTTGATACTGGACATGTTTTGTTTTATTATCATCTAAAAACAGGGATGATAGCTAATACAATAGAGATTTCAAAGGTATTTTATTTTGAAACTCTACATCAGAATGTCCTGATTTTTTCTCAGTGACTAGATGGGGTGTCCTGCTATCACCATGGAGTGAGATGAGTCTTTGATACTGGACAGTCTTTGTTTTATTCTCATCTAAAAACAGAGATGATAGCTCATACAATAGAGATTTCAAAGGTCTTTTATTTTGAAACTCTACATCAGAAAGTCCCGATTCTCCCTGAGTGACTAGGTGGGGTGTCCTGTTATAACCCTGAAGGGAAATGAGTCTTTGATACTGGACAGTTTTTGTTTTATTCTCATCTAAAAACAGGGATGATAGCTAATACAATAGAGATTTCAAAAATATTTTATTTTGAAACTCTACATCAGAATGTCCTGAATTTTTCTCATTGACTAGATGGGGTGTCCTGCTATCACCCTGGAGTGATATGAGTCTTTGATACTGGACAGTTTTTGTTTTATTCTCATCTAAAAACAGGGATGATAGCTAATACAATAGAGATTTCAAAAATATTTTATTTTGAAACTCTACATCAGAATGTCCTGATTTTTTCTCATTGACTAGATGGGGTGTCCTGCTATCACCCTGGAGTGAGATAAGTCTTTGATACTGGAGAGATTTTGTTTTATTCTCATCTAAACAGAGAGGGATGATAGCTCATATATGAGATTTCAAAGGTCTTTTATTTTGAAACTCTACATCACAATGTCCTGATTTTTTCTGAGTGACTTGATGGGGTGTCCTGCTATCACCATGGAGTTAGATGAGTCTTTGATACTGGACAGTGTTTGTTTTATTCCCAACTAAATACAGGGATGATAGCTCATATATGAGATTTCAAAGGTATTTTATTTTGAAACTCTAAATCAGAATGTCCTGATTTTTTCTGAGTAACTAGGTGGGGTGTCCTGCTATCACCCTGGAGTGAGATGCGTCTTTGATACTGGACAGTCTTTGTTTTATTCTCATCTAAAAATAGGGATGATAGCTCATACAATAGAGATTTCAAAGGTATTTTATTTTGAAACTCTACATCAGAATGTCCTGATTTTTTCTGAGTGACTATGTGGCGTGTCCTGCTATCACCCTGGAGTGAGATCAGTCTTTGATACTTGAGAGTTTTTGTTTTATTCTCATCTAAACAGAGAGGGATTATAGCTCATATATGAGATTTCAAAGGTCTTTTATTTTGAAACTCTACATCAGAATGTCCTGATTCTCCCTGAGTGACTAGGTGGGGTGTCCTGCTATCACCCTGGAGTGAGATGAGTCTTTGATATTGGACAGTATTTGTTTTATTCTCATCTAAAAACAGGGATGATAGCTCATGCAATAGAGATTTCAAAGGTCTTTTATTTTGAAACTCTACATCAGAAAGTCCTGATTCTCCCTGAGTGACTAGGTGGGGTGTCCTGTTATCACCCAGAAGGAAAATGAGTATTTGATACTGGACAGTGTTTGTTTTATTTGTATCTAAATACAGAGGGATGATAGCTCATATATGAGATTTCAAAGGTCTTTTATTTTGAAACTCTACATCAGAATGTCCTGATTCTCCCTGAGTGACTAGGTGGGGTGTCATGCTATCACCCTGGAGTGAGATGAGTTTTTGATACTGGACAGTTATTGTTTTATTCTCATCTAAATAATGGGATGATAGCTCATATATGAGAATTCAAAGGTATTTTATTTTGAAACTCTATATCAGAATGTCCAGATTTTTTCTGAGTGACTAGATGGGGTGTCCTGCTATCACCCAGAAGGAAAATGAGTATTTGATACTGGACAGTGTTTGTTTTATTTGTATCTAAATACAGAGGGATGATAGCTCATATATGAGATTTCAAAGGTCTTTTATTTTGAAACTCTACATCAGAATGTCCTGATTCTCCCTGAGTGACTAGGTGGGGTGTCATGCTATCACCCTGGAGTGAGATGAGTTTTTGATACTGGACAGTTATTGTTTTATTCTCATCTAAATAATGGGATGATAGCTCATATATGAGAATTCAAAGGTATTTTATTTTGAAACTCTATATCAGAATGTCCAGTTTTTTTCTGAGTGACTAGATGGGGTGTCCTGCTATCACCCTGGAGTGAGATGAGTCTTTGATACTGGAGAGTTTTTGTTTTATTCTCATCTAAACAGAGAGGGATGATAGCTCATATATGAGATTTCAAAGGTCTTTTATTTTGAAACTGTACATCAGAATGTCCTTTTTTTTTTTCGGAGTGACTAGAAAGGGTGTCCTGCTATCACCATGGAGTGAGATGAGTCTTTGATACTGGACAGTCTTTGTTTTATTCTCATCTAAAAACAGGGATGATAGCTCATACAATAGAGATTTCAAAGGTCTTTTATTTTGAAACTCTACATCAGAAAGTCCTGATTCTCCCTGAGTGACTAGGTGGGGTGTCCTGTTATAACCCTGAAGGGAAATGAGTATTTGATACTGAACAGTTTTTGTTTTATTCTTATCTAAATACAGAGGGATGATAGCTCATATATGAGATTTCAAAGGTCTTTTATTTTGAAACTGTACATCAGAATGTCCTGATTCTCCCTGAGTGACTAGGTAGGGTTTCATGCTATCACCCTGCAGTGAGATGAGTCTTTGATACTGGACAGTTTTTGTTTTATTCTCATCTAAAAACAGGGATGATAGCTAATACAATAGAGATTTCAAAAATATTTTATTTTGAAACTCTACATCAGAATGTCCTGATTTTTTCTCAGTGACTAGATGGGGTGTCCTGCTATCACCCTGGAGTGAGATTAGTCTTTGATACTGGACAGTTTTTGTTTTATTCTCATCTAAAAACAGGGATGATAGCTAATACAATAGAGATTTCAAAAATATTTTATTTTGAAACTCTACATCAGAATGTCCTGATTTTTTCTCAGTGACTAGATGGGGTGTCCTGCTATCACCCTGGAGTGAGATGAGTCTTTGATACTGGAGAGTTTTTGTTTTATTCTCATCTAAACAGAGAGGGATGATAGCTCATATATGAGATTTCAAAGGTCTTTTATTTTGAAACTCTACATCAGAATGTCCTGATTTTTTCTGAGTGACTAGATGGGGTGTCCTGCTATCACCATGGAGTTAGATGAGTCTTTGATACTGGACAGTGTTTGTTTTATTCCCATCTAAAAACAGGGATGATAGCTCATATATGAGACTTCAAAGGTATTTTATTTTGAAACTCTAAATCAGAATATCCTGATTCTCCCTGAGTGACTAGGTGGGGTGTCCTGCTATCACCCTGGAGTGAGATGCGTCTTTGATACTGGACAGTTTGTGTTGTATTCTCACCTAAAAACAGGGATGATAGCTCATACAATAGAGATTTCAAAGGTATTTTATTTTGAAACTCTACATCAGAATGTCCTGATTTTTTCTGAGTGACTAGGTGGGGTGTCCTGTTATCACCCTGGAGTTTGATGAGTCTTTGATATTGGACAGTTATTGTTTTATTCTCATCTAAAAACAGGGATGATAGCTCATATATGAGACTTCAAAGGTATTTTATTTTGAAACTGTACATCAGAATGTCCTGATTCTCACTGAGTGACTAGGTGGGGTTTCATGCTATCACCCTGCAGTGAGATGAGTCTTTGATACTGGACAGTTTTTGTTTTATTCTCATCTAAAAACAGGGATGATAGCTAATACAATAGAAATTTCAAAAATATTTTATTTTGAAACTCTACATCAGAATGTCCTGATTTTTTCTCAGTGACTAGATGGGGTGTCCTGCTATCACCCTGGAGTGATATGAGTCTTTGATACTGGACAGTTTTTGTTTTATTCTCATCTAAAAACAGGGATGATAGCTAATACAATAGAGATTTCAAAAATATTTTATTTTGAAACTCTACATCAGAATGTCCTGATTTTTTCTCATTGACTAGATGGGGTGTCCTGCTATCACCCTGGAGTGAGATGAGTCTTTGATACTGGAGAGATTTTGTTTTATTCTCATCTAAACAGAGAGGGATGATAGCTCATATATGAGATTTCAAAGTTCTTTTATTTTGAAACTCTACATCACAATGTCCTGATTTTTTCTGAGTGACTTGATGGGGTGTCCTGCTATCACCATGGAGTTAGATGAGTCTTTGATACTGGACAGTGTTTGTTTTATTCCCAACTAAATACAGGGATGATAGCTCATATATGAGATTTCAAAGGTATTTTATTTTGAAACTCTAAATCAGAATGTCCTGATTTTTTCAGAGTAACTAGGTGGGGTGTCCTGCTATCACCCTGGAGTGAGATGCGTCTTTGATACTGGACAGTCTTTGTTTTATTCTCATCTAAAAACAGGGATGATAGCTCATACAATAGAGATTTCAAATGTATTTTATTTTGAAACTCTACATCAGAATGTCCTGATTTTTTTCTGAGTGACTAGATGGGGTGTCCTGCTATCACCCTGGAGTGAGATGAGTCTTTGATACTGGACAGTTTTTGTTTTATTCTCATCTAAAAACAGGGATGATAGCTCATGCAATAGAGATTTCAAAGGTCTTTTATTTTGAAACTGTACATCAGAATGTCCTGATTCTCCCTGAGTGACTAGGTGGGGTTTCCTGCTATCACCCTGGAGTGAGATGAGTTTTTGATATTGGACAGTATTTGTTTTATTCTAATCTAAAAACAGGGATGATAGCTCATATATGAGATTTCAAAGGTATTTTATTTTGAAACTGTACATCGGAATGTCCTGATTCTCACTGAGTGACTAGGTGGGGTTTCATGCTATCACCCTGCAGTGAGATGCGTCTTTGATACTGGACAGTTTTTGTTTTATTCTCATCTAAAAACAGGGATGATAGCTAATACAATAGAGATTTCAAAAATATTTTATTTTGAAACTCTACATCAGAATGTCCTGAATTTTTCTCAGTGACTAGATGGGGTGTCCTGCTATCACCCTGGAGTGAGATGAGTCTTTGATACTGGACAGTTTTGTTTTATTCTCATCTAAACAGAGAGGGATGATAGCTCATATATGAGATTTCAAAGGACTTTTATTTTGAAACTGTACATCAGAATGTCCATGTTTTTTTAGTGACTATGTGGCGTGTCCTGCTATCACCCTGGAGTGAGATGCGTCTTTGATACTGGACAGTCTTTGTTTTATTCTCATCTAAAAATAGGGATGATAGCTCATACAATAGAGATTTCAAAGGTATTTTATTTTGGAACTCTACATCAGAATGTCCTGATTCTCCCTGAGTGACTAGGTGGGGTGTCCTGCTATCACCCTGGAGTGAGATGCGTCTTTGATACTGGACAGTTTTTGTTTTATTCTCATCTAAATACAGGGATGATAGCTCATACAATAGAGATTTCAAATGTATTTTATTTTGAAACTCTACATCAGAATGTCCTGATTTTTTCTGAGTGACTAGATGGGGTGTCCTGCTATCACCCTGGAGTGAGATGAGTCTTTGATACTGGACAGTTTTTGTTTTATTCTCATCTAAAAACAGGGATGATAGCTCATGCAATAGAGATTTCAAAGGTCTTTTTATTTTGAAACTCTACATCAGAATGTCCTGATTCTCCCTGAGTGACTAGGTGGGGTTTCCTGCTATCACCCTGGAGTGAGATGAGTTTTTGATATTGGACAGTATTTGTTTTATTCTAATCTAAAAACAGGGATGATAGCTCATATATGAGACTTCAAAGGTATTTTATTTTGAAACTCTACATCAGAATGTCCTGATTTTTTGTGAGTGACTAGATGGGGTGTCCTGCTATCACCCTGGAGTGAGATGAGTCTTTGATACTGGACAGTGTTTGTTTTATTCCCATCTAAAAACAGGGATGATAGCTCATATATGAGATTTCAAAGGTATTTTATTTTGAAACTCTAAATCAGAATGTCCTGATTTTTTCTGAGTGACTAGGTGGGGTGTCCTGCTATCACCCTGGAGTGAGATGCGTCTTTGATACTGGACAGTCTTTATTTTATTCTCATCTAAAAATAGGGATGATAGCTCATACAATAGAGATTTCAAAGGTATTTTATTTTGAAACTCTACATCAGAATGTCCTGATTTTTTCTCAGTGACTAGATGGGGTGTCCTGCTATCACCCTGGAGTTAGATCAGTCTTTGATACTTGAGATTTTTTGTTTTATTCTCATCTAAACAGAGAGGGATTATAGCTCATATATGAGATTTCAAAGGTCTTTTATTTTGAAACTCTACATCAGAATGTCCTGATTTTTTCTCAGTGACTAGATGGGGTGTCCTGCTATCACCCTGGAGTGAGATGAGTCTTTGATACTGGAGAGATTTTGTTTTATTCTCATCTAAACAGAGAGGGATGATAGCTCATATATGAGATTTCAAAGGTCTTTTATTTTGAAACTCTACATCAGAAAGTCCTGATTCTCCCTGAGTGACTAGGTGGGGTGTCCTGTTATCACCCTGAAGGGAAATGAGTATTTGATACTGGACAGTGTTTGTTTTATTCTTATCTAAATACAGAGGGATGATAGCTCATATATGAGATTTCAAAGGTCTTTTATTTTGAAAATCTACTTCAGAATGTCCTGATTCTCCCTGAGTGACTAGGTGGGGTGTCATGCTATCACCCTGGAGTGAGATTAGGTTTTGATACTGGACAGTTATTGATTTATTCTCATCTAAAAACAGAGATGATAGCTCATGCAATAGAGATTTCAAAGGTCTTTTATTTTGAAACTCTACATCAGAAAGTCCTGATTCTCCCTGAGTGACTAGGTGGGGTGTCCTGTTATAACCCTGAAGGGAAATGAGTCTTTGATACTGGACAGTTTTTGTTTTATTCTTATCTAAATACAGAGGGATGATAGCTCATATATGAGATTTCAAAGGTCTTTTATTTTGAAACTCTACATCAGAATGTCCTGATTTTTTCTCAGTGACTAGATGGGGTGTCCTGCTATCACCCTGGACTGAGATGAGTCTTTGATACTGGACAGTCTTTGTTTTATTCTCATCTAAAAATAGGGATGATAGCTCATACAATAGAGATTTCAAAGGTATTTTATTTTGAAACTCTACATCAGAATGTCCTGATTTTTTCTCAGTGACTAGATGGGGTGTCCTGCTATCACCCTGGAGTTAGATCAGTCTTTGATACTTGAGAGTTTTTGTTTTATTCTCATCTAAACAGAGAGGGATTATAGCTCATATATGAGATTTCAAAGGTCTTTTATTTTGAAACTCTAAATCAGAATGTCCTGATTCTCCCTGAGTGACTAGATGGGGTGTCCTGCTATCACTCTGGAGTGAGATAAGTCTTTGATACTGGACAGTTTTTGTTTTATTCTCATCTAAAAACAGGGATGATAGCTCATGCAATAGAGATTGCAAAGGTCTTTTATTTTGAAACTGTACATCAGAATGTCCTGATTCTCCCTGAGTGACTAGGTGGGGTGTCCTGCTATCACCCTGGAGTGAGATGAGTCTTTGATATTGCACAGTATTTGTTTTATTCTCATCTAAAAACAGGGATGATAGCTCATGCAATAGAGATTGCAAAGGTCTTTTATTTTGAAACTGTACATCAGAATGTCCTGATTCTCCCTGAGTGACTAGGTGGGGTGTCCTGTTATCACCCAGAAGGTAAATGAGTATTTGATACTGGACAGTGTTTGTTTTATTTGTATCTAAATACAGAGGGATGATAGCTCATATATGAGATTTCAAAGGTCTTTTATTTTGAAACTCTACATCAAAATGTCCTGATTCTCCCTGAGTGACTAGGTGGGGTGTCATGCTATCACCCTGGAGTGAGATGAGTCTTTGATACTGGAGAGTTTTGTTTTATTCTCATCTAAACAGAGAGGGATGATAGCTCATATATGAGATTTCAAAGGTCTTTTATTTTGAAACTCTACATCAGAATGTCCTGATTTTTTCTGAGTGACTAGATGGGGTGTCCTGCTATCACCATGGAGTTAGATGAGTCTTTGATACTGGACAGTGTTTGTTTTATTCCCATCTAAAAACAGGGATGATACCTCATATATGAGACTTCAAAGGTATTTTATTTTGAAACTCTAAATCAGAATGTCCTGATTTTTTCTGAGTGACTAGGTGGGGTGTCCTGCTATCACCATGGAGTTAGATGAGTCTTTGATACTGGACAGTGTTTGTTTTATTCCCATCTAAAAACATGGATGATAGCTCATACAATAGAGATTTCAATGGTATTTTATTTTGAAACTCTACATCAGAAAGTCCTGATTCTCCCTGAGTGACTAGGTGGGGTGTCCTGTTATCACCCTGAAGGGAAATGAGTATTTGATACTGGACAGTGTTTGTTTTATTCTTATCTAAATACAGAGGGATGATAGCTCATATATGAGATTTCAAAGGTCTTTTATTTTGAAACTCTACTTCAGAATGTCCTGATTCTCCCTGAGTGACTAGGTGGCACCCCACCTCATGCTATCACCCTGGAGTGAGATTAGTTTTTGATACTGGACAGTTATTGATTTATTTCATCTAAAAAATGGGATGATAGCTCATATATGAGAATTCAAAGGTATTTTATTTTGAAACTCTACATCAGAATGTCCTGATTTTTTCTGAGTGACTTGATGGGGTGTCCTGCTATCACCATGGAGTTAGATGAGTCTTTGATACTGGACAGTGTTTGTTTTATTCCCATCTAAAAACAGGGATGATAGCTCATATATGAGATTTCAAAGGTATTTTATTTTGAAACTCTAAATCAGAATGTCCTGATTTTTTGTGAGTGACTAGGTGGGGTGTCCTGCTATCACCCTGGAGTGAGATGCGTCTTTGATACTGGACAGTTTTTGTTTTATTCTCATCTAAAAACAGGGATGATAGCTAATACAATAGAGATTTCAAAAATATTTTATTTTGAAACTCTACATCAGAATGTCATGAATTTTTCTCAGTGACTAGATGGGGTGTCCTGCTATCACCCTGGAGTGAGATGAGTCTTTGATACTGGACAGTTTTTGTTTTATTCTCATCTAAATACAGGGATGATAGCTAATACAATAGAGATTTCAAAAATATTTTATTTTGAAACTCTACATCAGAATGTCCTGATTCTCCCTGAGTGACTAGGTGGGGTGTCCTGTTATCACCCAGAAGGAAAATGAGTATTTGATACTGGACAGTGTTTGTTTTATTTGTATCTAAATACAGAGGGATGATAGCTCATATATGAGATTTCAAAGGTCTTTTATTTTGAAACTCTACATCAGAATTTCCTGATTCTCCCTGAGTGACTAGGTGGGGTGTCATGCTATCACCCTGGAGTGAGATGAGTTTTTGATACTGGACAGTTATTGTTTTATTCTCATCGAAATAATGGGATGATAGCTCATATATGATAATTCAAAGGTATTTTATTTTGAAACTCTACATCAGAATGTCCAGATTTTTTCTGAGTGACTAGATGGGGTGTCCTGCTATCACCCTGGAGTGAGATGAGTCTTTGATACTGGAGAGTTTTTGTTGTATTCTCATCTAAACAGAGAGGGATGATAGCTCATATATGAGATTTCAAAGGTCTTTTATTTTGAAACTCTACATCAGAATGTCCTGATTTTTTCTGAGTGACTAGATGGGGTGTCCTGCTATCACCATGGGGTTAGATGAGTCTTTGATACTGGAGAATTTTTGTTTTATTCTCATCTAAACAGAGAGGGATGATAGCTCATATATGAGATTTCAAAGGTATTTTATTTTGAAACTGTACATCAGAATGTCCTGATTTTTTGCTGAGTGACTAGATGGGGTGTCCTGCTATCACCCTGGAGTGAGATGAGTCTTTGATACTGGACAGTTTTTGTTTTATTCTCATCTAAAAACAGGGATGATAGCTCATGCAATAGAGATTTCAAAGGTCTTTTATTTTGAAACTGTACATCAGAATGTCCTGATTCTCCCTGAGTGACTAGGTGGGGTTTCCTGCTATCACCCTGGAGTGAGATGAGTTTTTGATATTGGAAAGTATTTGTTTTATTCTCATCTAAAAACAGGGATGATAGCTATTATATGAGACTTCAAAGGTATTTTATTTTGAAACTCTACATCAGAATGTCCTGATTTTTTCGGAGTGACTAGAAAGGGTGTCCTGCTATCACCATGGAGTGAGATGAGTCTTTGATACTGGACAGTCTTTGTTTTATTCTCATCTAAAAACAGAGATGATAGCTCATACAATAGAGATTTCAAAGGTCTTTTATTTTGAAACTCTACATCAGAAAGTCCTGATTCTCCCTGAGTGACTAGGTGGGATGTCCTGTTATAACCCTGAAGGGAAATGAGTATTTGATACTGGACAGTTTTTGTTTTATTCTTATCTAAATACAGAGGGATGATAGCTCATATATGAGACTTCAAAGGTATTTTATTTTGAAACTCTAAATCAGAATGTCCTGATTTTTTCTGAGTGACTAGGTGGGGTGTCCTGCTATCACCATGGAGTTAGATGAGTCTTTGATACTGGACAGTGTTTGTTTTATTCCCATCTAAAAACATGGATGATAGCTCATACAATAGAGATTTCAATGGTATTTTATTTTGAAACTCTACATCAGAAAGTCCTGATTCTCCCTGAGTGACTAGGTGGGGTGTCCTGTTATCACCCTGAAGGGAAATGAGTATTTGATACTGGACAGTGTTTGTTTTATTCTTATCTAAATACAGAGGGATGATAGCTCATATATGAGATTTCAAAGGTCTTTTATTTTGAAACTCTACTTCAGAATGTCCTGATTCTCCCTGAGTGACTAGGTGGCACCCCACCTCATGCTATCACCCTGGAGTGAGATTAGTTTTTGATACTGGACAGTTATTGATTTATTTCATCTAAAAAATGGGATGATAGCTCATATATGAGAATTCAAAGGTATTTTATTTTGAAACTCTACATCAGAATGTCCTGATTTTTTCTGATTGACTTGATGGGGTGTCCTGCTATCACCATGGAGTTAGATGAGTCTTTGATACTGGACAGTGTTTGTTTTATTCCCATCTAAAAACAGGGATGATAGCTCATATATGAGATTTCAAAGGTATTTTATTTTGAAACTCTAAATCAGAATGTCCTGATTTTTTGTGAGTGACTAGGTGGGGTGTCCTGCTATCACCCTGGAGTGAGATGCGTCTTTGATACTGGACAGTTTTTGTTTTATTCTCATCTAAAAACAGGGATGATAGCTAATACAATAGAGATTTCAAAAATATTTTATTTTGAAACTCTACATCAGAATGTCATGAATTTTTCTCAGTGACTAGATGGGGTGTCCTGCTATCACCCTGGAGTGAGATGAGTCTTTGATACTGGACAGTTTTTGTTTTATTCTCATCTAAATACAGGGATGATAACTAATACAATAGAGATTTCAAAAATATTTTATTTTGAAACTCTACATCAGAATGTCCTGATTCTCCCTGAGTGACTAGGTGGGGTGTCCTGTTATCACCCAGAAGGAAAATGAGTATTTGATACTGGACAGTGTTTGTTTTATTTGTATCTAAATACAGAGGGATGATAGCTCATATATGAGATTTCAAAGGTCTTTTATTTTGAAACTCTACATCAGAATTTCCTGATTCTCCCTGAGTGACTAGGTGGGGTGTCATGCTATCACCCTGGAGTGAGATGAGTTTTTGATACTGGACAGTTATTGTTTTATTCTCATCGAAATAATGGGATGATAGCTCATATATGAGAATTCAAAGGTATTTTATTTTGAAACTCTACATCAGAATGTCCAGATTTTTTCTGAGTGACTAGATGGGGTGTCCTGCTATCACCCTGGAGTGAGATGAGTCTTTGATACTGGAGAGTTTTTGTTGTATTCTCATCTAAACAGAGAGGGATGATAGCTCATATATGAGATTTCAAAGGTCTTTTATTTTGAAACTCTACATCAGAATGTCCTGATTTTTTCTGAGTGACTAGATGGGGTGTCCTGCTATCACCATGGGGTTAGATGAGTCTTTGATACTGGAGAGTTTTTGTTTTATTCTCATCTAAACAGAGAGGGATGATAGCTCATATATGAGATTTCAAAGGTATTTTATTTTGAAACTGTACATCAGAATGTCCTGATTTTTTGCTGAGTGACTAGATGGGGTGTCCTGCTATCACCCTGGAGTGAGATGAGTCTTTGATACTGGACAGTTTTTGTTTTATTCTCATCTAAAAACAGGGATGATAGCTCATGCAATAGAGATTTCAAAGGTCTTTTATTTTGAAACTGTACATCAGAATGTCCTGATTCTCCCTGAGTGACTAGGTGGGGTTTCCTGCTATCACCCTGGAGTGAGATGAGTTTTTGATATTGGACAGTATTTGTTTTATTCTCATCTAAAAACAGGGATGATAGCTCATATATGAGACTTCAAAGGTATTTTATTTTGAAACTCTACATCAGAATGTCCTGATTTTTTCGGAGTGACTAGATGGGGTGTCCTGCTATCACCCTGGAGTGAGATGAGTCTTTGATACTGGAAAGTTTTTGTTTTATTCTCATCTAAAAACAGGGATGATAGCTCATGCAATAGAGATTTCAAAGGTCTTTTATTTTGAAACCGTACATCAGAATGTCCTGATTCTCCTTGAGTGACTAGGTGGGGTTTCCTGCTATCACCCTGGAGTGAGATGAGTTTTTGATATTGGAAAGTATTTGTTTTATTCTCATCTAAAAACAGGGATGATAGCTCATATATGAGATTTCAAAGGTATTTTATTTTGAAACTCTAAATCAGAATGTCCTGATTTTTTGTGAGTGACTAGGTGGGGTGTCCTGCTATCACCCTGGAGTGAGATGCGTCTTTGATACTGGACAGTTTTTGTTTTATTCTCATCTAAAAACAGGGATGATAGCTAATACAATAGAGATTTCAAAAATATTTTATTTTGAAACTCTACATCAGAATGTCCTGAATTTTTCTCAGTGACTAGATGGGGTGTCCTGCTATCACCCTGGAGTGAGATGAGTCTTTGATACTGGACAGTTTTTGTTTTATTCTCATCTAAAAACAGGGATGATAGCTAATACAATAGAGATTTCAAAAATATTTTATTTTGAAACTCTACATCAGAATGTCCTGATTTTTTCTCATTGACTAGATGGGGTGTCCTGCTATCACCCTGGAGTGAGATGAGTCTTTGATACTGGAGAGATTTTGTTTTATTCTCATTTAAACAGAGAGTGATGATAGCTCATATATGAGATTTCAAAGGTATTTTATTTTGAAACTGTACATCAGAATGTCCTGATTTTTAGCTGAGTGACTAGATGGGGTGTCCTGCTATCACCCTGGAGTGAGATGAGTCTTTGATACTGGACAGTTTTTGTTTTATTCTCATCTAAAAACAGGGATGATAGCTCATGCAATAGAGATTTCAAAGGTCTTTTATTTTGAAACTGTACATCAGAATGTCCTGATTCTCCCTGAGTGACTAGGTGGGGTTTCCTGCTATCACCCTGGAGTGAGATGAGTTTTTGATATTGGACAGTATTTGTTTTATTCTCATCTAAAAACAGGGATGATAGCTCATATATGAGACTTCAAAGGTATTTTATTTTGAAACTCTACATCAAAATGTCCTGATTTTTTCGGAGTGACTAGATGGGGTGTCCTGCTATCACCCTGGAGTGAGATGAGTCTTTGATACTGGAAAGTTTTTGTTTTATTCTCATCTAAAAACAGGGATGATAGCTCATGCAATAGAGATTTCAAAGGTCTTTTATTTTGAAACCGTACATCAGAATGTCCTGATTCTCCCTGAGTGACTAGGTGGGGTTTCCTGCTATCACCCTGGAGTGAGATGAGTTTTTGATATTGGAAAGTATTTGTTTTATTCTCATCTAAAAACAGGGATGATAGCTATTATATGAGACTTCAAAGGTATTTTATTTTGAAACTCTACATCAGAATGTCCTGATTTTTTCGGAGTGACTAGAAAGGGTGTCCTGCTATCACCATGGAGTGAGATGAGTCTTTGATACTGGACAGTCTTTGTTTTATTCTCATCTAAAAACAGAGATGATAGCTCATACAATAGAGATTTCAAAGGTCTTTTATTTTGAAACTCTACATCAGAAAGTCCTGATTCTCCCTGAGTGACTAGGTGGGGTGTCCTGTTATAACCCTGAAGGGAAATGAGTATTTGATACTGGACAGTTTTTGTTTTATTCTTATCTAAATACAGAGGGATGATAGCTCATATATGAGACTTCAAAGGTATTTTATTTTGAAACTCTAAATCAGAATGTCCTGATTTTTTCTGAGTGACTAGGTGGGGTGTCCTGCTATCACCATGGAGTTAGATGAGTCTTTGATACTGGACAGTGTTTGTTTTATTCCCATCTAAAAACATGGATGATAGCTCATACAATAGAGATTTCAATGGTATTTTATTTTGAAACTCTACATCAGAAAGTCCTGATTCTCCCTGAGTGACTAGGTGGGGTGTCCTGTTATCACCCTGAAGGGAAATGAGTATTTGATACTGGACAGTGTTTGTTTTATTCTTATCTAAATACAGAGGGATGATAGCTCATATATGAGATTTCAAAGGTCTTTTATTTTGAAACTCTACTTCAGAATGTCCTGATTCTCCCTGAGTGACTAGGTGGCACCCCACCTCATGCTATCACCCTGGAGTGAGATTAGTTTTTGATACTGGACAGTTATTGATTTATTTCATCTAAAAAATGGGATGATAGCTCATATATGAGAATTCAAAGGTATTTTATTTTGAAACTCTACATCAGAATGTCCTGATTTTTTCTGAGTGACTTGATGGGGTGTCCTGCTATCACCATGGAGTTAGATGAGTCTTTGATACTGGACAGTGTTTGTTTTATTCCCATCTAAAAACAGGGATGATAGCTCATATATGAGATTTCAAAGGTATTTTATTTTGAAACTCTAAATCAGAATGTCCTGATTTTTTGTGAGTGACTAGGTGGGGTGTCCTGCTATCACCCTGGAGTGAGATGCGTCTTTGATACTGGACAGTTTTTGTTTTATTCTCATCTAAAAACAGGGATGATAGCTAATACAATAGAGATTTCAAAAATATTTTATTTTGAAACTCTACATCAGAATGTCATGAATTTTTCTCAGTGACTAGATGGGGTGTCCTGCTATCACCCTGGAGTGAGATGAGTCTTTGATACTGGACAGTTTTTGTTTTATTCTCATCTAAATACAGGGATGATAACTAATACAATAGAGATTTCAAAAATATTTTATTTTGAAACTCTACATCAGAATGTCCTGATTCTCCCTGAGTGACTAGTTGGGGTGTCCTGTTATCACCCAGAAGGAAAATGAGTATTTGATACTGGACAGTGTTTGTTTTATTTGTATCTAAATACAGAGGGATGATAGCTCATATATGAGATTTCAAAGGTCTTTTATTTTGAAACTCTACATCAGAATTTCCTGATTCTCCCTGAGTGACTAGGTGGGGTGTCATGCTATCACCCTGGAGTGAGATGAGTTTTTGATACTGGACAGTTATTGTTTTATTCTCATCGAAATAATGGGATGATAGCTCATATATGAGAATTCAAAGGTATTTTATTTTGAAACTCTACATCAGAATGTCCAGATTTTTTCTGAGTGACTAGATGGGGTGTCCTGCTATCACCCTGGAGTGAGATGAGTCTTTGATACTGGAGAGTTTTTGTTGTATTCTCATCTAAACAGAGAGGGATGATAGCTCATATATGAGATTTCAAAGGTATTTTATTTTGAAACTCTACATCAGAATGTCCTGATTTTTTCTGAGTGACTAGATGGGGTGTCCTGCTATCACCATGGGGTTAGATGAGTCTTTGATACTGGAGAGTTTTTGTTTTATTCTCATCTAAACAGAGAGGGATGATAGCTCATATATGAGATTTCAAAGGTATTTTATTTTGAAACTGTACATCAGAATGTCCTGATTTTTTGCTGAGTGACTAGATGGGGTGTCCTGCTATCACCCTGGAGTGAGATGAGTCTTTGATACTGGACAGTTTTTGTTTTATTCTCATCTAAAAACAGGGATGATAGCTCATGCAATAGAGATTTCAAAGGTCTTTTATTTTGAAACTGTACATCAGAATGTCCTGATTCTCCCTGAGTGACTAGGTGGGGTTTCCTGCTATCACCCTGGAGTGAGATGAGTTTTTGATATTGGACAGTATTTGTTTTATTCTCATCTAAAAACAGGGATGATAGCTCATATATGAGACTTCAAAGGTATTTTATTTTGAAACTCTACATCAGAATGTCCTGATTTTTTCGGAGTGACTAGATGGGGTGTCCTGCTATCACCCTGGAGTGAGATGAGTCTTTGATACTGGAAAGTTTTTGTTTTATTCTCATCTAAAAACAGGGATGATAGCTCATGCAATAGAGATTTCAAAGGTCTTTTATTTTGAAACCGTACATCAGAATGTCCTGATTCTCCTTGAGTGACTAGGTGGGGTTTCCTGCTATCACCCTGGAGTGAGATGAGTTTTTGATATTGGAAAGTATTTGTTTTATTCTCATCTAAAAACAGGGATGATAGCTCATATATGAGATTTCAAAGGTATTTTATTTTGAAACTCTAAATCAGAATGTCCTGATTTTTTGTGAGTGACTAGGTGGGGTGTCCTGCTATCACCCTGGAGTGAGATGCGTCTTTGATACTGGACAGTTGTTGTTTTATTCTCATCTAAAAACAGGGATGATAGCTAATACAATAGAGATTTCAAAAATATTTTATTTTGAAACTCTACATCAGAATGTCCTGAATTTTTCTCAGTGACTAGATGGGGTGTCCTGCTATCACCCTGGAGTGAGATGAGTCTTTGATACTGGACAGTTTTTGTTTTATTCTCATCTAAAAACAGGGATGATAGCTAATACAATAGAGATTTCAAAAATATTTTATTTTGAAACTCTAAATCAGAATGTCCTGATTTTTTCTCATTGACTAGATGGGGTGTCCTGCTATCACCCTGGAGTGAGATGAGTCTTTGATACTGGAGAGATTTTGTTTTATTCTCATTTAAACAGAGAGTGATGATAGCTCATATATGAGATTTCAAAGGTCTTTTATTTTGAAACTCTACATCACAATGTCCTGATTTTTTCTGAGTGACTTGATGGGGTGTCCTGCTATCACCATGGAGTTAGATGAGTCTTTGATACTGGACAGTGTTTGTTTTATTCCCATCTAAAAACAGGGATGATAGCTCATATATGAGATTTCAAAGGTATTTTATTTTGAAACTCTAAATCAGAATGTCCTGATTTTTTCTGAGTAACTAGGTGGGGTGTCCTGATATCACCCTGGAGTGAGATGCGTCTTTGATACTGGACAGTCTTTGTTTTATTCTCATCTAAAAATAGGGATGATAGCTCATACAATAGAGATTTCAAAGGTATTTTATTTTGAAACTCTACATCAGAATGTCCTGATTTTTTTCTGAGTGACTAGGTGGGGTGTCCTGCTATCACCCTGGAGTGAGATGAGTCTTTGATACTGGACAGTTTTGTTTTATTCTCATCTAAACAGAGAGGGATGATAGCTCATATATGAGATTTCAAAGGTCTTTTATTTTGAAACTGTACATCAGAATGTCCTGATTTTTTCTGAGTGACTAGGTGGCGTGTCCTGCTATCACCCTGGAGTAAGATCAGTCTTTGATACTTGAGAGTTTTTGTTTTATTCTCATCTAAACAGAGAGGGATTATAGCTCATATATGAGATTTCAAAGGTCTTTTATTTTGAAACTCTACATCAGAATGTCCTGATTCTCCCTGAGTGACTAGGTGGGGTGTCCTGTTATCACCCTGGAGTGAGATGCGTCTTTGATACTGGACAGTCTTTGTTTTATTCTCATCTAAAAATAGGGATGATAGCTCATACAATAGAGATTTCAAAGGTATTTTATTTTGAAACTCTACATCAGAATGTCCTGATTCTCCCTGAGTGACTAGGTGGGGTGTCCTGCTATCACCCTGGAGTGAGATGAGTCTTTGATACTGGACAGTTTTTGTTTTATTCTCATCTAAAAACAGGGATGATAGCTAATACAATAGATATTTCAAAGGTCTTTTATTTTGAAACTGTACATCAGAATGTCCTGATTCTCCATGAGTGACTAGGTGGGGTGTCCTGCTATCACCCTGGAGTGAGATGAGTCTTTGATATTGGACAGTATTTGTTTTATTCTCATCTAAAAACAGGGATGATAGCTCATGCAATAGAGATTTCAAAGGTCTTTTATTTTGAAACTCTACATCAGAAAGTCCTGATTCTCCCTGAGTGACTAGGTGGGGTGTCATGCTATCACCCTGGAGTGAGATGAGTTTTTGATACTGGACAGTTATTGTTTTATTCTCATCTAAATAATGGGATGATAGCTCATATATGAGAATTCAAAGGTATTTTATTTTAAAACTCTACATCAGAATGTCCAGATTTTTTCTGAGTGACTAGATGGGGTGTCCTGCTATCACCCTGGAGTGAGATGAGTCTTTGATACTTGAGAATTTTTGTTTTATTCTCATCTAAACAGAGAGGGATTATAGCTCATATATGAGATTACAAAGGTCTTTTATTTTGAAACTCTACATCAGAAAGTCCTGATTCTCCCTGAGTGACTTGATGGGGTGTCCTGTTATCACCCTGAACGGAAATGAGTATTTGATACTGGACAGTGTTTGTTTTATTCGTATCTAAATACAGAGGGATGATAGCTCATATATGAGATTTCAACGGTCTTTTATTTTGAAACTCTACTTCAGAATGTCCTGATTCTCCCTGAGTGACTAGGTGGCACCCCACCTCATGCTATCACCCTGGAGTGAGATTAGTTTTTGATACTGGACAGTTATTGATTTATTTCATCTAAAAAATGGGATGATAGCTCATATATGAGAATTCAAAGGTATTTTATTTTGAAACTCTACATCAGAATGTCCTGATTTTTTCTGAGTGACTAGATGGGGTGTCCTGCTATCACCCTGGAGTGAGATGAGTCTTTGATACTGGAGAGTTTTGTTTATAGCTCATATATGAGATTTCAAAGGTCTTTTATTTTGAAACTCTAAATCAGAATGTCCTGATTTTTTCTGAGTGACTAGATGGGGTGTCCTGCTATCATCATGGAGTTAGATGAGTCTTTGATACTGGACAGTGTTTGTTTTATTCCCATCTAAAAACAGGGATGATAGCTCATATATGAGACTTCAAAGGTATTTTATTTTGAAACTCTACATCAGAATGTCCTGATTTTTTCTGAGTGACTTGATGGGGTGTCCTGCTATCACCATGGAGTTAGATGAGTCTTTGATACTGGACAGTTTTTGTTTTATTCTCATCTAAAAACAGGGATGATAGCTCATACAATAGAGATTTCAAAGGTCTTTTATTTTGAAACTCTACATCAGAAAGTCCTGATTCTCCCTGAGTGACTAGGTGGGGTGTCCTGTTATCACCCTGAATGGAAATGAGTATTTGATACAGGACAGTGTTTGTTTTATTCTTATCTAAATACAGAGGGATGATAGCTCATATATGAGATTTCAAAGGTCTTTTATTTTGAAACTCTAATTCAGGATGTCCTGATTCTCCCTGAGTGACTAGGTGGCACCCCACCTCATGCTATCACCCTGGAGTGAGATGAGTCTTTGATACTGGACAGTGTTTGTTTTATTCTCATCTAAAAACAGGGATGATAGCTCATGCAATAGAGATTTCAAAGGTCTTTTATTTTGAAACTCTACATCAGAATGTCCTGATTCTCCCTGAGTGACTAGATGGGGTGTCCTGCTATCACCCTGGAGTGAGATGAGTCTTTGATACTGGACAGTTTTTGTTTTATTCTCATCTAAACAGAGAGGGATGATAGCTCATATATGAGATTTCAAAGGTATTTTATTTTGAAACTCTACATCAGAATGTCCTGATTCTCCCTGAGTGACTAGGTGGGGTGTCCTGCTATCACCCTGGAGTGAGATGCGTCTTTGATACTGGACAGTTTTTGTTTTATTCTCATCTAAAAACAGGGATGATAGCTCATACAATAGAGATTTCAAAGGTATTTTATTTTGAAACTCTACATCAGAATGTCCTGATTTTTTCTGAGTGACTAGATGGGGTGTCCTGCTATCACCCTGGAGTGAGATGAGTCTTTGATACGGGACAGTTTTTGTTTTATTCTCATCTAAAAACAGGGATGATAGCTCATACAATAGAGATTTCAAAGGTATTTTATTTTGAAACTCTACATCAGAATGTCCTGATTTTTTCTGAGTGACTAGGTGGGGTGTCCTGCTATCACCCTGGAGTGAGATGAGTCTTTGATACTGGACAGTTTTAGTTTTATTCTCATCTAAACAGAGAGGGATGATAGCTCATATATGAGATTTCAAAGGTCTTTTATTTTGAAACTGTACACCAGAATGTCCTGATTTTTTCTGAGTGACTAGATGGGGTTTCCTGCTATCACCCTGGAGTGAGATGAGTCTTTGATACTGGACAGTGTTTGTTTTATTCTCATCTAAAAACAGGGATGATAGCTCATGCAATAGAGATTTCAAAGGTCTTTTATTTTGAAACTGTACATCAGAATGTCCTGATTCTCCCTGAGTGACTAGGTGGGGTTTCCTGCTATCACCCTGGAGTGAGATGAGTTTTTTATATTGGACAGTATTTGTTTTATTCTCATCTAAAAACAGGGATGATAGCTCATATATGAGATTTCAAAGGTATTTTATTTTGAAACTCTAAATCAGAATGTCCTGATTTTTTGTGAGTGACTAGGTGGGGTGTCCTGCTATCACCCTGGAGTGAGATGCGTCTTTGATACTGGACAGTTTTTGTTTTATTCTCATCTAAAAACAGGGATGATAGCTAATACAATAGAGATTTCAAAAATATTTTATTTTGAAACTCTACATCAGAATGTCCTGAATTTTTCTCAGTGACTAGATGGGGTGTCCTGCTATCACCCTGGAGTGAGATGAGTCTTTGATACTGGACAGTTTTTGTTTTATTCTCATCTAAATACAGGGATGATAGCTAATACAATAGAGATTTCAAAAATATTTTATTTTGAAACTCTACATCACAATGTCCTGATTTTTTCTGAGTGACTTGATGGGGTGTCCTGCTATCACCATGGAGTTAGATGAGTCTTTGATACTGGACAGTGTTTGTTTTATTCCCATCTAAAATCAGGGATGATAGCTCATGCAATAGAGATTTCAAAGGTCTTTTATTTTGAAACTCTACATCAGAATGTCCTGATTCTCCCTGAGTGACTAGGTGGGGTGTCCTGTTATCACCCAGAAGGAAAATGAGTATTTGATACTGGACAGTGTTTGTTTTATTTGTATCTAAATACAGAGGGATGATAGCTCATATATGAGATTTCAAAGGTCTTTTATTTTGAAACTCTACATCAGAATTTCCTGATTCTCCCTGAGTGACTAGGTGGGGTGTCATGCTATCACCCTGGAGTGAGATGAGTTTTTGATACTGGACAGTTATTGTTTTATTCTCATCGAAAGAATGGGATGATAGCTCATATATGAGAATTCAAAGGTATTTTATTTTGAAACTCTACATCAGAATGTCCAGATTTTTTCTGAGTGACTAGATGGGGTGTCCTGCTATCACCCTGGAGTGAGATGAGTCTTTGATACTGGAGAGTTTTTGTTGTATTCTCATCTAAACAGAGAGGGATGATAGCTCATATATGAGATTTCAAAGGTCTTTTATTTTGAAACTGTACATCAGAATGTCCTGATTTTTTGCTGAGTGACTAGATGGGGTGTCCTGCTATCACCCTGGAGTGAGATGAGTCTTTGATACTGGACAGTTTTTGTTTTATTCTCATCTAAAAACAGGGATGATAGCTCATGCAATAGAGATTTCAAAGGTCTTTTATTTTGAAACTGTACATCAGAATGTCCTGATTCTCCCTGAGTGACTAGGTGGGGTTTCCTGCTATCACCCTGGAGTGAGATGAGTTTTTGATATTGGACAGTATTTGTTTTATTCTCATCTAAAAACAGGGATGATAGCTCATATATGAGACTTCAAAGGTATTTTATTTTGAAACTCTACATCAGAATGTCCTGATTTTTTCGGAGTGACTAGATGGGGTGTCCTGCTATCACCCTGGAGTGAGATGAGTCTTTGATACTGGAAAGTTTTTGTTTTATTCTCATCTAAAAACAGGGATGATAGCTATTATATGAGACTTCAAAGGTATTTTATTTTGAAACTCTACATCAGAATGTCCTGATTTTTTCGGAGTGACTAGAAAGGGTGTCCTGCTATCACCATGGAGTGAGATGAGTCTTTGATACTGGACAGTCTTTGTTTTATTCTCATCTAAAAACAGAGATGATAGCTCATACAATAGAGATTTCAAAGGTCTTTTATTTTGAAACTCTACATCAGAAAGTCCTGATTCTCCCTGAGTGACTAGGTGGGGTGTCCTGTTATAACCCTGAAGGGAAATGAGTATTTGATACTGGACAGTTTTTGTTTTATTCTTATCTAAATACAGAGGGATGATAGCTCATATATGAGATTTCAAAGGTCTTTTATTTTGAAACTGTAAATCAGAATGTCCTGATTCTCACTGAGTGACTAGGTGGGGTTTCATGCTATCACCCTGCAGTGAGATGCGTCTTTGATACTGGACAGTTTTTGTTTTATTCTCATCTAAAAACAGGGATGATAGCTAATACAATAGAGATTTCAAAAATATTTTATTTTGAAACTCTACATCAGAATGTCCTGAATTTTTCTCAGTGACTAGATGGGGTGTCCTGCTATCACCCTGGAGTGAGATGAGTCTTTGATACTGGAGAGTTTTTGTTGTATTCTCATCTAAACAGAGAGGGATGATAGCTCATATATGAGATTTCAAAGGTCTTTTATTTTGAAACTCTACATCAGAATGTCCTGATTTTTTCTGAGTGACTAGATGGGGTGTCCTGCTATCACCATGGGGTTAGATGAGTCTTTGATACTGGAGAGTTTTTGTTTTATTCTCATCTAAACAGAGAGGGATGATAGCTCATATATGAGATTTCAAAGGTATTTTATTTTGAAACTGTACATCAGAATGTCCTGATTTTTTGCTGAGTGACTAGATGGGGTGTCCTGCTATCACCCTGGAGTGAGATGAGTCTTTGATACTGGACAGTTTTTGTTTTATTCTCATCTAAATACAGGGATGATAGCTCATGCAATAGAGATTTCAAAGATCTTTTATTTTGAAACTCTACATCAGAAAGTCCTGATTCTCCCTGAGTGACTAGGTGGGGTGTCCTGTTATAACCCTGAAGGGAAATGAGTATTTGATACTGGACAGTTTTTGTTTTATTCTTATCTAAATACAGAGGGATGATAGCTCATATATGAGATTTCAAAGGTCTTTTATTTTGAAACTGTAAATCAGAATGTCCTGATTCTCACTGAGTGACTAGGTGGGGTTTCATGCTATCACCCTGCAGTGAGATGCGTCTTTGATACTGGACAGTTTTTGTTTTATTCTCATCTAAAAACAGGGATGATAGCTAATATAATAGAGATTTCAAAAATATTTTATTTTGAAACTCTACATCAGAATGTCCTGAATTTTTCTCAGTGACTAGATGGGGTGTCCTGCTATCACCCTGGAGTGAGATGAGTCTTTGATACTGGACAGTTTTTGTTTTATTCTCATCGAAATAATGGGATGATAGCTCATATATGAGAATTCAAAGGTATTTTATTTTGAAACTCTACATCAGAATGTCCAGATTTTTTCTGAGTGACTAGATGGGGTGTCCTGCTATCACCCTGGAGTGAGATGAGTCTTTGATACTGGAGAGTTTTTGTTGTATTCTCATCTAAACAGAGAGGGATGATAGCTCATATATGAGATTTCAAAGGTCTTTTATTTTGAAACTCTACATCAGAATGTCCTGATTTTTTCTGAGTGACTAGATGGGGTGTCCTGCTATCACCATGGGGTTAGATGAGTCTTTGATACTGGAGAGTTTTTGTTTTATTCTCATCTAAACAGAGAGGGATGATAGCTCATATATGAGATTTCAAAGGTATTTTATTTTGAAACTGTACATCAGAATGTCCTGATTTTTTGCTGAGTGACTAGATGGGGTGTCCTGCTATCACCCTGGAGTGAGATGAGTCTTTGATACTGGACAGTTTTTGTTTTATTCTCATCTAAAAACAGGGATGATAGCTCATGCAATAGAGATTTCAAAGGTCTTTTATTTTGAAACCGTACATCAGAATGTCCTGATTCTCCCTGAGTGACTAGGTGGGGTTTCCTGCTATCACCCTGGAGTGAGATGAGTTTTTGATTTTGGAAAGTATTTGTTTTATTCTCATCTAAAAACAGGGATGATAGCTATTATATGAGACTTCAAAGGTATTTTATTTTGAAACTCTACATCAGAATGTCCTGATTTTTTCGGAGTGACTAGAAAGGGTGTCCTGCTATCACCATGGAGTGAGATGAGTCTTTGATACTGGACAGTCTTTGTTTTATTCCCATCTAAAAACAGGGATGATAGCTCATATATGAGATTTCAAAGGTCTTTTATTTTGAAACTCTAAATCAGAATGTCCTGATTTTTTCTGAGTAACTAGGTGGGGTGTCCTGCTATCACCCTGGAGTGAGATGAGTCTTTGATACTGGACAGTTTTTGTTTTATTCTCATCTAAAAACAGGGAGGATAGCTCATACAATAGAGATTTCAAAGGTCTTTTATTTTGAAACTCTACATCAGAAAGTCCTGATTCTCCCTGAGTGACTAGGTGGGGTGTCCTGTTATCACCCTGAAGGGAAATGAGTATTTGATACTGGACAGTGTTTGTTTTATTCTTATCTAAATACAGAGGGATGATAGCTCATATATGAGATTTCAAAGGTCTTTTATTTTGAAACTCTACTTCAGAATGTCCTGATTCTCCCTGAGTGACTAGGTGGCACCCCACCTCATGCTATCACCCTGGAGTGAGATTCGTTTTTGATACTGGACAGTTATTGATTTATTTCATCTAAAAAATGGGATGATAGCTCATATATGAGATTTCAAAGGTCTTTTATTTTGAAACTCTACATCACAATGTCCTGATTTTTTCTGAGTGACTAGGTGGGGTGTCCTGATATCACCCTGGAGTGAGATGCGTCTTTGATACTGGACAGTCTTTGTTTTATTCTCATCTAAAAATAGGGATGATAGCTCATACAATAGAGATTTCAAAGGTATTTTATTTTGAAACTCTACATCAGAATGTCCTGATTTTTTCTGAGTGACTAGGTGGGGTGTCCTGCTATCACCCTGGAGTGAGATGAGTCTTTGATACTGGACAGTTTTGTTTTATTCTCATCTAAACAGAGAGGGATGATAGCTCATATATGAGATTTCAAAGGTCTTTTATTTTGAAACTGTACATCAGAATGTCCTGATTTTTTCTGAGTGACTAGGTGGCGTGTCCTGCTATCACCCTGGAGTAAGATCAGTCTTTGATACTTGAGAGTTTTTGTTTTATTCTCATCTAAACAGAGAGGGATTATAGCTCATATATGAGATTTCAAAGGTCTTTTATTTTGAAACTCTACATCAGAATGTCCTGATTCTCCCTGAGTGACTAGGTGGGGTGTCCTGTTATCACCCTGGAGTGAGATGCGTCTTTGATACTGGACAGTCTTTATTTTATTCTCATCTAAAAATAGGGATGATAGCTCATACAATAGAGATTTCAAAGGTATTTTATTTTGAAACTCTACATCAGAATGTCCTGATTCTCCCTGAGTGACTAGGTGGGGTGTCCTGCTATCACCCTGGAGTGAGATGAGTCTTTGATACTGGACAGTTTTTGTTTTATTCTCATCTAAAAACAGGGATGATAGCTAATACAATAGATATTTCAAAGGTCTTTTATTTTGAAACTGTACATCAGAATGTCCTGATTCTCCCTGAGTGACTAGGTGGGGTGTCCTGCTATCACCCTGGAGTGAGATGAGTCTTTGATATTGGACAGTATTTGTTTTATTCTCATCTAAAAACAGGGATGATAGCTCATGCAATAGAGATTTCAAAGGTCTTTTATTTTGAAACTCTACATCAGAAAGTCCTGATTCTCCCTGAGTGACTAGGTGGGTTGTCATGCTATCACCCTGGAGTGAGATGAGTTTTTGATACTGGACAGTTATTGTTTTATTCTCATCTAAATAATGGGATGATAGCTCATATATGAGAATTCAAAGGTATTTTATTTTGAAACTCTACATCAGAATGTCCAGATTTTTTCTGAGTGACTAGATGGGTTGTCCTGCTATCACCCTGGAGTGAGATGAGTCTTTGATACTTGAGAATTTTTGTTTTATTCTCATCTAAACAGAGAGGGATTATAGCTCATATATGAGATTACAAAGGTCTTTTATTTTGAAACTCTACATCAGAAAGTCCTGATTCTCCCTGAGTGACTTGATGGGGTGTCCTGTTATCACCCTGAACGGAAATGAGTATTTGATACTGGACAGTGTTTGTTTTATTCTTATCTAAATACAGAGGGATGATAGCTCATATATGAGATTTCAACGGTCTTTTATTTTGAAACTCTACTTCAGAATGTCCTGATTCTCCCTGAGTGACTAGGTGGCACCCCACCTCATGCTATCACCCTGGAGTGAGATTAGTTTTTGATACTGGACAGTTATTGATTTATTTCATCTAAAAAATGGGATGATAGCTCATATATGAGAATTCAAAGGTATTTTATTTTGAAACTCTACATCAGAATGTCCTGATTTTTTCTGAGTGACTAGATGGGGTGTCCTGCTATCACCCTGGAGTGAGATGAGTCTTTGATACTGGAGAGTTTTGTTTATAGCTCATATATGAGATTTCAAAGGTCTTTTATTTTGAAACTCTAAATCAGAATGTCCTGATTTTTTCTGAGTGACTAGATGGGGTGTCCTGCTATCATCATGGAGTTAGATGAGTCTTTGATACTGGACAGTGTTTGTTTTATTCCCATCTAAAAACAGGGATGATAGCTCATATATGAGACTTCAAAGGTATTTTATTTTGAAACTCTACATCAGAATGTCCTGATTTTTTCTGAGTGACTTGATGGGGTGTCCTGCTATCACCATGGAGTTAGATGAGTCTTTGATACTGGACAGTTTTTGTTTTATTCTCATCTAAAAACAGGGATGATAGCTCATACAATAGAGATTTCAAAGGTCTTTTATTTTGAAACTCTACATCAGAAAGTCCTGATTCTCCCTGAGTGACTAGGTGGGGTGTCCTGTTATCACCCTGAAGGGAAATGAGTATTTGATACTGGACAGTGTTTGTTTTATTCTTATCTAAATACAGAGGGATGATAGCTCATATATGAGATTTCAAAGGTCTTTTATTTTGAAACTCTAATTCAGGATGTCCTGATTCTCCCTGAGTGACTAGGTGGCACCCCACCTCATGCTATCACCCTGGAGTGAGATGAGTCTTTGATACTGGACAGTGTTTGTTTTATTCTCATCTAAAAACAGGGATGATAGCTCATGCAATAGAGATTTCAAAGGTCTTTTATTTTGAAACTCTACATCAGAATGTCCTGATTCTCCCTGAGTGACTAGATGGGGTGTCCTGCTATCACCCTGGAGTGAGATGAGTCTTTGATACTGGACAGTTTTTGTTTTATTCTCATCTAAACAGAGAGGGATGATAGCTCATATATGAGATTTCAAAGGTATTTTATTTTGAAACTCTACATCAGAATGTCCTGATTCTCCCTGAGTGACTAGGTGGGGTGTCCTGCTATCACCCTGGAGTGAGATGCGTCTTTGATACTGGACAGTTTTTGTTTTATTCTCATCTAAAAACAGGGATGATAGCTCATACAATAGAGATTTCAAAGGTATTTTATTTTGAAACTCTACATCAGAATGTCCTGATTTTTTCTGAGTGACTAGATGGGGTGTCCTGCTATCACTCTGGAGTGAGATGAGTCTTTGATACGGGACAGTTTTTGTTTTATTCTCATCTAAAAACAGGGATGATAGCTCATGCAATAGAGATTTCAAAGGTCTTTTATTTTGAAACTCTACATCAGAATGTCCTGATTTTTTCTGAGTGACTAGGTGGGGTGTCCTGCTATCACCCTGGAGTGAGATGAGTCTTTGATACTGGACAGTTTTAGTTTTATTCTCATCTAAACAGAGAGGGATGATAGCTCATATATGAGATTTCAAAGGTCTTTTATTTTGAAACTGTACACCAGAATGTCCTGATTTTTTCTGAGTGACTAGATGGGGTGTCCTGCTATCACCCTGGAGTGAGATGAGTCTTTGATACTGCTCAGTGTTTGTTTTATTCTCATCTAAAAACAGGGATGATAGCTCATGCAATAGAGATTTCAAAGGTCTTTTATTTTGAAACTGTACATCAGAATGTCCTGATTCTCCCTGAATGACTAGATGGGGTGTCCTGCAATCACCCTGGTGTGAGATGAGTCTTTGATACTGGACAGTTTTTGTTTTATTCTCATCTAAAAACAGGGATGATAGCTAATACAATAGAGACTTCAAAAATATTTTATTTTGAAACTCTACATCAGAATGTCCTGATTTTTTCTGAGTGACTAGATGGGGTGTCCTGCTATCACCATGGAGTTAGATGAGTCTTTGATACTGGACAGTGTTTGTTTTATTCCCATCTAAAAACAGGGATGATAGCTCATATATGAGATTTCAAAGGTATTTTATTTTGAAACTCTAAATCAGAATGTCCTGATTTTTTCTGAGAGACTAGGTGGGGTGTCCTGCTATCACTCTGGAGTGAGATGCGTCTTTGATACTGGACAGTCTTTGTTTTATTCTCATCTAAAAATAGGGATGATAGCTCATAGAATAGAGATTTCAAAGGTATTTCATTTTGAAACTCTACATCAGAATGTCCTGATTTTTTCTGAGTGACTAGGTGGGGTGTCTTGCTATCACCCTGGAGTGAGATGAGTCTTTGATACTGGACAGTTTTTGTTTTATTCTCATCTAAACAGAGAGGGATGATAGCTCATATATGAGATTTCAAAGGTCTTTTATTTTGAAACTGTACATCAGAATGTCCTGATTTTTTCTGAGTGACTAGGTGGCGTGTCCTGCTATCACCCTGGAGTGAGATCAGTCTTTGATACTTGAGAGTTTTTGTTTCATTCTCATCTAAACAGAGAGGGATTATATCTCATATATGAGATTTCAAAGGTCTTTTATTTTGAAACTCTACATCAGAATGTCCTGATTTTTTCTTTGTGACTAGATGGGGTGTCCTGCTATCACCCTTGAGTGAGATGCGTCTTTGATACTGGACAGTTTTTGTTTTATTCTCATCTAAAAACAGGGATGATAGCTCATACAATAGAGATTTCAAAGGTATTTTATTTTGAAACTCTACATCAGAATGTCCTGATTTTTTCTGAGTGACTAGATGGGGTGTCCTGCTATCACCCTTGAGTGAGATGCGTCTTTGATACTGGACAGTTTTTGTTTTATTCTCATCTAAAAACAGGGATGATAGCTCATACAATAGAGATTTCAAAGGTATTTTATTTTGAAACTCTACATCAGAATGTCATGATTTTTTCTGAGTGACTAGATGGGGTGTCCTGCTATCACCCTGGAGTGAGATGAGTCTTTGATACTGGACAGTTTTTGTTTTATTCTCATCTAAACAGAGAGGGATGATAGCTCATATATGAGATTTCAAAGGTCTTTTATTTTGAAACTCTACATCAGAATGTCCTGATTTTTTCTGAGTGACTAGGTGGGGTGTCCTGCTATCACCCTGGAGTTTGATGAGTCTTTCATATTGGACAGTTATTGTTTTATTCTCATCTAAAAACAGGGATGATAGCTCATATATGAGACTTCAAAGGTATTTTATTTTGAAACTGTACACCAGAATGTCCTGATTTTTTCTGAGTGACTAGATGGGCTGTCCTGCTATCACCCTGGAGTGAGATGAGTCTTTGATACTGGACAGTTTTTGTTTTATTCTCATCTAAATATATGGATGATAGCTCATACAATAGAGATTTCAAAGGTATTTTATTTTGAAACTCTACATCAGAATGTCCTGATTTTTTCTGAGTGACTAGGTGGGGTGTCCTGCTATCACCCTGGAGTGAGATGAGTCTTTGATACTGGACAGTTTTTGTTTTATTCTCATCTAAAAACAGGGATGAGAGCTCATACAATAGAGATTTCAAAGGTATTTTATTTTGAAACTCTACATCAGAATGTCCTGATTTTTTCTGAGTGACTAGATGGGGTGTCCTGCTATCACCCTGGAGTGAGATGAGTCTTTGATACGGGACATTTTTTGTTTTATTCTCATCTAAAAACAGGGATGATAGCTCATGCAATAGAGATTTCAAAGGTCTTTTATTTTGGAACTGTACTTCAGAATGTCCTGATTCTCCCTGAGTGTCTAGGTGGGGTGTCCTGCTATCACCCTGGAGTGAGATGAGTCTTTGATACTGGACAGTTTTTGTTTTATTCTCATCTAAACAGAGAGGGATGATAGCTCATATATGAGATTTCAAAGGTCTTTTATTTTGAAACTCTACATCAGAATGTCCTGATTCTCCCTGAGTGACTAGGTGGGGTGTCCCTGGAGTGAGATGAGTCTTTGATACTGGACAGTTTTTGTTTTATTCTCATCTAAAAACAGGGATGATAGCTCATACAATAGAGATTTCAAAGGTATTTTATTTTGAAACTCTACATCAGAATGTCCTGATTTTTTCTGAGTGACTAGGTGGGGTGTCCTGCTATCACCCTGGAGTTTGATGAGTCTTTGATATTGGACAGTTATTGTTTTATTCTCATCTAAAAACAGGGATGATAGCTCATATATGAGACTTCAAAGGTATTTTATTTTGAAACTGTACACCAGAATGTCCTGATTTTTTCTGAGTGACTAGATGGGGTGTCCTGCTATCACCCTGGAGTGAGATGAGTCTTTGATACTGGACAGTTTTTGTTTTATTCTCATCTAAACAGAGAGGGATGATAGCTCATATATGAGATTTCAAAGGTCTTTTATTTTGAAACTCTACATCAGAATGTCCTGATTTTTTCTGAGTGACTAGGTGGGGTGTCCTGCTATCACCCTGGAGTTTGATGAGTCTTTCATATTGGACAGTTATTGTTTTATTCTCATCTAAAAACAGGGATGATAGCTCATATATGAGACTTCAAAGGTATTTTATTTTGAAACTGTACACCAGAATGTCCTGATTTTTTCTGAGTGACTAGGTGGCGTGTCCTGCTATCACCCTGGAGTGAGATCAGTCTTTGATACTTGAGAATTTTTGTTTTATTCTCATCTGAACAGAGAGGTATTATAGCTCATATATGAGATTTCAAAGGTCTTTTATTTTGAAAATCTACATCAGAATGTCCTGATTCTCCCTGAGTGACTAGGTGGGGTGTCCCTGGAGTGAGATGAGTCTTTGATACTGGACAGTTTTTGTTTTATTCTCATCTAAAAACAGGGATGATAGCTCATACAATAGAGATTTCAAAGGTATTTTATTTTGAAACTCTACATCAGAATGTCCTGATTTTTTCTGAGTGACTAGATGGGGTGTCCTGCTATCACCCTGGAGTGAGATGCGTCTTTGATACTGGACAGTCTTTGTTTTATTCTCATCTAAAAATAGGGATGATAGCTCATAGAATAGAGATTTCAAAGGTATTTTATTTTGAAACTCTACATCAGAATGTCCTGATTTTTTCTGAGTGACTAGGTGGGGTGTCCTGCTATCACCCTGGAGTGAGATGAGTCTTTGATACTGGACAATTTTTGTTTTATTCTCATCTAAACAGAGAGGGATGATAGCTCATATATGAGATTTCAAAGGTCTTTTATTTTGAAAATGTACATCAGAATGTCCTGATTTTTTCTGAGTGACTAGGTGGCGTGTCCTGCTATCACCCTGGAGTGAGATCAGTCTTTGATACTTGAGAGTTTTTGTTTTATTCTCATCTAAACAGAGAGGGATTATAGCTCATATATGAGATTTCAAAGGTCTTTTATTTTGAAACTCTACATCAGAATGTCCTGATTCTCCCTGAGTGACTAGGTGGGGTGTCCTGCTATCACCCTGGAGTGAGATGCGTCTTTGATACTGGACAGTTTTTGTTTTATTCTCATCTAAAAACAGGGATGATAGCTCATACAATAGAGATTTCAAAGGTATTTTATTTTGAAACTCTACATCAGAATGTCCTGATTTTTTCTGAGTGACTAGATGGGGTGTCCTGCTATCACCCTGGAGTGAGATGCGTCTTTGATACTGGACAGTTTTTGTTTTATTCTCATCTAAAAACAGGGATGATAGCTCATACAATAGAGATTTCAAAGGTATTTTATTTTGAAACTCTACATCAGAATGTCCTGATTTTTTCTGAGTGACTAGATGGGGTGTCCTGCTATCACCCTTGAGTGAGATGCGTCTTTGATACTGGACAGTTTTTGTTTTATTCTCATCTAAACAGAGAGGGATGATAGCTCATATATGAGATTTCAAAGGTCTTTTATTTTGAAATTGTACATCAGAATGTCCTGATTTTTTCTGAGTGACTAGGTGGGGAGTCCTGCTATCACCCTGGAGTGAGATGAGTCTTTGATACGGGACAGTTTTTGTTTTATTCTCATCTAAAAACAGGGATGATAGCTCATGCAATAGAGATTTCAAAGGTCTTTTATTTTGAAACTGTAGTTCAGAATGTCCTGATTCTCCCTGAGTGACTAGGTGGCGTGTCCTGCTATCACCCTGGAGTGAGATGAGTCTTTGATACTGGACAGTTTTTGTTTTATTCTCATCTAAACAGAGAGGGATGATAGCTCATATATGAGATTTCAAAGGTCTTTTATTTTGAAAATGTACATCAGAATGTCCTGATTTTTTCTGAGTGACTAGGTGGCGTGTCCTGCTATCACCCTGGAGTGAGATCAGTCTTTGATACTTGAGAGTTTTTGTTTTATTCTCATCTAAACAGAGAGGGATTATAGCTCATATATGAGATTTCAAAGGTCTTTTATTTTGAAACTCTACATCAGAATGTCCTGATTCTCCCTGAGTGACTAGGTGGGGTGTCCTGCTATCACCCTGGAGTGAGATGCGTCTTTGATACTGGACAGTTTTTGTTTTATTCTCATCTAAAAACAGGGATGATAGCTCATACAATAGAGATTTCAAAGGTATTTTATTTTGAAACTCTACATCAGAATGTCCTGATTTTTTCTGAGTGACTAGATGGGGTGTCCTGCTATCACCCTGGAGTGAGATGCGTCTTTGATACTGGACAGTTTTTGTTTTATTCTCATCTAAAAACAGGGATGATAGCTCATACAATAGAGATTTCAAAGGTATTTTATTTTGAAACTCTACATCAGAATGTCCTGATTTTTTCTGAGTGACTAGATGGGGTGTCCTGCTATCACCCTTGAGTGAGATGCGTCTTTGATACTGGACAGTTTTTGTTTTATTCTCATCTAAAAACAGGGATGATAGCTCATACAATAGAGATTTCAAAGGTATTTTATTTTGAAACTCTACATCAGAATGTCCTGATTTTTTCTGAGTGACTAGATGGGGTGTCCTGCTATCACCCTGGAGTGAGATGAGTCTTTGATACTGGACAGTTTTTGTTTTATTCTCATCTAAACAGAGAGGGATGATAGCTCATATATGAGATTTCAAAGGTCTTTTATTTTGAAACTCTACATCAGAATGTCCTGATTTTTTCTGAGTGACTAGGTGGGGTGTCCTGCTATCACCCTGGAGTTTGATGAGTCTTTCATATTGGACAGTTATTGTTTTATTCTCATCTAAAAACAGGGATGATAGCTCATATATGAGACTTCAAAGGTATTTTATTTTGAAACTGTACACCAGAATGTCCTGATTTTTTCTGAGTGACTAGATGGGCTGTCCTGCTATCACCCTGGAGTGAGATGAGTCTTTGATACTGGACAGTTTTTGTTTTATTCTCATCTAAAAATAGGGATGATAGCTCATACAATAGAGATTTCAAAGGTATTTTATTTTGAAACTCTACATCAGAATGTCCTGATTTTTTCTGAGTGACTAGGTGGGGTGTCCTGCTATCACCCTGGAGTGAGATGAGTCTTTGATACGGGACATTTTTTGTTTTATTCTCATCTAAAAACAGGGATGATAGCTCATGCAATAGAGATTTCAAAGGTCTTTTATTTTGGAACTGTACTTCAGAATGTCCTGATTCTCCCTGAGTGTCTAGGTGGGGTGTCCTGCTATCACCCTGGAGTGAGATTAGTCTTTGATACTGGACAGTTTTTTTTTTATTCTCATCTGAACAGAGAGGGATGATAGCTCATATATGAGATTTCAAAGGTCTTTTATTTTGAAACTCTACATCAGAATGTCCTGATTCTCCCTGAGTGACTAGGTGGGGTGTCCCTGGAGTGAGATGAGTCTTTGATACTGGACAGTTTTTGTTTTATTCTCATCTAAAAACAGGGATGATAGCTCATACAATAGAGATTTCAAAGGTATTTTATTTTGAAACTCTACATCAGAATGTCCTGATTTTTTCTGAGTGACTAGGTTGGGTGTCCTGCTATCACCCTGGAGTTTGATGAGTCTTTGATATTGGACAGTTATTGTTTTATTCTCATCTAAAAACAGGGATGATAGCTCATACAATAGAGATTTCAAAGGTATTTTATTTTGAAACTCTACATCAGAATGTCCTGATTTTTTCTGAGCGACTAGATGGGGTGTCCTGCTATCACCCTGGAGTGAGATGAGTCTTTGATACGGGACATTTTTTGTTTTATTCTCATCTAAAAACAGGGATGATAGCTCATGCAATAGAGATTTCAAAGGTCTTTTATTTTGGAACTGTACTTCAGAATGTCCTGATTCTCCCTGAGTGTCTAGGTGGGGTGTCCTGCTATCACCCTGGAGTGAGATGAGTCTTTGATACTGGACAGTTTTTGTTTTATTCTCATCTAAACAGAGAGGGATGATAGCTCATATATGAGATTTCAAAGGTCTTTTATTTTGAAACTGTACATCAGAATGTCCTGATTTTTTCTGAGTGACTAGGTGGCGTGTCCTGCTATCACCCTGGACTGAGATCAGTCTTTGATACTTGAGAGTTTTTGTTTTATTCTCATCTGAACAGAGAGGTATTATAGCTCATATATGAGATTTCAAAGGTCTTTTATTTTGAAACTCTACATCAGAATGTCCTGATTCTCCCTGAGTGACTAGGTGGGGTGTCCCTGGAGTGAGATGAGTCTTTGATACTGGACAGTTTTTGTTTTATTCTCATCTAAAAACAGGGATGATAGCTCATACAATAGAGATTTCAAAGGTATTTTATTTGTAAACTCTACATCAGAATGTCCTGATTTTTTCTGAGTGACTAGGTGGGGTGTCCTGCTATCACCCTGGAGTTTGATGAGTCTTTGATACTGGACAGTGTTTGTTTTATTCTCATCTAAAAACAGGGATGATAGCTCATGCAATAGAGATTTCAAAGGTCTTTTATTTTGAAACTGTACATCAGAATGTCCTGATTCTCCCTGAGTGACTAGATGGGTTGTCCTGCTATCACCCTGGTGTGAGATGAGTCTTTGATACTGGACAGTTTTTGTTTTATTCTCATCTAAAAACAGGGATGAAAGCTAATACAATAGAGACTTCAAAAATATTTTATTTTGAAACTCTACATCAGAATGTCCTGATTTTTTCTGAGTGACTAGATGGGGTGTCCTGCTATCACCCTGGAGTGAGATGCGTCTTTGATACTGGACAGTCTTTGTTTTATTCTCATCTAAAAATAGGGATGATAGCTCATAGAATAGAGATTTCAAAGGTATTTTATTTTGAAACTCTACATCAGAATGTCCTGATTTTTTCTGAGTGACTAGGTGGGGTGTCCTGCTATCACCCTGGAGTGAGATGAGTCTTTGATACTGGACAATTTTTGTTTTATTCTCATCTAAACAGAGAGGGATGATAGCTCATATATGAGATTTCAAAGGTCTTTTATTTTGAAAATGTACATCAGAATGTCCTGATTTTTTCTGAGTGACTAGGTGGCGTGTCCTGCTATCACCCTGGAGTGAGATCAGTCTTTGATACTTGAGAGTTTTTGTTTTATTCTCATCTAAACAGAGAGGGATTATAGCTCATATATGAGATTTCAAAGGTCTTTTATTTTGAAACTCTACATCAGAATGTCCTGATTCTCCCTGAGTGACTAGGTGGGGTGTCCTGCTATCACCCTGGAGTGAGATGCGTCTTTGATACTGGACAGTTTTTGTTTTATTCTCATCTAAAAACAGGGATGATAGCTCATACAATAGAGATTTCAAAGGTATTTTATTTTGAAACTCTACATCAGAATGTCCTGATTTTTTCTGAGTGACTAGATGGGGTGTCCTGCTATCACCCTTGAGTGAGATGCGTCTTTGATACTGGACAGTTTTTGTTTTATTCTCATCTAAACAGAGAGGGATGATAGCTCATATATGAGATTTCAAAGGTCTTTTATTTTGAAATTGTACATCAGAATGTCCTGATTTTTTCTGAGTGACTAGGTGGGGAGTCCTGCTATCACCCTGGAGTGAGATGAGTCTTTGATACGGGACAGTTTTTGTTTTATTCTCATCTAAAAACAGGGATGATAGCTCATGCAATAGAGATTTCAAAGGTCTTTTATTTTGAAACTGTAGTTCAGAATGTCCTGATTCTCCCTGAGTGACTAGGTGGCGTGTCCTGCTATCACCCTGGAGTGAGATTAGTCTTTGATATTGGACAGTTATTGTTTTATTATCATCTAAAAACAGGGATGATAGCTCATATATGAGACTTCAAAGGTATTTTATTTTGAAACTGTACACCAGAATGTCCTGATTTTTTCTGAGTGACTAGACGGGGTGTCCTGCTATCACCCTGGAGTGAGATGAGTCTTTGATACTGGACAGTTTTTGTTTTATTCTCATCTAAAAATAGGGATGATAGCTCATACAATAGAGATTTCAAAGGTATTTTATTTTGAAACTCTACATCAGAATGTCCTGATTTTTTCTGAGTGACTAGATGGGGTGTCCTGCTATCACCCTGGAGTGAGATGAGTCTTTCATACGAGACATTCTTTGTTTAATTCTCATCTAAAAACAGGGATGATAGCTCATGCAATAGAGATTTCAAAGGTCTTTTATTTTGAAACTGTACATCAGAAAGTCCTGATTCTCCCTGAGTGACTAGGTGGGGTGTCCTGCTATCACCCTGGAGTGAGATCAGTCTTTGATACTTGAGAGTTTTTGTTTTATTCTCATCTAAACAGAGAGGGATTATAGCTCATATATGAGATTTCAAAGGTCTTTTATTTTGAAACTCTACATCAGAATGTCCTGATCTTTTCTGAGTGACTAGGTGGGGAGTCCTGCTATCACCCTGGAGTGAGATGAGTCTTTGATACGGGACAGTTTTTGTTTTATTCTCATCTAAAAACAGGGATGATAGCTCATGCAATAGAGATTTCAAAGGTCTTTTATTTTGAAACTGTAGTTCAGAATGTCCTGATTCTCCCTGAGTGACTAGGTGGCGTGTCCTGCTATCACCCTGGAGTGAGATCAGTCTTTGATACTTGAGAGTTTTTGTTTTATTCTCATCTAAACAGAGAGGTATTATAGCTCATATATGAGATTTCAAAGGTCTTTTATTTTGAAACTCTACATCAGAATGTCCTGATTCTCCCTGAGTGACTAGGTGGGGTGTCCCTGGAGTGAGATGAGTCTTTGATACTGGACAGTTTTTGTTTTATTCTCATCTAAAAACAGGGATGATAGCTCATACAATAGAGATTTCAAAGGTATTTTATTTTGAAACTCTACATCAGAATGTCCTGATTTTTTCTGAGTGACTAGGTGGGGTGTCCTGCTATCACCCTGGAGTGAGATGAGTCTTTGATACTGGACAGTTTTTGTTTTATTCTCATCTAAAAACAGGGATGATAGCTCATACAATAGAGATTTCAAAGGTATTTTATTTTGAAACTCTACATCAGAATGTCCTGATTTTTTCTGAGTGACTAGATGGGGTGTCCTGCTATCACCCTGGAGTGAGATGAGTCTATGATACGGGACAGTTTTTGTTTTATTCTCATCTAAAAACAGGGATGATAGCTCATGCAATAGAGATTTCAAAGGTCTTTTATTTTGAAACTGTACTTCAGAATGTCCTGATTCTCCCTGAGTGACTAGGTGGGGTGTCCTGCTATCACCCTGGAGTGAGATGCGTCTTTGATACTGGACAGTTTTTGTTTTATTCTCATCTAAACAGAGAGGGATGATAGCTCATATATGAGATTTCAAAGGTCTTTTATTTTGAAATTGTACATCAGAATGTCCTGATTTTTTCTGAGTGACTAGGTGGGGAGTCCTGCTATCACCCTGGAGTGAGATGAGTCTTTGATACGGGACAGTTTTTGTTTTATTCTCATCTAAAAACAGGGATGATAGCTCATACAATAGAGATTTCAAAGGTATTTTATTTTGAAACTCTACATCAGAATGTCCTGATTTTTTCTGAGTGACTAGATGGGGTGTCCTGCTATCACCCTGGAGTGAGATGCGTCTTTGATACTGGAGAGTTTTTGTTTTATTCTCATCTAAAAACAGGGATGATAGCTCATACAATAGAGATTTCAAAGGTATTTTATTTTGAAACTGTAGTTCAGAATGTCCTGATTCTCCCTGAGTGACTAGGTGGCGTGTCCTGCTATCACCCTGGAGTGAGATCAGTCTTTGATACTTGAGAGTTTTTGTTTTATTCTCATCTAAACAGAGAGGTATTATAGCTCATATATGAGATTTCAAAGGTCTTTTATTTTGAAACTCTACATCAGAATGTCCTGATTCTCCCTGAGTGACTAGGTGGGGTGTCCCTGGAGTGAGATGAGTCTTTGATACTGGACAGTTTTTGTTTTATTCTCATCTAAAAACAGGGATGATAGCTCATATATGAGACTTCAAAGGTATTTTATTTTGAAACTGTACACCAGAATGTCCTGATTTTTTCTGAGTGACTAGATGGGGTGTCCTGCTATCACCCTGGAGTGAGATGAGTCTTTGATACTGGACAGTTTTTGTTTTATTCTCATCTAAACAGAGAGGGATGATAGCTCATATATGAGATTTCAAAGGTCTTTTATTTTGAAACTCTACATCAGAATGTCCTGATTTTTTCTGAGTGACTAGGTGGGGTGTCCTGCTATCACCCTGGAGTTTGATGAGTCTTTCATATTGGACAGTTATTGTTTTATTCTCATCTAAAAACAGGGATGATAGCTCATATATGAGACTTCAAAGGTATTTTATTTTGAAACTGTACACCAGAATGTCCTGATTTTTTCTGAGTGACTAGATGGGGTGTCCTGCTATCACCCTGGAGTGAGATGAGTCTTTGATACTGGACAGTTTTTGTTTTATTCTCATCTAAAAATAGGGATGATAGCTCATACAATAGAGATTTCAAAGGTATTTTATTTTGAAACTCTACATCAGAATGTCCTGATGTTTTCTGAGTGACTAGATGGGGTGTCCTGCTATCACCCTGGAGTGAGATGAGTCTTTGATACGAGACATTCTTTGTTTAATTCTCATCTAAAAACAGGGATGATAGCTCATGCAATAGAGATTTCAAAGGTCTTTTATTTTGGAACTGTACATCAGAAAGTCCTGATTCTCCCTGAGTGACTAGGTGGGGTGTCCTGCTATCACCCTGGAGTGAGATGAGTCTTTGATACTGGACAGTTTTTGTTTTATTCTCATCTAAACAGAGAGGGATGATAGCTCATATATGAGATTTCAAAGGTCTTTTATTTTGAAACTGTACATCAGAAAGTCCTGATTCTCCCTGAGTGACTAGGTGGGGTGTCCTGCTATCACCCTGGAGTGAGATGAGTCTTTGATACTGGACAGTTTTTGTTTTATTCTCATCTAAACAGAGAGGGATGATAGCTCATATATGAGATTTCAAAGGTCTTTTATTTTGAAACTGTACATCAGAATGTCCTGATTTTTTCTGAGTGACTAGGTGGCGTGTCCTGCTATCACCCTGGAGTGAGATCAGTCTTTGATACTTGAGAGTTTTTGTTTTATTCTCATCTAAACAGAGAGGTATTATAGCTCATATATGAGATTTCAAAGGTCTTTTATTTTGAAACTCTACATCAGAATGTCCTGATTCTCCCTGAGTGACTAGGTGGGGTGTCCCTGGAGTGAGATGAGTCTTTGATACTGGACAGTTTTTGTTTTATTCTCATCTAAAAACAGGGATGATAGCTAATACAATAGAGACTTCAAAAATATTTTATTTTGAAACTCTAGATCAGAATGTCCTGATTTTTTCTGAGTGACTAGATGGGGTGTCCTGCTATCACCCTGGAGTGAGATGCGTCTTTGATACTGGACAGTCTTTGTTTTATTCTCATCTAAAAATAGGGATGATAGCTCATAGAATAGAGATTTCAAAGGTATTTTATTTTGAAACTCTACATCAGAATGTCCTGATTTTTTCTGAGTGACTAGGTGGGGTGTCCTGCTATCACCCTGGAGTGAGATGAGTCTTTGATACTGGACAGTTTTTGTTTTATTCTCATCTAAACAGAGAGGGATGATAGCTCATATATGAGATTTCAAAGGTCTTTTATTTTGAAAATGTACATCAGAATGTCCTGATTTTTTCTGAGTGACTAGGTGGCGTGTCCTGCTATCACCCTGGAGTTTGATGAGTCTTTGATATTGGACAGTTTTTGTTTTATTCTCATCTAAAAACAGGGATGATAGCTCATACAATAGAGATTTCAAAGGTATTTTATTTTGAAACTCTACATCAGAATGTCCTGATTTTTTCTGAGTGACTAGATGGGGTGTCCTGCTATCACCCTGGAGTGAGATGCGTCTTTGATACTGGACAGTTTTTGTTTTATTCTCATCTAAAAACAGGGATGATAGCTCATACAATAGAGATTTCAAAGGTATTTTATTTTGAAACTCTACATCAGAATGTCCTGATTTTTTCTGAGTGACTAGATGGGGTGTCCTGCTATCACCCTGGAGTGAGATGAGTCTTTGATACTGGACAGTTTTTGTTTTATTCTCATCTAAACAGAGAGGGATGATAGCTCATATATGAGATTTCAAAGGTCTTTTATTTTGAAACTGTACATCAGAAAGTCCTGATTCTCCCTGAGTGACTAGGTGGGGTCTCCTGCTATCACCCTTGAGTGAGATGAGTCTTTGATACTGGACAGTTTTTGTTTTATTCTCATCTAAACAGAGAGGGATGATAGCTCATATATGAGATTTCAAAGGTCTTTTATTTTGAAACTGTACATCAGAATGTCCTGATTTTTTCTGAGTGACTAGGTGGGTTGTCGTGCTATCACCCTGGAGTTTGATGAGTCTTTGATACTGGACAGTTTTTTTTTTATTCTCATCTAAAAACAGGGATGATAGCTCATACAACAGAGATTTCAAAGGTATTTTATTTTGAAACTCTACATCAGAATGTCCTGTTTTTTTCTGAGTGACTAGATGGGGTGTCCTGCTATCACCCTGGAGTGAGATGCGTCTTTGATACTGGACAGTTTTTGTTTTATTCTCATCTAAAAACAGGGATGATAGCTCATACAATAGAGATTTCAAAGGTATTTTATTTTGAAACTCTACATCAGAATGTCCTGATTTTTTCTGAGTGACTAGATGGGGTGTCCTGCTATCACCATGGAGTGAGATGAGTCTTTGATACGGGACAATTTTTGTTGTATTCTCATCTAAAAACAGTGATGATAGCTCATGCAATAGAGATTTCAAAGGTCTTTTATTTTGAAACTGTACTTCAGAATGTCCTGATTCTCCCTGAGTGACTAGGTGGGGTGTCCTGCTATCACCCTGGAGTGAGATGAGTCTTTGATACTGGACAGTTTTTGTTTTATTCTCATCTAAACAGAGAGGGATGATAGCTCATATATGAGATTTCAAAGGTCTTTTATTTTGAAACTGTAAACAGAATGTCCTGATTTTTTCTGAGTGACTAGGTTGGGTGTCCTGCTATCACCCTGGAGTTTGATGAGTCTTTGATATTGGACAGTTATTGTTTTATTCTCATCTAAAAATAGGGATGATAGCTCATACAATAGAGATTTCAAAGGTATTTTATTTTGAAACTCTACATCAGAATGTCCTGATTTTTTCTGAGTGACTAGGTGGGGTGTCCTGCTATCACCCTGGAGTGAGATGAGTCTTTGATACTGGACAGTTTTTGTTTTATTCTCATCTAAACAGAGAGGGATGATAGCTCATATATGAGATTTCAAAGGTCTTTTATTTTGAAACTGTACATCAGAATGTCCTGATTTTTTCTGAGTGACTAGGTGGCGTGTCCTGCTATCACCCTGGAGTGAGATCAGTCTTTGATGCTTGAGAGTTTTTGTTTTATTCTCATCTAAACAGAGAGGGATATAGCTAATATATGAGATTTCAAAGGTCTTTTATTTTGAAACTCTACATCAGAATGTCCTGATTTTTTCTGAGTGACTAGATGGGGTGTCCTGCTATCACCCTGGAGTGAGATGAGTCTTTGATACGGGACAATTTTTGTTTTATTCTCATCTAAAAACAGGGATATTAGCTCATGCAATAGAGATTTCAAAGGTCTTTTATTTTGAAACTTTACTTCAGAATGTCCTGATTCTCCCTGAGTGACTAGGTGGGGAGTCCTGCTATCACCCTGGAGTTTGTTGAGTCTTTGATATTGGACAGTTATTGTTTTATTCTCATCTAAATACAGGGATGATAGCTCATATATGAGACTTCAAAGGTATTTTATTTTGAAACTGTACACCAGAATGTCCTGATTTTTTCTGAGTGACTAGATGGGGTGTCCTGCTATCACCCTGGAGTGAGATGAGTCTTTGATACGAGACATTCTTTGTTTAATTCTCATCTAAAAACAGGGATGATAGCTCATGCAATAGAGATTTCAAAGGTCTTTTATTTTGGAACTGTACATCAGAAAGTCCTGATTCTCCCTGAGTGACTAGGTGGGGTGTCCTGCTATCACCCTGGAGTGAGATGAGTCTTTGATACTGGACAGTTTTTGTTTTATTCTCATCTAAACAGAGAGGGATGATAGCTCATATATGAGATTTCAAAGGTCTTTTATTTTGAAACTGTACATCAGAATGTCCTGATTTTTTCTGAGTGACTAGGTGGCGTGTCCTGCTATCACCCTGGAGTGAGATCAGTCTTTGATACTTGAGAGTTTTTGTTTTATTCTCATCTAAACAGAGAGGGATGATAGCTCATATATGAGATTTCAAAGGTCTTTTATTTTGAAACTCTACATCAGAATGTCCTGATTCTCCCTGAGTGACTAGGTGGGGTGTCCCTGGAGTGAGATGAGTCTTTGATACTGGACAGTTTTTGTTTTATTCTCATCTAAAAACAGGGATGATAGCTCATACAATAGAGATTTCAAAGGTCTTTTATTTTGAAACTCTACATCAGAATGTCCTGATTTTTTCTGAGTGACTAGGTGGGGTGTCCTGCTATCACCCTGGAGTTTGATGAGTCTTTGATATTGGACAGTTATTGTTTTATTCTCATCTAAAAACAGGGATGATAGCTCATATATGAGACTTCAAAGGTATTTTATTTTGAAACTGTACATCAGAATGTCCTGATTCTCCCTGAGTGACTAGATGGGTTGTCCTGCTATCACCCTGGTGTGAGATGAGTCTTTGATACTGGACAGTTTTTGTTTTATTCTCATCTAAAAACAGGGATGATAGCTAATACAATAGAGACTTCAAAAATATTTTATTTTGAAACTCTAGATCAGAATGTCCTGATTTTTTCTGAGTGACTAGATGGGGTGTCCTGCTATCACCCTGGAGTGAGATGCGTCTTTGATACTGGACAGTCTTTGTTTTATTCTCATCTAAAAATAGGGATGATAGCTCATAGAATAGAGATTTCAAAGGTATTTTATTTTGAAACTCTACATCAGAATGTCCTGATTTTTTCTGAGTGACTAGGTGGGGTGTCCTGCTATCACCCTGGAGTGAGATGAGTCTTTGATACTGGACAGTTTTTGTTTTATTCTCATCTAAACAGAGAGGGATGATAGCTCATATATGAGATTTCAAAGGTCTTTTATTTTGAAAATGTACATCAGAATGTCCTGATTCTCCCTGAGTGACTAGGTGGGGTGTCCTGCTATCACCCTGGAGTGAGATGCGTCTTTGATACTGGACAGTTTTTGTTTTATTCTCATCTAAAAACAGGGATGATAGCTCATACAATAGAGATTTCAAAGGTATTTTATTTTGAAACTCTACATCAGAATGTCCTGATTTTTTCTGAGTGACTAGATGGGGTGTCCTGCTATCACCCTGGAGTGAGATGCGTCTTTGATACTGGACAGTTTTTGTTTTATTCTCATCTAAAAACAGGGATGATAGCTCATACAATAGAGATTTCAAAGGTATTTTATTTTGAAACTCTACATCAGAATGTCCTGATTTTTTCTGAGTGACTAGATGGGGTGTCCTGCTATCACCCTTGAGTGAGATGCGTCTTTGATACTGGACAGTTGTTGTTTTATTCTCATCTAAACAGAGAGGGATGATAGCTCATATATGAGATTTCAAAGGTCTTTTATTTTGAAACTCTACATCAGAATGTCCTGATTTTTTCTGAGTGACTAGGTGGGGTGTCCTGCTATCACCCTGGAGTTTGATGAGTCTTTCATATTGGACAGTTATTGTTTTATTCTCATCTAAAAACAGGGATGATAGCTCATATATGAGACTTCAAAGGTATTTTATTTTGAAACTGTACACCAGAATGTCCTGATTTTTTTCTGAGTGACTAGATGGGGTGTCCTGCTATCACCCTGGAGTGAGATGAGTCTTTGATACTGGACAGTTTTTGTTTTATTCTCATCTAAAAACAGGGATGATAGCTCATACAATAGAGATTTCAAAGGTATTTTATTTTGAAACTCTACATCAGAATGTCCTGATTTTTTCTGAGTGACTAGATGGGGTGTCTTGCTATCACCCTGGAGTGAGATGAGTCTTTGATACTGGACAGTTTTTGTTTTATTCTCATCTAAACAGAGAGGGATGATAGCTCATATATGAGATTTCAAAGGTCTTTTATTTTGAAACTGTACATCAGAAAGTCCTGATTCTCCCTGAGTGACTAGGTGGGGTCTCCTGCTATCACCCTGGAGTGAGATGAGTCTTTGATACTGGACAGTCTTTGTTTTATTCTCATCTAAAAATAGGGATGATAGCTCATACAATAGAGATTTCAAAGGTATTTTATTTTGAAACTCTACATCAGAATGTCCTGTTATTTTATGAGTGACTAGGTGGGGTGTCCTGCTATCACCCTGGAGTGAGATGAGTCTTTGATACTTGAGAGTTTTTGTTTTATTCTCATCTAAAAACAGGGATGATAGCTCATGCAATAGAGATTTCAAAGGTCTTTTATTTTGAAACTGTACTTCAGAATGTCCTGATTCTCCCTGAGTGACTAGGTGGGGAGTCCTGCTATCACCCTGGAGTGAGATGAGTCTTTGATATTGGACAGTATTTGTTTTATTCTCATCTAAAAACAGGGATGATAGCTCATGCAATAGAGATTTCAAAGGTCTTTTATTTTGAAACTCTACATCAGAAAGTCCTGATTCTCCCTGAGTGACTAGGTGGGGTGTCCTGCTATCACCCTGGAGTGAGATGAGTCTTTGATACTGGACAGTTTTTGTTTTATTCTCATCTAAACAGAGAGGGATGATAGCTCATATATGAGATTTCAAAGGTCTTTTATTTTGAAACTGTACATCAGAATGTCCTGATTTTTTCTGAGTGACTAGGTGGCGTGTCCTGCTATCACCCTGGAGTGAGATCAGTCTTTGATACTTGAGAGTTTTTGTTTTATTCTCATCTAAACAGAGAGGGATTATAGCTCATATATGAGATTTCAAAGGTCTTTTATTTTGAAACTCTACATCAGAATGTCCTGATTCTCCCTGAGTGACTAGTTGGGGTGTCCTGCTATCACCCTGGAGTGAGATGCGTCTTTGATACTGGACAGTTTTTGTTTTATTCTCATCTAAAAACAGGGATGATAGCTCATACAATAGAGATTTCAAAGGTATTTTATTTTGAAACTCTAAATCAGAATGTCCTGATTTTTTCTGAGTGACTAGATGGGGTGTCCTGCTATCACCCTGGAGTGAGATGCGTCTTTGATACTGGACAGTTTTTGTTTTATTCTCATCTAAAAACAGGGATGATAGCTCATACAATAGAGATTTCAAAGGTATTTTATTTTGAAACTCTAAATCAGAATGTCCTGATTTTTTCTGAGTGACTAGATGGGGTGTCCTGCTATCACCCTTGAGTGAGATGCGTCTTTGATACTGGACAGTCTTTGTTTTATTCTCATCTAAAAACAGGGATGATAGCTCATACAATAGAGATTTCAAAGGTATTTTATTTTGAAACTCTACATCAGAATGTCCTGATTTTTTCTGAGTGACTAGATGGGGTGTCCTGCTATCACCCTGGAGTGAGATGAGTATTTGATACTGGACAGTTTTTGTTTTATTCTCATCTAAACAGAGAGGGATGATAGCTCATATATGAGATTTCAAAGGTCTTTTATTTTGAAACTCTACATCAGAATGTCCTGATTTTTTCTGAGTGACTAGGTGGGGTGTCCTGCTATCACCCTGGAGTTTGATGAGTCTTTCATATTGGACAGTTATTGTTTTATTCTCATCTAAAAACAGGGATGATAGCTCATATATGAGACTTCAAAGGTATTTTATTTTGAAACTGTACACCAGAATGTCCTGATTTTTTTCTGAGTGACTAGATGGGGTGTCCTGCTATCACCCTGGAGTGAGATGAGTCTTTGATACTGGACAGTTTTTGTTTTATTCTCATCTAAAAATAGGGATGATAGCTCATACAATAGAGATTTCAAAGGTATTTTATTTTGAAACTCTACATCAGAATGTCCTGATTTTTTCTGAGTGACTAGGTGGGGTGTCCTGCTATCACCCTGGAGTGAGATGAGTCTTTGATACTGGACAGTTTTTGTTTTATTCTCATCTAAAAACAGGGATGATAGCTCATACAATAGAGATTTCAAAGGTATTTTATTTTGAAACTCTACATCAGAATGTCCTGATTTTTTCTGAGTGACTAGATGGGGTGTCTTGCTATCACCCTGGAGTGAGATGAGTCTTTGATACGGGACATTTTTTGTTTTATTCTCATCTAAAAACAGGGATGATAGCTCATGCAATAGAGATTTCAATGGTCTTTTATTTTGGAACTGTACTTCAGAATGTCCTGATTCTCCCTGAGTGTCTAGGTGGGGTGTCCTGCTATCACCCTGGAGTGAGATGAGTCTTTGATACTGGACAGTTTTTGTTTTATTCTCATCTAAACAGAGAGGGATGATAGCTCATATATGAGATTTCAAAGGTCTTTTATTTTGAAACTGTACATCAGAATGTCCTGATTTTTTCTGAGTGACTAGGTGGGTTGTCCTGCTATCACCCTGGAGTTTGATGAGTCTTTGATACTGGACAGTTTTTTTTTTATTCTCATCTAAAAACAGGGATGATAGCTCATACAACAGAGATTTCAAAGGTATTTTATTTTGAAACTCTACATCAGAATGTCCTGTTTTTTTCTGAGTGACTAGATGGGGTGTCCTGCTATCACCCTGGAGTGAGATGCGTCTTTGATACTGGACAGTTTTTGTTTTATTCTCATCTAAAAACAGGGATGATAGCTCATACAATAGAGATTTCAAAGGTATTTTATTTTGAAACTCTACATCAGAAAGTCCTGATTCTCCCTGAGTGACTAGGTGGGGTGTCCTGCTATCACCCTGGAGTGAGATGAGTCTTTGATACTGGACAGTTTTTGTTTTATTCTCATCTAAACAGAGAGGTATTATAGCTCATATATGAGATTTCAAAGGTCTTTTATTTTGAAACTCTACATCAGAATGTCCTGATTCTCCCTGAGTGACTAGGTGGGGTGTCCCTGGAGTGAGATGAGTCTTTGATACTGGACAGTTTTTGTTTTATTCTCATCTAAAAACAGGGATGATAGCTCATACAATAGAGATTTCAAAGGTATTTTATTTTGAAACTCTACATCAGAATGTCCTGATTTTTTCTGAGTGACTAGGTGGGGTGTCCTGCTATCACCCTGGAGTTTGATGAGTCTTTGATATTGGACAGTTATTGTTTTATTCTCATCTAAAAACAGGGATGATAGCTCATATATGAGACTTCAAAGGTATTTTATTTTGAAACTGTACATCAGAATGTCCTGATTTTTTCTGAGTGACTAGGTGGGGTGTCCTGCTATCACCCTGGAGTGAGATGAGTCTTTGATACTGGACAGTTTTTGTTTTATTCTCATCTAAACAGAGAGGGATGATAGCTCATATATGAGATTTCAAAGGTCTTTTATTTTGAAAATGTACATCAGAATGTCCTGATTCTCCCTGAGTGACTAGGTGGGGTGTCCTGCTATCACCCTGGAGTGAGATGCGTCTTTGATACTGGACAGTTTTTGTTTTATTCTCATCTAAAAACAGGGATGATAGCTCATACAATAGAGATTTCAAAGGTATTTTATTTTGAAACTCTACATCAGAATGTCCTGATTTTTTCTGAGTGACTAGATGGGGTGTCCTGCTATCACCCTGGAGTGAGATGCGTCTTTGATACTGGACAGTTTTATTCTCATCTAAAAACAGGGATGATAGCTCATATATGAGATTTCAAAGGTCTTTTATTTTGAAACTGTACATCAGAATGTCCTGATTTTTTCTGAGTGACTAGGTGGCGTGTCCTGCTATCACCCTGGAGTGAGATCAGTCTTTGATACTTGAGAGTTTTTGTTTTATTCTCATCTAAACAGAGAGGGATTATAGCTCATATATGAGATTTCAAAGGTCTTTTATTTTGAAACTCTCCATCAGAATGTCCTGATTCTCCCTGAGTGACTAGTTGGGGTGTCCTGCTATCACCCTGGAGTGAGATGCGTCTTTGATACTGGACAGTTTTTGTTTTATTCTCATCTAAAAACAGGGATGATAGCTCATACAATAGAGATTTCAAAGGTATTTTATTTTGAAACTCTACATCAGAATGTCCTGATTTTTTCTGAGTGACTAGATGGGGTGTCCTGCTATCACCCTGGAGTGAGATGCGTCTTTGATACTGGACAGTTTTTGTTTTATTCTCATCTAAAAACAGGGATGATAGCTCATACAATAGAGATTTCAAAGGTATTTTATTTTGAAACTCTACATCAGAATGTCCTGATTTTTTCTGAGTGACTAGATGGGGTGTCCTGCTATCACCCTTGAGTGAGATGCGTCTTTGATACTGGACAGTTTTTGTTTTATTCTCATCTAAAAACAGGGATGATAGCTCATACAATAGAGATTTCAAAGGTATTTTATTTTGAAACTCTACATCAGAATGTCCTGATTTTTTCTGAGTGACTAGATGGGGTGTCCTGCTATCACCCTGGAGTGAGATGAGTCTTTGATACTGGACAGTTTTTGTTTTATTCTCATCTAAACAGAGAGGGATGATAGCTCATATATGAGATTTCAAAGGTCTTTTATTTTGAAACTCTACATCAGAATGTCCTGATTTTTTCTGAGTGACTAGGTGGGGTGTCCTGCTATCACCCTGGAGTTTGATGAGTCTTTCATATTGGACAGTTATTGTTTTATTCTCATCTAAAAACAGGGATGATAGCTCATATATGAGACTTCAAAGGTATTTTATTTTGAAACTGTACACCAGAATGTCCTGATTTTTTTCTGAGTGACTAGATGGGGTGTCCTGCTATCACCCTGGAGTGAGATGAGTCTTTGATACTGGACAGTTTTTGTTTTATTCTCATCTAAAAATAGGGATGATAGCTCATACAATAGAGATTTCAAAGGTATTTTATTTTGAAACTCTACATCAGAATGTCCTGATTTTTTCTGAGTGACTAGGTGGGGTGTCCTGCTATCACCCTGGAGTGAGATGAGTCTTTGATACTGGACAGTTTTTGTTTTATTCTCATCTAAAAACAGGGATGATAGCTCATACAATAGAGATTTCAAAGGTATTTTATTTTGAAACTCTACATCAGAATGTCCTGATTTTTTCTGAGTGACTAGATGGGGTGTCTTGCTATCACCCTGGAGTGAGATGAGTCTTTGATACGGGACATTTTTTGTTTTATTCTCATCTAAAAACAGGGATGATAGCTCATGCAATAGAGATTTCAATGGTCTTTTATTTTGGAACTGTACTTCAGAATGTCCTGATTCTCCCTGAGTGTCTAGGTGGGGTGTCCTGCTATCACCCTGGAGTGAGATGAGTCTTTGATACTGGACAGTTTTTGTTTTATTCTCATCTAAACAGAGAGGGATGATAGCTCATATATGAGATTTCAAAGGTCTTTTATTTTGAAACTGTACATCAGAAAGTCCTGATTCTCCCTGAGTGACTAGGTGGGGTCTCCTGCTATCACCCTGGAGTGAGATGAGTCTTTGATACTGGACAGTTTTTGTTTTATTCTCATCTAAACAGAGAGGGATGATAGCTCATATATGAGATTTCAAAGGTCTTTTATTTTGAAACTGTACATCAGAATGTCCTGATTTTTTCTGAGTGACTAGGTGGGTTGTCCTGCTATCACCCTGGAGTTTGATGAGTCTTTGATACTGGACAGTTTTTTTTTTATTCTCATCTAAAAACAGGGATGATAGCTCATACAACAGAGATTTCAAAGGTATTTTATTTTGAAACTCTACATCAGAATGTCCTGTTTTTTTCTGAGTGACTAGATGGGGTGTCCTGCTATCACCCTGGAGTGAGATGCGTCTTTGATACTGGACAGTTTTTGTTTTATTCTCATCTAAAAACAGGGATGATAGCTCATACAATAGAGATTTCAAAGGTATTTTATTTTGAAACTCTACATCAGAAAGTCCTGATTCTCCCTGAGTGACTAGGTGGGGTGTCCTGCTATCACCCTGGAGTGAGATGAGTCTTTGATACTGGACAGTTTTTGTTTTATTCTCATCTAAACAGAGAGGGATGATAGCTCATATATGAGATTTCAAAGGTCTTTTATTTTGAAACTGTACATCAGAAAGTCCTGATTCTCCCTGAGTGACTAGGTGGGGTGTCCTGCTATCACCCTGGAGTGAGATGAGTCTTTGATACTGGACAGTTTTTGTTTTATTCTCATCTAAACAGAGAGGGATGATAGCTCATATATGAGATTTCAAAGGTCTTTTATTTTGAAACTGTACATCAGAATGTCCTGATTTTTTCTGAGTGACTAGGTGGCGTGTCCTGCTATCACCCTGGAGTGAGATCAGTCTTTGATACTTGAGAGTTTTTGTTTTATTCTCATCTAAACAGAGAGGTATTATAGCTCATATATGAGATTTCAAAGGTCTTTTATTTTGAAACTCTACATCAGAATGTCCTGATTCTCCCTGAGTGACTAGGTGGGGTGTCCCTGGAGTGAGATGAGTCTTTGATACTGGACAGTTTTTGTTTTATTCTCATCTAAAAACAGGGATGATAGCTCATACAATAGAGATTTCAAAGGTATTTTATTTTGAAACTCTACATCAGAATGTCCTGATTTTTTCTGAGTGACTAGGTGGGGTGTCCTGCTATCACCCTGGAGTTTGATGAGTCTTTGATATTGGACAGTTATTGTTTTATTCTCATCTAAATACAGGGATGATAGCTCATATATGAGACTTCAAAGGTATTTTATTTTGAAACTGTACATCAGAATGTCCTGATTCTCCCTGAGTGACTAGATGGGTTGTCCTGCTATCACCCTGGTGTGAGATGAGTCTTTGATACTGGACAGTTTTTGTTTTATTCTCATCTAAAAACAGGGATGATAGCTAATACAATAGAGACTTCAAAAATATTTTATTTTGAAACTCTAGATCAGAATGTCCTGATTTTTTCTGAGTGACTAGATGGGGTGTCCTGCTATCACCCTGGAGTGAGATGCGTCTTTGATACTGGACAGTCTTTGTTTTATTCTCATCTAAACAGAGAGGGATGATAGCTCATATATGAGATTTCAAAGGTCTTTTATTTTGAAAATGTACATCAGAATGTCCTGATTCTCCCTGAGTGACTAGGTGGGGTGTCCTGCTATCACCCTGGAGTGAGATGCGTCTTTGATACTGGACAGTTTTTGTTTTATTCTCATCTAAAAACAGGGATGATAGCTCATACAATAGAGATTTCAAAGGTATTTTATTTTGAAACTCTACATCAGAATGTCCTGATTTTTTCTGAGTGACTAGATGGGGTGTCCTGCTATCACCCTGGAGTGAGATGCGTCTTTGATACTGGACAGTTTTTGTTTTATTCTCATCTAAAAACAGGGATGATAGCTCATACAATAGAGATTTCAAAGGTATTTTATTTTGAAACTCTACATCAGAATGTCCTGATTTTTTCTGAGTGACTAGATGGGGTGTCCTGCTATCACCCTTGAGTGAGATGCGTCTTTGATACTGGACAGTTGTTGTTTTATTCTCATCTAAACAGAGAGGGATGATAGCTCATATATGAGATTTCAAAGGTCTTTTATTTTGAAACTCTACATCAGAATGTCCTGATTTTTTCTGAGTGACTAGGTGGGGTGTCCTGCTATCACCCTGGAGTTTGATGAGTCTTTCATATTGGACAGTTATTGTTTTATTCTCATCTAAAAACAGGGATGATAGCTCATATATGAGACTTCAAAGGTATTTTATTTTGAAACTGTACACCAGAATGTCCTGATTTTTTTCTGAGTGACTAGATGGGGTGTCCTGCTATCACCCTGGAGTGAGATGAGTCTTTGATACTGGACAGTTTTTGTTTTATTCTCATCTAAAAATAGGGATGATAGCTCATACAATAGAGATTTCAAAGGTATTTTATTTTGAAACTCTACATCAGAATGTCCTGATTTTTTCTGAGTGACTAGGTGGGGTGTCCTGCTATCACCCTGGAGTGAGATGAGTCTTTGATACTGGACAGTTTTTGTTTTATTCTCATCTAAAAACAGGGATGATAGCTCATACAATAGAGATTTCAAAGGTATTTTATTTTGAAACTCTACATCAGAATGTCCTGATTTTTTCTGAGTGACTAGATGGGGTGTCTTGCTATCACCCTGGAGTGAGATGAGTCTTTGATACGGGACATTTTTTGTTTTATTCTCATCTAAAAACAGGGATGATAGCTCATGCAATAGAGATTTCAATGGTCTTTTATTTTGGAACTGTACTTCAGAATGTCCTGATTCTCCCTGAGTGTCTAGGTGGGGTGTCCTGCTATCACCCTGGAGTGAGATGAGTCTTTGATACTGGACAGTTTTTGTTTTATTCTCATCTAAACAGAGAGGGATGATAGCTCATATATGAGATTTCAAAGGTCTTTTATTTTGAAACTGTACATCAGAAAGTCCTGATTCTCCCTGAGTGACTAGGTGGGGTCTCCTGCTATCACCCTGGAGTGAGATGAGTCTTTGATACTGGACAGTCTTTGTTTTATTCTCATCTAAAAATAGGGATGATAGCTCATACAATAGAGATTTCAAAGGTATTTTATTTTGAAACTCTACATCAGAATGTCCTGTTATTTTATGAGTGACTAGGTGGGGTGTCCTGCTATCACCCTGGAGTGAGATGAGTCTTTGATACTTGAGAGTTTTTGTTTTATTCTCATCTAAACAGAGAGGGATTATAGCTCATATATGAGATTTCAAAGGTCTTTTATTTTGAAACTCTACATCAGAATGTCCTGATTCTCCCTGAGTGACTAGGTGGGGTGTCCTGCTATCACCCTGGAGTGAGATGCGTCTTTGATACTGGACAGTTTTTGTTTTATTCTCATCTAAAAACAGGGATGATAGCTCATACAATAGAGATTTCAAAGGTATTTTATTTTGAAACTCTACATCAGAATATCCTGATTTTTTCTGAGTGACTAGATGGGGTGTCCTGCTATCACCCTGGAGTGAGATGAGTCTTTGATACGGGACAATTTTTGTTTTATTCTCATCTAAAAACAGGGATGATAGCTCATGCAATAGAGATTTCAAAGGTCTTTTATTTTGAAACTGTACTTCAGAATGTCCTGATTCTCCCTGAGTGACTAGGTGGGGAGTCCTGCTATCACCCTGGAGTGAGATGAGTCTTTGATATTGGACAGTATTTGTTTTATTCTCATCTAAAAACAGGGATGATAGCTCATGCAATAGAGATTTCAAAGGTCTTTTATTTTGAAACTCTACATCAGAAAGTCCTGATTCTCCCTGAGTGACTAGGTGGGGTGTCCTGCTATCACCCTGGAGTGAGATGAGTCTTTGATACTGGACAGTTTTTGTTTTATTCTCATCTAAACAGAGAGGGATGATAGCTCATATATGAGATTTCAAAGGTCTTTTATTTTGAAACTGTACATCAGAATGTCCTGATTTTTTCTGAGTGACTAGGTGGCGTGTCCTGCTATCACCCTGGAGTGAGATCAGTCTTTGATACTTGAGAGTTTTTGTTTTATTCTCATCTAAACAGAGAGGGATTATAGCTCATATATGAGATTTCAAAGGTCTTTTATTTTGAAACTCTACATCAGAATGTCCTGATTCTCCCTGAGTGACTAGTTGGGGTGTCCTGCTATCACCCTGGAGTGAGATGCGTCTTTGATACTGGACAGTTTTTGTTTTATTCTCATCTAAAAACAGGGATGATAGCTCATACAATAGAGATTTCAAAGGTATTTTATTTTGAAACTCTACATCAGAATGTCCTGATTTTTTCTGAGTGACTAGATGGGGTGTCCTGCTATCACCCTGGAGTGAGATGCGTCTTTGATACTGGACAGTTTTTGTTTTATTCTCATCTAAAAACAGGGATGATAGCTCATACAATAGAGATTTCAAAGGTATTTTATTTTGAAACTCTACATCAGAATGTCCTGATTTTTTCTGAGTGACTAGATGGGGTGTCCTGCTATCACCCTGGAGTGAGATGAGTCTTTGATACTGGACAGTTTTTGTTTTATTCTCATCTAAAAATAGGGATGATAGCTCATACAATAGAGATTTCAAAGGTATTTTATTTTGAAACTCTACATCAGAATGTCCTGATTTTTTCTGAGTGACTAGGTGGGGTGTCCTGCTATCACCCTGGAGTGAGATGAGTCTTTGATACTGGACAGTTTTTGTTTTATTCTCATCTAAAAACAGGGATGATAGCTCATACAATAGAGATTTCAAAGGTATTTTATTTTGAAACTCTACATCAGAATGTCCTGATTTTTTCTGAGTGACTAGATGGGGTGTCCTGCTATCACCATGGAGTGAGATGAGTCTTTGATACGGGACAATTTTTGTTGTATTCTCATCTAAAAACAGGGATGATAGCTCATGCAATAGAGATTTCAAAGGTCTTTTATTTTGAAACTGTACTTCAGAATGTCCTGATTCTCCCTGAGTGACTAGGTGGGGTGTCCTGCTATCACCCTGGAGTGAGATGAGTCTTTGATACTGGACAGTTTTTGTTTTATTCTCATCTAAACAGAGAGGGATGATAGCTCATATATGAGATTTCAAAGGTCTTTTATTTTGAAACTGTACATCAGAATGTCCTGATTTTTTCTGAGTGACTAGGTGGGGTGTCCTGCTATCACCCTGGAGTTTGATGAGTCTTTGATATTGGACAGTTATTGTTTTATTCTCATCTAAAAATAGGGATGATAGCTCATACAATAGAGATTTCAAAGGTATTTTATTTTGAAACTCTACATCAGAATGTCCTGATTTTTTCTGAGTGACTAGGTGGGGTGTCCTGCTATCACCCTGGAGTGATATGAGTCTTTGATACTGGACAGTTTTTGTTTTATTCTCATCTAAACAGAGAGGGATGATAGCTCATATATGAGATTTCAAAGGTCTTTTATTTTGAAACTGTACATCAGAATGTCCTGATTTTTTCTGAGTGACTAGGTGGCGTGTCCTGCTATCACCCTGGAGTGAGATCAGTCTTTGATGCTTGAGAGTTTTTGTTTTATTCTCATCTAAACAGAGAGGGATATAGCTAATATATGAGATTTCAAAGGTCTTTTATTTTGAAACTCTACATCAGAATGTCCTGATTTTTTCTGAGTGACTAGATGGGGTGTCCTGCTATCACCCTGGAGTGAGATGAGTCTTTGATACGGGACAATTTTTGTTGTATTCTCATCTAAAAACAGGGATATTAGCTCATGCAATAGAGATTTCAAAGGTCTTTTATTTTGAAACTGTACTTCAGAATGTCCTGATTCTCCCTGAGTGACTAGGTGGGGAGTCCTGCTATCACCCTGGAGTTTGTTGAGTCTTTGATATTGGACAGTTATTGTTTTATTCTCATCTAAATACAGGGATGATAGCTCATATATGAGACTTCAAAGGTATTTTATTTTGAAACTGTACACCAGAATGTCCTGATTTTTTCTGAGTGACTAGATGGGGTTTCCTGCTATCACCCTGGAGTGAGATGAGTCTTTGATACTGGACAGTCTTTGTTTTATTCTCATCTAAAAATAGGGATGATAGCTCATACAATAGAGATTTCAAAGGTATTTTATTTTGAAACTCTACATCAGAATGTCCTGTTATTTTATGAGTGACTAGGTGGGGTGTCCTGCTATCACCCTGGAGTGAGATGAGTCTTTGATACTTGAGAGTTTTTGTTTTATTCTCATCTAAACAGAGAGGGATTATAGCTCATATATGAGATTTCAAAGGTCTTTTATTTTGAAACTCTACATCAGAAAGTCCTGATTCTCCCTGAGTGACTAGGTGGGGTGTCCTGCTATCACCCTGGAGTGAGATGAGTCTTTGATACTGGACAGTTTTTGTTTTATTCCCATCTAAACAGAGAGGGATGATAGCTCATATATGAGATTTCAAAGGTCTTTTATTTTGAAACTGTACATCAGAATGTCCTGATTTTTTCTGAGTGACTAGGTGGCGTGTCCTGCTATCACCCTGGAGTGAGATCAGTCTTTGATACTTGAGAGTTTTTGTTTTATTCTCATCTAAACAGAGAGGTATTATAGCTCATATATGAGATTTCAAAGGTCTTTTATTTTGAAACTCTACATCAGAATGTCCTGATTCTCCCTGAGTGACTAGGTGGGGTGTCCCTGGAGTGAGATGAGTCTTTGATACTGGACAGTTTTTGTTGTATTCTCATCTAAAAACAGGGATGATAGCTCATACAATAGAGATTTCAAAGGTATTTTATTTTGAAACTCTACATCAGAATGTCCTGATTTTTTCTGAGTGACTAGGTGGGGTGTCCTGCTATCACCCTGGAGTTTGATGAGTCTTTGATATTGGACAGTTATTGTTTTATTCTCATCTAAAAACAGGGATGATAGCTCATATATGAGACTTCAAAGGTATTTTATTTTGAAACTGTACATCAGAATGTCCTGATTCTCCCTGAGTGACTAGATGGGTTGTCCTGCTATCACCCTGGTGTGAGATGAGTCTTTGATACTGGACAGTTTTTGTTTTATTCTCATCTAAAAACAGGGATGATAGCTAATACAATAGAGACTTCAAAAATATTTTATTTTGAAACTCTAGATCAGAATGTCCTGATTTTTTCTGAGTGACTAGATGGGGTGTCCTGCTATCACCCTGGAGTGAGATGCGTCTTTGATACTGGACAGTCTTTGTTTTATTCTCATCTGAAAATAGGGATGATAGCTCATAGAATAGAGATTTCAAAGGTATTTTATTTTGAAACTCTAAATCAGAATGTCCTGATTTTTTCTGAGTGACTAGGTGGGGTGTCCTGCTATCACCCTGGAGTGAGATGAGTCTTTGATACTGGACAGTTTTTGTTTTATTCTCATCTAAACAGAGAGGGATGATAGCTCATATATGAGATTTCAAAGGTCTTTTATTTTGAAAATGTACATCAGAATGTCCTGATTTTTTCTGAGTGACTAGGTGGCGTGTCCTGCTATCACCCTGGAGTGAGATCAGTCTTTGATACTTGAGAGTTTTTGTTTTATTCTCATCTAAACAGAGAGGGATTATAGTTCATATATGAGATTTCAAAGGTCTTTTATTTTGAAACTCTACATCAGAATGTCCTGATTCTCCCTGAGTGACTAGGTGGGGTGTCCTGCAATCACCCTGGAGTGAGATGCGTCTTTGATACTGGACAGTTTTTGTTTTATTCTCATCTAAAAACAGGGATGATAGCTCATACAATAGAGATTTCAAAGGTATTTTATTTTGAAACTCTACATCAGAATGTCCTGATTTTTTCTGAGTGACTAGATGGGGTGTCCTGCTATCACCCTGGAGTGAGATGAGTCTTTGATACGGGACAATTTTTGTTTTATTCTCATCTAAAAACAGGGATGATAGCTCATGCAATAGACATTTCAAAGGTCTTTTATTTTGAAACTGTACTTCAGAATGTCCTGATTCTCCCTGAGTGACTAGGTGGGGAGTCCTGCTATCACCCTGGAGTGAGATGAGTCTTTGATATTGGACAGTATTTGTTTTATTCTCATCTAAAAACAGGGATGATAGCTCATGCAATAGAGATTTCAAAGGTCTTTTATTTTGAAACTCTACATCAGAAAGTCCTGATTCTCCCTGAGTGACTAGGTGGGGTGTCCTGCTATCACCCTGGAGTGAGATGAGTCTTTGATACTGGACAGTTTTTGTTTTATTCTCATCTAAACAGAGAGGGATGATAGCTCATATATGAGATTTCAAAGGTCTTTTATTTTGAAACTGTACATCAGAATGTCCTGATTTTTTCTGAGTGACTAGGTGGGGTGTCCTGCTATCACCCTGGAGTTTTTTGAGTCTTTGATATTGGAGAGTTATTGTTTTATTCTCATCTAAATACAGGGATGATAGCTCATATATGAGACTTCAAAGGTATTTTATTTTGAAACTGTACACCAGAATGTCCTGATTTTTTCTGAGTGACTAGATGGGGTGTCCTGCTATCACCCTGGAGTGAGATGAGTCTTTGATATTGGACAGTTATTGTTTTATTCTCATCTAAAAACAGGGATGATAGCTCATATATGAGACTTCAAAGGTATTTTATTTTGAAACTGTACACCAGAATGTCCTGATTTTTTCTGAGTGACTAGATGGGGTGTCCTGCTATCACCCTGGAGTGAGATGAGTCTTTGATACTGGACAGTTTTTGTTTTATTCTCATCTAAAAACAGGGATGATAGCTCATACAATAGAGATTTCAAAGGTATTTTATTTTGAAACTCTACATCAGAATGTCCTGATTTTTTCTGAGTGACTAGATGGGGTGTCCTGCTATCACCCTGGAGTGAGATGAGTCTTTGATACGGGACAGTTTTTGTTTTATTCTCATCTAAAAACAGGGATGATAGCTCATGCAATAGAGATTTCAAAGGTCTTTTATTTTGAAACTGTACTTCAGAATGTCCTGATTCTCCCTGAGTGACTAGGTGGGGTGTCCTGCTATCACCCTGGAGTTTGTTGAGTCTTTGATATTGGACAGTTATTGTTTTATTCTCATCTAAAAACAGGGATGATAGCTCATATATGAGACTTCAAAGGTATTTTATTTTGAAACTGTACACCAGAATGTCCTGATTTTTTCTGAGTGACTAGATGGGGTGTCTTGCTATCACCCTGGAGTGAGATGAGTCTTTGATACGGGACATTTTTTGTTTTATTCTCATCTAAAAACAGGGATGATAGCTCATGCAATAGAGATTTCAATGGTCTTTTATTTTGGAACTGTACTTCAGAATGTCCTGATTCTCCCTGAGTGTCTAGGTGGGGTGTCCTGCTATCACCCTGGAGTGAGATGAGTCTTTGATACTGGACAGTTTTTGTTTTATTCTCATCTAAACAGAGAGGGATGATAGCTCATATATGAGATTTCAAAGGTCTTTTATTTTGAAACTGTACATCAGAAAGTCCTGATTCTCCCTGAGTAACTAGGTGGGGTCTCCTGCTATCACCCTGGAGTGAGATGAGTCTTTGATACTGGACAGTTTTTGTTTTATTCTCATCTAAACAGAGAGGGATGATAGCTCATATATGAGATTTCAAAGGTCTTTTATTTTGAAACTGTACATCAGAAAGTCCTGATTCTCCCTGAGTGACTAGGTGGGTTGTCCTGCTATCACCCTGGAGTTTGATGAGTCTTTGATTCTGGACAGTTTTTGTTTTATTCTCATCTAAAAACAGGGATGATAGCTCATACAACAGAGATTTCAAAGGTATTTTATTTTGAAACTCTACATCAGAATGTCCTGTTTTTTTCTGAGTGACTAGATGGGGTGTCCTGCTATCACCCTGGAGTGAGATGCGTCTTTGATACTGGACAGTTTTTGTTTTATTCTCATCTAAAAACAGGGATGATAGCTCATGCAATAGAGATTTCAAAGGTCTTTTATTTTGAAACTGTACTTCAGAATGTCCTGATTCTCCCTGAGTGACTAGGTGGGGTGTCCTGCTATCACCCTGGAGTGAGATGAGTCTTTGATACTGGACAGTTTTTGTTTTATTCTCATCTAAACAGAGAGGGATGATAGCTCATATATGATATTTCAAAGGTCTTTTATTTTGAAACTGTACATCAGAATGTCCTGATTTTTTCTGAGTGACTAGGTGGGGTGTCCTGCTATCACCCTGGAGTTTGATGAGTCTTTGATATTGGACAGTTATTGTTTTATTCTCATCTAAAAATAGGGATGATAGCTCATACAATAGAGATTTCAAAGGTATTTTATTTTGAAACTCTACATCAGAATGTCCTGATTTTTTCTGAGTGACTAGGTGGGGTGTCCTGCTATCACCCTGGAGTGAGATGAGTCTTTGATACTGGACAGTTTTTGTTTTATTCTCATCTAAACAGAGAGGGATGATAGCTCATATATGAGATTTCAAAGGTCTTTTATTTTGAAACTGTACATCAGAATGTCCAGATTTTTTCTGAGTGACTAGGTGGCGTGTCCTGCTATCACCCTGGAGTGAGATCAGTCTTTGATGCTTGAGAGTTTTTGTTTTATTCTCATCTAAACAGAGAGGGATTATAGCTAATATATGAGATTTCAAAGGTCTTTTATTTTGAAACTCTACATCAGAATGTCCTGATTCTCCCTGAGTGACTAGATGGGGTGTCCTGCTATCACCCTGGAGTGAGATGCGTCTTTGATACTGGACAGTCTTTGTTTTATTCTCATCTAAAAATAGGGATGATAGCTCATATATGAGATTTCAAAGGTCTTTTATTTTGAAACTGTACATCAGAATGTCCAGATTTTTTCTGAGTGACTAGGTGGCGTGTCCTGCTATCACCCTGGAGTGAGATCAGTCTTTGATGCTTGAGAGTTTTTGTTTTATTCTCATCTAAACAGAGAGGGATTATAGCTAATATATGAGATTTCAAAGGTCTTTTATTTTGAAACTCTACATCAGAATGTCCTGATTCTCCCTGAGTGACTAGATGGGGTGTCCTGCTATCACCCTGGAGTGAGATGCGTCTTTGATACTGGACAGTCTTTGTTTTATTCTCATCTAAAAATAGGGATGATAGCTCATACAATAGAGATTTCAAAGGTCTTTTATTTTGAAACTCTACATCAGAAAGTCCTGATTCTCCCTGAGTGACTAGGTGGGGTGTCCTGCTATCACCCTGGAGTGAGATGAGTCTTTGATACTGGACAGTTTTTGTTTTATTCTCATCTAAACAGAGAGGGATGATAGCTCATATATGAGATTTCAAAGGTCTTTTATTTTGAAACTGTACATCAGAATGTCCTGATTTTTTCTGAGTGACTAGGTGGGGTGTCCTGCTATCACCCTGGAGTTTGTTGAGTCTTTGATATTGGACAGTTATTGTTTTATTCTCATCTAAATACAGGGATGATAGCTCATATATGAGACTTCAAAGGTATTTTATTTTGAAACTGTACACCAGAATGTCCTGATTTCTTCTGAGTGACTAGGTGGGGTGTCCTGCTATCACCCTGGAGTGAGATGCGTCTTTGATACTGGACAGTTTTTGTTTTATTCTCATCTAAAAACAGGGATGATAGCTCATACAATAGACATTTCAAAGGTCTTTTATTTTGAAACTGTACTTCAGAATGTCCTGATTCTCCCTGAGTGACTAGGTGGGGAGTCCTGCTATCACCCTGGAGTGAGATGAGTCTTTGATATTGGACAGTATTTGTTTTATTCTCATCTAAAAACAGGGATGATAGCTCATGCAATAGAGATTTCAAAGGTCTTTTATTTTGAAACTCTACATCAGAAAGTCCTGATTCTCCCTGAGTGACTAGGTGGGGTGTCCTGCTATCACCCTGGAGTGAGATGAGTCTTTGATACTGGACAGTTTTTGTTTTATTCTCATCTAAATACAGGGATGATAGCTCATATATGAGACTTCAAAGGTATTTTATTTTGAAACTGTACACCAGAATGTCCTGATTTGTTCTGAGTGACTAGATGGGGTGTCCTGCTATCACCCTGGAGTGAGATGAGTCTTTGATACTGGACAGTTTTTGTTTTATTCTCATCTAAAAACAGGGATGATAGCTCATACAATAGAGATTTCAAAGGTATTTTATTTTGAAACTCTACATCAGAATGTCCTGATTTTTTCTGAGTGACTAGATGGGGTGTCCTGCTATCACCCTGGAGTGAGATGAGTCTTTGATACGGGACAGTTTTTGTTTTATTCTCATCTAAAAACAGGGATGATAGCTCATGCAATAGAGATTTCAAAGGTCTTTTATTTTGAAACTGTACTTCAGAATGTCCTGATTCTCCCTGAGTGACTAGGTGGGGTGTCCTGCTATCACCCTGGAGTTTGTTGAGTCTTTGATATTGGACAGTTATTGTTTTATTCTCATCTAAAAACAGGGATGATAGCTCATATATGAGACTTCAAAGGTATTTTATTTTGAAACTGTACACCAGAATGTCCTGATTTTTTCTGAGTGACTAGATGGGGTGTCCTGCTATCACCCTGGAGTGAGATGAGTCTTTGATACTGGACAGTCTTTGTTTTATTCTCATCTAAAAATAGGGATGATAGCTCATACAATAGAGATTTCAAAGGTATTTTATTTTGAAACTCTACATCAGAATGTCCTGTTATTTTCTGAGTGACTAGGTGGGGTGTCCTGCTATCACCCTGGAGTGAGATGAGTCTTTGATACTGGACAGTTTTTTTTTTATTCTCATCTAAAAACAGGGATGATAGCTCATACAATAGAGATTTCAAAGGTATTTTATTTTGAAACTGTACATCAGAAAGTCCTGATTCTCCCTGAGTGACTAGGTGGGGTGTCCTGCTATCACCCTGGAGTGAGATGAGTTTTTGTTTTATTCTCATCTAAACAGAGAGGGATGATAGCTCATATATGAGATTTCAAAGGTCTTTTATTTTGAAACTGTACATCAGAATGTCCTGATTTTTTCTGAGTGACTAGGTGGCGTGTCCTGCTATCACCCTGGAGTGAGATCAGTCTTTGATACTTGAGAGTTTTTGTTTTATTCTCATCTAAACAGAGAGGGATTATAGCTCATATATGAGATTTCAAAGGTATTTTATTTTGAAACTCTACATCAGAATGTCCTGATTTTTTTCTGAGTGACGAGGTGGGGTGTCCTGCTATCACCCTGGAGTGAGATGCGTCTTTGATACTGGACAGTTTTTGTTTTATTCTCATCTAAAAACAGGGATGATAGCTCATACAATAGAGATTTCAAAGGTATTTTATTTTGAAACTCTACATCAGAATGTCCTGATTCTCCCTGAGTGACTAGGTGGGGTGTCCTGCTATCACCCTGGAGTGAGATGAGTCTTTGATACTGGACAGTTTTTGTTTTATTCTCATCTAAACAGAGAGGGATGATAGCTCATATATGAGATTTCAAAGGTCTTTTATTTTGAAACTGTACATCAGAATGTCCTGATTTTTTCTGAGTGACTAGGTGGGGTGTCCTGCTATCACCCTGGAGTTTGTTGAGTCTTTGATATTGGACAGTTATTGTTTTATTCTCATCTAAAAACAGGGATGATAGCTCATATATGAGACTTCAAAGGTATTTTATTTTGAAACTCTACATCAGAATGTCCTGTTATTTTCTGAGTGACTAGGTGGGGTGTCCTGCTATCACCCTGGAGTGAGATGAGTCTTTGATATTGGACAGTCTTTATTTTATTCTCATCTAAAAACAGGGATGATAGCTCATGCAATAGAGATTTCAAAGGTCTTTTATTTTGAAACTCTACATCAGAAAGTCCTGATTCTCCCTGAGTGACTAGGTGGGGTGTCCTGTTATCACCCTGAAGGGAAATGAGTATTTGATACTGGACAGTGTTTGTTTTATTCTTATCTAAATACAGAGATAGCTCATATATGAGATTTCAAAGGTCTTTTATTTTGAAACTCTACATCAGAATGTCCTGATTCTCACTGAGTGACTAGGTGGGGTGTCATGCTATCACCCTGGAGTGAGATGAGTTTTTGATACTGGACAGTTATTGTTTTATTCTCATCTAAAAATAGGGATGATAGCTCATACAATAGAGATTTCAAAGGTATTTTATTTTGAAACTCTACATCAGAATGTCCTGATTTTTTCTGAGTGACTAGGTGGGGTGTCCTGCTATCACCCTGGAGTGAGATGAGTCTTTGATACTGGACAGTTTTTGTTTTATTCTCATCTAAAAACAGGGATGATAGCTCATACAATAGAGATTTCAAAGGTATTTTATTTTGAAACTCTACATCAGAATGTCCTGATTTTTTCTGAGTGACTAGATGGGGTGTCCTGCTATCACCCTGGAGTGAGATGAGTCTTTGATACGGGACAGTTTTTGTTTTATTCTCATCTAAAAACAGGGATGATAGCTCATGCAATAGAGATTTCAAAGGTCTTTTATTTTGAAACTGTCCTTCAGAATGTCCTGATTCTCCCTGAGTGACTAGGTGGGGAGTCCTGCTATCACCCTGGAGTGAGATGAGTATTTGATACTGGACAGTTTTTGTTTTATTCTCATCTAAACAGAGAGGGATGATAGCTCATATATGAGATTTCAAAGGTCTTTTATTTTGAAACTGTACATCAGAATGTCCTGATTTTTTCTGAGTGACTAGGTGGGGTGTCCTGCTATCACCCTGGAGTTTGTTGAGTCTTTGATATTGGACAGTTATTGTTTTATTCTCATCTAAATACAGGGATGATAGCTCATATATGAGACTTCAAAGGTATTTTATTTTGAAACTGTACACCAGAATGTCCTGATTTTTTCTGAGTGACTAGGTGGGGTGTCCTGCTATCACCCTGGAGTGAGTTGAGTCTTTGATACTGGACAGTTTTTGTTTTATTCTCATCTAAACAGAGAGGGATGATAGCTCATATATGAGATTTCAAAGGTCTTTTATTTTGAAACTGTACATCAGAATGTCCTGATTTTTTCTGAGTGACTAGATGGGGTGTCCTGCTATCACCCTGGAGTGAGATGAGTCTTTGATACTGGACAATATTTGTTTTATTCTCATCTAAAAACAGGGATGATAGCTCATGCAATAGAGATTTCAAAGGTCTTTTATTTTGAAACTGTACTTCAGAATGTCCTGATTCTCCCTGAGTGACTAGGTGGGGAGTCCTGCTATCACCCTGGAGTGAGATGAGTCTTTGATATTGGACAGTATTTGTTTTATTCTCATCTAAAAACAGGGATGATAGCTCATGCAATAGAGATTTCAAAGATCTTTTATTTTGAAACTCTACATCAGAAAGTCCTGATTCTCCCTGAGTGACTAGGTGGGGTGTCCTGCTATCACCTTGGAGTGAGATGAGTCTTTGATACTGGACAGTTTTTGTTTTATTCTCATCTAAACAGAGAGGGATGATAGCTCATATATGAGATTTCAAAGGTCTTATATTTTGAAACTGTACATCAGAATGTCCTGATTTTTTCTGAGTGACTAGGTGGGGTGTCCTGCTATCACCCTGGAGTTTGTTGAGTCTTTGATATTGGACAGTTATTGTTTTATTCTCATCTAAATACAGGGATGATAGCTCATATATGAGACTTCAAAGGTATTTTATTTTGAAACTCTACATCAGAATGTCCTGTTATTTTCTGAGTGACTAGGTGGGGTGTCCTGCTATCACCCTGGAGTGAGATGAGTCTTTGATACTGGACAGTCTTTATTTTATTCTCATCTAAAAACAGGGATGATAGCTCATACAATAGAGATTTCAAAGGTATTTTATTTTGAAACTGTCCTTCAGAATGTCCTGATTCTCCCTGAGTGACTAGGTGGGGAGTCCTGCTATCACCCTGGAGTGAGATGAGTCTTTGATATTGGACAGTATTTGTTTTATTCTCATCTAAAAACAGGGATGATAGCTCATACAATAGAGATTTCAAAGGTATTTTATTTTGAAACTCTACATCAGAAAGTCCTGATTCTCCCTGAGTGACTAGGTGGGGTGTCCTGTTATCACCCTGAGGGGAAATGAGTATTTGATACTGGACAGTGTTTGTTTTATTCGTATCTAAACAGAGAGGGATGATAGCTCATATATGAGATTTCAAAGGTCTTTTATTTTGAAACTGTACATTAGAATGTCCTGATTTTTTCTGAGTGACTAGGTGGCCTGTCCTGCTATCACCCTGGAGTGAGATCAGTCTTTGATACTTGAGAGTTTTTGTTTTATTCTCATCTAAACAGAGAGGGATTATAGCTCATATATGAGATTTCAAAGGTCTTTTATTTTGAAACTCTACATCAGAATGTCCTGATTCTCCCTGAGTAACTAGGTGGGGTGTCCCGCTATCACCCTGGAGTGAGATGCGTCTTTGATACTGGACAGTTTTTGTTTTATTCTCATCTAAATACAGGGATGATAGCTCATACAATAGAGATTTCAAAGGTATTTTATTTTGAAACTGTCCTTCAGAATGTCCTGATTCTCCCTGAGTGACTAGGTGGGGTGTCCTGCTATCACCCTGGAGTGAGATGAGTCTTTGATACTGGACAGTGTTTGTTGTATTCTCATCTAAACAGAGAGGGATGATAGCTCATATATGAGATTTCAAAGGTCTTTTATTTTGAAACTCTACATCAGAATGTCCTGATTCTCCCTGAGTGACTAGGTGGGGTGTCAGGCTATCACCCTGGAGTGAGATGAGTTTTTGATACTCGACAGTTATTGTTTTATTCTCATCTAAAAACAGGGATGATAGCTCATATATGAGATTTCAAAGGTATTTTATTTTGAAACTCTAAATCAGAATGTCCTGATTTGTTCTGAGTGACTAGGTGGGGTGTCCTGCTATCACCCTGGAGTGAGATGCGTCTTTGATACTGGACAGTTTTTGTTTTATTCTCATCTAAAAACAGGGATGATAGCTCATACAATAGAGATTTCAAAGGTATTTTATTTTGAAACTCTACATCAGAATGTCCTGTTTTTTTCTGAGTGACTAGATGGGGTGTCCTGCTATCACCCTGGAGTGAGATGAGTCTTTGATACGGGACAGTTTTTGTTTTATTCTCATCTAAAAACAGGGATGATAGCTCATGCAATAGAGATTTCAAAGGTCTTTTATTTTGAAACTGTCCTTCAGAATGTCCTGATTCTCCCTGAGTGACTAGGTGGGGTGTCCTGCTATCACCCTGGAGTGAGATGAGTCTTTGATACTGGACAGTTTTTGTTTTATTCTCATCTAAACAGAGAGGGATGATAGCTCATATATGAGATTTCAAAGGTCTTTTATTTTGAAACTGTACATCAGAATGTCCTGATTTTTTCTGAGTGACTAGGTGGGGTGTCCTGCTATCACCCTGGAGTTTGATGAGTCTTTGATATTGGACAGTTATTGTTTTATTCTCATCTAAAAACAGGGATGATAGCTCATATATGAGACTTCAAAGGTATTTTATTTTGAAACTGTACACCAGAATGTCCTGATTTTTTCTGAGTGACTAGATGGGGTGTCCTGCTATCACCCTAGAGTGAGATGAGTCTTTGATACTGGACAGTCTTTGTTTTATTCTCATCTAAAAATAGGGATGATAGCTCATACAATAGAGATTTCAAAGGTATTTTATTTTGAAACTCTACATCAGAATGTCCTGATTTTTTCTGAGTGACTAGATGGGATGTCCTGCTATCACCCTGGAGTTAGATGAGTCTTTGATACGGGACAGTTTTTGTTTTATTCTCATCTAAAAACAGGGATGATAGCTCATGCAATAGAGATTTCAAAGGTCTTTTATTTTGAAACTGTCCTTCAGAATGTCCTGATTCTCCCTGAGTGACTAGGTGGGGTGTCCTGCTATCACCCTGGAGTGAGATGAGTCTTTGATACTGGACAGTTTTTGTTTTATTCTCATCTAAAAACAGGGATGATAGCTCATACAATAGAGATTTCAAACGTATTTTATTTTGAAACTCTACATCAGAATGTCCTGATTTTTTCTGAGTGACTAGATGGGGTGTCCTGCTATCACCCTGGAGTGAGATGAGTCTTTGATACTGGACAGTTATTGTTTTATTATCATCTAAAAACAGGGATGATAGCTCATATATGAGACTTCAAAGGTATTTTATTTTGAAACTGTACACCAGAATGTCCTGATTTTTTCTGAGTGACTAGATGGGGTGTCCTGCTATCACCCTGGAGTGAGATGAGTCTTTGATACTGGACAGTTTTTGTTTTATTCTCATCTAAAAACAGGGATGATAGCTCATACAATAGAGATTTCAAAGGTATTTTATTTTGAAACTCTACATCAGAATGTCCTGATTTTTTCTGAGTGACTAGATGGGGTGTCCTGCTATCACCCTGGAGTGAGATGCGTCTTTGATACTGGACAGTTTTTGTTTTATTCTCATCTAAAAACAGGGATGATAGCTCATACAATAGAGATTTCAAAGGTATTTTATTTTGAAACTGTACTTCAGAATGTCCTGATTCTCCCTGAGTGACTAGGTGGGGTGTCCTGCTATCACCCTGGAGTGAGATGAGTCTTTGATACTGGACAGTTTTTGTTTTATTCTCATCTAAACAGAAAGGGATGATAGCTCATATATGAGATTTCAAAGGTCTTTTATTTTGAAACTGTACATCAGAATGTCCTGATTTTTTCTGAGTGACTAGGTGGCGTGTCCTGCTATCACCCTGGAGTGAGATCAGTCTTTGATACTTGAGAGTTTTTGTTTTATTCTCATCTAAACAGAGAGGGATTATAGCTCATATATGAGATTTCAAAGGTCTTTTATTTTGAAACTCTACACCAGAATGTCCTGATTTTTTCTGAGTGACTAGGTGGGGTGTCCTGCTATCACCCTGGAGTTTGATGATTCTTTGATATTGGACAGTTATTGTTTTATTCTCATCTAAAAACAGGGATGATAGCTCATATATGAGACTTCAAAGGTATTTTATTTTGAAACTGTACACCAGAATGTCCTGATTTTTTCTGAGTGACTAGATGGGGTGTCCTGCTATCACCCTGGAGTGAGATGAGTCTTTGATACTGGACAGTCTTTGTTTTATTCTCATCTAAATATAGGGATGATAGCTCATACAATAGAGATTTCAAAGGTATTTTATTTTGAAACTATACATCAGAATGTCCTGATTTTTTCTGAGTGAGTAGGTGTGGTGTCCTGCTATCACCCTGGAGTGAGATGAGTCTTTGATACTGGACAGTCTTTGTTTTATTCTCATCTAAAAATAGGGATGATAGCTCATACAATAGAGATTTCAAAGGTATTTTATTTTGAAACTCTACATCAGAATGTCCTGTTTTTTTCTGAGTGACTAGGTGGGGTGTCCTGCTATCACCCTGGAGTGAGATGAGTCTTTGATACTGGACAGTTTTTGTTTTATTCTCATCTAAAAACAGGGATGATAGCTCATACAATAGAGATTTCAAAGGTATTTTATTTTGAAACTCTACATCAGAATGTCCTGATTTTTTCTGAGTGACTAGATGGGATGTCCTGCTATCACCCTGGAGTGAGATGAGTCTTTGATACGGGACAGTTTTTGTTTTATTCTCATCTAAAAACAGGGATGATAGCTCATGCAATAGAGATTTCAAAGGTCTTTTATTTTGAAACTGTCCTTCAGAATGTCCTGATTCTCCCTGAGTGACTAGGTGGAGTGTCCTGCTATCACCCTGGAGTGAGATGAGTCTTTGATACTGGACAGTTTTTGTTTTATTCTCATCTAAAAACAGGGATGATAGCTCATGCAATAGAGATTTCAAAGGTCTTTTATTTTGAAACTCTACATCAGAAAGTCCTGATTCTCCCTGAGTGACTAGGTGGGGTGTCCTGTTATCACCCTGAAGGGAAATGAGTATTTGATACTGGACAGTGTTTGTTTTATTCTTATCTAAATACAGAGGGATGATAGCTCATATATGAGATGTCAAAGGTCTTTTATTTTGAAACTCTACATCAGAATGTCCTGATTCTCCCTGAGTGACTAGGTGGGGTGTCATGCTATCACCCTGGAGTGAGATGAGTCTTTGATACGGGTCAGTTTTTGTTTTATTCTCATCTAAAAACAGGGATGATAGCTCATGCAATAGAGATTTCAAAGGTATTTTATTTTGAAACTGTACTTCAGAATGTCCTGATTCTCCCTGAGTGACTAGGTGGGGTGTCCTGCGATCACCCTGGAGTGAGATGAGTCTTTGATACTGGACAGTTTTTGTTTTATTCTCATCTAAACAGAGAGGGATGATAGCTCATATATGACATTTCAAAGGTCTTTTATTTTGAAACTGTACAACAGAATGTCCTGATTTTTTCTGAGTGACTAGGTGGGGTGTCCTGCTATTACCCTGGAGTGAGATGAGTCTTTGATACTGGACAGTTTTTGTTTTATTCTCATCTAAAAACAGGGATGATAGCTCATACAATAGAGATTTCAAAGGTATTTTATTTTGAAACTCTACATCAGAATGTCCTGATTTTTTCTGAGTGACTAGGTGGGGTGTCCTGCTATCACCCTGGAGTGAGATGAGTCTTTGATACTGTACAGTTTTTGTTTTATTCTCATCTAAAAACAGGGATGATAGCTCATACAATAGAGATTTCAAAGGTATTTTATTTTGAAACTCTACATCAGAATGTCCTGATTTTTTCTGAGTGACTAGGTGGGGTGTCCTGCTATCACCCTGGAGTGAGATGAGTCTTTGATACTGGACAGTTTTTGTTTTATTCTCATCTAAAAACAGGGATGATAGCTCATACAATAGAGATTTCAAAGGTATTTTATTTTGAAACTCTACATCAGAATGTCCTGATTTTTTCTGAGTGACTAGATGGGATGTCCTGCTATCACCCTGGAGTGAGATGAGTCTTTGATACGGGACAGTTTTTGTTTTATTCTCATCTAAAAACAGGGATGATAGCTCATGCAATAGAGATTTCAAAGGTCTTTTATTTTGAAACTGTCCTTCAGAATGTCCTGATTCTCCCTGAGTGACTAGGTGGAGTGTCCTGCTATCACCCTGGAGTGAGATGAGTCTTTGATACTGGACAGTTTTTGTTTTATTCTCATCTAAAAACAGGGATGATAGCTCATGCAATAGAGATTTCAAAGGTCTTTTATTTTGAAACTCTACATCAGAAAGTCCTGATTCTCCCTGAGTGACTAGGTGGGTTGTCCTGTTATCACCCTGAAGGGAAATGAGTATTTGATACTGGACAGTGTTTGTTTTATTCTTATCTAAATACAGAGGGATGATAGCTCATATATGAGATGTCAAAGGTCTTTTATTTTGAAACTCTACATCAGAATGTCCTGATTCTCCCTGAGTGACTAGGTGGGGTGTCATGCTATCACCCTGGAGTGAGATGAGTCTTTGATATTGGACAGTTATTGTTTTATTCTCATCTAAAAACAGGGATGATAGCTCATATATGAGACTTCAAAGGTATTTTATTTTGAAACTGTAAACCAGAATGTCCTGATTTTTTCTGAGTGACTAGATGGGGTGTCCTGCTATCACCCTGGAGTGAGATGAGTCTTTGATACTGGACAGTCTTTGTTTTATTCTCATCTAAAAATAGGGATGATAGCTCATACAATAGAGATTTCAAAGGTATTTTATTTTGAAACTCTACATCAGAATGTCCTGATTTTTTCTGAGTGACTAGATGGGGTGTCCTGCTATCACCCTGGAGTGAGATGAGTCTTTGATACTGGACAGTCTTTGTTTTATTCTCATCTAAAAATAGGGATGATAGCTCATACAATAGAGATTTCAAAGGTATTTTATTTTGAAACTCTACATCAGAATGTCCTGATTTTTTCTGAGTGACTAGATGGGGTGTCCTGCTATCACCCTGGAGTGAGATGCGTCTTTGATACTGGACAGTTTTTGTTTTATTCTCATCTAAAAACAGGGATGATAGCTCATACAATAGAGATTTCAAACGTATTTTATTTTGAAACTCTACATCAGAATGTCCTGATTTTTTCTGAGTGACTAGATGGGGTGTCCTGCTATCACCCTGGAGTGAGATGAGTCTTTGAAACGGGTCAGTTTTTGTTTTATTCTCATCTAAAAACAGGGATGATAGCTCATGCAATAGAGATTTCAAAGGTATTTTATTTTGAAACTGTACTTCAGAATGTCCTGATTCTCCCTGAGTGACTAGGTGGGGTGTCCTGCGATCACCCTGGAGTGAGATGAGTCTTTGATACTGGACAGTTTTTGTTTTATTCTCATCTAAACAGAGAGGGATGATAGCTCATATATGAGATTTCAAAGGTCTTTTATTTTGAAACTGTACTTCAGAATGTCCTGATTCTCCCTGAGTGACTAGGTGGGGTGTCCTGTTATCACCCTGAAGGGAAATTAGTATTTGATACTGGACAGTGTTTGTTTTATTCTTATCTAAATACAGAGGGATGATAGCTCATATATGAGATGTCAAAGGTCTTTTATTTTGAAACTCTACATCAGAATGTCCTGATTCTCCCTGAGTGACTAGGTGGGGTGTCATGCTATCACCCTGGAGTGAGATGAGTTTTTGATACTGGACAGTTATTTTTTATTATCATCTAAAAACAGGGATGATAGCTCATATATGAGATTTCAAAGGTATTTTATTTTGAAACTCTACATCAGAATGTCCTGATTCTCCCTGAGTGACTAGATGGGGTGTCCTGCTATCACCCTGGTGTGAGATGAGTCTTTGATACTGGACAGTTTTTGTTTTATTCTCATCTAAAAACAGGGATGATAGCTAATACAATAGAGACTTCAAAGGTATTTTATTTTGAAACTGTACATCAGAATGTCCTGATTTTTTCTGAGTGACTAGGTGGGGTGTCCTGCTATTACCCTGGAGTGAGATGAGTCTTTGATACTGGACAGTTTTTGTTTTATTCTCATCGAAAAACAGGGATGATAGCTCATACAATAGAGATTTCAAAGGTATTTTATTTTGAAACTCTACATCAGAATGTCCTGATTTTTTCTGAGTGACTAGATGGGGTGTCCTGCTATCACCCTGGAGTGAGATGCGTCTTTGATACTGGACAGTTTTTGTTTTATTCTCATCTAAAAACAGGGATGATAGCTCATACAATAGAGATTTCAAAGGTATTTTATTTTGAAACTCTACATCAGAATGTCCTGATTTTTTCTGAGTGAGTAGATGGGGTGTCCTGCTATCACCCTGGAGTGGGATGAGTCTTTGATACTGGACAGTTTTTGTTTTATTCTCATCTAAAAACAGGGATGATAGCTCATGCAATAGAGATTTCAAAGGTCTTTTATTTTGAAACTGTACTTCAGAATGTCCTGATTCTCCCTGAGTGACTAGGTGGGGTGTCCTGCTATCACCCTGGAGTGAGATGAGTCTTTGATACTGGACAGTTTTTGTTTTATTCTCATCTAAACAGAGAGGGATGATAGCTCATATATGAGATTTCAAAGGTCTTTTATTTTGAAACTGTACTTCAGAATGTCCTGATTCTCCCTGAGTGACTAGGTGGGGTGTCCTGTTATCACCCTGAAGGGAAATGAGTATTTGATACTGGACAGTGTTTGTTTTATTCTTATCTAAATACAGAGGGATGATAGCTCATATATGAGATGTCAAAGGTCTTTTATTTTGAAACTCTACATCAGAATGTCCTGATTCTCCCTGAGTGACTAGGTGGGGTGTCATGCAATCACCCTGGAGTGAGATGAGTTTTTGATACTGGACAGTTATTGTTTTATTCTCATCTAAAAACAGGGATGATAGCTCATATATGAGATTTCAAAGGTATTTTATTTTGAAACTCTACATCAGAATGTCCTGATTTTTTCTGAGTGACTAGGTGGGGTGTCCTGCTATCACCCTGGAGTTTGATGAGTCTTTGATACTGGACAGTGTTTGTTTTATTCTCATCTAAAAACAGGGATGATAGCTCATGCAATAGAGATTTCAAAGGTCTTTTATTTTGAAACTGTACATCAGAATGTCCTGATTCTCCCTGAGTGACTAGATGGGGTGTCCTGCTATCACCCTGGTGTGAGATGAGTCTTTGATACTGGACAGTTTTTGTTTTATTCTCATCTAAAAACAGGGATGATAGCTAATACAATAGAGACTTCAAAAATATTTTATTTTGAAACTCTACATCAGAATGTCCTGATTTTTTCTGAGTGACTAGATGGGGTGTCCTGCTATCACCATGGAGTTAGATGAGTCTTTGATACTGGACAGTGTTTGTTTTATTCCCATCTAAAAACAGGGATGATAGCTCATATATGAGATTTCAAAGGTATTTTATTTTGAAACTCTAAATCAGAATGTCCTGATTTTTTCTGAGTGACTAGGTGGGGTGTCCTGCTATCACCCTGGAGTGAGATGCGTCTTTGATACTGGACAGTTTTTGTTTTATTCTCATCTAAAAACAGGGATGATAGCTCATACAATAGAGATTTCAAAGGTATTTTATTTTGAAACTCTACATCAGAATGTCTTGATTTTTTCTGAGTGACTAGATGGGGTGTCCTGCTATCACCCTGGAGTGAGATGAGTCTTTGATACGGGACAGTTTTTGTTTTATTCTCATCTAAAAACAGGGATGATAGCTCATGCAATAGAGATTTCAAAGGTCTTTTATTTTGAAACTGTACTTCAGAATGTCCTGATTCTCCCTGAGTGACTAGGTGGGGTGTCCTGTTATCACCCTGAAGGGAAATGAGTATTTGATACTGGACAGTGTTTGTTTTATTCTTATCTAAATACAGAGGGATGATAGCTCATATATGAGATTTCAAAGGTCTTTTATTTTGAAACTCTACATCAGAATGTCCTGATTCTCCCTGAGTGACTAGGTGGGGTGTCATGCTATCACCCTGGAGTGAGATGAGTTTTTGATACTGGACAGTTATTGTTTTATTCTCATCTAAAAACAGGGATGATAGCTCATATATGAGATTTCAAAGGTATTTTATTTTGAAACTCTACATCAGAATGTCCTGATTTTTTCTGAGTGACTAGGTGGGGTGTCCTGCTATCACCCTGGAGTGAGATGCGTCTTTGATACTGGACAGTGTTTGTTTTATTCTCATCTAAAAACAGGGATGATAGCTAATACAATAGACACTTCAAACATATTTTATTTTGAAACTCTACATCAGAATGTCCTGATTTTCTCTGAGTGACTAGGTGGGGTGTCCTGCTATCACCATGGAGTTAGATGAGTCTTTGATACTGGACAGTGTTTGTTTTATTTTCATCTAAAAACAGGGATGATAGCTCATATATGAGATTTCAAAGGTATTTTATTTTGAAACTCTAAATCAGAATGTCCTGATTTTTTCTGAGTGACTAGGTGGGGTGTCCTGCTATCACCCTGGAGTGAGATGAGTCTTTGATACTGGACAGTTTTTGTTTTATTCTCATCTAAACAGAGAGGGATGATAGCTCATATATGAGATTTCAAAGGTCTTTTATTTTGAAACTGTACATCAGAATGTCCTGATTTTTTCTGAGTGAGTAGGTGGGGTGTCCTGATATCACCCTGGAGTGAGATGCGTCTTTGATACTGGACAGTTTTTGTTTTATTCTCATCTAAAAACAGGGATGATAGCTCATACAATAGAGATTTCAAAGGTATTTTATTTTGAAACTCTACATCAGAATGTCCTGTTTTTTTCTGAGTGACTAGGTGGGGTGTCCTGCTATCACCCTGGAGTGAGATGAGTCTTTGATACTGGACAGTTTTTGTTTTATTCTCATCTAAAAACAGGGATGATAGCTCATACAATAGAGATTTCAAAGGTATTTTATTTTGAAACTCTACATCAGAATGTCCTGATTTTTTCTGAGTGACTAGATGGGATGTCCTGCTATCACCCTGGAGTGAGATGAGTCTTTGATACGGGACAGTTTTTGTTTTATTCTCATCTAAAAACAGGGATGATAGCTCATGCAATAGAGATTTCAAAGGTCTTTTATTTTGAAACTGTCCTTCAGAATGTCCTGATTCTCCCTGAGTGACTAGGTGGAGTGTCCTGCTATCACCCTGGAGTGAGATGAGTCTTTGATACTGGACAGTTTTTGTTTTATTCTCATCTAAAAACAGGGATGATAGCTCATGCAATAGAGATTTCAAAGGTCTTTTATTTTGAAACTCTACATCAGAAAGTCCTGATTCTCCCTGAGTGACTAGGTGGGGTGTCCTGTTATCACCCTGAAGGGAAATGAGTATTTGATACTGGACAGTGTTTGTTTTATTCTTATCTAAATACAGAGGGATGATAGCTCATATATGAGATGTCAAAGGTCTTTTATTTTGAAACTCTACATCAGAATGTCCTGATTCTCCCTGAGTGACGAGGTGGGGTGTCATGCTATCACCCTGGAGTGAGATGAGTCTTTGATATTGGACAGTTATTGTTTTATTCTCATCTAAAAACAGGGATGATAGCTCATATATGAGACTTCAAAGGTATTTTATTTTGAAACTGTAAACCAGAATGTCCTGATTTTTTCTGAGTGACTAGATGGGGTGTCCTGCTATCACCCTGGAGTGAGATGAGTCTTTGATACTGGACAGTCTTTGTTTTATTCTCATCTAAAAATAGGGATGATAGCTCATACAATAGAGATTTCAAAGGTATTTTATTTTGAAACTCTACATCAGAATGTCCTGATTTTTTCTGAGTGACTAGATGGGGTGTCCTGCTATCACCCTGGAGTGAGATGCGTCTTTGATACTGGACAGTTTTTGTTTTATTCTCATCTAAAAACAGGGATGATAGCTCATACAATAGAGATTTCAAACGTATTTTATTTTGAAACTCTACATCAGAATGTCCTGATTTTTTCTGAGTGACTAGATGGGGTGTCCTGCTATCACCCTGGAGTGAGATGAGTCTTTGATACGGGTCAGTTTTTGTTTTATTCTCATCTAAAAACAGGGATGATAGCTCATGCAATAGAGATTTCAAAGGTATTTTATTTTGAAACTGTACTTCAGAATGTCCTGATTTTTTCTGAGTGACTAGGTGGGGTGTCCTGCTATTACCCTGGAGTGAGATGAGTCTTTGATACTGGACAGTTTTTGTTTTATTCTCATCTAAAAACAGGGATGATAGCTCATACAATAGAGATTTCAAAGGTATTTTATTTTGAAACTCTACATCAGAATGTCCTGATTTTTTCTGAGTGACTAGATGGGGTGTCCTGCTATCACCCTGGAGTGAGATGCGTCTTTGATACTGGACAGTTTTTGTTTTATTCTCATCTAAAACCAGGGATGATAGCTCATACAATAGAGATTTCAAAGGTATTTTATTTTGAAACTCTACATCAGAATGTCCTGATTTTTTCTGAGTGAGTAGATGGGGTGTCCTGCTATCACCCTGGAGTGGGATGAGTCTTTGATACTGGACAGTTTTTGTTTTATTCTCATCTAAAAACAGGGATGATAGCTCATGCAATAGAGATTTCAAAGGTCTTTTATTTTGAAACTGTACTTCAGAATGTCCTGATTCTCCCTGAGTGACTAGGTGGGGTGTCCTGCTATCACCCTGGAGTGAGATGAGTCTTTGATACTGGACAGTTTTTGTTTTATTCTCATCTAAACAGAGAGGGATGATAGCTCATATATGAGATTTCAAAGGTCTTTTATTTTGAAACTGTACTTCAGAATGTCCTGATTCTCCCTGAGTGACTAGGTGGGGTGTCCTGTTATCACCCTGAAGGGAAATGAGTATTTGATACTGGACAGTGTTTGTTTTATTCTTATCTAAATACAGAGGGATGATAGCTCATATATGAGATGTCAAAGGTCTTTTATTTTGAAACTCTACATCAGAATGTCCTGATTCTCCCTGAGTGACTAGGTGGGGTGTCATGCAATCACCCTGGAGTGAGATGAGTTTTTGATACTGGACAGTTATTGTTTTATTCTCATCTAAAAACAGGGATGATAGCTCATATATGAGATTTCAAAGGTATTTTATTTTGAAACTCTACATCAGAATGTCCTGATTTTTTCTGAGTGACTAGGTGGGGTGTCCTGCTATCACCCTGGAGTTTGATGAGTCTTTGATACTGGACAGTGTTTATTTTATTCTCATCTAAAAACAGGGATGATAGCTCATGCAATAGAGATTTCAAAGGTCTTTTATTTTGAAACTGTACATCAGAATGTCCTGATTCTCCCTGAGTGACTAGATGGGGTGTCCTGCTATCACCCTGGTGTGAGATGAGTCTTTGATACTGGACAGTTTTTGTTTTATTCTCATCTAAAAACAGGGATGATAGCTAATACAATAGAGACTTCAAAAATATTTTATTTTGAAACTCTACATCAGAATGTCCTGATTTTTTCTGAGTGACTAGATGGGGTGTCCTGCTATCACCATGGAGTTAGATGAGTCTTTGATACTGGACAGTGTTTGTTTTATTCCCATCTAAAAACAGGGATGATAGCTCATATATGAGATTTCAAAGGTATTTTATTTTGAAACTCTAAATCAGAATGTCCTGATTTTTTCTGAGTGACTAGGTGGGGTGTCCTGCTATCACCCTGGAGTGAGATGCGTCTTTGATACTGGACAGTTTTTGTTTTATTCTCATCTAAAAACAGGGATGATAGCTCATACAATAGAGATTTCAAAGGTATTTTATTTTGAAACTCTACATCAGAATGTCCTGATTTTTTCTGAGTGACTAGATGGGGTGTCCTGATATCACCCTGGAGTGAGATGCGTCTTTGATACTGGACAGTTTTTGTTTTATTCTCATCTAAAAACAGGGATGATAGCTCATACAATAGAGATTTCAAAGGTATTTTATTTTGAAACTCTACATCAGAATGTCTTGATTTTTTCTGAGTGACTAGATGGGGTGTCCTGCTATCACCCTGGAGTGAGATGAGTCTTTGATACGGGACAGTTTTTGTTTTATTCTCATCTAAAAACAGGGATGATAGCTCATGCAATAGAGATTTCAAAGGTCTTTTATTTTGAAACTGTACTTCAGAATGTCCTGATTCTCCCTGAGTGACTAGGTGGGGTGTCCTGTTATCACCCTGAAGCGAAATGAGTATTTGATACTGGACAGTGTTTGTTTTATTCTTATCTAAATACAGAGGGATGATAGCTCATATATGAGATTTCAAAGGTCTTTTATTTTGAAACTCTACATCAGAATGTCCTGATTCTCCCTGAGTGACTAGGTGGGGTGTCATGCTATCACCCTGGAGTGAGATGAGTTTTTGATACTGGACAGTTATTGTTTTATTCTCATCTAAAAACAGGGATGATAGCTCATATATGAGATTTCAAAGGTATTTTATTTTGAAACTCTACATCAGAATGTCCTGATTTTTTCTGAGTGACTAGGTGGGGTGTCCTGCTATCACCCTGGAGTGAGATGCGTCTTTGATACTGGACAGTGTTTGTTTTATTCTCATCTAAAAACAGGGATGATAGCTCATGCAATAGAGATTTCAAAGGTCTTTTATTTTGAAACTGTACTTCAGAATGTCCTGATTCTCCCTGAGTGACTAGGTGGGGTGTCCTGCTATCACCCTGGAGTGAGATGAGTCTTTGATACTGGACAGTTTTTGTTTTATTCTCATCTAAACAGAGAGGGATGATAGCTCATATATGAGATTTCAAAGGTCTTTTATTTTGAAACTGTACATCAGAATGTCCTGATTTTTTCTGAGTGACTAGGTGGCGTGTCCTGCTATCACCCTGGAGTGAGATCAGTCTTTGATACTTGAGAGTTTTTGTTTTATTCTCATCTAAACAGAGAGGGATTATAGCTCATATATGAGATTTCAAAGGTCTTTTATTTTGAAACTCTACATCAGAATGTCCTGATTCTCCCTGAGTGACTAGGTGGGGTGTCCTGCTATCACCCTGGAGTGAGATGCGTCTTTGATACTGGACAGTTTTTGTTTTATTCTCATCTAAAAACAGGGATGATAGCTCATACAATAGAGATTTCAAAGGTATTTTATTTTGAAACTCTACATCAGAATGTCCTGATTTTTTCTGAGTGACTAGATGGGGTGTCCTGCTATCACCCTGGAGTGAGATGCGTCTTTGATACTGGACAGTTTTTGTTTTATTCTCATCTAAAAACAGGGATGATAGCTCATAAAATAGAGATTTCAAAGGTATTTTATTTTGAAACTCTAAATCAGGATGTCCTGTTTTTTTCTGAGTGACTAGATGGGGTGTCCTGCTATCACCCTGGAGTGAGATGCGTCTTTGATACTGGACAGTTTTGGTTTTATTCTCATCTAAAAACAGGGATGATAGCTCATACAATAGATATTTCAAAGGTATTTTATTTTGAAACTCTACATCAGAATGTCCTGATTTTTTCTGAGTGACTAGATGGGGTGTCCTGCTATCACCATGGCGTTAGATGAGTCTTTGATACTGGACAGTGTTTGTTTTATTCCCATCTAAAAACAGGGATGATAGCTCATATATGAGACTTCAAAGGTATTTTATTTTGAAACTCTAAATCAGAATGTCCTGATTCTCCCTGAGTGACTAGGTGGGGTGTCCTGCTATCACCCTGGAGTGAGATGCGTATTTGATACTGGACAGTTTTTGTTTTATTCTCATATAAACACAGGGATGATAGCTCATACAATAGAGATTTCAAAGGTATTTTATTTTGAAACTCTACTTCAGAATGCCCTGGTTTTTTCTGAGTGACTAGGTGGGGTGTCCTGCTATCACCCTGGAGTTTGATGAGTCTTTGATATTGGACAGTTATTGTTTTATTCTCATCTAAAAACAGGGATGATAGCTCATATATGAGATTTCAAAGGTCTTTTATTTTGAAACTGTACATCAGAATGTCCTGATTTTTTCTGAGTGACTAGGTGGGGTGTCCTGCTATCACCCTGGAGTGAGATGCGTCTTTGATACTTGACAGTTTTTGTTTTATTCTCATCTAAAAACAGGGATGATAGCTCATACAATAGAGATTTCAAAGGTATTTTATTTTGAAACTCTACATCAGAATGTCCTGATTTTTTCTGAGTGACTAGATGGGGTGTCCTGCTATCACCCTGGAGTGAGATGAGTCTTTGATATTGGACTGTATTTGTTTTATTCTCATCTAAATACAGGGATGATAGCTCATGCAATAGAGATTTCAAAGGTCTTTTATTTTGAAACTCTACATCAGAATGTCCTGATTTTTTCTGAGTGACTAGATGGGGTGTCCTGCTATCACCCTGGAGTGAGATGAGTCTTTGATACTGGACAGTGTTTGTTTTATTCTTATCTAAATACAGAGGGATGATAGCTCATATATGAGATTTCAAAGGTCTTTTATTTTGAAACTCTACATCAGAATGTCCTGATTCTCCCTGAATGATTAGGTGGGGTGTCAGGCTATCACCCTGGAGTGAGATGAGTTTTTGATACTGGACAGTTATTGTTTTATTCTCATCTAAACAGAGAGGGATGATAGCTCATATATGAGATTTCAAAGGTCTTTTATTTTGAAACTGTACATCAGAATGTCCTGATTTTTTCTGAGTGACTAGGTGGGGTGTCCTGCTATCACCCTGGAGTTTGATGAGTCTTTGATATTGGACAGTTATTGTTTTATTATCATCTAAAAACAGGGATGATAGCTCATATATGAGATTTCAAAGGTATTTTATTTTGAAACTCTACATCAGAATGTCCTGATTTTTTCTGAGTGACTAGATGGGGTGTCCTGCTATCACCCTGGAGTGAGATGAGTCTTTGATACGGGTCAGTTTTTGTTTTATTCTCATCTAAAAACAGGGATGATAGCTCATGCAATAGAGATTTCAAAGGTATTTTATTTTGAAACTGTACTTCAGAATGTCCTGATTTTTTCTGAGTGACTAGGTGGGGTGTCCTGCTATTACCCTGGAGTGAGATGAGTCTTTGATACTGGACAGTTTTTGTTTTATTCTCATCTAAAAACAGGGATGATAGCTCATACAATAGAGATTTCAAAGGTATTTTATTTTGAAACTCTACATCAGAATGTCCTGATTTTTTCTGAGTGACTAGATGGGGTGTCCTGCTATCACCCTGGAGTGAGATGCGTCTTTGATACTGGACAGTTTTTGTTTTATTCTCATCTAAAACCAGGGATGATAGCTCATACAATAGAGATTTCAAAGGTATTTTATTTTGAAACTCTACATCAGAATGTCCTGATTTTTTCTGAGTGAGTAGATGGGGTGTCCTGCTATCACCCTGGAGTGGGATGAGTCTTTGATACTGGACAGTTTTTGTTTTATTCTCATCTAAAAACAGGGATGATAGCTCATGCAATAGAGATTTCAAAGGTCTTTTATTTTGAAACTGTACTTCAGAATGTCCTGATTCTCCCTGAGTGACTAGGTGGGGTGTCCTGCTATCACCCTGGAGTGAGATGAGTCTTTGATACTGGACAGTTTTTGTTTTATTCTCATCTAAACAGAGAGGGATGATAGCTCATATATGAGATTTCAAAGGTCTTTTATTTTGAAACTGTACTTCAGAATGTCCTGATTCTCCCTGAGTGACTAGGTGGGGTGTCCTGTTATCACCCTGAAGGGAAATGAGTATTTGATACTGGACAGTGTTTGTTTTATTCTTATCTAAATACAGAGGGATGATAGCTCATATATGAGATGTCAAAGGTCTTTTATTTTGAAACTCTACATCAGAATGTCCTGATTCTCCCTGAGTGACTAGGTGGGGTGTCATGCAATCACCCTGGAGTGAGATGAGTTTTTGATACTGGACAGTTATTGTTTTATTCTCATCTAAAAACAGGGATGATAGCTCATATATGAGATTTCAAAGGTATTTTATTTTGAAACTCTACATCAGAATGTCCTGATTTTTTCTGAGTGACTAGGTGGGGTGTCCTGCTATCACCCTGGAGTTTGATGAGTCTTTGATACTGGACAGTGTTTATTTTATTCTCATCTAAAAACAGGGATGATAGCTCATGCAATAGAGATTTCAAAGGTCTTTTATTTTGAAACTGTACATCAGAATGTCCTGATTCTCCCTGAGTGACTAGATGGGGTGTCCTGCTATCACCCTGGTGTGAGATGAGTCTTTGATACTGGACAGTTTTTGTTTTATTCTCATCTAAAAACAGGGATGATAGCTAATACAATAGAGACTTCAAAAATATTTTATTTTGAAACTCTACATCAGAATGTCCTGATTTTTTCTGAGTGACTAGATGGGGTGTCCTGCTATCACCATGGAGTTAGATGAGTCTTTGATACTGGACAGTGTTTGTTTTATTCCCATCTAAAAACAGGGATGATAGCTCATATATGAGATTTCAAAGGTATTTTATTTTGAAACTCTAAATCAGAATGTCCTGATTTTTTCTGAGTGACTAGGTGGGGTGTCCTGCTATCACCCTGGAGTGAGATGCGTCTTTGATACTGGACAGTTTTTGTTTTATTCTCATCTAAAAACAGGGATGATAGCTCATACAATAGAGATTTCAAAGGTATTTTATTTTGAAACTCTACATCAGAATGTCCTGATTTTTTCTGAGTGACTAGATGGGGTGTCCTGATATCACCCTGGAGTGAGATGCGTCTTTGATACTGGACAGTTTTTGTTTTATTCTCATCTAAAAACAGGGATGATAGCTCATACAATAGAGATTTCAAAGGTATTTTATTTTGAAACTCTACATCAGAATGTCTTGATTTTTTCTGAGTGACTAGATGGGGTGTCCTGCTATCACCCTGGAGTGAGATGAGTCTTTGATACGGGACAGTTTTTGTTTTATTCTCATCTAAAAACAGGGATGATAGCTCATGCAATAGAGATTTCAAAGGTCTTTTATTTTGAAACTGTACTTCAGAATGTCCTGATTCTCCCTGAGTGACTAGGTGGGGTGTCCTGTTATCACCCTGAAGCGAAATGAGTATTTGATACTGGACAGTGTTTGTTTTATTCTTATCTAAATACAGAGGGATGATAGCTCATATATGAGATTTCAAAGGTCTTTTATTTTGAAACTCTACATCAGAATGTCCTGATTCTCCCTGAGTGACTAGGTGGGGTGTCATGCTATCACCCTGGAGTGAGATGAGTTTTTGATACTGGACAGTTATTGTTTTATTCTCATCTAAAAACAGGGATGATAGCTCATATATGAGATTTCAAAGGTATTTTATTTTGAAACTCTACATCAGAATGTCCTGATTTTTTCTGAGTGACTAGGTGGGGTGTCCTGCTATCACCCTGGAGTGAGATGCGTCTTTGATACTGGACAGTGTTTGTTTTATTCTCATCTAAAAACAGGGATGATAGCTCATGCAATAGAGATTTCAAAGGTCTTTTATTTTGAAACTGTACTTCAGAATGTCCTGATTCTCCCTGAGTGACTAGGTGGGGTGTCCTGCTATCACCCTGGAGTGAGATGAGTCTTTGATACTGGACAGTTTTTGTTTTATTCTCATCTAAACAGAGAGGGATGATAGCTCATATATGAGATTTCAAAGGTCTTTTATTTTGAAACTGTACATCAGAATGTCCTGATTTTTTCTGAGTGACTAGGTGGCGTGTCCTGCTATCACCCTGGAGTGAGATCAGTCTTTGATACTTGAGAGTTTTTGTTTTATTCTCATCTAAACAGAGAGGGATTATAGCTCATATATGAGATTTCAAAGGTCTTTTATTTTGAAACTCTACATCAGAATGTCCTGATTCTCCCTGAGTGACTAGGTGGGGTGTCCTGCTATCACCCTGGAGTGAGATGCGTCTTTGATACTGGACAGTTTTTGTTTTATTCTCATCTAAAAACAGGGATGATAGCTCATACAATAGAGATTTCAAAGGTATTTTATTTTGAAACTCTACATCAGAATGTCCTGATTTTTTCTGAGTGACTAGATGGGGTGTCCTGCTATCACCCTGGAGTGAGATGCGTCTTTGATACTGGACAGTTTTTGTTTTATTCTCATCTAAAAACAGGGATGATAGCTCATAAAATAGAGATTTCAAAGGTATTTTATTTTGAAACTCTAAATCAGGATGTCCTGTTTTTTTCTGAGTGACTAGATGGGGTGTCCTGCTATCACCCTGGAGTGAGATGCGTCTTTGATACTGGACAGTTTTGGTTTTATTCTCATCTAAAAACAGGGATGATAGCTCATACAATAGATATTTCAAAGGTATTTTATTTTGAAACTCTACATCAGAATGTCCTGATTTTTTCTGAGTGACTAGATGGGGTGTCCTGCTATCACCATGGCGTTAGATGAGTCTTTGATACTGGACAGTGTTTGTTTTATTCCCATCTAAAAACAGGGATGATAGCTCATATATGAGACTTCAAAGGTATTTTATTTTGAAACTCTAAATCAGAATGTCCTGATTCTCCCTGAGTGACTAGGTGGGGTGTCCTGCTATCACCCTGGAGTGAGATGCGTATTTGATACTGGACAGTTTTTGTTTTATTCTCATATAAACACAGGGATGATAGCTCATACAATAGAGATTTCAAAGGTATTTTATTTTGAAACTCTACTTCAGAATGCCCTGGTTTTTTCTGAGTGACTAGGTGGGGTGTCCTGCTATCACCCTGGAGTTTGATGAGTCTTTGATATTGGACAGTTATTGTTTTATTCTCATCTAAAAACAGGGATGATAGCTCATATATGAGATTTCAAAGGTCTTTTATTTTGAAACTGTACATCAGAATGTCCTGATTTTTTCTGAGTGACTAGGTGGGGTGTCCTGCTATCACCCTGGAGTGAGATGCGTCTTTGATACTTGACAGTTTTTGTTTTATTCTCATCTAAAAACAGGGATGATAGCTCATACAATAGAGATTTCAAAGGTATTTTATTTTGAAACTCTACATCAGAATGTCCTGATTTTTTCTGAGTGACTAGATGGGGTGTCCTGCTATCACCCTGGAGTGAGATGAGTCTTTGATATTGGACTGTATTTGTTTTATTCTCATCTAAATACAGGGATGATAGCTCATGCAATAGAGATTTCAAAGGTCTTTTATTTTGAAACTCTACATCAGAATGTCCTGATTTTTTCTGAGTGACTAGATGGGGTGTCCTGCTATCACCCTGGAGTGAGATGAGTCTTTGATACTGGACAGTGTTTGTTTTATTCTTATCTAAATACAGAGGGATGATAGCTCATATATGAGATTTCAAAGGTCTTTTATTTTGAAACTCTACATCAGAATGTCCTGATTCTCCCTGAATGATTAGGTGGGGTGTCAGGCTATCACCCTGGAGTGAGATGAGTTTTTGATACTGGACAGTTATTGTTTTATTCTCATCTAAACAGAGAGGGATGATAGCTCATATATGAGATTTCAAAGGTCTTTTATTTTGAAACTGTACATCAGAATGTCCTGATTTTTTCTGAGTGACTAGGTGGGGTGTCCTGCTATCACCCTGGAGTTTGATGAGTCTTTGATATTGGACAGTTATTGTTTTATTATCATCTAAAAACAGGGATGATAGCTCATATATGAGATTTCAAAGGTATTTTATTTTGAAACTCTACATCAGAATGTCCTGATTTTTTCTGAGTGACTAGATGGGGTGTCCTGCTATCACCCTGGAGTGAGATGCGTCTTTGATACTGGACAGTTTTTGTTTTATTCTCATCTAAAAACAGGGATGATAGCTCATACAATAGAGATTTCAAAGGTATTTTATTTTGAAACTCTACATCAGAATGTCCTGATTTTTTCTGAGTGACTAGATGGGGTGTCCTGCTATCACCCTGGAGTGAGATGCGTCTTTGATACTGGACAGTCTTAGTTTTATTCTCATCTAAAAACAGGGATGATAGCTCATACAATAGAGATTTCAAAGGTATTTTATTTTGAAACTGTCCTTCAGAATGTCCTGATTCTCCCTGAGTGACTAGGTGGGGTGTCCTGCTATCACCCTGGAGTGAGATGAGTCTTTGATACTGGACAGTTTTTGTTTTATTCTCATCTAAACAGAGAGGGATGATAGCTCATATATGAGATTTCAAAGGTCTTTTATTTTGAAACTGTACTTCAGAAAGTCCTGATTCTCACTGAGTGACTAGGTGGGGAGTCCTGCTATCACCCTGGAGTGAGATGCGTCTTTGATACTGGACAGTTTTTGTTTTATTCTCATCTAAAAACAGGGATGATAGCTCATACAATAGAGATTTCAAAGGTATTTTATTTTGAAACTCTACATCAGAATGTCCTGATTTTTTCTGAGTGACTAGATGGGGTGTCCTGCTATCACCCTGGAGTGAGATGAGTCTTTGATACTGGACAGTTTTTGTTTTATTATCATCTAAACAGAGAGGGATGATAGCTCATATATGAGATTTCAAAGGTCTTTTATTTTGAAACTGTACATCAGAATGTCCTGATTTTTTCTGAGTGACTAGGTGGGGTGTCCTGCTATCACCCTGGAGTTTGTTGAGTCTTTGATATTGGACAGTTATTGTTTTATTCTCATCTAAATACAGGGATGATAGCTCATATATGAGACTTCAAAGGTATTTTATTTTGAAACTGTAAACCAGAATGTCCTGATTTTATCTGAGTGACTAGATGGGGTGTCCTGCTGTCACCCTGGAGTGAGATGAGTCTTTGATACTGGACAGTCTTTGTTTTATTCTCATCTAAAAATAGGGATGATAGCTCATACAATAGAGATTTCAAAGGTATTTTATTTTGAAACTCTACATCAGAATGTCCTGTTATTTTCTGAGTGACTAGGTGGGGTGTCCTGCTATCACCCTGGAGTGAGATGAGTCTTTGATACTGGACAGTTTTTGTTTTATTCTCATCTAAAAACAGGGATGATAGCTCATACAATAGAGATTTCAAAGGTATTTTATTTTGAAACTGTCCTTCAGAATGTCCTGATTCTCCCTGAGTGACTAGGTGGGGTGTCCTGCTATCACCCTGGAGTGAGATGAGTCTTTGATATTGGACAGTTATTGTTTTATTCTCATCTAAAAACAGGGATGATAGCTCATATATGAGACTTCAAAGGTATTTTATTTTGAAATTGTACTTCAGAATGTCCTGATTCTCCCTGAGTGACTAGGTGGGGTGTCCTGCTATCACCCTGGAGTGAGATGAGTCTTTGATATTGGACAGTTATTGTTTTATTCTCATCTAAAAACAGGGATGATAGCTCATATATGAGACTTCAAAGGTATTTTATTTTGAAACTGTACACCAGAATGTCCTGATTTTTTCTGAGTGACTAGATGGGGTGTCCTGCTATCACCCTGGAGTGAGATGAGTCTTTGATACTGGACAGTCTTTGTTTTATTCTCATCTAAAAACAGGGATGATAGCTCATACAATAGAGATTTCAAAGGTCTTTTATTTTGAAACTGTACTTCAGAATGTCCTGATTCTCCCTGAGTGACTAGGTGGGGAGTCCTGGTATCACCCTGGAGTGAGATGAGTCTTTGATATTGGACAGTATTTGTTTTATTCTCATCTAAAAACAGGGATGATAGCTCATGCAATAGAGATTTCAAAGGTATTTTATTTTGAAACTCTACATCAGAAAGTCCTGATTCTCCCTGAGTGACTAGGTGGGGTGTCCTGTTATCACCCTGAAGGGAAATGAGTATTTGATACTGGACAGTGTTTGTTTTATTCTTATCTAAATACAGAGATAGCTCATATATGAGACTTCAAAGGTATTTTATTTTGAAACTCTACATCAGAATGTCCTGATTTTTTCTGAGTGACTAGATGGGGTGTCCTGCTATCACCCTGGAGTGAGATGAGTCTTTGATACGGGACAGTTATTGTTTTATTCTCATCTAAAAACAGGGATGATAGCTCATATATGAGACTTCAAAGGTATTTTATTTTGAAACTGTACACCAGAATGTCCTGATTTTTTCTGAGTGACTAGATGGGGTGTCCTGAAAACAGGGATGTTTCAACCCTGGAGTGAGATGAGTCTTTGATACTGGACAGTCTTTGTTTTATTCTCATCTAAAAATAGGGATGATAGCTCATACAATAGAGATTTCAAAGGTATTTTATTTTGAAACTCTACATCAGAATGTCCTGATTTTTTCTGAGTGACTAGGTGGGGTGTCCTGCTATCACCCTGGAGTGAGATGAGTCTTTGATACTAGACAGTTTTTGTTTTATTCTCATCTAAAAACAGGGATGATAGCTCATACAATAGAGATTTCAAAGGTATTTTATTTTGAAACTGTCCTTCAGAATGTCCTGATTCTCCCTGAGTGACTAGGTGGGGTGTCCTGCTATCACCCTGGAGTGAGATGAGTCTTTGATACTGGACAGTTTTTGTTGTATTCTCATCTAAACAGAGAGGGATGATAGCTCATATATGAGATTTCAAAGGTCTTTTATTTTGAAACTGTACATCAGAATGTCCTGATTTTTTCTGAGTGACTAGGTGGGGTGTCCTGCTATCACCCTGGAGTGAGATGAGTCTTTGATACTGGACAGTCTTTGTTTTATTCTCATCTAAAAATAGGGATGATAGCTCATACAATAGAGATTTCAAAGGTATTTTATTTTGAAACTCTAAATCAGAATGTCCTGATTTTTTCTGAGTGACTAGGTGGGGTGTCCTGCTATCACCCTGGAGTGAGATGAGTCTTTGATACTGGACAGTTTTTGTTTTATTCTCATCTAAAAACAGGGATGATAGCTCATACAATAGAGATTTCAAAGGTATTTTATTTTGAAACTCTACATCAGAATGTCCTGATTTTTTCTGAGTGACTAGATGGGGTGTCCTGCTATCACCCTGGAGTGAGATGCGTCTTTGATACTGGACAGTTTTTGTTTTATTCTCATCTAAAAACAGGGATGATAGCTCATACAATAGAGATTTCAAAGGTATTTTATTTTGAAACTCTACATCAGAATGTCCTGATTTTTTCTGAGTGACTAGATGGGGTGTCCTGCTATCACCCTGGAGTGAGATGAGTCTTTGATACGGGACAATTTTTGTTTTATTCTCATCTAAAAACAGGGATGATAGCTCATGCAATAGAGATTTCAAAGGTCTTTTATTTTGAAACTGTACTTCAGAATGTCCTGATTCTCCCTGAGTGACTAGGTGGGGAGTCCTGCTATCACCCTGGAGTGAGATAAGTCTTTGATATTGGACAGTATTTGTTTTATTCTCATCTAAAAACAGGGATGATAGCTCATCCAATAGAGATTTCAAAGGTCTTTTATTTTGAAACTCTACATCAGAAAGTCCTGATTCTCCCTGAGTGACTAGGTGGGGTGTCCTGCTATCACCCTGGAGTGAGATGCGTCTTTGATATTGGACAGTTATTGTTTTATTATCATCTAAAAACAGGGATGATAGCTCATATATGAGACTTCAAAGGTATTTTATTTTGAAACTGTACACCAGAATGTCCTGATTTTTTCTGAGTGACTAGATGGGGTGTCCTGAAAACAGGGATGTTTCAACCCTGGAGTGAGATGAGTCTTTGATACTGGACAGTTTTAGTTTTATTCTCATCTAAACAGAGAGGGATGATAGCTCATATATGAGATTTCAAAGGTCTTTTATTTTGAAACTGTACACCAGAATGTCCTGATTTTTTCTGAGTGACTAGATGGGGTGTCCTGAAAACAGGGATGTTTCAACCCTGGAGTGAGATGAGTCTTTGATACTGGACAGTCTTTGTTTTATTCTCATCTAAAAACAGGGATGATAGCTCATACAATAGAGATTTCAAAGGTCTTTTATTTTGAAACTGTACTTCAGAATGTCCTGATTCTCCCTGAGTGACTAGGTGGGGAGTCCTGGTATCACCCTGGAGTGAGATGAGTCTTTGATATTGGACAGTATTTTTTTTATTCTCATCTAAAAACAGGGATGATAGCTCATGCAATAGAGATTTCAAAGGTATTTTATTTTGAAACTCTACATCAGAAAGTCCTGATTCTCCCTGAGTGACTAGGTGGGGTGTCCTGTTATCACCCTGAAGGGAAATGAGTATTTGATACTGGACAGTGTTTGTTTTATTCTTATCTAAATACAGAGATAGCTCATATATGAGACTTCAAAGGTATTTTATTTTGAAACTCTACATCAGAATGTCCTGATTTTTTCTGAGTGACTAGATGGGGTGTCCTGCTATCACCCTGGAGTGAGATGAGTCTTTGATACGGGACAGTTTTTGTTTAATTCTCATCTAAAAACAGGGATGATAGCTCATGCAATAGAGATTTCAAAGGTCTTTTATTTTGAAATTGTACTTCAGAATGTCCTGATTCTCCCTGAGTGACTAGGTGGGGTGTCCTGCTATCACCCTGGAGTGAGATGAGTCTTTGATACTGGACAGTTTTTGTTTTATTCTCATCTAAACAGAGAGGGATGATAGCTCATATATGAGATTTCAAAGGTCTTTTATTTTGAAAGTCTACATCAGAATGTCCTGCTTTTTTCTGAGTGACTAGGTGGGGTGTCCTGCTATCACCCTGGAGTTTGATGAGTCTTTGATATTGGACAGTTATTGTTTTATTCTCATCTAAAAACAGGGATGATAGCTCATATATGAGACTTCAAAGGTATTTTATTTTGAAACTGTACATCAGAATATCCTGATTTTTTCTGAGTGACTAGATGGGGTTTCCTGCTATCACCCTGGAGTGAGATGAGTCTTTGATACTGGACAGTTTTTGTTTTATTCTCATCTAAACAGAGAGGGATGATAGCTCATATATGAGATTTCAAAGGTCTTTTATTTTGAAACTCTACATCAGAATGTCCTGATTTTTTCTGAGTGACTTCATGGGGTGTCCTGCTATCACCATGGAGTTAGATGAGTCTTTGATACTGGACAGTGTTTGTTTTATTCCCATCTCAATACAGGGATGATAGGTCATATATGAGATTTCAAAGGTATTTTATTTTGAAACTCTAAATCAGAATGTCCTGATTTTTTCTGAGTGACTAGGTGGGGTGTCCTGCTATCACCCTGGAGTGAGATGCGTCTTTGATACTGGACAGTCTTTGTTTTATTCTCATCTAAAAATAGGGATGATAGCTCATACAATAGAGATTTCAAAGGTATTTTATTTTGAAACTCTACATCAGAATGTCCTGATTTTTTCTGAATGACTAGGTGGGGTGTCCTGCTATCACCCTGGAGTGAGATGCGTCTTTGATACTGGACAGTTTTTGTTTTATTCTCATCTAAAAACAGGGATGATAGCTCATACAATAGAGATTTCAAATGTATTTTATTTTGAAACTCTACATCAGAATGTCCTGATTTTTTTCTGAGTGACTAGATGGGGTGTCCTGCTATCACCCTGGAGTGAGATGAGTCTTTGATAATGGACAGTTTTTGTTTTATTCTCATCTAAAAACAGGGATGATAGCTCATGCAATAGAGATTTCAAAGGTCTTTTATTTTGAAACTGTACATCAGAATGTCCTGATTCTCCCTGAGTGACTAGGTGGGGTGTCCTGCTATCACCCTGGAGTGAGATGCGTCTTTGATACTGGACAGTATTTGTTTTATTCTCATCTAAAAACAGAGATGATAGCTCATATATGAGAATTCAAAGGTATTTTATTTTGAAACTCTACATCAGAATGTCCTGATTTTTTCGGAGTGACTAGAAAGGGTGTCCTGCTATCACCATGGAGTGAGATGAGTCTTTGATACTGGACAGTCTTTGTTTTATTCTCATCTAAAAACAGGGATGATAGCTCATACAATAGAGATTTCAAAGGTCTTTTATTTTGAAACTCTACATCAGAAAGTCCTGATTCTCACTGAGTGACTAGGTGGGGTGTCCTGTTATAACCCTGAAGGGAAATGAGTATTTGATACTGGACAGTTTTTGTTTTATTCTTATCTAAATACAGAGGGATGATAGCTCATATATGAGATTTCAAAGGTCTTTTATTTTGAAACTGTACATCAGAATGTCCTGATTCTCCCTGAGTGACTAGGTGGGGTTTCATGCTATCACCCTGGAGTGAGATGAGTCTTTGATACTGGACAGTTTTTGTTTTATTCTCATCTAAAAACAGGGATGATAGCTCATATATGAGATTTCAAAGGTCTTTTATTTTGAAACTCTACATCAGAATGTCCTGATTTTTTCTGAGTGACTTCATGGGGTGTCCTGCTATCACCATGGAGTTAGATGAGTCTTTGATACTGGACAGTTTTGTTTTATTCTCATCTAAACAGAGAGGGATGATAGCTCATATATGAGATTTCAAAGGTCTTTTATTTTGAAACTCTACATCAGAATGTCCTGATTCTCCCTGAGTGACTAGGTGGGGTGTCCTGCTATCACCCTGGAGTGAGATGCGTCTTTGATACTGGACAGTTTTTGTTTTATTCTCATCTAAAAACAGGGATGATAGCTCATACAATAGAGATTTCAAAGGTATTTTATTTTGAAACTCTACATCAGAATGTCCTGATTTTTTCTGAGTGACTAGAAGGGGTGTCCTGCTATCACCCTGGAGTGAGATGAGTCTTTGATACTGGACATTTTTTGTTTTATTCTCATCTAAAAACAGGGTTGATAACTCATGCAATAGAGATTTCAAAGGTCTTTTATTTTGAAACTGTACATCAGAATGTCCTGATTTTTTCTGAGTGACTAGATGGGGTGTCCTGCTATCACCCTGGAATGAGATGAGTCTTTGATACTGTAGAGTTTTTGTTTTATTCTCATCTAAACAGAGAGGGATGATAGCTCATATATGAGATTTCAAAGGTCTTTTATTTTGAAAGTCTACATCAGAATGTCCTGATTTTTTCTGAGTGACTAGATGGGGTGTCCTGCTATCACCATGGAGTTAGATGAGTCTTTGATACTGGACAGTGTTTGTTTTATTCCCATCTAAAAACAGGGATGATAGCTCATATATGAGACTTCAAAGGTATTTTATTTTGAAACTCTAAATCAGAATGTCCTGATTCTCCCTGAGTGACTAGGTGGGGTGTCCTGCTATCACCCTGGAGTTTGATGAGTCTTTGATACTGGACAGTTTTTGTTTTATTCTCATCTAAAAACAGGGATGATAGCTAATACAATAGAGATTTCAAAAATATTTTATTTTGAAACTCTACATCAGAATGTCCTGATTTTTTCTCAGTGACTAGATGGGATGTCCTGCTATCACCCTGGAGTGAGATGAGTCTTTGATACTGGACAGTTTTGTTTTATTCTCATCTAAACAGAGAGGGATGATAGCTCATATATGAGATTTCAAAGGTCTTTTATTTTGAAACTGTACATCAGAATGTCCTGATTTTTTCTGAGTGACTATGTGGCGTGTCCTGCTATCACCCTGGAGTTAGATCAGTCTTTGATACTTGAGAGTTTTTGTTTTATTCTCATTTAAACAGAGAGGGATTATAGCTCATATATGAGAATTCAAAGGTATTTTATTTTGAAACTCTACATCAGAATGTCCTGATTTTTTCTGAGTGACTAGATGGGGTGTCCTGCTATCACCATGGAGTTAGATGAGTCTTTGATACTGGACAGTGTTTGTTTTATTCCCATCTAAAAACAGGGATGATAGCTCATATATGAGACTTCAAAGGTATTTTATTTTGAAACTCTAAATCAGAATGTCCTGATTCTCCCTGGGTGACTAGGTGGGGTGTCCTGCTATCACCCTGGAGTGAGATGAGTCTTTGATATTGGACAGTATTTGTTTTATTCTCATCTAAAAACAGGGATGATAGCTCATGCAATAGAGATTTCAAAGGTCTTTTATTTTGAAACTGTACATCAGAATGTCCTGATTCTCCCTGAGTGACTAGGTGGGGTGTCCTGCTATCACCCTGGAGTGAGATGAGTCTTTGATACTGGAGAGTTTTTGTTTTATTCTCATCTAAAAACAGGGATGATAGCTCATACAATAGAGATTTCAAAGGTCTTTTATTTTGAAACTCTACATCAGAAAGTCCTGATTCTCCCTGAGTGACTAGGTGGGGTGTCCTGTTATCACCCTGAAGGGAAATGAGTCTTTGATACTGGACAGTGTTTGTTTTATTCCCATCTAAAAACAGGGATGATAGCTCATATATGAGATTTCAAAGGTATTTTATTTTGAAACTCTACATCAGAATGTCCTGATTTTTTCTGAGTGACTAGGTGGGGTGTCCTGCTATCACCCTGGAGTGAGATGCGTCTTTGATACTGGACAGTTTTGTTTTATTCTCATCTAAACAGAGAGGGATGATAGCTCATATATGAGATTTCAAAGGTCTTTTATTTTGAAACTGTACATCAGAATGTCCTGATTTTTTCTGAGTGACTAGGTGGGGTGTCCTGCTTTCACCCTGGAGTTAGATCAGTCTTTGATACTTGAGAGTTTTTGTTTTATTCTCATCTAAACAGAGAGGGATTATAGCTCATATATGAGATTTCAAAGGTCTTTTATTTTGAAACTCTACTTCAGAATGTCCTGATTTTTTCTGAGTGACTAGATGGGGTGTCCTGCTATCACCCTGGAGTGAGATGAGTCTTTGATACTGGAGAGTTTTTGTTTTTTTCTCATCTAAACAGAGAGGGATGATAGCTCATATATGATATTTCAAAGGTCTTTTATTTTGAAACTCTAAATCAGAATGTCCTGATTCTCCCTGAGTGACTAGGTGGGGTGTCCTGCTATCACCCTGGAGTGAGATGCGTCTTTGATACTGGACAGTTTTTGTTTTATTCTCATCTAAAAACAGGGATGATAGCTCATACAATAGAGATTTCAAAGGTATTTTATTTTGAAACTCTACATCAGAATGTCCTGATTTTTTTCTGAGTGACTAGGTGGGGTGTCCTGTTATCACCCTGGAGTTTGATGAGTCTTTGATATTGGACAGTTTTTGTTTTATTCTCATCTAAATACAGGGATGATAGCTCATATATGAGACTTCAAAGGTATTTTATTTTGAAACTGTACATCAGAATGTCCTGATTTTTTCGGAGTGACTAGAAAGGGTGTCCTGCTATCACCCTGGAGTGAGATGAGTCTTTGATACTGGACAGTTTTTGTTTTATTCTCATCTAAAAACAGGGATGATAGCTAATACAATAGAGATTTCAAAAATATTTTATTTTGAAACTCTACATCAGAATGTCCTGATTTTTTCTCAGTGACTAGATGGGGTGTCCTGCTATCACCCTGGAGTGAGATAAGTCTTTGATACTGGACAGTTTTTGTTTTATTCTCATCTAAAAACAGGGATGATAGCTAATACAATAGAGATTTCAAAAATATTTTATTTTGAAACTCTAAATCAGAATGTCCTGATTTTTTCTCAGTGACTAGATGGGGTGTCCTGCTATCACCCTGGAGTGAGATGAGTCTTTGATACTTGAGAGATTTTGTTTTATTATCATCTAAACAGAGAGGGATGATAGCTCATATATGAGATTTCAAAGGTCTTTTATTTTGAAACTCTACATCACAATGTCCTGATTTTTTCTGAGTAACTAGGTGGGGTGTCCTGCTATCACCCTGGAGTGAGATGAGTCTTTGATACTTGAGAGTTTTTGTTTTATTCTCATCTAAACAGAGATGGATTATAGCTCATATATGATATTTCAAAGGTCTTTTATTTTGAAATTCTACATCAGAATGTCCTGATTCTCCCTGAGTGACTATGTGGGGTGTCCTGCTATCACCCTGGAGTGAGATGCGTCTTTGATACTGGACAGTTTTTGTTTTATTCTCATCTAAAAACAGGGATGATAGCTCATACAATAGAGATTTCAAAGGTATTTTATTTTGAAACTCTACATCAGAATGTCCTGATTTTTTCTGAGTGACTAGATGGGGTGTGCTGCTATCACCCTGGAGTGAGATGAGTCTTTGATACTGGACAGTTTTTGTTTTATTCTCATCTAAAAACAGGGATGATAGCTCATGCAATAGAGATTTCAAAGGTCTTTTATTTTGAAACTGTACATCAGAATGTCCTGATTCTCCCTGAGTGACTAGGTGGGGTGTCCTGCTATCACCCTGGAGTGAGATGAGTCTTTGATACTGGAGAGTTTTTGTTTTATTCTCATCTAAAAACAGGGATGATAGCTCATACAATAGAGATTTCAAAGGTCTTTTATTTTGAAACTCTACATCAGAAAGTCCTGATTCTCCCTGAGTGACTAGGTGGGGTGTCCTGTTATCACCCTGAAGGGAAATGAGTATTTGATACTGGACAGTGTTTGTTTTATTCCCATCTAAAAACAGGGATGATAGCTCATATATGAGATTTCAAAGGTCTTTTATTTTGAAACTCTACATCAGAATGTCCTGATTTTTTCTGAGTGACTAGATGGGGTGTCCTGCTATCACCATGGAGTTAGATGAGTCTTTGATACTGGACAGTGTTTGTTTTATTCCCATCTAAAAACAGGGATGATAGCTCATATATGAGATTTCAAAGGTATTTTATTTTGAAACTCTACATCAGAATGTCCTGATTTTTTCTGAGTGACTAGGTGGGTTGTCCTGCTATCACCCTGGAGTGAGATGCGTCTTTGATACTGGACAGTCTTTGTTTTATTCTCATCTAAAAATAGGGATGATAGCTCATACAATAGAGATTTCAAAGGTATTTTATTTTGAAACTCTACATCAGAATGTCCTGATTTTTTCTGAGTGACTAGGTGGGGTGTCCTGCTTTCACCCTGGAGTGAGATGAGTCTTTGATACTGGACAGTTTTGTTTTATTCTCATCTAAACAGAGAGGGATGATAGCTCATATATGAGATTTCAAAGGTCTTTTATTTTGAAACTGTACATCAGAATGTCCTGATTTTTTCTGAGTGACTAGGTGGGGTGTCCTGCTTTCACCCTGGAGTTAGATCAGTCTTTGATACTTGAGAGTTTTTGTTTTATTCTCATCTAAACAGAGAGGGATTATAGCTCATATATGAGATTTCAAAGGTCTTTTATTTTGAAACTCTACATCAGAATGTCCTGATTTTTTCTGAGTGACTAGATGGGGTGTCCTGCTATCACCATGGAGTTAGATGAGTCTTTGATACTGGACAGTGTTTGTTTTATTCCCATCTAAAAACAGGGATGATAGCTCATATATGAGACTTCAAAGGTATTTTATTTTGAAACTGTACATCAGAATGTCCTGATTCTCCCTGAGTGACTAGGTGGGGTGTCCTGCTATTACTCTGGATTGAGATGTGTCTTTGATACTGGACAGTTTTTGTTTTATTCTCATCTAAAAACAGGGATGATAGCTCATACAATAGAGATTTCAAAGGTATTTTATTTTGAAACTCTACATCAGAATGTCCTGATTTTTTCTGAGTGACTAGGTGGGGTGTCCTGTTATCACCCTGGAGTTTGATGAGTCTTTGATATTGGACAGTTATTGTGTTATTCTCATCTAAATACAGGGATGATAGCTCATATATGAGACTTCAAAGGTATTTTATTTTGAAACTGTACATCAGAATGTCCTGATTTTTTTCTGAGTGACTAGATGGGATGTCCTGCTATCACCCTGGAGTGAGATGAGTCTTTGATACTGTACATGTTTTGTTTTATTCTCATCTAAATACAGGGATGATAGCTAATACAATAGAGATTTCAAAAATATTTTATTTTGAAACTCTACATCAGAATGTCCGGATTTTTTCTCAGTGACTAGATGGGGTGTCCTGCTATCACCCTGGAGTGAGATGAGTCTTTGATACTGGAGAGTTTTTGTTTTATTCTCATCTAAACAGAGAGGGATTATAGCTCATATATGAGATTTCAAAGGTATTTTATTTTGAAACTCTAAATCAGAATGTCCTGATTCTCCCTGGGTGACTAGGTGGGGTGTCCTGCTATCACCCTGGAGTGAGATGAGTCTTTGATATTGGACAGTATTTGTTTTATTCTCATCTAAAAACAGGGATGATAGCTCATGCAATAGAGATTTCAAAGGTCTTTTATTTTGAAACTCTACATCAGAAAGTCCTGATTCTCCCTGAGTGACTAGGTGGGGTGTCCTGTTATCAACCTGAAGGGAAATGAGTATTTGATACTGGACAGTTATTGTTTTATTTTCATCTAAAAATGGGATGATAGCTCATATATGAGAATTCAAAGGTATTTTATTTTGAAACTCTACATCAGAATGTCCTGATTTTTTCTGAGTGACTAGATGGGGTGTCCTGCTATCACTCTGGAATGAGATGAGTCTTTGATAATGGAGAGTTTTTGTTTTATTATCATCTAAACAGAGAGGGATGATAGCTCATATATGAGATTTCAAAGGTCTTTTATTTTGAAACTCTACATCAGAATGTCCTGATTTTTCTGAGTGACTAGATGGGGTGTCCTGCTATCACCATGGAGTTAGATGGGTCTTTGATACTGGACAGTGTTTGTTTTATTCCCATCTAAAAACAGGGATGATAGCTCATATATGAGACTTCAAAGGTATTTTATTTTGAAACTCTAAATCAGAATGTCCTGATTCTCCATGAGTGAGTAGGTGGTGTGTCCTGCTATCACCCTGGAGTTTGATGAGTCTTTGATATTGGACAGTTATTGTTTTATTCTCATCTAAAAACAGGGATGATAGCTCATATATGAGACTTCAAAGGTATTTTATTTTGAAACTGTACATCAGAATGTCCTGATTTTTTCTGAGTGACTAGATGGGGTTTCTTGCTATCACCCTGGAGTGAGATGAGTCTTTGATACTGGACAGTTTTTGTTTTATTCTCATCTAAAAACAGGGATGATAGCTCATGCAATAGAGATTTCAAAGGTCTTTTATTTTGAAACTGTACATCAGAATGTCCTGATTCTCCCTGAGTGACTAGGTGGGGTTTCCTGCTATCACCCTGGAGTGAGATGAGTTTTTGATATTGGACATTATTTGTTTTATTCTCATCTAAATACAGGGATGATAGCTCATATATGAGACTTCAAAGGTATTTTATTTTGAAACTCTACTTCAGAATGTGCTGATTTTTTCGGAGTGACTAGAAAGGGTGTCCTGCTATCACCATGGAGTGATATGAGTCTTTGATACTGGACAGTCTTTGTTTTATTCTCATCTAAAAACAGGGATGATAGCTCATACAATAGAGATTTCAAAGTTCTTTTATTTTGAAACTCTACATCAGAAAGTCCTGATTCTCCCTGAGTGACTAGGTGGGGTGTCCTGTTATAACCCTGAAGGTAAATGAGTATTTTATACTGTACAGTTTTTGTTTTATTCTTATCTAAATACAGAGGGATGATAGCTCATATATGAGATTTCAAAGGTCTTTTATTTTGAAACTGTACATCAGAATGTCCTGATTTTTTCTCAGTGACTAGATGGGGTGTCCTGCTATCACCCTGGAGTGAGATGAGTCTTTTATACTGGACAGTTTTTGTTTTATTCTCATCTAAAAACAGGGATGATAGCTAATACAATAGAAATTTCAAAAATATTTTATTTTGAAACTCTACATCAGAATGTCCTGATTTTTTCTCAGTGACTAGATGGGGTGTCCTGCTATCACCCTGGAGTGAGATGAGTCTTTGATACTGGAGAGATTTTGTTTTATTCTCATCTAAACAGAGAGGGATGATAGCTCATATATGAGATTTCAAAGGTCTTTTATTTTGAAACTCTACATCAGAATGTCCTGATTTTTTCTGAGTGACTTGATGGGGTGTCCTGCTATCACCATGGAGTTAGATGAGTCTTCGATACTGGACAGTCTTTGTTTTATTCTCATCTAAATACAGGGATGATAGCTCATATATGAGACTTCAAAGGTATTTTATTTTGAAACTGTACATCAGAATGTCCTGATTTTTTTCTGAGTGACTAGATGGGATGTCCTGCTATCACCCTGGAGTGAGATGCGTCTTTGATACTGGACAGTTTTTGTTTTATTCTCATCTAAAAACAGGGATGATAGCTCATACAATAGAGATTTCAAAGGTATTTTATTTTGAAACTCTACATCAGAATGTCCTGATTTTTTCTGAGTGACTAGATGGGGTGTGCTGCTATCACCCTGGAGTGAGATGAGTCTTTGCTACTGGACAGTTTTTGTTTTATTCTCATCTAAAAATAGGGATGATAGATCATATAATAGAGATTTCAAAGGTATTTTATTTTGAAACTCTACATCAGAATGTCCTGATTTTTTCTGAGTGACTAGGTGGGGTGTCCTGCTATCACCCTGGAGTGAGATGAGTCTTTGATACTGGACAGTTTTGTTTTATTCTCATCTAAACAGAGAGGGATGATAGCTCATATATGAGATTTCAAAGTTCTTTTATTTTGAAACTCTACATCAGAATGTCCTGATTTTTTCTGAGTGACTAGATGGGGTGTCCTGCTATCACCCTGGAGTTAGATCAGTCTTTGATACTTGAGAGTTTTTGTTTTATTCTCATCTAAACAGAGAGGGATTATAGCTCATATATGAGATTTCAAAGGTCTTTTATTTTGAAACTCTACATCAGAATGTCCTGATTTTTTCTGAGTGACTAGATGGGGTGTCCTGCTATCACCCTGGAGTGAGATGAGTCTTTGATACTGGAGAGTTTTTGTTTTTTTCTCATCTAAACAGAGAGGGATGATAGCTCATATATGATATTTCAAAGGTCTTTTATTTTGAAACTCTAAATCAGAATGTCCTGATTCTCCCTGAGTGACTAGGTGGGGTGTCCTGCTATCACCCTGGAGTGAGATGCGTCTTTGATACTGGACAGCTTTTGTTTTATTCTCATCTAAAAACAGGGATGATAGCTCATACAATAGAGATTTCAAAGGTATTTTATTTTGAAACTCTACATCAGAATGTCCTGATTTTTTTCTGAGTGACTAGGTGGGGTGTCCTGTTATCACCCTGGAGTTTGATGAGTCTTTGATATTGGACAGTTATTGTTTTATTCTCATCTAAATACAGGGATGATAGCTCATATATGAGACTTCAAAGGTATTTTATTTTGAAACTGTACATCAGAATGTCCTGTTTTTTTTCTGAGTGACTAGATGGGATGTCCTGCTATCACCCTGGAGTGAGATGAGTCTTTGATACTGGACAGTTTTTGTTTTATTCTCATCTAAAAACAGGGATGATAGCTCATATATGAGACTTCAAAGGTATTTTATTTTGAAACTCTACATCAGAATGTCCTGATTTTTTCGGAGTGACTAGAAAGGGTGTCCTGCTATCACCCTGGAGTGAGATGAGTCTTTGATACTGGACAGTTTTTGTTTTATTCTCATCTAAAAACAGGGATGATAGCTAATACAATAGAGATTTCAAAAATATTTTATTTTGAAACTCTACATCAGAATGTCCTGATTTTGTCTCAGTGACTAGATGGGGTGTCCTGCTATCACCCTGGAGTGAGATAAGTCTTTGATACTGGACAGTTTTTGTTTTATTCTCATCTAAAAACAGGGATGATAGCTAATACAATAGAGATTTCAAAAATATTTTATTTTGAAACTCTAAATCAGAATGTCCTGATTTTTTCTCAGTGACTAGATGGGGTGTCCTGCTATCACCCTGTAGTGAGATGAGTCTTTGATACTGGAGAGATTTTGTTTTATTATCATCTAAACAGAGAGGGATGATAGCTCATATATGAGATTTCAAAGGTCTTTTATTTTGAAACTCTACATCACAATGTCCTGATTTTTTCTGAGTAACTAGGTGGGGTGTCCTGCTATCACCCTGGAGTGAGATGAGTCTTTGATACTTGAGAGTTTTTGTTTTATTCTCATCTAAACAGAGAGGGATTATAGCTCATATATGATATTTCAAAGGTCTTTTATTTTGAAATTCTACATCAGAATGTCCTGATTCTCCCTGAGTGACTATGTGGGGTGTCCTGCTATCACCCTGGAGTGAGATGCGTCTTTGATACTGGACAGTTTTTGTTTTATTCTCATCTAAAAACAGGGATGATAGCTCATACAATAGAGATTTCAAAGGTATTTTATTTTGAAACTCTACATCAGAATGTCCTGATTTTTTCTGAGTGACAAGATGGGGTGTGCTGCTATCACCCTGGAGTGAGATGAGTCTTTGATACTGGACAGTTTTTGTTTTATTCTCATCTAAAAACAGGGATGATAGCTCATACAATAGAGATTTCAAAGGTCTTTTATTTTGAAACTCTACATCAGAAAGTCCTGATTCTCCCTGAGTGACTAGGTGGGGTGTCCTGTTATCACCCTGAAGGGAAATGAGTATTTGATACTGGACAGTGTTTGTTTTATTCTTATCTAAATACAGAGGGATGATAGCTCATATATGAGATTTCAAAGGTCTTTTATTTTGAAACTCTACATCAGAATGTCCTGATTTTTTCTGAGTGACTAGATGGGGTGTCCTGCTATCACCATGGAGTTAGATGAGTCTTTGATACTGGACAGTGTTTGTTTTATTCCCATCTAAAAACAGGGATGATAGCTCATATATGAGACTTCAAAGGTATTTTATTTTGAAACTCTACGTCAGAATGTCCTGATTTTTTCTGAGTGACTTGATGGGGTGTCCTGCTATCACCATGGAGTTAGATGAGTCTTTGATACTGGACAGTGTTTGTTTTATTCCCATCTAAAAACAGGGATGATAGCTCATATATGAGATTTCAAAGGTATTTTATTTTGAAACTCTACATCAGAATGTCCTGATTTTTTCTGAGTGACTAGGTGGGGTGTCCTGCTTTCACCCTGGAGTGAGATGAGTCTTTGATACTGGACAGTTTTGTTTTATTCTCATCTAAACAGAGAGGGATTATAGCTCATATATGAGATTTCAAAGGTCTTTTATTTTGAAACTCTACGTCAGAATGTCCTGATTTTTTCTGAGTGACTAGATGGGGTGTCCTGCTATCACCATGGAGTTAGATGAGTCTTTGATACTGGACAGTGTTTGTTTTATTCCCATCTAAAAACAGGGATGATAGCTCATATATGAGACTTCAAAGGTATTTTATTTTGAAACTGTACATCAGAATGTCCTGATTCTCCCTGAGTGACTAGGTGGGGTGTCCTGCTATTACTCTGGATTGAGATGCGTCTTTGATACTGGACAGTTTTTGTTTTATTCTCATCTAAAAACAGGGATGATAGCTCATACAATAGAGATTTCAAAGGTATTTTATTTTGAAACTGTACATCAGAATGTCCTGATTTTTTCTGAGTGACTAGGTGGGGTGTCCTGTTATCACCCTGGAGTGAGATGAGTCTTTGATACTGGACAGTTTTTGTTTTATTCTCATCTAAAAACAGGGATGATAGCTCATGCAATAGAGATTTCAAAGGTCTTTTATTTTGAAACTCTACATCAGAATGTCCTGATTCTCCCTGAGTGACTAGGTGGGGTGTCATGCTATCACCCTGGAGTGAGATGAGTCTTTGATACTGGACAGTTTTGTTTTATTCTCATCTAAACAGAGAGGGATGATAGCTCATATATGAGATTTCAAAGGTCTTTTATTTTGAAACTGTACATCAGAATGTCCTGATTTTTTCTTAGTGACTATGTGGAGTGTCCTGCTATCACCCTGGAGTTAGATCATTCTTTGATACTTGAGAGTTTTTGTTTTATTCTCATCTAAACAGAGAGGGATTATAGCTCATATATGAGATTTCAAAGGTCTTTTATTTTGAAATTCTACATCAGAATGTCCTGATTCTCCCTGAGTGACTAGATGGGGTGTCCTGCTATCACCCTGGAGTGAGATGCGTCTTTGATACTGGACAGTTTTTGTTTTATTCTCATCTAAAAACAGGGATGATAGCTCATACAATAGAGATTTCAAAGGTATTTTATTTTGAAACTCTACATCAGAATGTCCTGATTTTTTCTGAGTGACTAGATGGGGTGTGCTGCTATCACCCTGGAGTGAGATGAGTCTTTGATACTGGACAGTTTTTGTTTTATTCTCATCTAAAAACAGGGATGATAGCTCATGCAATAGAGATTTCAAAAGTATTTTATTTTGAAACTGTACATCAGAATGTCCTGATTCTCCCTGAGTGACTAGGTGGGGTGTCCTGCTATCACCCTGGAGTGAGATGAGTCTTTGATACTGGAGAGTTTTTGTTTTATTCTCATCTAAAAACAGGGATGATAGCTCATACAATAGAGATTTCAAAGGTCTTTTATTTTGAAACTCTACATCAGAAAGTCCTGATTCTCCCTGAGTGACTAGGTGGGGTGTCCTGTTATCACCCTGAAGGGAAATGAGTATTTGATACTGGACAGTGTTTGTTTTATTCTTATCTAAATACAGAGGGATGATAGCTCATATATGAGATTTCAAAGGTCTTTTATTTTGAAACTCTACATCAGAATGTCCTGATTTTTTCTGAGTGACTAGATGGGGTGTCCTGCTATCACCATGGAGTTAGATGAGTCTTTGATACTGGACAGTGTTTGTTTTATTCCCATCTAAAAACAGGGATGATAGCTCATATATGAGACTTCAAAGGTATTTTATTTTGAAACTGTACATCAGAATGTCCTGATTCTCCCTGAGTGACTAGGTGGGGTGTCCTGCTATTACTCTGGATTGAGATGCGTCTTTGATACTGGACAGTTTTTGTTTTATTCTCATCTAAAAACAGGGATGATAGCTCATACAATAGAGATTTCAAAGGTATTTTATTTTGAAACTCTACATCAGAATGTCCTGATTTTTTCTGAGTGACTAGGTGGGGTGTCCTGTTATCACCCTGGAGTTTGATGAGTCTTTGATATTGGACAGTTATTGTGTTATTCTCATCTAAATACAGGGATGATAGCTCATATATGAGACTTCAAAGGTATTTTATTTTGAAACTGTACATCAGAATGTCCTGATTTTTTTCTGAGTGACTAGATGTGATGTCCTGCTATCACCCTGGAGTGAGATGAGTCTTTGATACTGGACAGTTTTGGTTTTATTCTCATCTAAAAACAGGGATGATAGCTCATATATGAGACTTCAAAGGTATTTTATTTTGAAACTCTACGTCAGAATGTCCTGATTTTTTCGTAGTGACTAGAAAGGGTGTCCTGCTATCACCCTGGAGTGAGATGAGTCTTTGATACTGGACAGTTTTTGTTTTATTCTCATCTAAAAACAGGGATGATAGCTAATACAATAGAGATTTCAAAAATATTTTATTTTGAAACTCTAAATCAGAATGTCCTGATTTTTTCTCAGTGACTAGATGGGGTGTCCTGCTATCACCCTGGAGTGAGATGAGTCTTTGATACTGGAGAGATTTTGTTTTATTCTCATCTAAACAGAGAGGGATGATAGCTCATATATGAGATTTCAAAGGTCTTTTATTTTGAAACTCTACATCACAATGTCCTGATTTTTTCTGAGTAACTAGGTGGGGTGTCCTGCTATCACCCTGGAGTGAGATGAGTCTTTGATACTTGAGAGTTTTTGTTTTATTCTCATCTAAACAGAGAGGGATTATAGCTCATATATGATATTTCAAAGGTCTTTTATTTTGAAATTCTACATCAGAATGTCCTGATTCTCCCTGAGTGACTATGTGGGGTGTCCTGCTATCACCCTGGAGTGAGATGCGTCTTTGATACTGGACAGTTTTTGTTTTATTCTCATCTAAAAACAGGGATGATAGCTCATACAATAGAGATTTCAAAGGTATTTTATTTTGAAACTCTACATCAGAATGTCCTGATTTTTTCTGAGTGACTAGATGGGGTGTGCTGCTATCACCCTGGAGTGAGATGAGTCTTTGATACTGGACAGTTTTTGTTTTATTCTCATCTAAAAATAGGGATGATAGATCATATAATAGAGATTTCAAAGGTATTTTATTTTGAAACTCTACATCAGAATGTCCTGATTTTTTCTGAGTGACTAGGTGGGGTGTCCTGCTATCACCCTGGAGTGAGATGAGTCTTTGATACTGGACAGTTTTGTTTTATTCTCATCTAAACAGAGAGGGATGATAGCTCATATATGAGATTTCAAAGTTCTTTTATTTTGAAACTCTACATCAGAATGTCCTGATTTTTTCTGAGTGACTAGATGGGGTGTCCTGCTATCACCCTGGAGTTAGATCAGTCTTTGATACTTGAGAGTTTTTGTTTTATTCTCATCTAAACAGAGAGGGATTATAGCTCATATATGAGATTTCAAAGGTCTTTTATTTTGAAACTCTACATCAGAATGTCCTGATTTTTTCTGAGTGACTAGATGGGTTGTCCTGCTATCACCCTGGAGTGAGATGAGTCTTTGATACTGGAGAGTTTTTGTTTTTTTCTCATCTAAACAGAGAGGGATGATAGCTCATATATGATATTTCAAAGGTCTTTTATTTTGAAACTCTAAATCAGAATGTCCTGATTCTCCCTGAGTGACTAGGTGGGGTGTCCTGCTATCACCCTGGAGTGAGATGCGTCTTTGATACTGGACAGTTTTTGTTTTATTCTCATCTAAAAACAGGGATGATAGCTCATACAATAGAGATTTCAAAGGTATTTTATTTTGAAACTCTACATCAGAATGTCCTGATTTTTTTCTGAGTGACTAGGTGGGGTGTCCTGTTATCACCCTGGAGTTTGATGAGTCTTTGATATTGGACAGTTATTGTTTTATTCTCATCTAAATACAGGGATGATAGCTCATATATGAGACTTCAAAGGTATTTTATTTTGAAACTGTACATCAGAATGTCCTGTTTTTTTTCTGAGTGACTAGATGGGATGTCCTGCTATCACCCTGGAGTGAGATGAGTCTTTGATACTGGACAGTTTTTGTTTTATTCTCATCTAAAAACAGGGATGATAGCTAATACAATAGAGATTTCAAAAATATTTTATTTTGAAACTCTACATCAGAATGTCCTGATTTTTTCTCAGTGACTAGATGGGGTGTCCTGCTATCACCCTGGAGTGAGATAAGTCTTTGATACTGGACAGTTTTTGTTTTATTCTCATCTAAAAACAGGGATGATAGCTAATACAATAGAGATTTCAAAAATATTTTATTTTGAAACTCTAAATCAGAATGTCCTGATTTTTTCTCAGTGACTAGATGGGGTGTCCTGCTATCACCCTGGAGTGAGATGAGTCTTTGATACTGGAGAGATTTTGTTTTATTATCATCTAAACAGAGAGGGATGATAGCTCATATATGAGATTTCAAAGGTCTTTTATTTTGAAACTCTACATCACAATGTCCTGATTTTTTCTGAGTAACTAGGTGGGGTGTCCTGCTATCACCCTGGAGTGAGATGAGTCTTTGATACTTGAGAGTTTTTGTTTTATTCTCATCTAAACAGAGATGGATTATAGCTCATATATGATATTTCAAAGGTCTTTTATTTTGAAATTCTACATCAGAATGTCCTGATTCTCCCTGAGTGACTATGTGGGGTGTCCTGCTATCACCCTGGAGTGAGATGCGTCTTTGATACTGGACAGTTTTTGTTTTATTCTCATCTAAAAACAGGGATGATAGCTCATACAATAGAGATTTCAAAGGTATTTTATTTTGAAACTCTACATCAGAATGTCCTGATTTTTTCTGAGTGACTAGATGGGGTGTGCTGCTATCACCCTGGAGTGAGATGAGTCTTTGATACTGGACAGTTTTTGTTTTATTCTCATCTAAAAACAGGGATGATAGCTCATGCAATAGAGATTTCAAAGGTCTTTTATTTTGAAACTGTACATCAGAATGTCCTGATTCTCCCTGAGTGACTAGGTGGGGTGTCCTGCTATCACCCTGGAGTGAGATGAGTCTTTGATACTGGAGAGTTTTTGTTTTATTCTCATCTAAAAACAGGGATGATAGCTCATACAATAGAGATTTCAAAGGTCTTTTATTTTGAAACTCTACATCAGAAAGTCCTGATTCTCCCTGAGTGACTAGGTGGGGTGTCCTGTTATCACCCTGAAGGGAAATGAGTATTTGACACTGGACAGTGTTTGTTTTATTCCCATCTAAAAACAGGGATGATAGCTCATATATGAGATTTCAAAGGTCTTTTATTTTGAAACTCTACATCAGAATGTCCTGATTTTTTCTGAGTGACTAGGTGGGGTGTCCTGCTATCACCCTGGAGTGAGATGCGTCTTTGATACTGGACAGTCTTTGTTTTATTCTCATCTAAAAATAGGGATGATAGCTCATACAATAGAGATTTCAAAGGTATTTTATTTTGAAACTCTACATCAGAATGTCCTGATTTTTTCTGAGTGACTAGGTGGGGTGTCCTGCTTTCACCCTGGAGTGAGATGAGTCTTTGATACTGGACAGTTTTGTTTTATTCTCATCTAAACAGAGAGGGATGATAGCTCATATATGAGATTTCAAAGGTCTTTTATTTTGAAACTGTACATCAGAATGTCCTGATTTTTTCTGAGTGACTAGGTGGGGTGTCCTGCTTTCACCCTGGAGTTAGATCAGTCTTTGATACTTGAGAGTTTTTGTTTTATTCTCATCTAAACAGAGAGGGATGATAGCTCATATATGAGACTTCAAAGGTATTTTATTTTGAAACTGTACATCAGAATGTCCTGATTCTCCCTGAGTGACTAGGTGGGGTGTCCTGCTATTACTCTGGATTGAGATGCGTCTTTGATACTGGACAGTTTTTGTTTTATTCTCATCTAAAAACAGGGATGATAGCTCATACAATAGAGATTTCAAAGGTATTTTATTTTGAAACTCTACATCAGAATGTCCTGATTTTTTCTGAGTGACTAGGTGGGGTGTCCTGTTATCACCCTGGAGTTTGATGAGTCTTTGATATTGGACAGTTATTGTGTTATTCTCATCTAAATACAGGGATGATAGCTCATATATGAGACTTCAAAGGTATTTTATTTTGAAACTGTACATCAGAATGTCCTGATTTTTTTCTGAGTGACTAGATGGGATGTCCTGCTATCACCCTGGAGTGAGATGAGTCTTTGATACTGTACATTTTTTGTTTTATTCTCATCTAAATACAGGGATGATAGCTAATACAATAGAGATTTCAAAAATATTTTATTTTGAAACTCTACATCAGAATGTCCTGATTTTTTCTCAGTGACTAGATGGGGTGTCCTGCTATCACCCTGGAGTGAGATGAGTCTTTGATACAGGACAGTTTTTGTTTTATTCTCATCTAAAAACAGGGATGATAGCTAATACAATAGAGATTTCAAAAATATTTTATTTTGAAACTCTACATCAGAATGTCCTGATTTTTTTCTCAGTGACTAGATGGGGTGTCCTGCTATCACCCTGGAGTGAGATGAGTCTTTGATACTGGAGAGATTTTGTTTTATTCTCATCTAAACAGAGAGGGATGATAGCTCATATATGAGATATCAAAGGTCTTTTATTTTGAAACTCTACATCAGAATGTCCTGATTTTTTCTGAGTGACTTGATGGGGTGTCCTGCTATCACCATGGAGTTAGATGAGTCTTTGATACTGGACAGTCTTTGTTTTATTCTCATCTAAAAATAGGGATGATAGCTCATACAATAGAGATTTCAAAGGTATTTTATTTTGAAACTCTAAATCAGAATGTCCTGATTTTTTCTGAGTGACTATGTGGCGTGTCCTGCTATCACCCTGGAGTTAGATCAGTCTTTGATACTGGAGATATTTTGTTTTATTCTTATCTAAATACAGAGGGATGATAGCTCATATATGAGATTTCAAAGGTCTTTTATTTTGAAACTGTACATCAGAATGTCCTGATTTTTTCTCAGTGACTAGATGGGGTGTCCTGCTATCACCCTGGAGTGAGATGAGTCTTTGATACTGGAGAGATTTTGTTTTATTCTCATCTAAACAGAGAGGGATGATAGCTCATATATGAGATTTCAAAGGTCTTTTATTTTGAAACTCTACATCAAAATGTCCTGATTTTTTCTGAGTGACTTGATGGGGTGTCCTGCTATCACCATGGAGTTAGATGAGTCTTTGATACTGGACAGTGTTTGTTTTATTCCCATCTAAAAACAGGGATGATAGCTCATATATGAGATTTCAAAGGTATTTTATTTTGAAACTCTAAATCAGAATGTCCTGACTTTTTCTGAGGTACTAGGTGGGGTGTCCTGCTATCACCCTGGAGTGAGATGCGTCTTTGATACTGGACAGTCTTTGTTTTATTATCATCTAAAAATAGGGATGATAGCTCATACAATAGAGATTTCAAAGGTCTTTTATTTTGAAACTCTACGTCAGAATGTCCTGATTTTTTCTGAGTGACTAGGTGGGGTGTCCTGCTATCACCCTGGAGTGAGATGAGTCTTTGATACTGGACAGTTTTGTTTTATTCTCATCTAAACAGAGAGGGATGATAGCTCATATATGAGATTTCAAAGGTCTTTTATTTTGAAACTGTACATCAGAATGTCCTGATTTTTTCTGAGTGACTAGGTGGGGTGTCCTGCTATCACCCTGGAGTGAGATGCGTCTTTGATATTGGACAGTCTTTGTTTTATTCTCATCTAAAAATAGGGATGATAGCTCATACAATAGAGATTTCAAAGGTATTTTATTTTGAAACTCTACATCAGAATGTCCTGATTTTTTCTGATTGACTAGGTGGGGTGTGCTGCTATCACCCTGGAGTGAAATGAGTCTTTGATACTGGACAGTTTTGTTTTATTCTCATCTAAACAGAGAGGGATGATAGCTCATATATGAGATTTCAAAGGTCTTTTATTTTGAAACTGTACATCAGAATGTCCTGATTTTTTCTGAGTGACTATGTGGCGTGTGCTGCTATCACCCTGTAGTTAGATCAGTCTTTTATACTTGAGAGTTTTTGTTTTATTCTCATCTAAACAGAGAGGGATTATAGCTCATATATGAGATTTCAAAGGTATTTTATTTTGAAACTGTACATCAGAATGTCATGATTTTTTCTGAGTGACTAGAAGGGGTGTCCTGCTATCACCCTGTAGTGAGATGAGTCTTTGATATTGGACAGTATTTGTTTTATTCTCATCTAAAAACAGGGATGATAGCTCATGCAATAGAGATTTCAAAGGTCTTTTATTTTGAAACTCTACATCAGAAAGTCCTGATTCTCCCTGAGTGACTAGGTGGGGTGTCCTGTTATCACCCTGAAGGGAAATGAGTATTTGATACTGGACAGTTATTGTTTTATTCTCATCTAAAAAATGGGATGATAGCTCATATATGAGAATTCAAAGGTATTTTATTTTGAAACTCTACATCAGAATGTCCTGATTTTTTCTGAGTGACTAGATGGGGTGTCCTGCTATCACCATGGAGTTAGATGAGTCTTTGATACTGGACAGTGTTTGTTTTATTCCCATCTAAAAACAGGGATGATAGCTCATATATGAGACTTCAAAGGTATTTTATTTTGAAACTCTAAATCAGAATGTCCTGATTCTCCCTGGGTGACTAGGTGGGGTGTCCTGCTATCACCCTGGAGTGAGATGAGTCTTTGATATTGGACAGTATTTGTTTTATTCTCATCTAAAAACAGGGATGATAGCTCATGCAATAGAGATTTCAAAGGTCTTTTATTTTGAAACTCTACATCAGAAAGTCCTGATTCTCCCTGAGTGACTAGGTGGGGTGTCCTGTTATCAACCTGAAGGGAAATGAGTATTTGATACTGGACAGTTATTGTTTTATTTTCATCTAAAAATGGGATGATAGCTCATATATGAGAATTCAAAGGTATTTTATTTTGAAACTCTACATCAGAATGTCCTGATTTTTTCTGAGTGACTAGATGGGGTGTCCTGCTATCACTCTGGAATGAGATGAGTCTTTGATAATGGAGAGTTTTTGTTTTATTATCATCTAAACAGAGAGGGATGATAGCTCATATATGAGATTTCAAAGGTCTTTTATTTTGAAACTCTACATCAGAATGTCCTGATTTTTTCTGAGTGACTAGATGGGGTGTCCTGCTATCACCATGGAGTTAGATGGGTCTTTGATATTGGACAGTTATTGTTTTATTCTCATCTAAAAACAGGGATGATAGCTCATGCAATAGAGATTTCAAAGGTCTTTTATTTTGAAACTGTACATCAGAATGTCCTGATTCTCCCTGAGTGACTAGGTGGGGTTTCCTGCTATCACCCTGGAGTGAGATGAGTTTTTGATATTGGACATTATTTGTTTTATTCTCATCTAAATACAGGGATGATAGCTCATATATGAGACTTCAAAGGTATTTTATTTTGAAACTCTACTTCAGAATGTGCTGATTTTTTCGGAGTGACTAGAAAGGGTGTCCTGCTATCACCATGGAGTGATATGAGTCTTTGATACTGGACAGTCTTTGTTTTATTATCATCTAAAAACAGGGATGATAGCTCATACAATAGAGATTTCAAAGTTCTTTTATTTTGAAACTCTACTTCAGAAAGTCCTGATTCTCCCTGAGTGACTAGGTGGGGTGTCCTGTTATAACCCTGAAGGTAAATGAGTATTTTATACTGTACAGTTTTTGTTTTATTCTTATCTAAATACAGAGGGATGATAGCTCATATATGAGATTTCAAAGGTCTTTTATTTTGAAACTGTACATCAGAATGTCCTGATTTTTTCTCAGTGACTAGATGGGGTGTCCTGCTATCACCCTGGAGTGAGATGAGTCTTTTATACTGGACAGTTTTTGTTTTATTCTCATCTAAAAACAGGGATGATAGCTAATACAATAGAAATTTCAAAAATATTTTATTTTGAAACTCTACATCAGAATGTCCTGATTTTTTCTCAGTGACTAGATGGGGTGTCCTGCTATCACCCTGGAGTGAGATGAGTCTTTGATACTGGAGAGATTTTGTTTTATTCTCATCTAAACAGAGAGGGATGATAGCTCATATATGAGATTTCAAAGGTCTTTTATTTTGAAACTCTACATCAGAATGTCCTGATTTTTTCTGAGTGACTTGATGGGGTGTCCTGCTATCACCATGGAGTTAGATGAGTCTTCGATACTGGACAGTCTTTGTTTTATTCTCATCTAAATACAGGGATGATAGCTCATATATGAGACTTCAAAGGTATTTTATTTTGAAACTGTACATCAGAATGTCCTGATTTTTTTCTGAGTGACTAGATGGGATGTCCTGCTATCACCCTGGAGTGAGATGAGTCTTTGATACTGGACAGTTTTTGTTTTATTCTCATCTAAAAACAGGGATGATAGCTCATATATGAGACTTCAAAGGTATTTTATTTTGAAACTCTACGTCAGAATGTCCTGATTTTTTCGTAGTGACTAGAAAGGGTGTCCTGCTATCACCCTGGAGTGAGATGAGTCTTTGATACTGGACAGTTTTTGTTTTATTCTCATCTAAAAACAGGGATGATAGCTAATACAATAGAGATTTCAAAAATATTTTATTTTGAAACTCTACATCAGAATGTCCTGATTTTTTCTCAGTGACTAGATGGGGTGTCCTGCTATCACCCTGGAGTGAGATAAGTCTTTGATACTGGACAGTTTTTGTTTTATTATCATCTAAAAACAGGGATGATAGCTAATACAATAGAGAATTCAAAAATATTTTATTTTGAAACTCTAAATCAGAATGTCCTGATTTTTTCTCAGTGACTAGATGGGGTGTCCTGCTATCACCCTGGAGTGAGATGAGTCTTTGATACTGGAGAGATTTTGTTTTATTCTCATCTAAACAGAGAGGGATGATAGCTCATATATGAGATTTCAAAGGTCTTTTATTTTGAAACTCTACATCACAATGTCCTGATTTTTTCTGAGTAACTAGGTGGGGTGTCCTGCTATCACCCTGGAGTGAGATGAGTCTTTGATACTTGAGAGTTTTTGTTTTATTCTCATCTAAACAGAGAGGGATTATAGCTCATATATGATATTTCAAAGGTCTTTTATTTTGAAATTCTACATCAGAATGTCCTGATTCTCCCTGAGTGACTATGTGGGGTGTCCTGCTATCACCCTGGAGTGAGATGCGTCTTTGATACTGGACAGTGTTTGTTTTATTCCCATCTAAAAACAGGGATGATAGCTCATATATGAGATTTCAAAGGTATTTTATTTTGAAACTCTACATCAGAATGTCCTGATTTTTTCTGAGTGACTAGGTGGGGTGTCCTGCTATCACCCTGGAGTGAGATGCGTCTTTGATACTGGACAGTCTTTGTTTTATTCTCATCTAAAAATAGGGATGATAGCTCATACAATAGAGATTTCAAAGGTATTTTATTTTGAAACTCTACATCAGAATGTCCTGATTTTTTCTGAGTGACTAGATGGGGTGTGATGCTATCACCCTGGAGTGAGATGAGTCTTTGATACTGGACAGTTTTTGTTTTATTCTCATCTAAAAACAGGGATGATAGCTCATGCAATAGAGATTTCAAAGGTCTTTTATTTTGAAACTGTACCTCAGAATGTCCTGATTCTCCCTGAGTGACTAGGTGGGGTGTCCTGCTATCACCCTGGAGTGAGATGAGTCTTTGATACTGGAGAGTTTTTGTTTTATTCTCATCTAAAAACAGGGATGATAGCTCATACAATAGAGATTTCAAAGGTCTTTTATTTTGAAACTCTACATCAGAAAGTCCTGATTCTCCCTGAGTGACTAGGTGGGGTGTCCTGTTATCACCCTGAAGGGAAATGAGTATTTGATACTGGACAGTGTTTGTTTTATTCTTATCTAAATACAGAGGGATGATAGCTCATATATGAGATTTCAAAGGTCTTTTATTTTGAAACTCTACATCAGAATGTCCTGATTTTTTCTGAGTGACTAGATGGGGTGTCCTGCTATCACCATGGAGTTAGATGAGTCTTTGATACTGGACAGTGTTTGTTTTATTCCCATCTAAAAACAGGGATGATAGCTCATATATGAGACTTCAAAGGTATTTTATTTTGAAACTCTACGTCAGAATGTCCTGATTTTTTCTGAGTGACTTGATGGGGTGTCCTGCTATCACCATGGAGTTAGATGAGTCTTTGACACTGGACAGTGTTTGTTTTATTCCCATCTAAAAACAGGGATGATAGCTCATATATGAGATTTCAAAGGTATTTTATTTTGAAACTCTACATCAGAATGTCCTGATTTTTTTCTGAGTGACTAGGTGGGGTGTCCTGCTATCACCCTGGAGTGAGATGCGTCTTTGATACTGGACAGTCTTTGTTTTATTCTCATCTAAAAATAGGGATGATAGCTCATACAATAGAGATTTCAAAGGTATTTTATTTTGAAACTCTACATCAGAATGTCCTGATTTTTTCTGAGTGACTAGGTGGGGTGTCCTGCTTTCACCCTGGAGTGAGATGAGTCTTTGATACTGGACAGTTTTGTTTTATTCTCATCAAAACAGAGAGGGATGATAGCTCATATATGAGATTTCAAAGGTCTTTTATTTTGAAACTGTACATCAGAATGTCCTGATTTTTTCTGAGTGACTAGGTGGGGTGTCCTGCTTTCACCCTGGAGTTAGATCAGTCTTTGATACTTGAGAGTTTTTGTTTTATTCTCATCTAAACAGAGAGGGATTATAGCTCATATATGAGATTTCAAAGGTCTTTTATTTTGAAACTCTACATCAGAATGTCCTGATTTTTTCGGAGTGACTAGAAAGGGTGTCCTGCTATCACCCTGGAGTGAGATGAGTCTTTGATACTGGACAGTTTTTGTTTTATTCTCATCTAAAAACAGGGATGATAGCTAATACAATAGAGATTTCAAAAATATTTTATTTTGAAACTCTACATCAGATTGTCCTGATTTTTTCTCAGTGACTAGATGGGGTGTCCTGCTATCACCCTGGAGTGAGATAAGTCTTTGATACTGGACATTTTTTGTTTTATTCTCATCTAAAAACAGGGATGATAGCTAATACAATAGAGATTTCAAAAATATTTTATTTTGAAACTCTAAATCAGAATGTCCTGATTTTTTCTCAGTGACTAGATGGGGTGTCCTGCTATCACCCTGGAGTGAGATGAGTCTTTGATACTGGAGAGATTTTGTTTTATTCTCATCTAAACAGAGAGGGATGATAGCTCATATATGAGATTTCAAAGGTCTTTTATTTTGAAACTCTACATCACAATGTCCTGATTTTTTCTGAGTAACTAGGTGGGGTGTCCTGCTATCACCCTGGAGTGAGATGAGTCTTTGATACTTGAGAGTTTTTGTTTTATTCTCATCTAAACAGAGAGGGATTATAGCTCATATATGATATTTCAAAGGTCTTTTATTTTGAAATTCTACATCAGAATGTCCTGATTCTCCCTGAGTGACTATGTGGGGTGTCCTGCTATCACCCTGGAGTGAGATGCGTATTTGATACTGGACAGTTTTTGTTTTATTCTCATCTAAAAACAGGGATGATAGCTCATACAATAGAGATTTCAAAGGTATTTTATTTTGAAACTCTACATCAGAATGTCCTGATTTTTTCTGAGTGACTAGATGGGGTGTGCTGCTATCACCCTGGAGTGAGATGAGTCTTTGATACTGGACAGTTTTTGTTTTATTCTCATCTAAAAACAGGGATGATAGCTCATGCAATAGAGATTTCAAAGGTATTTTATTTTGAAACTGTACATCAGAATGTCCTGATTCTCCCTGAGTGACTAGGTGGGGTGTCCTGCTATCACCCTGGAGTGAGATGAGTCTTTGATACTGGAGAGTTTTTGTTTTATTCCCATCTAAAAACAGGGATGATAGCTCATATATGAGATTTCAAAGGTATTTTATTTTGAAACTCTACATCAGAATGTCCTGATTTTTTCTGAGTGACTAGGTGGGGTGTCCTGCTATCACCCTGGAGTGAGATGCGTCTTTGATACTGGACAGTCTTTGTTTTATTCTCATCTAAAAATAGGGATGATAGCTCATACAATAGAGATTTCAAAGGTATTTTATTTTGAAACTCTACATCAGAATGTCCTGATTTTTTCTGAGTGACTAGGTGGGGTGTCCTGCTATCACCGTGGAGTGAGATGAGTCTTTGATACTGGACAGTTTTTGTTTTATTCTCATCTAAAAACAGGGATGATAGCTCATATATGAGACTTCAAAAGTATTTTATTTTGAAACTGTAAATCAGAATGTCCTGATTCTCCCTGAGTGACTAGGTGGGGTTTCATGCTATCACCCTGCAGTGAGATGAGTCTTTGATACTGGACAGTTTTTGTTTTATTATCATCTAAAAACAGGGATGATAGCTAATACAATAGAGATTTCAAAAATATTTTATTTTGAAACTCTACATCAGAATGTCCTGATTTTTTCTCAGTGACTAGATGGGGTGTCCTGCTATCACCCTGGAGTGAGATGAGTCTTTGATACTGGAGAGATTTTGTTTTATTCTCATCTAAACAGAGAGGGATGATAGCTCATATATGAGATTTCAAAGGTTTTTTATTTTGAAACTCTACATCACAATGTCCTGATTTTTTCTGAGTGACTTGATGGGGTGTCCTGCTATCACCATGGAGTTAGATGAGTCTTTGATACTGGACAGTGTTTGTTTTATTCCCATCTAAAAACAGGGATGATAGCTCATATATGAGATTTCAAAGGTATTTTATTTTGAAACTCTACATCAGAAAGTCCTGATTTTTTCTGAGTAACTAGGTGGGGTGTCCTGCTATCACCCTGGAGTGAGATGAGTCTTTGATACTGGACAGTTTTGTTTTATTCTCATCTAAACAGAGAGGGATGATAGCTCATATATGAGATTTCAAAGGTCTTTTATTTTGAAACTCTACATCAGAATGTCCTGATTCTCCCTGAGTGACTAGGTGGGGTGTCCTGCTATCACCCTGGAGTGAGATGCGTCTTTGATACTGGACAGTTTTTGTTTTATTCTCATCTAAAAACAGGGATGATAGCTCATACAATAGAGATTTCAAAGGTCTTTTATTTTGAAACTCTACATCAGAATGTCCTGATTCTCCCTGAGTGACTAGGTGGGGTGTCCTGCTATCACCCTGGAGTGAGATGCGTCTTTGATACTGGACAGTTTTTGTTTTATTCTCATCTAAAAACAGGGATGATAGCTCATACAATAGAGATTTCAAAGGTATTTTATTTTGAAACTGTACATCAGAATGTCCTGATTCTCCCTGAGTGACTAGGTGGGGTGTCCTGCTATCACCCTGGAGTGAGATGAGTTTTTGATACTGGACAGTTATTGTTTTATTCTCCTCTAAATAATGGGATGATAGCTCATATATGAGAATTCAAAGGTATTTTATTTTGAAACTCTACATCAGAATGTCCAGATTTTTTCTGAGTGACTAGATGGGGTGTCCTGCTATCACCCTGGAGTGAGATGAGTCTTTGATACTGGAGAGTTTTTGTTTTATTCTCATCTAAACAGAGAGGGATGATAGCTCATATATGAGACTTCAAAGGTCTTTTATTTTGAAACTGTACATCAGAATGTCCTGATTTTTTCTGAGTGACTATGTGGCGTGTCCTGCTATCACCCTGGGGTTAGATCAGTCTTTGATACTGGACAGTTTTTGTTTTATTCTCATCTAAAAACAGGGATGATAGCTCATACAATAGAGATTTCAAATGTATTTTATTTTGAAACTCTACATCAGAAAGTCCTGATTCTCCCTGAGTGACTAGGTGGGGTGTCCTGTTATCACCCTGAAGGGAAATGAGTATTTGATACTGGACAGTGTTTGTTTTATTCGTATCTAAATACAGAGGGATGATAGCAAATATATGAGATTTCAAAGGTCTTTTATTTTGAAACTCTACATCAGAATGTCCTGATTCTCCCTGAGTGACTAGGTGGGGTATCATGCTATCACCCTGGAGTGAGATGAGTCTTTGATACTTGACAGTTTTGTTTTATTCTCATCTAAACAGAGAGGGATGATAGCTCATATATGAGATTTCAAAGGTCTTTTATTTTGGAACTGTACATCAGAATGTCCTGATTTTTTCTTAGTGACTATGTGGAGTGTCCTGCTATCACCCTGGAGTTAGATCATTCTTTGATACTTGAGAGTTTTTGTTTTATTCTCATCTAAACAGAGAGGGATTATAGCTCATATATGAGATTTCAAAGGTCTTTTTTTTTTAAACTCTACATCAGAAAGTCCTGATTCTCCCTGAGTGACTAGGTGGGGTTTCCTGCTATCACCCTGGAGTGAGATGAGTTTTTGATATTGGACAGTATTTGTTTTATTCTCATCTAAAAACAGGGATGATAGCTCATATATGAGACTTCAAAGGTATTTTATTTTGAAACTCTACATCAGAATGTCCTGATTTTTTCGGAGTGACTAGAAAGGGTGTCCTGCTATCACCCTGCAGTGAGATGCGTCTTTGATACTGGACAGTTTTTGTTTTATTCTCATCTAAAAACAGGGATGATAGCTAATACAATAGAGATTTCAAAAATATTTTATTTTGAAACTCTACATCAGAATGTCCTGATTTTTTCTCAGTGACTAGATGGGGTGTCCTGCTATCACCCTGGAGTGAGATGAGTCTTTGATACTGGAGATATTTTGTTTTATTCTCATCTAAACAGAGAGGGATGATAGCTCATATATGAGATTTCAAAGGTCTTTTATTTTGAAACTCTACATCACAATGTCCTGATTTTTTCTGAGTAACTAGGTGGGGTGTCCTGCTATCACCCTGGAGTGAGATGAGTCTTTGATACTGGACAGTTTTGTTTTATTCTCATCTAAACAGAGAGGGATGATAGCTCATATATGAGATTTCAAAGGTCTTTTATTTTGAAACTGTACATCAGAATGTCCTGATTTTTTCTGAGTGACTATGTGGCGTGTCCTGCTATCACCCTGGAGTGAGATCAGTCTTTGATACTTGAGAGTTTTTGTTTTATTCTCATCTAAACAGAGAGGGATTATAGCTCATATATGATATTTCAAAGGTCTTTTATTTTGAAACTCTACATCAGAATGTCCTGATTCTCCCTGAGTGACTAGGTGGGGTGTCCTGCTATCACCCTGGAGTGAGATGCGTCTTTGATACTGGACAGTTTTTGTTTTATTCTCATCTAAAAACAGGGATGATAGCTAATACAATAGAAATTTCAAAAATATTTTATTTTGAAACTCTACATCAGAATGTCCTGATTTTTTCTCAGTGACTAGGTGGGGTGTCCTGCTATCACCCTGGAGTGAGATGAGTCTTTGATACTGGACAGTTTTTGTTTTATTCTCATCTAAAAACAGGGATGATAGCTAATGCAATAGAGATTTCAAAGGTCTTTTATTTTGAAAATGTACATCAGAATATCCTGATTCTCCCTGAGTGACTAGGTGGGGTTTCCTGCTATCACCCTGGAGTGAGATGAGTTTTTGATATTGGACAGTATTTGTTTTATTCTCATCTAAAAACAGGGATGATAGCTCATATATGAGACTTCAAAGGTATTTTATTTTGAAACTCTACATCAGAATGTCCTGATTTTTTCGGAGTGACTAGAAAGGGTGTCCTGCTATCACCCTGGAGTGAGATGAGTCTTTGATACTGGACAGTTTTTGTTTTATTCTCATCTAAATACAGGGATGATAGCTAATACAATAGAGATTTCAAAAATATTTTATTTTGAAACTCTACATCAGAATGTCCTGATTTTTTCTCAGTGACTAGATGGGGTGTCCTGCTATCACCCTGGAGTGAGATAAGTCTTTGATACTGGACAGTTTTTGTTTTATTCTCATCTAAAAACAGGGATGATAGCTAATACAATAGAGATTTCAAAAATATTTTATTTTGAAACTCTAAATCAGAATGTCCTGATTTTTTCTCAGTGACTAGATGGGGTGTCCTGCTATCACCCTGGAGTGAGATGAGTCTTTGATACTGGAGAGATTTTGTTTTATTCTCATCTAAACAGAGAGGGATGATAGCTCACATATGAGATTTCAAAGGTCTTTTATTTTGAAACTCTACATCACAATGTCCTGATTTTTTCTGAATAACTAGGTGGGGTGTCCTGCTATCACCCTGGAGTGAGATGAGTCTTTGATACTTGAGAGTTTTTGTTTTATTCTCATCTAAACAGAGAGGGATTATAGCTCATATATGATATTTCAAAGGTCTTTTATTTTGAAATTCTACATCAGAATGTCCTGATTCTCCCTGAGTGACTAGGTGGGGTGTCCTGCTATCACCCTGGAGTGAGATGCGTCTTTGATACTGGACAGTTTTTGTTTTATTCTCATCTAAAAACAGGGATGATAGCTCATGCAATAGAGATTTCAAAGGTCTTTTATTTTGAAACTCTACATCAGAAAGTCCTGATTCTCCCTGAGTGACTAGGTGGGGTGTCCTGTTATCACCCTGAAGTGAAATGAGTATCTGATACTGGACAGTGTTTGTTTTATTCTTATCTAAATACAGAGGGATGATAGCTCATATATGAGATTTCAAAGGTCTTTTATTTTGAAACTCTACATCAGAATGTCCTGATTCTCCCTGAGTGACTAGGTGGGGTGTCATGCTATCACCCTGGAGTGAGATGAGTCTTTGATACTGGAGAGTTTTGTTTTATTCTCATCTAAACAGAGAGGGATGATAGCTCATATATGAGATTTCAAAGGTCTTTTATTTTGAAACTCTACATCAGAATGTCCTGATTTTTTCTGAGTGACTAGATGGGGTGTCCTGCTATCACCCTGGAGTGAGATGAGTCTTTGATACTGGACAGTTTTTGTTTTATTCTCATCTAAAAACAGGGATGATAGCTCATGCAATAGAGTTTTCAAAGGTCTTTTATTTTGAAACTGTACATCAGAATGTCCTGATTCTCCCTGAGTGACTAGGTGGGGTGTCCTGCTATCACCCTGGAGTGAGATGAGTCTTTGATATTGGACAGTATTTGTTTTATTCTCATCTAAAAACAGGGATGATAGCTCATGCAATAGAGATTTCAAAGGTCTTTTATTTTGAAACTCTACATCAGAAAGTCCTGATTCTCCCTGAGTGACTAGGTGGGGTGTCCTGTTATCACCCAGAAGGAAAATGAGTATTTGATACTGGACAGTGTTTGTTTTATTTGTATCTAAATACAGAGGGATGATAGCTCATATATGAGATTTCAAAGGTCTTTTATTTTGAAACTCTACATCAGAATGTCCTGATTCTCCCTGAGTGACTAGGTGGGGTGTCATGCTATCACCCTGGAGTGAGATGAGTTTTTGATACTGGACGGTTATTGTTTTATTATCATCTAAATAATGGGATGATAGCTCATATATGAGAATTCAAAGGTATTTTATTTTGAAACTGTACATCAGAATGTCCTGATTCTCCCTGAGTGACTAGGTGGGGTGTCCTGCTATCACCCTGGAGTGAGATGAGTCTTTGATATTGGACAGTATTTGTTTTATTCTCATCTAAAAACAGGGATGATAGCTCATGCAATAGAGATTTCAAAGGTCTTTTATTTTGAAACTCTACATCAGAAAGTCCTGATTCTCCCTGAGTGACTAGGTGGGGTGTCCTGTTATCACCCAGAATGAAAATGAGTATTTGATACTGGACAGTGTTTGTTTTATTTGTATCTAAATACAGAGGGATGATAGCTCATATATGAGATTTCAAAGGTCTTTTATTTTGAAACTCTACATCAGAATGTCCTGATTCTCCCTGAGTGACTAGGTGGGGTGTCATGCTATCACCCTGGAGTGAGATGAGTTTTTGATACTGGACGGTTATTGTTTTATTATCATCTAAATAATGGGATGATAGCTCATATATGAGAATTCAAAGGTATTTTATTTTGAAACTCTACATCAGAATGTCCAGTGTTTTTCTGAGTGACTAGATGGGGTGTCCTGCTATCACCCTGGAGTGAGATGAGTCTTTGATACTGGAGAGTTTTTGTTTTATTCTCATCTAAACAGAGAGGGATGATAGCTCATATATGAGATTTCAAAGGTCTTTTATTTTGAAACTCTACATCAGAATGTCCTGATTTTTTCTGAGTGACTAGATGGGGTGTCCTGCTATCACCATGGAGTTAGATGAGTCTTTGATACTGGACAGTGTTTGTTTTATTCCCATCTAAAAACAGGGATGATAGCTCATATATGAGATTTCAAAGGTATTTTATTTTGAAACTGTACATCAGAATGTCCTGATTCTCCCTGAGTGACTAGGTGGGGTGTCCTGCTATTACTCTGGATTGAGATGCGTCTTTGATACTGGACAGTTTTTGTTTTATTCTCATCTAAAAACAGGGATGATAGCTCATACAATAGAGATTTCAAAGGTATTTTATTTTGAAACTGTACATCAGAATGTCCTGATTTTTTCTGAGTGACTAGGTGGGGTGTCCTGTTATCACCCTGGAGTTTGATGAGTCTTTGATATTGGACAGTTATTGTTTTATTCTCATCTAAAAACAGGGATGATAGCTCATATATGAGACTTCAAAGGTATTTTATTTTGAAACTGTACATCAGAATGTCCTGATTTTTTCTGAGTGACTAGATGGGGTGTCCTGCTATCACCGTGGAGTGAGATGAGTCTTTGATACTGGACAGTTTTTGTTTTATTCTCATCTAAAAACAGGGATGATAGCTCATGCAATAGAGATTTCAAAGGTCTTTTATTTTGAAACTGTACATCAGAATGTCCTGATTCTCCCGTAGTGACTAGGTGGGGTTTCCTGCTATCACCCTGGATTGAGATGAGTTTTTGATATTGGACAGTATTTGTTTTATTCTCATCTAAAAACAGGGATGATAGCTCATATATGAGACTTCAAAGGTATTTTATTTTGAAACTCTACATCAGAATGTCCTGATTTTTTCGGAGTGACTAGAAAGGGTGTCCTGCTATCACCATGGAGTGAGATGAGTCTTTGATACTGGACAGTTTTTGTTTTATTCTCATCTAAAAACAGGGATGATAGCTAATACAATAGAAATGTCAAAAATATTTTATTTTGAAACTCTACATCAGAATGTCCTGATTTTTTCTCAGTGACTGGGTGGGGTGTCCTGCTATCACCCTGGAGTAAGATGAGTCTTTGATACTGGACAGTTTTGTTTTATTCTCATCTAAACAGAGAGGGATGATAGCTCATATATGAGATTTCAAAGGTCTTTTATTTTGAAACTGTACATCAGAATGTCCTGATTTTTTCTGAGTGACTATGTGGCGTGTCCTGCTATCACCCTGGAGTGAGAACAGTCTTTGATACTTGAGAGTTTTTGTTTTATTCTCATCTAAACAGAGAGGGATTATAGCTCATATATGAGATTTCAAAGGTCTTTTATTTTGAAACTCTACATTAGAATGTCCTGATTTTTTCTGAGTGACTTGATGGGGTGTCCTGCTATCACCATGGAGTTAGATGAGTCTTTGATACTGGACAGTGTTTGTTTTATTCCCATCTAAAAACAGGGATGATAGCTCATATATGAGATTTCAAAGGTATTTTATTTTGAAACTCTAAATCAGAATGTCCTGATTTTTTCTGAGTGACTAGGTGGGGTGTCCTGCTATCACCCTGGAGTGAGATGCATCTTTGATACTGGACAGTCCTTGTTTTATTCTCATCTAAAAATAGGGATGATAGCTCATACAATAGAGATTTCAAAGGTATTTTATTTTGAAACTCTACATCAGAATGTCCTGATTTTTTCTGAGTGACTAGGTGGGGTGTCCTGCTATCACCCTGGAGTGAGATGAGTCTTTGATACTGGACAGTTTTGTTTTATTCTCATCTAAACAGAGAGGGATGATAGCTCATATATGAGATTTCAAAGGTCTTTTATTTTGAATGTCTACATCAGAATGTCCTGATTTTTTCTGAGTGACTATGTGGCGTGTCCTGCTATCACCCTGGAGTTAGATCAGTCTTTGATACTTGAGAGTTTTTGTTTTATTCTCATCTAAACAGAGAGGGATTATAGCTCATATATGAGATTTCAAAGGTCTTTTATTTTGAAACTCTACATCAGAAAGTCCTGAATCTCCCTGAGTGACTAGGTGGGGTGTCCTGTTATCACCCTGAAGGGAAATGAGTATTTGATACTGGACAGTGTTTGTTTTATTCATATCTAAATACAGAGGGATGATAGCTCATATATGAGATTTCAAAGGTCTTTTATTTTGAAACTCTACATCAGAATGTCCTGATTTTTTCTGAGTGACTAGGTGGGGTGTCCTGTTATCACCCTGGAGTTTGATGAGTCTTTGATATTGGACAGTTATTGTTTTATTCTCATCTAAATACAGGGATGATAGCTCATATATGAGACTTCAAAGGTATTTTATTTTGAAACTGTACATCAGAATGTCCTGATTTTTTCTGAGTGACTAGATGGGATGTCCTGCTATCACCCTGGAGTGAGAGGAGTCTTTGATACTGGACAGTTTTTGTTTTATTCTCATCTAAAAACAGGGATGATAGCTCATGCAATAGAGATTTCAAAGGTCTTTTATTTTGAAAATGTACATCAGAATATCCTGATTCTCCCTGAGTGACTAGGTGGGGTTTCCTGCTATCACCCTGGAGTGAGATGAGTTTTTAATATTGGACAGTATTTGTTTTATTCTCATCTAAAAACAGGGATGATAGCTCATATATGAGACTTCAAAGGTATTTTATTTTTGAAACTCTACATCAGAATGTCCTGATTTTTTCGGAGTGACTAGAAAGGGTGTCCTGCTATCACCCTGGAGTGAGATGAGTCTTTGATACTGGACAGTTTTTGTTTTATTCTCATCTAAAAACAGGGATGATAGCTAATACAATAGAGATTTCAAAAATATTTTATTTTGAAACTCTACATCAGAATGTCCTGATTTTTTCTCAGTGACTAGATGGGGTGTCCTGCTATCACCCTGGAGTGAGATAAGTCTTTGATACTGGACAGTTTTTGTTTTATTCTCATCTAAAAACAGGGATGATAGCTAATACAATAGAGATTTCAAAAATATTTTATTTTGAAACTCTAAATCAGAATGTCCTGATTTTTTCTCAGTGACTAGATGGGGTGTCCTGCTATCACCCTGGAGTGAGATGAGTCTTTGATACTGGAGAGATTTTGTTTTATTCTCATCTAAACAGAGAGGGATGATAGCTCATATATGAGATTTCAAAGGTCTTTTATTTTGAAACTCTACATCACAATGTCCTGATTTTTTCTGAGTGACTAGGTGGGGTGTCCTGCTATCACCCTGGAGTGAGATGCGTCTTTGATACTGGACAGTTTTTGTTTTATTCTCATCTAAAAACAGGGATGATAGCTCATACAATAGAGATTTCAAAGGTATTTTATTTTGAAACTCTACATCAGAATGTCCTGATTTTTTCTGACTGACTAGATTGGGTGTGCTGCTATCACCCTGGAGTGAGATGAGTCTTTGATACTGGACAGTTTTTGTTTTATTCTCATCTAAAAACAGGGATGATAGCTCATGCAATAGAGATTTCAAAGGTCTTTTATTTTGAAACTGTACATCAGAATGTCCTGATTCTCCCTGAGTGACTAGGTGGGGTGTCCTGCTATCACCCTGGAGTGAGATGAGTATTTGATACTGGACAGTGTTTGTTTTATTCTTATCTAAATACAGAGGGATGATAGCTCATATATGAGATTTCAAAGGTCTTTTATTTTGAAACTCTACATCAGAATGTCCTGATTCTCCCTGAGTGACTAGGTGGGGTGTCCTGCTATCACCCTGGAGTGAGATGCGTCTTTGATACTGGACAGTCTTTGTTTTATTCTCATCTAAAAATAGTGATGATAGCTCATACAATAGAGATTTCAAAGGTATTTTATTTTGAAACTCTACATCAGAATGTCCTGATTTTTTCTGAGTGACTAGGTGGGGTGTCCTGCTTTCACCCTGGAGTGAGATGAGTCTTTGATACTGGACAGTTTTGTTTTATTCTCATCTAAACAGAGAGGGATGATAGCTCATATATGAGATTTCAAAGGTCTTTTATTTTGAAACTGTACATCAGAATGTCCTGATTTTTTCTGAGTGACTAGGTGGGGTGTCCTGCTTTCACCCTGGAGTTAGATCAGTCTTTGATACTTGAGAGTTTTTGTTTTATTCTCATCTAAACAGAGAGGGATTATAGCTCATATATGAGATTTCAAAGGTCTTTTATTTTGAAACTCTACATCAGAATGTCCTGATTCTCCCTGAGTGACTAGGTGGGGTGTCCTGCTATCACCCTGGAGTGAGATGCGTCTTTGATACTGGACAGTTTTTGTTTTATTCTCATCTAAAAACATGGATGATAGCTCATGCAATAGAGATTTCAAAGGTCTTTTATTTTGAAACTCTACATCAGAATGTCCTGATTCTCCCTGAGTGACTAGGTGGGGTGTCCTGCTATCACCCTGGAGTGAGATGCGTCTTTGATACTGGACAGTATTTGTTTTATTCTCATCTAAAAACATGGATGATAGCTCATGCAATAGAGATTTCAAAGGTCTTTTATTTTGAAACTCTACATCAGAAAGTCCTGATTTTTTCTGAGTGACTAGGTGGGGTGTCCTGCTATCACCCTGGAGTGAGATGCGTCTTTGATACTGGACAGTCTTTGTTTTATTCTCATCTAAAAATAGGGATGATAGCTCATACAATACAGATTTCAAAGGTATTTTATTTTGAAACTCTACATCAGAATGTCCTGATTTTTTCTGAGTGACTATGTGGCGTGTCCTGCTATCACCCTGGAGTTAGATCAGTCTTTGATACTTGAGAGTTTTTGTTTTATTCTCATCTAAATAGAGAGGGATTATAGCTCATATATGAGATTTCAAAGGTCTTTTATTTTGAAACTCTACATCAGAATGTCCTGATTCTCCCTGAGTGACTAGGTGGGGTGTCCTGCTATCACCCTGGAGTGAGATGCGTCTTTGATACTGGACAGTTTTTGTTTTATTCTCATCTAAAAACAGGGATGATAGCTCATACAATAGAGATTTCAAATGTATTTTATTTTGAAACTCTACATCAGAATGTCCTGATTTTTTCTGAGTGACTATATGGGGTGTCCTGCTATCACCCTGGAGTGATATGAGTCTTTGAGACTGGACAGTTTTTGTTTTATTCTCATCTAAAAACAGGGATGATAGCTCATGCAATAGAGTTTTCAAAGGTCTTTTATTTTGAAACTGTACATCAGAATGTCCTGATTCTCCCTGAGTGACTAGGTGGGGTGTCCTGCTATCACCCTGGAGTGAGATGAGTCTTTGATATTGGACAGTATTTGTTTTATTCTCATCTAAAAACAGGGATGATAGCTCATGCAATAGAGATTTCAAAGGTCTTTTATTTTGAAACTCTACATCAGAAAGTCCTGATTCTCCCTGAGTGACTAGGTGGGGTGTCCTGTTATCACCCAGAAGGAAAATGAGTATTTGATACTGGACAGTGTTTGTTTTATTTGTATCTAAATACAGAGGGATGATAGCTCATATATGAGATTTCAAAGGTCTTTTATTTTGAAACTCTACATCAGAATGTCCTGATTCTCCCTGAGTGACTAGGTGGGGTTTCATGCTATCACCCTGGAGTGAGATGAGTTTTTGATACTGGACAGTTATTGTTTTATTCTCATCTAAATAATGGGATGATAGCTCATATATGAGAATTCAAAGGTATTTTATTTTGAAACTCTACATCAGAATGTCCAGTGTTTTTCTGAGTGACTAGATGGGGTGTCCTGCTATCACCCTGGAGTGAGATGAGTCTTTGATACTGGAGAGTTTTTGTTTTATTCTCATCTAAACAGAGAGGGATGATAGCTCATATATGAGATTTCAAAGGTCTTTTATTTTGAAACTCTACATCAGAATGTCCTGATTTTTTCTGAGTGACTAGATGGGGTGTCCTGCTATCACCATGGAGTTAGATGAGTCTTTGATACTGGACAGTGTTTGTTTTATTCCCATCTAAAAACAGGGATGATAGCTCATATATGAGATTTCAAAGGTATTTTATTTTGAAACTGTACATCAGAATGTCCTGATTCTCCCTGAGTGACTAGGTGGGGTGTCCTGCTATTACTCTGGATTGAGATGCGTCTTTGATACTGGACAGTTTTTGTTTTATTCTCATCTAAAAACAGGGATGATAGCTCATACAATAGAGATTTCAAAGGTATTTTATTTTGAAACTGTACATCAGAATGTCCTGATTTTTTCTGAGTGACTAGGTGGGGTGTCCTGTTATCACCCTGGAGTTTGATGAGTCTTTGATACTGGACAGTTTTTGTTTTATTCTCATCTAAAAACAGGGATGATAGCTCATGCAATAGAGATTTCAAAGGTCTTTTATTTTGAAACTGTACATCAGAATGTCCTGATTCTCCCGTAGTGACTAGGTGGGGTTTCCTGCTATCACCATGGAGTGAGATGAGTCTTTGATACTGGACAGTTTTTTTTATTCTCATCTAAACAGAGAGGGATGATAGCTCATATATGAGATTTCAAAGGTCTTTTATTTTGAAACTGTACATCAGAATGTCCTGATTTTTTCTTAGCGACTATGTGGAGTGTCCTGCTATCACCCTGGAGTTAGATCATTCTTTGATACTTGAGAGTTTTTGTTTTATTCTCATCTAAACAGAGAGGGATTATAGCTCATATATGAGATTTCAAAGGTCTTTTATTTTGAAACTCTACATCAGAATGTCCTGATTTTTTCTGAGTGACTAGATGGGGTGTCCTGCTATCACCCTGGAGTGAGATGAGTCTTTGATACTGGACAGTTTTTGTTTTATTCTCATCTAAAAACAGGGATGATAGCTCATGCAATAGAGATTTCAAAGGTCTTTTATTTTGAAACTGTACATCAGAATGTCCTGATTTTTTCTGAGTGACTAGATGGGGTGTCCTGCTATCACCATGGAGTTAGATGAGTCTTTGATACTGGACAGTGCTTGTTTTATTCCCATCTAAAAACAGGGATGATAGCTCATATATGAGACTTCAAAAGTATTTTATTTTGAAACTGTAAATCAGAATGTCCTGATTCTCCCTGAGTGACTAGGTGGGGTTTCATGCTATCACCCTGCAGTGAGATGAGTCTTTGATACTGGACAGTTTTTGTTTTATTATCATCTAAAAACAGGGATGATAGCTAATACAATAGAGATTTCAAAAATATTTTATTTTGAAACTCTACATCAGAATGTCCTGATTTTTTCTCAGTGACTAGATGAGGTGTCCTGCTATCACCCTGGAGTGAGATGAGTCTTTGATACTGGAGAGATTTTGTTTTATTCTCATCTAAACAGAGAGGGATGATAGCTCATATATGAGATTTCAAAGGTCTTTTATTTTGAAACTCTACATCACAATGTCCTGATTTTTTCTGAGTGACTTGATGGGGTGTCCTGCTATCACCATGGAGTTAGATGAGTCTTTGATACTGGACAGTGTTTGTTTTATTCCCATCTAAAAACAGGGATGATAGCTCATATATGAGATTTCAAAGGTATTTTATTTTGAAACTCTACATCAGAATGTCCTGATTTTTTCTGAGTAACTAGGTGGGGTGTCCTGCTATCACCCTGGAGTGAGATGAGTCTTTGATACTGGACAGTTTTGTTTTATTCTCATCTAAACAGAGAGGGATGATAGCTCATATATGAGATTTCAAAGGTCTTTTATTTTGAAACTGTACATCAGAATGTCCTGATTTTTTCTGAGTGACTATGTGGCGTGTCTTGCTATCACCCTGGGGTTAGATCGGTCTTTGATACTGGACAGTTTTTGTTTTATTCTCATCTAAAAACAGGGATGATAGCTCATACAATAGAGATTTCAAATGTATTTTATTTTGAAACTCTACATCAGAAAGTCCTGATTCTCCCTGAGTGACTAGGTGGGGTGTCCTGTTATCACCCTGAAGGGAAATGAGTATTTGATACTGGACAGTGTTTGTTTTATTCGTATCTAAATACAGAGGGATGATAGCTCATATATGAGATTTCAAAGGTCTTTTATTTTGAAACTCTACATCAGAATATCCTGATTCTCCCTGAGTGACTAGGTGGGGTGTCATGCTATCACCCTGGAGTGAGATGAGTCTTTGATACTGGACAGTTTTTTTTATTCTCATCTAAACAGAGAGGGATGATAGCTCATATATGAGATTTCAAAGGTCTTTTATTTTGAAACTGTACATCAGAATGTCCTGATTTTTTCTTAGTGACTATGTGGAGTGTCCTGCTATCACCCTGGAGTTAGATCATTATTTGATACTTGAGAGTTTTTGTTTTATTCTCATCTAAACAGAGAGGGATTATAGCTCATATATGAGATTTCAAAGGTCTTTTATTTTGAAACTCTACATCAGAATGTGCTGATTCTCCCTGAGTGACTAGGTGGGGTGTCATGCTATCACCCTGGAGTGAGATGAGTTTTTGATACTGGACAGTTATTGTTTTATTCTCATCTAAACAGAGAGGGATGATAGCTCATATATGAGATTTCAAAGGTCTTTTATTTTGAAACTCTACATCAGAATGTCCTGATTTTTTCTGAGTGACTAGATGGGGTGTCCTGCTATCACCATGGAGTTAGATGAGTCTTTGATACTGGACAGTGTTTGTTTTATTCCCATCTAAAAACAGGGATGATAGCTCATATATGAGACTTCAAAGGTATTTTATTTTGAAACTGTACATCATAATGTCCTGATTCTCCCTGAGTGACTAGGTGGGGTGTCCTGCTATTACTCTGGATTGAGATGCGTCTTTGATACTGGACAGTTTTTGTTTTATTCTCATCTAAAAACAGGGATGATAGCTCATACAATAGAGATTTCAAAGGTATTTTATTTTGAAACTGTACATCAGAATGTCCTGATTTTTTCTGAGTGACTAGGTGGGGTGTCCTGTTATCACCCTGGAGTTTGATGAGTCTTTGATATTGGACAGTTATTGTTTTATTCTCATCTAAAAACAGGGATGATAGCTCATATATGAGACTTCAAAGGTATTTTATTTTGAAACTCTACATCAGAATGTCCTGATTTTTTCGGAGTGACTAGAAAGGGTGTCCTGCTATCACCATGGAGTGAGATGAGTCTTTGATACTGGACAGTTTTTGTTTTATTCTCATCTAAAAACAGGGATGATAGCTAATACAATAGACATTTCAAAAATATTTTATTTTGAAACTCTACATCAGAATGTCCTGATTTTTTCTCAGTGACTGGGTGGGGTGTCCTGTTATCACCCTGAAGGGAAATGAGTATTTGATACTGGACAGTGTTTGTTTTATTCGTATTTAAATACAGAGGGATGATAGCTCATATGAGATTTCAAAGGTCTTTTATTTTGAAACTCTACATCAGAATGTCCTGATTCTCCCTGAGTGACTAGGTGGGGTGTCATGCTATCACCCTGGAGTGAGATGAGTCTTTGATACTGGACAGTTTTGTTTTATTCTCATCTAAACAGAGAAGGATGATAGCTCATATATGAGATTTCAAAGTTCTTTTATTTTGAAACTGTACATCAGAATGTCCTGATTTTTTCTTAGTGACTATGTGGAGTGTCCTGCTATCACCCTGGAGTTAGATCATTCTTTGATACTTGAGAGATTTTGTTTTATTCTCATCTAAACAGAGAGGGATGATAGCTCATATATGAGATTTCAAAGTTTTTTTATTTTGAAACTGTAAATCAGAATGTCCTGATTTTTTCTGAGTGACTATGTGGCGTGTCCTGCTATCACCCTGGAGTGAGATCAGTCTTTGATACTTGAGAGTTTTTGTTTTATTCTCATCTAAACAGAGAGGGATTATAGCTCATATATGAGATTTCAAAGGTCTTTTATTTTGAAACTCTACATCAGAATGTCCTGATTCTCCCTGAGTGACTAGGTGGGGTGTCCTGCTATCACCCTGGAGTGAGATGCGTCTTTGATACTGGACAGTTTTTGTTTTATTCTCATCTAAAAACAGGGATGATAGCTCATATATGAGATTTCAAAGGTATTTTATTTTGAAACTCTACATCAGAATGTCCTGATTTTTTCTGAGTAACTAGGTGGGGTGTCCTGCTATCACCCTGGAGTGAGATGCGTCTTTGATACTGGACAGTTTTTGTTTTATTCTCATCTAAAAACAGGGATGATAGCTCATACAATAGAGATTTCAAAGGTATTTTATTTTGAAACTCTACATCAGAAAGTCCTGATTCTCCCTGAGTGACTAGGTGGGGTGTCCTGTTATCACCCTGAAGGGAAATGAGTATTTGATACTGGACAGTGTTTGTTTTATTCTTATCTAAATACAGAGGGATGATAGCTCATATATGAGATTTCAAAGGTCTTTTATTTTGAAACTCTACATCAGAATGTGCTGATTCTCCCTGAGTGACTAGGTGGGGTGTCATGCTATCACCCTGGAGTGAGATGAGTTTTTGTTACTGGACAGTTATTGTTTTATTCTCATCTAAATAATGGGATGATAGCTCATATATGAGAATTCAAAGGTATTTTATTTTGAAACTCTACATCAGAATGTCCAGATTTTTTCAGAGTGACTAGATGGGGTGTCCTGCTATCACCCTGGAGTGAGATGAGTCTTTGATACTGGAGAGTTTTTGTTTTATTCTCATCTAAACAGAGAGGGATGATAGCTCATATATGAGATTTCAAAGGTCTTTTATTTTGAAACTCTACATCAGAATGTCCTGATTTTTTCTGAGTGACTAGATGGGGTGTCCTGCTATCACCATGGAGTTAGATGAGTCTTTGATACTGGACAGTGTTTGTTTTATTCCCATCTAAAAACAGGGATGATAGCTCATATATGAGACTTCAAAGGTATTTTATTTTGAAACTGTACATCAGAATGTCCTGATTCTCCCTGAGTGACTAGGTGGGGTGTCCTGCTATTACTCTGGATTGAGATGCGTCTTTGATACTGGACAGTTTTTGTTTTATTCTCATCTAAAAACAGGGATGATAGCTCATACAATAGAGATTTCAAAGGTATTTTATTTTGAAACTGTACATCAGAATGTCCTGATTTTTTCTGAGTGACTAGGTGGGGTGTCCTGTTATCACCCTGGAGTTTGATGAGTCTTTGATATTGGACAGTTATTGTTTTATTCTCATCTAAAAACAGGGATGATAGCTCATATATGAGACTTCAAAGGTATTTTATTTTGAAACTGTACATCAGAATGTCCTGATTTTTTCTGAGTGACTAGATGGGGTGTCCTGCTATCACCGTGGAGTGAGATGAGTCTTTGATACTGGACAGTTTTTGTTTTATTCTCATCTAAAAACAGGGATGATAGCTCATGCAATAGAGATTTCAAAGGTCTTTTATTTTGAAACTGTACATCAGAATGTCCTGATTCTCCCGTAGTGACTAGGTGGGGTTTCCTGCTATCACCCTGGAGTGAGATGAGTTTTTGATATTGGACAGTATTTGTTTTATTCTCATCTAAAAACAGGGATGATAGCTCATATATGAGACTTCAAAGGTATTTTATTTTGAAACTCTACATCAGAATGTCCTGATTCTCACTGAGTGACTAGGTGGGGTTTCATGCTATCACCCTGCAGTGAGATGAGTCTTTGATACTGGACAGTTTTTGTTTTATTCTCATATAAAAACAGGGATGATAGCTAATACAATAGAGATTTCAAAAATATTTTATTTTGAAACTCTACATCAGAATGTCCTGATTTTTTCTCATTGACTAGATGGGGTGTCCTGCTATCACCCTGGAGTGAGATGAGTCTTTGATACTGGAGAGATTTTGTTTTATTCTCATCTAAACAGAGAGGGATGATAGCTCATATATGAGATTTCAAAGGTATTTTATTTTGAAACTCTAAATCAGAATGTCCTGATTTTTTCTGAGTGACTAGGTGGGGTGTCCTGCTATCACCCTGGAGTGAGATGCGTCTTTGATACTGGACAGTCTTTGTTTTATTCTCATCTAAAAATAGGGATGATAGCTCATACAATAGAGATTTCAAAGGTATTTTATTTTGAAACTCTACATCAGAATGTCCTGATTTTTTCTCAGTGACTAGATGGGGTGTCCTGCTATCACCCTGGAGTTAGATCAGTCTTTGATACTTGAGAGTTTTTGTTTTATTATCATCTAAACAGAGAGGGATTATAGCTCATATATGAGATTTCAAAGGTCTTTTATTTTGAAACTCTACATCAGAATGTCCTGATTTTTTCTGAGTGACTAGATGGGGTGTCCTGCTATCACCCTGGAGTGAGATGAGTCTTTGATACTGGAGAGATTTTGTTTTATTCTAATCTAAAAACAGAGAGGGATGATAGCTCATATATGAGATTTCAAAGGTCTTTTATTTTGAAACTCTACATCAGAAAGTCCTGATTCTCCCTGAGTGACTAGGTGGGGTTTCATGATATCACCCTGGAGTGAGATGAGTCTTTGATACTGGACATGTTTTGTTTTATTATCATCTAAAAACAGGGATGATAGCTAATACAATAGAGATTTCAAAAATATTTTATTTTGAAACTCTACATCAGAATGTCCTGATTTTTTCTCAGTGACTAGATGGGGTGTCCTGCTATCACCCTGGAGTGAGATGAGTCTTTGATACTGGACAGTTCTTGTTTTATTCTCATCTAAAAACAGGGATGATAGCTAATACAATAGAGATTTCAAAAATATTTTATTTTGAAACTCTACATCAGAATGTCCTGATTTTTTCTCAGTGACTAGATGGGGTGTCCTGCTATCACCCTGGAGTGAGTCTTTGATACTGGAGAGATTTTGTTTTATTCTCATCTAAACAGAGAGGGATGATAGCTCATATATGAGATTTCAAAGGTCTTTTATTTTGAAACTCTACATCACAATGTCCTGATTTTTTCTGAGTGACTTGATGGGGTGTCCTGCTATCACCATGGAGTTAGATGAGTCTTTGATACTGGACAGTGTTTGTTTTATTCCCATCTAAAAACAGGGATGATAGCTCATATATGAGACTTCAAAGGTATTTTATTTTGAAACTCTACATCAGAATGTCCTGATTTATTCTGAGTGACTAGGTGGGGTGTCCTGTTATCACCCTGGAGTGAGATGAGTCTTTGATATTGGACAGTTATTGTTTTATTCTCATCTAAAAACAGGGATGATAGCTCATACAATAGAGATTTCAAATGTATTTTATTTTGAAACTCTACATCAGAATGTCCTGATTTTTTCTGAGTGACTAGATGGGGTGTCCTGCTATCACCCTGGAGTGAGATGAGTCTTTGATACTGGACAGTGTTTGTTTTATTCTCATCTAAAAACAGGGATGATAGCTCATGCAATAGAGATTTCAAAGGTCTTTTATTTTGAAACTGTACATCAGAATGTCCTGATTCTCCCTGAGTGACTAGGTGGGGTTTCCTGCTATCACCCTGGAGTGAGATGAGTTTTTGATATTGGACAGTATTTGTTTTATTCTAATCTAAAAACAGGGATGATAGCTCATATATGAGACTTCAAAGGTATTTTATTTTGAAACTCTACATCAGAATGTCCTGATTTTTTGTGAGTGACTAGATGGGGTGTCCTGCTATCACCCTGGAGTGAGATGAGTCTTTGATACTGGACAGTCTTTGTTTTATTCTAATCTAAAAACAGAGATGATAGCTCATACAATAGAGATTTCAAAGGTCTTTTATTTTGAAACTCTACATCAGAAAGTCCTGATTCTCCCTGAGTGACTAGGTGGGGTGTCCTGTTATAACCCTGAAGGGAAATGAGTATTTGATACTGTACAGTTTTTGTTTTATTCTTATCTAAATACAGAGGGATGAGAGCTCATATATGAGATTTCAAAGGTCTTTTATTTTGAAACTGTACATCGGAATGTCCTGATTCTCACTGAGTGACTAGGTGGGGTTTCATGCTATCACCCTGCAGTGAGATGCGTCTTTGATACTGGACAGTTTTTGTTTTATTCTCATCTAAAAACAGGGATGATAGCTAATACAATAGAGATTTCAAAAATATTTTATTTTGAAACTCTACATCAGAATGTCCTGAATTTTTCTCAGTGACTTGATGGGGTGTCCTGCTATCACCATGGAGTTAGATAAGTCTTTGATACTGGACAGTGTTTGTTTTATTCCCATCTAAAAACAGGGATGATAGCTCATATATGAGATTTCAAAGGTATTTTATTTTGAAACTCTAAATCAGAATGTCCTGATTTTTTCTGAGTGACTAGGTGGGGTGTACACCCTGGAGTGAGATGCGTCTTTGATACTGGACAGTCTTTGTTTTATTCTCATCTAAAAATAGGGATGATAGCTCATACAATAGAGATTTCAAAGGTATTTTATTTTGAAACTCTACATCAGAATGTCCTGATTTTTTCTCAGTGACTAGATGGGGTGTCCTGCTATCACCCTGGAGTTAGATCAGTCTTTGATACTTGAGAGTTTTTGTTTTATTATCATCTAAACAGAGAGGGATTATAGCTCATATATGAGATTTCAAAGGTCTTTTATTTTGAAACTCTACATCAGAATGTCCTGATTTTTTCTGAGTGACTAGATGGGGTGTCCTGCTATCACCCTGGAGTGAGATGAGTCTTTGATACTGGAGAGATTTTGTTTTATTCTAATCTAAAAACAGAGAGGGATGATAGCTCATATATGAGATTTCAAAGGTCTTTTATTTTGAAACTCTACATCAGAAAGTCCTGATTCTCCCTGAGTGACTAGGTGGGGTTTCATGATATCACCCTGGAGTGAGATGAGTCTTTGATACTGGACATGTTTTGTTTTATTATCATCTAAAAACAGGGATGATAGCTAATACAATAGAGATTTCAAAAATATTTTATTTTGAAACTCTACATCAGAATGTCCTGATTTTTTCTCAGTGACTAGATGGGGTGTCCTGCTATCACCCTGGAGTGAGATGAGTCTTTGATACTGGACAGTTCTTGTTTTATTCTCATCTAAAAACAGGGATGATAGCTCATGCAATAGAGATTTCAAAGGTCTTTTATTTTGAAACTGTACATCAGAATGTCCTGATTTTTTCTGAGTGACTATGTGGCGTGTCCTGCTATCACCCTGGAGTGAGATCAGTCTTTGATACTTGAGAGTTTTTGTTTTATTCTCATCTAAACAGAGAGGGATTATAGCTCATATATGAGATTTCAAAGTTCTTTTATTTTGAAACTCTACATCAGAATGTCCTGATTCTCCCTGAGTGACTAGGTGGGGTGTCATGCTATCACCCTGGAGTGAGATGAGTCTTTGATACTGGACAGTTATTGTTTTATTCTCATCTAAATAATGGGATGATAGCTCATATATGAGAATTCAAAGGTATTTTATTTTGGAACTCTACATCAGAATGTCCAGATATTTTCTGAGTGACTAGATGGGGTGTCCTGCTATCACCCTGGAGTGAGATGAGTCTTTGATACTGGAGAGTTTTTGTTTTATTCTCATCTAAACAGAGAGGGATGATAGCTCATATATGAGATTTCAAAGGTCTTTTATTTTGAAACTCTACATCAGAATGTCCTGATTTTTTCTGAGTGACTAGATGGGGTGTCCTGCTAACACCATGGAGTGAGATGAGTCTTTGATACTGGACAGTGTTTGTTTTATTCCCATCTAAAAACAGGGATGATAGCTCATATATGAGACTTCAAAGGTATTTTATTTTGAAACTCTACATCAGAATGTCCTGATTTTTTCGGAGTGACTAGAAAGGGTGTCCTGCTATCACCATGGAGTGAGATGAGTCTTTGATACTGGACAGTCTTTGTTTTATTCTCATCTAAAAACAGGGATGATAGCTGATACAATAGAGATTTCAAAGGTCTTTTATTTTGAAACTCTACATCAGAAAGGCCTGATTCTCCCTGAGTGACTAGGTGGGGTGTCCTGTTATAACCCTGAAGGGAAATGAGTATTTGATACTGGACAGTTTTTGTTTTATTCTTATCTAAATACAGAGGGATGATAGCTCATATATGAGATTTCAAAGGTCTTTTATTTTGAAACTGTACATCAGAATGTCCTGATTCTCCCTGAGTGACTAGGTGGGGTGTCCTGCTATCACCCTGGAGTGAGATGCGTCTTTGATACTGGACAGTTTTTGTTTTATTCTCATATAAACAGAGAGGGATGATAGCTCATATATGAGATTTCAAAGGTCTTTTATTTTGAAACTGTACATCAGAATGTCCTGATTCTCCCTGAGTGACTAGGTGGGGTGTCATGCTATCACCCTGGAGTGAGATTAGTTTTTGATACTGGACAGTTATTGATTTATTCTCATCTAAAAAATGGGATGATAGCTCATATATGAGAATTCAAAGGTATTTTATTTTGAAACTCTACATCAGAATGTCCTGATTTTTTCTGAGTGACTAGATGGGGTGTCCTGCTATCACCATGGAGTGAGATGAGTCTTTGATACTGGACAGTCTTTGTTTTATTCTCATCTAAAAACAGAGATGATAGCTCATACAATAGAGATTTCAAAGGTCTTTTATTTTGAAACTCTACATCAGAAAGTCCTGATTCTCCCTGAGTGACTAGGTGGGGTGTCCTGTTATAACCCTGAAGGGAAATGAGTCTTTGATACTGGACAGTTTTTGTTTTATTCTCATCTAAAAACAGGGATGATAGCTAATACAATAGAGATTTCAAAAATATTTTATTTTGAAACTCTACATCAGAATGTCCTGAATTTTTCTCATTGACTAGATGGGGTGTCCTGCTATCACCCTGGAGTGATATGAGTCTTTGATACTGGACAGTTTTTGTTTTATTCTCATCTAAAAACAGGGATGATAGCTAATACAATAGAGATTTCAAAAATATTTTATTTTGAAACTCTACATCAGAATGTCCTGATTTTTTCTCATTGACTAGATGGGGTGTCCTGCTATCACCCTGGAGTGAGATAAGTCTTTGATACTGGAGAGATTTTGTTTTATTCTCATCTAAACAGAGAGGGATGATAGCTCATATATGAGATTTCAAAGGTCTTTTATTTTGAAACTCTACATCACAATGTCCTGATTTTTTCTGAGTGACTTGATGGGGTGTCCTGCTATCACCATGGAGTTAGATGAGTCTTTGATACTGGACAGTGTTTGTTTTATTCCCAACTAAATACAGGGATGATAGCTCATATATGAGATTTCAAAGGTATTTTATTTTGAAACTCTAAATCAGAATGTCCTGATTTTTTCTGAGTAACTAGGTGGGGTGTCCTGCTATCACCCTGGAGTGAGATGCGTCTTTGATACTGGACAGTCTTTGTTTTATTCTCATCTAAAAATAGGGATGATAGCTCATACAATAGAGATTTCAAAGGTATTTTATTTTGAAACTCTACATCAGAATGTCCTGATTTTTTCTGAGTGACTATGTGGCGTGTCCTGCTATCACCCTGGAGTGAGATCAGTCTTTGATACTTGAGAGTTTTTGTTTTATTCTCATCTAAACAGAGAGGGATTATAGCTCATATATGAGATTTCAAAGGTCTTTTATTTTGAAACTCTACATCAGAATGTCCTGATTCTCCCTGAGTGACTAGGTGGGGTGTCCTGCTATCACCCTGGAGTGAGATGAGTCTTTGATATTGGACAGTATTTGTTTTATTCTCATCTAAAAACAGGGATGATAGCTCATGCAATAGAGATTTCAAAGGTCTTTTATTTTGAAACTCTACATCAGAAAGTCCTGATTCTCCCTGAGTGACTAGGTGGGGTGTCCTGTTATCACCCAGAAGGAAAATGAGTATTTGATACTGGACAGTGTTTGTTTTATTTGTATCTAAATACAGAGGGATGATAGCTCATATATGAGATTTCAAAGGTCTTTTATTTTGAAACTCTACATCAGAATGTCCTGATTTTTTCTGAGTGACTTGATGGGGTGTCCTGCTATCACCATGGAGTTAGATGAGTCTTTGATACTGGACAGTGTTTGTTTTATTCCCAACTAAATACAGGGATGATAGCTCATATATGAGATTTCAAAGGTATTTTATTTTGAAACTCTAAATCAGAATGTCCTGATTTTTTCTGAGTAACTAGGTGGGGTGTCCTGCTATCACCCTGGAGTGAGATGCGTCTTTGATACTGGACAGTCTTTGTTTTATTCTCATCTAAAAATAGGGATGATAGCTCATACAATAGAGATTTCAAAGGTATTTTATTTTGGAACTGTACATCAGAAAGTCCTGATTCTCCCTGAGTGACTAGGTGGGGTGTCCTGCTATCACCCTGGAGTGAGATGAGTCTTTGATATTGGACAGTATTTGTTTTATTCTCATCTAAAAACAGGGATGATAGCTCATACAATAGAGATTTCAAAGGTATTTTATTTTGAAACTCTACATCAGAATGTCCTGATTTTTTCTGAGTGACTAGATGGGGTGTCCTGCTATCACCCTGGAGTGAGATGAGTCTTTGATACGAGACATTCTTTGTTTAATTCTCATCTAAAAACAGGGATGATAGCTCATGCAATAGAGATTTCAAAGGTCTTTTATTTTGGAACTGTACATCAGAAAGTCCTGATTCTCCCTGAGTGACTAGGTGGGGTGTCCTGCTATCACCCTGGAGTGAGATGAGTCTTTGATACTGGACAGTTTTTGTTTTATTCTCATCTAAACAGAGAGGGATGATAGCTCATATATGAGATTTCAAAGGTCTTTTATTTTGAAACTGTACATCAGAAAGTCCTGATTCTCCCTGAGTGACTAGGTGGGGTGTCCTGCTATCACCCTGGAGTGAGATGAGTCTTTGATACTGGACAGTTTTTGTTTTATTCTCATCTAAACAGAGAGGGATGATAGCTCATATATGAGATTTCAAAGGTCTTTTATTTTGAAACTGTACATCAGAATGTCCTGATTTTTTCTGAGTGACTAGGTGGCGTGTCCTGCTATCACCCTGGAGTGAGATCAGTCTTTGATACTTGAGAGTTTTTGTTTTATTCTCATCTAAACAGAGAGGTATTATAGCTCATATATGAGATTTCAAAGGTCTTTTATTTTGAAACTCTACATCAGAATGTCCTGATTCTCCCTGAGTGACTAGGTGGGGTGTCCCTGGAGTGAGATGAGTCTTTGATACTGGACAGTTTTTGTTTTATTCTCATCTAAAAACAGGGATGATAGCTCATACAATAGAGATTTCAAAGGTATTTTATTTTGAAACTCTACATCAGAATGTCCTGATTTTTTCTGAGTGACTAGGTGGGGTGTCCTGCTATCACCCTGGAGTTTGATGAGTCTTTGATATTGGACAGTTATTGTTTTATTCTCATCTAAAAACAGGGATGATAGCTCATATATGAGACTTCAAAGGTATTTTATTTTGAAACTGTACATCAGAATGTCCTGATTCTCCCTGAGTGACTAGATGGGTTGTCCTGCTATCACCCTGGTGTGAGATGAGTCTTTGATACTGGACAGTTTTTGTTTTATTCTCATCTAAAAACAGGGATGATAGCTAATACAATAGAGACTTCAAAAATATTTTATTTTGAAACTCTAGATCAGAATGTCCTGATTTTTTCTGAGTGACTAGATGGGGTGTCCTGCTATCACCCTGGAGTGAGATGCGTCTTTGATACTGGACAGTCTTTGTTTTATTCTCATCTAAAAATAGGGATGATAGCTCATAGAATAGAGATTTCAAAGGTATTTTATTTTGAAACTCTACATCAGAATGTCCTGATTTTTTCTGAGTGACTAGGTGGGGTGTCCTGTTATCACCCTGAAGGGAAATGAGTATTTGATACTGGACAGTGTTTGTTTTATTCTTATCTAAATACAGAGGGATGATAGCTCATATATGAGATTTCAAAGGTCTTTTATTTTGAAACTCTACTTCAGAATGTCCTGATTCTCCCTGAGTGACTAGGTGGCACCCCACCTCATGCTATCACCCTGGAGTGAGATTCGTTTTTGATACTGGACAGTTATTGATTTATTTCATCTAAAAAATGGGATGATAGCTCATATATGAGAATTCAAAGGTATTTTATTTTGAAACTCTACATCAGAATGTCCTGATTTTTTCTGAGTGACTTGATGGGGTGTCCTGCTATCACCATGGAGTTAGATGAGTCTTTGATACTGGACAGTGTTTGTTTTATTCCCATCTAAAAACAGGGATGATAGCTCATATATGAGATTTCAAAGGTATTTTATTTTGAAACTCTAAATCAGAATGTCCTGATTTTTTGTGAGTGACTAGGTGGGGTGTCCTGCTATCACCCTGGAGTGAGATGCGTCTTTGATACTGGACAGTTTTTGTTTTATTCTCATCTAAAAACAGGGATGATAGCTAATACAATAGAGATTTCAAAAATATTTTATTTTGAAACTCTACATCAGAATGTCCTGAATTTTTCTCAGTGACTAGATGGGGTGTCCTGCTATCACCCTGGAGTGAGATGAGTCTTTGATACTGGACAGTTTTTGTTTTATTCTCATCTAAAAACAGGGATGATAGCTAATACAATAGAGATTTCAAAAATATTTTATTTTGAAACTCTACATCAGAATGTCCTGATTTTTTCTCATTGACTAGATGGGGTGTCCTGCTATCACCCTGGAGTGAGATGAGTCTTTGATACTGGAGAGATTTTGTTTTATTCTCATTTAAGCAGAGAGGGATGATAGCTCATATATGAGATTTCAAAGGTCTTTTATTTTGAAACTCTACATCACAATGTCCTGATTTTTTCTGAGTGACTTGATGGGGTGTCCTGCTATCACCATGGAGTTAGATGAGTCTTTGATACTGGACAGTGTTTGTTTTATTCCCATCTAAAAACAGGGATGATAGCTCATATATGAGATTTCAAAGGTATTTTATTTTGAAACTCTAAATCAGAATGTCCTGATTTTTTCTGAGTAACTAGGTGGGGTGTCCTGATATCACCCTGGAGTGAGATGCGTCTTTGATACTGGACAGTCTTTGTTTTATTCTCATCTAAAAATAGGGATGATAGCTCATACAATAGAGATTTCAAAGGTATTTTATTTTGAAACTCTACATCAGAATGTCCTGATTTTTTCTGAGTGACTAGGTGGGGTGTCCTGCTATCACCCTGGAGTGAGATGAGTCTTTGATACTGGACAGTTTTGTTTTATTCTCATCTAAACAGAGAGGGATGATAGCTCATATATGAGATTTCAAAGGTCTTTTATTTTGAAACTGTACATCAGAATGTCCTGATTTTTTCTGAGTGACTAGGTGGCGTGTCCTGCTATCACCCTGGAGTAAGATCAGTCTTTGATACTTGAGAGTTTTTGTTTTATTCTCATCTAAACAGAGAGGGATTATAGCTCATATATGAGATTTCAAAGGTCTTTTATTTTGAAACTCTACATCAGAATGTCCTGATTCTCCCTGAGTGACTAGGTGGGGTGTCCTGTTATCACCCTGGAGTGAGATGCGTCTTTGATACTGGACAGTCTTTGTTTTATTCTCATCTAAAAATAGGGATGATAGCTCATACAATAGAGATTTCAAAGGTATTTTATTTTGAAACTCTACATCAGAATGTCCTGATTCTCCCTGAGTGACTAGGTGGGGTGTCCTGCTATCACCCTGGAGTGAGATGAGTCTTTGATACTGGACAGTTTTTGTTTTATTCTCATCTAAAAACAGGGATGATAGCTAATACAATAGATATTTCAAAGGTCTTTTATTTTGAAACTGTACATCAGAATGTCCTGATTCTCCCTGAGTGACTAGGTGGAGTGTCCTGCTATCACCCTGGAGTGAGATGAGTCTTTGATACTTGAGAATTTTTGTTTTATTCTCATCTAAACAGAGAGGGATTATAGCTCATATATGAGATTACAAAGGTCTTTTATTTTGAAACTCTACATCAGAAAGTCCTGATTCTCCCTGAGTGACTTGATGGGGTGTCCTGTTATCACCCTGAACGGAAATGAGTATTTGATACTGGACAGTGTTTGTTTTATTCTTATCTAAATACAGAGGGATGATAGCTCATATATGAGATTTCAACGGTCTTTTATTTTGAAACTCTACTTCAGAATGTCCTGATTCTCCCTGAGTGACTAGGTGGCACCCCACCTCATGCTATCACCCTGGAGTGAGATTAGTTTTTGATACTGGACAGTTATTGATTTATTTCATCTAAAAAATGGGATGATAGCTCATATATGAGAATTCAAAGGTATTTTATTTTGAAACTCTACATCAGAATGTCCTGATTTTTTCTGAGTGACTAGATGGGGTGTCCTGCTATCACCCTGGAGTGAGATGAGTCTTTGATACTGGAGAGTTTTGTTTATAGCTCATATATGAGATTTCAAAGGTCTTTTATTTTGAAACTCTAAATCAGAATGTCCTGATTTTTTCTGAGTGACTAGATGGGGTGTCCTGCTATCATCATGGAGTTAGATGAGTCTTTGATACTGGACAGTGTTTGTTTTATTCCCATCTAAAAACAGGGATGATAGCTCATATATGAGACTTCAAAGGTATTTTATTTTGAAACTCTACATCAGAATGTCCTGTTTTTTTCTGAGTGACTAGATGGGGTGTCCTGCTATCACCCTGGAGTGAGATGAGTCTTTGATACGGGACAGTTTTTGTTTTATTCTCATCTAAAAACAGGGATGATAGCTCATGCAATAGAGATTTCAAAGGTCTTTTATTTTGAAACTCTACATCAGAATGTCCTGATTCTCCCTGAATGACTAGATGGGGTGTCCTGCAATCACCCTGGTGTGAGATGAGTCTTTGATACTGGACAGTTTTTGTTTTATTCTCATCTAAAAACAGGGATGATAGCTAATACAATAGAGACTTCAAAAATATTTTATTTTGAAACTCTACATCAGAATGTCCTGATTTTTTCTGAGTGACTAGATGGGGTGTCCTGCTATCACCATGGAGTTAGATTAGTCTTTGATACTGGACAGTGTTTGTTTTATTCCCATCTAAAAACAGGGATGATAGCTCATATATGATATTTCAAAGGTATTTTATTTTGAAACTCTAAATCAGAATGTCCTGATTTTTTCTGAGAGACTAGGTGGGGTGTCCTGCTATCACTCTGGAGTGAGATGCGTCTTTGATACTGGACAGTCTTTGTTTTATTCTCATCTAAAAATAGGGATGATAGCTCATAGAATAGAGATTTCAAAGGTATTTCATTTTGAAACTCTACATCAGAATGTCCTGATTTTTTCTGAGTGACTAGGTGGGGTGTCTTGCTATCACCCTGGAGTGAGATGAGTCTTTGATACTGGACAGTTTTTGTTTTATTCTCATCTAAACAGAGAGGGATGATAGCTCATATATGAGATTTCAAAGGTCTTTTATTTTGAAACTGTACATCAGAATGTCCTGATTTTTTCTGAGTGACTAGGTGGCGTGTCCTGCTATCACCCTGGAGTGAGATCAGTCTTTGATACTTGAGAGTTTTTGTTTCATTCTCATCTAAACAGAGAGGGATTATATCTCATATATGAGATTTCAAAGGTCTTTTATTTTGAAACTCTACATCAGAATGTCCTGATTTTTTCTTTGTGACTAGATGGGGTGTCCTGCTATCACCCTTGAGTGAGATGCGTCTTTGATACTGGACAGTTTTTGTTTTATTCTCATCTAAAAACAGGGATGATAGCTCATACAATAGAGATTTCAAAGGTATTTTATTTTGAAACTCTACATCAGAATGTCCTGATTTTTTCTGAGTGACTAGGTGGGGTGTCCTGCTATCACCCTGGAGTTTGATGAGTCTTTGATATTGGACAGTTATTGTTTTATTCTCATCTAAAAACAGGGATGATAGCTCATATATGAGACTTCAAAGGTATTTTATTTTGAAACTGTACACCAGAATGTCCTGATTTTTTCTGAGTGACTAGATGGGCTGTCCTGCTATCACCCTGGAGTGAGATGAGTCTTTGATACTGGACAGTTTTTGTTTTATTCTCATCTAAAAACAGGGATGATAGCTCATACAATAGAGATTTCAAAGGTATTTTATTTTGAAACTCTACATCAGAATGTCCTGATTTTTTCTGAGTGACTAGGTGGGGTGTCCTGCTATCACCCTGGAGTTTGATGAGTCTTTCATATTGGACAGTTATTGTTTTATTCTCATCTAAAAACAGGGATGATAGCTCATATATGAGACTTCAAAGGTATTTTATTTTGAAACTGTACACCAGAATGTCCTGATTTTTTCTGAGTGACTAGATGGGGTGTCCTGCTATCACCCTGGAGTGAGATGAGTCTTTGATACTGGACAGTGTTTGTTTTATTCTCATCTAAAAACAGGGATGATAGCTCATGCAATAGAGATTTCAAAGGTCTTTTATTTTGAAACTCTAAATCAGAATGTCCTGATTTTTTCTGAGTGACTAGATGGGGTGTCCTGCTATCACCCTGGAGTGAGATGAGTCTTTGATACTGGACAGTTTTTGTTTTATTCTCATCTAAACAGAGAGGGATTATAGCTCATATATGAGATTTCAAAGGTCTTTTATTTTGAAACTCTACATCAGAATGTCCTGATTCTCCCTGAGTGACTAGGTGGGGTGTCCTGCTATCACCCTGGAGTGAGATGCGTCTTTGATACTGGACAGTTTTTGTTTTATTCTCATCTAAAAACAGGGATGATAGCTCATACAATAGAGATTTCAAAGGTATTTTATTTTGAAACTCTACATCAGAATGTCCTGATTTTTTCTGAGTGACTAGATGGGGTGTCCTGCTATCACCCTGGAGTGAGATGCGTCTTTGATACTGGACAGTTATTGTTTTATTCTCATCTAAAAACAGGGATGATAGCTCATATATGAGACTTCAAAGGTATTTTATTTTGAAACTGTACACCAGAATGTCCTGATTTTTTCTGAGTGACTAGATGGGCTGTCCTGCTATCACCCTGGAGTGAGATGAGTCTTTGATACTGGACAGTTTTTGTTTTATTCTCATCTAAAAATAGGGATGATAGCTCATACAATAGAGATTTCAAAGGTATTTTATTTTGAAACTCTACATCAGAATGTCCTGATTTTTTCTGAGTGACTAGGTGGGGTGTCCTGCTATCACCCTGGAGTGAGATGAGTCTTTGATACGGGACATTTTTTGTTTTATTCTCATCTAAAAACAGGGATGATAGCTCATGCAATAGAGATTTCAAAGGTCTTTTATTTTGGAACTGTACTTCAGAATGTCCTGATTCTCCCTGAGTGTCTAGGTGGGGTGTCCTGCTATCACCCTGGAGTGAGATGAGTCTTTGATACTGGACAGTTTTTGTTTTATTCTCATCTAAACAGAGAGGGATGATAGCTCATATATGAGATTTCAAAGGTCTTTTATTTTGAAACTCTACATCAGAATGTCCTGATTCTCCCTGAGTGACTAGGTGGGGTGTCCCTGGAGTGAGATGAGTCTTTGATACTGGACAGTTTTTGTTTTATTCTCATCTAAAAACAGGGATGATAGCTCATACAATAGAGATTTCAAAGGTATTTTATTTTGAAACTCTACATCAGAATGTCCTGATTTTTTCTGAGTGACTAGGTGGGGTGTCCTGCTATCACCCTGGAGTGAGATGAGTCTTTGATACTGGACAGTTTTTGTTTTATTCTCATCTAAACAGAGAGGGATGATAGCTCATATATGAGATTTCAAAGGTCTTTTATTTTGAAACTGTACATCAGAATGTCCTGATTTTTTCTGAGCGACTAGATGGGGTGTCCTGCTATCACCCTGGAGTGAGATGAGTCTTTGATACGGGACATTTTTTGTTTTATTCTCATCTAAAAACAGGGATGATAGCTCATGCAATAGAGATTTCAAAGGTCTTTTATTTTGGAACTGTACTTCAGAATGTCCTGATTCTCCCTGAGTGTCTAGGTGGGGTGTCCTGCTATCACCCTGGAGTGAGATGAGTCTTTGATACTGGACAGTTTTTGTTTTATTCTCATCTAAACAGAGAGGGATGATAGCTCATATATGAGATTTCAAAGGTCTTTTATTTTGAAACTGTACATCAGAAAGTCCTGATTATCCCTGAGTGACTAGGTGGGGTGTCCTGCTATCACCCTGGAGTGAGATGAGTCTTTGATACTGGACAGTTTTTGTTTTATTCTCATCTAAAAACAGGGATGATAGCTCATACAATAGAGATTTCAAAGGTATTTTATTTGTAAACTCTACATCAGAATGTCCTGATTTTTTCTGAGTGACTAGGTGGGGTGTCCTGCTATCACCCTGGAGTTTGATGAGTCTTTGATACTGGACAGTGTTTGTTTTATTCTCATCTAAAAACAGGGATGATAGCTCATGCAATAGAGATTTCAAAGGTCTTTTATTTTGAAACTGTACATCAGAATGTCCTGATTCTCCCTGAGTGACTAGATGGGTTGTCCTGCTATCACCCTGGTGTGAGATGAGTCTTTGATACTGGACAGTTTTTGTTTTATTCTCATCTAAAAACAGGGATGAAAGCTAATACAATAGAGACTTCAAAAATATTTTATTTTGAAACTCTACATCAGAATGTCCTGATTTTTTCTGAGTGACTAGATGGGGTGTCCTGCTATCACCCTGGAGTGAGATGCGTCTTTGATACTGGACAGTCTTTGTTTTATTCTCATCTAAAAATAGGGATGATAGCTCATAGAATAGAGATTTCAAAGGTATTTTATTTTGAAACTCTACATCAGAATGTCCTGATTTTTTCTGAGTGACTAGGTGGGGTGTCCTGCTATCACCCTGGAGTGAGATGAGTCTTTGATACTGGACAATTTTTGTTTTATTCTCATCTAAACAGAGAGGGATGATAGCTCATATATGAGATTTCAAAGGTCTTTTATTTTGAAAATGTACATCAGAATGTCCTGATTTTTTCTGAGTGACTAGGTGGCGTGTCCTGCTATCACCCTGGAGTGAGATCAGTCTTTGATACTTGAGAGTTTTTGTTTTATTCTCATCTAAACAGAGAGGGATTATAGCTCATATATGAGATTTCAAAGGTCTTTTATTTTGAAACTCTACATCAGAATGTCCTGATTCTCCCTGAGTGACTAGGTGGGGTGTCCTGCTATCACCCTGGAGTGAGATGCGTCTTTGATACTGGACAGTTTTTGTTTTATTCTCATCTAAAAACAGGGATGATAGCTCATACAATAGAGATTTCAAAGGTATTTTATTTTGAAACTCTACATCAGAATGTCCTGATTTTTTCTGAGTGAATAGATGGGGTGTCCTGCTATCACCCTGGAGTGAGATGCGTCTTTGATACTGGACAGTTTTTGTTTTATTCTCATCTAAAAACAGGGATGATAGCTCATACAATAGAGATTTCAAAGGTATTTTATTTTGAAACTCTACATCAGAATGTCCTGATTTTTTCTGAGTGACTAGATGGGGTGTCCTGCTATCACCCTGGAGTGAGATCAGTCTTTGATATTGGACAGTTATTGTTTTATTATCATCTAAAAACAGGGATGATAGCTCATATATGAGACTTCAAAGGTATTTTATTTTGAAACTGTACACCAGAATGTCCTGATTTTTTCTGAGTGACTAGATGGGGTGTCCTGCTATCACCCTTGAGTAAGATGCGTCTTTGATACTGGACAGTTTTTGTTTTATTCTCATCTAAAAACAGGGATGATAGCTCATACAATAGAGATTTCAAAGGTCTTTTATTTTGAAACTGTACATCAGAATGTCCTGATTTTTTCTGAGTGACTAGGTGGCGTGTCCTGCTATCACCCTGGAGTGAGATCAGTCTTTGATGCTTGAGAGTTTTTGTTTTATTCTCATCTAAACAGAGAGGGATATAGCTAATATATGAGATTTCAAAGGTCTTTTATTTTGAAACTCTACATCAGAATGTCCTGATTTTTTCTGAGTGACTAGATGGGGTGTCCTGCTATCACCCTGGAGTGAGATGAGTCTTTGATACGGGACAATTTTTGTTTTATTCTCATCTAAAAACAGGGATATTAGCTCATGCAATAGAGATTTCAAAGGTCTTTTATTTTGAAACTGTACTTCAGAATGTCCTGATTCTCCCTGAGTGACTAGGTGGGGAGTCCTGCTATCACCCTGGAGTTTGTTGAGTCTTTGATATTGGACAGTTATTGTTTTATTCTCATCTAAATACAGGGATGATAGCTCATATATGAGACTTCAAAGGTATTTTATTTTGAAACTGTACACCAGAATGTCCTGATTTTTTCTGAGTGACTAGATGGGGTGTCCTGCTATCACCCTGGAGTGAGATGAGTCTTTGATACTGGACAGTCTTTGTTTTATTCTCATCTAAAAATAGGGATGATAGCTCATACAATAGAGATTTCAAAGGTATTTTATTTTGAAACTCTACATCAGAATGTCCTGTTATTTTATGAGTGACTAGGTGGGGTGTCCTGCTATCACCCTGGAGTGAGATGAGTCTTTGATACTTGAGAGTTTTTGTTTTATTCTCATCTAAACAGAGAGGGATTATAGCTCATATATGAGATTTCAAAGGTCTTTTATTTTGAAACTCTACATCAGAATGTCCTGATTCTCCCTGAGTGACTAGGTGGGGTGTCCTGCTATCACCCTGGAGTGAGATGAGTCTTTGATACTGGACAGTTTTTGTTTTATTCTCATCTAAACAGAGAGGGATGATAGCTCATATATGAGATTTCAAAGGTCTTTTATTTTGAAACTGTACATCAGAATGTCCTGATTTTTTCTGAGTGACTAGGTGGGGTGTCCTGCTATCACCCTGGAGTGAGATGAGTCTTTGATATTGGACAGTTATTGTTTTATTCTCATCTAAAAACAGGGATGATAGCTCATATATGAGACTTCAAAGGTATTTTATTTTGAAACTGTACACCAGAATGTCCTGATTTTTTCTGAGTGACTAGATGGGGTGTCCTGCTATCACCCTGGAGTGAGATGAGTCTTTGATACTGGACAGTCTTTGTTTTATTCTCATCTAAAAATAGGGATGATAGCTCATACAATAGAGATTTCAAAGGTATTTTATTTTGAAACTCTACATCAGAATGTCCTGATTTTTTCTGAGTGACTAGGTGGGGTGTCCTGCTATCACCCTGGAGTGAGATGAGTCTTTGATACTGGACAGTTTTTGTTTTATTCTCATCTAAAAACAGGGATGATAGCTCATGCAATAGAGATTTCAAAGGTCTTTTATTTTGAAACTGTACTTCAGAATGTCCTGATTCTCCCTGAGTGACTAGGTGGGGTGTCCTGCTATCACCCTGGAGTGAGATGCGTCTTTGATACTGGACAGTTTTTGTTTTATTCTCATCTAAAAACAGGGATGATAGCTCATACAATAGAGATTTCAAAGGTATTTTATTTTGAAACTCTACATCAGAATGTCCTGATTTTTTCTGAGTGACTAGATGGGGTGTCCTGCTATCACCCTGGAGTGAGATGCGTCTTTGATACTGGACAGTTTTTGTTTTGTTCTCATCTAAAAACAGGGATGATAGCTCATACAATAGAGATTTCAAAGGTATTTTATTTTGAAACTCTACATCAGAATGTCCTGATTTTTTCTGAGTGACTAGATGGGGTGTCCTGCTATCACCCTTGAGTGAGATGCGTCTTTGATACTGGACAGTTTTTGTTTTATTCTCATCTAAACAGAGAGGGATGATAGCTCATATATGAGATTTCAAAGGTCTTTTATTTTGAAATTGTACATCAGAATGTCCTGATTTTTTCTGAGTGACTAGGTGGGGAGTCCTGCTATCACCCTGGAGTGAGATGAGTCTTTGATACGGGACAGTTTTTGTTTTATTCTCATCTAAAAACAGGGATGATAGCTCATGCAATAGAGATTTCAAAGGTCTTTTATTTTGAAACAGTAGTTCAGAATGTCCTGATTCTCCCTGAGTGACTAGGTGGCGTGTCCTGCTATCACCCTGGAGTGAGATCAGTCTTTGATACTTGAGAGTTTTTGTTTTATTCTCATCTAAACAGAGAGGTATTATAGCTCATATATGAGATTTCAAAGGTCTTTTATTTTGAAACTCTACATCAGAATGTCCTGATTCTCCCTGAGTGACTAGGTGGGGTGTCCCTGGAGTGAGATGAGTCTTTGATACTGGACAGTTTTTGTTTTATTCTCATCTAAAAACAGGGATGATAGCTCATACAATAGAGATTTCAAAGGTATTTTATTTTGAAACTCTACATCAGAATGTCCTGATTTATTCTGAGTGACTAGGTGGGGTGTCCTGCTATCACCCTGGAGTGAGATGAGTCTTTGATACTGGACAGTTTTTGTTTTATTCTCATCTAAAAACAGGGATGATAGCTCATACAATAGAGATTTCAAAGGTATTTTATTTTGAAACTCTACATCAGAATGTCCTGATTTTTTCTGAGTGACTAGATGGGGTGTCCTGCTATCACCCTGGAGTGAGATGAGTCTTTGATACGGGACAGTTTTTGTTTTATTCTCATCTAAAAACAGGGATGATAGCTCATGCAATAGAGATTTCAAAGGTCTTTTATTTTGAAACTGTACTTCAGAATGTCCTGATTCTCCCTGAGTGACTAGGTGGGGTGTCCTGCTATCACCCTGGAGTGAGATGCGTCTTTGATACTGGACAGTTTTTGTTTTATTCTCATCTAAAAACAGGGATGATAGCTCATACAACAGAGATTTCAAAGGTATTTTATTTTGAAACTCTACATCAGAATGTCCTGATTTTTTCTGAGTGACTAGATGGGGTGTCCTGCTATCACCCTGGAGTGAGATGCGTCTTTGATACTGGACAGTTTTTGTTTTATTCTCATCTAAAAACAGGGATGATAGCTCATACAATAGAGATTTCAAAGGTATTTTATTTTGAAACTCTACATCAGAATGTCCTGATTTTTTCTGAGTGACTAGATGGGGTGTCCTGCTATCACCCTTGAGTGAGATGCGTCTTTGATACTGGACAGTTTTTGTTTTATTCTCATCTAAACAGAGAGGGATGATAGCTCATATATGAGATTTCAAAGGTCTTTTATTTTGAAATTGTACATCAGAATGTCCTGATTTCTTCTGAGTGACTAGGTGGGGAGTCCTGCTATCACCCTGGAGTGAGATGAGTCTTTGATACGGGACAGTTTTTGTTTTATTCTCATCTAAAAACAGGGATGATAGCTCATGCAATAGAGATTTCAAAGGTCTTTTATTTTGAAACTGTAGTTCAGAATGTCCTGATTCTCCCTGAGTGACTAGGTGGCGTGTCCTGCTATCACCCTGGAGTGAGATCAGTCTTTGATACTTGAGAGTTTTTGTTTTATTCTCATCTAAACAGAGAGGTATTATAGCTCATATATGAGATTTCAAAGGTCTTTTATTTTGAAACTCTACATCAGAATGTCATGATTCTCCCTGAGTGACTAGGTGGGGTGTCCCTGGAGTGAGATGAGTCTTTGATACTGGACAGTTTTTGTTTTATTATCATCTAAAAACAGGGATGATAGCTCATACAATAGAGATTTCAAAGGTATTTTATTTTGAAACTCTACATCAGAATGTCCTGATTTTTTCTGAGTGACTAGGTGGGGTGTCCTGCTATCACCCTGGAGTTTGATGAGTCTTTGATATTGGACAGTTATTGTTTTATTCTCATCTAAAAACAGGGATGATAGCTCATATATGAGACTTCAAAGGTATTTTATTTTGAAACTGTACACCAGAATGTCCTGATTTTTTCTGAGTGACTAGATGGGGTGTCCTGCTATCACCCTGGAGTGAGATGAGTCTTTGATACTGGACAGTTTTTGTTTTATTCTCATCTAAACAGAGAGGGATGATAGCTCATATATGAGATTTCAAAGGTCTTTTATTTTGAAACTCTACATCAGAATGTCCTGATTTTTTCTGAGTGACTAGGTGGGGTGTCCTGCTATCACCCTGGAGTTTGATGAGTCTTTCATATTGGACAGTTATTGTTTTATTCTCATCTAAAAACAGGGATGATAGCTCATATATGAGACTTCAAAGGTATTTTATTTTGAAACTGTACACCAGAATGTCCTGATTTTTTCTGAGTGACTAGATGGGGTGTCCTGCTATCACCCTGGAGTGAGATAAGTCTTTGATACTGGACAGTTTTTGTTTTATTCTCATCTAAAAATAGGGATGATAGCTCATACAATAGAGATTTCAAAGGTATTTTATTTTGAAACTCTACATCAGAATGTCCTGATTTTTTCTGAGTGACTAGATGGGGTGTCCTGCTATCACCCTGGAGTGAGATGAGTCTTTGATACGAGACATTCTTTGTTTAATTCTCATCTAAAAACAGGGATGATAGCTCATGCAATAGAGATTTCAAAGGTCTTTTATTTTGGAACTGTACATCAGAAAGTCCTGATTCTCCCTGAGTGACTAGGTGGGGTGTCCTGCTATCACCCTGGAGTGAGATGAGTCTTTGATACTGGACAGTTTTTGTTTTATTCTCATCTAAACAGAGAGGGATGATAGCTCATATATGAGATTTCAAAGGTCTTTTATTTTGAAACTCTACATCAGAAAGTCCTGATTCTCCCTGAGTGACTAGGTGGGGTGTCCTGCTATCACCCTGGAGTGAGATGAGTCTTTGATACTGGACAGTTTTTGTTTTATTCTCATCTAAACAGAGAGGGATGATAGCTCATATATGAGATTTCAAAGGTCTTTTATTTTGAAACTGTACATCAGAATGTCCTGATTTTTTCTGAGTGACTAGGTGGCGTGTCCTGCTATCACCCTGGAGTGAGATCAGTCTTTGATACTTGAGAGTTTTTGTTTTATTCTCATCTAAACAGAGAGGTATTATAGCTCATATATGAGATTTCAAAGGTCTTTTATTTTGAAACTCTACATCAGAATGTCCTGATTCTCCCTGAGTGACTAGGTGGGGTGTCCCTGGAGTGAGATGAGTCTTTGATACTGGACAGTTTTTGTTTTATTCTCATCTAAAAACAGGGATGATAGCTCATACAATAGAGATTTCAAAGGTATTTTATTTTGAAACTCTACATCAGAATGTCCTGATTTTTTCTGAGTGACTAGGTGGGGTGTCCTGCTATCACCCTGGAGTTTGATGAGTCTTTGATATTGGACAGTTATTGTTTTATTCTCATCTAAAAACAGGGATGATAGCTCATATATGAGACTTCAAAGGTATTTTATTTTGAAACTGTACATCAGAATGTCCTGATTCTCCCTGAGTGACTAGATGGGTTGTCCTGCTATCACCCTGGTGTGAGATGAGTCTTTGATACTGGACAGTTTTTGTTTTATTCTCATCTAAAAACAGGGATGATAGCTAATACAATAGAGACTTCAAAAATATTTTATTTTGAAACTCTAGATCAGAATGTCCTGATTTTTTCTGAGTGACTAGATGGGGTGTCCTGCTATCACCCTGGAGTGAGATGCGTCTTTGATACTGGACAGTCTTTGTTTTATTCTCATCTAAAAATAGGGATGATAGCTCATAGAATAGAGATTTCAAAGGTATTTTATTTTGAAACTCTACATCAGAATGTCCTGATTTTTTCTGAGTGACTAGGTGGGGTGTCCTGCTATCACCCTGGAGTGAGATGCGTCTTTGATACTGGACAGTCTTTGTTTTATTCTCATCTAAAAATAGGGATGATAGCTCATAGAATAGAGATTTCAAAGGTATTTTATTTTGAAACTCTACATCAGAATGTCCTGATTTTTTCTGAGTGACTAGGTGGGGTGTCCTGCTATCACCCTGGAGTGAGATGAGTCTTTGATACTGGACAGTTTTTGTTTTATTCTCATCTAAACAGAGAGGGATGATAGCTCATATATGAGATTTCAAAGGTCTTTTATTTTGAAAATGTACATCAGAATGTCCTGATTCTCCCTGAGTGACTAGGTGGGGTGTCCTGCTATCACCCTGGAGTGAGATGCGTCTTTGATACTGGACAGTTTTTGTTTTATTCTCATCTAAAAACAGGGATGATAGCTCATACAATAGAGATTTCAAAGGTATTTTATTTTGAAACTCTACATCAGAATGTCCTGATTTTTTCTGAGTGACTAGATGGGGTGTCCTGCTATCACCCTGGAGTGAGATGCGTCTTTGATACTGGACAGTTTTTGTTTTATTCTCATCTAAAAACAGGGATGATAGCTCATACAATAGAGATTTCAAAGGTATTTTATTTTGAAACTCTACATCAGAATGTCCTGATTTTTTCTGAGTGACTAGATGGGGTGTCCTGCTATCACCCTTGAGTGAGATGCGTCTTTGATACTGGACAGTTGTTGTTTTATTCTCATCTAAACAGAGAGGGATGATAGCTCATATATGAGATTTCAAAGGTCTTTTATTTTGAAACTCTACACCAGAATGTCCTGATTTTTTTCTGAGTGACTAGATGGGGTGTCCTGCTATCACCCTGGAGTCAGATGAGTCTTTGATACTGGACAGTTTTTGTTTTATTCTCATCTAAAAATAGGGATGATAGCTCATACAATAGAGATTTCAAAGGTATTTTATTTTGAAACTCTACATCAGAATGTCCTGATTTTTTCTGAGTGACTAGGTGGGGTGTCCTGCTATCACCCTGGAGTGAGATGAGTCTTTGATACGGGACATTTTTTGTTTTATTCTCATCTAAAAACAGGGATGATAGCTCATGCAATAGAGATTTCAATGGTCTTTTATTTTGGAACTGTACTTCAGAATGTCCTGATTCTCCCTGAGTGTCTAGGTGGGGTGTCCTGCTATCACCCTGGAGTGAGATGAGTCTTTGATACTGGACAGTTTTTGTTTTATTCTCATCTAAACAGAGAGGGATGATAGCTCATATATGAGATTTCAAAGGTCTTTTATTTTGAAACTGTACATCAGAAAGTCCTGATTCTCCCTGAGTGACTAGGTGGGGTCTCCTGCTATCACCCTGGAGTGAGATGAGTCTTTGATACTTGAGAGTTTTTGTTTTATTCTCATCTAAAAATAGGGATGATAGCTCATACAATAGAGATTTCAAAGGTATTTTATTTTGAAACTCTACATCAGAATGTCCTGATTCTCCCTGAGTGACTAGGTGGGGTGTCCTGCTATCACCCTGGAGTGAGATGAGTCTTTGATACTTGAGAGTTTTTGTTTTATTCTCATCTAAACAGAGAGGGATTATAGCTCATATATGAGATTTCAAAGGTCTTTTATTTTGAAACTCTACATCAGAATGTCCTGATTCTCCCTGAGTGACTAGGTGGGGTGTCCTGCTATCACCCTGGAGTGAGATGCGTCTTTGATACTGGACAGTTTTTGTTTTATTCTCATCTAAAAACAGGGATGATAGCTCATACAATAGAGATTTCAAAGGTATTTTATTTTGAAACTCTACATCAGAATGTCCTGATTTTTTCTGAGTGACTAGATGGGGTGTCCTGCTATCACCCTGGAGTGAGATGCGTCTTTGATACTGGACAGTTTTTGTTTTATTCTCATCTAAAAACAGGGATGATAGCTCATACAATAGAGATTTCAAAGGTATTTTATTTTGAAACTCTACATCAGAATGTCCTGATTTTTTCTGAGTGACTAGATGGGGTGTCCTGCTATCACCCTTGAGTGAGATGCGTCTTTGATACTGGACAGTTGTTGTTTTATTCTCATCTAAACAGAGAGGGATGATAGCTCATATATGAGATTTCAAAGGTCTTTTATTTTGAAACTCTACACCAGAATGTCCTGATTTTTTTCTGAGTGACTAGATGGGGTGTCCTGCTATCACCCTGGAGTGAGATGAGTCTTTGATACTGGACAGTTTTTGTTTTATTCTCATCTAAAAACAGGGATGATAGCTCATGCAATAGAGATTTCAAAGGTCTTTTATTTTGAAACTGTACTTCAGAATGTCCTGATTCTCCCTGAGTGACTAGGTGGGGAGTCCTGCTATCACCCTGGAGTGAGATGAGTCTTTGATATTGGACAGTATTTGTTTTATTCTCATCTAAAAACAGGGATGATAGCTCATGCAATAGAGATTTCAAAGGTCTTTTATTTTGAAACTCTACATCAGAAAGTCCTGATTCTCCCTGAGTGACTAGGTGGGGTGTCCTGCTATCACCCTGGAGTGAGATGAGTCTTTGATACTGGACAGTTTTTGTTTTATTCTCATCTAAACAGAGAGGGATGATAGCTCATATATGAGATTTCAAAGGTCTTTTATTTTGAAACTGTACATCAGAATGTCCTGATTTTTTCTGAGTGACTAGGTGGGGTGTCCTGCTATCACCCTGGAGTTTGTTGAGTCTTTGATATTGGACAGTTATTGTTTTATTCTCATCTAAAAACAGGGATGATAGCTCATATATGAGACTTCAAAGGTATTTTATTTTGAAACTGTACACCAGAATGTCCTGATTTTTTCTGAGTGACTAGATGGGGTGTCCTGCTATCACCCTGGAGTGAGATGAGTCTTTGATACTGGACAGTTTTTGTTTTATTCCCATCTAAACAGAGAGGGATGATAGCTCATATATGAGATTTCAAAGGTCTTTTATTTTGAAACTGTACATCAGAATGTCCTGATTTTTTCTGAGTGACTAGGTGGGGTGTCCCTGGAGTGAGATGAGTCTTTGATACTGGACAGTTTTTGTTGTATTCTCATCTAAAAACAGGGATGATAGCTCATACAATAGAGATTTCAAAGGTCTTTTATTTTGAAACTCTACATCAGAATGTCCTGATTTTTTCTGAGTGACTAGGTGGGGTGTCCTGCTATCACCCTGGAGTTTGATGAGTCTTTGATATTGGACAGTTATTGTTTTATTCTCATCTAAAAACAGGGATGATAGCTCATATATGAGACTTCAAAGGTATTTTATTTTGAAACTGTACATCAGAATGTCCTGATTCTCCCTGAGTGACTAGATGGGTTGTCCTGCTATCACCCTGGTGTGAGATGAGTCTTTGATACTGGACAGTTTTTGTTTTATTCTCATCTAAAAACAGGGATGATAGCTAATACAATAGAGACTTCAAAAATATTTTATTTTGAAACTCTAGATCAGAATGTCCTGATTTTTTCTGAGTGACTAGATGGGGTGTCCTGCTATCACCCTGGAGTGAGATGCGTCTTTGATACTGGACAGTCTTTGTTTTATTCTCATCTGAAAATAGGGATGATAGCTCATAGAATAGAGATTTCAAAGGTATTTTATTTTGAAACTCTACATCAGAATGTCCTGATTTTTTCTGAGTGACTAGGTGGGGTGTCCTGCTATCACCCTGGAGTGAGATGAGTCTTTGATACTGGACAGTTTTTGTTTTATTCTCATCTAAACAGAGAGGGATGATAGCTCATATATGAGATTTCAAAGGTCTTTTATTTTGAAAATGTACATCAGAATGTCCTGATTTTTTCTGAGTGACTAGGTGGCGTGTCCTGCTATCACCCTGGAGTGAGATCGGTCTTTGATACTTGAGAGTTTTTGTTTTATTCTCATCTAAACAGAGAGGGATTATAGCTCATATATGAGATTTCAAAGGTCTTTTATTTTGAAACTCTACATCAGAATGTCCTGATTCTCCCTGAGTGACTAGGTGGGGTGTCCTGCTATCATCCTGGAGTGAGATGCGTCTTTGATACTGGACAGTTTTTGTTTTATTCTCATCTAAAAACAGGGATGATAGCTCATACAATAGAGATTTCAAAGGTATTTTATTTTGAAACTCTACATCAGAATGTCCTGATTTTTTCTGAGTGACTAGATGGGGTGTCCTGCTATCACCCTGGAGTGAGATGCGTCTTTGATACTGGACAGTTTTCTTTTTATTCTCATCTAAAAACAGGGATGATAGCTCATACAATAGAGATTTCAAAGGTATTTTATTTTGAAACTCTACATCAGAATGTCCTGATTTTTTCTGAGTGACTAGATGGGGTGTCCTGCTATCACCCTTGAGTGAGATGCGTCTTTGATACTGGACAGTTTTTGTTTTATTCTCATCTAAAAACAGGGATGATAGCTCATACAATAGAGATTTCAAAGGTATTTTATTTTGAAACTCTACATCAGAATGTCCTGATTTTTTCTGAGTGACTAGATGGGGTGTCCTGCTATCACCCTGGAGTGAGATGAGTCTTTGATACTGGACAGTTTTTGTTTTATTCTCATCTAAACAGAGAGGGATGATAGCTCATATATGAGATTTCAAAGGTCTTTTATTTTGAAACTCTACATCAGAATGTCCTGATTTTTTCTGAGTGACTAGGTGGGGTGTCCTGCTATCACCCTGGAGTTTGATGAGTCTTTCATATTGGACAGTTATTGTTTTATTCTCATCTAAAAACAGGGATGATAGCTCATATATGAGACTTCAAAGGTATTTTATTTTGAAACTGTACACCAGAATGTCCTGATTTTTTCTGAGTGACTAGATGGGGTGTCCTGCTATCACCCTGGAGTGAGATGAGTCTTTGATACTGGACAGTTTTAGTTTTTATTCTCATCTAAAAATAGGGATGATAGCTCATACAATAGAGATTTCAAAGGTATTTTATTTTGAAACTCTACATCAGAATGTCCTGATTTTTTCTGAGTGACTAGATGGGGTGTCCTGCTATCACCCTGGAGTGAGATGCGTCTTTGATACTGGACAGTCTTTGTTTTATTCTCATCTGAAAATAGGGATGATAGCTCATAGAATAGAGATTTCAAAGGTATTTTATTTTGAAACTCTACATCAGAATGTCCTGATTTTTTCTGAGTGACTAGGTGGGGTGTCCTGCTATCACCCTGGAGTGAGATGAGTCTTTGATACTGGACAGTTTTTGTTTTATTCTCATCTAAACAGAGAGGGATGATAGCTCATATATGAGATTTCAAAGGTCTTTTATTTTGAAAATGTACATCAGAATGTCCTGATTTTTTCTGAGTGACTAGGTGGCGTGTCCTGCTATCACCCTGGAGTGAGATCAGTCTTTGATACTTGAGAGTTTTTGTTTTATTCTCATCTAAACAGAGAGGGATTATAGCTCATATATGAGATTTCAAAGGTCTTTTATTTTGAAACTCTACATCAGAATGTCCTGATTCTCCCTGAGTGACTAGGTGGGGTGTCCTGCTATCACCCTGGAGTGAGATGCGTCTTTGATACTGGACAGTTTTTGTTTTATTCTCATCTAAAAACAGGGATGATAGCTCATACAATAGAGATTTCAAAGGTATTTTATTTTGAAACTCTACATCAGAATGTCCTGATTTTTTCTGAGTGACTAGAAGGGGTGTCCTGCTATCACCCTGGAGTGAGATGCGTCTTTGATACTGGACAGTTTTTGTTTTATTCTCATCTAAAAACAGGGATGATAGCTCATACAATAGAGATTTCAAAGGTATTTTATTTTGAAACTCTACATCAGAATGTCCTGATTTTTTCTGAGTGACTAGATGGGGTGTCCTGCTATCACCCTTGAGTGAGATGCGTCTTTGATACTGGACAGTTTTTGTTTTATTCTCATCTAAAAACAGGGATGATAGCTCATACAATAGAGATTTCAAAGGTATTTTATTTTGAAACTCTACATCAGAATGTCCTGATTTTTTCTGAGTGACTAGATGGGGTGTCCTGCTATCACCCTGGAGTGAGATGAGTCTTTGATACTGGACAGTTTTTGTTTTATTCTCATCTAAACAGAGAGGGATGATAGCTCATATATGAGATTTCAAAGGTCTTTTATTTTGAAACTGTACATCAGAATGTCCTGATTTTTTCTGAGTGACTAGGTGGGGTGTCCTGCTATCACCCTGGAGTTTGATGAGTCTTTGATATTGGACAGTTATTGTTTTATTCTCATCTAAAAATAGGGATGATAGCTCATACAATAGAGATTTCAAAGGTATTTTATTTTGAAACTCTACATCAGAATGTCCTGATTTTTTCTGAGTGACTAGGTGGGGTGTCCTGCTATCACCCTGGAGTGATATGAGTCTTTGATACTGGACAGTTTTTGTTTTATTCTCATCTAAACAGAGAGGGATGATAGCTCATATATGAGATTTCAAAGGTCTTTTATTTTGAAACTGTACATCAGAATGTCCTGATTTTTTCTGAGTGACTAGGTGGCGTGTCCTGCTATCACCCTGGAGTGAGATCAGTCTTTGATGCTTGAGAGTTTTTGTTTTATTCTCATCTAAACAGAGAGGGATATAGCTAATATATGAGATTTCAAAGGTCTTTTATTTTGAAACTCTACATCAGAATGTCCTGATTTTTTCTGAGTGACTAGATGGGGTGTCCTGCTATCACCCTGGAGTGAGATGAGTCTTTGATACGGGACAATTTTTGTTGTATTCTCATCTAAAAACAGGGATATTAGCTCATGCAATAGAGATTTCAAAGGTCTTTTATTTTGAAACTGTACTTCAGAATGTCCTGATTCTCCCTGAGTGACTAGGTGGGGAGTCCTGCTATCACCCTGGAGTTTGTTGAGTCTTTGATATTGGACAGTTATTGTTTTATTCTCATCTAAATACAGGGATGATAGCTCATATATGAGACTTCAAAGGTATTTTATTTTGAAACTGTACACCAGAATGTCCTGATTTTTTCTGAGTGACTAGATGGGGTGTCCTGCTATCACCCTGGAGTGAGATGAGTCTTTGATACTGGACAGTCTTTGTTTTATTCTCATCTAAAAATAGGGATGATAGCTCATACAATAGAGATTTCAAAGGTATTTTATTTTGAAACTCTACATCAGAATGTCCTGTTATTTTATGAGTGACTAGGTGGGGTGTCCTGCTATCACCCTGGAGTGAGATGAGTCTTTGATACTTGAGAGTTTTTGTTTTATTCTCATCTAAACAGAGAGGGATTATAGCTCATATATGAGATTTCAAAGGTCTTTTATTTTGAAACTCTACATCAGAAAGTCCTGATTCTCCCTGAGTGACTAGGTGGGGTGTCCTGCTATCACCCTGGAGTGAGATGAGTCTTTGATACTGGACAGTTTTTGTTTTATTCCCATCTAAACAGAGAGGGATGATAGCTCATATATGAGATTTCAAAGGTCTTTTATTTTGAAACTGTACATCAGAATGTCCTGATTTTTTCTGAGTGACTAGGTGGCGTGTCCTGCTATCACCCTGGAGTGAGATCAGTCTTTGATACTTGAGAGTTTTTGTTTTATTCTCATCTAAACAGAGAGGTATTATAGCTCATATATGAGATTTCAAAGGTCTTTTATTTTGAAACTCTACATCAGAATGTCCTGATTCTCCCTGAGTGACTAGGTGGGGTGTCCCTGGAGTGAGATGAGTCTTTGATACTGGACAGTTTTTGTTGTATTCTCATCTAAAAACAGGGATGATAGCTCATACAATAGAGATTTCAAAGGTATTTTATTTTGAAACTCTACATCAGAATGTCCTGATTTTTTCTGAGTGACTAGGTGGGGTGTCCTGCTATCACCCTGGAGTTTGATGAGTCTTTGATATTGGACAGTTATTGTTTTATTCTCATCTAAAAACAGGGATGATAGCTCATATATGAGACTTCAAAGGTATTTTATTTTGAAACTGTACATCAGAATGTCCTGATTCTCCCTGAGTGACTAGATGGGTTGTCCTGCTATCACCCTGGTGTGAGATGAGTCTTTGATACTGGACAGTTTTTGTTTTATTCTCATCTAAAAACAGGGATGATAGCTCATACAATAGAGATTTCAAAGGTATTTTATTTTGAAACTCTACATCAGAATGTCCTGTTATTTTCTGAGTGACTAGGTGGGGTGTCCTGCTATCACCCTGGAGTGAGATGAGTCTTTGATACTTGAGAGTTTTTGTTTTATTCTCATCTAAACAGAGAGGGATTATAGCTCATATATGAGATTTCAAAGGTCTTTTATTTTGAAACTCTACATCAGAATGTCCTGATTCTCCCTGAGTGACTAGGTGAGGTGTCCTGCTATCACCCTGGAGTGAGATGAGTCTTTGATACTGGACAGTTTTTGTTTTATTCTCATCTAAACAGAGAGGGATGATAGCTCATATATGAGATTTCAAAGGTCTTTTATTTTGAAACTGTACATCAGAATGTCCTGATTTTTTCTGAGTGACTAGGTGGGGTGTCCTGCTATCACCCTGGAGTGAGATGCGTCTTTGATACTGGACAGTTTTTGTTTTATTCTCATCTAAAAACAGGGATGATAGCTCATACAATAGAGATTTCAAAGGTATTTTATTTTGAAACTCTACATCAGAATGTCCTGATTTTTTCTGAGTGACTAGATGGGGTGTCCTGCTATCACCCTGGAGTGAGATGAGTCTTTGATACGAGACAATTTTTGTTTTATTCTCATCTAAAAACAGGGATGATAGCTCATGCAATAGAGATTTCAAAGGTCTTTTATTTTGAAACTGTACTTCAGAATGTCCTGATTCTCCCTGAGTGACTAGGTGGGGAGTCCTGCTATCACCCTGGAGTGAGATGAGTCTTTGATATTGGACAGTATTTGTTTTATTCTCATCTAAAAACAGGGATGATAGCTCATGCAATAGAGATTTCAAAGGTCTTTTATTTTGAAACTCTACATCAGAAAGTCCTGATTCTCCCTGAGTGACTAGGTGGGGTGTCCTGCTATCACCCTGGAGTGAGATGAGTCTTTGATACTGGACAGTTTTTGTTTTATTCTAATCTAAACAGAGAGGGATGATAGCTCATATATGAGATTTCAAAGGTCTTTTATTTTGAAACTGTACATCAGAATGTCCTGATTTTTTCTGAGTGACTAGGTGGGGTGTCCTGCTATCACCCTGGAGTTTGTTGAGTCTTTGATATTGGACAGTTATTGTTTTATTCTCATCTAAAAACAGGGATGATAGCTCATATATGAGACTTCAAAGGTATTTTATTTTGAAACTGTACACCAGAATGTCCTGATTTTTTCTGAGTGACTAGATGGGGTGTCCTGCTATCACCCTGGAGTGAGATGAGTCTTTGATACTGGACAGTCTTTGTTTTATTCTCATCTAAAAATAGGGATGATAGCTCATACAATAGAGATTTCAAAGGTATTTTATTTTGAAACTCTACATCAGAATGTCCTGTTATTTTCTGAGTGACTAGGTGAGGTGTCCTGCTATCACCCTGGAGTGAGATGAGTCTTTGATACTGGACAGTTTTTTTTTTATTCTCATCTAAAAACAGGGATGATAGCTCATACAATAGAGATTTCAAAGGTCTTTTATTTTGAAACTGTACATCAGAAAGTCCTGATTCTCCCTGAGTGACTAGGTGGGGTGTCCCTGGAGTGAGATGAGTCTTTGATACTGGACAGTTTTTGTTTTATTCCCATCTAAACAGAGAGGGATGATAGCTCATATATGAGATTTCAAAGGTCTTTTATTTTGAAACTGTACATCAGAATGTCCTGATTTTTTCTGAGTGACTAGGTGGCGTGTCCTGCTATCACCCTGGAGTGAGATCAGTCTTTGATACTTGAGAGTTTTTGTTTTATTCTCATCTAAACAGAGAGGTATTATAGCTCATATATGAGATTTCAAAGGTCTTTTATTTTGAAACTCTACATCAGAATGTCCTGATTCTCCCTGAGTGACTAGGTGGGGTGTCCCTGGAGTGAGATGAGTCTTTGATACTGGACAGTTTTTGTTGTATTCTCATCTAAAAACAGGGATGATAGCTCATACAATAGAGATTTCAAAGGTATTTTATTTTGAAACTCTACATCAGAATGTCCTGATTTTTTCTGAGTGACTAGGTGGGGTGTCCTGCTATCACCCTGGAGTTTGATGAGTCTTTGATATTGGACAGTTATTGTTTTATTCTCATCTAAAAACAGGGATGATAGCTAATACAATAGAGACTTCAAAAATATTTTATTTTGAAACTCTAGATCAGAATGTCCTGATTTTTTCTGAGTGACTAGGTGGGGTGTCCTGCTATCACCCTGGAGTTTGATGAGTCTTTGATACTGGACAGTTTTTGTTTTATTCTCATCTAAAAACAGGGATGATAGCTAATACAATAGAGACTTCAAAAATATTTTATTTTGAAACTCTAGATCAGAATGTCCTGATTTTTTCTGAGTGACTAGATGGGGTGTCCTGCTATCACCCTGGAGTGAGATGCGTCTTTGATACTGGACAGTCTTTGTTTTATTCTCATCTGAAAATAGGGATGATAGCTCATAGAATAGAGATTTCAAAGGTATTTTATTTTGAAACTCTACATCAGAATGTCCTGATTTTTTCTGAGTGACTAGGTGGGGTGTCCTGCTATCACCCTGGAGTGAGATGAGTCTTTGATACTGGACAGTTTTTGTTGTATTCTCATCTAAACAGAGAGGGATGATAGCTCATATATGAGATTTCAAAGGTCTTTTATTTTGAAAATGTACATCAGAATGTCCTGATTTTTTCTGAGTGACTAGGTGGCGTGTCCTGCTATCACCCTGGAGTGAGATCGGTCTTTGATACTTGAGAGTTTTTGTTTTATTCTCATCTAAACAGAGAGGGATTATAGCTCATATATGAGATTTCAAAGGTCTTTTATTTTGAAACTCTACATCAGAATGTCCTGATTTTTTCTGAGTGACTAGGTGGGTTGTCCTGCTATCACCCTGGAGTTTGATGAGTCTTTGATTCTGGACAGTTTTTGTTTTATTCTCATCTAAAAACAGGGATGATAGCTCATACAACAGAGATTTCAAAGGTATTTTATTTTGAAACTCTACATCAGAATGTCCTGTTTTTTTCTGAGTGACTAGATGGGGTGTCCTGCTATCACCCTGGAGTGAGATGAGTCTTTGATACTGGACAGTTTTTGTTTTATTCTCATCTAAACAGAGAGGGATGATAGCTCATATATGAGATTTCAAAGGTCTTTTATTTTGAAACTGTACATCAGAATGTCCAGATTTTTTCTGAGTGACTAGGTGGCGTGTCCTGCTATCACCCTGGAGTGAGATCAGTCTTTGATGCTTGAGAGTTTTTGTTTTATTCTCATCTAAACAGAGAGGGATTATAGCTAATATATGAGATTTCAAAGGTCTTTTATTTTGAAACTCTACATCAGAATGTCCTGATTCTCCCTGAGTGACTAGATGGGGTGTCCTGCTATCACCCTGGAGTGAGATGCGTCTTTGATACTGGACAGTCTTTGTTTTATTCTCATCTAAAAATAGGGATGATAGCTCATACAATAGAGATTTCAAAGGTCTTTTATTTTGAAACTCTACATCAGAATGTCCTGTTATTTTATGAGTGACTAGGTGGGGTGTCCTGCTATCACCCTGGAGTGAGATGAGTCTTTGATACTTGAGAGTTTTTGTTTTATTCTCATCTAAACAGAGAGGGATTATAGCTCATATATGAGATTTCAAAGGTCTTTTATTTTGAAACTCTACATCAGAATGTCCTGATTTTTTCTGAGTGACTAGATGGGGTGTCCTGCTATCATCCTGGAGTGAGATGAGTCTTTGATACGGGACAGTTTTTGTTTTATTCTCATCTAAAAACAGGGATGATAGCTCATGCAATAGAGATTTCAAAGGTCTTTTATTTTGAAACTGTACTTCAGAATGTCCTGATTCTCCCTGAGTGACTAGGTGGGGTGTCTTGCTATCACCCTGGAGTTTGTTGAGTCTTTGATATTGGACAGTTATTGTTTTATTCTCATCTAAAAACAGGGATGATAGCTCATATATGAGACTTCAAAGGTATTTTATTTTGAAACTGTACACCAGAATGTCCTGATTTTTTCTGAGTGACTAGATGGGGTGTCTTGCTATCACCCTGGAGTGAGATGAGTCTTTGATACGGGACATTTTTTGTTTTATTCTCATCTAAAAACAGGGATGATAGCTCATGCAATAGAGATTTCAATGGTCTTTTATTTTGGAACTGTACTTCAGAATGTCCTGATTCTCCCTGAGTGTCTAGGTGGGGTGTCCTGCTATCACCCTGGAGTGAGATGAGTCTTTGATACTGGACAGTTTTTGTTTTATTCTCATCTAAACAGAGAGGGATGATAGCTCATATATGATATTTCAAAGGTCTTTTATTTTGAAACTGTACATCAGAATGTCCTGATTTTTTCTGAGTGACTAGGTGGGGTGTCCTGCTATCACCCTGGACTTTTTTGAGTCTTTGATATTGGACAGTTATTGTTTTATTCTCATCTAAATACAGGGATGATAGCTCATATATGAGACTTCAAAGGTATTTTATTTTGAAACTGTACACCAGAATGTCCTGATTTTTTCTGAGTGACTAGATGGGGTGTCCTGCTATCACCCTGGAGTGAGATGAGTCTTTGATATTGGACAGTTATTGTTTTATTCTCATCTAAAAACAGGGATGATAGCTCATATATGAGACTTCAAAGGTATTTTATTTTGAAACTGTACACCAGAATGTCCTGATTTTTTCTGAGTGACTAGATGGGGTGTCCTGCTATCACCCTGGAGTGAGATGAGTCTTTGATACTGGACAGTTTTTGTTTTATTCTCATCTAAAAACAGGGATGATAGCTCATACAATAGAGATTTCAAAGGTATTTTATTTTGAAACTCTACATCAGAATGTCCAGATTTTTTCTGAGTGACTAGATGGGGTGTCCTGCTATCACCCTGGAGTGAGATGAGTCTTTGATACGGGACAGTTTTTGTTTTATTCTCATCTAAAAACAGGGATGATAGCTCATGCAATAGAGATTTCAAAGGTCTTTTATTTTGAAACTGTACTTCAGAATGTCCTGATTCTCCCTGAGTGACTAGGTGGGGTGTCCTGCTATCACCCTGGAGTTTGTTGAGTCTTTGATTCTGGACAGTTATTGTTTTATTCTCATCTAAAAACAGGGATGATAGCTCATATATGAGACTTCAAAGGTATTTTATTTTGAAACTGTACACCAGAATGTCCTGATTTTTTCTGAGTGACTAGATGGGGTGTCTTGCTATCACCCTGGAGTGAGATGAGTCTTTGATACGGGACATTTTTTGTTTTATTCTCATCTAAAAACAGGAATGATAGCTCATGCAATAGAGATTTCAATGGTCTTTTATTTTGGAACTGTACTTCAGAATGTCCTGATTCTCCCTGAGTGTCTAGGTGGGGTGTCCTGCTATCACCCTGGAGTGAGATGAGTCTTTGATACTGTACAGTTTTTGTTTTATTCTCATCTAAACAGAGAGGGATGATAGCTCATATATGAGATTTCAAAGGTCTTTTATTTTGAAACTGTACATCAGAAAGTCCTGATTCTCCCTGAGTAACTAGGTGGGGTCTCCTGCTATCACCCTGGAGTGAGATGAGTCTTTGATACTGGACAGTTTTTGTTTTATTCTCATCTAAACAGAGAGGGATGATAGCTCATATATGAGATTTCAAAGGTCTTTTATTTTGAAACTGTACATCAGAATGTCCTGATTTTTTCTGAGTGACTAGGTGGGTTGTCCTGCTATCACCCTGGAGTTTGATGAGTCTTTGATTCTGGACAGTTTTTGTTTTATTCTCATCTAAAAACAGGGATGATAGCTCATACAACAGAGATTTCAAAGGTATTTTATTTTGAAACTCTACATCAGAATGTCCTGTTTTTTTCTGAGTGACTAGATGGGGTGTCCTGCTATCACCCTGGAGTGAGATGAGTCTTTGATACTGGACAGTTTTTGTTTTATTCTCATCTAAACAGAGAGGGATGATAGCTCATATATGATATTTCAAAGGTCTTTTATTTTGAAACTGTACATCAGAATGTCCTGATTTTTTCTGAGTGACTAGGTGGGGTGTCCTGCTATCACCCTGGAGTTTGATGAGTCTTTGATATTGGACAGTTATTGTTTTATTCTCATCTAAAAATAGGGATGATAGCTCATACAATAGAGATTTCAAAGGTATTTTATTTTGAAACTCTACATCAGAATGTCCTGATTTTTTCTGAGTGACTAGGTGGGGTGTCCTGCTATCACCCTGGAGTGAGATGAGTCTTTGATACTGGACAGTTTTTGTTTTATTCTCATCTAAACAGAGAGGGATGATAGCTCATATATGAGATTTCAAAGGTCTTTTATTTTGAAACTGTACATCAGAATGTCCAGATTTTTTCTGAGTGACTAGGTGGCGTGTCCTGCTATCACCCTGGAGTGAGATCAGTCTTTGATGCTTGAGAGTTTTTGTTTTATTCTCATCTAAACAGAGAGGGATTATAGCTAATATATGAGATTTCAAAGGTCTTTTATTTTGAAACTCTACATCAGAATGTCCTGATTCTCCCTGAGTGACTAGATGGGGTGTCCTGCTATCACCCTGGAGTGAGATGCGTCTTTGATACTGGACAGTCTTTGTTTTATTCTCATCTAAAAATAGGGATGATAGCTCATACAATAGAGATTTCAAAGGTCTTTTATTTTGAAACTCTACATCAGAATGTCCTGTTATTTTATGAGTGACTAGGTGGGGTGTCCTGCTATCACCCTGGAGTGAGATGAGTCTTTGATACTTGAGAGTTTTTGTTTTATTCTCATCTAAACAGAGAGGGATTATAGCTCATATATGAGATTTCAAAGGTCTTTTATTTTGAAACTCTACATCAGAATGTCCTGATTCTCCCTGAGTGACTAGGTGGGGTGTCCTGCTATCACCCTGGAGTGAGATGAGTCTTTGATACTGGACAGTCTTTGTTTTATTCTCATCTAAAAACAGGGATGATAGCTCATATATGAGATTTCAAAGGTCTTTTATTTTGAAACTGTACATCAGAAAGTCCTGATTCTCCCTGAGTGACTAGGTGGGGTCTCCTGCTATCACCCTGGAGTGAGATGAGTCTTTGATACTGGACAGTTTTTGTTTTATTCTCATCTAAACAGAGAGGGATGATAGCTCATATATGAGATTTCAAAGGTCTTTTATTTTGAAACTGTACATCAGAATGTCCTGATTTTTTCTGAGTGACTAGGTGGGTTGTCCTGCTATCACCCTGGAGTTTGATGAGTCTTTGATTCTGGACAGTTTTTGTTTTATTCTCATCTAAAAACAGGGATGATAGCTCATACAACAGAGATTTCAAAGGTATTTTATTTTGAAACTCTACATCAGAATGTCCTGTTTTTTTCTGAGTGACTAGATGGGGTGTCCTGCTATCACCCTGGAGTGAGATGAGTCTTTGATACTGGACAGTTTTTGTTTTATTCTCATCTAAACAGAGAGGGATGATAGCTCATATATGAGATTTCAAAGGTCTTTTATTTTGAAACTGTACATCAGAATGTCCAGATTTTTTCTGAGTGACTAGGTGGCGTGTCCTGCTATCACCCTGGAGTGAGATCAGTCTTTGATGCTTGAGAGTTTTTGTTTTATTCTCATCTAAACAGAGAGGGATTATAGCTAATATATGAGATTTCAAAGGTCTTTTATTTTGAAACTCTACATCAGAATGTCCTGATTCTCCCTGAGTGACTAGATGGGGTGTCCTGCTATCACCCTGGAGTGAGATGCGTCTTTGATACTGGACAGTCTTTGTTTTATTCTCATCTAAAAATAGGGATGATAGCTCATACAATAGAGATTTCAAAGGTCTTTTATTTTGAAACTCTACATCAGAATGTCCTGTTATTTTATGAGTGACTAGGTGGGGTGTCCTGCTATCACCCTGGAGTGAGATGAGTCTTTGATACTTGAGAGTTTTTGTTTTATTCTCATCTAAACAGAGAGGGATTATAGCTCATATATGAGATTTCAAAGGTCTTTTATTTTGAAACTCTACATCAGAATGTCCTGATTCTCCCTGAGTGACTAGGTGGGGTGTCCTGCAATCACCCTGGAGTGAGATGCGTCTTTGATACTGGACAGTTTTTGTTTTATTCTCATCTAAAAACAGGCATGATAGCTCATACAATAGAGATTTCAAAGGTATTTTATTTTGAAACTCTACATCAGAATGTCCTGATTTTTTCTGAGTGACTAGATGGGGTGTCCTGCTATCACCCTGGAGTGAGATGAGTCTTTGATACGGGACAATTTTTGTTTTATTCTCATCTAAAAACAGGGATGATAGCTCATGCAATAGACATTTCAAAGGTCTTTTATTTTGAAACTGTACTTCAGAATGTCCTGATTTTCCCTGAGTGACTAGGTGGGGAGTCCTGCTATCACCCTGGAGTGAGATGAGTCTTTGATATTGGACAGTATTTGTTTTATTCTCATCTAAAAACAGGGATGATAGCTCATGCAATAGAGATTTCAAAGGTCTTTTATTTTGAAACTCTACATCAGAAAGTCCTGATTCTCCCTGAGTGACTAGGTGGGGTGTCCTGCTATCACCCTGGAGTGAGATGAGTCTTTGATACTGGACAGTTTTTGTTTTATTCTCATCTAAACAGAGAGGGATGATAGCTCATATATGAGATTTCAAAGGTCTTTTATTTTGAAACTGTACATCAGAATGTCCTGATTTTTTCTGAGTGACTAGGTGGGGTGTCCTGCTATCACCCTGGAGTTTTTTGAGTCTTTGATATTGGACAGTTATTGTTTTATTCTCATCTAAATACAGGGATGATAGCTCATATATGAGACTTCAAAGGTATTTTATTTTGAAACTGTACACCAGAATGTCCTGATTTTTTCTGAGTGACTAGATGGGGTGTCCTGCTATCACCCTGGAGTGAGATGAGTCTTTGATATTGGACAGTTATTGTTTTATTCTCATCTAAAAACAGGGATGATAGCTCATATATGAGACTTCAAAGGTATTTTATTTTGAAACTGTACACCAGAATGTCCTGATTTTTTCTGAGTGACTAGATGGGGTGTCCTGCTATCACCCTGGAGTGAGATGAGTCTTTGATACTGGACAGTTTTTGTTTTATTCTCATCTAAAAACAGGGATGATAGCTCATACAATAGAGATTTCAAAGGTATTTTATTTTGAAACTCTACATCAGAATGTCCTGATTTTTTCTGAGTGACTAGATGGGGTGTCCTGCTATCACCCTGGAGTGAGATGAGTCTTTGATACGGGACAGTTTTTGTTTTATTCTCATCTAAAAACAGGGATGATAGCTCATGCAATAGAGATTTCAAAGGTCTTTTATTTTGAAACTGTACTTCAGAATGTCCTGATTCTCCCTGAGTGACTAGGTGGGGTGTCCTGCTATCACCCTGGAGTTTGTTGAGTCTTTGATATTGGACAGTTATTGTTTTATTCTCATCTAAAAACAGGGATGATAGCTCATATATGAGACTTCAAAGGTATTTTATTTTGAAACTGTACACCAGAATGTCCTGATTTTTTCTGAGTGACTAGATGGGGTGTCTTGCTATCACCCTGGAGTGAGATGAGTCTTTGATACGGGACATTTTTTGTTTTATTCTCATCTAAAAACAGGGATGATAGCTCATGCAATAGAGATTTCAATGGTCTTTTATTTTGGAACTGTACTTCAGAATGTCCTGATTCTCCCTGAGTGTCTAGGTGGGGTGTCCTGCTATCACCCTGGAGTGAGATGTGTCTTTGATACTGGACAGTTTTTGTTTTATTCTCATCTAAACAGAGAGGGATGATAGCTCATATATGAGATTTCAAAGGTCTTTTATTTTGAAACTGTACATCAGAAAGTCCTGATTCTCCCTGAGTGACTAGGTGGGGTCTCCTGCTATCACCCTGGAGTGAGATGAGTCTTTGATACTGGACAGTTTTTGTTTTATTCTCATCTAAACAGAGAGGGATGATAGCTCATATATGAGATTTCAAAGGTCTTTTATTTTGAAACTGTACATCAGAATGTCCTGATTTTTTCTGAGTGACTAGGTGGGTTGTCCTGCTATCACCCTGGAGTTTGATGAGTCTTTGATTCTGGACAGTTTTTGTTTTATTCTCATCTAAAAACAGGGATGATAGCTCATACAACAGAGATTTCAAAGGTATTTTATTTTGAAACTCTACATCAGAATGTCCTGTTTTTTTCTGAGTGACTAGATGGGGTGTCCTGCTATCACCCTGGAGTGAGATGCGTCTTTGATACTGGACAGTTTTTGTTTTATTCTCATCTAAAAACAGGGATGATAGCTCATACAATAGAGATTTCAAAGTTATTTTATTTTGAAACTCTACATCAGAATGTCCTGATTTTTTCTGAGTGACTAGATGGGGTGTCCTGCTATCACCATGGAGTGAGATGAGTCTTTGATACGGGACAATTTTTGTTTTATTCTCATCTAAAAACAGGGATGATAGCTCATGCAATAGAGATTTCAAAGGTCTTTTATTTTGAAACTGTACTTCAGAATGTCCTGATTCTCCCTGAGTGACTAGGTGGGGTGTCCTGCTATCACCCTGGAGTGAGATGAGTCTTTGATACTGGACAGTTTTTGTTTTATTCTCATCTAAACAGAGAGGGATGATAGCTCATATATGATATTTCAAAGGTCTTTTATTTTGAAACTGTACATCAGAATGTCCTGATTTTTTCTGAGTGACTAGGTGGGGTGTCCTGCTATCACCCTGGACTTTTTTGAGTCTTTGATATTGGACAGTTATTGTTTTATTCTCATCTAAATACAGGGATGATAGCTCATATATGAGACTTCAAAGGTATTTTATTTTGAAACTGTACACCAGAATGTCCTGATTTTTTCTGAGTGACTAGATGGGGTGTCCTGCTATCACCCTGGAGTGAGATGAGTCTTTGATATTGGACAGTTATTGTTTTATTCTCATCTAAAAACAGGGATGATAGCTCATATATGAGACTTCAAAGGTATTTTATTTTGAAACTGTACACCAGAATGTCCTGATTTTTTCTGAGTGACTAGATGGGGTGTCCTGCTATCACCCTGGAGTGAGATGAGTCTTTGATACTGGACAGTTTTTGTTTTATTCTCATCTAAAAACAGGGATGATAGCTCATACAATAGAGATTTCAAAGGTATTTTATTTTGAAACTCTACATCAGAATGTCCTGATTTTTTCTGAGTGACTAGATGGGGTGTCCTGCTATCACCCTGGAGTGAGATGAGTCTTTGATACGGGACAGTTTTTGTTTTATTCTCATCTAAAAACGGGGATGATAGCTCATGCAATAGAGATTTCAAAGGTCTTTTATTTTGAAACTGTACTTCAGAATGTCCTGATTCTCCCTGAGTGACTAGATGGGGTGTCCTGCTATCACCCTGGAGTGAGATGAGTCTTTGATACGGGACAGTTTTTGTTTTATTCTCATCTAAAAACAGGGATGATAGCTCATGCAATAGAGATTTCAAAGGTCTTTTATTTTGAAACTGTACTTCAGAATGTCCTGATTCTCCCTGAGTGACTAGGTGGGGTGTCCTGCTATCACCCTGGAGTTTGTTGAGTCTTTGATTCTGGACAGTTATTGTTTTATTCTCATCTAAAAACAGGGATGATAGCTCATATATGAGACTTCAAAGGTATTTTATTTTGAAACTGTACACCAGAATGTCCTGATTTTTTCTGAGTGACTAGATGGGGTGTCTTGCTATCACCCTGGAGTGAGATGAGTCTTTGATACGGGACATTTTTTGTTTTATTCTCATCTAAAAACAGGGATGATAGCTCATGCAATAGAGATTTCAATGGTCTTTTATTTTGGAACTGTACTTCAGAATGTCCTGATTCTCCCTGAGTGTCTAGGTGGGGTGTCCTGCTATCACCCTGGAGTGAGATGAGTCTTTGATACTGTACAGTTTTTGTTTTATTCTCATCTAAACAGAGAGGGATGATAGCTCATATATGAGATTTCAAAGGTCTTTTATTTTGAAACTGTACATCAGAAAGTCCTGATTCTCCCTGAGTAACTAGGTGGGGTCTCCTGCTATCACCCTGGAGTGAGATGAGTCTTTGATACTGGACAGTTTTTGTTTTATTCTCATCTAAACAGAGAGGGATGATAGCTCATATATGAGATTTCAAAGGTCTTTTATTTTGAAACTGTACATCAGAATGTCCTGATTTTTTCTGAGTGACTAGGTGGATTGTCCTGCTATCACCCTGGAGTTTGATGAGTCTTTGATTCTGGACAGTTTTTGTTTTATTCTCATCTAAAAACAGGGATGATAGCTCATACAACAGAGATTTCAAAGGTATTTTATTTTGAAACTCTACATCAGAATGTCCTGTTTTTTTCTGAGTGACTAGATGGGGTGTCCTGCTATCACCCTGGAGTGAGATGCGTCTTTGATACTGGACAGTTTTTGTTTTATTCTCATCTAAAAACAGGGATGATAGCTCATGCAATAGAGATTTCAAAGGTCTTTTATTTTGAAACTGTACTTCAGAATGTCCTGATTCTCCCTGAGTGACTAGGTGGGGTGTCTTTGATACTGGACAGTTTTTGTTTTATTCTCATCTAAACAGAGAGGGATGATAGCTCATATATGATATTTCAAAGGTCTTTTATTTTGAAACTGTACATCAGAATGTCCTGATTTTTTCTGAGTGACTAGGTGGGGTGTCCTGCTATCACCCTGGAGTTTGATGAGTCTTTGATATTGGACAGTTATTGTTTTATTCTCATCTAAAAATAGGGATGATAGCTCATACAATAGAGATTTCAAAGGTATTTTATTTTGAAACTCTACATCAGAATGTCCTGATTTTTTCTGAGTGACTAGGTGGGGTGTCCTGCTATCACCCTGGAGTGAGATGAGTCTTTGATACTGGACAGTTTTTGTTTTATTCTCATCTAAACAGAGAGGGATGATAGCTCATATATGAGATTTCAAAGGTCTTTTATTTTGAAACTGTACATCAGAATGTCCAGATTTTTTCTGAGTGACTAGGTGGCGTGTCCTGCTATCACCCTGGAGTGAGATCAGTCTTTGATGCTTGAGAGTTTTTGTTTTATTCTCATCTAAACAGAGAGGGATTATAGCTAATATATGAGATTTCAAAGGTCTTTTATTTTGAAACTGTACTTCAGAATGTCCTGATTCTCCCTGAGTGACTAGGTGGGGTGTCCTGCTATCACCCTGGAGTTTGTTGAGTCTTTGATTCTGGACAGTTATTGTTTTATTCTCATCTAAAAACAGGGATGATAGCTCATATATGAGACTTCAAAGGTATTTTATTTTGAAACTGTACACCAGAATGTCCTGATTTTTTCTGAGTGACTAGATGGGGTGTCTTGCTATCACCCTGGAGTGAGATGAGTCTTTGATACGGGACATTTTTTGTTTTATTCTCATCTAAAAACAGGGATGATAGCTCATGCAATAGAGATTTCAATGGTCTTTTATTTTGGAACTGTACTTCAGAATGTCCTGATTCTCCCTGAGTGTCTAGGTGGGGTGTCTTGCTATCACCCTGGAGTGAGATGAGTCTTTGATACTGTACAGTTTTTGTTTTATTCTCATCTAAACAGAGAGGGATGATAGCTCATATATGAGATTTCAAAGGTCTTTTATTTTGAAACTGTACATCAGAAAGTCCTGATTCTCCCTGAGTAACTAGGTGGGGTCTCCTGCTATCACCCTGGAGTGAGATGAGTCTTTGATACTGGACAGTTTTTGTTTTATTCTCATCTAAACAGAGAGGGATGATAGCTCATATATGAGATTTCAAAGGTCTTTTATTTTGAAACTCTACATCAGAATGTCCTGTTTTTTTCTGAGTGACTAGATGGGGTGTCCTGCTATCACCCTGGAGTGAGATGCGTCTTTGATACTGGACAGTTTTTGTTTTATTCTCATCTAAAAACAGGGATGATAGCTCATGCAATAGAGATTTCAAAGGTCTTTTATTTTGAAACTGTACTTCAGAATGTCCTGATTCTCCCTGAGTGACTAGGTGGGGTGTCCTGCTATCACCCTGGAGTGAGATGAGTCTTTGATACTGGACAGTTTTTGTTTTATTCTCATCTAAACAGAGAGGGATGATAGCTCATATATGATATTTCAAAGGTCTTTTATTTTGAAACTGTACATCAGAATGTCCTGATTTTTTCTGAGTGACTAGGTGGGGTGTCCTGCTATCACCCTGGAGTTTGATGAGTCTTTGATATTGGACAGTTATTGTTTTATTCTCATCTAAAAATAGGGATGATAGCTCATACAATAGAGATTTCAAAGGTCTTTTATTTTGAAACTGTACTTCAGAATGTCCTGATTCTCCCTGAGTGACTAGGTGGGGTGTCCTGCTATCACCCTGGAGTGAGATGAGTCTTTGATACTGGACAGTTTTTGTTTTATTCTCATCTAAACAGAGAGGGATGATAGCTCATATATGATATTTCAAAGGTCTTTTATTTTGAAACTGTACATCAGAATGTCCAGATTTTTTCTGAGTGACTAGGTGGCGTGTCCTGCTATCACCCTGGAGTGAGATCAGTCTTTGATGCTTGAGAGTTTTTGTTTTATTCTCATCTAAACAGAGAGGGATTATAGCTAATATATGAGATTTCAAAGGTCTTTTATTTTGAAACTCTACATCAGAATGTCCTGATTCTCCCTGAGTGACTAGATGGGGTGTCCTGCTATCACCCTGGAGTGAGATGCGTCTTTGATACTGGACAGTCTTTGTTTTATTCTCATCTAAAAATAGGGATGATAGCTCATACAATAGAGATTTCAAAGGTCTTTTATTTTGAAACTCTACATCAGAATGTCCTGTTATTTTATGAGTGACTAGGTGGGGTGTCCTGCTATCACCCTGGAGTGAGATGAGTCTTTGATACTTGAGAGTTTTTGTTTTATTCTCATCTAAACAGAGAGGGATTATAGCTCATATATGAGATTTCAAAGGTCTTTTATTTTGAAACTCTACATCAGAATGTCCTGATTCTCCCTGAGTGACTAGGTGGGGTGTCCTGCTATCACCCTGGAGTGAGATGAGTCTTTGATACTGGACAGTCTTTGTTTTATTCTCATCTAAAAACAGGGATGATAGCTCATATATGAGATTTCAAAGGTCTTTTATTTTGAAACTGTACATCAGAAAGTCCTGATTCTCCCTGAGTGACTAGGTGGGGTCTCCTGCTATCACCCTGGAGTGAGATGAGTCTTTGATACTGGACAGTTTTTGTTTTATTCTCATCTAAACAGAGAGGGATGATAGCTCATATATGAGATTTCAAAGGTCTTTTATTTTGAAACTGTACATCAGAATGTCCTGATTTTTTCTGAGTGACTAGGTGGGTTGTCCTGCTATCACCCTGGAGTTTGATGAGTCTTTGATTCTGGACAGTTTTTGTTTTATTCTCATCTAAAAACAGGGATGATAGCTCATACAACAGAGATTTCAAAGGTATTTTATTTTGAAACTCTACATCAGAATGTCCTGTTTTTTTCTGAGTGACTAGATGGGGTGTCCTGCTATCACCCTGGAGTGAGATGAGTCTTTGATACTGGACAGTTTTTGTTTTATTCTCATCTAAACAGAGAGGGATGATAGCTCATATATGAGATTTCAAAGGTCTTTTATTTTGAAACTGTACATCAGAATGTCCAGATTTTTTCTGAGTGACTAGGTGGCGTGTCCTGCTATCACCCTGGAGTGAGATCAGTCTTTGATGCTTGAGAGTTTTTGTTTTATTCTCATCTAAACAGAGAGGGATTATAGCTAATATATGAGATTTCAAAGGTCTTTTATTTTGAAACTCTACATCAGAATGTCCTGATTCTCCCTGAGTGACTAGATGGGGTGTCCTGCTATCACCCTGGAGTGAGATGCGTCTTTGATACTGGACAGTCTTTGTTTTATTCTCATCTAAAAATAGGGATGATAGCTCATACAATAGAGATTTCAAAGGTATTTTATTTTGAAACTGTACTTCAGAATGTCCTGATTCTCCCTGAGTGACTAGATGGGGTGTCCTGCTATCACCCTGGAGTGAGATGAGTCTTTGATACGGGACAATTTTTGTTTTATTCTCATCTAAAAACAGGGATGATAGCTCATGCAATAGACATTTCAAAGGTCTTTTATTTTGAAACTGTACTTCAGAATGTCCTGATTCTCCCTGAGTGACTAGGTGGGGAGTCCTGCTATCACCCTGGAGTGAGATGAGTCTTTGATATTGGACAGTATTTGTTTTATTCTCATCTAAAAACAGGGATGATAGCTCATGCAATAGAGATTTCAAAGGTCTTTTATTTTGAAACTCTACATCAGAAAGTCCTGATTCTCCCTGAGTGACTAGGTGGGGTGTCCTGCTATCACCCTGGAGTGAGATGAGTCTTTGATACTGGACAGTTTTTGTTTTATTCTCATCTAAACAGAGAGGGATGATAGCTCATATATGATATTTCAAAGGTCTTTTATTTTGAAACTGTACATCAGAATGTCCTGATTTTTTCTGAGTGACTAGGTGGGGTGTCCTGCTATCACCCTGGAGTTTTTTGAGTCTTTGATATTGGACAGTTATTGTTTTATTCTCATCTAAATACAGGGATGATAGCTCATATATGAGACTTCAAAGGTATTTTATTTTGAAACTGTACACCAGAATGTCCTGATTTTTTCTGAGTGACTAGATGGGGTGTCCTGCTATCACCCTGGAGTGAGATGAGTCTTTGATATTGGACAGTTATTGTTTTATTCTCATCTAAAAACAGGGATGATAGCTCATATATGAGACTTCAAAGGTATTTTATTTTGAAACTGTACACCAGAATGTCCTGATTTTTTCTGAGTGACTAGATGGGGTGTCCTGCTATCACCCTGGAGTGAGATGAGTCTTTGATACTGGACAGTTTTTGTTTTATTCTCATCTAAAAACAGGGATGATAGCTCATACAATAGAGATTTCAAAGGTATTTTATTTTGAAACTCTACATCAGAATGTCCTGATTTTTTCTGAGTGACTAGATGGGGTGTCCTGCTATCACCCTGGAGTGAGATGAGTCTTTGATACGGGACAGTTTTTGTTTTATTCTCATCTAAAAACAGTGATGATAGCTCATGCAATAGAGATTTCAAAGGTCTTTTATTTTGAAACTGTACTTCAGAATGTCCTGATTCTCCCTGAGTGACTAGGTGGGGTGTCCTGCTATCACCCTGGAGTTTGTTGAGTCTTTGATATTGGACAGTTATTGTTTTATTCTCATCTAAAAACAGGGATGATAGCTCATATATGAGATTTCAAAGGTCTTTTATTTTGAAACTGTACATCAGAAAGTCCTGATTCTCCCTGAGTGACTAGGTGGGGTCTCCTGCTATCACCCTGGAGTGAGATGAGTCTTTGATACTGGACAGTTTTTGTTTTATTCTCATCTAAACAGAGAGGGATGATAGCTCATATATGAGATTTCAAAGGTCTTTTATTTTGAAACTGTACATCAGAATGTCCTGATTTTTTCTGAGTGACTAGGTGGGTTGTCCTGCTATCACCCTGGAGTTTGATGAGTCTTTGATTCTGGACAGTTTTTGTTTTATTCTCATCTAAAAACAGGGATGATAGCTCATACAACAGAGATTTCAAAGGTATTTTATTTTGAAACTCTACATCAGAATGTCCTGTTTTTTTCTGAGTGACTAGATGGGGTGTCCTGCTATCACCCTGGAGTGAGATGCGTCTTTGATACTGGACAGTTTTTGTTTTATTCTCATCTAAAAACAGGGATGATAGCTCATACAATAGAGATTTCAAAGTTATTTTATTTTGAAACTCTACATCAGAATGTCCTGATTTTTTCTGAGTGACTAGATGGGGTGTCCTGCTATCACCATGGAGTGAGATGAGTCTTTGATACGGGACAATTTTTGTTTTATTCTCATCTAAAAACAGGGATGATAGCTCATGCAATAGAGATTTCAAAGGTCTTTTATTTTGAAACTGTACTTCAGAATGTCCTGATTCTCCCTGAGTGACTAGGTGGGGTGTCCTGCTATCACCCTGGAGTGAGATGAGTCTTTGATACTGGACAGTTTTTGTTTTATTCTCATCTAAACAGAGAGGGATGATAGCTCATATATGATATTTCAAAGGTCTTTTATTTTGAAACTGTACATCAGAATGTCCTGATTTTTTCTGAGTGACTAGGTGGGGTGTCCTGCTATCACCCTGGACTTTTTTGAGTCTTTGATATTGGACAGTTATTGTTTTATTCTCATCTAAATACAGGGATGATAGCTCATATATGAGACTTCAAAGGTATTTTATTTTGAAACTGTACACCAGAATGTCCTGATTTTTTCTGAGTGACTAGATGGGGTGTCCTGCTATCACCCTGGAGTGAGATGAGTCTTTGATATTGGACAGTTATTGTTTTATTCTCATCTAAAAACAGGGATGATAGCTCATATATGAGACTTCAAAGGTATTTTATTTTGAAACTGTACACCAGAATGTCCTGATTTTTTCTGAGTGACTAGATGGGGTGTCCTGCTATCACCCTGGAGTGAGATGAGTCTTTGATACTGGACAGTTTTTGTTTTATTCTCATCTAAAAACAGGGATGATAGCTCATACAATAGAGATTTCAAAGGTATTTTATTTTGAAACTCTACATCAGAATGTCCTGATTTTTTCTGAGTGACTAGATGGGGTGTCCTGCTATCACCCTGGAGTGAGATGAGTCTTTGATACGGGACAGTTTTTGTTTTATTCTCATCTAAAAACAGGGATGATAGCTCATGCAATAGAGATTTCAAAGGTCTTTTATTTTGAAACTGTACTTCAGAATGTCCTGATTCTCCCTGAGTGACTAGATGGGGTGTCCTGCTATCACCCTGGAGTGAGATGAGTCTTTGATACGGGACAGTTTTTGTTTTATTCTCATCTAAAAACAGGGATGATAGCTCATGCAATAGAGATTTCAAAGGTCTTTTATTTTGAAACTGTACTTCAGAATGTCCTGATTCTCCCTGAGTGACTAGGTGGGGTGTCCTGCTATCACCCTGGAGTTTGTTGAGTCTTTGATTCTGGACAGTTATTGTTTTATTCTCATCTAAAAACAGGGATGATAGCTCATATGTGAGACTTCAAAGGTATTTTATTTTGAAACTGTACACCAGAATGTCCTGATTTTTTCTGAGTGACTAGATGGGGTGTCCTGCTATCACCCTGGAGTGAGATGCGTCTTTGATACTGGACAGTTTTTGTTTTATTCTCATCTAAAAACAGGGATGATAGCTCATGCAATAGAGATTTCAAAGGTCTTTCATTTTGAAACTGTACTTCAGAATGTCCTGATTCTCCCTGAGTGACTAGGTGGGGTGTCTTTGATACTGGACAGTTTTTGTTTTATTCTCATCTAAACAGAGAGGGATGATAGCTCATATATGATATTTCAAAGGTCTTTTATTTTGAAACTGTACATCAGAATGTCCTGATTTTTTCTGAGTGACTAGGTGGGGTGTCCTGCTATCACCCTGGAGTTTGATGAGTCTTTGATATTGGACAGTTATTGTTTTATTCTCATCTAAAAATAGGGATGATAGCTCATACAATAGAGATTTCAAAGGTATTTTATTTTGAAACTCTACATCAGAATGTCCTGATTTTTTCTGAGTGACTAGGTGGGGTGTCCTGCTATCACCCTGGAGTGAGATGAGTCTTTGATACTGGACAGTTTTTGTTTTATTCTCATCTAAACAGAGAGGGATGATAGCTCATATATGAGATTTCAAAGGTCTTTTATTTTGAAACTGTACATCAGAATGTCCAGATTTTTTCTGAGTGACTAGGTGGCGTGTCCTGCTATCACCCTGGAGTGAGATCAGTCTTTGATGCTTGAGAGTTTTTGTTTTATTCTCATCTAAACAGAGAGGGATTATAGCTAATATATGAGATTTCAAAGGTCTTTTATTTTGAAACTGTACTTCAGAATGTCCTGATTCTCCCTGAGTGACTAGGTGGGGTGTCTTGCTATCACCCTGGAGTTTGTTGAGTCTTTGATTCTGGAAAGTTATTGTTTTATTCTCATCTAAAAACAGGGATGATAGCTCATATATGAGACTTCAAAGGTATTTTATTTTGAAACTGTACACCAGAATGTCCTGATTTTTTCTGAGTGACTAGATGGGGTGTCTTGCTATCACCCTGGAGTGAGATGAGTCTTTGATACGGGACATTTTTTGTTTTATTCTCATCTAAAAACAGGGATGATAGCTCATGCAATAGAGATTTCAATGGTCTTTTATTTTGGAACTGTACTTCAGAATGTCCTGATTCTCCCTGAGTGTCTAGGTGGGGTGTCTTGCTATCACCCTGGAGTGAGATGAGTCTTTGATACTGTACAGTTTTTGTTTTATTCTCATCTAAACAGAGAGGGATGATAGCTCATATATGAGATTTCAAAGGTCTTTTATTTTGAAACTGTACATCAGAAAGTCCTGATTCTCCCTGAGTAACTAGGTGGGGTCTCCTGCTATCACCCTGGAGTGAGATGAGTCTTTGATACTGGACAGTTTTTGTTTTATTCTCATCTAAACAGAGAGGGATGATAGCTCATATATGAGATTTCAAAGGTCTTTTATTTTGAAACTGTACATCAGAATGTCCTGATTTTTTCTGAGTGACTAGGTGGGTTGTCCTGCTATCACCCTGGAGTTTGATGAGTCTTTGATTCTGGACAGTTTTTGTTTTATTCTCATCTAAAAACAGGGATGATAGCTCATACAACAGAGATTTCAAAGGTATTTTATTTTGAAACTCTACATCAGAATGTCCTGTTTTTTTCTGAGTGACTAGATGGGGTGTCCTGCTATCACCCTGGAGTGAGATGCGTCTTTGATACTGGACAGTTTTTGTTTTATTCTCATCTAAAAACAGGGATGATAGCTCATGCAATAGAGATTTCAAAGGTCTTTTATTTTGAAACTGTACTTCAGAATGTCCTGATTCTCCCTGAGTGACTAGGTGGGGTGTCCTGCTATCACCCTGGAGTGAGATGAGTCTTTGATACTGGACAGTTTTTGTTTTATTCTCATCTAAACAGAGAGGGATGATAGCTCATATATGATATTTCAAAGGTCTTTTATTTTGAAACTGTACATCAGAATGTCCTGATTTTTTCTGAGTGACTAGGTGGTGTGTCCTGCTATCACCCTGGAGTTTGATGAGTCTTTGATATTGGACAGTTATTGTTTTATTCTTATCTAAAAATAGGGATGATAGCTCATACAATAGAGATTTCAAAGGTATTTTATTTTGAAACTCTACATCAGAATGTCCTGATTTTTTCTGAGTGACTAGGTGGGGTGTCCTGCTATCACCCTGGAGTGAGATGAGTCTTTGATACTGGACAGTTTTTGTTTTATTCTCATCTAAACAGAGAGGGATGATAGCTCATATATGAGATTTCAAAGGTCTTTTATTTTGAAACTGTACATCAGAATGTCCAGATTTTTTCTGAGTGACTAGGTGGCGTGTCCTGCTATCACCCTGGAGTGAGATCAGTCTTTGATGCTTGAGAGTTTTTGTTTTATTCTCATCTAAACAGAGAGGGATTATAGCTAATATATGAGATTTCAAAGGTCTTTTATTTTGAAACTCTACATCAGAATGTCCTGATTCTCCCTGAGTGACTAGATGGGGTGTCCTGCTATCACCCTGGAGTGAGATGCGTCTTTGATACTGGACAGTCTTTGTTTTATTCTCATCTAAAAATAGGGATGATAGCTCATACAATAGAGATTTCAAAGGTCTTTTATTTTGAAACTCTACATCAGAATGTCCTGTTATTTTATGAGTGACTAGGTGGGGTGTCCTGCTATCACCCTGGAGTGAGATGAGTCTTTGATACTTGAGAGTTTTTGTTTTATTCTCATCTAAACAGAGAGGGATTATAGCTCATATATGAGATTTCAAAGGTCTTTTATTTTGAAACTCTACATCAGAATGTCCTGATTCTCCCTGAGTGACTAGGTGGGGTGTCCTGCTATCACCCTGGAGTGAGATGAGTCTTTGATACTGGACAGTCTTTGTTTTATTCTCATCTAAAAATAGGGATGATAGCTCATACAATAGAGATTTCAAAGGTATTTTATTTTGAAACTCTACATCAGAATGTCCTGATTCTCCCTGAGTGACTAGGTGGGGTGTCCTGCTATCACCCTGGAGTGAGATGAGTCTTTGATACTGGACAGTTTTTGTTTTATTCTCATCTAAACAGAGAGGGATGATAGCTCATATATGAGATTTCAAAGGTCTTTTATTTTGAAACTGTACATCAGAATGTCCTGATTTTTTCTGAGTGACTAGGTGGGGTGTCCTGCTATCACCCTGGAGTTTGTTGAGTCTTTGATATTGGACAGTTATTGTTTTATTCTCATCTAAAAACAGGGATGATAGCTCATATATGAGACTTCAAAGGTATTTTATTTTGAAACTCTACATCAGAATGTCCTGTTATTTTCTGAGTGACTAGGTGGGGTGTCCTGCTATCACCCTGGAGTGAGATGAGTCTTTGATATTGGACAGTCTTTATTTTATTCTCATCTAAAAACAGGGATGATAGCTCATGCAATAGAGATTTCAAAGGTCTTTTATTTTGAAACTCTACATCAGAAAGTCCTGATTCTCCCTGAGTGACTAGGTGGGGTGTCCTGTTATCACCCTGAAGGGAAATGAGTATTTGATACTGGACAGTGTTTGTTTTATTCTTATCTAAATACAGAGATAGCTCATATATGAGATTTCAAAGGTATTTTATTTTGAAACTGTACACCAGAATGTCCTGATTTTTTCTGAGTGACTAGATGGGGTGTCTTGCTATCACCCTGGAGTGAGATGAGTCTTTGATACGGGACATTTTTTGTTTTATTCTCATCTAAAAACAGGGATGATAGCTCATGCAATAGAGATTTCAATGGTCTTTTATTTTGGAACTGTACTTCAGAATGTCCTGATTCTCCCTGAGTGTCTAGGTGGGGTGTCCTGCTATCACCCTGGAGTGAGATGAGTCTTTGATACTGGACAGTTTTTGTTTTATTCTCATCTAAACAGAGAGGGATGATAGCTCATATATGAGATTTCAAAGGTCTTTTATTTTGAAACTGTACATCAGAAAGTCCTGATTCTCCCTGAGTGACTAGGTGGGTTGTCCTGCTATCACCCTGGAGTTTGATGAGTCTTTGATTCTGGACAGTTTTTGTTTTATTCTCATCTAAAAACAGGGATGATAGCTCATACAACAGAGATTTCAAAGGTATTTTATTTTGAAACTCTACATCAGAATGTCCTGTTTTTTTCTGAGTGACTAGATGGGGTGTCCTGCTATCACCCTGGAGTGAGATGCGTCTTTGATACTGGACAGTTTTTGTTTTATTCTCATCTAAAAACAGGGATGATAGCTCATACAATAGAGATTTCAAAGTTATTTTATTTTGAAACTGTACTTCAGAATGTCCTGATTCTCCCTGAGTGACTAGGTGGGGTGTCCTGCTATCACCCTGGAGTGAGATGAGTCTTTGATACTGGACAGTTTTTGTTTTATTCTCATCTAAACAGAGAGGGATGATAGCTCATATATGATATTTCAAAGGTCTTTTATTTTGAAACTGTACGTCAGAATGTCCTGATTTTTTCTGAGTGACTAGGTGGGGTGTCCTGCTATCACCCTGGAGTTTTTTGAGTCTTTGATATTGGACAGTTATTGTTTTATTCTCATCTAAATACAGGGATGATAGCTCATATATGAGACTTCAAAGGTATTTTATTTTGAAACTGTACACCAGAATGTCCTGATTTTTTCTGAGTGACTAGATGGGGTGTCCTGCTATCACCCTGGAGTGAGATGAGTCTTTGATATTGGACAGTTATTGTTTTATTCTCATCTAAAAACAGGGATGATAGCTCATATATGAGACTTCAAAGGTATTTTATTTTGAAACTGTACACCAGAATGTCCTGATTTGTTCTGAGTGACTAGATGGGGTGTCCTGCTATCACCCTGGAGTGAGATGAGTCTTTGATACGGGACAGTTTTTGTTTTATTCTCATCTAAAAACAGGGATGATAGCTCATGCAATAGAGATTTCAAAGGTCTTTTATTTTGAAACTGTACTTCAGAATGTCCTGATTCTCCCTGAGTGACTAGGTGGGGTGTCCTGCTATCACCCTGGAGTTTGTTGAGTCTTTGATATTGGACAGTTATTGTTTTATTCTCATCTAAAAACAGGGATGATAGCTCATATATGAGACTTCAAAGGTATTTTATTTTGAAACTGTACACCAGAATGTCCTGATTTTTTCTGAGTGACTAGATGGGGTGTCCTGCTATCACCCTGGAGTGAGATGAGTCTTTGATACTGGACAGTCTTTGTTTTATTCTCATCTAAAAATAGGGATGATAGCTCATACAATAGAGATTTCAAAGGTATTTTATTTTGAAACTCTACATCAGAATGTCCTGTTATTTTCTGAGTGACTAGGTGGGGTGTCCTGCTATCACCCTGGAGTGAGATGAGTCTTTGATACTGGACAGTTTTTTTTTTATTCTCATCTAAAAACAGGGATGATAGCTCATACAATAGAGATTTCAAAGGTATTTTATTTTGAAACTCTACATCAGAATGTCCTGATTTTTTCTGAGTGACTAGATCGAGTGTCCTGCTATCACCCTGGAGTGAGATGAGTCTTTGATACTGGACAGTTTTTGTTTTATTCTCATCTAAACAGAGAGGGATGATAGCTCATATATGAGATTTCAAAGGTCTTTTATTTTGAAACTGTACATCAGAAAGTCCTGATTCTCCCTGAGTGACTAGGTGGGGTGTCCTGCTATCACCCTGGAGTGAGATGAGTCTTTGATACTGGACAGTTTTTGTTTTATTCTCATCTAAACAGAGAGGGATGATAGCTCATATATGAGATTTCAAAGGTCTTTTATTTTGAAACTGTACATCAGAATGTCCTGATTTTTTCTGAGTGACTAGGTGGGGTGTCCTGCTATCACCCTGGAGTTTGATGAGTCTTTGATATTGGACAGTTATTGTTTTATTCTCATCTAAAAACAGGGATGATAGCTCATGCAATAGAGATTTCAAAGGTCTTTTATTTTGAAACTCTACATCAGAAAGTCCTGATTCTCCCTGAGTGACTAGGTGGGGTGTCCTGTTATCACCCTGGAGTGAGATGAGTCTTTGATACTGGACAGTTTTTGTTTTATTCTCATCTAAACAGAGAGGGATGATAGCTCATATATGAGATTTCAAAGGTCTTTTATTTTGAAACTGTACATCAGAATGTCCTGATTTTTTCTGAGTGACTAGGTGGCGTGTCCTGCTATCACCCTGGAGTGAGATCAGTCTTTGATACTTGAGAGTTTTTGTTTTATTCTCATCTAAACAGAGAGGGATTATAGCTCATATATGAGATTTCAAAGGTCTTTTATTTTGAAACTCTACATCAGAATGTCCTGATTCTCCCTGAGTGACTAGGTGGGGTGTCCTGCTATCACCCTGGAGTGAGATGCGTCTTTGATACTGGACAGTTTTTGTTTTATTCTCATCTAAAAACAGGGATGATAGCTCATACAATAGAGATTTCAAAGGTATTTTATTTTGAAACTCTACATCAGAATGTCCTGATTTTTTCTGAGTGACTAGATGGGGTGTCCTGCTATCACCCTGGAGTGAGATGAGTCTTTGATACGGGACAGTTTTTTTTTTATTCTCATCGAAAAACAGGGATGATAGCTCATACAATAGAGATTTCAAACGTATTTTATTTTGAAACTCTACATCAGAATGTCCTGATTTTTTCTGAGTGACTAGATGGGGTGTCCTGCTATCACCCTGGAGTGAGATGAGTCTTTGATACTGGACAGTTATTGTTTTATTATCATCTAAAAACAGGGATGATAGCTCATATATGAGACTTCAAAGGTATTTTATTTTGAAACTGTACACCAGAATGTCCTGATTTTTTCTGAGTGACTAGATGGGGTGTCCTGCTATCACCCTGGAGTGAGATGAGTCTTTGATACTGGACAGTTTTTGTTTTATTCTCATCTAAAAACAGGGATGATAGCTCATACAATAGAGATTTCAAAGGTATTTTATTTTGAAACTCTACATCAGAATGTCCTGTTTTTTTCTGAGTGACTAGATGGGGTGTCCTGCTATCACCCTGGAGTGAGATGAGTCTTTGATACGGGACAGTTTTTGTTTTATTCTCATCTAAAAACAGGGATGATAGCTCATGCAATAGAGATTTCAAAGGTCTTTTATTTTGAAACTGTCCTTCAGAATGTCCTGATTCTCCCTGAGTGACTAGGTGGAGTGTCCTGCTATCACCCTGGAGTGAGATGAGTCTTTGATACTGGACAGTTTTTGTTTTATTCTCATCTAAAAACAGGGATGATAGCTCATGCAATAGAGATTTCAAAGGTCTTTTATTTTGAAACTCTACATCAGAAAGTCCTGATTCTCCCTGAGTGACTAGGTGGGGTGTCCTGTTATCACCCTGAAGGGAAATGAGTATTTGATACTGGACAGTGTTTGTTTTATTCTTATCTAAATACAGAGGGATGATAGCTCATATATGAGATGTCAAAGGTCTTTTATTTTGAAACTCTACATCAGAATGTCCTGATTCTCCCTGAGTGACTAGGTGGGGTGTCATGCTATCACCCTGGAGTGAGATGAGTCTTTGATATTGGACAGTTATTGTTTTATTCTCATCTAAAAACAGGGATGATAGCTCATATATGAGACTTCAAAGGTATTTTATTTTGAAATTGTAAACCAGAATGTCCTGATTTTTTCTGAGTGACTAGATGGGGTGTCCTGCTATCACCCTGGAGTGAGATGAGTCTTTGATACTGGACAGTCTTTGTTTTATTCTCATCTAAAAATAGGGATGATAGCTCATACAATAGAGATTTCAAAGGTATTTTATTTTGAAACTCTACATCAGAATGTCCTGATTTTTTCTGAGTGACTAGGTGGGGTGTCCTGCTATCACCCTGGAGTGAGATGAGTCTTTGATACTGTACAGTTTTTGTTTTATTCTCATCTAAAAACAGGGATGATAGCTCATACAATAGAGATTTCAAAGGTATTTTATTTTGAAACTCTACATCAGAATGTCCTGATTTTTTCTGAGTGACTAGATGGGGTGTCCTGCTATCACCCTGGAGTGAGATGCGTCTTTGATACTGGACAGTTTTTGTTTTATTCTCATCTAAAAACAGGGATGATAGCTCATACAATAGAGATTTCAAACGTATTTTATTTTGAAACTCTACATCAGAATGTCCTGATTTTTTCTGAGTGACTAGATGGGGTGTCCTGCTATCACCCTGGAGTGAGATGAGTCTTTGATACGGGTCAGTTTTTGTTTTATTCTCATCTAAAAACAGGGATGATAGCTCATGCAATAGAGATTTCAAAGGTATTTTATTTTGAAACTGTACTTCAGAATGTCCTGATTCTCCCTGAGTGACTAGGTGGGGTGTCCTGCGATCACCCTGGAGTGAGATGAGTCTTTGATACTGGACAGTTTTTGTTTTATTCTCATCTAAACAGAGAGGGATGATAGCTCATATATGAGATTTCAAAGGTCTTTTATTTTGAAACTGTACAACAGAATGTCCTGATTTTTTCTGAGTGACTAGGTGGGGTGTCCTGCTATTACCCTGGAGTGAGATGAGTCTTTGATACTGGACAGTTTTTGTTTTATTCTCATCTAAAAACAGGGATGATAGCTCATACAATAGAGATTTCAAAGGTATTTTATTTTGAAACTCTACATCAGAATGTCCTGATTTTTTCTGAGTGACTAGGTGGGGTGTGCTGCTATCACCCTGGAGTGAGATGAGTCTTTGATACTGTACAGTTTTTGTTTTATTCTCATCTAAAAACAGGGATGATAGCTCATACAATAGAGATTTCAAAGGTATTTTATTTTGAAACTCTACATCAGAATGTCCTGATTTTTTCTGAGTGACTAGATGGGGTGTCCTGCTATCACCCTGGAGTGAGATGCGTCTTTGATACTGGACAGTTTTTGTTTTATTCTCATCTAAAAACAGGGATGATAGCTCATACAATAGAGATTTCAAACGTATTTTATTTTGAAACTCTACATCAGAATGTCCAGATTTTTTCTGAGTGACTAGATGGGGTGTCCTGCTATCACCCTGGAGTGAGATGAGTCTTTGAAACGGGTCAGTTTTTGTTTTATTCTCATCTAAAAACAGGGATGATAGCTCATGCAATAGAGATTTCAAAGGTATTTTATTTTGAAACTGTACTTCAGAATGTCCTGATTCTCCCTGAGTGACTAGGTGGGGTGTCCTGCGATCACCCTGGAGTGAGATGAGTCTTTGATACTGGACAGTTTTTGTTTTATTCTCATCTAAACAGAGAGGGATGATAGCTCATATATGAGATTTCAAAGGTCTTTTATTTTGAAACTGTACTTCAGAATGTCCTGATTCTCCCTGAGTGATTAGGTGGGGTGTCCTGTTATCACCCTGAAGGGAAATGAGTATTTGATACTGGACAGTGTTTGTTTTATTCTTATCTAAATACAGAGGGATGATAGCTCATATATGAGATGTCAAAGGTCTTTTATTTTGAAACTCTACATCAGAATGTCCTGATTCTCCCTGAGTGACTAGGTGGGGTGTCATGCTATCACCCTGGAGTGAGATGAGTTTTTGATACTGGACAGTTATTTTTTATTATCATCTAAAAACAGGGATGATAGCTCATATATGAGATTTCAAAGGTATTTTATTTTGAAACTCTACATCAGAATGTCCTGATTCTCCCTGAGTGACTAGATGGGGTGTCCTGCTATCACCCTGGTGTGAGATGAGTCTTTGATACTGGACAGTGTTTGTTTTATTCTCATCTAAAAACAGGGATGATAGCTCATACAATAGAGATTTCAAAGGTATTTTATTTTGAAACTCTACATCAGAATGTCCTGATTTTTTCTGAGTGACTAGATGGGGTGTCCTGCTATCACCCTGGAGTGAGATGAGTCTTTGATACTTGAGAGTTTTTGTTTTATTCTCATCTAAACAGAGAGGGATTATAGCTCATATATGAGATTTCAAAGGTCTTTTATTTTGAAACTCTACATCAGAATGTCCTGATTCTCCCTGAGTGACTAGGTGGGGTGTCCTGCTATCACCCTGGAGTGAGATGAGTCTTTGATACTGGACAGTTTTTGTTTTATTCTCATCTAAACAGAGAGGGATTATAGCTCATATATGAGATTTCAAAGGTCTTTTATTTTGAAACTCTACATCAGAATGTCCTGATTTTTTCTGAGTGACTAGGTGGCGTGTCCTGCTATCACCCTGGAGTGAGATGAGTCTTTGATACATGAGAGTTTTTGTTTTATTCTCATCTAAACAGAGAGGGATTATAGCTCATATATGAGATTTCAAAGGTCTTTTATTTTGAAACTCTACACCAGAATGTCCTGATTTTTTCTGAGTGACTAGATGGGGTGTCCTGATATCACCCTGGAGTGAGATGAGTCTTTGATACTGGACAGTCTTTGTTTTATTCTCATCTAAATATAGGGATGATAGCTCATACAATAGAGATTTCAAAGGTATTTTATTTTGAAACTATACATCAGAATGTCCTGATTTTTTCTGAGTGAGTAGGTGTGGTGTCCTGCTATCACCCTGGAGTGAGATGAGTCTTTGATACTGGACAGTTTTGTTTTATTCTCATCTAAAAACAGGGATGATAGCTCATACAATAGAGATTTCAAAGGTCTTTTATTTTGAAACTCTACATCAGAATGTCCTGATTTTTTCTGAGTGACTAGGTGGGGTGTCCTGCTATCACCCTGGAGTTTGATGAGTCTTTGATATTGGACAGTTATTGTTTTATTCTCATCTAAAAACAGGGATGATAGCTCATATATGAGACTTCAAAGGTATTTTATTTTGAAACTGTAAACCAGAATGTCCTGATTTTTTCTGAGTGACTAGATGGGGTGTCCTGCTATCACCCTGGAGTGAGATGAGTCTTTGATACTGGACAGTCTTTGTTTTATTCTCATCTAAAAATAGGGATGATAGCTCATACAATAGAGATTTCAAAGGTATTTTATTTTGAAACTCTACATCAGAATGTCCTGATTTTTTCTGAGTGACTAGGTGGGGTGTCCTGCTATCACCCTGGAGTGAGATGAGTCTTTGATACTGTACAGTTTTTGTTTTATTCTCATCTAAAAACAGGGATGATAGCTCATACAATAGAGATTTCAAAGGTATTTTATTTTGAAACTCTACATCAGAATGTCCTGATTTTTTCTGAGTGACTAGATGGGGTGTCCTGCTATCACCCTGGAGTGAGATGCGTCTTTGATACTGGACAGTTTTTGTTTTATTCTCATCTAAAAACAGGGATGATAGCTCATACAATAGAGATTTCAAAGGTATTTTATTTATAAACTGTACTTCAGAATGTCCTGATTCTCCCTGAGTGACTAGGTGGGGTGTCCTGCAATCACCCTGGAGTGAGATGCGTCTTTGATACTGGACAGTTTTTGTTTTATTCTCATCTAAACAGAGAGGGATGATAGCTCATATATGAGATTTCAAAGGTCTTTTATTTTGAAACTGTACTTCAGAATGTCCTGATTCTCCCTGAGTGACTAGGTGGGGTGTCCTGTTATCACCCTGAAGGGAAATGAGTATTTGATACTGGACAGTGTTTGTTTTATTCTTATCTAAATACAGAGGGATGATAGCTCATATATGAGATGTCAAAGGTCTTTTATTTTGAAACTCTACATCAGAATGTCCTGATTCTCCCTGAGTGACTAGGTGGGGTGTCATGCAATCACCCTGGAGTGAGATGAGTTTTTGATACTGGACAGTTATTGTTTTATTCTCATCTAAAAACAGGGATGATAGCTCATATATGAGATTTCAAAGGTATTTTATTTTGAAACTCTACATCAGAATGTCCTGATTTTTTCTGAGTGACTAGGTGGGGTGTCCTGCTATCACCCTGGAGTTTGATGAGTCTTTGATACTGGACAGTGTTTGTTTTATTCTCATCTAAAAACAGGGATGATAGCTCATGCAATAGAGATTTCAAAGGTCTTTTATTTTGAAACTGTACATCAGAATGTCCTGATTCTCCCTGAGTGACTAGATGGGGTGTCCTGATATCACCCTGGAGTGAGATGCGTCTTTGATACTGGACAGTTTTTGTTTTATTCTCATCTAAAAACAGGGATGATAGCTCATACAATAGAGATTTCAAAGGTATTTTATTTTGAAACTCTACATCAGAATGTCTTGATTTTTTCTGAGTGACTAGATGGGGTGTCCTGCTATCACCCTGGAGTGAGATGAGTCTTTGATACGGGACAGTTTTTGTTTTATTCTCATCTAAACACAGGGATGATAGCTCATGCAATAGAGATTTCAAAGGTATTTTATTTTGAAACTCTACATCAGAATGTCTTGATTTTTTCTGAGTGACTAGATGGGGTGTCCTGCTATCACCCTGGAGTGAGATGAGTCTTTGATACGGGACAGTTTTTGTTTTATTTTCATCTAAAAACAGGGATGATAGCTCATATATGAGATTTCAAAGGTATTTTATTTTGAAACTCTAAATCAGAATGTCCTGATTTTTTCTGAGTGACTAGCTGGGGTGTCCTGCTATCACCCTGGAGTGAGATGAGTCTTTGATACTGGACAGTTTTTGTTTTATTCTCATCTAAACAGAGAGGGATGATAGCTCATATATGAGATTTCAAAGGTCTTTTATTTTGAAACTGTACATCAGAATGTCCTGATTTTTTCTGAGTGACTAGGTGGCGTGTCCTGCTATCACCCTGGAGTGAGATCAGTCTTTGATACTTGAGAGTTTTTGTTTTATTCTCATCTAAACAGAGAGGGATTATAGCTCATATATGAGATTTCAAAGGTCTTTTATTTTGAAACTCTACATCAGAATGTCCTGATTCTCCCTGAGTGACTAGGTGGGGTGTCCTGCTATCACCCTGGAGTGAGATGCATCTTTGATACTGGACAGTTTTTGTTTTATTCTCATCTAAAAACAGGGATGATAGCTCATACAATAGAGATTTCAAAGGTATTTTATTTTGAAACTCTACATCAGAATGTCCTGATTTTTTCTGAGTGACTAGATGGGGTGTCCTGCTATCACCCTGGAGTGAGATGCGTCTTTGATACTGGACAGTTTTTGTTTTATTCTCATCTAAAAACAGGGATGATAGCTCATACAATAGAGATTTCAAAGGTATTTTATTTTGAAACTCTAAATCAGGATGTCCTGATTTTTGCTGAGTGACTAGATGGGGTGTCCTGCTATCACCATGGCGTTAGATGAGTCTTTGATACTGGACAGTGTTTGTTTTATTCCCATCTAAAAACAGGGATGATAGCTCATATATGAGACTTCAAAGGTATTTTATTTTGAAACTCTAAATCAGAATGTCCTGATTCTCCCTGAGTGACTAGGTGGGGTGTCCTGCTATCACCCTGGAGTGAGATGCGTATTTGATACTGGACAGTTTTTGTTTTATTCTCATATAAAAACAGGGATGATAGCTCATACAATAGAGATTTCAAAGGTATTTTATTTTGAAACTCTACTTCAGAATGCCCTGGTTTTTTCTGAGTGACTAGGTGGGGTGTCCTGCTATCACCCTGGAGTTTGATGAGTCTTTGATATTGGACAGTTATTGTTTTATTCTCATCTAAAAACAGGGATGATAGCTCATATATGAGATTTCAAAGGTCTTTTATTTTGAAACTGTACATCAGAATGTCCTGATTTTTTCTGAGTGACTAGGTGGGGTGTCCTGCTATCACCCTGGAGTGAGATGCGTCTTTGATACTGGACAGTTTTTGTTTTATTCTCATCTAAAAACAGGGATGATAGCTCATACAATAGAGATTTCAAAGGTATTTTATTTTGAAACTCTACATCAGAATGTCCTGATTTTTTCTGAGTGACTAGATGGGGTGTCCTGCTATCACCCTGGAGTGAGATGAGTCTTTGATATTGGACTGTATTTGTTTTATTCTCATCTAAAAACAGGGATGATAGCTCATGCAATAGAGATTTCAAAGGTCTTTTATTTTGAAACTCTACATCAGAAAGTCCTGATTCTCCCTGAGTGACTAGGTGGGGTGTCCTGTTATCACCCTGAAGGGAAATGAGTATTTGATACTGGACAGTGTTTGTTTTATTCTTATCTAAATACAGAGGGATGATAGCTCATATATGAGATTTCAAAGGTCTTTTATTTTGAAACTCTACATCAGAATGTCCTGATTCTCCCTGAATGATTAGGTGGGGTGTCAGGCTATCACCCTGGAGTGAGATGAGTTTTTGATACTGGACAGTTATTGTTTTATTCTCATCTAAACAGAGAGGGATGATAGCTCATATATGAGATTTCAAAGGTCTTTTATTTTGAAACTGTACATCAGAATGTCCTGATTTTTTCTGAGTGACTAGGTGGGGTGTCCTGCTATCACCCTGGAGTTTGATGAGTCTTTGATATTGGACAGTTATTGTTTTATTATCATCTAAAAACAGGGATGATAGCTCATATATGAGATTTCAAAGGTATTTTATTTTGAAACTCTACATCAGAATGTCCTGATTTTTTCTGAGTGACTAGATGGGGTGTCCTGCTATCACCCTGGAGTGAGATGCGTCTTTGATACTGGACAGTTTTTGTTTTATTCTCATCTAAAAACAGGGATGATAGCTCATACAATAGAGATTTCAAAGGTATTTTATTTTGAAACTCTACATCAGAATGTCCTGATTTTTTCTGAGTGACTAGATGGGGTGTCCTGCTATCACCCTGGAGTGAGATGCGTCTTTGATACTGGACAGTTTTTGTTTTATTCTCATCTAAAAACAGGGATGATAGCTCATGCAATAGAGATTTCAAAGGTCTCTTATTTTGAAACTGTACTTCAGAATGTCCTGATTCTCCCTGAGTGACTAGATGGGGTGTCCTGCTATCACCCTGGAGTGAGATGAGTCTTTGATACTGGACAGTCTTTGTTTTATTCTCATCTAAAAACAGGGATGATAGCTCATACAATAGAGATTTCAAAGGTATTTTATTTTGAAACTGTCCTTCAGAATGTCCTGATTCTCCCTGAGTGACTAGGTGGGGTGTCCTGCGATCACCCTGGAGTGAGATGCGTCTTTGATACTGGACAGTTTTTGTTTTATTCTCATCTAAACAGAGAGGGATGATAGCTCATATATGAGATTTCAAAGGTCTTTTATTTTGAAACTGTACTTCAGAATGTCCTGATTCTCCCTGAGTGACTAGGTGGGGTGTCCTGTTATCACCCTGAAGGGAAATGAGTATTTGATACTGGACAGTGTTTGTTTTATTCTTATCTAAATACAGAGGGATGATAGCTCATATATGAGATGTCAAAGGTCTTTTATTTTGAAACTCTACATCAGAATGTCCTGATTCTCCCTGAGTGACTAGGTGGGGTGTCATGCAATCACCCTGGAGTGAGATGAGTTTTTGATACTGGACAGTTATTGTTTTATTCTCATCTAAAAACAGGGATGATAGCTCATATATGAGATTTCAAAGGTATTTTATTTTGAAACTCTACATCAGAATGTCCTGATTTTTTCTGAGTGACTAGGTGGGGTGTCCTGCTATCACCCTGGAGTTTGATGAGTCTTTGATACTGGACAGTGTTTGTTTTATTCTCATCTAAAAACAGGGATGATAGCTCATGCAATAGAGATTTCAAAGGTCTTTTATTTTGAAACTGTACATCAGAATGTCCTGATTCTCCCTGAGTGACTAGATGGGGTGTCCTGCTATCACCCTGGTGTGAGATGAGTCTTTGATACTGGACAGTTTTTGTTTTATTCTCATCTAAAAACAGGGATGATAGCTAATACAATAGAGACTTCAAAAATATTTTATTTTGAAACTCTACATCAGAATGTCCTGATTTTTTCTGAGTGACTAGATGGGGTGTCCTGCTATCACCATGGAGTTAGATGAGTCTTTGATACTGGACAGTGTTTGTTTTATTCCCATCTAAAAACAGGGATGATAGCTCATATATGAGATTTCAAAGGTATTTTATTTTGAAACTCTAAATCAGAATGTCCTGATTTTTTCTGAGTGACTAGGTGGGGTGTCCTGCTATCACCCTGGAGTGAGATGCGTCTTTGATACTGGACAGTTTTTGTTTTATTCTCATCTAAAAACAGGGATGATAGCTCATACAATAGAGATTTCAAAGGTATTTTATTTTGAAACTCTACATCAGAATGTCCTGATTTTTTCTGAGTGACTAGATGGGGTGTGCTGATATCACCCTGGAGTGAGATGCGTCTTTGATACTGGACAGTTTTTGTTTTATTCTCATCTAAAAACAGGGATGATAGCTCATACAATAGAGATTTCAAAGGTATTTTATTTTGAAACTCTACATCAGAATGTCTTGATTTTTTCTGAGTGACTAGATGGGGTGTCCTGCTATCACCCTGGAGTGAGATGAGTCTTTGATACGGGACAGTTTTTGTTTTATTCTCATCTAAAAACAGGGATGATAGCTCATGCAATAGAGATTTCAAAGGTATTTTATTTTGAAACTCTACATCAGAATGTCTTGATTTTTTCTGAGTGACTAGATGGGGTGTCCTGCTATCACCCTGGAGTGAGATGAGTCTTTGATACGGGACAGTTTTTGTTTTATTTTCATCTAAAAACAGGGATGATAGCTCATATATGAGATTTCAAAGGTATTTTATTTTGAAACTCTAAATCAGAATGTCCTGATTTTTTCTGAGTGACTAGCTGGGGTGTCCTGCTATCACCCTGGAGTGAGATGAGTCTTTGATACTGGACAGTTTTTGTTTTATTCTCATCTAAACAGAGAGGGATGATAGCTCATATATGAGATTTCAAAGGTCTTTTATTTTGAAACTGTACATCAGAATGTCCTGATTTTTTCTGAGTGACTAGGTGGCGTGTCCTGCTATCACCCTGGAGTGAGATCAGTCTTTGATACTTGAGAGTTTTTGTTTTATTCTCATCTAAACAGAGAGGGATTATAGCTCATATATGAGATTTCAAAGGTCTTTTATTTTGAAACTCTACATCAGAATGTCCTGATTCTCCCTGAGTGACTAGGTGGGGTGTCCTGCTATCACCCTGGAGTGAGATGCGTCTTTGATACTGGACAGTTTTTGTTTTATTCTCATCTAAAAACAGGGATGATAGCTCATACAATAGAGATTTCAAAGGTATTTTATTTTGAAACTCTACATCAGAATGTCCTGATTTTTTCTGAGTGACTAGATGGGGTGTCCTGCTATCACCCTGGAGTGAGATGCGTCTTTGATACTGGACAGTTTTTGTTTTATTCTCATCTAAAAACAGGGATGATAGCTCATACAATAGAGATTTCAAAGGTATTTTATTTTGAAACTCTACATCAGGATGTCCTGATTTTTGCTGAGTGACTAGATGGGGTGTCCTGCTATCACCCTGGAGTGAGATGCGTCTTTGATACTGGACAGTTTTTGTTTTATTCTCATCTAAATACAGGGATGATAGCTCATACAATAGAGATTTCAAAGGTATTTTATTTTGAAACTCTACATCAGAATGTCCTGATTTTTTCTGAGTGACTAGATGGGGTGTCCTGCTATCACCATGGCGTTAGATGAGTCTTTGATACTGGACAGTGTTTGTTTTATTCCCATCTAAAAACAGGGATGATAGCTCATATATGAGACTTCAAAGGTATTTTATTTTGAAACTCTAAATCAGAATGTCCTGATTCTCCCTGAGTGACTAGGTGGGGTGTCCTGCTATCACCCTGGAGTGAGATGCGTATTTGATACTGGACAGTTTTTGTTTTATTCTCATATAAAAACAGGGATGATAGCTCATACAATAGAGATTTCAAAGGTATTTTATTTTGAAACTCTACATCAGAATGCCCTGGTTTTTTCTGAGTGACTAGATGGGGTGTCCTGCTATCACCCTGGAGTGAGATGAGTCTTTGATATTGGACTGTATTTGTTTTATTCTCATCTAAAAACAGGGATGATAGCTCATGCAATAGAGATTTCAAAGGTCTTTTATTTTGAAACTCTACATCAGAAAGTCCTGATTCTCCCTGAGTGACTAGGTGGGGTGTCCTGTTATCACCCTGAAGGGAAATGAGTATTTGATACTGGACAGTGTTTGTTTTATTCTTATCTAAATACAGAGGGATGATAGCTCATATATGAGATTTCAAAGGTCTTTTATTTTGAAACTCTACATCAGAATGTCCTGATTCTCCCTGAATGATTAGGTGGGGTGTCAGGCTATCACCCTGGAGTGAGATGAGTTTTTGATACTGGACAGTTATTGTTTTATTCTCATCTAAACAGAGAGGGATGATAGCTCATATATGAGATTTCAAAGGTCTTTTATTTTGAAACTGTACATCAGAATGTCCTGATTTTTTCTGAGTGACTAGGTGGGGTGTCCTGCTATCACCCTGGAGTTTGATGAGTCTTTGATATTGGACAGTTATTGTTTTATTATCATCTAAAAACAGGGATGATAGCTCATATATGAGATTTCAAAGGTATTTTATTTTGAAACTCTACATCAGAATGTCCTGATTTTTTCTGAGTGACTAGATGGGGTGTCGTGCTATCACCCTGGAGTGAGATGCGTCTTTGATACTGGACAGTTTTTGTTTTATTCTCATCTAAAAACAGGGATGATAGCTCATACAATAGAGATTTCAAAGGTATTTTATTTTGAAACTCTACATCAGAATGTCCTGATTTTTTCTGAGTGACTAGATGGGGTGTCCTGCTATCACCCTGGAGTGAGATGCGTCTTTGATACTGGACAGTTTTTGTTTTATTCTCATCTAAAAACAGGGATGATAGCTCATGCAATAGAGATTTCAAAGGTCTCTTATTTTGAAACTGTACTTCAGAATGTCCTGATTCTCCCTGAGTGACTAGATGGGGTGTCCTGCTATCACCCTGGAGTGAGATGAGTCTTTGATACTGGACAGTCTTTGTTTTATTCTCATCTAAAAACAGGGATGATAGCTCATACAATAGAGATTTCAAAGGTATTTTATTTTGAAACTGTCCTTCAGAATGTCCTGATTCTCCCTGAGTGACTAGGTGGGGTGTCCTGTTATCACCCTGAAGGGAAATGAGTATTTGATACTGGACAGTGTTTGTTTTATTCTTATCTAAATACAGAGATAGCTCATATATGAGATTTCAAAGGTATTTTATTTTGAAACTCTACATCAGAATGTCCTGATTTTTTCTGAGTGACTAGATGGGGTGTCCTGAAAACAGGGATGTTTCAACCCTGGAGTGAGATGAGTCTTTGATACTGGACAGTTTTTGTTTTATTCTCATCTAAAAACAGGGATGATACTCATGCAATAGAGATTTCAAAGGTCTTTTATTTTGAAACTGTCCTTACGAATGTCCTGATTCTCCCTGAGTGACTAGGTGGGGTGTCCTGCTATCACCCTAAAGTGAGATGAGTCTTTGATACTGGACAGTTGTTGTTGTATTCTCATCTAAACAGAGAGGGATGATAGCTCATATATGAGATTTCAAAGGTATTTTATTTTGAAACTCTACATCAGAATGTCCTGATTTTTTCTGAGTGACTAGGTGGGGTGTCCTGCTATCACCCTGGAGTGAGATGCGTCTTTGATACTGGACAGTTTTTGTTTTATTCTCATCTAAAAACAGGGATGATAGCTCATACAATAGAGATTTCAAAGGTATTTTATTTTGAAACTCTACATCAGAATGTCCTGATTTTTTCTGAGTGACTAGATGGGGTGTCCTGCTATCACCCTGGAGTGAGATGAGTCTTTGATACGGGACAATTTTTGTTTTATTCTCATCTAAAAACAGGGATGATAGCTCATGCAATAGAGATTTCAAAGGTCTTTTATTTTGAAACTGTACTTCAGAATGTCCTGATTCTCCCTGAGTGACTAGGTGGGGAGTCCTGCTATCACCCTGGAGTGAGATGAGTCTTTGATACTGGACAGTTTTTGTTTTATTATCATCTAAACAGAGAGGGATGATAGCTCATATATGAGATTTCAAAGGTCTTTTATTTTGAAACTGTACATCAGAATGTCCTGATTTTTTCTGAGTGACTAGGTGGGGTGTCCTGCTATCACCCTGGAGTTTGTTGAGTCTTTGATATTGGACAGTTATTGTTTTATTCTCATCTAAATACAGGGATGATAGCTCATACAATAGAGATTTCAAAGGTATTTTATTTTGAAACTCTACATCAGAATGTCCTGTTATTTTCTGAGTGACTAGGTGGGGTGTCCTGCTATCACCCTGGAGTGAGATGAGTCTTTGATACTGGACAGTTTTTGTTTTATTCTCATCTAAAAACAGGGATGATAGCTCATACAATAGAGATTTCAAAGGTATTTTATTTTGAAACTGTCCTTCAGAATGTCCTGATTCTCCCTGAGTGACTAGGTGGGGTGTCTTGCTATCACCCTGGAGTGAGATGAGTCTTTGATATTGGACAGTTATTGTTTTATTCTCATCTAAAAACAGGGATGATAGCTCATATATGAGACTTCAAAGGTATTTTATTTTGAAATTGTACTTCAGAATGTCCTGATTCTCCCTGAGTGACTAGGTGGGGTGTCCTGCTATCACCCTGGAGTGAGATGAGTCTTTGATATTGGACAGTTATTGTTTTATTCTCATCTAAAAACAGGGATGATAGCTCATATATGAGACTTCAAAGGTATTTTATTTTGAAACTGTACACCAGAATGTCCTGATTTTTTCTGAGTGACTAGGTGGGGTGTCCTGCTATCACCCTGGAGTGAGATGCGTCTTTGATACTGGACAGTTTTTGTTTTATTCTCATCTAAAAACAGGGATGATAGCTCATACAATAGAGATTTCAAAGGTATTTTATTTTGAAACTCTACATCAGAATGTCCTGATTTTTTCTGAGTGACTAGATGGGGTGTCCTGCTATCACCCTGGAGTGAGATGAGTCTTTGATACGGGACAATTTTTGTTTTATTCTCATCTAAAAACAGGGATGATAGCTCATGCAATAGAGATTTCAAAGGTCTTTTATTTTGAAACTGTACTTCAGAATGTCCTGATTCTCACTGAGTGACTAGGTGGGGAGTCCTGCTATCACCCTGGAGTGAGATGAGTCTTTGATACTGGACAGTTTTTGTTTTATTATCATCTAAACAGAGAGGGATGATAGCTCATATATGAGATTTCAAAGGTCTTTTATTTTGAAACTGTACATCAGAATGTCCTGATTTTTTCTGAGTGACTAGGTGGGGTGTCCTGCTATCACCCTGGAGTTTGTTGAGTCTTTGATATTGGACAGTTATTGTTTTATTATCATCTAAATACAGGGATGATAGCTCATATATGAGACTTCAAAGGTATTTTATTTTGAAACTGTAAACCAGAATGTCCTGATTTTATCTGAGTGACTAGATGGGGTGTCCTGCTGTCACCCTGGAGTGAGATGAGTCTTTGATACTGGACAGTCTTTGTTTTATTCTCATCTAAAAATAGGGATGATAGCTCATACAATAGAGATTTCAAAGGTATTTTATTTTGAAACTCTACATCAGAATGTCCTGTTATTTTCTGAGTGACTAGGTGGGGTGTCCTGCTATCACCCTGGAGTGAGATGAGTCTTTGATACTGGACAGTTTTTGTTTTATTCTCATCTAAAAACAGTGATGATAGCTCATACAATAGAGATTTCAAAGGTATTTTATTTTGAAACTGTCCTTCAGAATGTCCTGATTCTCCCTGAGTGACTAGGTGGGGTGTCCTGCTATCACCCTGGAGTGAGATGAGTCTTTGATATTGGACAGTTATTGTTTTATTCTCATCTAAAAACAGGGATGATAGCTCATATATGAGACTTCAAAGGTATTTTATTTTGAAACTCTACATCAGAATGTCCTGATTTTTTCTGAGTGACTAGATGGGGTGTCCTGCTATCACCCTGGAGTGAGATGAGTCTTTGATACGGGACAGTTATTGTTTTATTCTCATCTAAAAACAGGGATGATAGCTCATATATGAGACTTCAAAGGTATTTTATTTTGAAACTGTACACCAGAATGTCCTGATTTTTTCTGAGTGACTAGATGGGGTGTCCTGAAAACAGGGATGTTTCAACCCTGGAGTGAGATGAGTCTTTGATACTGGACAGTCTTTGTTTTATTCTCATCTAAAAATAGGGATGATAGCTCATACAATAGAGATTTCAAAGGTATTTTATTTTGAAACTCTACATCAGAATGTCCTGATTTTTTCTGAGTGACTAGGTGGGGTGTCCTGCTATCACCCTGGAGTGAGATGAGTCTTTGATACTAGACAGTTTTTGTTTTATTCTCATCTAAAAACAGGGATGATAGCTCATACAATAGAGATTTCAAAGGTATTTTATTTTGAAACTGTCCTTCAGAATGTCCTGATTCTCCCTGAGTGACTAGGTGGGGTGTCCTGCTATCACCCTGGAGTGAGATGAGTCTTTGATACTGGACAGTTTTTGTTGTATTCTCATCTAAACAGAGAGGGATGATAGCTCATATATGAGATTTCAAAGGTCTTTTATTTTGAAACTGTACATCAGAATGTCCTGATTTTTTCTGAGTGACTAGGTGGGGTGTCCTGCTATCACCCTGGAGTGAGATGAGTCTTTGATACTGGACAGTCTTTGTTTTATTCTCATCTAAAAATAGGGATGATAGCTCATACAATAGAGATTTCAAAGGTATTTTATTTTGAAACTCTAAATCAGAATGTCCTGATTTTTTCTGAGTGACTAGGTGGGGTGTCCTGCTATCACCCTGGAGTGAGATGAGTCTTTGATACTGGACAGTTTTTGTTTTATTCTCATCTAAAAACAGGGATGATAGCTCATACAATAGAGATTTCAAAGGTATTTTATTTTGAAACTCTACATCAGAATGTCCTGATTTTTTCTGAGTGACTAGATGGGGTGTCCTGCTATCACCCTGGAGTGAGATGCGTCTTTGATACTGGACAGTTTTTGTTTTATTCTCATCTAAAAACAGGGATGATAGCTCATACAATAGAGATTTCAAAGGTATTTTATTTTGAAACTGTACACCAGAATGTCCTGATTTTTTTCTGAGTGACTAGATGGGGTGTCCTGAAAACAGGGATGTTTCAACCCTGGAGTGAGATGAGTCTTTGATACTGGACAGTTTTAGTTTTATTCTCATCTAAACAGAGAGGGATGATAGCTCATATATGAGATTTCAAAGGTCTTTTATTTTGAAACTGTACACCAGAATGTCCTGATTTTTTCTGAGTGACTAGATGGGGTGTCCTGAAAACAGGGATGTTTCAACCCTGGAGTGAGATGAGTCTTTGATACTGGACAGTCTTTGTTTTATTCTCATCTAAAAACAGGGATGATAGCTCATACAATAGAGATTTCAAAGGTCTTTTATTTTGAAACTGTACTTCAGAATGTCCTGATTCTCCCTGAGTGACTAGGTGGGGAGTCCTGGTATCACCCTGGAGTGAGATGAGTCTTTGATATTGGACAGTATTTGTTTTATTCTCATCTAAAAACAGGGATGATAGCTCATGCAATAGAGATTTCAAAGGTATTTTATTTTGAAACTCTACATCAGAAAGTCCTGATTCTCCCTGAGTGACTAGGTGGGGTGTCCTGTTATCACCCTGAAGGGAAATGAGTATTTGATACTGGACAGTGTTTGTTTTATTCTTATCTAAATACAGAGATAGCTCATATATGAGACTTCAAAGGTATTTTATTTTGAAACTCTACATCAGAATGTCCTGATTTTTTCTGAGTGACTAGATGGGGTGTCCTGCAATCACCCTGGAGTGAGATGAGTCTTTGATACGGGACAGTTTTTGTTTAATTCTCATCTAAAAACAGAGATGATAGCTCATGCAATAGAGATTTCAAAGGTCTTTTATTTTGAAATTGTACTTCAGAATGTCCTGATTCTCCCTGAGTGACTAGGTGGGGTGTCCTGCTATCACCCTGGAGTGAGATGAGTCTTTGATACTGGACAGTTTTTGTTTTATTCTCATCTAAACAGAGAGGGATGATAGCTCATATATGAGATTTCAAAGGTCTTTTATTTTGAAACTGTACATCAGAATGTCCTGATTTTTTCTGAGTGACTAGGTGGGGTGTTCTGCTATCACCCTGGAGTTTGTTGAGTCTTTGATATTGGACAGTTATTGTTTTATTCTCATCTAAAAACAGGGATGATAGCTCATATATGAGACTTCAAAGGTATTTTATTTTGAAACTCTACAACAGAATGTCCTGTTATTTTCTGAGTGACTAGGTGGGGTGTCCTGCTATCACCCTGGAGTGAGATGAGTCTTTGATACTGGACAGTTTTTGTTTTATTCTCATCTAAAAACAGGGATGATAGCTCATACAATAGAGATTTCAAAGGTATTTTATTTTGAAACTGTCCTTCAGAATGTCCTGATTCTCCCTGAGAGACTAGGTGGGGTGTCCTGCTATCACCCTGGAGTGAGATGAGTCTTTGATACGGGACAGCTTTTGTTTTATTCTCATCTAAACAGAGAGGGATGATAGCTCATATATGAGATTTCAAAGGTCTTTTATTTTGAAACTGTACATCAGAATGTCCTGATTTTTTCTGAGTGACTAGGTGGGGTGTCCTGCTATCACCCTGGAGTGAGATGAGTCTTTGATATTGGACAGTTATTGTTTTATTCTCATCTAAAAACAGGGATGATAGCTCATATATGAGACTTCAAAGGTATTTTATTTTGAAACTGTACACCAGAATGTCCTGATTTTTTCTGAGTGACTAGATGGGGTGTCCTGCTATCACCCTGGAGTGAGATGAGTCTTTGATACTGGACAGTCGTTGTTTTATTCTCATCTAAAAACAGGGATGATAGCTCATACAATAGAGATTTCAAAGGTCTTTTATTTTGAAACTGTACTTCAGAATGTCCTGATTCTCCCTGAGTGACTAGGTGGGGAGTCCTGGTATCACCCTGGAGTGAGATGAGTCTTTGATATTGGACAGTATTTGTTTTATTCTCATCTAAAAACAGGGATGATAGCTCATGCAATAGAGATTTCAAAGGTATTTTATTTTGAAACTCTACATCAGAAAGTCCTGATTCTCCCTGAGTGACTAGGTGGGGTGTCCTGTTATCACCCTGAAGGGAAATGAGTATTTGATACTGGACAGTGTTTGTTTTATTCTTATCTAAATACAGAGATAGCTCATATATGAGACTTCAAAGGTATTTTATTTTGAAACTCTACATCAGAATGTCCTGATTTTTTCTGAGTGACTAGATGGGGTGTCCTGCTATCACCCTGGAGTGAGATGAGTCTTTGATACGGGACAGTTTTTGTTTTATTCTCATCTAAAAACAGGTATGATACTCATGCAATAGAGATGTCAAAGGTCTTTTATTTTGAAACTGTCCTTCAGAATGTCCTGATTCTCCCTGAGTGACTAGGTGGGGTGTCCTGCTATCACCCTGGAGTGAGATGAGTCTTTGATACTGGACAGTTTTTGTTTTATTCTCATCTAAACAGAGAGGGATGATAGCTCATATATGAGATTTCAAAGGTCTTTTTTTTTTAAACTGTACATCAGAATGTCCTGATTTTTTCTGAGTGACTAGGTGGGGTGTCCTGCTATCACCCTGGAGTTTGATGAGTCTTTGATATTGGACAGTTATTGTTTTATTTTCATCTAAAAACAGGGATGATAGCTCATATATGAGACTTCAAAGGTATTTTATTTTGAAACTGTACACCAGAATGTCCTGACTTTTTCTGAGTGACTAGATGGGGTGTCCTGAAAACAGGGATGTTTCAACCCTGGAGTGAGATGAGTCTTTGATACTGGACAGTCTTTGTTTTATTCTCATCTAAAAATAGGGATGATAGCTCATACAATAGAGATTTCAAAGGTATTTTATTTTGAAACTCTACATCAGAATGTCCTGTTATTTTCTGAGTGACTAGGTGGGGTGTCCTGCTATCACCCTGGAGTGAGATGAGTCTTTGATACTGGACAGTTTTTGTTTTATTCTCATCTAAAAACAGGGATGATAGCTCATACAATAGAGATTTCAAAGGTATTTTATTTTGAAACTGTCCTTCAGAATGTCCTGATTCTCCCTGAGTGACTAGGTGGGGTGTCCTGCTATCACCCTGGAGTGAGATGAGTCTTTGATACTGGACAGTTTTTGTTTTATTCTCATCTAAAAATAGGGATGATAGCTCATACAATAGAGATTTCAAAGGTATTTTATTTTGAAACTCTACATCAGAATGTCCTGTTATTTTCTGAGTGACTAGGTGGGGTGTCCTGCTATCACCCTGGAGTGAGATGAGTCTTTGATACTGGACAGTTTTTGTTTTATTCTCATCTAAAAACAGGGATGATAGCTCATACAATAGAGATTTCAAAGGTATTTTATTTTGAAACTGTCCTTCAGAATGTCCTGATTCTCCCTGAGTGACTAGGTGGGGTGTCCTGCTATCACCCTGGAGTGAGATGAGTCTTTGATACTGGACAGTTTTTGTTTTATTCTCATCTAAACAGAGAGGGATGATAGCTCATATATGAGATTTCAAAGGTATTTTATTTTGAAACTGTACATCAGAATGTCCTGATTTTTTCTGAGTGACTAGGTGGGGTGTCCTGCTATCACCCTGGAGTGAGATGAGTCTTTGATATTGGACAGTTATTGTTTTATTCTCATCTAAAAACAGGGATGATAGCTCATATATGAGACTTCAAAGGTATTTTATTTTGAAACTCTACATCAGAATGTCCTGATTTTTTCTGAGTGACTAGGTGGGGTGTCCTGCTATCACCCTGGAGTGAGATGAGTCTTTGATACTGGACAGTTTTTGTTTTATTCTCATCTAAAAACAGGGATGATAGCTCATACAATAGAGATTTCAAAGGTATTTTATTTTGAAACTCTACATCAGAATGTCCTGATTTTTTCTGAGTGACTAGATGGGGTGTCCTGCTATCACCCTGGAGTGAGATGAGTCTTTGATACGGGACAATTTTTGTTTTATTCTCATCTAAAAACAGGGATGATAGCTCATGCAATAGAGATTTCAAAGGTCTTTTATTTTGAAACTGTACTTCAGAATGTCCTGATTCTCCCTGAGTGACTAGGTGGGGAGTCCTGCTATCACCCTGGAGTGAGATGAGTCTTTGATACTGGACAGTTTTTGTTTTATTCTCATCTAAACAGAGAGGGATGATAGCTCATATATGAGATTTCAAAGGTATTTTATTTTGAAACTGTACATCAGAATGTCCTGATTTTTTCTGAGTGACTAGGTGGGGTGTCCTGCTATCACCCTGGAGTGAGATGAGTCTTTGATATTGGACAGTTATTGTTTTATTCTCATCTAAAAACAGGGATGATAGCTCATATATGAGACTTCAAAGGTATTTTATTTTGAAACTCTACATCAGAATGTCCTGATTTTTTCTGAGTGACTAGATGGGGTGTCCTGCTATCACCCTGAAGTGAGATGAGTCTTTGATACGGGACAGTTTTTGTTTAATTCTCATCTAAAAACAGGGATGATAGCTCATGCAATAGAGATTTCAAAGGTCTTTTATTTTGAAATTGTACTTCAGAATGTCCTGATTCTCCCTGAGTGACTAGGTGGGGTGTCCTGCTATCACCCTGGAGTGAGATGAGTCTTTGATACTGGACAGTTTTTGTTTTATTCTCATCTAAACAGAGAGGGATGATAGCTCATATATGAGATTTCAAAGGTCTTTTATTTTGAAACTGTACTTCAGAATGTCCTGATTCTCCCTGAGTGACTAGGTGGGGTGTCCTGCTATCACCCTGGAGTGAGATGAGTCTTTGATATTGGACAGTTATTGTTTTATTCTCAGCTAAAAACAGGGATGATAGCTCATATATGAGAATTCAAAGGTATTTTATTTTGAAACTGTACTTCAGAATGTCCTGATTCTCCCTGAGTGACTAGGTGGGGTGTCCTGTTATCACCCTGAAGGGAAATGAGTATTTGATACTGGACAGTGTTTGTTTTATTCTTATCTAAATACAGAGATAGCTCATATATGAGACTTCAAAGGTATTTTATTTTGAAACTGTACACCAGAATGTCCTGATTTTTTCTGAGTGACTAGATGGGGTGTCCTGCTATCACCCTGGAGTGAGATAAGTCTTTGATACTGGACAGTCTTTGTTTTATTCTCATCTAAAAATAGGGATGATAGCTCATACAATAGAGATTTCAAAGGTATTTTATTTTGAAACTCTACATCAGAATGTCCTGATTTTTTCTGAGTGACTAGATGGGGTGTCCTGCTATCACCCTGGTGTGAGATGAGTCTTTGATACTGGACAGTTTTTGTTTTATTCTCATCTAAAACAGGGATGATAGCTAATACAATAAAGACTTCACAAATATTTTATTTTGAAACTCTACATCACAATGTCCTGATTTTTTCTGAGTGACTAGATGGGGTGTCCTGCTATCACCATGGAGTTAGATGCATCTTTGATACTGGACAGTGTTTGTTTTATTCCCATCTAAAAACGGGGATGATAGCTCATATATGAGATTTCAAAGGTATTTTATTTTGAAACTCTACATCAGAATGTCCTGATTTTTTCTGAGTGACTAGGTGGGGTGTCCTGCTATCACCCTGGAGTGAGATGAGTCTTTGATACTGGACAGTGTTTGTTTTATTCCCATCTAAAAACAGGGATGATAGCTCATATATGAGATTTCAAAGGTATTTTATTTTGAAACTCTACATCAGAATGTCCTGATTTTTTCTGAGTGACTAGATGGGGTGTCCTGAAAACAGGGATGTTTCAACCCTGGAGTGAGATGAGTCTTTGATACTGGACAGTTTTTGTTTTATTCTCATCTAAACAGAGAGGGATGATAGCTCATATATGAGATTTCAAAGGTCTTTTATTTTGAAACTGTACATCAGAATGTCCTGATTTTTTCTGAGTGACTAGGTGGGGTGTCCTGCTATCACCCTGGAGTTTGATGAGTCTTTGATATTGGACAGTTATTGTTTTATTCTCATCTAAAAACAGGGATGATAGCTCATATATGAGACTTCAAAGGTATTTTATTTTGAAACTGTACACCAGAATGTCCGGATTTTTTCTGAGTGACTAGATGGGGTGTCTTGCTATCACCCTGGAGTGAGATAAGTCTTTGATACTGGACAGTCTTTGTTTTATTATCATCTAAATATAGGGATGATAGCTCATACAATAGAGATTTCAAAGGTATTTTATTTTGAAACTCTACATCAGAATGTCCTGATTTTTTCTGAGTGACTAGATGGGGTGTCCTGCTATCACCCTGGTGTGAGATGAGTCTTTGATACTGGACAGTCTTTGTTTTATTATCATCTAAAAATAGGGATGATAGCTCATACAATAGAGATTTCAAAGGTCTTTTATTTTGAAACTGTACTTCAGAATGTCCTGATTCTCCCTGAGTGACTAGGTGGGGTGTCCTGCTATCACCCTGGAGTGAGATGAGTCTTTGATACTGGACAGTCTTTGTTTTATTCTCATCTAAAAATAGGGATGATAGCTCATACAATAGAGATTTCAAAGGTATTTTATTTTGAAACTCTACATCAGAATGTCCTGTTATTTTCTGAGTGACTAGGTGGGGTGTCCTGCTATCACCCTGGAGTGAGATGAGTCTTTGATACTGGACAGTTTTTGTTTTATTGTCATCTAAAAACAGGGATGATAGCTCATACAATAGAGATTTCAAATGTATTTTATTTTGAAACTCTACATCAGAATGTCCTGATTTTTTCTGAGTGACTAGATGGGGTGTCCTGCTATCACCCTGGAGTGCGATGAGTCTTTGATACGGGACAGTTTTTGTTTTATTCTCATCTAAAAACAGGGATGATAGCTCATGCAATAGAGATTTCAAAGGTCTTTTAATTTGAAACTCTACATCAGAATGTCCTGATTTTTTCTGAGTGACTAGATGGGGTGTCTTGCTATCACCCTGGAGTGAGATGAGTCTTTGATACTGGACAGTTTTTGTTTTATTCTCATCTAAACAGAGAGGGATGATAGCTCATATATGAGATTTCAAAGGTCTTTTATTTTGAAACTGTACATCAGAATGTCCTGATTTTTTCTGAGTGACTAGATGGCGTGTCCTGCTATCACCCTGGAGTGAGATCAGTCTTTGATACTGGACAGTTTTTGGTTTATTCTCATCTAAACAGAGAGGGATGATAGCTCATATATGAGATTTCAAAGGTCTTTTATTTTGAAACTGTACACCAGAATGTCCTGATTTTTTCTGAGTGACTAGATGGGGTGTCCTGCTATCACCCTGGAGTGAGATGAGTCTTTGATACTGGACAGTCTTTGTTTTATTCTCATCTAAAAATAGGGATGATAGCTCATACAATAGAGATTTCAAAGGTATTTTATTTTGAAACTCTACATCAGAATGTCCTGTTATTTTCTGAGTGACTAGGTGGGGTGTCCTGCTATCACCCTGGAGTGAGATGAGTCTTTGATACTAGACAGTTTTTGTTTTATTCTCATCTAAAAACAGGGATGATAGCTCATACAATAGAGATTTCAAAGGTATTTAATTTTGAAACTGTACATCAGAAAGTCCTGATTCTCCCTGAGTGACTAGGTGGGGTGTCCTGTTATCACCCTGAAGGGAAATGAGTATTTGATACTGGACAGTGTTTGTTTTATTCTTATCTAAATACAGAGGGATGATAGCTCATATATGAGATTTCAAAGGTCTTTTATTTTGAAACTCTACATCAGAATGTCCTGATTCTCCCTGAGTGACTCGGTGGGGTGTCATGCAATCACCCTGGAGTGAGATGCGTCTTTGATACTGGACAGTCTTTGTTTTATTCTCATCTAAAAATAGGGATGATAGCTCATACAATAGAGATTTCAAAGGTATTTTATTTTGAAACTCTACATCAGAATGTCCTGATTTTTTCTGAGTGACTAGGTGGGGTGTCCTGCTATCACCCTGGAGTGAGATGAGTTTTTGATACTGGACAGTTATTGTTTTATTCTCATCTAAACAGAGAGGGATGATAGCTCATATATGAGACTTCAAAGGTATTTTATTTTGAAACTGTACACCAGAATGTCCTGATTTTTTCTGAGTGACTAGATGGGGTGTCCTGCTATCACCCTGGAGTGAGATGAGTCTTTGATACTGGACAGTGTTTGTTTTATTCTCATCTAAAAACAGGGATGATAGCTCATGCAATAGAGATTTCAAAGGTCTTTTATTTTGAAACTCTACATCAGAATGTCCTGATTCTCCCTGAGTGACTAGATGGGGTGTCCTGCTATCACCCTGGAGTGAGATGAGTCTTTGATACTGGACAGTTTTTGTTGTATTCTCATCTAAAAACAGGGATGATAGCTAATACAATAGAGACTTCAAAAATATTTTATTTTGAAACTCTACATCAGAATGTCCTGATTTTTTCTGAGTGACTAGATGGGATGTCCTGCTATCACCATGGAGTTAGATGAGTCTTTGATACTGGACAGTGTTTGTTTTATTCCCATCTAAAAACAGGGATGATAGCTCATATATGAGATTTCAAAGGTATTTTATTTTGAAACTGTACACCAGAATGTCCTGATTTTTTCTGAGTGACTAGATGGGGTGTCCTGCTATCACCCTGGAGTGAGATGAGTCTTTGATACTGGACAGTTTTTGTTTTATTCTCATCTAAAAATAGGGATGATAGCTCATATATGAGATTTCAAAGGTCTTTTATTTTGAAACTGTACATCAGAATGTCCTGATTTTTTCTGAGTGACTAGGTGGGGTGTCTTGCTATCACCCTGGAGTGAGATGAGTCTTTGATACTGGACAGTTTTTGTGTTATTCTCATCTAAACAGAGAGGGATGATAGCTCATATATGAGATTTCAAAGGTCTTTTATTTTGAAACTGTACATCAGAATGTCCTGATTTTTTCTGAGTGACTAGGTGGGGTGTCCTGCTATCACCCTGGAGTTTAATGAGTCTTATAATTGGACAGTTATTGTTTTATTCTCATCTAAAAACAGGGATGATATCTCATATATGAGACTTCAAAGGTATTTTATTTTGAAACTGTACACCAGAATGTCCTGATTTTTTCTGAGTGACTAGATGGGGTGTCCTGCTATCACCCTGGAGTGAGATGAGTCTTTGATACTGGACAGTGTTTGTTTTATTCTCATCTAAAAACAGGGATGATAGCTCATGCAATAGAGATTTCAAAGGTCTTTTATTTTGAAACTCTACATCAGAATGTCCTGATTTTTTCTGAGTGACTAGATGGGGTGTCCTGCTATCACCCTGAAGGGAAATGAGTATTTGATACTGGACAGTGTTTGTTTTATTCTTATCTAAATACAGAGGGATGATAGCTCATATATGAGATTTCAAAGGTCTTTTATTTTGAAACTCTACATCAGAATGTCCTGATTCTCCCTGAGTGACTAGGTGGGGTGTCATGCTATCACCCTGGAGTGAGATGAGTTTTTGATACTGGACAGTTATTGTTTTATTCTCATCTAAAAACAGGGATGATAGCTCATATATGAGATTTCAAAGGTATTTTATTTTGAAACTCTACATCAGAATGTCCTGATTTTTTCTGAGTGACTAGGTGGGGTGTCCTGCTATCACCATAGAGTTAGATGAGTCTTTGATACTGGACAGTGTTTGTTTTATTCCCATCTAAAAACAGGGATGATAGCTCATACAATAGAAATTTCAAAGGTATTTTATTTTGAAACTCTACATCAGAATGTCCTGATTTTTTCTGAGTGACTAGGTGGGGTGTCCTGCTATCACCCTGGAGTGAGATGAGTCTTTGATACTGGACAGTTTTTGTTTTATTCTCATCTAAAAACAGGGATGATAGCTCATACAATAGAGATTTCAAAGGTATTTTATTTTGAAACTCTACATCAGAATGTCCTTATTTTTTCTGAGTGACTAGAGGGGATGTCCTGCTATCACCATGGAGTTATATGAGTCTTTGATACTGGACAGTGTTTGATTTATTCCCATCTAAAAACAGGGATGATAGCTCATATATGAGACTTCAAAGGTATTTTATTTTGAAACTCTAAATCAGAATGTCCTGATTCTCCCTGAGTGACTAGGTGGGGTGTCCTGTTATCACCCTGGAGTGAGATCAGTCTTTGATACTTGAGAGTTTTTGTTTTATTCTCATCTAAACAGAGAGGGATTATAGCTCATATATGAGATTTCAAAGGTCTTTTATTTTGAAACTCTACATCAGAATGTCCTGATTCTCCCTGAGTGACTAGGTGGGGTGTCCTGCTATCACCCTGGAGTGAGATGAGTTTTTGATACTGGACAGTTATTGTTTTATTCTCATCTAAAAACAGGGATGATAGCTCATACAATAGAGATTTCAAAGGTCTTTTATTTTGAAACTGTACTTCAGAATGTCCTGATTCTCCCTGAGTGACTAGGTGGGGAGTCCTGCTATCACCCTGGAGTGAGATGAGTCTTTGATATTGGACTGTATTTGTTTTATTCTCATCTAAAAACAGGGATGATAGCTCATATATGAGATTTCAAAGGTATTTTATTTTGAAACTGTACACCAGAATGTCCTGATTTTTTCTGAGTGACTAGATGGGGTGTCCTGCTTTCACCCTGGAGTGAGAAGAGTCTTTGATACTGGACAGTCTTTGTTTTATTCTCATCTAAAAATAGGGATGATAGCTCATACAATAGAGATTTCAAAAGTATTTTATTTTGAAACTCTATATCAGAATATCCTGATTTTTTTCTGAGTGACTAGGTAGGGTGTCCTGCTATCACCCTGGAGTGAGATGAGTCTTTGATACTGTACAGTTTTTGTTTTATTCTCATCTAAACAGAGAGGGATGATAGCTCATATATGAGATTTCAAAGGTCTTTTATTTTGAAACTGTACTTCAGAATGTCCTGATTCTCCCTGAGTGACTAGGTGGGGAGTCCTGCTATCACCCTGGAGTGAGATGAGTCTTTGATATTGGACTGTATTTGTTTTATTCTCATCTAAAAACAGGGATGATAGCTCATGCAATAGAGATTTCAAAGGTCTTTTATTTTGAAACTCTACATCAGAAAGTCCTGATTCTCCCTGAGTGACTAGGTGGGGTGTCCTGTTATCACCCTGAAGGGAAATGAGTATTTGATACTGGACAGTGTTTGTTTTATTCTTATCTAAATACAGAGGGATGATAGCTCATATATGAGATTTCAAAGGTCTTTTATTTTGAAACTCTACATCAGAATGTCCTGATTCTCCCTGAGTGACTAGGTGGGGTGTCATGCTATCACCCTGGAGTGAGATGAGTTTTTGATACTGGACAGTTATTGTTTTATTCTCATCTAAAAACAGGGATGATAGCTCATATATGAGATTTCAAAGGTATTTTATTTTGAAACTGTACACCAGAATGTCCTGATTTTTTTCTGAGTGACTAGATGGGGTGTCCTGCTTTCACCCTGGAGTGAGAAGAGTCTTTGATACTGGACAGTCTTTGTTTTATTCTCATCTAAAAATAGGGATGATAGCTCATACAATAGAGATTTCAAAGGTATTTTATTTTGAAACTCTACATCAGAATGTCCTGATTTTTTCTGAGTGACTAGGTGGGGTGTCCTGCTATCACCATGGAGTTATATGAGTCTTTGATACTGGACAGTGTTTGTTTTATTCCCATCTAAAAACAGGGATGATAGCTCATATATGAGACTTCAAAGGTATTTTATTTTGAAACTCTAAATCAGAATGTCCTGATTCTCCCTGAATGACTAGGTGGGGTGTCCTGCTATCACCCTGGAGTGAGATGCGTATTTGATACTGGACAGTTTTTGTTTTATTCTCATCTAAAAATAGGGATGATAGCTCATACAATAGAGATTTCAAAGGTATTTTATTTTGAAACTCTACATCAGAATGTCCTGATTTTTTCTGAGTGACTAGGTGGGGTGTCCTGCTATCACCCTGGAGTTTGATGAGTCTTTGATATTGGACAGTTTTTGTTTTATTCTCATCTAAACAGAGAGGGATGATAGCTCATATATGAGATTTCAAAGGTATTTTATTTTGAAACTGTAGATCAGAATGTCCTGATTTTTTCTGAGTGACTAGGTGGCGTGTCCTGCTATCACCCTGGAGTGAGATCAGAGTTTGATACTTGAGAGTTTTTGTTTTATTCTCATCTAAACAGGGAGGGATTATAGCTCATATATGAGATTTCAAAGGTCTTTTATTTTGAAACTCTATATCAGAATGTCCTGATTCTCCCTAAGTGACTAGGTGGGGTGTCCTGCTATCACCCTGGAGTGAGATGCGTCTTTGATACTGGACAGTTTTTGTTTTATTCTCATCTAAAAACAGGGATGATAGCTCATACAATAGAGATTTCAAAGGTATTTTATTTTGAAACTCTACATCAGAATGTCCTGATTCTCCCTGAGTGACTAGGTGGGGTGTCATGCTATCACCCTGGAGTGAGATGAGTTTTTGATACTGGACAGTTATTGTTTTATTCTCATCTAAAAACAGGGATGATAGCTCATATATGAGATTTCAAAGGTATTTTATTTTGAAACTGTACACCAGAATGTCCTGATTTTTTCTGAGTGACTAGATGGGGTGTCCTGCTTTCACCCTGGAGTGAGATGCGTCTTTGATACTGGACAGTTTTTGTTTTATTCTCATCTAAAAACAGGGATGATAACTCATACAATAGAGATTTCAAAGGTATTTTATTTTGAAACTCTACATCAGAATGTCCTGATTTTTTCTGAGTGACTATGAGATTTCAAAGGTATTTTATTTTGAAACTGTACACCAGAATGTCATGATTTTTTCTGAGTGACTAGATGGGCTGTCCTGCTATCACCATGGAGTTAGATGAGTCTTTGATACTGGACAGTGTTTGTTTTATTCCCATCTAAAAACAGGGATGATAGCTCATATATGAGACTTCAAAGGTATTTTATTTTGAAACTCTAAATCAGAATGTCCTGATTCTCCCTGAATGACTAGGTGGGGTGTCCTGCTATCACCCTGGAGTGAGATGCGTATTTGATACTGGACAGTTTTTGTTTTATTCTCATCTAAAAACAGGGATGATAGCTCATACAATAGAGATTTCAAAGGTATTTTATTTTGAAACTCTACATCAGAATGTCCTGATTTTTTCTGAGTGACTAGATGGGGTGTCCTGCTATCACCATGGAGTTAGATGAGTCTTTGATACTGGACAGTGTTTGTTTTATTCCCATCTAAAAATAGGGATGATAGCTCATATATGAGACTTCAAAGGTATTTTATTTTGAAACTCTAAATCAGAATGTCCTGATTCTCCCTGAATGACTAGGTGGGGTGTCCTGCTATCACCCTGGAGTGAGATGCGTCTTTGATACTGGACAGTCTTTGTTTTATTCTCATCTAAAAATAGGGATGATAGCTCATACAATATAGATTTCAAAGGTATTTTATTTTGAAACTCTACATCAGAATGTCCTGATTTTTTCTGAGTGACTAGGTGGCGTGTCCTGCTATCACCCTGGAGTGAGATCAGTCTTTAATACTTGAGAGTTTTTGTTTTATGTTCATCTAAACAGAGAGGGATTATAGCTCATATATGAGATTTCAAAGGTCTTTTATTTTGAAACTCTACATCAGAATGTCCTGATTTTTTCTGAGTGACTAGATGGGGTGTCCTGCTATCACCCTGGAGTGAGATGAGTCTTTGATACGGGACAGTTTTTGTTTTATTCTCATCTAAAAACAGGGATGATAGCTCATGCAATAGAGATGTCAAAGGTCTTTTATTTTGAAACCGTCCTTCAGAATGTCCTGATTCTCCCTGAGTGACTAGGTGGGGTGTCCTGCTATCACCCTGGAGTGAGATGAGTCTTTGATACTGGACAGTTTTTGTTTTATTCTCATCTAAACAGAGAGGGATGATAGCTCATATATGAGATTTCAAAGGTATTTTATTTTGAAACTGTACACCAGAATGTCCTGATTTTTTCTGAGTGACTAGATGGGGTGTCCTGCTATCACCCTGGAGTGAGATGCGTCTTTGATACTGGACAGTTTTTGTTTTATTCTCATCTAAACAGAGAGGGATGATAGCTCATATATGAGATTTCAAAGGTATTTTATTTTGAAACTGTACACCAGAATGTCCTGATTTTTTCTGAGTGACTAGATGGGGTGTCCTGCTATCACCCTGGAGTGAGATGAGTCTTTGATACTGGACAGTTTTTGTTTTATTCTCATCTAAAAATAGGGATGATAGCTCATATATGAGATTTCAAAGGTCTTTTATTTTGAAACTGTACATCAGAATGTCCTGATTTTTTCTGAGTGACTAGATGGGGTGTCCTGCTATCACCATAGAGTTAGATGAGTCTTTGATACTGGACAGTGTTTGTTTTATTCCCATCTAAAAACAGGGATGATAGCTCATATATGAGACTTCAAAGATATTTTATTTTGAAACTCTAAATCAGAATGTCCTGATTCTCCCTGAATGACTAGGTGGGGTGTCCTGCTATCACCCTGGAGTTTGATGAGTCTTTGATATTGGACTGTATTTGTTTTATTCTCATCTAAAAACAGGGATGATAGCTCATGCAATAGAGATTTCAAAGGTCTTTTATTTTGAAACTCTACATCAGAAAGTCCTGATTCTCCCTGAGTGACTAGGTGGGGTGTCCTGTTATCACCCTGAAGGGAAATGAGTATTTGATACTGGACAGTGTTTGTTTTATTCTCATCTAAACAGAGAGGGATGATAGCTCATATATGAGATTTCAAAGGTCTTTTATTTTGAAACTGTACATCAGAATGTCCTGATTTTTTCTGAGTGACTAGGTGGGGTGTCCTGCTATCACCCTGGAGTTTGATGAGTCTTTGATATTGGACAGTTATTGTTTTATTCTCATCTAAAAACAGGGATGATAGCTCATACAATAGAGATTTCAAAGGTATTTTATTTTGAAACTCTACATCAGAATGTCCTTTTATTTTCTGAGTGACTAGGTGGGGTGTCCTGCTATCACCCTGGAGTGAGATGAGTCTTTGATACTGGACAGTTTTTGTTTTATTCTCATCTAAAAACAGGGATGATAGCTCATACAATAGAGATTTCAAAGGTATTTTATTTTGAAACTCTACATCAGAATGTCCTGATCTTTTCTGAGTGACTAGATGGGGTGTCCTGCTATCACCCTGGAGTGCGATGAGTCTTTGATACGGGACAGTTTTTGTTTTATTCTCATCTAAACAGAGAGGGATGATAGCTCATATATGAGATTTCAAAGGTCTTTTATTTTGAAACTGTACATCAGAATGTCCTGATTTTTTCTGAGTGACTAGGTGGCGTGTCCTGCGATCACCCTGGAGTGAGATCAGTCTTTGATACTGGACAGTTTTTGTTTTATTCTCATCTAAACAGAGAGGGATGATAGCTCATATATGAGATTTCAAAGGTCTTTTATTTTGAAACTGTACATCAGAATGTCCTGATTTTTTCTGAGTGACTAGGTGGGGTGTCCTGCTATCACCCTGGAGTTTGATGAGTCTTTGATATCGGACAGTTATTGTTTTATTCTCATCTAAAAACAGGGATGATAGCTCATATATGAGACTTCAAAGGTATTTTATTTTGAAACTGTACACCAGAATGTCCGGATTTTTTCTGAGTGACTAGATGGGGTGTCCTGCTATCACCCTGGAGTGAGATAAGTCTTTGATACGGGACAGTTTTTGTTTTATTCTCATCTAAAAACAGGGATGATAGCTCATACAATAGAGATTTCAAAGGTATTTTATTTTGAAACTCTACATCAGAATGTCCTGATTTTTTCTGAGTGACTAGATGGGGTGTCCTGCTATCACCATGGAGTTAGATGAGTCTTTGATACTGGACTGTATTTGTTTTATTCTCATCTAAAAACAGGGATGATAGCTCATGCAATAGAGATTTCAAAGGTCTTTTATTTTGAAACTCTACATCAGAAAGTCCTGATTCTCCCTGAGTGACTAGGTGGGGTGTCTTGTTATCACCCTGAAGGGAAATGAGTATTTGATACTGGACAGCGTTTGTTTTATTCTTATCTAAATACAGAGGGATGATAGCTCATATATGAGATTTCAAAGGTCTTTTATTTTGAAACTCTACATCAGAATGTCCTGATTCTCCCTGAGTGACTATGTGGGGTGTCATGCTATCACCCTGGAGTGAGATGAGTTTTTGATACTGGACAGTTATTGTTTTATTCTCATCTAAAAACAGGGATGATAGCTCATATATGAGATTTCAAAGGTATTTTATTTTGAAACTGTACACCAGAATGTCCTGATTTTTTCTGAGTGACTAGATGGGGTGTCCTGCTTTCACCCTGGAGTGAGAAGAGTCTTTGATACTGGACAGTCTTTGTTTTATTCTCATCTAAAAATAGGGATGATAGCTCATACAATAGAGATTTCAAAGGTATTTTATTTTGAAACTCTACATCAGAATGTCCTGATTTTTTCTGAGTGACTAGGTGGGGTGTCCTGCTATCACCATGGAGTTATATGAGTCTTCGATACTGGACAGTGTTTGTTTTATTCCCATCTAAAAACAGGGATGATAGCTCATATATGAGACTTCAAAGGTATTTTATTTTGAAACTCTAAATCAGAATGTCCTGATTCTCCCTGAGTGACTAGGTGGCGTGTCCTGCTATCACCCTGGAGTGAGATGCGTCTTTGATACTGGACAGTTTTTGTTTTATTCTCATCTAAAAACAGGGATGATAGCTAATACAATAAAGACTTCAAAAATATTTTATTTTGAAACTCTACATCAGAATGTCCTGATTTTTTCTGAGTGACTAGATGGGGTGTCCTGCTATCACCATGGAGTTAGATGAGTCTTTGATACTGGACAGTGTTTGTTTTATTCCCATCTAAAAACAGGAATGATAGCTCATATATGAGATTTCAAAGGTATTTTATTTTGAAACTCTAAATCAGAATGTCCTGATTTTTTCTGAGTGACTATGAGATTTCAAAGGTATTTTATTTTGAAACTGTACACCAGAATGTCATGATTTTTTCTGAGTGACTAGATGGGGTGTCCTGCTATCACCCTGGAGTGAGATGAGTCTTTGATACTGGACAGTGTTTGTTTTATTCTCATCTAAAAACAGGGATGATAGCTCATGCAATAGAGATTTCAAAGGTCTTTTATTTTGAAACTGTACATCAGAATGTCCTGATTCTCCCTGAGTGACTAGATGGGGTGTCCTGCTATCACCATGGAGTTAGATGAGTCTTTGATACTGGACAGTGTGTGTTTTATTCCCATCTAAAAACAGGGATGATAGCTCATACAATAGAGATTTCAAAGGTATTTTATTTTGAAACTCTACATCAGAATGTCCTGATTTTTTCTGAGTGACTATGTGGCGTGTCCTGCTATCACCCTGGAGTGAGATGAGTCTTTGATACTTGAGAGTTTTTGTTTTATTCTCATCTAAACAGAGAGGGATTATAGCTCATATATGAGATTTCAAAGGTCTTTTATTTTGAAACTCTACATCAGAATGTCCTGATTCTCCCTGAGTGACTAGGTGGGGAGTCCTGCTATCACCCTGGAGTGAGATCAGTCTTTGATCCTTGAGAGTTTTTTTTTTATGTTCATCTAAACAGATGAATCTCATATATGAGATTTCAAAGGTCTTTTATTTTGAAACTCTACATCAGAATGTCCTGATTTTTTCTGAGTGACTAGATGGGGTGTCCTGCTATCACCCTGGAGTGAGATGAGTCTTTGATAGGGGACAGTTTTTGTTTTATTCTCATCTAAAAACAGGGATGATAGCTCATGCAATAGAGATTTCAAAGGTATTTTATTTTGAAACCGTCCTTCAGAATGTCCTGATTCTCCCTGAGTGACTAGGTGGGGTGTCCTGCTATCACCCTGGAGTGAGATGAGTCTTTGATACTGGACAGTTTTTGTTTTATTCTCATCTAAACAGAGAGGGATGATAGCTCATATATGAGATTTCAAAGGTATTTTATTTTGAAACTGTACACCAGAATGTCCTGATTTTTTCTGAGTGACTAGATGGGGTGTCCTGCTATCACCCTGGAGTGAGATGCGTCTTTGATACTGGACAGTTTTTGTTTTATTCTCATCTAAAAACAGGGATGATAGCTCATACAATAGAGATTTCAAAGGTATTTTATTTTGAAACTCTACATCAGAATGTCCTGATTTTTTCTGAGTGACTAGATGGGGTGTCCTGCTATCACCCTGGAGTGAGATGAGTCTTTGATACGGGACAGTTTTTGTTTTATTCTCATCTAAAAACAGGGATGATAGCTCATGCAATAGAGATTTCAAAGGTCTTTTATTTTGAAACTGTCCTTCAGAATGTCCTGATTCTCCCTGAGTGACTAGGTGGGGTGTCCTGCTATCACCCTGGAGTGAGATGAGTCTTTGATATTGGACAGTTATTGTTTTATTCTCACCTAAAAACAGGGATGATAGCTCATATATGAGACTTCAAAGGTATTTTATTTTGAAACTGTACACCAGAATGTCCTGATTTTTTCTGAGTGACTAGATGGGGTGTCCTGCTATCACCCTGGAGTGAGATGAGTCTTTGATACTTGAGAGTTTTTGTTTTATTCTCATCTAAACAGAGAGGGATTATAGCTCATATATGAGATTTCAAAGGTCTTTTATTTTGAAACTCTACATCAGAATGTCCTGATTTTTTCTGAGTGACTAGATGGGGTGTCCTGCTATCACCCTGGAGTGAGATGAGTCTTTGATACTGGACAGTTTTTGTTTTATTCTCATCTAAAAATAGGGATGATAGCTCATATATGAGATTTCAAAGGTCTTTTATTTTGAAACTGTACATCAGAATGTCCTGATTCTCCCTGAATGACTAGGTGGGGTGTCCTGCTATCACCCTGGAGTTTGATGAGTCTTTGATATTGGACAGTTATTGTTTTATTCTCATCTAAAAACAGGGATGATAGCTCATATATGAGACTTCAAAGGTATTTTATTTTGAAACTCTACACCAGAATGTCCTGATTTTTACTGAGTGACTAGATGGGGTGTCCTGCTATCACCCTGGAGTGAGATGAGTCTTTGATACTGGACAGTGTTTGTTTTATTCCCATCTAAAAACAGGGATGATAGCTCATATATGAGATTTCAAAGGTATTTTATTTTGAAACTCTAAATCAGAATGTCCTGATTTTTTCTGAGTGACTAGGTGGGGTGTCCTGCTATCACCCTGGAGTGAGATGCGTCTTTGATACTGGACAGTCTTTGTTTTATTCTCATCTAAAAATAGGGATGATAGCTCATACAATATAGATTTCAAAGGTATTTTATTTTGAAACTCTACATCAGAATGTCCTGATTTTTTCTGAGTGACTAGGTGGGGTGTGCTGCTATCACCCTGGAGTGAGATGAGTCTTTGATACTGGACAGTTTTTGTTTTATTCTCATCTAAACAGAGAGGGATGATAGCTCATATATGAGATTTCAAAGGTCTTTTATTTTGAAACTCTACATCAGAATGTCCTGATTTTTTCTGAGTGACTAGATGGGGTGTCCTGCTATCACCCTGGAGTGAGATGAGTCTTTGATACGGGACAGTTTTTGTTTTATTCTCATCTAAAAACAGGGATGATAGCTCATGCAATAGAGATTTCAAAGGTCTTTTATTTTGAAACTGTACTTCAGAATGTCCTGATTCTCCCTGAGTGACTAGGTGGGGAGTCCTGCTATCACCCTGGAGTGAGATGAGTCTTTGATATTGGACTGTATTTGTTTTATTCTCATCTAAAAACAGGGATGATAGCTCATGCAATAGAGATTTCAAAGGTCTTTTATTTTGAAACTCTACATCAGAAAGTCCTGATTCTCCCTGAGTGACTAGGTGGGGTGTCCTGTTATCACCCTGAAGGGAAATGAGTATTTGATACTGGACAGTGTTTGTTTTATTCTCATCTAAACAGAGAGGGATGATAGCTCATATATGAGATTTCAAAGGTCTTTTATTTTGAAACTGTACATCAGAATGTCCTGATTTTTTCTGAGTGACTAGGTGGGGTGTCCTGCTATCACCCTGGAGTTTGATGAGTCTTTGATATTGGACAGTTATTGTTTTATTCTCATCTAAAAACAGGGATGATAGCTCATATATGAGAACTCAAAGGTATTTTATTTTGAAACTGTACACCAGAATGTCCTGATTTTTTCTGAGTGACTAGATGGGGTGTCCTGCTATCACCCTGGAGTGAGATGAGTCTTTGATACTGGACAGGGTTTGTTTTATTCTCATCTAAAAACAGGGATGATAGCTCATGCAATAGAGATTTCAAAGGTATTTTATTTTGAAACTCTACATCAGAATGTCCTGATTTTTTCTGAGTGACTAGGTGGGGTGTCCTGCTGTCACCCTGGAGTGAGATGAGTCTTTGATACTGGATAGTTTTTGTTTTATTCTCATCTAAAAAGAGAGGGATGATAGCTCATATATGAGATTTCAAAGGTCTTTTATTTTGAAACTCTACATCAGAATGTCCTGATTTTTTCTGAGTGACTAGGTGGGGTGTCCTGCTGTCACCCTGGAGTAAGATGAGTCTTTGATACTGGATAGTTTTTGTTTTATTCTCATCTAAAAAGAGAGGGATGATAGCTCATATATGAGATTTCAAAGGTCTTTTATTTTGAAACTCTACATCAGAATGTCCTGATTCTCCCTGAGTGACTAGGTGGGGTGTCATGCTATCACCCTGGAGTGAGATGCGTCTTTGATACTGGACAGTTTTTGTTTTATTCTCATCTAAACAGAGAGGGATTATATCTCATATATGAGATTTCAAAGGTCTTTTATTTTGAAACTCTACATCAGAATGTCCTGATTTTTTCTGAGTGACTAGATGGGGTGTCCTGCTATCACCCTGGAGTGAGATGAGTCTTTGATACGGGACAGTTTTTGTTTTATTGTCATCTAAAAACAGGGATGATAGCTCATGCAATAGAGATTTCAAAGGTCTTTTATTTTGAAACTGTACTTCAGAATGTCCTGATTCTCCCTGAGTGACTAGGTGGGGAGTCCTGCTATCACCCTGGAGTGAGATGAGTCTTTGATACTGGACAGTTTTTGTTTTATTCTCATCTAAAAACAGGGATGATAGCTCATACAATAGAGATTTCAAAGGTATTTTATTTTGAAACTCTACATCAGAATGTCCTGATTTTTTCTGAGTGACTAGATGGGGTGTCCTGCTATCACCCTGGAGTGAGATGCGTCTTTGATACTTGACAGTTTTTGATTTATTACCATCTAAAAACAGGGATGATAGCTCATACAATAGAGATTTCAAAGGTCTTTTATTTTGAAATTGTACTTCAGAATGTCCTGATTCTCCCTGAGTGACTAGGTGGGGTGTCCTGCTATCACCCTGGAGTGAGATGAGTCTTTGATACTGGACAGTTTGTGTTTCATTCTCATCTAAACAGAGAGGGATGATAGCTCATATATGAGATTTCAAAGGTCTTTTATTTTGAAACTGTACATCAGAATGTCCTGATTTTTTCTGAGTGACTAGGTGGGGAGTCCTGCTATCACCCTGGAGTTTGATGAGTCTTTGATACTGGACAGTTTTTGTTGTGAGATGAGTCTTCGATACTGGACAGTTTTTCTTTTATTCTCATCTAAACAGAGAGGGATGATAGCTCATATATGAGATTTCAAAGGTCTTTTATTTTGAAACTGTACATCAGAATGTCCTGATTTTTTCTGAGTGACTAGGTGGGGAGTCCTGCTATCACCCTGGAGTTTGATGAGTCTTTGATATTGGACAGTTATTGTTTTATTCTCATCTAAAAACAGGGATGATAGCTCATATATGAGACTTCAAAGGTATTTTATTTTGAAACTGTACACCAGAATGTCCTGATTTTTTCTGAGTGACTAGGTGGCGTGTCCTGCTATCACCCTGGAGTGAGATCAGTCTTTGATACTTGAGAGTTTTTGTTTTATTCTCATCTAAACAGAGAGGGATTATAGCTCATGTATGAGATTTCAAAGGTCTTTTATTTTGAAACTCTATATCAGAATGTCCTGATTCTCCCTGAGTGACTAGGTGGGGTGTCCTGCTATCACCCTGGAGAGAGATGAGTCTTTGATACTGGACAGTTTTTGTTTTATTCTCATCTAAAAACAGGGATGATAGCTCATACAATAGAGATTTCAAAGGTATTTTATTTTGAAACTCTATATCAGAATGTCCTGATTTTTTCTGAGTGACTAGATGGGGTGTCCTGCTATCACCCTGGAGTGAGATGAGTCTTTGATATTGGACAGTATTTGTTTTATTCTCATCTAAAAACAGGGATGATAGCTCATGCAATAGAGATTTCAAAAGTCTTTTATTTTGAAACAGAGAGGGATGATAGCTCATATATGAGATTTCAAAGGTCTTTTATTTTGAGACTGTACATCAGAATGTCCTGATTTTTTCTGAGTGACTAGGTGGGGTGTCCTGCTATCACCCTGGAGTTTGATGAGTCTTTGATATTGGACAGTTATTGTTTTATTCTCATCTAAAAACAGGGATGATAGCTCATATATGAGACTTCAAAGGTATTTTATTTTGAAACTGTACACCAGAATGTCCTGTTTTTTTCTGAGTGACTAGATGGGGTGTCCTGCTATCACCCTGGAGTGAGATGAGTCTTTGATACTGGACAGTCTTTGTTTTATTCTCATCTAAAAATAGGGATGATAGCTCATACAATAGAGATTTCAAAGGTATTTTATTTTGAAACTCTACATCAGAATCTCCTGATTTTTTCTGAGTGACTAGATGGGGTGTCCTGCTATCACCCTGGAGTGAGATGAGTCTTTGATACTGGACAGTCTTTGTTTTATTCTCATCTAAAAATAGGGATGATAGCTCATACAATAGAGATTTCAAAGGTCTTTTATTTTGAAACTCTACATCAGAATCTCCTGATTTTTTCTGAGTGACTAGATGGGGTGTCCTGCTATCACCCTGGAGTGAGATGAGTCTTTGATACTGGACAGTCTTTGTTTTATTCTCATCTAAAAATAGGGATGATAGCTCATACAATAGAGATTTCAAAGGTCTTTTATTTTGAAACTCTACATCAGAAAGTCCTGATTCTCCTTGAGTGACTAGGACCCTAACCCTAACCCTAACCCATTTCTTTAGGATGTTTAAATGTTTTATTCATGTTTCTAGGTTTTTTTCAGTGTAATCACGAGGCTCAGCAGAGTGCAATGACCTTTTATCACCCTGAAGGGAAATGAGTCTTTGATACTGGACAGTCTTTGTTTTATTCTCATCTAAAAATAGGGATGATAGCTCATACAATAGAGATTTCAAAGGTATTTTATTTTGAAACTCTACATCAGAATGTCCTGTTATTTTCTGAGTGACTAGGTGGGGTGTCCTGCTATCACCCTGGAGTGAGATTAGTCTTTGATACTGGACAGTTTTTGTTTTATTCTCATCTAAACAGAGAGGGATGATAGCTCATATATGAGATTTCAAAGGTCTTTTATTTTGAAACTGTACATCAGAATGTCCTGATTTTTTCTGAGTGACTAGGTGGGGTGTCCTGCTATCACCCTGGAGTGAGATGCGTCTTTGATACTGGACAGTCTTTGTTTTATTCTCATCTAAAAATAGGGATGATAGCTCATATATGAGACTTCAAAGGTATTTTATTTTGAAACTGTACACCTGAATGTCCTGTTTTTTTCTGAGTGACTAGATGGGGTGTCCTGCTATCACCCTGGAGTGAGATGAGTCTTTGATACAGGACAGTTTTTGTTTTATTCTCATCTAAAAACAGGGATGATAGCTCATGCAATAGAGATTTCAAAGGTCTTTTATTTTGAAACTGTACTTCAGAATGTCCTGATTCTCCCTGAGTGACTAGGTGGGGTGTCCTGCTATCACCCTGGAGTGAGATGAGTCTTTGATACTGGACAGTTTTTGTTTTATTCTCATCTAAACAGAGAGGGATGATAGCTCATATATGAGATTTCAAAGGTCTTTTATTTTGAAACTGTACATCAGAATGTCCTGATTTTTTCTGAGTGACTAGATGGGGTTTCCTGCTATCACCCTGGAGTGAGATGAGTCTTTGATACGGGACAGTTTTTGTTTTATTCTCATCTAAAAACAGGGATGATAGCTCATGCAATAGAGATTTCAAAGGTCTTTTATTTTGAAACTGTAGATCAGAATGTCCTGATTCTCCCTGAATGACTAGGTGGGGAGTCCTGCAATCACCCTGGAGGGAGATGAGTCTTTGATATTGGTCAGTATTTGTTTTATTCTCATCTAAAATCAGGGATGATAGCTCATGCAATAGAGATTTCAAAGGTCTTTTATTTTGAAACTCTACATCAGAATGTCCTGATTTTTTCTGAGTGACTAGATGGGGTGTCCTGCTATCACCATGGAGTTAGATGAGTCTTTGATACTGGACAGTGTTTGTTTTATTCCCATCTAAAAACAGGGATGATAGCTCATATATGAGACTTCAAAGGTATTTTATTTTGAAACTCAAAATCAGAATTTCTTGATTCTCCCTGAGTGACTAGGTGGGGTGTCCTGCTATCACCCTGGAGTGAGATGCGTCTTTGATACTGGACAGTTTTTGTTTTATTCTTATCTAAATACAGAGGGATGATAGCTCATATATGAGATTTCAAAGGTCTTTTATTTTGAAACTCTACATCAGAATGTCCTGATTCTCCCTGAGTGACTAGGTGGGGTGTCCTGCTATCACCCTGGAGTTTGATGAGTCTTTGATATTGGACAGTTATTGTTTTATTCTCATCTAAAAACAGGGATGATAGCTCATATATGAGATTTCAAAGGTATTTTATTTTGAAACTCTAAATCAGAATGTCCTGATTTTTTCTGAGTGACTAGGTGGGGTGTCCTGCTATCACCCTGGAGTGAGATGCGTCTTTGATACTGGACAGTCTTTGTTTTATTCTCATCTAAAAATAGGGATGATAGCTCATACAATAGAGATTTCAAAGGTATTTTATTTTGAAACTCTACATCAGAATGTCCTGATTGTCCCTGAGTGACTAGTTGGGGTTTCCTGCTATCACCCTGGAGTGAGATGAGTCTTTGATACTGGACAGTTTTTGTTTTATTCTCATCTAAACAGAGAGGGATGATAGCTCATATATGAGATTTCAAAGGTCTTTTATTTTGAAACTCTACATCAGAATGTCCTGATTTTTCTTCGGAGTGACTAGATGGGGTGTCCTGCTATCACCCTGGAGTGAGATAGGTCTTTGATACTGGACAGTGTTTGTTTTATTCTCATCTAAAAACAGGGATGATAGCTCATACAATAGATATTTAAAAGGTATTTTATTTTGAAACTGTACACCAGAATGTCCTGATTTTTTCTGAGTGACTAGATGGGATGTCCTGCTATCACCCTGGAGTGAGATGAGTCTTTGATACGGGACCGTTTTTGTTTTATTCTCATCTAAAAACAGGGATGATAGCTCATACAATAGAGATTTCAAAGGTATTTTATTTTGAAACTCTATATCAGAATGTCCTGATTTTTTCTGAGTGACTAGGTGGGGTGTCCTGCTTTCACCCTGGAGTGAGATGAGTCTTTGATACTGGACAGTCTTTGTTTTATTCTCATCTAAAAATAGGGATGATAGCTCATATAATAGAGATTTCAAAGGTCTTTTATTTTGAAACTGTACATCAGAAAGTCCTGATTCTCCCTGAGTGACTAGGTGGGGTGTCCTGTTATCACCCTGAAGGGAAATGAGTATTTGATACTCGACAGTGTTTGTTTTATTCTTATCTAAATACAGAGGGATGATAGCTCATATATGAGATTTCAAAGGTCTTTTATTTTGAAACTCTACATCAGAATGTCCTGATTCTCCTTGAGTGACTAGGTGGGTGGTCCTGCTATCACCCTGGAGTGAGATGCGTCTTTGATACTGGACAGTTTTTGTTTTATTCTTATCTAAATACAGAGGGATGATAGCTCATATATGAGATTTCAAAGGTCTTTTATTTTGAAACTCTACATCAGAATGTCCTGATTTTTTCTGAGTGACTAGATGGGGGTGTCCTGCTATCACCATGGAGTTAGATGAGTCTTTGATACTGGACAGTGTTTGTTTTATTCCCATCTAAAAACAGGGATGATAGCTCATATATGAGACTTCAAATGTATTTTATTTTGAAACTCTACATCAGAATGTCCTGATTCTCCCTGAGTGACTAGGTGGGGTGTCCTGCTATCACCCTGGAGTGAGATGAGTCTTTGATACTGGACAGTTTTTGTTTTATTCTCATCTAAACAGAGAGGGATGATAGCTCATATATGAGATTTCAAAGGTCTTTTATTTTGAAACTGTACATCAGAATGTCCTGATTTTTTCTGAGTGACTAGGTGGCGTGTCCTGCTATCACCCTGGAGTGAGATCAGTCTTTGTTTAGATGAGAATAAAACAAAAACTCTCAAGTATCAGAGAGGGATTATAGCTCATATATGAGATTTCAAAGGTCTTTTATTTTGAAACTGTACTTCAGAATGTCCTGATTCTCCCTGAGTGACTAGGTGGGGTGTCCTGCTATCACCCTGGAGTGAGATGAGTCTTTGATACTGGACAGTTATTGTTTTATTCTCATCTAAAAACAGGGATGATAGCTCATACAATAGAGATTTCAAAGGTCTTTTATTTTGAAACTGTACATCAGAAAGTCCTGATTCTCCCTGAGTGACTAGGTGGGGTGTCCTGTTATCACCCTGAAGGGAAATGAGTATTTGATACTCGACAGTGTTTGTTTTATTCTCATCTAAAAAATGGGATGATAGCTCATATATGAGATTTCAAAGGTCTTTTATTTTGAAACTGTACATCAGAATGTCCTGATTTTTTCTGAGTGACTAGGTGGCGTGTCCTGCTATCACCATGGAGTTAGATGAGTCTTTGATACTGGACAGTTTTTGTTTTATTCTTATCTAAATACAGAGGGATGATAGCTCATATATGAGATTTCAAAGGTCTTTTATTTTGAAACTCTACATCAGAATGTCCTGATTCTCCCTGAGTGACTAGGTGGGGTGTCATGCAATCACCCTGGAGTGAGATGAGTTTGTGATACTTCACAGTTATTGTTTTATTCTCATCTAAAAAATGGGATGATAGCTCATACAAGAGAGATTTCAAAGGTATTTTATTTTGAAACTCTACATCAGAATGTCCTGATTTTTTCTGAGTGACTAGATGGGGTGTCCTGCTATCACCCTGGAGTGAGATGCGTCTTTGATACTGGACAGTTTTTGTTTTATTCTCATCTAAAGACAGGGATGATAGCTCATACAATAGAGATTTCAAAGGTATTTTATTTTGAAACTCTACATCAGAATGTCCTGATTTTTTCTGAGTGACTAGATGGGGTGTCCTGCTATCACCCTGGAGTGAGATGAGTCTTTGATACGGGACAGTTTTTGTTTTATTCTCATCTAAAAACAGGGATGATAGCTCATGCAATAGAGATTTCAAAGGTCTTTTATTTTGAAACTGTACTTCAGAATGTCCTGATTCTCCCTGAGTGACTAGGTGGGGTGTCCTGCTATCACCCTGGAGTGAGATGAGTCTTTGATACTGGACAGTTTTTGTTTTATTCTCATCTACAAATAGGGATGATAGCTCATATATGAGATTTCAAAGGTCTTTTATTTTGAAACTGTACATCAGAATGTCCTGATTTTTTCTGAGTGACTAGGTGGGGTGTCCTGCTATCACCCTGGAGTTTGATGAGTCTTTGATATTGGACAGTTATTGTTTTATTCTCATCTAAAAACAGGGATGATAGCTCATATATGAGACTTCAAAGGTATTTTATTTTGAAACTGTACACCAGAATGTCCTGATTTTTTCTGAGTGACTAGATGGGGTGTCCTGCTTTCACCCTGGAGTGAGATGCGTCTTTGATACTGGACAGTTTTTGTTTTATTCTCATCTAAAAACAGGGATGATAGCTCATACAATAGAGATTTCAAAGGTATTTTATTTTGAAACTCTACATCAGAATGTCCTGATTTTTTCTGAGTGACTAGATGGGGTGTCCTGCTATCACCCTGGAGTGAGATGAGTCTTTGATACTGGACAGTTTTTGTTTTATTCTCATCTAAAAACAGGGATGATACCTAATACAATGGAGACTTCAAAAATATTTTATTTTGAAACTCTACATCAGAAGGTCCTGATTTTTTCTGAGTGACTAGGTGGGGTGTCCTGCTATCACCATGGAGTTAGATGAGTCTTTGATACTGGACAGTGTTTGTTTTATTCCCATCTAAAAACAGGGATGATAGCTCATATATGAGATTTCAAAGGTATTTTATTTTGAAACTCTACATCAGAATGTCCTGATTTTTTTCTGAGTGACTAGGTGGGGTGTCCTGCTATCACCCTGGAGTGAGATGAGTCTTTGATACTGGACAGTTTTTGTTTTATTCTCATCTAAACAGAGAGGGATGATAGCTCATATATGAGATTTCAAAGGTCTTTTATTTTGAAACTCTACATCAGAATGTCCTGATTCTCCCTGAGTGACTAGGTGGGGTGTCCTGCTATCACCCTGGAGTGAGATGAGTCTTTGATACTGGACAGTTTTTGTTTTATTCTCATCTAAAAACAGGGATGATAGCTCATACAATAGAGATTTCAAAGGTATTTTATTTTGAAACTCTACATCAGAATGTCCTGATTTTTTCTGGGTGACTAGATGGGGTGTCCTGCTATCACCCTGGAGTGAGATGAGTCTTTGATACTGGACAGTTTTTGTTTTATTCTCATCTAAAAACAGGGATGATAGCTCATACAATAGAGATTTCAAAGGTATTTTATTTTGAAACTCTACATCAGAATGTCCTGATTCTCCCTGAGTGACTAGGTGGGGTGTCCTGCTATCACCCTGGAGTGAGATGAGTCTTTGATACTGGACAGTTTTTGTTTTATTCTCATCTAAACAGAGAGGGATGATAGCTCATATATGAGATTTCAAAGGTCTTTTATTTTGAAACTGTACATCAGAATGTCCTGATTTTTTCTGAGTGACTAGGTGGCGTGTCCTGCTATCACCCTGGAGTGAGATCAGTCTTTGATACTTGAGAGTTTTTGTTTTATTCTCATCTAAACAGAGAGGGATTATAGCTCATATATGAGATTTCAAAGGTCTTTTATTTTGAAACTCTACATCAGAATGTCCTGATTCTCCCTGAGTGACTAGGTGGGGTGTCCTGCTATCACCCTGGAGTTTGATGAGTCTTTGACATTGGACAGTTATTGTTTTATTCTCATCTAAAAACAGGGATGATAGCTCATATATGAGACTTCAAAGGTATTTTATTTTGAAACTGTACACCAGAATGTCCTGATTTTTTCTGAGTGACTAGATGGGGTGTCCTGCTTTCACCCTGGAGTGAGATGAGTCTTTGATACTGGACAGTCTTTGTTTTATTCTCATCTAAAAATAGGGATGATAGCTCATATATGAGACTTCAAAGGTATTTTATTTTGAAACTGTACACCAGAATGTCCTGATTTTTTCTGAGTGACTAGATGGGGTGTCCTGCTTTCACCCTGGAGTGAGATTAGTCTTTGATACTGGACAGTTATTGTTTTATTCTCATCTAAAAAATGGGATGATAGCTCATATATGAGATTTCAAAGGTCTTTTATTTTGAAACTCTACATCAGAATGTCCTGATTTTTTCTGAGTGACTAGATGGGGTGTCCTGCTATCACCATGGAGTTAGATGAGTCTTTGATACTGGACATTGTTTGTTTTATTCCCATCTAAAAACAGGGATGATAGCTCATATATGAGATTTCAAAGGTATTTTATTTTGAAACTCTACATCAGAATGTCCTGATTTTTTCTGAGTGACTAGGTGGGGTGTCCTGCTATCACCCTGGAGTAAGATGAGTCTTTGATACTGGACAGTTTTTGTTTTATTCTCATCTAAACAGAGAGGGATGATAGCTCATATATGAGATTTCAAAGGTCTTTTATTTTGAAACTGTACATCAGAATGTCCTGATTTTTTCTGAGTGACTAGGTGGCGTGTCCTGCTATCACCCTGGAGTGAGATCAGTCTTTGATACTTGAGAGTTTTTGTTTTATTCTCATCTAAACAGAGAGGGATTATAGCTCATATATGATATTTCAAAGGTCTTTTATTTTGAAACTCTACATCAGAATGTCCTGATTCTCCCTGAGTGACTAGGTGGGGTGTCCTGCTATCACCCTGGAGTGAGATGCGTCTTTGATACTAGACAGTTTTTGTTTTATTCTCATCTAAAAACAGGGATCATAGCTCATACAATAGAGATTTCAAAGGTCTTTTATTTTGAAACTGTACATCAGAATGTCCTGATTTTTTCTGAGTGACTAGGTGGCGTGTCCTGCTATCACCCTGGAGTGAGATCAGTCTTTGATACTTGAGAGTTTTTGTTTTATTCTCATCTAAACAGAGAGGGATTATAGCTCATATGTGATATTTCAAAGGTCTTTTATTTTGAAACTCTACATCAGAATGTCCTGATTCTCCCTGAGTGACTAGGTGGGGTGTCCTGCTATCACCCTGGAGTGAGATGCGTCTTTGATACTAGACAGTTTTTGTTTTATTCTCATCTAAAAACAGGGATCATAGCTCATACAATAGAGATTTCAAAGGTATTTTATTTTGAAACTCTACATCAGAATGTCCTGATTTTTTCTGAGTGACTAGATGGGGTGTCCTGCTATCACCCTGGAGTGAGATGAGTCTTTGATATTGGACGGTTATTGTTTTATTCTCATCTAAAAACAGGGATGATAGCTCATATATGAGACTTCAAAGGTATTTTATTTTGAAACTGTACACCAGAATGTCCTGATTTTTTCTGAGTGACTAGATGGGGTGTCCTGCTTTCACCCTGGAGTGAGATGAGTCTTTGATACTGGACAGTCTTTGTTTTATTCTCATCTAAAAATAGGGATGATAGCTCATACAATAGAGATTTCAAAGGTATTTTATTTTGAAACTCTACATCAGAATCTCCTGATTTTTTCTGAGTGACTAGGTGGGGTGTCCTGCTATCACCCTGGAGTGAGATGAGTCTTTGATACTGGATAGTTTTTGTTTTATTCTCATCTAAAAACAGGGATGATAGCTCATACAATAGAGATTTCAAAGGTATTTTATTTTGAAACTCTACATCAGAATGTCCTGATTTTTTCTGGGTGACTAGATGGGGTGTCCTGCTATCACCCTGGAGTGAGATCAGTCTTTGATACTTGAGAGTTTTTGTTTTATTGTCATCTAAACAGAGAGGGATTATAGCTCATATATGAGATTTCAAAGGTCTTTTATTGTGAAACTCTACATCAGAATGTCCTGATTCTCCCTGAGTGACTAGGTGGGGTGTCCTGCTATCACCCTGGAGTGAGATGCGTCTTTGATACTGGACAGTTTTTGTTTTATGCTCATCTAAAAACAGGGATGATAGCTCATACAATAGAGATTTCAAAGGTCTTTTATTTTGAAACTCTACTTCAGAATGTCCTGATTCTCCCTGAGTGACTAGGTGGGGTGTCCTGCTATCACCCTGGAGTGAGATGAGTCTTTGATACTGGACAGTTTTTGTTTTATTCTCATCTAAAAACAGGGATGATAGCTCATATATGAGATTTCAAAGGTCTTTTATTTTGAAACTCTACATCAGAATGTCCTGATTTTTTCTGAGTGACTAGGTGGGGTGTCCTGCTATCACCCTGTAGTTTGATGAGTCTTTGATATTGGACGGTTATTGTTTTATTCTCATCTAAAAACAGGGATGATAGCTCATACAATAGAGATTTCAAAGGTATTTTATTTTGAAACTCTACATCAGAATGTCCTGATTTTTTCTGAGTGACTAGGTGGCGTGTCCTGCTATCACCCTGGAGTGAGATGAGTCTTTGATATTGGACGGTTATTGTTTTATTCTCATCTAAAAACAGGGATGATAGCTCATATATGAGACTTCAAAGGTATTTTATTTTGAAACTGTACACCAGAATGTCCTGATTTTTTCTGAGTGACTAGATGGGGTGTCCTGCTTTCACCCTGGAGTGAGATGAGTCTTTGATACTGGACAGTCTTTGTTTTATTCTCATCTAAAAATAGGGATGATAGCTCATACAATAGAGATTTCAAAGGTATTTTATTTTGAAACTCTACATCAGAATGTCCTGATTTTTTCTGGGTGACTAGATGGGGTGTCCTGCTATCACCCTGGAGTGAGATCAGTCTTTGATACTTGAGAGTTTTTGTTTTATTGTCATCTAAACAGAGAGGGATTATAGCTCATATATGAGATTTCAAAGGTCTTTTATTGTGAAACTCTACATCAGAATGTCCTGATTCTCCCTGAGTGACTAGGTGGGGTGTCCTGCTATCACCCTGGAGTGAGATGCGTCTTTGATACTGGACAGTTTTTGTTTTATGCTCATCTAAAAACAGGGATGATAGCTCATACAATAGAGATTTCAAAGGTCTTTTATTTTGAAACTCTACTTCAGAATGTCCTGATTCTCCCTGAGTGACTAGGTGGGGTGTCCTGCTATCACCCTGGAGTGAGATGAGTCTTTGATACTGGACAGTTTTTGTTTTATTCTCATCTAAAAACAGGGATGATAGCTCATATATGAGATTTCAAAGGTCTTTTATTTTGAAACTCTACATCAGAATGTCCTGATTTTTTCTGAGTGACTAGGTGGGGTGTCCTGCTATCACCCTGTAGTTTGATGAGTCTTTGATATTGGACGGTTATTGTTTTATTCTCATCTAAAAACAGGGATGATAGCTCATACAATAGAGATTTCAAAGGTATTTTATTTTGAAACTCTACATCAGAATGTCCTGATTTTTTCTGAGTGACTAGATGGGGTCTCCTGCTATCACCCTGGAGTGAGATGAGTATTTGATACTGGACAATTTTTGTTTTATTCTCATCTAAAAACAGGGATGATAGCTCATGCAATAGAGATTTCAAAGGTCTTTTATTTTGAAACTGTACTTCAGAATGTCCTGATTCTCCCTGAGTGACTAGGTGGGGTGTCCTGCTATCACCCTGGAGTGAGATGAGTCTTTGATACTGGACAGTTTTTGTTTTATTCTCATCTAAAAACAGGGATGATAGCTCATACAATAGAGATTTCAAAGGTCTTTTATTTTGAAACGGTACATCAGAATGTCCTGATTTTTTCTGAGTGACTAGATGGCGTGTCCTGCTATCACCCTGGAGTGAGATCAGTCTTTGATACTTGAGAGTTTTTGTTTTATTCTCATCTAAACAGAGAGGGATTATAGCTCATATATGAGATTTCAAAGGTCTTTTATTTTGAAACTGTACACCAGAATGTCCTGATTTTTTCTGAGTGACTAGATGGGGTGTCCTGCTTTCACCCTGGAGTGAGATGAGTCTTTGATACTGGACAGTCTTTGTTTTATTCTCATCTAAAAGAGGGATGATAGCTCATACAATAGAGATTTCAAAGGTCTTTTATTTTGAAACTGTCCTTCAGAATGTCCTGATTCTCCCTGAGTGACTAGGTGGGGTGTCCTGCTATCACCCTGGAGTGAGATGAGTCTTTGATACTGGACAGTTTTTGTTTTATTCTCATCTAAAAATAGGGATGATAGCTCATATATGAGATTTCAAAGGTCTTTTATTTTGAAACTCTACATCAGAATGTCCTGATTTTTTCTGAGTGACTAGGTGGGGTGTCCTGCTATCACCCTGGAGTTTGATGAGTCTTTGACATTGGACAGTTATTGTTTTATTCTCATCTAAAAACAGGGATGATAGCTCATACAATAGAGATTTCAAAGGTCTTTTATTTTGAAACTGTCCTTCAGAATGTCCTGATTCTCCCTGAGTGACTAGGTGGGGTGTCCTGCTATCACCCTGGAGTGAGATGAGTCTTTGATACTGGACAGTGTTTGTTTTATTCTCATCTAAAAATAGGGATGATAGCTCATATATGAGACTTCAAAGGTATTTTATTTTGAAACTGTACACCAGAATGTCCTGATTTTTTCTGAGTGACTAGATGGGGTGTCCTGCTTTCACCCTGGAGTGAGATGGGTCTTTGATACTGGACAGTTATTGTTTTATTATCATCTAAAAAATGGGATGATAGCTCATATATGAGATTTCAAAGGTCTTTTATTTTGAAACTCTACATCAGAATGTCCTGATTTTTTCTGAGTGACTAGATGGGGTGTCCTGCTATCACCATGGAGTTAGATGAGTCTTTGATACTGGACAGTGTTTGTTTTATTCCCATCTAAAAACAGGGATGATAGCTCATATATGAGACTTCAAAGGTATTTTATTTTGAAACTCTAAATCAGAATTTCCTGATTCTCCCTGAGTGACTAGGTGGGGTGTCCTGCTATCACCCTGGAGTGAGATGCGTCTTTGATACTGGACAGTTTTTGTTTTATTCTTATCTAAATACAGAGGGATGATAGCTCATATATGAGATTTCAAAGGTCTTTTATTTTGAAACTCTACATCAGAATGTCCTGATTCTCCCTGAGTGACTAGGTGGGGTGTCATGCTATCACCCTGGAGTGAGATGAGTTTGTGATACTTCACAGTTATTGTTTTATTCTCATCTAAAAAATGGGATGATAGCTCATATATGAGAATTCAAAGGTATTTTATTTTGAAACTGTACATCAGAATGTCCTGATTTTTTCTGAGTGACTAGATGGGGTGTCCTGCTATCACCCTGGAGTGAGATGAGTCTTTGATACTGGAGAGTTTTTGTTTTATTCTCATCTAAACAGAGAGGGATGATAGCTCATATATGAGATTTCAAAGGTCTTTTATTTTGAAACTCTACATCAGAATGTCCTGATTTTTTCTGAGTGACTAGATGGGGGTGTCCTGCTATCACCATGGAGTTAGATGAGTCTTTGATACTGGACAGTGTTTGTTTTATTCCCATCTAAAAACAGGGATGATAGCTCATATATGAGACTTCAAATGTATTTTATTTTGAAACTCTACATCAGAATGTCCTGATTCTCCCTGAGTGACTAGGTGGGGTGTCCTGCTATCACCCTGGAGTGAGATGAGTCTTTTATACTGGACAGTTTTTGTTTTATTCTCATCTAAAAACAGGGATGATAGCTCATACAATAGAGATTTCAAAGGTATTTTATTTTGAAACTCTACATCAGAATGTCCTGATTTTTTCTGGGTGACTAGATGGGGTGTCCTGCTATCACCCTGGAGTGAGATGAGTCTTTGATACTGGACAGTTTTTGTTTTATTCTCATCTAAAAACAGGGATGATAGCTCATACACTAGAGATTTCAAAGGTCTTTTATTTTGAAACTGTACATCAGAATGTCCTGATTTTTTCTGAGTGACTAGATGGCGTGTCCTGCTATCACCCTGGAGTGAGATCAGTCTTTGATACTTGAGAGTTTTTGTTTTATTCTCATCTAAACAGAGAGGGATTATAGCTCATATATGAGATTTCAAAGGTCTTTTATTTTGAAACTCTACATCAGAATGTCCTGATTCTCCCTGAGTGACTAGGTGGGGTGTCCTGCTATCACCATGGAGTTAGATGAGTCTTTGATACTGGACAGTGTTTGTTTTATTCCCATCTAAAAACAGGGATGATAGCTCATATATGAGATTTCAAAGGTCTTTTATTTTGAAACTCTACATCAGAATGTCCTGATTTTTTCTGAGTGACTAGATGGGGTGTCCTGCTATCACCATGGAGTTAGATGAGTCTTTGATACTGGACAGTGTTTGTTTTATTCCCATCTAAAAACAGGGATGATAGCTCATATATGAGATTTCAAAGGTATTTTATTTTGAAACTCTACATCAGAATGTCCTGATTTTTTCTGAGTGACTAGGTGGGGTGTCCTGCTATCACCCTGGAGTGAGATGAGTCTTTGATACTGGATAGTTTTTGTTTTATTCTCATCTAAAAACAGGGATGATAGCTCATACAATAGAGATTTCAAAGGTATTTTATTTTGAAACTCTACATCAGAATGTCCTGATTTTTTCTGAGTGACTAGATGGGGTCTCCTGCTATCACCCTGGAGTGAGATGAGTCTTTGATACTGGACAGTTTTTGTTTTATTCTCATCTAAAAACAGGGATGATAGCTCATACAATAGAGATTTCAAAGGTCTTTTATTTTGAAACTGTACATCAGAATGTCCTGATTTTTTCTGAGTGACTAGGTGGCGTGTCCTGCTATCACCCTGGAGTGAGATCAGTCTTTGATACTTGAGAGTTTTTGTTTTATTCTCATCTAAACAGAGAGGGATTATAGCTCATATATGAGATTTCAAAGGTCTTTTATTTTGAAACTCTACATCAGAATGTCCTGATTCTCCCTGAGTGACTAGGTGGGGTGTCCTGCTATCACCCTGGAGTGAGATGCGTCTTTGATACTGGACAGTTTTTGTTTTATGCTCATCTAAAAACAGGGATGATAGCTCATACAATAGAGATTTCAAAGGTCTTTTATTTTGAAACTGTCCTTCAGAATGTCCTGATTCTCCCTGAGTGACTAGGTGGGGTGTCCTGCTATCACCCTGGAGTGAGATGAGTCTTTGATACTGGACAGTGTTTGTTTTATTCCCATCTAAAAACAGGGATGATAGCTCATATATGAGACTTCAAAGGTATTTTATTTTGAAACTCTAAATCAGAATTTCCTGATTCTCCCTGAGTGACTAGGTGGGGTGTCCTGCTATCACCATGGAGTTAGATGAGTCTTTGATACTGGACAGTGTTTGTTTTATTCCCATCTAAAAACAGGGATCATAGCTCATACAATAGAGATTTCAAAGGTCTTTTATTTTGAAACTCTACATCAGAATGTCCTGATTCTCCCAGAGTGACTAGATGGGGTGTCCTGCTATCACCCTGGAGTGAGATGAGTCTTTGATACTGGACAGTTTTTGTTTTATTCTCATCTAAAAACAGGGATGATAGCTAATACAATGGAGACTTCAAAAATATTTTATTTTGAAACTCTACATCAGAATGTCCTGATTATTTCTGAGTGACTAGATGGGGTGTCCTGCTATCACCATGGAGTGAGATGAGTCTTTGATACTGGACAGTGTTTGTTTTATTCCCATCTAAAAACAGGGATGATAGCTCATATATGAGGTTTCAAAGGTATTTTATTTTGAAACTCTACATCAGAATGTCCTGATTTTTTCTGAGTGACTAGATGGGGTGTCCTGCTATCACCATGGAGTTAGATGAGTCTTTGATACTGGACAGTGTTTGTTTTATTCCCATCTAAAAACAGGGATGATAGCTCATATATGAGACTTCAAAGGTATTTTATTTTGAAACTCTAAATCAGAATTTCCTGATTCTCCCTGAGTGACTAGGTGGGGTGTCCTGCTATCACCCTGGAGTGAGATGCGTCTTTGATACTGGACAGTTTTTGTTTTATTCTTATCTAAATACAGAGGGATGATAGCTCATATATGAGATTTCAAAGGTCTTTTATTTTGAAACTCTACATCAGAATGTCCTGATTCTCCCTGAGTGACTAGGTGGGGTGTCATGCTATCACCCTGGAGTGAGATGAGTTTGTGATACTTCACAGTTATTGTTTTATTCTCATCTAAAAAATGGGATGATAGCTCATATATGAGACTTCAAATGTATTTTATTTTGAAACTCTACATCAGAATGTCCTGATTCTCCCTGAGTGACTAGGTGGGGTGTCCTGCTATCACCCTGGAGTGAGATGCGTCTTTGATACTGGACAGTTTTTGTTTTATTCTCATCTAAACAGAGAGGGATGATAGCTCATATATGAGATTTCAAAGGTCTTTTATTTTGAAACTGTACATCAGAATGTCCTGATTTTTTCTGAGTGACTAGGTGGCGTGTCCTGCTATCACCCTGGAGTGAGATTAGTCTTTGATACTTGAGAGTTTTTGTTTTATTCTCATCTAAACAGAGAGGGATTATAGCTCATATATGAGATTTCAAAGGTCTTTTATTTTGAAACTCTACATCAGAATGTCCTGATTCTCCCTGAGTGACTAGGTGGGGTGTCCTGCTATCACCCTGGAGTGAGATGCGTCTTTGATACTAGACAGTTTTTGTTTTATTCTCATCTAAAAACAGGGATCATAGCTCATACAATAGAGATTTCAAAGGTATTTTATTTTGAAACTCTACATCAGAATGTCCTGATTTTTTCTGAGTGACTAGATGGGGTGTCCTGCTATCACCCTGGAGTGAGATGAGTCTTTGATATTGGACGGTTATTGTTTTATTCTCATCTAAAAACAGGGATGATAGCTCATATATGAGACTTCAAAGGTATTTTATTTTGAAACTGTACACCAGAATGTCCTGATTTTTTCTGAGTGACTAGATGGGGTGTCCTGCTTTCACCCTGGAGTGAGATGAGTCTTTGATACTGGACAGTCTTTGTTTTATTCTCATCTAAAAATAGGGATGATAGCTCATACAATAGAGATTTCAAAGGTATTTTATTTTGAAACTCTACATCAGAATCTCCTGATTTTTTCTGAGTGACTAGGTGGGGTGTCCTGCTATCACCCTGGAGTGAGATGAGTCTTTGATACTGGATAGTTTTTGTTTTATTCTCATCTAAAAACAGGGATGATAGCTCATACAATAGAGATTTCAAAGGTATTTTATTTTGAAACTCTACATCAGAATGTCCTGATTTTTTCTGGGTGACTAGATGGGGTGTCCTGCTATCACCCTGGAGTGAGATCAGTCTTTGATACTTGAGAGTTTTTGTTTTATTGTCATCTAAACAGAGAGGGATTATAGCTCATATATGAGATTTCAAAGGTCTTTTATTTTGAAACTCTACATCAGAATGTCCTGATTCTCCCTGAGTGACTAGGTGGGGTGTCCTGCTATCACCCTGGAGTGAGATGCGTCTTTGATACTGGACAGTTTTTGTTTTATGCTCATCTAAAAACAGGGATGATAGCTCATACAATAGAGATTTCAAAGGTCTTTTATTTTGAAACTCTACTTCAGAATGTCCTGATTCTCCCTGAGTGACTAGGTGGGGTGTCCTGCTATCACCCTGGAGTGAGATGAGTCTTTGATACTGGACAGTTTTTGTTTTATTCTCATCTAAAAACAGGGATGATAGCTCATATATGAGATTTCAAAGGTCTTTTATTTTGAAACTCTACATCAGAATGTCCTGATTTTTTCTGAGTGACTAGGTGGGGTGTCCTGCTATCACCCTGTAGTTTGATGAGTCTTTGATATTGGACGGTTATTGTTTTATTCTCATCTAAAAACAGGGATGGTAGCTCATACAATAGAGATTTCAAAGGTATTTTATTTTGAAACTCTACATCAGAATGTCCTGATTTTTTCTGAGTGACTAGATGGGGTCTCCTGCTATCACCCTGGAGTGAGATGAGTATTTGATACTGGACAGTTTTTGTTTTATTCTCATCTAAAAACAGGGATGATAGCTCATGCAATAGAGATTTCAAAGGTCTTTTATTTTGAAACTGTACTTCAGAATGTCCTGATTCTCCCTGAGTGACTAGGTGGGGTGTCCTGCTATCACCCTGGAGTGAGATGAGTCTTTGATACTGGACAGTTTTTGTTTTATTCTCATCTAAAAACAGGGATGATAGCTCATACAATAGAGATTTCAAAGGTCTTTTATTTTGAAACGGTACATCAGAATGTCCTGATTTTTTCTGAGTGACTAGATGGCGTGTCCTGCTATCACCCTGGAGTGAGATCAGTCTTTGATACTTGAGAGTTTTTGTTTTATTCTCATCTAAACAGAGAGGGATTATAGCTCATATATGAGATTTCAAAGGTCTTTTATTTTGAAACTGTACACCAGAATGTCCTGATTTTTTCTGAGTGACTAGATGGGGTGTCCTGCTTTCACCCTGGAGTGAGATGAGTCTTTGATACTGGACAGTCTTTGTTTTATTCTCATCTAAAAGAGGGATGATAGCTCATACAATAGAGATTTCAAAGGTCTTTTATTTTGAAACTGTCCTTCAGAATGTCCTGATTCTCCCTGAGTGACTAGGTGGGGTGTCCTGCTATCACCCTGGAGTGAGATGAGTCTTTGATACTGGACAGTTTTTGTTTTATTCTCATCTAAAAATAGGGATGATAGCTCATATATGAGATTTCAAAGGTCTTTTATTTTGAAACTCTACATCAGAATGTCCTGATTTTTTCTGAGTGACTAGGTGGGGTGTCCTGCTATCACCCTGGAGTTTGATGAGTCTTTGACATTGGACAGTTATTGTTTTATTCTCATCTAAAAACAGGGATGATAGCTCATACAATAGAGATTTCAAAGGTCTTTTATTTTGAAACTGTCCTTCAGAATGTCCTGATTCTCCCTGAGTGACTAGGTGGGGTGTCCTGCTATCACCCTGGAGTGAGATGAGTCTTTGATACTGGACAGTGTTTGTTTTATTCTCATCTAAAAATAGGGATGATAGCTCATATATGAGACTTCAAAGGTATTTTATTTTGAAACTGTACACCAGAATGTCCTGATTTTTTCTGAGTGACTAGATGGGGTGTCCTGCTTTCACCCTGGAGTGAGATGAGTCTTTGATACTGGACAGTGTTTGTTTTATTCTCATCTAAAAACAGGGATGATAGCTCATATATGAGACTTCAAAGGTATTTTATTTTGAAACTCTAAATCAGAATTTCCTGATTCTCCCTGAGTGACTAGGTGGGGTGTCATGCTATCACCCTGGAGTGAGATGCGTCTTTGATACTGGACAGTTTTTGTTTTATTCTTATCTAAATACAGAGGGATGATAGCTCATATATGAGATTTCAAAGGTCTTTTATTTTGAAACTCTACATCAGAATGTCCTGATTCTCCCTGAGTGACTAGGTGGGGTGTCATGCTATCACCCTGGAGTGAGATGAGTTTGTGATACTTCACAGTTATTGTTTTATTCTCATCTAAAAAATGGGATGATAGCTCATATATGAGAATTCAAAGGTATTTTATTTTGAAACTGTACATCAGAATGTCCTGATTTTTTCTGAGTGACTAGATGGGGTGTCCTGCTATCACCCTGGAGTGAGATGAGTCTTTGATACTGGAGAGTTTTTGTTTTATTCTCATCTAAACAGAGAGGGATGATAGCTCATATATGAGATTTCAAAGGTCTTTTATTTTGAAACTCTACATCAGAATGTCCTGATTTTTTCTGAGTGACTAGATGGGGGTGTCCTGCTATCACCATGGAGTTAGATGAGTCTTTGATACTGGACAGTGTTTGTTTTATTCCCATCTAAAAACAGGGATGATAGCTCATATATGAGACTTCAAATGTATTTTATTTTGAAACTCTACATCAGAATGTCCTGATTCTCCCTGAGTGACTAGGTGGGGTGTCCTGCTATCACCCTGGAGTGAGATGCGTCTTTGATACTGGACAGTTTTTGTTTTATTCTCATCTAAAAACAGGGATGATAGCTCATACAATAGAGATTTCAAAGGTATTTTATTTTGAAACTCTACATCAGAATGTCCTGATTTTTTCTGAGTGACTAGATGGGGTCTCCTGCTATCACCCTGGAGTGAGATGAGTCTTTGATACTGGACAGTTTTTGTTTTATTCTCATCTAAAAACAGGGATGATAGCTCATGCAATAGAGATTTCAAAGGTCTTTTATTTTGAAACTGTACTTCAGAATGTCCTGATTCTCCCTGAGTGACTAGGTGGGGTGTCCTGCTATCACCCTGGAGTGAGATGAGTCTTTTATACTGGACAGTTTTTGTTTTATTCTCATCTAAAAACAGGGATGATAGCTCATACAATAGAGATTTCAAAGGTATTTTATTTTGAAACTCTACATCAGAATGTCCTGATTTTTTCTGGGTGACTAGATGGGGTGTCCTGCTATCACCCTGGAGTGAGATGAGTCTTTGATACTGGACAGTTTTTGTTTTATTCTCATCTAAAAACAGGGATGATAGCTCATACAATAGAGATTTCAAAGGTCTTTTATTTTGAAACTGTACATCAGAATGTCCTGATTTTTTCTGAGTGACTAGATGGCGTGTCCTGCTATCACCCTGGAGTGAGATCAGTCTTTGATACTTGAGAGTTTTTGTTTTATTCTCATCTAAACAGAGAGGGATTATAGCTCATATATGAGATTTCAAAGGTCTTTTATTTTGAAACTCTACATCAGAATGTCCTGATTCTCCCTGAGTGACTAGGTGGGGTGTCCTGCTATCACCATGGAGTTAGATGAGTCTTTGATACTGGACAGTGTTTGTTTTATTCCCATCTAAAAACAGGGATGATAGCTCATATATGAGATTTCAAAGGTCTTTTATTTTGAAACTCTACATCAGAATGTCCTGATTTTTTCTGAGTGACTAGATGGGGTGTCCTGCTATCACCATGGAGTTAGATGAGTCTTTGATACTGGACAGTGTTTGTTTTATTCTCATCTAAAAACAGGGATGATAGCTCATATATGAGATTTCAAAGGTATTTTATTTTGAAACTCTACATCAGAATGTCCTGATTTTTTCTGAGTGACTAGGTGGGGTGTCCTGCTATCACCCTGGAGTGAGATGAGTCTTTGATACTGGATAGTTTTTGTTTTATTCTCATCTAAAAACAGGGATGATAGCTCATACAATAGAGATTTCAAAGGTCTTTTATTTTGAAACTGTACATCAGAATGTCCTGATTTTTTCTGAGTGACTAGGTGGCGTGTCCTGCTATCACCCTGGAGTGAGATCAGTCTTTGATACTTGAGAGTTTTTGTTTTATTCTCATCTAAACAGAGAGGGATTATAGCTCATATATGAGATTTCAAAGGTCTTTTATTTTGAAACTCTACATCAGAATGTCCTGATTCTCCCTGAGTGACTAGGTGGGGTGTCCTGCTATCACCCTGGAGTGAGATGCGTCTTTGATACTGGACAGTTTTTGTTTTATGCTCATCTAAAAACAGGGATGATAGCTCATACAATAGAGATTTCAAAGGTCTTTTATTTTGAAACTGTCCTTCAGAATGTCCTGATTCTCCCTGAGTGACTAGGTGGGGTGTCCTGCTATCACCCTGGAGTGAGATGAGTCTTTGATACTGGACAGTGTTTGTTTTATTCCCATCTAAAAACAGGGATGATAGCTCATATATGAGACTTCAAAGGTATTTTATTTTGAAACTCTAAATCAGAATTTCCTGATTCTCCCTGAGTGACTAGGTGGCGTGTCCTGCTATCACCCTGGAGTGAGATGCGTCTTTGATACTAGACAGTTTTTGTTTTATTCTCATCTAAAAACAGGGATCATAGCTCATACAATAGAGATTTCAAAGGTCTTTTATTTTGAAACTCTACATCAGAATGTCCTGATTCTCCCAGAGTGACTAGATGGGGTGTCCTGCTATCACCCTGGAGTGAGATGAGTCTTTGATATTGGACTGTATTTGTTTTATTCTCATCTAAAAACAGGGATGATAGCTCATACAATAGAGATTTCAAAGGTATTTTATTTTGAAACTGTACACCAGAATGTCCTGATTTTTTCTGAGTGACTAGATGGGGTGTCCTGCTTTCACCCTGGAGTGAGATGAGTCTTTGATACTGGACAGTCTTTGTTTTATTCTCATCTAAAAATAGGGATGATAGCTCATACAATAGAGATTTCAAAGGTCTTTTATTTTGAAACTGTCCTTCAGAATGTCCTGATTCTCCCTGAGTGACTAGGTGGGGTGTCCTGCTATCACCCTGGAGTGAGATGAGTCTTTGATACTGGACAGTGTTTGTTTTATTCTCATCTAAAAATAGGGATGATAGCTCATATATGAGATTTCAAAGGTATTTTATTTTGAAACTCTACACCAGAATGTCCTGATTTTTTCTGAGTGACTAGGTGGGGTGTCCTGCTATCACCCTGGAGTGAGATGAGTCTTTGATACTGGACAGTTTTTGTTTTATTCTCATCTAAACAGAGAGGGATGATAGCTCATATATGAGATTTCAAAGGTCTTTTATTTTGAAACTGTACATCAGAATGTCCTGATTTTTTCTGAGTGACTAGGTGGCGTGTCCTGCTATCACCCTGGAGTGAGATCAGTCTTTGATACTTGAGAGTTTTTGTTTTATTCTCATCTAAACAGAGAGGGATTATAGCTCATATATGAGATTTCAAAGGTCTTTTATTTTGAAACTCTACATCAGAATGTCCTGATTCTCCCTGAGTGACTAGGTGGGGTGTCCTGCTATCACCCTGGAGTGAGATGCGTCTTTGATACTGGACAGTTTTTGTTTTATTCTCATCTAAAAACAGGGATGATAGCTCATACAATAGAGATTTCAAAGGTATTTTATTTTGAAACTCTACATCAGAATGTCCTGATTTTTTCTGAGTGACTAGGTGGGGTGTCCTGCTATCACCCTGGAGTTTGATGAGTCTTTGATATTGGACAGTTATTGTTTTATTCTCATCTAAAAACAGGGATGATAGCTCATATATGAGACTTCAAAGGTCTTTTATTTTGAAACTGTACTTCAGAATGTCCTGATTCTCCCTGAGTGACTAGGTGGGGAGTCCTGCTATCACCCTGGAGTGAGATGAGTCTTTGATATTGGACTGTATTTGTTTTATTCTCATCTAAAAACAGGGATGATAGCTCATGCAATAGAGATTTCAAAGGTCTTTTATTTTGAAACTGTACTTCAGAAAGTCCTGATTCTCCCTGAGTGACTAGGTGGGGTGTCCTGTTATCACCCTGAAGGGAAATGAGTATTTGATACTGGACAGTGTTTGTTTTATTCTTATCTAAATACAGAGGGATGATAGCTCATATATGAGATTTCAAAGGTCTTTTATTTTGAAACTCTACATCAGAATGTCCTGATTCTCCTTGAGTGACTAGGTGGGGTGTCATGCTATCACCCTGGAGTGAGATGAGTTTTTGATACTGGACAGTTATTGTTTTATTCTCATCTAAAAAGAGGGATGATAGCTCATATATGAGATTTCAAAGGTCTTTTATTTTGAAACTCTACATCAGAAAGTCCTGATTCTCCCTGAGTGACTAGGTGGGGTGTCATGCTATCACCCTGGAGTGAGATGAGTTTTTGATACTGGACAGTTATTGTTTTATTCTCATCTAAAAACAGGGATGATAGCTCATATATGAGATTTCAAAGGTCTTTTATTTTGAAACTCTATATCAGAATGTCCTGATTCTCCCTGAGTGACTAGGTGGGGTGTCATGCTATCACCCTGGAGTGAGATGAGTTTTTGATACTGGACAGTTATTGTTTTATTCTCATCTAAAAACAGGGATGATAGCTCATACAATAGAGATTTCAAAGGTATTTTATTTTGAAACTCTACATCAGAATGTCCTGATTTTTTCTGAGTGACTAGATGGGGTGTCCTGCTATCACCCTGGAGTGAGATGCGTCTTTGATACTGGACAGTTTTTGTTTTATTCTCATCTAAAAACAGGGATGATAGCTCATACAATAGAGATTTCAAAGGTATTTTATTTTGAAACTCTATATCAGAATGTCCTGATTTTTTCTGAGTGACTAGATGGGGTGTCCTGCTATCACCCTGGAGTGAGATGAGTCTTTGATACTGGACAGTTTTTGTTTTATTCTCATCTAAAAACAGGGATGATAGCTCATGCAATAGAGATTTCAAAGGTCTTTTATTTTGAAACTGTCCTTCAGAATGTCCTGATTCTCCCTGAGTGACTAGGTGGGGTGTCCTGCTATCACCCTGGAGTGAGATGAGTCTTTGATACTGGACAGTTTTTGTTTTATTCTCATCTAAACAGAGAGGGATGATAGCTCATATGAGATTTCAAAGGGCTTTTATTTTGAAACTGTACATCAGAATGTCTTGATTTTTTCTGAGTGACTAGGTGGGGTGTCCTGCTATCACCTGGAGTTTGATGAGTCTTTGATATTCGACAGTTATTGTTTTATTCTCATCTAAAAACAGGGATGATAGCTCATATATGAGACTTCAAAGGTATTTTATTTTGAAACTCTACATCAGAATGTCCTGATTTTTTCTGAGTGACTAGGTGGGGTGTCCTGCTATCACCCTGGAGTGAGATGCGTCTTTGATACTGGACAGTCTTTGTTTTATTCTCATCTAAAAATAGGGATGATAGCTCATACAATAGAGATTTCAAAGGTATTTTATTTTGAAACTCTACATCAGAATGTCCTGATTTTTTCTGAGTGACTAGGTGGGGTGTCCTGCTATCACCCTGGAGTGAGATGAGTCTTTGATACTGGACAGTTTTTGTTTTATTCTCATCTAAACAGAGAGGGATGATAGCTCATATATGAGATTTCAAAGGTCTTTTATTTTGAAACTCTACATCAGAATGTCCTGATTTATTCTGAGTGACTAGGTGGGGTGTCCTGTTATCACCCTGAAGGGAAATGAGTATTTGATACTGGACAGTTTTTGTTTTATTCTCATCTAAACAGAGAGGGATTATAGCTCATATATGAGATTTCAAAGGTCTTTTATTTTGAAACTCTACATCAGAATGTCCTGATTCTCCCTGAGTGACTAGGTGGGGTGTCCTGCTATCACCCTGGAGTGAGATGCGTCTTTGATACTGGACAGTTTTTGTTTTATTCTCATCTAAAAACAGGGATGATAGCTCATACAATAGAGATTTCAAAGGTCTTTTATTTTGAAACTGTCCTTCAGAATGTCCTGATTCTCCCTGAGTGACTAGGTGGGGTGTCCTGCTATCACCCTGGAGTGAGATGAGTCTTTGATACTGGACAGTTTTTGTTTTATTCTCATCTAAAAACAGGGATGATAGCTCATGCAATAGAGATTTCAAAGGTCTTTTATTTTGAAACTGTACTTCAGAATGTCCTGATTCTCCCTGAGTGACTAGGTGGGGAGTCCTGCTATCACCCTGGAGTGAGATGAGTCTTTGATATTGGACTGTATTTGTTTTATTCTCATCTAAAAACAGGGATGATAGCTCATGCAATAGAGATTTCAAAGGTATTTTATTTTGAAACTCTAAATCAGAATGTCCTGATTTTTTCTGAGTGATTTGGTGGGGTGTCCTGCTATCACCCTGGAGTGAGATGCGTCTTTGATACTGGACAGTCTTTGTTTTATTCTCATCTAAAAATAGGGATGATAGCTCATACAATAGAGATTTCAAAGGTATTTTATTTTGAAACTCTACATCAGAATGTCCTGATTTTTTCTGAGTGACTAGGTGGGGTGTCCTGCTGTCACCCTGGAGTGAGATGAGTCTTTGATACTGGACAGTTTTTGTTTTATTCTCATCTAAACAGAGAGGGATGATAGCTCATATATGAGATTTCAAAGGTCTTTTATTTTGAAACTGTACATCAGAATGTCCTGTTTTTTCTGAGTGACTAGGTGGCGTGTCCTGCTATCACCCTGGCGTGAGATCAGTCTTTGATACTTGAGAGTTTTTGTTTTATTCTCATCTAAACAGAGAGGGATTATAGCTCATATATGAGATTTCAAAGGTCTTTTATTTTGAAACTCTACATCAGAATGTCTTGATTTTTTCTGAGTGACTAGGTGGCGTGTCCTGCTATCACCCTGGAGTGAGATGAGTCTTTGATACTGGACAGTTTTTGTTTTATTCTCATCTAAATACAGGGATGATAGCTCATGCAATAGAGATTTCAAAGGTCTTTTATTTTGAAACTGTACTTCAGAATGTCCTGATTCTCCCTGAGTGACTAGGTGGGGAGTCCTGCTATCACCCTGGAGTGAGATGAGTCTTTGATATTGCACAGTATTTGTTTTATTCTCATCTAAAAACAGGGATGATAGCTCATGCAATAGAGATTTCAATGGTCTTTTATTTTGAAACTCTACATCAGAAAGTCCTGATTCTCCCTGAGTGACTAGGTGGGGTGTCATGCTATCACCCTGGAGTGAGATGAGTTTTTGATACTGTACAGTTATTGTTTTATTCTCATCTAAAGACAGGGATGATAGCTCATATATGAGATTTCAAAGGTCTTTTATTTTGAAACTCTATATCAGAATGTCCTGATTCTCTCTGAGTGACTAGGTGGGGTGTCATGATATCACCCTGGAGTGAGATGAGTTTTTGATACTGGACAGTTATTGTTTTATTCTCATCTAAAAAAAGGGATGATAGCTCATATATGAGATTTCAAAGGTATTTTATTTTGAAACTCTTAATCAGAATGTCCTGATTTTTTCTGAGTGACTAGGTGGGGTGTCCTGCTATCACCCTGGAGTGAGATGAGTCTTTGATACTGGACAGTTTTTGTTTTATTCTCATCTAAACAGAGAGGGATGATAGCTCATATATGAGATTTCAAAGGTCTTTTATTTTGAAACTCTACATCAGAATATCCTGATTCTCCCTGAGTGACTAGGTGGGGTGTCCTGCTATCACCCTGGAGTGAGATGCGTCTTTGATACTGGACAGTTTTTGTTTTATTCTCATCTAAACAGAGAGGGATGATAGCTCATATATGAGATTTCAAAGGTCTTTCATTTTGAAACTGTACATCAGAATGTCCTGATTTTTTCTGAGTGACTAGGTGGGGTGTCCTGCTATCACCTGGAGTTTGATGAGTCTTTGATATTCGACAGTTATTGTTTTATTCTCATCTAAACAGAGAGGGATTATAGCTCATATATGAGATTTCAAAGGTCTTTTATTTTGAAACTCTAAATCAGAATGTCCTGATTTTTTCTGAGTGACTAGGTGGGGTGTCCTGCTATCACCCTGGAGTGAGATGCGTCTTTGATACTGGACAGTTTTTGTTTTATTCTCATCTAAATACAGGGATGATAGCTCATACAATAGAGATTTCAAAGGTATTTTATTTTGAAACTCTACATCAGAATGTCCTGATTTTTTCTGAGTGACTAGATGGGGTGTCCTGCTATCACCCTGGAGTGAGATGAGTCTTTGATACGGGACAGTTTTTGTTTTATTCTCATCTAAAAACAGGGATGATAGCTCATACAATAGAGATTTCAAAGGTATTTTATTTTGAAACTCTACATCAGAATGTCCTGATTTTTTCTGAGTGACTAGGTGGGGTGTCCTGCTATCACCCTGGAGTGAGATGAGTCTTTGATACTGGACAGTTTTTGTTTTATTCTCATCTAAACAGAGAGGGATGATAGCTCATATATCAGATTTCAAAGGTCTTTTATTTTGAAATTGTACATCAGAATGTCCTGATGTTTTCTGAGTGACTAGATGGGGTGTCCTTGCTATCACCCTGGAGTGAGATGATTCTTTGATACTGGACAGTCTTTGTTTTATTCTCATCTAAAAATAGGGATGATAGCTCATGCAATAGAGATTTCAAAGGTCTTTTATTTTGAAACTGTACTTCAGAAAGTCCTGATTCTCCCTGAGTGACTAGGTGGGGTGTCCTGCTGTCACCCTGGAGTGAGATGAGTCTTTGATACTGGACAGTTTTTGTTTTATTCTCATCTAAACAGAGAGGGATGATAGCTCATATATGAGATTTCAAAGGTCTTTTATTTTGAAACTGTACATCAGAATGTCCTGATTTTTTCTGAGTGACTAGGTGGCGTGTCCTGCTATCACCCTGGAGTGAGATGAGTCTTTGATACTGGACAGTTTTTGTTTTATTATCATCTAAAAACAGGGATGATAGCTCATGCAATAGAGATTTCAAAGGTCTTTTATTTTGAAACTGTACTTCAGAATGTCCTGATTCTCCCTGAGTGACTAGGTGGGGTGTCCTGCTATCACCCTGGAGTGAGATGCGTCTTTGATACTGCACAGTTTTTGTTTTATTCTCATCTAAAAACAGGGATCATAGCTCATACAATAGAGATTTCAAAGGTCTTTTATTTTGAAACTGTACTTCAGAATGTCCTGATTCTCCCTGAGTGACTAGGTGGGGAGTCCTGCTATCACCCTGGAGTGAGATGAGTCTTTGATATTGGACTGTATTTGTTTTATTCTCATCTAAAAACAGGGATGATAGCTCATGCAATAGAGATTTCAAAGGTCTTTTATTTTGAAACTGTACTTCAGAAAGTCCTGATTCTCCCTGAGTGACTAGGTGGGGTGTCCTGTTATCACCCTGAAGGGAAATGAGTATTTGATACTGGACAGTGTTTGTTTTATTCTTATCTAAATACAGAGGGATGATAGCTCATATATGAGATTTCAAAGGTCTTTTATTTTGAAACTCTACATCAGAATGTCCTGATTCTCCTTGAGTGACTAGGTGGGGTGTCATGCTATCACCCTGGAGTGAGATGAGTTTTTGATACTGGACAGTTATTGTTTTATTCTCATCTAAAAAGAGGGATGATAGCTCATATATGAGATTTCAAAGGTATTTTATTTTGAAACTCTAAATCAGAATGTCCTGATTTTTTCTGAGTGACTAGGTGGGGTGTCCTGCTATCACCCTGGAGTGAGATGCGTCTTTGATACTGGACAGTCTTTGTTTTATTCTCATCTAAAAATAGGGATGATAGCTCATACAATAGAGATTTCAAAGGTATTTTATTTTGAAACTCTACATCAGAATGTCCTGATTTTTTCTGAGTGACTAGGTGGGGTGTCCTGCTATCACCCTGGAGTGAGATGAGTCTTTGATACTGGACAGTTTTTGTTTTATTCTCATCTAAACAGAGAGGGATGATAGCTCATATATGAGATTTCAAAGGTCTTTTATTTTGAAATTGTACATCAGAATGTCCTGATGTTTTCTGAGTGACTAGGTGGGGTGTCCTGCTATCACCCTGGAGTTTGATGAGTCTTTGATATTGGACAGTTATTGTTTTATTCTCATCTAAAAACAGGGATGATAGCTCATACAATAGAGATTTCAAAGGTATTTTATTTTGAAACTGTACTTCAGAATGTCCTGATTCTCCCTGAGTGACTAGGTGGGGAGTCCTGATATCACCCTGGAGTGAGATGAGTCTTTGATATTGGACAGTATTTGTTTTATTCTCATCTAAAAACAGGGACGATAGCTCATGCAATAGAGATTTCAAAGGTCTTTTATTTTGAAACTCTACATCAGAAAGTCCTGATTCTCCCTGAGTGACTAGGTGGGGTGTCATGCTATCACCCTGGAGTGAGATGAGTTTTTGATACTGGACAGTTATTGTTTTATTCTCATCTAAAAACAGGGATGATAGCTCATATATGAGATTTCAAAGGTATTTTATTTTAAAACTCTACATCAGAATGTCCTGATTTTTTCTGAGTGACTAGGTGGGGTGTCCTGCTATCACCCTGGAGTGAGATGCGTCTTTGATACTGGACAGTCTTTGTTTTATTCTCATCTAAAAATAGGGATGATAGCTCATACAATAGAGATTTCAAAGGTATTTTATTTTGAAACTCTACATCAGAATGTCCTGATTTTTTCTGAGTGACTAGGTGGAGTGTCCTGCTATCACCCTGGAGTGAGATGAGTCTTTGATACTGGACAGTTTTTGTTTTATTCTCATCTAAACAGAGAGGGATGATAGCTCATATATGAGATTTCAAAGGTCTTTTATTTTGAAACTCTACATCAGAATGTCCTGATTTATTCTGAGTGACTAGGTGGGGTGTCCTGTTATCACCCTGAAGGGAAATGAGTATTTGATACTGGACAGTGTTTGTTTTATTCTTATATAAATACAGAGGGATGATAGCTCATATATGAGATTTCAAAGGTCTTTTATTTTGAAACTCTACATCAGAATGTCCTGATTCTCCCTGAGTGACTAGGTGGGGTGTCATGCTATCACCCTGGAGTGAGATGAGTTTTTGATACTGGACAGTTATTGTTTTATTCTCATCTAAAAACAGGGATGATAGCTCATATATGAGATTTCAAAGGTATTTTATTTTGAAACTCTAAATCAGAATGTCCTGATTTTTTCTGAGTGACTAGGTGGGGTGTCCTGCTATCACCCTGGAGTGAGATGCGTCTTTGATACTGGACAGTCTTTGTTTTATTCTCATCTAAAAATAGGGATGATAGCTCATACAATAGAGATTTCAAAGGTATTTTATTTTGAAACTCTACATCAGAATGTCCTGATTTTTTCTGAGTGACTAGGTGGCGTGTCCTGCTATCACCCTGGAGTGAGATCAGTCTTTGATACTTGAGAGTTTTTGTTTTATTCTCATCTAAACAGAGAGGGATGATAGCTCATATATGAGATTTCAAAGGTCTTTTATTTTGAAACTCTACATCAGAATGTCCTGATTCTCCCTGAGTGACTAGGTGGGGTGTCCTGCTATCACCCTGGAGTGAGATGCGTCTTTGATACTGGACAGTTTTTGTTTTATTCTCATCTAAAAACAGGGATGATAGCTCATACAATAGAGATTTCAAAGGTCTTTTATTTTGAAACTGTCCTTCAGAATGTCCTGATTCTCCCTGAGTGACTAGGTGGGGTGTCCTGCTATCACCCTGGAGTGAGATGAGTCTTTGATACTGGACAGTTTTTGTTTTATTCTCATCTAAACAGAGAGGGATGATAGCTCATATATGAGATTTCAAAGGTCTTTTATTTTGAAACTCTACATCAGAATGTCCTGATTCTCCCTGAGTGACTAGGTGGGGTGTCCTGCTATCACCCTGGAGTAAGATGCGTCTTTGATACTGGACAGTTTTTGTTTTATTCTCATCTAAACAGAGAGGGATGATAGCTCATATATGAGATTTCAAAGGTCTTTTATTTTGAAACTGTACATCAGAATGTCCTGATTTTTTCTGAGTGACTAGGTGGCATGTCCTGCTATCACCCTGGAGTGAGATCAGTCTTTGATACTTGAGAGTTTTTGTTTTATTCTCATCTAAAAACAGGGATGATAGCTCATGCAATAGAGATTTCAAAGGTCTTTTATTTTGAAACTGTACTTCAGAATGTCCTGATTCTCCCTGAGTGACTAGGTGGGGAGTCCTGCTATCACCCTGGAGTGAGATGAGTCTTTGATATTGGACAGTATTTGTTTTATTCTCATCTAAAAACAGGGATGATAGCTCATGCAATAGAAATTTCAAAGGTCTTTTATTTTGAAACTCTACATCAGAAAGTCCTGATTCTCCCTGAGTGACTAGGTGGGGAGTCCTGCTATCACCCTGGAGTGAGATGAGTCTTTGATACTGGACAGTTTTTGTTTTATTCTCATCTAAACAGAGAGGGATTATAGCTCATATATGAGATTTCAAAGGTCTTTTATTTTGAAACTGTACTTCAGAAAGTCCTGATTCTCCCTGAGTGACTAGGTGGGGTGTCCTGTTATCACCCTGAAGGGAAATGAGTATTTGATACTGGACAGTGTTTGTTTTATTCTTATCTAAATACAGAGGGATGATAGCTCATATATGAGATTTCAAAGGTCTTTTATTTTGAAACTCTACATCAGAATGTCCTGATTCTCCCTGAGTGACTAGGTGGGGTGTCATGCTATCACCCTGGAGTGAGATGCGTCTTTGATACTGGACAGTTTTTGTTTTATTCTCATATAAAAACAGGGATCATAGCTCATACAATAGAGATTTCAAAGGTATTTTATTTTGAAACTCTAAATCAGAATGTCCTGATTTTTTCTGAGTGATTTGGTGGGGTGTCCTGCTATCACCCTGGAGTGAGATGCGTCTTTGATACTGGACAGTCTTTGTTTTATTCTCATCTAAAAATAGGGATGATAGCTCATACAATAGAGATTTCAAAGGTATTTTATTTTGAAACTCTACATCAGAATGTCCTGATTTTTTCTGAGTGACTAGGTGGGGTGTCCTGCTGTCACCCTGGAGTGAGATGAGTCTTTGATACTGGACAGTTTTTGTTTTATTCTCATCTAAACAGAGAGGGATGATAGCTCATATATGAGATTTCAAAGGTCTTTTATTTTGAAACTGTACATCAGAATGTCCTGATTTTTTCTGAGTGACTAGGTGGCGTGTCCTGCTATCACCCTGGCGTGAGATCAGTCTTTGATACTTGAGAGTTTTTGTTTTATTCTCATCTAAACAGAGAGGGATTATAGCTCATATATGAGATTTCAAAGGTCTTTTATTTTGAAACTCTACATCAGAATGTCTTGATTTTTTCTGAGTGACTAGGTGGCGTGTCCTGCTATCACCCTGGAGTGAGATGAGTCTTTGATACTGGACAGTTTTTGTTTTATTCTCATCTAAATACAGGGATGATAGCTCATGCAATAGAGATTTCAAAGGTCTTTTATTTTGAAACTGTATTTCAGAATGTCCTGATTCTCCCTGAGTGACTAGGTGGGGAGTCCTGCTATCACCCTGGAGTGAGATGAGTCTTTGATATTGCACAGTATTTGTTTTATTCTCATCTAAAAACAGGGATGATAGCTCATGCAATAGATATTTCAAAGGTCTTTTATTTTGAAACTCTACATCAGAATGTCCTGATTCTCCCTGAGTGACTAGGTGGGGAGTCCTGCTATCACCCTGGAGTGAGATGAGTTTTTGATACTGGACAGTTATTGTTTTATTCTCATCTAAAAACAGGGATGATAGCTCATATATGAGATTTCAAAGGTATTTTATTTTGAAACTCTAAATCAGAATGTCCTGATTTTTTCTGAGTGACTAGGTGGGGTGTCCTGCTATCACCCTGGAGTGAGATGAGTCTTTGATACTGGACAGTTTTTGTTTTATTCTCATCTAAACAGAGAGGGATGATAGCTCATATATGAGATTTCAAAGGTCTTTTATTTTGAAACTCTACATCAGAATATCCTGATTCTCCCTGAGTGACTAGGTGGGGTGTCCTGCTATCACCCTGGAGTGAGATGCGTCTTTGATACTGGACAGTTTTTGTTTTATTCTCATCTAAACAGAGAGGGATGATAGCTCATATATGAGATTTCAAAGGTCTTTTATTTTGAAACTGTACATCAGAATGTCCTGATTTTTTCTGAGTGACTAGGTGGGGTGTCCTGCTATCACCTGGAGTTTGATGAGTCTTTGATATTCGACAGTTATTGTTTTATTCTCATCTAAACAGAGAGGGATTATAGCTCATATATGAGATTTCAAAGGTCTTTTATTTTGAAACTCTACATCAGAATGTCCTGATTCTCCCTGAGTGACTAGGTGGGGTGTCATGCTATCACCCTGGAGTGAGATGCGTCTTTGATACTGGACAGTTTTTGTTTTATTCTCATCTAAAAACAGGGATCATAGCTCATACAATAGAGATTTCAAAGGTATTTTATTTTGAAACTCTACATCAGAATGTCCTGATTTTTTCTGAGTGACTAGATGGGGTGTCCTGCTATCACCCTGGAGTGAGATGAGTCTTTGATACGGGACAGTTTTTGTTTTATTCTCATCTAAAAACAGGGATGATAGCTCATGCAATAGAGATTTCAAAGGTCTTTTATTTTGAAACTGTACTTCAGAAAGTCCTGATTCTCCCTGAGTGACTAGGTGGGGTGTCCTGCTATCACCCTGGAGTGAGATGCGTCTTTGATACTGGACAGTCTTTGTTTTATTCTCATCTAAAAATAGGGATGATAGCTCATACAATAGAGATTTCAAAGGTATTTTATTTTGAAACTCTACATCAGAATGTCCTGATTTTTTCTGAGTGACTAGGTGGGATGTCCTGCTATCACCCTGGAGTGAGATGAGTCTTTGATACTGGACAGTTTTTGTTTTATTCTCATCTAAACAGAGAGGGATGATAGCTCATATATGAGATTTCAAAGGTCTTTTATTTTGAAACTCTACATCAGAATGTCCTGATTCTCCCTGAGTGACTAGGTGGGGTGTCCTGCTATCACCCTGGAGTGAGATGCGTCTTTGATACTGGACAGTCTTTGTTTTATTCTCATCTAAAAATAGGGATGATAGCTCATACAATAGAGATTTCAAAGGTATTTTATTTTGAAACTCTACATCAGAATGTCCTGATTTTTTCTGAGTGACTAGGTGGGGTGTCCTGCTATCACCCTGGAGTGAGATGAGTCTTTGATACTGGACAGTTTTTGTTTTATTCTCATCTAAACAGAGAGGGATGATAGCTCATATATCAGATTTCAAAGGTCTTTTATTTTGAAATTGTACATCAGAATGTCCTGATGTTTTCTGAGTGACTAGATGGGGTGTCCTTGCTATCACCCTGGAGTGAGATGAGTCTTTGATACTGGACAGTTTTTGTTTTATTCTCATCTAAACAGAGAGGGATGATAGCTCATATATGAGATTTCAAAGGTCTTTTATTTTGAAACTCTACATCAGAATGTCCTGATTTTTTCTGAGTGACTAGGTGGCGTGTCCTGCTATCACCCTGGAGTGAGATCAGTCTTTGATACTTGAGAGTTTTTGTTTTATTCTCATCTAAACAGAGAGGGATTATAGCTCATATATGAGATTTCAAAGGCCTTTTATTTTGAAACTCTACATCAGAATATCCTGATTCTCCCTGAGTGACTAGGTGGGGTGTCCTGCTATCACCCTGGAGTGAGATGCGTCTTTGATACTGGACAGTGTTTGTTTTATTCTCATCTAAAAACAGGGATGATAGCTCATGCAATAGAGATTTCAAAGGTCTTTTATTTTGAAACTGTACTTCAGAATGTCCTGATTCTCCCTGAGTGACTAGGTGGGGAGTCCTGCTATCACCCTGGAGTGAGATGAGTCTTTGATATTGGACAGTATTTGTTTTATTCTCATCTAAAAACAGGGATGATAGCTCATGCAATAGAAATTTCAAAGGTCTTTTATTTTGAAACTCTACATCAGAAAGTCCTGATTCTCCCTGAGTGACTAGGTGGGGTGTCATGCTATCACCCTGGAGTGAGATGAGTTTTTGATACTGGACAGTTATTGTTTTATTCTCATCTAAAAACAGGGATGATAGCTCATATATGAGATTTCAAAGGTCTTTTATTTTGAAACTCTATATCAGAAAGTCCTGATTCTCCCTGAGTGACTAGGTGGGGTGTCATGCTATCACCCTGGAGTGAGATGAGTTTTTGATACTGGACATTTATTGTTTTATTCTCATCTAAAAACAGGGATGATAGCTCATATATGAGATTTCAAAGGTATTTTATTTTGAAACTCTAAATCAGAATGTCCTGATTTTTTCTGAGTGACTAGGTGGGGTGTCCTGCTATCACCCTGGAGTGAGATGCGTCTTTGATACTGGACAGTCTTTGTTTTATTCTCATCTAAAAATAGGGATGATAGCTCATACAATAGAGATTTCAAAGGTATTTTATTTTGAAACTCTACATCAGAATGTCCTGATTTTTTCTGAGTGACTAGGTGGGGTGTCCTGCTATCACCCTGGATTGAGATGAGTCTTTGATACTGGACAGTTTTTGTTTTATTCTCATCTAAACAGAGAGGGATGATAGCTCATATATGAGATTTCAAAGGTCTTTTATTTTGAAACTCTACATCAGAATGTCCTGATTCTCCCTGAGTGACTAGATGGGGTGTCCTGCTATCACCTGGAGTTTGATGAGTCTTTGATATTCGACAGTTATTGTTTTATTCTCATCTAAAAACAGGGATGATAGCTCATATATGAGACTTCAAAGGTATTTTATTTTGAAACTGTAAACCAGAATGTCCTGATTTTTTCTGAGTGACTAGATGGGGTGTCCTTGCTATCACCCTGGAGTGAGATGATTCTTTGATACTGGACAGTCTTTGTTTTATTCTCATCTAAAAATAGGGATGATAGCTCATACAATAGAGATTTCAAAGGTATTTTATTTTTAAACTCTACATCAGAATGTCCTGATTTTTTCTGAGTGACTAGATGGGGTGTCCTGCTATCACCCTGGAGTGAGATGAGTCTTTGATACTGGACAGTTTTTGTTTTATTCTCATCTAAATACAGGGATGATAGCTCATGCAATAGAGATTTCAAAGGTCTTTTATTTTGAAACTGTACTTCAGAAAGTCCTGATTCTCCCTGAGTGACTAGGTGGGGTGTCCTGCTGTCACCCTGGAGTGAGATGAGTCTTTGATACTGGACAGTTTTTGTTTTATTCTCATCTAAAAACAGGGATGATAGCTCATGCAATAGAGATTTCAAAGGTCTTTTATTTTGAAACTGTACTTCAGAATGTCCTGATTCTCCCTGAGTGACTAGGTGGGGAGTCCTGCTATCACCCTGGAGTGAGATGAGTCTTTGATATTGGAGAGTATTTGTTTTATTCTCATCTAAAAACAGGGATGATAGCTCATGCAATAGAGATTTCAAAGGTCTTTTATTTTGAAACTCTACATCAGAAAGTCCTGATTCTCCCTGAGTGACTAGGTGGGGTGTCATGCTATCACCCTGGAGTGAGATGCGTCTTTGATACTGGACAGTCTTTGTTTTATTCTCATCTAAAAATAGGGATGATAGCTCATACAATAGAGATTTCAAAGGTATTTTATTTTGAAACTCTACATCAGAATGTCCTGATTTTTTCTGAGTGACTAGGTGGGGTGTCCTGCTATCACCCTGGAGTGAGATGAGTCTTTGATACTGGACAGTTTTTGTTTTATTCTCATCTAAACAGAGAGGGATGATAGCTCATATATGAGATTTCAAAGGTCTTTTATTTTGAAACTGTACATCAGAATGTCCTGATTTTTTCTGAGTGACTAGGTGGCGTGTCCTGCTATCACCCTGGAGTGAGATCAGTCTTTGATACTTGAGAGTTTTTGTTTTATTCTCATCTAAACAGAGAGGGATTATAGCTCATATATGAGATTTCAAAGGTCTTTTATTTTGAAACTCTACATCAGAATGTCCTGATTTTTTCTGAGTGACTAGATGGGGTGTCCTGCTATCACCCTGGAGTTAGATGCGTCTTTGATACTGGACAGTTTTTGTTTTATTCTCATCTAAAAACAGGGATGATAGCCCATACAATAGAGATTTCAAAGGTATTTTATTTTGAAACTCTACATCAGAATGTCCTGATTTTTTCTGAGTGACTAGATGGGGTGTCCTGCTATCACCCTGGAGTGAGATGAGTCTTTGATACTGGACAGTTTTTGTTTTATTCTCATCTAAAAACAGGGATGATAGCTCATACAATAGAGATTTCAAAGGTCTTTTATTTTGAAACTGTCCTTCAGAATGTCCTGATTCTCCCTGAGTGACTAGGTGGGGTGTCCTGCTATCACCCTGGAGTGAGATGAGTTTTTGATACTGGACAGTTATTGTTTTATTCTCATCTAAAAACAGGGATGATAGCTCATATATGAGATTTCAAAGGTATTTTATTTTGAAACTCTAAATCAGAATGTCCTGATTTTTTCTGAGTGACTAGGTGGGGTGTCCTGCTATCACCCTGGAGTGAGATGCGTCTTTGATACTGGACAGTCTTTGTTTTATTCTCATCTAAAAATAGGGATGATAGCTCATACAATAGAGATTTCAAAGGTATTTTATTTTGAAACTCTACATCAGAATGTCCTGATTTTTTCTGAGTGACTAGGTGGGGTGTCCTGCTATCACCCTGGAGTTTGATGAGTCTTTGATACTGGACAGTTTTTGTTTTATTCTCATCTAAACAGAGAGGGATGATAGCTCATATATGAGATTTCAAAGGTCTTTTATTTTGAAACTGTACATCAGAATGTCCTGATTTTTTCTGAGTGACTAGGTGGCGTGTCCTGCTATCACCCTGGAGTGAGATGAGTCTTTGATACTGGACAGTTTTTGTTTTATTATCATCTAAAAACAGGGATGATAGCTCATGCAATAGAGATTTCAAAGGTCTTTTATTTTGAAACTGTACTTCAGAATGTCCTGATTCTCCCTGAGTGACTAGGTGGGGAGTCCTGCTATCACCCTGGAGTGAGATGAGTCTTTGATATTGGACTGTATTTGTTTTATTCTCATCTAAAAACAGGGATGATAGCTCATGCAATAGAGATTTCAAAGGTCTTTTATTTTGAAACTGTACTTCAGAAAGTCCTGATTCTCCCTGAGTGACTAGGTGGGGTGTCCTGTTATCACCCTGAAGGGAAATGAGTATTTGATACTGGACAGTGTTTGTTTTATTCTTATCTAAATACAGAGGGATGATAGCTCATATATGAGATTTCAAAGGTCTTTTATTTTGAAACTCTACATCAGAATGTCCTGATTCTCCTTGAGTGACTAGGTGGGGTGTCATGCTATCACCCTGGAGTGAGATGAGTTTTTGATACTGGACAGTTATTGTTTTATTCTCATCTAAAAAGAGGGATGATAGCTCATATATGAGATTTCAAAGGTATTTTATTTTGAAACTCTAAATCAGAATGTCCTGATTTTTTCTGAGTGACTAGGTGGGGTGTCCTGCTATCACCCTGGAGTGAGATGCGTCTTTGATACTGGACAGTCTTTGTTTTATTCTCATCTAAAAATAGGGATGATAGCTCATACAATAGAGATTTCAAAGGTATTTTATTTTGAAACTCTACATCAGAATGTCCTGATTTTTTCTGAGTGACTAGGTGGGGTGTCCTGCTATCACCCTGGAGTGAGATGAGTCTTTGATACTGGACAGTTTTTGTTTTATTCTCATCTAAACAGAGAGGGATGATAGCTCATATATGAGATTTCAAAGGTCTTTTATTTTGAAATTGTACATCAGAATGTCCTGATGTTTTCTGAGTGACTAGGTGGGGTGTCCTGCTATCACCCTGGAGTTTGATGAGTCTTTGATATTGGACAGTTATTGTTTTATTCTCATCTAAAAACAGGGATGATAGCTCATACAATAGAGATTTCAAAGGTATATTATTTTGAAACTGTACTTCAGAATGTCCTGATTCTCCCTGAGTGACTAGGTGGGGTGTCATGCTATCACCCTGGAGTGAGATGAGTTTTTGATACTGGACAGTTATTGTTTTATTCTCATCTAAAAACACGGATGATAGCTCATATATGAGATTTCAAAGGTATTTTATTTTGAAACTCTACATCAGAATGTCCTGATTTTTTCTGAGTGACTAGGTGGGGTGTCCTGCTATCACCCTGGAGTGAGATGCGTCTTTGATACTGGACAGTCTTTGTTTTATTCTCATCTAAAAATAGGGATGATAGCTCATACAATAGAGATTTCAAAGGTATTTTATTTTGAAACTCTACATCAGAATGTCCTGATTTTTTCTGAGTGACTAGGTGGGGTGTCCTGCTATCACCCTGGAGTGAGATGAGTCTTTGATACTGGACAGTTTTTGTTTTATTCTCATCTAAACAGAGAGGGATGATAGCTCATATATGAGATTTCAAAGGTCTTTTATTTTGAAACTCTACATCAGAATGTCCTGATATATTCTGAGTGACTAGGTGGGGTGTCCTGTTATCACCCTGAAGGGAAATGAGTATTTGATACTGGACAGTGTTTGTTTTATTCTTATATAAATACAGAGGGATGATAGCTCATATATGAGATTTCAAAGGTCTTTTATTTTGAAACTCTACATCAGAATGTCCTGATTCTCCCTGAGTGACTAGGTGGGGTGTCATGCTATCACCCTGGAGTGAGATGAGTTTTTGATACTGGACAGTTATTGTTTTATTCTCATCTAAAAACAGGGATGATAGCTCATATATGAGATTTCAAAGGTATTTTATTTTGAAACTCTAAATCAGAATGTCCTGATTTTTTCTGAGTGACTAGGTGGGGTGTCCTGCTATCACCCTGGAGTGAGATGCGTCTTTGATACTGGACAGTCTTTGTTTTATTCTCATCTAAAAATAGGGATGATAGCTCATACAATAGAGATTTCAAAGGTATTTTATTTTGAAACTCTACATCAGAATGTCCTGATTTTTTCTGAGTGACTAGGTGGCGTGTCCTGCTATCACCCTGGAGTGAGATCAGTCTTTGATACTTGAGAGTTTTTGTTTTATTCTCATCTAAACAGAGAGGGATTATAGCTCATATATGAGATTTCAAAGGTCTTTTATTTTGAAACTCTACATCAGAATGTCCTGATTCTCCCTGAGTGACTAGGTGGGGTGTCCTGCTATCACCCTGGAGTGAGATGAGTCTTTGATACTGGACAGTTTTTGTTTTATTCTCATCTAAACAGAGAGGGATGATAGCTCATATATGAGATTTCAAAGGTCTTTTATTTTGAAACTTTACATCAGAATGTCCTGATTCTCCCTGAGTGACTAGGTGGGGTGTCCTGCTATCACCCTGGAGTAAGATGCGTCTTTGATACTGGACAGTTTTTGTTTTATTCTCATCTAAACAGAGAGGGATGATAGCTCATATATGAGATTTCAAAGGTCTTTTATTTTGAAACTGTACATCAGAATGTCCTGTTTTTTCTGAGTGACTAGGTGGCGTGTCCTGCTATCACCCTGGAGTGAGATGAGTCTTTGATACGGGACAGTTTTTGTTTTATTCTCATCTAAAAACAGGGATGATAGCTCATATATGAGAATTCAAAGGTATTTTATTTTGAAACTGTACATCAGAATGTCCTGTTTTTTTCTGAGTGACTAGGTGGCGTGTCCTGCTATCACCCTGGAGTGAGATGAGTCTTTGATACGGGACAGTTTTTGTTTTATTCTCATCTAAAAACAGGGATGATAGCTCATGCAATAGAGATTTCAAAGGTCTTTTATTTTGAAACTGTACTTCAGAATGTCCTGATTCTCCCTGAGTGACTAGGTGGGGAGTCCTGCTATCACCCTGGAGTGAGATGAGTCTTTGATATTGGACTGTATTTGTTTTATTCTCATCTAAAAACAGGGATGATAGCTCATGCAATAGAGATTTCAAAGGTCTTTTATTTTGAAACTGTACTTCAGAAAGTCCTGATTCTCCCTGAGTGACTAGGTGGGGTGTCCTGTTATCACCCTGAAGGGAAATGAGTATTTGATACTGGACAGTGTTTGTTTTATTCTTATCTAAATACAGAGGGATGATAGCTCATATATGAGATTTCAAAGGTCTTTTATTTTGAAACTCTACATCAGAATGTCCTGATTCTCCCTGAGTGACTAGGTGGGGTGTCATGCTATCACCCTGGAGTGAGATGCGTCTTTGATACTGGACAGTCTTTGTTTTATTCTCATCTAAAAATAGGGATGATAGCTCATACAATAGAGATTTCAAAGGTATTTTATTTTGAAACTCTACATCAGAATGTCCTGATTTTTTCTGAGTGACTAGGTGGGGTGTCCTGCTGTCACCCTGGAGTGAGATGAGTCTTTGATACTGGACAGTTTTTGTTTTATTCTCATCTAAACAGAGAGGGATGATAGCTCATATATGAGATTTCAAAGGTCTTTTATTTTGAAACTGTACATCAGAATGTCCTGATTTTTTCTGAGTGACTAGGTGGCGTGTCCTGCTATCACCCTGGCGTGAGATCAGTCTTTGATACTTGAGAGTTTTTGTTTTATTCTCATCTAAACAGAGAGGGATTATAGCTCATATATGAGATTTCAAAGGTCTTTTATTTTGAAACTCTACATCAGAATGTCTTGATTTTTTCTGAGTGACTAGGTGGCGTGTCCTGCTATCACCCTGGAGTGAGATGAGTCTTTGATACTGGACAGTTTTTGTTTTATTCTCATCTAAATACAGGGATGATAGCTCATGCAATAGAGATTTCAAAGGTCTTTTATTTTGAAACTGTACTTCAGAATGTCCTGATTCTCCCTGAGTGACTAGGTGGGGAGTCCTGCTATCACCCTGGAGTGAGATGAGTCTTTGATATTGCACAGTATTTGTTTTATTCTCATCTAAAAACAGGGATGATAGCTCATGCAATAGATATTTCAAAGGTCTTTTATTTTGAAACTCTACATCAGAATGTCCTGATTCTCCCTGAGTGACTAGGTGGGGAGTCCTGCTATCACCCTGGAGTGAGATGAGTTTTTGATACTGGACAGTTATTGTTTTATTCTCATCTAAAAACAGGGATGATAGCTCATATATGAGATTTCAAAGGTATTTTATTTTGAAACTCTAAATCAGAATGTCCTGATTTTTTCTGAGTGACTAGGTGGGGTGTCCTGCTATCACCCTGGAGTGAGATGAGTCTTTGATACTGGACAGTTTTTGTTTTATTCTCATCTAAAAACAGGGATCATAGCTCATGCAATAGAGATTTCAAAGGTCTTTTATTTTGAAACTGTACTTCAGAAAGTCCTGATTCTCCCTGAGTGACTAGGTGGGGTGTCCTGCTATCACCCTGGAGTGAGATGCGTCTTTGATACTGGACAGTCTTTGTTTTATTCTCATCTAAAAATAGGGATGATAGCTCATACAATAGAGATTTCAAAGGTATTTTATTTTGAAACTCTACATCAGAATGTCCTGATTTTTTCTGAGTGACTAGGTGGGATGTCCTGCTATCACCCTGGAGTGAGATGAGTCTTTGATACTGGACAGTTTTTGTTTTATTCTCATCTAAACAGAGAGGGATGATAGCTCATATATGAGATTTCAAAGGTCTTTTATTTTGAAACTCTACATCAGAATGTCCTGATTCTCCCTGAGTGACTAGGTGGGGTGTCCTGCTATCACCCTGGAGTGAGATGCGTCTTTGATACTGGACAGTCTTTGTTTTATTCTCATCTAAAAATAGGGATGATAGCTCATACAATAGAGATTTCAAAGGTATTTTATTTTGAAACTCTACATCAGAATGTCCTGATTTTTTCTGAGTGACTAGGTGGGGTGTCCTGCTATCACCCTGGAGTGAGATGAGTCTTTGATACTGGACAGTTTTTGTTTTATTCTCATCTAAACAGAGAGGGATGATAGCTCATATATCAGATTTCAAAGGTCTTTTATTTTGAAATTGTACATCAGAATGTCCTGATGTTTTCTGAGTGACTAGATGGGGTGTCCTGCTATCACCCTGGAGTGAGATGAGTCTTTGATACTGGACAGTTTTTGTTTTATTCTCATCTAAACAGAGAGGGATGATAGCTCATATATCAGATTTCAAAGGTCTTTTATTTTGAAATTGTACATCAGAATGTCCTGATGTTTTCTGAGTGACTAGGTGGGGTGTCCTGCTATCACCTGGAGTTTGATGAGTCTTTGATATTCGACAGTTATTGTTTTATTCTCATCTAAAAACAGGGATGATAGCTCATATATGAGACTTCAAAGGTATTTTATTTTGAAACTGTAAACCAGAATGTCCTGATTTTTTCTGAGTGACTAGATGGGGTGTCCTTGCTATCACCCTGGAGTGAGATGAGTCTTTGATACTGGACAGTTTTTGTTTTATTCTCATCTAAACAGAGAGGGATGATAGCTCATATATGAGATTTCAAAGGTCTTTTATTTTGAAACTCTACATCAGAATATCCTGATTCTCCCTGAGTGACTAGGTGGGGTGTCCTGCTATCACCCTGGAGTGAGATGCGTCTTTGATACTGGACAGTGTTTGTTTTATTCTCATCTAAAAACAGGGATGATAGCTCATGCAATAGAGATTTCAAAGGTCTTTTATTTTGAAACTGTACTTCAGAATGTCCTGATTCTCCCTGAGTGACTAGGTGGGGAGTCCTGCTATCACCCTGGAGTGAGATGAGTCTTTGATATTGGACAGTATTTGTTTTATTCTCATCTAAAAACAGGGATGATAGCTCATGCAATAGAAATTTCAAAGGTCTTTTATTTTGAAACTCTACATCAGAAAGTCCTGATTCTCCCTGAGTGACTAGGTGGGGTGTCATGCTATCACCCTGGAGTGAGATGAGTTTTTGATACTGGACAGTTATTGTTTTATTCTCATCTAAAAACAGGGATGATAGCTCATATATGAGATTTCAAAGGTATTTTATTTTGAAACTCTAAATCAGAATGTCCTGATTTTTTCTGAGTGACTAGATGGGGTGTCCTGCTATCACCCTGGAGTGAGATGCGTCTTTGATACTGGACAGTCTTTGTTTTATTCTCATCTAAAAATAGGGATGATAGCTCATACAATAGAGATTTCAAAGGTATTTTATTTTGAAACTCTACATCAGAATGTCCTGATTTTTTCTGAGTGACTAGGTGGGGTGTCCTGCTATCACCCTGGATTGAGATGAGTCTTTGATACTGGACAGTTTTTGTTTTATTCTCATCTAAACAGAGAGGGATGATAGCTCATATATGAGATTTCAAAGGTCTTTTATTTTGAAACTGTACATCAGAATGTCCTGATTTTTTCTGAGTGACTAGGTGGCGTGTCCTGCTATCACCCTGGAGTGAGATGAGTCTTTGATACTGGACAGTTTTTGTTTTATTCTCATCTAAAAACAGGGATGATAGCTCATGCAATAGAGATTTCAAAGGTCTTTTATTTTGAAACTCTACATCAGAAAGTCCTGATTCTCCCTGAGTGACTAGGTGGGGTGTCATGCTATCACCCTGGAGTGAGATGCGTCTTTGATACTGGACAGTCTTTGTTTTATTCTCATCTAAAAATAGGGATGATAGCTCATACAATAGAGATTTCAAAGGTATTTTATTTTGAAACTCTACATCAGAATGTCCTGATTTTTTCTGAGTGACTAGGTGGGGTGTCCTGCTATCACCCTGGAGTGAGATGAGTCTTTGATACTGGACAGTTTTTGTTTTATTCTCATCTAAACAGAGAGGGATGATAGCTCATATATGAGATTTCAAAGGTCTTTTATTTTGAAACTGTACATCAGAATGTCCTGATTTTTTCTGAGTGACTAGGTGGCGTGTCCTGCTATCACCCTGGAGTGAGATCAGTCTTTGATACTTGAGAGTTTTTGTTTTATTCTCATCTAAACAGAGAGGGATTATAGCTCATATATGAGATTTCAAAGGTCTTTTATTTTGAAACTCTACATCAAAATGTCCTGATTTTTTCTGAGTGACTAGATGGGGTGTCCTGCTATCACCCTGGAGTTAGATGCGTCTTTGATACTGGACAGTTTTTGTTTTATTCTCATCTAAAAACAGGGATGATAGCCCATACAATAGAGATTTCAAAGGTATTTTATTTTGAAACTCTACATCAGAATGTCCTGATTTTTTCTGAGTGACTAGATGGGGTGTCCTGCTATCACCCTGGAGTGAGATGCGTCTTTGATACTGGACAGTTTTTGTTTTATTCTCATCTAAAAACAGGGATGATAGCTCATACAATAGAGATTTCAAAGGTCTTTTATTTTGAAACTGTCCTTCAGAATGTCCTGATTCTCCCTGAGTGACTAGGTGGGGTGTCCTGCTATCACCCTGGAGTGAGATGAGTCTTTGATACTGGACAGTTTTTGTTTTATTCTCATCTAAACAGAGAGGGATGATAGCTCATATATGAGATTTCAAAGGTCTTTTATTTTGAAACTGTACATCAGAATGTCCTGATTTTTTCTGAGTGACTAGGTGGGGTGTCATGCTATCACCCTGGAGTGAGATGAGTTTTTGATACTGGACAGTTATTGTTTTATTCTCATCTAAAAACAGGGATGATAGCTCATATATGAGATTTCAAAGGTATTTTATTTTGAAACTCTAAATCAGAATGTCCTGATTTTTTCTGAGTGACTAGGTGGGGTGTCCTGCTATCACCCTGGAGTGAGATGCGTCTTTGATACTGGACAGTCTTTGTTTTATTCTCATCTAAAAATAGGGATGATAGCTCATACAATAGAGATTTCAAAGGTATTTTATTTTGAAACTCTACATCAGAATGTCCTGATTTTTTCTGAGTGACTAGGTGGGGTGTCCTGCTATCACCCTGGAGTTTGATGAGTCTTTGATATTGGACAGTTATTGTTTTATTTTCATCTAAAAACAGGGATGATAGCTCATATATGAGACTTCAAAGGTATTTTATTTTGAAACTGTACACCAGAATGTCCTGATTTTTTCTGAGTGACTAGATGGGGTGTCCTGCTATCACCCTGGAGTGAGATGAGTCTTTGATACTGGACAGTTTTTGTTTTATTCTCATCTAAAAACAGGGATGATAGCTAATACAATAGAGACTTCAAAAATATTTTATTTTGAAACTCTACATCAGAATGTCCTGATTTTTTCTGAGTGACTAGATGGGGTGTCCTGCTATCACCATGGAGTTAGATGAGTCTTTGATACTGGACAGTGTTTGTTTTATTCCCATCTAAAAACAGGGATGATAGCTCATATATGAGATTTCAAAGGTATTTTATTTTGAAACTCTAAATCAGAATGTCCTGATTTTTTCTGAGTGATTAGGTGGGGTGTCCTGCTATCACCCTGGAGTGAGATGCGTCTTTGATACTGGACAGTCTTTGTTTTATTCTCATCTAAAAATAGGGATGATAGCTCATACAATAGAGATTTCAGAGGTATTTTATTTTGAAACTCTACATCAGAATGTCCTGTTTTTTTCTGAGTGACTAGGTGGGGTGTCCTGCTGTCACCCTGGAGTGAGATGAGTCTTTGATACTGGACAGTTTTTGTTTTATTCTCATCTAAACAGAGAGGGATGATAGCTCATATATGAGATTTCAAAGGTCTTTTATTTTGAAACTCTACATCAGAATGTCCTGATTCTCCCTGAGTGACTAGGTGGGGTGTCCTGCTATCACCCTGGAGTAAGATGCGTCTTTGATACTGGACAGTTTTTGTTTTATTCTCATCTAAAAACAGGGATGATAGCTCATACAATAGAGATTTCAAAGGTATTTTATTTTGAAACTCTACATCAGAATGTCTTGATTTTTTATGAGTGACTAGATGGGGTGTCCTGCTATCACCCTGGAGTGAGATGAGTCTTTGATACTGGACAGTTTTTGTTTTATTCTCATCTAAAAACAGGGATGATAGCTCATGCAATAGAGATTTCAAAGGTCTTTTATGTTGAAACTCTTCATCAGAATGTCCTGATTCTCCCTGAGTGACTAGGTGGGGTGTCATGCTATCACCCTGGAGTGAGATGAGTTTTTGATACTGGACAGTTATTGTTTTATTCTCATCTAAAAACAGGGATGATAGCTCATATATGAGATTTCAAAGGTATTTTATTTTGAAACTCTAAATCAGAATGTCCTGATTTTTTCTGAGTGACTAGGTGGGGTGTCATGCTATCACCCTGGAGTGAGATGCGTCTTTGATACTGGACAGTCTTTGTTTTATTCTCATCTAAAAATAGGGATGATAGCTCATACAATAGAGATTTCAAAGGTATTTTATTTTGAAACTCTACATCAGAATGTCCTGATTTTTTCTGAGTGACTAGGTGGGGTGTCTTGCTATCACCCTGGAGTTTGATGAGTCTTTGATAGTGGACAGTTTTTGTTTTATTCTCATCTAAAAATAGGGATGATAGCTAATACAATAGAGACTTCAAAAATATTTTATTTTGAAACTCTACATCAGAATGTCCTGATTTTTTCTGAGTGACTAGATGGGGTGTCCTGCTATCACCATGGAGTTAGATGAGTCTTTGATACTGGACAGTGTTTGTTTTATTCCCATCTAAAAACAGGGATGATAGCTCATATATGAGATTTCAAAGGTATTTTATTTTGAAACTCTAAATCAGAATGTCCTGATTTTTTCTGAGTGATTAGGTGGGGTGTCCTGCTATCACCCTGGAGTGAGATGAGTCTTTGATACTGGACAGTTTTTGTTTTATTCTCATCTAAAAACAGGGATGATAGCTCATGCAATAGAGATTTCAAAGGTCTTTTATTTTGAAACTGTACTTCAGAATGTCCTGATTCTCCCTGAGTGACTAGGTGGGGAGTCCTGCGATCACCCTGGAGTGAGATGAGTCTTTGATATTGGACAGTATTTGTTTTATTCTCATCTAAAAACAGGGATGATAGCTCATGCAATAGAGATTTCAAAGGTCTTTTATTTTGAAACTCTACATCAGAAAGTCCTGATTCTCCCTGAGTGACTAGGTGGGGTGTCATGCTATCACCCTGGAGTGAGATGAGTTTTTGATACTGGACAGTTATTGTTTTATTCTCATCTAAAAACAGGGATGATAGCTCATATATGAGATTTCAAAGGTCTTTTATTTTGAAACTCTATATCAGAATGTCCTGATTCTCCCTGAGTGACTAGGTGGGGTGTCATGCTATCACCCTGGAGTGAGATGAGTTTTTGATACTGGACAGTTATTGTTTTATTCTCATCTAAAAACAGGGATGATAGCTCATATATGAGATTTCAAAGGTATTTTATTTTGAAACTCTAAATCAACATTTCCTGATTTTTTCTGAGTTACTAGGTGGGGTGTCCTGCTATCACCCTGGAGTGAGATGCGTCTTTGATACTGGACAGTTTTTGTTTTATTCTCATCCAAACAGAGAGGGATGATAGCTCATATATGAGATTTCAAAGGTCTTTTATTTTGAAACTCTACATCAGAATGTCCTGATTCTCCCTGAGTGACTAGGTGGGGTGTCATGCTATCACCCTGGAGTTTGATGAGTCTTTGATATTGGACAGTTATTGTTTTATTCTCATCTAAAAACAGGGATGATAGCTCATACAATAGAGATTTCAAAGGTATTTTATTTTGAAACTCTACATCAGAATGTCCTGATTTTTTCTGAGTGACTAGATGGGGTGTCCTGCTATCACCCTGGAGTGAGATGAGTCTTTGATACGGGACAGTTTTTGTTTTATTCTCATCTAAAAACAGGGATGATAGCTCATGCAATAGAGATTTCAAAGGTCTTTTATTTTGAAACTGTACTTCAGAATGTCCTGATTCTCCCTGAGTGACTAGGTGGGGTGTCCTGCTATCACCCTGGAGTTTGATGAGTCTTTGATATTGGACAGTTATTGTTTTATTCTCATCTAAAAACAGGGATGATAGCTCATATATGAGACTTCAAAGGTATTTTATTTTAAAACTGTACACCAGAATGTCCTGATTTTTTCTGAGTGACTAGATGGGGTGTCCTGTTTTCACCCTGGAGTGAGATGAGTCTTTGATACTGGACAGTCTTTGTTTTATTCTCATCTAAATATAGGGATGATAGCTCATACAAGAGAGATTTCAAAGGTATTTTATTTTGAAACTCTACATCAGAATGTCCTGATTTTTTCTGAGTGACTAGATGGGGTGTCCTGCTATCACCCTGGAGTGAGATGCGTCTTTGATTCTGGACAGTTTTCGTTTTATTCTCATCTAAAAACAGGGATGATAGCTCATACAATAGAGATTTCAAAGGTATTTTATTTTGAAACTCTACATCAGAATGTCCTGATTTTTTCTGAGTGACTAGATGGGGTGTCCTGCTATCACCCTGGAGTGAGAAGAGTCTTTGATACTGGACAGTTTTTGTTTTATTCTCATCTAAAAACAGGGATGATAGCTCATATATGAGACTTCAAAGGTATTTTATTTTGAAACTCTAAATCAGAATGTCCTGATTCTCCCTGAATGACTAGGTGGGGTGTCCTGCTATCACCCTGGAGTGAGATGCGTATTTGATACTGGACAGTTTTTGTTTTATTCTCATCTAAATACAGGGATGATAGCTCATACAATAGAGATTTCAAAGGTATTTTATTTTGAAACTCTACATCAGAATGTCCTGATTTTTTCTGAGTGACTAGGTGGGGTGTCCTGCTATCACCCTGGAGTGAGATGCGTCTTTGATACTGGACAGTTTTTGTTTTATTCTCATCTAAAAACAGGGATCATAGCTCATACAATAGAGATTTCAAAGGTATTTTATTTTGAAATTCTACATCAAAATGTCCTGGTTTTTTCTGAGTGACTAGATGGGGTGTCCTGCTTTCACCCTGGAGTGAGATGCGTCTTTGATACTGGACAGTTTTTGTTTTATTCTCATCTAAAAACAGGGATGATAGCTCATACAATCGAGATTTCAAAGGTATTTTATTTTGAAACTCTACATCAGAATGTCCTGATTTTTTCTGAGTGACTAGATGGGGTGTCCTGCTATCACCCTGGAGTGAGATGCGTCTTTGATACTGGACTGTATTTGTTTTATTCTCATCTAAAAACAGGGATGATAGCTCATGCAATAGAGATTTCAAAGGTCTTTTATTTTGAAACTCTACATCAGAAAGTCCTGATTCTCCCTGAGTGACTAGGTGGGGTGTCCTGTTATCACCCTGAAGGGAAATGAGTATTTGATACTGGACAGTGTTTGTTTTATTCTTATCTAAATACAGAGGGATGATAGCTCATATATGAGATTTCAAAGGTCTTTTATTTTGAAACTGTACACCAGAATGTCCTGATTTTTTCTGAGTGACTAGATGGGGTGTCCTGTTTTCACCCTGGAGTGAGATGAGTCTTTGATACTGGACTGTATTTGTTTTATTCTCATCTAAAAACAGGGATGATAGCTCATGCAATAGAGATTTCAAAGGTATTTTATTTTGAAACTCTACATCAGAATGTCCTGATTTTTTCTGAGTGACTAGGTGGGGTGTCCTGCCATCACCCTGGAGTGAGATGAGTCTTTGATACTGGACAGTTTTTGTTTTATTCTCATCTAAAAACAGGGATGATAGCTCATACAAGAGAGATTTCAAAGGTATTTTATTTTGAAACTCTACATCAGAATGTCCTGATTTTTTCTGAGTGACTAGATGGGGTGTCCTGCTATCACCCTGGAGTGAGATGAGTCTTTGATACGGGACAGTTTTTGTTTTATTCTCATCTAAAAACAGGGATGATAGCTCATGCAATAGAGATTTCAAAGGTCTTTTATTTTGAAACTGTACTTCAGAATGTCCTGATTCTCCCTGAGTGACTAGGTGGGGAGTCCTGCTATCACCCTGGAGTGAGATGAGTCTTTGATATTGGACTGTATTTGTTTTATTCTCATCTAAAAACAGGGATGATAGCTCATGCAATAGAGATTTCAAAGGTCTTTTATTTTGAAACTCTACATCAGAAAGTCCTGATTCTCCCTGAGTGACTAGGTGGGGTGTCCTGTTATCACCCTGAAGGGAAATGAGTATTTGATACTGGACAGTGTTTGTTTTATTCTTATCTAAATACAGAGGGATGATAGCTCATATATGAGATTTCAAGGGTATTTTATTTTGAAACTCTACATCAGAATGTCCTGATTCTCCCTGAGTGACTAGGTGGGGTGTCCTCCTATCACCCTGGAGTGAGATGCGTCTTTGATACTGGACAGTTTTTGTTTTATTCTCATCTAAAAACAGGGATCATAGCTCATACAATAGAGATTTCAAAGGTATTTTATTTTGAAACTCTACATCAGAATGTCCTGATTTTTTCTGAGTGGCTAGATGGGGTGTCCTGCTATCACCCTGGAGTGAGATGAGTCTTTGATACGGGACAGTTTTTGTTTTATTCTCATCTAAAAACAGGGATGATAGCTCATGCAATAGAGATTTCAAAGGTCTTTTATTTTGAAACTGTCCTTCAGAATGTCCTGATTCTCCCTGAGTGACTAGGTGGGGTGTCCTGCTATCACCCTGGAGTTTGATGAGTCTTTGATATTGGACAGTTATTGTTTTATTCTCATCTAAAAACAGGGATGATAGCTCATACAAGAGAGATTTCAAAGGTATTTTATTTTGAAACTCTACATCAGAATGTCCTGATTTTTTCTGAGTGACTAGATGGGGTGTCCTGCAATCACCCTGGAGTGAGATGCGTCTTTGATACTGGACAGTATTTGTTTTATTCTCATCTAAAAACAGGGATGATAGCTCATACAATAGAGATTTCAAAGGTATTTTATTTTGAAACTGTCCTTCAGAATGTCCTGATTCTCCCTGAGTGACTAGTTGGGGTGTCCTGCTATCACCCTGGAGTTTGATGAGTCTTTGATATTGGACAGTTTTTGTTTTATTATCATCTAAAAACAGGGATGATAGCTCATATATGAGACTTCAAAGGTATTTTATTTTGAAACTGTACATCAGAATGTCCTGATTTTTTCTGAGTGACTAGGTGGGGTGTCCTGCTATCACCCTGGAGTTTGATGAGTCTTTGATATTGGACAGTTATTGTTTTATTCTCATCTAAAAACAGGGATGATAGCTCATATATGAGATTTCAAAGGTATTTTATTTTGAAACTCTAAATCAGAATGTCCTGATTTTTTCTGAGTGACTAGATGGGGTGTCCTGCTATCACCCTGGAGTGAGATGAGTCTTTGATACTGGACAGTTTTTGTTTTATTCTCATCTAAAAATAGGGATGATAGCTCATATATGAGATTTCAAAGGTCTTTTATTTTGAAACTGTACATCAGAATGTCCTGATTTTTTCTGAGTGACTAGGTGGGGTGTCCTGCTTTCACCCTGGAGTGAGATGAGTCTTTAATACTGGACAGTCTTTGTTTTATTCTCATCTAAAAATAGGGATGATAGCTCATACAATAGAGATTTCAAAGGTATTTTATTTTGAAACTCTAAATCAGAATGTCCTGATTTTTTCTGAGTGACTAGGTGGGGTGTCCTGCTATCACCCTGGAGTGAGATGAGTCTTTGATACTGGACAGTTTTTGTTTTATTCTCATCTAAAAACAGGGATGATAGCTCATACAAGAGATATTTCAAAGGTATTTTATTTTGAAACTCTACATCAGAATGTCCTGATTTTTTCTGAGTGACTAGATGGGGTGTCCTGCTATCACCCTGGAGTGAGATGAGTCTTTGATACTGGACAGTTTTTGTTTTATTCTCATCTAAAAACAGGGATGATAGCTCATATATGAGACTTCAAAGGTATTTTATTTTGAAACTGTACACCAGAATGTCCTGATTCTCCCTGAGTGACTAGGTGGGGTGTCCTGCTATCACCCTGGAGTGAGATGAGTCTTTGATACTGGACAGTTTTTGTTTTATTCTCATCTAAAAACAGGGATGATAGCTCATACAAGAGAGATTTCAAAGGTATTTTATTTTGAAACTCTACATCAGAATGTCCTGATTCTCCCTGAGTGACTAGATGGGGTGTCCTGCTATCACCCTGGAGTGAGATGCGTCTTTGATACTGGACAGTTTTTGTTTTATTCTCATCTAAAAACAGGGATGATAGCTCATATATGAGACTTCAAAGGTATTTTATTTTGAAACTGTACACCAGAATGTCCTGATTCTCCCTGAGTGACTAGGTGGGGTGTCCTGCTATCACCCTGGAGTGAGATGAGTCTTTGATACTGGACAGTTTTTGTTTTATTCTCATCTAAAAATAGGGATGATAGCTCATGCAATAGAGATGTCAAAGGTCTTTTATTTTGAAACTGTCTTTCAGAATGTCCTGATTCTCCCTGAGTGACTAGGTGGGGTGTCCTGCTATCACCCTGGAGTGAGATGAGTCTTTGATACTGGACAGTTTTTGTTTTATTCTCATCTAAAAACAGGGATGATAGCTCATGCAATAGAGATTTCAAAGGTCTTTTATTTTGAAACTGTCCTTCAGAATGTCCTGATTCTCCCTGAGTGACTAGGTGGGGTGTCCTGCTATCACCCTGGAGTTTGATGAGTCTTTGATATTGGACAGTTATTGTTTTATTCTCATCTAAAAACAGGGATGATAGCTCATACAAGAGAGATTTCAAAGGTATTTTATTTTGAAACTCTACATCAGAATGTCCTGATTTTTTCTCAGTGGCTAGATGGGGTGTCCTGCTATCACCCTGGAGTGAGATGAGTCTTTGATACGGGACAGTTTTTGTTTTATTCTCATCTAAAAACAGAGATGATAGCTCATGCAATAGAGATGTCAAAGGTCTTTTATTTTGAAACTGTCCTTCAGAATGTCCTGATTCTCCCTGAGTGACTAGGTGGGGTGTCCTGCTATCACCCTGGAGTTTGATGAGTCTTTGATACTGGACAGTTTTTGTTTTATTCTCATCTAAAAACAGGGATGATAGCTCATGCAATAGAGATTTCAAAGGTCTTTTATTTTGAAACTGTCCTTCAGAATGTCCTGATTCTCCCTGAGTGACTAGGTGGGGAGTCCTGCTATCACCCTGGAGTGAGATGAGTCTTTGATACTGGACAGTTTTTGTTTTATTCTCATCTAAAAACAGGGATGATAGCTCATATATGAGACTTCAAAGGTATTTTATTTTGAAACTGTACACCAGAATGTCCTGATTCTCCCTGAGTGACTAGGTGGGGTGTCCTGCTATCACCCTGGAGTTTGATGAGTCTTTGATATTGGACAGTTTTTGTTTTATTCTCATCTAAAAATAGGGATGATAGCTCATATATGAGATTTCAAAGGTCTTTTATTTTGAAACTGTACATCAGAATGTCCTGATTTTTTCTGAGTGACTAGGTGGGGTGTCCTGCTTTCACCCTGGAGTGAGATGAGTCTTTAATACTGGACAGTCTTTGTTTTATTCTCATCTAAAAATAGGGATGATAGCTCATACAATAGAGATTTCAAAGGTATTTTATTTTGAAACTCTAAATCAGAATGTCCTGATTTTTTCTGAGTGACTAGGTGGGGTGTCCTGCTATCACCCTGGAGTGAGATGAGTCTTTGATACTGGACAGTTTTTGTTTTATTCTCATCTAAAAACAGGGATGATAGCTCATATATGAGACTTCAAAGGTATTTTATTTTGAAACTGTACACCAGAATGTCCTGATTCTCCCTGAGTGACTAGGTGGGGTGTCCTGCTATCACCCTGGAGTGAGATGAGTCTTTGATACTGGACAGTGTTTGTTTTATTCTCATCTAAAAACAGGGATGATAGCTCATACAATAGAGATTTCAAAGGTATTTTATTTTGAAACTCTACATCAGAATGTCCTGATTTTTTCTGAGTGACTAGGTGGGGTGTCCTGCTATCACCCTGGAGTGAGATGAGTCTTTGATACTGGACAGTTTTTGTTTTATTCTCATCTAAAAACAGGGATGATAGCTCATATATGAGACTTCAAAGGTATTTTATTTTGAAACTGTACACCAGAATGTCCTGATTCTCCCTGAGTGACTAGGTGGGGTGTCCTGCTATCACCCTGGAGTTTGATGAGTCTTTGATATTGGACAGTTATTGTTTTATTCTCATCTAAAAACAGGGATGATAGCTCATATATGAGATTTCAAAGGTCTTTTATTTTGAAACTGTACATCAGAATGTCCTGATTTTTTCTGAGTGACTAGGTGGGGTGTCCTGCTTTCAACCTGGAGTGAGATGAGTCTTTAATACTGGACAGTCTTTGTTTTATTCTCATCTAAAAATAGGGATGATAGCTCATACAATAGAGATTTCAAAGGTCTTTTATTTTGAAACTCTACATCAGAATGTCCTGATTCTCCCTGAGTGACTAGGTGGGGTTTCATGCTATCACCCTGCAGTGAGATGAGTCTTTGATACTGGAAAATTTTTGTTTTATTCTCATCTAAAAACAGGGATGATACAATAGAGATTTCAAAGGTATTTTATTTTGAAACTCTACATCAGAATGTCCTGATTTTTTCTGAGTGACTAGATGGGGTGTCCTGCTATCACCCTGGAGTGAGATGAGTTTTTGATACTGGACAGTTATTGTTTTATTCTCATCTAAAAACAGGGATGATAGCTCATACAATAGAGATTTCAAAGGTCTTTTATTTTGAAACTGTACATCAGAAAGTCCTGATTCTCCCTGAGTGACTAGGTGGGGTGTCCTGTTATCACCCTGGAGTGAGATGAGTCTTTGATACTGGACAGTTATTGTTTTATTCTCATCTAAAAACAGGGATGATAGCTCATACAATAGAGATTTCAAAGGTCTTTTATTTTGAAACTGTCCTTCAGAATGTCCTGATTCTCCCTGAGTGACTAGGTGGGGTGTCCTGCTATCACCCTGGAGTGAGATGAGTCTTTGATACTGGACAGTTTTTATTTTATTCTCATCTAAAAACAGGGATGATAGCTCATATATGAGACTTCAAAGGTATTTTATTTTGAAACTGTACATCAGAATGTCCTGATTTTTTCTGAGTGACTAGGTGGGGTGTCCTGCTATCACCCTGGAGTTTGATGAGTCTTTGATATTGGACAGTTATTGTTTTATTCTCATCTAAAAACAGGGATGATAGCTCATGCAATAGAGATTTCAAAGGTCTTTTATTTTGAAACTGTACTTCAGAATGTCCTGATTCTCCCTGAGTGACTAGATGGGGTGTCCTGCTATCACCCTGGAGTGAGATGAGTCTTTGATACTGGACAGTTTTTGTTTTATTCTCATCTAAAAATAGGGATGATAGCTCATATATGAGATTTCAAAGGTCTTTTATTTTGAAACTGTACATCAGAATGTCCTGATTTTTTCTGAGTGACTAGGTGGGGTGTCCTGCTTTCACCCTGGAGTGAGATGAGTCTTTAATACTGGACAGTCTTTGTTTTATTCTCATCTAAAAATAGGGATGATAGCTCATACAATAGAGATTTCAAAGGTATTTTATTTTGAAACTCTAAATCAGAATGTCCTGATTTTTTCTGAGTGACTAGGTGGGGTGTCCTGCTATCACCCTGGAGTGAGATGAGTCTTTGATACTGGACAGTTTTTGTTTTATTCTCATCTAAAAACAGGGATGATAGCTCATACAAGAGAGATTTCAAAGGTATTTTATTTTGAAACTCTACACCAGAATGTCCTGATTTTTTCTGAGTGACTAGATGGGGTGTCCTGCTATCACCCTGGAGTGAGATGAGTCTTTGATACTGGACAGTTTTTGTTTTATTCTCATCTAAAAATAGGGATGATAGCTCATATATGAGACTTCAAAGGTATTTTATTTTGAAACTGTACACCAGAATGTCCTGATTTTTTCTGAGTGACTAGATGGGGTGTCCTGCTATCACCCTGGAGTGAGATGAGTCTTTGATACGGGACATTTTTTGTTTTATTCTCATCTAAAAACAGGGATGATAGCTCATGCAATAGAGATTTCAAAGGTCTTTTATTTTGAAACTGTACATTAGAATGTCCTGATGTTTTCTGAGTGACTAGGTGGGGTGTCCTGCTATCACCCTGGAGTGAGATGAGTCTTTGATACTGGACAGTTATTGTTTTATTCTCATCTAAAAACAGGGATGATAGCTCATATATGAGACTTCAAAGGTATTTTATTTTGAAACTGTACACCAGAATGTCCTGATTTTTTCTGAGTGACTAGGTGGGGAGTCCTGCTATCACCCTGGAGTTTGATGAGTCTTTGATATTGGACAGTTATTGTTTTATTCTCATCTAAAAACAGGGATGATAGCTCATATATGAGACTTCAAAGGTATTTTATTTTGAAACTGTACACCAGAATGTCCTGATTTTTTCTGAGTGACTAGGTGGGGAGTCCTGCTATCACCCTGGAGTTTGATGAGTCTTTGATATTGGACAGTTATTGTTTTATTCTCATCTAAAAACAGGGATGATAGCTCATATATGAGACTTCAAAGGTCTTTTATTTTGAAACTGTACATCAGAATGTCCTGATTCTCCCTGAGTGACTAGGTGGGGTTTCATGCTATCACCCTGCAGTGAGATGAGTCTTTGATACTGGACAATTTTTGTTTTATTCTCATCTAAAAACAGGGATGATACAATAGAGATTTCAAAGGTATTTTATTTTGAAACTCTACATCAGAATGTCCTGATTTTTTCTGAGTGACTAGATGGGGTGTCCTGCTATCACCCTGGAGTGAGATGAGTTTTTGATACTGGACAGTTATTGTTTTATTCTCATCTAAAAACAGGGATGATACAATAGAGATTTCAAAGGTCTTTTATTTTGAAACTGTACATCAGAAAGTCCTGATTCTCCCTGAGTGACTAGGTGGGGTGTCCTGTTATCACCCTGAAGGGAAATGAGTCTTTGATACTGGACAGTTTTATTTTTATTCTCATCTAAACAGAGAGGGATGATAGCTCATATATGAGATTTCAAAGGTCTTTTATTTTGAAACTGTACATCAGAATGTCCTGATTCTCCCTGAGTGACTAGGTGGGGTTTCATGCTATCACCCTGGAGTGAGATGATTTTTTGATATTGGACAGTTTTTGTTTTATTCTCATCTAAAAACAGGGATGATAGCTCATACAATAGAGATTTCAAAGGTCTTTTATTTTGAAACTGTACATCAGAATGTCCTGATTTTTTCTGAGTGACTAGATGGGGTTTCCTGCTATCACCCTGGAGTGAGATGAGTCTTTGATACTGGACAGTTTTTCTTTTATTCTCATCTAAAAAATGGGATGATAGCTCATATATGAGATTTCAAAGGTCTTTTATTTTGAAACTCTACATCAGAATGTCCTGATTTTTTCTGAGTGACTAGATGGGGTGTCCTACTATCACCATGGAGTTAGATGAGTCTTTGATACTGGACAGTTTTATTTTTATTCTCATCTAAACAGAGAGGGATGATAGCTCATATATGAGATTTCAAAGGTCTTTTATTTTGAAACTGTACATCAGAATGTCCTGATTTTTTCTGAGTGACTAGGTGGGGTGTCCTGCTATCACCCTGGAGTGAGATGAGTCTTTGATACTGGACAGTGTTTGTTTTATTCTCATCTAAAAACAGGGATGATAGCTCATGCAATAGAGATTTCAAAGGTCTTTTATTTTGAAACTTTACATCAGAATGTCCTGATTCTCCCTGAGTGACTAGGTGGGGTTTCCTGCTATCACCCTGGAGTGAGATGAGTTTTTGATATTGGACAGTATTTGTTTTATTCTCATCTAAACAGAGAGGGATGATAGCTCATATATGAGATTTCAAAGGTCTTTTATTTTGAAACTGTACATCAGAATCTCCTGATTTTTTCTGAGTGACTATGTGGCGTGTCCTGCTATAACCCTGGAGTGAGATCAGTCTTTGATACTTGAGAGTTTTTGTTTTATTCTCATCTAAACAGAGAGGGATTATAGCTCATATATGAGATTTCAAAGGTATTTTATTTTGAAACTCTACATCAGAATGTCCTGATTTTTTCTGAGTGACTAGATGGGGTGTCCTGCTATCACCATGGAGTTAGATTTGTCTTTGATACTGGACAGTGTTTGTTTTATTCCCATCTAAAAACAGGGATGATAGCTCATATATGAGACTTCAAAGGTATTTTATTTTGAAACTGTACATCAGAATGTCCTGATTTTTTCTGAGTGACTAGATGGGGTTTCCTGCTATAACCCTGGAGTGAGATGAGTCTTTGATACTGGACAGTTTTAGTTTTATGCTCATCTAAAAACAGGGATGATAGCTCATGAAATAGAGATTTCAAAGGTCTTTTATTTTGAAACTGTCCTTCAGAATGTCCTGATTTGTAAAAGTAGAAGTACTCAGATCTTGTAGTAAATGTAGAAGTTCTCAGATCTTGGACTTGAGTAAATGAAGAAATACTCAGATATTGTACTTGAGTAAATGTAGAATTACTCAGATCTTGTACTTGATTAAATGAAGAAGTACCCAGATCTTGTACTTGAGTAAATGTAGAAGTACTCAGATCTTGTAGTAAAAGTAGAAGTACTCAGATCTTGTAGTAAAAGTAGAAGTACTCAGATCTTGTAGTAAAAGTAGAAGTACTCAGATCTTGTAGTAAATGTAGAAGTACTCAGATATTGTACTTGAGTAAAAGTAGAAGTACTCGGATCTTGTAGTAAAATTAGAAGTACTCAGATATTGTAGTAAAAGTAGAATTACTCAGATCTTGTACTTGATTAAATGAAGAAGAATCCAGATCTTGTACTTGAGTAAATGTAGAAGTACTCAGATCTTGTAGTAAAAGTAGAAGTACTCAGATCTTGTAGTAAAAGTAGAAGTACTCAGATCTTGTCGTAAAAGTAGAAGTACTCAGATCTTCTAGTAGAAGTACTCAGATCTTGTAGTAAATGTAGAAGTACTCAGATCTTGGACTTGAGTAAATATAGAAATACTCAGATCTTGTACTTGAGTAAATGTAGAAGTACTCAGATCTTGTAGTAAAAGTAGAAGTACTCAGATCTTGTAGTAAATGTAGAAGTACTCAGATCTTGTACTTGAGTAAATGTAGAAGTACTCAGATCTTGTTGTAAATGTAGAAGTACTCAGATCTTGTAGTAAAAGTAGAAGTACTCAGATCTTGTAGTAAAAGTAGAAGTACTCAGATATTGTAGTAAATGTAGAAGTACTCAGATCTTGTACTTGAGTAAATGAAGAAGTACTCAGATCTTGTACTTGAGTAAAAGTAGATGTACTCAGATATTGTAGTAAAAGTAGAATTACTCAGATCTTGTACTTGATTAAATGAAGAAGTACCCAGATCTTGTACTTGAGTAAATGTAGAAGTACTCAGATCTTGTAGTAAATGTAGAAGTACTCAGATATTGTACTTGAGTAAAAGTAGAAGTACTCAGATCTTGTAGTAAAAGTAGAAGTACTCAGATCTTGTAGTAAAAGTAGAAGTACTCAGATCTTGTAGTAAAAGTAGAAGTACTCAGATCTTGTAATGGATTAAAAGTAGAAGTACTCAGATCTTGTAGTAAAAGTAGAAGTACTCAGATCTTGTAGTACATGTAGAAGTACTCAGATATTGTACTTGAGTAAATGTAGAAGTACTCAGATCTTGTAGTAAAAGTAGAAGTACTCAGATCTTGTACTTGTGTAAAAGTAGAAGTACTCAGATCTTGTAGTAAAAGTAGAAGTACTCAGATATTGTGTTTGAGTAAAAGTAGAAGTACTCAGATCTTGTAGTAAAAGTAGAAGTACTCAGATCTTGTAGTAAATGTAGAAGTACTCAGATCTTGTACTTGAGTAAATGAAGAAGTACTCAGATCTTGTACTTGAGTAAATGTAGAAGTACTCAGATCTTGTAGTAAATGTAGAAGTACTCAGATATTGTACTTGAGTAAAAGTAGAAGTACTCAGATCTTGTAGTAAAAGTAGAAGTACTCAGATCTTGTAGTAAATGTAGAAGTACTCAGATCTTGTAGTACATGTAGAAGTACTCAGATCTTGTACTTGAGTAAATGAAGAAGTACTCAGATATTGTACTTGAGTAAATTAAGAAGTACTCAGCTCTTGTAGTTAAAGTAGAAGTACTCAGATCTTGTACTTGAGTAAAAGTAGAAGTACTCAGATCTTGTAGTAAATGTAGAAGTACTCAGATATTGTACTTGAGTAAATGTAGAAGTACTCAGATCCTGTTGTAAATGTAGAAGTACTCAGATCTTGTACTTGAGTAAAAGTAGAAGTACTAAGATCTTGTATTAAAAATAGAAGTACTCAGATATTGTACTTGAGTAAATGAAGAAGTACTCAGATCTTGTACTTGAGTAAATGTAGAAGTACTCAGATTTCGTACTTGAGTAAATGTAGATGTACTCAGATCTTGTAGTAAAAGTAGAAGTACTCAGATCTTGTAGTAAAAGTAGAAGTACTCAGATCTTGTAGTAAAAGTAGAAGTACTCAGATATTTTACTTGAGTAAAAGTAGAAGTACTCAGATATTGTAGTAAAAGTAGAAGTACTCAGATCTTGTAGTAAAAGTAGAAGTACTCAGATATTGTAGTAAATGTAGAAGTACTCAGATCTTGTACTTGAGTAAATGTAGAAGTACTCTGATCTTGTAGTAAAAGTAGAAGTACTCAGATCTTATACTTGGGTAAAAGTAGAAGTACTCAGATCTTGTAGTAAAAGTAGAAGTACTCAGATCTTGTAGTAAATGTAGAAGTACTCAGATCTTGAACTTGAGTAAATGAAGAAATACTCAGATCTTGTACTTGAGTAAATGTAGAAGTACTCAGATCTTGTAGTAAAAGTAGAAGTACTCAGATATTGTACTTGAGTAAAAGTAGAAGTCCTCAAATCTTGTAGTAAAAGTAGAAGTACTCAGATATTGTACTTGAGTAAAAGTAGAAGTACTCAGATCTTGTAGTAAAAGTAGAAGTACTCAGATCTTGTAGTAAAATTAGAAGTAATAAGATCTTGTAGTAAAAGTAGAAGTACTCAGATCTTGTAGTAAAATTAGAAGTACTCAGATCTTGTTGTAAATGTAGAAGTACTCAGATTTCGTACTTGAGTAAATGTAGATGTACTCAGATCTTGTAGTAAAAGTAGAAGTACTCAGATATTATGTTTGAGTAAAAGTAGAAGTACTCAGATCTTGTAGTAAAAGTAGAAGTACTCAGATCTTGTAGTAAATGTAGAAGTACTCAGATATTGTACTTGAGTAAATGTAGAAGTACTCAGATCTTGTAGTAAAAGTAGAAGTACTCAGATATTGTACTTGAGTAAAAGTAGAAGTACTCAGATCTTCTACTAAAAGTAGAAGTACTCAGATCTTGTAGTAAATGTAAGAGTACTCAGATCTTGGACTTGAGTAAATGAAGAAATACTCAGATCTTGTACTTGAGTAAATGTAGAAGTACTCAGATCTTGTAGTAAATGTAGAAGCACTCAGATCTTGTACTTGAGTAAATGTAGAAGTACTCAGATCTTGTAGTAAAAGTAGAAGTACTCGGATCTTGTAGTAAATGTAGAAGTACTCAGATCTTGTACTTGAGTAAATGTAAAAGTACTAAGATCTTGTATTAAAAGTAGAAGTACTCAGATCTTGTACTTGAGTTAATGAAGTACTCAGATCTTGTACTTGAGTAAATGTAGAAGTACTCAGATCTTGTTGTAAATGTAGAAGTACTCAGATCTTGTAGTAAAAGTAGAAGTACTCAGATCTTGTACTTGAGTAAAAGTAGAAGTACTCAGATCTTGTAGTAAAAGTAGAAATACTCAGATCTTGTAGTAAAAGTAGAAGTACTCAGATATTGTACTTGAGTAAAAGTAGAAGTACTCAGATCTAGTAGTAAAAGTAGAAGTACTCAGATCTTGTAATGGATTAAAAGTAGAAGTACTCAGATCTTGTAGTAAAAGTAGAAGTACTCAGATCTTGTAGTACATGTAGAAGTACTCAGATATTGTACTTGAGTAAAAGTAGAAGTACTCAGATCTTGTAATGGATTAAAAGTAGAAGTACTCAGATCTTGTAGTAAAAGTAGAAGTACTCAGATCTTGTAGTACATGTAGAAGTACTCAGATATTGTACTTGAGTAAATGAAGAAGTACTCAGATATTGTACGTGAGTAAATGTAGAAGTACTCAGATCTTGTAGTAAAAGTAGAAGTACTCAGATATTGTGTTTGAGTAAAAGTAGAAGTACTCAGATCTTGTAGTAAAAGTAGAAGTACTCAGATCTTGTAGTAAATGTAGAAGTACTCAGATCTTGTACTTGAGTAAATTAAGAAGTACTCAGATCTTGTACGTGAGTAAATGTAGAAGTACTCAGATCTTGTAGTAAATGTAGAAGTACTCAGATATTGTACTTGAGTAAAAGTAGAAGTACTCAGATCTTGTAGTAAATGTAGAAGTACTCAGATCTTGTAGTACATGTAGAAGTACTCAGATCTTGTACTTGAGTAAATGAAGAAGTACTCAGATATTGTACTTGAGTAAATGTAGAAGTACTCAGATCTTGTAGTAAAAGTAGAAGTACTCAGATCTTGTACTTGAGTAAAAGTAGAAGTACTCAGATCTTGTAGTAAATGTAGAAGTACTCAGATCTTGTACTTGAGTAAATGAAGAAGTACTCAGATCTTGTACTTGAGTAAATGTAGAAGTACTCAGATCTTGTTGTAAATGTAGAAGTACTCAGATCTTGTACTTGAGTAAAAGTAGAAGTACTAAGATCTTGTATTAAAAGTAGAAGTACTCAGATCTTGTACTTGAGTAAATGTAGAAGTACTCAGATCTTGTAGTAAAAGTAGAAGTACTCAGATATTGTAGTAAATGTAGAAGTACTCAGATCTTGTACTTGAGTAAATGAAGAAGTACTCAGATCTTGTACTTGAGTAAAAGTAGATGTACTCAGATATTGTAGTAAAAGTAGAAGTACTCAGATCTTGTACTTGAGTAAATGAAGAAGTACTCAGATCTTGTACTTGAGTAAAAGTAGATGTACTCAGATCTTGTAGTAAAAGTAGAAGTACTCAGATCTTGTCGTAAATGTAGAAGTACTCAGATCTTGTACTTGAGTAAATGAAGAAGTACTCAGATTTTGTACTTGAGTAAATGTAGAAGTACACAGATCTTGTAGTAAATCTAGAAGTACTCAGATCTTGTACTTGAGTAAAAGTAGAAGTACTCAGATCTTGTAGTAAAAGTAGAAGTACTCAGATCTTGTAGTAAAAGTAGAAGTACTCAGATATTGTACTTGAGTAAAAGTAGAAGTACTCAGATCTTCTAGTAGAAGTACTCAGATCTTGTAGTAAATGTAGAAGTACTCAGATCTTGGACTTGAGTAAATATAGAAATACTCAGATCTTGTACTTGAGTAAATGTAGAAGTACTCAGATCTTGTAGTAAATGTAGAAGCACTCAGATCTTGTACTTGAGTAAATGTAGAAGTACTCAGATCTTGTAGTAAAAGTAGAAGTACTCAGATCTTGTAGTAAATGTAGAAGTACTCAGATATTGTACTTGAGTAAATGAAGAAGTACTCAGATCTTGTACTTGAGTAAATGTAGAAGTACTCAGATCTTGTAGTAAAAGTAGAAGTACTCAGATCTTGTAGTAAATGTAGAAGTACTCAGATATTGTACTTGAGTAAATGAAGAAGTACTCAGATATTGTACTTGAGTAAATGTAGAAGTACTCAGATCTTGTAGTAAAAGTAGAAGTACTCAGATCTTGTACTTGTGTAAAAGTAGAAGTACTCAGATCTTGTAGTAAAAGTAGAAGTACTCAGATATTGTGTTTGAGTAAAAGTAGAAGTACTCAGATCTTGTAGTAAAAGTAGAAGTACTCAGATCTTGTAGTAAATGTAGAAGTACTCAGATCTTGTACTTGAGTAAATGAAGAAGTACTCAGATCTTGTACTTGAGTAAATGTAGAAGTACTCAGATCTTGTACTTGAGTAAATGAAGAAGTACTCAGATATTGTACTTGAGTAAATGTAGAAGTACTCAGATCTTGTAGTAAAAGTAGAAGTACTCAGATCTTGTACTTGAGTAAATGAAGAAGTACTCAGATCTTGTACTTGAGTAAATGTAGAAGTACTCAGATCCTGTTGTAAATGTAGAAGTACTCAGATCTTGTACTTGAGTAAAAATAGAAGTACTAAGATCTTGTATTAAAAATAGAAGTACTCAGATCTTGTACTTGAGTAAATGAAGAAGTACTCAGATCTTGTACTTGAGTAAATGTAGAAGTACTCAGATCTTGTTGTAAATGTAGAAGTACTCAGATTTCGTACTTGAGTAAATGTAGATGTACTCAGATCTTGTAGTAAAAGTAGAAGTACTCAGATCTTGTAGTAAAAGTAGAAGTACTCAGATCTTGTATTAAAAGTAGAAGTACTCAGATATTTTACTTGAGTAAAAGTAGAAGTACTCAGATATTGTAGTAAAAGTAGAAGTACTCAGATCTTGTAGTACATGTAGAAGTACTCAGATCTTGTACTTGAGTAAATGAAGAAGTACTCAGATCTTGTACTTGAGTAAATGTAGAAGTACTCAGATCTTGTAGTAAATGTAGAAGTACTCAGATATTGTACTTGAGTAAAAGTAGAAGTACTCAGATATTGTACTTGAGTAAAAGTAGAAGTACTCAGATCTTGTAGTAAAAGTAGAAGTACTCAGATCTTGTAGTAAATGTAGAAGTACTCAGATCTTGTAGTACATGTATAAGTACTCAGATCTTGTACTTGAGTAAAAGAAGAAGTACTCAGATATTGTACTTGAGTAAATGTAGAAGTACTCAGATCTTGTAGTAAAAGTAGAAGTACTCAGATATTTGGTTCGAGTAAAAGTAGAAGTACTCAGATCTTGTAGTAAAAGTAGAAGTACTCAGATATTTGGTTCGAGTAAAAGTAGAAGTACTCAGATCTTGTAGTAAAAGTAGAAGTACTCAGATCTTGTAGTAAATGTAAAAGTACTCAGATCTTGTACTTGAGTAAATGAAGAATTACTCAGATCTTGTACTTGAGTAAATGTAGAAGTACTCAGATCTTGTACTTGAGTAAAAGTAGAAGTACTCAGATCTTGTAGTAAATGTAGAAGTACTCAGATCTTGTACTTGAGTAAATGAAGAAGTACTCAGATCTTGTAGTAAATGTAGAAGTACTCAGATATTGTACTTGAGTAAAAGTAGAAGTACTCAGATCTTGTAGTAAATGTAGAAGTACTCAGATCTTGTAGTAAATGTAGAAGTACTCAGATCTTGTAGTAAAAGTAGAAGTACTCAGATATTATGTTTGAGTAAAAGTAGAAGTACTCAGATCTTGTAGTAAATGTAGAAGTACTCAGATCTTGTAGTAAATGTAGAAGTACTCAGATCTTGTACTTGAGTAAATGTAGAAGTACTCAGATCTTGTTGTAAATGTAGAAGTACTCAGATCTTGTAGTAAAAGTAGAAGTACTCAGATCTTGTAGTAAATGTAGAAGTACTCAGATCTTATAGTACATGTAGAAGTACTCAGATCTTGTACTTGAGTAAATGAAGAAGTACTCAGATATTGTACTTGAGTAAATGTAGAAGTACTCAGATCTTGTAGTTAAAGTAGAAGTACTCAGATCTTGTACTTGAGTAAAAGTAGAAGTACTCAGATCTTGTAGTAAATGTAGAAGTACTCAGATCTTGTACTTGAGTAAATGAAGAAGTACTCAGATCTTGTACTTGAGTAAATGTAGAAGTACTCAGATCCTGTTGTAAATGTAGAAGTACTCAGATCTTGTACTTGAGTAAAAGTAGAAGTACTAAGATCTTGTATTAAAAATAGAAGTACTCAGATCTTGTTGTAAATGTAGAAGTACTCAGATTTCGTACTTGAGTAAATGTAGATGTACTCAGATCTTGTAGTAAAAGTAGAAGTACGCAGATCTTGTAGTAAAAGTAGAAGTACTCAGATCTTGTAGTAAAAGTAGAAGTACTCAGATATTTTACTTGAGTAAAAGTAGAAGTACTCAGATATTGTAGTAAAAGTAGAAGTACTCAGATCTTGTAGTAAATGTAGAAGTACTCAGATCTTGTACTTGAGTAAATGAAGAAGTACTCAGATCTTGTGCTTGAGTAAATGAAGAAGTACTCAGATCTTGTACTTGAGTAAAAGTAGAAGTACTCAGATCTTGTAGTAAAAGTAGAAGTACTCAGATCTTGTAGTAAAAGTAGAAGTACTCAGATCTTGTAGTAAATGTAGAAGTACTCAGATCTTGTACTTGAGTAAATGAAGAAGTACTCAGATCTTGTACTTGAGTAAATGTAGAAGTACTCAGATCTTGTTGTAAATGTAGAAGTACTCAGATTTCGTACTTGAGTAAATGTAGATGTACTCAGATCTTGTAGTAAAAGTAGAAGTACTCAGATATTATGTTTGAGTAAAAGTAGAAGTACTCAGATCTTGTAGTAAAAGTAGAAGTACTCAGATCTTGTAGTAAATGAAGAAGTACTCAGATCTTGTACTTGAGTAAATGTAGAAGTACTCAGATATTGTAGTAAATGTAGAAGTACTCAGATATTGTACTTGAGTAAAAGTAGAAGTACTCAGATCTTGTAGTAAAAGTAGAAGTACTCAGATATTGTAGTAAATGTAGAAGTACTCAGATCTTGTACTTGAGTAAACGTAGAAGTACTCAGATCTTGTAGTAAATGTAGAAGTACTCAGATCTTGTAGTAAATGTAGAAGTACTCAGATCTTGTACTTGAGTAAATGAAGAAGTACTCAGATCTTGTACTTGAGTAAATGAAGAAGTACTCAGATATTGTAGTAAAAGTAGAAATACTCAGATCTTGTAGTAAAAGTAGAAGTACTCAGATATTGTACTTGAGTAAAAGTAGAAGTACTCAGATATTGTAGTAAAAGTAGAAATACTCAGATCTTGTACTTGTGTAAAAGTAGAAGTACTCAGATCTTGTAGTAAAAGTAGAAGTACTCAGATATTGTGTTTGAGTAAAAGTAGAAGTACTCAGATCTTGTAGTAAAAGTAGAAGTACTCAGATCTTGTAGTAAATGTAGAAGTACTCAGATCTTGTACTTGAGTAAATGAAGAAGTACTCAGATCTTGTACTTGAGTAAATGTAGAAGTACTCAGATCTTGTAGTAAATGTAGAAGTACTCAGATATTGTACTTGAGTAAAAGTAGAAGTACTCAGATCTTGTAGTAAAAGTAGAAGTACTCAGATCTTGTAGTAAATGTAGAAGTACTCAGATCTTGTAGTAAAAGTAGAAGTACTCAGATCTTGTAGTAAATGTAGAAGTACTCAGATCTTGTTGTAAATGTAGAAGTACTCAGATTTCGTACTTGAGTAAATGTAGATGTACTCAGATCGTGTAGTAAAAGTAGAAGTACTCAGATCTTGTAGTAAATGTAGAAGTACTCAGATCTTGAACTTGAGTAAATGAAGAAATACTCAGATCTTGTACTTGAGTAAATGTAGAAGTACTCAGATCTTGTAGTAAAAGTAGAAGTACTCAGATATTGTACTTGAGTAAAAGTAGAAGTCCTCAAATCTTGTAGTAAAAGTAGAAGTACTCAGATATTGTACTTGAGTAAAAGTAGAAGTACTCAGATCTTGTAGTAAAAGTAGAAGTACTCAGATCTTGTAGTAAAATTAGAAGTAATAAGATCTTGTAGTAACAGTAGAAGTACTCAGATCTTGTAGTAAATGTAGAAGTACTCAGATATTGTACTTGAGTAAAAGTAGAAGTACTCAGATATTGTACTTGAGTAAAAGTAGAAGTACTCAGATCTTGTAGTAAAAGTAGAAGTACTCAGATCTTGAAGTAAATGTAGAAGTACTCAGATCTTGTACTTGAGTAAATGTAGAAGTACTCTGATCTTGTAGTAAAAGTAGAAGTACTCAGATCTTATACTTGGGTAAAAGTAGAAGTACTCAGATCTTGTAGTAAAAGTGGAAGTACTCAGATCTTGTAGTAAATGTAGAAGTACTCAGATCTTGAACTTGAGTAAATGAACAAATACTCTGATCTTGTACTTGAGTAAATGTAGAAGTACTCAGATCTTGTAGTAAAAGTAGAAGTACTCAGATATTGTACTTGAGTAAAAGAAGAAGTCCTCAAATCTTGTAGTAAAAGTAGAAGTACTCAGATATTGTACTTGAGTAAAAGTAGAAGTACTCAGATCTTGTAGTAAAAGTAGAAGTACTCAGATCTTGTAGTAAAATTAGAAGTAATAAGATCTTGTAGTAACAGTAGAAGTACTCAGATCTTGTAGTAAATGTAGAAGTACTCAGATCTTGTACTTGAGTAAATGAAGAAGTACTCAGATCTTGTACTTGAGTAAATGTAGAAGTACTCAGATCTTGTAGTAAATGTAGAAGTACTCAGATCTTGTAATTTAGTAAATGAAGAAGTACTCAGATCTTGTACTTGAGTAAATGTAGAAGTACTCAGATCTTGTAGTAAATGTAGAAGTACTCAGATATTGTACTTGAGTAAAAGTAGAAGTACTCAGATCTTGTAGTAAAAGAAGAAGTACTCAGATCTTGTAGTAAATGTAGAAGTACTCAGATCTTGTAGTACATGTAGAAGTACTCAGATCTTGTACTTGAGTAAATGAAGAAGTACTCAGATATTGTAGTAAAAGTAGAAATACTCAGATCTTGTAGTAAAAGTAGAAGTACTCAGATCTTGTAGTAAAAGTAGAAATACTCAGATATTGTACTTGAGTAAAAGTAGAAGTACTCAGATCTTGTAGTAAAAGTAGAAGTACTCAGATCTTGTACTTGAGTAAATGAAGAAGTACTCAGATATTGTAGTAAAAGTAGAAATACTCAGATCTTGTAGTAAAAGTAGAAGTACTCAGATCTTGTAGTAAAAGTAGAAATACTCAGATATTGTACTTGAGTAAAAGTAGAAGTACTCAGATCTTGTAGTAAAAGTAGAAGTACTCAGATCTTGTAGTACATGTAGAAGTACTCAGATATTGTACTTGAGTAAATGAAGAAGTACTCAGATATTGTACTTGAGTAAATGTAGAAGTACTCAGATCTTGTAGTAAAAGTAGAAGTACTCAGATCTTGTACTTGTGTAAAAGTAGAAGTACTCAGATCTTGTAGTAAAAGTAGAAGTACTCAGATATTGTGTTTGAGTAAAAGTAGAAGTACTCAGATCTTGTAGTAAAAGTAGAAGTACTCAGATCTTGTAGTAAATGTAGAAGTACTCAGATCTTGTACTTGAGTAAATGAAGAAGTACTCAGATCTTGTACTTGAGTAAATGTAGAAGTACTCAGATCTTGTAGTAAATGTAGAAGTACTCAGATATTTTACTTGAGTAAAAGTAGAAGTACTCAGATCTTGTAGTAAAAGTAGAAGTACTCAGATCTTGTAGTAAATGTAGAAGTACTCAGATCTTGTAGTACATGTAGAAGTACTCAGATCTTGTACTTGAGTAAATGAAGAAGTACTCAGATATTGTACTTGAGTAAATGTAGAAGTACTCAGATCTTGTAGTAAAAGTAGAAGTACTCAGATCTTGTACTTGAGTAAAAGTAGAAGTACTCAGATCTTGTAGTAAATGTAGAAGTACTCAGATCTTGTACTTGAGTAAATGAAGAAGTACTCAGATCTTGTACTTGAGTAAATGTAGAAGTACTCAGATCTTGTTGTAAATGTAGAAGTACTCAGATTTCGTACTTGAGTAAATGTAGATGTACTCAGATCTTGTAGTAAAAGTAGAAGTACTCAGATCTTGTAGTAAAAGTAGAAGTACTCAGATCTTGTAGTAAAAGTAGAAGTACTCAGATATTTTACTTGAGTAAAAGTAGAAGTACTCAGATATTGTAGTAAAAGTAGAAGTACTCAGATCTTGTAGTAAATGTAGAAGTACTCAGATCTTGTACTTGAGTAAATGAAGAAGTACTCAGATCTTGTACTTGAGTAAATGTAGAAGTACTCAGATCTTGTAGTAAATGTAGAAGTACTCAGATATTGTACTTGAGTAAAAGTAGAAGTACTCAGATATTGTACTTGAGTAAAAGTAGAAGTACTCAGATCTTGTAGTAAAAGTAGAAGTACTCAGATCTTGTAGTAAAAGTAGAAGTACTCAGATCTTGTAGTAAATGTAGAAGTACTCAGATCTTGTAGTACATGTATAAGTACTCAGATCTTGTACTTGAGTAAAAGAAGAAGTACTCAGATATTGTACTTGAGTAACTGTAGAAGTACTCAGATCTTGTAGTAAAAGTAGAAGTACTCAGATCTTGTACTTGAGTAAAAGTAGAAGTACTCAGATCTTGTAGTAAAAGTAGAAGTACTCAGATATTTGGTTCGAGTAAAAGTAGAAGTACTCAGATCTTGTAGTAAAAGTAGAAGTACTCAGATCTTGTAGTAAATGTAAAAGTACTCAGATCTTGTACTTGAGTAAATGAAGAATTACTCAGATCTTGTACTTGAGTAAATGTAGAAGTACTCAGATCTTGTACTTGAGTAAAAGTAGAAGTACTCAGATCTTGTAGTAAATGTAGAAGTACTCAGATCTTGTACTTGAGTAAATGAAGAAGTACTCAGATCTTGTACTTGAGTAAATGAAGAAGTACTCAGATCTTGTAGTAAATGTAGAAGTACTCAGATATTGTACTTGAGTAAAAGTAGAAGTACTCAGATCTTGTAGTAAATGTAGAAGTACTCAGATCTTGTAGTAAATGTAGAAGTACTCAGATCTTGTAGTAAAAGTAGAAGTACTCAGATATTATGTTTGAGTAAAAGTAGAAGTACTCAGATCTTGTAGTAAATGTAGAAGTACTCAGATCTTGTAGTAAATGTAGAAGTACTCAGATCTTGTACTTGAGTAAATGAAGAAATACTCAGATCTTGTACTTGAGTAAATGTAGAAGTACTCAGATCTTGTTGTAAATGTAGAAGTACTCAGATCTTGTAGTAAAAGTAGAAGTACTCAGATCTTGTAGTAAATGTAGAAGTACTCAGATCTTATAGTACATGTAGAAGTACTCAGATCTTGTACTTGAGTAAATGAAGAAGTACTCAGATATTGTACTTGAGTAAATGTAGAAGTACTCAGATCTTGTAGTTAAAGTAGAAGTACTCAGATCTTGTACTTGAGTAAAAGTAGAAGTACTCAGATCTTGTAGTAAATGTAGAAGTACTCAGATCTTGTACTTGAGTAAATGAAGAAGTACTCAGATCTTGTACTTGAGTAAATGTAGAAGTACTCAGATCCTGTTGTAAATGTAGAAGTACTCAGATCTTGTACTTGAGTAAAAGTAGAAGTACTAAGATCTTGTATTAAAAATAGAAGTACTCAGATATTGTACTTGAGTAAATGAAGAAGTACTCAGATCTTGTACTTGAGTAAATGTAGAAGTACTCAGATCTTGTTGTAAATGTAGAAGTACTCAGATTTCGTACTTGAGTAAATGTAGATGTACTCAGATCTTGTAGTAAAAGTAGAAGTACGCAGATCTTGTAGTAAAAGTAGAAGTACTCAGATCTTGTAGTAAAAGTAGAAGTACTCAGATATTTTACTTGAGTAAAAGTAGAAGTACTCAGATATTGTAGTAAAAGTAGAAGTACTCAGATCTTGTAGTAAATGTAGAAGTACTCAGATCTTGTACTTGAGTAAATGAAGAAGTACTCAGATCTTGTGCTTGAGTAAATGAAGAAGTACTCAGATCTTGTACTTGAGTAAATGAAGAAGTACTCAGATATTGTACTTGAGTAAATGTAGAAGTACTCAGATCTTGTAGTAAAAGTAGAAGTACTCAGATCTTGTACTTGAGTAAAAGTAGAAGTACTCAGATCTTGTATTAAAAATAGAAGTACTCAGATCTTGTACTTGAGTAAATGAAGAAGTACTCAGATATTGTACTTGAGTAAATGTAGAAGTACTCAGATCTTGTAGTAAAAGTAGAAGTACTCAGATCTTGTACTTGAGTAAATGTAGAAGTACTCAGATATTGTAGTAAATGTAGAAGTACTCAGATCTTGTACTTGAGTAAACGTAGAAGTACTCAGATCTTGTAGTAAATGTAGAAGTACTCAGATCTTGTAGTAAATGTAGAAGTACTCATATCTTGTACTTGAGTAAATGAAGAAATACTCAGATATTGTACTTGAGTAAATGTAGAAGTACTCAGATCTTGTAGTAAATGTAGAAGTACTCAGATCTTGTAGTAAAAGTAGAAGTACTCAGATATTGTACTTGAGTAAAAGTAGAAGTACTCAGATCTTCTAGTAGAAGTACTCAGATCTTGTACTTGAGTAAATGAAGAAGTACTCAGATCTTGTACTTGAGTAAATGTAGAAGTACTCAGATCTTGTTGTAAATGTAGAAGTACTCAGATCTTGTAGTAAAAGTAGAAGTACTCAGATCTTGTACTTGAGTAAAAGTAGAAGTACTCAGATATTGTAGTAAAAGTAGAAATACTCAGATCTTGTAGTAAAAGTAGAAGTACTCAGATATTGTACTTGAGTAAAAGTAGAAGTACTCAGATATTGTAGTAAAAGTAGAAATACTCAGATATTGTACTTGAGTAAAAGTAGAAGTACTCAGATCTTGTAGTAAAAGTAGAAGTACTCAGATCTTGTAATGGATTAAAAGTAGAAGTACTCAGATCTTGTAGTAAAAGTAGAAGTACTCAGATCTTGTAGTACATGTAGAAGTACTCAGATATTGTACTTGAGTCAATGAAGAAGTACTCAGATATTGTACTTGAGTAAAAGTAGAAGTACTCAGATCTTGTAGTAAAAGTAGAAGTACTCAGATCTTGTACTTGTGTAAAAGTAGAAGTACTCAGATCTTGTAGTAAAAGTAGAAGTACTCAGATATTGTGTTTGAGTAAAAGTAGAAGTACTCAGATCTTGTAGTAAAAGTAGAAGTACTCAGATCTTGTAGTAAATGTAGAAGTACTCAGATCTTGTACTTGAGTAAAAGTAGAAGTACTCAGATCTTGTAGTAAAAGTAGAAGTACTCAGATCTTGTAGTAAATGTAGAAGTACTCAGATCTTGTAGTACATGTAGAAGTACTCAGATCTTGTACTTGAGTAAATGAAGAAGTACTCAGATATTGTACTTGAGTAAATGTAGAAGTACTCAGATCTTGTAGTTAAAGTAGAAGTACTCAGATCTTGTACTTGAGTAAAAGTAGAAGTACTCAGATCTTGTAGTAAATGTAGAAGTACTCAGATCTTGTACTTGAGTAAATGTAGAAGTACTCAGATCCTGTTGTAAATGTAGAAGTACTCAGATCTTCTACTTGAGTAAAAGTAGAAGTACTAAGATCTTGTATTAAAAATAGAAGTACTCAGATATTGTACTTGAGTAAATGAAGAAGTACTCAGATCTTGTACTTGAGTAAATGTAGAAGTACTCAGATCTTGTTGTAAATGTAGAAGTACTCAGATCTTGTAGTAAATGTAGAAGTACTCAGATCGTGTAGTAAAAGTAGAAGTACTCAGATCTTGTAGTAAAAGTAGAAGTACTCAGATATTGTAGTAAATGTAGAAGTACTCAGATCTTGAACTTGAGTAAATGAAGAAATACTCAGATCTTGTACTTGAGTAAATGTAGAAGTACTCAGATCTTGTAGTAAAAGTAGAAGTACTCAGACATTGTACTTGAGTAAAAGTAGAAGTCCTCAAATCTTGTAGTGAAAGTAGAAGTACTCAGATATTGTACTTGAGTAAAAGTAGAAGTACTCAGACCTTGTAGTAAAAGTAGAAGTACTCAGATCTTGTAGTAAAATTAGAAGTACTCAGATCTTGTAGTAAATGTAGAAGTACTCAGATATTGTACTTGAGTAAAAGTAGAAGTACTCAGATATTGTACTTGAGTAAAAGTAGAAGTACTCAGATCTTGTAGTAAAAGTAGAAGTACTCAGATCTTTTAGTAAATGTAGAAGTACTCAGATCTTGTACTTGAGTAAATGTAGAAGTACTCTGATCTTGTAGTAAAAGTAGAAGTACTCAGATCTTATACTTGGGTAAAAGTAGAAGTACTCAGATCTTGTAGTAAAAGTAGAAGTACTCAGATCTTGAACTTGAGTAAATGAAGAAATACTCAGATCTTGTACTTGAGTAAATGTAGAAGTACTCAGATCTTGTAGTAAAAGTAGAAGTACTCAGATATTGTACTTGAGTAAAAGTAGAAGTCCTCAAATCTTGTAGTAAAAGTAGAAGTACTCAGATATTGTACTTGAGTAAAAGTAGAAGTACTCAGATCTTGTAGTAAAAGTAGAAGTACTCAGATCTTGTAGTAAAATTAGAAGTAATAAGATCTTGTAGTAACAGTAGAAGTACTCAGATTTTGTAGTAAATGTAGAAGTACTCAGATCTTGTACTTGAGTAAATGAAGAATTACTCAGATCTTGTACTTGAGTAAAAGTAGAAGTACTCAGATCTTGTAGTAAATGTAGAAGTACTCAGATATTGTACTTGAGTAAATGAAGAAGTACTCAGATCTTGTACTTGAGTAAATGAAGAAGTACTCAGATCTTGTAGTAAATGTAGAAGTACTCAGATATTGTACTTGAGTAAAAGTAGAAGTACTCAGATCTTGTAGTAAAAGTAGAAGTACTCAGATCTTGTAGTAAATGTAGAAGTACTCAGATCTTGTAGTACATGTAGAAGTACTCAGATCTTGTACTTGAGTAAATGAAGAAGTACTCAGATATTGTACTTGAGTAAATGTAGAAGTACTCAGATCTTGTAGTAAAAGTAGAAGTACTCAGATCTTGTACTTGAGTAAAAGTAGAAGTACTCAGATCTTGTAGTAAAAGTAGAAGTACTCAGATATTATGTTTGAGTAAAAGTAGAAGTACTCAGATCTTGTAGTAAAAGTAGAAGTACTCAGATCTTGTAGTAAATGTAGAAGTACTCAGATATTGTACTTGAGTAAATGAAGAAGTACTCAGATCTTGTACTTGAGTAAATGTAGAAGTACTCAGATCTTGTAGTAAATGTAGAAGTACTCAGATATTGTACTTGAGTAAAAGTAGAAGTACTCAGATCTTGTAGTAAAAGTAGAAGTACTCAGATATTGTAGTAAATGTAGAAGTACTCAGATCTTGTACTTGAGTAAACGTAGAAGTACTCAGATCTTGTAGTAAATGTAGAAGTACTCAGATCTTGTAGTAAATGTAGAAGTACTCAGATCTTGTACTTGAGTAAATGAAGAAATACTCAGATATTGTACTTGAGTAAATGTAGAAGTACTCAGATCTTGTAGTAAATGTAGAAGTACTCAGATCTTGTACTTGAGTAAATGTAGAAGTACTCAGATCTTGTAGTAAAAGTAGAAGTACTCAGATATTGTACTTGAGTAAAAGTAAAAGTACTCAAATCTTGTAGTAAAAGTAGAAGTACTCAGATATTGTACTTGAGTAAAAGTAGAAGTACTCAGATCTTGTAGTAAAAGTAGAAGTACTCAGATCTTGTTGTAAAATTAGAAGTACTCAGATCTTGTAGTAAAAGTAAAAGTACTCAGATCTTGTAGTAAATGTAGAAGTACTCAGATCTTGTACTTGAGTAAATGTAGAAGTACTCAGATCTTGTAGTAAAAGTAGAAGTACTCAGATCTTGTAGTAAATGTAGAAGTACTCAGATCTTGTACTTGAGTAAAAGTAGAAGTACTCAAATCTTGTACTTGAGTAAATGTAGAAGTACTCAGATCTTGTAGTAAATGTAGAAGTACTCAGATCTTGTACTTGAGTAAATGTAGAAGTACTCAGATCTTGTAGTAAACGTAGAAGTATTCAGATCTTGTACTTGAGTAAAAGTAGAAGTACTCAGATCTTGTAGTAAAAGTAGAAGTACTCAGATCTTGTTGTAAAATTAGAAGTACTCAGATCTTGTAGTAAAAGTAAAAGTACTCAGATCTTGTAGTAAATGTAGAAGTACTCAGATCTTGTACTTGAGTAAATGTAGAAGTACTCAGATCTTGTAGTAAAAGTAGAAGTACTCAGATCTTGTAGTAAAAGTAGAAGTACTCAGATATTGTAGTAAATGTAGAAGTACTCAGATATTGTACTTGAGTAAATGAAGAAGTACTCAGATATTGTACTTGAGTAAATGTAGAAGTACTCAGATCTTGTAGTAAAAGTAGAAGTACTCAAATATTGTACTTGAGTAAATGTAGAAGTACTCAGATCTTGTAGTAAATGTAGAAGTACTCAGATCTTGTACTTGAGTAAATGTAGAAGTACTCAGATCTTGTAGTAAACGTAGAAGTATTCAGATCTTGTACTTGAGTAAAAGTAGAAGTACTCAGATCTTGTAGTAAAAGTAGAAGTACTCAGATATTGTACTTGAGTAAAAGTAGAAGTACTCAGATCTTGTAGTAAATGTAGAAGTACTCAGATCTTGTAATTTAGTAAATGAAGAAGTACTCAGATCTTGTACTTGAGTAAATGTAGAAGTACTCAGATCTTGTAGTAAATGTAGAAGTACTCAGATCTTGTACTTGAGTAAAAGTAGAAGTACTCAAATCTTGTACTTGAGTAAATGTAGAAGTACTCAGATCTTGTAGTAAATGTAGAAGTACTCAGATCTTGTACTTGAGTAAATGTAGAAGTACTCAGATCTTGTAGTAAACGTAGAAGTATTCAGATCTTGTACTTGAGTAAAAGTAGAAGTACTCAGATCTTGTAGTAAAAGTAGAAGTACTCAGATCTTGTTGTAAAATTAGAAGTACTCAGATCTTGTAGTAAAAGTAAAAGTACTCAGATCTTGTAGTAAATGTAGAAGTACTCAGATCTTGTACTTGAGTAAATGTAGAAGTACTCAGATCTTGTAGTAAAAGTAGAAGTACTCAGATCTTGTAGTAAAAGTAGAAGTACTCAGATATTGTAGTAAATGTAGAAGTACTCAGATATTGTACTTGAGTAAATGAAGAAGTACTCAGATATTGTACTTGAGTAAATGTAGAAGTACTCAGATCTTGTAGTAAAAGTAGAAGTACTCAAATCTTGTACTTGAGTAAATGTAGAAGTACTCAGATCTTGTAGTAAATGTAGAAGTACTCAGATCTTGTACTTGAGTAAATGTAGAAGTACTCAGATCTTGAAGTAAACGTAGAAGTATTCAGATCTTGTACTTGAGTAAAAGTAGAAGTACTCAGATCTTGTAGTAAAAGTAGAAGTACTCAGATCTTCTAGTAAATGTAGAAGTACTCAGATCTTGTAATTGAGTAAATGAAGAAGTACTCAGATCTTGTACTTGAGTAAATGTAGAAGTACTCAGATCTTGTAGTAAATGTAGAAGTACTCAGATCTTGTACTTGAGTAAATGTAGAAGTACTCAGATATTATACTTGAGTAAAAGTAGATGTACTCAGATATTTTAGTAAAAGTAGAAGTACTCAAATCTTGTACTTGATTAAAAGTAGAAGTACTCAGATTTTGTAGTAAAAGTAGAAGTACTCAGATCTTGTACTTGAGTAAATGTAGAAGTACTCTGATCTTGTAGTAAGAGTAGAAGTACTCAGATCTTATACTTGGGTAAAAGTAGAAGTACTCAGATCTTGTAGTAAAAGTAGAAGTACTCAAATCTTGTACTTGAGTAAATGTAGAAGTACTCAGATCTTGTAGTAAATGTAGAAGTACTCAGATCTTGTACTTGAGTAAATGTAGAAGTACTCAGATCTTGAAGTAAACGTAGAAGTATTCAGATCTTGTACTTGAGTAAAAGTAGAAGTACTCAGATCTTGTACTTGAGTAAATGTAGAAGTACTCTGATCTTGTAGTAAGAGTAGAAGTACTCAGATCTTATACTTGGGTAAAAGTAGAAGTACTCAGATCTTGTAGTAAAAGTAGAAGTACTCAAATCTTGTACTTGAGTAAATGTAGAAGTACTCAGATCTTGTAGTAAATGTAGAAGTACTCAGATCTTGTACTTGAGTAAATGTAGAAGTACTCAGATCTTGAAGTAAACGTAGAAGTACTCAGATCTTGTACTTGAGTAAATGTAGAAGTACTCAGATATTATACTTGAGTAAAAGTAGATGTACTCAGATATTTTAGTAAAAGTAGAAGTACTCAAATCTTGTACTTGATTAAAAGTAGAAGTACTCAGATCTTGTAGTAAAAGTAGAAGTACTCAGATCTTGTACTTGAGTAAAAGTAGAAGTACTCAGATCTTGTAGTAAAAGTAGAAGTACTCAGATATTGTGTTTGAGTAAAAGTAGAAGTACTCAGATCTTGTAGTAAAAGTAGAAGTTCTCAGATCTTGTAGTAAATGTAGAAGTACTCAGATCTTGTACTTGAGTAAATGAAGAAGTACTCAGATATTGTACTTGAGTAAATGTAGAAGTACTCAGATCTTGTAGTAAAAGTAGAAGTACTCAGATCTTGTAGTAAATGTAGAAGTACTCAGATCTTGTACTTGAGTAAAAGTAGAAGTACTCAAATCTTGTACTTGAGTAAATGTAGAAGTACTCAGATCTTGTAGTAAATGTAGAAGTACTCAGATCTTGTACTTGAGTAAATGTAGAAGTACTCAGATCTTGTAGTAAACGTAGAAGTATTCAGATCTTGTACTTGAGTAAAAGTAGAAGTACTCAGATCTTGTAGTAAAAGTAGAAGTACTCAGATCTTGTTGTAAAATTAGAAGTACTCAGATCTTGTAGTAAAAGTAAAAGTACTCAGATCTTGTAGTAAATGTAGAAGTACTCAGATCTTGTACTTGAGTAAATGTAGAAGTACTCAGATCTTGTAGTAAAAGTAGAAGTACTCAGATCTTGTAGTAAAAGTAGAAGTACTCAGATATTGTAGTAAATGTAGAAGTACTCAGATATTGTACTTGAGTAAATGAAGAAGTACTCAGATATTGTACTTGAGTAAATGTAGAAGTACTCAGATCTTGCAGTAAAAGTAGAAGTACTCAAATATTGTACTTGAGTAAATGTAGAAGTACTCAGATCTTGTAGTAAATGTAGAAGTACTCAGATCTTGTACTTGAGTAAATGTAGAAGTACTCAGATCTTGAAGTAAACGTAGAAGTATTCAGATCTTGTACTTGAGTAAAAGTAGAAGTACTCAGATCTTGTAGTAAAAGTAGAAGTACTCAGATCTTGTAGTAAATGTAGAAGTACTCAGATCTTGTAATTGAGTAAATGAAGAAGTACTCAGATCTTGTACTTGAGTAAATGTAGAAGTACTCAGATCTTGTAGTAAATGTAGAAGTACTCAGATCTTGTACTTGAGTAAATGTAGAAGTACTCAGATATTATACTTGAGTAAAAGTAGATGTACTCAGATATTTTAGTAAAAGTAGAAGTACTCAAATCTTGTACTTGATTAAAAGTAGAAGTACTCAGATCTTGTAGTAAAAGTAGAAGTACTCAGATCTTGTACTTGAGTAAATGTAGAAGTACTCTGATCTTGTAGTAAGAGTAGAAGTACTCAGATCTTATACTTGGGTAAAAGTAGAAGTACTCAGATCTTGTAGTAAAAGTAGAAGTACTCAGATCTTGTAGTAAATGTAGAAGTACTCAGATCTTGAACTTGAGTAAATGAAGAAATACTCAGATCTTGTACTTGAGTAAATGTAGAAGTACTCAGATATTGTAGTAAAAGTAGAAGTACTCAGATCTTGTACTTGAGTAAAAGTAGAAGTCCTCAAATCTTGTAGTAAAAGTAGAAGTACTCAGATCTTGTACTGGATTAAAAGTAGAAGTACTCAGATCTTGTAGTAAAAGTAGAAGTACTCAGATCTTGTAGTACATGTAGAAGTACTCAGATATTGTACTTGAGTAAAAGTAGAAGTACTCAGATCTTGTAGTAAAAGTAGAAGTACTCAGATCTTGTAGTAAAATTAGAAGTAATAAGATATTGTAGTAACAGTAGAAGTACTCAGATCTTGTAGTAAATGTAGAAGTACTCAGATCTTGTACTTGAGTAAATGTAGAAGTACTCAGATCTTGTAGTAAAAGTAGAAGTACTCAGATCTTGTAGTAGAAGTAGAAGTACTCAGATATTATGTTTGAGTAAAAGTAGAAGTACTCAGATCTTGTAGTAAAAGTAGAAGTACTCAGATCTTGTAGTAAATGTAGAAGTACTCAGATATTGTAGTAAATGTAGAAGTACTCAGATCTTGTACTTGAGTAAATGAAGAAGTACTCAGATATTGTAGTAAATGTAGAAGTACTCAGATCTTGTACTTGAGTAAATGAAGAAGTACTCAGATCTTGTACTTGAGTAAATGTAGAAGTACTCAGATCTTGTAGTAAATGTAGAAGTAATCAGATCTTGTAATTTAGTAAATGAAGAAGTACTCAGATCTTGTACTTGAGTAAATGTAGAAGTACTCAGATCTTCTAGTAAATGTAGAAGTACTCAGATATTGTACTTGAGTAAAAGTGGAAGTACTCGGATCTTGTAGTAAAATTAGAAGTACTCAGATCTTGTAGTAAATGTAAAAGTACTCAGATCTTGTACTTGAGTAAATGTAGAAGTACTCAGATCTTGTAGTAAAAGTAAAAGTACTCAGATATTATACTTGAGTAAATGTAGAAGTACTCAGATCTTGTAGTAAAAGTAGAAGTACTCAGATATTATACTTGAGTAAAAGTAGAAGTACTCAGATCTTGTAGTAAAAGTAGAAGTACTCAGATCTTGTAGTAAATGTAGAAGCATTCAGATCTTGTACTTGAGTAAATGTAGAAGTACTCAGATCTTGTAGTAAAAGTAGAAGTACTCAGATATTGTACTTGAGTAAAAGTAGAAGTACTCAGATCTTGTAGTAAATGTAGAAGTACTCAGATCTTGTACTTGAGTAAATGTAGAAGTACTCAGATCTTGTAGTAAACGTAGAAGTATTCAGATCTTGTACTTGAGTAAAAGTAGAAGTACTCAGATCTTGTAGTAAAAGTAGAAGTACTCAGATATTGTACTTGAGTAAAAGTAGAAGTACTCAGATCTTGTAGTAAAAGTAGAAGTACTCAGATCTTGTAGTAAATGTAGAAGTACTCAGATCTTGTAATTGAGTAAATGAAGAAGTACTCAGATCTTGTACTTGAGTAAATGTAGAAGTACTCAGATCTTGTAGTAAATGTAGAAGTACTCAGATATTGTGTTTGAGTAAAAGTAGAAGTACTCAGATCTTGTAGTAAAAGTAGAAGTTATCAGATATTGTATTAAATGTAGAAGTACTCAGATCTTGTACTTGAGTAAATGAAGAAGTACTCAGATCTTGAACTTGAGTAAATGTAGAAGTACTCAGATCTTGTAGTAAATGTAGAAGTACTCAGATCTTGTAATTTAGTAAATGAAGAAGTACTCAGATCTTGTACTTGAGTAAATGTAGAAGTACTCAGATCTTGTAGTAAATGTAGAAGTACTCAGATCTTTTAGTAAATGTAGAAGTACTCAGATATTGTACTTGAGTAAAAGTGGAAGTACTCGGATCTTGTAGTAAAATTAGAAGTACTCAGATCTTGTAGTAAATGTAAAAGTACTCAGATCTTGTACTTGAGTAAATGTAGAAGTACTCAGATCTTGTAGTAAAAGTAGAAGTACTCAGATATTATACTTGAGTAAAAGTAGAAGTACTCAGATCTTGTAGTAAAAGTAGAAGTACTCAGATATTATACTTGAGTAAAAGTAGAAGTACTCAGATCTTGTAGTAAATGTAGAAGTACTCAGATCTTGGACTTGAGTAAATGTAGAAGTACTCAGATCTTGTAGTAAAAGTAGAAGTACTCAGATATTATACTTGAGTAAAAGTAGAAGTACTCAGATCTTGTAGTAAAAGTAGAAGTACTCAGATCTTGTAGTAAATGTAGAAGCATTCAGATCTTGTACTTGAGTAAATGTAGAAGTACTCAGATCTTGTAGTAAAAGTAGAAGTACTCAGATCTTGTACTTGAGTAAATGAAGAAGTACTCAGATCTTGTACTTGAGTAAATGTAGAAGTACTCAGATCTTGTAGTAAATGTAGAAGTAATCAGATCTTGTAATTTAGTAAATGAAGAAGTACTCAGATCTTGTACTTGAGTAAATGTAGAAGTACTCAGATCTTGTAGTAAATGTAGAAGTACTCAGATATTGTACTTGAGTAAAAGTGGAAGTACTCGGATCTTGTAGTAAAATTAGAAGTACTCAGATCTTGTAGTAAATGTAAAAGTACTCAGATCTTGTACTTGAGTAAATGTAGAAGTACTCAGATCTTGTAGTAAAAGTAAAAGTACTCAGATATTATACTTGAGTAAATGTAGAAGTACTCAGATCTTGTAGTAAAAGTAGAAGTACTCAGATATTATACTTGAGTAAAAGTAGAAGTACTCAGATCTTGTAGTAAAAGTAGAAGTACTCAGATCTTGTAGTAAATGTAGAAGCATTCAGATATTGTACTTGAGTAAATGTAGAAGTACTCAGATCTTGTAGTAAAAGTAGAAGTACTCAGATATTGTACTTGAGTAAAAGTAGAAGTACTCAGATCTTGTAGTAAATGTAGAAGTACTCAGATCTTGTACTTGAGTAAATGTAGAAGTACTCAGATCTTGTAGTAAACGTAGAAGTATTCAGATCTTGTACTTGAGTAAAAGTAGAAGTACTCAGATATTGTACTTGAGTAAAAGTAGAAGTACTCAGATCTTGTAGTAAAAGTAGAAGTACTCAGATCTTGTAGTAAATGTAGAAGTACTCAGATCTTGTAATTGAGTAAATGAAGAAGTACTCAGATCTTGTACTTGAGTAAATGAAGAAGTACTCAGATATTGTACTTGAGTAAATGTAGAAGTACTCAGATCTTGTAGTAAAAGTAGAAGTACTCAAATATTGTACTTGAGTAAATGTAGAAGTACTCAGATCTTGTAGTAAATGTAGAAGTACTCAGATCTTGTACTTGAGTAAATGTAGAAGTACTCAGATCTTGAAGTAAACGTAGAAGTATTCAGATCTTGTACTTGAGTAAAAGTAGAAGTACTCAGATCTTGTAGTAAAAGTAGAAGTACTCAGATCTTGTAGTAAATGTAGAAGTACTCAGATCTTGTAATTGAGTAAATGAAGAAGTACTCAGATCTTGTACTTGAGTAAATGTAGAAGTACTCAGATCTTGTAGTAAATGTAGAAGTACTCAGATCTTGTACTTGAGTAAATGTAGAAGTACTCAGATATTATACTTGAGTAAAAGTAGATGTACTCAGATATTTTAGTAAAAGTAGAAGTACTCAAATCTTGTACTTGATTAAAAGTAGAAGTACTCAGATCTTGTAGTAAAAGTAGAAGTACTCAGATCTTGTACTTGAGTAAATGTAGAAGTACTCTGATCTTGTAGTAAGAGTAGAAGTACTCAGATCTTATACTTGGGTAAAAGTAGAAGTACTCAGATCTTGTAGTAAATGTAGAAGTACTCAGATCTTGAACTTGAGTAAATGAAGAAATACTCAGATCTTGTACTTGAGTAAATGTAGAAGTACTCAGATATTGTAGTAAAAGTAGAAGTACTCAGATCTTGTACTTGAGTAAAAGTAGAAGTCCTCAAATCTTGTAGTAAAAGTAGAAGTACTCAGATCTTGTACTGGATTAAAAGTAGAAGTACTCAGATCTTGTAGTAAAAGTAGAAGTACTCAGATCTTGTAGTACATGTAGAAGTACTCAGATATTGTACTTGAGTAAAAGTAGAAGTACTCAGATCTTGTAGTAAAAGTAGAAGTACTCAGATCTTGTAGTAAAATTAGAAGTAATAAGATATTGTAGTAACAGTAGAAGTACTCAGATCTTGTAGTAAATGTAGAAGTACTCAGATCTTGTACTTGAGTAAATGTAGAAGTACTCAGATCTTGTAGTAAAAGTAGAAGTACTCAGATCTTGTAGTAGAAGTAGAAGTACTCAGATATTATGTTTGAGTAAAAGTAGAAGTACTCAGATCTTGTAGTAAATGTAGAAGTACTCAGATATTGTAGTAAATGTAGAAGTACTCAGATCTTGTACTTGAGTAAATGAAGAAGTACTCAGATCTTGTACTTGAGTAAATGTAGAAGTACTCAGATCTTGTAGTAAATGTAGAAGTAATCAGATCTTGTAATTTAGTAAATGAAGAAGTACTCAGATCTTGTACTTGAGTAAATGTAGAAGTACTCAGATCTTCTAGTAAATGTAGAAGTACTCAGATATTGTACTTGAGTAAAAGTGGAAGTACTCGGATCTTGTAGTAAAATTAGAAGTAGTCAGATCTTGTAGTAAATGTAAAAGTACTCAGATCTTGTACTTGAGTAAATGTAGAAGTACTCAGATCTTGTAGTAAAAGTAAAAGTACTCAGATATTATACTTGAGTAAATGTAGAAGTACTCAGATCTTGTAGTAAAAGTAGAAGTACTCAGATATTATACTTGAGTAAAAGTAGAAGTACTCAGATCTTGTAGTAAAAGTAGAAGTACTCAGATCTTGTAGTAAATGTAGAAGCATTCAGATCTTGTACTTGAGTAAATGTAGAAGTACTCAGATCTTGTAGTAGAAGTACTCAGATATTGTACTTGAGTAAAAGTAGAAGTACTCAGATCTTGTAGTAAATGTAGAAGTACTCAGATCTTGTACTTGAGTAAATGTAGAAGTACTCAGATCTTGTAGTAAACGTAGAAGTATTCAGATCTTGTACTTGAGTAAAAGTAGAAGTACTCAGATCTTGTAGTAAAAGTAGAAGTACTCAGATATTGTACTTGAGTAAAAGTAGAAGTACTCAGATCTTGTAGTAAAAGTAGAAGTACTCAGATCTTGTAGTAAATGTAGAAGTACTCAGATCTTGTAATTGAGTAAATGAAGAAGTACTCAGATCTTGTACTTGAGTAAATGTAGAAGTACTCAGATCTTGTAGTAAAAGTAGAAGTACTCAGATCTTGTACTTGAGTAAAAGTAGAAGTACTCAGATCTTGTAGTAAAAGTAGAAGTACTCAGATATTGTGTTTGAGTAAAAGTAGAAGTACTCAGATCTTGTATTAAAAGTAGAAGTTATCAGATATTGTATTAAATGTAGAAGTACTCAGATCTTGTACTTGAGTAAATGAAGAAGTACTCAGATCTTGAACTTGAGTAAATGTAGAAGTACTCAGATCTTGTAGTAAATGTAGAAGTACTCAGATCTTGTAATTTAGTAAATGAAGAAGTACTCAGATCTTGTACTTGAGTAAATGTAGAAGTACTCAGATCTTGTAGTAAATGTAGAAGTACTCAGATCTTTTAGTAAATGTAGAAGTACTCAGATATTGTACTTGAGTAAAAGTGGAAGTACTCGGATCTTGTAGTAAAATTAGAAGTACTCAGATCTTGTAGTAAATGTAAAAGTACTCAGATCTTGTACTTGAGTAAATGTAGAAGTACTCAGATCTTGTAGTAAAAGTAGAAGTACTCAGATATTATACTTGAGTAAAAGTAGAAGTACTCAGATCTTGTAGTAAAAGTAGAAGTACTCAGATATTATACTTGAGTAAAAGTAGAAGTACTCAGATCTTGTAGTAAATGTAGAAGTACTCAGATCTTGGACTTGAGTAAATGTAGAAGTACTCAGATCTTGTAGTAAAAGCAGAAGTACTCAGATATTATACTTGAGTAAAAGTAGAAGTACTCAGATCTTGTAGTAAAAGTAGAAGTACTCAGATCTTGTAGTAAATGTAGAAGCATTCAGATCTTGTACTTGAGTAAATGTAGAAGTACTCAGATCTTGTAGTAAAAGTAGAAGTACTCAGATCTTGTACTTGAGTAAATGAAGAAGTACTCAGATCTTGTACTTGAGTAAATGTAGAAGTACTCAGATCTTGTAGTAAATGTAGAAGTAATCAGATCTTGTAATTTAGTAAATGAAGAAGTACTCAGATCTTGTACTTGAGTAAATGTAGAAGTACTCAGATATTGTACTTGAGTAAAAGTGGAAGTACTCGGATCTTGTAGTAAATGTAGAAGCATTCAGATCTTGTACTTGAGTAAATGTAGAAGTACTCAGATCTTGTAGTAAAAGTAGAAGTACTCAGATCTTGTACTTGAGTAAATGAAGAAGTACTCAGATCTTGTACTTGAGTAAATGTAGAAGTACTCAGATCTTGTAGTAAATGTAGAAGTAATCAGATCTTGTAATTTAGTAAATGAAGAAGTACTCAGATCTTGTACTTGAGTAAATGTAGAAGTACTCAGATATTGTACTTGAGTAAAAGTGGAAGTACTCGGATCTTGTAGTAAAATTAGAAGTACTCAGATCTTGTAGTAAATGTAAAAGTACTCAGATCTTGTACTTGAGTAAATGTAGAAGTACTCAGATCTTGTAGTAAAAGTAAAAGTACTCAGATATTATACTTGAGTAAATGTAGAAGTACTCAGATCTTGTAGTAAAAGTAGAAGTACTCAGATATTATACTTGAGTAAAAGTAGAAGTACTCAGATCTTGTAGTAAAAGTAGAAGTACTCAGATCTTGTAGTAAATGTAGAAGCATTCAGATATTGTACTTGAGTAAATGTAGAAGTACTCAGATCTTGTAGTAAAAGTAGAAGTACTCAGATATTGTACTTGAGTAAAAGTAGAAGTACTCAGATCTTGTAGTAAATGTAGAAGTACTCAGATCTTGTACTTGAGTAAATGTAGAAGTACTCAGATCTTGTAGTAAACGTAGAAGTATTCAGATCTTGTACTTGAGTAAAAGTAGAAGTACTCAGATCTTGTAGTAAAAGTAGAAGTACTCAGATATTGTACTTGAGTAAAAGTAGAAGTACTCAGATCTTGTAGTAAAAGTAGAAGTACTCAGATCTTGTAGTAAATGTAGAAGTACTCAGATCTTGTAATTGAGTAAATGAAGAAGTACTCAGATCTTGTACTTGAGTAAATGTAGAAGTACTCAGATCTTGTAGTAAAAGTAGAAGTACTCAGATCTTGTACTTGAGTAAAAGTAGAAGTACTCAGATCTTGTAGTAAAAGTAGAAGTACTCAGATATTGTGTTTGAGTAAAAGTAGAAGTACTCAGATCTTGTAGTAAAAGTAGAAGTTATCAGATATTGTATTAAATGTAGAAGTACTCAGATCTTGTACTTGAGTAAATGAAGAAGTACTCAGATCTTGAACTTGAGTAAATGTAGAAGTACTCAGATCTTGTAGTAAATGTAGAAGTACTCAGATCTTGTAATTTAGTAAATGAAGAAGTACTCAGATCTTGTACTTGAGTAAATGTAGAAGTACTCAGATCTTGTAGTAAATGTAGAAGTACTCAGATCTTTTAGTAAATGTAGAAGTACTCAGATATTGTACTTGAGTAAAAGTGGAAGTACTCGGATCTTGTAGTAAAATTAGAAGTACTCAGATCTTGTAGTAAATGTAAAAGTACTCAGATCTTGTACTTGAGTAAATGTAGAAGTACTCAGATCTTGTAGTAAAAGTAGAAGTACTCAGATATTATACTTGAGTAAAAGTAGAAGTACTCAGATCTTGTAGTAAATGAAGAATTACTCAGATCTTGTACTTGAGTAAAAGTAGAAGTACTCAGATCTTGTAGTAAAAGTAGAAGTACTCAAATCTTGTAGTAAATCTAGAAGTACTCAGATCTTGTACTTGAGTAAATGTAGAAGTACTCAGATCTTGTAGTAAAAGTAGAAGTACTCAGATATTGTACTTGAGTAAAAGTAGAAGTACTCAGATCTTGTAGTAAATGTAGAAGTACTCAGATATTGTACTTGAGTAAATGAAGAAGTACTCAGATCTTGTACTTGAGTAAATGAAGAAGTACTCAGATCTTGTAGTAAATGTAGAAGTACTCAGATATTGTACTTGAGTAAAAGTAGAAGTACTCAGATCTTGTAGTAAATGTAGAAGTACTCAGATCTTGTAGTACATGTAGAAGTACTCAGATCTTGTACTTGAGTAAATGAAGAAGTACTCAGATATTGTACTTGAGTAAATGTAGAAGTACTCAGATCTTGTAGTAAAAGTAGAAGTACTCAGATCTTGTACTTGAGTAAAAGTAGAAGTACTCAGATATTGTAGTAAAAGTAGAAGTACTCAGATATTATGTTTGAGTAAAAGTAGAAGTACTCAGATCTTGTAGTAAAAGTAGAAGTACTCAGATCTTGTAGTAAATGTAGAAGTACTCAGATATTGTACTTGAGTAAATGAAGAAGTACTCAGATCTTGTACTTGAGTAAATGTAGAAGTACTCAGATCTTGTAGTAAATGTAGAAGTACTCAGATATTGTACTTGAGTAAAAGTAGAAGTACTCAGATCTTGTAGTAAAAGTAGAAGTACTCAGATATTGTAGTAAATGTAGAAGTACTCAGATCTTGTACTTGAGTAAACGTAGAAGTACTCAGATCTTGTAGTAAATGTAGAAGTACTCAGATATTGTAGTAAATGTAGAAGTACTCAGATCTTGTACTTGAGTAAATGAAGAAATACTCAGATATTGTACTTGAGTAAATGTAGAAGTACTCAGATCTTGTAGTAAATGTAGAAGTACTCAGATCTTGTACTTGAGTAAATGTAGAAGTACTCAGATCTTGTAGTAAAAGTAGAAGTACTCAGATCTTGTTGTAAAATTAGAAGTACTCAGATCTTGTAGTAAAAGTAAAAGTACTCAGATCTTGTAGTAAATGTAGAAGTACTCAGATCTTGTAGTAAATGTAGAAGTACTCAGATCTTGTACTTGAGTAAATGTAGAAGTACTCAGATCTTGTAGTAAAAGTAGAAGTACTCAGATATTGTACTTGAGTAAAAGTAGAAGTACTCAGATCTTGTAGTAAATGTAGAAGTACTCAGATCTTGTACTTGAGTAAAAGTAGAAGTACTCAAATCTTGTACTTGAGTAAATGTAGAAGTACTCAGATCTTGTAGTAAATGTAGAAGTACTCAGATCTTGTACTTGAGTAAATGTAGAAGTACTCAGATCTTGTAGTAAACGTAGAAGTATTCAGATCTTGTACTTGAGTAAAAGTAGAAGTACTCAGATCTTGTAGTAAAAGTAGAAGTACTCAGATCTTGTTGTAAAATTAGAAGTACTCAGATCTTGTAGTAAAAGTAAAAGTACTCAGATCTTGTAGTAAATGTAGAAGTACTCAGATCTTGTACTTGAGTAAATGTAGAAGTACTCAGATCTTGTAGTAAAAGTAGAAGTACTCAGATATTGTACTTGAGTAAATGAAGAAGTACTCAGATATTGTACTTGAGTAAATGTAGAAGTACTCAGATCTTGTAGTAAAAGTAGAAGTACTCAAATATTGTACTTGAGTAAATGTAGAAGTACTCAGATCTTGTAGTAAAAGTAGAAGTACTCAGATATTGTAGTAAATGTAGAAGTACTCAGATATTGTACTTGAGTAAATGAAGAAGTACTCAGATATTGTACTTGAGTAAATGTAGAAGTACTCAGATCTTGTAGTAAAAGTAGAAGTACTCAAATATTGTACTTGAGTAAATGTAGAAGTACTCAGATCTTGTAGTAAATGTAGAAGTACTCAGATCTTGTACTTGAGTAAATGTAGAAGTACTCAGATCTTGTAGTAAACGTAGAAGTATTCAGATCTTGTACTTGAGTAAAAGTAGAAGTACTCAGATCTTGTAGTAAAAGTAGAAGTACTCAGATATTGTACTTGAGTAAAAGTAGAAGTACTCAGATCTTGTAGTAAAAGTAGAAGTTCTCAGATCTTGTAGTAAATGTAGAAGTACTCAGATCTTGTACTTGAGTAAATGAAGAAGTACTCAGATATTGTACTTGAGTAAATGTAGAAGTACTCAGATCTTGTAGTAAAAGTAGAAGTACTCAGATCTTGTAGTAAATGTAGAAGTACTCAGATCTTGTACTTGAGTAAAAGTAGAAGTACTCAAATCTTGTACTTGAGTAAATGTAGAAGTACTCAGATCTTGTAGTAAATGTAGAAGTACTCAGATCTTGTACTTGAGTAAATGTAGAAGTACTCAGATCTTGTAGTAAACGTAGAAGTATTCAGATCTTGTACTTGAGTAAAAGTAGAAGTACTCAGATCTTGTAGTAAAAGTAGAAGTACTCAGATCTTGTTGTAAAATTAGAAGTACTCAGATCTTGTAGTAAAAGTAAAAGTACTCAGATCTTGTAGTAAATGTAGAAGTACTCAGATCTTGTAGTAAAAGTAGAAGTACTCAGATATTGTACTTGAGTAAAAGTAGAAGTACTCAGATCTTGTAGTAAAAGTAGAAGTACTCAGATCTTGTAGTAAATGAAGAAGTACTCAGATCTTGTACTTGAGTAAATGTAGAAGTACTCAGATCTTGTAGTAAATGTAGAAGTACTCAGATCTTGTACTTGAGTAAATGTAGAAGTACTCAGATATTATACTTGAGTAAAAGTAGATGTACTCAGATATTTTAGTAAAAGTAGAAGTACTCAAATCTTGTACTTGATTAAAAGTAGAAGTACTCAGATCTTGTAGTAAAAGTAGAAGTACTCAGATCTTGTACTTGAGTAAAAGTAGAAGTACTCAGATCTTGTAGTAAAAGTAGAAGTACTCAGATATTGTGTTTGAGTAAAAGTAGAAGTACTCAGATCTTGTAGTAAAAGTAGAAGTTCTCAGATCTTGTATTAAATGTAGAAGTACTCAGATCTTGTACTTGAGTAAATGAAGAAGTACTCAGATCTTGTACTTGAGTAAATGAAGAAGTACTCAGGTCTTGTACTTGAGTAAATGTAGAAGTACTCAGATCTTGTAGTAAATGTAGAAGTACTCAGATCTTGTAATTTAGTAAATGAAGAAGTACTCAGATCTTGTACTTGAGTAAATGTAGAAGTACTCAGATCTTGTAGTAAATGTAGAAGTACTCAGATATTGTACTTGAGTAAAAGTAGAAGTACTCAGATCTTGTAGTAAAAGTAGAAGTACTCAGATCGTGTACTTGAGTAAAAGTAGAAGTACTCAGATCTTGTAGTAAAAGTAGAAGTACTCAGATATTGTACTTGAGTAAAAGTAGAAGTACTCAGATCTTGTAGTAAAAGTAGAAGTACTCAGATCTTGTACTTGAGTAAAAGTAGAAGTACTCAGATCTTGTAGTAAAAGTAGAAGTACTCAGATATTTGGTTCGAGTAAAAGTAGAAGTACTCAGATCTTGTAGTAAAAGTAGAAGTACTCAGATCTTGTACTTGAGTAAAAGTAGAAGTACTCAGATCTTGTAGTAAAAGTAGAAGTACTCAGATATTTGGTTCGAGTAAAAGTAGAAGTACTCAGATCTTGTAGTAAAAGTAGAAGTACTCAGATCTTGTAGTAAATGTAAAAGTACTCAGATCTTGTACTTGAGTAAATGAAGAATTACTCAGATCTTGTACTTGAGTAAATGTAGAAGTACTCAGATCTTGTACTAAATGTAGAAGTACTCAGATATTGTACTTGAGTAAAAGTAGAAGTACTCAGATCTTGTAGTAAAAGTAGAAGTACTCAGATCTTGTAGTAAATCTAGAAGTACTCAGATCTTGTACTTGAGTAAATGTAGAAGTACTCAGATCTTGTAGTAAAAGTAGAAGTACTCAGATCTTGTAGTAAATCTAGAAGTACTCAGATCTTGTAGTAAAAGTAGAAGTACTCAGATCTTGTAGTAAATGTAAAAGTACTCAGATCTTGTACTTGAGTAAATGAAGAATTACTCAGATCTTGTACTTGAGTAAATGTAGAAGTACTCAGATCTTGTACTAAATGTAGAAGTACTCAGATCTTGTAGTACATGTAGAAGTACTCAGATATTGTACTTGAGTAAATGAAGAAGTACTCAGATATTGTACTTGAGTAAATGAAGAATTACTCAGATCTTGTACTTGAGTAAATGTAGAAGTACTCAGATCTTGTACTAAATGTAGAAGTACTCAGATCTTGTACTAAATGTAGAAGTACTCAGATCTTGTAGTAAAAGTAGAAGTACTCAGATCTTGTACTTGTGTAAAAGTAGAAGTACTCAGATCTTGTAGTAAAAGTAGAAGTACTCAGATATTGTGTTTGAGTAAAAGTAGAGGTACTCAGATCTTGTAGTAAAAGTAGAAGTACTCAGATCTTGTAGTAAATGTAGAAGTACTCAGATCTTGTACTTGAGTAAATGAAGAAGTACTCAGATCTTGTACTTGAGTAAATGTAGAAGTACTCAGATATTGTAGTAAATGTAGAAGTACTCAGATATTGTAGTACATGTAGAAGTACTCAGATCTTGTACTTGAGTAAAAGAAAAAGTACTCAGATATTGTACTTGAGTAAAAGTAGAAGTACTCAGATCTTGTAGTAAAAGTAGAAGTACTCAGATCTTGTAGTAAATGTAGAAGTACTCAGATCTTGTAGTACATGTAGAAGTACTCAGATCTTGTACTTGAGTAAAAGAAAAAGTACTCAGATATTGTACTTGAGTAAATGTAGAAGTACTCAGATCTTGTAGTAAAAGTAGAAGTACTCAGATCTTGTACTTGAGTAAAAGTAGAAGTACTCAGATCTTGTAGTAAAAGTAGAAGTACTCAGATATTTGGTTCGAGTAAAAGTAGAAGTACTCAGATCTTGTAGTAAAAGTAGAAGTACTCAGATCTTGTAGTAAATGTAAAAGTACTCAGATCTTGTACTTGAGTAAATGAAGAATTACTCAGATCTTGTACTTGAGTAAATGTAGAAGTACTCAGATCTTGTACTAAATGTAGAAGTACTCAGATCTTGTACTTGAGTAAAAGTAGAAGTACTAAGATCTTGTATTAAAAATAGAAGTACTCAGATTTCGTACTTGAGTAAATGTAGATGTACTCAGATCTTGTAGTAAAAGTAGAAGTACTCAGATCTTGTAGTAAAAGTAGAAGTACTCAGATCTTGTAGTAAAAGTAGAAGTACTCAGATATTTTACTTGAGTAAAAGTAGAAGTACTCAGATATTGTAGTAAATGTAGAAGTACTCAGATCTTGTACTTGAGTAAATGAAGAAGTACTCAGATCTTGTACTTGAGTAAATGAAGAAGTACTCAGATCTTGTACTTGAGTAAAAGTAGAAGTACTCAGATCTTGTAGTAAAAGTAGAAGTACTCAGATCTTGTAGTAAATGTAGAAGTACTCAGATCTTGTAGTACATGTAGAAGTACTCAGATCTTGTACTTGAGTAAATGAAGAAGTACTCAGATATTGTACTTGAGTAAATGTAGAAGTACTCAGATCTTGTAGTAAAAGTAGAAGTACTCAGATATTGTACTTGAGTAAAAGTAGAAGTACTCAGATTTTGTATTAAAAATAGAAGTACTCAGATCTTGTACATGAGTAAATGAAGAAGTACTCAGATCTTGTACTTGAGTAAATGTAGAAGTACTCAGATCTTGTTGTAAATGTAGAAGTACTCAGATTTCGTACTTGAGTAAATGTAGATGTACTCAGATCTTGTAGTAAAAGTAGAAGTACTCAGATATTATGTTTGAGTAAAAGTAGAAGTACTCAGATCTTGTAGTAAAAGTAGAAGTACTCAGATCTTGTAGTAAATGTAGAAGTACTCAGATATTGTACTTGAGTATATGAAGAAGTACTCAGATCTTGTACTTGAGTAAACGTAGAAGTACTCAGATCTTGTAGTAAATGTAGAAGTACTCAGATCTTGTAGTAAATGTAGAAGTACTCAGATCTTGTACTTGAGTAAATGAAGAAATACTCAGATATTGTACTTGAGTAAATATAGAAGTACTCAGATATTGTAGTAAATGTAGAAGTACTCAGATCTTGTAGTAAAAGTAGAAGTACTCAGATATTGTACTTGAGTAAAAGTAGAAGTACTCAGATCTTCTAGTAGAAGTACTCAGATCTTGTACTTGAGTAAATGAAGAAGTACTCAGATCTTGTACTTGAGTAAATGTAGAAGTACTCAGATCTTGTTGTAAATGTAGAAGTACTCAGATATTGTAGTAAAAGTAGAAGTACTCAGATCTTGTACTTGAGTAAAAGTAGAAGTACTCAGATATTGTAGTAAAAGTAGAAATACTCAGATCTTGTAGTAAAAGTAGAAGTACTCAGATATTGTACTTGAGTAAAAGTAGAAGTACTCAGATATTGTAGTAAAAGTAGAAATACTCAGATATTGTACTTGAGTAAAAGTAGAAGTACTCAGATCTTGTAGTAAAAGTAGAAGTACTCAGATCTTGTAATGGATTAAAAGTAGAAGTACTCAGATCTTGTAGTAAAAGTAGAAGTACTCAGATCTTGTAGTAAATGTAGAAGTACTCAGATCTTGTACTTGAGTAAATGAAGAAGTACTCAGATCTTGTACTTGAGTAAATGTAGAAGTACTCAGATCTTGTAGTAAATGTAGAAGTACTCAGATATTGTACTTGAGTAAAAGTAGAAGTACTCAGATCTTGTAGTAAAAGTAGAAGTACTCAGATCTTGTAGTAAATGTAGAAGTACTCAGATCTTGTAGTACATGTAGAAGTACTCAGATCTTGTACTTGAGTAAATGAAGAAGTACTCAGATATTGTACTTGAGTAAATGTAGAAGTACTCAGATCTTGTAGTTAAAGTAGAAGTACTCAGATCTTGTACTTGAGTAAAAGTAGAAGTACTCAGATCTTGTAGTAAATGTAGAAGTACTCAGATCTTGTACTTGAGTAAATGTAGAAGTACTCAGATCCTGTTGTAAATGTAGAAGTACTCAGATCTTGTACTTGAGTAAAAGTAGAAGTACTAAGATGTTGTATTAAAAATAGAAGTACTCAGATATTGTACTTGAGTAAATGAAGAAGTACTCAGATCTTGTACTTGAGTAAATGTAGAAGTACTCAGATCTTGTTGTAAATGTAGAAGTACTCAGATTTCGTACTTGAGTAAATGTAGATGTACTCAGCTCTTGTAGTAAAAGTAGAAGTACTCAGATCTTGTAGTAAAAGTAGAAGTACTCAGATCTTGTAGTAAAAGAAGAAGTACTCAGATATTTTACTTGAGTAAAAGTAGAAGTACTCAGATATTGTAGTAAAAGTAGAAGTACTCAGATCTTGTAGTAAATGTAGAAGTACTCAGATCTTGTACTTGAGTAAATGAAGAAGTACTCAGATCTTGTACTTGAGTAAATGTAGAAGTACTCAGATCTTGTAGTAAATGTAGAAGTACTCAGATCTTGTACTTGAGTAAAAGTAGAAGTACTCAGATATTGTACTTGAGTAAAAGTAGAAGTACTCAGATCTTGTAGTAAAAGTAGAAGTACTCAGATCTTGTAGTAAATGTAGAAGTACTCAGATCTTGTACTTGAGTAAATGTAGAAGTACTCTGATCTTGTAGTAAAAGTAGAAGTACTCAGATCTTATACTTGGGTAAAAGTAGAAGTACTCAGATCTTGTAGTAAATGTAGAAGTACTCAGATCTTGTACTTGAGTAAATGTAGAAGTACTCAGATCTTGTAGTAAAAGTAGAAGTACTCAGATCTTGTAGTAGAAGTAGAAGTACTCAGATATTGTAGTAAATGTAGAAGTACTCAGATCTTGTACTTGAGTAAATGAATAAGTACTCAGATCTTGTACTTGAGTAAATGTAGAAGTACTCAGATCTTGTAGTAAATGTAGAAGTACTCAGATCTTGTACTTGAGTAAATGTAGAAGTACTCAGATCTTGTAGTAAAAGTAGAAGTACTCAGATCTTGTACTTGAGTAAAAGTAGAAGTCCTCAAATCTTGTAGTAAAAGTAGAAGTACTCAGATATTGTAGTTGAGTAAAAGTAGAAGTACTCAGATCTTGTAGTAAAAGTAGAAGTACTCAGATCTTGTAGTAAAATTAGAAGTAATAAGATCTTGTAGTAACAGTAGAAGTACTCAGATCTTGTAGTAAATGTAGAAGTACTCAGATCTTGTACTTGAGTAAATGTAGAAGTACTCAGATCTTGTAGTAAAAGTAGAAGTACTCAGATCTTGTAGTAGAAGTAGAATTACTCAGATATTGTAGTAAATGTAGAAGTACTCAGATCTTGTACTTGAGTAAATGAATAAGTACTCAGATCTTGTACTTGAGTAAATGTAGAAGTACTCAGATCTTGTAGTAAATGTAGAAGTACTCAGATCTTGTAATTTAGTAAATGAAGAAGTACTCAGATCTTGTACTTGAGTAAATGTAGAAGTACTCAGATCTTGTAGTAAAAGTAGAAGTACTCAGATCTTGTAGTAGAAGTAGAAGTACTCAGATATTGTAGTAAATGTAGAAGTACTCAGATCTTGTACTTGAGTAAATGAATAAGTACTCAGATATTGTACTTGAGTAAATGTAGAAGTACTCAGATCTTGTAGTAAAAGTAGAAGTACTCAGATCTTGTACTTGAGTAAAAGTAGAAGTACTCAGATCTTGTATTAAAAATAGAAGTACTCAGATCTTGTACATGAGTAAATGAAGAAGTACTCAGATCTTGTACTTGAGTAAATGTAGAAGTACTCAGATCTTGTTGTAAATGTAGAAGTACTCAGATTTCGTACTTGAGTAAATGTAGATGTACTCAGATCTTGTAGTAAAAGTAGAAGTACTCAGATATTATGTTTGAGTAAAAGTAGAAGTACTCAGATCTTGTAGTAAAAGTAGAAGTACTCAGATATTGTAGTAAATGTAGAAGTACTCAGATATTGTACTTGAGTATATGAAGAAGTACTCAGATCTTGTACTTGAGTAAATGTAGAAGTACTCAGATCTTGTAGTAAATGTAGAAGTACTCAGATATTGTACTTGAGTAAAAGTAGAAGTACTCAGATCTTGTAGTAAAAGTAGAAGGACTCAGATATTGTAGTAAATGTAGAAGTACTCAGATCTTGTACTTGGGTAAACGTAGAAGTACTCAGATCTTGTAGTAAATGTAGAAGTACTCAGATCTTGTAGTAAATGTAGAAGTACTCAGATCTTGTACTTGAGTAAATGAAGAAATACTCAGATATTGTACTTGAGTAAATATAGAAGTACTCAGATCTTGTAGTAAATGTAGAAGTACTCAGATCTTGTAGTAAAAGTAGAAGTACTCAGATATTGTACTTGAGTAAAAGTAGAAGTACTCAGATCTTCTAGTAGAAGTACTCAGATCTTGTACTTGAGTAAATGAAGAAGTACTCAGATCTTGTACTTGAGTAAATGTAGAAGTACTCAGATCTTGTTGTAAATGTAGAAGTACTCAGATATTGTAGTAAAAGTAGAAGTACTCAGATCTTGTACTTGAGTAAAAGTAGAAGTACTCAGATATTGTAGTAAAAGTAGAAATACTCAGATATTGTACTTGAGTAAAAGTAGAAGTACTCAGATCTTGTAGTAAAAGTAGAAGTACTCAGATCTTGTAATGGATTAAAAGTAGAAGTACTCAGATCTTGTAGTAAAAGTAGAAGTACTCAGATCTTGTAGTAAATGTAGAAGTACTCAGATCTTGTACTTGAGTAAATGAAGAAGTACTCAGATCTTGTACTTGAGTAAGTGTAGAAGTACTCAGATCTTGTAGTAAATGTAGAAGTACTCAGATATTGTACTTGAGTAAAAGTAGAAGTACTCAGATCTTGTAGTAAAAGTAGAAGTACTCAGATCTTGTAGTAAATGTAGAAGTACTCAGATCTTGTAGTACATGTAGAAGTACTCAGATCTTGTACTTGAGTAAATGAAGAAGTACTCAGATATTGTACTTGAGTAAATGTAGAAGTACTCAGATCTTGTTGTAAATGTAGAAGTACTCAGATTTCGTACTTGAGTAAATGTAGATGTACTCAGATCTTGTAGTAAAAGTAGAAGTACTCAGATATTATGTTTGAGTAAAAGTAGAAGTACTCAGATCTTGTAGTAAAAGTAGAAGTACTCAGATATTGTAGTAAATGTAGAAGTACTCAGATATTGTACTTGAGTATATGAAGAAGTACTCAGATCTTGTACTTGAGTAAATGTAGAAGTACTCAGATCTTGTAGTAAATGTAGAAGTACTCAGATATTGTACTTGAGTAAAAGTAGAAGTACTCAGATCTTGTAGTAAAAGTAGAAGGACTCAGATATTGTAGTAAATGTAGAAGTACTCAGATCTTGTACTTGGGTAAACGTAGAAGTACTCAGATCTTGTAGTAAATGTAGAAGTACTCAGATCTTGTAGTAAATGTAGAAGTACTCAGATCTTGTACTTGAGTAAATGAAGAAATACTCAGATATTGTACTTGAGTAAATATAGAAGTACTCAGATCTTGTAGTAAATGTAGAAGTACTCAGATCTTGTAGTAAAAGTAGAAGTACTCAGATATTGTACTTGAGTAAAAGTAGAAGTACTCAGATCTTCTAGTAGAAGTACTCAGATCTTGTACTTGAGTAAATGAAGAAGTACTCAGATCTTGTACTTGAGTAAATGTAGAAGTACTCAGATCTTGTTGTAAATGTAGAAGTACTCAGATATTGTAGTAAAAGTAGAAGTACTCAGATCTTGTACTTGAGTAAAAGTAGAAGTACTCAGATATTGTAGTAAAAGTAGAAATACTCAGATATTGTACTTGAGTAAAAGTAGAAGTACTCAGATCTTGTAGTAAAAGTAGAAGTACTCAGATCTTGTAATGGATTAAAAGTAGAAGTACTCAGATCTTGTAGTAAAAGTAGAAGTACTCAGATCTTGTAGTAAATGTAGAAGTACTCAGATCTTGTACTTGAGTAAATGAAGAAGTACTCAGATCTTGTACTTGAGTAAGTGTAGAAGTACTCAGATCTTGTAGTAAATGTAGAAGTACTCAGATATTGTACTTGAGTAAAAGTAGAAGTACTCAGATCTTGTAGTAAAAGTAGAAGTACTCAGATCTTGTAGTAAATGTAGAAGTACTCAGATCTTGTAGTACATGTAGAAGTACTCAGATCTTGTACTTGAGTAAATGAAGAAGTACTCAGATATTGTACTTGAGTAAATGTAGAAGTACTCAGATCTTGTAGTTAAAGTAGAAGTACTCAGATCTTGTACTTGAGTAAAAGTAGAAGTACTCAGATCTTGTAGTAAATGTAGAAGTACTCAGATCTTGTACTTGAGTAAATGTAGAAGTACTCAGATCCTGTTGTAAATGTAGAAGTACTCAGATATTGTACTTGAGTAAAAGTAGAAGTACTAAGATGTTGTATTAAAAATAGAAGTACTCAGATATTGTACTTGAGTAAATGAAGAAGTACTCAGATCTTGTACTTGAGTAAATGTAGAAGTACTCAGATCTTGTTGTAAATGTAGAAGTACTCAGATTTCGTACTTGAGTAAATGTAGATGTACTCAGCTCTTGTAGTAAAAGTAGAAGTACTCAGATCTTGTAGTAAAAGTAGAAGTACTCAGATCTTGTAGTAAAAGAAGAAGTACTCAGATATTTTACTTGAGTAAAAGTAGAAGTACTCAGATATTGTAGTAAAAGTAGAAGTACTCAGATCTTGTAGTAAAAGTAGAAGTACTCAGATCTTGTAGTAAAAGTAGAAGTACTCAGATCTTGTAGTAAAAGTAGAAGTACTCAGATATTTTACTTGAGTAAAAGTAGAAGTACTCAGATATTGTAGTAAATGTAGAAGTACTCAGATCTTGTACTTGAGTAAATGAAGAAGTACTCAGATCTTGTACTTGAGTAAATGAAGAAGTACTCAGATCTTGTACTTGAGTAAAAGTAGAAGTACTCAGATCTTGTAGTAAAAGTAGAAGTACTCAGATCTTGTAGTAAATGTAGAAGTACTCAGATCTTGTAGTACATGTAGAAGTACTCAGATCTTGTACTTGAGTAAATGAAGAAGTACTCAGATCTTGTACTTGAGTAAATGTAGAAGTACTCAGATCTTGTTGTAAATGTAGAAGTACTCAGATTTCGTACTTGAGTAAATGTAGATGTACTCAGATCTTGTAGTAAAAGTAGAAGTACTCAGATATTATGTTTGAGTAAAAGTAGAAGTACTCAGCTCTTGTAGTAAAAGTAGAAGTACTCAGATCTTGTAGTAAATGTAGAAGTACTCAGATATTGTACTTGAGTATATGAAGAAGTACTCAGATCTTGTACTTGAGTAAACGTAGAAGTACTCAGATCTTGTAGTAAATGTAGAAGTACTCAGATCTTGTAGTAAATGTAGAAGTACTCAGATCTTGTACTTGAGTAAATGAAGAAATACTCAGATATTGTACTTGAGTAAATATAGAAGTACTCAGATATTGTAGTAAATGTAGAAGTACTCAGATCTTGTAGTAAAAGTAGAAATACTCAGATATTGTACTTGAGTAAAAGTAGAAGTACTCAGATCTTCTAGTAGAAGTACTCAGATCTTGTACTTGAGTAAATGAAGAAGTACTCAGATCTTGTACTTGAGTAAATGTAGAAGTACTCAGATCTTGTTGTAAATGTAGAAGTACTCAGATATTGTAGTAAAAGTAGAAGTACTCAGATCTTGTACTTGAGTAAAAGTAGAAGTACTCAGATATTGTAGTAAAAGTAGAAATACTCAGATCTTGTAGTAAAAGTAGAAGTACTCAGATATTGTACTTGAGTAAAAGTAGAAGTACTCAGATATTGTAGTAAAAGTAGAAATACTCAGATATTGTACTTGAGTAAAAGTAGAAGTACTCAGATCTTGTAGTAAAAGTAGAAGTACTCAGATCTTGTAATGGATTAAAAGTAGAAGTACTCAGATCTTGTAGTAAAAGTAGAAGTACTCAGATCTTGTAGTAAATGTAGAAGTACTCAGATATTGTACTTGAGTAAATGAAGAAGTACTCAGATCTTGTACTTGAGTAAATGTAGAAGTACTCAGATCTTGTAGTAAATGTAGAAGTACTCAGATATTGTACTTGAGTAAAAGTAGAAGTACTCAGATCTTGTAGTAAAAGTAGAAGTACTCAGATCTTGTAGTAAATGTAGAAGTACTCAGATCTTGTAGTACATGTAGAAGTACTCAGATCTTGTACTTGAGTAAATGAAGAAGTACTCAGATATTGTACTTGAGTAAATGTAGAAGTACTCAGATCTTGTAGTTAAAGTAGAAGTACTCAGATCTTGTACTTGAGTAAAAGTAGAAGTACTCAGATCTTGTAGTAAATGTAGAAGTACTCAGATCTTGTACTTGAGTAAATGTAGAAGTACTCAGATCCTGTTGTAAATGTAGAAGTACTCAGATCTTGTACTTGAGTAAAAGTAGAAGTACTAAGATGTTGTATTAAAAATAGAAGTACTCAGATATTGTACTTGAGTAAATGAAGAAGTACTCAGATCTTGTACTTGAGTAAATGTAGAAGTACTCAGATCTTGTTGTAAATGTAGAAGTACTCAGATTTCGTACTTGAGTAAATGTAGATGTACTCAGCTCTTGTAGTAAAAGTAGAAGTACTCAGATCTTGTAGTAAAAGTAGAAGTACTCAGATCTTGTAGTAAAAGAAGAAGTACTCAGATATTTTACTTGAGTAAAAGTAGAAGTACTCAGATATTGTAGTAAAAGTAGAAGTACTCAGATCTTGTAGTAAAAGTAGAAGTACTCAGATCTTGTAATGGATTAAAAGTAGAAGTACTCAGATCTTGTAGTAAAAGTAGAAGTACTCAGATCTTGTAGTAAATGTAGAAGTACTCAGATCTTGTACTTGAGTAAATGAAGAAGTACTCAGATCTTGTACTTGAGTAAGTGTAGAAGTACTCAGATCTTGTAGTAAATGTAGAAGTACTCAGATATTGTACTTGAGTAAAAGTAGAAGTACTCAGATCTTGTAGTAAAAGTAGAAGTACTCAGATCTTGTAGTAAATGTAGAAGTACTCAGATCTTGTAGTACATGTAGAAGTACTCAGATCTTGTACTTGAGTAAATGAAGAAGTACTCAGATATTGTACTTGAGTAAATGTAGAAGTACTCAGATCTTGTAGTTAAAGTAGAAGTACTCAGATCTTGTACTTGAGTAAAAGTAGAAGTACTCAGATCTTGTAGTAAATGTAGAAGTACTCAGATCTTGTACTTGAGTAAATGTAGAAGTACTCAGATCCTGTTGTAAATGTAGAAGTACTCAGATATTGTACTTGAGTAAAAGTAGAAGTACTAAGATGTTGTATTAAAAATAGAAGTACTCAGATATTGTACTTGAGTAAATGAAGAAGTACTCAGATCTTGTACTTGAGTAAATGTAGAAGTACTCAGATCTTGTTGTAAATGTAGAAGTACTCAGATTTCGTACTTGAGTAAATGTAGATGTACTCAGCTCTTGTAGTAAAAGTAGAAGTACTCAGATCTTGTAGTAAAAGTAGAAGTACTCAGATCTTGTAGTAAAAGAAGAAGTACTCAGATATTTTACTTGAGTAAAAGTAGAAGTACTCAGATATTGTAGTAAAAGTAGAAGTACTCAGATCTTGTAGTAAAAGTAGAAGTACTCAGATCTTGTAGTAAAAGTAGAAGTACTCAGATCTTGTAGTAAAAGTAGAAGTACTCAGATATTTTACTTGAGTAAAAGTAGAAGTACTCAGATATTGTAGTAAATGTAGAAGTACTCAGATCTTGTACTTGAGTAAATGAAGAAGTACTCAGATCTTGTACTTGAGTAAATGAAGAAGTACTCAGATCTTGTACTTGAGTAAAAGTAGAAGTACTCAGATCTTGTAGTAAAAGTAGAAGTACTCAGATCTTGTAGTAAATGTAGAAGTACTCAGATCTTGTAGTACATGTAGAAGTACTCAGATCTTGTACTTGAGTAAATGAAGAAGTACTCAGATCTTGTACTTGAGTAAATGTAGAAGTACTCAGATCTTGTTGTAAATGTAGAAGTACTCAGATTTCGTACTTGAGTAAATGTAGATGTACTCAGATCTTGTAGTAAAAGTAGAAGTACTCAGATATTATGTTTGAGTAAAAGTAGAAGTACTCAGCTCTTGTAGTAAAAGTAGAAGTACTCAGATCTTGTAGTAAATGTAGAAGTACTCAGATATTGTACTTGAGTATATGAAGAAGTACTCAGATCTTGTACTTGAGTAAACGTAGAAGTACTCAGATCTTGTAGTAAATGTAGAAGTACTCAGATCTTGTAGTAAATGTAGAAGTACTCAGATCTTGTACTTGAGTAAATGAAGAAATACTCAGATATTGTACTTGAGTAAATATAGAAGTACTCAGATATTGTAGTAAATGTAGAAGTACTCAGATCTTGTAGTAAAAGTAGAAATACTCAGATATTGTACTTGAGTAAAAGTAGAAGTACTCAGATCTTCTAGTAGAAGTACTCAGATCTTGTACTTGAGTAAATGAAGAAGTACTCAGATCTTGTACTTGAGTAAATGTAGAAGTACTCAGATCTTGTTGTAAATGTAGAAGTACTCAGATATTGTAGTAAAAGTAGAAGTACTCAGATCTTGTACTTGAGTAAAAGTAGAAGTACTCAGATATTGTAGTAAAAGTAGAAATACTCAGATCTTGTAGTAAAAGTAGAAGTACTCAGATATTGTACTTGAGTAAAAGTAGAAGTACTCAGATATTGTAGTAAAAGTAGAAATACTCAGATATTGTACTTGAGTAAAAGTAGAAGTACTCAGATCTTGTAGTAAAAGTAGAAGTACTCAGATCTTGTAATGGATTAAAAGTAGAAGTACTCAGATCTTGTAGTAAAAGTAGAAGTACTCAGATCTTGTAGTAAATGTAGAAGTACTCAGATATTGTACTTGAGTAAATGAAGAAGTACTCAGATCTTGTACTTGAGTAAATGTAGAAGTACTCAGATCTTGTAGTAAATGTAGAAGTACTCAGATATTGTACTTGAGTAAAAGTAGAAGTACTCAGATCTTGTAGTAAAAGTAGAAGTACTCAGATCTTGTAGTAAATGTAGAAGTACTCAGATCTTGTAGTACATGTAGAAGTACTCAGATCTTGTACTTGAGTAAATGAAGAAGTACTCAGATATTGTACTTGAGTAAATGTAGAAGTACTCAGATCTTGTAGTTAAAGTAGAAGTACTCAGATCTTGTACTTGAGTAAAAGTAGAAGTACTCAGATCTTGTAGTAAATGTAGAAGTACTCAGATCTTGTACTTGAGTAAATGTAGAAGTACTCAGATCCTGTTGTAAATGTAGAAGTACTCAGATCTTGTACTTGAGTAAAAGTAGAAGTACTAAGATGTTGTATTAAAAATAGAAGTACTCAGATATTGTACTTGAGTAAATGAAGAAGTACTCAGATCTTGTACTTGAGTAAATGTAGAAGTACTCAGATCTTGTTGTAAATGTAGAAGTACTCAGATTTCGTACTTGAGTAAATGTAGATGTACTCAGCTCTTGTAGTAAAAGTAGAAGTACTCAGATCTTGTAGTAAAAGTAGAAGTACTCAGATCTTGTAGTAAAAGAAGAAGTACTCAGATATTTTACTTGAGTAAAAGTAGAAGTACTCAGATATTGTAGTAAAAGTAGAAGTACTCAGATCTTGTAGTAAATGTAGAAGTACTCAGATCTTGTACTTGAGTAAATGAAGAAGTACTCAGATCTTGTACTTGAGTAAATGTAGAAGTACTCAGATCTTGTAGTAAATGTAGAAGTACTCAGATCTTGTACTTGAGTAAAAGTAGAAGTACTCAGATATTGTACTTGAGTAAAAGTAGAAGTACTCAGATCTTGTAGTAAAAGTAGAAGTACTCAGATCTTGTAGTAAATGTAGAAGTACTCAGATCTTGTAGTAAAATTAGAAGTAATAAGATCTTGTAGTAACAGTAGAAGTACTCAGATCTTGTAGTAAAAGTAGAAGGACTCAGATATTGTAGTAAATGTAGAAGTACTCAGATCTTGTACTTGGGTAAACGTAGAAGTACTCAGATCTTGTAGTAAATGTAGAAGTACTCAGATCTTGTAGTAAATGTAGAAGTACTCAGATCTTGTAGTAAAAGTAGAAGTACTCAGATATTGTACTTGAGTAAAAGTAGAAGTACTCAGATCTTCTAGTAGAAGTACTCAGATCTTGTACTTGAGTAAATGAAGAAGTACTCAGATCTTGTACTTGAGTAAATGTAGAAGTACTCAGATCTTGTTGTAAATGTAGAAGTACTCAGATCTTGTAGTAAAAGTAGAAGTACTCAGATATTGTACTTGAGTAAAAGTAGAAGTACTCAGATCTTCTAGTAGAAGTACTCAGATCTTGTACTTGAGTAAATGAAGAAGTACTCAGATCTTGTACTTGAGTAAATGTAGAAGTACTCAGATCTTGTTGTAAATGTAGAAGTACTCAGATATTGTAGTAAAAGTAGAAGTACTCAGATCTTGTACTTGAGTAAAAGTAGAAGTACTCAGATATTGTAGTAAAAGTAGAAATACTCAGATATTGTACTTGAGTAAAAGTAGAAGTACTCAGATCTTGTAGTAAAAGTAGAAGTACTCAGATCTTGTAATGGATTAAAAGTAGATGTACTCAGATCTTGTAGTAAAAGTAGAAGTACTCAGATCTTGTAGTAAATGTAGAAGTACTCAGATCTTGTACTTGAGTAAATGAAGAAGTACTCAGATCTTGTACTTGAGTAAGTGTAGAAGTACTCAGATCTTGTAGTAAATGTAGAAGTACTCAGATATTGTACTTGAGTAAAAGTAGAAGTACTCAGATCTTGTAGTAAAAGTAGAAGTACTCAGATCTTGTAGTAAATGTAGAAGTACTCAGATCTTGTAGTACATGTAGAAGTACTCAGATCTTGTACTTGAGTAAATGAAGAAGTACTCAGATATTGTACTTGAGTAAATGTAGAAGTACTCAGATCTTGTAGTTAAAGTAGAAGTACTCAGATCTTGTACTTGAGTAAAAGTAGAAGTACTCAGATCTTGTAGTAAATGTAGAAGTACTCAGATCTTGTACTTGAGTAAATGTAGAAGTACTCAGATCCTGTTGTAAATGTAGAAGTACTCAGATATTGTACTTGAGTAAAAGTAGAAGTACTAAGATGTTGTATTAAAAATAGAAGTACTCAGATATTGTACTTGAGTAAATGAAGAAGTACTCAGATCTTGTACTTGAGTAAATGTAGAAGTACTCAGATCTTGTTGTAAATGTAGAAGTACTCAGATTTCGTACTTGAGTAAATGTAGATGTACTCAGCTCTTGTAGTAAAAGTAGAAGTACTCAGATCTTGTAGTAAAAGTAGAAGTACTCAGATCTTGTAGTAAAAGAAGAAGTACTCAGATATTTTACTTGAGTAAAAGTAGAAGTACTCAGATATTGTAGTAAAAGTAGAAGTACTCAGATCTTGTAGTAAAAGTAGAAGTACTCAGATCTTGTAGTAAAAGTAGAAGTACTCAGATCTTGTAGTAAAAGTAGAAGTACTCAGATATTTTACTTGAGTAAAAGTAGAAGTACTCAGATATTGTAGTAAATGAAGAAGTACTCAGATCTTGTACTTGAGTAAATGAAGAAGTACTCAGATCTTGTACTTGAGTAAAAGTAGAAGTACTCAGATCTTGTAGTAAAAGTAGAAGTACTCAGATCTTGTAGTAAATGTAGAAGTACTCAGATCTTGTAGTACATGTAGAAGTACTCAGATCTTGTACTTGAGTAAATGAAGAAGTACTCAGATATTGTACTTGAGTAAATGTAGAAGTACTCAGATCTTGTAGTAAAAGTAGAAGTACTCAGATCTTGTACTTGAGTAAAAGTAGAAGTACTCAGATTTTGTATTAAAAATAGAAGTACTCAGATCTTGTACATGAGTAAATGAAGAAGTACTCAGATCTTGTACTTGAGTAAATGTAGAAGTACTCAGATCTTGTTGTAAATGTAGAAGTACTCAGATTTCGTACTTGAGTAAATGTAGATGTACTCAGATCTTGTAGTAAAAGTAGAAGTACTCAGATATTATGTTTGAGTAAAAGTAGAAGTACTCAGCTCTTGTAGTAAAAGTAGAAGTACTCAGATCTTGTAGTAAATGTAGAAGTACTCAGATATTGTACTTGAGTATATGAAGAAGTACTCAGATCTTGTACTTGAGTAAACGTAGAAGTACTCAGATCTTGTAGTAAATGTAGAAGTACTCAGATCTTGTAGTAAATGTAGAAGTACTCAGATCTTGTACTTGAGTAAATGAAGAAATACTCAGATATTGTACTTGAGTAAATATAGAAGTACTCAGATATTGTAGTAAATGTAGAAGTACTCAGATCTTGTAGTAAAAGTAGAAATACTCAGATATTGTACTTGAGTAAAAGTAGAAGTACTCAGATCTTCTAGTAGAAGTACTCAGATCTTGTACTTGAGTAAATGAAGAAGTACTCAGATCTTGTACTTGAGTAAATGTAGAAGTACTCAGATCTTGTTGTAAATGTAGAAGTACTCAGATATTGTAGTAAAAGTAGAAGTACTCAGATCTTGTACTTGAGTAAAAGTAGAAGTACTCAGATATTGTAGTAAAAGTAGAAATACTCAGATCTTGTAGTAAAAGTAGAAGTACTCAGATATTGTACTTGAGTAAAAGTAGAAGTACTCAGATATTGTAGTAAAAGTAGAAATACTCAGATATTGTACTTGAGTAAAAGTAGAAGTACTCAGATCTTGTAGTAAAAGTAGAAGTACTCAGATCTTGTAATGGATTAAAAGTAGAAGTACTCAGATCTTGTAGTAAAAGTAGAAGTACTCAGATCTTGTAGTAAATGTAGAAGTACTCAGATATTGTACTTGAGTAAATGAAGAAGTACTCAGATCTTGTACTTGAGTAAATGTAGAAGTACTCAGATCTTGTAGTAAATGTAGAAGTACTCAGATATTGTACTTGAGTAAAAGTAGAAGTACTCAGATCTTGTAGTAAAAGTAGAAGTACTCAGATCTTGTAGTAAATGTAGAAGTACTCAGATCTTGTAGTACATGTAGAAGTACTCAGATCTTGTACTTGAGTAAATGAAGAAGTACTCAGATATTGTACTTGAGTAAATGTAGAAGTACTCAGATCTTGTAGTTAAAGTAGAAGTACTCAGATCTTGTACTTGAGTAAAAGTAGAAGTACTCAGATCTTGTAGTAAATGTAGAAGTACTCAGATCTTGTACTTGAGTAAATGTAGAAGTACTCAGATCCTGTTGTAAATGTAGAAGTACTCAGATCTTGTACTTGAGTAAAAGTAGAAGTACTAAGATGTTGTATTAAAAATAGAAGTACTCAGATATTGTACTTGAGTAAATGAAGAAGTACTCAGATCTTGTACTTGAGTAAATGTAGAAGTACTCAGATCTTGTTGTAAATGTAGAAGTACTCAGATTTCGTACTTGAGTAAATGTAGATGTACTCAGCTCTTGTAGTAAAAGTAGAAGTACTCAGATCTTGTAGTAAAAGTAGAAGTACTCAGATCTTGTAGTAAAAGAAGAAGTACTCAGATATTTTACTTGAGTAAAAGTAGAAGTACTCAGATATTGTAGTAAAAGTAGAAGTACTCAGATCTTGTAGTAAATGTAGAAGTACTCAGATCTTGTACTTGAGTAAATGAAGAAGTACTCAGATCTTGTACTTGAGTAAATGTAGAAGTACTCAGATCTTGTAGTAAATGTAGAAGTACTCAGATCTTGTACTTGAGTAAAAGTAGAAGTACTCAGATATTGTACTTGAGTAAAAGTAGAAGTACTCAGATCTTGTAGTAAAAGTAGAAGTACTCAGATCTTGTAGTAAATGTAGAAGTACTCTGATCTTGTAGTAAAAGTAGAAGTACTCAGATCTTATACTTGGGTAAAAGTAGAAGTACTCAGATCTTGTAGTAAATGTAGAAGTACTCAGATCTTGTACTTGAGTAAATGTAGAAGTACTCAGATCTTGTAGTAAAAGTAGAAGTACTCAGATCTTGTAGTAGAAGTAGAAGTACTCAGATATTGTAGTAAATGTAGAAGTACTCAGATCTTGTACTTGAGTAAATGAATAAGTACTCAGATCTTGTACTTGAGTAAATGTAGAAGTACTCAGATCTTGTAGTAAATGTAGAAGTACTCAGATCTTGTACTTGAGTAAATGTAGAAGTACTCAGATCTTGTAGTAAAAGTAGAAGTACTCAGATCTTGTACTTGAGTAAAAGTAGAAGTCCTCAAATCTTGTAGTAAAAGTAGAAGTACTCAGATATTGTAGTTGAGTAAAAGTAGAAGTACTCAGATCTTGTAGTAAAAGTAGAAGTACTCAGATCTTGTAGTAAAATTAGAAGTAATAAGATCTTGTAGTAACAGTAGAAGTACTCAGATCTTGTAGTAAATGTAGAAGTACTCAGATCTTGTACTTGAGTAAATGTAGAAGTACTCAGATCTTGTAGTAAAAGTAGAAGTACTCAGATCTTGTAGTAGAAGTAGAAGTACTCAGATATTGTAGTAAATGTAGAAGTACTCAGATCTTGTACTTGAGTAAATGAATAAGTACTCAGATCTTGTACTTGAGTAAATGTAGAAGTACTCAGATCTTGTAGTAAATGTAGAAGTACTCAGATCTTGTAATTTAGTAAATGAAGAAGTACTCAGATCTTGTACTTGAGTAAATGTAGAAGTACTCAGATCTTGTAGTAAAAGTAGAAGTACTCAGATCTTGTAGTAGAAGTACTCAGATATTGTAGTAAATGTAGAAGTACTCAGATCTTGTACTTGAGTAAATGAATAAGTACTCAGATATTGTACTTGAGTAAATGTAGAAGTACTCAGATATTGTAGTAAAAGTAGAAGTACTCAGATCTTGTACTTGAGTAAAAGTAGAAGTACTCAGATCTTGTATTAAAAATAGAAGTACTCAGATCTTGTACATGAGTAAATGAAGAAGTACTCAGATCTTGTACTTGAGTAAATGTAGAAGTACTCAGATCTTGTTGTAAATGTAGAAGTACTCAGATTTCGTACTTGAGTAAATGTAGATGTACTCAGATCTTGTAGTAAAAGTAGAAGTACTCAGATATTATGTTTGAGTAAAAGTAGAAGTACTCAGATCTTGTAGTAAAAGTAGAAGTACTCAGATATTGTAGTAAATGTAGAAGTACTCAGATATTGTACTTGAGTATATGAAGAAGTACTCAGATCTTGTACTTGAGTAAATGTAGAAGTACTCAGATCTTGTAGTAAATGTAGAAGTACTCAGATATTGTACTTGAGTAAATGTAGAAGTACTCAGATCTTGTACTTGAGTAAATGAAGAAATACTCAGATATTGTACTTGAGTAAATATAGAAGTACTCAGATCTTGTAGTAAATGTAGAAGTACTCAGATCTTGTAGTAAAAGTAGAAGTACTCAGATATTGTACTTGAGTAAAAGTAGAAGTACTCAGATCTTCTAGTAGAAGTACTCAGATCTTGTACTTGAGTAAATGAAGAAGTACTCAGATCTTGTACTTGAGTAAATGTAGAAGTACTCAGATCTTGTTGTAAATGTAGAAGTACTCAGATATTGTAGTAAAAGTAGAAATACTCAGATCTTGTAGTAAAAGTAGAAGTACTCAGATATTGTACTTGAGTAAAAGTAGAAGTACTCAGATATTGTAGTAAAAGTAGAAATACTCAGATCTTGTAGTAAAAGTAGAAGTACTCAGATATTGTACTTGAGTAAAAGTAGAAGTACTCAGATCTTGTAGTAAATGTAGAAGTACTCAGATCTTGTAGTAAAAGTAGAAGTACTCAGATATTGTACTTGAGTAAAAGTAGAAGTACTCAGATCTTCTAGTAGAAGTACTCAGATCTTGTACTTGAGTAAATGAAGAAGTACTCAGATCTTGTACTTGAGTAAATGTAGAAGTACTCAGATCTTGTTGTAAATGTAGAAGTACTCAGATATTGTAGTAAAAGTAGAAGTACTCAGATCTTGTACTTGAGTAAAAGTAGAAGTACTCAGATATTGTAGTAAAAGTAGAAATACTCAGATATTGTACTTGAGTAAAAGTAGAAGTACTCAGATCTTGTAGTAAAAGTAGAAGTACTCAGATCTTGTAATGGATTAAAAGTAGAAGTACTCAGATCTTGTAGTAAAAGTAGAAGTACTCAGATCTTGTAGTAAATGTAGAAGTACTCAGATCTTGTACTTGAGTAAATGAAGAAGTACTCAGATCTTGTACTTGAGTAAGTGTAGAAGTACTCAGATCTTGTAGTAAATGTAGAAGTACTCAGATATTGTACTTGAGTAAAAGTAGAAGTACTCAGATCTTGTAGTAAAAGTAGAAGTACTCAGATCTTGTAGTAAATGTAGAAGTACTCAGATCTTGTAGTACATGTAGAAGTACTCAGATCTTGTACTTGAGTAAATGAAGAAGTACTCAGATATTGTACTTGAGTAAATGTAGAAGTACTCAGATCTTGTAGTTAAAGTAGAAGTACTCAGATCTTGTACTTGAGTAAAAGTAGAAGTACTCAGATCTTGTAGTAAATGTAGAAGTACTCAGATCTTGTACTTGAGTAAATGTAGAAGTACTCAGATCCTGTTGTAAATGTAGAAGTACTCAGATATTGTACTTGAGTAAAAGTAGAAGTACTAAGATGTTGTATTAAAAATAGAAGTACTCAGATATTGTACTTGAGTAAATGAAGAAGTACTCAGATCTTGTACTTGAGTAAATGTAGAAGTACTCAGATCTTGTTGTAAATGTAGAAGTACTCAGATTTCGTACTTGAGTAAATGTAGATGTACTCAGCTCTTGTAGTAAAAGTAGAAGTACTCAGATCTTGTAGTAAAAGTAGAAGTACTCAGATCTTGTAGTAAAAGAAGAAGTACTCAGATATTTTACTTGAGTAAAAGTAGAAGTACTCAGATATTGTAGTAAAAGTAGAAGTACTCAGATCTTGTAGTAAAAGTAGAAGTACTCAGATCTTGTAGTAAAAGTAGAAGTACTCAGATCTTGTAGTAAAAGTAGAAGTACTCAGATATTTTACTTGAGTAAAAGTAGAAGTACTCAGATATTGTAGTAAATGTAGAAGTACTCAGATCTTGTACTTGAGTAAATGAAGAAGTACTCAGATCTTGTACTTGAGTAAATGAAGAAGTACTCAGATCTTGTACTTGAGTAAAAGTAGAAGTACTCAGATCTTGTAGTAAAAGTAGAAGTACTCAGATCTTGTAGTAAATGTAGAAGTACTCAGATCTTGTAGTACATGTAGAAGTACTCAGATCTTGTACTTGAGTAAATGAAGAAGTACTCAGATATTGTACTTGAGTAAATGTAGAAGTACTCAGATCTTGTAGTAAAAGTAGAAGTACTCAGATCTTGTACTTGAGTAAAAGTAGAAGTACTCAGATTTTGTATTAAAAATAGAAGTACTCAGATCTTGTACATGAGTAAATGAAGAAGTACTCAGATCTTGTACTTGAGTAAATGTAGAAGTACTCAGATCTTGTTGTAAATGTAGAAGTACTCAGATTTCGTACTTGAGTAAATGTAGATGTACTCAGATCTTGTAGTAAAAGTAGAAGTACTCAGATATTATGTTTGAGTAAAAGTAGAAGTACTCAGCTCTTGTAGTAAAAGTAGAAGTACTCAGATCTTGTAGTAAATGTAGAAGTACTCAGATATTGTACTTGAGTATATGAAGAAGTACTCAGATCTTGTACTTGAGTAAACGTAGAAGTACTCAGATCTTGTAGTAAATGTAGAAGTACTCAGATCTTGTAGTAAATGTAGAAGTACTCAGATCTTGTACTTGAGTAAATGAAGAAATACTCAGATATTGTACTTGAGTAAATATAGAAGTACTCAGATATTGTAGTAAATGTAGAAGTACTCAGATCTTGTAGTAAAAGTAGAAATACTCAGATATTGTACTTGAGTAAAAGTAGAAGTACTCAGATCTTCTAGTAGAAGTACTCAGATCTTGTACTTGAGTAAATGAAGAAGTACTCAGATCTTGTACTTGAGTAAATGTAGAAGTACTCAGATCTTGTTGTAAATGTAGAAGTACTCAGATATTGTAGTAAAAGTAGAAGTACTCAGATCTTGTACTTGAGTATATGAAGAAGTACTCAGATCTTGTACTTGAGTAAATGTAGAAGTACTCAGATCTTGTAGTAAATGTAGAAGTAGTCAGATATTGTACTTGAGTAAAAGTAGAAGTACTCAGATCTTGTAGTAAAAGTAGAAGGACTCAGATATTGTAGTAAATGTAGAAGTACTCAGATCTTGTACTTGAGTAAACGTAGAAGTACTCAGATCTTGTAGTAAATGTAGAAGTACTCAGATCTTGTAGTAAATGTAGAAGTACTCAGATCTTGTACTTGAGTAAATGAAGAAATACTCAGATATTGTACTTGAGTAAATATAGAAGTACTCAGATCTTGTAGTAAATGTAGAAGTACTCAGATCTTGTAGTAAAAGTAGAAGTACTCAGATATTGTACTTGAGTAAAAGTAGAAGTACTCAGATATTGTACTTGAGTAAAAGTAGAAGTACTCAGATATTGTAGTAAAAGTAGAAATACTCAGATCTTGTAGTAAAAGTAGAAGTACTCAGATATTGTACTTGAGTAAAAGTAGAAGTACTCAGATATTGTAGTAAAAGTAGAAATACTCAGATATTGTACTTGAGTAAAAGTAGAAGTACTCAGATCTTGTAGTAAAAGTAGAAGTACTCAGATCTTGTAATGGATTAAAAGTAGAAGTACTCAGATCTTGTAGTAAAAGTAGAAGTACTCAGATCTTGTAGTAAATGTAGAAGTACTCAGATCTTGTACTTGAGTAAATGAAGAAGTACTCAGATCTTGTACTTGAGTAAGTGTAGAAGTACTCAGATCTTGTAGTAAATGTAGAAGTACTCAGATATTGTACTTGAGTAAAAGTAGAAGTACTCAGATCTTGTAGTAAAAGTAGAAGTACTCAGATCTTGTAGTAAATGTAGAAGTACTCAGATCTTGTAGTACATGTAGAAGTACTCAGATCTTGTACTTGAGTAAATGAAGAAGTACTCAGATATTGTACTTGAGTAAATGTAGAAGTACTCAGATCTTGTAGTTAAAGTAGAAGTACTCAGATCTTGTACTTGAGTAAAAGTAGAAGTACTCAGATCTTGTAGTAAATGTAGAAGTACTCAGATCTTGTACTTGAGTAAATGTAGAAGTACTCAGATCCTGTTGTAAATGTAGAAGTACTCAGATATTGTACTTGAGTAAAAGTAGAAGTACTAAGATGTTGTATTAAAAATAGAAGTACTCAGATATTGTACTTGAGTAAATGAAGAAGTACTCAGATCTTGTACTTGAGTAAATGTAGAAGTACTCAGATCTTGTTGTAAATGTAGAAGTACTCAGATTTCGTACTTGAGTAAATGTAGATGTACTCAGCTCTTGTAGTAAAAGTAGAAGTACTCAGATCTTGTAGTAAAAGTAGAAGTACTCAGATCTTGTAGTAAAAGAAGAAGTACTCAGATATTTTACTTGAGTAAAAGTAGAAGTACTCAGATATTGTAGTAAAAGTAGAAGTACTCAGATCTTGTAGTAAATGTAGAAGTACTCAGATCTTGTACTTGAGTAAATGAAGAAGTACTCAGATCTTGTACTTGAGTAAATGTAGAAGTACTCAGATCTTGTAGTAAATGTAGAAGTACTCAGATCTTGTACTTGAGTAAAAGTAGAAGTACTCAGATATTGTACTTGAGTAAAAGTAGAAGTACTCAGATCTTGTAGTAAAAGTAGAAGTACTCAGATCTTGTAGTAAATGTAGAAGTACTCAGATCTTGTACTTGAGTAAATGTAGAAGTACTCAGATCTTATACTTGGGTAAAAGTAGAAGTACTCAGATCTTGTAGTAAAAGTAGAAGTACTCAGATCTTGTAGTAAATGTAGAAGTACTCAGATCTTGAACTTGAGTAAATGAAGAAATACTCAGATCTTGTACTTGAGTAAATGTAGAAGTACTCAGATCTTGTAGTAAAAGTAGAAGTACTCAGATCTTGTACTTGAGTAAAAGTAGAAGTCCTCAAATATTGTAGTAAAAGTAGAAGTACTCAGATATTGTAGTTGAGTAAAAGTAGAAGTACTCAGATCTTGTAGTAAAAGTAGAAGTACTCAGATCTTGTAGTAAAATTAGAAGTAATAAGATCTTGTAGTAACAGTAGAAGTACTCAGATCTTGTAGTAAATGTAGAAGTACTCAGATCTTGTACTGGAGTAAATGTAGAAGTACTCAGATCTTGTAGTAAAAGTAGAAGTACTCAGATCTTGTAGTAGAAGTAGAAGTACTCAGATATTGTAGTAAATGTAGAAGTACTCAGATCTTGTACTTGAGTAAATGAATAAGTACTCAGATCTTGTACTTGAGTAAATGTAGAAGTACTCAGATCTTGTACTTGAGTAAAAGTAGAAGTCCTCAAATCTTGTAGTAAAAGTAGAAGTACTCAGATATTGTACTTGAGTAAAAGTGGAAGTACTCGGATCTTGTAGTAAAATTAGAAGTACTCAGATCTTGTAGTACATGTAGAAGTACTCAGATCTTGTACTTGAGTAAATGAAGAAGTACTCAGATCTTGTACTTGAGTAAATGTAGAAGTACTCAGATCCTGTTGTAAATGTAGAAGTACTCAGATCTTGTACTTGAGTAAAAGTAGAAGTACTAAGATTTTGTATTAAAAATAGAAGTACTCAGATCTTGTACCTGAGTAAATGAAGAAGTACTCAGATATTGTACTTGAGTAAATGTAGAAGTACTCAGATCTTATTGTAAATGTAGAAGTACTCAGATTTCGTACTTGAGTAAATGTAGATGTACTCAGATCTTGTAGTAAAAGTAGAAGTACTCAGATCTTGTAGTAAAAGTAGAAGTACTCAGATCTTGTAGTAAAAGTGAGTACTCAGATATTTTACTTGAGTAAAAGTAGAAGTACTCAGATCTTGTAGAACAATTAGAAGTAATAAGATCTTGTAGTAAATGTAGAAGTACTCAGATCTTGTAGTAAATGTAGAAGTACTCAGATATTGTACTTGAGTAAAAGTAGAAGTACTCAGATATTGTACTTGAGTAAAAGTAGAAGTACTCAGATCTTGTAGTAAAAGTAGAAGTACTCAGATCTTGTAGTAAAAGTAGAAGTACTCAGATCTTGTAGTAAATGTAGAAGTACTCAGATCTTGTAGTACATGTAGAAGTACTCAGATCTTGTACTTGAGTAAATGAAGAAGTACTCAGATATTGTACTTGAGTAAATGTAGAAGTACTCAGATCCTGTTGTAAATGTAGAAGTACTCAGATCTTGTACTTGAGTAAAAGTAGAAGTACTCAGATCTTGTAGTAAAAGTAGAAGTACTCAGATCTTGTAGTAAAATTAGAAGTAATAAGATCTTGTAGTAACAGTAGAAGTACTCAGATCTTGTAGTAAATGTAGAAGTACTCAGATCTTGTACTTGAGTAAATGTAGAAGTACTCAGATCTTGTAGTAACAGTAGAAGTACTCAGATCTTGTAGTAAATGTAGAAGTACTCAGATCTTGTACTTGAGTAAATGTAGAAGTACTCAGATCTTGTAGTAAATGTAGAAGTACTCAGATCTTGTAATTTAGTAAATGAAGAAGTACTCAGATCTTGTACTTGAGTAAATGTAGAAGTACTCAGATCTTGTAGTAAATGTAGAAGTACTCAGATATTGTACTTGAGTAAAAGTAGAAGTACTCAGATCTTGTAGTAAAAGTAGAAGTACTCAGATCTTGTACTTGAGTAAAAGTAGAAGTACTCAGATATTTGGTTCGAGTAAAAGTAGAAGTACTCAGATCTTGTAGTAAAAGTAGAAGTACTCAGATCTTGTAGTAAATGTAAAAGTACTCAGATCTTGTACTTGAGTAAATGAAGAATTACTCAGATCTTGTACTTGAGTAAATGTAGAAGTACTCAGATCTTGTACTAAATGTAGAAGTACTCAGATATTGTACTTGAGTAAAAGTAGAAGTACTCAGATCTTGTAGTAAAAGTAGAAGTACTCAGATCTTGTAGTAAATCTAGAAGTACTCAGATCTTGTACTTGAGTAAATGTAGAAGTACTCAGATCTTGTAGTAAAAGTAGAAGTACTCAGATATTGTACTTGAGTAAAAGTAGAAGTACTCAGATCTTGTAGTAAATGTAGAAGTACTCAGATCTTGTACTTGAGTAAATGAAGAAGTACTCAGATATTGTACTTGAGTAAATGAAGAAGTACTCAGATCTTGTAGTAAATGTAGAAGTACTCAGATATTGTACTTGAGTAAAAGTAGAAGTACTCAGATCTTGTAGTAAAAGTAGAAGTACTCAGATCTTGTAGTAAATGTAGAAGTACTCAGATCTTGTAGTACATGTAGAAGTACTCAGATCTTGTACTTGAGTAAATGAAGAAGTACTCAGATATTGTACTTGAGTAAATGTAGAAGTACTCAGATCTTGTAGTAAAAGTAGAAGTACTCAGATTTTGTACTTGAGTAAAAGTAGAAGTACTCAGATCTTGTAGTAAAAGTAGAAGTACTCAGATATTATGTTTGAGTAAAAGTAGAAGTACTCAGATCTTGTAGTAAAAGTAGAAGTACTCAGATCTTATAGTAAATGTAGAAGTACTCAGATATTGTACTTGAGTAAATGAAGAAGTACTCAGATCTTGTACTTGAGTAAATGTAGAAGTACTCAGATCTTGTAGTAAATGTAGAAGTACTCAGATATTGTACTTGAGTAAAAGTAGAAGTACTCAGATCTTGTAGTAAAAGTAGAAGTACTCAGATATTGTAGTAAATGTAGAAGTACTCAGATCTTGTACTTGAGTAAACGTAGAAGTACTCAGATCTTGTAGTAAATGTAGAAGTACTCAGATCTTGTAGTAAATGTAGAAGTACTCAGATCTTGTACTTGAGTAAATGAAGAAATACTCAGATATTGTACTTGAGTAAATGTAGAAGTACTCAGATCTTGTAGTAAATTTAGAAGTACTCAGATCTTGTACTTGAGTAAATGTAGAAGTACTCAGATCTTGTAGTAAAAGTAGAAGTACTCAGATATTGTACTTGAGTAAAAGTAAAAGTACTCAAATCTTGTAGTAAAAGTAGAAGTACTCAGATATTGTACTTGAGTAAAAGTAGAAGTACTCAGATCTTGTAGTAAAAGTAGAAGTACTCAGATCTTGTTGTAAAATTAGAAGTACTCAGATCTTGTAGTAAAAGTACTCAGATCTTGTAGTAAATGTAGAAGTACTCAGATCTTGTAGTAAATGTAGAAGTACTCAGATCTTGTACTTGAGTAAATGTAGAAGTACTCAGATCTTGTAGTAAAAGTAGAAGTACTCAGATCTTGTAGTAAAAGTAGAAGTACTCAGATATTGTAGTAAATGTAGAAGTACTCAGATATTGTACTTGAGTAAATGAAGAAGTACTAAGATATTGTACTTGAGTAAATGTAGAAGTACTCAGATCTTGTACTTGAGTAAAAGTAGAAGTACTCAAATCTTGTACTTGAGTAAATGTAGAAGTACTCAGATCTTGTAGTAAATGTAGAAGTACTCAGATCTTGTACTTGAGTAAATGTAGAAGTACTCAGATCTTGTAGTAAACGTAGAAGTATTCAGATCTTGTACTTGAGTAAAAGTAGAAGTACTCGGATCTTGTAGTAAAAGTAGAAGTACTCAGATCTTGTTGTAAAATTAGAAGTACTCAGATCTTGTAGTAAACGTAAAAGTACTCAGATCTTGTAGTAAATGTAGAAGTACTCAGATCTTGTACTTGAGTAAATGTAGAAGTACTCAGATCTTGTAGTAAAAGTAGAAATACTCAGATCTTGTAGTAAAAGTAGAAGTACTCAGATATTGTAGTAAATGTAGAAGTACTCAGATATTGTACTTGAGTAAATGAAGAAGTACTCAGATATTGTACTTGAGTAAATGTAGAATTACTCAGATCTTGTAGTAAAAGTAGAAGTACTCAAATCTTGTACTTGAGTAAATGTAGAAGTACTCAGATCTTGTAGTAAATGTAGAAGTACTCAGATCTTGTACTTGAGTAAATGTAGAAGTACTCAGATCTTGTAGTAAACGTAGAAGTATTCAGATCTTGTACTTGAGTAAAAGTAGAAGTACTCAGATCTTGTAGTAAAAGTAGAAGTACTCAGATCTTGTACTTGAGTAAATGTAGAAGTACTCAGATATTGTAGTAAATGTAGAAGTACTCAGATCTTGTACTTGAGTAAATGTAGAAGTACTCAGATATTATACTTGAGTAAAAGTAGATGTACTCAGATATTTTAGTAAAAGTAGAAGTACTCAAATCTTGTACTTAATTAAAAGTAGAAGTACTCAGATATTGTAGTAAAAGTAGAAGTACTCAGATCTTGTAGTACATGTAGAAGTACTCAGATCTTGTACTTGAGTAAATGAAGAAGTACTCAGATATTGTACTTGAGTAAATGTAGAAGTACTCAGATCTTGTAGTAAAAGTAGAAGTACTCAGATCTTGTACTTGAGTAAAAGTAGAAGTACTCAGATCTTGTAGTAAAAGTAGAAGTACTCAGATATTGTGTTTGAGTAAAAGTAGAAGTACTCAGATCTTGTAGTAAAAGTAGAAGTTCTCAGATCTTGTAGTAAATGTAGAAGTACTCAGATCTTGTACTTGAGTAAATGAAGAAGTTCTCAGATCTTGAACTTGAGTAAATGTAGAAGTACTCAGATCTTGTAGTAAATATAGAAGTACTCAGATATTGTACTTGAGTAAAAGTAGAAGTACTCAGATCTTGTAGTAAAAGTAGAAGTACTCAGATCTTGTAGTAAATGTAGAAGTACTCAGATCTTGAACTTGAGTAAATGAAGAAATACTCAGATCTTGTACTTGAGTAAATGTAGAAGTACTCAGATCTTGTAGTAAAAGTAGAAGTACTCAGATCTTGTACTTGAGTAAAACTAGAAGTCCTCAAATCTTGTAGTAAAAGTAGAAGTACTCAGATATTGTACTTGAGTAAAAGTAGAAGTACTCAGATCTTGTACTAAAAGTAGAAGTACTCAGATCTTGTATTAAAATTAGAAGTAATAAGATCTTGTAGTAACAGTAGAAGTACTCAGATCTTGTAGTAAATGTAGAAGTACTCAGATCTTGTACTTGAGTAAATGTAGAAGTACTCAGATCTTGTAGTAAAAGTAGAAGTACTCAGATCTTGTAGTAGAAGTAGAAGTACTCAGATATTGTAGTAAATGTAGAAGTACTCAGATCTTGTACTTGAGTAAATGAAGAAGTACTCAGATCTTGTACTTGAGTAAATGTAGAAGTACTCAGATCTTGTAGTAAATGTAGAAGTACTCAGATCTTGTAATTTAGTAAATGAAGAAGTACTCAGATCTTGTACTTGAGTAAATGTAGAAGTACTCAGATCTTGTAGTAAATGTAGAAGTACTCAGATCTTTTAGTAAATGTAGAAGTACTCAGATATTGTACTTGAGTAAAAGTGGAAGTACTCGGATCTTGTAGTAAAATTAGAAGTACTCAGATCTTGTAGTAAATGTAAAAGTACTCAGATCTTGTACTTGAGTAAATGTAGAAGTACTCAGATCTTGTAGTAAAAGTGGAAGTACTCAGATATTATACTTGAGTAAAAGTAGAAGTACTCAGATCTTGTAGTAAAAGTAGAAGTACTCAGATCTTGTAGTAAATGTAGAAGTACTCAGATCTTGGACTTGAGTAAATGTAGAAGTACTCAGATCTTGTAGTAAAAGTAGAAGTACTCAGATATTATACTTGAGTAAAAGTAGAAGTACTCAGATCTTGTAGTAAAAGTAGAAGTACTCAGATCTTGTAGTAAATGTAGAAGCATTCAGATCTTGTACTTGAGTAAATGTAGAAGTACTCAGATCTTGTAGTAAAAGTAGAAGTACTCAGATCTTGTACTTGAGTAAAAGTAGAAGTACTCAGATCTTGTAGTAAATGTAGAAGTATTCAGATCTTTTACTTGAGTAAAAGTAGAAGTACTCAGATCTTGTAGTAAACGTAGAAGTACAAGATCTTGTACTTGAGTAAAAGTAGAAGTACTCAGATCTTGTAATAAAAGTAGAAGTACTCAGATCTTGTACTTGATTAAAAGTAGAAGTACTCAGATCTTGTAGTAAAAGTAGAAGTACTCAGATCTTGTAGTAAAAGTAGAAGTAATCAGATCTTGTAGTACATGTAGAAGTACTCAGATCTTGTACTTGAGTAAATGAAGAAGTACTCAGATATTGTACTTGAGTAAATGTAGAAGTAGTCAGATCTTGTAGTAAAAGTAGAAGTACTCAGATCTTGAACTTGAGTCAATGAAGAAATACTCAGATCTTGTACTTGAGTAAATGTAGAAGTACTCAGATCTTGTAGTAAAAGTAGAAGTACTCAGATCTTGTACTTGAGTAAAAGTAGAAGTCCTCAAATCTTGTAGTAAAAGTAGAAGTACTCAGATATTGTACTTGAGTAAATGAAGAAGTACTCAGATCTTGTACTTGAGTAAATGTAGAAGTACTCAGATCTTGTTGTAAATGTAGAAGTACTCAGATTTCGTACTTGAGTAAATGTAGATGTACTCAGCTCTTGTAGTAAAAGTAGAAGTACTCAGATCTTGTAGTAAAAGTAGAAGTACTCAGATCTTGTAGTAAAAGAAGAAGTACTCAGATATTTTACTTGAGTAAAAGTAGAAGTACTCAGATATTGTAGTAAAAGTAGAAGTACTCAGATCTTGTACTTGAGTAAATGAAGAAGTACTCAGATCTTGTACTTGAGTAAATGTAGAAGTACTCAGATCTTGTAGTAAATGTAGAAGTACTCAGATCTTGTACTTGAGTAAAAGTAGAAGTACTCAGATCTTGTAGTAAAAGTAGAAGTACTCAGATCTTGTAGTAAATGTAGAAGTACTCAGATCTTGTACTTGAGTAAATGTAGAAGTACTCTGATCTTGTAGTAAAAGTAGAAGTACTCAGATCTTATACTTGGGTAAAAGTAAAAGTATTCAGATCTTGTAGTAAAAGTAGAAGTACTCAGATCTTGTAGTAAATGTAGAAGTACTCAGATCTTGAACTTGAGTAAATGAAGAAATACTCAGATCTTGTACTTGAGTAAATGTAGAAGTACTCAGATCTTGTAGTAAAAGTAGAAGTACTCAGATCTTGTACTTGAGTAAAAGTAGAAGTCCTCAAATCTTGTAGTAAAAGTAGAAGTACTCAGATATTGTAGTTGAGTAAAAGTAGAAGTACTCAGATCTTGTAGTAAAAGTAGAAGTACTCAGATCTTGTAGTAAAATTAGAAGTAATAAGATCTTGTAGTAAATGTAGAAGTACTCAGATCTTGTACTTGAGTAAATGTAGAAGTACTCAGATCTTGTAGTAAAAGTAGAAGTACTCAGATCTTGTAGTAGAAGTAGAAGTACTCAGATATTGTACTTGAGTAAATGAATAAGTACTCAGATCTTGTACTTGAGTAAATGTAGAAGTACTCAGATCTTGTAGTAAATGTAGAAGTACTCAGATCTTGTAATTTAGTAAATGAAGAAGTACTCAGATCTTGTACTTGAGTAAATGTAGAAGTACTCAGATCTTGTACTTGAGTAAAAGTAGAAGTACTAAGATCTTGTATTAAAAATAGAAGTACTCAGATCTTGTACCTGAGTAAATGAAGAAGTACTCAGATATTGTACTTGAGTAAATGTAGAAGTACTCAGATCTTATTGTAAATGTAGAAGTACTCAGATTTCGTACTTGAGTAAATGTAGATGTACTCAGATCTTGTAGTAAAAGTAGAAGTACTCAGATCTTGTAGTAAAATTAGAAGTAATAAGATCTTGTAGTAACAGTAGAAGTACTCAGATCTTGTAGTAAATGTAGAAGTACTCAGATCTTGTACTTGAGTAAATGTAGAAGTACTCAGATCTTGTAGTAAAAGTAGAAGTACTCAGATCTTGTAGTAGAAGTAGAAGTACTCAGATATTGTAGTAAATGTAGAAGTACTCAGATCTTGTACTTGAGTAAATGAATAAGTACTCAGATCTTGTACTTGAGTAAATGTAGAAGTACTCAGATCTTGTAGTAAATGTAGAAGTACTCAGATCTTGTAATTTAGTAAATGAAGAAGTACTCAGATCTTGTACTTGAGTAAATGTAGAAGTACTCAGATCTTGTAGTAAATGTAGAAGTACTCAGATCTTTTAGTAAATGTAGAAGTACTCAGAGATTGTACTTGAGTAAAAGTGGAAGTACTCGGATCTTGTAGTAAAATTAGAAGTACTCAGATCTTGTAGTACATGTAGAAGTACTCAGATCTTGTACTTGAGTAAATGTAGAAGTACTCAGATCCTGTTGTAAATGTAGAAGTACTCAGATCTTGTACTTGAGTAAAAGTAGAAGTACTAAGATCTTGTATTAAAAATAGAAGTACTCAGATCTTGTACCTGAGTAAATGAAGAAGTACTCAGATATTGTACTTGAGTAAATGTAGAAGTACTCAGATCTTATTGTAAATGTAGAAGTACTCAGATTTCGTACTTGAGTAAATGTAGATGTACTCAGATCTTGTAGTAAAAGTAGAAGTACTCAGATCTTGTAGTAAAAGTGAGTACTCAGATATTTTACTTGAGTAAAAGTAGAAGTACTCAGATCTTGTAGAACAATTAGAAGTAATAAGATCTTGTAGTAAATGTAGAAGTACTCAGATCTTGTAGTAAATGTAGAAGTACTCAGATATTGTACTTGAGTAAAAGTAGAAGTACTCAGATATTGTACTTGAGTAAAAGTAGAAGTACTCAGATCTTGTAGTAAAAGTAGAAGTACTCAGATCTTGTAGTAAAAGTAGAAGTACTCAGATCTTGTAGTAAATGTAGAAGTACTCAGATCTTGTAGTACATGTAGAAGTACTCAGATCTTGTACTTGAGTAAATGAAGAAGTACTCAGATATTGTACTTGAGTAAAAGTAGAAGTCCTCAAATATTGTAGTAAAAGTAGAAGTACTCAGATATTGTACTTGAGTAAAAGTAGAAGTACTCAGATCTTGTAGTAAAAGTAGAAGTACTCAGATCTTGTAGTAAAATTAGAAGTAATAAGATCTTGTAGTAACAGTAGAAGTACTCAGATCTTGTAGTAAATGTAGAAGTACTCAGATCTTGTACTTGAGTAAATGTAGAAGTACTCAGATCTTGTAGTAACAGTAGAAGTACTCAGATCTTGTAGTAAATGTAGAAGTACTCAGATCTTGTACTTGAGTAAATGTAGAAGTACTCAGATCTTGTAGTAAATGTAGAAGTACTCAGATCTTGTAATTTAGTAAATGAAGAAGTACTCAGATCTTGTACTTGAGTAAATGTAGAAGTACTCAGATCTTGTAGTAAAAGTAGAAGTACTCAGATCTTGTACTTGAGTAAAAGTAGAAGTACTCAGATCTTGTGGTAAAAGTAGAAGTACTCAGATATTTGGTTCGAGTAAAAGTAGAAGTACTCAGATCTTGTAGTAAAAGTAGAAGTACTCAGATCTTGTAGTAAATGTAAAAGTACTCAGATCTTGTACTTGAGTAAATGAAGAATTACTCAGATCTTGTACTTGAGTAAATGTAGAAGTACTCAGATCTTGTACTAAATGTAGAAGTACTCAGATATTGTACTTGAGTAAAAGTAGAAGTACTCAGATCTTGTAGTAAAAGTAGAAGTACTCAGATCTTGTAGTAAATCTAGAAGTACTCAGATCTTGTACTTGAGTAAATGTAGAAGTACTCAGATCTTGTAGTAAAATTAGAAGTAATAAGATCTTGTAGTAACAGTAGAAGTACTCAGATCTTGTAGTAAATGTAGAAGTACTCAGATCTTGTACTTGAGTAAATGTAGAAGTACTCAGATCTTGTAGTAACAGTAGAAGTACTCAGATCTTGTAGTAAATGTAGAAGTACTCAGATCTTGTACTTGAGTAAATGTAGAAGTACTCAGATCTTGTAGTAAATGTAGAAGTACTCAGATCTTGTAATTTAGTAAATGAAGAAGTACTCAGATCTTGTACTTGAGTAAATGTAGAAGTACTCAGATCTTGTAGTAAAAGTAGAAGTACTCAGATCTTGTACTTGAGTAAAAGTAGAAGTACTCAGATCTTGTAGTAAAAGTAGAAGTACTCAGATATTTGGTTCGAGTAAAAGTAGAAGTACTCAGATCTTGTAGTAAAAGTAGAAGTACTCAGATCTTGTAGTAAATGTAAAAGTACTCAGATCTTGTACTTGAGTAAATGAAGAATTACTCAGATCTTGTACTTGAGTAAATGTAGAAGTACTCAGATCTTGTACTAAATGTAGAAGTACTCAGATATTGTACTTGAGTAAAAGTAGAAGTACTCAGATCTTGTAGTAAAAGTAGAAGTACTCAGATCTTGTAGTAAATCTAGAAGTACTCAGATCTTGTACTTGAGTACATGTAGAAGTACTCAGATCTTGTAGTAAAAGTAGAAGTACTCAGATATTGTACTTGAGTAAAAGTAGAAGTACTCAGATCTTGTAGTAAATGTAGAAGTACTCAGATCTTGTACTTGAGTAAATGAAGAAGTACTCAGATATTGTACTTGAGTAAATGAAGAAGTACTCAGATCTTGTAGTAAATGTAGAAGTACTCAGATATTGTACTTGAGTAAAAGTAGAAGTACTCAGATCTTGTAGTAAAAGTAGAAGTACTCAGATCTTGTAGTAAATGTAGAAGTACTCAGATCTTGTAGTACATGTAGAAGTACTCAGATCTTGTACTTGAGTAAATGAAGAAGTACTCAGATATTGTACTTGAGTAAATGTAGAAGTACTCAGATCTTGTAGTAAAAGTAGAAGTACTCAGATGTTGTACTTGAGTAAAAGTAGAAGTACTCAGATCTTGTAGTAAAAGTAGAAGTACTCAGATATTATGTTTGAGTAAAAGTAGAAGTACTCAGATCTTGTATTAAAAGTAGAAGTACTCAGATCTTATAGTAAATGTAGAAGTACTCAGATATTGTACTTGAGTAAATGAAGAAGTACTCAGATCTTGTACTTGAGTAAATGTAGAAGTACTCAGATCTTGTAGTAAATGTAGAAGTACTCAGATATTGTACTTGAGTAAAAGTAGAAGTACTCAGATCTTGTAGTAAAATTAGAAGTACTCAGATATTGTAGTAAATGTAGAAGTACTCAGATCTTGTACTTGAGTAAACGTAGAAGTACTCAGATCTTGTAGTAAATGTAGAAGTACTCAGATCTTGTAGTAAATGTAGAAGTACTCAGATCTTGTACTTGAGTAAATGAAGAAATACTCAGATATTGTACTTGAGTAAATGTAGAAGTACTCAGATCTTGTAGTAAATGTAGAAGTACTCAGATCTTGTACTTGAGTAAATGTAGAAGTACTCAGATCTTGTAGTAAAAGTAGAAGTACTCAGATATTGTACTTGAGTAAAAGTAAAAGTACTCAAATCTTGTAGTAAAAGTAGAAGTACTCAGATATTGTACTTGAGTAAAAGTAGAAGTACTCAGATCTTGTAGTAAAAGTAGAAGTACTCAGATCTTGTTGTAAAATTAGAAGTACTCAGATCTTGTAGTAAAAGTACTCAGATATTGTAGTAAATGTAGAAGTACTCAGATCTTGTAGTAAATGTAGAAGTACTCAGATCTTGTACTTGAGTAAATGTAGAAGTACTCAGATCTTGTAGTAAAAGTAGAAGTACTCAGATCTTGTAGTAAAAGTAGAAGTACTCAGATATTGTAGTAAATGTAGAAGTACTCAGATATTGTACTTGAGTAAATGAAGAAGTACTAAGATATTGTACTTGAGTAAATGTAGAAGTACTCAGATCTTGTACTTGAGTAAAAGTTGAAGTACTCAAATCTTGTACTTGAGTAAATGTAGAAGTACTCAGATCTTGTAGTAAATGTAGAAGTACTCAGATCTTGTACTTGAGTAAATGTAGAAGTACTCAGATCTTGTAGTAAACGTAGAAGTATTCAGATCTTGTACTTGAGTAAAAGTAGAAGTACTCGGATCTTGTAGTAAAAGTAGAAGTACTCAGATCTTGTTGTAAAATTAGAAGTACTCAGATCTTGTAGTAAAAGTAAAAGTACTCAGATCTTGTAGTAAATGTAGAAGTACTCAGATCTTGTACTTGAGTAAATGTAGAAGTACTCAGATCTTGTAGTAAAAGTAGAAGTACTCAGATCTTGTAGTAAAAGTAGAAGTACTCAGATATTGTAGTAAATGTAGAAGTACTCAGATATTGTACTTGAGTAAATGAAGAAGTACTCAGATATTGTACTTGAGTAAATGTAGAATTACTCAGATCTTGTAGTAAAAGTAGAAGTACTCAAATATTGTACTTGAGTAAATGTAGAAGTACTCAGATCTTGTAGTAAACGTAGAAGTATTCAGATCTTGTACTTGAGTAAAAGTAGAAGTACTCAGATCTTGTAGTAAAAGTAGAAGTACTCAGATATTGTACTTGAGTAAAAGTAGAAGTACTCAGATCTTGTAGTAAAAGTAGAAGTACTCAGATCTTGTAGTAAATGTAGAAGTACTCAGATCTTGTAATTGAGTAAATGAAGAAGTACTCAGATCTTGTACTTGAGTAAATGTAGAAGTACTCAGATCTTGTAGTAAATGTAGAAGTACTCAGATCTTGTACTTGAGTAAATGTAGAAGTACTCAGATATTATACTTGAGTAAAAGTAGATGTACTCATATATTTTAGTAAAAGTAGAAGTACTCAAATCTTGTACTTGATTAAAAGTAGAAGTACTCAGATATTGTAGTAAAAGTAGAAGTACTCAGATATTGTAGTACATGTAGAAGTACTCAGATCTTGTACTTGAGTAAATGAAGAAGTACTCAGATATTGTACTTGAGTAAATGTAGAAGTACTCAGATCTTGTAGTAAAAGTAGAAGTACTCAGATCTTGTACTTGAGTAAAAGTAGAAGTACTCAGATCTTGTAGTAAAAGTAGAAGTACTCAGATATTGTGTTTGAGTAAAAGTAGAAGTACTCAGATCTTGTAGTAAAAGTAGAAGTTCTCAGATCTTGTAGTAAATGTAGAAGTACTCAGATCTTGTACTTGAGTAAATGAAGAAGTACTCAGATCTTGTAGTAAATGTAGAAGTACTCAGATCTTGAACTTGAGTAAATGAAGAAATACTCAGATCTTGTACTTGAGTAAATGTAGAAGTACTCAGATCTTGTAGTAAAAGTAGAAGTACTCAGATCTTGTACTTGAGTAAAAGTAGAAGTCCTCAAATCTTGTAGTAAAAGTAGAAGTACTCAGATATTGTACTTGAGTAAAAGTAGAAGTACTCAGATCTTGTACTAAAAGTAGAAGTACTCAGATCTTGTAGTAAAATTAGAAGTAATAAGATCTTGTAGTAACAGTAGAAGTACTCAGATCTTGTAGTAAATGTAGAAGTACTCAGATCTTGTACTTGAGTAAATGTAGAAGTACTCAGATCTTGTAGTAAAAGTAGAAGTACTCAGATCTTGTAGTAGAAGTAGAAGTACTCAGATATTGTAGTAAATGTAGAAGTACTCAGATCTTGTACTTGAGTAAATGAAGAAGTACTCAGATCTTGTACTTGAGTAAATGTAGAAGTACTCAGATCTTGTAGTAAATGTAGAAGTACTCAGATCTTGTAATTTAGTAAATGAAGAAGTACTCAGATCTTGTACTTGAGTAAATGTAGAAGTACTCAGATCTTGTAGTAAATGTAGAAGTACTCAGATCTTTTAGTAAATGTAGAAGTACTCAGATATTGTACTTGAGTAAAAGTGGAAGTACTCGGATCTTGTAGTAAAATTAGAAGTACTCAGATCGTAGTAAATGTAAAAGTACTCAGATCTTGTACTTGAGTAAATGTAGAAGTACTCAGATCTTGTAGTAAAAGTGGAAGTACTCAGATATTATACTTGAGTAAAAGTAGAAGTACTCAGATCTTGTAGTAAAAGTAGAAGTACTCAGATCTTGTAGTAAATGTAGAAGTACTCAGATCTTGGACTTGAGTAAATGTAGAAGTACTCAGATCTTGTAGTAAAAGTAGAAGTACTCAGATATTATACTTGAGTAAAAGTAGAAGTACTCAGATCTTGTAGTAAAAGTAGAAGTACTCAGATCTTGTAGTAAATGTAGAAGCATTCAGATCTTGTACTTGAGTAAATGTAGAAGTACTCAGATCTTGTAGTAAAAGTAGAAGTACTCAGATCTTGTAGTAAATGTAGAAGTATTCAGATCTTTTACTTGAGTAAAAGTAGAAGTACTCAGATCTTGTAGTAAACGTAGAAGTACAAGATCTTGTACTTGAGTAAAAGTAGAAGTACTCAGATCTTGTAATAAAAGTAGAAGTACTCAGATCTTGTACTTGATTAAAAGTAGAAGTACTCAGATCTTGTAGTAAAAGTAGAAGTACTCAGATCTTGTAGTAAAAGTAGAAGTAATCAGATCTTGTAGTACATGTAGAAGTACTCAGATCTTGTACTTGAGTAAATGTAGAAGTAGTCAGATCTTGTAGTAAAAGTAGAAGTACTCAGATCTTGTACTTGAGTAAAAGTAGAAGTACTCAGATCTTGTAGTAAAAGTAGAAGTACTCAGATATTATGTTTGAGTAAAAGTAGAAGTACTCAGATCTTGTAGTAAATGTAGAAGTACTCAGATATTGTACTTGAGTAAATGAAGAAGTACTCAGATCGTGTACACGAGTAAATGTAGAAGTACTCAGATCTTGTAGTAAATGTAGAAGTACTCAGATAATGTACTTGAGTAAAAGTAGAAGTACTCAGATCTTGTAGTAAAAGTAGAAGTACTCAGATATTGTAGTAAATGTAGAAGTACTCAGATCTTGTACTTGAGTAAATGTAGAAGTACTCAGATCTTGTAGTAAATGTAGAAGTACTCAGATCTTGTACTTGAGTAAATGAAGAAATACTCAGATCTTGTACTTGAGTAAATGTAGAAGTACTCAGATCTTGTAGTAAATGTAGAAGTACTCAGATCTTGTACTTGAGTAAAAGTAAAAGTACTCAAATCTTGTAGTAAAATAGAAGTACTCAGATATTGTACTTGAGTAAAAGTAGAAGTACTCAGATCTTGTAGTAAAAGTAGAAGTACTCAGATCTTGTACTTGAGTAAAAGTAAAAGTACTCAAATCTTGTAGTAAAATAGAAGTACTCAGATATTGTACTTGAGTAAAAGTAGAAGTACTCAGATCTTGTAGTAAAAGTAGAAGTACTCAGATCTTGTAGTAAATGTAGAAGTACTCAGATCTTGTACTTGAGTAAATGTAGAAGTACTCAGATCTTGTACTTGAGTAAAAGTAAAAGTACTCAAATCTTGTAATAAAAGTAGAAGTACTCAGATATTGTACTTGAGTAAAAGTAGAAGTACTCAGATCTTGTAGTAAAAGTAGAAGTACTCAGATCTTGTAGTAAAATTAGAAGTACTCAGATCTTGTAGTAAAAGTAGAAGTACTCAGATCTTGTAGTAAATGTAGAAGTACTCAGATCTTGTACTTGAGTAAATGTAAAAGTACTAAGATCTTGTATTAAAAGTAGAAGTACTCAGATCTTGTACTTGAGTAAATGTAAAAGTACTAAGATCTTGTATTAAATGTAGAAGTACTCAGATCTTGTAGTAAAAGTAGAAGTACTCAGATATGTTACTTGAGTAAATGTAGAAGTACTCAGATCTTGTAGTAAAAGTAGAAGTACTCAAATCTTGTACTTGAGTAAATGTAGAAGTACTCAGATCTTGTAGTAAACGTAGAAGTAGTCAGACCTTGTACTTGAGTAAAAGTAGAAGTACTCAGATCTTGTAGTAAAAGTAGAAGTACTCAGATATGTTACTTGAGTAAATGTAGAAGTACTCAGATCTTGTAGTAAAAGTAGAAGTACTCAGATCTTGTACTTGAGTAAATGTAGAAGTACTCAGATCTTGTAGTAAACGTAGAAGTAGTCAGACCTTGTACTTGAGTAAAAGTAGAAGTACTCAGATCTTGTAGTAAAAGTAGAAGTACTCAGATCTTGTACTTGAGTAAATGTAGAAGTACTCAGATATTGTAGTAAATGTAGAAGTACTCAGATATTGTACTTGAGTAAAAGTAGAAGTACTCAGATCTTGTAGTAAAAGTAGAAGTACTCAGATCTTGTAGTAAATGTAGAAGTACTCAGATATTGTACTTGAGTAAAAGTAGAAGTACTCAGATCTTGTAGTAAAATTAGAAGTACTCAGATCTTGTAGTAAATGTAGAAGTACTCAGATCTTGTAGTACATGTAGAAGTACTCAGATCTTGTACTTGAGTAAATGAAGAAGTACTCAGATATTGTACTTGAGTAAATGTAGAAGTACTCAGATCTTGTAGTAAAATTAGAAGTACTCAGATCTTGTACTTGAGTAAAAGTAGAAGTACTCAGATCTTGTAGTAAATGTAGAAGTACTCAGATCTTGTACTTGAGTAAATGAAGAAGTACTCAGATCTTGTACTTGAGTAAATGTAGAAGTACTCAGATCTTGTACTTGAGTAAAAGTAGAAGTACTCAGATCTTGTAGTAAATGTAGAAGTACTCAGATCTTGTACTTGAGTAAATGTAGAAGTACTCAGATCTTGTAGTAAAAGTAGAAGTACTCAGATCTTGTAGTAAATGTAGAAGTACTCAGATCTTGTACTTGAGTAAATGAAGAAGTACTCAGATCTTGTACTTGAGTAAATGTAGAAGTACTCAGATCTTGTAGTAAATGTAGAAGTACTCAGATCTTGTACTTGAGTAAATGTAGAAGTACTCAGATCTTGTAGTAAAAGTAGAAGTACTCAGATATTGTACTTGAGTAAAAGTAAAAGTACTCAAATCTTGTAGTAAAAGTAGAAGTACTCAGATATTGTACTTGAGTAAAAGTAGAAGTACTCAGATCTTGTAGTAAAAGTAGAAGTACTCAGATCTTGTTGTAAAATTAGAAGTACTCAGATCTTGTAGTAAAAGTAAAAGTACTCAGATCTTGTAGTAAATGTAGAAGTACTCAGATCTTGTACTTGAGTAAATGTAGAAGTACTCAGATCTTGTAGTAAAAGTAGAAGTACTCAGATCTTGTAGTAAAAGTAGAAGTACTCAGATATTGTAGTAAATGTAGAAGTACTCAGATATTGTACTTGAGTAAATGAAGAAGTACTCATATATGTTACTTGAGTAAATGTAGAAGTACTCAGATCTTGTAGTAAAAGTAGAAGTACTCAAATCTTGTACTTGAGTAAATGTAGAAGTACTCAGATCTTGTAGTAAATATAGAAGTACTCAGATCTTGTACTTGAGTAAATGTAGAAGTACTCAGATCTTGTAGTAAACGTAGAAGTAGTCAGACCTTGTACTTGAGTAAAAGTAGAAGTACTCAGATCTTGTAGTAAAAGTAGAAGTACTCAGATATTGTACTTGAGTAAAAGTAGAAGTACTCAGATCTTGTAATTGAGTAAATGAAGAAGTACTCAGATCTTGTACTGGAGTAAATGTAGAAGTACTCAGATCGTGTAGTAAATGTAGAAGTACTCAGATATTGTACTTGATTAAATGTAGAAGTACTCAGATATTATACTTGATTAAAAGTAGAAGTACTCAGATCTTGTAGTAAAAGTAGAAGTACTCAGATCTTGTAGTACATTTAGAAGTACTCAGATCTTGTACTTGAGTAAATGAAGAAGTACTCAGATATTGTACTTGAGTAAATGTAGAAGTACTCAGATCTTGTACTTGAGTAAAAGTAGAAGTACCCAGATCTTGTAGTAAAACTAGAAGTACTCAGATATTGTGTTTGAGTAAAAGTAGAAGTACTCAGATCTTGTAGTAAAAGTAGAAGTTCTCAGATCTTGTAGTAAATGTAGAAGTACTCAGATCTTGTACTTGAGTAAATGAAGAAGTACTCAGATCTTGAACTTGAGTAAATGTAGAAGTACTCAGATCTTGTAGTAAATATAGAAGTACTCAGATATTGTACTTGAGTAAAAGTAGAAGCACTCAGATCTTGGAGTAAAAGTAGAAGTACTCAGATATTGTAGTAAATGTAGAAGTACTAAGATCTTGTACTTGAGTAAATGTAGAAGTACTCTGATCTTGTAGTAAAAGTAGAAGTACTCAGATCTTATACTTGGGTAAAAGTAGAAGTACTCAGATCTTGTAGTAAAAGTAGAAGTACTCAGATCTTGTAGTAAATGTAGAAGTACTCAGATCTTGAACTTGAGTCAATGAAGAAATACTCAGATCTTGTACTTGAGTAAATGTAGAAGTACTCAGATCTTGTAGTAAAAGTAGAAGTACTCAGATCTTGTACTTGAGTAAAAGTAGAAGTCCTCAAATCTTGTAGTAAAAGTAGAAGTACTCAGATATTGTACTTGAGTAAATGAAGAAGTACTCAGATCTTGTACTTGAGTAAATGTAGAAGTACTCAGATCTTGTTGTAAATGTAGAAGTATTCAGATTTTGTAGTAAAAGTAGAAGTACTCAGATCTTGTACTTGAGTAAAAGTAGAAGTACTCAGATCTTGTAGTAAAAGTAGAAGTACTCAGATATTATGTTTGAGTAAAAGTAGAAGTACTCAGATCTTGTAGTAAAAGTAGAAGTACTCAGATCTTGTAGTAAATGTAGAAGTACTCAGATCTTGTACTTGAGTAAATGAAGAAATACTCAGATATTGTACTTGAGTAAATGAAGAAGTACTCAGATCTTGTAGTAAATGTAGAAGTACTCAGATATTGTACTTGAGTAAATGAAGAAGTACTCAGATCTTGTACTTGAGTAAATGTAGAAGTACTCAGATCTTGTAGTAAATGTAGAAGTACTCAGATCTTGTACTTGAGTAAAAGTAGAAGTACTCAGATCTTGTAGTAAAGTAGAAGTACTCAGATATTGTAGTAAATGTAGAAGTACTCAGATCTTGTACTTGAGTAAATGTAGAAGTACTCAGATCTTGTAGTAAAAGTAGAAGTACTCAGATCTTGTAGTAAATGTAGAAGTACTCAGATCTTGTACTTGAGTAAATGAAGAAATACTCAGATATTGTACTTGAGTAAATGAAGAAGTACTCAGATATTGTACTTGAGTAAAAGTAAAAGTACTCAAATATTGTAGTAAAAGTAGAAGTACTCAGATATTGTACTTGAGTAAAAGTAGAAGTACTCAGATCTTGTAGTAAAAGTAGAAGTACTCAGATCTTGTAGTAAAAGTAGAAGTACTCAGATATTGTAGTAAATGTAGAAGTACTCAGATATTGTACTTGAGTAAATGAAGAAGTACTCAGATATTTTACTTGAGTAAAAGTAGAAGTACTCAGATATTGTAGTAAATGTAGAAGTACTCAAATCTTGTACTTGAGTAAATGTAGAAGTACTCAGATCTTGTAGTAAATGTAGAAGTACTCAGATCTTGTACTTGAGTAAATGTAGAAGTACTCAGATCTTGTAGTAAAAGTAGAAGTACTCAGATCTTGTAGTAAAAGTAGAAGTACTCAGATCTTGTAGTAAAAGTAGAAGTACTCAGATATTGTAGTAAATGTAGAAGTACTCAGATATTGTACTTGAGTAAATGAAGAAGTACTCAGATATTTTACTTGAGTAAAAGTAGAAGTACTCAGATATTGTAGTAAATGTAGAAGTACTCAAATCTTGTACTTGAGTAAATGTAGAAGTACTCAGATCTTGTAGTAAATGTAGAAGTACTCAGATCTTGTACTTGAGTAAATGTAGAAGTACTCAGATCTTGTAGTAAACGTAGAAGTAGTCAGACCTTGTACTTGAGTAAAAGTAGAAGTACTCAGATCTTGTAGTAAAAGTAGAAGTACTCAGATATTGTACTTGAGTAAAAGTAGAAGTACTCAGATCTTGTAGTAAAAGTAGAAGTACTCAGATCTTGTAGTAAATGTAGAAGTACTCAGATCTTGTACTTGAGTAAATGTAGAAGTACTCAGATATTATACTTGAGTAAAAGTAGATGTACTCAGATATTTTAGTAAAAGTAGAAGTACTCAAATCTTGTACTTGATTAAAAGTAGAAGTACTCAGATCTTGTAGTAAAAGTAGAATGTACTCAGATCTTGTAGTACATTTAGAAGTACTCAGATCTTGTACTTGAGTAAATGAAGAAGTACTCAGATATTGTACTTGAGTAAATGTAGAAGTACTCAGATCTTGTACTTGAGTAAAAGTAGAAGTACCCAGATCTTGTAGTAAAACTAGAAGTACTCAGATATTGTGTTTGAGTAAATGTAGAAGTACTCAGATCTTGTAGTAAAAGTAGAAGTACTCAAATCTTGTACTTGAGTAAATGTAGAAGTACTCAGATCTTGTAGTAAATGTAGAAGTACTCAGATCTTGTACTTGAGTAAATGTAGAAGTACTCAGATCTTGTAGTAAACGTAGAAGTAGTCAGACCTTGTACTTGAGTAAAAGTAGAAGTACTCAGATCTTGTAGTAAAAGTAGAAGTACTCAGATATTGTACTTGAGTAAAAGTAGAAGTACTCAGATCTTGTAGTAAAAGTAGAAGTACTCAGATCTTGTAGTAAATGTAGAAGTACTCAGATCTTGTACTTGAGTAAATGTAGAAGTACTCAGATCTTGTAGTAAATGTAGAAGTACTCAGATCTTGTACTTGAGTAAATGTAGAAGTACTCAGATATTATACTTGAGTAAAAGTAGATGTACTCAGATATTTTAGTAAAAGTAGAAGTACTCAAATCTTGTACTTGATTAAAAGTAGAAGTACTCAGATCTTGTAGTAAAAGTAGAAGTACTCAGATCTTGTAGTACATTTAGAAGTACTCAGATCTTGTACTTGAGTAAATGAAGAAGTACTCAGATATTGTACTTGAGTAAATGTAGAAGTACTCAGATCTTGTACTTGAGTAAAAGTAGAAGTACCCAGATCTTGTAGTAAAACTAGAAGTACTCAGATATTGTGTTTGAGTAAAAGTAGAAGTACTCAGATCTTGTAGTAAAAGTAGAAGTTCTCAGATCTTTTAGTAAATGTAGAAGTACTCAGATCTTGTACTTGAGTAAATGAAGAAATACTCAGATATTGTACTTGAGTAAATGTAGAAGTACTCAGATCTTGTAGTAAATGTAGAAGTACTCAGATCTTGTACTTGAGTAAATGTAGAAGTACTCAGATCTTGTAGTAAAAGTATAAGTACTCAGATATTGTACTTGAGTAAAAGTAAAAGTACTCAAATCTTGTAGTAAAAGTAGAAGTACTCAGATATTGTACTTGAGTAAAAGTAGAAGTACTCAGATCTTGTAGTAAAAGTAGAAGTACTCAGATCTTGTTGTAAAATTAGAAGTAATCAGATCTTGTAGTAAAAGTAAAAGTACTCAGATCTTGTAGTAAATGTAGAAGTACTCAGATCTTGTAGTAAATGTAGAAGTACTCAGATCTTGTACTTGAGTAAATGTAGAAGTACTCAGATCTTGTAGTAAAAGTAGAAGTACTCAGATCTTGTAGTAAAAGTAGAAGTACTCAGATATTGTAGTAAATGTAGAAGTACTCAGATATTGTACTTGAGTAAATGAAGAAGTACTAAGATATTGTACTTGAGTAAATGTAGAAGTACTCAGATCTTGTACTTGAGTAAAAGTAGAAGTACTCAAATCTTGTACTTGAGTAAATGTAGAAGTACTCAGATCTTGTAGTAAATGTAGAAGTACTCAGATATTGTACTTGAGTAAATGTAGAAGTACTCAGATCTTGTAGTAAACGTAGAAGTATTCAGATATTGTACTTGAGTAAAAGTAGAAGTACTCGGATCTTGTAGTAAAAGTACTCAGATCTTGTTGTAAAATTAGAAGTACTCAGATCTTGTAGTAAAAGTAAAAGTACTCAGATCTTGTAGTAAATGTAGAAGTACTCAGATATTGTACTTGAGTAAATGTAGAAGTACTCAGATCTTGTAGTAAAAGTAGAAGTACTCAGATCTTGTAGTAAAAGTAGAAGTACTCAGATATTGTAGTAAATGTAGAAGTACTCAGATATTGTACTTGAGTAAATGAAGAAGTACTCAGATATTGTACTTGAGTAAATGTAGAATTACTCAGATCTTGTAGTAAAAGTAGAAGTACTCAAATCTTGTACTTGAGTAAATGTAGAAGTACTCAGATCTTGTAGTAAATGTAGAAGTACTCAGATCTTGTACTTGAGTAAATGTAGAAGTACTCAGATCTTGTAGTAAACGTAGAAGTATTCAGATCTTGTACTTGAGTAAAAGTAGAAGTACTCAGATCTTGCAGTAAAAGTAGAAGTACTCAGATCTTGTAGTAAATGTAGAAGTACTCAGATCTTGTAATTGAGTAAATGAAGAAGTACTCAGATCTTGTAGTAAAAGTAGAAGTACTCAGATATTGTAGTAAATGTAGAAGTACTCAGATATTGTACTTGAGTAAATGAAGAAGTACTCAGATATTGTACTTGAGTAAATGTAGAAGTACTCAGATCTTGTAGTAAATGTAGAAGTACTCAGATATTGTACTTGAGTAAATGTAGAAGTACTCAGATATTATACTTGAGTAAAAGTAGATGTACTCAGATATTTTAGTAAAAGTAGAAGTACTCAAATCTTGTACTTGATTAAAAGTAGAAGTACTCAGATATTGTAGTAAAAGTAGAAGTACTCAGATCTTGTAGTACATGTAGAAGTACTCAGATCTTGTACTTGAGTAAATGAAGAAGTACTCAGATATTGTACTTGAGTAAATGTAGAAGTACTCAGATCTTGTAGTAAAAGTAGAAGTACTCAGATCTTGTACTTGAGTAAAAGTAGAAGTACTCAGATCTTGTAGTAAAAGTAGAAGTACTCAGATATTGTGTTTGAGTAAAAGTAGAAGTACTCAGATCTTGTAGTAAAAGTAGAAGTTCTCAGATCTTGTAGTAAATGTAGAAGTACTCAGATCTTGTACTTGAGTAAATGAAGAAGTACTCAGATCTTGAACTTGAGTAAATGTAGAAGTACTCAGATCTTGTAGTAAATATAGAAGTACTCAGATATTGTACTTGAGTAAAAGTAGAAGTACTCAGATCTTGTAGTAAAAGTAGAAGTACTCTGATCTTGTAGTAAGAGTAGAAGTACTCAGATCTTATACTTGGGTAAAAGTAGAAGTACTCAGATCTTGTAGTAAAAGTAGAAGTACTCAGATCTTGTACTTGAGTAAAAGTAGAAGTCCTCAAATCTTGTAGTAAAAGTAGAAGTACTCAGATATTGTACTTGAGTAAAAGTAGAAGTACTCAGATCTTGTAGTAAAAGTAGAAGTACTCAGATCTTGTAGTAAAATTAGAAGTAATAAGATCTTGTAGTAACAGTAGAAGTACTCAGATCTTGTAGTAAATGTAGAAGTACTCAGATCTTGTACTTGAGTAAATGTAGAAGTACTCAGATCTTGTAGTAAAAGTAGAAGTACTCAGATCTTGTAGTAGAAGTAGAAGTACTCAGATATTGTAGTAAATGTAGAAGTACTCAGATCTTGTACTTGAGTAAATGAAGAAGTACTCAGATCTTGTACTTGAGTAAATGTAGAAGTACTCAGATCTTGTAGTAAATGTAGAAGTACTCAGATCTTGTAATTTAGTAAATGAAGAAGTACTCAGATCTTGTACTTGAGTAAATGTAGAAGTACTCAGATCTTGTAGTAAATGTAGAAGTACTCAGATCTTTTAGTAAATGTAGAAGTACTCAGATATTGTACTTGAGTAAAAGTGGAAGTACTCGGATCTTGTAGTAAAATTAGAAGTACTCAGATCTTGTAGTAAATGTAAAAGTACTCAGATCTTGTACTTGAGTAAATGTAGAAGTACTCAGATCTTGTAGTAAAAGTAGAAGTTCTCAGATCTTGTAGTAAATGTAGAAGTACTCAGATCTTGTACTTGAGTAAATGAAGAAGTACTCAGATCTTGAACTTGAGTAAATGTAGAAGTACTCAGATCTTGTAGTAAATATAGAAGTACTCAGATATTGTACTTGAGTAAAAGTAGAAGTACTCAGATCTTGTAGTAAAAGTAGAAGTACTCAGATCTTGTAGTAAATGTAGAAGTACTCAGATCTTGTACTTGAGTAAATGTAGAAGTACTCTGATCTTGTAGTAAGAGTAGAAGTACTCAGATCTTATACTTGGGTAAAAGTAGAAGTACTCAGATCTTGTAGTAAAAGTAGAAGTACTCAGATCTTGTAGTAAATGTAGAAGTACTCAGATCTTGAACTTGAGTCAATGAAGAAATACTCAGATCTTGTACTTGAGTAAATGTAGAAGTACTCAGATCTTGTAGTAAAAGTAGAAGTACTCAGATCTTGTACTTGAGTAAAAGTAGAAGTCCTCAAATCTTGTAGTAAAAGTAGAAGTACTCAGATATTGTACTTGAGTAAAAGTAGAAGTACTCAGATCTTGTAGTAAAAGTAGAAGTACTCAGATCTTGTAGTAAAATTAGAAGTAATAAGATCTTGTAGTAACAGTAGAAGTACTCAGATCTTGTAGTAAATGTAGAAGTACTCAGATCTTGTACTTGAGTAAATGTAGAAGTACTCAGATCTTGTAGTAAAAGTAGAAGTACTCAGATCTTGTAGTAAAAGTAGAAGTACTCAGATCTTGAAGTAATAAGATCTTGTAGTAACAGTAGAAGTACTCAGATCTTGTAGTAAATGTAGAAGTACTCAGATCTTGTACTTGAGTAAATGTAGAAGTACTCAGATATTTTACTTGAGTAAATGTAGAAGTACTCAGATATTGTAGTAAATGTAGAAGTACTCAGATATTGTAGTAAATGTAGAAGTACTCAGATATTGTACTTGAGTAAATGAAGAAGTACTCAGATATTTTACTTGAGTAAAAGTAGAAGTACTCAGATATTGTAGTAAATGTAGAAGTACTCAAATCTTGTACTTGAGTAAATGTAGAAGTACTCAGATCTTGTAGTAAATGTAGAAGTACTCAGATCTTGTACTTGAGTAAATGTAGAAGTACTCAGATCTTGTAGTAAACGTAGAAGTAGTCAGACCTTGTACTTGAGTAAAAGTAGAAGTACTCAGATCTTGTAGTAAAAGTAGAAGTACTCAGATATTGTACTTGAGTAAAAGTAGAAGTACTCAGATCTTGTAGTAAAAGTAGAAGTACTCAGATCTTGTAGTAAATGTAGAAGTACTCAGATCTTGTACTTGAGTAAATGTAGAAGTACTCAGATCTTGTAGTAAATGTAGAAGTACTCAGATCTTGTACTTGAGTAAATGTAGAAGTACTCAGATATTATACTTGAGTAAAAGTAGATGTACTCAGATATTTTAGTAAAAGTAGAAGTACTCAAATCTTGTACTTGATTAAAAGTAGAAGTACTCAGATCTTGTAGTAAAAGTAGAAGTACTCAGATCTTGTAGTACATTTAGAAGTACTCAGATCTTGTACTTGAGTAAATGAAGAAGTACTCAGATATTCTACTTGAGTAAATGTAGAAGTACTCAGATCTTGTACTTGAGTAAAAGTAGAAGTACCCAGATCTTGTAGTAAAACTAGAAGTACTCATATATTGTGTTTGAGTAAATGTAGAAGTACTCAGATCTTGTAGTAAAAGTAGAAGTACTCAAATCTTGTACTTGAGTAAATGTAGAAGTACTCAGATCTTGTAGTAAATGTAGAAGTACTCAGATCTTGTACTTGAGTAAATGTAGAAGTACTCAGATCTTGTAGTAAACGTAGAAGTAGTCAGACCTTGTACTTGAGTAAAAGTAGAAGTACTCAGATCTTGTAGTAAAAGTAGAAGTACTCAGATATTGTACTTGAGTAAAAGTAGAAGTACTCAGATCTTGTAGTAAAAGTAGAAGTACTCAGATCTTGTAGTAAATGTAGAAGTACTCAGATCTTGTACTTGAGTAAATGTAGAAGTTCTCAGATCTTGTAGTAAATGTAGAAGTACTCAGATCTTGTACTTGAGTAAATGTAGAAGTACTCAGATATTATACTTGAGTAAAAGTAGATGTACTCAGATATTTTAGTAAAAGTAGAAGTACTCAAATCTTGTACTTGATTAAAAGTAGAAGTACTCAGATCTTGTAGTAAAAGTAGAAGTACTCAGATCTTGTAGTACATTTAGAAGTACTCAGATCTTGTACTTGAGTAAATGAAGAAGTACTCAGATATTGTACTTGAGTAAATGTAGAAGTACTCAGATCTTGTACTTGAGTAAAAGTAGAAGTACCCAGATCTTGTAGTAAAACTAGAAGTACTCAGATATTGTGTTTGAGTAAAAGTAGAAGTACTCAGATCTTGTAGTAAAAGTAGAAGTTCTCAGATCTTTTAGTAAATGTAGAAGTACTCAGATCTTGTACTTGAGTAAATGAAGAAATACTCAGATATTGTACTTGAGTAAATGTAGAAGTACTCAGATCTTGTACTTGAGTAAATGTAGAAGTACTCAGATCTTGTAGTAAAAGTAGAAGTACTCAGATATTGTACTTGAGTAAAAGTAAAAGTACTCAAATCTTGTAGTAAAAGTAGAAGTACTCAGATATTGTACTTGAGTAAAAGTAGAAGTACTCAGATCTTGTAGTAAATGTAGAAGTACTCAGATCTTGTAGTAAATGTAGAAGTACTCAGATCTTGTACTTGAGTAAATGAAGAAGTACTCAGATCTTGTACTTGAGTAAATGTAGAAGTACTCAGATCTTGTAGTAAATGTAGAAGTACTCAGATATTGTACTTGAGTAAATGTAGAAGTACTCAGATATTATACTTGAGTAAAAGTAGATGTACTCAGATATTTTAGTAAAAGTAGAAGTACTCAGATCTTGTAGTACATGTAGAAGTACTCAGATCTTGTACTTGAGTAAATGAAGAAGTACTCAGATATTGTACTTGAGTAAATGTAGAAGTACTCAGATCTTGTAGTAAAAGTAGAAGTACTCAGATCTTGTACTTGAGTAAAAGTAGAAGTACTCAGATCTTGTAGTAAAAGTAGAAGTACTCAGATATTGTGTTTGAGTAAAAGTAGAAGTACTCAGATCTTGTAGTAAAAGTAGAAGTTCTCAGATCTTGTAGTAAATGTAGAAGTACTCAGATCTTGTACTTGAGTAAATGAAGAAGTACTCAGATCTTGAACTTGAGTAAATGTAGAAGTACTCAGATCTTGTAGTAAATATAGAAGTACTCAGATATTGTACTTGAGTAAAAGTAGAAGTACTCAGATCTTGTAGTAAAAGTAGAAGTACTCAGATCTTGTAGTAAATGTAGAAGTACTCAGATCTTGTACTTGAGTAAATGTAGAAGTACTCTGATCTTGTAGTAAGAGTAGAAGTACTCAGATCTTATACTTGGGTAAAAGTAGAAGTACTCAGATCTTGTAGTAAAAGTAGAAGTACTCAGATCTTGTAGTAAAAGTAGAAGTACTCAGATCTTGTACTTGAGTAAAAGTAGAAGTCCTCAAATCTTGTAGTAAAAGTAGAAGTACTCAGATATTGTACTTGAGTAAAAGTAGAAGTACTCAGATCTTGTAGTAAAAGTAGAAGTACTCAGATCTTGTAGTAAAATTAGAAGTAATAAGATCTTGTAGTAACAGTAGAAGTACTCAGATCTTGTAGTAAATGTAGAAGTACTCAGATCTTGTACTTGAGTAAATGTAGAAGTACTCAGATCTTGTAGTAAAAGTAGAAGTACTCAGATCTTGTAGTAGAAGTAGAAGTACTCAGATATTGTAGTAAATGTAGAAGTACTCAGATCTTGTACTTGAGTAAATGAAGAAGTACTCAGATCTTGTACTTGAGTAAATGTAGAAGTACTCAGATCTTGTAGTAAATGTAGAAGTACTCAGATCTTGTAATTTAGTAAATGAAGAAGTACTCAGATCTTGTACTTGAGTAAATGTAGAAGTACTCAGATCTTGTAGTAAATGTAGAAGTACTCAGATCTTGTAGTAAATGTAGAAGTACTCAGATATTGTACTTGAGTAAAAGTGGAAGTACTCGGATCTTGTAGTAAAATTAGAAGTACTCAGATCTTGTAGTAAATGTAAAAGTACTCAGATCTTGTACTTGAGTAAATGTAGAAGTACTCAGATCTTGTAGTAAAAGTAGAAGTTCTCAGATCTTGTAGTAAATGTAGAAGTACTCAGATCTTGTACTTGAGTAAATGAAGAAGTACTCAGATCTTGAACTTGAGTAAATGTAGAAATACTCAGATCTTGTAGTAAATATAGAAGTACTCAGATATTGTACTTGAGTAAAAGTAGAAGTACTCAGATCTTGTAGTAAAAGTAGAAGTACTCAGATCTTGTAGTAAATGTAGAAGTACTCAGATCTTGTACTTGAGTAAATGTAGAAGTACTCTGATCTTGTAGTAAGAGTAGAAGTACTCAGATCTTATACTTGGGTAAAAGTAGAAGTACTCAGATCTTGTAGTAAAAGTAGAAGTACTCAGATCTTGTAGTAAATGTAGAAGTACTCAGATCTTGAACTTGAGTCAATGAAGAAATACTCAGATCTTGTACTTGAGTAAATGTAGAAGTACTCAGATCTTGTAGTAAAAGTAGAAGTACTCAGATCTTGTACTTGAGTAAAAGTAGAAGTCCTCAAATCTTGTAGTAAAAGTAGAAGTACTCAGATATTGTACTTGAGTAAAAGTAGAAGTACTCAGATCTTGTAGTAAAAGTAGAAGTACTCAGATCTTGTAGTAAAATTAGAAGTAATAAGATCTTGTAGTAACAGTAGAAGTACTCAGATCTTGTAGTAAATGTAGAAGTACTCAGATCTTGTACTTGAGTAAATGTAGAAGTACTCAGATCTTGTAGTAAAAGTAGAAGTACTCAGATCTTGTAGTAAAAGTAGAAGTACTCAGATCTTGAAGTAATAAGATCTTGTAGTAACAGTAGAAGTACTCAGATCTTGTAGTAAATGTAGAAGTACTCAGATCTTGTACTTGAGTAAATGTAGAAGTACTCAGATATTTTACTTGAGTAAATGTAGAAGTACTCAGATATTGTAGTAAATGTAGAAGTACTCAGATATTGTAGTAAATGTAGAAGTACTCAGATATTGTACTTGAGTAAATGAAGAAGTACTCAGATATTTTACTTGAGTAAAAGTAGAAGTACTCAGATATTGTAGTAAATGTAGAAGTACTCAAATCTTGTACTTGAGTAAATGTAGAAGTACTCAGATCTTGTAGTAAATGTAGAAGTACTCAGATCTTGTACTTGAGTAAATGTAGAAGTACTCAGATCTTGTAGTAAACGTAGAAGTAGTCAGACCTTGTACTTGAGTAAAAGTAGAAGTACTCAGATCTTGTAGTAAAAGTAGAAGTACTCAGATATTGTACTTGAGTAAAAGTAGAAGTACTCAGATCTTGTAGTAAAAGTAGAAGTACTCAGATCTTGTAGTAAATGTAGAAGTACTCAGATCTTGTACTTGAGTAAATGTAGAAGTACTCAGATCTTGTAGTAAATGTAGAAGTACTCAGATCTTGTACTTGAGTAAATGTAGAAGTACTCAGATATTATACTTGAGTAAAAGTAGATGTACTCAGATATTTTAGTAAAAGTAGAAGTACTCAAATCTTGTACTTGATTAAAAGTAGAAGTACTCAGATCTTGTAGTAAAAGTAGAAGTACTCAGATCTTGTAGTACATTTAGAAGTACTCAGATCTTGTACTTGAGTAAATGAAGAAGTACTCAGATATTGTACTTGAGTAAATGTAGAAGTACTCAGATCTTGTACTTGAGTAAAAGTAGAAGTACCCAGATCTTGTAGTAAAACTAGAAGTACTCAGATATTGTGTTTGAGTAAATGTAGAAGTACTCAGATCTTGTAGTAAAAGTAGAAGTACTCAAATCTTGTACTTGAGTAAATGTAGAAGTACTCAGATCTTGTAGTAAATGTAGAAGTACTCAGATCTTGTACTTGAGTAAATGTAGAAGTACTCAGATCTTGTAGTAAACGTAGAAGTAGTCAGACCTTGTACTTGAGTAAAAGTAGAAGTACTCAGATCTTGTAGTAAAAGTAGAAGTACTCAGATATTGTACTTGAGTAAAAGTAGAAGTACTCAGATCTTGTAGTAAATGTAGAAGTACTCAGATCTTGTACTTGAGTAAATGTAGAAGTACTCAGATCTTGTAGTAAAAGTAGAAGTACTCAGATATTGTACTTGAGTAAAAGTAGAAGTACTCAGATCTTGTAGTAAAAGTAGAAGTACTCAGATCTTGTTGTAAAATTAGAAGTAATCAGATCTTGTAGTAAAAGTAAAAGTACTCAGATCTTGTAGTAAATGTAGAAGTACTCAGATCTTGTAGTAAATGTAGAAGTACTCAGATCTTGTACTTGAGTAAATGTAGAAGTACTCAGATCTTGTAGTAAAAGTAGAAGTACTCAGATCTTGTAGTAAAAGTAGAAGTACTCAGATATTGTAGTAAATGTAGAAGTACTCAGATATTGTACTTGAGTAAATGAAGAAGTACTAAGATATTGTACTTGAGTAAATGTAGAAGTACTCAGATCTTGTACTTGAGTAAAAGTAGAAGTACTCAAATCTTGTACTTGAGTAAATGTAGAAGTACTCAGATCTTGTAGTAAATGTAGAAGTACTCAGATATTGTACTTGAGTAAATGTAGAAGTACTCAGATCTTGTAGTAAACGTAGAAGTATTCAGATATTGTACTTGAGTAAAAGTAGAAGTACTCGGATCTTGTAGTAAAAGTACTCAGATCTTGTTGTAAAATTAGAAGTACTCAGATCTTGTAGTAAAAGTAAAAGTACTCAGATCTTGTAGTAAATGTAGAAGTACTCAGATATTGTACTTGAGTAAATGTAGAAGTACTCAGATCTTGTAGTAAAAGTAGAAGTACTCAGATCTTGTAGTAAAAGTAGAAGTACTCAGATATTGTAGTAAATGTAGAAGTACTCAGATATTGTACTTGAGTAAATGAAGAAGTACTCAGATATTGTACTTGAGTAAATGTAGAATTACTCAGATCTTGTAGTAAAAGTAGAAGTACTCAAATCTTGTACTTGAGTAAATGTAGAAGTACTCAGATCTTGTAGTAAATGTAGAAGTACTCAGATCTTGTACTTGAGTAAATGTAGAAGTACTCAGATCTTGTAGTAAACGTAGAAGTATTCAGATCTTGTACTTGAGTAAAAGTAGAAGTACTCAGATCTTGTAGTAAAAGTAGAAGTACTCAGATATTGTACTTGAGTAAAAGTAGAAGTACTCAGATCTTGCAGTAAAAGTAGAAGTACTCAGATCTTGTAGTAAATGTAGAAGTACTCAGATCTTGTAATTGAGTAAATGAAGAAGTACTCAGATCTTGTACTTGAGTAAATGTAGAAGTACTCAGATCTTGTAGTAAATGTAGAAGTACTCAGATATTGTACTTGAGTAAATGTAGAAGTACTCAGATATTATACTTGAGTAAAAGTAGATGTACTCAGATATTTTAGTAAAAGTAGAAGTACTCAAATCTTGTACTTGATTAAAAGTAGAAGTACTCAGATATTGTAGTAAAAGTAGAAGTACTCAGATCTTGTAGTACATGTAGAAGTACTCAGATCTTGTACTTGAGTAAATGAAGAAGTACTCAGATATTGTACTTGAGTAAATGTAGAAGTACTCAGATCTTGTAGTAAAAGTAGAAGTACTCAGATCTTGTACTTGAGTAAAAGTAGAAGTACTCAGATCTTGTAGTAAAAGTAGAAGTACTCAGATATTGTGTTTGAGTAAAAGTAGAAGTACTCAGATCTTGTAGTAAAAGTAGAAGTTCTCAGATATTGTAGTAAATGTAGAAGTACTCAGATCTTGTACTTGAGTAAATGAAGAAGTACTCAGATCTTGAACTTGAGTAAATGTAGAAGTACTCAGATCTTGTAGTAAATATAGAAGTACTCAGATATTGTACTTGAGTAAAAGTAGAAGTACTCAGATCTTGTAGTAAAAGTAGAAGTACTCAGATCTTGTAGTAAATGTAGAAGTACTCAGATCTTGTACTTGAGTAAATGTAGAAGTACTCTGATCTTGTAGTAAGAGTAGAAGTACTCAGATCTTATACTTGGGTAAAAGTAGAAGTACTCAGATCTTGTAGTAAAAGTAGAAGTAGTCAGATCTTGTAGTAAAAGTAGAAGTACTCAGATCTTGTACTTGAGTAAAAGTAGAAGTCCTCAAATCTTGTAGTAAAAGTAGAAGTACTCAGATATTGTACTTGAGTAAAAGTAGAAGTACTCAGATCTTGTAGTAAAAGTAGAAGTACTCAGATCTTGTAGTAAAATTAGAAGTAATAAGATCTTGTAGTAACAGTAGAAGTACTCAGATCTTGTAGTAAATGTAGAAGTACTCAGATCTTGTACTTGAGTAAATGTAGAAGTACTCAGATCTTGTAGTAAAAGTAGAAGTACTCAGATCTTGTAGTAGAAGTAGAAGTACTCAGATATTGTAGTAAATGTAGAAGTACTCAGATCTTGTACTTGAGTAAATGAAGAAGTACTCAGATCTTGTACTTGAGTAAATGTAGAAGTACTCAGATCTTGTAGTAAATGTAGAAGTACTCAGATCTTGTAATTTAGTAAATGAAGAAGTACTCAGATCTTGTACTTGAGTAAATGTAGAAGTACTCAGATCTTGTAGTAAATGTAGAAGTACTCAGATCTTTTAGTAAATGTAGAAGTACTCAGATATTGTACTTGAGTAAAAGTGGAAGTACTCGGATCTTGTAGTAAAATTAGAAGTACTCAGATCTTGTAGTAAATGTAAAAGTACTCAGATCTTGTACTTGAGTAAATGTAGAAGTACTCAGATCTTGTAGTAAAAGTAGAAGTTCTCAGATCTTGTAGTAAATGTAGAAGTACTCAGATCTTGTACTTGAGTAAATGAAGAAGTACTCAGATCTTGAACTTGAGTAAATGTAGAAGTACTCAGATCTTGTAGTAAATATAGAAGTACTCAGATATTGTACTTGAGTAAAAGTAGAAGTACTCAGATCTTGTAGTAAAAGTAGAAGTACTCAGATCTTGTAGTAAATGTAGAAGTACTCAGATCTTGTACTTGAGTAAATGTAGAAGTACTCTGATCTTGTAGTAAGAGTAGAAGTACTCAGATCTTATACTTGGGTAAAAGTAGAAGTACTCAGATCTTGTAGTAAAAGTAGAAGTACTCAGATCTTGTAGTAAATGTAGAAGTACTCAGATCTTGAACTTGAGTCAATGAAGAAATACTCAGATCTTGTACTTGAGTAAATGTAGAAGTACTCAGATCTTGTAGTAAAAGTAGAAGTACTCAGATCTTGTACTTGAGTAAAAGTAGAAGTCCTCAAATCTTGTAGTAAAAGTAGAAGTACTCAGATATTGTACTTGAGTAAAAGTAGAAGTACTCAGATCTTGTAGTAAAAGTAGAAGTACTCAGATCTTGTAGTAAAATTAGAAGTAATAAGATCTTGTAGTAACAGTAGAAGTACTCAGATCTTGTAGTAAATGTAGAAGTACTCAGATCTTGTACTTGAGTAAATGTAGAAGTACTCAGATCTTGTAGTAAAAGTAGAAGTACTCAGATCTTGTAGTAAAAGTAGAAGTACTCAGATCTTGAAGTAATAAGATCTTGTAGTAACAGTAGAAGTACTCAGATCTTGTAGTAAATGTAGAAGTACTCAGATCTTGTACTTGAGTAAATGTAGAAGTACTCAGATCTTGTAGTAAAAGTAGAAGTACTCAGATCTTGTAGTAGAAGTAGAAGTACTCAGATATTGTAGTAAATGTAGAAGTACTCAGATCTTGTACTTGAGTAAATGAAGAAGTACTCAGATCTTGTACTTGAGTAAATGTAGAAGTACTCAGATCTTGTAGTAAATGTAGAAGTACTCAGATCTTGTAATTTACTAAATGAAGAAGTACTCAGATCTTGTACTTGAGTAAATGTAGAAGTACTCAGATCTTGTAGTAAATGTAGAAGTACTCAGATCTTTTAGTAAATGTAGAAGTACTCAGATATTGTAGTAAATGTAAAAGTACTCAGATCTTGTACTTGAGTAAATGTAGAAGTACTCAGATCTTGTAGTAAAAGTGGAAGTACTCAGATATTATACTTGAGTAAAAGTAGAAGTACTCAGATCTTGTAGTAAAAGTAGAAGTACTCAGATCTTGTAGTAAATGTAGAAGTACTCAGATCTTGGACTTGAGTAAATGTAGAAGTACTCAGATCTTGTAGTAAAAGTAGAAGTACTCAGATATTATACTTGAGTAAAAGTAGAAGTACTCAGATCTTGTAGTAAAAGTAGAAGTACTCAGATCTTGTAGTAAATATAGAAGTACTCAGATATTGTACTTGAGTAAAAGTAGAAGTACTCAGATCTTGTAGTAAAAGTAGAAGTACTCAGATCTTGTAGTAAATGTAGAAGTACTCAGATCTTGTACTTGAGTAAATGTAGAAGTACTCTGATCTTGTAGTAAGAGTAGAAGTACTCAGATCTTATACTTGGGTAAAAGTAGAAGTACTCAGATCTTGTAGTAAAAGTAGAAGTACTCAGATCTTGTAGTAAAAGTAGAAGTACTCAGATCTTGTACTTGAGTAAAAGTAGAAGTCCTCAAATCTTGTAGTAAAAGTAGAAGTACTCAGATATTGTACTTGAGTAAAAGTAGAAGTACTCAGATCTTGTAGTAAAAGTAGAAGTACTCAGATCTTGTAGTAAAATTAGAAGTAATAAGATCTTGTAGTAACAGTAGAAGTACTCAGATCTTGTAGTAAATGTAGAAGTACTCAGATCTTGTACTTGAGTAAATGTAGAAGTACTCAGATCTTGTAGTAAAAGTAGAAGTACTCAGATCTTGTAGTAGAAGTAGAAGTACTCAGATATTGTAGTAAATGTAGAAGTACTCAGATCTTGTACTTGAGTAAATGAAGAAGTACTCAGATCTTGTACTTGAGTAAATGTAGAAGTACTCAGATCTTGTAGTAAATGTAGAAGTACTCAGATCTTGTAATTTAGTAAATGAAGAAGTACTCAGATCTTGTACTTGAGTAAATGTAGAAGTACTCAGATCTTGTAGTAAATGTAGAAGTACTCAGATCTTTTAGTAAATGTAGAAGTACTCAGATATTGTACTTGAGTAAAAGTGGAAGTACTCGGATCTTGTAGTAAAATTAGAAGTACTCAGATCTTGTAGTAAATGTAAAAGTACTCAGATCTTGTACTTGAGTAAATGTAGAAGTACTCAGATCTTGTAGTAAAAGTAGAAGTTCTCAGATCTTGTAGTAAATGTAGAAGTACTCAGATCTTGTACTTGAGTAAATGAAGAAGTACTCAGATCTTGAACTTGAGTAAATGTAGAAGTACTCAGATCTTGTAGTAAATATAGAAGTACTCAGATATTGTACTTGAGTAAAAGTAGAAGTACTCAGATCTTGTAGTAAAAGTAGAAGTACTCAGATCTTGTAGTAAATGTAGAAGTACTCAGATCTTGTACTTGAGTAAATGTAGAAGTACTCTGATCTTGTAGTAAGAGTAGAAGTACTCAGATCTTATACTTGGGTAAAAGTAGAAGTACTCAGATCTTGTAGTAAAAGTAGAAGTACTCAGATCTTGTAGTAAATGTAGAAGTACTCAGATCTTGAACTTGAGTCAATGAAGAAATACTCAGATCTTGTACTTGAGTAAATGTAGAAGTACTCAGATCTTGTAGTAAAAGTAGAAGTACTCAGATCTTGTACTTGAGTAAAAATAGAAGTCCTCAAATCTTGTAGTAAAAGTAGAAGTACTCAGATATTGTACTTGAGTAAAAGTAGAAGTACTCAGATCTTGTAGTAAAAGTAGAAGTACTCAGATCTTGTAGTAAAATTAGAAGTAATAAGATCTTGTAGTAACAGTAGAAGTACTCAGATCTTGTAGTAAATGTAGAAGTACTCAGATCTTGTACTTGAGTAAATGTAGAAGTACTCAGATCTTGTAGTAAAAGTAGAAGTACTCAGATCTTGTAGTAAAAGTAGAAGTACTCAGATCTTGAAGTAATAAGATCTTGTAGTAACAGTAGAAGTACTCAGATCTTGTAGTAAATGTAGAAGTACTCAGATCTTGTACTTGAGTAAATGTAGAAGTACTCAGATCTTGTAGTAAAAGTAGAAGTACTCAGATCTTGTAGTAGAAGTAGAAGTACTCAGATATTGTAGTAAATGTAGAAGTACTCAGATCTTGTACTTGAGTAAATGAAGAAGTACTCAGATCTTGTACTTGAGTAAATGTAGAAGTACTCAGATCTTGTAGTAAATGTAGAAGTACTCAGATCTTGTAATTTAGTAAATGAAGAAGTACTCAGATCTTGTACTTGAGTAAATGTAGAAGTACTCAGATCTTGTAGTAAATGTAGAAGTACTCAGATCTTTTAGTAAATGTAGAAGTACTCAGATATTGTAGTAAATGTAAAAGTACTCAGATCTTGTACTTGAGTAAATGTAGAAGTACTCAGATCTTGTAGTAAAAGTGGAAGTACTCAGATATTATACTTGAGTAAAAGTAGAAGTACTCAGATCTTGTAGTAAAAGTAGAAGTACTCAGATCTTGTAGTAAATGTAGAAGTACTCAGATCTTGGACTTGAGTAAATGTAGAAGTACTCAGATCTTGTAGTAAAAGTAGAAGTACTCAGATATTATACTTGAGTAAAAGTAGAAGTACTCAGATCTTGTAGTAAAAGTAGAAGTACTCAGATCTTGTAGTAAATGTAGAAGCATTCAGATCTTGTACTTGAGTAAATGTAGAAGTACTCAGATCTTGTAGTAAAAGTAGAAGTACTCAGATCTTGTACTTGAGTAAAAGTAGAAGTACTCAGATCTTGTAGTAAATGTAGAAGTACTCAGATCTTTTACTTGAGTAAAAGTAGAAGTACTCAGATCTTGTAGTAAACGTAGAAGTACAAGATCTTGTACTTGAGTAAAAGTAGAAGTACTCAGATCTTGTAATAAAAGTAGAAGTACTCAGATCTTGTACTTGATTAAAAGTAGAAGTACTCAGATCTTGTAGTAAAAGTAGAAGTACTCAGATCTTGTAGTAAATGTAGAATTACTCAGATCTTGTAGTACATGTAGAAGTACTCAGATCTTGTACTTGAGTAAATGAAGAAGTACTCAGATATTGTACTTGAGTAAATGTAGAAGTACTCAGATCTTGTAGTAAATGTAGAAGTACTCAGATAATGTACTTGAGTAAAAGTAGAAGTACTCAGATCTTGTAGTAAAAGTAGAAGTACTCAGATATTGTAGTAAATGTAGAAGTACTCAGATCTTGTACTTGAGTAAATGTAGAAGTACTCAGATCTTGTAGTAAATGTAGAAGTACTCAGATCTTGTACTTGAGTAAATGAAGAAATACTCAGATCTTGTACTTGAGTAAATGTAGAAGTACTCAGATCTTGTAGTAAATGTAGAAGTACTCAGATCTTGTACTTGAGTAAAAGTAAAAGTACTCAAATCTTGTAGTAAAATAGAAGTACTCAGATATTGTACTTGAGTAAAAGTAGAAGTACTCAGATCTTGTAGTAAAAGTAGAAGTACTCAGATCTTGTACTTGAGTAAAAGTAAAAGTACTCAAATCTTGTAGTAAAATAGAAGTACTCAGATATTGTACTTGAGTAAAAGTAGAAGTACTCAGATCTTGTAGTAAAAGTAGAAGTACTCAGATCTTGTAGTAAATGTAGAAGTACTCAGATCTTGTACTTGAGTAAATGTAGAAGTACTCAGATCTTGTACTTGAGTAAAATTAAAAGTACTCAAATCTTGTAGTAAAAGTAGAAGTACTCAGATATTGTACTTGAGTAAAAGTAGAAGTACTCAGATCTTGTAGTAAAAGTAAAAGTACTCAAATCTTGTAGTAAAAGTAGAAGTACTCAGATATTGTAGTAAAAGTAGAAGTACTCAGATCTTGTAGTAAATGTAGAAGTACTCAGATCTTGTACTTGAGTAAATGTAAAAGTACTAAGATCTTGTATTAAAAGTAGAAGTACTCAGATCTTGTTGAGTAAATGAAGAAGTACTCAGATCTTGTACTTGAGTAAATGTAGAAGTACTCAGATTTTGTTGTAAATGTAGAAGTACTCAGATTTTGTACTTGAGTAAATGTAGAAGTACTCAGATCTTGCAGTAAAAGTAGAAGTACTCAGATCTTGTACTTGAGTAAAAGTAGAAGTACTCAGATCTTGTAGTAAAAGTAGAAGTACTCAGATCTTGTAGTAAAAGTAGAAGTACTCAGATATTGTACTTGAGTAAAAGTAGAAGTACTCAGATCTTGTAGTAAAAGTAGAAGTACTCAGATATTGTACTTGAGTAAAAGTAGAAGTACTCAGATCTTGTAGTAAAAGTAGAAGTACTCAGATCTTGTACTGGATTAAAAGTAGAAGTACTCAGATCTTGTAGTAAAAGTAGAAGTACTCAGATCTTGTAGTACATTTAGAAGTACTCAGATATTGTACTTGAGTAAATGAAGAAGTACTCAGATATTGTACTTGAGTAAATGTAGAAGTACTCAGATCTTGTAGTAAAAGTAGAAGTACTCAGATCTTGTACTTGTTTAAAAGTAGAAGTACTCAGATCTTGTAGTAAAAGTAGAAGTACTCAGATATTGTGTTTGAGTAAAAGTAGAAGTACTCAGATCTTGTAGTAAAAGTAGAAGTACTCAGATCTTGTAGTAAATGTAGAAGTACTCAGATCTTGTACTTGAGTAAATGAAGAAGTACTCAGATCTTGTACTTGAGTAAATGTAGAAGTACTCAGATATTGTAGTAAATGTAGAAGTACTCAGATATTGTACTTGAGTAAAAGTAGAAGTACTCAGATCTTGTAGTAAAAGTAGAAGTACTCAGATCTTGTAGTAAATGTAGAAGTACTCAGATATTGTACTTGAGTAAAAGTAGAAGTACTCAGATCTTGTAGTAAAATTAGAAGTACTCAGATCTTGTAGTAAATGTAGAAGTACTCAGATCTTGTAGTACATGTAGAAGTACTCAGATCTTGTACTTGAGTAAATGAAGAAGTACTCAGATATTGTACTTGAGTAAATGTAGAAGTACTCAGATCTTGTAGTAAAATTAGAAGTACTCAGATCTTGTACTTGAGTAAAAGTAGAAGTACTCAGATCTTGTAGTAAATGTAGAAGTACTCAGATCTTGTACTTGAGTAAATGAAGAAGTACTCAGATCTTGTACTTGAGTAAATGTAGAAGTACTCAGATCTTGTACTTGAGTAAAAGTAGAAGTACTCAGATCTTGTAGTAAAAGTAGAAGTACTCAGATATTATGTTTGAGTAAAAGTAGAAGTACTCAGATCTTGTAGTAAAAGTAGAAGTACTCAGATCTTGTAGTAAATGTAGAAGTACTCAGATCTTGTACTTGAGTAAATGAAGAAGTACTCAGATCTTGTACTTGAGTAAATGTAGAAGTACTCAGATCTTGTAGTAAATGTAGAAGTACTCAGATCTTGTACTTGAGTAAATGTAGAAGTACTCAGATCTTGTAGTAAAAGTAGAAGTACTCAGATATTGTACTTGAGTAAAAGTAAAAGTACTCAAATCTTGTAGTAAAAGTAGAAGTACTCAGATATTGTACTTGAGTAAAAGTAGAAGTACTCAGATCTTGTAGTAAAAGTAGAAGTACTCAGATCTTGTTGTAAAATTAGAAGTACTCAGATCTTGTAGTAAAAGTAAAAGTACTCAGATCTTGTAGTAAATGTAGAAGTACTCAGATCTTGTACTTGAGTAAATGTAGAAGTACTCAGATCTTGTAGTAAAAGTAGAAGTACTCAGATCTTGTAGTAAAAGTAGAAGTACTCAGATATTGTAGTAAATGTAGAAGTACTCAGATATTGTACTTGAGTAAATGAAGAAGTACTCAGATATGTTACTTGAGTAAATGTAGAAGTACTCAGATCTTGTAGTAAAAGTAGAAGTACTCAGATATGTTACTTGAGTAAATGTAGAAGTACTCAGATCTTGTAGTAAAAGTAGAAGTACTCAAATCTTGTACTTGAGTAAATGTAGAAGTACTCAGATCTTGTAGTAAATGTAGAAGTACTCAGATCTTGTACTTGAGTAAATGTAGAAGTACTCAGATCTTGTAGTAAACGTAGAAGTAGTCAGACCTTGTACTTGAGTAAAAGTAGAAGTACTCAGATATTGTAGTAAAAGTAGAAGTACTCAGATCTTGTACTTGAGTAAATGTAGAAGTACTCAGATATTGTAGTAAATGTAGAAGTACTCAGATATTGTACTTGAGTAAAAGTAGAAGTACTCAGATCTTGTAGTAAAAGTAGAAGTACTCAGATCTTGTAGTAAATGTAGAAGTACTCAGATATTGTACTTGAGTAAAAGTAGAAGTACTCAGATCTTGTAGTAAAATTAGAAGTACTCAGATCTTGTAGTAAATGTAGAAGTACTCAGATCTTGTAGTACATGTAGAAGTACTCAGATCTTGTACTTGAGTAAATGAAGAAGTACTCAGATATTGTACTTGAGTAAATGTAGAAGTACTCAGATCTTGTAGTAAAATTAGAAGTACTCAGATCTTGTACTTGAGTAAAAGTAGAAGTACTCAGATCTTGTAGTAAATGTAGAAGTACTCAGATCTTGTACTTGAGTAAATGAAGAAGTACTCAGATCTTGTACTTGAGTAAATGTAGAAGTACTCAGATCTTGTACTTGAGTAAAAGTAGAAGTACTCAGATCTTGTAGTAAAAGTAGAAGTACTCAGATATTATGTTTGAGTAAAAGTAGAAGTACTCAGATCTTGTAGTAAAAGTAGAAGTACTCAGATCTTGTAGTAAAAGTAAAAGTACTCAAATCTTGTAGTAAAAGTAGAAGTACTCAGATATTGTAGTAAAAGTAGAAGTACTCAGATCTTGTAGTAAATGTAGAAGTACTCAGATCTTGTACTTGAGTAAATGTAAAAGTACTAAGATCTTGTATTAAAAGTAGAAGTACTCAGATCTTGTTGAGTAAATGAAGAAGTACTCAGATCTTGTACTTGAGTAAATGTAGAAGTACTCAGATTTTGTTGTAAATGTAGAAGTACTCAGATTTTGTACTTGAGTAAATGTAGAAGTACTCAGATCTTGCAGTAAAAGTAGAAGTACTCAGATCTTGTACTTGAGTAAAAGTAGAAGTACTCAGATCTTGTAGTAAAAGTAGAAGTACTCAGATCTTGTAGTAAAAGTAGAAGTACTCAGATATTGTACTTGAGTAAAAGTAGAAGTACTCAGATCTTGTAGTAAAAGTAGAAGTACTCAGATATTGTACTTGAGTAAAAGTAGAAGTACTCAGATCTTGTAGTAAAAGTAGAAGTACTCAGATCTTGTACTGGATTAAAAGTAGAAGTACTCAGATCTTGTAGTAAAAGTAGAAGTACTCAGATCTTGTAGTACATTTAGAAGTACTCAGATATTGTACTTGAGTAAATGAAGAAGTACTCAGATATTGTACTTGAGTAAATGTAGAAGTACTCAGATCTTGTAGTAAAAGTAGAAGTACTCAGATCTTGTACTTGTTTAAAAGTAGAAGTACTCAGATCTTGTAGTAAAAGTAGAAGTACTCAGATATTGTGTTTGAGTAAAAGTAGAAGTACTCAGATCTTGTAGTAAAAGTAGAAGTACTCAGATCTTGTATTAAATGTAGAAGTACTCAGATCTTGTACTTGAGTAAATGTAAAAGTACTAAGATCTTGTATTAAAAGTAGAAGTACTCAGATCTTGTTGAGTAAATGAAGAAGTACTCAGATCTTGTACTTGAGTAAATGTAGAAGTACTCAGATTTTGTTGTAAATGTAGAAGTACTCAGATTTTGTACTTGAGTAAATGTAGAAGTACTCAGATCTTGCAGTAAAAGTAGAAGTACTCAGATCTTGTACTTGAGTAAAAGTAGAAGTACTCAGATCTTGTAGTAAAAGTAGAAGTACTCAGATCTTGTAGTAAAAGTAGAAGTACTCAGATATTGTACTTGAGTAAAAGTAGAAGTACTCAGATCTTGTAGTAAAAGTAGAAGTACTCAGATATTGTACTTGAGTAAAAGTAGAAGTACTCAGATCTTGTAGTAAAAGTAGAAGTACTCAGATCTTGTACTGGATTAAAAGTAGAAGTACTCAGATCTTGTAGTAAAAGTAGAAGTACTCAGATCTTGTAGTACATTTAGAAGTACTCAGATATTGTACTTGAGTAAATGAAGAAGTACTCAGATATTGTACTTGAGTAAATGTAGAAGTACTCAGATCTTGTAGTAAAAGTAGAAGTACTCAGATCTTGTACTTGTTTAAAAGTAGAAGTACTCAGATCTTGTAGTAAAAGTAGAAGTACTCAGATATTGTGTTTGAGTAAAAGTAGAAGTACTCAGATCTTGTAGTAAAAGTAGAAGTACTCAGATCTTGTAGTAAATGTAGAAGTACTCAGATCTTGTACTTGAGTAAATGAAGAAGTACTCAGATCTTGTACTTGAGTAAATGTAGAAGTACTCAGATATTGTAGTAAATGTAGAAGTACTCAGATATTGTACTTGAGTAAAAGTAGAAGTACTCAGATCTTGTAGTAAAAGTAGAAGTACTCAGATCTTGTAGTAAATGTAGAAGTACTCAGATATTGTACTTGAGTAAAAGTAGAAGTACTCAGATCTTGTAGTAAAATTAGAAGTACTCAGATCTTGTAGTAAATGTAGAAGTACTCAGATCTTGTAGTACATGTAGAAGTACTCAGATCTTGTACTTGAGTAAATGAAGAAGTACTCAGATATTGTACTTGAGTAAATGTAGAAGTACTCAGATCTTGTAGTAAAATTAGAAGTACTCAGATCTTGTACTTGAGTAAAAGTAGAAGTACTCAGATCTTGTAGTAAATGTAGAAGTACTCAGATCTTGTACTTGAGTAAATGAAGAAGTACTCAGATCTTGTACTTGAGTAAATGTAGAAGTACTCAGATCTTGTACTTGAGTAAAAGTAGAAGTACTCAGATCTTGTAGTAAAAGTAGAAGTACTCAGATATTATGTTTGAGTAAAAGTAGAAGTACTCAGATCTTGTAGTAAAAGTAGAAGTACTCAGATCTTGTAGTAAATGTAGAAGTACTCAGATCTTGTACTTGAGTAAATGAAGAAGTACTCAGATCTTGTACTTGAGTAAATGTAGAAGTACTCAGATCTTGTAGTAAATGTAGAAGTACTCAGATCTTGTACTTGAGTAAATGTAGAAGTACTCAGATCTTGTAGTAAAAGTAGAAGTACTCAGATATTGTACTTGAGTAAAAGTAAAAGTACTCAAATCTTGTAGTAAAAGTAGAAGTACTCAGATATTGTACTTGAGTAAAAGTAGAAGTACTCAGATCTTGTAGTAAAAGTAGAAGTACTCAGATCTTGTTGTAAAATTAGAAGTACTCAGATCTTGTAGTAAAAGTAAAAGTACTCAGATCTTGTAGTAAATGTAGAAGTACTCAGATCTTGTACTTGAGTAAATGTAGAAGTACTCAGATCTTGTAGTAAAAGTAGAAGTACTCAGATCTTGTAGTAAAAGTAGAAGTACTCAGATATTGTAGTAAATGTAGAAGTACTCAGATATTGTACTTGAGTAAATGAAGAAGTACTCAGATATGTTACTTGAGTAAATGTAGAAGTACTCAGATCTTGTAGTAAAAGTAGAAGTACTCAGATATGTTACTTGAGTAAATGTAGAAGTACTCAGATCTTGTAGTAAAAGTAGAAGTACTCAAATCTTGTACTTGAGTAAATGTAGAAGTACTCAGATCTTGTAGTAAATGTAGAAGTACTCAGATCTTGTACTTGAGTAAATGTAGAAGTACTCAGATCTTGTAGTAAACGTAGAAGTAGTCAGACCTTGTACTTGAGTAAAAGTAGAAGTACTCAGATATTGTAGTAAAAGTAGAAGTACTCAGATCTTGTACTTGAGTAAATGTAGAAGTACTCAGATATTGTAGTAAATGTAGAAGTACTCAGATATTGTACTTGAGTAAAAGTAGAAGTACTCAGATCTTGTAGTAAAAGTAGAAGTACTCAGATCTTGTAGTAAATGTAGAAGTACTCAGATATTGTACTTGAGTAAAAGTAGAAGTACTCAGATCTTGTAGTAAAATTAGAAGTACTCAGATCTTGTAGTAAATGTAGAAGTACTCAGATCTTGTAGTACATGTAGAAGTACTCAGATCTTGTACTTGAGTAAATGAAGAAGTACTCAGATATTGTACTTGAGTAAATGTAGAAGTACTCAGATCTTGTAGTAAAATTAGAAGTACTCAGATCTTGTACTTGAGTAAAAGTAGAAGTACTCAGATCTTGTAGTAAATGTAGAAGTACTCAGATCTTGTACTTGAGTAAATGAAGAAGTACTCAGATCTTGTACTTGAGTAAATGTAGAAGTACTCAGATCTTGTACTTGAGTAAAAGTAGAAGTACTCAGATCTTGTAGTAAAAGTAGAAGTACTCAGATATTATGTTTGAGTAAAAGTAGAAGTACTCAGATCTTGTAGTAAAAGTAGAAGTACTCAGATCTTGTAGTAAAAGTAAAAGTACTCAAATCTTGTAGTAAAAGTAGAAGTACTCAGATATTGTAGTAAAAGTAGAAGTACTCAGATCTTGTAGTAAATGTAGAAGTACTCAGATCTTGTACTTGAGTAAATGTAAAAGTACTAAGATCTTGTATTAAAAGTAGAAGTACTCAGATCTTGTTGAGTAAATGAAGAAGTACTCAGATCTTGTACTTGAGTAAATGTAGAAGTACTCAGATTTTGTTGTAAATGTAGAAGTACTCAGATTTTGTACTTGAGTAAATGTAGAAGTACTCAGATCTTGCAGTAAAAGTAGAAGTACTCAGATCTTGTACTTGAGTAAAAGTAGAAGTACTCAGATCTTGTAGTAAAAGTAGAAGTACTCAGATCTTGTAGTAAAAGTAGAAGTACTCAGATATTGTACTTGAGTAAAAGTAGAAGTACTCAGATCTTGTAGTAAAAGTAGAAGTACTCAGATATTGTACTTGAGTAAAAGTAGAAGTACTCAGATCTTGTAGTAAAAGTAGAAGTACTCAGATCTTGTACTGGATTAAAAGTAGAAGTACTCAGATCTTGTAGTAAAAGTAGAAGTACTCAGATCTTGTAGTACATTTAGAAGTACTCAGATATTGTACTTGAGTAAATGAAGAAGTACTCAGATATTGTACTTGAGTAAATGTAGAAGTACTCAGATCTTGTAGTAAAAGTAGAAGTACTCAGATCTTGTACTTGTTTAAAAGTAGAAGTACTCAGATCTTGTAGTAAAAGTAGAAGTACTCAGATATTGTGTTTGAGTAAAAGTAGAAGTACTCAGATCTTGTAGTAAAAGTAGAAGTACTCAGATCTTGTATTAAATGTAGAAGTACTCAGATCTTGTACTTGAGTAAATGAAGAAGTACTCAGATCTTGTACTTGAGTAAATGTAGAAGTACTCAGATATTGTAGTAAATGTAGAAGTACTCAGATATTGTACTTGAGTAAAAGTAGAAGTACTCAGATCTTGTAGTAAAAGTAGAAGTACTCAGATCTTGTAGTAAATGTAGAAGTACTCAGATATTGTACTTGAGTAAAATTAGAAGTACTCAGATCTTGTAGTAAAATTAGAAGTACTCAGATCTTGTAGTAAATGTAGAAGTACTCAGATCTTGTAGTACATGTAGAAGTACTCAGATCTTGTACTTGAGTAAATGAAGAAGTACTCAGATATTGTACTTGAGTAAATGTAGAAGTACTCAGATCTTGTAGTAAAATTAGAAGTACTCAGATCTTGTACTTGAGTAAAAGTAGAAGTACTCAGATCTTGTAGTAAATGTAGAAGTACTCAGATCTTGTACTTGAGTAAATGAAGAAGTACTCAGATCTTGTACTTGAGTAAATGTAGAAGTACTCAGATCTTGTACTTGAGTAAAAGTAGAAGTACTCAGATCTTGTAGTAAAAGTAGAAGTACTCAGATATTATGTTTGAGTAAAAGTAGAAGTACTCAGATCTTGTAGTAAAAGTAGAAGTACTCAGATCTTGTAGTAAATGTAGAAGTACTCAGATCTTGTACTTGAGTAAATGAAGAAGTACTCAGATATTGTACTTGAGTAAATGTAGAAGTACTCAGATCTTGTAGTAAATGTAGAAGTACTCAGATCTTGTACTTGAGTAAATGTAGAAGTACTCAGATCTTGTAGTAAAAGTAGAAGTACTCAGATATTGTACTTGAGTAAAAGTAAAAGTACTCAAATCTTGTAGTAAAAGTAGAAGTACTCAGATATTGTACTTGAGTAAAAGTAGAAGTACTCAGATCTTGTAGTAAAAGTAGAAGTACTCAGATCTTGTTGTAAAATTAGAAGTACTCAGATCTTGTAGTAAAAGTAAAAGTACTCAGATCTTGTAGTAAATGTAGAAGTACTCAGATCTTGTACTTGAGTAAATGTAGAAGTACTCAGATCTTGTAGTAAAAGTAGAAGTACTCAGATCTTGTAGTAAAAGTAGAAGTACTCAGATATTGTAGTAAATGTAGAAGTACTCAGATATTGTACTTGAGTAAATGAAGAAGTACTCAGATATGTTACTTGAGTAAATGTAGAAGTACTCAGATCTTGTAGTAAAAGTAGAAGTACTCAGATATGTTACTTGAGTAAATGTAGAAGTACTCAGATCTTGTAGTAAAAGTAGAAGTACTCAAATCTTGTACTTGAGTAAATGTAGAAGTACTCAGATCTTGTAGTAAATGTAGAAGTACTCAGATCTTGTACTTGAGTAAATGTAGAAGTACTCAGATCTTGTAGTAAACGTAGAAGTAGTCAGACCTTGTACTTGAGTAAAAGTAGAAGTACTCAGATCTTGTAGTAAAAGTAGAAGTACTCAGATCTTGTACTTGAGTAAATGTAGAAGTACTCAGATATTGTAGTAAATGTAGAAGTAATCAGATATTGTACTTGAGTAAAAGTAGAAGTACTCAGATCTTGTAGTAAAAGTAGAAGTACTCAGATCTTGTAGTAAATGTAGAAGTACTCAGATATTGTACTTGAGTAAAAGTAGAAGTACTCAGATCTTGTAGTAAAATTAGAAGTACTCAGATCTTGTAGTAAATGTAGAAGTACTCAGATCTTGTAGTACATGTAGAAGTACTCAGATCTTGTACTTGAGTAAATGAAGAAGTACTCAGATATTGTACTTGAGTAAATGTAGAAGTACTCAGATCTTGTAGTAAAATTAGAAGTACTCAGATCTTGTACTTGAGTAAAAGTAGAAGTACTCAGATCTTGTAGTAAATGTAGAAGTACTCAGATCTTGTACTTGAGTAAATGAAGAAGTACTCAGATCTTGTACTTGAGTAAATGTAGAAGTACTCAGATCTTGTACTTGAGTAAAAGTAGAAGTACTCAGATCTTGTAGTAAAAGTAGAAGTACTCAGATATTATGTTTGAGTAAAAGTAGAAGTACTCAGATCTTGTAGTAAAAGTAGAAGTACTCAGATCTTGTAGTAAATGTAGAAGTACTCAGATCTTGTACTTGAGTAAATGAAGAAGTACTCAGATCTTGTACTTGAGTAAATGTAGAAGTACTCAGATCTTGTAGTAAATGTAGAAGTACTCAGATCTTGTACTTGAGTAAATGTAGAAGTACTCAGATCTTGTAGTAAAAGTAGAAGTACTCAGATATTGTACTTGAGTAAAAGTAAAAGTACTCAAATCTTGTAGTAAAAGTAGAAGTACTCAGATATTGTACTTGAGTAAAAGTAGAAGTACTCAGATCTTGTAGTAAAAGTAGAAGTACTCAGATCTTGTTGTAAAATTAGAAGTACTCAGATCTTGTAGTAAAAGTAAAAGTACTCAGATCTTGTAGTAAATGTAGAAGTACTCAGATCTTGTACTTGAGTAAATGTAGAAGTACTCAGATCTTGTAGTAAAAGTAGAAGTACTCAGATCTTGTATTAAAAGTAGAAGTACTCAGATATTGTAGTAAATGTAGAAGTACTCAGATATTGTACTTGAGTAAATGAAGAAGTACTCAGATATGTTACTTGAGTAAATGTAGAAGTACTCAGATCTTGTAGTAAAAGTAGAAGTACTCAAATCTTGTACTTGAGTAAATGTAGAAGTACTCAGATCTTGTAGTAAATGTAGAAGTACTCAGATCTTGTACTTGAGTAAATGTAGAAGTACTCAGATCTTGTAGTAAACGTAGAAGTAGTCAGACCTTGTACTTGAGTAAAAGTAGAAGTACTCAGATCTTGTAGTAAAAGTAGAAGTACTCAGATATTGTACTTGAGTAAAAGTAGAAGTACTCAGATCTTGTAATTGAGTAAATGAAGAAGTACTCAGATCTTGTACTGGAGTAAATGTAGAAGTACTCAGATCGTGTAGTAAATGTAGAAGTACTCAGATCTTGTACTTGATTAAATGTAGAAGTACTCAGATATTATACTTGATTAAAAGTAGAAGTACTCAGATCTTGTAGTAAAAGTAGAAGTACTCAGATCTTGTAGTACATTTAGAAGTACTCAGATCTTGTACTTGAGTAAATGAAGAAGTACTCAGATATTGTACTTGAGTAAATGTAGAAGTACTCAGATCTTGTACTTGAGTAAAAGTAGAAGTACCCAGATCTTGTAGTAAAACTAGAAGTACTCAGATATTGTGTTTGAGTAAAAGTAGAAGTACTCAGATCTTGTAGTAAAAGTAGAAGTTCTCAGATCTTGTAGTAAATGTAGAAGTACTCAGATCTTGTACTTGAGTAAATGAAGAAGTACTCAGATCTTGAACTTGAGTAAATGTAGAAGTACTCAGATCTTGTAGTAAATATAGAAGTACTCAGATATTGTACTTGAGTAAAAGTAGAAGCACTCAGATCTTGTAGTAAAAGTAGAAGTACTCAGATCTTGTAGTAAATGTAGAAGTACTAAGATCTTGTACTTGAGTAAATGTAGAAGTACTCTGATCTTGTAGTAAAAGTAGAAGTACTCAGATCTTATACTTGGGTAAAAGTAGAAGTACTCAGATCTTGTAGTAAAAGTAGAAGTACTCAGATCTTGTAGTAAATGTAGAAGTACTCAGATCTTGAACTTGAGTCAATGAAGAAATACTCAGATCTTGTACTTGAGTAAATGTAGAAGTACTCAGATCTTGTAGTAACAGTAGAAGTACTCAGATCTTGTACTTGAGTAAAAGTAGAAGTCCTCAAATCTTGTAGTAAAAGTAGAAGTACTCAGATATTGTACTTGAGTAAATGAAGAAGTACTCAGATCTTGTACTTGAGTAAATGTAGAAGTACTCAGATCTTGTTGTAAATGTAGAAGTACTCAGATTTTGTAGTAAAAGTAGAAGTACTCAGATCTTGTACTTGAGTAAAAGTAGAAGTACTCAGATCTTGTAGTAAAAGTAGAAGTACTCAGATATTATGTTTGAGTAAAAGTAGAAGTACTCAGAACTTGTAGTAAAAGTAGAAGTACTCAGATCTTGTAGTAAATGTAGAAGTACTCAGATATTGTACTTGAGTAAATGAAGAAGTACTCAGATCTTGTACTTGAGTAAATGTAGAAGTACTCAGATCTTGTAGTAAATGTAGAAGTACTCAGATCTTGTACTTGAGTAAAAGTAGAAGTACTCAGATCTTGTAGTAAAGTAGAAGTACTCAGATATTGTAGTAAATGTAGAAGTACTCAGATCTTGTACTTGAGTAAATGTAGAAGTACTCAGATCTTGTAGTAAAAGTAGAAGTACTCAGATCTTGTAGTAAATGTAGAAGTACTCAGATCTTGTACTTGAGTAAATGAAGAAATACTCAGATATTGTACTTGAGTAAATGAAGAAGTACTCAGATATTGTACTTGAGTAAAAGTAAAAGTACTCAAATCTTGTAGTAAAAGTAGAAGTACTCAGATATTGTACTTGAGTAAAAGTAGAAGTACTCAGATCTTGTAGTAAAAGTAGAAGTACTCAGATCTTGTAGTAAAAGTAGAAGTACTCAGATATTGTAGTAAATGTAGAAGTACTCAGATATTGTACTTGAGTAAATGAAGAAGTACTCAGATATTTTACTTGAGTAAATGTAGAAGTACTCAGATCTTGTAGTAAAAGTAGAAGTACTCAAATCTTGTACTTGAGTAAATGTAGAAGTACTCAGATCTTGTAGTAAATGTAGAAGTACTCAGATCTTGTACTTGAGTAAATGTAGAAGTATTCAGATCTTGTAGTAAACGTAGAAGTAGTCAGACCTTGTACTTGAGTAAAAGTAGAAGTACTCAGATCTTGTAGTAAAAGTAGAAGTACTCAGATCTTGTAGTACATTTAGAAGTACTCAGATCTTGTACTTGAGTAAATGAAGAAGTACTCAGATCTTGTACTTGAGTAAAAGTAGAAGTACCCAGATCTTGTAGTAAAACTAGAAGTACTCAGATCTTGTACTTGAGTAAAAGTAGAAGTCCTCAAATCTTGTAGTAAAAGTAGAAGTACTCAGATATTGTACTTGAGTAAATGAAGAAGTACTCAGATCTTGTACTTGAGTAAATGTAGAAGTACTCAGATCTTGTTGTAAATGTAGAAGTACTCAGATTTTGTAGTAAAAGTAGAAGTACTCAGATCTTGTACTTGAGTAAAAGTAGAAGTACTCAGATCTTGTAGTAAAAGTAGAAGTACTCAGATATTATGTTTGAGTAAAAGTAGAAGTACTCAGAACTTGTAGTAAAAGTAGAAGTACTCAGATCTTGTAGTAAATGTAGAAGTACTCAGATATTGTACTTGAGTAAATGAAGAAGTACTCAGATCTTGTACTTGAGTAAATGTAGAAGTACTCAGATCTTGTAGTAAATGTAGAAGTACTCAGATCTTGTAGTAAAAGTAGAAGTACTCAGATATTGTACTTGAGTAAAAGTAGAAGTACTCAGATCTTGTAGTAAAAGTAGAAGTACTCAGATCTTGTAGTAAATGTAGAAGTACTCAGATCTTGTACTTGAGTAAATGTAGAAGTACTCAGATCTTGTAGTAAATGTAGAAGTACTCAGATCTTGTACTTGAGTAAATGTAGAAGTACTCAGATATTATACTTGAGTAAAAGTAGATGTACTCAGATATTTTAGTAAAAGTAGAAGTACTCAAATCTTGTACTTGATTAAAAGTAGAAGTACTCAGATCTTGTAGTAAAAGTAGAAGTACTCAGATCTTGTAGTACATTTAGAAGTACTCAGATCTTGTACTTGAGTAAATGAAGAAGTACTCAGATATTGTACTTGAGTAAATGTAGAAGTACTCAGATCTTGTACTTGAGTAAAAGTAGAAGTACCCAGATCTTGTAGTAAAACTAGAAGTACTCAGATATTGTGTTTGAGTAAAAGTAGAAGTACTCAGATCTTGTAGTAAAAGTAGAAGTTCTCAGATCTTTTAGTAAATGTAGAAGTACTCAGATCTTGTACTTGAGTAAATGAAGAAATACTCAGATATTGTACTTGAGTAAATGTAGAAGTACTCAGATCTTGTAGTAAATGTAGAAGTACTCAGATCTTGTACTTGAGTAAATGTAGAAGTACTCAGATCTTGTAGTAAAAGTAGAAGTACTCAGATATTGTACTTGAGTAAAAGTAAAAGTACTCAAATCTTGTAGTAAAAGTAGAAGTACTCAGATATTGTAGTAAAAGTAGAAGTACTCAGATCTTGTTGTAAAATTAGAAGTAATCAGATCTTGTAGTAAAAGTAAAAGTACTCAGATCTTGTAGTAAATGTAGAAGTACTCAGATCTTGTAGTAAATGTAGAAGTACTCAGATCTTGTACTTGAGTAAATGTAGAAGTACTCAGATCTTGTAGTAAAAGTAGAAGTACTCAGATCTTGTAGTAAAAGTAGAAGTACTCAGATATTGTAGTAAATGTAGAAGTACTCAGATATTGTACTTGAGTAAATGAAGAAGTACTAAGATATTGTACTTGAGTAAATGTAGAAGTACTCAGATCTTGTACTTGAGTAAAAGTAGAAGTACTCAAATCTTGTACTTGAGTAAATGTAGAAGTACTCAGATCTTGTAGTAAATGTAGAAGTACTCAGATATTGTACTTGAGTAAATGTAGAAGTACTCAGATCTTGTAGTAAACGTAGAAGTATTCAGATATTGTACTTGAGTAAAAGTAGAAGTACTCGGATCTTGTAGTAAAAGTACTCAGATCTTGTTGTAAAATTAGAAGTACTCAGATATTGTAGTAAAAGTAAAAGTACTCAGATCTTGTAGTAAATGTAGAAGTACTCAGATATTGTACTTGAGTAAATGTAGAAGTACTCAGATCTTGTAGTAAAAGTAGAAGTACTCAGATCTTGTAGTAAAAGTAGAAGTACTCAGATATTGTAGTAAATGTAGAAGTACTCAGATATTGTACTTGAGTAAATGAAGAAGTACTCAGATATTGTACGTGAGTAAATGTAGAATTACTCAGATCTTGTAGTAAAAGTAGAAGTACTCAAATCTTGTACTTGAGTAAATGTAGAAGTACTCAGATCTTGTAGTAAATGTAGAAGTACTCAGATCTTGTACTTGAGTAAATGTAGAAGTACTCAGATCTTGTAGTAAACGTAGAAGTATTCAGATCTTGTACTTGAGTAAAAGTAGAAGTACTCAGATCTTGTAGTAAAAGTAGAAGTACTCAGATATTGTACTTGAGTAAAAGTAGAAGTACTCAGATCTTGCAGTAAAAGTAGAAGTACTCAGATCTTGTAGTAAATGTAGAAGTACTCAGATCTTGTAATTGAGTAAATGAAGAAGTACTCAGATCTTGTACTTGAGTAAATGTAGAAGTACTCAGATCTTGTAGTAAATGTAGAAGTACTCAGATATTGTACTTGAGTAAAAGTAGAAGTACTCAGATATTGTACTTGAGTAAAAGTAGAAGTACTCAGATCTTGTAGTAAAAGTAGAAGTACTCAGATCTTGTAGTAAATGTAGAAGTACTCAGATCTTGTACTTGAGTAAATGTAGAAGTACTCAGATCTTGTAGTAAATGTAGAAGTACTCAGATCTTGTACTTGAGTAAATGTAGAAGTACTCAGATATTATACTTGAGTAAAAGTAGATGTACTCAGATATTTTAGTAAAAGTAGAAGTACTCAAATCTTGTACTTGATTAAAAGTAGAAGTACTCAGATCTTGTAGTAAAAGTAGAAGTACTCAGATCTTGTAGTACATTTAGAAGTACTCAGATCTTGTACTTGAGTAAATGAAGAAGTACTCAGATATTGTACTTGAGTAAATGTAGAAGTACTCAGATCTTGTACTTGAGTAAAAGTAGAAGTACCCAGATCTTGTAGTAAAACTAGAAGTACTCAGATATTGTGTTTGAGTAAAAGTAGAAGTACTCAGATCTTGTAGTAAAAGTAGAAGTTCTCAGATCTTTTAGTAAATGTAGAAGTACTCAGATCTTGTACTTGAGTAAATGAAGAAATACTCAGATATTGTACTTGAGTAAATGTAGAAGTACTCAGATCTTGTAGTAAATGTAGAAGTACTCAGATCTTGTACTTGAGTAAATGTAGAAGTACTCAGATCTTGTAGTAAAAGTAGAAGTACTCAGATATTGTACTTGAGTAAAAGTAAAAGTACTCAAATCTTGTAGTAAAAGTAGAAGTACTCAGATATTGTAGTAAAAGTAGAAGTACTCAGATCTTGTTGTAAAATTAGAAGTAATCAGATCTTGTAGTAAAAGTAAAAGTACTCAGATCTTGTAGTAAATGTAGAAGTACTCAGATCTTGTAGTAAATGTAGAAGTACTCAGATCTTGTACTTGAGTAAATGTAGAAGTACTCAGATCTTGTAGTAAAAGTAGAAGTACTCAGATCTTGTAGTAAAAGTAGAAGTACTCAGATATTGTAGTAAATGTAGAAGTACTCAGATATTGTACTTGAGTAAATGAAGAAGTACTAAGATATTGTACTTGAGTAAATGTAGAAGTACTCAGATCTTGTACTTGAGTAAAAGTAGAAGTACTCAAATCTTGTACTTGAGTAAATGTAGAAGTACTCAGATCTTGTAGTAAATGTAGAAGTACTCAGATATTGTACTTGAGTAAATGTAGAAGTACTCAGATCTTGTAGTAAACGTAGAAGTATTCAGATATTGTACTTGAGTAAAAGTAGAAGTACTCGGATCTTGTAGTAAAAGTACTCAGATCTTGTTGTAAAATTAGAAGTACTCAGATCTTGTAGTAAAAGTAAAAGTACTCAGATCTTGTAGTAAATGTAGAAGTACTCAGATATTGTACTTGAGTAAATGTAGAAGTACTCAGATCTTGTAGTAAAAGTAGAAGTACTCAGATCTTGTAGTAAAAGTAGAAGTACTCAGATATTGTAGTAAATGTAGAAGTACTCAGATATTGTACTTGAGTAAATGAAGAAGTACTCAGATATTGTACGTGAGTAAATGTAGAATTACTCAGATCTTGTAGTAAAAGTAGAAGTACTCAAATCTTGTACTTGAGTAAATGTAGAAGTACTCAGATCTTGTAGTAAATGTAGAAGTACTCAGATCTTGTACTTGAGTAAATGTAGAAGTACTCAGATCTTGTAGTAAACGTAGAAGTATTCAGATCTTGTACTTGAGTAAAAGTAGAAGTACTCAGATCTTGTAGTAAAAGTAGAAGTACTCAGATATTGTACTTGAGTAAAAGTAGAAGTACTCAGATCTTGCAGTAAAAGTAGAAGTACTCAGATCTTGTAGTAAATGTAGAAGTACTCAGATCTTGTAATTGAGTAAATGAAGAAGTACTCAGATCTTGTACTTGAGTAAATGTAGAAGTACTCAGATCTTGTAGTAAATGTAGAAGTACTCAGATATTGTACTTGAGTAAATGTAGAAGTACTCAGATATTATACTTGAGTAAAAGTAGATGTACTCAGATATTTTAGTAAAAGTAGAAGTACTCAAATCTTGTACTTGATTAAAAGTAGAAGTACTCAGATATTGTAGTAAAAGTAGAAGTACTCAGATCTTGTAGTACATGTAGAAGTACTCAGATCTTGTACTTGAGTAAATGAAGAAGTACTCAGATATTGTACTTGAGTAAATGTAGAAGTACTCAGATCTTGTAGTAAAAGTAGAAGTACTCAGATCTTGTACTTGAGTAAAAGTAGAAGTACTCAGATCTTGTAGTAAAAGTAGAAGTACTCAGATATTGTGTTTGAGTAAAAGTAGAAGTACTCAGATCTTGTAGTAAAAGTAGAAGTTCTCAGATCTTGTAGTAAATGTAGAAGTACTCAGATCTTGTACTTGAGTAAATGAAGAAGTACTCAGATCTTGAACTTGAGTAAATGTAGAAGTACTCAGATCTTGTAGTAAATATAGAAGTACTCAGATATTGTACTTGAGTAAAAGTAGAAGTACTCAGATCTTGTAGTAAAAGTAGAAGTACTCAGATCTTGTAGTAAATGTAGAAGTACTCAGATCTTGTACTTGAGTAAATGTAGAAGTACTCTGATCTTGTAGTAAGAGTAGAAGTACTCAGATCTTATACTTGGGTAAAAGTAGAAGTACTCAGATCTTGTAGTAAAAGTAGAAGTACTCAGATCTTGTAGTAAATGTAGAAGTACTCAGATCTTGAACTTGAGTAAATGAAGAAATACTCAGATCTTGTACTTGAGTAAATGTAGAAGTACTCAGATATTGTAGTAAATGTAGAAGTACTCAGATCTTGTACTTGAGTAAAAGTAGAAGTCCTCAAATCTTGTAGTAAAAGTAGAAGTACTCAGATATTGTACTTGAGTAAAAGTAGAAGTACTCAGATCTTGTAGTAAAAGTAGAAGTACTCAGATCTTGTAGTAAAATTAGAAGTAATAAGATCTTGTATTAAAAGTAGAAGTACTCAGATCTTGTTGAGTAAATGAAGAAGTACTCAGATCTTGTACTTGAGTAAATGTAGAAGTACTCAGATTTTGTTGTAAATGTAGAAGTACTCAGATTTTGTACTTGAGTAAATGTAGAAGTACTCAGATCTTGCAGTAAAAGTAGAAGTACTCAGATCTTGTACTTGATTAAAAGTAGAAGTACTCAGATCTTGTAGTAAAAGTAGAAGTACTCAGATCTTGTAGTAAAAGTAGAAGTACTCAGATATTGTACTTGAGTAAAAGTAGAAGTACTCAGATCTTGTAGTAAAAGTAGAAGTACTCAGATATTGTACTTGAGTAAAAGTAGAAGTACTCAGATCTTGTAGTAAAAGTAGAAGTACTCAGATCTTGTACTGGATTAAAAGTAGAAGTACTCAGATCTTGTAGTAAAAGTAGAAGTACTCAGATCTTGTAGTACATTTAGAAGTACTCAGATATTGTACTTGAGTAAATGAAGAAGTACTCAGATATTGTACTTGAGTAAATGTAGAAGTACTCAGATCTTGTAGTAAAAGTAGAAGTACTCAGATCTTGTACTTGTTTAAAAGTAGAAGTACTCAGATCTTGTAGTAAAAGTAGAAGTACTCAGATATTGTGTTTGAGTAAAAGTAGAAGTACTCAGATCTTGTAGTAAAAGTAGAAGTACTCAGATCTTGTAGTAAATGTAGAAGTACTCAGATCTTGTACTTGAGTAAATGAAGAAGTACTCAGATCTTGTACTTGAGTAAATGTAGAAGTACTCAGATATTGTAGTAAATGTAGAAGTACTCAGATATTGTACTTGAGTAAAAGTAGAAGTACTCAGATCTTGTAGTAAAAGTAGAAGTACTCAGATCTTGTAGTAAATGTAGAAGTACTCAGATATTGTACTTGAGTAAAAGTAGAAGTACTCAGATCTTGTAGTAAAATTAGAAGTACTCAGATCTTGTAGTAAATGTAGAAGTACTCAGATCTTGTAGTACATGTAGAAGTACTCAGATCTTGTACTTGAGTAAATGAAGAAGTACTCAGATATTGTACTTGAGTAAATGTAGAAGTACTCAGATCTTGTAGTAAAATTAGAAGTACTCAGATCTTGTACTTGAGTAAAAGTAGAAGTACTCAGATCTTGTAGTAAATGTAGAAGTACTCAGATCTTGTACTTGAGTAAATGAAGAAGTACTCAGATCTTGTACTTGAGTAAATGTAGAAGTACTCAGATCTTGTACTTGAGTAAAAGTAGAAGTACTCAGATCTTGTAGTAAAAGTAGAAGTACTCAGATATTATGTTTGAGTAAAAGTAGAAGTACTCAGATCTTGTAGTAAAAGTAGAAGTACTCAGATCTTGTAGTAAATGTAGAAGTACTCAGATCTTGTACTTGAGTAAATGAAGAAGTACTCAGATCTTGTACTTGAGTAAATGTAGAAGTACTCAGATCTTGTAGTAAATGTAGAAGTACTCAGATCTTGTACTTGAGTAAATGTAGAAGTACTCAGATCTTGTAGTAAAAGTAGAAGTACTCAGATATTGTACTTGAGTAAAAGTAAAAGTACTCAAATCTTGTAGTAAAAGTAGAAGTACTCAGATATTGTACTTGAGTAAAAGTAGAAGTACTCAGATCTTGTAGTAAAAGTAGAAGTACTCAGATCTTGTTGTAAAATTAGAAGTACTCAGATCTTGTAGTAAAAGTAAAAGTACTCAGATCTTGTAGTAAATGTAGAAGTACTCAGATCTTGTACTTGAGTAAATGTAGAAGTACTCAGATCTTGTAGTAAAAGTAGAAGTACTCAGATCTTGTAGTAAAAGTAGAAGTACTCAGATATTGTAGTAAATGTAGAAGTACTCAGATATTGTACTTGAGTAAATGAAGAAGTACTCAGATATGTTACTTGAGTAAATGTAGAAGTACTCAGATCTTGTAGTAAAAGTAGAAGTACTCAGATATGTTACTTGAGTAAATGTAGAAGTACTCAGATCTTGTAGTAAAAGTAGAAGTACTCAAATCTTGTACTTGAGTAAATGTAGAAGTACTCAGATCTTGTAGTAAATGTAGAAGTACTCAGATCTTGTACTTGAGTAAATGTAGAAGTACTCAGATCTTGTAGTAAACGTAGAAGTAGTCAGACCTTGTACTTGAGTAAAAGTAGAAGTACTCAGATCTTGTAGTAAAAGTAGAAGTACTCAGATCTTGTACTTGAGTAAATGTAGAAGTACTCAGATATTGTAGTAAATGTAGAAGTACTCAGATATTGTACTTGAGTAAAAGTAGAAGTACTCAGATCTTGTAGTAAAAGTAGAAGTACTCAGATCTTGTAGTAAATGTAGAAGTACTCAGATATTGTACTTGAGTAAAAGTAGAAGTACTCAGATCTTGTAGTAAAATTAGAAGTACTCAGATCTTGTAGTAAATGTAGAAGTACTCAGATCTTGTAGTACATGTAGAAGTACTCAGATCTTGTACTTGAGTAAATGAAGAAGTACTCAGATATTGTACTTGAGTAAATGTAGAAGTACTCAGATCTTGTAGTAAAATTAGAAGTACTCAGATCTTGTACTTGAGTAAAAGTAGAAGTACTCAGATCTTGTAGTAAATGTAGAAGTACTCAGATCTTGTACTTGAGTAAATGAAGAAGTACTCAGATCTTGTACTTGAGTAAATGTAGAAGTACTCAGATCTTGTACTTGAGTAAAAGTAGAAGTACTCAGATCTTGTAGTAAAAGTAGAAGTACTCAGATATTATGTTTGAGTAAAAGTAGAAGTACTCAGATCTTGTAGTAAAAGTAGAAGTACTCAGATCTTGTAGTAAAAGTAAAAGTACTCAAATCTTGTAGTAAAAGTAGAAGTACTCAGATATTGTAGTAAAAGTAGAAGTACTCAGATCTTGTAGTAAATGTAGAAGTACTCAGATCTTGTACTTGAGTAAATGTAAAAGTACTAAGATCTTGTATTAAAAGTAGAAGTACTCAGATCTTGTTGAGTAAATGAAGAAGTACTCAGATCTTGTACTTGAGTAAATGTAGAAGTACTCAGATTTTGTTGTAAATGTAGAAGTACTCAGATTTTGTACTTGAGTAAATGTAGAAGTACTCAGATCTTGCAGTAAAAGTAGAAGTACTCAGATCTTGTACTTGAGTAAAAGTAGAAGTACTCAGATCTTGTAGTAAAAGTAGAAGTACTCAGATCTTGTAGTAAAAGTAGAAGTACTCAGATATTGTACTTGAGTAAAAGTAGAAGTACTCAGATCTTGTAGTAAAAGTAGAAGTACTCAGATATTGTACTTGAGTAAAAGTAGAAGTACTCAGATCTTGTAGTAAAAGTAGAAGTACTCAGATCTTGTACTGGATTAAAAGTAGAAGTACTCAGATCTTGTAGTAAAAGTAGAAGTACTCAGATCTTGTAGTACATTTAGAAGTACTCAGATATTGTACTTGAGTAAATGAAGAAGTACTCAGATATTGTACTTGAGTAAATGTAGAAGTACTCAGATCTTGTAGTAAAAGTAGAAGTACTCAGATCTTGTACTTGTTTAAAAGTAGAAGTACTCAGATCTTGTAGTAAAAGTAGAAGTACTCAGATATTGTGTTTGAGTAAAAGTAGAAGTACTCAGATCTTGTAGTAAAAGTAGAAGTACTCAGATCTTGTAGTAAATGTAGAAGTACTCAGATCTTGTACTTGAGTAAATGAAGAAGTACTCAGATCTTGTACTTGAGTAAATGTAGAAGTACTCAGATATTGTAGTAAATGTAGAAGTACTCAGATATTGTACTTGAGTAAAAGTAGAAGTACTCAGATCTTGTAGTAAAAGTAGAAGTACTCAGATCTTGTAGTAAATGTAGAAGTACTCAGATATTGTACTTGAGTAAAAGTAGAAGTACTCAGATCTTGTAGTAAAATTAGAAGTACTCAGATCTTGTAGTAAATGTAGAAGTACTCAGATCTTGTAGTACATGTAGAAGTACTCAGATCTTGTACTTGAGTAAATGAAGAAGTACTCAGATATTGTACTTGAGTAAATGTAGAAGTACTCAGATCTTGTAGTAAAATTAGAAGTACTCAGATCTTGTACTTGAGTAAAAGTAGAAGTACTCAGATCTTGTAGTAAATGTAGAAGTACTCAGATCTTGTACTTGAGTAAATGAAGAAGTACTCAGATCTTGTACTTGAGTAAATGTAGAAGTACTCAGATCTTGTACTTGAGTAAAAGTAGAAGTACTCAGATCTTGTAGTAAAAGTAGAAGTACTCAGATATTATGTTTGAGTAAAAGTAGAAGTACTCAGATCTTGTAGTAAAAGTAGAAGTACTCAGATCTTGTAGTAAATGTAGAAGTACTCAGATCTTGTACTTGAGTAAATGAAGAAGTACTCAGATATTGTACTTGAGTAAATGTAGAAGTACTCAGATCTTGTAGTAAATGTAGAAGTACTCAGATCTTGTACTTGAGTAAATGTAGAAGTACTCAGATCTTGTAGTAAAAGTAGAAGTACTCAGATATTGTACTTGAGTAAAAGTAAAAGTACTCAAATCTTGTAGTAAAAGTAGAAGTACTCAGATATTGTACTTGAGTAAAAGTAAAAGTACTCAGATCTTGTAGTAAAAGTAGAAGTACTCAGATCTTGTTGTAAAATTAGAAGTACTCAGATCTTGTAGTAAAAGTAAAAGTACTCAGATCTTGTAGTAAATGTAGAAGTACTCAGATCTTGTACTTGAGTAAATGTAGAAGTACTCAGATCTTGTAGTAAAAGTAGAAGTACTCAGATCTTGTAGTAAAAGTAGAAGTACTCAGATATTGTAGTAAATGTAGAAGTACTCAGATATTGTACTTGAGTAAATGAAGAAGTACTCAGATATGTTACTTGAGTAAATGTAGAAGTACTCAGATCTTGTAGTAAAAGTAGAAGTACTCAGATATGTTACTTGAGTAAATGTAGAAGTACTCAGATCTTGTAGTAAAAGTAGAAGTACTCAAATCTTGTACTTGAGTAAATGTAGAAGTACTCAGATCTTGTAGTAAATGTAGAAGTACTCAGATCTTGTACTTGAGTAAATGTAGAAGTACTCAGATCTTGTAGTAAACGTAGAAGTAGTCAGACCTTGTACTTGAGTAAAAGTAGAAGTACTCAGATCTTGTAGTAAAAGTAGAAGTACTCAGATCTTGTACTTGAGTAAATGTAGAAGTACTCAGATATTGTAGTAAATGTAGAAGTAATCAGATATTGTACTTGAGTAAAAGTAGAAGTACTCAGATCTTGTAGTAAAAGTAGAAGTACTCAGATCTTGTAGTAAATGTAGAAGTACTCAGATATTGTACTTGAGTAAAAGTAGAAGTACTCAGATCTTGTAGTAAAATTAGAAGTACTCAGATCTTGTAGTAAATGTAGAAGTACTCAGATCTTGTAGTACATGTAGAAGTACTCAGATCTTGTACTTGAGTAAATGAAGAAGTACTCAGATATTGTACTTGAGTAAATGTAGAAGTACTCAGATCTTGTAGTAAAATTAGAAGTACTCAGATCTTGTACTTGAGTAAAAGTAGAAGTACTCAGATCTTGTAGTAAATGTAGAAGTACTCAGATCTTGTACTTGAGTAAATGAAGAAGTACTCAGATCTTGTACTTGAGTAAATGTAGAAGTACTCAGATCTTGTACTTGAGTAAAAGTAGAAGTACTCAGATCTTGTAGTAAAAGTAGAAGTACTCAGATATTATGTTTGAGTAAAAGTAGAAGTACTCAGATCTTGTAGTAAAAGTAGAAGTACTCAGATCTTGTAGTAAATGTAGAAGTACTCAGATCTTGTACTTGAGTAAATGAAGAAGTCCTCAGATCTTGTACTTGAGTAAATGTAGAAGTACTCAGATCTTGTAGTAAATGTAGAAGTACTCAGATCTTGTACTTGAGTAAATGTAGAAGTACTCAGATCTTGTAGTAAAAGTAGAAGTACTCAGATATTGTACTTGAGTAAAAGTAAAAGTACTCAAATCTTGTAGTAAAAGTAGAAGTACTCAGATATTGTACTTGAGTAAAAGTAGAAGTACTCAGATCTTGTAGTAAAAGTAGAAGTACTCAGATCTTGTTGTAAAATTAGAAGTACTCAGATCTTGTAGTAAAAGTAAAAGTACTCAGATCTTGTAGTAAATGTAGAAGTACTCAGATCTTGTACTTGAGTAAATGTAGAAGTACTCAGATCTTGTAGTAAAAGTAGAAGTACTCAGATCTTGTATTAAAAGTAGAAGTACTCAGATATTGTAGTAAATGTAGAAGTACTCAGATATTGTACTTGAGTAAATGAAGAAGTACTCAGATATGTTACTTGAGTAAATGTAGAAGTACTCAGATCTTGTAGTAAAAGTAGAAGTACTCAAATCTTGTACTTGAGTAAATGTAGAAGTACTCAGATCTTGTAGTAAATGTAGAAGTACTCAGATCTTGTACTTGAGTAAATGTAGAAGTACTCAGATCTTGTAGTAAACGTAGAAGTAGTCAGACCTTGTACTTGAGTAAAAGTAGAAGTACTCAGATCTTGTAGTAAAAGTAGAAGTACTCAGATATTGTACTTGAGTAAAAGTAGAAGTACTCAGATCTTGTAATTGAGTAAATGAAGAAGTACTCAGATCTTGTACTGGAGTAAATGTAGAAGTACTCAGATCGTGTAGTAAATGTAGAAGTACTCAGATCTTGTACTTGATTAAATGTAGAAGTACTCAGATATTATACTTGATTAAAAGTAGAAGTACTCAGATCTTGTAGTAAAAGTAGAAGTACTCAGATCTTGTAGTACATTTAGAAGTACTCAGATCTTGTACTTGAGTAAATGAAGAAGTACTCAGATATTGTACTTGAGTAAATGTAGAAGTACTCAGATCTTGTACTTGAGTAAAAGTAGAAGTACCCAGATCTTGTAGTAAAACTAGAAGTACTCAGATATTGTGTTTGAGTAAAAGTAGAAGTACTCAGATCTTGTAGTAAAAGTAGAAGTTCTCAGATCTTGTAGTAAATGTAGAAGTACTCAGATCTTGTACTTGAGTAAATGAAGAAGTACTCAGATCTTGAACTTGAGTAAATGTAGAAGTACTCAGATCTTGTAGTAAATATAGAAGTACTCAGATATTGTACTTGAGTAAAAGTAGAAGCACTCAGATCTTGTAGTAAAAGTAGAAGTACTCAGATCTTGTAGTAAATGTAGAAGTACTAAGATCTTGTACTTGAGTAAATGTAGAAGTACTCTGATCTTGTAGTAAAAGTAGAAGTACTCAGATCTTATACTTGGGTAAAAGTAGAAGTACTCAGATCTTGTAGTAAAAGTAGAAGTACTCAGATCTTGTAGTAAATGTAGAAGTACTCAGATCTTGAACTTGAGTCAATGAAGAAATACTCAGATCTTGTACTTGAGTAAATGTAGAAGTACTCAGATCTTGTAGTAAAAGTAGAAGTACTCAGATCTTGTACTTGAGTAAAAGTAGAAGTCCTCAAATCTTGTAGTAAAAGTAGAAGTACTCAGATATTGTACTTGAGTAAATGAAGAAGTACTCAGATCTTGTACTTGAGTAAATGTAGAAGTACTCAGATCTTGTTGTAAATGTAGAAGTACTCAGATTTTGTAGTAAAAGTAGAAGTACTCAGATCTTGTACTTGAGTAAAAGTAGAAGTACTCAGATCTTGTAGTAAAAGTAGAAGTACTCAGATATTATGTTTGAGTAAAAGTAGAAGTACTCAGATCTTGTAGTAAAAGTAGAAGTACTCAGATCTTGTAGTAAATGTAGAAGTACTCAGATATTGTACTTGAGTAAATGAAGAAGTACTCAGATCTTGTACTTGAGTAAATGTAGAAGTATTCAGATCTTGTAGTAAATGTAGAAGTACTCAGATCTTGTACTTGAGTAAAAGTAGAAGTACTCAGATCTTGTAGTAAAGTAGAAGTACTCAGATATTGTAGTAAATGTAGAAGTACTCAGATCTTGTACTTGAGTAAATGTAGAAGTACTCAGATCTTGTAGTAAAAGTAGAAGTACTCAGATCTTGTAGTAAATGTAGAAGTACTCAGATCTTGTACTTGAGTAAATGAAGAAATACTCAGATATTGTACTTGAGTAAATGAAGAAGTACTCAGATATTGTACTTGAGTAAAAGTAAAAGTACTCAAATCTTGTAGTAAAAGTAGAAGTACTCAGATATTGTACTTGAGTAAAAGTAGAAGTACTCAGATCTTGTAGTAAAAGTAGAAGTACTCAGATCTTGTAGTAAAAGTAGAAGTACTCAGATATTGTAGTAAATGTAGAAGTACTCAGATATTGTACTTGAGTAAATGAAGAAGTACTCAGATATTTTACTTGAGTAAATGTAGAAGTACTCAGATCTTGTAGTAAAAGTAGAAGTACTCAAATCTTGTACTTGAGTAAATGTAGAAGTACTCAGATCTTGTAGTAAATGTAGAAGTACTCAGATCTTGTACTTGAGTAAATGTAGAAGTATTCAGATCTTGTAGTAAACGTAGAAGTAGTCAGACCTTGTACTTGAGTAAAAGTAGAAGTACTCAGATCTTGTAGTAAAAGTAGAAGTACTCAGATCTTGTAGTACATTTAGAAGTACTCAGATCTTGTACTTGAGTAAATGAAGAAGTACTCAGATCTTGTACTTGAGTAAAAGTAGAAGTACCCAGATCTTGTAGTAAAACTAGAAGTACTCAGATATTGTGTTTGAGTAAATGTAGAAGTACTCAGATCTTGTAGTAAAAGTAGAAGTACTCAAATCTTGTACTTGAGTAAATGTAGAAGTACTCAGATCTTGTAGTAAATGTAGAAGTACTCAGATCTTGTACTTGAGTAAATGTAGAAGTACTCAGATCTTGTAGTAAACGTAGAAGTAGTCAGACCTTGTACTTGAGTAAAAGTAGAAGTACTCAGATCTTGTAGTAAAAGTAGAAGTACTCAGATATTGTACTTGAGTAAAAGTAGAAGTACTCAGATCTTGTAGTAAAAGTAGAAGTACTCAGATCTTGTAGTAAATGTAGAAGTACTCAGATCTTGTACTTGAGTAAATGTAGAAGTACTCAGATCTTGTAGTAAATGTAGAAGTACTCAGATCTTGTACTTGAGTAAATGTAGAAGTACTCAGATATTATACTTGAGTAAAAGTAGATGTACTCAGATATTTTAGTAAAAGTAGAAGTACTCAAATCTTGTACTTGATTAAAAGTAGAAGTACTCAGATCTTGTAGTAAAAGTAGAAGTACTCAGATCTTGTAGTACATTTAGAAGTACTCAGATCTTGTACTTGAGTAAATGAAGAAGTACTCAGATATTGTACTTGAGTAAATGTAGAAGTACTCAGATCTTGTACTTGAGTAAAAGTAGAAGTACCCAGATCTTGTAGTAAAACTAGAAGTACTCAGATATTGTGTTTGAGTAAAAGTAGAAGTACTCAGATCTTGTAGTAAAAGTAGAAGTTCTCAGATCTTTTAGTAAATGTAGAAGTACTCAGATCTTGTACTTGAGTAAATGAAGAAATACTCAGATATTGTACTTGAGTAAATGTAGAAGTACTCAGATCTTGTAGTAAATGTAGAAGTACTCAGATCTTGTACTTGAGTAAATGTAGAAGTACTCAGATCTTGTAGTAAAAGTAGAAGTACTCAGATATTGTACTTGAGTAAAAGTAAAAGTACTCAAATCTTGTAGTAAAAGTAGAAGTACTCAGATATTGTACTTGAGTAAAAGTAGAAGTACTCAGATCTTGTAGTAAAAGTAGAAGTACTCAGATCTTGTTGTAAAATTAGAAGTAATCAGATCTTGTAGTAAAAGTAAAAGTACTCAGATCTTGTAGTAAATGTAGAAGTACTCAGATCTTGTAGTAAATGTAGAAGTACTCAGATCTTGTACTTGAGTAAATGTAGAAGTACTCAGATCTTGTAGTAAAAGTAGAAGTACTCAGATCTTGTAGTAAAAGTAGAAGTACTCAGATATTGTAGTAAATGTAGAAGTACTCAGATATTGTACTTGAGTAAATGAAGAAGTACTAAGATATTGTACTTGAGTAAATGTAGAAGTACTCAGATCTTGTACTTGAGTAAAAGTAGAAGTACTCAAATCTTGTACTTGAGTAAATGTAGAAGTACTCAGATCTTGTAGTAAATGTAGAAGTACTCAGATATTGTACTTGAGTAAATGTAGAAGTACTCAGATCTTGTAGTAAACGTAGAAGTATTCAGATATTGTACTTGAGTAAAAGTAGAAGTACTCGGATCTTGTAGTAAAAGTACTCAGATCTTGTTGTAAAATTAGAAGTACTCAGATCTTGTAGTAAAAGTAAAAGTACTCAGATCTTGTAGTAAATGTAGAAGTACTCAGATATTGTACTTGAGTAAATGTAGAAGTACTCAGATCTTGTAGTAAAAGTAGAAGTACTCAGATCTTGTAGTAAAAGTAGAAGTACTCAGATATTGTAGTAAATGTAGAAGTACTCAGATATTGTACTTGAGTAAATGAAGAAGTACTCAGATATTGTACGTGAGTAAATGTAGAATTACTCAGATCTTGTAGTAAAAGTAGAAGTACTCAAATCTTGTACTTGAGTAAATGTAGAAGTACTCAGATCTTGTAGTAAATGTAGAAGTACTCAGATCTTGTACTTGAGTAAATGTAGAAGTACTCAGATCTTGTAGTAAACGTAGAAGTATTCAGATCTTGTACTTGAGTAAAAGTAGAAGTACTCAGATCTTGTAGTAAAAGTAGAAGTACTCAGATATTGTACTTGAGTAAAAGTAGAAGTACTCAGATCTTGCAGTAAAAGTAGAAGTACTCAGATCTTGTAGTAAATGTAGAAGTACTCAGATCTTGTAATTGAGTAAATGAAGAAGTACTCAGATCTTGTACTTGAGTAAATGTAGAAGTACTCAGATCTTGTAGTAAATGTAGAAGTACTCAGATATTGTACTTGAGTAAATGTAGAAGTACTCAGATATTATACTTGAGTAAAAGTAGATGTACTCAGATATTTTAGTAAAAGTAGAAGTACTCAAATCTTGTACTTGATTAAAAGTAGAAGTACTCAGATATTGTAGTAAAAGTAGAAGTACTCAGATCTTGTAGTACATGTAGAAGTACTCAGATCTTGTACTTGAGTAAATGAAGAAGTACTCAGATATTGTACTTGAGTAAATGTAGAAGTACTCAGATCTTGTAGTAAAAGTAGAAGTACTCAGATCTTGTACTTGAGTAAAAGTAGAAGTACTCAGATCTTGTAGTAAAAGTAGAAGTACTCAGATATTGTGTTTGAGTAAAAGTAGAAGTACTCAGATCTTGTAGTAAAAGTAGAAGTTCTCAGATCTTGTAGTAAATGTAGAAGTACTCAGATCTTGTACTTGAGTAAATGAAGAAGTACTCAGATCTTGAACTTGAGTAAATGTAGAAGTACTCAGATCTTGTAGTAAATATAGAAGTACTCAGATCTTGTAGTAAATGTAGAAGTACTCAGATCTTGTACTTGAGTAAATGTAGAAGTACTCTGATCTTGTAGTAAGAGTAGAAGTACTCAGATCTTATACTTGGGTAAAAGTAGAAATACTCAGATCTTGTAGTAAAAGTAGAAGTACTCAGATCTTGTAGTAAATGTAGAAGTACTCAGATCTTGAACTTGAGTAAATGAAGAAATACTCAGATCTTGTACTTGAGTAAATGTAGAAGTACTCAGATCTTGTAGTAAAAGTAGAAGTACTCAGATCTTGTACTTGAGTAAAAGTAGAAGTACTCAGATCTTGTAGTAAAAGTAGAAGTACTCAGATCTTGTAGTAAAATTAGAAGTAATAAGATCTTGTAGTAACAGTAGAAGTACTCAGATCTTGTAGTAAATGTAGAAGTACTCAGATCTTGTACTTGAGTAAATGTAGAAGTACTCAGATCTTGTAGTAAAAGTAGAAGTACTCAGATCTTGTAGTAGAAGTAGAAGTACTCAGATATTGTAGTAAATGTAGAAGTACTCAGATCTTGTACTTGAGTAAATGAAGAAGTACTCAGATCTTGTACTTGAGTAAATGTAGAAGTACTCAGATCTTGTAGTAAATGTAGAAGTACTCAGATCTTGTAATTTAGTAAATGAAGAAGTACTCAGATCTTGTACTTGAGTAAATGTAGAAGTACTCAGATCTTGTAGTAAATGTAGAAGTACTCAGATCTTTTAGTAAATGTAGAAGTACTCAGATATTGTACTTGAGTAAAAGTGGAAGTACTCGGATCTTGTAGTAAAATTAGAAGTACTCAGATCTTGTAGTAAATGTAAAAGTACTCAGATCTTGTACTTGAGTAAATGTAGAAGTACTCAGATCTTGTAGTAAAAGTAGAAGTTCTCAGATCTTGTAGTAAATGTAGAAGTACTCAGATCTTGTACTTGAGTAAATGAAGAAGTACTCAGATCTTGAACTTGAGTAAATGTAGAAGTACTCAGATCTTGTAGTAAATATAGAAGTACTCAGATATTGTACTTGAGTAAAAGTAGAAGTACTCAGATCTTGTAGTAAAAGTAGAAGTACTCAGATCTTGTAGTAAATGTAGAAGTACTCAGATCTTGTACTTGAGTAAATGTAGAAGTACTCTGATCTTGTAGTAAGAGTAGAAGTACTCAGATCGTATACTTGGGTAAAAGTAGAAGTACTCAGATCTTGTAGTAAAAGTAGAAGTACTCAGATCTTGTAGTAAATGTAGAAGTACTCAGATCTTGAACTTGAGTCAATGAAGAAATACTCAGATCTTGTACTTGAGTAAATGTAGAAGTACTCAGATCTTGTAGTAAAAGTAGAAGTACTCAGATCTTGTACTTGAGTAAAAGTAGAAGTCCTCAAATCTTGTAGTAAAAGTAGAAGTACTCAGATATTGTACTTGAGTAAAAGTAGAAGTACTCAGATCTTGTAGTAAAAGTAGAAGTACTCAGATCTTGTAGTAAAATTAGAAGTAATAAGATCTTGTAGTAACAGTAGAAGTACTCAGATCTTGTAGTAAATGTAGAAGTACTCAGATCTTGTACTTGAGTAAATGTAGAAGTACTCAGATCTTGTAGTAAAAGTAGAAGTACTCAGATCTTGTAGTAAAAGTAGAAGTACTCAGATCTTGAAGTAATAAGATCTTGTAGTAACAGTAGAAGTACTCAGATCTTGTAGTAAATGTAGAAGTACTCAGATCTTGTACTTGAGTAAATGTAGAAGTACTCAGATCTTGTAGTAAAAGTAGAAGTACTCAGATCTTGTAGTAGAAGTAGAAGTACTCAGATATTGTAGTAAATGTAGAAGTACTCAGATCTTGTACTTGAGTAAATGAAGAAGTACTCAGATCTTGTACTTGAGTAAATGTAGAAGTACTCAGATCTTGTATTAAAAGTAGAAGTACTCAGATATTATACTTGAGTAAAAGTAGAAGTACTCAGATCTTGTAGTAAAATTAGAAGTACTCAGATCTTGTAGTAAATGTAAAAGTACTCAGATCTTGTACTTGAGTAAATGTAGAAGTACTCAGATATTGTAGTAAAAGTGGAAGTACTCAGATATTATACTTGAGTAAAAGTAGAAGTACTCAGATCTTGTAGTAAAAGTAGAAGTACTCAGATCTTGTAGTAAATGTAGAAGTACTCAGATCTTGGACTTGAGTAAATGTAGAAGTACTCAGATCTTGTATTAAAAGTAGAAGTACTCAGATATTATACTTGAGTAAAAGTAGAAGTACTCAGATCTTGTAGTAAAAGTAGAAGTACTCAGATCTTGTAGTAAATGTAGAAGCATTCAGATCTTGTACTTGAGTAAATGTAGAAGTACTCAGATCTTGTAGTAAAAGTAGAAGTACTCAGATCTTGTACTTGAGTAAAAGTAGAAGTACTCAGATCTTGTAGTAAATGTAGAAGTACTCAGATCTTTTACTTGAGTAAAAGTAGAAGTACTCAGATCTTGTAGTAAACGTAGAAGTACAAGATCTTGTACTTGAGTAAAAGTAGAAGTACTCAGATCTTGTAATAAAAGTAGAAGTACTCAGATCTTGTACTTGATTAAAAGTAGAAGTACTCAGATCTTGTAGTAAAAGTAGAAGTACTCAGATCTTGTAGTAAAAGTAGAAGTAATCAGATCTTGTAGTACATGTAGAAGTACTCAGATCTTGTACTTGAGTAAATGAAGAAGTACTCAGATATTGTACTTGAGTAAATGTAGAAGTAGTCAGATCTTGTTGTAAAAGTAGAAGTACTCAGATCTTGTACTTGAGTAAAAGTAGAAGTACTCAGATATTGTAGTAAAAGTAGAAGTACTCAGATATTATGTTTGAGTAAAAGTAGAAGTACTCAGATCTTGTAGTAAATGTAGAAGTACTCAGATATTGTACTTGAGTAAATGAAGAAGTACTCAGATCGTGTACTTGAGTAAATGTAGAAGTACTCAGATCTTGTAGTAAATGTAGAAGTACTCAGATAATGTACTTGAGTAAAAGTAGAAGTACTCAGATCTTGTAGTAAAAGTAGAAGTACTCAGATATTGTAGTAAATGTAGAAGTACTCAGATCTTGTACTTGAGTAAATGTAGAAGTACTCAGATCTTGTAGTAAATGTAGAAGTACTCAGATCTTGTACTTGAGTAAATGAAGAAATACTCAGATCTTGTACTTGAGTAAATGTAGAAGTACTCAGATCTTGTAGTAAATGTAGAAGTACTCAGATCTTGTACTTGAGTAAATGTAGAAGTACTCAGATCTTGTACTTGAGTAAAAGTAAAAGTACTCAAATCTTGTAGTAAAATAGAAGTACTCAGATTTTGTACTTGAGTAAATGTAGAAGTACTCAGATCTTGCAGTAAAAGTAGAAGTACTCAGATCTTGTACTTGAGTAAAAGTAGAAGTACTCAGATCTTGTAGTAAAAGTAGAAGTACTCAGATCTTGTACTTGATTAAAAGTAGAAGTACTCAGATCTTGTAGTAAAAGTAGAAGTACTCAGATCTTGTAGTAAAAGTAGAAGTAATCAGATCTTGTAGTACATGTAGAAGTACTCAGATCTTGTACTTGAGTAAATGAAGAAGTACTCAGATATTGTACTTGAGTAAATGTAGAAGTACTCAGATCTTGTAGTAAAAGTAGAAGTACTCAGATATTGTACTTGAGTAAAAGTAGAAGTACTCAGATCTTGTAGTAAAAGTAGAAGTACTCAGATCTTGTAGTAAAAGTAGAAGTACTCAGATATTGTACTTGAGTAAAAGTAGAAGTACTCAGATCTTGTAGTAAAAGTAGAAGTACTCAGATCTTGTACTGGATTAAAAGTAGAAGTACTCAGATCTTGTAGTAAAAGTAGAAGTACTCAGATCTTGTAGTAAAAGTAGAAGTACTCAGATATTGTACTTGAGTAAAAGTAGAAGTACTCAGATCTTGTAGTAAAAGTAGAAGTACTCAGATATTGTACTTGAGTAAAAGTAGAAGTACTCAGATCTTGTAGTAAAAGTAGAAGTACTCAGATCTTGTACTGGATTAAAAGTAGAAGTACTCAGATCTTGTAGTAAAAGTAGAAGTACTCAGATCTTGTAGTACATTTAGAAGTACTCAGATATTGTACTTGAGTAAATGAAGAAGTACTCAGATATTGTACTTGAGTAAATGTAGAAGTACTCAGATCTTGTAGTAAAAGTAGAAGTACTCAGATCTTGTACTTGTTTAAAAGTAGAAGTACTCAGATCTTGTAGTAAAAGTAGAAGTACTCAGATATTGTGTTTGAGTAAAAGTAGAAGTACTCAGATCTTGTAGTAAAAGTAGAAGTACTCAGATCTTGTAGTAAATGTAGAAGTACTCAGATCTTGTACTTGAGTAAATGAAGAAGTACTCAGATCTTGTACTTGAGTAAATGTAGAAGTACTCAGATATTGTAGTAAATGTAGAAGTACTCAGATATTGTACTTGAGTAAAAGTAGAAGTACTCAGATCTTGTAGTAAAAGTAGAAGTACTCAGATCTTGTAGTAAATGTAGAAGTACTCAGATATTGTACTTGAGTAAAAGTAGAAGTACTCAGATCTTGTAGTAAAATTAGAAGTACTCAGATCTTGTAGTAAATGTAGAAGTACTCAGATCTTGTAGTACATGTAGAAGTACTCAGATCTTGTACTTGAGTAAATGAAGAAGTACTCAGATATTGTACTTGAGTAAATGTAGAAGTACTCAGATCTTGTAGTAAAATTAGAAGTACTCAGATCTTGTACTTGAGTAAAAGTAAAAGTACTCAGATCTTGTAGTAAATGTAGAAGTACTCAGATCTTGTACTTGAGTAAATGAAGAAGTACTCAGATCTTGTACTTGAGTAAATGTAGAAGTACTCAGATCTTGTACTTGAGTAAAAGTAGAAGTACTCAGATCTTGTAGTAAAAGTAGAAGTACTCAGATATTATGTTTGAGTAAAAGTAGAAGTACTCAGATCTTGTAGTAAAAGTAGAAGTACTCAGATCTTGTAGTAAATGTAGAAGTACTCAGATCTTGTACTTGAGTAAATGAAGAAGTACTCAGATCTTGTACTTGAGTAAATGTAGAAGTACTCAGATCTTGTAGTAAATGTAGAAGTACTCAGATCTTGTACTTGAGTAAATGTAGAAGTACTCAGATCTTGTAGTAAAAGTAGAAGTACTCAGATATTGTACTTGAGTAAAAGTAAAAGTACTCAAATCTTGTAGTAAAAGTAGAAGTACTCAGATATTGTACTTGAGTAAAAGTAGAAGTACTCAGATCTTGTAGTAAAAGTAGAAGTACTCAGATCTTGTTGTAAAATTAGAAGTACTCAGATCTTGTAGTAAAAGTAAAAGTACTCAGATCTTGTAGTAAATGTAGAAGTACTCAGATCTTGTACTTGAGTAAATGTAGAAGTACTCAGATCTTGTAGTAAAAGTAGAAGTACTCAGATCTTGTAGTAAAAGTAGAAGTACTCAGATATTGTAGTAAATGTAGAAGTACTCAGATATTGTACTTGAGTAAATGAAGAAGTACTCAGATATGTTACTTGAGTAAATGTAGAAGTACTCAGATCTTGTAGTAAAAGTAGAAGTACTCAGATATGTTACTTGAGTAAATGTAGAAGTACTCAGATCTTGTAGTAAAAGTAGAAGTACTCAAATCTTGTACTTGAGTAAATGTAGAAGTACTCAGATCTTGTAGTAAATGTAGAAGTACTCAGATCTTGTACTTGAGTAAATGTAGAAGTACTCAGATCTTGTAGTAAACGTAGAAGTAGTCAGACCTTGTACTTGAGTAAAAGTAGAAGTACTCAGATCTTGTAGTAAAAGTAGAAGTACTCAGATCTTGTACTTGAGTAAATGTAGAAGTACTCAGATATTGTAGTAAATGTAGAAGTACTCAGATATTGTACTTGAGTAAAAGTAGAAGTACTCAGATCTTGTAGTAAAAGTAGAAGTACTCAGATCTTGTAGTAAATGTAGAAGTACTCAGATATTGTACTTGAGTAAAAGTAGAAGTACTCAGATCTTGTAGTAAAATTAGAAGTACTCAGATCTTGTAGTAAATGTAGAAGTACTCAGATCTTGTAGTACATGTAGAAGTACTCAGATCTTGTACTTGAGTAAATGAAGAAGTACTCAGATATTGTACTTGAGTAAATGTAGAAGTACTCAGATCTTGTAGTAAAATTAGAAGTACTCAGATCTTGTACTTGAGTAAAAGTAGAAGTACTCAGATCTTGTAGTAAATGTAGAAGTACTCAGATCTTGTACTTGAGTAAATGAAGAAGTACTCAGATCTTGTACTTGAGTAAATGTAGAAGTACTCAGATCTTGTACTTGAGTAAAAGTAGAAGTACTCAGATCTTGTAGTAAAAGTAGAAGTACTCAGATATTATGTTTGAGTAAAAGTAGAAGTACTCAGATCTTGTAGTAAAAGTAGAAGTACTCAGATCTTGTAGTAAAAGTAAAAGTACTCAAATCTTGTAGTAAAAGTAGAAGTACTCAGATATTGTAGTAAAAGTAGAAGTACTCAGATCTTGTAGTAAATGTAGAAGTACTCAGATCTTGTACTTGAGTAAATGTAAAAGTACTAAGATCTTGTATTAAAAGTAGAAGTACTCAGATCTTGTTGAGTAAATGAAGAAGTACTCAGATCTTGTACTTGAGTAAATGTAGAAGTACTCAGATTTTGTTGTAAATGTAGAAGTACTCAGATTTTGTACTTGAGTAAATGTAGAAGTACTCAGATCTTGCAGTAAAAGTAGAAGTACTCAGATCTTGTACTTGAGTAAAAGTAGAAGTACTCAGATCTTGTAGTAAAAGTAGAAGTACTCAGATCTTGTAGTAAAAGTAGAAGTACTCAGATATTGTACTTGAGTAAAAGTAGAAGTACTCAGATCTTGTAGTAAAAGTAGAAGTACTCAGATATTGTACTTGAGTAAAAGTAGAAGTACTCAGATCTTGTAGTAAAAGTAGAAGTACTCAGATCTTGTACTGGATTAAAAGTAGAAGTACTCAGATCTTGTAGTAAAAGTAGAAGTACTCAGATCTTGTAGTACATTTAGAAGTACTCAGATATTGTACTTGAGTAAATGAAGAAGTACTCAGATATTGTACTTGAGTAAATGTAGAAGTACTCAGATCTTGTAGTAAAAGTAGAAGTACTCAGATATTGTGTTTGAGTAAAAGTAGAAGTACTCAGATCTTGTAGTAAAAGTAGAAGTACTCAGATCTTGTAGTAAATGTAGAAGTACTCAGATCTTGTACTTGAGTAAATGAAGAAGTACTCAGATCTTGTACTTGAGTAAATGTAGAAGTACTCAGATATTGTAGTAAATGTAGAAGTACTCAGATATTGTACTTGAGTAAAAGTAGAAGTACTCAGATCTTGTAGTAAAAGTAGAAGTACTCAGATCTTGTAGTAAATGTAGAAGTACTCAGATATTGTACTTGAGTAAAAGTAGAAGTACTCAGATCTTGTAGTAAAATTAGAAGTACTCAGATCTTGTAGTAAATGTAGAAGTACTCAGATCTTGTAGTACATGTAGAAGTACTCAGATCTTGTACTTGAGTAAATGAAGAAGTACTCAGATATTGTACTTGAGTAAATGTAGAAGTACTCAGATCTTGTAGTAAAATTAGAAGTACTCAGATCTTGTACTTGAGTAAAAGTAGAAGTACTCAGATCTTGTAGTAAATGTAGAAGTACTCAGATCTTGTACTTGAGTAAATGAAGAAGTACTCAGATCTTGTACTTGAGTAAATGTAGAAGTACTCAGATCTTGTACTTGAGTAAAAGTAGAAGTACTCAGATCTTGTAGTAAAAGTAGAAGTACTCAGATATTATGTTTGAGTAAAAGTAGAAGTACTCAGATCTTGTAGTAAAAGTAGAAGTACTCAGATCTTGTAGTAAATGTAGAAGTACTCAGATCTTGTACTTGAGTAAATGAAGAAGTACTCAGATATTGTACTTGAGTAAATGTAGAAGTACTCAGATCTTGTAGTAAATGTAGAAGTACTCAGATCTTGTACTTGAGTAAATGTAGAAGTACTCAGATCTTGTAGTAAAAGTAGAAGTACTCAGATATTGTACTTGAGTAAAAGTAAAAGTACTCAAATCTTGTAGTAAAAGTAGAAGTACTCAGATATTGTACTTGAGTAAAAGTAAAAGTACTCAGATCTTGTAGTAAAAGTAGAAGTACTCAGATCTTGTTGTAAAATTAGAAGTACTCAGATCTTGTAGTAAAAGTAAAAGTACTCAGATCTTGTAGTAAATGTAGAAGTACTCAGATCTTGTACTTGAGTAAATGTAGAAGTACTCAGATCTTGTAGTAAAAGTAGAAGTACTCAGATCTTGTAGTAAAAGTAGAAGTACTCAGATATTGTAGTAAATGTAGAAGTACTCAGATATTGTACTTGAGTAAATGAAGAAGTACTCAGATATGTTACTTGAGTAAATGTAGAAGTACTCAGATCTTGTAGTAAAAGTAGAAGTACTCAGATATGTTACTTGAGTAAATGTAGAAGTACTCAGATCTTGTAGTAAAAGTAGAAGTACTCAAATATTGTACTCGAGTAAATGTAGAAGTACTCAGATCTTGTAGTAAATGTAGAAGTACTCAGATCTTGTACTTGAGTAAATGTAGAAGTACTCAGATCTTGTAGTAAACGTAGAAGTAGTCAGACCTTGTACTTGAGTAAAAGTAGAAGTACTCAGATCTTGTAGTAAAAGTAGAAGTACTCAGATCTTGTACTTGAGTAAATGTAGAAGTACTCAGATATTGTAGTAAATGTAGAAGTAATCAGATATTGTACTTGAGTAAAAGTAGAAGTACTCAGATCTTGTAGTAAAAGTAGAAGTACTCAGATCTTGTAGTAAATGTAGAAGTACTCAGATATTGTACTTGAGTAAAAGTAGAAGTACTCAGATCTTGTAGTAAAATTAGAAGTACTCAGATCTTGTAGTAAATGTAGAAGTACTCAGATCTTGTAGTACATGTAGAAGTACTCAGATCTTGTACTTGAGTAAATGAAGAAGTACTCAGATATTGTACTTGAGTAAATGTAGAAGTACTCAGATCTTGTAGTAAAATTAGAAGTACTCAGATCTTGTACTTGAGTAAAAGTAGAAGTACTCAGATCTTGTAGTAAATGTAGAAGTACTCAGATCTTGTACTTGAGTAAATGAAGAAGTACTCAGATCTTGTACTTGAGTAAATGTAGAAGTACTCAGATCTTGTACTTGAGTAAAAGTAGAAGTACTCAGATCTTGTAGTAAAAGTAGAAGTACTCAGATATTATGTTTGAGTAAAAGTAGAAGTACTCAGATCTTGTAGTAAAAGTAGAAGTACTCAGATCTTGTAGTAAATGTAGAAGTACTCAGATCTTGTACTTGAGTAAATGAAGAAGTACTCAGATCTTGTACTTGAGTAAATGTAGAAGTACTCAGATCTTGTAGTAAATGTAGAAGTACTCAGATCTTGTACTTGAGTAAATGTAGAAGTACTCAGATCTTGTAGTAAAAGTAGAAGTACTCAGATATTGTACTTGAGTAAAACTAAAAGTACTCAAATCTTGTAGTAAAAGTAGAAGTACTCAGATATTGTACTTGAGTAAAAGTAGAAGTACTCAGATCTTGTAGTAAAAGTAGAAGTACTCAGATCTTGTTGCAAAATTAGAAGTACTCAGATCTTGTAGTAAAAGTAAAAGTACTCAGATCTTGTAGTAAATGTAGAAGTACTCAGATCTTGTACTTGAGTAAATGTAGAAGTACTCAGATCTTGTAGTAAAAGTAGAAGTACTCAGATCTTGTATTAAAAGTAGAAGTACTCAGATATTGTAGTAAATGTAGAAGTACTCAGATATTGTACTTGAGTAAATGAAGAAGTACTCAGATATGTTACTTGAGTAAATGTAGAAGTACTCAGATCTTGTAGTAAAAGTAGAAGTACTCAAATTTTGTACTTGAGTAAATGTAGAAGTACTCAGATCTTGTAGTAAATGTAGAAGTACTCAGATCTTGTACTTGAGTAAATGTAGAAGTACTCAGATCTTGTAGTAAACGTAGAAGTAGTCAGACCTTGTACTTGAGTAAAAGTAGAAGTACTCAGATCTTGTAGTAAAAGTAGAAGTACTCAGATATTGTACTTGAGTAAAAGTAGAAGTACTCAGATCTTGTAATTGAGTAAATGAAGAAGTACTCAGATCTTGTACTGGAGTAAATGTAGAAGTACTCAGATCGTGTAGTAAATGTAGAAGTACTCAGATCTTGTACTTGATTAAATGTAGAAGTACTCAGATATTATACTTGATTAAAAGTAGAAGTACTCAGATCTTGTAGTAAAAGTAGAAGTACTCAGATCTTGTAGTACATTTAGAAGTACTCAGATCTTGTACTTGAGTAAATGAAGAAGTACTCAGATATTGTACTTGAGTAAATGTAGAAGTACTCAGATCTTGTACTTGAGTAAAAGTAGAAGTACCCAGATCTTGTAGTAAAACTAGAAGTACTCAGATATTGTGTTTGAGTAAAAGTAGAAGTACTCAGATCTTGTAGTAAAAGTAGAAGTTCTCAGATCTTGTAGTAAATGTAGAAGTACTCAGATCTTGTACTTGAGTAAATGAAGAAGTACTCAGATCTTGAACTTGAGTAAATGTAGAAGTACTCAGATCTTGTAGTAAATATAGAAGTACTCAGATATTGTACTTGAGTAAAAGTAGAAGCACTCAGATCTTGTAGTAAAAGTAGAAGTACTCAGATCTTGTAGTAAATGTAGAAGTACTAAGATCTTGTACTTGAGTAAATGTAGAAGTACTCTGATCTTGTAGTAAAAGTAGAAGTACTCAGATCTTATACTTGGGTAAAAGTAGAAGTACTCAGATCTTGTAGTAAAAGTAGAAGTACTCAGATCTTGTAGTAAATGTAGAAGTACTCAGATCTTGAACTTGAGTCAATGAAGAAATACTCAGATCTTGTACTTGAGTAAATGTAGAAGTACTCAGATCTTGTAGTAAAAGTAGAAGTACTCAGATCTTGTACTTGAGTAAAAGTAGAAGTCCTCAAATCTTGTAGTAAAAGTAGAAGTACTCAGATATTGTACTTGAGTAAATGAAGAAGTACTCAGATCTTGTACTTGAGTAAATGTAGAAGTACTCAGATCTTGTTGTAAATGTAGAAGTACTCAGATTTTGTAGTAAAAGTAGAAGTACTCAGATCTTGTACTTGAGTAAAAGTAGAAGTACTCAGATCTTGTAGTAAAAGTAGAAGTACTCAGATATTATGTTTGAGTAAAAGTAGAAGTACTCAGATCTTGTAGTAAAAGTAGAAGTACTCAGATCTTGTAGTAAATGTAGAAGTACTCAGATATTGTACTTGAGTAAATGAAGAAGTACTCAGATCTTGTACTTGAGTAAATGTAGAAGTACTCAGATCTTGTACTTGAGTAAAAGTAGAAGTACTCAGATCTTGTAGTAAAGTAGAAGTACTCAGATATTGTAGTAAATGTAGAAGTACTCAGATCTTGTACTTGAGTAAATGTAGAAGTACTCAGATCTTGTAGTAAAAGTAGAAGTACTCAGATCTTGTAGTAAATGTAGAAGTACTCAGATCTTGTACTTGAGTAAATGAAGAAATACTCAGATATTGTACTTGAGTAAATGAAGAAGTACTCAGATATTGTACTTGAGTAAAAGTAAAAGTACTCAAATCTTGTAGTAAAAGTAGAAGTACTCAGATATTGTACTTGAGTAAAAGTAGAAGTACTCAGATCTTGTAGTAAAAGTAGAAGTACTCAGATCTTGTAGTAAAAGTAGAAGTACTCAGATATTGTAGTAAATGTAGAAGTACTCAGATATTGTACTTGAGTAAATGAAGAAGTACTCAGATATTTTACTTGAGTAAATGTAGAAGTACTCAGATCTTGTAGTAAAAGTAGAAGTACTCAAATCTTGTACTTGAGTAAATGTAGAAGTACTCAGATCTTGTAGTAAATGTAGAAGTACTCAGATCTTGTACTTGAGTAAATGTAGAAGTATTCAGATCTTGTAGTAAACGTAGAAGTAGTCAGACCTTGTACTTGAGTAAAAGTAGAAGTACTCAGATCTTGTAGTAAAAGTAGAAGTACTCAGATCTTGTAGTACATTTAGAAGTACTCAGATCTTGTACTTGAGTAAATGAAGAAGTACTCAGATCTTGTACTTGAGTAAAAGTAGAAGTACCCAGATCTTGTAGTAAAACTAGAAGTACTCAGATATTGTGTTTGAGTAAATGTAGAAGTACTCAGATCTTGTAGTAAAAGTAGAAGTACTCAAATCTTGTACTTGAGTAAATGTAGAAGTACTCAGATCTTGTAGTAAATGTAGAAGTACTCAGATCTTGTACTTGAGTAAATGTAGAAGTACTCAGATCTTGTAGTAAACGTAGAAGTAGTCAGACCTTGTACTTGAGTAAAAGTAGAAGTACTCAGATCTTGTAGTAAAAGTAGAAGTACTCAGATATTGTACTTGAGTAAAAGTAGAAGTACTCAGATCTTGTAGTAAAAGTAGAAGTACTCAGATCTTGTAGTAAATGTAGAAGTACTCAGATCTTGTACTTGAGTAAATGTAGAAGTACTCAGATCTTGTAGTAAATGTAGAAGTACTCAGATCTTGTACTTGAGTAAATGTAGAAGTACTCAGATATTATACTTGAGTAAAAGTAGATGTACTCAGATATTTTAGTAAAAGTAGAAGTACTCAAATCTTGTACTTGATTAAAAGTAGAAGTACTCAGATCTTGTAGTAAAAGTAGAAGTACTCAGATCTTGTAGTACATTTAGAAGTACTCAGATCTTGTACTTGAGTAAATGAAGAAGTACTCAGATATTGTACTTGAGTAAATGTAGAAGTACTCAGATCTTGTACTTGAGTAAAAGTAGAAGTACCCAGATCTTGTAGTAAAACTAGAAGTACTCAGATATTGTGTTTGAGTAAAAGTAGAAGTACTCAGATCTTGTAGTAAAAGTAGAAGTTCTCAGATCTTTTAGTAAATGTAGAAGTACTCAGATCTTGTACTTGAGTAAATGAAGAAATACTCAGATATTGTACTTGAGTAAATGTAGAAGTACTCAGATCTTGTAGTAAATGTAGAAGTACTCAGATCTTGTACTTGAGTAAATGTAGAAGTACTCAGATCTTGTAGTAAAAGTAGAAGTACTCAGATATTGTACTTGAGTAAAAGTAAAAGTACTCAAATCTTGTAGTAAAAGTAGAAGTACTCAGATATTGTACTTGAGTAAAAGTAGAAGTACTCAGATCTTGTAGTAAAAGTAGAAGTACTCAGATCTTGTTGTAAAATTAGAAGTAATCAGATCTTGTAGTAAAAGTAAAAGTACTCAGATCTTGTAGTAAATGTAGAAGTACTCAGATCTTGTAGTAAATGTAGAAGTACTCAGATCTTGTACTTGAGTAAATGTAGAAGTACTCAGATCTTGTAGTAAAAGTAGAATTACTCAGATCTTGTAGTAAAAGTAGAAGTACTCAGATATTGTAGTAAATGTAGAAGTACTCAGATATTGTACTTGAGTAAATGAAGAAGTACTAAGATATTGTACTTGAGTAAATGTAGAAGTACTCAGATCTTGTACTTGAGTAAAAGTAGAAGTACTCAAATCTTGTACTTGAGTAAATGTAGAAGTACTCAGATCTTGTAGTAAATGTAGAAGTACTCAGATATTGTACTTGAGTAAATGTAGAAGTACTCAGATCTTGTAGTAAACGTAGAAGTATTCAGATATTGTACTTGAGTAAAAGTAGAAGTACTCGGATCTTGTAGTAAAAGTACTCAGATCTTGTTGTAAAATTAGAAGTACTCAGATCTTGTAGTAAAAGTAAAAGTACTCAGATCTTGTAGTAAATGTAGAAGTACTCAGATATTGTACTTGAGTAAATGTAGAAGTACTCAGATCTTGTAGTAAAAGTAGAAGTACTCAGATCTTGTAGTAAAAGTAGAAGTACTCAGATATTGTAGTAAATGTAGAAGTACTCAGATATTGTACTTGAGTAAATGAAGAAGTACTCAGATATTGTACGTGAGTAAATGTAGAATTACTCAGATCTTGTAGTAAAAGTAGAAGTACTCAAATCTTGTACTTGAGTAAATGTAGAAGTACTCAGATCTTGTAGTAAATGTAGAAGTACTCAGATCTTGTACTTGAGTAAATGTAGAAGTACTCAGATCTTGTAGTAAACGTAGAAGTATTCAGATCTTGTACTTGAGTAAAAGTAGAAGTACTCAGATCTTGTAGTAAAAGTAGAAGTACTCAGATATTGTACTTGAGTAAAAGTAGAAGTACTCAGATCTTGCAGTAAAAGTAGAAGTACTCAGATCTTGTAGTAAATGTAGAAGTACTCAGATCTTGTAATTGAGTAAATGAAGAAGTACTCAGATCTTGTACTTGAGTAAATGTAGAAGTACTCAGATCTTGTAATAAATGTAGAAGTACTCAGATATTGTACTTGAGTAAATGTAGAAGTACTCAGATATTATACTTGAGTAAAAGTAGATGTACTCAGATATTTTAGTAAAAGTAGAAGTACTCAAATCTTGTACTTGATTAAAAGTAGAAGTACTCAGATATTGTAGTAAAAGTAGAAGTACTCAGATCTTGTAGTACATGTAGAAGTACTCAGATCTTGTACTTGAGTAAATGAAGAAGTACTCAGATATTGTACTTGAGTAAATGTAGAAGTACTCAGATCTTGTAGTAAAAGTAGAAGTACTCAGATCTTGTACTTGAGTAAAAGTAGAAGTACTCAGATCTTGTAGTAAAAGTAGAAGTACTCAGATATTGTGTTTGAGTAAAAGTAGAAGTACTCAGATCTTGTAGTAAAAGTAGAAGTTCTCAGATCTTGTAGTAAATGTAGAAGTACTCAGATCTTGTACTTGAGTAAATGAAGAAGTACTCAGATCTTGAACTTGAGTAAATGTAGAAGTACTCAGATCTTGTAGTAAATATAGAAGTACTCAGATATTGTACTTGAGTAAAAGTAGGAGTACTCAGATCTTGTAGTAAAAGTAGAAGTACTCAGATCTTGTAGTAAATGTAGAAGTACTCAGATCTTGTACTTGAGTAAATGTAGAAGTACTCTGATCTTGTAGTAAGAGTAGAAGTACTCAGATCTTATACTTGGGTAAAAGTAGAAGTACTCAGATCTTGTAGTAAAAGTAGAAGTACTCAGATCTTGTAGTAAATGTAGAAGTACTCAGATCTTGAACTTGAGTAAATGAAGAAATACTCAGATCTTGTACTTGAGTAAATGTAGAAGTACTCAGATCTTGTAGTAAAAGTAGAAGTACTCAGATCTTGTACTTGAGTAAAAGTAGAAGTACTCAGATCTTGTAGTAAAAGTAGAAGTACTCAGATCTTGTAGTAAAATTAGAAGTAATAAGATCTTGTAGTAACAGTAGAAGTACTCAGATCTTGTAGTAAATGTAGAAGTACTCAGATCTTGTACTTGAGTAAATGTAGAAGTACTCAGATCTTGTAGTAAAAGTAGAAGTACTCAGATCTTGTAGTAGAAGTAGAAGTACTCAGATATTGTAGTAAATGTAGAAGTACTCAGATCTTGTACTTGAGTAAATGAAGAAGTACTCAGATCTTGTACTTGAGTAAATGTAGAAGTACTCAGATCTTGTAGTAAATGTAGAAGTACTCAGATCTTGTAATTTAGTAAATGAAGAAGTACTCAGATCTTGTACTTGAGTAAATGTAGAAGTACTCAGATCTTGTAGTAAATGTAGAAGTACTCAGATCTTTTAGTAAATGTAGAAGTACTCAGATATTGTACTTGAGTAAAAGTGGAAGTACTCGGATCTTGTAGTAAAATTAGAAGTACTCAGATCTTGTAGTAAATGTAAAAGTACTCAGATCTTGTACTTGAGTAAATGTAGAAGTACTCAGATCTTGTAGTAAAAGTAGAAGTTCTCAGATCTTGTAGTAAATGTAGAAGTACTCAGATCTTGTACTTGAGTAAATGAAGAAGTACTCAGATCTTGAACTTGAGTAAATGTAGAAGTACTCAGATCTTGTAGTAAATATAGAAGTACTCAGATATTGTACTTGAGTAAAAGTAGAAGTACTCAGATCTTGTAGTAAAAGTAGAAGTACTCAGATCTTGTAGTAAATGTAGAAGTACTCAGATCTTGTACTTGAGTAAATGTAGAAGTACTCTGATCTTGTAGTAAGAGTAGAAGTACTCAGATCGTATACTTGGGTAAAAGTAGAAGTACTCAGATCTTGTAGTAAAAGTAGAAGTACTCAGATCTTGTAGTAAATGTAGAAGTACTCAGATCTTGAACTTGAGTCAATGAAGAAATACTCAGATCTTGTACTTGAGTAAATGTAGAAGTATTCAGATCTTGTAGTAAAAGTAGAAGTACTCAGATCTTGTACTTGAGTAAAAGTAGAAGTCCTCAAATCTTGTAGTAAAAGTAGAAGTACTCAGATATTGTACTTGAGTAAAAGTAGAAGTACTCAGATCTTGTAGTAAAAGTAGAAGTACTCAGATCTTGTAGTAAAATTAGAAGTAATAAGATCTTGTAGTAACAGTAGAAGTACTCAGATCTTGTAGTAAATGTAGAAGTACTCAGATCTTGTACTTGAGTAAATGTAGAAGTACTCAGATCTTGTAGTAAAAGTAGAAGTACTCAGATCTTGTAGTAAAAGTAGAAGTACTCAGATCTTGAAGTAATAAGATCTTGTAGTAACAGTAGAAGTACTCAGATCTTGTAGTAAATGTAGAAGTACTCAGATCTTGTACTTGAGTAAATGTAGAAGTACTCAGATCTTGTAGTAAAAGTAGAAGTACTCAGATCTTGTAGTAGAAGTAGAAGTACTCAGATATTGTAGTAAATGTAGAAGTACTCAGATCTTGTACTTGAGTAAATGAAGAAGTACTCAGATCTTGTACTTGAGTAAATGTAGAAGTACTCAGATCTTGTAGTAAATGTAGAAGTACTCAGATCTTGTAATTTAGTAAATGAAGAAGTACTCAGATCTTGTACTTGAGTAAATGTAGAAGTACTCAGATCTTGTAGTAAATGTAGAAGTACTCAGATATTTTAGTAAATGTAGAAGTACTCAGATATTGTACTTGAGTAAAAGTGGAAGTACTCGGATCTTGTAGTAAAATTAGAAGTACTCAGATCTTGTAGTAAATGTAAAAGTACTCAGATCTTGTACTTGAGTAAATGTAGAAGTACTCAGATCTTGTAGTAAAAGTGGAAGTACTCAGATATTATACTTGAGTAAAAGTAGAAGTACTCAGATCTTGTAGTAAAAGTAGAAGTACTCAGATCTTGTAGTAAATGTAGAAGTACTCAGATCTTGGACTTGAGTAAATGTAGAAGTACTCAGATCTTGTATTAAAAGTAGAAGTACTCAGATATTATACTTGAGTAAAAGTAGAAGTACTCAGATCTTGTAGTAAAAGTAGAAGTACTCAGATCTTGTAGTAAATGTAGAAGCATTCAGATCTTGTACTTGAGTAAATGTAGAAGTACTCAGATCTTGTAGTAAAAGTAGAAGTACTCAGATCTTGTACTTGAGTAAAAGTAGAAGTACTCAGATCTTGTAGTAAATGTAGAAGTACTCAGATCTTTTACTTGAGTAAAAGTAGAAGTACTCAGATCTTGTAGTAAACGTAGAAGTACAAGATCTTGTACTTGAGTAAAAGTAGAAGTACTCAGATCTTGTAATAAAAGTAGAAGTACTCAGATCTTGTACTTGATTAAAAGTAGAAGTACTCAGATCTTGTAGTAAAAGTAGAAGTACTCAGATCTTGTAGTAAAAGTAGAAGTAATCAGATCTTGTAGTACATGTAGAAGTACTCAGATCTTGTACTTGAGTAAATGAAGAAGTACTCAGATATTGTACTTGAGTAAATGTAGAAGTAGTCAGATCTTGTTGTAAAAGTAGAAGTACTCAGATCTTGTACTTGAGTAAAAGTAGAAGTACTCAGATATTGTAGTAAAAGTAGAAGTACTCAGATATTATGTTTGAGTAAAAGTAGAAGTACTCAGATCTTGTAGTAAATGTAGAAGTACTCAGATATTGTACTTGAGTAAATGAAGAAGTACTCAGATCGTGTACTTGAGTAAATGTAGAAGTACTCAGATCTTGTAGTAAATGTAGAAGTACTCAGATAATGTACTTGAGTAAAAGTAGAAGTACTCAGATCTTGTAGTAAAAGTAGAAGTACTCAGATATTGTAGTAAATGTAGAAGTACTCAGATCTTGTACTTGAGTAAATGTAGAAGTACTCAGATCTTGTAGTAAATGTAGAAGTACTCAGATCTTGTACTTGAGTAAATGAAGAAATACTCAGATCTTGTACTTGAGTAAATGTAGAAGTACTCAGATCTTGTAGTAAATGTAGAAGTACTCAGATCTTGTACTTGAGTAAATGTAGAAGTACTCAGATCTTGTACTTGAGTAAAAGTAAAAGTACTCAAATCTTGTAGTAAAATAGAAGTACTCAGATATTGTACTTGAGTAAAAGTAGAAGTACTCAGATCTTGTAGTAAAAGTAGAAGTACTCAGATCTTGTACTTGAGTAAAAGTAAAAGTACTTAAATCTTGTAGTAAAATAGAAGTACTCAGATATTGTACTTGAGTAAAAGTAGAAGTACTCAGATCTTGTAGTAAAAGTAGAAGTACTCAGATCTTGTAGTAAAATTAGAAGTACTCAGATCTTGTAGTAAATGTAAAAGTACTCAGATCTTGTACTTGAGTAAAAGTAGAAGTACTCAGATCTTGTAGTAAAAGTAGAAGTACTCAGATCTTGTAGTAAATGTAGAAGTACTCAGATCTTGGACTTGAGTAAATGTAGAAGTACTCAGATCTTGTAGTAAAAGTAGAAGTACTCAGATATTATACTTGAGTAAAAGTAGAAGTACTCAGATCTTGTAGTAAAAGTAGAAGTACTCAGATCTTGTAGTAAATGTAGAAGCATTCAGATCTTGTACTTGAGTAAATGTAGAAGTACTCAGATCTTGTAGTAAAAGTAGAAGTACTCAGATCTTGTACTTGAGTAAAAGTAGAAGTACTCAGATCTTGTAGTAAATGTAGAAGTACTCAGATCTTTTACTTGAGTAAAAGTAGAAGTACTCAGATCTTGTAGTAAACGTAGAAGTACAAGATCTTGTACTTGAGTAAAAGTAGAAGTACTCAGATCTTGTAATAAAAGTAGAAGTACTCAGATCTTGTACTTGATTAAAAGTAGAAGTACTCAGATCTTGTAGTAAAAGTAGAAGTACTCAGATCTTGTAGTACATGTAGAAGTACTCAGATCTTGTACTTGAGTAAATGAAGAAGTACTCAGATATTGTACTTGAGTAAATGTAGAAGTAGTCAGATCTTGTTGTAAAAGTAGAAGTACTCAGATCTTGTACTTGAGTAAAAGTAGAAGTACTCAGATCTTGTAGTAAAAGTAGAAGTACTCAGATATTATGTTTGAGTAAAAGTAGAAGTACTCAGATCTTGTAGTAAATGTAGAAGTACTCAGATATTGTACTTGAGTAAATGAAGAAGTACTCAGATCGTGTACTTGAGTAAATGTAGAAGTACTCAGATCTTGTAGTAAATGTAGAAGTACTCAGATAATGTACTTGAGTAAAAGTAGAAGTACTCAGATCTTGTAGTAAAAGTAGAAGTACTCAGATATTGTAGTAAATGTAGAAGTACTCAGATCTTGTACTTGAGTAAATGTAGAAGTACTCAGATCTTGTAGTAAATGTAGAAGTACTCAGATCTTGTACTTGAGTAAATGAAGAAATACTCAGATCTTGTACTTGAGTAAATGTAGAAGTACTCAGATCTTGTAGTAAATGTAGAAGTACTCAGATCTTGTACTTGAGTAAATGTAGAAGTACTCAGATCTTGTACTTGAGTAAAAGTAAAAGTACTCAAATCTTGTAGTAAAATAGAAGTACTCAGATATTGTACTTGAGTAAAAGTAGAAGTACTCAGATCTTGTAGTAAAAGTAGAAGTACTCAGATCTTGTACTTGAGTAAAAGTAAAAGTACTCAAATCTTGTAGTAAAATAGAAGTACTCAGATATTGTACTTGAGTAAAAGTAGAAGTACTCAGATCTTGTAGTAAAAGTAGAAGTACTCAGATCTTGTAGTAAATGTAGAAGTACTCAGATCTTGTACTTGAGTAAATGTAGAAGTACTCAGATCTTGTACTTGAGTAAAAGTAAAAGTACTCAAATCTTGTAGTAAAAGTAGAAGTACTCAGATATTGTACTTGAGTAAAAGTAGAAGTACTCAGATCTTGTAGTAAAAGTAGAAGTACTCAGATCTTGTAGTAAAATTAGAAGTACTCAGATCTTGTAGTAAAATTAGAAGTACTCAGATCTTGTAGTAAAAGTAGAAGTACTCAGATCTTGTAGTAAATGTAGAAGTACTCAGATCTTGTACTTGAGTAAATGTAAAAGTACTAAGATCTTGTATTAAAAGTAGAAGTACTCAGATCTTGTTGAGTAAATGAAGAAGTACTCAGATCTTGTACTTGAGTAAATGTAGAAGTACTCAGATTTTGTTGTAAATGTAGAAGTACTCAGATTTTGTACTTGAGTAAATGTAGAAGTACTCAGATCTTGCAGTAAAAGTAGAAGTACTCAGATCTTGTACTTGAGTAAAAGTAGAAGTACTCAGATCTTGTAGTAAAAGTAGAAGTACTCAGATCTTGTAGTAAAAGTAGAAGTACTCAGATCTTGTAGTAAATGTAGAAGTACTCAGATCTTGTAGTAAAAGTAGAAGTACTCAGATATTGTACTTGAGTAAAAGTAGAAGTACTCAGATCTTGTAGTAAAAGTAGAAGTACTCAGATCTTGTAGTACATTTAGAAGTACTCAGATATTGTACTTGAGTAAATGAAGAAGTACTCAGATATTGTACTTGAGTAAATGTAGAAGTACTCAGATCTTGTAGTAAAAGTAGAAGTACTCAGATCTTGTACTTGTGTAAAAGTAGAAGTACTCAGATCTTGTAGTAAAAGTAGAAGTACTCAGATATTGTGTTTGAGTAAAAGTAGAAGTACTCAGATCTTGTAGTAAAAGTAGAAGTACTCAGATCTTGTAGTAAATGTAGAAGTACTCAGATCTTGTACTTGAGTAAATGAAGAAGTACTCAGATCTTGTACTTGAGTAAATGTAGAAGTACTCAGATATTGTAGTAAATGTAGAAGTACTCAGATATTGTACTTGAGTAAAAGTAGAAGTACTCAGATCTTGTAGTAAAAGTAGAAGTACTCAGATCTTGTAGTAAATGTAGAAGTACTCAGATATTGTACTTGAGTAAAAGTAGAAGTACTCAGATCTTGTAGTAAAAGTAGAAGTACTCAGATCTTGTAGTAAATGTAGAAGTACTCAGATCTTGTAGTACATGTAGAAGTACTCAGATCTTGTACTTGAGTAAATGAAGAAGTACTCAGATATTGTACTTGAGTAAATGTAGAAGTACTCAGATCTTGTAGTAAAATTAGAAGTACTCAGATCTTGTACTTGAGTAAAAGTAGAAGTACTCAGATCTTGTAGTAAATGTAGAAGTACTCAGATCTTGTACTTGAGTAAATGAAGAAGTACTCAGATATTGTACTTGAGTAAATGTAGAAGTACTCAGATCTTGTACTTGAGTAAAAGTAGAAGTACTCAGATCTTGTAGTAAAAGTAGAAGTACTCAGATATTATGTTTGAGTAAAAGTAGAAGTACTCAGATCTTGTACTTGAGTAAATGTAGAAGTACTCAGATCTTGTAGTAAATGTAGAAGTACTCAGATCTTGTACTTGAGTAAATGTAGAAGTACTCAGATCTTGTAGTAAAATTAGAAGTACTCAGATCTTGTAGTAAAAGTAGAAGTACTCAGATCTTGTAGTAAATGTAGAAGTACTCAGGTCTTGTACTTGAGTAAATGTAAAAGTACTAAGATCTTGTATTAAAAGTAGAAGTACTCAGATCTTGTTGAGTAAATGAAGAAGTACTCAGATCTTGTACTTGAGTAAATGTAGAAGTACTCAGATTTTGTTGTAAATGTAGAAGTACTCAGATTTTGTACTTGAGTAAATGTAGAAGTACTCAGATCTTGCAGTAAAAGTAGAAGTACTCAGATCTTGTACTTGAGTAAAAGTAGAAGTACTCAGATCTTGTAGTAAAAGTAGAAGTACTCAGATCTTGTAGTAAAAGTAGAAGTACTCAGATCTTGTAGTAAATGTAGAAGTACTCAGATCTTGTAGTAAAAGTAGAAGTACTCAGATATTGTACTTGAGTAAAAGTAGAAGTACTCAGATCTTGTAGTAAAAGTAGAAGTACTCAGATCTTGTACTGGATTAAAAGTAGAAGTACTCAGATCTTGTAGTAAAAGTAGAAGTACTCAGATCTTGTAGTACATTTAGAAGTACTCAGATATTGTACTTGAGTAAATGAAGAAGTACTCAGATATTGTACTTGAGTAAATGTAGAAGTACTCAGATCTTGTAGTAAAAGTAGAAGTACTCAGATCTTGTACTTGTGTAAAAGTAGAAGTACTCAGATCTTGTAGTAAAAGTAGAAGTACTCAGATATTGTGTTTGAGTAAAAGTAGAAGTACTCAGATCTTGTAGTAAAAGTAGAAGTACTCAGATCTTGTAGTAAAAGTAGAAGTACTCAGATATTATGTTTGAGTAAAAGTAGAAGTACTCAGATCTTGTAGTAAATGTAGAAGTACTCAGATATTGTACTTGAGTAAATGAAGAAGTACTCAGATCGTGTACTTGAGTAAATGTAGAAGTACTCAGATCTTGTAGTAAATGTAGAAGTACTCAGATAATGTACTTGAGTAAAAGTAGAAGTACTCAGATCTTGTAGTAAAAGTAGAAGTACTCAGATATTGTAGTAAATGTAGAAGTACTCAGATCTTGTACTTGAGTAAATGTAGAAGTACTCAGATCTTGTAGTAAATGTAGAAGTACTCAGATCTTGTACTTGAGTAAATGAAGAAATACTCAGATCTTGTACTTGAGTAAATGTAGAAGTACTCAGATCTTGTAGTAAATGTAGAAGTACTCAGATCTTGTACTTGAGTAAATGTAGAAGTACTCAGATCTTGTACTTGAGTAAAAGTAAAAGTACTCAAATCTTGTAGTAAAATAGAAGTACTCAGATATTGTACTTGAGTAAAAGTAGAAGTACTCAGATCTTGTAGTAAAAGTAGAAGTACTCAGATCTTGTACTTGAGTAAAAGTAAAAGTACTTAAATCTTGTAGTAAAATAGAAGTACTCAGATATTGTACTTGAGTAAAAGTAGAAGTACTCAGATCTTGTAGTAAAAGTAGAAGTACTCAGATCTTGTAGTAAAATTAGAAGTACTCAGATCTTGTAGTAAATGTAAAAGTACTCAGATCTTGTACTTGAGTAAATGTAGAAGTACTCAGATCTTGTAGTAAAAGTGGAAGTACTCAGATATTATACTTGAGTAAAAGTAGAAGTACTCAGATCTTGTAGTAAAAGTAGAAGTACTCAGATCTTGTAGTAAATGTAGAAGTACTCAGATCTTGGACTTGAGTAAATGTAGAAGTACTCAGATCTTGTAGTAAAAGTAGAAGTACTCAGATATTATACTTGAGTAAAAGTAGAAGTACTCAGATCTTGTAGTAAAAGTAGAAGTACTCAGATCTTGTAGTAAATGTAGAAGCATTCAGATATTGTACTTGAGTAAATGTAGAAGTACTCAGATCTTGTAGTAAAAGTAGAAGTACTCAGATCTTGTACTTGAGTAAAAGTAGAAGTACTCAGATCTTGTAGTAAATGTAGAAGTACTCAGATCTTTTACTTGAGTAAAAGTAGAAGTACTCAGATCTTGTAGTAAACGTAGAAGTACAAGATCGTGTACTTGAGTAAAAGTAGAAGTACTCAGATCTTGTAATAAAAGTAGAAGTACTCAGATCTTGTACTTGATTAAAAGTAGAAGTACTCAGATCTTGTAGTAAAAGTAGAAGTACTCAGATCTTGTAGTACATGTAGAAGTACTCAGATCTTGTACTTGAGTAAATGAAGAAGTACTCAGATATTGTACTTGAGTAAATGTAGAAGTAGTCAGATCTTGTTGTAAAAGTAGAAGTACTCAGATCTTGTACTTGAGTAAAAGTAGAAGTACTCAGATCTTGTAGTAAATGTAGAAGTACTCAGATCTTGTACTTGAGTAAATGAAGAAGTACTCAGATCTTGTACTTGAGTAAATGTAGAAGTACTCAGATCTTGTACTTGAGTAAAAGTAGAAGTACTCAGATCTTGTAATAAAAGTAGAAGTACTCAGATATTATGTTTGAGTAAAAGTAGAAGTACTCAGATCTTGTAGTAAAAGTAGAAGTACTCAGATCTTGTAGTAAATGTAGAAGTACTCAGATCTTGTACTTGAGTAAATGAAGAAGTACTCAGATCTTGTACTTGAGTAAATGTAGAAGTACTCAGATCTTGTAGTAAATGTAGAAGTACTCAGATCTTGTACTTGAGTAAATGTAGAAGTACTCAGATCTTGTAGTAAAAGTAGAAGTACTCAGATATTGTACTTGAGTAAAAGTAAAAGTACTCAAATCTTGTAGTAAAAGTAGAAGTACTCAGATATTGTACTTGAGTAAAAGTAGAAGTACTCAGATCTTGTAGTAAAAGTAGAAGTACTCAGATCTTGTTGTAAAATTAGAAGTACTCAGATCTTGTAGTAAAAGTAAAAGTACTCAGATCTTGTAGTAAATGTAGAAGTACTCAGATCTTGTACTTGAGTAAATGTAGAAGTACTCAGATCTTGTAGTAAAAGTAGAAGTACTCAGATCTTGTAGTAAAAGTAGAAGTACTCAGATATTGTAGTAAATGTAGAAGTACTCAGATATTGTACTTGAGTAAATGAAGAAGTACTCAGATATTTTACTTGAGTAAATGTAGAAGTACTCAGATCTTGTAGTAAAAGTAGAAGTACTCAAATCTTGTACTTGAGTAAATGTAGAAGTACTCAGATCTTGTAGTAAATGTAGAAGTACTCAGATCTTGTACTTGAGTAAATGTAGAAGTACTCAGATCTTGTAGTAAACGTAGAAGTAGTCAGACCTTGTACTTGAGTAAAAGTAGAAGCACTCAGATATTGTACTTGAGTAAAAGTAGAAGTACTCAGATCTTGTAGTAAAAGTAGAAGTACTCAGATCTTGTAGTAAATGTAGAAGTACTCAGATCTTGTAATTGAGTAAATGAAGAAGTACTCAGATCTTGTACTGGAGTAAATGTAGAAGTACTCAGATCGTGTAGTAAATGTAGAAGTACTCAGATCTTTTACTTGAGTAAATGTAGAAGTACTCAGATATTATACTTGAGTAAAAGTAGATGTACTCAGATATTTTAGTAAAAGTAGAAGTACTCAAATCTTGTACTTGATTAAAAGTAGAAGTACTCAGATCTTGTAGTAAAAGTAGAAGTACTCAGATCTTGTAGTACATTTAGAAGTACTCAGATCTTGTACTTGAGTAAATGAAGAAGTACTCAGATATTGTACTTGAGTAAATGTAGAAGTACTCAGATCTTGTACTTGAGTAAAAGTAGAAGTACCCAGATCTTGTAGTAAAACTAGAAGTACTCAGATATTGTGTTTGAGTAAAAGTAGAAGTACTCAGATCTTGTAGTAAAAGTAGAAGTTCTCAGATCTTGTAGTAAATGTAGAAGTACTCAGATCTTGTACTTGAGTAAATGAAGAAGTACTCAGATCTTGAACTTGAGTAAATGTAGAAGTACTCAGATCTTGTAGTAAATATAGAAGTACTCAGATATTGTACTTGAGTAAAAGTAGAAGTACTCAGATCTTGTAGTAAAAGTAGAAGTACTCAGATCTTGTAGTAAATGTAGAAGTACTCAGATCTTGTACTTGAGTAAATGTAGAAGTACTCTGATCTTGTAGTAAAAGTAGAAGTACTCAGATCTTATACTTGGGTAAAAGTAGAAGTACTCAGATCTTGTAGTAAAAGTAGAAGTACTCAGATCTTGTAGTAAATGTAGAAGTACTCAGATCTTGAACTTGAGTCAATGAAGAAATACTCAGATCTTGTACTTGAGTAAATGTAGAAGTACTCAGATCTTGTAGTAAAAGTAGAAGTACTCAGATCTTGTACTTGAGTAAAAGTAGAAGTCCTCAAATCTTGTAGTAAAAGTAGAAGTACTCAGATATTGTACTTGAGTAAATGAAGAAGTACTCAGATCTTGTACTTGAGTAAATGTAGAAGTACTCAGATCTTGTTGTAAATGTAGAAGTACTCAGATTTTGTAGTAAAAGTAGAAGTACTCAGATCTTGTACTTGAGTAAAAGTAGAAGTACTCAGATCTTGTAGTAAAAGTAGAAGTACTCAGATATTATGTTTGAGTAAAAGTAGAAGTACTCAGATCTTGTAGTAAAAGTAGAAGTACTCAGATCTTGTAGTAAATGTAGAAGTACTCAGATATTGTACTTGAGTAAATGAAGAAGTACTCAGATCTTGTACTTGAGTAAATGTAGAAGTACTCAGATCTTGTAGTAAATGTAGAAGTACTCAGATCTTGTACTTGAGTAAAAGTAGAAGTACTCAGATCTTGTAGTAAAGTAGAAGTACTCAGATATTGTAGTAAATGTAGAAGTACTCAGATCTTGTACTTGAGTAAATGTAGAAGTACTCAGATCTTGTAGTAAAAGTAGAAGTACTCAGATCTTGTAGTAAAAGTAGAAGTACTCAGATATTGTAGTAAATGTAGAAGTACTCAGATATTGTACTTGAGTAAATGAAGAAGTACTCAGATATTTTACTTGAGTAAATGTAGAAGTACTCAGATCTTGTAGTAAAAGTAGAAGTACTCAAATCTTGTACTTGAGTAAATGTAGAAGTACTCAGATCTTGTAGTAAATGTAGAAGTACTCAGATCTTGTACTTGAGTAAATGTAGAAGTACTCAGATCTTGTAGTAAACGTAGAAGTAGTCAGACCTTGTACTTGAGTAAAAGTAGAAGCACTCAGATATTATGTTTGAGTAAAAGTAGAAGTACTCAGATCTTGTAGTAAAAGTAGAAGTACTCAGATCTTGTAGTAAATGTAGAAGTACTCAGATATTGTACTTGAGTAAATGTAGAAGTACTCAGATCTTGTACTTGAGTAAAAGTAGAAGTACTCAGATCTTGTAGTAAAGTAGAAGTACTCAGATATTGTAGTAAATGTAGAAGTACTCAGATCTTGTACTTGAGTAAATGTAGAAGTACTCAGATCTTGTAGTAAAAGTAGAAGTACTCAGATCTTGTAGTAAATGTAGAAGTACTCAGATCTTGTACTTGAGTAAATGAAGAAATACTCAGATATTGTACTTGAGTAAATGAAGAAGTACTCAGATATTGTACTTGAGTAAAAGTAAAAGTACTCAAATCTTGTAGTAAAAGTAGAAGTACTCAGATATTGTACTTGAGTAAAAGTAGAAGTACTCAGATCTTGTAGTAAATGTAGAAGTACTCAGATCTTGTAATTGAGTAAATGAAGAAGTACTCAGATCTTGTACTGGAGTAAATGTAGAAGTACTCAGATCGTGTAGTAAATGAAGAAGTACTCAGATATTGTACTTGAGTAAATGTAGAAGTACTCAGATCTTGTACTTGAGTAAAAGTAGAAGTACCCAGATCTTGTAGTAAAACTAGAAGTACTCAGATATTGTGTTTGAGTAAAAGTAGAAGTACTCAGATCTTGTAGTAAAAGTAGAAGTTATCAGATCTTGTAGTAAATGTAGAAGTACTCAGATCTTGTACTTGAGTAAATGAAGAAGTACTCAGATCTTGAACTTGAGTAAATGTAGAAGTACTCAGATCTTGTAGTAAATATAGAAGTACTCAGATATTGTACTTGAGTAAAAGTAGAAGTACTCAGATCTTGTAGTAAAAGTAGAAGTACTCAGATCTTGTAGTAAATGTAGAAGTACTCAGATCTTGTACTTGAGTAAAAGTAGAAGTCCTCAAATCTTGTAGTAAAAGTAGAAGTACTCAGATATTGTACTTGAGTAAATGAAGAAGTACTCAGATCTTGTACTTGAGTAAATGTAGAAGTACTCAGATCTTGTTGTAAATGTAGAAGTACTCAGATTTTGTAGTAAAAGTAGAAGTACTCAGATCTTGTACTTGAGTAAAAGTAGAAGTACTCAGATCTTGTAGTAAAAGTAGAAGTACTCAGATATTATGTTTGAGTAAAAGTAGAAGTACTCAGATCTTGTAGTAAAAGTAGAAGTACTCAGATCTTGTAGTAAATGTAGAAGTACTCAGATATTGTACTTGAGTAAATGAAGAAGTACTCAGATCTTGTACTTGAGTAAATGTAGAAGTACTCAGATCTTGTAGTAAATGTAGAAGTACTCAGATCTTGTACTTGAGTAAAAGTAGAAGTACTCAGATCTTGTAGTAAAGTAGAAGTACTCAGATATTGTAGTAAATGTAGAAGTACTCAGATCTTGTACTTGAGTAAATGTAGAAGTACTCAGATCTTGTAGTAAAAGTAGAAGTACTCAGATCTTGTAGTAAATGTAGAAGTACTCAGATCTTGTACTTGAGTAAATGAAGAAATACTCAGATATTGTACTTGAGTAAATGAAGAAGTACTCAGATATTGTACTTGAGTAAAAGTAAAAGTACTCAAATCTTGTAGTAAAAGTAGAAGTACTCAGATATTGTACTTGAGTAAAAGTAGAAGTACTCAGATCTTGTAGTAAAAGTAGAAGTACTCAGATCTTGTTGTAAAATTAGAAGTAGCCTACTCAGATCTTGTAGTAAAAGTAAAAGTACTCAGATCTTGTAGTAAATGTAGAAGTACTCAGATCTTGTACTTGAGTAAATGTAGAAGTACTCAGATCTTGTAGTAAAAGTAGAAGTACTCAGATCTTGTAGTAAAAGTAGAAGTACTCAGATATTGTAGTAAATGTAGAAGTACTCAGATATTGTACTTGAGTAAATGTAGAAGTACTCAGATCTTGTAGTAAAAGTAGAAGTACTCAGATCTTGTAGTAAAAGTAGAAGTACTCAGATATTGTAGTAAATGTAGAAGTACTCAGATATTGTACTTGAGTAAATGAAGAAGTACTCAGATATTTTACTTGAGTAAATGTAGAAGTACTCAGATCTTGTAGTAAATGTAGAAGTACTCAGATATTGTACTTGAGTAAATGTAGAAGTACTCAGATCTTGTAGTAAACGTAGAAGTAGTCAGACCTTGTACTTGAGTAAAAGTAGAAGTACTCAGATCTTGTAGTAAAAGTAGAAGTACTCAGATATTGTACTTGAGTAAAAGTAGAAGTACTCAGATCTTGTAGTAAAAGTAGAAGTACTCAGATCTTGTAGTAAATGTAGAAGTACTCAGATCTTGTACTTGAGTAAATGTAGAAGTACTCAGATCTTGTAGTAAATGTAGAAGTACTCAGATCTTGTACTTGAGTAAATGTAGAAGTACTCAGATATTATACTTGAGTAAAAGTAGATGTACTCAGATATTTTAGTAAAAGTAGAAGTACTGAAATCTTGTACTTGATTAAAAGTAGAAGTACTCAGATCTTGTAGTAAAAGTAGAAGTACTCAGATCTTGTAGTACATTTAGAAGTACTCAGATCTTGTACTTGAGTAAATGAAGAAGTACTCAGATATTGTACTTGAGTAAATGTAGAAGTACTCAGATCTTGTACTTGAGTAAAAGTAGAAGTACCCAGATCTTGTAGTAAAACTAGAAGTACTCAGATATTGTGTTTGAGTAAAAGTAGAAGTACTCAGATCTTGTAGTAAAAGTAGAAGTTCTCAGATCTTTTAGTAAATGTAGAAGTACTCAGATCTTGTACTTGAGTAAATGAAGAAGTACTCAGATCTTGAACTTGAGTAAATGTAGAAGTACTCAGATCTTGTAGTAAATATAGAAGTACTCTGATATTGTACTTGAGTAAAAGTAGAAGTACTCAGATCTTGTAGTAAAAGTAGAAGTACTCAGATCTTGTAGTAAATGTAGAAGTACTCAGATCTTGAACTTGAGTCAATGAAGAAATACTCAGATCTTGTACTTGAGTAAATGTAGAAGTACTCAGATCTTGTAGTAAAAGTAGAAGTACTCAGATCTTGTACTTGAGTAAAAGTAGAAGTCCTCAAATCTTGTAGTAAAAGTAGAAGTACTCAGATATTGTACTTGAGTAAATGAAGAAGTACTCAGATCTTGTACTTGAGTAAATGTAGAAGTACTCAGATCTTGTTGTAAATGTAGAAGTACTCAGATTTTGTAGTAAAAGTAGAAGTACTCAGATCTTGTACTTGAGTAAAAGTAGAAGTACTCAGATCTTGTAGTAAAACTAGAAGTACTCAGATATTATGTTTGAGTAAAAGTAGAAGTACTCAGATCTTGTAGTAAAAGTAGAAGTACTCAGATCTTGTAGTAAATGTAGAAGTACTCAGATATTGTACTTGAGTAAATGAAGAAGTACTCAGATCTTGTACTTGAGTAAATGTAGAAGTACTCAGATCTTGTAGTAAATGTAGAAGTACTCAGATCTTGTACTTGAGTAAAAGTAGAAGTACTCAGATCTTGTAGTAAAAGTAGAAGTACTCAGATATTGTAGTAAATGTAGAAGTACTCAGATATTGTACTTGAGTAAACGTAGAAGTACTCAGATCTTGTAGTAAAAGTAGAAGTACTCAGATCTTGTAGTAAATGTAGAAGTACTCAGATCTTGTACTTGAGTAAATGAAGAAATACTCAGATATTGTACTTGAGTAAATGTAGAAGTACTCAGATCTTGTAGTAAATGTAGAAGTACTCAGATCTTGTACTTGAGTAAATGTAGAAGTACTCAGATATTGTAGTAAAAGTAGAAGTACTCAGATCTTGTTGTAAAATTAGAAGTACTCAGATCTTGTAGTAAAAGTAAAAGTACTCAGATCTTGTAGTAAATGTAGAAGTACTCAGATCTTGTACTTGAGTAAATGTAGAAGTACTCAGATCTTGTAGTAAAAGTAGAAGTACTCAGATCTTGTAGTAAAAGTAGAAGTACTCAGATATTGTAGTAAATGTAGAAGTACTCAGATATTGTACTTGAGTAAATGAAGAAGTACTCAGATATTTTACTTGAGTAAATGTAGAAGTACTCAGATCTTGTAGTAAAAGTAGAAGTACACAAATATTGTACTTGAGTAAATGTAGAAGTACTCAGATCTTGTAGTAAAAGTAGAAGTACTCAGATATTGTGTTTGAGTAAAAGTAGAAGTACTCAGATCTTGTAGTAAAAGTAGAAGTACTCAGATCTTGTAGTAAATGTAGAAGTACTCAGATCTTGTACTTGAGTAAATGAAGAAGTACTCAGATCTTGTACTTGAGTAAATGTAGAAGTACTCAGATCTTGTACTTGAGTAAAAGTAAAAGTACTCAAATCTTGTAGTAAAAGTAGAAGTACTCAGATATTGTACTTGAGTAAAACTAGAAGTACTCAGATCTTGTAGTAAAAGTAGAAGTACTCAGATCTTGTAGTAAAATTAGAAGTACTCAGATCTTGTAGTAAAAGTAGAAGTACTCAGATCTTGTAGTAAATGTAGAAGTACTCAGATCTTGTACTTGAGTAAATGTAAAAGTACTAAGATCTTGTATTAAAAGTAGAAGTACTCAGATCTTGTTGAGTAAATGAAGAAGTACTCAGATCTTGTACTTGAGTAAATGTAGAAGTACTCAGATCTTGTAGTAAAAGTAGAAGTACTCAGATCTTGTAGTAAAAGTAGAAGTACTCAGATCTTGTAGTAAAAGTAGAAGTACTCAGATCTTGTAGTACATTTAGAAGTACTCAGATATTGTACTTGAGTAAATGTAGAAGTACTCAGATCTTGTAGTAAAAGTAGAAGTACTCAGATCTTGTACTTGTGTAAAAGTAGAAGTACTCAGATCTTGTAGTAAAAGTAGAAGTACTCAGATATTGTGTTTGAGTAAAAGTAGAAGTACTCAGATCTTGTAGTAAAAGTAGAAGTACTCAGATCTTGTAGTAAATGTAGAAGTACTCAGATCTTGTACTTGAGTAAATGAAGAAGTACTCAGATCTTGTACTTGAGTAAATGTAGAAGTACTCAGATATTGTAGTAAATGTAGAAGTACTCAGATATTGTACTTGAGTAAAAGTAGAAGTACTCAGATCTTGTAGTAAAAGTAGAAGTACTCAGATCTTGTAGTAAATGTAGAAGTACTCAGATATTGTACTTGAGTAAAAGTAGAAGTACTCAGATCTTGTAGTAAAAGTAGAAGTACTCAGATCTTGTAGTAAATGTAGAAGTACTCAGATCTTGTAGTACATGTAGAAGTACTCAGATCTTGAACTTGAGTAAATGAAGAAGTACTCAGATATTGTACTTGAGTAAATGTAGAAGTACTCAGATCTTGTAGTAAAATTAGAAGTACTCAGATCTTGTACTTGAGTAAAAGTAGAAGTACTCAGATCTTGTAGTAAATGTAGAAGTACTCAGATCTTGTACTTGAGTAAATGAAGAAGTACTCAGATCTTGTACTTGAGTAAATGTAGAAGTACTCAGATCTTGTAGTAAATGAAGAAGTACTCAGATTTTGTAGTAAAAGTAGAAGTACTCAGATCTTGTACTTGAGTAAAAGTAGAAGTACTCAGATCTTGTAGTAAAAGTAGAAGTACTCAGATATTATGTTTGAGTAAAAGTAGAAGTACTCAGATCTTGTAGTAAAAGTAGAAGTACTCAGATCTTGTAGTAAATGTAGAAGTACTCAGATATTGTACTTGAGTAAATGAAGAAGTACTCAGATCTTGTACTTGAGTAAATGTAGAAGTACTCAGATCTTGTAGTAAATGTAGAAGTACTCAGATCTTGTACTTGAGTAAAACGTAGAAGTACTCAGATCTTGTAGTAAAAGTAGAAGTACTCAGATCTTATAGTAAATGTAGAAGTACTCAGATCTTGTACTTGAGTAAATGAAGAAATACTCAGATATTGTACTTGAGTAAATGTAGAAGTACTCAGATCTTGTAGTAAATGTAGAAGTACTCAGATCTTGTACTTGAGTAAATGTAGAAGTACTCAGATCTTGTAGTAAAAGTAGAAGTACTCAGATGTTGTACTTGAGTAAAAGTAAAAGTACTCAAATCTTGTAGTAAAAGTAGAAGTACTCAGATATTGTACTTGAGTAAAAGTAGAAGTACTCAGATCTTGTAGTAAAAGTAGAAGTACTCAGATCTTGTTGTAAAATTAGAAGTACTCAGATCTTGTAGTAAAAGTAAAAGTACTCAGATCTTGTAGTAAATGTAGAAGTACTCAGATCTTGTACTTGAGTAAATGTAGAAGTACTCAGATCTTGTAGTAAAAGTAGAAGTACTCAAATCTTGTACTTGAGTAAATGTAGAAGTACTCAGATCTTGTAGTAAATGTAGAAGTACTCAGATCTTGTACTTGAGTAAATGTAGAAGTACTCAGATCTTGTAGTAAACGTAGAAGTAGTCAGACCTTGTACTTGAGTAAAAGTAGAAGTACTCAGATCTTGTAGTAAAAGTAGAAGTACTCAGATATTGTACTTGAGTAAAAGTAGAAGTACTCAGATCTTGTAGTAAAAGTAGAAGTACTCAGATCTTGTAATTGAGTAAATGAAGAAGTACTCAGATATTGTACTGGAGTAAATGTAGAAGTACTCAGATCTTGTAGTACATTTAGAAGTACTCAGATATTGTACTTGAGTAAATGAAGAAGTACTCAGATATTGTACTTGAGTAAATGTAGAAGTACTCAGATCTTGTACTTGAGTAAAAGTAGAAGTACCCAGATCTTGTAGTAAAACTAGAAGTACTCAGATATTGTGTTTGAGTAAAAGTAGAAGTACTCAGATCTTGTAGTAAAAGTAGAAGTTCTCAGATCTTGTAGTAAATGTAGAAGTACTCAGATCTTGAACTTGAGTAAATGTAGAAGTACTCAGATCTTGTAGTAAATATAGAAGTACTCAGATATTGTACTTGAGTAAAAGTAGAAGTACTCAGATCTTGTAGTAAAAGTAGAAGTACTCAGATATTGTAGTAAATGTAGAAGTACTCAGATCTTGTACTTGAGTAAATGTAGAAGTACTCTGATCTTGTAGTAAAAGTAGAAGTACTCAGATCTTATACTTGGGTAAAAGTAGAAGTACTCAGATCTTGTAGTAAAAGTAGAAGTACTCAGATCTTGTAGTAAATGTAGAAGTACTCAGATCTTGAACTTGAGTCAATGAAGAAATACTCAGATCTTGTACTTGAGTATATGTAGAAGTACTCAGATCTTGTAGTAAAAGTAGAAGTACTCAGATCTTGTACTTGAGTAAAAGTAGAAGTCCTCAAATCTTGTAGTAAAAGTAGAAGTACTCAGATATTGTACTTGAGTAAATGAAGAAGTACTCAGATCTTGTAGTAAATGTAGAAGTACTCAGATTTTGTAGTAAAAGTAGAAGTACTCAGATCTTGTACTTGAGTAAAAGTAGAAGTACTCAGATCTTGTAGTAAAAGTAGAAGTACTCAGATATTATGTTTGAGTAAAAGTAGAAGTACTCAGATCTTGTAGTAAAAGTAGAAGTACTCAGATCTTGTAGTAAATGTAGAAGTACTCAGATATTGTACTTGAGTAAATGAAGAAGTACTCAGATCTTGTACTTGAGTAAATGTAGAAGTACTCAGATCTTGTAGTAAATGTAGAAGTACTCAGATCTTGTACTTGAGTAAACGTAGAAGTACTCAGATCTTGTAGTAAAAGTAGAAGTACTCAGATCTTATAGTAAATGTAGAAGTACTCAGATCTTGTACTTGAGTAAATGAAGAAATACTCAGATATTGTACTTGAGTAAATGTAGAAGTACTCAGATCTTGTAGTAAATGTAGAAGTACTCAGATCTTGTACTTGAGTAAATGTAGAAGTACTCAGATCTTGTAGTAAAAGTAGAAGTACTCAGATGTTGTACTTGAGTAAAAGTAAAAGTACTCAAATCTTGTAGTAAAAGTAGAAGTACTCAGATATTGTACTTGAGTAAAAGTAGAAGTACTCAGATCTTGTAGTAAAAGTAGAAGTACTCAGATCTTGTTGTAAAATTAGAAGTACTCAGATCTTGTAGTAAAAGTAAAAGTACTCAGATCTTGTAGTAAATGTAGAAGTACTCAGATCTTGTACTTGAGTAAATGTAGAAGTACTCAGATCTTGTAGTAAAAGTAGAAGTACTCAGATCTTGTAGTAAAATTAGAAGTACTCAGATATTGTAGTAAATGTAGAAGTACTCAGATATTGTACTTGAGTAAATGAAGAAGTACTCAGATATGTTACTTGAGTAAATGTAGAAGTACTCAGATCTTGTAGTAAAAGTAGAAGTACTCAAATCTTGTACTTGAGTAAATGTAGAAGTACTCAGATCTTGTAGTAAATGTAGAAGTACTCAGATCTTGTACTTGAGTAAATGTAGAAGTACTCAGATCTTGTAGTAAACGTAGAAGTAGTCAGACCTTGTACTTGAGTAAAAGTAGAAGTACTCAGATCTTGTAGTAAAAGTAGAAGTACTCAGATATTGTACTTGAGTAAAAGTAGAAGTACTCAGATCTTGTAGTAAAAGTAGAAGTACTCAGATCTTGTAATTGAGTAAATGAAGAAGTACTCAGATCTTGTACTGGAGTAAATGTAGAAGTACTCAGATCTTGTAGTAAATGTAGAAGTACTCAGATCTTGTACTTGAGTAAATGTAGAAGTACTCAGATATTATACTTGAGTAAAAGTAGATGTACTCAGATATTTTAGTAAAAGTAGAAGTACTCAAATATTGTACTTGATTAAAAGTAGAAGTACTCAGATCTTGTAGTAAAAGTAGAAGTACTCAGATCTTGTAGTACATTTAGAAGTACTCAGATCTTGTACTTGAGTAAATGAAGAAGTACTCAGATATTGTACTTGAGTAAATGTAGAAGTACTCAGATCTTGTACTTGAGTAAAAGTAGAAGTACCCAGATCTTGTAGTAAAACTAGAAGTACTCAGATATTGTGTTTGAGTAAAAGTAGAAGTACTCAGATCTTGTAGTAAAAGTAGAAGTTCTCAGATCTTGTAGTAAATGTAGAAGTACTCAGATCTTGTACTTGAGTAAATGAAGAAGTACTCAGATCTTGAACTTGAGTAAATGTAGAAGTACTCAGATCTTGTAGTAAATATAGAAGTACTCAGATATTGTACTTGAGTAAAAGTAGAAGTACTCAGATCTTGTAGTAAAAGTAGAAGTACTCAGATCTTGTAGTAAATGTAGAAGTACTCAGATCTTGTACTTGAGTAAATGTAGAAGTACTCTGATCTTGTAGTAAAAGTAGAAGTACTCAGATATTATACTTGGGTAAAAGTAGAAGTACTCAGATCTTGTAGTAAAAGTAGAAGTACTCAGATCTTGTAGTAAATGTAGAAGTACTCAGATCTTGAACTTGAGTCAATGAAGAAATACTCAGATCTTGTACTTGAGTATATGTAGAAGTACTCAGATCTTGTAGTAAAAGTAGAAGTACTCAGATCTTGTACTTGAGTAAAAGTAGAAGTCCTCAAATCTTGTAGTAAAAGTAGAAGTACTCAGATATTGTACTTGAGTAAATGAAGAAGTACTCAGATCTTGTACTTGAGTAAATGTAGAAGTACTCAGATCTTGTTGTAAATGTAGAAGTACTCAGATTTTGTAGTAAAAGTAGAAGTACTCAGATTTTGTACTTGAGTAAAAGTAGAAGTACTCAGATCTTGTAGTAAAAATAGAAGTACTCAGATATTATGTTTGAGTAAAAGTAGAAGTACTCAGATCTTGTAGTAAAAGTAGAAGTACTCAGATCTTGTAGTAAATGTAGAAGTACTCAGATATTGTACTTGAGTAAATGAAGAAGTACTCAGATCTTGTACTTGAGTAAATGTAGAAGTACTCAGATCTTGTAGTAAATGTAGAAGTACTCAGATCTTGTACTTGAGTAAAAGTAGAAGTACTCAGATCTTGTAGTAAAAGTAGAAGTACTCAGATATTGTAGTAAATGTAGAAGTACTCAGATCTTGTACTTGAGTAAACGTAGAAGTACTCAGATCTTGTAGTAAAAGTAGAAGTACTCAGATCTTGTAGTAAATGTAGAAGTACTCAGATCTTGTACTTGAGTAAATGAAGAAATACTCAGATATTGTACTTGAGTAAATGAAGAAGTACTCAGATATTGTACTTGAGTAAAAGTAAAAGTACTCAAATCTTGTAGTAAAAGTAGAAGTACTCAGATATTGTACTTGAGTAAAAGTAGAAGTACTCAGATCTTGTAGTAAAAGTAGAAGTACTCAGATCTTGTTGTAAAATTAGAAGTACTCAGATCTTGTACTTGAGTAAATGTAGAAGTACTCAGATCTTGTAGTAAAAGTAGAAGTACTCAGATCTTGTAGTAAAAGTAGAAGTACTCAGATATTGTAGTAAATGTAGAAGTACTCAGATATTGTACTTGAGTAAATGAAGAAGTACTCAGATATTTTACTTCAGTAAATGTAGAAGTACTCAGATCTTGTAGTAAACGTAGAAGTAGTCAGACCTTGTACTTGAGTAAAAGTAGAAGTACTCAGATCTTGTAGTAAAAGTAGAAGTACTCAGATATTGTACTTGAGTAAAAGTAGAAGTACTCAGATCTTGTAGTAAAAGTAGAAGTACTCAGATCTTGTAATTGAGTAAATGAAGAAGTACTCAGATCTTGTAGTAAAAGTAGAAGTACTCAGATATTGTGTTTGAGTAAAAGTAGAAGTACTCAGATCTTGTAGTAAAAGTAGAAGTTCTCAGATCTTGTAGTAAATGTAGAAGTACTCAGATCTTGTACTTGAGTAAATGAAGAAGTACTCAGATCTTGAACTTGAGTAAATGTAGAAGTACTCAGATCTTGTAGTAAATATAGAAGTACTCAGATATTGTACTTGAGTAAAAGTAGAAGTACTCAGATCTTGTAGTAAAAGTAGAAGTACTCAGATCTTGTAGTAAATGTAGAAGTACTCAGATCTTGTACTTGAGTAAATGTAGAAGTACTCTGATCTTGTAGTAAAAGTAGAAGTACTCAGATCTTATACTTGGGTAAAAGTAGAAGTACTCAGATCTTGTAGTAAAAGTAGAAGTACTCAGATCTTGTAGTAAATGTAGAAGTACTCAGATCTTGAACTTGAGTCAATGAAGAAATACTCAGATCTTGTACTTGAGTATATGTAGAAGTACTCAGATCTTGTAGTAAAAGTAGAAGTACTCAGATCTTGTACTTGAGTAAAAGTAGAAGTCCTCAAATCTTGTAGTAAAAGTAGAAGTACTCAGATCTTGTACTTGAGTAAATGTAGAAGTACTCAGATCTTGTTGTAAATGTAGAAGTACTCAGATTTTGTAGTAAAAGTAGAAGTACTCAGATTTTGTACTTGAGTAAAAGTAGAAGTACTCAGATCTTGTAGTAAAAATAGAAGTACTCAGATATTATGTTTGAGTAAAAGTAGAAGTACTCAGATCTTGTAGTAAAAGTAGAAGTACTCAGATCTTGTAGTAAATGTAGAAGTACTCAGATATTGTACTTGAGTAAATGAAGAAGTACTCAGATCTTGTACTTGAGTAAATGTAGAAGTACTCAGATCTTGTAGTAAATGTAGAAGTACTCAGATCTTGTACTTGAGTAAAAGTAGAAGTACTCAGATCTTGTAGTAAAAGTAGAAGTACTCAGATATTGTAGTAAATGTAGAAGTACTCAGATCTTGTACTTGAGTAAACGTAGAAGTACTCAGATCTTGTAGTAAAAGTAGAAGTACTCAGATCTTGTAGTAAATGTAGAAGTACTCAGATCTTGTACTTGAGTAAATGAAGAAATACTCAGATATTGTACTTGAGTAAATGAAGAAGTACTCAGATATTGTACTTGAGTAAAAGTAAAAGTACTCAAATCTTGTAGTAAAAGTAGAAGTACTCAGATATTGTACTTGAGTAAAAGTAGAAGTACTCAGATCTTGTAGTAAAAGTAGAAGTACTCAGATCTTGTTGTAAAATTAGAAGTACTCAGATCTTGTACTTGAGTAAATGTAGAAGTACTCAGATCTTGTAGTAAAAGTAGAAGTACTCAGATCTTGTAGTAAAAGTAGAAGTACTCAGATATTGTAGTAAATGTAGAAGTACTCAGATATTGTACTTGAGTAAATGAAGAAGTACTCAGATATTTTACTTCAGTAAATGTAGAAGTACTCAGATCTTGTAGTAAACGTAGAAGTAGTCAGACCTTGTACTTGAGTAAAAGTAGAAGTACTCAGATCTTGTAGTAAAAGTAGAAGTACTCAGATATTGTACTTGAGTAAAAGTAGAAGTACTCAGATCTTGTAGTAAAAGTAGAAGTACTCAGATCTTGTAATTGAGTAAATGAAGAAGTACTCAGATCTTGTAGTAAAAGTAGAAGTACTCAGATATTGTGTTTGAGTAAAAGTAGAAGTACTCAGATCTTGTAGTAAAAGTAGAAGTTCTCAGATCTTGTAGTAAATGTAGAAGTACTCAGATCTTGTACTTGAGTAAATGAAGAAGTACTCAGATCTTGAACTTGAGTAAATGTAGAAGTACTCAGATCTTGTAGTAAATATAGAAGTACTCAGATATTGTACTTGAGTAAAAGTAGAAGTACTCAGATCTTGTAGTAAAAGTAGAAGTACTCAGATCTTGTAGTAAATGTAGAAGTACTCAGATCTTGTACTTGAGTAAATGTAGAAGTACTCTGATCTTGTAGTAAAAGTAGAAGTACTCAGATCTTATACTTGGGTAAAAGTAGAAGTACTCAGATCTTGTAGTAAAAGTAGAAGTACTCAGATCTTGTAGTAAATGTAGAAGTACTCAGATCTTGAACTTGAGTCAATGAAGAAATACTCAGATCTTGTACTTGAGTATATGTAGAAGTACTCAGATCTTGTAGTAAAAGTAGAAGTACTCAGATCTTGTACTTGAGTAAAAGTAGAAGTCCTCAAATCTTGTAGTAAAAGTAGAAGTACTCAGATCTTGTACTTGAGTAAATGTAGAAGTACTCAGATCTTGTTGTAAATGTAGAAGTACTCAGATTTTGTAGTAAAAGTAGAAGTACTCAGATTTTGTACTTGAGTAAAAGTAGAAGTACTCAGATCTTGTAGTAAAAATAGAAGTACTCAGATATTATGTTTGAGTAAAAGTAGAAGTACTCAGATCTTGTAGTAAAAGTAGAAGTACTCAGATCTTGTAGTAAATGTAGAAGTACTCAGATATTGTACTTGAGTAAATGAAGAAGTACTCAGATCTTGTACTTGAGTAAATGTAGAAGTACTCAGATCTTGTAGTAAATGTAGAAGTACTCAGATCTTGTACTTGAGTAAAAGTAGAAGTACTCAGATCTTGTAGTAAAAGTAGAAGTACTCAGATATTGTAGTAAATGTAGAAGTACTCAGATCTTGTACTTGAGTAAACGTAGAAGTACTCAGATCTTGTAGTAAAAGTAGAAGTACTCAGATCTTGTAGTAAATGTAGAAGTACTCAGATCTTGTACTTGAGTAAATGAAGAAATACTCAGATATTGTACTTGAGTAAATGAAGAAGTACTCAGATATTGTACTTGAGTAAAAGTAAAAGTACTCAAATCTTGTAGTAAAAGTAGAAGTACTCAGATATTGTACTTGAGTAAAAGTAGAAGTACTCAGATCTTGTAGTAAAAGTAGAAGTACTCAGATCTTGTTGTAAAATTAGAAGTACTCAGATCTTGTACTTGAGTAAATGTAGAAGTACTCAGATCTTGTAGTAAAAGTAGAAGTACTCAGATCTTGTAGTAAAAGTAGAAGTACTCAGATATTGTAGTAAATGTAGAAGTACTCAGATATTGTACTTGAGTAAATGAAGAAGTACTCAGATATTTTACTTCAGTAAATGTAGAAGTACTCAGATCTTGTAGTAAACGTAGAAGTAGTCAGACCTTGTACTTGAGTAAAAGTAGAAGTACTCAGATCTTGTAGTAAAAGTAGAAGTACTCAGATATTGTACTTGAGTAAAAGTAGAAGTACTCAGATCTTGTAGTAAAAGTAGAAGTACTCAGATCTTGTAATTGAGTAAATGAAGAAGTACTCAGATCTTGTAGTAAAAGTAGAAGTACTCAGATATTGTGTTTGAGTAAAAGTAGAAGTACTCAGATCTTGTAGTAAAAGTAGAAGTTCTCAGATCTTGTAGTAAATGTAGAAGTACTCAGATCTTGTACTTGAGTAAATGAAGAAGTACTCAGATCTTGAACTTGAGTAAATGTAGAAGTACTCAGATCTTGTAGTAAATATAGAAGTACTCAGATATTGTACTTGAGTAAAAGTAGAAGTACTCAGATCTTGTAGTAAAAGTAGAAGTACTCAGATCTTGTAGTAAATGTAGAAGTACTCAGATCTTGTACTTGAGTAAATGTAGAAGTACTCTGATCTTGTAGTAAAAGTAGAAGTACTCAGATCTTATACTTGGGTAAAAGTAGAAGTACTCAGATCTTGTAGTAAAAGTAGAAGTACTCAGATCTTGTAGTAAATGTAGAAGTACTCAGATCTTGAACTTGAGTCAATGAAGAAATACTCAGATCTTGTACTTGAGTATATGTAGAAGTACTCAGATCTTGTAGTAAAAGTAGAAGTACTCAGATCTTGTACTTGAGTAAAAGTAGAAGTCCTCAAATCTTGTAGTAAAAGTAGAAGTACTCAGATCTTGTACTTGAGTAAATGTAGAAGTACTCAGATCTTGTTGTAAATGTAGAAGTACTCAGATTTTGTAGTAAAAGTAGAAGTACTCAGATTTTGTACTTGAGTAAAAGTAGAAGTACTCAGATCTTGTAGTAAAAATAGAAGTACTCAGATATTATGTTTGAGTAAAAGTAGAAGTACTCAGATCTTGTAGTAAAAGTAGAAGTACTCAGATCTTGTAGTAAATGTAGAAGTACTCAGATATTGTACTTGAGTAAATGAAGAAGTACTCAGATCTTGTACTTGAGTAAATGTAGAAGTACTCAGATCTTGTAGTAAATGTAGAAGTACTCAGATCTTGTACTTGAGTAAAAGTAGAAGTACTCAGATCTTGTAGTAAAAGTAGAAGTACTCAGATATTGTAGTAAATGTAGAAGTACTCAGATCTTGTACTTGAGTAAACGTAGAAGTACTCAGATCTTGTAGTAAAAGTAGAAGTACTCAGATCTTGTAGTAAATGTAGAAGTACTCAGATCTTGTACTTGAGTAAATGAAGAAATACTCAGATATTGTACTTGAGTAAATGAAGAAGTACTCAGATATTGTACTTGAGTAAAAGTAAAAGTACTCAAATCTTGTAGTAAAAGTAGAAGTACTCAGATATTGTACTTGAGTAAAAGTAGAAGTACTCAGATCTTGTAGTAAAAGTAGAAGTACTCAGATCTTGTTGTAAAATTAGAAGTACTCAGATCTTGTACTTGAGTAAATGTAGAAGTACTCAGATCTTGTAGTAAAAGTAGAAGTACTCAGATCTTGTAGTAAAAGTAGAAGTACTCAGATATTGTAGTAAATGTAGAAGTACTCAGATATTGTACTTGAGTAAATGAAGAAGTACTCAGATATTTTACTTCAGTAAATGTAGAAGTACTCAGATCTTGTAGTAAACGTAGAAGTAGTCAGACCTTGTACTTGAGTAAAAGTAGAAGTACTCAGATCTTGTAGTAAAAGTAGAAGTACTCAGATATTGTACTTGAGTAAAAGTAGAAGTACTCAGATCTTGTAGTAAAAGTAGAAGTACTCAGATCTTGTAATTGAGTAAATGAAGAAGTACTCAGATCTTGTACTGGAGTAAATGTAGAAGTACTCAGATCTTGTAGTAAATGTAGAAGTACTCAGATCTTGTACTTGAGTAAATGTAGAAGTACTCAGATATTATACTTGAGTAAAAGTAGATGTACTCAGATATTTTAGTAAAAGTAGAAGTACTCAAATCTTGTACTTGATTAAAAGTAGAAGTACTCAGATCTTGTAGTAAAAGTAGAAGTACTCAGATCTTGTAGTACATTTAGAAGTACTCAGATCTTGTACTTGAGTAAATGAAGAAGTACTCAGATATTGTACTTGAGTAAATGTAGAAGTACTCAGATCTTGTACTTGAGTAAAAGTAGAAGTACCCAGATCTTGTAGTAAAACTAGAAGTACTCAGATATTGTGTTTGAGTAAAAGTAGAAGTACTCAGATCTTGTAGTAAAAGTAGAAGTTCTCAGATCTTGTAGTAAATGTAGAAGTACTCAGATCTTGTACTTGAGTAAATGAAGAAGTACTCAGATCTTGAACTTGAGTAAATGTAGAAGTACTCAGATCTTGTAGTAAATATAGAAGTACTCAGATATTGTACTTGAGTAAAAGTAGAAGTACTCAGATCTTGTAGTAAATGTAGAAGTACTCAGATATTGTACTTGAGTAAATGTAGAAGTACTCTGATCTTGTAGTAAAAGTAGAAGTAATCAGATCTTATACTTGGGTAAAAGTAGAAGTACTCAGATCTTGTAGTAAAAGTAGAAGTACTCAGATCTTGTAGTAAATGTAGAAGTACTCAGATCTTGAACTTGAGTCAATGAAGAAATACTCAGATCTTGTACTTGAGTAAATGTAGAAGTACTCAGATCTTGTAGTAAAAGTAGAAGTACTCAGATCTTGTACTTGAGTAAAAGTAGAAGTCCTCAAATCTTGTAGTAAAAGTAGAAGTACTCAGATATTGTACTTGAGTAAAAGTAGAAGTACTCAGATCTTGTACTAAAAGTAGAAGTACTCAGATCTTGTAGTAAAATTAGAAGTAATAAGATCTTGTAGTAACAGTAGAAGTACTCAGATCTTGTAGTAAATGTAGAAGTACTCAGATCTTGTACTTGAGTAAATGTAGAAGTACTCAGATCTTGTAGTAAAAGTAGAAGTACTCAGATCTTGTAGTAGAAGTAGAAGTACTCAGATATTGTAGTAAATGTAGAAGTACTCAGATCTTGTACTTGAGTAAATGAAGAAGTACTCAGATCTTGTACTTGAGTAAATGTAGAAGTACTCAGATCTTGTAGTAAATGTAGAAGTACTCAGATCTTGTAATTTAGTAAATGAAGAAGTACTCAGATCTTGTACTTGAGTAAATGTAGAAGTACTCAGATCTTGTAGTAAATGTAGAAGTACTCAGATCTTTTAGTAAATGTAGAAGTACTCAGATATTGTACTTGAGTAAAAGTGGAAGTACTCGGATCTTGTAGTAAAATTAGAAGTACTCAGATCGTAGTAAATGTAAAAGTACTCAGATCTTGTACTTGAGTAAATGTAGAAGTACTCAGATCTTGTAGTAAAAGTGGAAGTACTCAGATATTATACTTGAGTAAAAGTAGAAGTACTCAGATCTTGTAGTAAAAGTAGAAGTACTCAGATATTGTAGTAAATGTAGAAGTACTCAGATCTTGGACTTGAGTAAATGTAGAAGTACACAGATCTTGTAGTAAAAGTAGAAGTACTCAGATATTATACTTGAGTAAAAGTAGAAGTACTCAGATCTTGTAGTAAAAGTAGAAGTACTCAGATCTTGTAGTAAATGTAGAAGCATTCAGATCTTGTACTTGAGTAAATGTAGAAGTACTCAGATCTTGTAGTAAAAGTAGAAGTACTCAGATCTTGTACTTGAGTAAAAGTAGAAGTACTCAGATCTTGTAGTAAATGTAGAAGTATTCAGATCTTTTACTTGAGTAAAAGTAGAAGTACTCAGATCTTGTAGTAAACGTAGAAGTACAAGATCTTCTACTTGAGTAAAAGTAGAAGTACTCAGATCTTGTAATAAAAGTAGAAGTACTCAGATCTTGTACTTGATTAAAAGTAGAAGTACTCAGATCTTGTAGTAAAAGTAGAAGTACTCAGATCTTGTAGTAAAAGTAGAAGTAATCAGATCTTGTAGTACATGAAGAAGTACTCAGATATTGTACTTGAGTAAATGTAGAAGTAGTCAGATCTTGTAGTAAAAGTAGAAGTACTCAGATCTTGTACTTGAGTAAAAGTAGAAGTACTCAGATCTTGTAGTAAAAGTAGAAGTACTCAGATATTATGTTTGAGTAAAAGTAGAAGTACTCAGATCTTGTAGTAAATGTAGAAGTACTCAGATATTGTACTTGAGTAAATGAAGAAGTACTCAGATCGTGTACACGAGTAAATGTAGAAGTACTCAGATCTTGTAGTAAATGTAGAAGTACTCAGATAATGTACTTGAGTAAAAGTAGAAGTACTCAGATCTTGTAGTAAAAGTAGAAGTACTCAGATATTGTAGTAAATGTAGAAGTACTCAGATCTTGTACTTGAGTAAATGTAGAAGTACTCAGATCTTGTAGTAAATGTAGAAGTACTCAGATCTTGTACTTGAGTAAATGAAGAAATACTCAGATCTTGTACTTGAGTAAATGTAGAAGTACTCAGATCTTGTACTTGAGTAAATGTAGAAGTACTCAGATCTTGTACTTGAGTAAAAGTAAAAGTACTCAAATCTTGTAGTAAAATAGAAGTACTCAGATATTGTACTTGAGTAAAAGTAGAAGTACTCAGATCTTGTAGTAAAAGTAGAAGTACTCAGATCTTGTAGTAAATGTAGAAGTACTCAGATCTTGTACTTGAGTAAATGTAGAAGTACTCAGATCTTGTACTTGAGTAAAAGTAAAAGTACTCAAATCTTGTAGTAAAAGTAGAAGTACTCAGATATTGTACTTGAGTAAAAGTAGAAGTACTCAGATCTTGTAGTAAAAGTAGAAGTACTCAGATCTTGTAGTAAAATTAGAAGTACTCAGATCTTGTAGTAAAAGTAGAAGTACTCAGATCTTGTAGTAAATGTAGAAGTACTCAGATCTTGTACTTGAGTAAATGTAAAAGTACTAAGATCTTGTATTAAAAGTAGAAGTACTCAGATCTTGTTGAGTAAATGAAGAAGTACTCAGATCTTGTACTTGAGTAAATGTAGAAGTACTCAGATTTTGTTGTAAATGTAGAAGTACTCAGATTTTGTACTTGAGTAAATGTAGAAGTACTCAGATCTTGCAGTAAAAGTAGAAGTACTCAGATCTTGTACTTGAGTAAAAGTAGAAGTACTCAGATCTTGTAGTAAAAGTAGAAGTACTCAGATCTTGTAGTAAAAGTAGAAGTACTCAGATATTGTACTTGAGTAAAAGTAGAAGTACTCAGATCTTGTAGTAAAAGTAGAAGTACTCAGATATTGTACTCGAGTAAAAGTAGAAGTACTCAGATCTTGTAGTAAAAGTAGAAGTACTCAGATCTTGTACTGGATTAAAAGTAGAAGTACTCAGATCTTGTAGTAAAAGTAGAAGTACTCAGATCTTGTAGTACATTTAGAAGTACTCAGATATTGTACTTGAGTAAATGAAGAAGTACTCAGATATTGTACTTGAGTAAATGTAGAAGTACTCAGATCTTGTAGTAAAAGTAGAAGTACTCAGATCTTGTACTTGTTTAAAAGTAGAAGTACTCAGATCTTGTAGTAAAAGTAGAAGTACTCAGATATTGTGTTTGAGTAAAAGTAGAAGTACTCAGATCTTGTAGTAAAAGTAGAAGTACTCAGATCTTGTAGTAAATGTAGAAGTACTCAGATCTTGTACTTGAGTAAATGAAGAAGTACTCAGATCTTGTACTTGAGTAAATGTAGAAGTACTCAGATATTGTAGTAAATGTAGAAGTACTCAGATATTGTACTTGAGTAAAAGTAGAAGTACTCAGATCTTGTAGTAAAAGTAGAAGTACTCAGATCTTGTAGTAAATGTAGAAGTACTCAGATATTGTACTTGAGTAAAAGTAGAAGTACTCAGATCTTGTAGTAAAATTAGAAGTACTCAGATCTTGTAGTAAATGTAGAAGTACTCAGATCTTGTAGTACATGTAGAAGTACTCAGATCTTGTACTTGAGTAAATGAAGAAGTACTCAGATATTGTACTTGAGTAAATGTAGAAGTACTCAGATCTTGTAGTAAAATTAGAAGTACTCAGATCTTGTACTTGAGTAAAAGTAGAAGTACTCAGATCTTGTAGTAAATGTAGAAGTACTCAGATCTTGTACTTGAGTAAATGAAGAAGTACTCAGATCTTGTACTTGAGTAAATGTAGAAGTACTCAGATCTTGTACTTGAGTAAAAGTAGAAGTACTCAGATCTTGTAGTAAAAGTAGAAGTACTCAGATATTATGTTTGAGTAAAAGTAGAAGTACTCAGATCTTGTAGTAAAAGTAGAAGTACTCAGATCTTGTAGTAAATGTAGAAGTACTCAGATCTTGTACTTGAGTAAATGAAGAAGTACTCAGATCTTGTACTTGAGTAAATGTAGAAGTACTCAGATCTTGTAGTAAATGTAGAAGTACTCAGATCTTGTACTTGAGTAAATGTAGAAGTACTCAGATCTTGTAGTAAAAGTAGAAGTACTCAGATATTGTACTTGAGTAAAAGTAAAAGTACTCAAATCTTGTAGTAAAAGTAGAAGTACTCAGATATTGTACTTGAGTAAAAGTAGAAGTACTCAGATCTTGTAGTAAAAGTAGAAGTACTCAGATCTTGTTGTAAAATTAGAAGTACTCAGATCTTGTAGTAAAAGTAAAAGTACTCAGATCTTGTAGTAAATGTAGAAGTACTCAGATCTTGTACTTGAGTAAATGTAGAAGTACTCAGATCTTGTAGTAAAAGTAGAAGTACTCAGATCTTGTAGTAAAAGTAGAAGTACTCAGATATTGTAGTAAATGTAGAAGTACTCAGATATTGTACTTGAGTAAATGAAGAAGTACTCAGATATGTTACTTGAGTAAATGTAGAAGTACTCAGATCTTGTAGTAAAAGTAGAAGTACTCAAATCTTGTACTTGAGTAAATGTAGAAGTACTCAGATCTTGTAGTAAATGTAGAAGTACTCAGATCTTGTACTTGAGTAAATGTAGAAGTACTCAGATCTTGTAGTAAACGTAGAAGTAGTCAGACCTTGTACTTGAGTAAAAGTAGAAGTACTCAGATCTTGTAGTAAAAGTAGAAGTACTCAGATATTGTACTTGAGTAAAAGTAGAAGTACTCAGATCTTGTAGTAAAAGTAGAAGTACTCAGATCTTGTAATTGAGTAAATGAAGAAGTACTCAGATCTTGTACTGGAGTAAATGTAGAAGTACTCAGATCGTGTAGTAAATGTAGAAGTACTCAGATCTTGTACTTGATTAAATGTAGAAGTACTCAGATATTATACTTGAGTAAAAGTAGATGTACTCAGATATTTTAGTAAAAGTAGAAGTACTCAAATCTTGTACTTGATTAAAAGTAGAAGTACTCAGATCTTGTAGTAAAAGTAGAAGTACTCAGATCTTGTAGTACATTTAGAAGTACTCAGATCTTGTACTTGAGTAAATGAAGAAGTACTCAGATATTGTACTTGAGTAAATGTAGAAGTACTCAGATCTTGTACTTGAGTAAAAGTAGAAGTACCCAGATCTTGTAGTAAAACTAGAAGTACTCAGATATTGTGTTTGAGTAAAAGTAGAAGTACTCAGATCTTGTAGTAAAAGTAGAAGTTCTCAGATCTTGTAGTAAATGTAGAAGTACTCAGATCTTGTACTTGAGTAAATGAAGAAGTACTCAGATCTTGAACTTGAGTAAATGTAGAAGTACTCAGATCTTGTAGTAAATATAGAAGTACTCAGATATTGTACTTGAGTAAAAGTAGAAGTACTCAGATCTTGTAGTAAAAGTAGAAGTACTCAGATCTTGTAGTAAATGTAGAAGTACTAAGATCTTGTACTTGAGTAAATGTAGAAGTACTCTGATCTTGTAGTAAAAGTAGAAGTACTCAGATCTTATACTTGGGTAAAAGTAGAAGTACTCAGATCTTGTAGTAAAAGTAGAAGTACTCAGATCTTGTAGTAAATGTAGAAGTACTCAGATCTTGAACTTGAGTCAATGAAGAAATACTCAGATCTTGTACTTGAGTAAATGTAGAAGTACTCAGATCTTGTAGTAAAAGTAGAAGTACTCAGATCTTGTACTTGAGTAAAAGTAGAAGTCCTCAAATCTTGTAGTAAAAGTAGAAGTACTCAGATATTGTACTTGAGTAAATGAAGAAGTACTCAGATCTTGTACTTGAGTAAATGTAGAAGTACTCAGATCTTGTTGTAAATGTAGAAGTACTCAGATTTTGTAGTAAAAGTAGAAGTACTCAGATCTTGTACTTGAGTAAAAGTAGAAGTACTCAGATCTTGTAGTAAAAGTAGAAGTACTCAGATATTATGTTTGAGTAAAAGTAGAAGTACTCAGATCTTGTAGTAAAAGTAGAAGTACTCAGATCTTGTAGTAAATGTAGAAGTACTCAGATATTGTACTTGAGTAAATGAAGAAGTACTCAGATCTTGTACTTGAGTAAATGTAGAAGTACTCAGATCTTGTAGTAAATGTAGAAGTACTCAGATCTTGTACTTGAGTAAATGTAGAAGTACTCAGATCTTGTAGTAAAGTAGAAGTACTCAGATATTGTAGTAAATGTAGAAGTACTCAGATCTTGTACTTGAGTAAATGTAGAAGTACTCAGATCTTGTAGTAAAAGTAGAAGTACTCAGATCTTGTAGTAAATGTAGAAGTACTCAGATCTTGTACTTGAGTAAATGAAGAAATACTCAGATATTGTACTTGAGTAAATGAAGAAGTACTCAGATATTGTACTTGAGTAAAAGTAAAAGTACTCAAATCTTGTAGTAAAAGTAGAAGTACTCAGATATTGTACTTGAGTAAAAGTAGAAGTACTCAGATCTTGTAGTAAAAGTAGAAGTACTCAGATCTTGTTGTAAAATTAGAAGTAGCCTACTCAGATCTTGTAGTAAAAGTAAAAGTACTCAGATCTTGTAGTAAATGTAGAAGTACTCAGATCTTGTACTTGAGTAAATGTAGAAGTACTCAGATCTTGTAGTAAAAGTAGAAGTACTCAGATCTTGTAGTAAAAGTAGAAGTACTCAGATATTGTAGTAAATGTAGAAGTACTCAGATATTGTACTTGAGTAAATGAAGAAGTACTCAGATATTTTACTTGAGTAAATGTAGAAGTACTCAGATCTTGTAGTAAAAGTAGAAGTACTCAAATCTTGTACTTGAGTAAATGTAGAAGTACTCAGATCTTGTAGTAAATGTAGAAGTACTCAGATCTTGTACTTGAGTAAATGTAGAAGTACTCAGATCTTGTAGTAAACGTATAAGTAGTCAGACCTTGTACTTGAGTAAAAGTAGAAGTACTCAGATCTTGTAGTAAAAGTAGAAGTACTCAGATATTGTACTTGAGTAAAAGTAGAAGTACTCAGATCTTGTAGTAAAAGTAGAAGTACTCAGATCTTGTAGTAAATGTAGAAGTACTCAGATCTTGTACTTGAGTAAATGTAGAAGTACTCAGATCTTGTAGTAAATGTAGAAGTACTCAGATCTTGTACTTGAGTAAATGTAGAAGTACTCAGATATTATACTTGAGTAAAAGTAGATGTACTCAGATATTTTAGTAAAAGTAGAAGTACTCAAATCTTGTACTTGATTAAAAGTAGAAGTACTCAGATCTTGTAGTAAAAGTAGAAGTACTCAGATCTTGTAGTACATTTAGAAGTACTCAGATCTTGTACTTGAGTAAATGAAGAAGTACTCAGATATTGTACTTGAGTAAATGTAGAAGTACTCAGATCTTGTACTTGAGTAAAAGTAGAAGTACCCAGATCTTGTAGTAAAACTAGAAGTACTCAGATATTGTGTTTGAGTAAATGTAGAAGTACTCAGATCTTGTAGTAAAAGTAGAAGTACTCAAATCTTGTACTTGAGTAAATGTAGAAGTACTCAGATCTTGTAGTAAATGTAGAAGTACTCAGATCTTGTACTTGAGTAAATGTAGAAGTACTCAGATCTTGTAGTAAACGTAGAAGTAGTCAGACCTTGTACTTGAGTAAAAGTAGAAGTACTCAGATCTTGTAGTAAAAGTAGAAGTACTCAGATATTGTACTTGAGTAAAAGTAGAAGTACTCAGATCTTGTAGTAAAAGTAGAAGTACTCAGATCTTGTAGTAAATGTAGAAGTACTCAGATCTTGTACTTGAGTAAATGTAGAAGTACTCAGATCTTGTAGTAAATGTAGAAGTACTCAGATCTTGTACTTGAGTAAATGTAGAAGTACTCAGATATTATACTTGAGTAAAAGTAGATGTACTCAGATATTTTAGTAAAAGTAGAAGTACTCAAATCTTGTACTTGATTAAAAGTAGAAGTACTCAGATCTTGTAGTAAAAGTAGAAGTACTCAGATATTGTAGTACATTTAGAAGTACTCAGATCTTGTACTTGAGTAAATGAAGAAGTACTCAGATATTGTACTTGAGTAAATGTAGAAGTACTCAGATCTTGTACTTGAGTAAAAGTAGAAGTACCCAGATCTTGTAGTAAAACTAGAAGTACTCAGATATTGTGTTTGAGTAAAAGTAGAAGTACTCAGATCTTGTAGTAAAAGTAGAAGTTCTCAGATCTTTTAGTAAATGTAGAAGTACTCAGATCTTGTACTTGAGTAAATGTAGAAGTACTCAGATCTTGTAGTAAATGTAGAAGTACTCAGATCTTGTACTTGAGTAAATGTAGAAGTACTCAGATCTTGTAGTAAAAGTAGAAGTACTCAGATATTGTACTTGAGTAAAAGTAAAAGTACTCAAATCTTGTAGTAAAAGTAGAAGTACTCAGATATTGTACTTGAGTAAAAGTAGAAGTACTCAGATCTTGTAGTAAAAGTAGAAGTACTCAGATCTTGTTGTAAAATTAGAAGTAATCAGATCTTGTAGTAAAAGTAAAAGTACTCAGATCTTGTAGTAAATGTAGAAGTACTCAGATCTTGTAGTAAATGTAGAAGTACTCAGATATTGTACTTGAGTAAATGTAGAAGTACTCAGATCTTGTAGTAAAAGTAGAAGTACTCAGATCTTGTAGTAAAAGTAGAAGTACTCAGATATTGTAGTAAATGTAGAAGTACTCAGATATTGTACTTGAGTAAATGAAGAAGTACTAAGATATTGTACTTGAGTAAATGTAGAAGTACTCAGATCTTGTACTTGAGTAAAAGTAGAAGTACTCAAATCTTGTACTTGAGTAAATGTAGAAGTACTCAGATCTTGTAGTAAATGTAGAAGTACTCAGATATTGTACTTGAGTAAATGTAGAAGTACTCAGATCTTGTAGTAAACGTAGAAGTATTCAGATCTTGTACTTGAGTAAAAGTAGAAGTACTCGGATCTTGTAGTAAAAGTACTCAGATCTTGTTGTAAAATTAGAAGTACTCAGATCTTGTAGTAAAAGTAAAAGTACTCAGATCTTGTAGTAAATGTAGAAGTACTCAGATATTGTACTTGAGTAAATGTAGAAGTACTCAGATCTTGTAGTAAAAGTAGAAGTACTCAGATCTTGTAGTAAAAGTAGAAGTACTCAGATATTGTAGTAAATGTAGAAGTACTCAGATCTTGTACTTGAGTAAATGTAGAATTACTCAGATCTTGTAGTAAAAGTAGAAGTACTCAAATCTTGTACTTGAGTAAATGTAGAAGTACTCAGATCTTGTAGTAAATGTAGAAGTACTCAGATCTTGTACTTGAGTAAATGTAGAAGTACTCAGATCTTGTAGTAAACGTAGAAGTATTCAGATCTTGTACTTGAGTAAAAGTAGAAGTACTCAGATCTTGTAGTAAAAGTAGAAGTACTCAGATATTGTACTTGAGTAAAAGTAGAAGTACTCAGATCTTGCAGTAAAAGTAGAAGTACTCAGATCTTGTAGTAAATGTAGAAGTACTCAGATATTGTAATTGAGTAAATGAAGAAGTACTCAGATCTTGTACTTGAGTAAATGTAGAAGTACTCAGATCTTGTAGTAAATGTAGAAGTACTCAGATATTGTACTTGAGTAAAAGTAGATGTACTCAGATATTTTAGTAAAAGTAGAAGTACTCAAATCTTGTACTTGATTAAAAGTAGAAGTACTCAGATATTGTAGTAAAATTAGAAGTACTCAGATCTTGTAGTACATGTAGAAGTACTCAGATCTTGTACTTGAGTAAATGAAGAAGTACTCAGATATTGTACTTGAGTAAATGTAGAAGTACTCAGATCTTGTAGTAAAAGTAGAAGTACTCAGATCTTGTACTTGAGTAAAAGTAGAAGTACTCAGATCTTGTAGTAAAAGTAGAAGTACTCAGATATTGTGTTTGAGTAAAAGTAGAAGTACTCAGATCTTGTAGTAAAAGTAGAAGTTCTCAGATCTTGTAGTAAATGTAGAAGTACTCAGATCTTGTACTTGAGTAAATGAAGAAGTACTCAGATCTTGAACTTGAGTAAATGTAGAAGTACTCAGATCTTGTAGTAAATATAGAAGTACTCAGATATTGTACTTGAGTAAAAGTAGAAGTACTCAGATCTTGTAGTAAAAGTAGAAGTACTCAGATCTTGTAGTAAATGTAGAAGTACTCAGATCTTGTACTTGAGTAAATGTAGAAGTACTCTGATCTTGTAGTAAGAGTAGAAGTACTCAGATCTTATACTTGGGTAAAAGTAGAAGTACTCAGATCTTGTAGTAGAAGTAGAAGTACTCAGATATTGTAGTAAATGTAGAAGTACTCAGATCTTGTACTTGAGTAAATGAAGAAGTACTCAGATCTTGTACTTGAGTAAATGTAGAAGTACTCAGATCTTGTAGTAAATGTAGAAGTACTCAGATCTTGTAATTTAGTAAATGAAGAAGTACTCAGATCTTGTACTTGAGTAAATGTAGAAGTACTCAGATCTTGTAGTAAATGTAGAAGTACTCAGATCTTTTAGTAAATGTAGAAGTACTCAGATATTGTACTTGAGTAAAAGTGGAAGTACTCGGATCTTGTAGTAAAATTAGAAGTACTCAGATCTTGTAGTAAATGTAAAAGTACTCAGATCTTGTACTTGAGTAAATGTAGAAGTACTCAGATCTTGTAGTAAAAGTAGAAGTTCTCAGATCTTGTAGTAAATGTAGAAGTACTCAGATCTTGTACTTGAGTAAATGAAGAAGTACTCAGATCTTGAACTTGAGTAAATGTAGAAGTACTCAGATCTTGTAGTAAATATAGAAGTACTCAGATATTGTACTTGAGTAAAAGTAGAAGTACTCAGATCTTGTAGTAAAAGTAGAAGTACTCAGATCTTGTAGTAAATGTAGAAGTACTCAGATCTTGTACTTGAGTAAATGTAGAAGTACTCTGATCTTGTAGTAAGAGTAGAAGTACTCAGATCTTATACTTGGGTAAAAGTAGAAGTACTCAGATCTTGTAGTAAAAGTAGAAGTACTCAGATCTTGTAGTAAATGTAGAAGTACTCAGATCTTGAACTTGAGTAAATGAAGAAATACTCAGATCTTGTACTTGAGTAAATGTAGAAGTACTCAGATCTTGTAGTAAAAGTAGAAGTACTCAGATCTTGTACTTGAGTAAAAGTAGAAGTCCTCAAATCTTGTAGTAAAAGTAGAAGTACTCAGATATTGTACTTGAGTAAAAGTAGAAGTACTCAGATCTTGTAGTAAAAGTAGAAGTACTCAGATCTTGTAGTAAAATTAGAAGTAATAAGATCTTGTAGTAACAGTAGAAGTACTCAGATCTTGTAGTAAATGTAGAAGTACTCAGATCTTGTACTTGAGTAAATGTAGAAGTACTCAGATCTTGTAGTAAAAGTAGAAGTACTCAGATCTTGTAGTAGAAGTAGAAGTACTCAGATATTGTAGTAAATGTAGAAGTACTCAGATCTTGTACTTGAGTAAATGTAGAAGTACTCAGATCTTGTAGTAAATGTAGAAGTACTCAGATCTTGTAATTTAGTAAATGAAGAAGTACTCAGATCTTGTACTTGAGTAAATGTAGAAGTACTCAGATCTTGTAGTAAATATAGAAGTACTCAGATCTTTTAGTAAATGTAGAAGTACTCAGATATTGTACTTGAGTAAAAGTGGAAGTACTCGGATCTTGTAGTAAATGTAGAAGTACTCAGATCTTTTAGTAAATGTAGAAGTACTCAGATCTTGTACTTGAGTAAAAGTAGAAGTACTCAGATCTTGTAGTAAAGTAGAAGTACTCAGATATTGTAGTAAATGTAGAAGTACTCAGATCTTGTACTTGAGTAAATGTAGAAGTACTCAGATCTTGTAGTAAAAGTAGAAGTACTCAGATCTTGTAGTAAAAGTAGAAGTACTCAGATATTGTAGTAAATGTAGAAGTACTCAGATATTGTACTTGAGTAAATGAAGAAGTACTCAGATATTTTACTTGAGTAAATGTAGAAGTACTCAGATCTTGTAGTAAAAGTAGAAGTACTCAAATCTTGTACTTGAGTAAATGTAGAAGTACTCAGATCTTGTAGTAAATGTAGAAGTACTCAGATCTTGTACTTGAGTAAATGTAGAAGTACTCAGATCTTGTAGTAAACGTATAAGTAGTCAGACCTTGTACTTGAGTAAAAGTAGAAGTACTCAGATCTTGTAGTAAAAGTAGAAGTACTCAGATATTGTACTTGAGTAAAAGTAGAAGTACTCAGATCTTGTAGTAAAAGTAGAAGTACTCAGATCTTGTAGTAAAAGTAGAAGTAATCAGATCTTGTAGTACATGTAGAAGTACTCAGATCTTGTACTTGAGTAAATGAAGAAGTACTCAGATATTGTACTTGAGTAAATGTAGAAGTAGTCAGATCTTGTAGTAAAAGTAGAAGTACTCAGATCTTGTACTTGAGTAAAAGTAGAAGTACTCAGATCTTGTAGTAAAAGTAGAAGTACTCAGATATTATGTTTGAGTAAAAGTAGAAGTACTCAGATCTTGTAGTAAATGTAGAAGTACTCAGATATTGTACTTGAGTAAATGAAGAAGTACTCAGATCGTGTACACGAGTAAATGTAGAAGTACTCAGATCTTGTAGTAAATGTAGAAGTACTCAGATAATGTACTTGAGTAAAAGTAGAAGTACTCAGATCTTGTAGTAAAAGTAGAAGTACTCAGATATTGTAGTAAATGTAGAAGTACTCAGATCTTGTACTTGAGTAAATGTAGAAGTACTCAGATCTTGTAGTAAATGTAGAAGTACTCAGATCTTGTAGTAAATGTAGAAGTACTCAGATCTTGTACTTGAGTAAATGAAGAAATACTCAGATCTTGTACTTGAGTAAATGTAGAAGTACTCAGATCTTGTACTTGAGTAAATGTAGAAGTACTCAGATCTTGTACTTGAGTAAAAGTAAAAGTACTCAAATCTTGTAGTAAAATAGAAGTACTCAGATATTGTACTTGAGTAAAAGTAGAAGTACTCAGATCTTGTAGTAAAAGTAGAAGTACTCAGATCTTGTAGTAAATGTAGAAGTACTCAGATCTTGTACTTGAGTAAATGTAGAAGTACTCAGATCTTGTACTTGAGTAAAAGTAAAAGTACTCAAATCTTGTAGTAAAAGTAGAAGTACTCAGATATTGTACTTGAGTAAAAGTAGAAGTACTCAGATCTTGTAGTAAAAGTAGAAGTACTCAGATCTTGTAGTAAAATTAGAAGTACTCAGATCTTGTAGTAAAAGTAGAAGTACTCAGATCTTGTAGTAAATGTAGAAGTACTCAGATCTTGTACTTGAGTAAATGTAAAAGTACTAAGATCTTGTATTAAAAGTAGAAGTACTCAGATCTTGTTGAGTAAATGAAGAAGTACTCAGATCTTGTACTTGAGTAAATGTAGAAGTACTCAGATTTTGTTGTAAATGTAGAAGTACTCAGATTTTGTACTTGAGTAAATGTAGAAGTACTCAGATCTTGCAGTAAAAGTAGAAGTACTCAGATCTTGTACTTGAGTAAAAGTAGAAGTACTCAGATCTTGTAGTAAAAGTAGAAGTACTCAGATCTTGTAGTAAAAGTAGAAGTACTCAGATATTGTACTTGAGTAAAAGTAGAAGTACTCAGATCTTGTAGTAAAAGTAGAAGTACTCAGATATTGTACTCGAGTAAAAGTAGAAGTACTCAGATCTTGTAGTAAAAGTAGAAGTACTCAGATCTTGTACTGGATTAAAAGTAGAAGTACTCAGATCTTGTAGTAAAAGTAGAAGTACTCAGATCTTGTAGTACATTTAGAAGTACTCAGATATTGTACTTGAGTAAATGAAGAAGTACTCAGATATTGTACTTGAGTAAATGTAGAAGTACTCAGATCTTGTAGTAAAAGTAGAAGTACTCAGATCTTGTACTTGTTTAAAAGTAGAAGTACTCAGATCTTGTAGTAAAAGTAGAAGTACTCAGATATTGTGTTTGAGTAAAAGTAGAAGTACTCAGATCTTGTAGTAAAAGTAGAAGTACTCAGATCTTGTAGTAAATGTAGAAGTACTCAGATCTTGTACTTGAGTAAATGAAGAAGTACTCAGATCTTGTACTTGAGTAAATGTAGAAGTACTCAGATATTGTAGTAAATGTAGAAGTACTCAGATATTGTACTTGAGTAAAAGTAGAAGTACTCAGATCTTGTAGTAAAAGTAGAAGTACTCAGATCTTGTAGTAAATGTAGAAGTACTCAGATATTGTACTTGAGTAAAAGTAGAAGTACTCAGATCTTGTAGTAAAATTAGAAGTACTCAGATCTTGTAGTAAATGTAGAAGTACTCAGATCTTGTAGTACATGTAGAAGTACTCAGATCTTGTACTTGAGTAAATGAAGAAGTACTCAGATATTGTACTTGAGTAAATGTAGAAGTACTCAGATCTTGTAGTAAAATTAGAAGTACTCAGATCTTGTACTTGAGTAAAAGTAGAAGTACTCAGATCTTGTAGTAAATGTAGAAGTACTCAGATCTTGTACTTGAGTAAATGAAGAAGTACTCAGATCTTGTACTTGAGTAAATGTAGAAGTACTCAGATCTTGTACTTGAGTAAAAGTAGAAGTACTCAGATCTTGTAGTAAAAGTAGAAGTACTCAGATATTATGTTTGAGTAAAAGTAGAAGTACTCAGATCTTGTAGTAAAAGTAGAAGTACTCAGATCTTGTAGTAAATGTAGAAGTACTCAGATCTTGTACTTGAGTAAATGAAGAAGTACTCAGATCTTGTACTTGAGTAAATGTAGAAGTACTCAGATCTTGTAGTAAATGTAGAAGTACTCAGATCTTGTACTTGAGTAAATGTAGAAGTACTCAGATCTTGTAGTAAAAGTAGAAGTACTCAGATATTGTACTTGAGTAAAAGTAAAAGTACTCAAATCTTGTAGTAAAAGTAGAAGTACTCAGATCTTGTAGTAAAAGTAGAAGTACTCAGATCTTGTTGTAAAATTAGAAGTACTCAGATCTTGTAGTAAAAGTAAAAGTACTCAGATCTTGTAGTAAATGTAGAAGTACTCAGATCTTGTACTTGAGTAAATGTAGAAGTACTCAGATCTTGTAGTAAAAGTAGAAGTACTCAGATCTTGTAGTAAAAGTAGAAGTACTCAGATATTGTAGTAAATGTAGAAGTACTCAGATATTGTACTTGAGTAAATGAAGAAGTACTCAGATATGTTACTTGAGTAAATGTAGAAGTACTCAGATCTTGTAGTAAAAGTAGAAGTACTCAAATCTTGTACTTGAGTAAATGTAGAAGTACTCAGATCTTGTAGTAAATGTAGAAGTACTCAGATCTTGTACTTGAGTAAATGTAGAAGTACTCAGATCTTGTAGTAAACGTAGAAGTAGTCAGACCTTGTACTTGAGTAAAAGTAGAAGTACTCAGATCTTGTAGTAAAAGTAGAAGTACTCAGATATTGTACTTGAGTAAAAGTAGAAGTACTCAGATCTTGTAGTAAAAGTAGAAGTACTCAGATCTTGTAATTGAGTAAATGAAGAAGTACTCAGATCTTGTACTGGAGTAAATGTAGAAGTACTCAGATCGTGTAGTAAATGTAGAAGTACTCAGATCTTGTACTTGATTAAATGTAGAAGTACTCAGATATTATACTTGAGTAAAAGTAGATGTACTCAGATATTTTAGTAAAAGTAGAAGTACTCAAATCTTGTACTTGATTAAAAGTAGAAGTACTCAGATCTTGTAGTAAAAGTAGAAGTACTCAGATCTTGTAGTACATTTAGAAGTACTCAGATCTTGTACTTGAGTAAATGAAGAAGTACTCAGATATTGTACTTGAGTAAATGTAGAAGTACTCAGATCTTGTACTTGAGTAAAAGTAGAAGTACCCAGATCTTGTAGTAAAACTAGAAGTACTCAGATATTGTGTTTGAGTAAAAGTAGAAGTACTCAGATCTTGTAGTAAAAGTAGAAGTTCTCAGATCTTGTAGTAAATGTAGAAGTACTCAGATCTTGTACTTGAGTAAATGAAGAAGTACTCAGATCTTGAACTTGAGTAAATGTAGAAGTACTCAGATCTTGTAGTAAATATAGAAGTACTCAGATATTGTACTTGAGTAAAAGTAGAAGTACTCAGATCTTGTAGTAAAAGTAGAAGTACTCAGATCTTGTAGTAAATGTAGAAGTACTAAGATCGTGTACTTGAGTAAATGTAGAAGTACTCTGATCTTGTAGTAAAAGTAGAAGTACTCAGATCTTATACTTGGGTAAAAGTAGAAGTACTCAGATCTTGTAGTAAAAGTAGAAGTACTCAGATCTTGTAGTAAATGTAGAAGTACTCAGATCTTGAACTTGAGTCAATGAAGAAATACTCAGATCTTGTACTTGAGTAAATGTAGAAGTACTCAGATCTTGTAGTAAAAGTAGAAGTACTCAGATCTTGTACTTGAGTAAAAGTAGAAGTCCTCAAATCTTGTAGTAAAAGTAGAAGTACTCAGATATTGTACTTGAGTAAATGAAGAAGTACTCAGATCTTGTACTTGAGTAAATGTAGAAGTACTCAGATCTTGTTGTAAATGTAGAAGTACTCAGATTTTGTAGTAAAAGTAGAAGTACTCAGATCTTGTACTTGAGTAAAAGTAGAAGTACTCAGATCTTGTAGTAAAAGTAGAAGTACTCAGATATTATGTTTGAGTAAAAGTAGAAGTACTCAGATCTTGTAGTAAAAGTAGAAGTACTCAGATCTTGTAGTAAATGTAGAAGTACTCAGATATTGTACTTGAGTAAATGAAGAAGTACTCAGATCTTGTACTTGAGTAAATGTAGAAGTACTCAGATCTTGTAGTAAATGTAGAAGTACTCAGATCTTGTACTTGAGTAAAAGTAGAAGTACTCAGATCTTGTAGTAAAGTAGAAGTACTCAGATATTGTAGTAAATGTAGAAGTACTCAGATCTTGTACTTGAGTAAATGTAGAAGTACTCAGATCTTGTAGTAAAAGTAGAAGTACTCAGATCTTGTAGTAAATGTAGAAGTACTCAGATCTTGTACTTGAGTAAATGAAGAAATACTCAGATATTGTACTTGAGTAAATGAAGAAGTACTCAGATATTGTACTTGAGTAAAAGTAAAAGTACTCAAATCTTGTAGTAAAAGTAGAAGTACTCAGATATTGTACTTGAGTAAAAGTAGAAGTACTCAGATCTTGTAGTAAAAGTAGAAGTACTCAGATCTTGTTGTAAAATTAGAAGTAGCCTACTCAGATCTTGTAGTAAAAGTAAAAGTACTCAGATCTTGTAGTAAATGTAGAAGTACTCAGATCTTGTACTTGAGTAAATGTAGAAGTACTCAGATCTTGTAGTAAAAGTAGAAGTACTCAGATCTTGTAGTAAAAGTAGAAGTACTCAGATATTGTAGTAAATGTAGAAGTACTCAGATATTGTACTTGAGTAAATGAAGAAGTACTCAGATATTTTACTTGAGTAAATGTAGAAGTACTCAGATCTTGTAGTAAAAGTAGAAGTACTCAAATCTTGTACTTGAGTAAATGTAGAAGTACTCAGATCTTGTAGTAAATGTAGAAGTACTCAGATCTTGTACTTGAGTAAATGTAGAAGTACTCAGATCTTGTAGTAAACGTATAAGTAGTCAGACCTTGTACTTGAGTAAAAGTAGAAGTACTCAGATCTTGTAGTAAAAGTAGAAGTACTCAGATATTGTACTTGAGTAAAAGTAGAAGTACTCAGATCTTGTAGTAAAAGTAGAAGTACTCAGATCTTGTAGTAAATGTAGAAGTACTCAGATCTTGTACTTGAGTAAATGTAGAAGTACTCAGATCTTGTAGTAAATGTAGAAGTACTCAGATCTTGTACTTGAGTAAATGTAGAAGTACTCAGATATTATAATTGAGTAAAAGTAGATGTACTCAGATATTTTAGTAAAAGTAGAAGTACTCAAATCTTGTACTTGATTAAAAGTAGAAGTACTCAGATCTTGTAGTAAAAGTAGAAGTACTCAGATCTTGTAGTACATTTAGAAGTACTCAGATCTTGTACTTGAGTAAATGAAGAAGTACTCAGATATTGTACTTGAGTAAATGTAGAAGTACTCAGATCTTGTACTTGAGTAAAAGTAGAAGTACCCAGATCTTGTAGTAAAACTAGAAGTACTCAGATATTGTGTTTGAGTAAATGTAGAAGTACTCAGATCTTGTAGTAAAAGTAGAAGTACTCAAATCTTGTACTTGAGTAAATGTAGAAGTACTCAGATCTTGTAGTAAATGTAGAAGTACTCAGATCTTGTACTTGAGTAAATGTAGAAGTACTCAGATCTTGTAGTAAACGTAGAAGTAGTCAGACCTTGTACTTGAGTAAAAGTAGAAGTACTCAGATCTTGTAGTAAAAGTAGAAGTACTCAGATATTGTACTTGAGTAAAAGTAGAAGTACTCAGATCTTGTAGTAAAAGTAGAAGTACTCAGATCTTGTAGTAAATGTAGAAGTACTCAGATCTTGTACTTGAGTAAATGTAGAAGTACTCAGATCTTGTAGTAAATGTAGAAGTACTCAGATCTTGTACTTGAGTAAATGTAGAAGTACTCAGATATTATACTTGAGTAAAAGTAGATGTACTCAGATATTTTAGTAAAAGTAGAAGTACTCAAATCTTGTACTTGATTAAAAGTAGAAGTACTCAGATCTTGTAGTAAAAGTAGAAGTACTCAGATATTGTAGTACATTTAGAAGTACTCAGATCTTGTACTTGAGTAAATGAAGAAGTACTCAGATATTGTACTTGAGTAAATGTAGAAGTACTCAGATCTTGTACTTGAGTAAAAGTAGAAGTACCCAGATCTTGTAGTAAAACTAGAAGTACTCAGATATTGTGTTTGAGTAAAAGTAGAAGTACTCAGATCTTGTAGTAAAAGTAGAAGTTCTCAGATCTTTTAGTAAATGTAGAAGTACTCAGATCTTGTACTTGAGTAAATGTAGAAGTACTCAGATCTTGTAGTAAATGTAGAAGTACTCAGATCTTGTACTTGAGTAAATGTAGAAGTACTCAGATCTTGTAGTAAAAGTAGAAGTACTCAGATATTGTACTTGAGTAAAAGTAAAAGTACTCAAATCTTGTAGTAAAAGTAGAAGTACTCAGATATTGTACTTGAGTAAAAGTAGAAGTACTCAGATCTTGTAGTAAAAGTAGAAGTACTCAGATCTTGTTGTAAAATTAGAAGTAATCAGATCTTGTAGTAAAAGTAAAAGTACTCAGATCTTGTAGTAAATGTAGAAGTACTCAGATCTTGTAGTAAATGTAGAAGTACTCAGATATTGTACTTGAGTAAATGTAGAAGTACTCAGATCTTGTAGTAAAAGTAGAAGTACTCAGATCTTGTAGTAAAAGTAGAAGTACTCAGATATTGTAGTAAATGTAGAAGTACTCAGATATTGTACTTGAGTAAATGAAGAAGTACTAAGATATTGTACTTGAGTAAATGTAGAAGTACTCAGATCTTGTACTTGAGTAAAAGTAGAAGTACTCAAATCTTGTACTTGAGTAAATGTAGAAGTACTCAGATCTTGTAGTAAATGTAGAAGTACTCAGATATTGTACTTGAGTAAATGTAGAAGTACTCAGATCTTGTAGTAAACGTAGAAGTATTCAGATCTTGTACTTGAGTAAAAGTAGAAGTACTCGGATCTTGTAGTAAAAGTACTCAGATCTTGTTGTAAAATTAGAAGTACTCAGATCTTGTAGTAAAAGTAAAAGTACTCAGATCTTGTAGTAAATGTAGAAGTACTCAGATATTGTACTTGAGTAAATGTAGAAGTACTCAGATATTGTAGTAAAAGTAGAAGTACTCAGATCTTGTAGTAAAAGTAGAAGTACTCAGATATTGTAGTAAATGTAGAAGTACTCAGATATTGTACTTGAGTAAATGAAGAAGTACTCAGATATTGTACTTGAGTAAATGTAGAATTACTCAGATCTTGTAGTAAAAGTAGAAGTACTCAAATCTTGTACTTGAGTAAATGTAGAAGTACTCAGATCTTGTAGTAAATGTAGAAGTACTCAGATCTTGTACTTGAGTAAATGTAGAAGTACTCAGATCTTGTAGTAAACGTAGAAGTATTCAGATCTTGTACTTGAGTAAAAGTAGAAGTACTCAGATCTTGTAGTAAAAGTAGAAGTACTCAGATATTGTACTTGAGTAAAAGTAGAAGTACTCAGATCTTGCAGTAAAAGTAGAAGTACTCAGATCTTGTAGTAAATGTAGAAGTACTCAGATATTGTAATTGAGTAAATGAAGAAGTACTCAGATCTTGTACTTGAGTAAATGTAGAAGTACTCAGATCTTGTAGTAAATGTAGAAGTACTCAGATATTGTACTTGAGTAAAAGTAGATGTACTCAGATATTTTAGTAAAAGTAGAAGTACTCAAATCTTGTACTTGATTAAAAGTAGAAGTACTCAGATATTGTAGTAAAAGTAGAAGTACTCAGATCTTGTAGTACATGTAGAAGTACTCAGATCTTGTACTTGAGTAAATGAAGAAGTACTCAGATATTGTACTTGAGTAAATGTAGAAGTACTCAGATCTTGTAGTAAAAGTAGAAGTACTCAGATCTTGTACTTGAGTAAAAGTAGAAGTACTCAGATCTTGTAGTAAAAGTAGAAGTACTCAGATATTGTGTTTGAGTAAAAGTAGAAGTACTCAGATCTTGTAGTAAAAGTAGAAGTTCTCAGATCTTGTAGTAAATGTAGAAGTACTCAGATCTTGTACTTGAGTAAATGAAGAAGTACTCAGATCTTGAACTTGAGTAAATGTAGAAGTACTCAGATCTTGTAGTAAATATAGAAGTACTCAGATATTGTACTTGAGTAAAAGTAGAAGTACTCAGATCTTGTAGTAAAAGTAGAAGTACTCAGATCTTGTAGTAAATGTAGAAGTACTCAGATCTTGTACTTGAGTAAATGTAGAAGTACTCTGATCTTGTAGTAAGAGTAGAAGTACTCAGATCTTATACTTGGGTAAAAGTAGAAGTACTCAGATCTTGTAGTAAAAGTAGAAGTACTCAGATCTTGTAGTAAATGTAGAAGTACTCAGATCTTGTAGTAAATGTAGAAGTACTCAGATCTTGTACTTGAGTAAATGTAGAAGTACTCAGATCTTGTAGTAAAAGTAGAAGTACTCAGATCTTGTAGTAGAAGTAGAAGTACTCAGATATTGTAGTAAATGTAGAAGTACTCAGATCTTGTACTTGAGTAAATGAAGAAGTACTCAGATCTTGTACTTGAGTAAATGTAGAAGTACTCAGATCTTGTAGTAAATGTAGAAGTACTCAGATCTTGTAATTTAGTAAATGAAGAAGTACTCAGATCTTGTACTTGAGTAAATGTAGAAGTACTCAGATCTTGTAGTAAATGTAGAAGTACTCAGATCTTTTAGTAAATGTAGAAGTACTCAGATATTGTACTTGAGTAAAAGTGGAAGTACTCGGATCTTGTAGTAAAATTAGAAGTACTCAGATCTTGTAGTAAATGTAAAAGTACTCAGATCTTGTACTTGAGTAAATGTAGAAGTACTCAGATCTTGTAGTAAAAGTAGAAGTTCTCAGATCTTGTAGTAAATGTAGAAGTACTCAGATCTTGTACTTGAGTAAATGAAGAAGTACTCAGATCTTGAACTTGAGTAAATGTAGAAGTACTCAGATCTTGTAGTAAATATAGAAGTACTCAGATATTGTACTTGAGTAAAAGTAGAAGTACTCAGATCTTGTAGTAAAAGTAGAAGTACTCAGATCTTGTAGTAAATGTAGAAGTACTCAGATCTTGTACTTGAGTAAATGTAGAAGTACTCTGATCTTGTAGTAAGAGTAGAAGTACTCAGATCTTATACTTGGGTAAAAGTAGAAGTACTCAGATCTTGTAGTAAAAGTAGAAGTACTCAGATCTTGTAGTAAATGTAGAAGTACTCAGATCTTGAACTTGAGTAAATGAAGAAATACTCAGATCTTGTACTTGAGTAAATGTAGAAGTACTCAGATCTTGTAGTAAAAGTAGAAGTACTCAGATCTTGTACTTGAGTAAAAGTAGAAGTCCTCAAATCTTGTAGTAAAAGTAGAAGTACTCAGATATTGTACTTGAGTAAAAGTAGAAGTACTCAGATCTTGTAGTAAAAGTAGAAGTACTCAGATCTTGTAGTAAAATTAGAAGTAATAAGATCTTGTAGTAACAGTAGAAGTACTCAGATCTTGTAGTAAATGTAGAAGTACTCAGATCTTGTACTTGAGTAAATGTAGAAGTACTCAGATCTTGTAGTAAAAGTAGAAGTACTCAGATCTTGTAGTAGAAGTAGAAGTACTCAGATATTGTAGTAAATGTAGAAGTACTCAGATCTTGTACTTGAGTAAATGTAGAAGTACTCAGATCTTGTAGTAAATGTAGAAGTACTCAGATCTTGTAATTTAGTAAATGAAGAAGTACTCAGATCTTGTACTTGAGTAAATGTAGAAGTACTCAGATCTTGTAGTAAATATAGAAGTACTCAGATCTTTTAGTAAATGTAGAAGTACTCAGATATTGTACTTGAGTAAAAGTGGAAGTACTCGGATCTTGTAGTAAAATTAGAAGTACTCAGATCTTGTAGTAAATGTAAAAGTACTCAGATCTTGTACTTGAGTAAATGTAGAAGTACTCAGATCTTGTAGTAAAAGTGGAAATACTCAGATATTATACTTGAGTAAAAGTAGAAGTACTCAGATCTTGTAGTAAAAGTAGAAGTACTCAGATCTTGTAGTAAATGTAGAAGTACTCAGATCTTGGACTTGAGTAAATGTAGAAGTACTCAGATCTTGTAGTAAAAGTAGAAGTACTCAGATATTATACTTGAGTAAAAGTAGAAGTACTCAGATCTTGTAGTAAAAGTAGAAGTACTCAGATCTTGTAGTAAATGTAGAAGCATTCAGATCTTGTACTTGAGTAAATGTAGAAGTACTCAGATCTTGTAGTAAAAGTAGAAGTACTCAGATCTTGTACTTGAGTAAAAGTAGAAGTACTCAGATCTTGTAGTAAATGTAGAAGTACTCAGATCTTTTACTTAAGTAGAAGTACTCAGATCTTGTAGTAAACGTAGAAGTACAAGATCTTGTACTTGAGTAAAAGTAGAAGTACTCAGATCTTGTAATAAAAGTAGAAGTACTCAGATCTTGTACTTGATTAAAAGTAGAAGTACTCAGATCTTGTAGTAAAAGTAGAAGTACTCAGATCTTGTAGTAAAAGTAGAAGTAATCAGATCTTGTAGTACATGTAGAAGTACTCAGATCTTGTACTTGAGTAAATGAAGAAGTACTCAGATATTGTACTTGAGTAAATGTAGAAGTAGTCAGATCTTGTTGTAAAAGTAGAAGTACTCAGATCTTGTACTTGAGTAAAAGTAGAAGTACTCAGATCTTGTAGTAAAAGTAGAAGTACTCAGATATTATGTTTGAGTAAAAGTAGAAGTACTCAGATCTTGTAGTAAATGTAGAAGTACTCAGATATTGTACTTGAGTAAATGAAGAAGTACTCAGATCGTGTACTTGAGTAAATGTAGAAGTACTCAGATCTTGTAGTAAATGTAGAAGTACTCAGATAATGTACTTGAGTAAAAGTAGAAGTACTCAGATCTTGTAGTAAAAGTAGAAGTACTCAGATATTGTAGTAAATGTAGAAGTACTCAGATCTTGTACTTGAGTAAATGTAGAAGTACTCAGATCTTGTAGTAAATGTAGAAGTACTCAGATCTTGTACTTGAGTAAATGAAGAAATACTCAGATCTTGTACTTGAGTAAATGTAGAAGTACTCAGATCTTGTAGTAAATGTAGAAGTACTCAGATCTTGTACTTGAGTAAATGTAGAAGTACTCAGATCTTGTACTTGAGTAAAAGTAAAAGTACTCAAATCTTGTAGTAAAATAGAAGTACTCAGATATTGTACTTGAGTAAAAGTAGAAGTACTCAGATCTTGTAGTAAAAGTAGAAGTACTCAGATCTTGTACTTGAGTAAAAGTAAAAGTACTCAAATCTTGTAGTAAAATAGAAGTACTCAGATATTGTACTTGAGTAAAAGTAGAAGTACTCAGATCTTGTAGTAAAAGTAGAAGTACTCAGATCTTGTAGTAAAATTAGAAGTACTCAGATCTTGTAGTAAATGTAAAAGTACTCAGATCTTGTACTTGAGTAAATGTAGAAGTACTCAGATCTTGTAGTAAAAGTGGAAGTACTCAGATATTATACTTGAGTAAAAGTAGAAGTACTCAGATCTTGTAGTAAAAGTAGAAGTACTCAGATCTTGTAGTAAATGTAGAAGTACTCAGATCTTGGACTTGAGTAAATGTAGAAGTACTCAGATCTTGTAGTAAAAGTAGAAGTACTCAGATATTATACTTGAGTAAAAGTAGAAGTACTCAGATCTTGTAGTAAAAGTAGAAGTACTCAGATCTTGTAGTAAATGTAGAAGCATTCAGATTTTGTACTTGAGTAAATGTAGAAGTACTCAGATCTTGTAGTAAAAGTAGAAGTACTCAGATCTTGTACTTGAGTAAAAGTAGAAGTACTCAGATCTTGTAGTAAATGTAGAAGTACTCAGATCTTTTACTTGAGTAAAAGTAGAAGTACTCAGATCTTGTAGTAAACGTAGAAGTACAAGATCTTGTACTTGAGTAAAAGTAGAAGTACTCAGATCTTGTAATAAAAGTAGAAGTACTCAGATCTTGTACTTGATTAAAAGTAGAAGTACTCAGATCTTGTAGTAAAAGTAGAAGTACTCAGATCTTGTAGTAAAAGTAGAAGTAATCAGATCTTGTAGTACATGTAGAAGTACTCAGATCTTGTACTTGAGTAAATGAAGAAGTACTCAGATATTGTACTTGAGTAAATGTAGAAGTAGTCAGATCTTGTTGTAAAAGTAGAAGTACTCAGATCTTGTACTTGAGTAAAAGTAGAAGTACTCAGATCTTGTAGTAAAAGTAGAAGTACTCAGATATTATGTTTGAGTAAAAGTAGAAGTACTCAGATCTTGTAGTAAATGTAGAAGTACTCAGATATTGTACTTGAGTAAATGAAGAAGTACTCAGATCGTGTACTTGAGTAAATGTAGAAGTACTCAGATCTTGTAGTAAATGTAGAAGTACTCAGATAATGTACTTGAGTAAAAGTAGAAGTACTCAGATCTTGTAGTAAAAGTAGAAGTACTCAGATATTGTAGTAAATGTAGAAGTACTCAGATCTTGTACTTGAGTAAATGTAGAAGTACTCAGATCTTGTAGTAAATGTAGAAGTACTCAGATCTTGTACTTGAGTAAATGAAGAAATACTCAGATCTTGTACTTGAGTAAATGTAGAAGTACTCAGATCTTGTAGTAAATGTAGAAGTACTAAGATCTTGTACTTGAGTAAATGTAGAAGTACTCAGATCTTGTACTTGAGTAAAAGTAAAAGTACTCAAATCTTGTAGTAAAATAGAAGTACTCAGATATTGTACTTGAGTAAAAGTAGAAGTACTCAGATCTTGTAGTAAAAGTAGAAGTACTCAGATCTTGTACTTGAGTAAAAGTAAAAGTACTCAAATCTTGTAGTAAAATAGAAGTACTCAGATATTGTACTTGAGTAAAAGTAGAAGTACTCAGATCTTGTAGTAAAAGTAGAAGTACTCAGATCTTGTAGTAAATGTAGAAGTACTCAGATCTTGTACTTGAGTAAATGTAGAAGTACTCAGATCTTGTACTTGAGTAAAAGTAAAAGTACTCAAATCTTGTAGTAAAAGTAGAAGTACTCAGATATTGTACTTGAGTAAAAGTAGAAGTACTCAGATCTTGTAGTAAAAGTAGAAGTACTCAGATCTTGTAGTAAAATTAGAAGTACTCAGATCTTGTAGTAAAATTAGAAGTACTCAGATCTTGTAGTAAAAGTAGAAGTACTCAGATCTTGTAGTAAATGTAGAAGTACTCAGATCTTGTACTTGAGTAAATGTAAAAGTACTAAGATCTTGTATTAAAAGTAGAAGTACTCAGATCTTGTTGAGTAAATGAAGAAGTACTCAGATCTTGTACTTGAGTAAATGTAGAAGTACTCAGATTTTGTTGTAAATGTAGAAGTACTCAGATTTTGTACTTGAGTAAATGTAGAAGTACTCAGATCTTGCAGTAAAAGTAGAAGTACTCAGATATTGTACTTGAGTAAAAGTAGAAGTACTCAGATCTTGTAGTAAAAGTAGAAGTACTCAGATCTTGTAGTAAAAGTAGAAGTACTCAGATCTTGTAGTAAATGTAGAAGTACTCAGATCTTGTAGTAAAAGTAGAAGTACTCAGATATTGTACTTGAGTAAAAGTAGAAGTACTCAGATCTTGTAGTAAAAGTAGAAGTACTCAGATCTTGTAGTACATTTAGAAGTACTCAGATATTGTACTTGAGTAAATGAAGAAGTACTCAGATATTGTACTTGAGTAAATGTAGAAGTACTCAGATCTTGTAGTAAAAGTAGAAGTACTCAGATCTTGTACTTGTGTAAAAGTAGAAGTACTCAGATCTTGTAGTAAAAGTAGAAGTACTCAGATATTGTGTTTGAGTAAAAGTAGAAGTACTCAGATCTTGTAGTAAAAGTAGAAGTACTCAGATCTTGTAGTAAATGTAGAAGTACTCAGATCTTGTACTTGAGTAAATGAAGAAGTACTCAGATCTTGTACTTGAGTAAATGTAGAAGTACTCAGATATTGTAGTAAATGTAGAAGTACTCAGATATTGTACTTGAGTAAAAGTAGAAGTACTCAGATCTTGTAGTAAAAGTAGAAGTACTCAGATCTTGTAGTAAATGTAGAAGTACTCAGATATTGTACTTGAGTAAAAGTAGAAGTACTCAGATCTTGTAGTAAAAGTAGAAGTACTCAGATCTTGTAGTAAATGTAGAAGTACTCAGATCTTGTAGTACATGTAGAAGTACTCAGATCTTGTACTTGAGTAAATGAAGAAGTACTCAGATATTGTACTTGAGTAAATGTAGAAGTACTCAGATCTTGTAGTAAAATTAGAAGTACTCAGATCTTGTACTTGAGTAAAAGTAGAAGTACTCAGATCTTGTAGTAAATGTAGAAGTACTCAGATCTTGTACTTGAGTAAATGAAGAAGTACTCAGATCTTGTACTTGAGTAAATGTAGAAGTACTCAGATCTTGTACTTGAGTAAAAGTAGAAGTACTCAGATCTTGTAGTAAAAGTAGAAGTACTCAGATATTATGTTTGAGTAAAAGTAGAAGTACTCAGATCTTGTACTTGAGTAAATGTAGAAGTACTCAGATCTTGTAGTAAATGTAGAAGTACTCAGATCTTGTACTTGAGTAAATGTAGAAGTACTCAGATCTTGTAGTAAAAGTAGAAGTACTCAGATATTGTAGTAAAAGTAGAAGTACTCAGATCTTGTAGTAAATGTAGAAGTACTCAGATCTTGTACTTGAGTAAATGTAAAAGTACTAAGATCTTGTATTAAAAGTAGAAGTACTCAGATTTTGTTGAGTAAATGAAGAAGTACTCAGATCTTGTACTTGAGTAAATGTAGAAGTACTCAGATTTTGTTGTAAATGTAGAAGTACTCAGATTTTGTACTTGAGTAAATGTAGAAGTACTCAGATCTTGCAGTAAAAGTAGAAGTACTCAGATCTTGTACTTGAGTAAAAGTAGAAGTACTCAGATCTTGTAGTAAAAGTAGAAGTACTCAGATCTTGTAGTAAAAGTAGAAGTACTCAGATCTTGTAGTAAATGTAGAAGTACTCAGATCTTGTAGTAAATGTAGAAGTACTCAGATCTTGTAGTAAAAGTAGAAGTACTCAGATCTTGTAGTAAAAGTAGAAGTACTCAGATTTTGTAGTACATTTAGAAGTACTCAGATATTGTACTTGAGTAAATGAAGAAGTTCTCAGATATTGTACTTGAGTAAATGTAGAAGTACTCAGATCTTGTAGTAAAAGTAGAAGTACTCAGATATTGTACTTGTGTAAAAGTAGAAGTACTCAGATCTTGTAGTAAAAGTAGAAGTACTCAGATATTGTGTTTGAGTAAAAGTAGAAGTACTCAGATCTTGTAGTAAAAGTAGAAGTACTCAGATCTTGTAGTAAATGTAGAAGTACTCAGATCTTGTACTTGAGTAAATGAAAAAGTACTCAGATCTTGTACTTGAGTAAATGTAGAAGTACTCAGATATTGTAGTAAATGTAGAAGTACTCAGATATTGTACTTGAGTAAAAGTAGAAGTACTCAGATCTTGTAGTAAAAGTAGAAGTACTCAGATCTTGTAGTAAATGTAGAAGTACTCAGATATTGTACTTGAGTAAAAGTAGAAGTACTCAGATCTTGTAGTAAAAGTAGAAGTACTCAGATCTTGTAGTAAATGTAGAAGTACTCAGATCTTGTAGTACATGTAGAAGTACTCAGATCTTGTACTTGAGTAAATGAAGAAGTACTCAGATATTGTACTTGAGTAAATGTAGAAGTACTCAGATCTTGTAGTAAAATTAGAAGTACTCAGATCTTGTACTTGAGTAAAAGTAGAAGTACTCAGATCTTGTAGTAAATGTAGAAGTACTCAGATCTTGTACTTGAGTAAATGAAGAAGTACTCAGATCTTGTACTTGAGTAAATGTAGAAGTACTCAGATCTTGTACTTGAGTAAAAGTAGAAGTACTCAGATCTTGTAGTAAAAGTAGAAGTACTCAGATATTATGTTTGAGTAAAAGTAGAAGTACTCAGATCTTGTAGTAAAAGTAGAAGTACTCAGATCTTGTAGTAAATGTAGAAGTACTCAGATCTTGTACTTGAGTAAATGAAGAAGTACTCAGATCTTGTACTTGAGTAAATGTAGAAGTACTCAGATCTTGTAGTAAATGTAGAAGTACTCAGATCTTGTACTTGAGTAAATGTAGAAGTACTCAGATCTTGTAGTAAAAGTAGAAGTACTCAGATATTGTACTTGAGTAAAAGTAAAAGTACTCAAATCTTGTAGTAAAAGTAGAAGTACTCAGATATTGTACTTGAGTAAAAGTAGAAGTACTCAGATCTTGTAGTAAAAGTAGAAGTACTCAGATCTTGTTGTAAAATTAGAAGTACTCAGATCTTGTAGTAAAAGTAAAAGTACTCAGATCTTGTAGTAAATGTAGAAGTACTCAGATCTTGTACTTGAGTAAATGTAGAAGTACTCAGATCTTGTAGTAAAAGTAGAAGTACTCAGATCTTGTAGTAAAAGTAGAAGTACTCAGATATTGTAGTAAATGTAGAAGTACTCAGATATTGTACTTGAGTAAATGAAGAAGTACTCAGATATTTTACTTGAGTAAATGTAGAAGTACTCAGATCTTGTAGTAAAAGTAGAAGTACTCAAATCTTGTACTTGAGTAAATGTAGAAGTACTCAGATCTTGTAGTAAATGTAGAAGTACTCAGATCTTGTACTTGAGTAAATGTAGAAGTACTCAGATCTTGTAGTAAACGTAGAAGTAGTCAGACCTTGTACTTGAGTAAAAGTAGAAGCACTCAGATATTGTACTTGAGTAAAAGTAGAAGTACTCAGATCTTGTAGTAAAAGTAGAAGTACTCAGATCTTGTAGTAAATGTAGAAGTACTCAGATCTTGTAATTGAGTAAATGAAGAAGTACTCAGATCTTGTACTGGAGTAAATGTAGAAGTACTCAGATCGTGTAGTAAATGTAGAAGTACTCAGATCTTGTACTTGAGTAAATGTAGAAGTACTCAGATATTATACTTGAGTAAAAGTAGATGTACTCAGATATTTTAGTAAAAGTAGAAGTACTCAAATCTTGTACTTGATTAAAAGTAGAAGTACTCAGATCTTGTAGTACATTTAGAAGTACTCAGATCTTGTACTTGAGTAAATGAAGAAGTACTCAGATATTGTACTTGAGTAAATGTAGAAGTACTCAGATCTTGTACTTGAGTAAAAGTAGAAGTACCCAGATCTTGTAGTAAAACTAGAAGTACTCAGATATTGTGTTTGAGTAAAAGTAGAAGTACTCAGATCTTATAGTAAAAGTAGAAGTTCTCAGATCTTGTAGTAAATGTAGAAGTACTCAGATCTTGTACTTGAGTAAATGAAGAAGTACTCAGATCTTGAACTTGAGTAAATGTAGAAGTACTCAGATCTTGTAGTAAATATAGAAGTACTCAGATATTGTACTTGAGTAAAAGTAGAAGTACTCAGATCTTGTAGTAAAAGTAGAAGTACTCAGATCTTGTAGTAAATGTAGAAGTACTCAGATCTTGTACTTGAGTAAATGTAGAAGTACTCTGATCTTGTAGTAAAAGTAGAAGTACTCAGATCTTATACTTGGGTAAAAGTAGAAGTACTCAGATCTTGTAGTAAAAGTAGAAGTACTCAGATCTTGTAGTAAATGTAGAAGTACTCAGATCTTGAACTTGAGTCAATGAAGAAATACTCAGATCTTGTACTTGAGTAAATGTAGAAGTACTCAGATCTTGTAGTAAAAGTAGAAGTACTCAGATCTTGTACTTGAGTAAAAGTAGAAGTCCTCAAATCTTGTAGTAAAAGTAGAAGTACTCAGATATTGTACTTGAGTAAATGAAGAAGTACTCAGATCTTGTACTTGAGTAAATGTAGAAGTACTCAGATCTTGTTGTAAATGTAGAAGTACTCAGATTTTGTAGTAAAAGTAGAAGTACTCAGATCTTGTACTTGAGTAAAAGTAGAAGTACTCAGATCTTGTAGTAAAAGTAGAAGTACTCAGATCTTGTACTTGAGTAAAAGTAGAAGTACTCAGATCTTGTAGTAAAGTAGAAGTACTCAGATATTGTAGTAAATGTAGAAGTACTCAGATCTTGTACTTGAGTAAAATTAGAAGTACTCAGATCTTGTAGTAAAAGTAAAAGTACTCAGATCTTGTAGTAAATGTAGAAGTACTCAGATCTTGTACTTGAGTAAATGTAGAAGTACTCAGATCTTGTAGTAAAAGTAGAAGTACTCAGATCTTGTAGTAAAAGTAGAAGTACTCAGATATTGTAGTAAATGTAGAAGTACTCAGATATTGTACTTGAGTAAATGAAGAAGTACTCAGATATTTTACTTGAGTAAATGTAGAAGTACTCAGATCTTGTAGTAAAAGTAGAAGTACTCAAATCTTGTACTTGAGTAAATGTAGAAGTACTCAGATCTTGTAGTAAATGTAGAAGTACTCAGATCTTGTACTTGAGTAAATGTAGAAGTACTCAGATCTTGTAGTAAACGTAGAAGTAGTCAGACCTTGTACTTGAGTAAAAGTAGAAGCACTCAGATATTGTACTTGAGTAAAAGTAGAAGTACTCAGATCTTGTAGTAAAAGTAGAAGTACTCAGATCTTGTAGTAAATGTAGAAGTACTCAGATCTTGTAATTGAGTAAATGAAGAAGTACTCAGATCTTGTACTGGAGTAAATGTAGAAGTACTCAGATCGTGTAGTAAATGAAGAAGTACTCAGATATTGTACTTGAGTAAATGTAGAAGTACTCAGATCTTGTACTTGAGTAAAAGTAGAAGTACCCAGATCTTGTAGTAAAACTAGAAGTACTCAGATATTGTGTTTGAGTAAAAGTAGAAGTACTCAGATCTTGTAGTAAAAGTAGAAGTTCTCAGATCTTGTAGTAAATGTAGAAGTACTCAGATCTTGTACTTGAGTAAATGAAGAAGTACTCAGATCTTGAACTTGAGTAAATGTAGAAGTACTCAGATCTTGTAGTAAATATAGAAGTACTCAGATATTGTACTTGAGTAAAAGTAGAAGTACTCAGATCTTGTAGTAAAAGTAGAAGTACTCAGATCTTGTAGTAAATGTAGAAGTACTCAGATCTTGTACTTGAGTAAATGTAGAAGTACTCTGATCTTGTAGTAAAAGTAGAAGTACTCAGATCTTATACTTGGGTAAAAGTAGAAGTACTCAGATCTTGTAGTAAAAGTAGAAGTACTCAGATCTTGTAGTAAATGTAGAAGTACTCAGATCTTGAACTTGAGTCAATGAAGAAATACTCAGATCTTGTACTTGAGTAAATGTAGAAGTACTCAGATCTTGTAGTAAAAGTAGAAGTACTCAGATCTTGTACTTGAGTAAAAGTAGAAGTCCTCAAATCTTGTAGTAAAAGTAGAAGTACTCAGATATTGTACTTGAGTAAATGAAGAAGTACTCAGATCTTGTACTTGAGTAAATGTAGAAGTACTCAGATCTTGTTGTAAATGTAGAAGTACTCAGATTTTGTAGTAAAAGTAGAAGTACTCAGATCTTGTACTTGAGTAAAAGTAGAAGTACTCAGATCTTGTAGTAAAAGTAGAAGTACTCAGATATTATGTTTGAGTAAAAGTAGAAGTACTCAGATCTTGTAGTAAATGTAGAAGTACTCAGATATTGTACTTGAGTAAATGAAGAAGTACTCAGATCTGTACTTGAGTAAATGTAGAAGTACTCAGATCTTGTAGTAAATGTAGAAGTACTCAGATCTTGTACTTGAGTAAAAGTAGAAGTACTCAGATCTTGTAGTAAAGTAGAAGTACTCAGATATTGTAGTAAATGTAGAAGTACTCAGATCTTGTACTTGAGTAAATGTAGAAGTACTCAGATCTTGTAGTAAAAGTAGAAGTACTCAGATCTTGTAGTAAATGTAGAAGTACTCAGATCTTGTACTTGAGTAAATGAAGAAATACTCAGATATTGTACTTGAGTAAATGAAGAAGTACTCAGATATTGTACTTGAGTAAAAGTAAAAGTACTCAAATCTTGTAGTAAAAGTAGAAGTACTCAGATATTGTACTTGAGTAAAAGTAGAAGTACTCAGATCTTGTAGTAAAAGTAGAAGTACTCAGATCTTGTTGTAAAATTAGAAGTAGCCTACTCAGATCTTGTAGTAAAAGTAAAAGTACTCAGATCTTGTAGTAAATGTAGAAGTACTCAGATCTTGTACTTGAGTAAATGTAGAAGTACTCAGATCTTGTAGTAAAAGTAGAAGTACTCAGATCTTGTAGTAAAAGTAGAAGAACTCAGATATTGTAGTAAATGTAGAAGTACTCAGATATTGTACTTGAGTAAATGAAGAAGTACTCAGATATTTTACTTGAGTAAATGTAGAAGTACTCAGATCTTGTAGTAAAAGTAGAAGTACTCAAATCTTGTACTTGAGTAAATGTAGAAGTACTCAGATCTTGTAGTAAATGTAGAAGTACTCAGATATTGTACTTGAGTAAATGTAGAAGTACTCAGATCTTGTAGTAAACGTAGAAGTAGTCAGACCTTGTACTTGAGTAAAAGTAGAAGTACTCAGATCTTGTAGTAAAAGTAGAAGTACTCAGATATTGTACTTGAGTAAAAGTAGAAGTACTCAGATCTTGTAGTAAAAGTAGAAGTACTCAGATCTTGTAGTAAATGTAGAAGTACTCAGATCTTGTACTTGAGTAAATGTAGAAGTACTCAGATCTTGTAGTAAATGTAGAAGTACTCAGATCTTGTACTTGAGTAAATGTAGAAGTACTCAGATATTATACTTGAGTAAAAGTAGATGTACTCAGATATTTTAGTAAAAGTAGAAGTACTCAAATCTTGTACTTGATTAAAAGTAGAAGTACTCAGATCTTGTAGTAAAAGTAGAAGTACTCAGATCTTGTAGTACATTTAGAAGTACTCAGATCTTGTACTTGAGTAAATGAAGAAGTACTCAGATATTGTACTTGAGTAAATGTAGAAGTACTCAGATCTTGTACTTGAGTAAAAGTAGAAGTACCCAGATCTTGTAGTAAAACTAGAAGTACTCAGATATTGTGTTTGAGTAAAAGTAGAAGTACTCAGATCTTGTAGTAAAAGTAGAAGTTCTCAGATCTTTTAGTAAATGTAGAAGTACTCAGATCTTGTACTTGAGTAAATGAAGAAGTACTCAGATCTTGAACTTGAGTAAATGTAGAAGTACTCAGATCTTGTAGTAAATATAGAAGTACTCAGATATTGTACTTGAGTAAAAGTAGAAGTACTCAGATCTTGTAGTAAAAGTAGAAGTACTCAGATCTTGTAGTAAATGTAGAAGTACTCAGATCTTGTACTTGAGTAAATGTAGAAGTACTCTGATCTTGTAGTAAAAGTAGAAGTACTCAGATCTTATACTTGGGTAAAAGTAGAAGTACTCAGATCTTGTAGTAAAAGTAGAAGTACTCAGATCTTGTAGTAAATGTAGAAGTACTCAGATCTTGAACTTGAGTCAATGAAGAAATACTCAGATCTTGTACTTGAGTAAATGTAGAAGTACTCAGATCTTGTAGTAAAAGTAGAAGTACTCAGATCTTGTACTTGAGTAAAAGTAGAAGTCCTCAAATCTTGTAGTAAAAGTAGAAGTACTCAGATATTGTACTTGAGTAAATGAAGAAGTACTCAGATCTTGTACTTGAGTAAATGTAGAAGTACTCAGATCTTGTTGTAAATGTAGAAGTACTCAGATTTTGTAGTAAAAGTAGAAGTACTCAGATCTTGTACTTGAGTAAAAGTAGAAGTACTCAGATCTTGTAGTAAAACTAGAAGTACTCAGATATTATGTTTGAGTAAAAGTAGAAGTACTCAGATCTTGTAGTAAAAGTAGAAGTACTCAGATCTTGTAGTAAATGTAGAAGTACTCAGATATTGTACTTGAGTAAATGAAGAAGTACTCAGATCTTGTACTTGAGTAAATGTAGAAGTACTCAGATCTTGTAGTAAATGTAGAAGTACTCAGATCTTGTACTTGAGTAAAAGTAGAAGTACTCAGATCTTGTAGTAAAAGTAGATGTACTCAGATATTGTAGTAAATGTAGAAGTACTCAGATATTGTACTTGAGTAAACGTAGAAGTACTCAGATCTTGTAGTAAAAGTAGAAGTACTCAGATCTTGTAGTAAATGTAGAAGTACTCAGATCTTGTACTTGAGTAAATGAAGAAATACTCAGATATTGTACTTGAGTAAATGTAGAAGTACTCAGATCTTGTAGTAAATGTAGAAGTACTCAGATCTTGTACTTGAGTAAAAGTAGAAGTACTCAGATCTTGTTTTAAAATTAGAAGTACTCAGATCTTGTAGTAAAAGTAAAAGTACTCAGATCTTGTAGTAAATGTAGAAGTACTCAGATCTTGTACTTGAGTAAATGTAGAAGTACTCAGATCTTGTAGTAAAAGTAGAAGTACTCAGATCTTGTAGTAAAAGTAGAAGTACTCAGATATTGTAGTAAATGTAGAAGTACTCAGATATTGTACTTGAGTAAAAGTAGAAGTACTCAGATCTTGTAGTAAAAGTAGAAGTACTCAGATATTGTAGTAAATGTAGAAGTACTCAGATCTTGTACTTGAGTAAATGTAGAAGTACTCAGATCTTGTAGTAAATGTAGAAGTACTCAGATCTTGTACTTGAGTAAATGAAGAAATACTCAGATCTTGTACTTGAGTAAATGTAGAAGTACTCAGATCTTGTAGTAAATGTAGAAGTACTCAGATCTTGTACTTGAGTAAATGTAGAAGTACTCAGATCTTGTACTTGAGTAAAAGTAAAAGTACTCAAATCTTGTAGTAAAATAGAAGTACTCAGATATTGTACTTGAGTAAAAGTAGAAGTACTCAGATCTTGTAGTAAAAGTAGAAGTACTCAGATCTTGTACTTGAGTAAAAGTAAAAGTACTCAAATCTTGTAGTAAAATAGAAGTACTCAGATATTGTACTTGAGTAAAAGTAGAAGTACTCAGATCTTGTAGTAAAAGTAGAAGTACTCAGATCTTGTAGTAAAATTAGAAGTACTCAGATCTTGTAGTAAATGTAAAAGTACTCAGATCTTGTACTTGAGTAAATGTAGAAGTACTCAGATCTTGTAGTAAAAGTGGAAGTACTCAGATATTATACTTGAGTAAAAGTAGAAGTACTCAGATCTTGTAGTAAAAGTAGAAGTACTCAGATCTTGTAGTAAATGTAGAAGTACTCAGATCTTGGACTTGAGTAAATGTAGAAGTACTCAGATCTTGTAGTAAAAGTAGAAGTACTCAGATATTATACTTGAGTAAAAGTAGAAGTACTCAGATCTTGTAGTAAAAGTAGAAGTACTCAGATCTTGTAGTAAATGTAGAAGCATTCAGATCTTGTACTTGAGTAAATGTAGAAGTACTCAGATCTTGTAGTAAAAGTAGAAGTACTCAGATCTTGTACTTGAGTAAAAGTAGAAGTACTCAGATCTTGTAGTAAATGTAGAAGTACTCAGATCTTTTACTTGAGTAAAAGTAGAAGTACTCAGATCTTGTAGTAAACGTAGAAGTACAAGATCTTGTACTTGAGTAAAAGTAGAAGTACTCAGATCTTGTAATAAAAGTAGAAGTACTCAGATCTTGTACTTGATTAAAAGTAGAAGTACTCAGATCTTGTAGTAAAAGTAGAAGTACTCAGATCTTGTAGTAAAAGTAGAAGTAATCAGATCTTGTAGTACATGTAGAAGTACTCAGATCTTGTACTTGAGTAAATGAAGAAGTACTCAGATATTGTACTTGAGTAAATGTAGAAGTAGTCAGATCTTGTTGTAAAAGTAGAAGTACTCAGATCTTGTACTTGAGTAAAAGTAGAAGTACTCAGATCGTGTAGTAAAAGTAGAAGTACTCAGATATTATGTTTGAGTAAAAGTAGAAGTACTCAGATCTTGTAGTAAATGTAGAAGTACTCAGATATTGTACTTGAGTAAATGAAGAAGTACTCAGATCGTGTACTTGAGTAAATGTAGAAGTACTCAGATCTTGTAGTAAATGTAGAAGTACTCAGATAATGTACTTGAGTAAAAGTAGAAGTACTCAGATCTTGTAGTAAAAGTAGAAGTACTCAGATATTGTAGTAAATGTAGAAGTACTCAGATCTTGTACTTGAGTAAATGTAGAAGTACTCAGATCTTGTAGTAAATGTAGAAGTACTCAGATCTTGTACTTGAGTAAATGAAGAAATACTCAGATCTTGTACTTGAGTAAATGTAGAAGTACTCAGATCTTGTAGTAAATGTAGAAGTACTCAGATCTTGTACTTGAGTAAATGTAGAAGTACTCAGATCTTGTACTTGAGTAAAAGTAAAAGTACTCAAATCTTGTAGTAAAATAGAAGTACTCAGATATTGTACTTGAGTAAAAGTAGAAGTACTCAGATCTTGTAGTAAAAGTAGAAGTACTCAGATCTTGTACTTGAGTAAAAGTAAAAGTACTCAAATCTTGTAGTAAAATAGAAGTACTCAGATATTGTACTTGAGTAAAAGTAGAAGTACTCAGATCTTGTAGTAAAAGTAGAAGTACTCAGATCTTGTAGTAAATGTAGAAGTACTCAGATCTTGTACTTGAGTAAATGTAGAAGTACTCAGATCTTGTACTTGAGTAAAAGTAAAAGTACTCAAATCTTGTAGTAAAAGTAGAAGTACTCAGATATTGTACTTGAGTAAAAGTAGAAGTACTCAGATCTTGTAGTAAAAGTAGAAGTACTCAGATCTTGTAGTAAAATTAGAAGTACTCAGATCTTGTAGTAAAATTAGAAGTACTCAGATCTTGTAGTAAAAGTAGAAGTACTCAGATCTTGTAGTAAATGTAGAAGTACTCAGATCTTGTACTTGAGTAAATGTAAAAGTACTAAGATCTTGTATTAAAAGTAGAAGTACTCAGATCTTGTTGAGTAAATGAAGAAGTACTCAGATCTTGTACTTGAGTAAATGTAGAAGTACTCAGATTTTGTTGTAAATGTAGAAGTACTCAGATTTTGTACTTGAGTAAATGTAGAAGTACTCAGATCTTGCAGTAAAAGTAGAAGTACTCAGATCTTGTACTTGAGTAAAAGTAGAAGTACTCAGATCTTGTAGTAAAAGTAGAAGTACTCAGATCTTGTAGTAAAAGTAGAAGTACTCAGATCTTGTAGTAAATGTAGAAGTACTCAGATCTTGTAGTAAAAGTAGAAGTACTCAGATATTGTACTTGAGTAAAAGTAGAAGTACTCAGATCTTGTAGTAAAAGTAGAAGTACTCAGATCTTGTAGTACATTTAGAAGTACTCAGATATTGTACTTGAGTAAATGAAGAAGTACTCAGATATTGTACTTGAGTAAATGTAGAAGTACTCAGATCTTGTAGTAAAAGTAGAAGTACTCAGATCTTGTACTTGTGTAAAAGTAGAAGTACTCAGATCTTGTAGTAAAAGTAGAAGTACTCAGATATTGTGTTTGAGTAAAAGTAGAAGTACTCAGATCTTGTAGTAAAAGTAGAAGTACTCAGATCTTGTAGTAAATGTAGAAGTACTCAGATCTTGTACTTGAGTAAATGAAGAAGTACTCAGATCTTGTACTTGAGTAAATGTAGAAGTACTCAGATATTGTAGTAAATGTAGAAGTACTCAGATATTGTACTTGAGTAAAAGTAGAAGTACTCAGATCTTGTAGTAAAAGTAGAAGTACTCAGATCTTGTAGTAAATGTAGAAGTACTCAGATATTGTACTTGAGTAAAAGTAGAAGTACTCAGATCTTGTAGTAAAAGTAGAAGTACTCAGATCTTGTAGTAAATGTAGAAGTACTCAGATCTTGTAGTACATGTAGAAGTACTCAGATCTTGTACTTGAGTAAATGAAGAAGTACTCAGATATTGTACTTGAGTAAATGTAGAAGTACTCAGATCTTGTAGTAAAATTAGAAGTACTCAGATCTTGTACTTGAGTAAAAGTAGAAGTACTCAGATCTTGTAGTAAATGTAGAAGTACTCAGATCTTGTACTTGAGTAAATGAAGAAGTACTCAGATCTTGTACTTGAGTAAATGTAGAAGTACTCAGATCTTGTACTTGAGTAAAAGTAGAAGTACTCAGATCTTGTAGTAAAAGTAGAAGTACTCAGATATTATGTTTGAGTAAAAGTAGAAGTACTCAGATCTTGTACTTGAGTAAATGTAGAAGTACTCAGATCTTGTAGTAAATGTAGAAGTACTCAGATCTTGTACTTGAGTAAATGTAGAAGTACTCAGATCTTGTAGTAAAAGTAGAAGTACTCAGATATTGTAGTAAAAGTAGAAGTACTCAGATCTTGTAGTAAATGTAGAAGTACTCAGATCTTGTACTTGAGTAAATGTAAAAGTACTAAGATCTTGTATTAAAAGTAGAAGTACTCAGATTTTGTTGAGTAAATGAAGAAGTACTCAGATCTTGTACTTGAGTAAATGTAGAAGTACTCAGATTTTGTTGTAAATGTAGAAGTACTCAGATTTTGTACTTGAGTAAATGTAGAAGTACTCAGATCTTGCAGTAAAAGTAGAAGTACTCAGATCTTGTACTTGAGTAAAAGTAGAAGTACTCAGATCTTGTAGTAAAAGTAGAAGTACTCAGATCTTGTAGTAAAAGTAGAAGTACTCAGATCTTGTAGTAAATGTAGAAGTACTCAGATCTTGTAGTAAAAGTAGAAGTACTCAGATCTTGTAGTAAAAGTAGAAGTACTCAGATTTTGTAGTACATTTAGAAGTACTCAGATATTGTACTTGAGTAAATGAAGAAGTTCTCAGATATTGTACTTGAGTAAATGTAGAAGTACTCAGATCTTGTAGTAAAAGTAGAAGTACTCAGATCTTGTACTTGTGTAAAAGTAGAAGTACTCAGATCTTGTAGTAAAAGTAGAAGTACTCAGATATTGTGTTTGAGTAAAAGTAGAAGTACTCAGATCTTGTAGTAAAAGTAGAAGTACTCAGATCTTGTAGTAAATGTAGAAGTACTCAGATCTTGTACTTGAGTAAATGAAAAAGTACTCAGATCTTGTACTTGAGTAAATGTAGAAGTACTCAGATATTGTAGTAAATGTAGAAGTACTCAGATATTGTACTTGAGTAAAAGTAGAAGTACTCAGATCTTGTAGTAAAAGTAGAAGTACTCAGATCTTGTAGTAAATGTAGAAGTACTCAGATATTGTACTTGAGTAAAAGTAGAAGTACTCAGATCTTGTAGTAAAAGTAGAAGTACTCAGATCTTGTAGTAAATGTAGAAGTACTCAGATCTTGTAGTACATGTAGAAGTACTCAGATCTTGTACTTGAGTAAATGAAGAAGTACTCAGATATTGTACTTGAGTAAATGTAGAAGTACTCAGATCTTGTAGTAAAATTAGAAGTACTCAGATCTTGTACTTGAGTAAAAGTAGAAGTACTCAGATCTTGTAGTAAATGTAGAAGTACTCAGATCTTGTACTTGAGTAAATGAAGAAGTACTCAGATCTTGTACTTGAGTAAATGTAGAAGTACTCAGATCTTGTACTTGAGTAAAAGTAGAAGTACTCAGATCTTGTAGTAAAAGTAGAAGTACTCAGATATTATGTTTGAGTAAAAGTAGAAGTACTCAGATCTTGTAGTAAAAGTAGAAGTACTCAGATCTTGTAGTAAATGTAGAAGTACTCAGATCTTGTACTTGAGTAAATGAAGAAGTACTCAGATCTTGTACTTGAGTAAATGTAGAAGTACTCAGATCTTGTAGTAAATGTAGAAGTACTCAGATCTTGTACTTGAGTAAATGTAGAAGTACTCAGATCTTGTAGTAAAAGTAGAAGTACTCAGATATTGTACTTGAGTAAAAGTAAAAGTACTCAAATCTTGTAGTAAAAGTAGAAGTACTCAGATATTGTACTTGAGTAAAAGTAGAAGTACTCAGATCTTGTTGTAAAATTAGAAGTACTCAGATCTTGTTGTAAAATTAGAAGTACTCAGATCTTGTAGTAAAAGTAAAAGTACTCAGATCTTGTAGTAAATGTAGAAGTACTCAGATCTTGTACTTGAGTAAATGTAGAAGTACTCAGATCTTGTAGTAAAAGTAGAAGTACTCAGATCTTGTAGTAAAAGTAGAAGTACTCAGATATTGTAGTAAATGTAGAAGTACTCAGATATTGTACTTGAGTAAATGAAGAAGTACTCAGATATTTTACTTGAGTAAATGTAGAAGTACTCAGATCTTGTAGTAAAAGTAGAAGTACTCAAATCTTGTACTTGAGTAAATGTAGAAGTACTCAGATCTTGTAGTAAATGTAGAAGTACTCAGATCTTGTACTTGAGTAAATGTAGAAGTACTCAGATCTTGTAGTAAACGTAGAAGTAGTCAGACCTTGTACTTGAGTAAAAGTAGAAGCACTCAGATATTGTACTTGAGTAAAAGTAGAAGTACTCAGATCTTGTAGTAAAAGTAGAAGTACTCAGATCTTGTAGTAAATGTAGAAGTACTCAGATCTTGTAATTGAGTAAATGAAGAAGTACTCAGATCTTGTACTGGAGTAAATGTAGAAGTACTCAGATCGTGTAGTAAATGTAGAAGTACTCAGATCTTGTACTTGAGTAAATGTAGAAGTACTCAGATATTATACTTGAGTAAAAGTAGATGTACTCAGATATTTTAGTAAAAGTAGAAGTACTCAAATCTTGTACTTGATTAAAAGTAGAAGTACTCAGATCTTGTAGTACATTTAGAAGTACTCAGATCTTGTACTTGAGTAAATGAAGAAGTACTCAGATATTGTACTTGAGTAAATGTAGAAGTACTCAGATCTTGTACTTGAGTAAAAGTAGAAGTACCCAGATCTTGTAGTAAAACTAGAAGTACTCAGATATTGTGTTTGAGTAAAAGTAGAAGTACTCAGATCTTGTAGTAAAAGTAGAAGTTCTCAGATCTTGTAGTAAATGTAGAAGTACTCAGATCTTGTACTTGAGTAAATGAAGAAGTACTCAGATCTTGAACTTGAGTAAATGTAGAAGTACTCAGATCTTGTAGTAAATATAGAAGTACTCAGATATTGTACTTGAGTAAAAGTAGAAGTACTCAGATCTTGTAGTAAAAGTAGAAGTACTCAGATCTTGTAGTAAATGTAGAAGTACTCAGATCTTGTACTTGAGTAAATGTAGAAGTACTCTGATCTTGTAGTAAAAGTAGAAGTACTCAGATCTTATACTTGGGTAAAAGTAGAAGTACTCAGATCTTGTAGTAAAAGTAGAAGTACTCAGATCTTGTAGTAAATGTAGAAGTACTCAGATCTTGAACTTGAGTCAATGAAGAAATACTCAGATCTTGTACTTGAGTAAATGTAGAAGTACTCAGATCTTGTAGTAAAAGTAGAAGTACTCAGATCTTGTACTTGAGTAAAAGTAGAAGTCCTCAAATCTTGTAGTAAAAGTAGAAGTACTCAGATATTGTACTTGAGTAAATGAAGAAGTACTCAGATCTTGTACTTGAGTAAATGTAGAAGTACTCAGATCTTGTTGTAAATGTAGAAGTACTCAGATTTTGTAGTAAAAGTAGAAGTACTCAGATCTTGTACTTGAGTAAAAGTAGAAGTACTCAGATCTTGTAGTAAAAGTAGAAGTACTCAGATATTATGTTTGAGTAAAAGTAGAAGTACTCAGATCTTGTAGTAAAAGTAGAAGTACTCAGATCTTGTACTTGAGTAAAAGTAGAAGTACTCAGATCTTGTAGTAAAGTAGAAGTACTCAGATATTGTAGTAAATGTAGAAGTACTCAGATCTTGTACTTGAGTAAAATTAGAAGTACTCAGATCTTGTAGTAAAAGTAAAAGTACTCAGATCTTGTAGTAAATGTAGAAGTACTCAGATCTTGTACTTGAGTAAATGTAGAAGTACTCAGATCTTGTAGTAAAAGTAGAAGTACTCAGATCTTGTAGTAAAAGTAGAAGTACTCAGATATTGTAGTAAATGTAGAAGTACTCAGATATTGTACTTGAGTAAATGAAGAAGTACTCAGATATTTTACTTGAGTAAATGTAGAAGTACTCAGATCTTGTAGTAAAAGTAGAAGTACTCAAATCTTGTACTTGAGTAAATGTAGAAGTACTCAGATCTTGTAGTAAATGTAGAAGTACTCAGATCTTGTACTTGAGTAAATGTAGAAGTACTCAGATCTTGTAGTAAACGTAGAAGTAGTCAGACCTTGTACTTGAGTAAAAGTAGAAGCACTCAGATATTGTACTTGAGTAAAAGTAGAAGTACTCAGATCTTGTAGTAAAAGTAGAAGTACTCAGATCTTGTAGTAAATGTAGAAGTACTCAGATCTTGTAATTGAGTAAATGAAGAAGTACTCAGATCTTGTACTGGAGTAAATGTAGAAGTACTCAGATCGTGTAGTAAATGAAGAAGTACTCAGATATTGTACTTGAGTAAATGTAGAAGTACTCAGATCTTGTACTTGAGTAAAAGTAGAAGTACCCAGATCTTGTAGTAAAACTAGAAGTACTCAGATATTGTGTTTGAGTAAAAGTAGAAGTACTCAGATCTTGTAGTAAAAGTAGAAGTTCTCAGATCTTGTAGTAAATGTAGAAGTACTCAGATCTTGTACTTGAGTAAATGAAGAAGTACTCAGATCTTGAACTTGAGTAAATGTAGAAGTACTCAGATCTTGTAGTAAATATAGAAGTACTCAGATATTGTACTTGAGTAAAAGTAGAAGTACTCAGATCTTGTAGTAAAAGTAGAAGTACTCAGATCTTGTAGTAAATGTAGAAGTACTCAGATCTTGTACTTGAGTAAATGTAGAAGTACTCTGATCTTGTAGTAAAAGTAGAAGTACTCAGATCTTATACTTGGGTAAAAGTAGAAGTACTCAGATCTTGTAGTAAAAGTAGAAGTACTCAGATCTTGTAGTAAATGTAGAAGTACTCAGATCTTGAACTTGAGTCAATGAAGAAATACTCAGATCTTGTACTTGAGTAAATGTAGAAGTACTCAGATCTTGTAGTAAAAGTAGAAGTACTCAGATCTTGTACTTGAGTAAAAGTAGAAGTCCTCAAATCTTGTAGTAAAAGTAGAAGTACTCAGATATTGTACTTGAGTAAATGAAGAAGTACTCAGATCTTGTACTTGAGTAAATGTAGAAGTACTCAGATCTTGTTGTAAATGTAGAAGTACTCAGATTTTGTAGTAAAAGTAGAAGTACTCAGATCTTGTACTTGAGTAAAAGTAGAAGTACTCAGATCTTGTAGTAAAAGTAGAAGTACTCAGATATTATGTTTGAGTAAAAGTAGAAGTACTCAGATCTTGTAGTAAATGTAGAAGTACTCAGATATTGTACTTGAGTAAATGAAGAAGTACTCAGATCTGTACTTGAGTAAATGTAGAAGTACTCAGATCTTGTAGTAAATGTAGAAGTACTCAGATCTTGTACTTGAGTAAAAGTAGAAGTACTCAGATCTTGTAGTAAAGTAGAAGTACTCAGATATTGTAGTAAATGTAGAAGTACTCAGATCTTGTACTTGAGTAAATGTAGAAGTACTCAGATCTTGTAGTAAAAGTAGAAGTACTCAGATCTTGTAGTAAATGTAGAAGTACTCAGATCTTGTACTTGAGTAAATGAAGAAATACTCAGATATTGTACTTGAGTAAATGAAGAAGTACTCAGATATTGTACTTGAGTAAAAGTAAAAGTACTCAAATCTTGTAGTAAAAGTAGAAGTACTCAGATATTGTACTTGAGTAAAAGTAGAAGTACTCAGATCTTGTAGTAAAAGTAGAAGTACTCAGATCTTGTTGTAAAATTAGAAGTAGCCTACTCAGATCTTGTAGTAAAAGTAAAAGTACTCAGATCTTGTAGTAAATGTAGAAGTACTCAGATCTTGTACTTGAGTAAATGTAGAAGTACTCAGATCTTGTAGTAAAAGTAGAAGTACTCAGATCTTGTAGTAAAAGTAGAAGTACTCAGATATTGTAGTAAATGTAGAAGTACTCAGATATTGTACTTGAGTAAATGAAGAAGTACTCAGATATTTTACTTGAGTAAATGTAGAAGTACTCAGATCTTGTAGTAAAAGTAGAAGTACTCAAATCTTGTACTTGAGTAAATGTAGAAGTACTCAGATCTTGTAGTAAATGTAGAAGTACTCAGATATTGTACTTGAGTAAATGTAGAAGTACTCAGATCTTGTAGTAAACGTAGAAGTAGTCAGACCTTGTACTTGAGTAAAAGTAGAAGTACTCAGATCTTGTAGTAAAAGTAGAAGTACTCAGATATTGTACTTGAGTAAAAGTAGAAGTACTCAGATCTTGTAGTAAAAGTAGAAGTACTCAGATCTTGTAGTAAATGTAGAAGTACTCAGATCTTGTACTTGAGTAAATGTAGAAGTACTCAGATCTTGTAATAAATGTAGAAGTACTCAGATCTTGTACTTGAGTAAATGTAGAAGTACTCAGATATTATACTTGAGTAAAAGTAGATGTACTCAGATATTTTAGTAAAAGTAGAAGTACTCAAATCTTGTACTTGATTAAAAGTAGAAGTACTCAGATCTTGTAGTAAAAGTAGAAGTACTCAGATCTTGTAGTACATTTAGAAGTACTCAGATCTTGTACTTGAGTAAATGAAGAAGTACTCAGATATTGTACTTGAGTAAATGTAGAAGTACTCAGATCTTGTACTTGAGTAAAAGTAGAAGTACCCAGATCTTGTAGTAAAACTAGAAGTACTCAGATATTGTGTTTGAGTAAAAGTAGAAGTACTCAGATCTTGTAGTAAAAGTAGAAGTTCTCAGATCTTTTAGTAAATGTAGAAGTACTCAGATCTTGTACTTGAGTAAATGAAGAAGTACTCAGATCTTGAACTTGAGTAAATGTAGAAGTACTCAGATCTTGTAGTAAATATAGAAGTACTCAGATATTGTACTTGAGTAAAAGTAGAAGTACTCAGATCTTGTAGTAAAAGTAGAAGTACTCAGATCTTGTAGTAAATGTAGAAGTACTCAGATCTTGTACTTGAGTAAATGTAGAAGTACTCTGATCTTGTAGTAAAAGTAGAAGTACTCAGATCTTATACTTGGGTAAAAGTAGAAGTACTCAGATCTTGTAGTAAAAGTAGAAGTACTCAGATCTTGTAGTAAATGTAGAAGTACTCAGATCTTGAACTTGAGTCAATGAAGAAATACTCAGATCTTGTACTTGAGTAAATGTAGAAGTACTCAGATCTTGTAGTAAAAGTAGAAGTACTCAGATCTTGTACTTGAGTAAAAGTAGAAGTCCTCAAATCTTGTAGTAAAAGTAGAAGTACTCAGATATTGTACTTGAGTAAATGAAGAAGTACTCAGATCTTGTACTTGAGTAAATGTAGAAGTACTCAGATCTTGTTGTAAATGTAGAAGTACTCAGATTTTGTAGTAAAAGTAGAAGTACTCAGATCTTGTACTTGAGTAAAAGTAGAAGTACTCAGATCTTGTAGTAAAACTAGAAGTACTCAGATATTATGTTTGAGTAAAAGTAGAAGTACTCAGATCTTGTAGTAAAAGTAGAAGTACTCAGATCTTGTAGTAAATGTAGAAGTACTCAGATATTGTACTTGAGTAAATGAAGAAGTACTCAGATCTTGTACTTGAGTAAATGTAGAAGTACTCAGATCTTGTAGTAAATGTAGAAGTACTCAGATCTTGTACTTGAGTAAAAGTAGAAGTACTCAGATCTTGTAGTAAAAGTAGAAGTACTCAGATATTGTAGTAAATGTAGAAGTACTCAGATATTGTACTTGAGTAAACGTAGAAGTACTCAGATCTTGTAGTAAAAGTAGAAGTACTCAGATCTTGTAGTAAATGTAGAAGTACTCAGATCTTGTACTTGAGTAAATGAAGAAATACTCAGATATTGTACTTGAGTAAATGTAGAAGTACTCAGATCTTGTAGTAAATGTAGAAGTACTCAGATCTTGTACTTGAGTAAAAGTAGAAGTACTCAGATCTTGTTTTAAAATTAGAAGTACTCAGATCTTGTAGTAAAAGTAAAAGTACTCAGATCTTGTAGTAAATGTAGAAGTACTCAGATCTTGTACTTGAGTAAATGTAGAAGTACTCAGATCTTGTAGTAAAAGTAGAAGTACTCAGATCTTGTAGTAAAAGTAGAAGTACTCAGATATTGTAGTAAATGTAGAAGTACTCAGATATTGTACTTGAGTAAATGAAGAAGTACTCAGATATTTTACTTGAGTAAATGTAGAAGTACTCAGATCTTGTAGTAAAAGTAGAAGTACACAAATATTGTACTTGAGTAAATGTAGAAGTACTCAGATCTTGTAGTAAAAGTAGAAGTACTCAGATATTGTGTTTGAGTAAAAGTAGAAGTACTCAGATCTTGTAGTAAAAGTAGAAGTACTCAGATCTTGTAGTAAATGTAGAAGTACTCAGATCTTGTACTTGAGTAAATGAAGAAGTACTCAGATCTTGTACTTGAGTAAAAGTAGAAGTACTCAGATCTTGTTTTAAAATTAGAAGTACTCAGATCTTGTAGTAAAAGTAAAAGTACTCAGATCTTGTAGTAAATGTAGAAGTACTCAGATCTTGTACTTGAGTAAATGTAGAAGTACTCAAATCTTGTAGTAAAAGTAGAAGTACTCAGATATTGTACTTGAGTAAAAGTAGAAGTACTCAGATCTTGTTGTAAAATTAGAAGTACTCAGATCTTGTTGTAAAATTAGAAGTACTCAGATCTTGTAGTAAAAGTAAAAGTACTCAGATCTTGTAGTAAATGTAGAAGTACTCAGATCTTGTACTTGAGTAAATGTAGAAGTACTCAGATCTTGTAGTAAAAGTAGAAGTACTCAGATCTTGTAGTAAAAGTAGAAGTACTCAGATATTGTAGTAAATGTAGAAGTACTCAGATATTGTACTTGAGTAAATGAAGAAGTACTCAGATATTTTACTTGAGTAAATGTAGAAGTACTCAGATCTTGTAGTAAAAGTAGAAGTACTCAAATCTTGTACTTGAGTAAATGTAGAAGTACTCAGATCTTGTAGTAAATGTAGAAGTACTCAGATCTTGTACTTGAGTAAATGTAGAAGTACTCAGATCTTGTAGTAAACGTAGAAGTAGTCAGACCTTGTACTTGAGTAAAAGTAGAAGCACTCAGATATTGTACTTGAGTAAAAGTAGAAGTACTCAGATCTTGTAGTAAAAGTAGAAGTACTCAGATCTTGTAGTAAATGTAGAAGTACTCAGATCTTGTAATTGAGTAAATGAAGAAGTACTCAGATCTTGTACTGGAGTAAATGTAGAAGTACTCAGATCGTGTAGTAAATGTAGAAGTACTCAGATCTTGTACTTGAGTAAATGTAGAAGTACTCAGATATTATACTTGAGTAAAAGTAGATGTACTCAGATATTTTAGTAAAAGTAGAAGTACTCAAATCTTGTACTTGATTAAAAGTAGAAGTACTCAGATCTTGTAGTACATTTAGAAGTACTCAGATCTTGTACTTGAGTAAATGAAGAAGTACTCAGATATTGTACTTGAGTAAATGTAGAAGTACTCAGATCTTGTACTTGAGTAAAAGTAGAAGTACCCAGATCTTGTAGTAAAACTAGAAGTACTCAGATATTGTGTTTGAGTAAAAGTAGAAGTACTCAGATCTTGTAGTAAAAGTAGAAGTTCTCAGATCTTGTAGTAAATGTAGAAGTACTCAGATCTTGTACTTGAGTAAATGAAGAAGTACTCAGATCTTGAACTTGAGTAAATGTAGAAGTACTCAGATCTTGTAGTAAATATAGAAGTACTCAGATATTGTACTTGAGTAAAAGTAGAAGTACTCAGATCTTGTAGTAAAAGTAGAAGTACTCAGATCTTGTAGTAAATGTAGAAGTACTCAGATCTTGTACTTGAGTAAATGTAGAAGTACTCTGATCTTGTAGTAAAAGTAGAAGTACTCAGATCTTATACTTGGGTAAAAGTAGAAGTACTCAGATCTTGTAGTAAAAGTAGAAGTACTCAGATCTTGTAGTAAATGTAGAAGTACTCAGATCTTGAACTTGAGTCAATGAAGAAATACTCAGATCTTGTACTTGAGTAAATGTAGAAGTACTCAGATCTTGTAGTAAAAGTAGAAGTACTCAGATCTTGTACTTGAGTAAAAGTAGAAGTCCTCAAATCTTGTAGTAAAAGTAGAAGTACTCAGATATTGTACTTGAGTAAATGAAGAAGTACTCAGATCTTGTACTTGAGTAAATGTAGAAGTACTCAGATCTTGTTGTAAATGTAGAAGTACTCAGATTTTGTAGTAAAAGTAGAAGTACTCAGATCTTGTACTTGAGTAAAAGTAGAAGTACTCAGATCTTGTAGTAAAAGTAGAAGTACTCAGATATTATGTTTGAGTAAAAGTAGAAGTACTCAGATCTTGTAGTAAAAGTAGAAGTACTCAGATCTTGTACTTGAGTAAAAGTAGAAGTACTCAGATCTTGTAGTAAAGTAGAAGTACTCAGATATTGTAGTAAATGTAGAAGTACTCAGATCTTGTACTTGAGTAAAATTAGAAGTACTCAGATCTTGTAGTAAAAGTAAAAGTACTCAGATCTTGTAGTAAATGTAGAAGTACTCAGATCTTGTACTTGAGTAAATGTAGAAGTACTCAGATCTTGTAGTAAAAGTAGAAGTACTCAGATCTTGTAGTAAAAGTAGAAGTACTCAGATATTGTAGTAAATGTAGAAGTACTCAGATATTGTACTTGAGTAAATGAAGAAGTACTCAGATATTTTACTTGAGTAAATGTAGAAGTACTCAGATCTTGTAGTAAAAGTAGAAGTACTCAAATCTTGTACTTGAGTAAATGTAGAAGTACTCAGATCTTGTAGTAAATGTAGAAGTACTCAGATCTTGTACTTGAGTAAATGTAGAAGTACTCAGATCTTGTAGTAAACGTAGAAGTAGTCAGACCTTGTACTTGAGTAAAAGTAGAAGCACTCAGATATTGTACTTGAGTAAAAGTAGAAGTACTCAGATCTTGTAGTAAAAGTAGAAGTACTCAGATCTTGTAGTAAATGTAGAAGTACTCAGATCTTGTAATTGAGTAAATGAAGAAGTACTCAGATCTTGTACTGGAGTAAATGTAGAAGTACTCAGATCGTGTAGTAAATGAAGAAGTACTCAGATATTGTACTTGAGTAAATGTAGAAGTACTCAGATCTTGTACTTGAGTAAAAGTAGAAGTACCCAGATCTTGTAGTAAAACTAGAAGTACTCAGATATTGTGTTTGAGTAAAAGTAGAAGTACTCAGATCTTGTAGTAAAAGTAGAAGTTCTCAGATCTTGTAGTAAATGTAGAAGTACTCAGATCTTGTACTTGAGTAAATGAAGAAGTACTCAGATCTTGAACTTGAGTAAATGTAGAAGTACTCAGATCTTGTAGTAAATATAGAAGTACTCAGATATTGTACTTGAGTAAAAGTAGAAGTACTCAGATCTTGTAGTAAAAGTAGAAGTACTCAGATCTTGTAGTAAATGTAGAAGTACTCAGATCTTGTACTTGAGTAAATGTAGAAGTACTCTGATCTTGTAGTAAAAGTAGAAGTACTCAGATCTTATACTTGGGTAAAAGTAGAAGTACTCAGATCTTGTAGTAAAAGTAGAAGTACTCAGATCTTGTAGTAAATGTAGAAGTACTCAGATCTTGAACTTGAGTCAATGAAGAAATACTCAGATCTTGTACTTGAGTAAATGTAGAAGTACTCAGATCTTGTAGTAAAAGTAGAAGTACTCAGATCTTGTACTTGAGTAAAAGTAGAAGTCCTCAAATCTTGTAGTAAAAGTAGAAGTACTCAGATATTGTACTTGAGTAAATGAAGAAGTACTCAGATCTTGTACTTGAGTAAATGTAGAAGTACTCAGATCTTGTTGTAAATGTAGAAGTACTCAGATTTTGTAGTAAAAGTAGAAGTACTCAGATCTTGTACTTGAGTAAAAGTAGAAGTACTCAGATCTTGTAGTAAAAGTAGAAGTACTCAGATATTATGTTTGAGTAAAAGTAGAAGTACTCAGATCTTGTAGTAAATGTAGAAGTACTCAGATATTGTACTTGAGTAAATGAAGAAGTACTCAGATCTGTACTTGAGTAAATGTAGAAGTACTCAGATCTTGTAGTAAATGTAGAAGTACTCAGATCTTGTACTTGAGTAAAAGTAGAAGTACTCAGATCTTGTAGTAAAGTAGAAGTACTCAGATATTGTAGTAAATGTAGAAGTACTCAGATCTTGTACTTGAGTAAATGTAGAAGTACTCAGATCTTGTAGTAAAAGTAGAAGTACTCAGATCTTGTAGTAAATGTAGAAGTACTCAGATCTTGTACTTGAGTAAATGAAGAAATACTCAGATATTGTACTTGAGTAAATGAAGAAGTACTCAGATATTGTACTTGAGTAAAAGTAAAAGTACTCAAATCTTGTAGTAAAAGTAGAAGTACTCAGATATTGTACTTGAGTAAAAGTAGAAGTACTCAGATCTTGTAGTAAAAGTAGAAGTACTCAGATCTTGTTGTAAAATTAGAAGTAGCCTACTCAGATCTTGTAGTAAAAGTAAAAGTACTCAGATCTTGTAGTAAATGTAGAAGTACTCAGATCTTGTACTTGAGTAAATGTAGAAGTACTCAGATCTTGTAGTAAAAGTAGAAGTACTCAGATCTTGTAGTAAAAGTAGAAGTACTCAGATATTGTAGTAAATGTAGAAGTACTCAGATATTGTACTTGAGTAAATGAAGAAGTACTCAGATATTTTACTTGAGTAAATGTAGAAGTACTCAGATCTTGTAGTAAAAGTAGAAGTACTCAAATCTTGTACTTGAGTAAATGTAGAAGTACTCAGATCTTGTAGTAAATGTAGAAGTACTCAGATATTGTACTTGAGTAAATGTAGAAGTACTCAGATCTTGTAGTAAACGTAGAAGTAGTCAGACCTTGTACTTGAGTAAAAGTAGAAGTACTCAGATCTTGTAGTAAAAGTAGAAGTACTCAGATATTGTACTTGAGTAAAAGTAGAAGTACTCAGATCTTGTAGTAAAAGTAGAAGTACTCAGATCTTGTAGTAAATGTAGAAGTACTCAGATCTTGTACTTGAGTAAATGTAGAAGTACTCAGATCTTGTAATAAATGTAGAAGTACTCAGATCTTGTACTTGAGTAAATGTAGAAGTACTCAGATATTATACTTGAGTAAAAGTAGATGTACTCAGATATTTTAGTAAAAGTAGAAGTACTCAAATCTTGTACTTGATTAAAAGTAGAAGTACTCAGATCTTGTAGTAAAAGTAGAAGTACTCAGATCTTGTAGTACATTTAGAAGTACTCAGATCTTGTACTTGAGTAAATGAAGAAGTACTCAGATATTGTACTTGAGTAAATGTAGAAGTACTCAGATCTTGTACTTGAGTAAAAGTAGAAGTACCCAGATCTTGTAGTAAAACTAGAAGTACTCAGATATTGTGTTTGAGTAAAAGTAGAAGTACTCAGATCTTGTAGTAAAAGTAGAAGTTCTCAGATCTTTTAGTAAATGTAGAAGTACTCAGATCTTGTACTTGAGTAAATGAAGAAGTACTCAGATCTTGAACTTGAGTAAATGTAGAAGTACTCAGATCTTGTAGTAAATATAGAAGTACTCAGATATTGTACTTGAGTAAAAGTAGAAGTACTCAGATCTTGTAGTAAAAGTAGAAGTACTCAGATCTTGTAGTAAATGTAGAAGTACTCAGATCTTGTACTTGAGTAAATGTAGAAGTACTCTGATCTTGTAGTAAAAGTAGAAGTACTCAGATCTTATACTTGGGTAAAAGTAGAAGTACTCAGATCTTGTAGTAAAAGTAGAAGTACTCAGATCTTGTAGTAAATGTAGAAGTACTCAGATCTTGAACTTGAGTCAATGAAGAAATACTCAGATCTTGTACTTGAGTAAATGTAGAAGTACTCAGATCTTGTAGTAAAAGTAGAAGTACTCAGATCTTGTACTTGAGTAAAAGTAGAAGTCCTCAAATCTTGTAGTAAAAGTAGAAGTACTCAGATATTGTACTTGAGTAAATGAAGAAGTACTCAGATCTTGTACTTGAGTAAATGTAGAAGTACTCAGATCTTGTTGTAAATGTAGAAGTACTCAGATTTTGTAGTAAAAGTAGAAGTACTCAGATCTTGTACTTGAGTAAAAGTAGAAGTACTCAGATCTTGTAGTAAAACTAGAAGTACTCAGATATTATGTTTGAGTAAAAGTAGAAGTACTCAGATCTTGTAGTAAAAGTAGAAGTACTCAGATCTTGTAGTAAATGTAGAAGTACTCAGATATTGTACTTGAGTAAATGAAGAAGTACTCAGATCTTGTACTTGAGTAAATGTAGAAGTACTCAGATCTTGTAGTAAATGTAGAAGTACTCAGATCTTGTACTTGAGTAAAAGTAGAAGTACTCAGATCTTGTAGTAAAAGTAGAAGTACTCAGATATTGTAGTAAATGTAGAAGTACTCAGATATTGTACTTGAGTAAACGTAGAAGTACTCAGATCTTGTAGTAAAAGTAGAAGTACTCAGATCTTGTAGTAAATGTAGAAGTACTCAGATCTTGTACTTGAGTAAATGAAGAAATACTCAGATATTGTACTTGAGTAAATGTAGAAGTACTCAGATCTTGTAGTAAATGTAGAAGTACTCAGATCTTGTACTTGAGTAAAAGTAGAAGTACTCAGATCTTGTTTTAAAATTAGAAGTACTCAGATCTTGTAGTAAAAGTAAAAGTACTCAGATCTTGTAGTAAATGTAGAAGTACTCAGATCTTGTACTTGAGTAAATGTAGAAGTACTCAGATCTTGTAGTAAAAGTAGAAGTACTCAGATCTTGTAGTAAAAGTAGAAGTACTCAGATATTGTAGTAAATGTAGAAGTACTCAGATATTGTACTTGAGTAAATGAAGAAGTACTCAGATATTTTACTTGAGTAAATGTAGAAGTACTCAGATCTTGTAGTAAAAGTAGAAGTACACAAATATTGTACTTGAGTAAATGTAGAAGTACTCAGATCTTGTAGTAAAAGTAGAAGTACTCAGATATTGTGTTTGAGTAAAAGTAGAAGTACTCAGATCTTGTAGTAAAAGTAGAAGTACTCAGATCTTGTAGTAAATGTAGAAGTACTCAGATCTTGTACTTGAGTAAATGAAGAAGTACTCAGATCTTGTACTTGAGTAAATGTAGAAGTACTCAGATCTTGTACTTGAGTAAAAGTAAAAGTACTCAAATCTTGTAGTAAAAGTAGAAGTACTCAGATATTGTACTTGAGTAAAACTAGAAGTACTCAGATCTTGTAGTAAAAGTAGAAGTACTCAGATCTTGTAGTAAAATTAGAAGTACTCAGATCTTGTAGTAAAAGTAGAAGTACTCAGATCTTGTACTTGAGTAAATGTAGAAGTACTCAGATTTTGTTGTAAATGTAGAAGTACTCAGATTTTGTACTTGAGTAAATGTAGAAGTACTCAGATCTTGCAGTAAAAGTAGAAGTACTCAGATCTTGTACTTGAGTAAAAGTAGAAGTACTCAGATCTTGTAGTAAAAGTAGAAGTACTCAGATCTTGTAGTAAAAGTAGAAGTACTCAGATCTTGTAGTACATTTAGAAGTACTCAGATATTGTACTTGAGTAAATGTAGAAGTACTCAGATCTTGTAGTAAAAGTAGAAGTACTCAGATCTTGTACTTGTGTAAAAGTAGAAGTACTCAGATCTTGTAGTAAAAGTAGAAGTACTCAGATATTGTGTTTGAGTAAAAGTAGAAGTACTCAGATCTTGTAGTAAAAGTAGAAGTACTCAGATCTTGTAGTAAATGTAGAAGTACTCAGATCTTGTACTTGAGTAAATGAAGAAGTACTCAGATCTTGTACTTGAGTAAATGTAGAAGTACTCAGATATTGTAGTAAATGTAGAAGTACTCAGATATTGTACTTGAGTAAAAGTAGAAGTACTCAGATCTTGTAGTAAAAGTAGAAGTACTCAGATCTTGTAGTAAATGTAGAAGTACTCAGATATTGTACTTGAGTAAAAGTAGAAGTACTCAGATCTTGTAGTAAAAGTAGAAGTACTCAGATCTTGTAGTAAATGTAGAAGTACTCAGATCTTGTAGTACATGTAGAAGTACTCAGATCTTGAACTTGAGTAAATGAAGAAGTACTCAGATATTGTACTTGAGTAAATGTAGAAGTACTCAGATCTTGTAGTAAAATTAGAAGTACTCAGATCTTGTACTTGAGTAAAAGTAGAAGTACTCAGATCTTGTAGTAAATGTAGAAGTACTCAGATCTTGTACTTGAGTAAATGAAGAAGTACTCAGATCTTGTACTTGAGTAAATGTAGAAGTACTCAGATCTTGTAGTAAATGTAGAAGTACTCAGATTTTGTAGTAAAAGTAGAAGTACTCAGATCTTGTACTTGAGTAAAAGTAGAAGTACTCAGATCTTGTAGTAAAAGTAGAAGTACTCAGATATTATGTTTGAGTAAAAGTAGAAGTACTCAGATCTTGTAGTAAATGTAGAAGTACTCAGATATTGTACTTGAGTAAATGAAGAAGTACTCAGATCTTGTACTTGAGTAAATGTAGAAGTACTCAGATCTTGTAGTAAATGTAGAAGTACTCAGATCTTGTACTTGAGTAAACGTAGAAGTACTCAGATCTTGTAGTAAAAGTAGAAGTACTCAGATCTTATAGTAAATGTAGAAGTACTCAGATCTTGTACTTGAGTAAATGAAGAAATACTCAGATATTGTACTTGAGTAAATGTAGAAGTACTCAGATCTTGTAGTAAATGTAGAAGTACTCAGATCTTGTACTTGAGTAAATGTAGAAGTACTCAGATCTTGTAGTAAAAGTAGAAGTACTCAGATCTTGTTGTAAAATTAGAAGTACTCAGATCTTGTAGTAAAAGTAAAAGTACTCAGATCTTGTAGTAAATGTAGAAGTACTCAGATCTTGTACTTGAGTAAATGTAGAAGTACTCAGATCTTGTAGTAAAAGTAGAAGTACTCAGATCTTGTAGTAAAATTAGAAGTACTCAGATATTGTAGTAAATGTAGAAGTACTCAGATATTGTACTTGAGTAAATGAAGAAGTACTCAGATATTTTACTTGAGTAAATGTAGAAGTACTCAGATCTTGTAGTAAAAGTAGAAGTACTCAAATCTTGTACTTGAGTAAATGTAGAAGTACTCAGATCTTGTAGTAAATGTAGAAGTACTCAGATCTTGTACTTGAGTAAATGTAGAAGTACTCAGATCTTGTAGTAAACGTAGAAGTAGTCAGACCTTGTACTTGAGTAAAAGTAGAAGTACTCAGATCTTGTAGTAAAAGTAGAAGTACTCAGATATTGTACTTGAGTAAAAGTAGAAGTACTCAGATCTTGTAGTAAAATTAGAAGTACTCAGATCTTGTAATTGAGTAAATGAAGAAGTACTCAGATCTTGTACTGGAGTAAATGTAGAAGTACTCAGATCTTGTAGTAAATGTAGAAGTACTCAGATCTTGTACTTGAGTAAATGTAGAAGTACTCAGATATTATACTTGAGTAAAAGTAGATGTACTCAGATATTTTAGTAAAAGTAGAAGTACTCAAATCTTGTACTTGATTAAAAGTAGAAGTACTCAGATCTTGTAGTAAAAGTAGAAGTACTCAGATCTTGTAGTACATTTAGAAGTACTCAGATCTTGTACTTGAGTAAATGAAGAAGTACTCAGATATTGTACTTGAGTAAATGTAGAAGTACTCAGATCTTGTACTTGAGTAAAAGTAGAAGTACCCAGATCTTGTAGTAAAACTAGAAGTACTCAGATATTGTGTTTGAGTAAAAGTAGAAGTACTCAGATCTTGTAGTAAAAGTAGAAGTTCTCAGATCTTGTAGTAAATGTAGAAGTACTCAGATCTTGTACTTGAGTAAATGAAGAAGTACTCAGATCTTGAACTTGAGTAAATGTAGAAGTACTCAGATCTTGTAGTAAATATAGAAGTACTCAGATATTGTACTTGAGTAAAAGTAGAAGTACTCAGATCTTGTAGTAAAAGTAGAAGTACTCAGATCTTGTAGTAAATGTAGAAGTACTCAGATCTTGTACTTGAGTAAATGTAGAAGTACTCTGATCTTGTAGTAAAAGTAGAAGTACTCAGATCTTATACTTGGGTAAAAGTAGAAGTACTCAGATCTTGTAGTAAAAGTAGAAGTACTCAGACCTTGTAGTAAATGTAGAAGTACTCAGATCTTGAACTTGAGTCAATGAAGAAATACTCAGATCTTGTACTTGAGTATATGTAGAAGTACTCAGATCTTGTAGTAAAAGTAGAAGTACTCAGATCTTGTACTTGAGTAAAAGTAGAAGTCCTCAAATCTTGTAGTAAAAGTAGAAGTACTCAGATATTGTACTTGAGTAAATGAAGAAGTACTCAGATCTTGTACTTGAGTAAATGTAGAAGTACTCAGATCTTGTTGTAAATGTAGAAGTACTCAGATTTTGTAGTAAAAGTAGAAGTACTCAGATTTTGTACTTGAGTAAAAGTAGAAGTACTCAGATCTTGTAGTAAAAGTAGAAGTACTCAGATATTATGTTTGAGTAAAAGTAGAAGTACTCAGATCTTGTAGTAAAAGTAGAAGTACTCAGATCTTGTAGTAAATGTAGAAGTACTCAGATATTGTACTTGAGTAAATGAAGAAGTACTCAGATATTGTACTTGAGTAAATGTAGAAGTACTCAGATCTTGTAGTAAATGTAGAAGTACTCAGATCTTGTACTTGAGTAAAAGTAGAAGTACTCAGATCTTGTAGTAAAAGTAGAAGTACTCAGATATTGTAGTAAATGTAGAAGTACTCAGATCTTGTACTTGAGTAAACGTAGAAGTACTCAGATCTTGTAGTAAAAGTAGAAGTACTCAGATCTTGTAGTAAATGTAGAAGTACTCAGATCTTGTACTTGAGTAAATGAAGAAATACTCAGATATTGTACTTGAGTAAATGAAGAAGTACTCAGATATTGTACTTGAGTAAAAGTAAAAGTACTCAAATCTTGTAGTAAAAGTAGAAGTACTCAGATATTGTACTTGAGTAAAAGTAGAAGTACTCAGATCTTGTAGTAAAAGTAGAAGTACTCAGATCTTGTTGTAAAATTAGAAGTACTCAGATCTTGTACTTGAGTAAATGTAGAAGTACTCAGATCTTGTAGTAAAAGTAGAAGTACTCAGATCTTGTAGTAAAAGTAGAAGTACTCAGATATTGTAGTAAATGTAGAAGTACTCAGATATTGTACTTGAGTAAATGAAGAAGTACTCAGATATTGAAGTAAATGTAGAAGTACTCAGATCTTGTACTTGAGTAAATGTAGAAGTACTCAGATCTTGTAGTAAACGTAGAAGTAGTCAGACCTTGTACTTGAGTAAAAGTAGAAGTACTCAGATCTTGTAGTAAAAGTAGAAGTACTCAGATATTGTACTTGAGTAAAAGTAGAAGTACTCAGATCTTGTAGTAAAAGTAGAAGTACTCAGATCTTGTAATTGAGTAAATGAAGAAGTACTCAGATCTTGTACTGGAGTAAATGTAGAAGTACTCAGATCTTGTAGTAAATGTAGAAGTACTCAGATCTTGTACTTGAGTAAATGTAGAAGTACTCAGATATTATACTTGAGTAAAAGTAGATGTACTCAGATATTTTAGTAAAAGTAGAAGTACTCAAATCTTGTACTTGATTAAAAGTAGAAGTACTCAGATCTTGTAGTAAAAGTAGAAGTACTCAGATCTTGTAGTACATTTAGAAGTACTCAGATCTTGTACTTGAGTAAATGAAGAAGTACTCAGATATTGTACTTGAGTAAATGTAGAAGTACTCAGATCTTGTACTTGAGTAAAAGTAGAAGTACCCAGATCTTGTAGTAAAACTAGAAGTACTCAGATATTGTGTTTGAGTAAAAGTAGAAGTACTCAGATCTTGTAGTAAAAGTAGAAGTTCTCAGATCTTGTAGTAAATGTAGAAGTACTCAGATCTTGTACTTGAGTAAATGAAGAAGTACTCAGATCTTGAACTTGAGTAAATGTAGAAGTACTCAGATCTTGTAGTAAATATAGAAGTACTCAGATATTGTACTTGAGTAAAAGTAGAAGTACTCAGATCTTGTAGTAAATGTAGAAGTACTCAGATATTGTACTTGAGTAAATGTAGAAGTACTCTGATCTTGTAGTAAAAGTAGAAGTAATCAGATCTTATACTTGGGTAAAAGTAGAAGTACTCAGATCTTGTAGTAAAAGTAGAAGTACTCAGATCTTGTAGTAAATGTAGAAGTACTCAGATCTTGAACTTGAGTCAATGAAGAAATACTCAGATCTTGTACTTGAGTAAATGTAGAAGTACTCAGATCTTGTAGTAAAAGTAGAAGTACTCAGATCTTGTACTTGAGTAAAAGTAGAAGTCCTCAAATCTTGTAGTAAAAGTAGAAGTACTCAGATATTGTACTTGAGTAAATGAAGAAGTACTCAGATCTTGTACTTGAGTAAATGTAGAAGTACTCAGATATTGTTGTAAATGTAGAAGTACTCAGATTTTGTAGTAAAAGTAGAAGTACTCAGATCTTGTACTTGAGTAAAAGTAGAAGTACTCAGATCTTGTAGTAAAAGTAGAAGTACTCAGATATTATGTTTGAGTAAAAGTAGAAGTACTCAGATCTTGTAGTAAAAGTAGAAGTACTCAGATCTTGTAGTAAATGTAGAAGTACTCAGATATTGTACTTGAGTAAATGAAGAAGTACTCAGATCTTGTACTTGAGTAAATGTAGAAGTACTCAGATCTTGTAGTAAATGTAGAAGTACTCAGATCTTGTACTTGAGTAAAAGTAGAAGTACTCAGATCTTGTAGTAAATGTAGAAGTACTCAGATCTTGTACTTGAGTAAATGAAGAAATACTCAGATATTGTACTTGAGTAAATGTAGAAGTACTCAGATCTTGTAGTAAATGTAGAAGTACTCAGATCTTGTACTTGAGTAAATGTAGAAGTACTCAGATATTGTAGTAAAAGTAGAAGTACTCAGATCTTGTTGTAAAATTAGAAGTACTCAGATCTTGTAGTAAAAGTAAAAGTACTCAGATCTTGTAGTAAATGTAGAAGTACTCAGATCTTGTACTTGAGTAAATGTAGAAGTACTCAGATCTTGTAGTAAAAGTAGAAGTACTCAGATCTTGTAGTAAAAGTAGAAGTACTCAGATATTGTAGTAAATGTAGAAGTACTCAGATCTTGTACTTGAGTAAATGAAGAAGTACTCAGATATTTTACTTGAGTAAATGTAGAAGTACTCAGATCTTGTAGTAAAAGTAGAAGTACTCAAATATTGTACTTGAGTAAATGTATAAGTACTCAGATCTTGTAGTAAATGTAGAAGTACTCAGATCTTGTACTTGAGTAAATGTAGAAGTACTCAGATCTTGTAGTAAACGTAGAAGTAGTCAGACCTTGTACTTGAGTAAAAGTAGAAGTACTCAGATCTTGTAGTAAAAGTAGAAGTACTCAGATATTGTACTTGAGTAAAAGTAGAAGTACTCAGATCTTGTAGTAAAAGTAGAAGTACTCAGATCTTGTAGTAAAAGTAGAAGTACTCAGATCTTATACTTGGGTAAAAGTAGAAGTACTCAGATCTTGTAGTAAAAGTAGAAGTACTCAGACCTTGTAGTAAATGTAGAAGTACTCAGATCTTGAACTTGAGTCAATGAAGAAATACTCAGATCTTGTACTTGAGTATATGTAGAAGTACTCAGATCTTGTAGTAAAAGTAGAAGTACTCAGATCTTGTACTTGAGTAAAAGTAGAAGTCCTCAAATCTTGTAGTAAAAGTAGAAGTACTCAGATATTGTACTTGAGTAAATGAAGAAGTACTCAGATCTTGTACTTGAGTAAATGTAGAAGTACTCAGATCTTGTTGTAAATGTAGAAGTACTCAGATTTTGTAGTAAAAGTAGAAGTACTCAGATTTTGTACTTGAGTAAAAGTAGAAGTACTCAGATCTTGTAGTAAAAGTAGAAGTACTCAGATATTATGTTTGAGTAAAAGTAGAAGTACTCAGATCTTGTAGTAAAAGTAGAAGTACTCAGATCTTGTAGTAAATGTAGAAGTACTCAGATATTGTACTTGAGTAAATGAAGAAGTACTCAGATATTGTACTTGAGTAAATGTAGAAGTACTCAGATCTTGTAGTAAATGTAGAAGTACTCAGATCTTGTACTTGAGTAAAAGTAGAAGTACTCAGATCTTGTAGTAAAAGTAGAAGTACTCAGATATTGTAGTAAATGTAGAAGTACTCAGATCTTGTACTTGAGTAAACGTAGAAGTACTCAGATCTTGTAGTAAAAGTAGAAGTACTCAGATCTTGTAGTAAATGTAGAAGTACTCAGATCTTGTACTTGAGTAAATGAAGAAATACTCAGATATTGTACTTGAGTAAATGAAGAAGTACTCAGATATTGTACTTGAGTAAAAGTAAAAGTACTCAAATCTTGTAGTAAAAGTAGAAGTACTCAGATATTGTACTTGAGTAAAAGTAGAAGTACTCAGATCTTGTAGTAAAAGTAGAAGTACTCAGATCTTGTTGTAAAATTAGAAGTACTCAGATCTTGTACTTGAGTAAATGTAGAAGTACTCAGATCTTGTAGTAAAAGTAGAAGTACTCAGATCTTGTAGTAAAAGTAGAAGTACTCAGATATTGTAGTAAATGTAGAAGTACTCAGATATTGTACTTGAGTAAATGAAGAAGTACTCAGATATTGAAGTAAATGTAGAAGTACTCAGATCTTGTACTTGAGTAAATGTAGAAGTACTCAGATCTTGTAGTAAACGTAGAAGTAGTCAGACCTTGTACTTGAGTAAAAGTAGAAGTACTCAGATCTTGTAGTAAAAGTAGAAGTACTCAGATATTGTACTTGAGTAAAAGTAGAAGTACTCAGATCTTGTAGTAAAAGTAGAAGTACTCAGATCTTGTAATTGAGTAAATGAAGAAGTACTCAGATCTTGTACTGGAGTAAATGTAGAAGTACTCAGATCTTGTAGTAAATGTAGAAGTACTCAGATCTTGTACTTGAGTAAATGTAGAAGTACTCAGATATTATACTTGAGTAAAAGTAGATGTACTCAGATATTTTAGTAAAAGTAGAAGTACTCAAATCTTGTACTTGATTAAAAGTAGAAGTACTCAGATCTTGTAGTAAAAGTAGAAGTACTCAGATCTTGTAGTACATTTAGAAGTACTCAGGTCTTGTACTTGAGTAAATGAAGAAGTACTCAGATATTGTACTTGAGTAAATGTAGAAGTACTCAGATCTTGTACTTGAGTAAAAGTAGAAGTACCCAGATCTTGTAGTAAAACTAGAAGTACTCAGATATTGTGTTTGAGTAAAAGTAGAAGTACTCAGATCTTGTAGTAAAAGTAGAAGTTCTCAGATCTTGTAGTAAATGTAGAAGTACTCAGATCTTGTACTTGAGTAAATGAAGAAGTACTCAGATCTTGAACTTGAGTAAATGTAGAAGTACTCAGATCTTGTAGTAAATATAGAAGTACTCAGATATTGTACTTGAGTAAAAGTAGAAGTACTCAGATCTTGTAGTAAAAGTAGAAGTACTCAGATCTTGTAATTGAGTAAATGAAGAAGTACTCAGATCTTGTACTGGAGTAAATGTAGAAGTACTCAGATCTTGTAGTAAATGTAGAAGTACTCAGATCTTGTACTTGAGTAAATGTAGAAGTACTCAGATATTATACTTGAGTAAAAGTAGATGTACTCAGATATTTTAGTAAAAGTAGAAGTACTCAAATCTTGTACTTGATTAAAAGTAGAAGTACTCAGATCTTGTAGTAAAAGTAGAAGTACTCAGATCTTGTAGTACATTTAGAAGTACTCAGATCTTGTACTTGAGTAAATGAAGAAGTACTCAGATATTGTACTTGAGTAAATGTAGAAGTACTCAGATCTTGTACTTGAGTAAAAGTAGAAGTACCCAGATCTTGTAGTAAAACTAGAAGTACTCAGATATTGTGTTTGAGTAAAAGTAGAAGTACTCAGATCTTGTAGTAAAAGTAGAAGTTCTCAGATCTTGTAGTAAATGTAGAAGTACTCAGATCTTGTACTTGAGTAAATGAAGAAGTACTCAGATCTTGAACTTGAGTAAATGTAGAAGTACTCAGATCTTGTAGTAAATATAGAAGTACTCAGATATTGTACTTGAGTAAAAGTAGAAGTACTCAGATCTTGTAGTAAATGTAGAAGTACTCAGATATTGTACTTGAGTAAATGTAGAAGTACTCTGATCTTGTAGTAAAAGTAGAAGTAATCAGATCTTATACTTGGGTAAAAGTAGAAGTACTCAGATCTTGTAGTAAAAGTAGAAGTACTCAGATCTTGTAGTAAATGTAGAAGTACTCAGATCTTGAACTTGAGTCAATGAAGAAATACTCAGATCTTGTACTTGAGTAAATGTAGAAGTACTCAGATCTTGTAGTAAAAGTAGAAGTACTCAGATCTTGTACTTGAGTAAAAGTAGAAGTCCTCAAATCTTGTAGTAAAAGTAGAAGTACTCAGATATTGTACTTGAGTAAATGAAGAAGTACTCAGATCTTGTACTTGAGTAAATGTAGAAGTACTCAGATATTGTTGTAAATGTAGAAGTACTCAGATTTTGTAGTAAAAGTAGAAGTACTCAGATCTTGTACTTGAGTAAAAGTAGAAGTACTCAGATCTTGTAGTAAAAGTAGAAGTACTCAGATATTATGTTTGAGTAAAAGTAGAAGTACTCAGATCTTGTAGTAAAAGTAGAAGTACTCAGATCTTGTAGTAAATGTAGAAGTACTCAGATATTGTACTTGAGTAAATGAAGAAGTACTCAGATCTTGTACTTGAGTAAATGTAGAAGTACTCAGATCTTGTAGTAAATGTAGAAGTACTCAGATCTTGTACTTGAGTAAAAGTAGAAGTACTCAGATCTTGTAGTAAATGTAGAAGTACTCAGATCTTGTACTTGAGTAAATGAAGAAATACTCAGATATTGTACTTGAGTAAATGTAGAAGTACTCAGATCTTGTAGTAAATGTAGAAGTACTCAGATCTTGTACTTGAGTAAATGTAGAAGTACTCAGATATTGTAGTAAAAGTAGAAGTACTCAGATCTTGTTGTAAAATTAGAAGTACTCAGATCTTGTAGTAAAAGTAAAAGTACTCAGATCTTGTAGTAAATGTAGAAGTACTCAGATCTTGTACTTGAGTAAATGTAGAAGTACTCAGATCTTGTAGTAAAAGTAGAAGTACTCAGATCTTGTAGTAAAAGTAGAAGTACTCAGATATTGTAGTAAATGTAGAAGTACTCAGATCTTGTACTTGAGTAAATGAAGAAGTACTCAGATATTTTACTTGAGTAAATGTAGAAGTACTCAGATCTTGTAGTAAAAGTAGAAGTACTCAAATATTGTACTTGAGTAAATGTATAAGTACTCAGATCTTGTAGTAAATGTAGAAGTACTCAGATCTTGTACTTGAGTAAATGTAGAAGTACTCAGATCTTGTAGTAAACGTAGAAGTAGTCAGACCTTGTACTTGAGTAAAAGTAGAAGTACTCAGATCTTGTAGTAAAAGTAGAAGTACTCAGATATTGTACTTGAGTAAAAGTAGAAGTACTCAGATCTTGTAGTAAAAGTAGAAGTACTCAGATCTTGTAGTAAAAGTAGAAGTACTCAGATCTTATACTTGGGTAAAAGTAGAAGTACTCAGATCTTGTAGTAAAAGTAGAAGTACTCAGACCTTGTAGTAAATGTAGAAGTACTCAGATCTTGAACTTGAGTCAATGAAGAAATACTCAGATCTTGTACTTGAGTATATGTAGAAGTACTCAGATCTTGTAGTAAAAGTAGAAGTACTCAGATCTTGTACTTGAGTAAAAGTAGAAGTCCTCAAATCTTGTAGTAAAAGTAGAAGTACTCAGATATTGTACTTGAGTAAATGAAGAAGTACTCAGATCTTGTACTTGAGTAAATGTAGAAGTACTCAGATCTTGTTGTAAATGTAGAAGTACTCAGATTTTGTAGTAAAAGTAGAAGTACTCAGATTTTGTACTTGAGTAAAAGTAGAAGTACTCAGATCTTGTAGTAAAAGTAGAAGTACTCAGATATTATGTTTGAGTAAAAGTAGAAGTACTCAGATCTTGTAGTAAAAGTAGAAGTACTCAGATCTTGTAGTAAATGTAGAAGTACTCAGATATTGTACTTGAGTAAATGAAGAAGTACTCAGATCTTGTACTTGAGTAAATGTAGAAGTACTCAGATCTTGTAGTAAATGTAGAAGTACTCAGATCTTGTACTTGAGTAAAAGTAGAAGTACTCAGATCTTGTAGTAAATGTAGAAGTACTCAGATCTTGTACTTGAGTAAATGAAGAAATACTCAGATATTGTACTTGAGTAAATGTAGAAGTACTCAGATCTTGTAGTAAATGTAGAAGTACTCAGATCTTGTACTTGAGTAAATGTAGAAGTACTCAGATATTGTAGTAAAAGTAGAAGTACTCAGATCTTGTTGTAAAATTAGAAGTACTCAGATCTTGTAGTAAAAGTAAAAGTACTCAGATCTTGTAGTAAATGTAGAAGTACTCAGATCTTGTACTTGAGTAAATGTAGAAGTACTCAGATCTTGTAGTAAAAGTAGAAGTACTCAGATCTTGTAGTAAAAGTAGAAGTACTCAGATATTGTAGTAAATGTAGAAGTACTCAGATCTTGTACTTGAGTAAATGAAGAAGTACTCAGATATTTTACTTGAGTAAATGTAGAAGTACTCAGATCTTGTAGTAAAAGTAGAAGTACTCAAATATTGTACTTGAGTAAATGTATAAGTACTCAGATCTTGTAGTAAATGTAGAAGTACTCAGATCTTGTACTTGAGTAAATGTAGAAGTACTCAGATCTTGTAGTAAACGTAGAAGTAGTCAGACCTTGTACTTGAGTAAAAGTAGAAGTACTCAGATCTTGTAGTAAAAGTAGAAGTACTCAGATATTGTACTTGAGTAAAAGTAGAAGTACTCAGATCTTGTAGTAAAAGTAGAAGTACTCAGATCTTGTAGTAAAAGTAGAAGTACTCAGATCTTATACTTGGGTAAAAGTAGAAGTACTCAGATCTTGTAGTAAAAGTAGAAGTACTCAGACCTTGTAGTAAATGTAGAAGTACTCAGATCTTGAACTTGAGTCAATGAAGAAATACTCAGATCTTGTACTTGAGTATATGTAGAAGTACTCAGATCTTGTAGTAAAAGTAGAAGTACTCAGATCTTGTACTTGAGTAAAAGTAGAAGTCCTCAAATCTTGTAGTAAAAGTAGAAGTACTCAGATATTGTACTTGAGTAAATGAAGAAGTACTCAGATCTTGTACTTGAGTAAATGTAGAAGTACTCAGATCTTGTTGTAAATGTAGAAGTACTCAGATTTTGTAGTAAAAGTAGAAGTACTCAGATTTTGTACTTGAGTAAAAGTAGAAGTACTCAGATCTTGTAGTAAAAGTAGAAGTACTCAGATATTATGTTTGAGTAAAAGTAGAAGTACTCAGATCTTGTAGTAAAAGTAGAAGTACTCAGATCTTGTAGTAAATGTAGAAGTACTCAGATATTGTACTTGAGTAAATGAAGAAGTACTCAGATATTGTACTTGAGTAAATGTAGAAGTACTCAGATCTTGTAGTAAATGTAGAAGTACTCAGATCTTGTACTTGAGTAAAAGTAGAAGTACTCAGATCTTGTAGTAAAAGTAGAAGTACTCAGATATTGTAGTAAATGTAGAAGTACTCAGATCTTGTACTTGAGTAAACGTAGAAGTACTCAGATCTTGTAGTAAAAGTAGAAGTACTCAGATCTTGTAGTAAATGTAGAAGTACTCAGATCTTGTACTTGAGTAAATGAAGAAATACTCAGATATTGTACTTGAGTAAATGAAGAAGTACTCAGATATTGTACTTGAGTAAAAGTAAAAGTACTCAAATCTTGTAGTAAAAGTAGAAGTACTCAGATATTGTACTTGAGTAAAAGTAGAAGTACTCAGATCTTGTAGTAAAAGTAGAAGTACTCAGATCTTGTTGTAAAATTAGAAGTACTCAGATCTTGTACTTGAGTAAATGTAGAAGTACTCAGATCTTGTAGTAAAAGTAGAAGTACTCAGATCTTGTAGTAAAAGTAGAAGTACTCAGATATTGTAGTAAATGTAGAAGTACTCAGATATTGTACTTGAGTAAATGAAGAAGTACTCAGATATTGAAGTAAATGTAGAAGTACTCAGATCTTGTACTTGAGTAAATGTAGAAGTACTCAGATCTTGTAGTAAACGTAGAAGTAGTCAGACCTTGTACTTGAGTAAAAGTAGAAGTACTCAGATCTTGTAGTAAAAGTAGAAGTACTCAGATATTGTACTTGAGTAAAAGTAGAAGTACTCAGATCTTGTAGTAAAAGTAGAAGTACTCAGATCTTGTAATTGAGTAAATGAAGAAGTACTCAGATCTTGTACTGGAGTAAATGTAGAAGTACTCAGATCTTGTAGTAAATGTAGAAGTACTCAGATCTTGTACTTGAGTAAATGTAGAAGTACTCAGATATTATACTTGAGTAAAAGTAGATGTACTCAGATATTTTAGTAAAAGTAGAAGTACTCAAATCTTGTACTTGATTAAAAGTAGAAGTACTCAGATCTTGTAGTAAAAGTAGAAGTACTCAGATCTTGTAGTACATTTAGAAGTACTCAGGTCTTGTACTTGAGTAAATGAAGAAGTACTCAGATATTGTACTTGAGTAAATGTAGAAGTACTCAGATCTTGTACTTGAGTAAAAGTAGAAGTACCCAGATCTTGTAGTAAAACTAGAAGTACTCAGATATTGTGTTTGAGTAAAAGTAGAAGTACTCAGATCTTGTAGTAAAAGTAGAAGTTCTCAGATCTTGTAGTAAATGTAGAAGTACTCAGATCTTGTACTTGAGTAAATGAAGAAGTACTCAGATCTTGAACTTGAGTAAATGTAGAAGTACTCAGATCTTGTAGTAAATATAGAAGTACTCAGATATTGTACTTGAGTAAAAGTAGAAGTACTCAGATCTTGTAGTAAATGTAGAAGTACTCAGATATTGTACTTGAGTAAATGTAGAAGTACTCTGATCTTGTAGTAAAAGTAGAAGTAATCAGATCTTATACTTGGGTAAAAGTAGAAGTACTCAGATCTTGTAGTAAAAGTAGAAGTACTCAGATCTTGTAGTAAATGTAGAAGTACTCAGATCTTGAACTTGAGTCAATGAAGAAATACTCAGATCTTGTACTTGAGTAAATGTAGAAGTACTCAGATCTTGTAGTAAAAGTAGAAGTACTCAGATCTTGTACTTGAGTAAAAGTAGAAGTCCTCAAATCTTGTAGTAAAAGTAGAAGTACTCAGATATTGTACTTGAGTAAATGAAGAAGTACTCAGATCTTGTACTTGAGTAAATGTAGAAGTACTCAGATATTGTTGTAAATGTAGAAGTACTCAGATTTTGTAGTAAAAGTAGAAGTACTCAGATCTTGTACTTGAGTAAAAGTAGAAGTACTCAGATCTTGTAGTAAAAGTAGAAGTACTCAGATATTATGTTTGAGTAAAAGTAGAAGTACTCAGATCTTGTAGTAAAAGTAGAAGTACTCAGATCTTGTAGTAAATGTAGAAGTACTCAGATATTGTACTTGAGTAAATGAAGAAGTACTCAGATCTTGTACTTGAGTAAATGTAGAAGTACTCAGATCTTGTAGTAAATGTAGAAGTACTCAGATCTTGTACTTGAGTAAAAGTAGAAGTACTCAGATCTTGTAGTAAATGTAGAAGTACTCAGATCTTGTACTTGAGTAAATGAAGAAATACTCAGATATTGTACTTGAGTAAATGTAGAAGTACTCAGATCTTGTAGTAAATGTAGAAGTACTCAGATCTTGTACTTGAGTAAATGTAGAAGTACTCAGATATTGTAGTAAAAGTAGAAGTACTCAGATCTTGTTGTAAAATTAGAAGTACTCAGATCTTGTAGTAAAAGTAAAAGTACTCAGATCTTGTAGTAAATGTAGAAGTACTCAGATCTTGTACTTGAGTAAATGTAGAAGTACTCAGATCTTGTAGTAAAAGTAGAAGTACTCAGATCTTGTAGTAAAAGTAGAAGTACTCAGATATTGTAGTAAATGTAGAAGTACTCAGATCTTGTACTTGAGTAAATGAAGAAGTACTCAGATATTTTACTTGAGTAAATGTAGAAGTACTCAGATCTTGTAGTAAAAGTAGAAGTACTCAAATATTGTACTTGAGTAAATGTATAAGTACTCAGATCTTGTAGTAAATGTAGAAGTACTCAGATCTTGTACTTGAGTAAATGTAGAAGTACTCAGATCTTGTAGTAAACGTAGAAGTAGTCAGACCTTGTACTTGAGTAAAAGTAGAAGTACTCAGATCTTGTAGTAAAAGTAGAAGTACTCAGATATTGTACTTGAGTAAAAGTAGAAGTACTCAGATCTTGTAGTAAAAGTAGAAGTACTCAGATCTTGTAGTAAAAGTAGAAGTACTCAGATATTGTACTTGAGTAAAAGTAGAAGTACTCAGATCTTGTAGTAAAAGTAGAAGTACTCAGATCTTGTAGTAAATGTAGAAGTACTCAGATCTTGTAATTGAGTAAATGAAGAAGTACTCAGATCTTGTACTGGAGTAAATGTAGAAGTACTCAGATATTGCACTTGAGTAAAAGTAGAAGTACTCAGATCTTGTAGTAAAAGTAGAAGTACTCAGATCTTGTAGTAAATGTAGAAGTACTCAGATCTTGTACTTGAGTAAAAGTAGAAGTACTCAGATCTTGTAGTAAAACTAGAAGTACTCAGATATTGTGTTTGAGTAAAAGTAGAAGTACTCAGATCTTGTAGTAAAAGTAGAAGTTCTCAGATCTTGTAGTAAATGTAGAAGTACTCAGATCTTGTACTTGAGTAAATGAAGAAGTACTCAGATCTTGAACTTGAGTAAATGTAGAAGTACTCAGATCTTGTAGTAAATATAGAAGTACTCAGATATTGTACTTGAGTAAAAGTAGAAGTACTCAGATCTTGTAGTAAAAGTAGAAGTACTCAGATCTTGTAGTAAATGTAGAAGTACTCAGATCTTGTACTTGAGTAAATGTAGAAGTACTCTGATCTTGTAGTAAAAGTAGAAGTACTCAGATCTTATACTTGGGTAAAAGTAGAAGTACTCAGATCTTGTAGTAAAAGTAGAAGTACTCAGATCTTGTAGTAAATGTAGAAGTACTCAGATCTTGAACTTGAGTCAATGAAGAAATACTCAGATCTTGTACTTGACTAAATGTAGAAGTACTCAGATCTTGTAGTAAAAGTAGAAGTACTCAGATCTTGTACTTGAGTAAAAGTAGAAGTCCTCAAATCTTGTAGTAAAAGTAGAAGTACTCAGATATTGTACTTGAGTAAATGAAGAAGTACTCAGATCTTGTACTTGAGTAAATGTAGAAGTACTCAGATCTTGTTGTAAATGTAGAAGTACTCAGATATTGTACTTGAGTAAATGAAGAAGTACTCAGATCTTGTACTTGAGTAAATGTAGAAGTACTCAGATATTGTAGTAAATGTAGAAGTACTCAGATCTTGTACTTGAGTAAAAGTAGAAGTACTCAGATCTTGTAGTAAAAGTAGAAGTACTCAGATATTGTAGTAAATGTAGAAGTACTCAGATCTTGTACTTGAGTAAACGTAGAAGTACTCAGATCTTGTAGTAAAAGTAGAAGTACTCAGATCTTGTAGTAAATGTAGAAGTACTCAGATCTTGTACTTGAGTAAATGAAGAAATACTCAGATATTGTACTTGAGTAAATGTAGAAGTACTCAGATCTTGTAGTAAATGTAGAAGTACTCAGATCTTGTATTTGAGTAAATGTAGAAGTACTCAGATATTGTAGTAAAAGTAGAAGTACTCAGATCTTGTTGTAAAATTAGAAGTACTCAGATCTTGTAGTAAAGGTAAAAGTACTCAGATCTTGTAGTAAATGTAGAAGTACTCAGATCTTGTACTTGAGTAAATGTAGAAGTACTCAGATCTTGTAGTAAAAGTAGAAGTACTCAGATCTTGTACTTGAGTAAATGAAGAAGTACTCAGATATTTTACTTGAGTAAATGTAGAAGTACTCAGATCTTGTAGTAAAAGTAGAAGTACTCAGATATTGTACTTGAGTAAAAGTAGAAGTACTCAGATCTTGTAGTAAAAGTAGAAGTACTCAGATCTTGTAGTAAATGTAGAAGTACTCAGATCTTGTAATTGAGTAAATGAAGAAGTACTCAGATCTTGTACTGGAGTAAATGTAGAAGTACTCAGATCTTGTACTTGAGTAAAAGTAGAAGTACCCAGATCTTGTAGTAAAAGTAGAAGTACTCAGATATTGTGTTTGAGTAAAAGTAGAAGTACTCAGATCTTGTAGTAAAAGTAGAAGTACTCAGATCTTGTAGTAAATGTAGAAGTACTCAGATATTGTAGTACATGTAGAAGTACTCAGATCTTGTACTTGAGTAAATGAAGAAGTACTCAGATATTGTACTTGAGTAAATGTAGAAGTACTCAGATCTTGTAGTAAAAGTAGAAGTACTCAGATATTGTAGTAAAATTAGAAGTACTCAGATCTTATACTTGAGTAAATGTAGAAGTACTCAGATCTTGTAGTAAAAGTAGAAGTACTCAGATATTGTACTTGAGTAAAAGTAAAAGTACTTAAATCTTGTAGTAAAAGAAGAAGTACTCAGATATTGTACTTGAATAAAAGTAGAAGTACTCAGATCTTGTAGTAAAAGTAGAAGTACTCAGATCTTGTTGTAAAATTAGAAGTACTCAGATCTTGTAGTAAAAGTAAAAGTACTCGGATCTTGTAGTAAATGTAGAAGTACTCAGATCTTGTACTTGAGTAAAAGTAGAAGTACTCAGATCTTGTAGTAAAAGTGGAAGTACTCAGATATTATGTTTGAGTAAAAGTAGAAGTACTCAGATCTTGTAGTAAAAGTAGAAGTACTCAGATCTTGTACTTGAGTAAAAGTAGAAGTACTCAGATCTTGTAGTAAAAGTAGAAGTACTCAGATATTGTAGTAAATGTAGAAGTACTCAGATATTGTACTTGAGTAAATTTAGAAGTACTCAGATCTTGTAGTAAATGTAGAAGTAATCAGATATTGTACTTGAGTAAAAGTACTCAGTACTCAGATATTGTACTTGAATAAAAGTAGAAGTACTCAGATCTTGTAGTAAAAGTAGAAGTACTCAGATATTGTACTTGAGTAAAAGTAGAAGTACTCAGATCTTGTAGTAAAAGTAGAAGTACTCAGATATTGTACTTGAGTAAAAGTAGAAGTACTCAGATCTTCTAGTAAAAGTAGAAGTACTCAGATCTTGTAGTAAATGTAGAAGTACTCAGATTTTGGACTTGAGTAAATGAAGAAATACTCAGATCTTGTACTTGAGTAAATGTAGAAGTCTGAGTACTTCTACTTTTACTAGAAGATCTGAGTACTTCTACTTTTACTCAAGTACAATATCTGAGTACTTCTAATTTTACTACAAGATCTGAGTACTTCTACTTTTACTCAAGTACAAGATCAGAGTACTTCTACTTTTACTACAAGATCTGAGTACTTCTTCATTTACTCAAGTACAAGATCTGAGTACTTCATTTATTCAAGTACAAGATCTGAGTACTTCTACATTTACTACAAGATCTGAGTACTTCTACTTTTACTAGAAGATTTGAGTACTTCTACTTTTACTCAAGTACAATATCTGAGTACTTCTACTTTTACTACAAGATCTGAGTACTTCTACTTTTACTACAAGATCTGAGTACTTCTACATTTACTCAAGTACAAGATCTGAGTACTTCTTCGTTTACTCAAGTACAATATCTGAGTACTTTTACATTTACTACAAGATCTGAGTACTTCTACATTTACTACAAGATCTGAGTACTTCTACATTTACTCAAGTAAAAGATCTGAGTACTTCTACTTTTACTCAAGTACAAGATCTGAGTACTTCTACTTTTACTACAAGATCTGAGTACATCTACTTTTACTCAAGTACAAGATCTGAGTACTTCTACTTTTACTACAAGATCTGAGTACTTCTACTTTTACTCAAGTACAAGATCTGAGTACTTCTACTTTTACTACAAGATCTGAGTACTTCTACTTTTACTCAAGTACAAGATCTGAGTACTTCTACATGTACAACAATATCTGAGTACTTCTACATTTACTCAAGTACAAGATCTGAGTACTTCTACATTTACTACAAGTTCTGAGTACTTCTACTTTTACTCAAGTACAAGATCTGAGTACTTCTTCATTTACTCAAGTACAAGATCTGAGTACTTCTACATTTACTACAAGATCTGAGTACTTCTACTTTTACTACAAGATCTGAGTACTTCTACTTTTACTAAAGCACAATATCTGAGTACTTCTACTTTTACTACAAGATCTGAGTACTTCTACTTTTACTCAAGTATAAGATCTGAGTACTTCTACATTTACTCAAGTACAAGATCTGAGTACTTTTTTATTTACTACAAGATCTGAGTACTTCTACTTTTATTACAAGATCTGAGTACTTCTACTTTTACTCAAGTACAAGATCTGAGTACTTCTACTTTTTCTACAAGATCTGAGTACTTTTACTTTTACTCAAGTACAAGATCTGAGTACTTCTACATTTACTACAATATCTGAGTACATCTACTTTTACTCAAGTATAAGATCTGAGTACTTCTACATTTACTCAAGTACAAGATCTGAGTACTTCTTCATTTACTACAAGTTCTGAGTACTTCTACTTTTATTACAAGATCTGAGTACTTCTACTTTTACTCAAGTACAAGATCTGAGTACTTCTACTTTTACTACAAGATCTGAGTACTTCTACTTTTACTCAATTACAAGATCTGAGTACTTCTACATTTACTACAATATCTGAGTACATATACTTTTACTCAAGTATAAGATCTGAGTACTTCTACATTTACTCAAGTACAAGATCTGAGTACTTCTTCATTTACTACAAGTTCTGAGTACTTCTACTTTTACTCAAGTACAAGATCTGAGTACTTCTACTTTTACTACAAGATCTGAGTACTTCTACTTTTACTGAGGTACAAGATCTGAGTACTTCTACTTTTACTACAAGATCTGAGTACTTCTACTTTTACTACAAGATCTGAGTACTTCTACATTTACTCAAGTACAAGATCTGAGTACTTCTTCATTTACTCAAGTATAAGATCTGAGTACTTCTACATTTACTACAAGATCTGAGTACTTCTACTTTTACTCAAGTACAAGATCTGAGTACTTCTACATTTACTACAATATCTGAGTACTTCTACATTTACTACAAGATCTGAGTATTTCTACTTTTACTACAAGATCTGAGTACTTCTACTTTTACTCAAGTACAAGATCTGAGTACTTCTACATTTACTACAATATCTGAGTACATCTACTTTTACTCAAGTACAAGATCTGAGTAATTCTACATTTACTACAATATGTGAGTACTTCTACATTTACTCAAGTACAAGATCTGAGTACTTCTTCATGTATTCAAGTACAAGATCTGAGTACTTCTACATTTACTACAAGATCTGAGTACTTCTACTTTTACTAGAAGATCTGAGTACTTCTACTTTTACTCAAGTACAATATCTGAGTACTTCTACTTTTACTACAAGATCTGAGTACTTCTACTTTTACTCAAGTACAAGATCAGAGTACTTCTACTTTTACTACAAGATCTGAGTATATTGGGAGTGTATATAATAATAAAAAAACGATCTATTTAACTACGTTTTTAAACCAGAATTTGTCTTAAACTGCTCTAAATATAGTAACTAAAATATGTAAGTAATCAAATATTATCACTCCCGAAATAATTCATCAAGTTTTGATGAAGAATTGAAAGGATTATAAATGTATTAGCATGTGAAAAGTTAGCAACCGGCCGCTATTTTGTGTCTATGTTTACAAAAAGAGTGATCCATTTATTTAAGTGTTTTAAACCTGTTTTTCCTCAAATAAGTCTTGGTATAGAAGCTCTAAGATATTAATAATTAATCCTAAACCCTCCCGACTTGAAATGATCAATTTATTAATATGAATCTGAAATAAATGCAACTGGAAAAAAACGGCCGCCATCTTGTGAAATTATCTATTTATTTAAATATTAAAAACTTATTTTTCTTCAAATGGATCATATTTCTGGTCTCTGATATGTTAATAATCAAATGTACTCACCCTCAACGTTGAAAGATCAGTATTTCAATGTGGATGTCAAAGGTTTTTAGCAGAGTCTTCACAAATATCTGCTCTCAGCTGCAGCTATGTAGACGCTAGACAGGAAGTGGCTGTTGCGCAACCCGGAAGTGACGCCAAAAACGGCGGAATTAAAGGTAACATGACCATTAGCACTCATAGTGGTTACTCCATGAACTGCAAGCAAATTATAATATACCAAATGTCCGTAAAGACAGTGTATTTAAATTAAAAAATATATAAATCCGTTTTTTAGATTTTTAAAAAATATATATTTTATTTTTTAACTCATTCCACCCTAAATGTATTTATCTATATAAGAGTAAAGTTAGAGTGGTATATATTAAAGTAAATAAATAAAGAAATATTCTAAAGATCAAACCGTGAACATTAAAAAACTTCTGGTACAGGTTACACTTCTATTGTGTTTTAAAAAAAATCTAATATTTAAAGAGTGAATATAAGCGGACATTTAAACGCCATCACTCAGTAGAATTGGTCAGTTGACCTCTTCTACTTTTAGTCTAACCACAAAGTTTTGCGGACACACACAAAGAGAGACACACAGACACAAATAGTCAAAACAGGACCTGTCAATAATGGAGGAAATCGGATTAAATCAATTATGAACAGCTATGGGGCGCTGTCTAATCGAAAAATAAATCCACCTCCCTGTATCCATCTGAGAAGCCTGAATTTAACTTTGAATCTAATTAAAATATCTAACACACACACACACACAGAGAGAGAGAGAGAGAGAGAGAGAGAGAGAGAGAGAGAAAAAAGAAAGAGACACACACACACACACACACACAGGCCTGAGTGTAACTCTAAATCTAATAAACAATAGAATGGTAATGTCATTACAGGAGAGAAGTAGTTAAAAGAATATGAGTAACACATAGACAAAAAATAGGAGAGAGGTAGAGAAAATGAACTCTCTTGCATTTTTTGTCAAGTGTAGTATTGCCATCTATATTGGGAGTGTATATAATAATAAAAAAACGATCTATTTAACTACGTTTTTAAACCAGAATTTGTCTTAAACTGGTCTAAATATAGTAACTAAAATATGTAAGTAATCAAATGTTATCACTCCCGAAATAATTCATCAAGTTTTGATGAAGAATTGAAAGGATTATAAATGTATTAGCATGGAGCCGCCATTTTGTGTCTTTGTTTACAAAAAGAGTGATCCATTTATGTAAGTGTTTTAAACCTTTTTTTCCTCAAATAAGTCTTGGTATAGAAGCTCTAAGATATTAATAATTAATCCTAAACCCTCCCGACTTGAAATGATCAATTTATTAATGTGAATCTGAAATAAATGCAACTGGAAAAAAACGGCCGCCATCTTGTGAAATTATCTATTTATTTAAATATTAAAAACGTATTTTTCTTCAAATGGATCATATTTCTGGTCTCTGATATGTTAATAATCAAATGTACTCACCCTCAACGTTGAAAGATCAGTATTTCAATGTGGATGTCAAAGGTTTTTAGCAGAGTCTTCCTGTCCACTATGTAGACTCTAGACAGGAAGTGGCTGTTGCGTAACCCGGAAGTGACGCCAAAAACGGCGGAATTACAGGTAACATGACCATTAGCACTCATAGTGGTTACTCCATGAACTGCAAGCAAATTATAATATACCAAATGTCCGTAAAGACAGTGTATTTAAATTAAAAAATATATAAATCCGTTTTTTAGATTTTTAAAAAATATATATTTTATTTTTTAACTCATTCCACCCTAAATGTATTTATCTATATAAGAGTAAAGTTAGAGTGGTATATATTAAAGTAAATAAATAAAGAAATATTCTAAAGATCAAACCGTGAACATTAAAAAACTTCTGGTACAGGTTACACTTCTATTGTGTTTTAAAAAAAATCTAATATTTAAAGAGTGAATATAAGCGGACATTTAAACGCCATCACTCAGTAGAATTGGTCAGTTGACCTCTTCTACTTTTAGTCTAACCACAAAGTTTTGCGGACACACACAAAGAGAGACACACAGACACAAATAGTCAAAACAGGACCTGTCAATAATGGAGGAAATCGGATTAAATCAATTATGAACAGCTATGGGGCGCTGTCTAATCGAAAAATAAATCCACCTCCCTGTATCCATCTGAGAAGCCTGAATTTAACTTTGAATCTAATTAAAATATCTAACACACACACACACAGAGAGAGAGAGAGAGAGAGAGAGAGAGAGAGAGAAAAAAAAAGAAAGAGACACACACACACACACACACACAGGCCTGAGTGTAACTCTAAATCTAATAAACAATAGAATGGTAATGTCATTACAGGAGAGAAGTAGTTAAAAGAATATGAGTAACACATAGACAAAAAATAGGAGAGAGGTAGAGAAAATGAACTCTCTTGCATTTTTTGTCAAGTGTAGTATTGCCATCTATATTGGGAGTGTATATAATAATAAAAAAACGATCTATTTAACTACGTTTTTAAACCAGAATTTGTCTTAAACTGGTCTAAATATAGTAACTAAAATATGTAAGTAATCAAATGTTATCACTCCCGAAATAATTCATCAAGTTTTGATGAAGAATTGAAAGGATTATAAATGTATTAGCATGGAGCCGCCATTTTGTGTCTTTGTTTACAAAAAGAGTGATCCATTTATGTAAGTGTTTTAAACCTTTTTTTCCTCAAATAAGTCTTGGTATAGAAGCTCTAAGATATTAATAATTAATCCTAAACCCTCCCGACTTGAAATGATCAATTTATTAATATGAATCTGAAATAAATGCAACTGGAAAAAAACGGCCGCCATCTTGTGAAATTATCTATTTATTTAAATATTAAAAACGTATTTTTCTTCAAATGGATCATATTTCTGGTCTCTGATATGTTAATAATCAAATGTACTCACCCTCAACGTTGAAAGATCAGTATTTCAATGTGGATGTCAAAGGTTTTTAGCAGAGTCTTCCTGTCCACTATGTAGACTCTAGACAGGAAGTGGCTGTTGCGTAACCCGGAAGTGACGCCAAAAACGGCGGAATTAAAGGTAACATGACCATTAGCACTCATAGTGGTTACTCCATGAACTGCAAGCAAATTATAATATACCAAATGTCCGTAAAGACAGTGTATTTAAATTAAAAAATATATAAATCCGTTTTTTAGATTTTTAAAAAATATATATTTTATTTTTTAACTCATTCCACCCTAAATGTATTTATCTATATAAGAGTAAAGTTAGAGTGGTATATATTAAAGTAAATACATAAAGAAATATTCTAAAGATCAAACCGTGAAGTTTTTTAATGTTCACGGTTTGATCTTTAGAATATTTCTTTATTTATTTACTTTAATATATACCACTCTAACTTTACTCTTATATAGATAAATACATTTAGGGTGGAATGAGTTAAAAAATAAAATATATATTTTTTAAAAATCTAAAAAACGGATTTATATATTTTTTAATTTAAATACACTGTCTTTACGGACATTTGGTATATTATAATTTGCTTGCAGTTCATGGAGTAACCACTATGAGTGCTAATGGTCATGTTACCTTTAATTCCGCCGTTTTTGGCGTCACTTCCGGGTTACGCAACAGCCACTTCCTGTCTAGAGTCTACATAGTCGACAGGAAGACTCTGCTAAAAACCTTTGACATCCACATTGAAATACTGATCTTTCAACGTTGAGGGTGAGTACATTTGATTATTAACATATCAGAGACCAGAAATATGATCCATTTGAAGAAAAATACGTTTTTAATATTTAAATAAATAGATAATTTCACAAGATGGCGGCCGTTTTTTTCCAGTTGCATTTATTTCAGATTCATATTAATAAATTGATCATTTCAAGTCGGGAGGGTTTAGGATTAATTATTAATATCTTAGAGCTTCTATACCAAGACTTATTTGAGGAAAAAAAGGTTTAAAACACTTACATAAATGGATCACTCTTTTTGTAAACAAAGACACAAAATGGCGGCTCCATGCTAATACATTTATAATCCTTTCAATTCTTCATCAAAACTTGATGAATTATTTCGGGAGTGATAACATTTGATTACTTACATATTTTAGTTACTATATTTAGACCAGTTTAAGACAAATTCTGGTTTAAAAACGTAGTTAAATAGATCGTTTTTTTATTATTATATACACTCCCAATATAGATGTCAATACTACACTTGACAAAAAATGCAAGAGAGTTCATTTTCTCTACCTCTCTCCTATTTTTTGTCTATGTGTTACTCATATTCTTTTAACTACTTCTCTCCTGTAATGACATTACCATTCTATTGTTTATTAGATTTAGAGATTTAGATTTTTTTTTTAGATTTAGATTTAGATTTAGATCTTTGATACTGGACAGTTTTTGTTTTATTCTCATCTAAACAGAGAGGGATGATAGCTCATATATGAGATTTCAAAGGTCTTTTATTTTGAAACTGTACATCAGAATGTCCTGATTTTTTCTGAGTGACTAGGTGGGGTGTCCTGCTATCACCCTGGAGTTTGTTGAGTCTTTGATATTGGACAGTTATTGTTTTATTCTCATCTAAAAACAGGGATGATAGCTCATATATGAGACTTCAAAGGTATTTTATTTTGAAACTGTACATCAGAATGTCCTGATTTTTTCTGAGTGACTAGATGGGGTGTCCTGCTATCACCCTGGAGTGAGATGAGTCTTTGATACTGGACAGTCTTCGTTTTATTCTCATCTAAAAATAGGGATGATAGCTCATACAATAGAGATTTCAAAGGTCTTTTATTTTGAAACTGTACATCAGAATGTCCTGATTTTTTCTGAGTGACTAGGTGGGGTGTCCTGCTATCACCCTGGAGTGAGATGCATCTTTGATACTGGACAGTTTTTGTTTTATTCTCATCTAAAAACAGGGATGATAGCTCATATATGAGATTTCAAAGGTATTTTATTTTGAAAATCTACATCAGAATGTCCTGATTTTTTCTGAGTGACTAGGTGGGGTGTCCTGCTATCACCCTGGAGTGAGATGCGTCTTTGATACTGGACATTCTTTGTTTTATTCTCATCTAAAAATAGGGATGATAGCTCATACAATAGAGATTTCAAAGGTATTTTATTTTGAAAATCTACATCAGAATGTCCTGATTTTTTCTGAGTGACTAGGTGGGGTGTCCTGCTATCACCCTGGAGTGAGATGAGTCTTTGATACTGGACAGTTTTTGTTTTATTCTCATCTAAACAGAGAGGGATGATAGCTCATATATGAGATTTCAAAGGTCTTTTATTTTGAAACTGTACATCAGAATGTCCTGATTTTTTCTGAGTGACTAGGTGGGGTGTCCTGCTATCACCCTGGAGTGAGATTCGTCTTTGATATTGGACAGTTATTGTTTTATTCTCATCTAAAAACAGGGATGATAGCTCATATATGAGACTTCAAAGGTATTTTATTTTGAAACTGTACACCAGAATGTCCTGATTTTTTCTGAGTGACTAGATGGGGTGTCCTGCTATCACCCTGGAGTGAGATGAGTCTTTGATACGGGACAGTTTTTGTTTTATTCTCATCTAAAAACAGGGATGATAGCTCATATATGAGATTTCAAAGGTATTTTATTTTGAAAATCTACATCAGAATGTCCTGATTTTTTCTGAGTGACTAGATGGGGTGTCCTGCTATCACCCTGGAGTGAGATTCGTCTTAGATACTGGACAGTTTTTGTTTTATTCTCATCTAAAAATAGGGATGATAGCTCATACAATGGAGATTTAAAAGGTATTTTATTTTGAAAATCTACATCAGAATGTCCTGATTTTTTCTGAGTGACTAGGTGGGGTGTCCTGCTATCACCCTGGAGTGAGATGAGTCTTTGATACTGGACAGATTTTGTTTTATTCTCATCTAAACAGAGAGGGATGATAGCTCATATATGAGATTTCAAAGGTATTTTATTTTGAAAATCTACATCAGAATGTCCTGATTTTTTCTGAGTGACTAGGTGGGGTGTCCTGCTATCACCCTGGAGTGAGATGCGTCTTTGATACTGGACAGTCTTTGTTTTATTCTCATCTAAAAATAGGGATGATAGCTCATACAATAGAGATTTCAAAGGTATTTTATTTTGAAAATCTACATCAGAATGTCCTGATTTTTTCTGAGTGACTAGGTGGGGTGTCCTGCTATCACCCTGGAGTGAGATGAGTCTTTGATACTGGACAGTTTTTGTTTTATTCTCATCTAAACAGAGAGGGATGATAGCTCATATATGAGATTTCAAAGGTCTTTTATTTTGAAACTGTACATCAGAATGTCCTGATTTTTTCTGAGTGACTAGGTGGGGTGTCCTGCTATCACCCTGGAGTGAGATGAGTCTTTGATACGGGACAGTTTTTGTTTTATTCTCATCTAAAAACAGGGATGATAGCTCATATATGAGATTTCAAAGGTATTTTATTTTGAAAATCTACATCAGAATGTCCTGATTTTTTCTGAGTGACTAGGTGGGGTGTCCTGCTATCACCCTGGAGTGAGATTCGTCTTAGATACTGGACAGTTTTTGTTTTATTCTCATCTAAAAATAGGGATGATAGCTCATACAATGGAGATTTAAAAGGTATTTTATTTTGAAAATCTACATCAGAATGTCCTGATTTTTTCTGAGTGACTAGGTGGGGTGTCCTGCTATCACCCTGGAGTGAGATGAGTCTTTGATACTGGACAGTTTTTGTTTTATTCTCATCTAAACAGAGAGGGATGATAGCTCATATATGAGATTTCAAAGTTATTTTATTTTGAAACTGTACATCAGAATGTCCTGATTTTTTCTGAGTGACTAGGTGGGGTGTCCTGCTGTCACCCTGGAGTTTGATGAGTCTTTGATATTGGACAGTTATTGTTTTATTCTCATCTAAAAACAGGGATGATAGCTCATACAATAGAGATTTCAAAGGTATTTTATTTTAAAACTCTACATCAGAATGTCCTGATTTTTTCTGAGTGACTAGGTGGGGTGTCCTGCTATCACCCTGGAGTGAGATGAGTCTTTGATACTGGACAGTTTTTGTTTTATTCTCATCTAAACAGAGAGGGATGATAGCTCATATATGAGATTTCAAAGGTCTTTTATTTTGAAACTGTACATCAGAATGTCCTGATTTTTTCTGAGTGACTAGATGGCGTGTCCTGCTATCACCCTGGAGTGAGATGAGTCTTTGATACGGGACAGTTTTTGTTTTATTCTCATCTAAAAACAGGGATGATAGCTCATACAATAGAGATTTCAAAGGTATTTTATTTTGAAAATCTACATCAGAATGTCCTGATTTTTTCTGAGTGACTAGGTGGGGTGTCCTGCTATCACCCTGGACTGAGATTCGTCTTAGATACTGGACAGTTTTTGTTTTATTCTCATCTAAAAATAGGGATGATAGCTCATACAATGGAGATTTAAAAGGTATTTTATTTTGAAAATCTACATCAGAATGTCCTGATTTTTTCTGAGTGACTAGCTGGGGTGTCCTGCTATCACCCTGGAGTGAGATGAGTCTTTGATACTGGACAGTTTTTGTTTTATTCTCATCTAAAAATAGGGATGATAGCTCATATATGAGATTTCAAAGGTCTTTTATTTTGAAACTGTACATCAGAATGTCCTGATTTTTTCTGAGTGACTAGGTGGGGTGTCCTGCTATCACCCTGGAGTTTGATGAGTCTTTGATATTGGACAGTTATTGTTTTATTCTCATCTAAAAACAGGGATGATAGCTCATATATGAGATTTCAAAGGTATTTTATTTTGAAAATCTACATCAGAATGTCCTGATTTTTTCTGAGTGACTAGGTGGGGTGTCCTGCTATCACCCTGGAGTGAGATTCGTCTTAGATACTGGACAGTTTTTGTTTTATTCTCATCTAAAAATAGGGATGATAGCTCATACAATGGAGATTTAAAAGGTATTTTATTTTGAAAATCTACATCAGAATGTCCTGATTTTTTCTGAGTGACTAGGTGGGGTGTCCTGCTATCACCCTGGAGTGAGATGAGTCTTTGATATTGGACAGTTATTGTTTTATTCTCATCTAAAAACAGGGATGATAGCTCGCTCATATATGAGACTTCAAAGGTATTTTATTTTGAAACTGTACACCAGAATGTCCTGATTTTTTCTGAGTGACTAGATGGGGTGTCCTGCTATCACCCTGGAGTGAGATGAGTCTTTGATACGGGACAGTTTTTGTTTTATTCTCATCTAAAAACAGGGATGATAGCTCATATATGAGATTTCAAAGGTATTTTATTTTGAAAATCTACATCAGAATGTCCTGATTTTTTCTGAGTGACTAGGTGGGGTGTCCTGCTATCACCCTGGAGTTTGATGAGTCTTTGATATTGGACAGTTATTGTTTTATTCTCATCTAAAAACAGGGATGATAGCTCATATATGAGACTTCAAAGGTATTTTATTTTGAAACTGTACACCAGAATGTCCTGATTTTTTCTGAGTGACTAGATGGGGTGTCCTGCTATCACCCTGGAGTGAGATGAGTCTTTGATACGGGACAGTTTTTGTTTTATTCTCATCTAAAAACAGGGATGATAGCTCATACAATAGAGATTTCAAAGGTATTTTATTTTGAAACTCTACATCAGAATGTCCTGATTTTTTCTGAGTGACTAGGTGGGGTGTCCTGCTATCACCCTGGAGTGAGATGAGTCTTTGATACTGGACAGTTATTGTTTTATTCTCATCTAAACAGAGAGGGATGATAGCTCATATATGAGATTTCAAAGGTCTTTTATTTTGAAACTGTACATCAGAAAGTCATGATTTTTTCTGAGTGACTAGATGGGGGTGTCCTGCTATCACCCTGGAGTGAGATGAGTCTTTGATACGGGACAGTTTTTGTTTTATTCTCATCTAAAAACAGGGATGATAGCTCATATATGAGATTTCAAAGGTATTTTATTTTGAAAATCTACATCAGAATGTCCTGATTTTTTCTGAGTGACTAGGTGGGGTGTCCTGCTATCACCCTGGAGTGAGATTCGTCTTAGATACTGGACAGTTTTTGTTTTATTCTCATCTAAAAATAGGGATGATAGCTCATACAATGGAGATTTAAAAGGTATTTTATTTTGAAAATCTACATCAGAATGTCCTGATTTTTTCTGAGTGACTAGGTGGGGTGTCCTGCTATCACCCTGGAGTGAGATGAGTCTTTGATACTGGACAGTTTTTGTTTTATTCTCATCTAAACAGAGAGGGATGATAGCTCATATATGAGATTTCAAAGGTCTTTTATTTTGAAACTGTACATCAGAATGTCCTGATTTTTTCTGAGTGACTAGGTGGGATGTCCTGCTATCACCCTGGAGTTTGATGAGTCTTTGATATTGGACAGTTATTGTTTTATTCTCATCTAAAAACAGGGATGATAGCTCATACAATGGAGATTTAAAAGGTATTTTATTTTGAAACTGTACACCAGAATGTCCTGATTTTTTCTGAGTGACTAGATGGGGTGTCCTGCTATCACCCTGGAGTGAGATTCGTCTTAGATACTGGACAGCTTTTGTTTTATTCTCATCTAAAAATAGGGATGATAGCTCATACAATGGAGATTTAAAAGGTATTTTATTTTGAAAATCTACATCAGAATGTCCTGATTTTTTCTGAGTGACTAGATGGGGTGTCCTGCTATCACCCTGGAGTGAGATTCGTCTTAGATACAGGACAGCTTTTGTTTTATTCTCATCTAAAAATAGGGATGATAGCTCATACAATGGAGATTTAAAAGGTATTTTATTTTGAAAATCTACATCAGAATGTCCTGATTTTTTCTGAGTGACTAGGTGGGGTGTCCTGCTATCACCCTGGAGTGAGATGCGTCTTTGATACTGGACAGTTTTTGTTTTATTCTCATCTAAAAACAGGGATGATAGCTCATATATGAGATTTCAAAGGTATTTTATTTTGAAAATCTACATCAGAATGTCCTGATTTTTTCTGAGTGACTAGGTGGGGTGTCCTGCTATCACCCTGGAGTGAGATGAGTCTTTGATACTGGACAGTTTTTGTTTTATTCTCATCTAAACAGAGAGGGATGATAGCTCATACAATGGAGATTTAAAAGGTATTTTATTTTGAAAATCTACATCAGAATGTCCTGATTTTTTCTGAGTGACTAGGTGGGGTGTCCTGCTATCACCCTGGAGTGAGATGAGTCTTTGATACTGGACAGTTTTTGTTTTATTCTCATCTAAACAGAGAGGGATGATAGCTCATATATGAGATTTCAAAGGTCTTTTATTTTGAAACTGTACATCAGAATGTCCTGATTTTTTCTGAGTGACTAGGTGGGATGTCCTGCTATCACCCTGGAGTTTGATGAGTCTTTGATATTGGACAGTTATTGTTTTATTCTCATCTAAAAACAGGGATGATAGCTCATACAATGGAGATTTAAAAGGTATTTTATTTTGAAACTGTACACCAGAATGTCCTGATTTTTTCTGAGTGACTAGATGGGGTGTCCTGCTATCACCCTGGAGTGAGATGAGTCTTTGATACGGGACAGTTTTTGTTTTATTCTCATCTAAAAACAGGGATGATAGCTCATATATGAGATTTCAAAGGTATTTTATTTTGAAAATCTACATCAGAATGTCCTGATTTTTTCTGAGTGACTAGGTGGGGTGTCCTGCTATCACCCTGGAGTTTGATGAGTCTTTGATATTGGACAGTTATTGTTTTATTCTCATCTAAAAACAGGGATGATAGCTCATATATGAGACTTCAAAGGTATTTTATTTTGAAACTGTACACCAGAATGTCCTGATTTTTTCTGAGTGACTAGATGGGGTGTCCTGCTATCACCCTGGAGTGAGATGAGTCTTTGATACGGGACAGTTTTTGTTTTATTCTCATCTAAAAACAGGGATGATAGCTCATATATGAGATTTCAAAGGTATTTTATTTTGAAAATCTACATCAGAATGTCCTGATTTTTTCTGAGTGACTAGGTGGGGTGTCCTGCTATCACCCTGGAGTGAGATTCGTCTTTGATATTGGACAGTTATTGTTTTATTCTCATCTAAAAACAGGGATGATAGCTCATATATGAGACTTCAAAGGTATTTTATTTTGAAACTGTACACCAGAATGTCCTGATTTTTTCTGAGTGACTAGATGGGGTGTCCTGCTATCACCCTGGAGTGAGATGAGTCTTTGATACGGGACAGTTTTTGTTTTATTCTCATCTAAAAACAGGGATGATAGCTCATATATGAGATTTCAAAGGTATTTTATTTTGAAAATCTACATCAGAATGTCCTGATTTTTTCTGAGTGACTAGATGGGGTGTCCTGCTATCACCCTGGAGTGAGATTCGTCTTAGATACTGGACAGCTTTTGTTTTATTCTCATCTAAAAATAGGGATGATAGCTCATACAATGGAGATTTAAAAGGTATTTTATTTTGAAAATCTACATCAGAATGTCCTGATTTTTTCTGAGTGACTAGGTGGGGTGTCCTGCTATCACCCTGGAGTGAGATGAGTCTTTGATACTGGACAGTTTTTGTTTTATTCTCATCTAAACAGAGAGGGATGATAGCTCATATATGAGATTTCAAAGGTCTTTTATTTTGAAACTGTACATCAGAATGTCCTGATTTTTTCTGAGTGACTAGGTGGGGTGTCCTGCTATCACCCTGGAGTGAGATTCGTCTTTGATATTGGACAGTTATTGTTTTATTCTCATCTAAAAACAGGGATGATAGCTCATATATGAGACTTCAAAGCTATTTTATTTTGAAACTGTACACCAGAATGTCCTGATTTTTTCTGAGTGACTAGATGGGGTGTCCTGCTATCACCCTGGAGTGAGATGAGTCTTTGATACGGGACAGTTTTTGTTTTATTCTCATCTAAAAACAGGGATGATAGCTCATATATGAGATTTCAAAGGTATTTTATTTTGAAAATCTACATCAGAATGTCCTGATTTTTTCTGAGTGACTAGATGGGGTGTCCTGCTATCACCCTGGAGTGAGATTCGTCTTAGATACTGGACAGCTTTTGTTTTATTCTCATCTAAAAATAGGGATGATAGCTCATACAATGGAGATTTAAAAGGTATTTTATTTTGAAAATCTACATCAGAATGTCCTGATTTTTTCTGAGTGACTAGGTGGGGTGTCCTGCTATCACCCTGGAGTGAGATGCGTCTTTGATACTGGACAGTTTTTGTTTTATTCTCATCTAAAAACAGGGATGATAGCTCATATATGAGATTTCAAAGGTATTTTATTTTGAAAATCTACATCAGAATGTCCTGATTTTTTCTGAGTGACTAGGTGGGGTGTCCTGCTATCACCCTGGAGTGAGATGAGTCTTTGATACTGGACAGTTTTTGTTTTATTCTCATCTAAACAGAGAGGGATGATAGCTCATATATGAGATTTCAAAGGTCTTTTATTTTGAAAATCTACATCAGAATGTCCTGATTTTTTCTGAGTGACTAGGTGGGGTGTCCTGCTATCACCCTGGAGTGAGATTCGTCTTAGATACTGGACAGTTTTTGTTTTATTCTCATCTAAACAGAGAGGGATGATAGCTCATACAATGGAGATTTAAAAGGTATTTTATTTTGAAAATCTACATCAGAATGTCCTGATTTTTTCTGAGTGACTAGGTGGGGTGTCCTGCTATCACCCTGGAGTGAGATGAGTCTTTGATACTGGACAGTTTTTGTTTTATTCTCATCTAAACAGAGAGGGATGATAGCTCATATATGAGATTTCAAAGGTCTTTTATTTTGAAAATCTACATCAGAATGTCCTGATTTTTTCTGAGTGACTAGGTGGGGTGTCCTGCTATCACCCTGGAGTGAGATGAGTCTTTGATACTGGACAGTTTTTGTTTTATTCTCATCTAAACAGAGAGGGATGATAGCTCATATATGAGATTTCAAAGGTCTTTTATTTTGAAACTGTACATCAGAATGTCCTGATTTTTTCTGAGTGACTAGGTGGGGTGTCCTGCTATCACCCTGGAGTGAGATTCGTCTTTGATATTGGACAGTTATTGTTTTATTATCATCTAAAAACAGGGATGATAGCTCATATATGAGACTTCAAAGGTATTTTATTTTGAAACTGTACACCAGAATGTCCTGATTTTTTCTGAGTGACTAGATGGGGTGTCCTGCTATCACCCTGGAGTGAGATGAGTCTTTGATACGGGACAGTTTTTGTTTTATTCTCATCTAAAAACAGGGATGATAGCTCATATATGAGATTTCAAAGGTATTTTATTTTGAAAATCTACATCAGAATGTCCTGATTTTTTCTGAGTGACTAGATGGGGTGTCCTGCTATCACCCTGGAGTGAGATTCGTCTTAGATACTGGACAGTTTTTGTTTTATTCTCATCTAAAAATAGGGATGATAGCTCATACAATGGAGATTTAAAAGGTATTTTATTTTGAAAATCTACATCAGAATGTCCTGATTTTTTCTGAGTGACTAGGTGGGGTGTCCTGCTATCACCCTGGAGTGAGATGAGTCTTTGATACTGGACAGATTTTGTTTTATTCTCATCTAAACAGAGAGGGATGATAGCTCATATATGAGATTTCAAAGGTATTTTATTTTGAAAATCTACATCAGAATGTCCTGATTTTTTCTGAGTGACTAGGTGGGGTGTCCTGCTATCACCCTGGAGTGAGATGCGTCTTTGATACTGGACAGTCTTTGTTTTATTCTCATCTAAAAATAGGGATGATAGCTCATACAATAGAGATTTCAAAGGTATTTTATTTTGAAAATCTACATCAGAATGTCCTGATTTTTTCTGAGTGACTAGGTGGGGTGTCCTGCTATCACCCTGGAGTGAGATGAGTCTTTGATACTGGACAGTTTTTGTTTTATTCTCATCTAAACAGAGAGGGGTGATAGCTCATATATGAGATTTCAAAGGTCTTTTATTTTGAAACTGTACATCAGAATGTCCTGATTTTTTTCTGAGTGACTAGGTGGGGTGTCCTGCTATCACCCTGGAGTGAGATGAGTCTTTGATACGGGACAGTTTTTGTTTTATTCTCATCTAAAAACAGGGATGATAGCTCATATATGAGATTTCAAAGGTATTTTATTTTGAAAATCTACATCAGAATGTCCTGATTTTTTCTGAGTGACTAGGTGGGGTGTCCTGCTATCACCCTGGAGTGAGATTCGTCTTAGATACTGGACAGTTTTTGTTTTATTCTCATCTAAAAATAGGGATGATAGCTCATACAATGGAGATTTTAAAAGGTATTTTATTTTGAAAATCTACATCAGAATGTCCTGATTTTTTCTGAGTGACTAGGTGGGGTGTCCTGCTATCACCCTGGAGTGAGATGAGTCTTTGATACTGGACAGTTTTTGTTTTATTCTCATCTAAACAGAGAGGGATGATAGCTCATATATGAGATTTCAAAGGTCTTTTATTTTGAAACTGTACATCAGAATGTCCTGATTTTTTCTGAGTGACTAGGTGGGGTGTCCTGCTATCACCCTGGAGTTTGATGAGTCTTTGATATTGGACAGTTATTGTTTTATTCTCATCTAAAAACAGGGATGATAGCTCATATATGAGACTTCAAAGGTATTTTATTTTGAAACTGTACACCAGAATGTCCTGATTTTTTCTGAGTGACTAGATGGGGTGTCCTGATATCACCCTGGAGTGAGATGAGTCTTTGATACGGGACAGTTTTGGTTTTATTCTCATCTAAAAACAGGGATGATAGCTCATATATGAGATTTCAAAGGTATTTTATTTTGAAAATCTACATCAGAATGTCCTGATTTTTTCTGAGTGACTAGGTGGGGTGTCCTGCTATCACCCTGGAGTTTGATGAGTCTTTGATATTGGACAGTTATTGTTTTATTCTCATCTAAAAACAGGGATGATAGCTCATACAATAGAGATTTCAAAGGTATTTTATTTTGAAACTCTACATCAGAATGTCCTGATTTTTTCTGAGTGACTAGGTGGGGTGTCCTGCTATCACCCTGGAGTGAGATGAGTCTTTGATACTGGACAGTTTTTGTTTTATTCTCATCTAAACAGAGAGGGATGATAGCTCATATATGAGATTTCAAAGGTCTTTTATTTTGAAACTGTACATCAGAATGTCCTGATTTTTTCTGAGTGACTAGATGGGGTGTCCTGCTATCACCCTGGAGTGAGATGAGTCTTTGATACGGGACAGTTTTTGTTTTATTCTCATCTAAAAACAGGGATGATAGCTCATACAATAGAGATTTCAAAGGTATTTTATTTTGAAAATCTACATCAGAATGTCCTGATTTTTTCTGAGTGACTAGGTGGGGTGTCCTGCTATCACCCTGGACTGAGATTCGTCTTAGATACGGGACAGTTTTTGTTTTATTCTCATCTAAATACAGGGATGATAGCTCATATATGAGATTTCAAAGGTATTTTATTTTGAAAATCTACATCAGAATGTCCTGATTTTTTCTGAGTGACTAGATGGGGTGTCCTGCTATCACCCTGGAGTGAGATTCGTCTTAGATACTGGACAGCTTTTGTTTTATTCTCATCTAAAAATAGGGATGATAGCTCATACAATGGAGATTTAAAAGGTATTTTATTTTGAAAATCTACATCAGAATGTCCTGATTTTTTCTGAGTGACTAGGTGGGGTGTCCTGCTATCACCCTGGAGTGAGATGAGTCTTTGATACTGGACAGTTTTTGTTTTATTCTCATCTAAACAGAGAGGGATGATAGCTCATATATGAGATTTCAAAGGTCTTTTATTTTGAAACTGTACATCAGAATGTCCTGATTTTTTCTGAGTGACTAGGTGGGGTGTCCTGCTATCACCCTGGAGTGAGATTCGTCTTTGATATTGGACAGTTATTGTTTTATTCTCATCTAAAAACAGGGATGATAGCTCATATATGAGACTTCAAAGCTATTTTATTTTGAAACTGTACACCAGAATGTCCTGATTTTTTCTGAGTGACTAGATGGGGTGTCCTGCTATCACCCTGGAGTGAGATGAGTCTTTGATACGGGACAGTTTTTGTTTTATTCTCATCTAAAAACAGGGATGATAGCTCATATATGAGATTTCAAAGGTATTTTATTTTGAAAATCTACATCAGAATGTCCTGATTTTTTCTGAGTGACTAGATGGGGTGTCCTGCTATCACCCTGGAGTGAGATTCGTCTTAGATACTGGACAGCTTTTGTTTTATTCTCATCTAAAAATAGGGATGATAGCTCATACAATGGAGATTTAAAAGGTATTTTATTTTGAAAATCTACATCAGAATGTCCTGATTTTTTCTGAGTGACTAGGTGGGGTGTCCTGCTATCACCCTGGAGTGAGATGCGTCTTTGATACTGGACAGTTTTTGTTTTATTCTCATCTAAAAACAGGGATGATAGCTCATATATGAGATTTCAAAGGTATTTTATTTTGAAAATCTACATCAGAATGTCCTGATTTTTTCTGAGTGACTAGGTGGGGTGTCCTGCTATCACCCTGGAGTGAGATGAGTCTTTGATACTGGACAGTTTTTGTTTTATTCTCATCTAAACAGAGAGGGATGATAGCTCATATATGAGATTTCAAAGGTCTTTTATTTTGAAAATCTACATCAGAATGTCCTGATTTTTTCTGAGTGACTAGGTGGGGTGTCCTGCTATCACCCTGGAGTGAGATTCGTCTTAGATACTGGACAGTTTTTGTTTTATTCTCATCTAAACAGAGAGGGATGATAGCTCATACAATGGAGATTTAAAAGGTATTTTATTTTGAAAATCTACATCAGAATGTCCTGATTTTTTCTGAGTGACTAGGTGGGGTGTCCTGCTATCACCCTGGAGTGAGATGAGTCTTTGATACTGGACAGTTTTTGTTTTATTCTCATCTAAACAGAGAGGGATGATAGCTCATATATGAGATTTCAAAGGTCTTTTATTTTGAAAATCTACATCAGAATGTCCTGATTTTTTCTGAGTGACTAGGTGGGGTGTCCTGCTATCACCCTGGAGTGAGATGAGTCTTTGATACTGGACAGTTTTTGTTTTATTCTCATCTAAACAGAGAGGGATGATAGCTCATATATGAGATTTCAAAGGTCTTTTATTTTGAAACTGTACATCAGAATGTCCTGATTTTTTCTGAGTGACTAGGTGGGGTGTCCTGCTATCACCCTGGAGTGAGATTCGTCTTTGATATTGGACAGTTATTGTTTTATTCTCATCTAAAAACAGGGATGATAGCTCATATATGAGACTTCAAAGGTATTTTATTTTGAAACTGTACACCAGAATGTCCTGATTTTTTCTGAGTGACTAGATGGGGTGTCCTGCTATCACCCTGGAGTGAGATGAGTCTTTGATACGGGACAGTTTTTGTTTTATTCTCATCTAAAAACAGGGATGATAGCTCATATATGAGATTTCAAAGGTATTTTATTTTGAAAATCTACATCAGAATGTCCTGATTTTTTCTGAGTGACTAGATGGGGTGTCCTGCTATCACCCTGGAGTGAGATTCGTCTTAGATACTGGACAGTTTTTGTTTTATTCTCATCTAAAAATAGGGATGATAGCTCATACAATGGAGATTTAAAAGGTATTTTATTTTGAAAATCTACATCAGAATGTCCTGATTTTTTCTGAGTGACTAGGTGGGGTGTCCTGCTATCACCCTGGAGTGAGATGAGTCTTTGATACTGGACAGATTTTGTTTTATTCTCATCTAAACAGAGAGGGATGATAGCTCATATATGAGATTTCAAAGGTATTTTATTTTGAAAATCTACATCAGAATGTCCTGATTTTTTCTGAGTGACTAGGTGGGGTGTCCTGCTATCACCCTGGAGTGAGATGCGTCTTTGATACTGGACAGTCTTTGTTTTATTCTCATCTAAAAATAGGGATGATAGCTCATACAATAGAGATTTCAAAGGTATTTTATTTTGAAAATCTACATCAGAATGTCCTGATTTTTTCTGAGTGACTAGGTGGGGTGTCCTGCTATCACCCTGGAGTGAGATGAGTCTTTGATACTGGACAGTTTTTGTTTTATTCTCATCTAAACAGAGAGGGATGATAGCTCATATATGAGATTTCAAAGGTCTTTTATTTTGAAAATCTACATCAGAATGTCCTGATTTTTTCTGAGTGACTAGATGGGGTGTCCTGCTATCACCCTGGAGTGAGATGAGTCTTTGATACGGGACAGTTTTTGTTTTATTCTCATCTAAAAACAGGGATGATAGCTCATACAATAGAGATTTCAAAGGTATTTTATTTTGAAAATCTACATCAGAATGTCCTGATTTTTTCTGAGTGACTAGGTGGGGTGTCCTGCTATCACCCTGGACTGAGATTCGTCTTAGATACGGGACAGTTTTTGTTTTATTCTCATCTAAATACAGGGATGATAGCTCATATATGAGATTTCAAAGGTATTTTATTTTGAAAATCTACATCAGAATGTCCTGATTTTTTCTGAGTGACTAGATGGGGTGTCCTGCTATCACCCTGGAGTGAGATTCGTCTTAGATACTGGACAGCTTTTGTTTTATTCTCATCTAAAAATAGGGATGATAGCTCATACAATGGAGATTTAAAAGGTATTTTATTTTGAAAATCTACATCAGAATGTCCTGATTTTTTCTGAGTGACTAGGTGGGGTGTCCTGCTATCACCCTGGAGTGAGATGAGTCTTTGATACTGGACAGTTTTTGTTTTATTCTCATCTAAACAGAGAGGGATGATAGCTCATATATGAGATTTCAAAGGTCTTTTATTTTGAAACTGTACATCAGAATGTCCTGATTTTTTCTGAGTGACTAGGTGGGGTGTCCTGCTATCACCCTGGAGTGAGATTCGTCTTTGATATTGGACAGTTATTGTTTTATTCTCATCTAAAAACAGGGATGATAGCTCATATATGAGACTTCAAAGCTATTTTATTTTGAAACTGTACACCAGAATGTCCTGATTTTTTCTGAGTGACTAGATGGGGTGTCCTGCTATCACCCTGGAGTGAGATGAGTCTTTGATACGGGACAGTTTTTGTTTTATTCTCATCTAAAAACAGGGATGATAGCTCATATATGAGATTTCAAAGGTATTTTATTTTGAAAATCTACATCAGAATGTCCTGATTTTTTCTGAGTGACTAGATGGGGTGTCCTGCTATCACCCTGGAGTGAGATTCGTCTTAGATACTGGACAGCTTTTGTTTTATTCTCATCTAAAAATAGGGATGATAGCTCATACAATGGAGATTTAAAAGGTATTTTATTTTGAAAATCTACATCAGAATGTCCTGATTTTTTCTGAGTGACTAGGTGGGGTGTCCTGCTATCACCCTGGAGTGAGATGCGTCTTTGATACTGGACAGTTTTTGTTTTATTCTCATCTAAAAACAGGGATGATAGCTCATATATGAGATTTCAAAGGTATTTTATTTTGAAAATCTACATCAGAATGTCCTGATTTTTTCTGAGTGACTAGGTGGGGTGTCCTGCTATCACCCTGGAGTGAGATGAGTCTTTGATACTGGACAGTTTTTGTTTTATTCTCATCTAAACAGAGAGGGATGATAGCTCATATATGAGATTTCAAAGGTCTTTTATTTTGAAAATCTACATCAGAATGTCCTGATTTTTTCTGAGTGACTAGGTGGGGTGTCCTGCTATCACCCTGGAGTGAGATTCGTCTTAGATACTGGACAGTTTTTGTTTTATTCTCATCTAAACAGAGAGGGATGATAGCTCATACAATGGAGATTTAAAAGGTATTTTATTTTGAAAATCTACATCAGAATGTCCTGATTTTTTCTGAGTGACTAGGTGGGGTGTCCTGCTATCACCCTGGAGTGAGATGAGTCTTTGATACTGGACAGTTTTTGTTTTATTCTCATCTAAACAGAGAGGGATGATAGCTCATATATGAGATTTCAAAGGTCTTTTATTTTGAAAATCTACATCAGAATGTCCTGATTTTTTCTGAGTGACTAGGTGGGGTGTCCTGCTATCACCCTGGAGTGAGATGAGTCTTTGATACTGGACAGTTTTTGTTTTATTCTCATCTAAACAGAGAGGGATGATAGCTCATATATGAGATTTCAAAGGTCTTTTATTTTGAAACTGTACATCAGAATGTCCTGATTTTTTCTGAGTGACTAGGTGGGGTGTCCTGCTATCACCCTGGAGTGAGATTCGTCTTTGATATTGGACAGTTATTGTTTTATTCTCATCTAAAAACAGGGATGATAGCTCATATATGAGACTTCAAAGGTATTTTATTTTGAAACTGTACACCAGAATGTCCTGATTTTTTCTGAGTGACTAGATGGGGTGTCCTGCTATCACCCTGGAGTGAGATGAGTCTTTGATACGGGACAGTTTTTGTTTTATTCTCATCTAAAAACAGGGATGATAGCTCATATATGAGATTTCAAAGGTATTTTATTTTGAAAATCTACATCAGAATGTCCTGATTTTTTCTGAGTGACTAGATGGGGTGTCCTGCTATCACCCTGGAGTGAGATTCGTCTTAGATACTGGACAGTTTTTGTTTTATTCTCATCTAAAAATAGGGATGATAGCTCATACAATGGAGATTTAAAAGGTATTTTATTTTGAAAATCTACATCAGAATGTCCTGATTTTTTCTGAGTGACTAGGTGGGGTGTCCTGCTATCACCCTGGAGTGAGATGAGTCTTTGATACTGGACAGATTTTGTTTTATTCTCATCTAAACAGAGAGGGATGATAGCTCATATATGAGATTTCAAAGGTATTTTATTTTGAAAATCTACATCAGAATGTCCTGATTTTTTCTGAGTGACTAGGTGGGGTGTCCTGCTATCACCCTGGAGTGAGATGCGTCTTTGATACTGGACAGTCTTTGTTTTATTCTCATCTAAAAATAGGGATGATAGCTCATACAATAGAGATTTCAAAGGTATTTTATTTTGAAAATCTACATCAGAATGTCCTGATTTTTTCTGAGTGACTAGGTGGGGTGTCCTGCTATCACCCTGGAGTGAGATGAGTCTTTGATACTGGACAGTTTTTGTTTTATTCTCATCTAAACAGAGAGGGATGATAGCTCATATATGAGATTTCAAAGGTCTTTTATTTTGAAACTGTACATCAGAATGTCCTGATTTTTTCTGAGTGACTAGGTGGGGTGTCCTGCTATCACCCTGGAGTTTGATGAGTCTTTGATATTGGACAGTTATTGTTTTATTCTCATCTAAAAACAGGGATGATAGCTCATATATGAGATTTCAAAGGTATTTTATTTTGAAAATCTACATCAGAATGTCCTGATTTTTTCTGAGTGACTAGGTGGGGTGTCCTGCTATCACCCTGGAGTTTGATGAGTCTTTGATATTGGACAGTTATTGTTTTATTCTCATCTAAAAACAGGGATGATAGCTCATACAATAGAGATTTCAAAGGTATTTTATTTTGAAACTCTACATCAGAATGTCCTGATTTTTTCTGAGTGACTAGGTGGGGTGTCCTGCTATCACCCTGGAGTGAGATGAGTCTTTGATACTGGACAATTTTTGTTTTATTCTCATCTAAACAGAGAGGGATGATAGCTCATATATGAGATTTCAAAGGTCTTTTATTTTGAAAATCTACATCAGAATGTCCTGATTTTTTCTGAGTGACTAGATGGGGTGTCCTGCTATCACCCTGGAGTGAGATGAGTCTTTGATACGGGACAGTTTTTGTTTTATTCTCATCTAAAAACAGGGATGATAGCTCATACAATAGAGATTTCAAAGGTATTTTATTTTGAAAATCTACATCAGAATGTCCTGATTTTTTCTGAGTGACTAGGTGGGGTGTCCTGCTATCACCCTGGACTGAGATTCGTCTTAGATACTGGACAGTTTTTGTTTTATTCTCATCTAAAAATAGGGATGATAGCTCATACAATGGAGATTTAAAAGGTATTTTATTTTGAAAATCTACATCAGAATGTCCTGATTTTTTCTGAGTGACTAGGTGGGGTGTCCTGCTATCACCCTGGAGTGAGATGAGTCTTTGATACTGGACAGTTTTTGTTTTATTCTCATCTAAAAATAGGGATGATAGCTCATATATGAGATTTCAAAGGTCTTTTATTTTGAAACTGTACATCAGAATGTCCTGATTTTTTCTGAGTGACTAGGTGGGGTGTCCTGCTATCACCCTGGAGTTTGATGAGTCTTTGATATTGGACAGTTATTGTTTTATTCTCATCTAAAAACAGGGATGATAGCTCATATATGAGATTTCAAAGGTATTTTATTTTGAAAATCTACATCAGAATGTCCTGATTTTTTCTGAGTGACTAGGTGGGGTGTCCTGCTATCACCCTGGAGTGAGATTCGTCTTAGATACTGGACAGTTTTTGTTTTATTCTCATCTAAAAATAGGGATGATAGCTCATACAATGGAGATTTAAAAGGTATTTTATTTTGAAAATCTACATCAGAATGTCCTGATTTTTTCTGAGTGACTAGGTGGGGTGTCCTGCTATCACCCTGGAGTGAGATGAGTCTTTGATACTGGACAGTTTTTGTTTTATTCTCATCTAAACAGAGAGGGATGATAGCTCATATATGAGATTTCAAAGGTCTTTTATTTTGAAACTGTACATCAGAATGTCCTGATTTTTTCTGAGTGACTAGATGGGGTGTCCTGCTATCACCCTGGAGTGAGATTCGTCTTTGATATTGGACAGTTATTGTTTTATTCTCATCTAAAAACAGGGATGATAGCTCATATATGAGACTTCAAAGGTATTTTATTTTGAAACTGTACACCAGAATGTCCTGATTTTTTCTGAGTGACTAGATGGGGTGTCCTGCTATCACCCTGGAGTGAGATTCGTCTTAGATACTGGACAGCTTTTGTTTTATTCTCATCTAAAAATAGGGATGATAGCTCATACAATGGAGATTTAAAAGGTATTTTATTTTGAAAATCTACATCAGAATGTCCTGATTTTTTCTGAGTGACTAGGTGGGGTGTCCTGCTATCACCCTGGAGTGAGATGCGTCTTTGATACTGGACAGTTTTTGTTTTATTCTCATCTAAAAACAGGGATGATAGCTCATATATGAGATTTCAAAGGTATTTTATTTTGAAAATCTACATCAGAATGTCCTGATTTTTTCTGAGTGACTAGATGGGGTGTCCTGCTATCACCCTGGAGTGAGATGAGTCTTTGATACGGGACAGTTTTTGTTTTATTCTCATCTAAAAACAGGGATGATAGCTCATATATGAGATTTCAAAGGTATTTTATTTTGAAAATCTACATCAGAATGTCCTGATTTTTTCTGAGTGACTAGGTGGGGTGTCCTGCTATCACCCTGGAGTGAGATTCGTCTTTGATATTGGACAGTTATTGTTTTATTCTCATCTAAAAACAGGGATGATAGCTCATATATGAGACTTCAAAGGTATTTTATTTTGAAACTGTACACCAGAATGTCCTGATTTTTTCTGAGTGACTAGATGGGGTGTCCTGCTATCACCCTGGAGTGAGATGAGTCTTTGATACGGGACAGTTTTTGTTTTATTCTCATCTAAAAACAGGGATGATAGCTCATATATGAGATTTCAAAGGTATTTTATTTTGAAAATCTACATCAGAATGTCCTGATTGTTTCTGAGTGACTAGATGGGGTGTCCTGCTATCACCCTGGAGTGAGATTCGTCTTAGATACTGGACAGCTTTTGTTTTATTCTCATCTAAAAATAGGGATGATAGCTCATACAATGGAGATTTAAAAGGTATTTTATTTTGAAAATCTACATCAGAATGTCCTGATTTTTTCTGAGTGACTAGGTGGGGTGTCCTGCTATCACCCTGGAGTGAGATGCGTCTTTGATACTGGACAGTTTTTGTTTTATTCTCATCTAAAAACAGGGATGATAGCTCATACAATGGAGATTTAAAAGGTATTTTATTTTGAAAATCTACATCAGAATGTCCTGATTTTTTCTGAGTGACTAGGTGGGGTGTCCTGCTATCACCCTGGAGTGAGATTCGTCTTAGATACTGGACAGTTTTTGTTTTATTCTCATCTAAACAGAGAGGGATGATAGCTCATACAATGGAGATTTAAAAGGTATTTTATTTTGAAAATCTACATCAGAATGTCCTGATTTTTTCTGAGTGACTAGGTGGGGTGTCCTGCTATCACCCTGGAGTGAGATGAGTCTTTGATACTGGACAGTTTTTGTTTTATTCTCATCTAAACAGAGAGGGATGATAGCTCATATATGAGATTTCAAAGGTCTTTTATTTTGAAAATCTACATCAGAATGTCCTGATTTTTTCTGAGTGACTAGGTGGGGTGTCCTGCTATCACCCTGGAGTGAGATGAGTCTTTGATACTGGACAGTTTTTGTTTTATTCTCATCTAAACAGAGAGGGATGATAGCTCATATATGAGATTTCAAAGGTCTTTTATTTTGAAACTGTACATCAGAATGTCCTGATTTTTTCTGAGTGACTAGGTGGGGTGTCCTGCTATCACCCTGGAGTGAGATTCGTCTTTGATATTGGACAGTTATTGTTTTATTCTCATCTAAAAACAGGGATGATAGCTCATATATGAGATTTCAAAGGTATTTTATTTTGAAAATCTACATCAGAATGTCCTGATTTTTTCTGAGTGACTAGATGGGGTGTCCTGCTATCACCCTGGAGTGAGATTCGTCTTAGATACTGGACAGTTTTTGTTTTATTCTCATCTAAAAATAGGGATGATAGCTCATACAATGGAGATTTAAAAGGTATTTTATTTTGAAAATCTACATCAGAATGTCCTGATTTTTTCTGAGTGACTAGGTGGGGTGTCCTGCTATCACCCTGGAGTGAGATGAGTCTTTGATACTGGACAGATTTTGTTTTATTCTCATCTAAACAGAGAGGGATGATAGCTCATATATGAGATTTCAAAGGTATTTTATTTTGAAAATCTACATCAGAATGTCCTGATTTTTTCTGAGTGACTAGGTGGGGTTTCCTGCTATCACCCTGGAGTGAGATGCGTCTTTGATACTGGACAGTCTTTGTTTTATTCTCATCTAAAAATAGGGATGATAGCTCATACAATAGAGATTTCAAAGGTATTTTATTTTGAAAATCTACATCAGAATGTCCTGATTTTTTCTGAGTGACTAGGTGGGGTGTCCTGCTATCACCCTGGAGTGAGATGAGTCTTTGATACTGGACAGTTTTTGTTTTATTCTCATCTAAACAGAGAGGGATGATAGCTCATATATGAGATTTCAAAGGTCTTTTATTTTGAAACTGTACATCAGAATGTCCTGATTTTTTCTGAGTGACTAGGTGGGGTGTCCTGCTATCACCCTGGAGTGAGATGAGTCTTTGATACGGGACAGTTTTTGTTTTATTCTCATCTAAAAACAGGGATGATAGCTCATATATGAGATTTCAAAGGTATTTTATTTTGAAAATCTACATCAGAATGTCCTGATTTTTTCTGAGTGACTAGGTGGGGTGTCCTGCTATCACCCTGGAGTGAGATTCGTCTTAGATACTGGACAGTTTTTGTTTTATTCTCATCTAAAAATAGGGATGATAGCTCATACAATGGAGATTTAAAAGGTATTTTATTTTGAAAATCTACATCAGAATGTCCTGATTTTTTCTGAGTGACTAGGTGGGGTGTCCTGCTATCACCCTGGAGTGAGATGAGTCTTTGATACTGGACAGTTTTTGTTTTATTCTCATCTAAACAGAGAGGGATGATAGCTCATATATGAGATTTCAAAGGTCTTTTATTTTGAAACTGTACATCAGAATGTCCTGATTTTTTCTGAGTGACTAGGTGGGGTGTCCTGCTATCACCCTGGAGTGAGATGAGTCTTTGATACGGGACAGTTTTTGTTTTATTCTCATCTAAAAACAGGGATGATAGCTCATATATGAGATTTCAAAGGTATTTTATTTTGAAAATCTACATCAGAATGTCCTGATTTTTTCTGAGTGACTAGGTGGGGTGTCCTGCTATCACCCTGGAGTGAGATTCGTCTTAGATACTGGACAGTTTTTGTTTTATTCTCATCTAAAAATAGGGATGATAGCTCATACAATGGAGATTTAAAAGGTATTTTATTTTGAAAATCTACATCAGAATGTCCTGATTTTTTCTGAGTGACTAGGTGGGGTGTCCTGCTATCACCCTGGAGTGAGATGCGTCTTTGATACTGGACAGTTTTTGTTTTATTCTCATCTAAAAACAGGGATGATAGCTCATACAATGGAGATTTAAAAGGTATTTTATTTTGAAAATCTACATCAGAATGTCCTGATTTTTTCTGAGTGACTAGGTGGGGTGTCCTGCTATCACCCTGGAGTGAGATTCGTCTTAGATACTGGACAGTTTTTGTTTTATTCTCATCTAAACAGAGAGGGATGATAGCTCATACAATGGAGATTTAAAAGGTATTTTATTTTGAAAATCTACATCAGAATGTCCTGATTTTTTCTGAGTGACTAGGTGGGGTGTCCTGCTATCACCCTGGAGTGAGATGAGTCTTTGATACTGGACAGTTTTTGTTTTATTCTCATCTAAACAGAGAGGGATGATAGCTCATATATGAGATTTCAAAGGTCTTTTATTTTGAAAATCTACATCAGAATGTCCTGATTTTTTCTGAGTGACTAGGTGGGGTGTCCTGCTATCACCCTGGAGTGAGATGAGTCTTTGATACTGGACAGTTTTTGTTTTATTCTCATCTAAACAGAGAGGGATGATAGCTCATATATGAGATTTCAAAGGTCTTTTATTTTGAAACTGTACATCAGAATGTCCTGATTTTTTCTGAGTGACTAGGTGGGGTGTCCTGCTATCACCCTGGAGTGAGATTCGTCTTTGATATTGGACAGTTATTGTTTTATTCTCATCTAAAAACAGGGATGATAGCTCATATATGAGATTTCAAAGGTATTTTATTTTGAAAATCTACATCAGAATGTCCTGATTTTTTCTGAGTGACTAGATGGGGTGTCCTGCTATCACCCTGGAGTGAGATTCGTCTTAGATACTGGACAGTTTTTGTTTTATTCTCATCTAAAAATAGGGATGATAGCTCATACAATGGAGATTTAAAAGGTATTTTATTTTGAAAATCTACATCAGAATGTCCTGATTTTTTCTGAGTGACTAGGTGGGGTGTCCTGCTATCACCCTGGAGTGAGATGAGTCTTTGATACTGGACAGATTTTGTTTTATTCTCATCTAAACAGAGAGGGATGATAGCTCATATATGAGATTTCAAAGGTATTTTATTTTGAAAATCTACATCAGAATGTCCTGATTTTTTCTGAGTGACTAGGTGGGGTGTCCTGCTATCACCCTGGAGTGAGATGCGTCTTTGATACTGGACAGTCTTTGTTTTATTCTCATCTAAAAATAGGGATGATAGCTCATACAATGGAGATTTAAAAGGTATTTTATTTTGAAAATCTACATCAGAATGTCCTGATTTTTTCTGAGTGACTAGGTGGGGTGTCCTGCTATCACCCTGGAGTGAGATGCGTCTTTGATACTGGACAGTTTTTGTTTTATTCTCATCTAAAAACAGGGATGATAGCTCATACAATGGAGATTTAAAAGGTATTTTATTTTGAAAATCTACATCAGAATGTCCTGATTTTTTCTGAGTGACTAGGTGGGGTGTCCTGCTATCACCCTGGAGTGAGATTCGTCTTTGATATTGGACAGTTATTGTTTTATTCTCATCTAAAAACAGGGATGATAGCTCATATATGAGATTTCAAAGGTATTTTATTTTGAAAATCTACATCAGAATGTCCTGATTTTTTCTGAGTGACTAGATGGGGTGTCCTGCTATCACCCTGGAGTGAGATTCGTCTTAGATACTGGACAGTTTTTGTTTTATTCTCATCTAAAAATAGGGATGATAGCTCATACAATGGAGATTTAAAAGGTATTTTATTTTGAAAATCTACATCAGAATGTCCTGATTTTTTCTGAGTGACTAGGTGGGGTGTCCTGCTATCACCCTGGAGTGAGATGAGTCTTTGATACTGGACAGATTTTGTTTTATTCTCATCTAAACAGAGAGGGATGATAGCTCATATATGAGATTTCAAAGGTATTTTATTTTGAAAATCTACATCAGAATGTCCTGATTTTTTCTGAGTGACTAGGTGGGGTGTCCTGCTATCACCCTGGAGTGAGATGCGTCTTTGATACTGGACAGTCTTTGTTTTATTCTCATCTAAAAATAGGGATGATAGCTCATACAATGGAGATTTAAAAGGTATTTTATTTTGAAAATCTACATCAGAATGTCCTGATTTTTTCTGAGTGACTAGGTGGGGTGTCCTGCTATCACCCTGGAGTGAGATGCGTCTTTGATACTGGACAGTTTTTGTTTTATTCTCATCTAAAAACAGGGATGATAGCTCATACAATGGAGATTTAAAAGGTATTTTATTTTGAAAATCTACATCAGAATGTCCTGATTTTTTCTGAGTGACTAGGTGGGGTGTCCTGCTATCACCCTGGAGTGAGATTCGTCTTAGATACTGGACAGTTTTTGTTTTATTCTCATCTAAACAGAGAGGGATGATAGCTCATACAATGGAGATTTAAAAGGTATTTTATTTTGAAAATCTACATCAGAATGTCCTGATTTTTTCTGAGTGACTAGGTGGGGTGTCCTGCTATCACCCTGGAGTGAGATGAGTCTTTGATACTGGACAGTTTTTGTTTTATTCTCATCTAAACAGAGAGGGATGATAGCTCATATATGAGATTTCAAAGGTCTTTTATTTTGAAAATCTACATCAGAATGTCCTGATTTTTTCTGAGTGACTAGGTGGGGTGTCCTGCTATCACCCTGGAGTGAGATTCGTCTTTGATATTGGACAGTTATTGTTTTATTCTCATCTAAAAACAGGGATGATAGCTCATATATGAGATTTCAAAGGTATTTTATTTTGAAAATCTACATCAGAATGTCCTGATTTTTTCTGAGTGACTAGATGGGGTGTCCTGCTATCACCCTGGAGTGAGATTCGTCTTAGATACTGGACAGTTTTTGTTTTATTCTCATCTAAAAATAGGGATGATAGCTCATACAATGGAGATTTAAAAGGTATTTTATTTTTGAAAATCTACATCAGAATGTCCTGATTTTTTCTGAGTGACTAGGTGGGGTGTCCTGCTATCACCCTGGAGTGAGATGAGTCTTTGATACTGGACAGATTTTGTTTTATTCTCATCTAAACAGAGAGGGATGATAGCTCATATATGAGATTTCAAAGGTATTTTATTTTGAAAATCTACATCAGAATGTCCTGATTTTTTCTGAGTGACTAGGTGGGGTGTCCTGCAATCACCCTGGAGTGAGATGCGTCTTTGATACTGGACAGTCTTTGTTTTATTCTCATCTAAAAATAGGGATGATAGCTCATACAATGGAGATTTAAAAGGTATTTTATTTTGAAAATCTACATCAGAATGTCCTGATTTTTTCTGAGTGACTAGGTGGGGTGTCCTGCTATCACCCTGGAGTGAGATGCGTCTTTGATACTGGACAGTTTTTGTTTTATTCTCATCTAAAAACAGGGATGATAGCTCATACAATGGAGATTTAAAAGGTATTTTATTTTGAAAATCTACATCAGAATGTCCTGATTTTTTCTGAGTGACTAGGTGGGGTGTCCTGCTATCACCCTGGAGTGAGATTCGTCTTAGATACTGGACAGTTTTTGTTTTATTCTCATCTAAACAGAGAGGGATGATAGCTCATACAATGGAGATTTAAAAGGTATTTTATTTTGAAAATCTACATCAGAATGTCCTGATTTTTTCTGAGTGACTAGGTGGGGTGTCCTGCTATCACCCTGGAGTGAGATGGGTCTTTGATACTGGACAGTTTTTGTTTTATTCTCATCTAAACAGAGAGGGATGATAGCTCATATATGAGATTTCAAAGGTCTTTTATTTTGAAAATCTACATCAGAATGTCCTGATTTTTTCTGAGTGACTAGGTGGGGTGTCCTGCTATCACCCTGGAGTGAGATGAGTCTTTGATACTGGACAGTTTTTGTTTTATTCTCATCTAAACAGAGAGGGATGATAGCTCATATATGAGATTTCAAAGGTCTTTTATTTTGAAACTGTACATCAGAATGTCCTGATTTTTTCTGAGTGACTAGGTGGGGTGTCCTGCTATCACCCTGGAGTGAGATTCGTCTTTGATATTGGACAGTTATTGTTTTATTCTCATCTAAAAACAGGGATGATAGCTCATATATGAAATTTCAAAGGTATTTTATTTTGAAAATCTACATCAGAATGTCCTGATTTTTTCTGAGTGACTAGATGGGGTGTCCTGCTATCACCCTGGAGTGAGATTCGTCTTAGATACTGGACAGTTTTTGTTTTATTCTCATCTAAAAATAGGGATGATAGCTCATACAATGGAGATTTAAAAGGTATTTTATTTTGAAAATCTACATCAGAATGTCCTGATTTTTTCTGAGTGACTAGGTGGGGTGTCCTGCTATCACCCTGGAGTGAGATGAGTCTTTGATACTGGACAGATTTTGTTTTATTCTCATCTAAACAGAGAGGGATGATAGCTCATATATGAGATTTCAAAGGTATTTTATTTTGAAAATCTACATCAGAATGTCCTGATTTTTTCTGAGTGACTAGGTGGGGTGTCCTGCTATCACCCTGGAGTGAGATGAGTCTTTGATACTGGACAGTTTTTGTTTTATTCTCATCTAAACAGAGAGGGATGATAGCTCATATATGAGATTTCAAAGGTCTTTTATTTTGAAACTGTACATCAGAATGTCCTGATTTTTTCTGAGTGACTAGGTGGGGTGTCCTGCTATCACCCTGGAGTGAGATGAGTCTTTGATACGGGACAGTTTTTGTTTTATTCTCATCTAAAAACAGGGATGATAGCTCATATATGAGATTTCAAAGGTATTTTATTTTGAATATCTACATCAGAATGTCCTGATTTTTTCTGAGTGACTAGGTGGGGTGTCCTGCTATCACCCTGGAGTGAGATTCGTCTTAGATACTGGACAGTTTTTGTTTTATTCTCATCTAAAAATAGGGATGATAGCTCATACAATGGAGATTTAAAAGGTATTTTATTTTGAAAATCTACATCAGAATGTCCTGATTTTTTCTGAGTGACTAGGTGGGGTGTCCTGCTATCACCCTGGAGTGAGATGAGTCTTTGATACTGGACAGTTTTTGTTTTATTCTCATCTAAACAGAGAGGGATGATAGCTCATATATGAGATTTCAAAGGTCTTTTATTTTGAAACTGTACATCAGAATGTCCTGATTTTTTCTGAGTGACTAGGTGGGGTGTCCTGCTATCACCCTGGAGTGAGATTCGTCTTAGATACTGGACAGTTTTTGTTTTATTCTCATCTAAAAATAGGGATGATAGCTCATACAATGGAGATTTAAAAGGTATTTTATTTTGAAAATCTACATCAGAATGTCCTGATTTTTTCTGAGTGACTAGGTGGGGTGTCCTGCTATCACCCTGGAGTGAGATGCGTCTTTGATACTGGACAGTTTTTGTTTTATTCTCATCTAAAAACAGGGATGATAGCTCATACAATGGAGATTTAAAAGGTATTTTATTTTGAAAATCTACATCAGAATGTCCTGATTTTTTCTGAGTGACTAGGTGGGGTGTCCTGCTATCACCCTGGAGTGAGATTCGTCTTAGATACTGGACAGTTTTTGTTTTATTCTCATCTAAACAGAGAGGGATGATAGCTCATACAATGGAGATTTAAAAGGTATTTTATTTTGAAAATCTACATCAGAATGTCCTGATTTTTTCTGAGTGACTAGGTGGGGTGTCCTGCTATCACCCTGGAGTGAGATGAGTCTTTGATACTGGACAGTTTTTGTTTTATTCTCATCTAAACAGAGAGGGATGATAGCTCATATATGAGATTTCAAAGGTCTTTTATTTTGAAAATCTACATCAGAATGTCCTGATTTTTTCTGAGTGACTAGGTGGGGTGTCCTGCTATCACCCTGGAGTGAGATGAGTCTTTGATACTGGACAGTTTTTGTTTTATTCTCATCTAAACAGAGAGGGATGATAGCTCATATATGAGATTTCAAAGGTATTTTATTTTGAAAATCTACATCAGAATGTCCTGATTTTTTCTGAGTGACTAGGTGGGGTGTCCTGCTATCACCCTGGAGTGAGATGCGTCTTTGATACTGGACAGTCTTTGTTTTATTCTCATCTAAAAATAGGGATGATAGCTCATACAATAGAGATTTCAAAGGTATTTTATTTTGAAAATCTACATCAGAATGTCCTGATTTTTTCTGAGTGACTAGGTGGGGTGTCCTGCTATCACCCTGGAGTGAGATGAGTCTTTGATACTGGACAGTTTTTGTTTTATTCTCATCTAAACAGAGAGGGATGATAGCTCATATATGAGATTTCAAAGGTCTTTTATTTTGAAACTGTACATCAGAATGTCCTGATTGTTTCTGAGTGACTAGGTGGGGTGTCCTGCTATCACCCTGGAGTGAGATGAGTCTTTGATACGGGACAGTTTTTGTTTTATTCTCATCTAAAAACAGGGATGATAGCTCATATATGAGATTTCAAAGGTATTTTATTTTGAAAATCTACATCAGAATGTCCTGATTTTTTCTGAGTGACTAGGTGGGGTGTCCTGCTATCACCCTGGAGTGAGATTCGTCTTAGATACTGGACAGTTTTTGTTTTATTCTCATCTAAAAATAGGGATGATAGCTCATACAATGGACATTTAAAAGGTATTTTTTTTTGAAAATCTACATCAGAATGTCCTGATTTTTTCTGAGTGACTAGGTGGGGTGTCCTGCTATCACCCTGGAGTGAGATGAGTCTTTGATACTGGACAGTTTTTGTTTTATTCTCATCTAAACAGAGAGGGATGATCGCTCATATATGAGATTTCAAAGGTCTTTTATTTTGAAACTGTACATCAGAATGTCCTGATTTTTTCTGAGTGACTAGGTGGGGTGTCCTGCTATCACCCTGGAGTGAGATTCGTCTTAGATACTGGACAGTTTTTGTTTTATTCTCATCTAAAAATAGGGATGATAGCTCATACAATGGAGATTTAAAAGGTATTTTATTTTGAAAATCTACATCAGAATGTCCTGATTTTTTCTGAGTGACTAGGTGGGGTGTCCTGCTATCACCCTGGAGTGAGATGAGTCTTTGATACTGGACAGATTTTGTTTTATTCTCATCTAAACAGAGAGGGATGATAGCTCATATATGAGATTTCAAAGGTATTTTATTTTGAAAATCTACATCAGAATGTCCTGATTTTTTCTGAGTGACTAGGTGGGGTGTCCTGCTATCACCCTGGAGTGAGATGCGTCTTTGATACTGGACAGTCTTTGTTTTATTCTCATCTAAAAATAGGGATGATAGCTCATACAATAGAGATTTCAAAGGTATTTTATTTTGAAAATCTACATCAGAATGTCCTGATTTTTTCTGAGTGACTAGGTGGGGTGTCCTGCTATCACCCTGGAGTGAGATGAGTCTTTGATACTGGACAGTTTTTGTTTTATTCTCATCTAAAAATAGGGATGATAGCTCATATATGAGATTTCAAAGGTCTTTTATTTTGAAACTGTACATCAGAATGTCCTGATTTTTTCTGAGTGACTAGGTGGGGTGTCCTGCTATCACCCTGGAGTTTGATGAGTCTTTGATATTGGACAGTTATTGTTTTATTCTCATCTAAAAACAGGGATGATAGCTCATATATGAGATTTCAAAGGTATTTTATTTTGAAAATCTACATCAGAATGTCCTGATTTTTTCTGAGTGACTAGGTGGGGTGTCCTGCTATCACCCTGGAGTTTGATGAGTCTTTGATATTGGACAGTTATTGTTTTATTCTCATCTAAAAACAGGGATGATAGCTCATACAATAGAGATTTCAAAGGTATTTTATTTTGAAACTCTACATCAGAATGTCCTGATTTTTTCTGAGTGACTAGGTGGGGTGTCCTGCTATCACCCTGGAGTGAGATGAGTCTTTGATACTGGACAGTTTTTGTTTTATTCTCATCTAAACAGAGAGGGATGATAGCTCATATATGAGATTTCAAAGGTCTTTTATTTTGAAACTGTACATCAGAATGTCCTGATTTTTTCTGAGTGACTAGATGGGGTGTCCTGCTATCACCCTGGAGTGAGATGAGTCTTTGATACGGGACAGTTTTTGTTTTATTCTCATCTAAAAACAGGGATGATAGCTCATACAATAGAGATTTCAAAGGTATTTTATTTTGAAAATCTACATCAGAATGTCCTGATTTTTTCTGAGTGACTAGGTGGGGTGTCCTGCTATCACCCTGGACTGAGATTCGTCTTAGATACTGGACAGTTTTTGTTTTATTCTCATCTAAAAATAGGGATGATAGCTCATACAATGGAGATTTAAAAGGTATTTTATTTTGAAAATCTACATCAGAATGTCCTGATTTTTTCTGAGTGACTAGGTGGGGTGTCCTGCTATCACCCTGGAGTGAGATGAGTCTTTGATACTGGACAGTTTTTGTTTTATTCTCATCTAAAAATAGGGATGATAGCTCATATATGAGATTTCAAAGGTCTTTTATTTTGAAACTGTACATCAGAATGTCCTGATTTTTTCTGAGTGACTAGGTGGGGTGTCCTGCTATCACCCTGGAGTTTGATGAGTCTTTGATATTGGACAGTTATTGTTTTATTCTCATCTAAAAACAGGGATGATAGCTCATATATGAGATTTCAAAGGTATTTTATTTTGAAAATCTACATCAGAATGTCCTGATTTTTTCTGAGTGACTAGGTGGGGTGTCCTGCTATCACCCTGGAGTGAGATTCGTCTTAGATACTGGACAGTTTTTGTTTTATTCTCATCTAAAAATAGGGATGATAGCTCATACAATGGAGATTTAAAAGGTATTTTATTTTGAAAATCTACATCAGAATGTCCTGATTTTTTCTGAGTGACTAGGTGGGGTGTCCTGCTATCACCCTGGAGTGAGATGAGTCTTTGATACTGGACAGTTTTTGTTTTATTCTCATCTAAACAGAGAGGGATGATAGCTCATATATGAGATTTCAAAGGTCTTTTATTTTGAAACTGTACATCAGAATGTCCTGATTTTTTCTGAGTGACTAGATGGGGTGTCCTGCTATCACCCTGGAGTGAGATTCGTCTTTGATATTGGACAGTTATTGTTTTATTCTCATCTAAAAACAGGGATGATAGCTCATATATGAGACTTCAAAGGTATTTTATTTTGAAACTGTACACCAGAATGTCCTGATTTTTTCTGAGTGACTAGATGGGGTGTCCTGCTATCACCCTGGAGTGAGATTCGTCTTAGATACTGGACAGCTTTTGTTTTATTCTCATCTAAAAATAGGGATGATAGCTCATACAATGGAGATTTAAAAGGTATTTTATTTTGAAAATCTACATCAGAATGTCCTGATTTTTTCTGAGTGACTAGGTGGGGTGTCCTGCTATCACCCTGGAGTGAGATGCGTCTTTGATACTGGACAGTTTTTGTTTTATTCTCATCTAAAAACAGGGATGATAGCTCATATATGAGATTTCAAAGGTATTTTATTTTGAAAATCTACATCAGAATGTCCTGATTTTTTCTGAGTGACTAGATGGGGTGTCCTGCTATCACCCTGGAGTGAGATGAGTCTTTGATACGGGACAGTTTTTGTTTTATTCTCATCTAAAAACAGGGATGATAGCTCATATATGAGATTTCAAAGGTATTTTATTTTGAAAATCTACATCAGAATGTCCTGATTTTTTCTGAGTGACTAGGTGGGGTGTCCTGCTATCACCCTGGAGTGAGATTCGTCTTTGATATTGGACAGTTATTGTTTTATTCTCATCTAAAAACAGGGATGATAGCTCATATATGAGACTTCAAAGGTATTTTATTTTGAAAATCTACATCAGAATGTCCTGATTGTTTCTGAGTGACTAGATGGGGTGTCCTGCTATCACCCTGGAGTGAGATTCGTCTTAGATACTGGACAGCTTTTGTTTTATTCTCATCTAAAAATAGGGATGATAGCTCATACAATGGAGATTTAAAAGGTATTTTATTTTGAAAATCTACATCAGAATGTCCTGATTTTTTCTGAGTGACTAGGTGGGGTGTCCTGCTATCACCCTGGAGTGAGATGCGTCTTTGATACTGGACAGTTTTTGTTTTATTCTCATCTAAAAACAGGGATGATAGCTCATACAATGGAGATTTAAAAGGTATTTTATTTTGAAAATCTACATCAGAATGTCCTGATTTTTTCTGAGTGACTAGGTGGGGTGTCCTGCTATCACCCTGGAGTGAGATTCGTCTTAGATACTGGACAGTTTTTGTTTTATTCTCATCTAAACAGAGAGGGATGATAGCTCATACAATGGAGATTTAAAAGGTATTTTATTTTGAAAATCTACATCAGAATGTCCTGATTTTTTCTGAGTGACTAGGTGGGGTGTCCTGCTATCACCCTGGAGTGAGATGAGTCTTTGATACTGGACAGTTTTTGTTTTATTCTCATCTAAACAGAGAGGGATGATAGCTCATATATGAGATTTCAAAGGTCTTTTATTTTGAAAATCTACATCAGAATGTCCTGATTTTTTCTGAGTGACTAGGTGGGGTGTCCTGCTATCACCCTGGAGTGAGATGAGTCTTTGATACTGGACAGTTTTTGTTTTATTCTCATCTAAACAGAGAGGGATGATAGCTCATATATGAGATTTCAAAGGTCTTTTATTTTGAAACTGTACATCAGAATGTCCTGATTTTTTCTGAGTGACTAGGTGGGGTGTCCTGCTATCACCCTGGAGTGAGATTCGTCTTTGATATTGGACAGTTATTGTTTTATTCTCATCTAAAAACAGGGATGATAGCTCATATATGAGATTTCAAAGGTATTTTATTTTGAAAATCTACATCAGAATGTCCTGATTTTTTCTGAGTGACTAGGTGGGGTGTCCTGCTATCACCCTGGAGTGAGATGAGTCTTTGATACGGGACAGTTTTTGTTTTATTCTCATCTAAAAACAGGGATGATAGCTCATATATGAGATTTCAAAGGTATTTTATTTTGAAAATCTACATCAGAATGTCCTGATTTTTTCTGAGTGACTAGGTGGGGTGTCCTGCTATCACCCTGGAGTGAGATTCGTCTTAGATACTGGACAGTTTTTGTTTTATTCTCATCTAAATATAGGGATGATAGCTCATACAATGGAGATTTAAAAGGTATTTTATTTTGAAAATCTACATCAGAATGTCCTGATTTTTTCTGAGTGACTAGGTGGGGTGTCCTGCTATCACCCTGGAGTGAGATGAGTCTTTGATACTGGACAGTTTTTGTTTTATTCTCATCTAAACAGAGAGGGATGATAGCTCATATATGAGATTTCAAAGGTCTTTTATTTTGAAACTGTACATCAGAATGTCCTGATTTTTTCTGAGTGACTAGGTGGGGTGTCCTGCTATCACCCTGGAGTGAGATTCGTCTTAGATACTGGACAGTTTTTGTTTTATTCTCATCTAAAAATAGGGATGATAGCTCATACAATGGAGATTTAAAAGGTATTTTATTTTGAAAATCTACATCAGAATGTCCTGATTTTTTCTGAGTGACTAGGTGGGGTGTCCTGCTATCACCCTGGAGTGAGATGCGTCTTTGATACTGGACAGTTTTTGTTTTATTCTCATCTAAAAACAGGGATGATAGCTCATACAATGGAGATTTAAAAGGTATTTTATTTTGAAAATCTACATCAGAATGTCCTGATTTTTTCTGAGTGACTAGGTGGGGTGTCCTGCTATCACCCTGGAGTGAGATTCGTCTTAGATACTGGACAGTTTTTGTTTTATTCTCATCTAAACAGAGAGGGATGATAGCTCATACAATGGAGATTTAAAAGGTATTTTATTTTGAAAATCTACATCAGAATGTCCTGATTTTTTCTGAGTGACTAGGTGGGGTGTCCTGCTATCACCCTGGAGTGAGATGAGTCTTTGATACTGGACAGTTTTTGTTTTATTCTCATCTAAACAGAGAGGGATGATAGCTCATATATGAGATTTCAAAGGTCTTTTATTTTGAAAATCTACATCAGAATGTCCTGATTTTTTCTGAGTGACTAGGTGGGGTGTCCTGCTATCACCCTGGAGTGAGATGAGTCTTTGATACTGGACAGTTTTTGTTTTATTCTCATCTAAACAGAGAGGGATGATAGCTCATATATGAGATTTCAAAGGTCTTTTATTTTGAAACTGTACATCAGAATGTCCTGATTTTTTCTGAGTGACTAGGTGGGGTGTCCTGCTATCACCCTGGAGTGAGATTCGTCTTAGATACTGGACAGTTTTTGTTTTATTCTCATCTAAAAATAGGGATGATAGCTCATACAATGGAGATTTAAAAGGTATTTTATTTTGAAAATCTACATCAGAATGTCCTGATTTTTTCTGAGTGACTAGGTGGGGTGTCCTGCTATCACCCTGGAGTGAGATGAGTCTTTGATACTGGACAGATTTTGTTTTATTCTCATCTAAACAGAGAGGGATGATAGCTCATATATGAGATTTCAAAGGTATTTTATTTTGAAAATCTACATCAGAATGTCCTGATTTTTTCTGAGTGACTAGGTGGGGTGTCCTGCTATCACCCTGGAGTGAGATGCGTCTTTGATACTGGACAGTCTTTGTTTTATTCTCATCTAAAAATAGGGATGATAGCTCATACAATGGAGATTTAAAAGGTATTTTATTTTGAAAATCTACATCAGAATGTCCTGATTTTTTCTGAGTGACTAGGTGGGGTGTCCTGCTATCACCCTGGAGTGAGATGCGTCTTTGATACTGGACAGTTTTTGTTTTATTCTCATCTAAAAACAGGGATGATAGCTCATACAATGGAGATTTAAAAGGTATTTTATTTTGAAAATCTACATCAGAATGTCCTGATTTTTTCTGAGTGACTAGGTGGGGTGTCCTGCTATCACCCTGGAGTGAGATTCGTCTTAGATACTGGACAGTTTTTGTTTTATTCTCATCTAAACAGAGAGGGATGATAGCTCATACAATGGAGATTTAAAAGGTATTTTATTTTGAAAATCTACATCAGAATGTCCTGATTTTTTCTGAGTGACTAGGTGGGGTGTCCTGCTATCACCCTGGAGTGAGATGAGTCTTTGATACTGGACAGTTTTTGTTTTATTCTCATCTAAACAGAGAGGGATGATAGCTCATATATGAGATTTCAAAGGTCTTTTATTTTGAAAATCTACATCAGAATGTCCTGATTTTTTCTGAGTGACTAGGTGGGGTGTCCTGCTATCACCCTGGAGTGAGATTCGTCTTTGATATTGGACAGTTATTGTTTTATTCTCATCTAAAAACAGGGATGATAGCTCATATATGAGATTTCAAAGGTATTTTATTTTGAAAATCTACATCAGAATGTCCTGATTTTTTCTGAGTGACTAGATGGGGTGTCCTGCTATCACCCTGGAGTGAGATTCGTCTTAGATACTGGACAGTTTTTGTTTTATTCTCATCTAAAAATAGGGATGATAGCTCATACAATGGAGATTTAAAAGGTATTTTATTTTTGAAAATCTACATCAGAATGTCCTGATTTTTTCTGAGTGACTAGATGGGGTGTCCTGCTATCACCCTGGAGTGAGATTCGTCTTAGATACTGGACAGTTTTTGTTTTATTCTCATCTAAAAATAGGGATGATAGCTCATACAATGGAGATTTAAAAGGTATTTTATTTTGAAAATCTACATCAGAATGTCCTGATTTTTTCTGAGTGACTAGGTGGGGTGTCCTGCTATCACCCTGGAGTGAGATGAGTCTTTGATACTGGACAGATTTTGTTTTATTCTCATCTAAACAGAGAGGGATGATAGCTCATATATGAGATTTCAAAGGTATTTTATTTTGAAAATCTACATCAGAATGTCCTGATTTTTTCTGAGTGACTAGGTGGGGTGTCCTGCAATCACCCTGGAGTGAGATGCGTCTTTGATACTGGACAGTCTTTGTTTTATTCTCATCTAAAAATAGGGATGATAGCTCATACAATGGAGATTTAAAAGGTATTTTATTTTGAAAATCTACATCAGAATGTCCTGATTTTTTCTGAGTGACTAGGTGGGGTGTCCTGCTATCACCCTGGAGTGAGATGCGTCTTTGATACTGGACAGTTTTTGTTTTATTCTCATCTAAAAACAGGGATGATAGCTCATACAATGGAGATTTAAAAGGTATTTTATTTTGAAAATCTACATCAGAATGTCCTGATTTTTTCTGAGTGACTAGGTGGGGTGTCCTGCTATCACCCTGGAGTGAGATTCGTCTTAGATACTGGACAGTTTTTGTTTTATTCTCATCTAAACAGAGAGGGATGATAGCTCATACAATGGAGATTTAAAAGGTATTTTATTTTGAAAATCTACATCAGAATGTCCTGATTTTTTCTGAGTGACTAGGTGGGGTGTCCTGCTATCACCCTGGAGTGAGATGAGTCTTTGATACTGGACAGTTTTTGTTTTATTCTCATCTAAACAGAGAGGGATGATAGCTCATATATGAGATTTCAAAGGTCTTTTATTTTGAAAATCTACATCAGAATGTCCTGATTTTTTCTGAGTGACTAGGTGGGGTGTCCTGCTATCACCCTGGAGTGAGATGAGTCTTTGATACTGGACAGTTTTTGTTTTATTCTCATCTAAACAGAGAGGGATGATAGCTCATATATGAGATTTCAAAGGTCTTTTATTTTGAAACTGTACATCAGAATGTCCTGATTTTTTCTGAGTGACTAGGTGGGGTGTCCTGCTATCACCCTGGAGTGAGATTCGTCTTTGATATTGGACAGTTATTGTTTTATTCTCATCTAAAAACAGGGATGATAGCTCATATATGAGATTTCAAAGGTCTTTTATTTTGAAACTGTACATCAGAATGTCCTGATTTTTTCTGAGTGACTAGGTGGGGTGTCCTGCTATCACCCTGGAGTGAGATGCGTCTTTGATACTGGACAGTTTTTGTTTTATTCTCATCTAAAAACAGGGATGATAGCTCATACAATGGAGATTTAAAAGGTATTTTATTTTGAAAATCTACATCAGAATGTCCTGATTTTTTCTGAGTGACTAGGTGGGGTGTCCTGCTATCACCCTGGAGTGAGATGAGTCTTTGATACTGGACAGTTTTTGTTTTATTCTCATCTAAACAGAGAGGGATGATAGCTCATATATGAGATTTCAAAGGTCTTTTATTTTGAAACTGTACATCAGAATGTCCTGATTTTTTCTGAGTGACTAGGTGGGGTGTCCTGCTATCACCCTGGAGTGAGATGCGTCTTTGATACTGGACAGTTTTTGTTTTATTCTCATCTAAAAACAGGGATGATAGCTCATACAATGGAGATTTAAAAGGTATTTTATTTTGAAAATCTACATCAGAATGTCCTGATTTTTTCTGAGTGACTAGGTGGGGTGTCCTGCTATCACCCTGGAGTGAGATTCGTCTTAGATACTGGACAGTTTTTGTTTTATTCTCATCTAAACAGAGAGGGATGATAGCTCATACAATGGAGATTTAAAAGGTATTTTATTTTGAAAATCTACATCAGAATGTCCTGATTTTTTCTGAGTGACTAGGTGGGGTGTCCTGCTATCACCCTGGAGTGAGATGAGTCTTTGATACTGGACAGTCTTTGTTTTATTCTCATCTAAAAATAGGGATGATAGCTCATACAATAGAGATTTCAAAGGTATTTTATTTTGAAAATCTACATCAGAATGTCCTGATTTTTTCTGAGTTACTAGGTGGGGTGTCCTGCTATCACCCTGGAGTGAGATGAGTCTTTGATACTGGACAGTTTTTGTTTTATTCTCATCTAAACAGAGAGGGATGATAGCTCATATATGAGATTTCAAAGGTCTTTTATTTTGAAACTGTACATCAGAATGTCCTGATTTTTTCTGAGTGACTAGGTGGGGTGTCCTGCTATCACCCTGGAGTGAGATGAGTCTTTGATACGGGACAGTTTTTGTTTTATTCTCATCTAAAAACAGGGATGATAGCTCATATATGAGATTTCAAAGGTATTTTATTTTGAAAATCTACATCAGAATGTCCTGATTTTTTCTGAGTGACTAGGTGGGGTGTCCTGCTATCACCCTGGAGTGAGATTCGTCTTAGATACTGGACAGTTTTTGTTTTATTCTCATCTAAAAATAGGGATGATAGCTCATACAATGGAGATTTAAAAGGTATTTTATTTTGAAAATCTACATCAGAATGTCCTGATTTTTTCTGAGTGACTAGGTGGGGTGTCCTGCTATCACCCTGGAGTGAGATGAGTCTTTGATACTGGACAGTTTTTGTTTTATTCTCATCTAAACAGAGAGGGATGATCGCTCATATATGAGATTTCAAAGGTCTTTTATTTTGAAACTGTACATCAGAATGTCCTGATTTTTTCTGAGTGACTAGGTGGGGTGTCCTGCTATCACCCTGGAGTGAGATTCGTCTTAGATACTGGACAGTTTTTGTTTTATTCTCATCTAAAAATAGGGATGATAGCTCATACAATGGAGATTTAAAAGGTATTTTATTTTGAAAATCTACATCAGAATGTCCTGATTTTTTCTGAGTGACTAGGTGGGGTGTCCTGCTATCACCCTGGAGTTTGATGAGTCTTTGATATTGGACAGTTATTGTTTTATTCTCATCTAAAAACAGGGATGATAGCTCATATATGAGACTTCAAAGGTATTTTATTTTGAAACTGTACACCAGAATGTCCTGATTTTTTCCGAGTGACTAGATGGGGTGTCCTGATATCACCCTGGAGTGAGATGAGTCTTTGATACGGGACAGTTTTTGTTTTATTCTCATCTAAAAACAGGGATGATAGCTCATATATGAGATTTCAAAGGTATTTTATTTTGAAAATCTACATCAGAATGTCCTGATTTTTTCTGAGTGACTAGGTGGGGTGTCCTGCTATCACCCTGGAGTTTGATGAGTCTTTGATATTGGACAGTTATTGTTTTATTCTCATCTAAAAACAGGGATGATAGCTCATACAATAGAGATTTCAAAGGTATTTTATTTTGAAACTCTACATCAGAATGTCCTGATTTTTTCTGAGTGACTAGGTGGGGTGTCCTGCTATCACCCTGGAGTGAGATGAGTCTTTGATACTGGACAGTTTTTGTTTTATTCTCATCTAAACAGAGAGGGATGATAGCTCATACAATGGAGATTTAAAAGGTATTTTATTTTGAAAATCTACATTAGAATGTCCTGATTTTTTCTGAGTGACTAGGTGGGGTGTCCTGCTATCACCCTGGAGTGAGATGAGTCTTTGATACGGGACAGTTTTTGTTTTATTCTCATCTAAAAACAGGGATGATAGCTCATACAATAGAGATTTCAAAGGTATTTTATTTTGAAAATCTACATCAGAATGTCCTGATTTTTTCTGAGTGACTAGGTGGGGTGTCCTGCTATCACCCTGGACTGAGATTCGTCTTAGATACTGGACAGTCTTTGTTTTATTCTCATCTAAAAATAGGGATGATAGCTCATACAATGGAGATTTAAAAGGTATTTTATTTTGAAAATCTACATCAGAATGTCCTGATTTTTTCTGAGTGACTAGGTGGGGTGTCCTGCTATCACCCTGGACTGAGATTCGTCTTTGATACTGGACAGTTTTTGTTTTATTCTCATCTAAAAATAGGGATGATAGCTCATATATGAGATTTCAAAGGTCTTTTATTTTGAAACTGTACATCAGAATGTCCTGATTTTTCCTGAGTGACTAGGTGGGGTGTCCTGCTATCACCCTGGAGTTTGATGAGTCTTTGATATTGGACAGTTATTGTTTTATTCTCATCTAAAAACAGGGATGATAGCTCATATATGAGATTTCAAAGGTATTTTATTTTGAAAATCTACATCAGAATGTCCTGATTTTTTCTGAGTGACTAGGTGGGGTGTCCTGCTATCACCCTGGAGTGAGATTCGTCTTAGATACTGGACAGTTTTTGTTTTATTCTCATCTAAAAATAGGGATGATAGCTCATACAATGGAGATTTAAAAGGTATTTTATTTTGAAAATCTACATCAGAATGTCCTGATTTTTTCTGAGTGACTAGGTGGGGTGTCCTGCTATCACCCTGGAGTGAGATGAGTCTTTGATACTGGACAGTTTTTGTTTTATTCTCATCTAAACAGAGAGGGATGATAGCTCATATATGAGATTTCAAAGGTCTTTTATTTTGAAAATCTACATCAGAATGTCCTGATTTTTTCTGAGTGACTAGGTGGGGTGTCCTGCTATCACCCTGGAGTGAGATGAGTCTTTGATACTGGACAGTTTTTGTTTTATTCTCATCTAAACAGAGAGGGATGATAGCTCATATATGAGATTTCAAAGGTCTTTTATTTTGAAACTGTACATCAGAATGTCCTGATTTTTTCTGAGTGACTAGGTGGGGTGTCCTGCTATCACCCTGGAGTGAGATTCGTCTTTGATATTGGACAGTTATTGTTTTATTCTCATCTAAAAACAGGGATGATAGCTCATATATGAGATTTCAAAGGTATTTTATTTTGAAAATCTACATCAGAATGTCCTGATTTTTTCTGAGTGACTAGATGGGGTGTCCTGCTATCACCCTGGAGTGAGATTCGTCTTAGATACTGGACAGTTTTTGTTTTATTCTCATCTAAAAATAGGGATGATAGCTCATACAATAGAGATTTAAAAGGTATTTTATTTTGAAAATCTACATCAGAATGTCCTGATTTTTTCTGAGTGACTAGGTGGGGTGTCCTGCTATCACCCTGGAGTGAGATGCGTCTTTAATACTGGACAGTTTTTGTTTTATTCTCATCTAAACAGAGAGGGATGATAGCTCATATATGAGATTTCAAAGGTCTTTTATTTTGAAACTGTACATCAGAATGTCCTGATTTTTTCTGAGTGACTAGGTGGGGTGTCCTGCTTTGAAATCTCATATATGAGCTATCATCCCTCTCTGTTTAGATGAGAATAAAACAGAGAGGGATGATAGCTCATATATGAGATTTCAAAGGTCTTTTATTTTGAAAATCTACATCAGAATGTCCTGATTTTTTCTGAGTGACTAGGTGGGGTGTCCTGCTATCACCCTGGAGTGAGATGAGTCTTTGATACTGGACAGTTTTTGTTTTATTCTCATCTAAACAGAGAGGGATGATAGCTCATACAATGGAGATTTCAAAGGTATTTTATTTTGAAAATCTACATCAGAATGTCCTGATTTTTTCTGAGTGACTAGGTGGGGTGTCCTGCTATCACCCTGGAGTGAGATGAGTCTTTGATACTGGACAGTTTTTGTTTTATTCTCATCTAAACAGAGAGGGATGATAGCTCATATATGAGATTTCAAAGGTCTTTTATTTTGAAACTGTACATCAGAATGTCCTGATTTTTTCTGAGTGACTAGGTGGGGTGTCCTGCTATCACCCTGGAGTGAGATTCGTCTTTGATATTGGACAGTTTTTGTTTTATTCTCATCTAAAAATAGGGATGATAGCTCATACAATGGAGATTTAAAAGGTATTTTATTTTGAAAATCTACATCAGAATGTCCTGATTTTTTCTGAGTGACTAGGTGGGGTGTCCTGCTATCACCCTGGAGTGAGATGAGTCTTTGATACTGGACAGATTTTGTTTTATTCTCATCTAAACAGAGAGGGATGATAGCTCATATATGAGATTTCAAAGGTCTTTTATTTTGAAAATCTACATCAGAATGTCCTGATTTTTTCTGAGTGACTAGGTGGGGTGTCCTGCTATCACCCTGGAGTGAGATGCGTCTTTGATACTGGACAGTCTTTGTTTTATTCTCATCTAAAAATAGGGATGATAGCTCATACAATAGAGATTTCAAAGGTATTTTATTTTGAAAATCTACATCAGAATGTCCTGATTTTTTCTGAGTGACTAGGTGGGGTGTCCTGCTATCACCCTGGAGTGAGATGAGTCTTTGATACTGGACAGTTTTTGTTTTATTCTCATCTAAACAGAGAGGGATGATAGCTCATATATGAGATTTCAAAGGTCTTTTATTTTGAAACTGTACATCAGAATGTCCTGATTTTTTCTGAGTGACTAGGTGGGGTGTCCTGCTATCACCCTGGAGTGAGATGAGTCTTTGATACGGGACAGTTTTTGTTTTATTCTCATCTAAAAACAGGGATGATAGCTCATATATGAGATTTCAAAGGTATTTTATTTTGAAAATCTACATCAGAATGTCCTGATTTTTTCTGAGTGACTAGGTGGGGTGTCCTGCTATCACCCTGGAGTGAGATTCGTCTTTGATATTGGACAGTTATTGTTTTATTCTCATCTAAAAACAGGGATGATAGCTCATATATGAGATTTCAAAGGTATTTTATTTTGAAAATCTACATCAGAATGTCCTGATTTTTTCTGAGTGACTAGATGGGGTGTCCTGCTATCACCCTGGAGTGAGATTCGTCTTAGATACTGGACAGTTTTTGTTTTATTCTCATCTAAAAATAGGGATGATAGCTCATACAATGGAGATTTAAAAGGTATTTTATTTTGAAAATCTACATCAGAATGTCCTGATTTTTTCTGAGTGACTAGGTGGGGTGTCCTGCTATCACCCTGGAGTGAGATGAGTCTTTGATACTGGACAGATTTTGTTTTATTCTCATCTAAACAGAGAGGGATGATAGCTCATATATGAGATTTCAAAGGTATTTTATTTTGAAAATCTACATCAGAATGTCCTGATTTTTTCTGAGTGACTAGGTGGGGTGTCCTGCTATCACCCTGGAGTGAGATGAGTCTTTGATACTGGACAGTTTTTGTTTTATTCTCATCTAAACAGAGAGGGATGATAGCTCATATATGAGATTTCAAAGGTCTTTTATTTTGAAACTGTACATCAGAATGTCCTGATTTTTTCTGAGTGACTAGGTGGGGTGTCCTGCTATCACCCTGGAGTGAGATGAGTCTTTGATACTGGACAGTTTTTGTTTTATTCTCATCTAAACAGAGAGGGATGATAGCTCATATATGAGATTTCAAAGGTCTTTTATTTTGAAACTGTACATCAGAATGTCCTGATTTTTTCTGAGTGACTAGGTGGGGTGTCCTGCTATCACCCTGGAGTTTGATGAGTCTTTGAACACATGCTAACCGATGCTAACCGATGCTAACCAATGCTATCCGATGCTATCCGATGCTAACCGATGCTAATCGATGCTACCCGATGCTACCCGATGCTAACCGATGCTACCCGATGCTAACCGATGCTAACCGATGCTAACCGATGCTAACCGATGCTACCCGATGCTAACCGATGCTACCCGATGCTAACCGATGGTAACCGATGCTAACCGATGCTACCCGATGCTAACCGATGCTAACCGATGCTAACCGATGCTACCCGATGCTAACCGATGCTAACCGATGCTAACCGATGCTACCCGATGCTAACCGATGCTACCCGATGCTAACCGATGCTACCCGATGCTAACCGATGCTAACCGATGCTAACCGATGCTAACCGATGCTACCCGATGCTAACCGATGCACGTGTTAGCATCGGTTAGCATTAGCATCGGTTAGCATCGGTTAGCATCGGTTAGCATCGGTTAGCATGTGTTAGCATGTGTTAGCATGTGTTAGCATCAGTTAGCATCAGTTAGCATGTGTTAGCATGTGTTAGCATGTGTTAGCATGTGTTAGCATGTGTTAGCATGTGTTAGCATGTGTTAGCATGTGTTAGCATCGGTTAGCATGGGTTAGCATGTGTTAGCATGTGTTAGCATGTGTTAGCATGTGTTAGCATGTGTTAGCATGTGTTAGCATGTGTTAGCATGTATTAGCATGTATTAGCATGTATTAGCATTAGCATGTATTAGCATTAGCATGTGTTAGCATGTGTTAGCATGTGTTAGCATGTGTTAGCATGTGTTAGCATGTGTTAGCATGTGTTAGCATGTGTTAGCATTAGCATGTATTAGCATTAGCATGTGTTAGCATGTGTTTGCATGTGTTAGCATGTGTTAGCATGTGTTGGCATCAGTTAGCATGTGTTAGCATGTGTTAGCATGTGTTAGCATGTGTTAGCATGTGTTAGCATGTGTTAGCATGTGTTAGCATGTGTTAGCATGTGTTAGCATGTATTAGCATGTATTAGCATTAGCATGTATTAGCATTAGCATGTGTTAGCATGTGTTAGCATGTGTTAGCATGGGTTAGCATGTATTAGCATTAGCATGTATTAGCATTAGCATGTATTAGCATTAGCATGTGTTAGCATGTGTTAGCATGTGTTAGCATGTGTTAGCATCAGTTAGCATGTGTTAGCATGTGTTAGCATGTGTTAGCATGTGTTAGCATCAGTTAGCATGTGTTAGCATGTGTTAGCATGTGTTAGCATGTGTTAGCATGTGTTAGCATGTGTTAGCATCAGTTAGCATGTGTTAGTATGTGTTAGCATGTGTTAGCATGTGTTAGCATGTGTTAGCATCAGTTAGCATCGGTTAGCATCAGATAGCATCAGTTAGCATGTGTTAGTATGTGTTAGCATGTGTTAGCATGTGTTAGTATGTGTTAGCATGTGTTAGCATGTGTTAGCATGTGTTAGCATCAGTTAGCATCGGTTAGCATCAGATAGCATCAGTTAGCATGTGTTTGCATGTGTTAGCATGTGTTAGCATGTGTTAGCATGTGTTTGCATGTGTTAGCATGTGTTAGCATGTACATGCCAACACATACAAGCTAACTGATGCTAACTGATGCTAACCGATGCTAACCGATGCTAACCGATGCTAACACATGCTAATGCTAACACATGCTAACACATGCTAACACATGCTAACACATGCTAACACATGCTAACCCATGCTAACCCATGCTAACTGATGCTAACTGATGCTAACCGATGCTAACCGATGCTAACACATGCTAATGCTAACACATGCTAACACATGCTAACACATGCTAACCCATGCTAACCCATGCTAACCCATGCTAACTGATGCTAACCGATGCTAACCGATGCTAATGCTAACTGATGCTAACCGATGCTAACTGATGCTAACTGATGCTAACCGATGCTAACCGATGCTAACCGATGCTAACTGATGCTAACCGATGCTAACCGATGCTAATACTAACCGATGCTAACACATGCTAACACATGCTAACACATGCTAACATATGCTAACACATGCTAACACATGCTAACACATGCAAAAACATGCAAACACATCCTAACACATGCTATCACATGCTAACCCATGCTAACCCATGCTAACCCATGCTAACCCATGCTAACTGATGCTAACTGATGCTAACACATGCTAACACATGCAAACACATGCTAACACATGCTAATGCTAATACATGCTAATGCTAATACATGCTAATACATGCTAATACATGCTAACACATGCTAACACATGCTAACCCATGCTAACCCATGCTAACCCATGCTAACCCATGCTAACTGATGCTAACTGATGCTAACTGATGCTAACCGATGCTAACCGATGCTAACCGATGCTAATGCTAACTGATGCTAACCGATGCTAACTGATGCTAACTGATGCTAACTGATGCTAACTGATGCTAACCGATGCTAACCGATGCTAACCGATGCTAACTGATGCTAACCGATGCTAACCGATGCTAATGCTAACACATGCTAATGCTAACACATGCTAACACATGCTAACACATGCTAACACATGCTAACACATGCTAACACATGCTAACACATGCTAACACATGCTAAAACATGCTAACACATGCTAACACATGCTAACCCATGCTAACCCATGCTAACTGATGCTAACCGATGCTAACCGATGCTAACACATGCTAATGCTAACACATGCTAACACATGCTAACACATGCTAACACATGCTAACACATGCTAACACATGCTAACACATGCTAACTGATGCTAACTGATGCTAACACATGCTAACACATGCTAACACATGCTAACACATGCTAATGCTAATACATGCTAATGCTAATACATGCTAATACATGCTAATACATGCTAACACATGCTAACACATGCTAATGCTAATACATGCTAATGCTAATACATGCTAATACATGCTAATACATGCTAACACATGCTAACACATGCTAACACATGCTAACACATGCTAACACATGCTAACACATGCAAACACATGCTAACACATGCTAACCCATGCTAACCCATGCTAACCCATGCTAACCCATGCTAACCCATGCTAACCGATGCTAACCGATGCTAACTGATGCTAACCGATGCTAACCGATGCTAATGCTAACCGATGCTAATGCTAACTGATGCTAACCGATGCTAACTGATGCTAACTGATGCTAACTGATGCTAACCGATGCTAACCGATGCTAACACATGCTAACACATGCTAACACATGCTAACACATGCTAACACATGCTAACACATGCTAACACATGCTAACACATGCTAACTGATGCTAACTGATGCTAACACATGCTAACACATGCTAACACATGCTAACACATGCTAATGCTAATACATGCTAATGCTAATACATGCTAATACATGCTAATACATGCTAACACATGCTAACACATGCTAATGCTAATACATGCTAATACATGCTAATACATGCTAACACATGCTAACACATGCTAACACATGCTAACACATGCTAACACATGCTAACACATGCTAACACATGCTAACCCATGCTAACCCATGCTAACCGATGCTAACCGATGCTAACTGATGCTAACCGATGCTAACCGATGCTAATGCTAACCGATGCTAATGCTAACTGATGCTAACCGATGCTAACTGATGCTAACTGATGCTAACTGATGCTAACCCATGCTAACCGATGCTAACTGTTAGCATGTGTTAGCATGTGTTAGCATGTGTTAGCATTAGCATCGGTTAGCATTAGCATCGGTTAGCATCGGTTAGCATCAGTTAGCATCAGTTAGCATCAGTTAGCATCGGTTAGCATCAGTTAGCATTAGCATCGGTTAGCATCGGTTAGCATCGGTTAGCATCAGTTAGCATCAGTTAGCATCAGTTAGCATCGGTTAGCATGTGTTCGCATGTGTTAGCATGTGTTTGCATGTGTTAGCATGTGTTAGCATGTGTTAGCATGTGTTAGCATGTGTTAGCATCAGTTAGCATCAGTTAGCATGTGTTAGCATGTGTTAGCATGTGTTAGCATGTGTTAGCATGTGTTAGCATGTGTTAGCATGTGTTAGCATGTGTTAGCATGTATTAGCATGTATTAGCATGTATTAGCATTAGCATGTATTAGCATTAGCATGTGTTAGCATGTGTTAGCATGTGTTAGCATGTGTTAGCATCAGTTAGCATCAGTTAGCATGGGTTAGCATGGGTTTGCATGTGTTAGCATGTGTTAGCATGTGTTAGCATGTGTTCGCATGTGTTAGCATGTGTTAGCATGTATTAGCATTAGCATGTATTAGCATTAGCATGTGTTAGCATGTGTTAGCATGTGTTAGCATGTGTTAGCATCAGTTAGCATCAGTTAGCATGTGTTAGCATGTGTTAGCATGTGTTAGCATGTGTTAGCATGTGTTAGCATGTGTTAGCATGTGTTAGCATGTGTTAGCATGTGTTAGCATGTGTTAGCATGTGTTTGCATGTGTTAGCATGTGTTAGCATGTGTTAGCATGTGTTAGCATGTATTAGCATGTATTAGCATGTATTAGCATGTATTAGCATTAGCATGTATTAGCATTAGCATGTGTTAGCATGTGTTAGCATGTGTTAGCATGTGTTAGCATGTGTTAGCATCAGATAGCATGTGTGTGCATGTGTTAGCATGTGTTAGCATGTGTTAGCATGTGTTAGCATGTGTTAGCATGTGTTAGCATGTGTTACCATGTGTTAGCATCAGTTAGCATGTGTTAGCATGTGTTAGCATGTGTTAGCATGTGTTAGCATGTGTTAGCATGTGTTAGCATGTGTTAGCATGTGTTAGCATGTATTAGCATGTATTAGCATTAGCATGTATTAGCATTAGCATGTGTTAGCATGTGTTTGCATGTGTTAGCATGTGTTAGCATGTGTTAGCATCAGTTAGCATAAGTTAGCATGTGTTAGCATGTGTTAGCATGTGTTAGCATGTGTTAGCATGTGTTAGCATGTGTTAGCATGTGTTAGCATGTGTTAGCATGTGTTAGCATGTATTAGCATGTATTAGCATGTATTAGCATTAGCATGTATTAGCATTAGCATGTGTTCGCATGTGTTAGCATGTGTTAGCATGTGTTAGCATGTGTTAGCATGTGTTAGCATGTGTTAGCATGTGTTAGCATGTATTAGCATGTGTTAGCATGTATTAGCATTAGCATGTATTAGCATTAGCATGTGTTAGCATGTGTTAGCATGTGTTAGCATGTGTTAGCATGTGTTAGCATCAGTTAGCATGGGTTAGCATGTGTTAGCATGTGTTAGCATGTGTTAGCAGGTGTTAGCATGTGTTAGCATGTGTTAGCATGTGTTAGCATGTATTAGCATGTGTTAGCATGTATTAGCATTAGCATGTATTAGCATTAGCATGTGTTAGCATGTGTTAGCATGTGTTAGCATGTGTTAGCATGTGTTAGCATCAGTTAGCATCAGTTAGCATGTGTTAGCATGTGTTAGCATGTGTTTGCATGTGTTAGCATGTGTTAGCATCAGTTAGCATGGGTTAGCATGTGTTAGCATGTGTTAGCATGTGTTAGCATGGGTTAGCATGTGTTAGCATGTGTTTGCATGTGTTAGCATGTATTAGCATGTATTAGCATGTATTAGCATTAGCATGTATTAGCATTAGCATGTGTTAGCATGTGTTAGCATGTGTTAGCATGTGTTAGCATGTGTTAGCATGTGTTAGCATCAGTTAGCATGTGTTAGCATGTGTTAGCATGTGTTAGCATGTGTTAGCATGTGTTAGCATGTGTTAGCATGTATTAGCATGTATTAGCATAAGCATGTATTAGCATTAGCATGTGTTAGCATGTGTTCGCATGTGTTAGCATGTGTTAGCATGTGTTAGCATGTGTTAGCATGTGTTTGCATGTGTTAGCATGTGTTAGCATGTGTTAGCATGTGTTAGCATGTGTTAGCATTAGCATGTGTTAGCATCGGTTAGCATCGGTTAGCATCGGTTAGCATGGGTTAGCATGGGTTAGCATGGTTTAGCATGGGTTAGCATGTGTTAGCATGTGTTAGCATGTGTTAGCATCAGTTAGCATCGGTTAGCATCAGTTAGCATCAGTTAGCATGTGTTTGCATGTGTTAGCATGTGTTAGCATGTGTTAGCATGTGTTTGCATGTGTTAGCATGTGTTAGCATGTACATGCTAACTGATGCTAACTGATGCTAACCGATGCTAACCGATGCTAACACATGCTAATGCTAACACATGCTAACACATGCTAACACATGCTAACACATGCTAACACATGCTAACCCATGCAAACCCATGCTAACCCATGCTAACCCATGCTAACCGATGCTAAAGATGCTAACCGATGCTAACCGATGCTAATGCTAACTGATGCTAACCGATGCTAACTGATGCTAACTGATGCTAACTGATGCTAACTGATGCTAACCGATGCTAACCGATGCTAACTGATGCTAACCGATGCTAATGCTAACCGATGCTAATGCTAACACATGTTAATGCTAACACATGCTAACACATGCTAACACATGCTAACACATGCTAACACATGCTAACACATGCTAACACATGCTAACACATGCTAAAACATGCTAACACATGCTAACACATGCTAACACATACTAACCCATGCTAACCCATGCTAACCCATGCTAACCCATGCTAACTGATGCTAACCGATGCTAACCGATGCTAACACATGCTAATGCTAACACATGCTAACACATGCTAACACATGCGAACACATGCTAACACATGCGAACACATGCTAACACATGCTAACACATGCTAACACATGCTAACACATGCTAACACATGCCAACACATGCTAACACATGCTAACTGATGCTAACACATGCTAACACATGCTAACACATGCTAACACATGCTAACACATGCTAATGCTAATACATGCTAATGCTAATACATGCTAATACATGCTAACACATGCTAACACATGCAAACACATGCTAACACATGCAAACACATGCTAACACATGCTAACACATGCTAACACATGATAACACATGCTAACACATGCTAACACATGCTAACACATGCTAATGCTAATACATGCTAATGCTAACACATGCTAACACATGCTAACACATGCTAACACATGCTAACACATGCTAACACATGCTAACACATGCCAACACATGCTAACACATGCTAACACATGCGAACACATGCTAACACATGCTAACACATGCTAACACATGCTAACTGATGCTAACTGATGCTAACACATGCTAACACATGCGAACACATGCTAACACATGCTAACACATGCTAACACATGCTAACTGATGCTAACTGATGCTAACACATGCTAACACATGCTAACACATGCTAACACATGCAAACACATGCTAACACATGCTAACACATGCTAACACATGCTAACACATGCTAACACATGCTAACACATGCTAACACATGCTAATACATGCTAATGCTAATACATGCTAATGCTAATACATGCTAATACATGCAAACACATGCTAACACATGCTAACACATGCTAACACATGCTAACACATGCTAACACATGCTACCACATGCTAACACATGCTAACACATGCTAACACATGCTAACACATGCTAATACATGCTAATGCTAATACATGCTAATGCTAATACATGCTAATGCTAATACATGCTAATACATGCAAACACATGCTAACACATGCTAACACATGCTAACACATGCTAACACATGCTAACACATGCGAACACATGCTAACTGATGCTAACACATGCTAACACATGCTAACACATGCTAACACATGCTAACACATGCTAATGCTAATACATGCTAATGCTAATACATGCTAATACATGCTAACACATGCTAACACATGCTAACACATGCTAACACATGCTAACACATGCTAACACATGCTAACACATGCTAATGCTAATACATGCTAATGCTAATACATGCTAATACATGCTAACACATGCTAACACATGCTAACACATGCTAACACATGCAAACACATGCTAACACATGCTAACACATGCTAACACATGCTAACACATGCTAACACATGCTAACACATGCTAACACATGCAAACACATGCTAACACATGCTAACACATGCTAACCCATGCTAACCCATGCTAACCCATGCTAACCAATGCTAACTGATGCTAACTGATGCTAACTGATGCTAACCGATGCTAACCGATGCTAATGCTAACTGATGCTAACTGATGCTAACTGATGCTAACACATGCTAACCCATGCTAACCCATGCTAACCCATGCTAACCGATGCCAGCTGATGCTAACTGATGCTAACTGATGCTAACCGATGCTAACCGATGCTAACCGATGCTAATGCTAACTGATGCTAACCGATGCTAACTGATGCTAACTGATGCTAACCCATGCTAACCGATGCTAACTGTTAGCATGTGTTAGCATGTGTTAGCATGTGTTAGCATGTGTTAGCATGTGTTAGCATGTGTTAGCATGTGTTAGCATGTGTTAGCATGTATTAGCATGTATTAGCATGTATTAGCATTAGCATGTATTAGCATTAGCATGTGTTAGCATGTGTTAGCATGTGTTAGCATGTGTTAGCATGTGTTAGCATGTATTAGCATGTATTAGCATGTATTAGCATGTATTAGCATTAGCATGTATTAGCATTAGCATGTGTTAGCATGTGTTAGCATGTGTTAGCATGTGTTAGCATGTGTTAGCATCAGTTAGCATGTGTTAGCATGTGTTTGCATGTGTTAGCATGTGTTAGCATGTGTTAGCATGTGTTAGCATGTGTTAGCATGTGTTAGCATGTGTTAGCATGTGTTAGCATGTATTAGCATGTATTAGCATGTATTAGCATTAGCATGTATTAGCATTAGCATGTGTTAGCATGTGTTAGCATGTGTTAGCATGTGTTAGCATGTGTTAGCATGTGTTAGCATCAGTTAGCATCAGTTCGCATGTGTTAGCATGTGTTAGCATGTGTTAGCATGTGTTAGCATGTGTTAGCATGTGTTAGCATGTGTTTGCATGTGTTAGCATGTGTTAGCATGTGTTAGCATGTGTTAGCATGTATTAGCATGTATTAGCATGTATTAGCATTAGCATGTATTAGCATTAGCATGTGTTAGCATGTGTTAGCATGTGTTCGCATGTGTTAGCATCAGTTAGCATCAGTTAGCATGTGTTAGCATGTGTTAGCATGTGTTAGCATGTGTTAGCATGTGTTAGCATGTGTTAGCATGTGTTAGCATGTGTTAGCATGTGTTAGCATGTATTAGCATGTATTAGCATGTATTAGCATGTATTAGCATTAGCATGTATTAGCATTAGCATGTGTTAGCATGTGTTAGCATGTGTTAGCATGTGTTAGCATGTGTTAGCATCAGTTAGCATGTGTTAGCATGTGTTAGCATGTGTTAGCATGTGTTAGCATGTGTTAGCATGTGTTAGCATGTGTTAGCATGTGTTAGCATGTATTAGCATTAGCATGTATTAGCATTAGCATGTGTTAGCATGTGTTAGCATGTGTTAGCATGTGTTAGCATGTGTTAGCATGTGTTAGCATCAGTTAGCATCAGTTAGCATGTGTTAGCATGTGTTAGCATGTGTTAGCATGTGTTAGCATGTGTTAGCATGTGTTAGCATGTGTTTGCATGTGTTAGCATGTGTTAGCATGTGTTAGCATGTATTAGCATGTATTAGCATGTATTAGCATTAGCATGTATTAGCATTAGCATGTGTTAGCATGTGTTAGCATGTGTTAGCATGTGTTAGCATGTGTTAGCATGTGTTAGCATGTGTTAGCATGTGTTAGCATTTCTTAGCATGTGTTAGCATGTATTAGCATTAGCATGAATTAGCATTAGCATGTATTAGCATTAGCATGTGTTAGCATGTGTTAGCATGTGTTAGCATGTGTTCGCATGTGTTAGCATCAGTTAGCATCAGTTAGCATGTGTTAGCATGTGTTAGCATGTGTTAGCATGTGTTAGCATGTGTTAGCATGTGTTAGCATGTGTTAGCATGTGTTAGCATGTGTTAGCATGTATTAGCATGTATTAGCATGTATTAGCATGTATTAGCATTAGCATGTATTAGCATTAGCATGTGTTAGCATGTGTTAGCATGTGTTAGCATGTGTTAGCATGTGTTAGCATCAGTTAGCATGTGTTAGCATGTGTTAGCATCAGTTAGCATGTGTTAGCATGTGTTTGCATGTGTTAGCATGTGTTAGCATGTGTTAGCATGTGTTAGCATGTGTTAGCATGTGTTAGCATGTTTTAGCATGTATTAGCATGTATTAGCATTAGCATGTATTAGCATTAGCATGTGTTAGCATGTGTTAGCATGTGTTAGCATGTGTTAGCATGTGTTAGCATGTGTTAGCATGTGTTAGCATGTGTTAGCATGTATTAGCATGTATTAGCATGTATTAGCATTAGCATGTATTAGCATTAGCATGTGTTAGCATGTGTTAGCATGTGTTAGCATGTGTTAGCATGTGTTAGCATGTGTTAGCATGTGTTCGCATGTGTTAGCATGTGTTAGCATGTATTAGCATGTATTAGCATGTATTAGCATTAGCATGTATTAGCATTAGCATGTGTTAGCATGTGTTAGCATGTGTTAGCATGTGTTAGCATGTGTTAGCATGTGTTAGCATGTGTTAGCATGTGTTAGCATGTGTTAGCATGTGTTAGCATGTGTTAGCATGTATTTGCATGTATTAGCATGTATTAGCATTAGCATGTGTTAGCATGTGTTTGCATGTGTTAGCATGTGTTAGCATGTGTTAGCATGTGTTAGCATGTGTTAGCATGTGTTTGCATGTGTTAGCATGTGTTAGCATGTGTTAGCATGTGTTAGCATTAGCATGTGTTAGCATCGGTTAGCATCGGTTAGCATCAGTTAGCATGGGTTAGCATGGGTTAGCATGGTTTAGCATGGGTTAGCATGTGTTAGCATGTGTTAGCATGTGTTAGCATGTGTTAGCATGTGTTAGCATGTGTTAGCATGTGTTAGCATGTGTTAGCATGTGTTAGCATGTATTAGCATGTATTAGCATTAGCATGTATTAGCATTAGCATGTGTTCGTATGTGTTAGCATGTGTTAGCATGTGTTAGCATGTGTTAGCATCAGTTAGCATCGGTTAGCATCAGTTAGCATCAGTTAGCATGTGTTTGCATGTGTTAGCATGTGTTAGCATGTGTTAGCATGTGTTTGCATGTGTTAGCATGTGTTAGCATGTACATGCCAACACATGCTAACACATGCTAACACATGCTAACTGATGCTAACTGATGCTAACCGATGCTAACCGATGCTAACCGATGCTAACACATGCTAATGCTAACACATGCTAACACATGCTAACACATGCTAACACATGCTAACACATGCTAACACATGCTAACACATGCTAACCCATGCTAACTGATGCTAACTGATGCTAACCGATGCTAACCGATGCTAACACATGCTAATGCTAACACATGCTAACACATGCTAACACATGCTAACACATGCTAACACATGCTAACCCATGCAAACCCATGCTAACCCATGCTAACCCATGCTAACCGATGCTAAATGATGCTAACCGATGCTAACCGATGCTAATGCTAACTGATGCTAACCGATGCTAACTGATGCTAACTGATGCTAACTGATCTAACTGATGCTAACCGATGCTAACCGATGCTAACCGATGCTAACTGATGCTAACCGATGCTAACCGATGCTAATGCTAACCGATGCTAATGCTAACACATGTTAATGCTAACACATGCTAACACATGCTAACACATGCTAACACATGCTAACACATGCTAACACATGCTAACACATGCTAAAACATGCTAACACATGCTAACACATGCTAACACATGCTAACCCATGCTAACCCATGCTAACCCATGCTAACCCATGCTAACTGATGCTAACCGATGCTAACCGATGCTAACACATGCTAATGCTAACACAAGCTAACACATGCTAACACATGCTAACACATGCTAACACATGCGAACACATGCGAACACATGCTAACACATGCTAACTGATGCTAACACATGCTAACACATGCTAACACATGCTAACACATGCTAACACATGCTAACACATGCTAATGCTAATACATGCTAATGCTAATACATGCTAATACATGCTAACACATGCTAACACATGCAAACACATGCTAACACATGCTAACACATGCTAACACATGCTAACACATGCTAACACATGCTAACACATGCTAACACATGCTAATGCTAATACATGCTAATGCTAATACATGCTAATACATGCAAATACATGCTAACACATGCTAACACATGCCAACACATGCTAACACATGCCAACACATGCTAACACATGCTAACACATGCTAACACATGCGAACACATGCTAACACATGCTAACACATGCTAACACATGCTAACACATGCGAACACATGCTAACACATGCTAACACATGCTAACACATGCTAACTGATGCTAACTGATGCTAACACATGCTAACACATGCAAACACATGCTAACACATGCTACCACATGCTAACACATGCTAACACATGCTAACACATGCTAATGCTAATACATGCAAATGCTAATACATGCTAATACATGCTAATACATGCTAACACATGCTAACACATGCTAACACATGCTAACACATGCTAACACATGCTAACACATGCAAACACATGCTAACACATGCTAACACATGCTAACACATGCAAACACATGCTAACTGATGCTAACACATGCTAACACATGCTAACACATGCTAACACATGCTAACACATGCTAACACATGCGAACACATGGTAACCGATGCTAACTGATGCTAACTGATGCTAACTGATGCTAATTGATGCTAACCGATGCTAACCGATGCTAATTCTAACTGATGCTAACCGATGCTAACTGATGCTAACTGATGCTAACTGATGCTAACCGATGCTAACCGATGCTAACCGATGCTAACTGATGCTAACCGATGCTAACCGATGCTAATGCTAACCGATGCTAATGCTAACACATGCTAACACATGCTAACACATGCTAACACATGCTAACAGTTAGCATCGGTTAGAATGGGTTAGCATCAGTTAGCATCAGTTAGCATCAGTTAGCATCAGTTAGCATCGGTTAGCATGGGTTAGCATGGGTTAGCATGGGTTAGCATGTGTTAGCATCAGTTAGCATCAGTTAGCATCGGTTAGCATCAGTTAGCATTAGCATCGGTTAGCATCGGTTAGCATCGGTTAGCATCAGTTAGCATCAGTTAGCATCAGTTAGCATCGGTTAGCATGGGTTAGCATGGGTTAGCATGGGTTAGTATGTGTTAGCATGTGTTAGCATGTGTTAGCATGTGTTAGCATGTGTTAGCATGTGTTAGCATGTGTTAGCATGTGTTAGCATGTGTTAGCATGTGTTAGCATTAGCATGTGTTAGCATCGGTTAGCATCGGTTAGCATCAGTTAGCATCAGTTAGCATGGGTTAGCATGGGTTAGCATGTGTTAGCATGTATTAGCATGTATTAGCATTAGCATGTATTAGCATTAGCATGTGTTAGCATGTGTTAGCATGTGTTAGCATGTGTTAGCATGTGTTAGCATCAGTTAGCATCAGTTAGCATGTGTTAGCATGTGTTAGCATGTGTTAGCATGTGTTAGCATGTGTTAGCATGTGTTTGCATGTGTTAGCATGTATTAGCATGTATTAGCATGTATTAGCATTAGCATGTATTAGCATTAGCATGTGTTAGCATGTGTTAGCATGTGTTAGCATGTGTTAGCATGTGTTAGCATCAGTTAGCATCGGTTAGCATCGGTTAGCATCGGTTAGCATCAGTTAGCATGTGTTAGCATGTGTTAGCATGTGTTAGCATGTGTTAGCATGTGTTAGCATGTGTTAGCATGTGTTAGCATGTGTTAGCATGTATTAGCATGTATTAGCATTAGCATGTGTTAGCATCGGTTAGCATCAGTTAGCATGGGTTAGCATGGGTTAGCATGGGTTAGCATGGGTTAGCATGTGTTAGCATGTGTTAGCATGTGTTAGCATGTGTTAGCATGTGTTAGCATGTGTTAGCATGTGTTAGCATTAGCATGTGTTAGCATTAGCATCGGTTAGCATTAGCATCGGTTAGCATCGGTTAGCATCAGTTAGCATTGGTTAGCATCGGTTAGAATCGGTTAGCATCAGTTAGCATCAGTTAGCATCAGTTAGCATCAGTTAGCATCGGTTAGCATCAGTTAGCATTAGCATCGGTTAGCATCGGTTAGCATCGGTTAGCATCAGTTAGCATCAGTTAGCATCAGTTAGCATGGGTTAGCATGGGTTAGCATGGGTTAGCATGGGTTAGCATGTGTTAGCATGTGTTAGCATGTGTTAGCATGTGTTAGCATGTGTTAGCATGTGTTAGCATGTGTTAGCATGTGTTAGCATTAGCATGTGTTAGCATCGGTTAGCATCGGTTAGCATCAGTTAGCATCAGTTAGCATGGGTTAGCATGGGTTTGCATGTGTTCGCATGTGTTAGCATGTGTTAGCATGTGTTAGCATGTGTTCGCATGTGTTAGCATGTGTTAGCATGTGTTTGCATGTGTTAGCATGTATTAGCATGTATTAGCATGTATTAGCATTAGCATGTATTAGCATTAGCATGTGTTAGCATGTGTTAGCATGTGTTAGCATGTGTTAGCATCAGTTAGCATGTGTTAGCATGTGTTAGCATGTGTTAGCATGTGTTAGCATGTGTTAGCATGTGTTAGCATGTGTTAGCATGTGTTAGCATGTGTTAGCATGTATTAGCATTAGCATGTGTTAGCATGTGTTAGCATGTGTTTGCATGTGTTAGCATGTGTTAGCATCAGTTAGCATCAGTTAGCATGTGTTAGCATGTGTTAGCATGTGTTAGCATGTGTTCGCATGTGTTAGCATGTGTTGCATGTGTTAGCATGTGTTAGCATGTGTTAGCATTAGCATGCGTTAGCATCGGTTAGCATCGGTTAGCATCAGTTAGCATGGGTTAGCATGGGTTAGCATGTGTTAGCATGTGTTAGCATGTTTTAGCATGTGTTAGCATGTGTTAGCATGTGTTAGCATGTGTTAGCATGTGTTAGCATGTGTTAGCATTAACATGTGTTAGCATTAGCATCGGTTAGCATTAGCATCGGTTAGCATCGGTTAGCATCAGTTAGCATCGGTTAGCATCGGTTAGCATCGGTTAGCATCAGTTAGCATCAGTTAGCATCAGTTAGCATCAGTTAGCATCGGTTAGCATCAGTTAGCATTAGCATCGGTTAGCATCGGTTAGCATCATTTAGCATCGGTTAGCATCGGTTAGCATCAGTTAGCATCAGTTAGCATGTGTTAGCATGTGTTAGCATGTGTTGGCATGTACATGCTAACACATGCAAACACATGCTAACACATGCTAACACATGCTAACACATGCAAACACATGCTAACTGATGCTAACTGATGCTAACCGATGCTAACTGATGCTAACACATGCTAACACATGCTAACACATGCTAACACATACGAACACATGCTAATGCTAATACATGCTAATGCTAATACATGCTAATACATGCTAACACATGCTAACACATGCTAACACATGCTAACACATGCTAACACATGCAAACACATGCTAACACATGCTAACACATGCTAAAACATGCTAACACATGCTAACACATGCTAACACATGCTAACCCATGCTAAACCATGCTAACCCATGCTAACCCATGCTAACTGATGCTAACCGATGCTAACCGATGCTAACACATGCTAATGCTAACACATGCTAACACATGCAAACACATGCTAACACATGCTAACACATGCTAACACATGCTAACACATGCTAACACATGCTAACACATGCTAACACATGCTAACACATGCTAATGCTAATACATGCTAATGCTAATACATGCTAATACATGCTAACACATGCTAACACATGCTAACACATGCTAACACATGCTAACACATGCTAACACATGCTAACACATGCTAACACATGCTAACACATGCTAACTGATGCTAACACATGCTAACACATGCTAACACATGCTAACACATGCTAACACATGCTAATGCTAATACATGCTAATGCTAATACATGCTAATACATGCTAATACATGCTAACACATGCTAACACATGCTAACACATGCTAACACATGCTAACACATGCTAACACATGCTAACCCATGCTAACTGATGCTAACACATGCTAACACATGCAAACACATGCTAACTGATGCTAACTGATGCTAACACATGCTAACACATGCTAACACATGCTAACACATGCTAACACATGCTAATGCTAATACATGCTAATGCTAATACATGCTAACACATGCTAATACATGCTAACACATGCTAACACATGCTAACACATGCTAACACATGCTAACACATGCTAACCCATGCTAACTGATGCTAACACATGCTAACACATGCTAACACATGCTAACACATGCTAATGCTAATACATGCTAATGCTAATACATGCTAATACATGCTAATACATGCTAACACATGCTAACACATGCTAACACATGCTAACACATGCTAACACATGCTAACTGATGCTAACTGATGCTAACACATGCTAACACATGCTAACACATGCTAACACATGCTAATGCTAATACATGCTAATACAGCCTAACACATGCTAACACATGCTAACACATGCTAACACATGCTAACACATGCTAACTGATGCTAACACATGCTAACACATGCTAACACATGCTAACACATGCTAACACATGCTAATGCTAATACATGCTAATGCTAATACATGCTAATACATGCTAATACATGCTAACACATGCTAACACATGCTAACACATGCTAACACATGCTAACACATGCTAACACATGCTAACACATGCTAACACATGCTAACATATGCTAACTGATGCTAACTGATGCTAACACATGCGAACACATGCTAACACATGCTAACACATGCTAATGCTAATACATGCTAATGCTAATACATGCTAATACATGCTAATACATGCTAACACATGCTAACACATGCTAACACATGCTAACACATGCTAACACATGCTAACACATGCTAACACATGCTAACACATGCTAACACATGATAACACATGCAAACCCATGCTAACCCATGCTAACTGATGCTAACTGATGCTAACACATGCTAACACATGCTAACACATGCTAACACATGCTAATGCTAATACATGCTAATGCTAATACATGCTAATACATGCTAATACATGCTAACACATGCTAACACATGCTAACACATGCAAACACATGCTAACACATGCTAACACATGCTAACACATGCTAACACATGCTAACACATGCTAACACATGCTAACTGATGCTAACTGATGCTAACACATGCTAACACATGCTAACACATGCTAACACATGCTAACACATGCTAACACATGCTAATGCTAATACATGCTAATGCTAATAAATGCTAATACATGCTAATACATGCTAACACATGCTAACACATGCTAACACATGCTAACACATGCTAACACATGCTAACACATGCTAACACATGCTAACACATGCTAACACATGCTAACACATGCTAACACATGCTAACACATGCAAACACATGCTAACACATGCTAATGCTAATACATGCTAATGCTAATACATGCTAATACATGCTAATACATGCTAATACATGCTAACACATGCTAACACATGCTAACACATGCTAACACATGCTAACACATGCTAACACATGCAAACACATGCTAACACATGCAAACCCATGCTAACCCATGCTAACTGATGCTAACTGATGCTAACACATGCTAACACATGCTAACACATGCTAATGCTAATACATGCTAATGCTAATACATGCTAATACATGCTAATACATGCTAACACATGCTAACACATGCTAACACATGCTAACACATGCTAACACATGCTAACACATGCTAACACATGCTAACACATGCTAACTGATGCTAACACATGCTAACACATGCTAACACATGCTAACACATGCTAACACATGCTAACACATGCTAACACATGCTAATGCTAATACATGCTAATGCTTATACATGCTAATACATGCTAATACATGCTAACACATGCTAACACATGCTAACACATGCTAATGCTAATACATGCTAATGCTAATACATGCTAATACATGCTAATACATGCTAACACATGCTAACACATGCTAACACATGCTAACACATGCTAACACATGCTAACACATGCGAACACATGCTAACCGATGCTAACTGATGCTAACCGATGCTAACCGATGCTAATGCTAACTGATGCTAACCGATGCTAACTGATGCTAACTGATGCTAACTGATGCTAACTGATGCTAACCGATGCTAACCGATGCTAACCGATGCTAACTGATGCTAACCGATGCTAACCGATGCTAATGCTAACCGATGCTAATGCTAACACATGCTAACACATGCTAACACATGCTAACAGTTAGCATCGGTTAGCATGGGTTAGCATCAGTTAGCATCAGCTAGCATCAGTTAGCATCGGTTAGCATTAGCATCGGTTAGCATCGGTTAGCATCGGTTAGCATCGGTTAGCATCAGTTAGCATCAGTTAGCATCAGTTAGCATCGGTTAGCATGGGTTAGCATGGGTTAGCATGGGTTAGCATTTGTTAGCATCAGTTAGCATCAGTTAGCATTAGCATCGGTTAGCATCGGTTAGCATCAGTTAGCATCAGTTAGCATCAGTTAGCATTGGTTAGCATGGGTTAGCATGGGTTAGCATGTGTTAGCATGTGTTAGCATGTGTTAGCATGTGTTAGCATGTGTTAGCATGTGTTAGCATGTGTTAGCATTAGCATGTGTTAGCATCGGTTAGCATCGGTTAGCATCAGTTAGCATCAGTTAGCATGGGTTAGCATGGGTTAGCATGTGTTAGCATGTGTTAGCATGTGTTAGCATGTGTTAGCATGTGTTAGCATGTGTTAGCATGTGTTAGCATGTGTTAGCATGTGTTAGCATTAGCATGTGTTAGCATCGGTTAGCATCGGTTAGCATCAGTTAGCATCAGTTAGCATGTGTTAGCATGTGTTAGCATGTGTTAGCATGTGTTAGCATGTGTTAGCATGTGTTAGCATTAGCATGTGTTAGCATCGGTTAGCATCGGTTAGCATCAGTTAGCATCAGTTAGCATGGGTTAGCATGGATTAGCATGTATTAGCATGTATTAGCATTAGCATGTATTAGCATTAGCATGTGTTAGCATGTGTTAGCATGTGTTAGCATGTGTTAGCATGTGTTAGCATGTGTTAGCATGTGTTAGCATGTATTAGCATGTATTAGCATTAGCATGTATTAGCATTAGCATGTGTTAGCATGTGTTAGCATGTGTTAGCATGTGTTAGCATGTGTTAGCATCAGTTAGCATGTGTTAGCATGTGTTAGCATGTGTTAGCATGTGTTAGCATGTGTTAGCATGTATTAGCATGTATTAGCATTAGCATGTATTAGCATTAGCATGTGTTAGCATGTGTTAGCATGTGTTAGCATGTGTTAGCATGCGTTAGCATCAGTTAGCATCAGTTAGCATGTGTTAGCATGTGTTAGCATGTGTTAGCATGTGTTAGCATGTGTTAGCATGTGTTAGCATTAGCATGTGTTAGCATCGGTTAGCATCGGTTAGCATCAGTTAGCATGGGTTAGTATGGGTTAGCATGGGTTAGCATGGGTTAGCATGTGTTAGCATGTGTTAGCATGTGTTAGCATGTTTTCGCATGTGTTAGCATGTGTTAGCATGTGTTAGCATGTGTTAGCATGTGTTAGCATGTGTTAGCATGTGTTAGCATGTGTTAGCATTAACATGTGTTAGCATTAGCATCGGTTAGCATTAGCAACGGTTAGCATCGGTTAGCATCAGTTAGCATCGGTTAGCATCGGTTAGCATCGGTTAGCATCAGTTAGCATCAGTTAGCATCAGTTAGCATCAGTTAGCATCGGTTAGCATCAGTTAGCATTAGCATCGGTTAGCATCGGTTAGCATCAGTTAGCATGGGTTAGCATGGGTTAGCATGGGTTAGCATGTGTTAGCATGTGTTAGCATGTGTTAGCATGTGTTAGCATGTGTTAGCATGTGTTAGCATTAGCATGTGTTAGCATCGGTTAGCATCGGTTAGCATCAGTTAGCATCAGTTAGCATGGGTTAGCATGGGTTAGCATGTGTTAGCATGTGTTAGCATGTGTTAGCATGTGTTAGCATGTGTTATCATGTGTTAGCATGTGTTAGCATGTGTTAGCATGTGTTAGCATTAGCATGTGTTAGCATCGGTTAGCATCGGTTAGCATCGGTTAGCATCAGTTAGCATCAGTTAGCATGTGTTAGCATGTGTTAGCATGTTTTAGCATGTGTTAGCATGTGTTAGCATGTGTTAGCATGTGTTAGCATCGGTTAGCATCAGTTAGCATCAGTTAGCATCAGTTAGCATCAGTTAGCATCGGTTAGCATCAGTTAGCATTAGCATCGGTTAGCATCGGTTAGCATCAGTTAGCATCGGTTAGCATGGGTTAGCATGGGTTAGCATGGGTTAGCATGGGTTAGCATGTGTTAGCATGTGTTAGCATGTGTTAGCATGTGTTAGCATGTGTTAGCATGTGTTAGCATTAGCATGTGTTAGCATCGGTTAGCATCGGTTAGCATCAGTTAGCATCAGTTAGCATGGGTTAGCATGTGTTAGCATGTGTTTGCATGTGTTAGCATGTGTTAGCATGTGTTAGCATGTGTTAGCATGTGTTAGCATGTGTTAGCATGTGTTAGCATGTGTTAGCATGTGTTAGCATTAGCATGTGTTAGCATCGGTTAGCATCGGTTAGCATCAGTTAGCATCAGTTAGCATGGGTTAGCATGGGTTAGCATGTGTTAGCATGTGTTAGCATGTGTTAGCATGTGTTAGCATGTGTTAGCATGTGTTAGCATGTGTTAGCATGTGTTAGCATGTGTTAGCATGTGTTAGCATGTATTAGCATGTATTAGCATGTATTAGCATTAGCATGTATTAGCATTAGCATGTGTTAGCATGTGTTAGCATGTGTTAGCATGTGTTAGCATGTGTTAGCATGTGTTAGCATGTGTTAGCATGTGTTAGCATGTGTTAGCATGTATTAGCATGTATTAGCATTAGTATGTATTAGCATTAGCATGTGTTAGCATGTGTTAGCATGTGTTAGCATGTGTTAGCATGTGTTAGCATCAGTTAGCATGTGTTAGCATGTGTTAGCATGTGTTAGCATGTGTTAGCATGTGTTAGCATGTGTTAGCATGTATTAGCATGTATTAGCATTAGCATGTATTAGCATTAGCATGTGTTAGCATGTGTTAGCATGTGTTAGCATGTGTTAGCATGTGTTAGCATCAGTTAGCATCAGTTAGCATGTGTTAGCATGTGTTAGCATGTGTTAGCATGTGTTAGCATTAGCATGTGTTAGCATCGGTTAGCATCGGTTAGCATCGGTTAGCATCGGTTAGCATCAGTTAGCATGGGTTAGTATGGGTTAGCATGTGTTGGCATGTACATGCTAACACATGCTAACACATGCAAACACATGCTAACTGATGCTAACTGATGCTAACCGATGCTAACTGATGCTAACACATGCTAACACATGCTAACACATGCTAACACATGCAAACACATGCAAACACATGCTAACTGATGCTAACTGATGCTAACCGATGCGAACTGATGCTAACCGCTGCTAATGCTAACTGATGCTAACCGATGCTAACTGATGCTAACTGATGCTAACTGATGCTAACCGATGCTAACCGATGCTAACCGATGCTAACTGATGCTAACCGATGCTAACCGTTGCTAATGCTAACCAATGCTAATGCTAACACATGTTAATGCTAACACATGCTAACACATGCTAACACATGCTAACACATGCTAACACATGCTAACACATGCTAACACATGCTAATGCTAATACATGCTAATGCTAATACATGCTAATACATGCTAACACATGCGAACACATGCTAACACATGCTAACACATGCTAACACATGCTAACACATGCTAACACATGCTAACACATGCAAACACATGCTAACCCATGCTAACCCATGCTAACCCATGCTAACCCATGCTAACTGATGCTAACCGATGCTAACCGATGCTAACACATGCTAATGCTAACACATGCTAACACATGCTAACACATGCTAACTGATGCTAACTGATGCTAACACATGCTAACACATGCTAACACATGCAAACACATGCTAACACATGCTAACACATGCTAATGCTAATACATGCTAATGCTAATACATGCTAATACATGCTAACACATGCTAACACATGCTAACACATGCTAACACATGCTAACACACGCTAACACATGCTAACACATGCTAAAACATGCTAACACATGCTAACACATGCAAACACATGCTAACCCATGCTAACCCATGCTAACCCATGCTAACCCATGCTAACTGATGCTAACCGATGCTAACCGATGCTAACACATGCTAATGCTAACACATGCTAACACATGCTAACACATGCTAACACATGCTAACACATGCTAACTGATGCTAACTGATGCTAACACATGCTAACACATGCTAACACATGCTAACACATGCTAACACATGCTAACACATGCTAATGCTAATACATGCTAATGCTAATACATGCTAATACATGCTAACACATGCTAACACATGCTAACACATGCTAACACATGCTAACACATGCTAACACATGCTAACACATGCTAACACATGCTAACTGATGCTAACACATGCTAACACATGCTAACACATGCTAACACATGCTAACACATGCTAATGCTAATACATGCTAATGCTAATACATGCTAATACATGCTAACACATGCGAACACATGCTAACACATGCTAACACATGCTAACACATGCTAACACATGCTAACACATGCTAACACATGCTAAAACATGCTAACACATGCTAACCCATGCTAACCCATGCTAACTGATGCTAACTGATGCTAACCGATGCTAACCGATGCTAACACATGCTAATGCTAACACATGCTAACACATTCTAACACATGCTAACACATGCTAACCCATGCTAACCCATGCTAACCCATGCTAACCCATGCTAACCGATGCTAATTGATGCTAACTGATGCTAACTGATGCTAACCGATGCTAACCGATGCTAACCGATGCTAATGCTAACTGATGCTAACTGATGCTAACCGATGCTAACCGATGCTAACCGATGCTAATGCTAACTGATGCTAACCGATGCTAACTGATGCTAACTGATGCTAACTGATGCTAACTGATGCTAACCGATGCTAACCGATGCTAACCGATGCTAACTGATGCTAACCGATGCTAACCGATGCTAATGCTAACCGATGCTAATGCTAACACATGCCAATGCTAACACATGGTAACACATGCTAACACATGCAAACACATGCTAACACATGCTAACACATGCTAACACATGCTAACACATGCTAACACATGCTAACACATGCTAACACATGCTAACACATGCTAACACATGCTAACCCATGCTAACCCATGCTAACCCATGCTAACCCATGCTAACTGATGCTAACCGATGCTAACCGATGCTAACACATGCTAATGCTAACACATGCTAACACATGCTAACACATGCTAACACATGCTAATGCTAATACATGCTAATGCTAATACATGCTAATACATGCTAATACATGCTAACACATGCTAACACATGCTAACACATGCTAACTGATGCTAACTGATGCTAACACATGCTAACACATGCTAACACATGCTAACTGATGCTAACTGATGCTAACACATGCTAACACATGCTAACACATGCTAACACATGCTAACACATGCTAATGCTAATACATGCTAATGCTAATACATGCTAATACATGCTAATACATGCTAACACATGCTAACACATGCTAACACATGCTAACACATGCTAACACATGCTAACACATGCTAACACATGCTAACACATGCTAACTGACGCTAACTGATGCTAACACATGCTAACACATGCTAACACATGCTAACACATGCTAACACATGCTAATGCTAATACATGCTAATGCTAATACATGCTAATACATACTAATACATGCTAACACATGCTAACACATGCTAACACATGCTAACACATGCTAACACATGCTAACACATGCTAACAGTTAGCATCGGTTAGCATGGGTTAGCATCAGTTAGCATCAGTTAGCATCAGTTAGCATCGGTTAGCATTACCATCGGTTAGCATCGGTTAGCATCGGTAAGCATCAGTTAGCATCAGTTAGCATCAGTTAGCATCGGTTAGCATGGGTTAGCATGGGTTAGCATGGGTTAGCATGTGTTAGCATCAGTTAGCATCAGTTAGCATCAGTTAGCATTAGCATCGGTTAGCATCGGTTAGCATCAGTTAGCATCAGTTAGCATCAGTTAGCATTGGTTAGCATGGGTTAGCATGGGTTAGCATGGGTTAGCATGTGTTAGCATGTGTTCGCATGTGTTAGCATGTGTTAGCATGTGTTAGCATGTGTTTGCATGTGTTAGCATGTGTTTGCATGTGTTAGCATGTGTTAGCATTAGCATGTGTTAGCATCGGTTAGCATCGGTTAGCATCAGTTAGCATCAGTTAGCATGGGTTAGCATGGGTTAGCATGTGTTAGCATGGGTTAGCATGTGTTAGCATATGTTAGCATGTGTTAGCATGTGTTAGCATGTGTTAGCATGTGTTAGCATGTGTTAGCATGTGTTAGCATGTGTTAGCATGTGTTAGCATGTGTTAGCATGTGTTAGCATGTATTAGCATGTATTAGCATGTATTAGCATTAGCATGTATTAGCATTAGCATGTGTTAGCATGTGTTTGCATGTGTTAGCATGTGTTAGCATGTGTTAGCATGTATTAGCATGTATTAGCATTAGCATGTATTAGCATTAGCATGTGTTAGCATGTGTTAGCATGTGTTAGCATGTGTTAGCATGTGTTAGCATCAGTTAGCATGTGTTAGCATGTGTTAGCATGTGTTAGCATGTGTTAGCATGTGTTAGCATGTGTTAGCATGTATTAGCATGTATTAGCATTAGCATGTATTAGCATTAGCATGTGTTAGCATGTGTTAGCATGTGTTAGCATGTGTTAGCATGTGTTAGCATCAGTTAGCATCAGTTAGCATGTGTTAGCATGTGTTAGCATGTGTTAGCATGTGTTAGCATGTGTTAGCATGTGTTAGCATTAGCATGTGTTAGCATCGGTTAGCATCGGTTAGCATCAGTTAGCATGGGTTAGCATGGGTTAGCATGGGTTAGCATGGGTTTGCATGTGTTAGCATGTGTTAGCATGTGTTAGCATGTTTTCGCATGTGTTAGCATGTGTTAGCATGTGTTAGCATGTGTTAGCATGTGTTAGCATGTGTTAGCATTAACATGTGTTAGCATTAGCATCGGTTAGCATTAGCATCGGTTAGCATCGGTTAGCATCAGTTAGCATCGGTTAGCATCGGTTAGCATCGGTTAGCATCAGTTAGCATCAGTTAGCATCAGTTAGCATCAGTTAGCATCGGTTAGCATCAGTTAGCATTAGCATCGGTTAGCATCGGTTAGCATCAGTTAGCATGGGTTAGCATGGGTTAGCATGGGTTAGCATGTGTTAGCATGTGTTAGCATGTGTTAGCATGTGTTAGCATGTGTTAGCATGTGTTAGCATTAGCATGTGTTAGCATCGGTTAGCATCGGTTAGCATCAGTTAGCATCAGTTAGCATGGGTTAGCATGGGTTAGCATGTGTTAGCATGTGTTAGCATGTGTTAGCATGTGTTAGCATGTGTTAGCATGTGTTAGCATGTGTTAGCATGTGTTAGCATGTGTTAGCATTAGCATGTGTTAGCATCGGTTAGCATCGGTTAGCATCGGTTAGCATCAGTTAGCATCAGTTAGCATGTGTTAGCATGTGTTAGCATGTTTTAGCATGTGTTAGCATGTGTTAGCATGTGTTAGCATGTGTTAGCATGTATTAGCATGTATTAGCATTAGCATGTATTAGCATTAGCATGTGTTAGCATCGGTTAGCATCGGTTAGCATCGGTTAGCATCGGTTAGCATCAGTTAGCATCAGTTAGCATCAGTTAGCATCAGTTAGCATCGGTTAGCATCAGTTAGCATTAGCATCGGTTAGCATCGGTTAGCATCAGTTAGCATCGGTTAGCATGGGTTAGCATGGGTTAGCATGGGTTAGCATGGGTTAGCATGTGTTAGCATGTGTTAGCATGTGTTAGCATGTGTTAGCATGTGTTAGCATGTGTTAGCATTAGCATGTGTTAGCATCGGTTAGCATCGGTTAGCATCAGTTAGCATCAGTTAGCATGGGTTAGCATGTGTTAGCATGTGTTAGTATGTGTTAGCATGTGTTAGCATGTGTTAGCATGTGTTAGCATTAGCATGTGTTAGCATCGGTTAGCATCGGTTAGCATCGGTTAGCATCAGTTAGCATCAGTTAGCATGTGTTAGCATGTGTTAGCATGTGTTGGCATGTACATGCTAACACATGCTAACACATGCAAACACATGCTAACTGATGCTAACCGATGCTAACACATGCTAACACATGCTAACACATGCTAACACATGCTAACACATGCTAACTGATGCTAACTGATGCTAACACATGCTAACACATGCTAACACATGCTAACACATGCTAACACATGCTAACACATGCTAATGCTAATACATGCTAATGCTAATACATGCTAATACATGCTAACACATGCTAACACATGCTAACACATGCTAACACATGCTAACACACGCTAACACATGCTAACACATGCTAACACATGCTAACACATGCTAACTGATGCTAACACATGCTAACACATGCTAACACATGCTAACACATGCTAACACATGCTAATGCTAATACATGCTAATGCTAATACATGCTAACACATGCTAACACATGCTAACACATGCTAACACATGCTAACACATGCTAACACATGCTAACACATGCTAACACATGCTAACCCATGCTAACCCATGCTAACTGATGCTAACTGATGCTAACCGATGCTAACCGATGCTAACACATGCTAATGCTAACACATGCTAACACATGCTAACACATGCTAACACATGCTAACACATGCTAACACATGCTAACACATTCTAACACATGCTAACACATGCTAACACATGCTAACCCATGCTATCCCATGCTAACCCATGCTAACCGATGCTAATTGATGCTAACTGATGCTAACTGATGCTAACCGATGCTAACCGATGCTAACCGATGCTAATGCTAACTGATGCTAACCGATGCTAACTGATGCTAATGCTAACCGATGCTAATGCTAACACATGCCAATGCTAACACATGCTAACACATGCTAACACATGCAAACACATGCTAACACATGCTAACACATGCTAACACATGCTAACACATGCTAACACATGCTAACACATGCTAAAACATGCTAACACATGCTAACACATGCTAACCCATGCTAACCCATGCTAACCCATGCTAACCCATGCTAACTGATGCTAACCGATGCTAACCGATGCTAACACATGCTAATGCTAACACATGCTAACACATGCTAACACATGCGAACACATGCTAACACATGCTAACACATGCTAACACATGCTAACACATGCTAACACATGCTAACACATGCTAATGCTAATACATGCTAATGCTAATACATGCTAATACATGCTAATACATGCTAACACATGCTAACACATGCTAACACATGCTAACTGATGCTAACTGATGCTAACACATGCTAACACATGCTAACACATGCTAACTGATGCTAACTGATGCTAACACATGCTAACACATGCTAACACATGCTAACACATGCTAACACATGCTAATGCTAATACATGCTAATGCTAATACATGCTAATACATGCTAATACATGCTAACACATGCTAACACATGCTAACACATGCTAACACATGCTAACACATGCTAACACATGCTAACACATGCTAACACATGCTAACACATGCTAACTGATGCTAACTGATGCTAACACATGCTAACACATGCAAACACATGCTAACACATGCTAACACATGCTAATGCTAATACATGCTAATGCTAATACATGCTAATACATGCTAATACATGCTAACACATGCTAACACATGCTAACACATGCTAACACATGCTAACACATGCTAATGCTAATACATGCTAATGCTAATACATGCTAATACATGCTAACACATGCTAACACATGCTAACACATGCTAACACATGCTAACACATGCTAACACATGCTAACACATGCTAACACATGCTAACACATGCTAACTGATGCTAACTGATGCTAACACATGCTAACACATGCTAACACATGCTAACACATGCAAACACATGCTAATGCTAATACATGCTAATGCTAATACATGCTAATACATGCTAATACATGCTAACACATGCTAACACATGCTAACACATGCTAACACATACTAACACATGCTAACACATGCTAACACATGCAAACACATGCTAACACATGCTAACACATACTCACACATGCTAACACATGCTCACACATGCTCACACATGCTATCTGATGCTAACACATGCTAACACATGCTAACACATGCTAACACATGCTAACACATGCTAATGCTAATACATGCTAATGCTAATACATGCTAACACATGCAAACACATGCTAACACATGCTAACACATGCTAACACATGCTAACACATGCTAACACATGCTAACACATGCTAACTGATGCTAACTGATGCTAACACATGCTAACACATGCTAACACATGCTAACACATGCTAACTGATGCTAACTGATGCTAACACATGCTAACACATGCAAACACATGCTAACACATGCTAACACATGCTAATGCTAATACATGCTAATGCTAATACATGCTAATACATGCTAATACATGCTAACACATGCTAACACATGCTAACACATGCGAACACATGCTAACACATGCTAACACATGCTAATGCTAATACATGCTAATGCTAATACATGCTAATACATGCTAATACATGCTAACACATGCTAACACATGCTAACACATGCGAACACATGCTAACACATGCTAACACATGCTAACCCATGCTAACCAATGCTAACTGATGCTAACTGATGCTAACACATGCTAACACATGCTAACACATGCTAACACATGCTAACACATGCTAACACATGCTAATGCTAATACATGCTAATGCTAATACATGCTAATACATGCTAACACATGTTAACACATGCTAACACATGCTAACACATGCTAACACATGCTAACACATGCTAACACATGCTAACACATGCTAACACATGCTAACACATGCTAACTGATGCTAACTGATGCTAACACATGCTAACACATGCTAACACATGCTAACACATGCTAACACATGCTAATGCTAATACATGCTAATGCTAATACATGCTAATACATGCTAATACATGCTAACACATGCTAACACATGCTAACACATGCTAACACATGCTAACACATGCTAACACATGCTAACACATGCTAACACATGCTAACACATGCTAACACATACTCACACATGCTAACACATGCTCACACATGCTCACACATGCTATCTGATGCTAACACATGCTAACACATGCTAATACATGCTAATACATGCTAATACATGCTAATACATGCTAACACATGCAAACACATGCTAACACATGCTAACACATGCTAACACATGCTAACACATGCTAACACATGCTAACACATGCTAACTGATGCTAACTGATGCTAACACATGCTAACACATGCTAACACATGCTAACACATGCTAACACATGCTAATGCTAATACATGCTAATGCTAATACATGCTAATACATGCTATTACATGCTAACACATGCTAACACATGCTAACACATGCTAACACATGCTAACACATGCTAACACATGCTAACACATGCTAACACATGCAAACCCATGCTAACCCATGCTAACTGATGCTTACTGATGCTAACACATGCTAACACATGCTAACACATGCTAACACATGCTAACACATGCTAACACATGCTAACTGATGCTAACTGATGCTAACACATGCTAACACATGCTAACACATGCAAACACATGCAAACACATGCTAACACATGCTAACACATGCTAACACATGCTAACACATGCGAACACATGCTAACCGATGCTAACTGATGCTAACTGATGCTAACTGATGCTAACCGATGCTAACCGATGCTAACCGATGCTAATGCTAACTGATGCTAACCGATGCTAACTGATGCTAACTGATGCTAACTGATGCTAACTGATGCTAACCGATGCTAACCGATGCTAACCGATGCTAACTGATGCTAACCGATGCTAACCGATGCTAATGCTAACCGATGCTAATGCTAACACATGCTAACACATGCTAACACATGCTAACAGTTAGCATCGGTTAGCATGGGTTAGCATCAGTTAGCATCAGTTAGCATCAGTTAGCATCGGTTAGCATCAGTTAGCATTAGCATTAGCATTAGCATCGGTTAGCATCAGTTAGCATCAGTTAGCATCAGTTAGCATCAGTTAGCATCGGTTAGCATCAGTTAGCATTAGCATCGGTTAGCATCGGTTAGCATCGGTTAGCATCAGTTAGCATCAGTTAGCATCAGTTAGCATGGGTTAGCATGGGTTAGCATGGGTTAGCATGTGTTAGCATGTGTTAGCATGTGTTAGCATGTGTTAGCATGTGTTAGCATGCATGTGTTAGCATTAGCATGTGTTAGCATCGGTTAGCATCGGTTAGCATCAGTTAGCATCAGTTAGCATGGGTTAGCATGAGTTAGCATGTGTTAGCATGTGTTAGCATGTGTTAGCATGTGTTAGCATGTGTTAGCATGTGTTAGCATGTGTTAGCATGTGTTAGCATGTGTTAGCATGTATTAGCATGTATTAGCATGTATTAGCATTAGCATGTGTTAGCATTAGCATGTGTTAGCATGTGTTAGCATGTGTTAGCATGTGTTAGCATGTGTTAGCATGTGTTAGCATTAGCATGTGTTAGCATTAGCATCGGTTAGCATCGGTTAGCATCAGTTAGCATCGGTTAGCATCGGTTAGCATCGGTTAGCATCAGTTAGCATCAGTTAGCATCAGTTAGCATCAGTTAGCATCGGTTAGCATCAGTTAGCATTAGCATCGGTTAGCATCGGTTAGCATCGGTTAGCATCAGTTAGCATCAGTTAGCATCAGTTAGCATGGGTTAGCATGGGTTAGCATGGGTTAGCATGGGTTAGCATGTGTTAGCATGTGTTAGCATGTGTTAGCATGTGTTAGCATGTGTTAGCATGTGTTAGCATGTGTTAGCATGTGTTAGCATTAGCATGTGTTAGCATCGGTTAGCATCGGTTAGCATCAGTTAGCATCAGTTGGCATGGGTTAGCATGAGTTAGCATGTGTTAGCATGTGTTAGCATGTGTTAGCATGTGTTAGCATGTGTTAGCATGGGTTAGCATGGGTTAGCATGGGTTAGCATGTGTTAGCATGTGTTAGCATGTGTTAGCATGTGTTAGCATGTGTTAGCATGTGTTAGCATGTGTTAGCATTAGCATGTGTTAGCATTAGCATCGTTTAGCATCGGTTAGCATCAGTTAGCATCGGTTAGCATCGGTTAGCATCGGTTAGCATCAGTTAGCATCAGTTAGCATCAGTTAGCATCAGTTAGCATCGGTTAGCATCAGTTAGCATCGGTTAGCATCGGTTAGCATGTGTTAGCATGTATTAGCATGTATTAGCATTAGCATGTATTAGTATTAGCATGTGTTAGCATGTGTTAGCATGTGTGTTAGCATCGGTTAGCATGTGTTAGCATCGGTTAGCATCGGTTAGCATGTGTTAGCATGTGTTAGCATGTGTTAGCATGTGTTAGCATGTATTAGCATGTATTAGCATTAGCATGTATTAGCATTAGCATGTGTTAGCATGTGTTAGCATCAGTTAGCATCAGTTAGCATGTGTTAGCATGTGTTAGCATGTGTTAGCATGCATTAGCATGTGTTAGCATGTGTTAGCATTAGCATGTGTTAGCATCGGTTAGCATCGGTTAGCATCAGTTAGCATGGGTTAGCATGGGTTAGCATGGGTTAGCATGGGTTAGCATGTTTTAGCATGTGTTAGCATGTGTTAGCATCGGTTAGTATTAGCATCGGTTAGCATCGGTTAGCATCAGTTAGCATCGGTTAGCATCGGTTAGCATCGGTTAGCATCAGTTAGCATCAGTTAGCATCAGTTAGCATCGGTTAGCATCAGTTAGCATTAGCATCGGTTAGCATCGGTTAGCATCAGTTAGCATGGGTTAGCATGGGTTAGCATGGGTTAGCATGTGTTAGCATGTGTTAGCATGTGTTAGCATTAGCATGTGTTAGCATCGGTTAGCATCGGTTAGCATCAGTTAGCATCAGTTAGCATGGGTTAGCATGGGTTAGCATGTGTTAGCATGTGTTAGCATGTGTTAGCATGTGTTAGCATGTGTTAGCATGTGTTAGCATGTGTTAGCATGTGTTAGCATGTGTTAGCATGTATTAGCATGTATTAGCATGTATTAGCATTAGCATGTGTTAGCATGTGTTAGCATGTGTTAGCATGTATTAGCATGTATTAGCATTAGCATGTATTAGCATTAGCATGTGTTAGCATGTGTTTGCATGTGTTAGCATGTGTTAGCATCAGTTAGCATCAGTTAGCATGGGTTAGCATGGGTTAGCATGTGATAGCATGTGTTAGGATGTGTTAGCATGTTTTTGCATGTGTTAGCATGTGTTAGCATGTGTTAGCATATGTTAGCATGTGTTAGCATGTGTTAGCATGTGTTAGCATCGGTTAGTATTAGCATCGGTTAGCATCGGTTAGCATCAGTTAGCATCGGTTAGCATCGGTTAGCATCGGTTATTATCAGTTAGCATCAGTTAGCATCAGTTAGCATCAGTTAGCATCGGTTAGCATCAGTTAGCATTAGCATCGGTTAGCATCGGTTAGCATCAGTTAGCATGGGTTAGCATGGGTTAGCATGGGTTAGCATGTGTTAGCATGTGTTAGCATGTGTTAGCATTAGCATGTGTTAGCATGTGTTAGCATGTGTTAGCATGTGTTAGCATGTGTTAGCATGTGTTAGCATGTGTTAGCATTAGCATGTGTTAGCATCGGTTAGCATCGGTTAGCATCGGTTAGCATCAGTTAGCATCAGTTAGCATGTGTTAGCATGTGTTAGCATGTGTTGGCATGTACATGCTAACACATGCAAACACATGCTAACACATGCTAACACATGCTAACACATGCAAACACATGCTAACTGATGCTATCTGATGCTAACCGATGCTAACACATGCTAACACATGCTAACACATGCTAACACATACTAACACATGCTAATGCTAATACATGCTAATGCTAACACATGCTAACACATGCTAACACATGCTAACACATGCTAACACATGCTAACACATGCTAACCCATGCTAACCCATGCTAACCCATGCTAACCGATGCTAACCGATGCTAACACATGCTAACACATGCTAACACATGCTAACACATGCTAACACATGCTAACACATGCTAACTGATGCTAACTGATGCTAACACATGCTAACACATGCTAACACATGCTAACACATGCTAACTGATGCTAACTGATGCTAACACATGCTAACACATGCTAACACATGCTAATGCTAATACATGCTAATGCTAATACATGCTAACACATGCTAACACATGCTAACACATGCTAACACATGCTAACACATGCTAACACATGCTAACACATGCTAACACATGCTAACACATGCTAATACATGCTAATGCTAATACGTGCTAATGCTAATACATGCTAACACATGCTAACACTTGCTAACACATGCTAACACATGCTAACACATGCTAACACATGCTAACCCATGCTAACCCATGCTAACCCATGCTAACCGATGCTAATTGATGCTAACTGATGCAAACTGATGCTAACCGATGCTAACTGATGCTAACCGATGCTAATGCTAACTGATGCTAACCGATGCTAACTGATGCTAACTGATGCTAACTGATGCTAACTGATGCTAACCGATGCTAACCGATGCTAATGCTAACACATGTTAATGCTAACACATGCTAACACATGCTAACACATGCTAACACATGCTAATGCTAACACATGCTAACCCATGCTAACCCATGCTAACTGATGCTAACCGATGCTAACCGATGCTAACACATGCTAATGCTAACACATGCTAATGCTAATACATGCTAATACATGCTAACACATGCTAACACATGCTAACACATGCTAACACATGCTAACTGATGCTAACACATGCTAACACATGCTAACACATGCAAACACATGCTAATGCTAATACATGCTAATGCTAATACATGCTAACCCATGCTAACTGATGCTAACCGATGCTAACCGATGCTAACACATGCTAATGCTAACACATGCTAACACATGCAAACACATGCTAACACATGCTAACTGATGCTAACTGATGCTAACACATGCTAACACATGCTAACACATGCTAACACATGCTAACTGATGCTAACACATGCTAACACATGCAAACACATGCTAATGCTAATACATGCTAATGCTAATACATGCTAATACATGCTAACACATGCGAACACATGCTAACACATGCTAACTGATGCTAACACATGCTAACACATGCTAACACATGCTAACACATGCTAATGCTAATACATGCTAATGCTAATACATGCTAATACATGCTAACACATGCTAACACATGCTAACACATGCTAACTGATGCTAACTGATGCTAATACATGCTAATACATGCTAACACGTGCATCGGTTAGCATCGGGTAGCATCGGTTAGCATCGGTTAGCATCGGTTAGCATCGGTTAGCATCGGGTAGCATCGGTTAGCATCGGGTAGCATCGGTTAGCATCGGTTAGCATCGGGTAGCATCGGTTAGCATCGGTTAGCATCGGTTAGCATCGGTTAGCATCGGTTAGCATCGGGTAGCATCGGTTAGCATCGGTTAGCATCGGTTAGCATGAGCTATCATCCCTGTTTTTAGATGAGAATAAAACAAAAACTGTCCAGTATCAAAGACTCATCTCACTCCAGGGTGATAGCAGGACACCCCACCTAGTCACTCAGAAAAAATCAGGACATTCTGATGTACAGTTTCAAAATAAAATACCTTTGAAGTCTCATATATGAGCTATCATCCCTGTTTTTAGATGAGAATAAAACAATAACTGTCCAATATCAAAGACTCATCAAACTCCAGGGTGATAGCAGGACATCCCACCTAGTCACTCAGAAAAAATCAGGACATTCTGATTTACAGTTTCAAAATAAAAGACCTTTGAAATCTCATATATGAGCTATCATCCCTCTCTGTTTAGATGAGAATAAAACAAAAACTGTCCAGTATCAAAGACTCATCTCACTCCAGGGTGATAGCAGGACACCCCACCTAGTCACTCAGAAAAAATCAGGACATTCTGATGTACAGTTTCAAAATAAAATACCTTTGAAGTCTCATATATGAGCTATCATCCCTGTTTTTAGATGAGAATAAAACAATAACTGTCCAATATCAAAGACTCATCAAACTCCAGGGTGATAGCAGGACATCCCACCTAGTCACTCAGAAAAAATCAGGACATTCTGATTTACAGTTTCAAAATAAAAGACCTTTGAAATCTCATATATGAGCTATCATCCCTCTCTGTTTAGATGAGAATAAAACAAAAACTGTCCAGTATCAAAGACTCATCTCACTCCAGGGTGATAGCAGGACACCCCACCTAGTCACTCAGAAAAAATCAGGACATTCTGATGTAGATTTTCAAAATAAAATACCTTTTAAATCTCCATTGTATGAGCTATCATCCCTCTCTGTTTAGATGAGAATAAAACAAAAACTGTCCAGTATCTAAGACGAATCTCACTCCAGGGTGATAGCAGGACACCCCACCTAGTCACTCAGAAAAAATCAGGACATTCTGATGTAGATTTTCAAAATAAAATACCTTTGAAATCTCATATATGAGCTATCATCCCTCTCTGTTTAGATGAGAATAAAACAAAATCTGTCCAGTATCAAAGACTCATCTCACTCCAGGGTGATAGCAGGACACCCCACCTAGTCACTCAGAAAAAATCAGGACATTCTGATGTAGATTTTCAAAATAAAATACCTTTTAAATCTCCATTGTATGAGCTATCATCCCTATTTTTAGATGAGAATAAAACAAAAACTGTCCAGTATCTAAGACGAATCTCACTCCAGGGTGATAGCAGGACACCCCATCTAGTCACTCAGAAAAAATCAGGACATTCTGATGTAGATTTTCAAAATAAAAGACCTTTGAAATCTCCATTGTATGAGCTATCATCCCTATTTTTAGATGAGAATAAAACAAAAACTGTCCAGTATCTAAGACGAATCTCACTCCAGGGTGATAGCAGGACACCCCACCTAGTCACTCAGAAAAAATCAGGACATTCTGATGTACAGTTTCAAAATAAAAGACCTTTGAAATCTCATATATGAGCTATCATCCCTCTCTGTTTAGATGAGAATAAAACAAAAACTGTCCAGTATCAAAGACTCATCTCACTCCAGGGTGATAGCAGGACACCCCACCTAGTCACTCAGAAAAAATCAGGACATTCTGATGTACAGTTTCAAAATAAAATACCTTTGAAGTCTCATATATGAGCTATCATCCCTGTTTTTAGATGAGAATAAAACAATAACTGTCCAATATCAAAGACTCATCAAACTCCAGGGTGATAGCAGGACATCCCACCTAGTCACTCAGAAAAAATCAGGACATTCTGATTTACAGTTTCAAAATAAAAGACCTTTGAAATCTCATATATGAGCTATCATCCCTCTCTGTTTAGATGAGAATAAAACAAAAACTGTCCAGTATCAAAGACTCATCTCACTCCAGGGTGATAGCAGGACACCCCACCTAGTCACTCAGAAAAAATCAGGACATTCTGATGTAGATTTTCAAAATAAAATACCTTTTAAATCTCCATTGTATGAGCTATCATCCCTCTCTGTTTAGATGAGAATAAAACAAAAACTGTCCAGTATCTAAGACGAATCTCACTCCAGGGTGATAGCAGGACACCCCACCTAGTCACTCAGAAAAAATCAGGACATTCTGATGTACAGTTTCAAAATAAAATACCTTTGAAGTCTCATATATGAGCTATCATCCCTGTTTTTAGATGAGAATAAAACAATAACTGTCCAATATCAAAGACTCATCAAACTCCAGGGTGATAGCAGGACATCCCACCTAGTCACTCAGAAAAAATCAGGACATTCTGATTTACAGTTTCAAAATAAAAGACCTTTGAAATCTCATATATGAGCTATCATCCCTCTCTGTTTAGATGAGAATAAAACAAAAACTGTCCAGTATCAAAGACTCATCTCACTCCAGGGTGATAGCAGGACACCCCACCTAGTCACTCAGAAAAAATCAGGACATTCTGATGTAGATTTTCAAAATAAAATACCTTTTAAATCTCCATTGTATGAGCTATCATCCCTCTCTGTTTAGATGAGAATAAAACAAAAACTGTCCAGTATCTAAGACGAATCTCACTCCAGGGTGATAGCAGGACACCCCACCTAGTCACTCAGAAAAAATCAGGACATTCTGATGTAGATTTTCAAAATAAAATACCTTTGAAATCTCATATATGAGCTATCATCCCTCTCTGTTTAGATGAGAATAAAACAAAATCTGTCCAGTATCAAAGACTCATCTCACTCCAGGGTGATAGCAGGACACCCCACCTAGTCACTCAGAAAAAATCAGGACATTCTGATGTAGATTTTCAAAATAAAATACCTTTTAAATCTCCATTGTATGAGCTATCATCCCTATTTTTAGATGAGAATAAAACAAAAACTGTCCAGTATCTAAGACGAATCTCACTCCAGGGTGATAGCAGGACACCCCATCTAGTCACTCAGAAAAAATCAGGACATTCTGATGTAGATTTTCAAAATAAAAGACCTTTGAAATCTCCATTGTATGAGCTATCATCCCTATTTTTAGATGAGAATAAAACAAAAACTGTCCAGTATCTAAGACGAATCTCACTCCAGGGTGATAGCAGGACACCCCACCTAGTCACTCAGAAAAAATCAGGACATTCTGATGTAGATTTTCAAAATAAAATACCTTTGAAATCTCATATATGAGCTATCATCCCTGTTTTTAGATGAGAATAAAACAAAAACTGTCCCGTATCAAAGACTCATCTCACTCCAGGGTGATAGCAGGACACCCCACCTAGTCACTCAGAAAAAATCAGGACATTCTGATGTACAGTTTCAAAATAAAAGACCTTTGAAATCTCATATATGAGCTATCATCCCTCTCTGTTTAGATGAGAATAAAACAAAAACTGTCCAGTATCAAAGACTCATCTCACTCCAGGGTGATAGCAGGACACCCCACCTAGTCACTCCGAAAAAATCAGGACATTCTGATGTAGATTTTCAAAATAAAATACCTTTTAAATCTCCATTGTATGAGCTATCATCCCTATTTTTAGATGAGAATAAAACAAAAACTGTCCAGTATCTAAGACGAATCTCACTCCAGGGTGATAGCAGGACACCCCATCTAGTCACTCAGAAAAAATCAGGACATTCTGATGTAGATTTTCAAAATAAAATACCTTTGAAATCTCATATATGAGCTATCATCCCTGTTTTTAGATGAGAATAAAACAATAACTGTCCAATATCAAAGACGAATCTCACTCCAGGGTGATAGCAGGACACCCCACCTAGTCACTCAGAAAAAATCAGGACATTCTGATGTACAGTTTCAAAATAAAAGACCTTTGAAATCTCATATATGAGCTATCATCCCTCTCTGTTTAGATGAGAATAAAACAAAAACTGTCCAGTATCAAAGACTCATCTCACTCCAGGGTGATAGCAGGACACCCCACCTAGTCACTCAGAAAAAATCAGGACATTCTGATGTAGATTTTCAAAATAAAAGACCTTTGAAATCTCATATATGAGCTATCATCCCTCTCTGTTTAGATGAGAATAAAACAAAAACTGTCCAGTATCAAAGACTCATCTCACTCCAGGGTGATAGCAGGACACCCCACCTAGTCACTCAGAAAAAATCAGGACATTCTGATGTAGATTTTCAAAATAAAATACCTTTTAAATCTCCATTGTATGAGCTATCATCCCTCTCTGTTTAGATGAGAATAAAACAAAAACTGTCCAGTATCTAAGACGAATATCACTCCAGGGTGATAGCAGGACACCCCACCTAGTCACTCAGAAAAAATCAGGACATTCTGATGTAGATTTTCAAAATAAAATACCTTTTAAATCTCCATTGTATGAGCTATCATCCCTGTTTTTAGATGAGAATAAAACAAAAACTGTCCAGTATCAAAGACGCATCTCACTCCAGGGTGATAGCAGGACACCCCACCTAGTCACTCAGAAAAAATCAGGACATTCTGATGTAGATTTTCAAAATAAAATACCTTTTAAATCTCCATTGTATGAGCTATCATCCCTATTTTTAGATGAGAATAAAACAAAAGCTGTCCAGTATCTAAGACGAATCTCACTCCAGGGTGATAGCAGGACACCCCATCTAGTCACTCAGAAAAAATCAGGACATTCTGATGTAGATTTTCAAAATAAAATACCTTTGAAATCTCATATATGAGCTATCATCCCTGTTTTTAGATGAGAATAAAACAAAAACTGTCCCGTATCAAAGACTCATCTCACTCCAGGGTGATAGCAGGACACCCCATCTAGTCACTCAGAAAAAATCAGGACATTCTGGTGTACAGTTTCAAAATAAAATACCTTTGAAGTCTCATATATGAGCTATCATCCCTGTTTTTAGATGAGAATAAAACAATAACTGTCCAATATCAAAGACGAATCTCACTCCAGGGTGATAGCAGGACACCCCACCTAGTCACTCAGAAAAAATCAGGACATTCTGATGTAGATTTTCAAAATAAAATACCTTTGAAATCTCATATATGAGCTATCATCCCTGTTTTTAGATGAGAATAAAACAAAAACTGTCCCGTATCAAAGACTCATCTCACTCCAGGGTGATAGCAAGACACCCCATCTAGTCACTCAGAAAAAATCAGGACATTCTGATGTAGATTTTCAAAATAAAATACCTTTGAAATCTCATATATGAGCTATCATCCCTGTTTTTAGATGAGAATAAAACAAAAACTGTCCAGTATCAAAGACGCATCTCACTCCAGGGTGATAGCAGGACACCCCACCTAGTCACTCAGAAAAAATCAGGACATTCTGATGTAGATTTTCAAAATAAAATACCTTTTAAATCTCCATTGTATGAGCTATCATCCCTATTTTTAGATGAGAATAAAACAAAAACTGTCCAGTATCTAAGACGAATCTCACTCCAGGGTGATAGCAGGACACCCCACCTAGTCACTCAGAAAAAATCAGGACATTCTGATGTAGATTTTCAAAATAAAATACCTTTGAAATCTCATATATGAGCTATCATCCCTCTCTGTTTAGATGAGAATAAAACAAAATCTGTCCAGTATCAAAGACTCATCTCACTCCAGGGTGATAGCAGGACACCCCACCTAGTCACTCAGAAAAAATCAGGACATTCTGATGTAGATTTTCAAAATAAAATACCTTTTAAATCTCCATTGTATGAGCTATCATCCCTATTTTTAGATGAGAATAAAACAAAAACTGTCCAGTATCTAAGACGAATCTCACTCCAGGGTGATAGCAGGACACCCCATCTAGTCACTCAGAAAAAATCAGGACATTCTGATGTAGATTTTCAAAATAAAAGACCTTTGAAATCTCCATTGTATGAGCTATCATCCCTATTTTTAGATGAGAATAAAACAAAAACTGTCCAGTATCTAAGACGAATCTCACTCCAGGGTGATAGCAGGACACCCCACCTAGTCACTCAGAAAAAATCAGGACATTCTGATGTACAGTTTCAAAATAAAAGACCTTTGAAATCTCATATATGAGCTATCATCCCTCTCTGTTTAGATGAGAATAAAACAAAAACTGTCCAGTATCTAAGACGAATCTCACTCCAGGGTGATAGCAGGACACCCCACCTAGTCACTCAGAAAAAATCAGGACATTCTGATGTACAGTTTCAAAATAAAATACCTTTGAAGTCTCATATATGAGCTATCATCCCTGTTTTTAGATGAGAATAAAACAATAACTGTCCAATATCAAAGACTCATCAAACTCCAGGGTGATAGCAGGACATCCCACCTAGTCACTCAGAAAAAATCAGGACATTCTGATTTACAGTTTCAAAATAAAAGACCTTTGAAATCTCATATATGAGCTATCATCCCTCTCTGTTTAGATGAGAATAAAACAAAAACTGTCCAGTATCAAAGACTCATCTCACTCCAGGGTGATAGCAGGACACCCCACCTAGTCACTCAGAAAAAATCAGGACATTCTGATGTAGATTTTCAAAATAAAATACCTTTTAAATCTCCATTGTATGAGCTATCATCCCTCTCTGTTTAGATGAGAATAAAACAAAAACTGTCCAGTATCTAAGACGAATCTCACTCCAGGGTGATAGCAGGACACCCCACCTAGTCACTCAGAAAAAATCAGGACATTCTGATGTAGATTTTCAAAATAAAATACCTTTGAAATCTCATATATGAGCTATCATCCCTCTCTGTTTAGATGAGAATAAAACAAAATCTGTCCAGTATCAAAGACTCATCTCACTCCAGGGTGATAGCAGGACACCCCACCTAGTCACTCAGAAAAAATCAGGACATTCTGATGTAGATTTTCAAAATAAAATACCTTTTAAATCTCCATTGTATGAGCTATCATCCCTATTTTTAGATGAGAATAAAACAAAAACTGTCCAGTATCTAAGACGAATCTCACTCCAGGGTGATAGCAGGACACCCCATCTAGTCACTCAGAAAAAATCAGGACATTCTGATGTAGATTTTCAAAATAAAAGACCTTTGAAATCTCCATTGTATGAGCTATCATCCCTATTTTTAGATGAGAATAAAACAAAAACTGTCCAGTATCTAAGACGAATCTCACTCCAGGGTGATAGCAGGACACCCCACCTAGTCACTCAGAAAAAATCAGGACATTCTGATGTAGATTTTCAAAATAAAATACCTTTGAAATCTCATATATGAGCTATCATCCCTGTTTTTAGATGAGAATAAAACAAAAACTGTCCCGTATCAAAGACTCATCTCACTCCAGGGTGATAGCAGGACACCCCACCTAGTCACTCAGAAAAAATCAGGACATTCTGATGTACAGTTTCAAAATAAAAGACCTTTGAAATCTCATATATGAGCTATCATCCCTCTCTGTTTAGATGAGAATAAAACAAAAACTGTCCAGTATCAAAGACTCATCTCACTCCAGGGTGATAGCAGGACACCCCACCTAGTCACTCCGAAAAAATCAGGACATTCTGATGTAGATTTTCAAAATAAAATACCTTTTAAATCTCCATTGTATGAGCTATCATCCCTATTTTTAGATGAGAATAAAACAAAAACTGTCCAGTATCTAAGACGAATCTCACTCCAGGGTGATAGCAGGACACCCCATCTAGTCACTCAGAAAAAATCAGGACATTCTGATGTAGATTTTCAAAATAAAATACCTTTGAAATCTCATATATGAGCTATCATCCCTGTTTTTAGATGAGAATAAAACAATAACTGTCCAATATCAAAGACGAATCTCACTCCAGGGTGATAGCAGGACACCCCACCTAGTCACTCAGAAAAAATCAGGACATTCTGATGTACAGTTTCAAAATAAAAGACCTTTGAAATCTCATATATGAGCTATCATCCCTCTCTGTTTAGATGAGAATAAAACAAAAACTGTCCAGTATCAAAGACTCATCTCACTCCAGGGTGATAGCAGGACACCCCACCTAGTCACTCAGAAAAAATCAGGACATTCTGATGTAGATTTTCAAAATAAAAGACCTTTGAAATCTCATATATGAGCTATCATCCCTCTCTGTTTAGATGAGAATAAAACAAAAACTGTCCAGTATCAAAGACTCATCTCACTCCAGGGTGATAGCAGGACACCCCACCTAGTCACTCAGAAAAAATCAGGACATTCTGATGTAGATTTTCAAAATAAAATACCTTTTAAATCTCCATTGTATGAGCTATCATCCCTCTCTGTTTAGATGAGAATAAAACAAAAACTGTCCAGTATCTAAGACGAATATCACTCCAGGGTGATAGCAGGACACCCCACCTAGTCACTCAGAAAAAATCAGGACATTCTGATGTAGATTTTCAAAATAAAATACCTTTTAAATCTCCATTGTATGAGCTATCATCCCTGTTTTTAGATGAGAATAAAACAAAAACTGTCCAGTATCAAAGACGCATCTCACTCCAGGGTGATAGCAGGACACCCCACCTAGTCACTCAGAAAAAATCAGGACATTCTGATGTAGATTTTCAAAATAAAATACCTTTTAAATCTCCATTGTATGAGCTATCATCCCTATTTTTAGATGAGAATAAAACAAAAGCTGTCCAGTATCTAAGACGAATCTCACTCCAGGGTGATAGCAGGACACCCCATCTAGTCACTCAGAAAAAATCAGGACATTCTGATGTAGATTTTCAAAATAAAATACCTTTGAAATCTCATATATGAGCTATCATCCCTGTTTTTAGATGAGAATAAAACAAAAACTGTCCCGTATCAAAGACTCATCTCACTCCAGGGTGATAGCAGGACACCCCATCTAGTCACTCAGAAAAAATCAGGACATTCTGGTGTACAGTTTCAAAATAAAATACCTTTGAAGTCTCATATATGAGCTATCATCCCTGTTTTTAGATGAGAATAAAACAATAACTGTCCAATATCAAAGACGAATCTCACTCCAGGGTGATAGCAGGACACCCCACCTAGTCACTCAGAAAAAATCAGGACATTCTGATGTAGATTTTCAAAATAAAATACCTTTGAAATCTCATATATGAGCTATCATCCCTGTTTTTAGATGAGAATAAAACAAAAACTGTCCCGTATCAAAGACTCATCTCACTCCAGGGTGATAGCAAGACACCCCATCTAGTCACTCAGAAAAAATCAGGACATTCTGATGTAGATTTTCAAAATAAAATACCTTTGAAATCTCATATATGAGCTATCATCCCTGTTTTTAGATGAGAATAAAACAAAAACTGTCCAGTATCAAAGACGCATCTCACTCCAGGGTGATAGCAGGACACCCCACCTAGTCACTCAGAAAAAATCAGGACATTCTGATGTAGATTTTCAAAATAAAATACCTTTTAAATCTCCATTGTATGAGCTATCATCCCTATTTTTAGATGAGAATAAAACAAAAACTGTCCAGTATCTAAGACGAATCTCACTCCAGGGTGATAGCAGGACACCCCACCTAGTCACTCAGAAAAAATCAGGACATTCTGATGTAGATTTTCAAAATAAAATACCTTTGAAATCTCATATATGAGCTATCATCCCTGTTTTTAGATGAGAATAAAACAATAACTGTCCAATATCAAAGACTCATCAAACTCCAGGGTGATAGCAGGACACCCCACCTAGTCACTCAGAAAAAATCAGGACATTCTGATGTACAGTTTCAAAATAAAAGACCTTTGAAATCTCATATATGAGCTATCATCCCTATTTTTAGATGAGAATAAAACAAAAACTGTCCAGTATCAAAGACTCATCTCACTCCAGGGTGATAGCAGGACACCCCACCTAGTCACTCAGAAAAAATCAGGACATTCTGATGTAGATTTTCAAAATAAAATACCTTTTAAATCTCCATTGTATGAGCTATCATCCCTATTTTTAGATGAGAATAAAACAAAAACTGTCCAGTATCTAAGACGAATCTCAGTCCAGGGTGATAGCAGGACACCCCACCTAGTCACTCAGAAAAAATCAGGACATTCTGATGTAGATTTTCAAAATAAAATACCTTTGAAATCTCTATTGTATGAGCTATCATCCCTGTTTTTAGATGAGAATAAAACAAAAACTGTCCCGTATCAAAGACTCATCTCACTCCAGGGTGATAGCAGGACACCCCATCTAGTCACTCAGAAAAAATCAGGACATTCTGATGTAGATTTTCAAAATAAAATACCTTTTAAATCTCCATTGTATGAGCTATCATCCCTGTTTTTAGATGAGAATAAAACAAAAACTGTCCCGTATCAAAGACTCATCTCACTCCAGGGTGATAGCAGGACACCCCACCTAGTCACTCAGAAAAAATCAGGACATTCTGATGTAGATTTTCAAAATAAAATACCTTTTAAATCTCCATTGTATGAGCTATCATCCCTGTTTTTAGATGAGAATAAAACAAAAACTGTCCAGTATCAAAGACGCATCTCACTCCAGGGTGATAGCAGGACACCCCACCTAGTCACTCAGAAAAAATCAGGACATTCTGATGTAGATTTTCAAAATAAAATACCTTTTAAATCTCCATTGTACGAGCTATCATCCCTATTTTTTAGATGAGAATAAAACAAAAGCTGTCCAGTATCTAAGACGAATCTCACTCCAGGGTGATAGCAGGACACCCCATCTAGTCACTCAGAAAAAATCAGGACATTCTGATGTAGATTTTCAAAATAAAATACCTTTGAAATCTCATATATGAGCTATCATCCCTGTTTTTAGATGAGAATAAAACAAAAACTGTCCCGTATCAAAGACTCATCTCACTCCAGGGTGATAGCAGGACACCCCATCTAGTCACTCAGAAAAAATCAGGACATTCTGGTGTACAGTTTCAAAATAAAATACCTTTGAAGTCTCATATATGAGCTATCATCCCTGTTTTTAGATGAGAATAAAACAATAACTGTCCAATATCAAAGACGAATCTCACTCCAGGGTGATAGCAGGACACCCCACCTAGTCACTCAGAAAAAATCAGGACATTCTGATGTAGATTTTCAAAATAAAATACCTTTGAAATCTCATATATGAGCTATCATCCCTCTCTGTTTAGATGAGAATAAAACAAAATCTGTCCAGTATCAAAGACTCATCTCACTCCAGGGTGATAGCAGGACACCCCACCTAGTCACTCAGAAAAAATCAGGACATTCTGATGTAGATTTTCAAAATAAAATACCTTTTAAATCTCCATTGTATGAGCTATCATCCCTATTTTTAGATGAGAATAAAACAAAAACTGTCCAGTATCTAAGACGAATCTCACTCCAGGGTGATAGCAGGACACCCCATCTAGTCACTCAGAAAAAATCAGGACATTCTGATGTAGATTTTCAAAATAAAATACCTTTGAAATCTCATATATGAGCTATCATCCCTGTTTTTAGATGAGAATAAAACAATAACTGTCCAATATCAAAGACGAATCTCACTCCAGGGTGATAGCAGGACACCCCACCTAGTCACTCAGAAAAAATCAGGACATTCTGATGTACAGTTTCAAAATAAAAGACCTTTGAAATCTCATATATGAGCTATCATCCCTCTCTGTTTAGATGAGAATAAAACAAAAACTGTCCAGTATCAAAGACTCATCTCACTCCAGGGTGATAGCAGGACACCCCACCTAGTCACTCAGAAAAAATCGGGACATTCTGATGTAGATTTTCAAAATAAAAGACCTTTGAAATCTCATATATGAGCTATCATCCCTCTCTGTTTAGATGAGAATAAAACAAAAACTGTCCAGTATCAAAGACTCATCTCACTCCAGGGTGATAGCAGGACACCCCACCTAGTCACTCAGAAAAAATCAGGACATTCTGATGTAGATTTTCAAAATAAAATACCTTTTAAATCTCCATTGTATGAGCTATCATCCCTCTCTGTTTAGATGAGAATAAAACAAAAACTGTCCAGTATCTAAGACGAATCTCACTCCAGGGTGATAGCAGGACACCCCACCTAGTCACTCAGAAAAAATCAGGACATTCTGATGTAGATTTTCAAAATAAAATACCTTTTAAATCTCCATTGTATGAGCTATCATCCCTATTTTTAGATGAGAATAAAACAAAAGCTGTCCAGTATCTAAGACGAATCTCACTCCAGGGTGATAGCAGGACACCCCATCTAGTCACTCAGAAAAAATCAGGACATTCTGATGTAGATTTTCAAAATAAAATACCTTTGAAATCTCATATATGAGCTATCATCCCTGTTTTTAGATGAGAATAAAACAAAAACTGTCCCGTATCAAAGACTCATCTCACTCCAGGGTGATAGCAGGACACCCCATCTAGTCACTCAGAAAAAATCAGGACATTCTGGTGTACAGTTTCAAAATAAAATACCTTTGAATTCTCATATATGAGCTATCATCCCTGTTTTTAGATGAGAATAAAACAATAACTGTCCAATATCAAAGACGAATCTCACTCCAGGGTGATAGCAGGACACCCCACCTAGTCACTCAGAAAAAATCAGGACATTCTGATGTAGATTTTCAAAATAAAATACCTTTGAAATCTCATATATGAGCTATCATCCCTGTTTTTAGATGAGAATAAAACAAAAACTGTCCCGTATCAAAGACTCATCTCACTCCAGGGTGATAGCAGGACACCCCATCTAGTCACTCAGAAAAAATCAGGACATTCTGATGTAGATTTTCAAAATAAAATACCTTTGAAATCTCATATATGAGCTATCATCCCTGTTTTTAGATGAGAATAAAACAAAAACTGTCCAGTATCAAAGACGCATCTCACTCCAGGGTGATAGCAGGACACCCCACCTAGTCACTCAGAAAAAATCAGGACATTCTGATGTAGATTTTCAAAATAAAATACCTTTTAAATCTCCATTGTATGAGCTATCATCCCTATTTTTAGATGAGAATAAAACAAAAACTGTCCAGTATCTAAGACGAATCTCACTCCAGGGTGATAGCAGGACACCCCACCTAGTCACTCAGAAAAAATCAGGACATTCTGATGTAGATTTTCAAAATAAAATACCTTTGAAATCTCATATATGAGCTATCATCCCTGTTTTTAGATGAGAATAAAACAATAACTGTCCAATATCAAAGACTCATCAAACTCCAGGGTGATAGCAGGACACCCCACCTAGTCACTCAGAAAAAATCAGGACATTCTGATGTACAGTTTCAAAATAAAAGACCTTTGAAATCTCATATATGAGCTATCATCCCTATTTTTAGATGAGAATAAAACAAAAACTGTCCAGTATCAAAGACTCATCTCACTCCAGGGTGATAGCAGGACACCCCACCTAGTCACTCAGAAAAAATCAGGACATTCTGATGTAGATTTTCAAAATAAAATACCTTTTAAATCTCCATTGTATGAGCTATCATCCCTATTTTTAGATGAGAATAAAACAAAAACTGTCCAGTATCTAAGACGAATCTCAGTCCAGGGTGATAGCAGGACACCCCACCTAGTCACTCAGAAAAAATCAGGACATTCTGATGTAGATTTTCAAAATAAAATACCTTTGAAATCTCTATTGTATGAGCTATCATCCCTGTTTTTAGATGAGAATAAAACAAAAACTGTCCCGTATCAAAGACTCATCTCACTCCAGGGTGATAGCAGGACACCCCATCTAGTCACTCAGAAAAAATCAGGACATTCTGATGTAGATTTTCAAAATAAAATACCTTTTAAATCTCCATTGTATGAGCTATCATCCCTGTTTTTAGATGAGAATAAAACAAAAACTGTCCCGTATCAAAGACTCATCTCACTCCAGGGTGATAGCAGGACACCCCACCTAGTCACTCAGAAAAAATCAGGACATTCTGATGTAGATTTTCAAAATAAAATACCTTTTAAATCTCCATTGTATGAGCTATCATCCCTGTTTTTAGATGAGAATAAAACAAAAACTGTCCAGTATCAAAGACGCATCTCACTCCAGGGTGATAGCAGGACACCCCACCTAGTCACTCAGAAAAAATCAGGACATTCTGATGTAGATTTTCAAAATAAAATACCTTTTAAATCTCCATTGTATGAGCTATCATCCCTATTTTTAGATGAGAATAAAACAAAAGCTGTCCAGTATCTAAGACGAATCTCACTCCAGGGTGATAGCAGGACACCCCATCTAGTCACTCAGAAAAAATCAGGACATTCTGATGTAGATTTTCAAAATAAAATACCTTTGAAATCTCATATATGAGCTATCATCCCTGTTTTTAGATGAGAATAAAACAAAAACTGTCCCGTATCAAAGACTCATCTCACTCCAGGGTGATAGCAGGACACCCCATCTAGTCACTCAGAAAAAATCAGGACATTCTGGTGTACAGTTTCAAAATAAAATACCTTTGAAGTCTCATATATGAGCTATCATCCCTGTTTTTAGATGAGAATAAAACAATAACTGTCCAATATCAAAGACGAATCTCACTCCAGGGTGATAGCAGGACACCCCACCTAGTCACTCAGAAAAAATCAGGACATTCTGATGTAGATTTTCAAAATAAAATACCTTTGAAATCTCATATATGAGCTATCATCCCTCTCTGTTTAGATGAGAATAAAACAAAATCTGTCCAGTATCAAAGACTCATCTCACTCCAGGGTGATAGCAGGACACCCCACCTAGTCACTCAGAAAAAATCAGGACATTCTGATGTAGATTTTCAAAATAAAATACCTTTTAAATCTCCATTGTATGAGCTATCATCCCTATTTTTAGATGAGAATAAAACAAAAACTGTCCAGTATCTAAGACGAATCTCACTCCAGGGTGATAGCAGGACACCCCATCTAGTCACTCAGAAAAAATCAGGACATTCTGATGTAGATTTTCAAAATAAAATACCTTTGAAATCTCATATATGAGCTATCATCCCTGTTTTTAGATGAGAATAAAACAATAACTGTCCAATATCAAAGACGAATCTCACTCCAGGGTGATAGCAGGACACCCCACCTAGTCACTCAGAAAAAATCAGGACATTCTGATGTACAGTTTCAAAATAAAAGACCTTTGAAATCTCATATATGAGCTATCATCCCTCTCTGTTTAGATGAGAATAAAACAAAAACTGTCCAGTATCAAAGACTCATCTCACTCCAGGGTGATAGCAGGACACCCCACCTAGTCACTCAGAAAAAATCAGGACATTCTGATGTAGATTTTCAAAATAAAAGACCTTTGAAATCTCATATATGAGCTATCATCCCTCTCTGTTTAGATGAGAATAAAACAAAAACTGTCCAGTATCAAAGACTCATCTCACTCCAGGGTGATAGCAGGACACCCCACCTAGTCACTCAGAAAAAATCAGGACATTCTGATGTAGATTTTCAAAATAAAATACCTTTTAAATCTCCATTGTATGAGCTATCATCCCTGTTTTTAGATGAGAATAAAACAAAAACTGTCCAGTATCAAAGACGCATCTCACTCCAGGGTGATAGCAGGACACCCCACCTAGTCACTCAGAAAAAATCAGGACATTCTGATGTAGATTTTCAAAATAAAATACCTTTTAAATCTCCATTGTATGAGCTATCATCCCTATTTTTAGATGAGAATAAAACAAAAGCTGTCCAGTATCTAAGACGAATCTCACTCCAGGGTGATAGCAGGACACCCCATCTAGTCACTCAGAAAAAATCAGGACATTCTGATGTAGATTTTCAAAATAAAATACCTTTGAAATCTCATATATGAGCTATCATCCCTGTTTTTAGATGAGAATAAAACAAAAACTGTCCCGTATCAAAGACTCATCTCACTCCAGGGTGATAGCAGGACACCCCATCTAGTCACTCAGAAAAAATCAGGACATTCTGGTGTACAGTTTCAAAATAAAATACCTTTGAAGTCTCATATATGAGAGCTATCATCCCTGTTTTTAGATGAGAATAAAACAATAACTGTCCAATATCAAAGACGAATCTCACTCCAGGGTGATAGCAGGACACCCCACCTAGTCACTCAGAAAAAATCAGGACATTCTGATGTAGATTTTCAAAATAAAATACCTTTGAAATCTCATATATGAGCTATCATCCCTGTTTTTAGATGAGAATAAAACAAAAACTGTCCCGTATCAAAGACTCATCTCACTCCAGGGTGATAGCAGGACACCCCATCTAGTCACTCAGAAAAAATCAGGACATTCTGATGTAGATTTTCAAAATAAAATACCTTTGAAATCTCATATATGAGCTATCATCCCTGTTTTTAGATGAGAATAAAACAAAAACTGTCCAGTATCAAAGACGCATCTCACTCCAGGGTGATAGCAGGACACCCCACCTAGTCACTCAGAAAAAATCAGGACATTCTGATGTAGATTTTCAAAATAAAATACCTTTTAAATCTCCATTGTATGAGCTATCATCCCTATTTTTAGATGAGAATAAAACAAAAACTGTCCAGTATCTAAGACGAATCTCACTCCAGGGTGATAGCAGGACACCCCACCTAGTCACTCAGAAAAAATCAGGACATTCTGATGTAGATTTTCAAAATAAAATACCTTTGAAATCTCATATATGAGCTATCATCCCTGTTTTTAGATGAGAATAAAACAATAACTGTCCAATATCAAAGACTCATCAAACTCCAGGGTGATAGCAGGACACCCCACCTAGTCACTCAGAAAAAATCAGGACATTCTGATGTACAGTTTCAAAATAAAAGACCTTTGAAATCTCATATATGAGCTATCATCCCTATTTTTAGATGAGAATAAAACAAAAACTGTCCAGTATCAAAGACTCATCTCACTCCAGGGTGATAGCAGGACACCCCACCTAGTCACTCAGAAAAAATCAGGACATTCTGATGTAGATTTTCAAAATAAAATACCTTTTAAATCTCCATTGTATGAGCTATCATCCCTATTTTTAGATGAGAATAAAACAAAAACTGTCCAGTATCTAAGACGAATCTCAGTCCAGGGTGATAGCAGGACACCCCACCTAGTCACTCAGAAAAAATCAGGACATTCTGATGTAGATTTTCAAAATAAAATACCTTTGAAATCTCTATTGTATGAGCTATCATCCCTGTTTTTAGATGAGAATAAAACAAAAACTGTCCCGTATCAAAGACTCATCTCACTCCAGGGTGATAGCAGGACACCCCATCTAGTCACTCAGAAAAAATCAGGACATTCTGATGTAGATTTTCAAAATAAAATACCTTTTAAATCTCCATTGTATGAGCTATCATCCGTGTTTTTAGATGAGAATAAAACAAAAACTGTCCCGTATCAAAGACTCATCTCACTCCAGGGTGATAGCAGGACACCCCACCTAGTCACTCAGAAAAAATCAGGACATTCTGATGTAGATTTTCAAAATAAAATACCTTTTAAATCTCCATTGTATGAGCTATCATCCCTGTTTTTAGATGAGAATAAAACAAAAACTGTCCAGTATCAAAGACGCATCTCACTCCAGGGTGATAGCAGGACACCCCACCTAGTCACTCAGAAAAAATCAGGACATTCTGATGTAGATTTTCAAAATAAAATACCTTTTAAATCTCCATTGTATGAGCTATCATCCCTATTTTTAGATGAGAATAAAACAAAAGCTGTCCAGTATCTAAGACGAATCTCACTCCAGGGTGATAGCAGGACACCCCATCTAGTCACTCAGAAAAAATCAGGACATTCTGATGTAGATTTTCAAAATAAAATACCTTTGAAATCTCATATATGAGCCATCATCCCTGTTTTTAGATGAGAATAAAACAATAACTGTCCAATATCAAAGACGAATCTCACTCCAGGGTGATAGCAGGACACCCCACCTAGTCACTCAGAAAAAATCAGGACATTCTGATGTAGATTTTCAAAATAAAATACCTTTGAAATCTCATATATGAGCTATCATCCCTGTTTTTAGATGAGAATAAAACAAAAACTGTCCCGTATCAAAGACTCATCTCACTCCAGGGTGATAGCAGGACACCCCATCTAGTCACTCAGAAAAAATCAGGACATTCTGATGTAGATTTTCAAAATAAAATACCTTTGAAATCTCATATATGAGCTATCATCCCTGTTTTTAGATGAGAATAAAACAAAAACTGTCCAGTATCAAAGACGCATCTCACTCCAGGGTGATAGCAGGACACCCCACCTAGTCACTCAGAAAAAATCAGGACATTCTGATGTAGATTTTCAAAATAAAATACCTTTTAAATCTCCATTGTATGAGCTATCATCCCTATTTTTAGATGAGAATAAAACAAAAACTGTCCAGTATCTAAGACGAATCTCACTCCAGGGTGATAGCAGGACACCCCACCTAGTCACTCAGAAAAAATCAGGACATTCTGATGTAGATTTTCAAAATAAAATACCTTTGAAATCTCATATATGAGCTATCATCCCTGTTTTTAGATGAGAATAAAACAATAACTGTCCAATATCAAAGACTCATCAAACTCCAGGGTGATAGCAGGACACCCCACCTAGTCACTCAGAAAAAATCAGGACATTCTGATGTACAGTTTCAAAATAAAAGACCTTTGAAATCTCATATATGAGCTATCATCCCTATTTTTAGATGAGAATAAAACAAAAACTGTCCAGTATCAAAGACTCATCTCACTCCAGGGTGATAGCAGGACACCCCACCTAGTCACTCAGAAAAAATCAGGACATTCTGATGTAGATTTTCAAAATAAAATACCTTTGAAATCTCATATATGAGCTATCATCCCTGTTTTTAGATGAGAATAAAACAATAACTGTCCAATATCAAAGACTCATCAAACTCCAGGGTGATAGCAGGACACCCCACCTAGTCACTCAGAAAAAATCAGGACATTCTGATGTACAGTTTCAAAATAAAAGACCTTTGAAATCTCATATATGAGCTATCATCCCTCTCTGTTTAGATGAGAATAAAACAAAAACTGTCCAGTATAAAAGACTCATCTCACTCCAGGGTGATAGCAGGACACCCCACCTAGTCACTCAGAAAAAATCAGGACATTCTGATGTAGAGTTTCAAAATAAAAGACCTTTGAAATCTCTATTGTATGAGCTATCATCCCTGTTTTTAGATGAGAATAAAACAATAACTGTCCAATATCAAAGACTCATCAAACTCCAGGGTGATAGCAGGACACCCCACCTAGTCACTCAGAAAAAATCAGGACATTCTGATGTAGATTTTCAAAATAAAATACCTTTGAAATCTCATATATGAGCTATCATCCCTGTTTTTAGATGAGAATAAAACCAAAACTGTCCCGTATCAAAGACTCATCTCACTCCAGGGTGATATCAGGACACCCCATCTAGTCACTCAGAAAAAATCAGGACATTCTGGTGTACAGTTTCAAAATAAAATACCTTTGAAGTCTCATATATGAGCTATCATCCCTGTTTTTAGATGAGAATAAAACAATAACTGTCCAATATCAAAGACTCATCAAACTCCAGGGTGATAGCAGGACACCCCACCTAGTCACTCAGAAAAAATCAGGACATTCTGATGTACAGTTTCAAAATAAAAGACCTTTGAAATCTCATATATGAGCTATCATCCCTCTCTGTTTAGATGAGAATAAAACAAAAACTGTCCAGTATCAAAGACTCATCTCACTCCAGGGTGATAGCAGGACACCCCACCTAGTCACTCAGAAAAAATCAGGACATTCTGATGTAGATTTTCAAAATAAAATACCTTTTAAATCTCCATTGTATGAGCTATCATCCCTATTTTTAGATGAGAATAAAACAAAAACTGTCCAGTATCTAAGACGAATCTCACTCCAGGGTGATAGCAGGACACCCCACCTAGTCACTCAGAAAAAATCAGGACATTCTGATGTAGATTTTCAAAATAAAATACCTTTGAAATCTCATATATGAGCTATCATCCCTGTTTTTAGATGAGAATAAAACAAAAACTGTCCCGTATCAAAGACTCATCTCACTCCAGGGTGATAGCAGGACACCCCACCTAGTCACTCAGAAAAAATCAGGACATTCTGATGTACAGTTTCAAAATAAAAGACCTTTGAAATCTCATATATGAGCTATCATCCCTCTCTGTTTAGATGAGAATAAAACAAAAACTGTCCAGTATCAAAGACTCATCTCACTCCAGGGTGATAGCAGGACACCCCACCTAGTCACTCAGAAAAAATCAGGACATTCTGATGTAGATTTTCAAAATAAAAGACCTTTGAAATCTCATATATGAGCTATCATCCCTCTCTGTTTAGATGAGAATAAAACAAAAACTGTCCAGTATCAAAGACTCATCTCACTCCATGGTGATAGCAGGACACCCCACCTAGTCACTCAGAAAAAATCAGGACATTCTGATGTAGATTTTCAAAATAAAATACCTTTTAAATCTCCATTGTATGAGCTATCATCCCTCTCTGTTTAGATGAGAATAAAACAAAAAATGTCCAGTATCTAAGACGAATCTCACTCCAGGGTGATAGCAGGACACCCCACCTAGTCACTCAGAAAAAATCAGGACATTCTGATGTAGATTTTCAAAATAAAATACCTTTTAAATCTCCATTGTATGAGCTATCATCCCTGTTTTTAGATGAGAATAAAACAAAAACTGTCCAGTATCAAAGACGCATCTCACTCCAGGGTGATATCAGGACACCCCACCTAGTCACTCAGAAAAAATCAGGACATTCTGATGTAGATTTTCAAAATAAAATACCTTTTAAATCTCCATTGTATGAGCTATCATCCCTATTTTTAGATGAGAATAAAACAAAAACTGTCCAGTATCTAAGACGAATCTCACTCCAGGGTGATAGCAGGACACCCCACCTAGTCACTCAGAAAAAATCAGGACATTCTGATGTACAGTTTCAAAATAAAAGACCTTTGAAATCTCATATATGAGCTATCATCCCTCTCTGTTTAGATGAGAATAAAACAAAAACTGTCCAGTATCAAAGACTCATCTCACTCCAGGGTGATAGCAGGACACCCCACCTAGTCACTCAGAAAAAATCAGGACATTCTGATGTAGATTTTCAAAATAAAATACCTTTTAAATCTCCATTGTATGAGCTATCATCCCTATTTTTAGATGAGAATAAAACAAAAACTGTCCAGTATCTAAGACGAATCTCACTCCAGGGTGATAGCAGGACACCCCACCTAGTCACTCAGAAAAAATCAGGACATTCTGATGTAGATTTTCAAAATAAAATACCTTTGAAATCTCTATTGTATGAGCTATCATCCCTATTTTTAGATGAGAATAAAACAAAGACTGTCCAGTATCAAAGACGCATCTCACTCCAGGGTGATAGCAGGACACCCCACCTAGTCACTCAGAAAAAATCAGGACATTCTGATGTAGATTTTCAAAATAAAATACCTTTGAAATCTCATATATGAGCTATCATCCCTCTCTGTTTAGATGAGAATAAAACAAAATCTGTCCAGTATCAAAGACTCATCTCACTCCAGGGTGATAGCAGGACACCCCACCTAGTCACTCAGAAAAAATCAGGACATTCTGATGTAGATTTTCAAAATAAAATACCTTTTAAATCTCCATTGTATGAGCTATCATCCCTATTTTTAGATGAGAATAAAACAAAAACTGTCCAGTATCTAAGACGAATCTCACTCCAGGGTGATAGCAGGACACCCCATCTAGTCACTCAGAAAAAATCAGGACATTCTGATGTAGATTTTCAAAATAAAATACCTTTGAAATCTCATATATGAGCTATCATCCCTGTTTTTAGATGAGAATAAAACAATAACTGTCCAATATCAAAGACGAATCTCACTCCAGGGTGATAGCAGGACACCCCACCTAGTCACTCAGAAAAAATCAGGACATTCTGATGTACAGTTTCAAAATAAAAGACCTTTGAAATCTCATATATGAGCTATCATCCCTCTCTGTTTAGATGAGAATAAAACAAAAACTGTCCAGTATCAAAGACTCATCTCACTCCAGGGTGATAGCAGGACACCCCACCTAGTCACTCAGAAAAAATCAGGACATTCTGATGTAGATTTTCAAAATAAAAGACCTTTGAAATCTCATATATGAGCTATCATCCCTCTCTGTTTAGATGAGAATAAAACAAAAACTGTCCAGTATCAAAGACTCATCTCACTCCAGGGTGATAGCAGGACACCCCACCTAGTCACTCAGAAAAAATCAGGACATTCTGATGTAGAGTTTCAAAATAAAATACCTTTGAAATCTCTATTGTATGAGCTATCATCCCTGTTTTTAGATGAGAATAAAACAATAACTGTCCAATATCAAAGACGAATCTCACTCCAGGGTGATAGCAGGACACCCCACCTAGTCACTCAGAAAAAATCAGGACATTCTGATGTACAGTTTCAAAATAAAAGACCTTTGAAATCTCATATATGAGCTATCATCCCTCTCTGTTTAGATGAGAATAAAACAAACACTGTCCAGTATCAAAGACTCATCTCACTCCAGGGTGATAGCAGGACACCCCACCTAGTCACTCAGAAAAAATCAGGACATTCTGATGTAGATTTTCAAAATAAAATACCTTTTAAATCTCCATTGTATGAGCTATCATCCCTCTCTGTTTAGATGAGAATAAAACAAAAACTGTCCAGTATCTAAGACGAATCTCACTCCAGGGTGATAGCAGGACACCCCACCTAGTCACTCAGAAAAAATCAGGACATTCTGATGTAGATTTTCAAAATAAAATACCTTTTAAATCTCCATTGTATGAGCTATCATCCCTGTTTTTAGATGAGAATAAAACAAAAACTGTCCAGTATCAAAGACGCATCTCACTCCAGGGTGATAGCAGGACACCCCACCTAGTCACTCAGAAAAAATCAGGACATTCTGATGTAGATTTTCAAAATAAAATACCTTTTAAATCTCCATTGTATGAGCTATCATCCCTATTTTTAGATGAGAATAAAACAAAAGCTGTCCAGTATCTAAGACGAATCTCACTCCAGGGTGATAGCAGGACACCCCATCTAGTCACTCAGAAAAAATCAGGACATTCTGATGTAGATTTTCAAAATAAAATACCTTTGAAATCTCATATATGAGCTATCATCCCTGTTTTTAGATGAGAATAAAACAAAAACTGTCCCGTATCAAAGACTCATCTCACTCCAGGGTGATAGCAGGACACCCCATCTAGTCACTCAGAAAAAATCAGAACATTCTGGTGTACAGTTTCAAAATAAAATACCTTTGAAGTCTCATATATGAGCTATCATCCCTGTTTTTAGATGAGAATAAAACAATAACTGTCCAATATCAAAGACGAATCTCACTCCAGGGTGATAGCAGGACACCCCACCTAGTCACTCAGAAAAAATCAGGACATTCTGATGTAGATTTTCAAAATAAAATACCTTTGAAATCTCATATATGAGCTATCATCCCTGTTTTTAGATGAGAATAAAACAAAAACTGTCCCGTATCAAAGACTCATCTCACTCCAGGGTGATAGCAGGACACCCCATCTAGTCACTCAGAAAAAATCAGGACATTCTGATGTAGATTTTCAAAATAAAATACCTTTGAAATCTCATATATGAGCTATCATCCCTGTTTTTAGATGAGAATAAAACAAAAACTGTCCAGTATCAAAGACGCATCTCACTCCAGGGTGATAGCAGGACACCCCACCTAGTCACTCAGAAAAAATCAGGACATTCTGATGTAGATTTTCAAAATAAAATACCTTTTAAATCTCCATTGTATGAGCTATCATCCCTATTTTTAGATGAGAATAAAACAAAAGCTGTCCAGTATCTAAGACGAATCTCACTCCAGGGTGATAGCAGGACACCCCATCTAGTCACTCAGAAAAAATCAGGACATTCTGGTGTACAGTTTCAAAATAAAATACCTTTGAAGTCTCATATATGAGCTATCATCCCTGTTTTTAGATGAGAATAAAACAATAACTGTCCAATATCAAAGACGAATCTCACTCCAGGGTGATAGCAGGACACCCCACCAAGTCACTCAGAAAAAATCAGGACATTCTGATGTAGATTTTCAAAATAAAATACCTTTGAAATCTCATATATGAGCTATCATCCCTGTTTTTAGATGAGAATAAAACAAAAACTGTCCCGTATCAAAGACTCATCTCACTCCAGGGTGATAGCAGGACACTCCATCTAGTCACTCAGAAAAAATCAGGACATTCTGATGTAGATTTTCAAAATAAAATACCTTTGAAATCTCATATATGAGCTATCATCCCTCTCTGTTTAGATGAGAATAAAACAAAAACTGTCCAGTATCAAAGACTCATCTCACTCCAGGGTGATAGCAGGACACCCCACCTAGTCACTCAGAAAAAATCAGGACATTCTGATGTAGATTTTCAAAATAAAATACCTTTTAAATCTCCATTGTATGAGCTATCATCCCTCTCTGTTTAGATGAGAATAAAACAAAAACTGTCCAGTATCTAAGACGAATCTCACTCCAGGGTGATAGCAGGACACCCCACCTAGTCACTCAGAAAAAATCAGGACATTCTGATGTAGATTTTCAAAATAAAAGACCTTTGAAATCTCATATATGAGCTATCATCCCTCTCTGTTTAGATGAGAATAAAACAAAAACTGTCCAGTATCAAAGACTCATCTCACTCCAGGGTGATAGCAGGACACCCCACCTAGTCACTCAGAAAAAATCAGGACATTCTGATGTAGATTTTCAAAATAAAATACCTTTGAAATCTCTATTGTATGAGCTATCATCCCTATTTTTAGATGAGAATAAAACAAAGACTGTCCAGTATCAAAGACGCATCTCACTCCAGGGTGATAGCAGGACACCCCACCTAGTCACTCAGAAAAAATCAGGACATTCTGATGTAGATTTTCAAAATAAAATACCTTTGAAATCTCATATATGAGCTATCATCCCTCTCTGTTTAGATGAGAATAAAACAAAATCTGTCCAGTATCAAAGACTCATCTCACTCCAGGGTGATAGCAGGACACCCCACCTAGTCACTCAGAAAAAATCAGGACATTCTGATGTAGATTTTCAAAATAAAATACCTTTTAAATCTCCATTGTATGAGCTATCATCCCTATTTTTAGATGAGAATAAAACAAAAACTGTCCAGTATCTAAGACGAATCTCACTCCAGGGTGATAGCAGGACACCCCATCTAGTCACTCAGAAAAAATCAGGACATTCTGATGTAGATTTTCAAAATAAAAGACCTTTGAAATCTCATATATGAGCTATCATCCCTGTTTTTAGATGAGAATAAAACAATAACTGTCCAGTATCTAAGACGAATCTCACTCCAGGGTGATAGCAGGACACCCCATCTAGTCACTCAGAAAAAATCAGGACATTCTGGTGTACAGTTTCAAAATAAAATACCTTTGAAGTCTCATATATGAGCTATCATCCCTGTTTTTAGATGAGAATAAAACAATAACTGTCCAATATCAAAGACGAATCTCACTCCAGGGTGATAGCAGGACACCCCACCTAGTCACTCAGAAAAAATCAGGACATTCTGATGTAGATTTTCAAAATAAAATACCTTTGAAATCTCATATATGAGCTATCATCCCTGTTTTTAGATGAGAATAAAACAAAAACTGTCCCGTATCAAAGACTCATCTCACTCCAGGGTGATAGCAGGACACCCCACCTAGTCACTCAGAAAAAATCAGGACATTCTGATGTAGATTTTCAAAATAAAAGACCTTTGAAATCTCATATATGAGCTATCATCCCTCTCTGTTTAGATGAGAATAAAACAAAATCTGTCCAGTATCAAAGACTCATCTCACTCCAGGGTGATAGCAGGACACCCCACCTAGTCACTCAGAAAAAATCAGGACATTCTGATGTAGATTTTCAAAATAAAATACCTTTTAAATCTCCATTGTATGAGCTATCATCCCTATTTTTAGATGAGAATAAAACAAAAACTGTCCAGTATCTAAGACGAATCTCACTCCAGGGTGATAGCAGGACACCCCATCTAGTCACTCAGAAAAAATCAGGACATTCTGATGTAGATTTTCAAAATAAAAGACCTTTGAAATCTCATATATGAGCTATCATCCCTGTTTTTAGATGAGAATAAAACAATAACTGTCCAATATCAAAGACGAATCTCACTCCAGGGTGATAGCAGGACACCCCACCTAGTCACTCAGAAAAAATCAGGACATTCTGATGTAGATTTTCAAAATAAAATACCTTTTAAATCTCCATTGTATGAGCTATCATCCCTCTCTGTTTAGATGAGAATAAAACAAAAACTGTCCAGTATCTAAGACAAATCTCACTCCAGGGTGATAGCAGGACACCCCACCTAGTCACTCAGAAAAAATCAGGACATTCTGATGTAGATTTTCAAAATAAAATACCTTTTAAATCTCCATTGTATGAGCTATCATCCCTGTTTTTAGATGAGAATAAAACAAAAACTGTCCAGTATCAAAGACGCATCTCACTCCAGGGTGATAGCAGGACACCCCACCTAGTCACTCAGAAAAAATCAGGACATTCTGATGTAGATTTTCAAAATAAAATACCTTTTAAATCTCCATTGTATGAGCTATCATCCCTATTTTTAGATGAGAATAAAACAAAAACTGTCCAGTATCTAAGACGAATCTCACTCCAGGATGATAGCAGGACACCCCACCTAGTCACTCAGAAAAAATCAGGACATTCTGATGTACAGTTTCAAAATAAAAGACCTTTGAAATCTCATATATGAGCTATCATCCCTCTCTGTTTAGATGAGAATAAAACAAAAACTGTCCAGTATCAAAGACTCATCTCACTCCAGGGTGATAGCAGGACACCCCACCTAGTCACTCAGAAAAAATCAGGACATTCTGATGTAGATTTTCAAAATAAAATACCTTTTAAATCTCCATTGTATGAGCTATCATCCCTATTTTTAGATGAGAATAAAACAAAAACTGTCCAGTATCTAAGACGAATCTCACTCCAGGGTGATAGCAGGACACCCCACCTAGTCACTCAGAAAAAATCAGGACATTCTGATGTAGATTTTCAAAATAAAATACCTTTGAAATCTCATATATGAGCTATCATCCCTGTTTTTAGATGAGAATAAAACAAAAACTGTCCCGTATCAAAGACTCATCTCACTCCAGGGTGATAGCAGGACACCCCACCTAGTCACTCAGAAAAAATCAGGACATTCTGATGTACAGTTTCAAAATAAAAGACCTTTGAAATCTCATATATGAGCTATCATCCCTCTCTGTTTAGATGAGAATAAAACAAAAACTGTCCAGTATCAAAGACTCATCTCACTCCAGGGTGATAGCAGGACACCCCACCTAGTCACTCAGAAAAAATCAGGACATTCTCATGTAGATTTTCAAAATAAAATACCTTTGAAATCTCTATTGTATGAGCTATCATCCCTATATTTAGATGAGAATAAAACAAAGACTGTCCAGTATCAAAGACGCATCTCACTCCAGGGTGATAGCAGGACACCCCACCTAGTCACTCAGAAAAAATCAGGACATTCTGATGTAGATTTTCAAAATAAAATACCTTTGAAATCTCATATATGAGCTATCATCCCTCTCTGTTTAGATGAGAATAAAACAAAATCTGTCCAGTATCAAAGACTCATCTCACTCCAGGGTGATAGCAGGACACCCCACCTAGTCACTCAGAAAAAATCAGGACATTCTGATGTAGATTTTCAAAATAAAATACCTTTTAAATCTCCATTGTATGAGCTATCATCCCTATTTTTAGATGAGAATAAAACAAAAACTGTCCAGTATCTAAGACGAATCTCACTCCAGGGTGATAGCAGGACACCCCATCTAGTCACTCAGAAAAAATCAGGACATTCTGATGTAGATTTTCAAAATAAAATACCTTTGAAATCTCATATATGAGCTATCATCCCTGTTTTTAGATGAGAATAAAACAATAACTGTCCAATATCAAAGACGAATCTCACTCCAGGGTGATAGCAGGACACCCCACCTAGTCACTCAGAAAAAATCAGGACATTCTGATGTACAGTTTCAAAATAAAAGACCTTTGAAATCTCATATATGAGCTATCATCCCTCTCTGTTTAGATGAGAATAAAACAAAAACTGTCCAGTATCAAAGACTCATCTCACTCCAGGGTGATAGCAGGACACCCCACCTAGTCACTCAGAAAAAATCAGGACATTCTGATGTAGATTTTCAAAATAAAAGACCTTTGAAATCTCATATATGAGCTATCATCCCTCTCTGTTTAGATGAGAATAAAACAAAAACTGTCCAGTATCAAAGACTCATCTCACTCCAGGGTGATAGCAGGACACCCCACCTAGTCACTCAGAAAAAATCAGGACATTCTGATGTAGATTTTCAAAATAAAATACCTTTTAAATCTCCATTGTATGAGCTATCATCCCTCTCTGTTTAGATGAGAATAAAACAAAAACTGTCCAGTATCTAAGACGAATCTCACTCCAGGGTGATAGCAGGACACCCCACCTAGTCACTCAGAAAAAATCAGGACATTCTGATGTAGATTTTCAAAATAAAATACCTTTTAAATCTCCATTGTATGAGCTATCATCCCTGTTTTTAGATGAGAATAAAACAAAAACTGTCCAGTATCAAAGACGCATCTCACTCCAGGGTGATAGCAGGACACCCCACCTAGTCACTCAGAAAAAATCAGGACATTCTGATGTAGATTTTCAAAATAAAATACCTTTTAAATCTCCATTGTATGAGCTATCATCCCTATTTTTAGATGAGAATAAAACAAAAGCTGTCCAGTATCTAAGACGAATCTCACTCCAGGGTGATAGCAGGACACCCCATCTAGTCACTCAGAAAAAATCAGGACATTCTGATGTAGATTTTCAAAATAAAATACCTTTGAAATCTCATATATGAGCTATCATCCCTGTTTTTAGATGAGAATAAAACAAAAACTGTCCCGTATCAAAGACTCATCTCACTCCAGGGTGATAGCAGGACACCCCATCTAGTCACTCAGAAAAAATCAGGACATTCTGGTGTACAGTTTCAAAATAAAATACCTTTGAAATCTCATATATGAGCTATCATCCCTGTTTTTAGATGAGAATAAAACAATAACTGTCCAATATCAAAGACGAATCTCACTCCAGGGTGATAGCAGGACACCCCACCTAGTCACTCAGAAAAAATCAGGACATTCTGATGTAGATTTTCAAAATAAAATACCTTTGAAATCTCATATATGAGCTATCATCCCTGTTTTTAGATGAGAATAAAACAAATACTGTCCCGTATCAAAGACTCATCTCACTCCAGGGTGATAGCAGGACACCCCATCTAGTCACTCAGAAAAAATCAGGACATTCTGATGTAGATTTTCAAAATAAAATACCTTTGAAATCTCATATATGAGCTATCATCCCTGTTTTTAGATGAGAATAAAACAAAAACTGTCCAGTATCAAAGACGCATCTCACTCCAGGGTGATAGCAGGACACCCCACCTAGTCACTCAGAAAAAATCAGGACATTCTGATGTAGATTTTCAAAATAAAATACCTTTTAAATCTCCATTGTATGAGCTATCATCCCTATTTTTAGATGAGAATAAAACAAAAACTGTCCAGTATCTAAGACGAATCTCACTCCTGGGTGATAGCAGGACACCCCACCTAGTCACTCAGAAAAAATCAGGACATTCTGATGTAGATTTTCAAAATAAAATACCTTTGAAATCTCATATATGAGCTATCATCCCTGTTTTTAGATGAGAATAAAACAATAACTGTCCAATATCAAAGACTCATCAAACTCCAGGGTGATAGCAGGACACCCCACCTAGTCACTCAGAAAAAATCAGGACATTCTGATGTACAGTTTCAAAATAAAAGACCTTTGAAATCTCATATATGAGCTATCATCCCTATTTTTAGATGAGAATAAAACAAAAACTGTCCAGTATCAAAGACTCATCTCACTCCAGGGTGATAGCAGGACACCCCACCTAGTCACTCAGAAAAAATCAGGACATTCTGATGTAGATTTTCAAAATAAAATACCTTTTAAATCTCCATTGTATGAGCTATCATCCCTATTTTTAGATGAGAATAAAACAAAAACTGTCCAGTATCTAAGACGAATCTCAGTCCAGGGTGATAGCAGGACACCCCACCTAGTCACTCAGAAAAAATCAGGACATTCTGATGTAGATTTTCAAAATAAAATACCTTTGAAATCTCTATTGTATGAGCTATCATCCCTATTTTTAGATGAGAATAAAACAAAAACTGTCCCGTATCAAAGACTCATCTCACTCCAGGGTGATAGCAGGACACCCCATCTAGTCACTCAGAAAAAATCAGGACATTCTGATGTACAGTTTCAAAATAAAAGACCTTTGAAATCTCATATATGAGCTATCATCCCTCTCTGTTTAGATGAGAATAAAACAAAAACTGTCCAGTATCAAAGACTCATCTCACTCCAGGGTGATAGCAGGACACCCCACCTAGTCACTCAGAAACAATCAGGACATTCTGATGTAGAGTTTCAAAATAAAATACCTTTGAAATCTCTATTGTATGAGCTATCATCCCTGTTTTTAGATGAGAATAAAACAATAACTGTCCAATATCAAAGACTCATCAAACTCCAGGGTGATAGCAGGACACCCCACCTAGTCACTCAGAAAAAATCAGGACATTCTGATGTAGATTTTCAAAATAAAATACCTTTGAAATCTCATATATGAGCTATCATCCCTGTTTTTAGATGAGAATAAAATCAAAACTGTCCCGTATCAAAGACTCATCTCACTCCAGGGTGATATCAGGACACCCCATCTAGTCACTCAGAAAAAATCAGGACATTCTGGTGTACAGTTTCAAAATAAAATACCTTTGAAGTCTCATATATGAGCTATCATCCCTGTTTTTAGATGAGAATAAAACAATAACTGTCCAATATCAAAGACTCATCAAACTCCAGGGTGATAGCAGGACACCCCACCTAGTCACTCAGAAAAAATCAGGACATTCTGATGTAGATCTTCAAAATAAAATACCTTTTAAATCTCCATTGTATGAGCTATCATCCCTGTTTTTAGATGAGAATAAAACAAAAACTGTCCAGTATCAAAGACGCATCTCACTCCAGGGTGATAGCAGGACACCCCACCTAGTCACTCAGAAAAAATCAGGACATTCTGATGTAGATTTTCAAAATAAAATACCTTTTAAATCTCCATTGTATGAGCTATCATCCCTATTTTTAGATGAGAATAAAACAAAAACTGTCCAGTATCTAAGACGAATCTCACTCCAGGGTGATAGCAGGACACCCCACCTAGTCACTCAGAAAAAATCAGGACATTCTGATGTAGAGTTTCAAAATAAAATACCTTTGAAATCTCATATATGAGCTATCATCCCTGTTTTTAGATGAGAATAAAACAAAAACTGTCCCGTATCAAAGACTCATCTCACTCCAGGGTGATAGCAGGACACCCCACCTAGTCACTCAGAAAAAATCAGGACATTCTGATGTACAGTTTCAAAATAAAAGACCTTTGAAATCTCATATATGAGCTATCATCCCTCTCTGTTTAGATGAGAATAAAACAAAAACTGTCCAGTATCAAAGACTCATCTCACTCCAGGGTGATAGCAGGACACCCCACCTAGTCACTCAGAAAAAATCAGGACATTCTGATGTAGATTTTCAAAATAAAATACCTTTGAAATCTCTATTGTATGAGCTATCATCCCTATTTTTAGATGAGAATAAAACAAAAACTGTCCAGTATCTAAGACGAATCTCACTCCAGGGTGATAGCAGGACACCCCACCTAGTCACTCAGAAAAAATCAGGACATTCTGATGTAGATTTTCAAAATAAAATACCTTTGAAATCTCATATATGAGCTATCATCCCTGTTTTTAGATGAGAATAAAACAAAAACTGTCCCGTATCAAAGACTCATCTCACTCCAGGGTGATAGCAGGACACCCCACCTAGTCACTCAGAAAAAATCAGGACATTCTGATGTACAGTTTCAAAATAAAAGACCTTTGAAATCTCATATATGAGCTATCATCCCTCTCTGTTTAGATGAGAATAAAACAAAAACTGTCCAGTATCAAAGACTCATCTCACTCCAGGGTGATAGCAGGACACCCCACCTAGTCACTCAGAAAAAATCAGGACATTCTGATGTAGAGTTTCAAAATAAAATACCTTTGAAATCTCTATTGTATGAGCTATCATCCCTGTTTTTAGATGAGAATAAAACAATAACTGTCCAATATCAAAGACGAATCTCACTCCAGGGTGATAGCAGGACACCCCACCTAGTCACTCAGAAAAAATCAGGACATTCTGATGTACAGTTTCAAAATAAAAGACCTTTGAAATCTCATATATGAGCTATCATCCCTCTCTGTTTAGATGAGAATAAAACAAAAACTGTCCAGTATCAAAGACTCATCTCACTCCAGGGTGATAGCAGGACACCCCACCTAGTCACTCAGAAAAAATCAGGACATTCTGATGTAGATTTTCAAAATAAAAGACCTTTGAAATCTCATATATGAGCTATCATCCCTCTCTGTTTAGATGAGAATAAAACAAAAACTGTCCAGTATCAAAGACTCATCTCACTCCAGGGTGATAGCAGGACACCCCACCTAGTCACTCAGAAAAAATCAGGACATTCTGATGTAGATTTTCAAAATAAAATACCTTTTAAATCTCCATTGTATGAGCTATCATCCCTCTCTGTTTAGATGAGAATAAAACAAAAACTGTCCAGTATCTAAGATGAATCTCACTCCAGGGTGATAGCAGGACACCCCACCTAGTCACTCAGAAAAAATCAGGACATTCTGATGTAGATTTTCAAAATAAAATACCTTTTAAATCTCCATTGTATGAGCTATCATCCCTGTTTTTAGATGAGAATAAAACAAAAACTGTCCAGTATCAAAGACGCATCTCACTCCAGGGTGATAGCAGGACACCCCACCTAGTCACTCAGAAAAAATCAGGACATTCTGATGTAGATTTTCAAAATAAAATACCTTTTAAATCTCCATTGTATGAGCTATCATCCCTATTTTTAGATGAGAATAAAACAAAAACTGTCCAGTATCTAAGACGAATCTCACTCCAGGGTGATAGCAGGACACCCCACCTAGTCACTCAGAAAAAATCAGGACATTCTGATGTACAGTTTCAAAATAAAAGACCTTTGAAATCTCATATATGAGCTATCATCCCTCTCTGTTTAGATGAGAATAAAACAAAAACTGTCCAGTATCAAAGACTCATCTCACTCCAGGGTGATAGCAGGACACCCCACCTAGTCACTCAGAAAAAATCAGGACATTCTGATGTAGATTTTCAAAATAAAATACCTTTTAAATCTCCATTGTATGAGCTATCATCCCTATTTTTAGATGAGAATAAAACAAAAACTGTCCAGTATCTAAGACGAATCTCACTCCAGGGTGATAGCAGGACACCCCACCTAGTCACTCAGAAAAAATCAGGACATTCTGATGTAGATTTTCAAAATAAAATACCTTTGAAATCTCATATATGAGCTATCATCCCTGTTTTTAGATGAGAATAAAACAAAAACTGTCCCGTATCAAAGACTCATCTCACTCCAGGGTGATAGCAGGACACCCCACCTAGTCACTCAGAAAAAATCAGGACATTCTGATGTACAGTTTCAAAATAAAAGACCTTTGAAATCTCATATATGAGCTATCATCCCTCTCTGTTTAGATGAGAATAAAACAAAAACTGTCCAGTATCAAAGACTCATCTCACTCCAGGGTGATAGCAGGACACCCCACCTAGTCACTCAGAAAAAATCAGGACATTCTGATGTAGATTTTCAAAATAAAATACCTTTGAAATCTCTATTGTATGAGCTATCATCCCTATTTTTAGATGAGAATAAAACAAAGACTGTCCAGTATCAAAGACGCATCTCACTCCAGGGTGATAGCAGGACACCCCACCTAGTCACTCAGAAAAAATCAGGACATTCTGATGTAGATTTTCAAAATAAAATACCTTTGAAATCTCATATATGAGCTATCATCCCTCTCTGTTTAGATGAGAATAAAACAAAATCTGTCCAGTATCAAAGACTCATCTCACTCCAGGGTGATAGCAGGACACCCCACCTAGTCACTCAGAAAAAATCAGGACATTCTGATGTAGATTTTCAAAATAAAATACCTTTGAAATCTCATATATGAGCTATCATCCCTGTTTTTAGATGAGAATAAAACAATAACTGTCCAATATCAAAGACGAATCTCACTCCAGGGTGATAGCAGGACACCCCACCTAGTCACTCAGAAAAAATCAGGACATTCTGATGTACAGTTTCAAAATAAAAGACCTTTGAAATCTCATATATGAGCTATCATCCCTCTCTGTTTAGATGAGAATAAAACAAAAACTGTCCAGTATCAAAGACTCATCTCACTCCAGGGTGATAGCAGGACACCCCACCTAGTCACTCAGAAAAAATCAGGACATTCTGATGTAGATTTTCAAAATAAAAGACCTTTGAAATCTCATATATGAGCTATCATCCCTCTCTGTTTAGATGAGAATAAAACAAAAACTGTCCAGTATCAAAGACTCATCTCACTCCAGGGTGATAGCAGGACACCCCACCTAGTCACTCAGAAAAAATCAGGACATTCTGATGTAGATTTTCAAAATAAAATACCTTTTAAATCTCCATTGTATGAGCTATCATCCCTCTCTGTTTAGATGAGAATAAAACAAAAACTGTCCAGTATCTAAGACGAATCTCACTCCAGGGTGATAGCAGGACACCCCACCTAGTCACTCAGAAAAAATCAGGACATTCTGATGTAGATTTTCAAAATAAAATACCTTTTAAATCTCCATTGTATGAGCTATCATCCCTGTTTTTAGATGAGAATAAAACAAAAACTGTCCAGTATCAAAGACGCATCTCACTCCAGGGTGATAGCAGGACACCCCACCTAGTCACTCAGAAAAAATCAGGACATTCTGATGTAGATTTTCAAAATAAAATACCTTTTAAATCTCCATTGTATGAGCTATCATCCCTATTTTTAGATGAGAATAAAACAAAAGCTGTCCAGTATCTAAGACGAATCTCACTCCAGGGTGATAGCAGGACACCCCATCTAGTCACTCAGAAAAAATCAGGACATTCTGATGTAGATTTTCAAAATAAAATACCTTTGAAATCTCATATATGAGCTATCATCCCTGTTTTTAGATGAGAATAAAACAAAAACTGTCCCGTATCAAAGACTCATCTCACTCCAGGGTGATAGCAGGACACCCCATCTAGTCACTCAGAAAAAATCAGGACATTCTGGTGTACAGTTTCAAAATAAAATACCTTTGAAGTCTCATATATGAGCTATCATCCCTGTTTTTAGATGAGAATAAAACAATAACTGTCCAATATCAAAGACGAATCTCACTCCAGGGTGATAGCAGGACACCCCACCTAGTCACTCAGAAAAAATCAGGACATTCTGATGTAGATTTTCAAAATAAAATACCTTTGAAATCTCATATATGAGCTATCATCCCTGTTTTTAGATGAGAATAAAACAAAAACTGTCCCGTATCAAAGACTCATCTCACTCCAGGGTGATAGCAGGACACCCCATCTAGTCACTCAGAAAAAATCAGGACATTCTGATGTAGATTTTCAAAATAAAATACCTTTGAAATCTCATATATGAGCTATCATCCCTGTTTTTAGATGAGAATAAAACAAAAACTGTCCAGTATCAAAGACGCATCTCACTCCAGGGTGATAGCAGGACACCCCACCTAGTCACTCAGAAAAAATCAGGACATTCTGATGTAGATTTTCAAAATAAAATACCTTTTAAATCTCCATTGTATGAGCTATCATCCCTATTTTTAGATGAGAATAAAACAAAAGCTGTCCAGTATCTAAGACGAATCTCACTCCAGGGTGATAGCAGGACACCCCATCTAGTCACTCAGAAAAAATCAGGACATTCTGGTGTACAGTTTCAAAATAAAATACCTTTGAAGTCTCATATATGAGCTATCATCCCTGTTTTTAGATGAGAATAAAACAATAACTGTCCAATATCAAAGACGAATCTCACTCCAGGGTGATAGCAGGACACCCCACCTAGTCACTCAGAAAAAATCAGGACATTCTGATGTAGATTTTCAAAATAAAATACCTTTGAAATCTCATATATGAGCTATCATCCCTGTTTTTAGATGAGAATAAAACAAAAACTGTCCCGTATCAAAGACTCATCTCACTCCAGGGTGATAGCAGGACACCCCATCTAGTCACTCAGAAAAAATCAGGACATTCTGATGTACAGTTTCAAAATAAAAGACCTTTGAAATCTCATATATGAGCTATCATCCCTCTCTGTTTAGATGAGAATAAAACAAAAACTGTCCAGTATCAAAGACTCATCTCACTCCAGGGTGATAGCAGGACACCCCACCTAGTCACTCAGAAAAAATCAGGACATTCTGATGTAGATTTTCAAAATAAAATACCTTTTAAATCTCCATTGTATGAGCTATCATCCCTATTTTTAGATGAGAATAAAACAAAAACTGTCCAGTATCTAAGACGAATCTCACTCCAGGGTGATAGCAGGACACCCCACCTAGTCACTCAGAAAAAATCAGGACATTCTGATGTAGATTTTCAAAATAAAATACCTTTGAAATCTCATATATCATCATCATCCCTGTTTTTAGATGAGAATAAAACAATAACTGTCCAATATCAAAGACTCATCAAACTCCAGGGTGATAGCAGGACACCCCACCTAGTCACTCAGAAAAAATCAGGACATTCTGATGTACAGTTTCAAAATAAAAGACCTTTGAAATCTCATATATGAGCTATCATCCCTATTTTTAGATGAGAATAAAACAAAAACTGTCCAGTATCAAAGACTCATCTCACTCCAGGGTGATAGCAGGACACCCCACCTAGTCACTCAGAAAAAATCAGGACATTCTGATGTAGATTTTCAAAATAAAATACCTTTTAAATCTCCATTGTATGAGCTATCATCCCTATTTTTAGATGAGAATAAAACAAAAACTGTCCAGTATCTAAGACGAATCTCAGTCCAGGGTGATCGCAGGACACCCCACCTAGTCACTCAGAAAAAATCAGGACATTCTGATGTAGATTTTCAAAATAAAATACCTTTGAAATCTCTATTGTATGAGCTATCATCCCTGTTTTTAGATGAGAATAAAACAAAAACTGTCCCGTATCAAAGACTCATCTCACTCCAGGGTGATAGCAGGACACCCCATCTAGTCACTCAGAAAAAATCAGGACATTCTGATGTACAGTTTCAAAATAAAAGACCTTTGAAATCTCATATATGAGCTATCATCCCTCTCTGTTTAGATGAGAATAAAACAAAAACTGTCCAGTATCAAAGACTCATCTCACTCCAGGGTGATAGCAGGACACCCCACCTAGTCACTCAGAAAAAATCAGGACATTCTGATGTAGAGTTTCAGAATAAAATACCTTTGAAATCTCTATTGTATGAGCTATCATCCCTGTTTTTAGATGAGAATAAAACAATAACTGTCCAATATCAAAGACTCATCAAACTCCAGGGTGATAGCAGGACACCCCACCTAGTCACTCAGAAAAAATCAGGACATTCTGATGTAGATTTTCAAAATAAAATACCTTTGAAATCTCATATATGAGCTATCATCCCTGTTTTTAGATGAGAATAAAACCAAAACTGTCCCGTATCAAAGACTCATCTCACTCCAGGGTGATATCAGGACACCCCATCTAGTCACTCAGAAAAAATCAGGACATTCTGGTGTACAGTTTCAAAATAAAATACCTTTGAAGTCTCATATATGAGCTATCATCCCTGTTTTTAGATGAGAATAAAACAATAACTGTCCAATATCAAAGACTCATCAAACTCCAGGGTGATAGCAGGACACCCCACCTAGTCACTCAGAAAAAATCAGGACATTCTGATGTACAGTTTCAAAATAAAAGACCTTTGAAATCTCATATATGAGCTATCATCCCTCTCTGTTTAGATGAGAATAAAACAAAAACTGTCCAGTATCAAAGACTCATCTCACTCCAGGGTGATAGCAGGACACCCCACCTAGTCACTCAGAAAAAATCAGGACATTCTGATGTAGATTTTCAAAATAAAATACCTTTTAAATCTCCATTGTATGAGCTATCATCCCTATTTTTAGATGAGAATAAAACAAAAACTGTCCAGTATCTAAGACGAATCTCACTCCAGGGTGATAGCAGGACACCCCACCTAGTCACTCAGAAAAAATCAGGACATTCTGATGTAGATTTTCAAAATAAAATACCTTTGAAATCTCATATATGAGCTATCATCCCTGTTTTTAGATGAGAATAAAACAAAAACTGTCCCGTATCAAAGACTCATCTCACTCCAGGGTGATAGCAGGACACCCCACCTAGTCACTCAGAAAAAATCAGGACATTCTGATGTACAGTTTCAAAATAAAAGACCTTTGAAATCTCATATATGAGCTATCATCCCTCTCTGTTTAGATGAGAATAAAACAAAAACTGTCCAGTATCAAAGACTCATCTCACTCCAGGGTGATAGCAGGACACCCCACCTAGTCACTCAGAAAAAATCAGGACATTCTGATGTAGATTTTCAAAATAAAATACCTTTGAAATCTCTATTGTATGAGCTATCATCCCTATTTTTAGATGAGAATAAAACAAAGACTGTCCAGTATCAAAGACGCATCTCACTCCAGGGTGATAGCAGGACACCCCATCTAGTCACTCAGAAAAAATCAGGACATTCTGATGTACATTTTCAAAATAAAAGACCTTTGAAATCTCATATATGAGCTATCATCCCTCTCTGTTTAGATGAGAATAAAACAAAAACTGTCCAGTATCAAAGACTCATCTCACTCCAGGGTGATAGCAGGACACCCCACCTAGTCACTCAGAAAAAATCAGGACATTCTGATGTAGATTTTCAAAATAAAATACCTTTTAAATCTCCATTGTATGAGCTATCATCCCTATTTTTAGATGAGAATAAAACAAAAACTGTCCAGTATCTAAGACGAATCTCACTCCAGGGTGATAGCAGGACACCCCATCTAGTCACTCAGAAAAAATCAGGACATTCTGATGTAGATTTTCAAAATAAAATACCTTTGAAATCTCATATATGAGCTATCATCCCTGTTTTTAGATGAGAATAAAACAAAAACTGTCCCGTATCAAAGACTCATCTCACTCCAGGGTGATAGCAGGACACCCCATCTAGTCACGCAGAAAAAATCAGGACATTCTGATGTACAGTTTCAAAATAAAAGACCTTTGAAATCTCATATATGAGCTATCATCCCTCTCTGTTTAGATGAGAATAAAACAAAAACTGTCCAGTATCAAAGACTCATCTCACTCCAGGGTGATAGCAGGACACCCCACCTAGTCACTCAGAAAAAATCAGGACATTCTGATGTAGATTTTCAAAATAAAATACCTTTTAAATCTCCATTGTATGAGCTATCATCCCTATTTTTAGATGAGAATAAAACAAAAACTGTCCAGTATCTAAGACGAATCTCACTCCAGGGTGATAGCAGGACACCCCACCTAGTCACTCAGAAAAAATCAGGACATTCTGATGTAGATTTTCAAAATAAAATACCTTTGAAATCTCATATATGAGCTATCATCCCTGTTTTTAGATGAGAATAAAACAATAACTGTCCAATATCAAAGACTCATCTCACTCCAGGGTGATAGCAGGACACCCCATCTAGTCACTCAGAAAAAATCAGGACATTCTGGTGTACAGTTTCAAAATAAAATACCTTTGAAGTCTCATATATGAGCTATCATCCCTGTTTTTAGATGAGAATAAAACAAAAACTGTCCAGTATCTAAGACGAATCTCACTCCAGGGTGATAGCAGGACACCCCATCTAGTCACTCAGAAAAAATCAGGACATTCTGATGTAGATTTTCAAAATAAAATACCTTTGAAATCTCATATATGAGCTATCATCCCTGTTTTTAGATGAGAATAAAACAAAAACTGTCCCGTATCAAAGACTCATCTCACTCCAGGGTGATAGCAGGACACCCCATCTAGTCACTCAGAAAAAATCAGGACATTCTGATGTACAGTTTCAAAATAAAAGACCTTTGAAATCTCATATATGAGCTATCATCCCTCTCTGTTTAGATGAGAATAAAACAAAAACTGTCCAGTATCAAAGACTCATCTCACTCCAGGGTGATAGCAGGACACCCCACCTAGTCACTCAGAAAAAATCAGGACATTCTGATGTAGATTTTCAAAATAAAATACCTTTGAAATCTCATATATGAGCTATCATCCCTGTTTTTAGATGAGAATAAAACAATAACTGTCCAATATCAAAGACTCATCTCACTCCAGGGTGATAGCAGGACACCCCACCTAGTCACTCAGAAAAAATCAGGACATTCTGATGTAGATTTTCAAAATAAAATACCTTTGAAATCTCATATATGAGCTATCATCCCTGTTTTTAGATGAGAATAAAACAATAACTGTCCAATATCAAAGACTCATCTCACTCCAGGGTGATAGCAGGACACCCCATCTAGTCACTCAGAAAAAATCAGGACATTCTGGTGTACAGTTTCAAAATAAAATACCTTTGAAGTCTCATATATGAGCTATCATCCCTGTTTTTAGATGAGAATAAAACAATAACTGTCCAATATCAAAGACGAATCTCACTCCAGGGTGATAGCAGGACACCCCACCTAGTCACTCAGAAAAAATCAGGACATTCTGATGTACAGTTTCAAAATAAAAGACCTTTGAAATCTCATATATGAGCTATCATCCCTCTCTGTTTAGATGAGAATAAAACAAAAAATGTCCAGTATCAAAGACTCATCTCACTCCAGGGTGATAGCAGGACACCCCACCTAGTCACTCAGAAAAAATCAGGACATTCTGATGTAGATTTTCAAAATAAAATACCTTTGAAATCTCTATTGTATGAGCTATCATCCCTATTTTTAGATGAGAATAAAACAAAGACTGTCCAGTATCTAAGACGAATCTCACTCCAGGGTGATAGCAGGACACCCCATCTAGTCACTCAGAAAAAATCAGGACATTCTGATGTACATTTTCAAAATAAAATACCTTTGAAATCTCATATATGAGCTATCATCCCTGTTTTTAGATGAGAATAAAACAAAAACTGTCCAGTATCAAAGATGCATCTCACTCCAGGGTGATAGCAGGACACCCCACCTAGTCACTCAGAAAAAATCAGGACATTCTGATGTAGATTTTCAAAATAAAATACCTTTGAAATCTCATATATGAGCTATCATCCCTGTTTTTAGATGAGAATAAAACAATAACTGTCCAATATCAAAGACTCATCTCACTCCAGGGTGATAGCAGGACACCCCATCTAGTCACTCAGAAAAAATCAGGACATTCTGGTGTACAGTTTCAAAATAAAATACCTTTGAAGTCTCATATATGAGCTATCATCCCTGTTTTTAGATGAGAATAAAACAATAACTGTCCAATATCAAAGACGAATCTCACTCCAGGGTGATAGCAGGACACCCCACCTAGTCACTCAGAAAAAATCAGGACATTCTGATGTACAGTTTCAAAATAAAAGACCTTTGAAATCTCATATATGAGCTATCATCCCTCTCTGTTTAGATGAGAATAAAACAAAAAATGTCCAGTATCAAAGACTCATCTCACTCCAGGGTGATAGCAGGACACCCCACCTAGTCACTCAGAAAAAATCAGGACATTCTGATGTAGATTTTCAAAATAAAATACCTTTGAAATCTCTATTGTATGAGCTATCATCCCTATTTTTAGATGAGAATAAAACAAAGACTGTCCAGTATCAAAGACGCATCTCACTCCAGGGTGATAGCAGGACACCCCACCTAGTCACTCAGAAAAAATCAGGACATTCTGATGTACATTTTCAAAATAAAATACCTTTGAAATCTCATATATGAGCTATCATCCCTGTTTTTAGATGAGAATAAAACAAAAACTGTCCAGTATCAAAGATGCATCTCACTCCAGGGTGATAGCAGGACACCCCACCTAGTCACTCAGAAAAAATCAGGACATTCTGATGTAGAGTTTCAAAATAAAATACCTTTGAAATCTCTATTGTATGAGCTATCATCCCTATTTTTAGATGAGAATAAAACAAAGACTGTCCAGTATCAAAGACTCATCTCACTCCAGGGTGATAGCAGGACACCCCATCTAGTCACTCAGAAAAAATCAGGACATTCTGGTGTACAGTTTCAAAATAAAATACCTTTGAAGTCTCATATATGAGCTATCATCCCTGTTTTTAGATGAGAATAAAACAATAACTGTCCAATATCAAAGACTCAACAAACTCCAGGGTGATAGCAGGACACCCCACCTAGTCACTGAGAAAAAATCAGGACATTCTGATGTACAGTTTCAAAATAAAAGACCTTTGAAATCTCATATATGAGCTATCATCCCTCTCTGTTTAGATGAGAATAAAACAAAAACTGTCCAGTATCAAAGATCTAAATCTAAATCTAAATCTAAAAAAAAAATCTAAATCTCTAAATCTAATAAACAATAGAATGGTAGGCTAATGTCATTACAGGAGAGAAGTAGTTAAAAGAATATGAGTAACACATAGACAAAAAATAGGAGAGAGGTAGAGAAAATGAACTCTCTTGCATTTTTTGTCAAGTGTAGTATTGCCATCTATATTGGGAGTGTATATAATAATAAAAAAACGATCTATTTAACTACGTTTTTAAACCAGAATTTGTCTTAAACTGGTCTAAATATAGTAACTAAAATATGTAAGTAATCAAATGTTATCACTCCCGAAATAATTCATCAAGTTTTGATGAAGAATTGAAAGGATTATAAATGTATTAGCATGGAGCCGCCATTTTGTGTCTTTGTTTACAAAAAGAGTGATCCATTTATGTAAGTGTTTTAAACCTTTTTTTCCTCAAATAAGTCTTGGTATAGAAGCTCTAAGATATTAATAATTAATCCTAAACCCTCCCGACTTGAAATGATCAATTTATTAATATGAATCTGAAATAAATGCAACTGGAAAAAAACGGCCGCCATCTTGTGAAATTATCTATTTATTTAAATATTAAAAACGTATTTTTCTTCAAATGGATCATATTTCTGGTCTCTGATATGTTAATAATCAAATGTACTCACCCTCAACGTTGAAAGATCAGTATTTCAATGTGGATGTCAAAGGTTTTTAGCAGAGTCTTCCTGTCGACTATGTAGACTCTAGACAGGAAGTGGCTGTTGCGTAACCCGGAAGTGACGCCAAAAACGGCGGAATTAAAGGTAACATGACCATTAGCACTCATAGTGGTTACTCCATGAACTGCAAGCAAATTATAATATACCAAATGTCCGTAAAGACAGTGTATTTAAATTAAAAAATATATAAATCCGTTTTTTAGATTTTTAAAAAATATATATTTTATTTTTTAACTCATTCCACCCTAAATGTATTTATCTATATAAGAGTAAAGTTAGAGTGGTATATATTAAAGTAAATAAATAAAGAAATATTCTAAAGATCAAACCGTGAACATTAAAAAACTTCACGGTTTGATCTTTAGAATATTTCTTTATGTATTTACTTTAATATATACCACTCTAACTTTACTCTTATATAGATAAATACATTTAGGGTGGAATGAGTTAAAAAATAAAATATATATTTTTTAAAAATCTAAAAAACGGATTTATATATTTTTTAATTTAAATACACTGTCTTTACGGACATTTGGTATATTATAATTTGCTTGCAGTTCATGGAGTAACCACTATGAGTGCTAATGGTCATGTTACCTTTAATTCCGCCGTTTTTGGCGTCACTTCCGGGTTACGCAACAGCCACTTCCTGTCTAGAGTCTACATAGTGGACAGGAAGACTCTGCTAAAAACCTTTGACATCCACATTGAAATACTGATCTTTCAACGTTGAGGGTGAGTACATTTGATTATTAACATATCAGAGACCAGAAATATGATCCATTTGAAGAAAAATACGTTTTTAATATTTAAATAAATAGATAATTTCACAAGATGGCGGCCGTTTTTTTCCAGTTGCATTTATTTCAGATTCATATTAATAAATTGATCATTTCAAGTCGGGAGGGTTTAGGATTAATTATTAATATCTTAGAGCTTCTATACCAAGACTTATTTGAGGAAAAAAAGGTTTAAAACACTTACATAAATGGATCACTCTTTTTGTAAACAAAGACACAAAATGGCGGCTCCATGCTAATACATTTATAATCCTTTCAATTCTTCATCAAAACTTGATGAATTATTTCGGGAGTGATAACATTTGATTACTTACATATTTTAGTTACTATATTTAGACCAGTTTAAGACAAATTCTGGTTTAAAAACGTAGTTAAATAGATCGTTTTTTTATTATTATATACACTCCCAATATACTCAGATCTTGTAGTAAAAGTAGAAGTACTCTGATCTTGTACTTGAGTAAAAGTAGAAGTACTCAGATCTTGTAGTAAAAGTAGAAGTACTCAGATATTGTACTTGAGTAAAAGTAGAAGTACTCAGATCTTCTAGTAAAAGTAGAAGTACTCAGATCTTGTAGTAAATGTAGAAGTACTCAGATCTTGTACTTGAATACATGAAGAAGTACTCAGATCTTGTACTTGAGTAAATGTAGAAGTACTCACATATTGTAGTAAATGTAGAATTACTCAGATCTTGTACTTGAGTAAAAGTAGATGTACTCAGATATTGTAGTAAATGTAGAAGTACTCAGATCTTGTACTTGAGTAAAAGTAGAAGTACTCAGATCTTGTAGTAAAAGTAGAAATACTCAGATCTTGTAGTAAATGTAGAAGTACTCAGATATTGTAGTAAATGTAGAAGTACTCAGATCTTGTACTTGAGTAAAAGTAGAAGTACTCAGATCTTGTAGTAAATGTAGAAGTACTCAGATCTTATACTTGAGTAAATGAAGAAGTACTCAGATCTTGTACTTGAGTAAATGTAGAAGTACTCAGATCTTGTAGTAAAAGTAGAAGTACTCAGATCTTGTACCTCAGTAAAAGTAGAAGTACTCAGATCTTGTAGTAAAAGTAGAAGTACTCAGATCTTGTACTTGAGTAAAAGTAGAAGTACTCAGAACTTGTAGTAAATGAAGAAGTACTCAGATCTTGTACTTGAGTAAATGTAGAAGTACTCAGATCTTATACTTGAGTAAAAGTATATGTACTCAGATATTGTAGTAAATGTAGAAGTACTCAGATCTTGTAATTGAGTAAAAGTAGAAGTACTCAGATCTTGTAGTAAAAGTAGAAGTACTCAGATCTTGTACTTGAGTAAAAGTAGAAGTACTCAGATCTTGTAATAAAAGTAGAAGTACTCAGAACTTGTAGTAAATGAAGAAGTACTCAGATCTTGTACTTGAGTAAATGTAGAAGTACTCAGATCTTATACTTGAGTAAAAGTAGATGTACTCAGATATTGTAGTAAATGTAGAAGTACTCAGATCTTGTACTTGAGTAAAAGTAAAAGTACTCAGATCTTGTAGAAAAAGTAGAAGTACTCAGATCTTGTACTTGAGTAAAAGTAGAAGTACTCAGATCTTGTAATAAAAGTAGAAGTACTCAGATCTTGTAGTAAATAAAAAAGTACTCAGATCTTGTACTTGAGTAAATGTAGAAGTACTCAGATCTTATACTTGAGTAAAAGTAGAAGTACTCAGATCTTGTAGTAAAAGTAGAAGTACTCAGATATTGTGCTTTAGTAAAAGTAGAAGTACTCAGATCTTGTAGTAAAAGTAGAAGTACTCAGATCTTGTAGTAAATGTAGAAGTACTCAGATCTTGTACTTGAGTAAATGAAGAAGTACTCAGATCTTGTACTTGAGTAAAAGTAGAAGTACTCAGAACTTGTAGTAAATGTAGAAGTACTCAGATCTTGTACTTGAGTAAATGTAGAAGTACTCAGATATTGTTGTACATGTAGAAGTACTCAGATCTTGTACTTGAGTAAAAGTAGAAGTACTCAGATCTTGTAGTAAAAGTAGAAGTACTCAGATCTTGTACTTGAGTAAAAGTAGAAGTACTCAGATCTTGTAGTAAAAGTAGAAGTACTCAGATCTTGTACTTGAGTAAAAGTAGATGTACTCAGATCTTGTAGTAAAAGTAGAAGTACTCAGATCTTGTACTTGAGTAAAAGTAGAAGTACTCAGATCTTTTACTTGAGTAAATGTAGAAGTACTCAGATCTTGTAGTAAATGTAGAAGTACTCAGATCTTGTAGTTAATGTAAAAGTACTCAGATATTGTACTTGAGTAAACGAAGAAGTACTCAGATCTTGTACTTGAGTAAATGTAGAAGTACTCAGATCTTGTAGTAAAAGTAGAAGTACTCAGATCTTGTAGTAAAAGTAGAAGTACTCAGATATTGTACTTGAGTAAAAGTAGAAGTACTCAAATCTTCTAGTAAAAGTAGAAGTACTCAGATCTTGTAGTAAATGTAGAAGTACTCAGATCTTGTACTTGAGTAAAAGTAGAAGTACTCAGATCTTGTAGTAAATGTAGAAGTACTCAGATCTTATACTTGAGTAAATGAAGAAGTACTCAGATCTTGTACTTGAGTAAATGTAGAAGTACTCAGATCTTGTAGTAAAAGTAGAAGTACTCAGATCTTGTACCTCAGTAAAAGTAGAAGTACTCAGATCTTGTAGTAAAAGTAGAAGTACTCAGATCTTGTACTTGAGTAAAAGTAGAAGTACTCAGAACTTGTAGTAAATGAAGAAGTACTCAGATCTTGTACTTGAGTAAATGTAGAAGTACTCAGATCTTATACTTGAGTAAAAGTATATGTACTCAGATATTGTAGTAAATGTAGAAGTACTCAGATCTTGTAATTGAGTAAAAGTAGAAGTACTCAGATCTTGTAGTAAAAGTAGAAGTACTCAGATCTTGTACTTGAGTAAAAGTAGAAGTACTCAGATCTTGTAATAAAAGTAGAAGTACTCAGAACTTGTAGTAAATGAAGAAGTACTCAGATCTTGTACTTGAGTAAATGTAGAAGTACTCAGATCTTATACTTGAGTAAAATTAGATGTACTCAGATATTGTAGTAAATGTAGAAGTACTCAGATCTTGTACTTGAGTAAAAGTAAAAGTACTCAGATCTTGTAGGAAAAGTAGAAGTACTCAGATCTTGTACTTGAGTAAAAGTAGAAGTACTCAGATCTTGTAATAAAAGTAGAAGTACTCAGATCTTGTAGTAAATAAAAAAGTACTCAGATCTTGTACTTGAGTAAATGTAGAAGTACTCAGATCTTATACTTGAGTAAAAGTAGAAGTACTCAGATCTTGTAGTAAAAGTAGAAGTACTCAGATATTGTGCTTTAGTAAAAGTAGAAGTACTCAGATCTTGTAGTAAAAGTAGAAGTACTCAGATCTTGTAGTAAATGTAGAAGTACTCAGATCTTGTACTTGAGTAAATGAAGAAGTACTCAGATCTTGTACTTGAGTAAAAGTAGAAGTACTCAGAACTTGTAGTAAATGTAGAAGTACTCAGATCTTGTACTTGAGTAAATGTAGAAGTACTCAGATATTGTTGTACATGTAGAAGTACTCAGATCTTGTACTTGAGTAAAAGTAGAAGTACTCAGATCTTGTAGTAAAAGTAGAAGTACTCAGATCTTGTACTTGAGTAAAAGTAGAAGTACTCAGATCTTGTAGTAAAAGTAGAAGTACTCAGATCTTGTACTTGAGTAAAAGTAGATGTACTCAGATCTTGTAGTAAAAGTAGAAGTACTCAGATCTTGTACTTGAGTAAAAGTAGAAGTACTCAGATCTTTTACTTGAGTAAATGTAGAAGTACTCAGATCTTGTAGTAAATGTAGAAGTACTCAGATCTTGTAGTAAATGTAAAAGTACTCAGATATTGTACTTGAGTAAACGAAGAAGTACTCAGATCTTGTACTTGAGTAAATGTAGAAGTACTCAGATCTTGTAGTAAAAGTAGAAGTACTCAGATCTTGTAGTAAAAGTAGAAGTACTCAGATATTGTACTTGAGTAAAAGTAGAAGTACTCAAATCTTCTAGTAAAAGTAGAAGTACTCAGATCTTGTAGTAAATGTAGAAGTACTCAGATCTTGTACTTGAGTAAAAGTAGAAGTACTCAGATCTTGTAGTAAATGTAGAAGTACTCAGATCTTATACTTGAGTAAATGAAGAAGTACTCAGATCTTGTACTTGAGTAAATGTAGAAGTACTCAGATCTTGTAGTAAAAGTAGAAGTACTCAGATCTTGTACCTCAGTAAAAGTAGAAGTACTCAGATCTTGTAGTAAAAGTAGAAGTACTCAGATCTTGTACTTGAGTAAAAGTAGAAGTACTCAGAACTTGTAGTAAATGAAGAAGTACTCAGATCTTGTACTTGAGTAAATGTAGAAGTACTCAGATCTTATACTTGAGTAAAAGTATATGTACTCAGATATTGTAGTAAATGTAGAAGTACTCAGATCTTGTAATTGAGTAAAAGTAGAAGTACTCAGATCTTGTAGTAAAAGTAGAAGTACTCAGATCTTGTACTTGAGTAAAAGTAGAAGTACTCAGATCTTGTAATAAAAGTAGAAGTACTCAGAACTTGTAGTAAATGAAGAAGTACTCAGATCTTGTACTTGAGTAAATGTAGAAGTACTCAGATCTTATACTTGAGTAAAAGTAGATGTACTCAGATATTGTAGTAAATGTAGAAGTACTCAGATCTTGTACTTGAGTAAAAGTAAAAGTACTCAGATCTTGTAGAAAAAGTAGAAGTACTCAGATCTTGTACTTGAGTAAAAGTAGAAGTACTCAGATCTTGTAATAAAAGTAGAAGTACTCAGATCTTGTAGTAAATAAAAAAGTACTCAGATCTTGTACTTGAGTAAATGTAGAAGTACTCAGATCTTATACTTGAGTAAAAGTAGAAGTACTCAGATCTTGTAGTAAAAGTAGAAGTACTCAGATATTGTGCTTTAGTAAAAGTAGAAGTACTCAGATCTTGTAGTAAAAGTAGAAGTACTCAGATCTTGTAGTAAATGTAGAAGTACTCAGATCTTGTACTTGAGTAAATGAAGAAGTACTCAGATCTTGTACTTGAGTAAAAGTAGAAGTACTCAGAACTTGTAGTAAATGTAGAAGTACTCAGATCTTGTACTTGAGTAAATGTAGAAGTACTCAGATATTGTTGTACATGTAGAAGTACTCAGATCTTGTACTTGAGTAAAAGTAGAAGTACTCAGATCTTGTAGTAAAAGTAGAAGTACTCAGATCTTGTACTTGAGTAAAAGTAGAAGTACTCAGATCTTGTAGTAAAAGTAGAAGTACTCAGATCTTGTACTTGAGTAAAAGTAGATGTACTCAGATCTTGTAGTAAAAGTAGAAGTACTCAGATCTTGTACTTGAGTAAAAGTAGAAGTACTCAGATCTTTTACTTGAGTAAATGTAGAAGTACTCAGATCTTGTAGTAAATGTAGAAGTACTCAGATCTTGTAGTAAATGTAAAAGTACTCAGATATTGTACTTGAGTAAACGAAGAAGTACTCAGATCTTGTACTTGAGTAAATGTAGAAGTACTCAGATCTTGTAGTAAAAGTAGAAGTACTCAGATCTTGTAGTAAAAGTAGAAGTACTCAGATATTGTACTTGAGTAAAAGTAGAAGTACTCAAATCTTCTAGTAAAAGTAGAAGTACTCAGATCTTGTAGTAAATGTAGAAGTACTCAGATCTTGTACTTGAATAAATGAAGTACTCAGATCTTGTACTTGAGTAAATGAAGAAGTACTCAGATCTTGTAGTAAAAGTAGAAGTACTCTGGATCTTGTACTTGAGTAAAAGTAGAAGTACTCAGATCTTGTAGTAAAAGTAGAAGTACTCAGATATTGTACTTGAGTAAAAGTAGAAGTACTCAGATATTCTAGTAAAAGTAGAAGTACTCAGACTTCTACATTTACTCAAGTACAAGATCTGAGTATTTCTTCATCTACTCAAGTCCAAAATCTGAGTACTTCTACATTTACTACAAGATCTGAGTACTTCTACTTTTACTAGAAGATCTGAGTACTTCTACTTTTACTCAAGTACAATATCTGAGTACTTCTACTTTTACTACAAGATCTGAGTACTTCTACTTTTATTCAAGTACAATATCTGAGTACTTCTACTTTTACTACAAGATTTAAGTACTTTTACTTTTACTCAAGTACAATATCTGAGTACTTCTACTTTTACTACAAGATCTGAGTACTTCTACATTTACTCAAGTATAAGATCTGAGTACTTCTAATTTTACTGCAATATCTGAGTACTTCTACTTTTACTACAAGATCTGAGTACTTCTACTTTTACTCAAGTACAAGATCTGAGTACTTCTACATTTACTACAATATCTGAGTACTTCTACTTTTACTACAAGATCTGAGTACTTCTACTTTTACTCAAGTACAATATATGATTACTTCTACATTTACTACAAGATCTGATTACTTCTAAATTTACTCAAGTACAATATCTGAGTACTTCTACATTTACTACAATATCTGAGTACTTCTACTTTTACTACAAGATCTGAGTACTTCTACTTTTACTCAAGTACAAGATCTGAGTACTTCTACTTTTACTACAAGATCTGAGTACTTCTACTTTTACTCAAACATAATATCTGAGTACTTCTACTTTTACTACAAGATCTGAGTACTTCTACTTTTACTCAAGTACAAGATCTGAGTACTTCTACATTTACTACAAGATCTGAGTACTTTTACTTTTACTACAAGATCTGAGTACTTCTAATTTTACAACAAGATCTGAGTACTTCTACTTTTACTACAAGATCTGAGTACTTCTACTTTTATTCAAGTACAATATCTGAGTACTTCTTCTTTTACTACAAGATTTAAGTACTTTTACTTTTACTCAAGTACAATATCTGAGTACTTCTACTTTTACTACAAGATCTGAGTACTTCTACATTTACTCAAGTATAAGATCTGAGTACTTCTAATTTTACTACAATATCTGAGTACTTCTACTTTTACTACAAGATCTGAGTACTTCTACATTTACTCAAGTACAATATCTGAGTACTTCTTCATTTACTCAAGTACAAGATCTGAGTACTTCTACATGTACTACAATATCTGAGTACTTCTACATTTACTACAAGATCTGAGTACTTCTACTTTTACTACAAGATCTGAGTACTTCTACTTTTACTCAAACATAATATCTGAGTACTTCTACTTTTACTACAAGATCTGAGTACTTCTACTTTTACTCAAGTACAAGATCTGAGTACTTCTACTTTTACTACAAAATCTGAGTACTTCTACATTTACAACAATGTCTGAGTACTTCTACATTTACTCAAGTACAAGATCTGAGTACTTCTTCATTTACTCAAGTACTATATCTGAGTACTTCTACTTTTACTACAAGATCTGAGTACTTCTACATTTACTCAAGTACAAGGTCTGAGTATTTCTTCATTGACTCAAGTTCAAGATCTGAGTACTTCTACATTTACTACAAGATCTGAGTACTTCTACTTTTACTACAAGATCTGAGTACTTCTACTTTTACCGAAGTATAAGATCTGATTACTTCTACTTTTACTACAAGATCAGAGTACTTCTACATTTACTCAAGTACAATATATGAGTACTTCTACATTTACTACAAGATCTGAGTACTTCTACTTTTACTACAAGATCTGAGTACTTCTACTTTTACTCAAGTACAATATCTGAGTACTTCTATATTTACTACAAGATCTGAGTACTTCTACATTTACTCAAGTTCAAGATCTGAGTACTTCTTCATTTACTCAAGTACAAGATCTGAGTACTTCTACATTTACTACAAGATCTGAGAACTTCTACTTTTACTACAAGATCTGAGTACTTCTACTTTTACTCAAACACAATATCTGAGTACTTCTAGTTTTACTACAAGATCTGGGTACTTCTACTTTTACTCAAGTACAAGATCTGAGTACTTCTACATTTACTCAAGTACAATATCTGAGTACTAATTCATTTACTCAAGTACAAGATCTGAGTACTTCTAAATGTACTACAAGATCTGAGTACTTCTACTTTTACTACAAGATCTGAGTACTTCTACTTTTAATCAAGTACAAGATTTGAGTACTTCTACTTTTACTAAAATATCTGAGTACATCTACTTTTACTCAAGTATAATATCTGAGTACTTCTACATTTACTCAAGTACAAGATCTGAGTACTTCTACATTTACTACAAGATCTGAGTACTTCTACATTTACTCCAGTACAAGATCTGAGTACTTCTTCATTTACTCAATTACAAGATCTGAGTACTTCTACTTTTACTACAAGATCTGAGTACTTCTACTTTTACTCAAGTACAATATCTGAGTACTTCTACTTTTACTACAAGATCTGAGTACTTCTACTTTTACTCAAGTACAAGGTCTGACTACTTCTACGTTTACTACAAGATCTGAGTACTTCTACATTTATTCAAGTACAAGATCTGAGTACTTCTACATTTACTACAAGATCTGAGTACTTCTACATTTACTCAAGTACAAGATTTGAGTACTTCTACTTTTACTACAAGATCTGAGTACTTCTACATTTACTGAAGTAAAATATCTGAGTACTTCTTCATTTACTCAAGTACAATATCTGAGTACTTCTACATTTACTACAATATCTGAGTACTTCTACTTTTACTACAAGATCAGAGTACTTCTACTTTTACTACAAGATCTGAGTACTTCTACATTTACTCAAGTACAAGATCTGAGTACTTCTAATTTTACAACAAGATCTGAGTACTTCTACTTTTACTACAAGATCTGAGTACTTCTACTTTTACTCAAGTACAATATCTGAGTACTTCTACTTTTACTACAAGATTTGAGTACTTTTACTTTTACTCAAGTACAATATCTGAGTACTTCTTCATTTACTCAAGTACAATATCTGAGTACTTCTACATTTACTACAAGATCTGAGTACTTCTACTTTTACTACAAGATCTGAGTACTTCTACTTTTACTCAAACATAATATCTGAGTACTTCTACTTTTACTACAAGATCTGAGTACTTCTACTTTTACTCAAGTACAAGATCTGAGTACTTCTACTTTTACTACAAAATCTGAGTACTTCTACATTTACAACAAGATCTGAGTACTTCTACATTTACTCAAGTACAAGATCTGAGTACTTCTTCATTTACTCAAGTACAATATCTGAGTACTTCTACTTTTACTACAAGATTTGAGGACTTCTACTTTTACTCAAGTACAATATCTGAGTACTTCTACTTTTACTACAAGATCTGAGTACTTCTACATTTACTCAAGTACAAGATCTGAGTATTTCTTCATTGACTCAAGTTCAAGATCTGAGTACTTCTACATTTACTACAAGATCTGAGTACTTCTACTTTTACTACAAGATCTGAGTACTTCTACTTTTACCCAAGTATAAGATCTGAGTACTTCTACTTTTACTACAAGATCAGAGTACTTCTACATTTACTCAAGTACAAGATCTGAGTACTTCTACATTTACTACAAGATCTGAGTACTTCTACTTTTACTACAAGATCTGAGTACTTCTACTTTTACTCAAGTACAATATCTGAGTACTTCTATATTTACTACAAGATCTGAGTACTTCTACATTTACTCAAGTTCAAGATCTGAGTACTTCTTCATTTACTCAAGTACAAGATCTGAGTACTTCTACATTTACTACAAGATCTGAGAACTTCTACTTTTACTACAAGATCTGAGTACTTCTACTTTTACTCAAACACAATATCTGAGTACTTCTAGTTTTACTACACGATCTGGGTACTTCTACTTTTACTCAAGTACAAGATCTGAGTACTTCTACATTTACTCAAGTACAATATCTGAGTACTTCTTCATTTACTCAAGTACAAGATCTGAGTACTTCTAAATGTACTACAAGATCTGAGTACTTCTACTTTTACTACAAGATCTGAGTACTTCTACTTTTAATCAAGTACAAGATTTGAGTACTTCTACTTTTACTAAAATATCTGAGTACATCTACTTTACTCAAGTATAATATCTGAGTACTTCTACATTTACTCAAGTACAAGATCTGAGTACTTCTACATTTACTACAAGATCTGAGTACTTCTACATTTACTCCAGTACAAGATCTGAGTACTTCTTCATTTACTCAATTACAAGATCTGAGTACTTCTACATTTACTACAAGATCTGAGTACTTCTACTTTTACTACAAGATCTGAGTACTTCTACTTTTACTCAAGTACAATATCTGAGTACTTCTACTTTTACTACAAGATCTGAGTACTTCTACTTTTACTCAAGTACAATATCTGAGTACTTCTACTTTTACTACAAGATCTGAGTACTTCTACTTTTACTCAAGTACAAGGTCTGACTACTTCTACGTTTACTACAAGATCTGAGTACTTCTACATTTACTCAAGTACACGATCTGAGTACTTCTACATTTACTACAAGATCTGAGTACTTCTACATTTACTCAAGTACAATATTTGAGTACTTCTACTTTTACTACAAGATCTGAGTACTTCTACATTTACTCAAGTAAAATATCTGAGTACTTCTTCATTTACTCAAGTACAAGATCTGAGTACTTCTACATTTACTACAATATCTGAGTACTTCTACTTTTACTACAAGATCTGAGTACTTCTACTTTTACTACAAGATCTGAGTACTTCTACTTTTACTACAAGATCTGAGTACTTCTACATTTACTCAAGTACAAGATCTGAGTACTTCTACATTTACTACAAGATCTGAGTACTTCTAATTTTACAACAAGATCTGAGTACTTCTACTTTTACTACAATATCTGAGTACTTCTACATTTACTCAAGTACAAGATCTGAGTACTTCTACATTTACTACAAGATCTGAGTACTTCTACATTTACTCAAGTACAATATCTGAGTATTTCTTCATTTACTCAAGTACAAGATCTGAGTACTTCTACATTTACTACAAGATCTGAGTACTTCTACTTTTACTACAAGATCTGAGTACTTCTACGTTTACTCAAGTACAAGATGTGAGTACTTCTACATTTACTACAATATCTGAGTACTTCTACTTTTACTACAAGATCTGAGTACTTCTACTTTTACTCAAGTACAAGATCTGAGTACTTCTACATTTACTACAAGATCTGAGTACTTCTACATTTACTCAAGTACAAGATCTGAGTACTTCTTCATTTACTCAAGTACAATATCTGAGTACTTCTACATTTACTACAAGATCTGAGTACTTCTACTTTTACTACAAGATCTGAGTACTTCTACTTTTACTCAAACATAATATCTGAGTACTTCTACTTTTACTACAAGATCTGAGTACTTCTACTTTTACTCAAGTACAAGATCTGAGTACTTCTACTTTTACTACAAAATCTGAGTACTTCTACATTTACAACAATGTCTGAGTACTTCTACATTTACTCAAGTACAAGATCTGAGTACTTCTTCATTTACTCAAGTACAATATCTGAGTACTTCTACTTTTACTACAAGATTTGAGGACTTCTACTTTTACTCAAGTACAAGATCTGAGTACTTCTACTTTTACTACAAGATCTGAGTACTTCTACATTTACTCAAGTACAAGGTCTGAGTATTTCTTCATTGACTCAAGTTCAAGATCTGAGTACTTCTACATTTACTACAAGATCTGAGTACTTCTACTTTTACTACAAGATCTGAGTACTTCTACTTTTACCCAAGTATAAGATCTGATTACTTCTACTTTTACTACAAGATCAGAGTACTTCTACATTTACTCAAGTACAATATATGAGTACTTCTACATTTACTACAAGATCTGAGTACTTCTACTTTTACTACAAGATCTGAGTACTTCTACTTTTACTCAAGTACAATATCTGAGTACTTCTATATTTACTACAAGATCTGAGTACTTCTACATTTACTCAAGTTCAAGATCTGAGTACTTCTTCATTTACTCAAGTACAAGATCTGAGTACTTCTACATTTACTACAAGATCTGAGAACTTCTACTTTTACTACAAGATCTGAGTACTTCTACTTTTACTCAAACACAATATCTGAGTACTTCTAGTTTTACTACAAGATCTGGGTACTTCTACTTTTACTCAAGTACAAGATCTGAGTACTTCTACATTTACTCAAGTACAATATCTGAGTACTAATTCATTTACTCAAGTACAAGATCTGAGTACTTCTAAATGTACTACAAGATCTGAGTACTTCTACTTTTACTACAAGATCTGAGTACTTCTACTTTTAATCAAGTACAAGATTTGAGTACTTCTACTTTTACTAAAATATCTGAGTACATCTACTTTTACGCAAGTATAATATCTGAGTACTTCTACATTTACTCAAGTACAAGATCTGAGTACTTCTACATTTACTACAAGATCTGAGTACTTCTACATTTACTCCAGTACAAGATCTGAGTACTTCTTCATTTACTCAATTACAAGATCTGAGTACTTCTACTTTTACTACAAGATCTGAGTACTTCTACTTTTACTCAAGTACAATATCTGAGTACTTCTACTTTTACTACAAGATCTGAGTACTTCTACTTTTACTCAAGTACAAGGTCTGACTACTTCTACGTTTACTACAAGATCTGAGTACTTCTACATTTACTCAAGTACAAGATCTGAGTACTTCTACATTTACTACAAGATCTGAGTACTTCTACATTTACTCAAGTACAAGATTTGAGTACTTCTACTTTTACTACAAGATCTGAGTACTTCTACATTTACTGAAGTAAAATATCTGAGTACTTCTTCATTTACTCAAGTACAATATCTGAGTACTTCTACATTTACTACAATATCTGAGTACTTCTACTTTTACTACAAGATCAGAGTACTTCTACTTTTACTACAAGATCTGAGTACTTCTACATTTACTCAAGTACAAGATCTGAGTACTTCTAATTTTACAACAAGATCTGAGTACTTCTACTTTTACTACAAGATCTGAGTACTTCTACTTTTACTCAAGTACAATATCTGAGTACTTCTACTTTTACTACAAGATTTGAGTACTTTTACTTTTACTCAAGTACAATATCTGAGTACTTCTTCATTTACTCAAGTACAATATCTGAGTATTTCTTCATTTACTCAAGTACAAGATCTGAGTACTTCTACATTTACTACAAGATCTGAGTACTTCTACTTTTACTACAAGATCTGAGTACTTCTACGTTTACTCAAGTACAAGATCTGAGTACTTCTACATTTACTACAATATCTGAGTACTTCTACTTTTACTACAAGATCTGAGTACTTCTACTTTTACTCAAGTACAAGATCTGAGTACTTCTACATTTACTACAAGATCTGAGTACTTCTACATTTACTCAAGTACAAGATCTGAGTACTTCTTCATTTACTCAAGTACAATATCTGAGTACTTCTACATTTACTACAAGATCTGAGTACTTCTACTTTTACTACAAGATCTGAGTACTTCTACTTTTACTCAAACATAATATCTGAGTACTTCTACTTTTACTACAAGGTCTGAGTACTTCTACTTTTACTCAAGTACAAAATCTGAGTACTTCTACTTTTACTACAAAATCTGAGTACTTCTACATTTACAACAAGATCTGAGTACTTCTACATTTACTCAAGTACAAGATCTGAGTACTTCTTCATTTACTCAAGTACAATATCTGAGTACTTCTACTTTTACTACAAGATTTGAGGACTTCTACTTTTACTCAAGTACAAGATCTGAGTACTTCTACTTTTACTACAAGATCTGAGTACTTCTACATTTACTCAAGTACAAGATCTGAGTATTTCTTCATTGACTCAAGTTCAAGATCTGAGTACTTCTACATTTACTACAAGATCTGAGTACTTCTACTTTTACTACAAGATCTGAGTACTTCTACTTTTACCCAAGTATAAGATCTGAGTACTTCTACTTTTACTACAAGATCAGAGTACTTCTACATTTACTCAAGTACAAGATCTGAGTACTTCTACATTTACTACAAGATCTGAGTACTTCTACTTTTACTACAAGATCTGAGTACTTCTACTTTTACTCAAGTACAATATCTGAGTACTTCTATATTTACTACAAGATCTGAGTACTTCTACATTTACTCAAGTTCAAGATCTGAGTACTTCTTCATTTAATCAAGTACAAGATCTGAGTACTTCTACATTTACTACAAGATCTGAGAACTTCTACTTTTACTACAAGATCTGAGTACTTCTACTTTTACTCAAACACAATATCTGAGTACTTCTAGTTTTACTACAAGATCTGGGTACTTCTACTTTTACTCAAGTACAAGATCTGAGTACTTCTACATTTACTCAAGTACAATATCTGAGTACTTCTTCATTTACTCAAGTACAAGATCTGAGTACTTCTAAATGTACTACAAGATCTGAGTACTTCTACTTTTACTACAAGATCTGAGTACTTCTACTTTTAATCAAGTACAAGATTTGAGTACTTCTACTTTTACTAAAATATCTGAGTACATCTACTTTTACTCAAGTATAATATCTGAGTACTTCTACATTTACTCAAGTACAAGATCTGAGTACTTCTACATTTACTACAAGATCTGAGTACTTCTACATTTACTCCAGTACAAGATCTGAGTACTTCTTCATTTACTCAATTACAAGATCTGAGTACTTCTACTTTTACTACAAGATCTGAGTACTTCTACTTTTACTCAAGTACAATATCTGAGTACTTCTACTTTTACTACAAGATCTGAGTACTTCTACTTTTACTCAAGTACAAGGTCTGACTACTTCTACGTTTACTACAAGATCTGAGTACTTCTACATTTACTCAAGTACAAGATCTGAGTACTTCTACATTTACTACAAGATCTGATTACTTCTACATTTACTCAAGTACAAGATTTGAGTACTTCTACTTTTACTACAAGATCTGAGTACTTCTACATTTACTCAAGTAAAATATCTGAGTACTTCTTCATTTACTCAAGTACAATATCTGAGTACTTCTACATTTACTACAATATCTGAGTACTTCTAATTTTACTACAAGATCTGACTACTTCTACTTTTACTACAAGATCTGAGTACTTCTACATTTACTCAAGTACAAGATCTGAGTACTTCTACATTTACTACAAGATCTGAGTACTTTTACTTTTACTACAAGATCTGAGTACTTCTAATTTTACAACAAGATCTGAGTACTTCTACTTTTACTACAAGATCTGAGTACTTCTACTTTTACTCAAGTACAAGATCTGAGTACTTCTACTTTTACTACAAGATCTGAGTACTTCTACATTTACTCAAGTACAAGATCTGAGTACTTCTACATTTACTACAAGATCTGATTACTTCTACATTTACTCAAGTACAAGATTTGAGTACTTCTACTTTTACTACAAGATCTGAGTACTTCTACATTTACTCAAGTAAAATATCTGAGTACTTCTTCATTTACTCAAGTACAATATCTGAGTACTTCTACATTTACTACAATATCTGAGTACTTCTAATTTTACTACAAGATCTGACTACTTCTACTTTTACTACAAGATCTGAGTACTTCTACATTTACTCAAGTACAAGATCTGAGTACTTCTACATTTACTACAAGATCTGAGTACTTTTACTTTTACTACAAGATCTGAGTACTTCTAATTTTACAACAAGATCTGAGTACTTCTACTTTTACTACAAGATCTGAGTACTTCTACTTTTACTCAAGTACAATATCTGAGTACTTCTACTTTTACTACAAGATTTGAGTACTTTTACTTTTACTCAAGTACAACATCTGAGTACTTCTACTTTTACTACAAGATCTGAGTACTTCTACATTTACTCAAGTACAAGATCTGAGTACTTCTACATTTACTACAAGATCTGAGTACTTCTACATTTACTCAAGTACAATATCTGAGTATTTCTTCATTTACTCAAGTACAAGATCTGAGTACTTCTACATTTACTATAAGATCTGAGTACTTCTACTTTTACTACAAGATCTGAGTACTTCTACGTTTACTCAAGTACAAGATCTGAGTACTTCTACATTTACTACAAGATCTGAGTACTTCTACATTTACTCAAGTACAAGATCTGAGTACTTCTTCATTTACTCAAGTACAATATCTGAGTACTTCTACATTTACTACAAGATCTGAGTACTTCTACTTTTACTACAAGATCTGAGTACTTCTACTTTTACTCAAACATAATATCTGAGTACTTCTACTTTTACTACAAAATCTGAGTACTTCTACATTTACTACAAGATCTGAGTACTTCTACATTTACTCAAGTACAAGATCTGAGTACTTCTTCATTTACTCAAGTACAAGATCTGAGTACTTCTACATTTACTACAAGATCTGAGTACTTCTACTTTTACTCAAGTACAAGATCTGAGTACTTCTAATTTTACTACAAGATCTGAGTACTTCTACATTTACTCAAGTACAATATCTGAGTACTTCTACATGTACTACAAGATCTGAGTACTTCTACATTTACTACAAGATCTGAGTACTTCTACTTTTACTACAAGATCTGAGTACTTCTACTTTTACTCAAGTACAATATCTGAGTACTTCTACATTTACTACAAGATCTGAGTACTTCTACTTTTACTACAAGATCTGAGTACTTCTACTTTTACTCAAGTACAATATCTGAGTACTTCTACATTTACTACAATATCTGAGTACTTCTACATTTATTCAAGTACAAGATCTGAGTACTTCTTCATTTACTCAAGTACAAGATCTGAGTACTTCTACATTTACTACAAGATCTGAGTACTTCTACTTTTACTACAAGATCTGAGTACTTCTACTTTTACTCAAACACAATATCTGAGTACTTCTACATTTACTACAAGATCTGAGAACTTCTACTTTTACTACAAGATCTGAGTACTTCTACTTTTACTCAAACACAATATCTGAGTACTTCTAGTTTTACTACAAGATCTGGGTACTTCTACTTTTACTCAAGTACAAGATCTGAGTACTTCTACATTTACTCAAGTACAATATCTGAGTACTTCTTCATTTACTCAAGTACAAGATCTGAGTACTTCTAAATGTACTACAAGATCTGAGTACTTCTACTTTTACTACAAGATCTGAGTACTTCTACTTTTAATCAAGTACAAGATTTGAGTACTTCTACTTTTACTAAAATATCTGAGTACATCTACTTTTACTCAAGTATAATATCTGAGTACTTCTACATTTACTCAAGTACAAGATCTGAGTACTTCTACATTTACTACAAGATCTGAGTACTTCTACATGTACTCCAGTACAAGATCTGAGTACTTCTTCATTTACTCAATTACAAGATCTGAGTACTTCTACTTTTACTACAAGATCTGAGTACTTCTACTTTTGCTCAAGTACAATATCTGAGTACTTCTACTTTTACTACAAGATCTGAGTACTTCTACTTTTACTCAAGTACAAGGTCTGACTACTTCTACGTTTACTACAAGATCTGAGTACTTCTACATTTACTCAAGTACAAGATCTGAGTACTTCTACATTTACTACAAGATCTGAGTACTTCTACATTTACTCAAGTACAAGATTTGAGTACTTCTACTTTTACTACAAGATCTGAGTACTTCTACATTTACTCAAGTAAAATATCTGAGTACTTCTTCATTTACTCAAGTACAATATCTGAGTACTTCTACATTTACTACAATATCTGAGTACTTCTAATTTTACTACAAGATCTGAGTACTTCTACTTTTACTACAAGATCTGAGTACTTCTACATTTACTCAAGTACAAGATCTGAGTACTTCTACATTTACTACAAGATCTGAGTACTTTTACTTTTACTACAATATCTGAGTACTTCTAATTTTACAACAAGATCTGAGTACTTCTACTTTTACTACAAGATCTGAGTACTTCTACTTTTACTCAAGTACAATATCTGAGTACTTCTACTTTTACTACAAGATTTGAGTACTTTTACTTTTACTCAAGTACAACATCTGAGTACTTCTACTTTTACTACAAGATCTGAGTACTTCTACATTTACTCAAGTACAAGATCTGAGTACTTCTACATTTACTACAAGATCTGAGTACTTCTACATTTACTCAAGTACAATATCTGAGTATTTCTTCATTTATTCAAGTACAAGATCTGAGTACTTCTACATTTACTATAAGATCTGAGTACTTCTACTTTTACTACAAGATCTGAGTACTTCTACGTTTACTCAAGTACAAGATCTGAGTACTTCTACATTTACTACAAGATCTGAGTACTTCTACATTTACTCAAGTACAAGATCTGAGTACTTCTTCATTTACTCAAGTACAATATCTGAGTACTTCTACATTTACTACAAGATCTGAGTACTTCTACTTTTACTACAAGATCTGAGTACTTCTACTTTTACTCAAACATAATATCTGAGTATTTCTACTTTTACTACAAGATCTGAGTACTTCTACTTTTACTCAAGTACAAGATCTGAGTACTTCTACTTTTACTACAAAATCTGAGTACTTCTACATTTACTACAAGATCTGAGTACTTCTACATTTACTCAAGTACAAGATCTGAGTACTTCTTCATTTACTCAAGTACAAGATCTGAGTACTTCTACATTTACTACAAGATCTGAGTACTTCTACTTTTACTCAAGTACAAGATCTGAGTACTTCTAATTTTACTACAAGATCTGAGTACTTCTACATTTACTCAAGTACAATATCTGAGTACTTCTTCATTTACTCAAGTTCAAGATCTGAGTACTTCTACATGTACTACAAGATCTGAGTACTTCTACATTTACTACAAGATCTGAGTACTTCTACTTTTACTACAAGATCTGAGTACTTCTACTTTTACTCAAGTACAATATCTGAGTACTTCTTCATTTACTCAAGTACAAGATCTGAGTACTTCTACATTTACTACAAGATCTGAGTACTTCTACTTTTACTACAAGATCTGAGTAATTCTACTTTTACTCAAACACAATATCTGAGTACTTCTACTTTTACTACAAGATCTGAGTACTTCTACTTTTACACAAGTACAAGATCTGAGTACTTCTACTTTTACTACAAGATCTGAGTACTTCTACATTTACTCAAGTACAATATCTGAGTACTTCTAAATGTACTACAAGATCTGAGTACTTCTACTTTTACTACAAGATCTGAGTACTTCTACTTTTACTACAAGATCTGAGTACTTCTACTTTTACTACAAGATCTGAGTACTTCTACTTTTACTCAAGTACAAGATCTGAGTACTTCTACTTTTACTGCAAGATCTGAGTACTTCTACATTTACTCAAGTACAAAATCTGAGTACTTCTACATTTACAACAAAATCTGAGTACTTCTACATTTACTCAAGTACAAGATCTGAGTACTTCTTCATTTACTCAACAAGATCTGAGTACTTCTACTTTTAATACAAGATCTTAGTACTTTTACATTTACTCAAGTACAAGATCTGAGTACTTCTACATTTACTACAAGATCTGAGTACTTCTACTTTTACTACAAGATCTGAGTACTTCTAATTTTACTACAAGATCTGAGTACTTCTACTTTTACTACAAGATCTGAGTACTTCTACTTTTACTCAAGTACAATATCTGAGTACTTCTACTTTTACTACAAGATTTGAGTACTTTTACTTTTACTCAAGTACAAGATCTGAGTACTTCTACATTTACTCAAGTACAAGATCTGAGTACTTCTTCATTTACTCAAGTACAAGATCTGAGTACTTCTACATTTACTACAAGATCTGAGTACTTCTACTTTTACTACAAGATCTGAGTACTTCTACTTTTACTCAAACACAATATCTGAGTACTTCTACTTTTACTACAAGATCTGAGTACTTCTACATTTACTCAAGTACAATATTTGTGTACTTCTACTTTTACTACAAGATCTGAGTACTTCTACATTTACTCAAGTAAAATATCTGAGTACTTCTTCATTTACTACAATATCTGAGTACTTCTACTTTTACTACAAGATCTGAGTACTTCTACTTTTACTACAAGATCTGAGTACTTCTACATTTACTCAAGTACAAGATCTGAGTACTTCTACATTTACTACAAGATCTGAGTACTTTTACTTTTACTACAAGATCTGAGTACTTCTAATTTTACAACAAGATCTGAGTACTTCTACTTTTACTACAATATCTGAGTACTTCTACATTTACTCAAGTACAAGATCTGAGTACTTCTACATTTACTACAAGATCTGAGTACTTCTACATTTACTCAAGTACAATATCTGAGTATTTCTTCATTTACTCAAGTACAAGATCTGAGTACTTCTACATTTACTACAAGATCTGAGTACTTCTACGTTTACTCAAGTACAATATCTGAGTACTTCTACATTTACTACAATATCTGAGTACTTCTACTTTTACTACAAGATCTGAGTACTTCTACTTTTACTCAAGTACAAGATCTGAGTACTTCTACATTTACTACAAGATCTGAGTACTTCTACATTTACTCAAGTACAAGATCTGAGTACTTCTTCATTTACTCAAGTACAATATCTGAGTACTTCTACATTTACTACAAGATCTGAGTACTTCTACTTTTACTACAAGATCTGAGTACTTCTACTTTTACTCAAACATAATATCTGAGTACTTCTAGTTTTACTACAAGATCTGAGTACTTCTACTTTTACTCAAGTACAAGATCTGAGTACTTCTACTTTTACTACAAAATCTGAGTACTTCTACATTTACAACAAGATCTGAGTACTTCTACATTTACTCAAGTACAAGATCTGAGTACTTCTTCATTTACTCAAGTACAATATCTGAGTACTTCTACTTTTACTACAAGATTTGAGGACTTCTACTTTTACTCAAGTACAAGATCTGAGTACTTCTACTTTTACTACAAGATCTGAGTACTTCTACATTTACTCAAGTACAAGATCTGAGTATTTCTTCATTGACTCAAGTTCAAGATCTGAGTACTTCTACATTTACTACAAGATCTGAGTACTTCTACTTTTACTACAAGATCTGAGTACTTCTACTTTTACCCAAGTATAAGATCTGAGTACTTCTACTTTTACTACAAGATCAGAGTACTTCTACATTTACTCAAGTACAAGATCTGAGTACTTCTACATTTACTACAAGATCTGAGTACTTCTACTTTTACTACAAGATCTGAGTACTTCTACTTTTACTCAAGTACAATATCTGAGTACTTCTATATTTACTACAAGATCTGAGTACTTCTACATTTACTCAAGTTCAAGATCTGAGTACTTCTTCATTTACTCAAGTACAAGATCTGAGTACTTCTACATTTACTAAAAGATCTGAGAACTTCTACTTTTACTACAAGATCTGAGTACTTCTACTTTTACTCAAACACAATATCTGAGTACTTCTAGTTTTACTACAAGATCTGGGTACTTCTACTTTTACTCAAGTACAAGATCTGAGTACTTCTACATTTACTCAAGTACAATATCTGAGTACTTCTTCATTTACTCAAGTACAAGATCTGAGTACTTCTAAATGTACTACAAGATCTGAGTACTTCTACTTTTACTACAAGATCTGAGTACTTCTACTTTTAATCAAGTACAAGATTTGAGTACTTCTACTTTTACTAAAATATCTGAGTACATCTACTTTTACTCAAGTATAATATCTGAGTACTTCTACATTTACTCAAGTACAAGATCTGAGTACTTCTACATTTACTACAAGATCTGAGTACTTCTACATTTACTCAAGTACAAGATCTGAGTACTTCTACATTTACTACAAGATCTGAGTACTTCTACTTTTACTACAAGATCTGAGTACTTCTACTTTTACTCAAGTACAATATCTGAGTACTTCTACTTTTACTACAAGATCTGAGTACTTCTACTTTTACTCAAGTACAAGGTCTGACTACTTCTACGTTTACTACAAGATCTGAGTACTTCTACATTTACTCAAGTACAATATCTGAGTACTTCTACATTTACTACAAGATCTGAGTACTTCTACATTTACTCAAGTACAAGATTTGAGTACTTCTACTTTTACTACAAGATCTGAGTACTTCTACATTTACTCAAGTAAAATATCTGAGTACTTCTTCATTTACTCAAGTACAATATCTGAGTACTTCTACATTTACTACAATATCTGAGTACTTCTACTTTTACTACAAGATCTGAGTACTTCTACTTTTACTACAAGATCTGAGTACTTCTACATTTACTCAAGTACAAGATCTGAGTACTTCTACATTTACTACAAGATCTGAGTACTTTTACTTTTACTACAAGATCTGAGTAGGCTACTTCTAATTTTACAACAAGATCTGAGTACTTCTACTTTTACTACAAGATCTGAGTACTTCTACTTTTACTCAAGTACAATATCTGAGTACTTCTACTTTTACTACAAGATTTGAGTACTTTTACTTTTACTCAAGTACAATATCTGAGTATTTCTTCATTTACTCAAGTACAAGATCTGAGTACTTCTACATTTACTACAAGATCTGAGTACTTCTACTTTTACTACAAGATCTGAGTACTTCTACATTTACTCAAGTACAAGATCTGAGTACTTCTACATTTACTACAATATCTGAGTACTTCTACTTTACTACAAGATCTGAGTACTTCTACTTTTACTCAAGTACAAGATCTGAGTACTTCTACATTTACTACAAGATCTGAGTACTTCTACATTTACTCAAGTACAATATCTGAGTATTTCTTCATTTACTCAAGTACAAGATCTGAGTACTTCTACATTTACTACAAGATCTGAGTACTTCTACTTTTACTACAAGATCTGAGTACTTCTACGTTTACTCAAGTACAATATCTGAGTACTTCTACATTTACTACAATATCTGAGTACTTCTACTTTTACTACAAGATCTTAGTACTTCTACTTTTACTCAAGTAATAGATCTGAGTACTTCTACATTTACTACAAGATCTGAGTACTTCTACATTTACTCAAGTACAAGATCTGAGTACTTCTTCATTTACTCAAGTACAATATCTGAGTACTTCTACATTTACTACAAGATCTGAGTACTTCTACTTTTACTACAAGATCTGAGTACTTCTACTTTTACTCAAACATAATATCTGAGTACTTCTAGTTTTACTACAAGATCTGAGTACTTCTACTTTTACTCAAGTACAAGATCTGAGTACTTCTACTTTTACTACAAAATCTGAGTACTTCTACATTTACAACAAGATCTGAGTACTTCTACATTTACTCAAGTACAAGATCTGAGTACTTCTTCATTTACTCAAGTACAATATCTGAGTACTTCTACTTTTACTACAAGATTTGAGGACTTCTACTTTTACTCAAGTACAAGATCTGAGTACTTCTACTTTTACTACAAGATCTGAGTACTTCTACATTTACTCAAGTACAAGATCTGAGTATTTCTTCATTGACTCAAGTTCAAGATCTGAGTACTTCTACATTTACTACAAGATCTGAGTACTTCTACTTTTACTACAAGATCTGAGTACTTCTACTTTTACCCAAGTATAAGATCTGAGTACTTCTACTTTTACTACAAGATCAGAGTACTTCTACATTTACTCAAGTACAAGATCTGAGTACTTCTACATTTACTACAAGATCTGAGTACTTCTACTTTTACTACAAGATCTGAGTACTTCTACTTTTACTCAAGTACAATATCTGAGTACTTCTATATTTACTACAAGATCTGAGTACTTCTACATTTACTCAAGTTCAAGATCTGAGTACTTCTTCATTTACTCAAGTACAAGATCTGAGTACTTCTACATTTACTAAAAGATCTGAGAACTTCTACTTTTACTACAAGATCTGAGTACTTCTACTTTTACTCAAACACAATATCTGAGTACTTCTAGTTTTACTACAAGATCTGGGTACTTCTACTTTTACTCAAGTACAAGATCTGAGTACTTCTACATTTACTCAAGTACAATATCTGAGTACTTCTTCATTTACTCAAGTACAAGATCTGAGTACTTCTAAATGTACTACAAGATCTGAGTACTTCTACTTTTACTACAAGATCTGAGTACTTCTACTTTTAATCAAGTACAAGATTTGAGTACTTCTACTTTTACTAAAATATCTGAGTACATCTACTTTTACTCAAGTATAATATCTGAGTACTTCTACATTTACTCAAGTACAAGATCTGAGTACTTCTACATTTACTACAAGATCTGAGTACTTCTACATTTACTCAAGTACAAGATCTGAGTACTTCTACATTTACTACAAGATCTGAGTACTTCTACTTTTACTACAAGATCTGAGTACTTCTACTTTTACTCAAGTACAATATCTGAGTACTTCTACTTTTACTACAAGATCTGAGTACTTCTACTTTTACTCAAGTACAAGGTCTGACTACTTCTACGTTTACTACAAGATCTGAGTACTTCTACATTTACTCAAGTACAATATCTGAGTACTTCTACATTTACTACAATATCTGAGTACTTCTACATTTACTCAAGTACAAGATTTGAGTACTTCTACTTTTACTACAAGATCTGAGTACTTCTACATTTACTCAAGTAAAATATCTGAGTACTTCTTCATTTACTCAAGTACAATATCTGAGTACTTCTACATTTACTACAATATCTGAGTACTTCTACTTTTACTACAAGATCTGAGTACTTCTACTTTTACTACAAGATCTGAGTACTTCTACATTTACTCAAGTACAAGATCTGAGTACTTCTACATTTACTACAAGATCTGAGTACTTTTACTTTTACTACAAGATCTGAGTAGGCTACTTCTAATTTTACAACAAGATCTGAGTACTTCTACTTTTACTACAAGATCTGAGTACTTCTACTTTTACTCAAGTACAATATCTGAGTACTTCTACTTTTACTACAAGATTTGAGTACTTTTACTTTTACTCAAGTACAATATCTGAGTACTTCTTCATTTACTCAAGTACAATATCTGAGTATTTCTTCATTTACTCAAGTACAAGATCTGAGTACTTCTACATTTACTACAAGATCTGAGTACTTCTACTTTTACTACAAGATCTGAGTACTTCTACATTTACTCAAGTACAAGATCTGAGTACTTCTACATTTACTACAATATCTGAGTACTTCTACTTTACTACAAGATCTGAGTACTTCTACTTTTACTCAAGTACAAGATCTGAGTACTTCTACATTTACTACAAGATCTGAGTACTTCTACATTTACTCAAGTACAAGATCTGAGTACTTCTTCATTTACTCAAGTACAATATCTGAGTACTTCTACATTTACTACAAGATCTGAGTACTTCTACTTTTACTACAAGATCTGAGTACTTCTACTTTTACTCAAACATAATATCTGAGTACTTCTACTTTTACTACAAGATCTGAGTACTTCTACTTTTACTCAAGTACAAGATCTGAGTACTTCTACTTTTACTACAAAATCTGAGTACTTCTACATTTACAACAAGATCTGAGTACTTCTACATTTACTCAAGTACAAGATCTGAGTACTTCTTCATTTACTCAAGTACAATATCTGAGTACTTCTACTTTTACTACAAGATTTGAGGACTTCTACTTTTACTCAAGTACAAGATCTGAGTACTTCTACTTTTACTACAAGATCTGAGTACTTCTACATTTACTCAAGTACAAGATCTGAGTATTTCTTCATTGACTCAAGTTCAAGATCTGAGTACTTCTACATTTACTACAAGATCTGAGTACTTCTACTTTTACTACAAGATCTGAGTACTTCTACTTTTACCCAAGTATAAGATCTGAGTACTTCTACTTTTACTACAAGATCAGAGTACTTCTACATTTACTCAAGTACAAGATCTGAGTACTTCGACATTTACTACAAGATCTGAGTACTTCTACTTTTACTACAAGATCTGAGTACTTCTACTTTTACTCAAGTACAATATCTGAGTACTTCTATATTTACTACAAGATCTGAGTACTTCTACATTTACTCAAGTTCAAGATCTGAGTACTTCTTCATTTACTCAAGTACAAGATCTGAGTACTTCTACATTTACTACAAGATCTGAGAACTTCTACTTTTACTACAAGATCTGAGTACTTCTACTTTTACTCAAACACAATATCTGAGTACTTCTAGTTTTACTACAAGATCTGGGTACTTCTACTTTTACTCAAGTACAAGATCTGAGTACTTCTACATTTACTCAAGTACAATATCTGAGTACTTCTTCATTTACTCAAGTACAAGATCTGAGTACTTCTAAATGTACTACAAGATCTGAGTACTTCTACTTTTACTACAAGATCTGAGTACTTCTACTTTTAATCAAGTACAAGATTTGAGTACTTCTACTTTTACTAAAATATCTGAGTACATCTACTTTTACTCAAGTATAATATCTGAGTACTTCTACATTTACTCAAGTACAAGATCTGAGTACTTCTACATTTACTACACGATCTGAGTACTTCTACATTTACTCCAGTACAAGATCTGAGTACTTCTTCATTTACTCAATTACAAGATCTGAGTACTTCTACATTTACTACAAGATCTGAGTACTTCTACTTTTACTACAAGATCTGAGTACTTCTACTTTTACTCAAGTACAATATCTGAGTGCTTCTACTTTTACTCAAGTACAAGGTCTGACTACTTCTACGTTTACTACAAGATCTGAGTACTTCTACATTTACTCAAGTACAAGATCTGAGTACTTCTACATTTACTACAAGATCTGAGTACTTCTACATTTACTCAAGTACAAGATTTGAGTACTTCTACTTTTACTACAAGATCTGAGTACTTCTACATTTACTCAAGTAAAATATCTGAGTACTTCTTCATTTACTCAAGTACAATATCTGAGTACTTCTACATTTACTACAATATCTGAGTACTTCTACTTTTACTACAAGATCTGAGTACTTCTACTTTTACTACAAGATCTGAGTACTTCTACATTTACTCAAGTACAAGATCTGAGTACTTCTACATTTACTACAAGATCTGAGTACTTTTACTTTTACTACAAGATCTGAGTACTTCTAATTTTACTCAAGTACAAGATCTGAGTACTTCTACATTTACTACAATATCTGAGTACTTCTACTTTACTACAAGATCTGAGTACTTCTACTTTTACTCAAGTACAAGATCTGAGTACTTCTACATTTACTACAAGATCTGAGTACTTCTACATTTACTCAAGTACAAGATCTGAGTACTTCTTCATTTACTCAAGTACAATATCTGAGTACTTCTACATTTACTACAAGATCTGAGTACTTCTACTTTTACTACAAGATCTGAGTACTTCTACTTTTACTCAAACATAATATCTGAGTACTTCTACTTTTACTACAAGATCTGAGTACTTCTACTTTTACTCAAGTACAAGATCTGAGTACTTCTACTTTTACTACAAAATCTGAGTACTTCTACATTTACAACAAGATCTGAGTACTTCTACATTTACTCAAGTACAAGATCTGAGTACTTCTTCATTTACTCAAGTACAATATCTGAGTACTTCTACTTTTACTACAAGATTTGAGGACTTCTACTTTTACTCAAGTACAAGATCTGAGTACTTCTACTTTTACTACAAGATCTGAGTACTTCTACATTTACTCAAGTACAAGATCTGAGTATTTCTTCATTGACTCAAGTTCAAGATCTGAGTACTTCTACATTGCTACAAGATCTGAGTACTTCTACTTTTACTACAAGATCTGAGTACTTCTACTTTTACCCAAGTATAAGATCTGAGTACTTCTACTTTTACTACAAGATCAGAGTACTTCTACATTTACTCAAGTACAAGATCTGAGTACTTCTACATTTACTACAAGATCTGAGTACTTCTACTTTTACTACAAGATCTGAGTACTTCTACTTTTACTCAAGTACAATATCTGAGTACTTCTATATTTACTACAAGATCTGAGTACTTCTACATTTACTCAAGTTCAAGATCTGAGTACTTCTTCATTTACTCAAGTACAAGATCTGAGTACTTCTACATTTACTACAAGATCTGAGAACTTCTACTTTTACTACAAGATCTGAGTACTTCTACTTTTACTCAAACACAATATCTGAGTACTTCTAGTTTTACTACAAGATCTGGGTACTTCTACTTTTACTCAAGTACAAGATCTGAGTACTTCTACATTTACTCAAGTACAATATCTGAGTACTTCTTCATTTACTCAAGTACAAGATCTGATTACTTCTAAATGTACTACAAGATCTGAGTACTTCTACTTTTACTACAAGATCTGAGTACTTCTACTTTTAATCAAGTACAAGATTTGAGTACTTCTACTTTTACTAAAATATCTGAGTACATCTACTTTTACTCAAGTATAATATCTGAGTACTTCTACATTTACTCAAGTACAAGATCTGAGTACTTCTACATTTACTACACGATCTGAGTACTTCTACATTTACTCCAGTACAAGATCTGAGTACTTCTTCATTTACTCAATTACAAGATCTGAGTACTTCTACATTTACTACAAGATCTGAGTACTTCTACTTTTACTACAAGATCTGAGTACTTCTACTTTTACTCAAGTACAATATCTGAGTGCTTCTACTTTTACTCAAGTACAAGGTCTGACTACTTCTACGTTTACTAAAAGATCTGAGTACTTCTACATTTACTCAAGTACAAGATCTGAGTACTTCTACATTTACTACAAGATCTGAGTACTTCTACATTTACTCAAGTACAAGATTTGAGTACTTCTACTTTTACTACAAGATCTGAGTACTTCTACATTTACTCAAGTAAAATATCTGAGTACTTCTTCATTTACTCAAGTACAATATCTGAGTACTTCTACATTTACTACAATATCTGAGTACTTCTACTTTTACTACAAGATCTGAGTACTTCTACTTTTACTACAAGATCTGAGTACTTCTACATTTACTCAAGTACAAGATCTGAGTACTTCTACATTTACTACAAGATCTGAGTACTTTTACTTTTACTACAAGATCTGAGTACTTCTAATTTTACAACAAGATCTGAGTACTTCTACTTTTACTACAAGATCTGAGTACTTCTACTTTTACTCAAGTACAATATCTGAGTACTTCTACTTTTACTACAAGATTTGAGTACTTTTACTTTTACTCAAGTACAATATCTGAGTACTTCTACTTTTACTACAAAGATCTGAGTACTTCTACATTTACTCAAGTACAAGATCTGAGTACTTCTACATTTACTACAAGATCTGAGTACTTCTACATTTACTCAAGTACAAGATCTGAGTACTTCTTCATTTACTCAAGTACAAGATCTGAGTACTTCTACATTTACTACAAGATCTGAGTACTTCTACTTTTACTACAAGATCTGAGTACTTCTACTTTTACTCAAACATAATATCTGAGTACTTCTACTTTTACTACAAGATCTGAGTACTTCTACTTTTACTCAAGTACAAGATCTGAGTACTTCTACATTTACTCAAGTACAAAATCTGAGTACTTCTTCATTTACTCAAGTACAAGATCTGAGTACTTCTACATTTACTACAAGATCTGAGTACTTCTACTTTTACTCAAGTACAAGATCTGAGTACTTCTAATTTTACTACAAGATCTGAGTACTTCTACATTTACTCAAGTACAATATCTGAGTACTTCTTCATTTACTCAAGTACAAGATCTGAGTACTTCTACATGTACTACAAGATCTGAGTACTTCTACATTTACTACAAGATCTGAGTACTTCTACTTTTACTACAAGATCTGAGTACTTCTACTTTTACTCAAGTACAATATCTGAGTACTTCTACATTTACTACAAGATCTGAGTACTTCTACTTTTACTACAAGATCTGAGTACTTCTACTTTTACTCAAGTACAATATCTGAGTACTTCTACATTTACTACAATATCTGAGTACTTCTACATTTACTCAAGTACAAGATCTGAGTACTTCTTCATTTACTCAAGTACAAGATCTGAGTACTTCTACATTTACTACAAGATCTGAGTACTTCTACTTTTACTAAAATATCTGAGTACATCTACTTTTACTCAAGTATAATATCTGAGTACTTCTACATTTACTCAAGTACAAGATCTGAGTACTTCTACATTTACTACACGATCTGAGTACTTCTACATTTACTCCAGTACAAGATCTGAGTACTTCTTCATTTACTCAATTACAAGATCTGAGTACTTCTACATTTACTACAAGATCTGAGTACTTCTACTTTTACTACAAGATCTGAGTACTTCTACTTTTACTCAAGTACAATATCTGAGTGCTTCTACTTTTACTCAAGTACAAGGTCTGACTACTTCTACGTTTACTACAAGATCTGAGTACTTCTACATTTACTCAAGTACAAGATCTGAGTACTTCTACATTTACTACAAGATCTGAGTACTTCTACATTTACTCAAGTACAAGATTTGAGTACTTCTACTTTTACTACAAGATCTGAGTACTTCTACATTTACTCAAGTAAAATATCTGAGTACTTCTTCATTTACTCAAGTACAATATCTGAGTACTTCTACATTTACTACAATATCTGAGTACTTCTACTTTTACTACAAGATCTGAGTACTTCTACTTTTACTACAAGATCTGAGTACTTCTACATTTACTCAAGTACAAGATCTGAGTACTTCTACATTTACTACAAGATCTGAGTACTTTTACTTTTACTACAAGATCTGAGTACTTCTAATTTTACTCAAGTACAAGATCTGAGTACTTCTACATTTACTACAATATCTGAGTACTTCTACTTTACTACAAGATCTGAGTACTTCTACTTTTACTCAAGTACAAGATCTGAGTACTTCTACATTTACTACAAGATCTGAGTACTTCTACATTTACTCAAGTACAAGATCTGAGTACTTCTTCATTTACTCAAGTACAATATCTGAGTACTTCTACATTTACTACAAGATCTGAGTACTTCTACTTTTACTACAAGATCTGAGTACTTCTACTTTTACTCAAACATAATATCTGAGTACTTCTACTTTTACTACAAGATCTGAGTACTTCTACTTTTACTCAAGTACAAGATCTGAGTACTTCTACTTTTACTACAAAATCTGAGTACTTCTACATTTACAACAAGATCTGAGTACTTCTACATTTACTCAAGTACAAGATCTGAGTACTTCTTCATTTACTCAAGTACAATATCTGAGTACTTCTACTTTTACTACAAGATTTGAGGACTTCTACTTTTACTACAAGATCTGAGTACTTCTACTTTTACTACAAGATCTGAGTACTTCTACTTTTACTCAAGTACAATATCTGAGTACTTCTACTTTTACTACAAGATTTGAGTACTTCTACATTTACTCAAGTACAAAATCTGAGTACTTCTACATTTACAACAAGATCTGAGTACTTCTACATTTACTCAAGTAAAATATCTGAGTACTTCTTCATTTACTCAAGTACAATATCTGAGTACTTCTACATTTACTACAATATCTGAGTACTTCTACTTTTACTACAAGATCTGAGTACTTCTACTTTTACTACAAGATCTGAGTACTTCTACATTTACTCAAGTACAAGATCTGAGTACTTCTACATTTACTACAAGATCTGAGTACTTTTACTTTTACTACAAGATCTGAGTACTTCTAATTTTACAACAAGATCTGAGTACTTCTACTTTTACTACAAGATCTGAGTACTTCTACTTTTACTCAAGTACAATATCTGAGTACTTCTACTTTTACTACAAGATTTGAGTACTTTTACTTTTACTCAAGTACAATATCTGAGTACTTCTACTTTTACTACAAAGATCTGAGTACTTCTACATTTACTCAAGTACAAGATCTGAGTACTTCTACATTTACTACAAGATCTGAGTACTTCTACATTTACTCAAGTACAAGATCTGAGTACTTCTTCATTTACTCAAGTACAAGATCTGAGTACTTCTACATTTACTACAAGATCTGAGTACTTCTACTTTTACTACAAGATCTGAGTACTTCTACTTTTACTCAAACATAATATCTGAGTACTTCTACTTTTACTACAAGATCTGAGTACTTCTACTTTTACTCAAGTACAAGATCTGAGTACTTCTACTTTTACTACAAAATCTGAGTACTTCTACATTTACAACAAGATCTGAGTACTTCTACATTTACTCAAGTACAAGATCTGAGTACTTCTTCATTTACTCAAGTACAATATCTGAGTACTTCTACTTTTACTACAAGATTTGAGGACTTCTACTTTTACTCAAGTACAAGATCTGAGTACTTCTACTTTTACTACAAGATCTGAGTACTTCTACATTTACTCAAGTACAAGATCTGAGTATTTCTTCATTGACTCAAGTTCAAGATCTGAGTACTTCTACATTGCTACAAGATCTGAGTACTTCTACTTTTACTACAAGATCTGAGTACTTCTACTTTTACCCAAGTATAAGATCTGAGTACTTCTACTTTTACTACAAGATCAGAGTACTTCTACATTTACTCAAGTACAAGATCTGAGTACTTCTACATTTACTACAAGATCTGAGTACTTCTACTTTTACTACAAGATCTGAGTACTTCTACTTTTACTCAAGTACAATATCTGAGTACTTCTATATTTACTACAAGATCTGAGTACTTCTACATTTACTCAAGTTCAAGATCTGAGTACTTCTTCATTTACTCAAGTACAAGATCTGAGTACTTCTACATTTACTACAAGATCTGAGAACTTCTACTTTTACTACAAGATCTGAGTACTTCTACTTTTACTCAAACACAATATCTGAGTACTTCTAGTTTTACTACAAGATCTGGGTACTTCTACTTTTACTCAAGTACAAGATCTGAGTACTTCTACATTTACTCAAGTACAATATCTGAGTACTTCTTCATTTACTCAAGTACAAGATCTGATTACTTCTAAATGTACTACAAGATCTGAGTACTTCTACTTTTACTACAAGATCTGAGTACTTCTACTTTTAATCAAGTACAAGATTTGAGTACTTCTACTTTTACTAAAATATCTGAGTACATCTACTTTTACTCAAGTATAATATCTGAGTACTTCTACATTTACTCAAGTACAAGATCTGAGTACTTCTACATTTACTACACGATCTGAGTACTTCTACATTTACTCCAGTACAAGATCTGAGTACTTCTTCATTTACTCAATTACAAGATCTGAGTACTTCTACATTTACTACAAGATCTGAGTACTTCTACTTTTACTACAAGATCTGAGTACTTCTACTTTTACTCAAGTACAATATCTGAGTGCTTCTACTTTTACTCAAGTACAAGGTCTGACTACTTCTACGTTTACTAAAAGATCTGAGTACTTCTACATTTACTCAAGTACAAGATCTGAGTACTTCTACATTTACTACAAGATCTGAGTACTTCTACATTTACTCAAGTACAAGATTTGAGTACTTCTACTTTTACTACAAGATCTGAGTACTTCTACATTTACTCAAGTAAAATATCTGAGTACTTCTTCATTTACTCAAGTACAATATCTGAGTACTTCTACATTTACTACAATATCTGAGTACTTCTACTTTTACTACAAGATCTGAGTACTTCTACTTTTACTACAAGATCTGAGTACTTCTACATTTACTCAAGTACAAGATCTGAGTACTTCTACATTTACTACAAGATCTGAGTACTTTTACTTTTACTACAAGATCTGAGTACTTCTAATTTTACAACAAGATCTGAGTACTTCTACTTTTACTACAAGATCTGAGTACTTCTACTTTTACTCAAGTACAATATCTGAGTACTTCTACTTTTACTACAAGATTTGAGTACTTTTACTTTTAGTCAAGTACAATATCTGAGTACTTCTACTTTTACTACAAAGATCTGAGTACTTCTACATTTACTCAAGTACAAGATCTGAGTACTTCTACATTTACTACAAGATCTGAGTACTTCTACATTTACTCAAGTACAAGATCTGAGTACTTCTTCATTTACTCAAGTACAAGATCTGAGTACTTCTACATTTACTACAAGATCTGAGTACTTCTACTTTTACTACAAGATCTGAGTACTTCTACTTTTACTCAAACATAATATCTGAGTACTTCTACTTTTACTACAAGATCTGAGTACTTCTACTTTTACTCAAGTACAAGATCTGAGTACTTCTACATTTACTCAAGTACAAAATCTGAGTACTTCTTCATTTACTCAAGTACAAGATCTGAGTACTTCTACATTTACTACAAGATCTGAGTACTTCTACTTTTACTCAAGTACAAGATCTGAGTACTTCTAATTTTACTACAAGATCTGAGTACTTCTACATTTACTCAAGTACAATATCTGAGTACTTCTTCATTTACTCAAGTACAAGATCTGAGTACTTCTACATGTACTACAAGATCTGAGTACTTCTACATTTACTACAAGATCTGAGTACTTCTACTTTTACTACAAGATCTGAGTACTTCTACTTTTACTCAAGTACAATATCTGAGTACTTCTACATTTACTACAAGATCTGAGTACTTCTACTTTTACTACAAGATCTGAGTACTTCTACTTTTACTCAAGTACAATATCTGAGTACTTCTACATTTACTACAATATCTGAGTACTTCTACATTTACTCAAGTACAAGATCTGAGTACTTCTTCATTTACTCAAGTACAAGATCTGAGTACTTCTACATTTACTACAAGATCTGAGTACTTCTACTTTTACTAAAATATCTGAGTACATCTACTTTTACTCAAGTATAATATCTGAGTACTTCTACATTTACTCAAGTACAAGATCTGAGTACTTCTACATTTACTACACGATCTGAGTACTTCTACATTTACTCCAGTACAAGATCTGAGTACTTCTTCATTTACTCAATTACAAGATCTGAGTACTTCTACATTTACTACAAGATCTGAGTACTTCTACTTTTACTACAAGATCTGAGTACTTCTACTTTTACTCAAGTACAATATCTGAGTGCTTCTACTTTTACTCAAGTACAAGGTCTGACTACTTCTACGTTTACTACAAGATCTGAGTACTTCTACATTTACTCAAGTACAAGATCTGAGTACTTCTACATTTACTACAAGATCTGAGTACTTCTACATTTACTCAAGTACAAGATTTGAGTACTTCTACTTTTACTACAAGATCTGAGTACTTCTACATTTACTCAAGTAAAATATCTGAGTACTTCTTCATTTACTCAAGTACAATATCTGAGTACTTCTACATTTACTACAATATCTGAGTACTTCTACTTTTACTACAAGATCTGAGTACTTCTACTTTTACTACAAGATCTGAGTACTTCTACATTTACTCAAGTACAAGATCTGAGTACTTCTACATTTACTACAAGATCTGAGTACTTTTACTTTTACTACAAGATCTGAGTACTTCTAATTTTACTCAAGTACAAGATCTGAGTACTTCTACATTTACTACAATATCTGAGTACTTCTACTTTACTACAAGATCTGAGTACTTCTACTTTTACTCAAGTACAAGATCTGAGTACTTCTACATTTACTACAAGATCTGAGTACTTCTACATTTACTCAAGTACAAGATCTGAGTACTTCTTCATTTACTCAAGTACAATATCTGAGTACTTCTACATTTACTACAAGATCTGAGTACTTCTACTTTTACTACAAGATCTGAGTACTTCTACTTTTACTCAAACATAATATCTGAGTACTTCTACTTTTACTACAAGATCTGAGTACTTCTACTTTTACTCAAGTACAAGATCTGAGTACTTCTACTTTTACTACAAAATCTGAGTACTTCTACATTTACAACAAGATCTGAGTACTTCTACATTTACTCAAGTACAAGATCTGAGTACTTCTTCATTTACTCAAGTACAATATCTGAGTACTTCTACTTTTACTACAAGATTTGAGGACTTCTACTTTTACTACAAGATCTGAGTACTTCTACTTTTACTACAAGATCTGAGTACTTCTACTTTTACTCAAGTACAATATCTGAGTACTTCTACTTTTACTACAAGATTTGAGTACTTCTACATTTACTCAAGTACAAAATCTGAGTACTTCTACATTTACAACAAGATCTGAGTACTTCTACATTTACTCAAGTAAAATATCTGAGTACTTCTTCATTTACTCAAGTACAATATCTGAGTACTTCTACATTTACTACAATATCTGAGTACTTCTACTTTTACTACAAGATCTGAGTACTTCTACTTTTACTACAAGATCTGAGTACTTCTACATTTACTCAAGTACAAGATCTGAGTACTTCTACATTTACTACAAGATCTGAGTACTTTTACTTTTACTACAAGATCTGAGTACTTCTAATTTTACAACAAGATCTGAGTACTTCTACTTTTACTACAAGATCTGAGTACTTCTACTTTTACTCAAGTACAATATCTGAGTACTTCTACTTTTACTACAAGATTTGAGTACTTTTACTTTTACTCAAGTACAATATCTGAGTACTTCTACTTTTACTACAAAGATCTGAGTACTTCTACATTTACTCAAGTACAAGATCTGAGTACTTCTACATTTACTACAAGATCTGAGTACTTCTACATTTACTCAAGTACAAGATCTGAGTACTTCTTCATTTACTCAAGTACAAGATCTGAGTACTTCTACATTTACTACAAGATCTGAGTACTTCTACTTTTACTACAAGATCTGAGTACTTCTACTTTTACTCAAACATAATATCTGAGTACTTCTACTTTTACTACAAGATCTGAGTACTTCTACTTTTACTCAAGTACAAGATCTGAGTACTTCTACATTTACTCAAGTACAAAATCTGAGTACTTCTTCATTTACTCAAGTACAAGATCTGAGTACTTCTACATTTACTACAAGATCTGAGTACTTCTACTTTTACTCAAGTACAAGATCTGAGTACTTCTAATTTTACTACAAGATCTGAGTACTTCTACATTTACTCAAGTACAATATCTGAGTACTTCTTCATTTACTCAAGTACAAGATCTGAGTACTTCTACATGTACTACAAGATCTGAGTACTTCTACATTTACTACAAGATCTGAGTACTTCTACTTTTACTACAAGATCTGAGTACTTCTACTTTTACTCAAGTACAATATCTGAGTACTTCTACATTTACTACAAGATCTGAGTACTTCTACTTTTACTACAAGATCTGAGTACTTCTACTTTTACTCAAGTACAATATCTGAGTACTTCTACATTTACTACAATATCTGAGTACTTCTACATTTACTCAAGTACAAGATCTGAGTACTTCTTCATTTACTCAAGTACAAGATCTGAGTACTTCTACATTTACTACAAGATCTGAGTACTTCTACTTTTACTAAAATATCTGAGTACATCTACTTTTACTCAAGTATAATATCTGAGTACTTCTACATTTACTCAAGTACAAGATCTGAGTACTTCTACATTTACTACACGATCTGAGTACTTCTACATTTACTCCAGTACAAGATCTGAGTACTTCTTCATTTACTCAATTACAAGATCTGAGTACTTCTACATTTACTACAAGATCTGAGTACTTCTACTTTTACTACAAGATCTGAGTACTTCTACTTTTACTCAAGTACAATATCTGAGTGCTTCTACTTTTACTCAAGTACAAGGTCTGACTACTTCTACGTTTACTACAAGATCTGAGTACTTCTACATTTACTCAAGTACAAGATCTGAGTACTTCTACATTTACTACAAGATCTGAGTACTTCTACATTTACTCAAGTACAAGATTTGAGTACTTCTACTTTTACTACAAGATCTGAGTACTTCTACATTTACTCAAGTAAAATATCTGAGTACTTCTTCATTTACTCAAGTACAATATCTGAGTACTTCTACATTTACTACAATATCTGAGTACTTCTACTTTTACTACAAGATCTGAGTACTTCTACTTTTACTACAAGATCTGAGTACTTCTACATTTACTCAAGTACAAGATCTGAGTACTTCTACATTTACTACAAGATCTGAGTACTTTTACTTTTACTACAAGATCTGAGTACTTCTAATTTTACTCAAGTACAAGATCTGAGTACTTCTACATTTACTACAATATCTGAGTACTTCTACTTTACTACAAGATCTGAGTACTTCTACTTTTACTCAAGTACAAGATCTGAGTACTTCTACATTTACTACAAGATCTGAGTACTTCTACATTTACTCAAGTACAAGATCTGAGTACTTCTTCATTTACTCAAGTACAATATCTGAGTACTTCTACATTTACTACAAGATCTGAGTACTTCTACTTTTACTACAAGATCTGAGTACTTCTACTTTTACTCAAACATAATATCTGAGTACTTCTACTTTTACTACAAGATCTGAGTACTTCTACTTTTACTCAAGTACAAGATCTGAGTACTTCTACTTTTACTACAAAATCTGAGTACTTCTACATTTACAACAAGATCTGAGTACTTCTACATTTACTCAAGTACAAGATCTGAGTACTTCTTCATTTACTCAAGTACAATATCTGAGTACTTCTACTTTTACTACAAGATTTGAGGACTTCTACTTTTACTCAAGTACAAGATCTGAGTACTTCTACTTTTACTACAAGATCTGAGTACTTCTACATTTACTCAAGTACAAGATCTGAGTATTTCTTCATTGACTCAAGTTCAAGATCTGAGTACTTCTACATTTACTACAAGATCTGAGTACTTCTACTTTTACTACAAGATCTGAGTACTTCTACTTTTACCCAAGTATAAGATCTGAGTACTTCTACTTTTACTACAAGATCAGAGTACTTCTACATTTACTCAAGTACAAGATCTGAGTACTTCTACATTTACTACAAGATCTGAGTACTTCTACTTTTACTACAAGATCTGAGTACTTCTACTTTTACTCAAGTACAATATCTGAGTACTTCTATATTTACTACAAGATCTGAGTACTTCTACATTTACTCAAGTTCAAGATCTGAGTACTTCTTCATTTACTCAAGTACAAGATCTGAGTACTTCTACATTTACTACAAGATCTGAGAACTTCTACTTTTACTACAAGATCTGAGTACTTCTACTTTTACTCAAACACAATATCTGAGTACTTCTAGTTTTACTACAAGATCTGGGTACTTCTACTTTTACTCAAGTACAAGATCTGAGTACTTCTACATTTACTCAAGTACAATATCTGAGTACTTCTTCATTTACTCAAGTACAAGATCTGATTACTTCTAAATGTACTACAAGATCTGAGTACTTCTACTTTTACTACAAGATCTGAGTACTTCTACTTTTAATCAAGTACAAGATTTGAGTACTTCTACTTTTACTAAAATATCTGAGTACATCTACTTTTACTCAAGTATAATATCTGAGTACTTCTACATTTACTCAAGTACAAGATCTGAGTACTTCTACATTTACTACACGATCTGAGTACTTCTACATTTACTCCAGTACAAGATCTGAGTACTTCTTCATTTACTCAATTACAAGATCTGAGTACTTCTACATTTACTACAAGATCTGAGTACTTCTACTTTTACTACAAGATCTGAGTACTTCTACTTTTACTCAAGTACAATATCTGAGTGCTTCTACTTTTACTCAAGTACAAGGTCTGACTACTTCTACGTTTACTAAAAGATCTGAGTACTTCTACATTTACTCAAGTACAAGATCTGAGTACTTCTACATTTACTACAAGATCTGAGTACTTCTACATTTACTCAAGTACAAGATTTGAGTACTTCTACTTTTACTACAAGATCTGAGTACTTCTACATTTACTCAAGTAAAATATCTGAGTACTTCTTCATTTACTCAAGTACAATATCTGAGTACTTCTACATTTACTACAATATCTGAGTACTTCTACTTTTACTACAAGATCTGAGTACTTCTACTTTTACTACAAGATCTGAGTACTTCTACATTTACTCAAGTACAAGATCTGAGTACTTCTACATTTACTACAAGATCTGAGTACTTTTACTTTTACTACAAGATCTGAGTACTTCTAATTTTACAACAAGATCTGAGTACTTCTACTTTTACTACAAGATCTGAGTACTTCTACTTTTACTCAAGTACAATATCTGAGTACTTCTACTTTTACTACAAGATTTGAGTACTTTTACTTTTACTCAAGTACAATATCTGAGTACTTCTACTTTTACTACAAAGATCTGAGTACTTCTACATTTACTCAAGTACAAGATCTGAGTACTTCTACATTTACTACAAGATCTGAGTACTTCTACATTTACTCAAGTACAAGATCTGAGTACTTCTTCATTTACTCAAGTACAAGATCTGAGTACTTCTACATTTACTACAAGATCTGAGTACTTCTACTTTTACTACAAGATCTGAGTACTTCTACTTTTACTCAAACATAATATCTGAGTACTTCTACTTTTACTACAAGATCTGAGTACTTCTACTTTTACTCAAGTACAAGATCTGAGTACTTCTACATTTACTCAAGTACAAGATCTGAGTACTTCTTCATTTACTCAAGTACAAGATCTGAGTACTTCTACATTTACTACAAGATCTGAGTACTTCTACTTTTACTCAAGTACAAGATCTGAGTACTTCTAATTTTACTACAAGATCTGAGTACTTCTACATTTACTCAAGTACAATATCTGAGTACTTCTTCATTTACTCAAGTACAAGATCTGAGTACTTCTACATGTACTACAAGATCTGAGTACTTCTACATTTACTACAAGATCTGAGTACTTCTACTTTTACTACAAGATCTGAGTACTTCTACTTTTACTCAAGTACAATATCTGAGTACTTCTACATTTACTACAAGATCTGAGTACTTCTACTTTTACTACAAGATCTGAGTACTTCTACTTTTACTCAAGTACAATATCTGAGTACTTCTACATTTACTACAATATCTGAGTACTTCTACATTTACTCAAGTACAAGATCTGAGTACTTCTTCATTTACTCAAGTACAAGATCTGAGTACTTCTACATTTACTACAAGATCTGAGTACTTCTACTTTTACTACAAGATCTGAGTACTTCTACTTTTACTCAAACACAATATCTGAGTACTTCTACTTTTACTACAAGATCTGAGTACTTCTACTTTTACACAAGTACAAGATCTGAGTACTTCTACTTTTACTACAAGATCTGAGTACTTCTACATTTACTCAAGTACAATATCTGAGTACTTCTTCATCTACTCAAGTACAATATCTGAGTACTTCTAAATGTACTACAAAATCTGAGTACTTCTACTTTTACTACAAGATCTGAGTACTTCTACTTTTAATCCAGTACATGATCTGAGTACTTCTACTTTTACTACAAGATCTGAGTACTTCTACTTTTACTCAAGTACAATATCTGAGTACTTCTACTTTTACTACAAGATCTGAGTACTTCTACATTTACTACAAGATCTGAGTACTTCTACTTTTACTACAAGATCTGAGTACTTCTACTTTTACTACAAGATCTGAGTACTTCTACTTTTACTCAAGTACAAGATCTGAGTACTTCTACTTTTACTGCAAGATCTGAGTACTTCTACATTTACTCAAGTACAAAATCTGAGTACTTCTACATTTACAACAAAATCTGAGTACTTCTACATTTACTCAAGTACAAGATCTGAGTACTTCTTCATTTACTCAACAAGATCTGAGTACTTCTACTTTTAATACAAGATCTTAGTACTTTTACATTTACTCAAGTACAAGATCTGAGTACTTCTACATTTACTACAAGATCTGAGTACTTCTACTTTTACTACAATATCTGAGTACTTCTACTTTTACTACAAGATCTGAGTACTTCTACATTTACTCAAGTACAAGATCTGAGTACTTCTACATTTACTACAAGATCTGAGTACTTCTACATTTACTCAAGTACAAGATCTGAGTACTTCTACTTTTACTCAAACATAATATCTGAGTACTTCTACTTTTACTACAAGATCTGAGTACTTCTACTTTTACTGAAGTACAAGATCTGAGTACTTCTACATTTACTCAAGTACAAGATCTGAGTACTTCTTCATTTACTCAAGTACAAGATCTGAGTACTTCTTCATTTACTCAAGTACAAGATCTGAGTACTTCTACATGTACTACAAGATCTGAGTACTTCTAAATTTACTACAAGATCTGAGTACTTCTACTTTTACTACAAGATCTGAGTACTTCTACTTTTACTCAAGTACAATATCTGAGTACTTCTACATTTACTACAAGATCTGAGTACTTCTACTTTTACTACAAGATCTGAGTACTTCTACTTTTACTCAAGTACAATATCTGAGTACTTCTACATTTACTACAATATCTGAGTACTTCTACATTTACTCAAGTACAAGATCTGAGTACTTCTTCATTTACTCAAGTACAAGATCTGAGTACTTCTACATTTACTACAAGATCTGAGTACTTCTACTTTTACTACAAGATCTGAGTACTTCTACTTTTACTCAAACACAATATCTGAGTACTTCTACTTTTACTACAAGATCTGAGTACTTCTACTTTTACTCAAACATAATATCTGAGTACTTCTACTTTTACTACAAGATCTGAGTACTTCTACTTTTACTCAAGTACAAGATCTGAGTACTTCTACTTTTACTACAAAATCTGAGTACTTCTACATTTACTACAAGATCTGAGTACTTCTACATTTACTCAAGTACAAGATCTGAGTACTTCTTCATTTACTCAAGTACAAGATCTGAGTACTTCTACATTTACTACAAGATCTGAGTACTTCTACTTTTACTCAAGTACAAGATCTGAGTACTTCTAATTTTACTACAAGATCTGAGTACTTCTACATTTACTCAAGTACAAGATCTGAGTACTTCTACTTTTACTCAAGTACAAGATCTGAGTACTTCTACATGTACTACAAGATCTGAGTACTTCTACTTTTACTCAAGTACAAGATCTGAGTACTTCTACATGTACTACAAGATCTGAGTACTTCTACATTTACTACAAGATCTGAGTACTTCTACTTTTACTACAAGATCTGAGTACTTCTACTTTTACTCAAGTACAATATCTGAGTACTTCTACATTTACTACAAGATCTGAGTACTTCTACTTTTACTACAAGATCTGAGTACTTCTACTTTTACTCAAGTACAATATCTGAGTACTTCTACATTTACTACAATATCTGAGTACTTCTACATTTACTCAAGTACAAGATCTGAGTACTTCTTCATTTACTCAAGTACAAGATCTGAGTACTTCTACATTTACTACAAGATCTGAGTACTTCTACTTTTACTACAAGATCTGAGTAATTCTACTTTTACTCAAACACAATATCTGAGTACTTCTACTTTTACTACAAGATCTGAGTACTTCTACTTTTACACAAGTACAAGATCTGAGTACTTCTACTTTTACTACAAGATCTGAGTACTTCTACATTTACTCAAGTACAATATCTGAGTACTTCTAAATGTACTACAAGATCTGAGTACTTCTACTTTTACTACAAGATCTGAGTACTTCTACTTTTACTACAAGATCTGAGTACTTCTACTTTTACTCAAGTACAAGATCTGAGTACTTCTACTTTTACTGCAAGATCTGAGTACTTCTACATTTACTCAAGTACAACATCTGAGTACTTCTACATTTACAACAAAATCTGAGTACTTCTACATTTACTCAAGTACAAGATCTGAGTACTTCTTCATTTACTCAACAAGATCTGAGTACTTCTACTTTTAATACAAGATCTTAGTACTTTTACATTTACTCAAGTACAAGATCTGAGTACTTCTACATTTACTACAAGATCTGAGTACTTCTACTTTTACTACAAGATCTGAGTACTTCTAATTTTACTACAAGATCTGAGTACTTCTACTTTTACTACAAGATCTGAGTACTTCTACTTTTACTCAAGTACAATATCTGAGTACTTCTACTTTTACTACAAGATTTGAGTACTTTTACTTTTACTCAAGTACAAGATCTGAGTACTTCTACATTTACTCAAGTACAAGATCTGAGTACTTCTTCATTTACTCAAGTACAAGATCTGAGTACTTCTACATTTACTACAAGATCTGAGTACTTCTACTTTTACTACAAGATCTGAGTACTTCTACTTTTACTCAAACACAATATCTGAGTACTTCTACTTTTACTACAAGATCTGAGTACTTCTACATTTACTCAAGTACAATATTTGTGTACTTCTACTTTTACTACAAGATCTGAGTACTTCTACATTTACTCAAGTAAAATATCTGAGTACTTCTTCATTTACTACAATATCTGAGTACTTCTACTTTTACTACAAGATCTGAGTACTTCTACTTTTACTACAAGATCTGAGTACTTCTACATTTACTCAAGTACAAGATCTGAGTACTTCTACATTTACTACAAGATCTGAGTACTTTTACTTTTACTACAAGATCTGAGTACTTCTAATTTTACAACAAGATCTGAGTACTTCTACTTTTACTACAATATCTGAGTACTTCTACATTTACTCAAGTACAAGATCTGAGTACTTCTACATTTACTACAAGATCTGAGTACTTCTACATTTACTCAAGTACAATATCTGAGTATTTCTTCATTTACTCAAGTACAAGATCTGAGTACTTCTACATTTACTACAAGATCTGAGTACTTCTACTTTTACTACAAGATCTGAGTACTTCTACGTTTACTCAAGTACAATATCTGAGTACTTCTACATTTACTACAATATCTGAGTACTTCTACTTTTACTACAAGATCTGAGTACTTCTACTTTTACTCAAGTACAAGATCTGAGTACTTCTACATTTACTACAAGATCTGAGTACTTCTACATTTACTCAAGTACAAGATCTGAGTACTTCTTCATTTACTCAAGTACAATATCTGAGTACTTCTACATTTACTACAAGATCTGAGTACTTCTACTTTTACTACAAGATCTGAGTACTTCTACTTTTACTCAAACATAATATCTGAGTACTTCTAGTTTTACTACAAGATCTGAGTACTTCTACTTTTACTCAAGTACAAGATCTGAGTACTTCTACTTTTACTACAAAATCTGAGTACTTCTACATTTACAACAAGATCTGAGTACTTCTACATTTACTCAAGTACAAGATCTGAGTACTTCTTCATTTACTCAAGTACAATATCTGAGTACTTCTACTTTTACTACAAGATTTGAGGACTTCTACTTTTACTCAAGTACAAGATCTGAGTACTTCTACTTTTACTACAAGATCTGAGTACTTCTACATTTACTCAAGTACAAGATCTGAGTATTTCTTCATTGACTCAAGTTCAAGATCTGAGTACTTCTACATTTACTACAAGATCTGAGTACTTCTACTTTTACTACAAGATCTGAGTACTTCTACTTTTACCCAAGTATAAGATCTGAGTACTTCTACTTTTACTACAAGATCAGAGTACTTCTACATTTACTCAAGTACAAGATCTGAGTACTTCTACATTTACTACAAGATCTGAGTACTTCTACTTTTACTACAAGATCTGAGTACTTCTACTTTTACTCAAGTACAATATCTGAGTACTTCTATATTTACTACAAGATCTGAGTACTTCTACATTTACTCAAGTTCAAGATCTGAGTACTTCTTCATTTACTCAAGTACAAGATCTGAGTCCTTCTACATTTACTAAAAGATCTGAGAACTTCTACTTTTACTACAAGATCTGAGTACTTCTACTTTTACTCAAACACAATATCTGAGTACTTCTAGTTTTACTACAAGATCTGGGTACTTCTACTTTTACTCAAGTACAAGATCTGAGTACTTCTACATTTACTCAAGTACAATATCTGAGTACTTCTTCATTTACTCAAGTACAAGATCTGAGTACTTCTAAATGTACTACAAGATCTGAGTACTTCTACTTTTACTACAAGATCTGAGTACTTCTACTTTTAATCAAGTACAAGATTTGAGTACTTCTACTTTTACTAAAATATCTGAGTACATCTACTTTTACTCAAGTATAATATCTGAGTACTTCTACATTTACTCAAGTACAAGATCTGAGTACTTCTACATTTACTACAAGATCTGAGTACTTCTACATTTACTCAAGTACAAGATCTGAGTACTTCTACATTTACTACAAGATCTGAGTACTTCTACTTTTACTACAAGATCTGAGTACTTCTACTTTTACTCAAGTACAATATCTGAGTACTTCTACTTTTACTACAAGATCTGAGTACTTCTACTTTTACTCAAGTACAAGGTCTGACTACTTCTACGTTTACTACAAGATCTGAGTACTTCTACATTTACTCAAGTACAATATCTGAGTACTTCTACATTTACTACAAGATCTGAGTACTTCTACATTTACTCAAGTACAAGATTTGAGTACTTCTACTTTTACTACAAGATCTGAGTACTTCTACATTTACTCAAGTAAAATATCTGAGTACTTCTTCATTTACTCAAGTACAATATCTGAGTACTTCTACATTTACTACAATATCTGAGTACTTCTACTTTTACTACAAGATCTGAGTACTTCTACTTTTACTACAAGATCTGAGTACTTCTACATTTACTCAAGTACAAGATCTGAGTACTTCTACATTTACTACAAGATCTGAGTACTTTTACTTTTACTACAAGATCTGAGTAGGCTACTTCTAATTTTACAACAAGATCTGAGTACTTCTACTTTTACTACAAGATCTGAGTACTTCTACTTTTATTCAAGTACAATATCTGAGTACTTCTACTTTTACTACAAGATTTGAGTACTTTTACTTTTACTCAAGTACAATATCTGAGTACTTCTTCATTTACTCAAGTACAATATCTGAGTATTTCTTCATTTACTCAAGTACAAGATCTGAGTACTTCTACATTTACTACAAGATCTGAGTACTTCTACTTTTACTACAAGATCTGAGTACTTCTACATTTACTCAAGTACAAGATCTGAGTACTTCTACATTTACTACAATATCTGAGTACTTCTACTTTACTACAAGATCTGAGTACTTCTACTTTTACTCAAGTACAAGATCTGAGTACTTCTACATTTACTACAAGATCTGAGTACTTCTACATTTACTCAAGTACAATATCTGAGTATTTCTTCATTTACTCAAGTACAAGATCTGAGTACTTCTACATTTACTACAAGATCTGAGTACTTCTACTTTTACTACAAGATCTGAGTACTTCTACGTTTACTCAAGTACAATATCTGAGTACTTCTACATTTACTACAATATCTGAGTACTTCTACTTTTACTACAAGATCTGAGTACTTCTACTTTTACTCAAGTACAAGATCTGAGTACTTCTACATTTACTACAAGATCTGAGTACTTCTACATTTACTCAAGTACAAGATCTGAGTACTTCTTCATTTACTCAAGTACAATATCTGAGTACTTCTACATTTACTACAAGATCTGAGTACTTCTACTTTTACTACAAGATCTGAGTACTTCTACTTTTACTCAAACATAATATCTGAGTACTTCTAGTTTTACTACAAGATCTGAGTACTTCTACTTTTACTCAAGTACAAGATCTGAGTACTTCTACTTTTACTACAAAATCTGAGTACTTCTACATTTACAACAAGATCTGAGTACTTCTACATTTACTCAAGTACAAGATCTGAGTACTTCTTCATTTACTCAAGTACAATATCTGAGTACTTCTACTTTTACTACAAGATCTGAGGACTTCTACTTTTACTCAAGTACAAGATCTGAGTACTTCTACTTTTACTACAAGATCTGAGTACTTCTACATTTACTCAAGTACAAGATCTGAGTATTTCTTCATTGACTCAAGTTCAAGATCTGAGTACTTCTACATTTACTACAAGATCTGAGTACTTCTACTTTTACTACAAGATCTGAGTACTTCTACTTTTACCCAAGTATAAGATCTGAGTACTTCTACTTTTACTACAAGATCAGAGTACTTCTACATTTACTCAAGTACAAGATCTGAGTACTTCTACATTTACTACAAGATCTGAGTACTTCTACTTTTACTACAAGATCTGAGTACTTCTACTTTTACTCAAGTACAATATCTGAGTACTTCTATATTTACTACAATATCTGAGTACTTCTACATTTACTCAAGTTCAAGATCTGAGTACTTCTTCATTTACTCAAGTACAAGATCTGAGTACTTCTACATTTACTAAAAGATCTGAGAACTTCTACTTTTACTACAAGATCTGAGTACTTCTACTTTTACTCAAACACAATATCTGAGTACTTCTAGTTTTACTACAAGATCTGGGTACTTCTACTTTTACTCAAGTACAAGATCTGAGTACTTCTACATTTACTCAAGTACAATATCTGAGTACTTCTTCATTTACTCAAGTACAAGATCTGAGTACTTCTAAATGTACTACAAGATCTGAGTACTTCTACTTTTACTACAAGATCTGAGTACTTCTACTTTTAATCAAGTACAAGATTTGAGTACTTCTACTTTTACTAAAATATCTGAGTACATCTACTTTTACTCAAGTATAATATATGAGTACTTCTACATTTACTCAAGTACAAGATCTGAGTACTTCTACATTTACTACAAGATCTGAGTACTTCTACATTTACTCAAGTACAAGATCTGAGTACTTCTACATTTACTACAAGATCTGAGTACTTCTACTTTTACTACAAGATCTGAGTACTTCTACTTTTACTCAAGTACAATATCTGAGTACTTCTACTTTTACTACAAGATCTGAGTACTTCTACTTTTACTCAAGTACAAGGTCTGACTACTTCTACGTTTACTACAAGATCTGAGTACTTCTACATTTACTCAAGTACAATATCTGAGTACTTCTACATTTACTACAAGATCTGAGTACTTCTACATTTACTCAAGTACAAGATTTGAGTACTTCTACTTTTACTACAAGATCTGAGTACTTCTACATTTACTCAAGTAAAATATCTGAGTACTTCTTCATTTACTCAAGTACAATATCTGAGTACTTCTACATTTACTACAATATCTGAGTACTTCTACTTTTACTACAAGATCTGAGTACTTCTACTTTTACTACAAGATCTGAGTACTTCTACATTTACTCAAGTACAAGATCTGAGTACTTCTACATTTACTACAAGATCTGAGTACTTTTACTTTTACTACAAGATCTGAGTAGGCTACTTCTAATTTTACAACAAGATCTGAGTACTTCTACTTTTACTACAAGATCTGAGTACTTCTACTTTTACTCAAGTACAATATCTGAGTACTTCTACTTTTACTACAAGATTTGAGTACTTTTACTTTTACTCAAGTACAATATCTGAGTACTTCTTCATTTACTCAAGTACAATATCTGAGTATTTCTTCATTTACTCAAGTACAAGATCTGAGTACTTCTACATTTACTACAAGATCTGAGTACTTCTACTTTTACTACAAGATCTGAGTACTTCTACATTTACTCAAGTACAAGATCTGAGTACTTCTACATTTACTACAATATCTGAGTACTTCTACTTTACTACAAGATCTGAGTACTTCTACTTTTACTCAAGTACAAGATCTGAGTACTTCTACATTTACTACAAGATCTGAGTACTTCTACATTTACTCAAGTACAAGATCTGAGTACTTCTTCATTTACTCAAGTACAATATCTGAGTACTTCTACATTTACTACAAGATCTGAGTACTTCTACTTTTACTACAAGATCTGAGTACTTCTACTTTTACTCAAACATAATATCTGAGTACTTCTACTTTTACTACAAGATCTGAGTACTTCTACTTTTACTCAAGTACAAGATCTGAGTACTTCTACTTTTACTACAAAATCTGAGTACTTCTACATTTACAACAAGATCTGAGTACTTCTACATTTACTCAAGTACAAGATCTGAGTACTTCTTCATTTACTCAAGTACAATATCTGAGTACTTCTACTTTTACTACAAGATTTGAGGACTTCTACTTTTACTCAAGTACAAGATCTGAGTACTTCTACTTTTACTACAAGATCTGAGTACTTCTACATTTACTCAAGTACAAGATCTGAGTATTTCTTCATTGACTCAAGTTCAAGATCTGAGTACTTCTACATTTACTACAAGATCTGAGTACTTCTACTTTTACTACAAGATCTGAGTACTTCTACTTTTACCCAAGTATAAGATCTGAGTACTTCTACTTTTACTACAAGATCAGAGTACTTCTACATTTACTCAAGTACAAGATCTGAGTACTTCGACATTTACTACAAGATCTGAGTACTTCTACTTTTACTACAAGATCTGAGTACTTCTACTTTTACTCAAGTACAATATCTGAGTACTTCTATATTTACTACAAGATCTGAGTACTTCTACATTTACTCAAGTTCAAGATCTGAGTACTTCTTCATTTACTCAAGTACAAGATCTGAGTACTTCTACATTTACTACAAGATCTGAGAACTTCTACTTTTACTACAAGATCTGAGTACTTCTACTTTTACTCAAACACAATATCTGAGTACTTCTAGTTTTACTACAAGATCTGGGTACTTCTACTTTTACTCAAGTACAAGATCTGAGTACTTCTACATTTACTCAAGTACAATATCTGAGTACTTCTTCATTTACTCAAGTACAAGATCTGAGTACTTCTAAATGTACTACAAGATCTGAGTACTTCTACTTTTACTACAAGATCTGAGTACTTCTACTTTTAATCAAGTACAAGATTTGAGTACTTCTACTTTTACTAAAATATCTGAGTACATCTACTTTTACTCAAGTATAATATCTGAGTACTTCTACATTTACTCAAGTACAAGATCTGAGTACTTCTACATTTACTACACGATCTGAGTACTTCTACATTTACTCCAGTACAAGATCTGAGTACTTCTTCATTTACTCAATTACAAGATCTGAGTACTTCTACATTTACTACAAGATCTGAGTACTTCTACTTTTACTACAAGATCTGAGTACTTCTACTTTTACTCAAGTACAATATCTGAGTGCTTCTACTTTTACTCAAGTACAAGGTCTGACTACTTCTACGTTTACTACAAGATCTGAGTACTTCTACATTTACTCAAGTAAAAGATCTGAGTACTTCTACATTTACTACAAGATCTGAGTACTTCTACATTTACTCAAGTACAAGATTTGAGTACTTCTACTTTTACTACAAGATCTGAGTACTTCTACATTTACTCAAGTAAAATATCTGAGTACTTCTTCATTTACTCAAGTACAATATCTGAGTACTTCTACAATTACTACAATATCTGAGTACTTCTACTTTTACTACAAGATCTGAGTACTTCTACTTTTACTACAAGATCTGAGTACTTCTACATTTACTCAAGTACAAGATCTGAGTACTTCTACATTTACTACAAGATCTGAGTACTTTTACTTTTACTACAAGATCTGAGTACTTCTAATTTTACTCAAGTACAAGATCTGAGTACTTCTACATTTACTACAATATCTGAGTACTTCTACTTTACTACAAGATCTGAGTACTTCTACTTTTACTCAAGTACAAGATCTGAGTACTTCTACATTTACTACAAGATCTGAGTACTTCTACATTTACTCAAGTACAATATCTGAGTACTTCTTCATTTACTCAAGTACAATATCTGAGTACTTCTACATTTACTACAAGATCTGAGTACTTCTACTTTTACTACAAGATCTGAGTACTTCTACTTTTACTCAAACATAATATCTGAGTACTTCTACTTTTACTACAAGATCTGAGTACTTCTACTTTTACTCAAGTACAAGATCTGAGTACTTCTACTTTTACTACAAAATCTGAGTACTTCTACATTTACAACAAGATCTGAGTACTTCTACATTTACTCAAGTACAAGATCTGAGTACTTCTTCATTTACTCAAGTACAATATCTGAGTACTTCTACTTTTACTACAAGATTTGAGGACTTCTACTTTTACTCAAGTAGAAGATCTGAGTACTTCTACTTTTACTACAAGATCTGAGTACTTCTACATTTACTCAAGTACAAGATCTGAGTATTTCTTCATTGACTCAAGTTCAAGATCTGAGTACTTCTACATTTACTACAAGATCTGAGTACTTCTACTTTTACTACAAGATCTGAGTACTTCTACTTTTACCCAAGTATAAGATCTGAGTACTTCTACTTTTACTACAAGATCAGAGTACTTCTACATTTACTCAAGTACAAGATCTGAGTACTTCTACATTTACTACAAGATCTGAGTACTTCTACTTTTACTACAAGATCTGAGTACTTCTACTTTTACTCAAGTACAATATCTGAGTACTTCTATATTTACTACAAGATCTGAGTACTTCTACATTTACTCAAGTTCAAGATCTGAGTACTTCTTCATTTACTCAAGTACAAGATCTGAGTACTTCTACATTTACTACAAGATCTGAGAACTTCTACTTTTACTACAAGATCTGAGTACTTCTACTTTTACTCAAACACAATATCTGAGTACTTCTAGTTTTACTACAAGATCTGGGTACTTCTACTTTTACTCAAGTACAAGATCTGAGTACTTCTACATTTACTCAAGTACAATATCTGAGTACTTCTTCATTTACTCAAGTACAAGATCTGAGTACTTCTAAATGTACTACAAGATCTGAGTACTTCTACTTTTACTACAAGATCTGAGTACTTCTACTTTTAATCAAGTACAAGATTTGAGTACTTCTACTTTTACTAAAATATCTGAGTACATCTACTTTTACTCAAGTATAATATCTGAGTACTTCTACATTTACTCAAGTACAAGATCTGAGTACTTCTACATTTACTACACGATCTGAGTACTTCTACATTTACTCCAGTACAAGATCTGAGTACTTCTTCATTTACTCAATTACAAGATCTGAGTACTTCTACATTTACTACAAGATCTGAGTACTTCTACTTTTACTACAAGATCTGAGTACTTCTACTTTTACTCAAGTACAATATCTGAGTGCTTCTACTTTTACTCAAGTACAAGGTCTGACTACTTCTACGTTTACTAAAAGATCTGAGTACTTCTACATTTACTCAAGTACAAGATCTGAGTACTTCTACATTTACTACAAGATCTGAGTACTTCTACATTTACTCAAGTAAAATATCTGAGTACTTCTTCATTTACTCAAGTACAATATCTGAGTACTTCTACATTTACTACAATATCTGAGTACTTCTACTTTTACTACAAGATCTGAGTACTTCTACTTTTACTACAAGATCTGAGTACTTCTACATTTACTCAAGTACAAGATCTGAGTACTTCTACATTTACTACAAGATCTGAGTACTTTTACTTTTACTACAAGATCTGAGTACTTCTAATTTTACAACAAGATCTGAGTACTTCTACTTTTACTACAAGATCTGAGTACTTCTACTTTTACTCAAGTACAATATCTGAGTACTTCTACTTTTACTACAAGATTTGAGTACTTTTACTTTTACTCAAGTACAATATCTGAGTACTTCTACTTTTACTACAAGATCTGAGTACTTCTACATTTACTCAAGTACAAGATCTGAGTACTTCTACATTTACTACAAGATCTGAGTACTTCTACATTTACTCAAGTACAAGATCTGAGTACTTCTTCATTTACTCAAGTACAAGATCTGAGTACTTCTACATTTACTACAAGATCTGAGTACTTCTACTTTTACTACAAGATCTGAGTACTTCTACTTTTACTCAAACATAATATCTGAGTACTTCTACTTTTACTACAAGATCTGAGTACTTCTACTTTTACTCAAGTACAAGATCTGAGTACTTCTACATTTACTCAAGTACAAGATCTGAGTACTTCTTCATTTACTCAAGTACAAGATCTGAGTACTTCTACATTTACTACAAGATCTGAGTACTTCTACTTTTACTCAAGTACAAGATCTGAGTACTTCTAATTTTACTACAAGATCTGAGTACTTCTACATTTACTCAAGTACAATATCTGAGTACTTCTTCATTTACTCAAGTACAAGATCTGAGTACTTCTACATGTACTACAAGATCTGAGTACTTCTACATTTACTACAAGATCTGAGTACTTCTACTTTTACTACAAGATCTGAGTACTTCTACTTTTACTCAAGTACAATATCTGAGTACTTCTACATTTACTACAAGATCTGAGTACTTCTACTTTTACTACAAGATCTGAGTACTTCTACTTTTACTCAAGTACAATATCTGAGTACTTCTACATTTACTACAATATCTGAGTACTTCTACATTTACTCAAGTACAAGATCTGAGTACTTCTTCATTTACTCAAGTACAAGATCTGAGTACTTCTACATTTACTACAAGATCTGAGTACTTCTACTTTTACTACAAGATCTGAGTACTTCTACTTTTACTCAAACACAATATCTGAGTACTTCTACTTTTACTACAAGATCTGAGTACTTCTACTTTTACACAAGTACAAGATCTGAGTACTTCTACTTTTACTACAAGATCTGAGTACTTCTACATTTACTCAAGTACAATATCTGAGTACTTCTTCATTTACTCAAGTACAATATCTGAGTACTTCTAAATGTACTACAAAATCTGAGTACTTCTACTTTTACTACAAGATCTGAGTACTTCTACTTTTAATCCAGTACAAGATCTGAGTACTTCTACTTTTACTACAAGATCTGAGTACTTCTACTTTTACTCAAGTACAATATCTGAGTACTTCTACTTTTACTACAAGATCTGAGTACTTCTACATTTACTACAAGATCTGAGTACTTCTACTTTTACTACAAGATCTGAGTACTTCTACTTTTACTACAAGATCTGAGTACTTCTACTTTTACTCAAGTACAATATCTGAGTACTTCTACTTTTACTGCAAGATCTGAGTACTTCTACATTTACTCAAGTACAAAATCTGAGTACTTCTACATTTACAACAAAATCTGAGTACTTCTACATTTACTCAAGTACAAGATCTGAGTACTTCTTCATTTACTCAACAAGATCTTAGTACTTCTACTTTTAATACAAGATCTTAGTACTTTTACATTTACTCAAGTACAAGATCTGAGTACTTCTACATTTACTACAAGATCTGAGTACTTCTACTTTTACTACAATATCTGAGTACTTCTACTTTTACTACAAGATCTGAGTACTTCTACATTTACTCAAGTACAAGATCTGAGTACTTCTACATTTACTACAAGATCTGAGTACTTCTACATTTACTCAAGTACAAGATCTGAGTACTTCTACTTTTACTCAAACATAATATCTGAGTACTTCTACTTTTACTACAAGATCTGAGTACTTCTACTTTTACTCAAGTACAAGATCTGAGTACTTCTACATTTACTCAAGTACAAGATCTGAGTACTTCTTCATTTACTCAAGTACAAGATCTGAGTACTTCTTCATTTACTCAAGTACAAGATCTGAGTACTTCTACATGTACTACAAGATCTGAGTACTTCTAAATTTACTACAAGATCTGAGTACTTCTACTTTTACTACAAGATCTGAGTACTTCTACTTTTACTCAAGTACAATATCTGAGTACTTCTACATTTACTACAAGATCTGAGTACTTCTACTTTTACTACAAGATCTGAGTACTTCTACTTTTACTCAAGTACAATATATGAGTACTTCTACATTTACTACAATATCTGAGTACTTCTACATTTACTCAAGTACAAGATCTGAGTACTTCTACATTTACTACAAGATCTGAGTACTTCTACATTTACTCAAGTACAAGATCTGAGTACTTCTTCATTTACTCAAGTACAAGATCTGAGTACTTCTACATTTACTACAAGATCTGAGTACTTCTACTTTTACTACAAGATCTGAGTACTTCTACTTTTACTCAAACATAATATCTGAGTACTTCTACTTTTACTACAAGATCTGAGTACTTCTACTTTTACTCAAGTACAAGATCTGAGTACTTCTACATTTACTCAAGTACAAGATCTGAGTACTTCTTCATTTACTCAAGTACAAGATCTGAGTACTTCTACATTTACTACAAGATCTGAGTACTTCTACTTTTACTCAAGTACAAGATCTGAGTACTTCTAATTTTACTACAAGATCTGAGTACTTCTACATTTACTCAAGTACAATATCTGAGTACTTCTTCATTTACTCAAGTACAAGATCTGAGTACTTCTACATGTACTACAAGATCTGAGTACTTCTACATTTACTACAAGATCTGAGTACTTCTACTTTTACTACAAGATCTGAGTACTTCTACTTTTACTCAAGTACAATATCTGAGTACTTCTACATTTACTACAAGATCTGAGTACTTCTACTTTTACTACAAGATCTGAGTACTTCTACTTTTACTCAAGTACAATATCTGAGTACTTCTACATTTACTACAATATCTGAGTACTTCTACATTTACTCAAGTACAAGATCTGAGTACTTCTTCATTTACTCAAGTACAAGATCTGAGTACTTCTACATTTACTACAAGATCTGAGTACTTCTACTTTTACTACAAGATCTGAGTACTTCTACTTTTACTCAAACACAATATCTGAGTACTTCTACTTTTACTACAAGATCTGAGTACTTCTACTTTTACACAAGTACAAGATCTGAGTACTTCTACTTTTACTACAAGATCTGAGTACTTCTACATTTACTCAAGTACAATATCTGAGTACTTCTTCATTTACTCAAGTACAATATCTGAGTACTTCTAAATGTACTACAAAATCTGAGTACTTCTACTTTTACTACAAGATCTGAGTACTTCTAGTTTTAATCCAGTACAAGATCTGAGTACTTCTACTTTTACTACAAGATCTGAGTACTTCTACTTTTACTCAAGTACAATATCTGAGTACTTCTACTTTTACTACAAGATCTGAGTACTTCTACATTTACTACAAGATCTGAGTACTTCTACTTTTACTACAAGATCTGAGTACTTCTACTTTTACTACAAGATCTGAGTACTTCTACTTTTACTCAAGTACAATATCTGAGTACTTCTACTTTTACTGCAAGATCTGAGTACTTCTACATTTACTCAAGTACAAAATCTGAGTACTTCTACATTTACAACAAAATCTGAGTACTTCTACATTTACTCAAGTACAAGATCTGAGTACTTCTTCATTTACTCAACAAGATCTTAGTACTTCTACTTTTAATACAAGATCTTAGTACTTTTACATTTACTCAAGTACAAGATCTGAGTACTTCTACATTTACTACAAGATCTGAGTACTTCTACTTTTACTACAATATCTGAGTACTTCTACTTTTACTACAAGATCTGAGTACTTCTACATCTACTCAAGTACAAGATCTGAGTACTTCTACATTTACTACAAGATCTGAGTACTTCTACATTTACTCAAGTACAAGATCTGAGTACTTCTACTTTTACTCAAACATAATATCTGAGTACTTCTACTTTTACTACAAGATCTGAGTACTTCTACTTTTACTCAAGTACAAGATCTGAGTACTTCTACATTTACTCAAGTACAAGATCTGAGTACTTCTTCATTTACTCAAGTACAAGATCTGAGTACTTCTTCATTTACTCAAGTACAAGATCTGAGTACTTCTACATGTACTACAAGATCTGAGTACTTCTAAATTTACTACAAGATCTGAGTACTTCTACTTTTACTACAAGATCTGAGTACTTCTACTTTTACTCAAGTACAATATCTGAGTACTTCTACATTTACTACAAGATCTGAGTACTTCTACTTTTACTACAAGATCTGAGTACTTCTACTTTTACTCAAGTACAATATATGAGTACTTCTACATTTACTACAATATCTGAGTACTTCTACATTTACTCAAGTACAAGATCTGAGTACTTCTTCATTTACTCAAGTACAAGATCTGAGTACTTCTACATTTACTACAAGATCTGAGTACTTCTACTTTTACTACAAGATCTGAGTACTTCTACTTTTACTCAAACACAATATCTGAGTACTTCTACTTTTACTACAAGATCTGAGTACTTCTACTTTTACACAAGTACAAGATCTGAGTACTTCTACTTTTACTACAAGATCTGAGTACTTCTACATTTACTCAAGTACAATATCTGAGTACTTCTAAATGTACTACAATATCTGAGTACTTCTACTTTTACTACAAGATCTGAGTACTTCTACTTTTAATCCAGTACAAGATCTGAGTACTTCTACTTTTACTACAAGATCTGAGTACTTCTACTTTTACTCAAGTACAATATCTGAGTACTTCTACTTTTACTACAAGATCTGAGTACTTCTACATTTACTACAAGATCTGAGTACTTCTACTTTTACTACAAGATCTGAGTACTTCTACTTTTACTACAAGATCTGAGTACTTCTACTTTTACTCAAGTACAAGATCTGAGTACTTCTACTTTTACTGCAAGATCTGAGTACTTCTACATTTACTCAAGTACAAAATCTGAGTACTTCTACATTTACTACAAGATCTGAGTACTTCTACATTTACTCAAGTAAAATATCTGAGTACTTCTTCATTTACTCAAGTACAATATCTGAGTACTTCTACATTTACTACAATATCTGAGTACTTCTACTTTTACTACAAGATCTGAGTACTTCTACTTTTACTACAAGATCTGAGTACTTCTACATTTACTCAAGTACAAGATCTGAGTACTTCTACATTTACTACAAGATCTGAGTACTTTTACTTTTACTACAAGATCTGAGTACTTCTAATTTTACAACAAGATCTGAGTACTTCTACTTTTACTACAAGATCTGAGTACTTCTACTTTTACTCAAGTACAATATCTGAGTACTTCTACTTTTACTACAAGATTTGAGTACTTTTACTTTTACTCAAGTACAATATCTGAGTACTTCTACTTTTACTACAAGATCTGAGTACTTCTACATTTACTCAAGTACAAGATCTGAGTACTTCTACATTTACTACAAGATCTGAGTACTTCTACATTTACTCAAGTACAAGATCTGAGTACTTCTTCATTTACTCAAGTACAAGATCTGAGTACTTCTACATTTACTACAAGATCTGAGTACTTCTACTTTTACTACAAGATCTGAGTACTTCTACTTTTACTCAAACATAATATCTGAGTACTTCTACTTTTACTACAAGATCTGAGTACTTCTACTTTTACTCAAGTACAAGATCTGAGTACTTCTACATTTACTCAAGTACAAGATCTGAGTACTTCTTCATTTACTCAAGTACAAGATCTGAGTACTTCTACATTTACTACAAGATCTGAGTACTTCTACTTTTACTCAAGTACAAGATCTGAGTACTTTTACTTTTACTACAAGATCTGAGTACTTCTAATTTTACTCAAGTACAAGATCTGAGTACTTCTACATTTACTACAATATCTGAGTACTTCTACTTTACTACAAGATCTGAGTACTTCTACTTTTACTCAAGTACAAGATCTGAGTACTTCTACATTTACTACAAGATCTGAGTACTTCTACATTTACTCAAGTACAATATCTGAGTACTTCTTCATTTACTCAAGTACAATATCTGAGTACTTCTACATTTACTACAAGATCTGAGTACTTCTACTTTTACTACAAGATCTGAGTACTTCTACTTTTACTCAAACATAATATCTGAGTACTTCTACTTTTACTACAAGATCTGAGTACTTCTACTTTTACTCAAGTACAAGATCTGAGTACTTCTACTTTTACTACAAAATCTGAGTACTTCTACATTTACAACAAGATCTGAGTACTTCTACATTTACTCAAGTACAAGATCTGAGTACTTCTTCATTTACTCAAGTACAATATCTGAGTACTTCTACTTTTACTACAAGATTTGAGGACTTCTACTTTTACTCAAGTAGAAGATCTGAGTACTTCTACTTTTACTACAAGATCTGAGTACTTCTACATTTACTCAAGTACAAGATCTGAGTATTTCTTCATTGACTCAAGTTCAAGATCTGAGTACTTCTACATTTACTACAAGATCTGAGTACTTCTACTTTTACTACAAGATCTGAGTACTTCTACTTTTACCCAAGTATAAGATCTGAGTACTTCTACTTTTACTACAAGATCAGAGTACTTCTACATTTACTCAAGTACAAGATCTGAGTACTTCTACATTTACTACAAGATCTGAGTACTTCTACTTTTACTACAAGATCTGAGTACTTCTACTTTTACTCAAGTACAATATCTGAGTACTTCTATATTTACTACAAGATCTGAGTACTTCTACATTTACTCAAGTTCAAGATCTGAGTACTTCTTCATTTACTCAAGTACAAGATCTGAGTACTTCTACATTTACTACAAGATCTGAGAACTTCTACTTTTACTACAAGATCTGAGTACTTCTACTTTTACTCAAACACAATATCTGAGTACTTCTAGTTTTACTACAAGATCTGGGTACTTCTACTTTTACTCAAGTACAAGATCTGAGTACTTCTACATTTACTCAAGTACAATATCTGAGTACTTCTTCATTTACTCAAGTACAAGATCTGAGTACTTCTAAATGTACTACAAGATCTGAGTACTTCTACTTTTACTACAAGATCTGAGTACTTCTACTTTTAATCAAGTACAAGATTTGAGTACTTCTACTTTTACTAAAATATCTGAGTACATCTACTTTTACTCAAGTATAATATCTGAGTACTTCTACATTTACTCAAGTACAAGATCTGAGTACTTCTACATTTACTACACGATCTGAGTACTTCTACATTTACTCCAGTACAAGATCTGAGTACTTCTTCATTTACTCAATTACAAGATCTGAGTACTTCTACATTTACTACAAGATCTGAGTACTTCTACTTTTACTACAAGATCTGAGTACTTCTACTTTTACTCAAGTACAATATCTGAGTGCTTCTACTTTTACTCAAGTACAAGGTCTGACTACTTCTACGTTTACTAAAAGATCTGAGTACTTCTACATTTACTCAAGTACAAGATCTGAGTACTTCTACATTTACTACAAGATCTGAGTACTTCTACATTTACTCAAGTAAAATATCTGAGTACTTCTTCATTTACTCAAGTACAATATCTGAGTACTTCTACATTTACTACAATATCTGAGTACTTCTACTTTTACTACAAGATCTGAGTACTTCTACTTTTACTACAAGATCTGAGTACTTCTACATTTACTCAAGTACAAGATCTGAGTACTTCTACATTTACTACAAGATCTGAGTACTTTTACTTTTACTACAAGATCTGAGTACTTCTAATTTTACAACAAGATCTGAGTACTTCTACTTTTACTACAAGATCTGAGTACTTCTACTTTTACTCAAGTACAATATCTGAGTACTTCTACTTTTACTACAAGATTTGAGTACTTTTACTTTTACTCAAGTACAATATCTGAGTACTTCTACTTTTACTACAAGATCTGAGTACTTCTACATTTACTCAAGTACAAGATCTGAGTACTTCTACATTTACTACAAGATCTGAGTACTTCTACATTTACTCAAGTACAAGATCTGAGTACTTCTTCATTTACTCAAGTACAAGATCTGAGTACTTCTACATTTACTACAAGATCTGAGTACTTCTACTTTTACTACAAGATCTGAGTACTTCTACTTTTACTCAAACATAATATCTGAGTACTTCTACTTTTACTACAAGATCTGAGTACTTCTACTTTTACTCAAGTACAAGATCTGAGTACTTCTACATTTACTCAAGTACAAGATCTGAGTACTTCTTCATTTACTCAAGTACAAGATCTGAGTACTTCTACATTTACTACAAGATCTGAGTACTTCTACTTTTACTCAAGTACAAGATCTGAGTACTTCTAATTTTACTACAAGATCTGAGTACTTCTACATTTACTCAAGTACAATATCTGAGTACTTCTTCATTTACTCAAGTACAAGATCTGAGTACTTCTACATGTACTACAAGATCTGAGTACTTCTACATTTACTACAAGATCTGAGTACTTCTACTTTTACTACAAGATCTGAGTACTTCTACTTTTACTCAAGTACAATATCTGAGTACTTCTACATTTACTACAAGATCTGAGTACTTCTACTTTTACTACAAGATCTGAGTACTTCTACTTTTACTCAAGTACAATATCTGAGTACTTCTACATTTACTACAATATCTGAGTACTTCTACATTTACTCAAGTACAAGATCTGAGTACTTCTTCATTTACTCAAGTACAAGATCTGAGTACTTCTACATTTACTACAAGATCTGAGTACTTCTACTTTTACTACAAGATCTGAGTACTTCTACTTTTACTCAAACACAATATCTGAGTACTTCTACTTTTACTACAAGATCTGAGTACTTCTACTTTTACACAAGTACAAGATCTGAGTACTTCTACTTTTACTACAAGATCTGAGTACTTCTACATTTACTCAAGTACAATATCTGAGTACTTCTTCATTTACTCAAGTACAATATCTGAGTACTTCTAAATGTACTACAAAATCTGAGTACTTCTACTTTTACTACAAGATCTGAGTACTTCTACTTTTAATCCAGTACAAGATCTGAGTACTTCTACATTTACTCAAGTACAAGATCTGAGTACTTCTACATTTACTACACGATCTGAGTACTTCTACATTTACTCCAGTACAAGATCTGAGTACTTCTTCATTTACTCAATTACAAGATCTGAGTACTTCTACATTTACTACAAGATCTGAGTACTTCTACTTTTACTACAAGATCTGAGTACTTCTACTTTTACTCAAGTACAATATCTGAGTGCTTCTACTTTTACTCAAGTACAAGGTCTGACTACTTCTACGTTTACTAAAAGATCTGAGTACTTCTACATTTACTCAAGTACAAGATCTGAGTACTTCTACATTTACTACAAGATCTGAGTACTTCTACATTTACTCAAGTAAAATATCTGAGTACTTCTTCATTTACTCAAGTACAATATCTGAGTACTTCTACATTTACTACAATATCTGAGTACTTCTACTTTTACTACAAGATCTGAGTACTTCTACTTTTACTACAAGATCTGAGTACTTCTACATTTACTCAAGTACAAGATCTGAGTACTTCTACATTTACTACAAGATCTGAGTACTTTTACTTTTACTACAAGATCTGAGTACTTCTAATTTTACAACAAGATCTGAGTACTTCTACTTTTACTACAAGATCTGAGTACTTCTACTTTTACTCAAGTACAATATCTGAGTACTTCTACTTTTACTACAAGATTTGAGTACTTTTACTTTTACTCAAGTACAATATCTGAGTACTTCTACTTTTACTACAAGATCTGAGTACTTCTACATTTACTCAAGTACAAGATCTGAGTACTTCTACATTTACTACAAGATCTGAGTACTTCTACATTTACTCAAGTACAAGATCTGAGTACTTCTTCATTTACTCAAGTACAAGATCTGAGTACTTCTACATTTACTACAAGATCTGAGTACTTCTACTTTTACTACAAGATCTGAGTACTTCTACTTTTACTCAAACATAATATCTGAGTACTTCTACTTTTACTACAAGATCTGAGTACTTCTACTTTTACTCAAGTACAAGATCTGAGTACTTCTACATTTACTCAAGTACAAGATCTGAGTACTTCTTCATTTACTCAAGTACAAGATCTGAGTACTTCTACATTTACTACAAGATCTGAGTACTTCTACTTTTACTCAAGTACAAGATCTGAGTACTTCTAATTTTACTACAAGATCTGAGTACTTCTACATTTACTCAAGTACAATATCTGAGTACTTCTTCATTTACTCAAGTACAAGATCTGAGTACTTCTACATGTACTACAAGATCTGAGTACTTCTACATTTACTACAAGATCTGAGTACTTCTACTTTTACTACAAGATCTGAGTACTTCTACTTTTACTCAAGTACAATATCTGAGTACTTCTACATTTACTACAAGATCTGAGTACTTCTACTTTTACTACAAGATCTGAGTACTTCTACTTTTACTCAAGTACAATATCTGAGTACTTCTACATTTACTACAATATCTGAGTACTTCTACATTTACTCAAGTACAAGATCTGAGTACTTCTTCATTTACTCAAGTACAAGATCTGAGTACTTCTACATTTACTACAAGATCTGAGTACTTCTACTTTTACTACAAGATCTGAGTACTTCTACTTTTACTCAAACACAATATCTGAGTACTTCTACTTTTACTACAAGATCTGAGTACTTCTACTTTTACACAAGTACAAGATCTGAGTACTTCTACTTTTACTACAAGATCTGAGTACTTCTACATTTACTCAAGTACAATATCTGAGTACTTCTTCATTTACTCAAGTACAATATCTGAGTACTTCTAAATGTACTACAAAATCTGAGTACTTCTACTTTTACTACAAGATCTGAGTACTTCTACTTTTAATCCAGTACAAGATCTGAGTACTTCTACTTTTACTACAAGATCTGAGTACTTCTACTTTTACTCAAGTACAATATCTGAGTACTTCTACTTTTACTACAAGATCTGAGTACTTCTACATTTACTACAAGATCTGAGTACTTCTACTTTTACTACAAGATCTGAGTACTTCTACTTTTACTACAAGATCTGAGTACTTCTACTTTTACTCAAGTACAATATCTGAGTACTTCTACTTTTACTGCAAGATCTGAGTACTTCTACATTTACTCAAGTACAAAATCTGAGTACTTCTACATTTACAACAAAATCTGAGTACTTCTACATTTACTCAAGTACAAGATCTGAGTACTTCTTCATTTACTCAACAAGATCTTAGTACTTCTACTTTTAATACAAGATCTTAGTACTTTTACATTTACTCAAGTACAAGATCTGAGTACTTCTACATTTACTACAAGATCTGAGTACTTCTACTTTTACTACAATATCTGAGTACTTCTACTTTTACTACAAGATCTGAGTACTTCTACATTTACTCAAGTACAAGATCTGAGTACTTCTACATTTACTACAAGATCTGAGTACTTCTACATTTACTCAAGTACAAGATCTGAGTACTTCTACTTTTACTCAAACATAATATCTGAGTACTTCTACTTTTACTACAAGATCTGAGTACTTCTACTTTTACTCAAGTACAAGATCTGAGTACTTCTACATTTACTCAAGTACAAGATCTGAGTACTTCTTCATTTACTCAAGTACAAGATCTGAGTACTTCTTCATTTACTCAAGTACAAGATCTGAGTACTTCTACATGTACTACAAGATCTGAGTACTTCTAAATTTACTACAAGATCTGAGTACTTCTACTTTTACTACAAGATCTGAGTACTTCTACTTTTACTCAAGTACAATATCTGAGTACTTCTACATTTACTACAAGATCTGAGTACTTCTACTTTTACTACAAGATCTGAGTACTTCTACTTTTACTCAAGTACAATATATGAGTACTTCTACATTTACTACAATATCTGAGTACTTCTACATTTACTCAAGTACAAGATCTGAGTACTTCTACATTTACTACAAGATCTGAGTACTTCTACATTTACTCAAGTACAAGATCTGAGTACTTCTTCATTTACTCAAGTACAAGATCTGAGTACTTCTACATTTACTACAAGATCTGAGTACTTCTACTTTTACTACAAGATCTGAGTACTTCTACTTTTACTCAAACATAATATCTGAGTACTTCTACTTTTACTACAAGATCTGAGTACTTCTACTTTTACTCAAGTACAAGATCTGAGTACTTCTACATTTACTCAAGTACAAGATCTGAGTACTTCTTCATTTACTCAAGTACAAGATCTGAGTACTTCTACATTTACTACAAGATCTGAGTACTTCTACTTTTACTCAAGTACAAGATCTGAGTACTTCTAATTTTACTACAAGATCTGAGTACTTCTACATTTACTCAAGTACAATATCTGAGTACTTCTTCATTTACTCAAGTACAAGATCTGAGTACTTCTACATGTACTACAAGATCTGAGTACTTCTACATTTACTACAAGATCTGAGTACTTCTACTTTTACTACAAGATCTGAGTACTTCTACTTTTACTCAAGTACAATATCTGAGTACTTCTACATTTACTACAAGATCTGAGTACTTCTACTTTTACTACAAGATCTGAGTACTTCTACTTTTACTCAAGTACAATATCTGAGTACTTCTACATTTACTACAATATCTGAGTACTTCTACATTTACTCAAGTACAAGATCTGAGTACTTCTTCATTTACTCAAGTACAAGATCTGAGTACTTCTACATTTACTACAAGATCTGAGTACTTCTACTTTTACTACAAGATCTGAGTACTTCTACTTTTACTCAAACACAATATCTGAGTACTTCTACTTTTACTACAAGATCTGAGTACTTCTACTTTTACACAAGTACAAGATCTGAGTACTTCTACTTTTACTACAAGATCTGAGTACTTCTACATTTACTCAAGTACAATATCTGAGTACTTCTTCATTTACTCAAGTACAATATCTGAGTACTTCTAAATGTACTACAAAATCTGAGTACTTCTACTTTTACTACAAGATCTGAGTACTTCTAGTTTTAATCCAGTACAAGATCTGAGTACTTCTACTTTTACTACAAGATCTGAGTACTTCTACTTTTACTCAAGTACAATATCTGAGTACTTCTACTTTTACTACAAGATCTGAGTACTTCTACATTTACTACAAGATCTGAGTACTTCTACTTTTACTACAAGATCTGAGTACTTCTACTTTTACTACAAGATCTGAGTACTTCTACTTTTACTCAAGTACAATATCTGAGTACTTCTACTTTTACTGCAAGATCTGAGTACTTCTACATTTACTCAAGTACAAAATCTGAGTACTTCTACATTTACAACAAAATCTGAGTACTTCTACATTTACTCAAGTACAAGATCTGAGTACTTCTTCATTTACTCAACAAGATCTTAGTACTTCTACTTTTAATACAAGATCTTAGTACTTTTACATTTACTCAAGTACAAGATCTGAGTACTTCTACATTTACTACAAGATCTGAGTACTTCTACTTTTACTACAATATCTGAGTACTTCTACTTTTACTACAAGATCTGAGTACTTCTACATTTACTCAAGTACAAGATCTGAGTACTTCTACATTTACTACAAGATCTGAGTACTTCTACATTTACTCAAGTACAAGATCTGAGTACTTCTACTTTTACTCAAACATAATATCTGAGTACTTCTACTTTTACTACAAGATCTGAGTACTTCTACTTTTACTCAAGTACAAGATCTGAGTACTTCTACATTTACTCAAGTACAAGATCTGAGTACTTCTTCATTTACTCAAGTACAAGATCTGAGTACTTCTTCATTTACTCAAGTACAAGATCTGAGTACTTCTACATGTACTACAAGATCTGAGTACTTCTAAATTTACTACAAGATCTGAGTACTTCTACTTTTACTACAAGATCTGAGTACTTCTACTTTTACTCAAGTACAATATCTGAGTACTTCTACATTTACTACAAGATCTGAGTACTTCTACTTTTACTACAAGATCTGAGTACTTCTACTTTTACTCAAGTACAATATATGAGTACTTCTACATTTACTACAATATCTGAGTACTTCTACATTTACTCAAGTACAAGATCTGAGTACTTCTTCATTTACTCAAGTACAAGATCTGAGTACTTCTACATTTACTACAAGATCTGAGTACTTCTACTTTTACTACAAGATCTGAGTACTTCTACTTTTACTCAAACACAATATCTGAGTACTTCTACTTTTACTACAAGATCTGAGTACTTCTACTTTTACACAAGTACAAGATCTGAGTACTTCTACTTTTACTACAAGATCTGAGTACTTCTACATTTACTCAAGTACAATATCTGAGTACTTCTAAATGTACTACAATATCTGAGTACTTCTACTTTTACTACAAGATCTGAGTACTTCTACTTTTAATCCAGTACAAGATCTGAGTACTTCTACTTTTACTACAAGATCTGAGTACTTCTACTTTTACTCAAGTACAATATCTGAGTACTTCTACTTTTACTACAAGATCTGAGTACTTCTACATTTACTACAAGATCTGAGTACTTCTACTTTTACTACAAGATCTGAGTACTTCTACTTTTACTACAAGATCTGAGTACTTCTACTTTTACTCAAGTACAAGATCTGAGTACTTCTACTTTTACTGCAAGATCTGAGTACTTCTACATTTACTCAAGTACAAAATCTGAGTACTTCTACATTTACTACAAGATCTGAGTACTTCTACATTTACTCAAGTAAAATATCTGAGTACTTCTTCATTTACTCAAGTACAATATCTGAGTACTTCTACATTTACTACAATATCTGAGTACTTCTACTTTTACTACAAGATCTGAGTACTTCTACTTTTACTACAAGATCTGAGTACTTCTACATTTACTCAAGTACAAGATCTGAGTACTTCTACATTTACTACAAGATCTGAGTACTTTTACTTTTACTACAAGATCTGAGTACTTCTAATTTTACAACAAGATCTGAGTACTTCTACTTTTACTACAAGATCTGAGTACTTCTACTTTTACTCAAGTACAATATCTGAGTACTTCTACTTTTACTACAAGATTTGAGTACTTTTACTTTTACTCAAGTACAATATCTGAGTACTTCTACTTTTACTACAAGATCTGAGTACTTCTACATTTACTCAAGTACAAGATCTGAGTACTTCTACATTTACTACAAGATCTGAGTACTTCTACATTTACTCAAGTACAAGATCTGAGTACTTCTTCATTTACTCAAGTACAAGATCTGAGTACTTCTACATTTACTACAAGATCTGAGTACTTCTACTTTTACTACAAGATCTGAGTACTTCTACTTTTACTCAAACATAATATCTGAGTACTTCTACTTTTACTACAAGATCTGAGTACTTCTACTTTTACTCAAGTACAAGATCTGAGTACTTCTACATTTACTCAAGTACAAGATCTGAGTACTTCTTCATTTACTCAAGTACAAGATCTGAGTACTTCTACATTTACTACAAGATCTGAGTACTTCTACTTTTACTCAAGTACAAGATCTGAGTACTTCTAATTTTACTACAATATCTGAGTACTTCTTCATTTACTCAAGTACAAGATCTGAGTACTTCTACATGTACTACAAGATCTGAGTACTTCTACATTTACTACAAGATCTGAGTACTTCTACTTTTACTGCAAGATCTGAGTACTTCTACTTTTACTCAAGTACAATATCTGAGTACTTCTACATTTACTACAAGATCTGAGTACTTCTACTTTTACTACAAGATCTGAGTACTTCTACTTTTACTCAAGTACAATATCTGAGTACTTCTACATTTACTACAATATCTGAGTACTTCTACATTTACTCAAGTACAAGATCTGAGTACTTCTTCATTTACTCAAGTACAAGATCTGAGTACTTCTACATTTACTACAAGATCTGAGTACTTCTACTTTTACTACAAGATCTGAGTACTTCTACTTTTACTCAAACACAATATCTGAGTACTTCTACTTTTACTACAAGATCTGAGTACTTCTACTTTTACACAAGTACAAGATCTGAGTACTTCTACTTTTACTACAAGATCTGAGTACTTCTACATTTACTCAAGTACAATATCTGAGTACTTCTTCATTTACTCAAGTACAATATCTGAGTACTTCTAAATGTACTACAAAATCTGAGTACTTCTACTTTTACTACAAGATCTGAGTACTTCTACTTTTAATCCAGTACAAGATCTGAGTACTTCTACTTTTACTACAAGATCTGAGTACTTCTACTTTTACTCAAGTACAATATCTGAGTACTTCTACTTTTACTACAAGATCTGAGTACTTCTACATTTACTACAAGATCTGAGTACTTCTACTTTTACTACAAGATCTGAGTACTTCTACTTTTACTACAAGATCTGAGTACTTCTACTTTTACTCAAGTACAAGATCTGAGTACTTCTACTTTTACTGCAAGATCTGAGTACTTCTACATTTACTCAAGTACAAAATCTGAGTACTTCTACATTTACAACAAAATCTGAGTACTTCTACATTTACTCAAGTACAAGATCTGAGTACTTCTTCATTTACTCAACAAGATCTGAGTACTTCTACTTTTAATACAAGATCTTAGTACTTTTACATTTACTCAAGTACAAGATCTGAGTACTTCTACATTTACTACAAGATCTGAGTACTTCTACTTTTACTACAATATCTGAGTACTTCTACTTTTACTACAAGATCTGAGTACTTCTACATTTACTCAAGTACAAGATCTGAGTACTTCTACATTTACTACAAGATCTGAGTACTTCTACATTTACTCAAGTACAAGATCTGAGTACTTCTACTTTTACTCAAACATAATATCTGAGTACTTCTACTTTTACTACAAGATCTGAGTACTTCTACTTTTACTCAAGTACAAGATCTGAGTACTTCTACATTTACTCAAGTACAAGATCTGAGTACTTCTTCATTTACTCAAGTACAAGATCTGAGTACTTCTTCATTTACTCAAGTACAAGATCTGAGTACTTCTACATGTACTACAAGATCTGAGTACTTCTAAATTTACTACAAGATCTGAGTACTTCTACTTTTACTACAAGATCTGAGTACTTCTACTTTTACTCAAGTACAATATCTGAGTACTTCTACATTTACTACAAGATCTGAGTACTTCTACTTTTACTACAAGATCTGAGTACTTCTACTTTTACTCAAGTACAATATCTGAGTACTTCTACATTTACTACAATATCTGAGTACTTCTACATTTACTCAAGTACAAGATCTGAGTACTTCTTCATTTACTCAAGTACAAGATCTGAGTACTTCTACATTTACTACAAGATCTGAGTACTTCTACTTTTACTACAAGATCTGAGTACTTCTACTTTTACTCAAACACAATATCTGAGTACTTCTACTTTTACTACAAGATCTGAGTACTTCTACTTTTACACAAGTACAAGATCTGAGTACTTCTACTTTTACTACAAGATCTGAGTACTTCTACATTTACTCAAGTACAATATCTGAGTACTTCTTCATTTACTCAAGTACAATATCTGAGTACTTCTAAATGTACTACAAGATCTGAGTACTTCTACTTTTACTACAAGATCTGAGTACTTCTACTTTTAATCCAGTACAAGATCTGAGTACTTCTACTTTTACTACAAGATCTGAGTACTTCTACTTTTACTCAAGTACAATATCTGAGTACTTCTACTTTTACTACAAGATCTGAGTACTTCTACATTTACTACAAGATCTGAGTACTTCTACTTTTACTACAAGATCTGAGTACTTCTACTTTTACTACAAGATCTGAGTACTTCTACTTTTACTCAAGTACAAGATCTGAGTACTTCTACTTTTACTGCAAGATCTGAGTACTTCTACATTTACTCAAGTACAACATCTGAGTACTTCTACATTTACAACAAAATCTGAGTACTTCTACATTTACTCAAGTACAAGATCTGAGTACTTCTTCATTTACTCAACAAGATCTGAGTACTTCTACTTTTAATACAAGATCTTAGTACTTTTACATTTACTCAAGTACAAGATCTGAGTACTTCTACATTTACTACAAGATCTGAGTACTTCTACTTTTACTACAAGATCTGAGTACTTCTAATTTTACTACAAGATCTGAGTACTTCTAATTTTACTACAAGATCTGAGTACTTCTACTTTTACTACAAGATCTGAGTACTTCTACTTTTACTCAAGTACAATATCTGAGTACTTCTACTTTTACTACAAGATTTGAGTACTTTTACTTTTACTCAAGTACAAGATCTGAGTACTTCTACTTTTACTACAAGATCTGAGTACTTCTACTTTTACTCAAGTACAATATCTGAGTACTTCTATTTTACTACAAGATTTGAGTACTTTTACTTTTACTCAAGTACAAGATCTGAGTACTTCTACATTTACTCAAGTACAAGATCTGAGTACTTCTTCATTTACTCAAGTACAAGATCTGAGTACTTCTACATTTACTACAAGATCTGAGTACTTCTACTTTTACTCAAGTACAAGATCTGAGTACTTCTAATTTTACTACAAGATCTGAGTACTTCTACATTTACTCAAGTACAATATCTGAGTACTTCTTCATTTACTCAAGTACAAGATCTGAGTACTTCTACATGTACTACAAGATCTGAGTACTTCTACATTTACTACAAGATCTGAGTACTTCTACTTTTACTACAAGATCTGAGTACTTCTACTTTTACTCAAGTACAATATCTGAGTACTTCTACATTTACTACAAGATCTGAGTACTTCTACTTTTACTACAAGATCTGAGTACTTCTACATTTACTCAAGTACAATATCTGAGTACTTCTTCATTTACTCAAGTACAATATCTGAGTACTTCTAAATGTACTACAAGATCTGAGTACTTCTACTTTTACTACAAGATCTGAGTACTTCTACTTTTAATCCAGTACAAGATCTGAGTACTTCTACTTTTACTACAAGATCTGAGTACTTCTACTTTTACTCAAGTACAATATCTGAGTACTTCTACTTTTACTACAAGATCTGAGTACTTCTACATTTACTACAAGATCTGAGTACTTCTACTTTTACTACAAGATCTGAGTACTTCTACTTTTACCACAAGATCTGAGTACTTCTACTTTTACTCAAGTACAAGATCTGAGTACTTCTACTTTTACTGCAAGATCTGAGTACTTCTACATTTACTCAAGTACAACATCTGAGTACTTCTACATTTACAACAAAATCTGAGTACTTCTACATTTACTCAAGTACAAGATCTGAGTACTTCTTCATTTACTCAACAAGATCTGAGTACTTCTACTTTTAATACAAGATCTTAGTACTTTTACATTTACTCAAGTACAAGATCTGAGTACTTCTACATTTACTACAAGATCTGAGTACTTCTACTTTTACTACAAGTTCTGAGTACTTCTAATTTTACTACAAGATCTGAGTACTTCTAATTTTACTACAAGATCTGAGTACTTCTACTTTTACTACAAGATCTGAGTACTTCTACTTTTACTCAAGTACAATATCTGAGTACTTCTACTTTTACTACAAGATTTGAGTACTTTTACTTTTACTCAAGTACAAGATCTGAGTACTTCTACTTTTACTACAAGATCTGAGTACTTCTACTTTTACTCAAGTACAATATCTGAGTACTTCTATTTTACTACAAGATTTGAGTACTTTTACTTTTACTCAAGTACAAGATCTGAGTACTTCTACATTTACTCAAGTACAAGATCTGAGTACTTCTTCATTTACTCAAGTACAAGATCTGAGTACTTCTACATTTACTACAAGATCTGAGTACTTCTACTTTTACTCAAGTACAAGATCTGAGTACTTCTAATTTTACTACAAGATCTGAGTACTTCTACATTTACTCAAGTACAATATCTGAGTACTTCTTCATTTACTCAAGTACAAGATCTGAGTACTTCTACATGTACTACAAGATCTGAGTACTTCTACATTTACTACAAGATCTGAGTACTTCTACTTTTACTACAAGATCTGAGTACTTCTACTTTTACTCAAGTACAATATCTGAGTACTTCTACATTTACTACAAGATCTGAGTACTTCTACTTTTACTACAAGATCTGAGTACTTCTACTTTTACTCAAGTACAATATCTGAGTACTTCTACATTTACTACAATATCTGAGTACTTCTACATTTACTCAAGTACAAGATCTGAGTACTTCTTCATTTACTCAAGTACAAGATCTGAGTACTTCTACATTTACTACAAGATCTGAGTACTTCTACTTTTACTACAAGATCTGAGTACTTCTACTTTTACTCAAACACAATATCTGAGTACTTCTACTTTTATTACAAGATCTGAGTACTTCTACTTTTACACAAGTACAAGATCTGAGTACTTCTACTTTTACTACAAGATCTGAGTACTTCTACATTTACTCAAGTACAATATCTGAGTACTTCTTCATTTACTCAAGTACAATATCTGAGTACTTCTAAATGTACTACAATATCTGAGTACTTCTACTTTTACTACAAGATCTGAGTACTTCTACTTTTAATCCAGTACAAGATCTGAGTACTTCTACTTTTACTACAAGATCTGAGTACTTCTACTTTTACTCAAGTACAATATCTGAGTACTTCTACTTTTACTACAAGATCTGAGTACTTCTACATTTACTACAAGATCTGAGTACTTCTACTTTTACTACAAGATCTGAGTACTTCTACTTTTACTACAAGATCTGAGTACTTCTACTTTTACTCAAGTACAAGATCTGAGTACTTCTACTTTTACTGCAAGATCTGAGTACTTCTACATTTACTCAAGTACAAAATCTGAGTACTTCTACATTTACAACAAAATCTGAGTACTTCTACATTTACTCAAGTACAAGATCTGAGTACTTCTTCATTTACTCAACAAGATCTGAGTACTTCTACTTTTAATACAAGATCTTAGTACTTTTACATTTACTCAAGTACAAGATCTGAGTACTTCTACATTTACTACAAGATCTGAGTACTTCTACTTTTACTACAAGATCTGAGTACTTCTAATTTTACTACAAGATCTGAGTACTTCTAATTTTACTACAAGATCTGAGTACTTCTACTTTTACTACAAGATCTGAGTACTTCTACTTTTACTCAAGTACAATATCTGAGTACTTCTACTTTTACTACAAGATTTGAGTACTTTTACTTTTACTCAAGTACAAGATCTGAGTACTTCTACATTTACTCAAGTACAAGATCTGAGTACTTCTACTTTTACTACAAGATCTGAGTACTTCTACTTTTACTACAAGATCTGAGTACTTCTACTTTTACTCAAGTACAATATCTGAGTACTTCTATTTTACTACAAGATTTGAGTACTTTTACTTTTACTCAAGTACAAGATCTGAGTACTTCTACTTTTACTACAAGATCTGAGTACTTCTACTTTTACTCAAGTACAATATCTGAGTACTTCTATTTTACTACAAGATTTGAGTACTTTTACTTTTACTCAAGTACAAGATCTGAGTACTTCTACATTTACTCAAGTACAAGATCTGAGTTCTTCTACATTTACTACAAGATCTGAGTACTTCTACATTTACTCAAGTACAAGATCTGAGTATTTCTTCATTTACTCAAGTACAAGATCTGAGTACTTCTACATTTACTACAAGATCTGAGTACTTCTACATTTACTCAAGTACAAGATCTGAGTACTTCTACATTTACTACAATATCTGAGTACTTCTACTTTTACTACAAGATCTGAGTACTTCTACTTTTACTCAAGTACATTATCTGAGTACTTCTACATTTACTACAAGATCTGAGTACTTCTACATTTACTCAAGTACACGATCTGAGTACTTCTTCATTTACTCAAGTACAATATCTGAGTACTTCTACATTTACTACAAGATCTGAGTACTTCTACTTTTACTCAAACATAATATCTGAGTACTTCTACTTTTACTACAAGATCTGAGTACTTCTACTTTTACTCAAGTACAAGATCTGAGTACTTCTACTTTTACAACAAGATCTGACTACTTCTACATTTACTCAAGTACAATATCTGAGTACTTCTTCATTTACTCAAGTACAAGATCTGAGTACTTCTTTATTTATGTACTACAAGATCTGATTACTTCTACTTTGACTACAAGATCTGAGTACTTCTACTTTTACTACAAGATCTGAGTACTTCTACCTTTAATCAAGTACAAGATCTGAGTACTTCTACTTTTATTACAAGATCTGAGTACTTCTACTTTTACTCAAGTACAAGATCTTGTACTTCTACGTTTACTACAAGATCTGAGTACTTCTACTTTTACTCAAGTAAAAGATCTGAGTACTTCTACATTTACTACAAGATCTGAGTACTTCTACTTTTACTCAAGTACAAGATCTGAGTACTTCTACTTTTACTACAAGATCTGAGTACTTCTACATTTACTCAAGTACAAGATCTGAATGCTTCTACATTTACTACAAGATCTGAGTACTTCTACTTTTACTACAAGATCTGAGTACTTCTACTTTTACTCAAGTATAATATCTGAGTACTTCTACTTTTACTACAAGATCTGAGTACTTCTACATTTACTCAAGTCCAAGATCTGAGTACTTCTACATTTACTACAAGATCTGAGTACTTCTACTTTTACTACAAGATCTGAGTACTTCTACTTTTACTCAAGTATAATATCTGAGTACTTCCACTTTTACTACAAGATCTGAGTACTTCTACATTTACTCAAGTACAAGATCTGAGTACTTTTACATTTACTACAAGATCTGAGTACTTCTAATTTTACTACAAGATCTGAGTACTTCTACTTTTACTACAAGATCTGAGTACTTCTACTTTTACTCAAGTACAATATCTGAGTACTTCTATTTTACTACAAGATTTGAGTACTTTTACTTTTACTCAAGTACAAGATCTGAGTACTTCTACTTTTACTACAAGATCTGAGTACTTCTACTTTTACTCAAGTACAATATCTGAGTACTTCTATTTTACTACAAGATTTGAGTACTTTTACTTTTACTCAAGTACAAGATCTGAGTACTTCTACATTTACTACAAGATCTGAGTACTTCTACATTTACTCAAGTACAAGCTCTGAGTATTTCTTCATTTACTCAAGTACAAGATCTGAGTACTTCTACATTTACTACAAGATCTGAGTACTTCTACATTTACTCAAGTACAAGATCTGAGTACTTCTACATTTACTACAATATCTGAGTACTTCTACATTTACTACAAGATCTGAGTACTTCTACTTTTACTCAAACATAATATCTGAGTACTTCTACTTTTACTACAAGATCTGAGTACTTCTACTTTTACTCAAGTACAAGATCTGAGTACTTCTACTTTTACAACAAGATCTGACTACTTCTACATTTACTCAAGTACAATATCTGAGTACTTCTTCATTTACTCAAGTACAAGATCTGAGTACTTCTACATGTACTACAAGATCTGATTACTTCTACTTTTACTACAAGATCTGAGTACTTCTACTTTTACTACAAGATCTGAGTACTTCTACTTTTAATCAAGTACAAGATCTGAGTACTTCTACTTTTATTACAAGATCTGAGTACTTCTACTTTTACTCAAGTACAAGATCTTGTACTTCTACGTTTACTACAAGATCTGAGTACTTCTACATTTACTCAAGTACAAGATCTGAATGCTTCTACATTTACTACAAGATCTGAGTACTTCTACTTTTACTACAAGATCTGAGTACTTCTACTTTTACTACAAGATCTGAGTACTTCTACATTTACTCAAGTCCAAGATCTGAGTACTTCTACATTTACTACAAGATCTGAGTACTTCTACTTTTACTACAAGATCTGAGTACTTCTACATTTACTCAAGTATAATATCTGAGTACTTCCACTTTTACTACAAGATCTGAGTACTTCTACATTTACTCAAGTACAAGATCTGAGTACTTTTACATTTACTACAAGATCTGAGTACTTCTAATTTTACTACAAGATCCGAGTACTTCCACTTTTACTCAAGTACAATATCTGAGTACTTCTACATTTACTAAAAGATCTGAGTACTTCTACATTTACTACAAGATCTGAGTACTTCTACATTTACTCAAGTACAAGATCTGAGTACTTCTTCATTTACTAAATTACAAGATCTGAGTACTTCTACATTTACTACAAGATCTGAGTACTTCTACATTTACTCAAGTACAAGATCTGAGTACTTCTTCATTTACTCAAGTACAAGATCTGAGTACTTCTACATTTACTACAATATCTGAGTACTTCTACTTCTACTACAAGATCTGAGTACTTCTACTTTTACTACAAGATCTGAGTACTTCTACATTTACTCAAGTACAAGATCTGAGTACTTCTACATTTACTACAAGATCTGAGTACTTCTACTGTTACTACAAGATCTTATTACTTCTAATTTTACTACAAGATCTGAGTACTTCTACTTTTACTACAAGATCTGAGTACTTCTACTTTTACTCAAGTACAATATCTGAGTACTTCTACTTTTACTACAAGATTTGAGGACTTCTACTTTTACTCAAGTACAAGATCTGAGTACTTCTACTTTTACTACAAGATCTGAGTACTTCTACATTTACTCAAGTACAAGATCTGAGTATTTCTTCATTTACTCAAGTTCAAGATCTGAGTACTTCTACATTTACTACAAGATCTGAGTACTTCTACTTTTACTACAAGATCTGAGTACTTCTACTTTTACCCAAGTATAAGATCTGAGTACTTCTACTCTTACTACAAGATCAGAGTACTTCTACATTTACTCAAGTACAAGATCTGAGTACTTCTACATTTACTACAAGATCTGAGTACTTCTACTTTTACTACAAGATCTGAGTACTTCTACTTTTACTCAAGTACAATATCTGAGTACTTCTATATTTACTACAAGATCTGAGTACTTCTACATTTACTCAAGTTCAAGATCTGAGTACTTCTTCATTTACTCAAGTACAAGATCTGAGTACTTCTACATTTACTACAAGATCTGAGAACTTCTACTTTTACTACAAGATCTGAGTACTTCTACATTTACTCAAGTACAAGATCTGAGTACTTTTACATTTACTACAAGATCTGAGTACTTCTAATTTTACTACAAGATCCGAGTACTTCCACTTTTACTCAAGTACAATATCTGAGTACTTCTACATTTACTAAAAGATCTGAGTACTTCTACATTTACTACAAGATCTGAGTACTTCTACATTTACTCAAGTACAAGATCTGAGTACTTCTTCATTTACTAAATTACAAGATCTGAGTACTTCTACATTTACTACAAGATCTGAGTACTTCTACTTTTACTACAAGATCTGAGTACTTCTACTTTTACTACAAGATCTGAGTACTTCTACATTTACTCAAGTACAAGATCTGAGTACTTCTACATTTACTACAAGATCTGAGTACTTCTACATTTACTACAAGATCTGAGTACTTTTACTTTTACTACAAGATCTGATTACTTCTAATTTTACAACAAGATCTGAGTACTTCTACTTTTACTACAAGATCTGAGTACTTCTACTTTTACTCAAGTACAATATCTGAGTACTTCTACTTTTACTACAAGATTTGAGTACTTTTACTTTTACTCAAGTACAATATCTGAGTACTTCTACTTTTACTACAAGATCTGAGTACTTCTACATTTACTCAAGTACAAGATCTGAGTACTTCTACATTTACTACAAGATCTGAGTACTTCTACATTTACTCAAGTACAATATCTGAGTATTTCTTCATTTACTCAAGTACAAGATCTGAGTACTTCTACATTTACTAAAAGATCTGAGAACTTCTACTTTTACTACAAGATCTGAGTACTTCTACATTTACTCAAGTACAAGATCTGAGTACTTCTTCATTTACTAAATTACAAGATCTGAGTACTTCTACATTTACTACAAGATCTGAGTACTTCTACATTTACTCAAGTACAAGATCTGAGTACTTCTTCATTTACTCAAGTACAAGATCTGAGTACTTCTACATTTACTACAATATCTGAGTACTTCTACTTCTACTACAAGATCTGAGTACTTCTACTTTTACTACAAGATCTGAGTACTTCTACATTTACTCAAGTACAAGATCTGAGTACTTCTACATTTACTACAAGATCTGAGTACTTCTACTGTTACTACAAGATCTTATTACTTCTAATTTTACTACAAGATCTGAGTACTTCTACTTTTACTACAAGATCTGAGTACTTCTACTTTTACTCAAGTACAATATCTGAGTACTTCTACTTTTACTACAAGATTTGAGGACTTCTACTTTTACTCAAGTACAAGATCTGAGTACTTCTACTTTTACTACAAGATCTGAGTACTTCTACATTTACTCAAGTACAAGATCTGAGTATTTCTTCATTTACTCAAGTTCAAGATCTGAGTACTTCTACATTTACTACAAAATCTGAGTACTTCTACTTTTACTACAAGATCTGAGTACTTCTACTTTTACCCAAGTATAAGATCTGAGTACTTCTACTCTTACTACAAGATCAGAGTACTTCTACATTTACTCAAGTACAAGATCTGAGTACTTCTACATTTACTACAAGATCTGAGTACTTCTACTTTTACTACAAGATCTGAGTACTTCTACTTTTACTCAAGTACAATATCTGAGTACTTCTATATTTACTACAAGATCTGAGTACTTCTACATTTACTCAAGTTCAAGATCTGAGTACTTCTTCATTTACTCAAGTACAAGATCTGAGTACTTCTACATTTACTACAAGATCTGAGTACTTCTACTTTTACTCAAGTACAAGATCTGAGTACTTCTACTTTTACTACAAGATCTGAGTACTTCTACATTTACTCAAGTACAATATCTGAGTACTTCTTCATTTACTCAAGTACAAGATCTGAGTACTTCTACATGTACTACAAGATCTGAGTACTTCTACTTTTACTACAATATCTGAGTACTTCTACTTTTAATCAAGTACAAGATTTGAGTACTTCTACTTTTACTAAAATATCTGAGTACATCTACTTTTACTCAAGTATAATATCTGAGTACTTCTACATTTACTCAAGTACAATATCTGAGTACTTCTACATTTACTACAAGATCTGAGTACTTCTACATTTACTCAAGTACAAGATCTGAGTACTTCTTCATTTACTCAATTACAAGATCTGAGTACTTCTACATTTACTACAAGATCTGAGTACTTCTACTTTTACTGCAAGATCTGAGTACTTCTACTTTTACTCAAGTACAATATCTGAGTACTTCTACTTTTACTACAAGATCTGAGTACTTCTACTTTTACTCAAGTACAAGATCTGAATACTTCTACGTTTACTACAAGATCTGAGTACTTCTACATTTACTCAAGTACAAGATCTGAGTACTTCTACATTTACTACAAGATCTGAGTACTTCTACATTTACTCAAGTACAAGATTTGAGTACTTCTACTTTTACTACAAGATCTGAGTAATTCTACATTTACTCAAGTACAATATCTGAGTACTTCTTCATTTACTCAAGTACAATATCTGAGTACTTCTACATTTACTACAATATCTGAGTACTTCTACTTTTACTACAAGATCTGAGTACTTCTACTTTTACTACAAGATCTGAGTACTTCTACATTTACTCAAGTACAATATCTGAGTACTTCTACATTTACTACAAGATCTGAGTACTTTTACTTTTACTACAAGATCTGAGTACTTCTAATTTTACAACAAGATCTGAGTACTTTTACTACAAGATCCGAGTACTTCTACTTTTACTCAAGTACAAGATCTGAATACTTCTACGTTTACTACAAGATCTGAGTACTTCTACATTTACTCAAGTACAAGATCTGAGTACTTCTACATTTACTACAAGATCTGAGTACTTCTACATTTACTCAAGTACAAGATTTGAGTACTTCTACTTTTACTCAAGTACAAGATCTGAGTACTTCTACATTTACTCAAGTACAATATCTTAGTACTTCTTCATTTACTCAAGTACAATATCTGAGTACTTCTACATTTACTACAATATCTGAGTACTTCTACTTTTACTACAAGATCTGAGTACTTCTACTTTTACTACAAGATCTGAGTACTTCTACATTTACTCAAGTACAAGATCTGAGTACTTCTACATTTACTACAAGATCTGAGTACTTCTACATTTACTACAAGATCTGAGTACTTTTACTTTTACTACAAGATCTGATTACTTCTAATTTTACAACAAGATCTGAGTACTTCTACTTTTACTACAAGATCTGAGTACTTCTACTTTTACTCAAGTACAATATCTGAGTACTTCTACTTTTACTACAAGATTTGAGTACTTTTACTTTTACTCAAGTACAATATCTGAGTACTTCTACTTTTACTACAAGATCTGAGTACTTCTACATTTACTCAAGTACAAGATCTGAGTACTTCTACATTTACTACAAGATCTGAGTACTTCTACATTTACTCAAGTACAATATCTGAGTATTTCTTCATTTACTCAAGTACAAGATCTGAGTACTTCTACATTTACTAAAAGATCTGAGAACTTCTACTTTTACTACAAGATCTGAGTACTTCTACTTTTACTCAAACACAATATCTGAGTACTTCTAGTTTTACTACAATATCTGGGTACTTCTACTTTTACTCAAGTACAAGATCTGAGTACTTCTACATTTACTCAAGTACAATATCTGAGTACTTCTTCATTTACTCAAGTACAAGATCTGAGTACTTCTAAATGTACTACAAGATCTGAGTACTTCTACTTTTACTACAAGATCTGAGTACTTCTACTTTTAATCAAGTACAAGATTTGAGTACTTCTACTTTTACTAAAATATCTGAGTACATCTACTTTTACTCAAGTATAATATCTGAGTACTTCTACATTTACTCAAGTACAAGATCTGAGTACTTCTACATTTACTACAAGATCTGAGTACTTCTACATTTACTCAAGTACAAGATCTGAGTACTTCTACATTTACTACAAGATCTGAGTACTTCTACTTTTACTACAAGATCTGAGTACTTCTACTTTTACTCAAGTACAATATCTGAGTACTTCTACTTTTACTACAAGATCTGAGTACTTCTACTTTTACTCAAGTACAAGGTCTGACTACTTCTACGTTTACTACAAGATCTGAGTACTTCTACATTTACTCAAGTACAAGATCTGAGTACTTCTACATTTACTACAAGATCTGAGTACTTCTACATTTACTCAAGTACAAGATTTGAGTACTTCTACTTTTACTACAAGATCTGAGTACTTCTACATTTACTCAAACACAATATCTGAGTACTTCTAGTTTTACTACAAGATCTGGGTACTTCTACTTTTACTCAAGTACAAGATCTGAGTACTTCTACATTTACTCAAGTACAATATCTGAGTACTTCTTCATTTACTCAAGTACAAGATCTGAGTACTTCTAAATGTACTACAAGATCTGAGTACTTCTACTTTTACTACAAGATCTGAGTACTTCTACTTTTAATCAAGTACAAGATTTGAGTACTTCTACTTTTACTAAAATATCTGAGTACATCTACTTTTACTCAAGTATAATATCTGAGTACTTCTACTTTTACTACAAGATCTGAGTACTTCTACTTTTACTCAAGTACAAGGTCTGACTACTTCTACGTTTACTACAAGATCTGAGTACTTCTACATTTACTCAAGTACAAGATCTGAGTACTTCTACATTTACTACAAGATCTGAGTACTTCTACATTTACTCAAGTACAAGATTTGAGTACTTCTACTTTTACTACAAGATCTGAGTACTTCTACATTTACTCAAGTAAAATATCTGAGTACTTCTTCATTTACTCAAGTACAATATCTGAGTACTTCTACATTTACTACAATATCTGAGTACTTCTACTTTTACTACAAGATCTGAGTACTTCTACTTTTACTACAAGATCTGAGTACTTCTACATTTACTCAAGTACAAGATCTGAGTACTTCTACATTTACTACAAGATCTGAGTACTTTTACTTTTACTACAAGATCTGAGTAGGCTACTTCTAATTTTACAACAAGATCTGAGTACTTCTACTTTTACTACAAGATCTGAGTACTTCTACTTTTACTCAAGTACAATATCTGAGTACTTCTACTTTTACTACAAGATTTGAGTACTTTTACTTTTACTCAAGTACAATATCTGAGTACTTCTTCATTTACTCAAGTACAATATCTGAGTATTTCTTCATTTACTCAAGTACAAGATCTGAGTACTTCTACATTTACTACAAGATCTGAGTACTTCTACTTTTACTACAAGATCTGAGTACTTCTACATTTACTCAAGTACAAGATCTGAGTACTTCTACATTTACTACAATATCTGAGTACTTCTACTTTACTACAAGATCTGAGTACTTCTACTTTTACTCAAGTACAAGATCTGAGTACTTCTACATTTACTACAAGATCTGAGTACTTCTACATTTACTCAAGTACAAGATCTGAGTACTTCTTCATTTACTCAAGTACAATATCTGAGTACTTCTACATTTACTACAAGATCTGAGTACTTCTACTTTTACTACAAGATCTGAGTACTTCTACTTTTACTCAAACATAATATCTGAGTACTTCTACTTTTACTACAAGATCTGAGTACTTCTACTTTTACTCAAGTACAAGATCTGAGTACTTCTACTTTTACTACAAAATCTGAGTACTTCTACATTTACAACAAGATCTGAGTACTTCTACATTTACTCAAGTACAAGATCTGAGTACTTCTTCATTTACTCAAGTACAATATCTGAGTACTTCTACTTTTACTACAAGATTTGAGGACTTCTACTTTTACTCAAGTACAAGATCTGAGTACTTCTACTTTTACTACAAGATCTGAGTACTTCTACATTTACTCAAGTACAAGATCTGAGTATTTCTTCATTGACTCAAGTTCAAGATCTGAGTACTTCTACATTTACTACAAGATCTGAGTACTTCTACTTTTACTACAAGATCTGAGTACTTCTACTTTTACCCAAGTATAAGATCTGAGTACTTCTACTTTTACTACAAGATCAGAGTACTTCTACATTTACTCAAGTACAAGATCTGAGTACTTCTACATTTACTACAAGATCTGAGTACTTCTACTTTTACTACAAGATCTGAGTACTTCTACTTTTACTCAAGTACAATATCTGAGTACTTCTATATTTACTACAAGATCTGAGTACTTCTACATTTACTCAAGTACAATATCTGAGTACTTCTTCATTTACTCAAGTACAAGATCTGAGTACTTCTAAATGTACTACAAGATCTGAGTACTTCTACTTTTACTACAAGATCTGAGTACTTCTACTTTTAATCAAGTACAAGATTTGAGTACTTCTACTTTTACTAAAATATCTGAGTACATCTACTTTTACTCAAGTATAATATCTGAGTACTTCTACATTTACTCAAGTACAAGATCTGAGTACTTCTACATTTACTACACGATCTGAGTACTTCTACATTTACTCCAGTACAAGATCTGAGTACTTCTACTTTTACTCAAGTACAATATCTGAGTACTTCTACTTTTACTACAAGATCTGAGTACTTCTACTTTTACTCAAGTACAAGGTCTGACTACTTCTACGTTTACTACAAGATCTGAGTACTTCTTCATTTACTCAATTACAAGATCTGAGTACTTCTACTTTTACTACAAGATCTGAGTACTTCTACTTTTACTCAAGTACAATATCTGAGTACTTCTACTTTTACTACAAGATCTGAGTACTTCTACTTTTACTCAAGTACAAGGTCTGACTACTTCTACGTTTACTACAAGATCTGAGTACTTCTACATTTACTCAAGTACAAGATCTGAGTACTTCTACATTTACTACAAGATCTGAGTACTTCTACATTTACTCAAGTACAAGATTTGAGTACTTCTACTTTTACTACAAGATCTGAGTACTTCTACATTTACTCAAGTAAAATATCTGAGTACTTCTTAATTTACTCAAGTACAATATCTGAGTACTTCTACATTTACTACAATATCTGAGTACTTCTACTTTTACTACAAGATCTGAGTACTTCTACTTTTACTACAAGATCTGAGTACTTCTACATTTACTCAAGTACAAGATTTGAGTACTTCTACTTTTACTACAAGATCTGAGTACTTCTACATTTACTCAAGTAAAATATCTGAGTATTTCTTCATTGACTCAAGTTCAAGATCTGAGTACTTCTACATTTACTACAAGATCTGAGTACTTCTACTTTTACTACAAGATCTGAGTACTTCTACTTTTACCCAAGTATAAGATCTGAGTACTTCTACTTTTACTACAAGATCAGAGTACTTCTACATTTACTCAAGTACAAGATCTGAGTACTTCTACATTTACTACAAGATCTGAGTACTTCTACTTTTACTACAAGATCTGAGTACTTCTACTTTTACTCAAGTACAATATCTGAGTACTTCTATATTTACAACAAGATCTGAGTACTTCTACATTTACTCAAGTTCAAGATCTGAGTACTTCTTCATTTACTCAAGTACAAGATCTGAGTACTTCTACATTTACTACAAGATCTGAGAACTTCTACTTTTACTACAAGATCTGAGTACTTCTACTTTTACTCAAACACAATATCTGAGTACTTCTAGTTTTACTACAAGATCTGGGTACTTCTACTTTTACTCAAGTACAAGATCTGAGTACTTCTACATTTACTCAAGTACAAGATCTGAGTACTTCTTCATTTACTCAAGTACAAGATCTGAGTACTTCTAAATGTACTACAAGATCTGAGTACTTCTACTTTTACTACAAGATCTGAGTACTTCTACTTTTAATCAAGTACAAGATTTGAGTACTTCTACTTTTACTAAAATATCTGAGTACATCTACTTTTACTCAAGTATAATATCTGAGTACTTCTACATTTACTCAAGTACAAGATCTGAGTACTTCTACATTTACTCCAGTACAAGATCTGAGTACTTCTTCATTTACTCAATTACAAGATCTGAGTACTTCTACTTTTACTACAAGATCTGAGTACTTCTACTTTTACTCAAGTACAATATCTGAGTACTTCTACTTTTACTACAAGATCTGAGTACTTCTACTTTTACTCAAGTACAAGGTCTGACTACTTCTACGTTTACTACAAGATCTGAGTACTTCTACATTTACTCAAGTACAAGATCTGAGTACTTCTACATTTACTACAAGATCTGAGTACTTCTACATTTACTCAAGTACAAGATTTGAGTACTTCTACTTTTACTACAAGATCTGAGTACTTCTACATTTACTCAAGTAAAATATCTGAGTACTTCTTCATTTACTCAAGTACAATATCTGAGTACTTCTACATTTACTACAATATCTGAGTACTTCTACTTTTACTACAAGATCTGAGTACTTCTACTTTTACTACAAGATCTGAGTACTTCTACATTTACTCAAGTACAATATCTGAGTACTTCTACATTTACTACAAGATCTGAGTACTTTTACTTTTACTACAAGATCTGAGTACTTCTAATTTTACAACAAGATCTGAGTACTTCTACTTTTACTACAAGATCTGAGTACTTCTACTTTTACTCAAGTACAATATCTGAGTACTTCTACTTTTACTACAAGATTTGAGTACTTTTACTTTTACTCAAGTACAATATCTGAGTACTTCTACTTTTACTACAAGATCTGAGTACTTCTACATTTACTCAAGTACAAGATCTGAGTACTTCTACATTTACTACAAGATCTGAGTACTTCTACATTTACTCAAGTACAAGATCTGAGTACTTCTTCATTTACTCAAGTACAAGATCTGAGTACTTCTACATTTACTACAAGATCTGAGTACTTCTACTTTTACTACAAGATCTGAGTACTTCTACTTTTACTCAAACATAATATCTGAGTACTTCTACTTTTACTACAAGATCTGAGTACTTCTACTTTTACTCAAGTACAAGATCTGAGTACTTCTACATTTACTCAAGTACAAGATCTGAGTACTTCTTCATTTACTCAAGTACAAGATCTGAGTACTTCTACATTTACTACAAGATCTGAGTACTTCTACTTTTACTCAAGTACAAGATCTGAGTACTTCTAATTTTACTACAAGATCTGAGTACTTCTACATTTACTCAAGTACAATATCTGAGTACTTCTTCATTTACTCAAGTACAAGATCTGAGTACTTCTACATGTACTACAAGATCTGAGTACTTCTACATTTACTACAAGATCTGAGTACTTCTAATTTTACTACAAGATCTGAGTACTTCTACTTTTACTCAAGTACAATATCTGAGTACTTCTACATTTACTACAAGATCTGAGTACTTCTACTTTTACTACAAGATCTGAGTACTTCTACTTTTACTCAAGTACAATATCTGAGTACTTCTACATTTACTACAATATCTGAGTACTTCTACATTTACTCAAGTACAAGATCTGAGTACTTCTTCATTTACTCAAGTACAAGATCTGAGTACTTCTACATTTACTACAAGATCTGAGTACTTCTACTTTTACTACAAGATCTGAGTACTTCTACTTTTACTCAAACACAATATCTGAGTACTTCTACTTTTACTACAAGATCTGAGTACTTCTACTTTTAAACAAGTACAAGATCTGAGTACTTCTACTTTTACTACAAGATCTGAGTACTTCTACATTTACTCAAGTACAATATCTGAGTACTTCTTCATTTACTCAAGTACAATATCTGAGTACTTCTAAATGTACTACAAGATCTGAGTACTTCTACTTTTACTACAAGATCTGAGTACTTCTACTTTTAATCCAGTACAAGATCTGAGTACTTCTACTTTTACTACAAGATCTGAGTACTTCTACTTTTACTCAAGTACAATATCTGAGTACTTCTACTTTTACTACAAGATCTGAGTACTTCTACTTTTACTCAAGTACAATATCTGAGTACTTCTACTTTTACTACAAGATCTGAGTACTTCTACTTTTACTACAAGATCTGAGTACTTCTACTTTTACTCAAGTACAAGATCTGAGTACTTCTACTTTTACTGCAAGATCTGAGTACTTCTACATTTACTCAAGTACAAAATCTGAGTACTTCTACATTTACAACAAAATCTGAGTACTTCTACATTTACTCAAGTACAAGATCTGAGTACTTCTTCATTTACTCAACAAGATCTGAGTACTTCTACTTTTAATACAAGATCTTAGTACTTTTACATTTACTCAAGTACAAGATCTGAGTACTTCTACATTTACTACAAGATCTGAGTACTTCTACTTTTACTACAAGATCTGAGTACTTCTAATTTTACTACAAGATCTGAGTACTTCTACTTTTACTACAAGATCTGAGTACTTCTACTTTTACTCAAGTACAATATCTGAGTACTTCTACTTTTACTACAAGATTTGAGTACTTTTACTTTTACTCAAGTACAAGATCTGAGTACTTCTACATTTACTCAAGTACAAGATCTGAGTACTTCTACATTTACTACAAGATCTGAGTACTTCTACTTTTACTACAAGATCTGAGTACTTCTACTTTTACTCAAGTACAATATCTGAGTACTTCTATATTACTACAAGATTTGAGTACTTTTACTCAAGTACAAGATCTGAGTACTTCTACTTTTACTACAAGATCTGAGTACTTCTACTTTTACTCAAGTACAATATCTGAGTACTTCTATTTTACTACAAGATTTGAGTACTTTTACTTTTACTCAAGTACAAGATCTGAGTACTTCTACATTTACTCAAGTACAAGATCTGAGTACTTCTACATTTACTACAAGATCTGAGTACTTCTACATTTACTCAAGTACAAGATCTGAGTATTTCTTCATTTACTCAAGTACAAGATCTGAGTACTTCTACATTTACTACAAGATCTGAGTACTTCTACATTTACTCAAGTACAAGATCTGAGTACTTCTACATTTACTACAATATTTGAGTACTTCTACTTTTACTACAAGATCTGAGTACTTCTACTTTTACTCAAGTACATTATCTGAGTACTTCTACATTTACTACAAGATCTGAGTACTTCTACATTTACTCGTTTACACGATCTGAGTACTTCTTCATTTACTCAAGTACAATATCTGAGTACTTCTACATTTACTACAAGATCTGAGTACTTCTACTTTTACTCAAACATAATATCTGAGTACTTCTACTTTTACTACAAGATCTGAGTACTTCTACTTTTACTCAAGTACAAGATCTGAGTACTTCTACTTTTACTACAAGATCTGACTACTTCTACATTTACTCAAGTACAATATCTGAGTACTTCTTCATTTACTCAAGTACAAGATCTGAGTACTTCTACATGTACTACAAGATCTGATTACTTCTACTTTTACTCAAGTACAAGATCTTGTACTTCTACGTTTACTACAAGATCTGAGTACTTCTACTTTTACTCAAGTAAAAGATCTGAATACTTCTACATTTACTACAAGATCTGAGTACTTCTACTTTTACTCAAGTACAATATCTGAGTACTTCTACTTTTACTACAAGATCTGAGTACTTCTACATTTACTCAAGTACAAGATCTGAATGCTTCTACATTTACTACAAGATCTGAGTACTTCTACTTTTACTACAAGATCTGAGTACTTCTACTTTTACTCAAGTATAATATCTGAGTACTTCTACTTTTACTACAAGATCTGAGTACTTCTACATTTACTCAAGTCCAAGATCTGAGTACTTCTACATTTACTACAAGATCTGAGTACTTCTACTTTTACTACAAGATCTGAGTACTTCTACTTTTACTCAAGTATAATATCTGAGTACTTCCACTTTTACTACAAGATCTGAGTACTTCTACATTTACTCAAGTACAAGATCTGAGTACTTTTACATTTACTACAAGATCTGAGTACTTCTAATTTTACTACAAGATCCGAGTACTTCCACTTTTACTCAAGTACAATATCTGAGTACTTCTACATTTACTAAAAGATCTGAGTACTTCTACATTTACTACAAGATCTGAGTACTTCTACATTTACTCAAGTACAAGATCTGAGTACTTCTTCATTTACTAAATTACAAGATCTGAGTACTTCTACATTTACTACAAGATCTGAGTACTTCTACATTTACTCAAGTACAAGATCTGAGTACTTCTTCATTTACTCAAGTACAAGATCTGAGTACTTCTACATTTACTACAATATCTGAGTACTTCTACTTCTACTACAAGATCTGAGTACTTCTACTTTTACTACAAGATCTGAGTACTTCTACATTTACTCAAGTACAAGATCTGAGTACTTCTACATTTACTACAAGATCTGAGTACTTCTACTGTTACTACAAGATCTTATTACTTCTAATTTTACTACAAGATCTGAGTACTTCTACTTTTAGTACAAGATCTGAGTACTTCTACTTTTACTCAAGTACAATATCTGAGTACTTCTACTTTTACTACAAGATTTGAGGACTTCTACTTTTACTCAAGTACAAGATCTGAGTACTTCTACTTTTACTACAAGATCTGAGTACTTCTACATTTACTCAAGTACAAGATCTGAGTATTTCTTCATTTACTCAAGTTCAAGATCTGAGTACTTCTACATTTACTACAAGATCTGAGTACTTCTACTTTTACTACAAGATCTGAGTACTTCTACTTTTACTCAAGTACAATATCTGAGTACTTCTATATTTACTACAAGATCTGAGTACTTCTACATTTACTCAAGTTCAAGATCTGAGTACTTCTTCATTTACTCAAGTACAAGATCTGAGTACTTCTACATTTACTACAAGATCTGAGAACTTCTACTTTTACTACAAGATCTGAGTACTTCTACTTTTACTCAAACACAATATCTGAGTACTTCTACTTTTACTACAAGATCTGAGTACTTCTACTTTTACTCAAGTACAAGATCTGAGTACTTCTACTTTTACTACAAGATCTGAGTACTTCTACATTTACTCAAGTACAATATCTGAGTACTTCTTCATTTACTCAAGTACAAGATCTGAGTACTTCTACATGTACTACAAGATCTGAGTACTTCTACTTTTACTACAATATCTGAGTACTTCTACTTTTAATCAAGTACAAGATTTGAGTACTTCTACTTTTACTAAAATATCTGAGTACATCTACTTTTACTCAAGTATAATATCTGAGTACTTCTACATTTACTCAAGTACAAGATCTGAGTACTTCTACATTTACTACAAGATCTGAGTACTTCTACATTTACTCAAGTACAAGATCTGAGTACTTCTTCATTTACTCAATTACAAGATCTGAGTACTTCTACATTTACTACAAGATCTGAGTACTTCTACTTTTACTACAAGATCTGAGTACTTCTACTTTTACTCAAGTACAATATCTGAGTACTTCTACTTTTACTACAAGATCTGAGTACTTCTACTTTTACTCAAGTACAAGATCTGAATACTTCTACGTTTACTACAAGATCTGAGTACTTCTACATTTACTCAAGTACAAGATCTGAGTACTTCTACATTTACTACAAGATCTGAGTACTTCTACATTTACTCAAGTACAAGATTTGAGTACTTCTACTTTTACTACAAGATCTGAGTAATTCTACATTTACTCAAGTACAATATCTGAGTACTTCTTCATTTACTCAAGTACAATATCTGAGTACTTCTACATTTACTACAATATCTGAGTACTTCTACTTTTACTACAAGATCTGAGTACTTCTACTTTTACTACAAGATCTGAGTACTTCTACATTTACTCAAGTACAAGATCTGAGTACTTCTACATTTACTACAAGATCTGAGTACTTTTACTTTTACTACAAGATCTGAGTACTTCTAATTTTACAACAAGATCTGAGTACTTCTACTTTTACTACAAGATCCGAGTACTTCTACTTTTACTCAAGTACAAGATCTGAATACTTCTACGTTTACTACAAGATCTGAGTACTTCTACATTTACTCAAGTACAAGATCTGAGTACTTCTACATTTACTACAAGATCTGAGTACTTCTACATTTACTCAAGTACAAGATTTGAGTACTTCTACTTTTACTCAAGTACAAGATCTGAGTACTTCTACATTTACTCAAGTACAATATCTTAGTACTTCTTCATTTACTCAAGTACAATATCTGAGTACTTCTACATTTACTACAATATCTGAGTACTTCTACTTTTACTACAAGATCTGAGTACTTCTACTTTTACTACAAGATCTGAGTACTTCTACATTTACTCAAGTACAAGATCTGAGTACTTCTACATTTACTACAAGATCTGAGTACTTCTACATTTACTACAATATCTGAGTACTTTTACTACAAGATCTGAGTACTTCTAATTTTACAACAAGATCTGAGTACTTCTACTTTTACTACAAGATCTGAGTACTTCTACTTTTACTCAAGTACAATATCTGAGTACTTCTACTTTTACTACAAGATTTGAGTACTTTTACTTTTACTCAAGTACAATATCTGAGTACTTCTACTTTTACTACAAGATCTGAGTACTTCTACATTTACTCAAGTACAAGATCTGAGTACTTCTACATTTACTACAAGATCTGAGTACTTCTACATTTACTCAAGTACAATATCTGAGTATTTCTTCATTTACTCAAGTACAAGATCTGAGTACTTCTACATTTACTACAAGATCTGAGTACTTCTACATTTACTACAAGATCTGAGTACTTCTACGTTTACTCAAGTACAAGATCTGAGTACTTCTACATTTACTACAATATCTGAGTACTTCTACTTTTACTACAAGATCTGAGTACTTCTACTTTTACTCAAGTACAATATCTGAGTACTTCTACATTTACTACAAGATCTGAGTACTTCTACATTTACTCAAGTACAAGATCTGAGTACTTCTTCATTTACTCAAGTACAATATCTGAGTACTTCTACATTTACTATAAGATCTGAGTACTTCTACTTTTAATACAAGATCTGAGTACTTCTACTTTTACTCAAACATAATATCTGAGTACTTCTACTTTTACTACAAGATCTGAGTACTTCTACTTTTACTCAAGTACAAAATCTGAGTACTTCTACTTTTACTACAAGATCTGAGTACTTCTACATTTACTCAAGTACAATATCTGAGTACTTCTTCATTTACTCAAGTACAAGATCTGAGTACTTCTACATGTACTACAAGATCTGAGTACTTCTACATTTACTACAAGATCTGAGTACTTCTACTTTTACTACAAGATCTGAGTACTTCTACTTTTACTCAAGTACAATATCTGAGTACTTCTACATTTACTACAAGATCTGAGTACTTCTTCATTTACTCAAGTACAATATCTGAGTACTTCTTCATTTACTCAAGTACAAGATCTGAGTACTTCTACATTTACTACAAGATCTGAGTACTTCTACTTTTACTCAAGTACAATATCTGAGTACTTCTACTTTTACTACAAGATCTGAGTACTTCTACATTTACTCAAGTACAAGATCTGAGTACTTCTAGATTTACTACAAGATCTGAGTACTTCTACTTTTACTACAAGATCTGAGTACTTCTACTTTTACTCAAGTACAATATCTGAGTACTTCTACATTTAGTACAATATCTGAGTACTTCTACATTTACTCAAGTACAAGATCTGAGTAATTCTTCATTTACTCAAGTACAAGATCTGAGTACTTTTACATTTACTACAAGATCTGAGTACTTCTACTTTTACTACAAGATCTGAGTACTTCTACTTTTACTCGAACCAAATATCTGAGTACTTCTACTTTTACTACAAGATCTGAGTACTTCTACTTTTACTCAAGTACAAGATCTGAGTACTTCTACTTTTACTACAAGATCTGAGTACTTCTACTTTTACTCAAGTACAATATCTGAGTACTTCTACATTTACTACAAGATCTGAGTACTTCTACATTTACTCAAGTACAAGAACTGAGTACTTCTTCATTTACTAAATTACAAGATCTGAGTACTTCTACATTTACTACAAGATCTGAGTACTTCTACATTTACTCAAGTACAAGATCTGAGTACTTCTACATTTACTACAAGATCTGAGTACTTCTACTGTTACTACAAGATCTGAGTACTTCTACATTTACTCAAGTACAAGATCTGAGTACTTCTACATTTACTACAAGATCTGAGTACTTCTACTGTTACTACAAGATCTTATTACTTCTAATTTTACTACAAGATCTGAGTACTTCTACTTTTACTACAAGATCTGAGTACTTCTACTTTTACTCAAGTACAATATCTGAGTACTTCTACTTTTACTACAAGATTTGAGGACTTCTACTTTTACTCAAGTACAATATCTGAGTACTTCTTCATTTACTCAAGTACAAGATCTGAGTACTTCTACATGTACTACAAGATCTGAGTACTTCTACATTTACTACAAGATCTGAGTACTTCTACTTTTACTACAAGATCTGAGTACTTCTACTTTTACTACAAGATCTGAGTACTTCTACTTTTACTCAAGTACAATATCTGAGTACTTCTACTTTTACTCAAGTACAATATCTGAGTACTTCTACATTTACTACAAGATCTGAGTACTTCTACATTTACTACAAGATCTTATTACTTCTAATTGTTCTACAAGATCTGAGTACTTCTACTTTTACTCAAGTAAAATATCTGAGTACTCACTTTTACTACAAGATCTGAGTACATCTACATTTACTCAAGTACGAAATCTGAGTACTTCTACATTTACAATAAGATCTGAGTACTTCTACATTTACTCAAGTACAATATCTGAGTACTTCTTCATTTACTCAGGTACAAGATCTGAGTACTTCTATTTTTAATACAAGATCTTAGTACTTCTACTTTTACTCAAGTACAAGATCTGAGTACTTCTACATTTACAACAGGATCTGAGTACTTCTACATTTACTCAAGTACAAGATCTGAGTACTTCTTCATTTACTCAAGTACAAGATCTGAGTACTTCTACATGTACTACAAGATCTGAGTACTTCTAATTTTACTACAAGATCCGAGTACTTCCACTTTTACTCAAGTACAATCTCTGAGTACTTCTACATTTACTAAAAGATCTGAGTACTTCTACATTTACTACAAGATCTGAGTACTTCTACATTTACTCAAGTACAAGATCTGAGTACTTCTTCATTTACTAAATTACAAGATCTGAGTACTTCTACATTTACTACAAGATCTGAGTACTTCTACATTTACTCAAGTACAAGATCTGAGTACTTATTCATTTACTCAAGTACAAGATCTGAGTACTTCTACATTTACTACAATATCTGAGTACTTCTACTTCTACTACAAGATCTGAGTACTTCTACATTTACTCAAGTACGAAATCTGAGTACTTCTACATTTACAATAAGATCTGAGTACTTCTACATTTACTCAAGTACAATATCTGAGTACTTCTTCATTTACTCAGGTACAAGATCTGAGTACTTCTATTTTTAATACAAGATCTTAGTACTTCTACTTTTACTCAAGTACAAGATCTGAGTACTTCTACATTTACAACAGGATCTGAGTACTTCTACATTTACTCAAGTACAAGATCTGAGTACTTCTTCATTTACTCAAGTACAAGATCTGAGTACTTCTACATGTACTACAAGATCTGAGTACTTCTAATTTTACTACAAGATCTGAGTACTTCCACTTTTACTCAAGTACAATCTCTGAGTACTTCTACATTTACTAAAAGATCTGAGTACTTCTACATTTACTACAAGATCTGAGTACTTCTACATTTACTCAAGTACAAGATCTGAGTACTTCTTCATTTACTAAATTACAAGATCTGAGTACTTCTACATTTACTACAAGATCTGAGTACTTCTACATTTACTCAAGTACAAGATCTGAGTACTTATTCATTTACTCAAGTACAAGATCTGAGTACTTCTACATTTACTACAATATCTGAGTACTTCTACTTCTACTACAAGATCTGAGTACTTCTACTTTTACTACAAGATCTGAGTACTTCTACATTTACTCAAGTACAAGATCTGAGTACTTCTACATTTACTACAAGATCTGAGTACTTCTACTGTTACTACAAGATCTTATTACTTCTAATTTTACTACAAGATCTGAGTACTTCTACTTTTACTACAAGATCTGAGTACATCTACATTTACTCAAGTATGAAATCTGAGTACTTCTACATTTACAATAAGATCTGAGTACTTCTACATTTACTCAAGTACAATATCTGAGTACTTCTTCATTTACTCAGGTACAAGATCTGAGTACTTCTATTTTTAATACAAGATCTTAGTACTTCTACTTTTACTCAAGTACAAGATCTGAGTACTTCTACATTTACAACAGGATCTGAGTACTTCTACATTTACTCAAGTACAAGATCTGAGTACTTCTTCATTTACTCAAGTACAAGATCTGAGTACTTCTACATGTACTACAAGATCTGAGTACTTCTAATTTTACTACAAGATCCGAGTACTTCCACTTTTACTCAAGTACAATCTCTGAGTACTTCTACATTTACTAAAAGATCTGAGTACTTCTACATTTACTACAAGATCTGAGTACTTCTACATTTACTCAAGTACAAGATCTGAGTACTTCTTCATTTACTAAATTACAAGATCTGAGTACTTCTACATTTACTACAAGATCTGAGTACTTCTACATTTACTCAAGTACAAGATCTGAGTACTTATTCATTTACTCAAGTACAAGATCTGAGTACTTCTACATTTACTACAATATCTGAGTACTTCTACTTCTACTACAAGATCTGAGTACTTCTACTTTTACTACAAGATCTGAGTACTTCTACATTTACTCAAGTACAAGATCTGAGTACTTCTACATTTACTACAAGATCTGAGTACTTCTACTGTTACTACAAGATCTTATTACTTCTAATTTTACTACAATATCTGAGTACTTCTACTTTTACTACAAGATCTGAGTACTTCTACTTTTACTCAACTACAATATCTGAGTACTTCTACTTTTACTACAAGATTTGAGGACTTCTACTTTTACTCAAGTACAAGATCTGAGTACTTCTACTTTTACTACAAGATCTGAGTACTTCTACATTTACTCAAGTACAAGATCTGAGTATTTCTTCATTTACTCAAGTTCAAGATCTGAGTACTTCTACATTTACTACAAGATCTGAGTACTTCTACTTTTACTACAAGATCTGAGTACTTCTACTTTTACCCAAGTATAAGATCTGAGTACTTCTACTTTTACTACAAGATCAGAGTACTTCTACTTTTACTCAAGTACAAGATCTGAGTACTTCTACATTTACTACAAGATCTGAGTACTTCTACTTTTACTACAATATCTGAGTACTTCTACTTTTACTCAAGTAAAATATCTGAGTACTTCTTCTTTTACTACAAGATCTGAGTACTTCTACTTTTACTACAAGATCTGAGTACTTCTACTTTTACTACAAGAGCTGAGTACTTCTACATTTACAACAAGATCTGAGTACTTCTACATTTACTCAAGTACAAGATCTGAGTACTTCTTCATTTACTCAAGTACAATATCTGAGTACTTCTACTTTTACTACAAGATTTGAGGACTTCTACTTTTACTCAAGTACAAGATCTGAGTACTTCTACTTTTACTACAAGATCCGAGTACTTCCACTTTTACTCAAGTACAATCTCTGAGTACTTCTACATTTACTACAAGATCTGAGTACTTCTACATTTACTCAAGTACAAGATCTGAGTACTTCTTCATTTACTAAATTACAAGATCTGAGTACTTCTACATTTACTACAAGATCTGAGTACTTCTACATTTACTCAAGTACAAGATCTGAGTACTTCTTCATTTACTCAAGTACAAGATCTGAGTACTTCTACATTTACTACAATATCTGAGTACTTCTACATTTACTCAAGTACAAGATCTGAGTACTTCTACATTTACTACAAGATCTGAGTACTTCTACTGTTACTACAATATCTTATTACTTCTAATTTTACTACAAGATCTGAGTACTTCTACTTTTACTACAAGATCTGAGTACTTCTACTTTTACTCAAGCACAAGATCTGAGTACTTCTACTGTTACTACAATATCTGAGTACTTCTACTTTTACTACAAGATTTGAGGACTTCTACTTTTACTCAAGCACAAGATCTGAGTACTTCTACTTTTACTACAAGATCTGAGTACTTCTACATTTACTCAAGTACAAGATCTGAGTATTTCTTCATTTACTCAAGTTCAAGATCTGAGTACTTCTACATTTACTACAAGATCTGGGTACTTCTACTTTTACTACAAGATCTGAGTACTTCTACTTTTACCCAAGTATAAGATCTGAGTACTTCTACTTTTACTACAAGATCAGAGTACTTCTACATTTACTCAAGTACAAGATCTGAGTACTTCTACATTTACTACAAGATCTGAGTACTTCTACTTTTACTACAAGATCTGAGTACTTCTACTTTTACTCAAGTACAATATCTGAGTACTTCTACTTTTACTCAAGTACAATATCTGAGTACTTCTACATTTACTACAAGATCTGAGTACTTCTACATTTACTCAAGTACAAGATCTGAGTACTTCTTCATTTACTCAAGTACAAGATCTGAGTACTTCTACATTTACTACAAGATCTGAGTACTTCTACTTTTACTACAATATCTGAGTACTTCTACTTTTACTACAAGATCTGAGTACATCTACATTTACTCAAGTACGAAATCTGAGTACTTCTACATTTACAACAAGATCTGAGTACTTCTACATTTACTCAAGTACAAGATCTGAGTACTTCTTCATTTACTCAAGTACAATATCTGAGTACTTCTATTTTTAATACAAAATCTTAGTACTTCTACTTTTACTCAAGTACAAGATCTGAGTACTTCTACATTTACAACAGGATCTGAGTACTTCTACATTTTCTCAAGTACAAGATCTGAGTACTTCTACATTTACTACAAGATCTGAGTACTTCTACTTTTACTCAAGTACAAGATCTGAGTACTTCTACTTTAACTACAAGATCTGAGTACTTCTACATTTACTCAAGTACAATATCTGAGTACTTCTACATTTACTACAAGATCTGAGTACTTCTACATTTACTCAAGTACAAGATCTGAGTACTTCTTCATTTACTAAATTACAAGATCTGAGTACTTCTACATTTACTACAAGATCTGAGTACTTCTACATTTACTCAAGTACAAGATCTGAGTACTTCTTCATTTACTCAAGTACAAGATCTGAGTACTTCTACATTTACTACAATATCTGAGTACTTCTACATTTACTCAAGTACAAGATCTGAGTACTTCTACATTTACTACAAGATCTGAGTACTTCTACTGTTACTACAAGATCTTATTACTTCTAATTTTACTACAAGATCTGAGTACTTCTACTTTTACTACAAGATCTGAGTACTTCTACTTTTACTCAAGCACAAGATCTGAGTACTTCTACTGTTACTACAATATCTGAGTACTTCTACTTTTACTACAAGATTTGAGGACTTCTACTTTTACTCAAGCACAAGATCTGAGTACTTCTACTTTTACTACAAGATCTGAGTACTTCTACATTTACTCAAGTACAAGATCTGAGTATTTCTTCATTTACTCAAGTTCAAGATCTGAGTACTTCTACATTTACTACAAGATCTGGGTACTTCTACTTTTACTACAAGATCTGCGTACTTCTACTTTTACCCAAGTATAAGATCTGAGTACTTCTACTTTTACTACAAGATCAGAGTACTTCTACATTTACTCAAGTACAAGATCTGAGTACTTCCTTATACTACAAGATCTGAGTACTTCTACTTTTACTACAAGATCTGAGTACTTCTACTTTTACCCAAGTATAAGATCTGGGTACTTCTACTTTTACTACAAGATCTGCGTACTTCTACTTTTACCCAAGTATAAGATCTGAGTACTTCTACTTTTACTACAAGATCAGAGTACTTCTACTTTTACTCAAGTACAATATCTGAGTACTTCTACTTTTACTCAAGTAAAATATCTGAGTACTTCTACATTTACTACAAGATCTGAGTACTTCTACATTTACTCAAGTACAAGATCTGAGTACTTCTTCATTTACTCAAGTACAAGATCTGAGTACTTCTACATTTACTACAAGATCTGAGTACTTCTACTTTTACTACAATATCTGAGTACTTCTACTTTTACTACAAGATCTGAGTACATCTACATTTACTCAAGTACGAAATCTGAGTACTTCTACATTTACAACAAGATCTGAGTACTTCTACATTTACTCAAGTACAAGATCTGAGTACTTCTTCATTTACTCAAGTACAATATCTGAGTACTTCTATTTTTAATACAAAATCTTAGTACTTCTACTTTTACTCAAGTACAAGATCTGAGTACTTCTACATTTACAACAGGATCTGAGTACTTCTACATTTTCTCAAGTACAAGATCTGAGTACTTCTACATTTACTACAAGATCTGAGTACTTCTACTTTTACTCAAGTACAAGATCTGAGTACTTCTACTTTAACTACAAGATCTGAGTACTTCTACATTTACTCAAGTACAATATCTGAGTACTTCTTCATTTACTCAAGTACAAGATCTGAGTACTTCTACATGTACTACAAGATCTGAGTACTTCTACATTTACTACAAGATCTGAGTACTTCTACTTTTACTACAAGATCTGAGTACTTCTACTTTTACTCAAGTACAATATCTGAGTACTTCTACATTTACTACACGATCTGAGTACTTCTACATTTACTCAAGTACAAGATCTGAGTACTTCTTCATTTACTCAAGTACAAGATCTGAGTACTTCTACATTTACTACAAGATCTGAGTACTTCTACTTTTACTACAAGATCTGAGTACTTCTACTTTTAATCCATTACAAGATCTGAGTACTTCTACTTTTACTACAAGATCTGAGTACTTCTACTTTTACTCAAGTACAATATCTGAGTATTTCTACTTTTACTACAATATCTGAGTACTTCTACTTTTACTCAAGTACAATATCTGAGTACTTCTACTTTTACTACACGATCTGAGTACTTCTACTTTTACTCAAGTACAAGATCTGAGTACTTCTACTTTTACTACAATATCTGAGAACTTCTACATTTACAACAAGATCTGAGTACTTCTACATTTACTCAAGTACAAGATCTGAGTACTTCTTCATTTACTCAAGTACAAGATCTGAGTACTTCTACTAGAAGATCTGAGTACTTCTACTTTTACTCAAGTACAATATCTGAGTACTTCTACTTTTACTACAAGATCTGAGTACTTCTACATTTACTACAAGATCTGAGTACTTCTATATTTACTCAAGTACAATATCTGAGTATTTCTTCATTTACTCAAGTACAAGATCTGAGTACTTCTACATTTACTACAAGATCTGAGTACTTCTACATTTACTACAAGATCTGAGTACTTCTACTTTTACTACAAGATCTGAGTACTTCTACTTTTACTCAAACATAATATCTGAGTACTTCTACTTTTACTACAAGATCTGAGTACATCTACATTTACTCAAGTACGAAATCTGAGTACTTCTACATTTACAACAAGATCTGAGTACTTCTACATTTACTCAAGTACAAGATCTGAGTACTTCTTCATTTACTCATGTACAAGATCTGAGTACTTCTATTTTTAATACAAGATCTGAGTACTTCTACTTTTACTCAAGTACAAGATCTGAGTACTTCTACTTTTACTACAAGATCTGAGTACTTCTACATTTACTCAAGTACAATATCTGAGTACTTCTACTTTTACTCAAGTACAATATCTGAGTACTTCTACATTTACTACAAGATCTGAGTACTTCTACATTTACTCAAGTACAATATTTGAGTACTTCTACTTTTACTACAAGATCTGAGTACTTCTACATTTACTCAAGTACAATATCTGAGTACTTCTTCATTTACTCAAGTACAATATCTGAGTACTTCTACATTTACTACAATATCTGAGTACTTCTACTTTTACTACAAGATCTGAGTACTTCTACTTTTACTACAAGATCTGAGTACTTCTACATTTACTCAAGTACAAGATCTGAGTACTTCTACATTTACTACAAGATCTGAGTACTTTTACTTTTACTACAAGATCTGAGTACTTCTAATTTTACAACAAGATCTGAGTACTTCTACTTTTACTACAAGATCTGAGTACTTCTACTTTTACTCAAGTACAAGATCTGAATACTTCTACGTTTACTACAAGATCTGAGTACTTCTACATTTACTCAAGTACAAGATCTGAGTACTTCTACATTTACTACAAGATCTGAGTACTTCTACATTTACTCAAGTACAAGATTTGAGTACTTCTACTTTTACTCAAGTACAAGATCTGAGTACTTCTACATTTACTCAAGTACAATATCTGAGTACTTCTTCATTTACTCAAGTACAATATCTGAGTACTTCTACATTTACTACAATATCTGAGTACTTCTACTTTTACTACAAGATCTGAGTACTTCTACTTTTACTACAAGATCTGAGTACTTCTACATTTACTCAAGTACAAGATCTGAGTACTTCTACATTTACTACAAGATCTGAGTACTTCTAATTTTACAACAAGATCTGAGTACTTCTACTTTTACTACAAGATCTGAGTACTTCTACATTTACTCAAGTACAAGATCTGAGTACTTCTACTTTTACTACAAGATCTGAGTACATCTACATTTACTCAAGTACGAAATCTGAGTACTTCTACATTTACAACAAGATCTGAGTACTTCTACATTTACTCAAGTACAAGATCTGAGTACTTCTTCATTTACTCAAGTACAATATCTGAGTACTTCTATTTTTAATACAAAATCTTAGTACTTCTACTTTTACTCAAGTACAAGATCTGAGTACTTCTACATTTACAACAGGATCTGAGTACTTCTACATTTTCTCAAGTACAAGATCTGAGTACTTCTACATTTACTACAAGATCTGAGTACTTCTACTTTTACTCAAGTACAAGATCTGAGTACTTCTACTTTAACTACAAGATCTGAGTACTTCTACATTTACTCAAGTACAATATCTGAGTACTTCTTCATTTACTCAAGTACAAGATCTGAGTACTTCTACATGTACTACAAGATCTGAGTACTTCTACATTTACTACAAGATCTGAGTACTTCTACTTTTACTACAAGATCTGAGTACTTCTACTTTTACTCAAGTACAATATCTGAGTACTTCTACATTTACTACACGATCTGAGTACTTCTACATTTACTCAAGTACAAGATCTGAGTACTTCTTCATTTACTCAAGTACAAGATCTGAGTACTTCTACATTTACTACAAGATCTGAGTACTTCTACTTTTACTACAAGATCTGAGTACTTCTACTTTTAATCCATTACAAGATCTGAGTACTTCTACTTTTACTACAAGATCTGAGTACTTCTACTTTTACTCAAGTACAATATCTGAGTATTTCTACTTTTACTACAATATCTGAGTACTTCTACTTTTACTCAAGTACAATATCTGAGTACTTCTACTTTTACTACACGATCTGAGTACTTCTACTTTTACTCAAGTACAAGATCTGAGTACTTCTACTTTTACTACAATATCTGAGAACTTCTACATTTACAACAAGATCTGAGTACTTCTACATTTACTCAAGTACAAGATCTGAGTACTTCTTCATTTACTCAAGTACAAGATCTGAGTACTTCTACTAGAAGATCTGAGTACTTCTACTTTTACTCAAGTACAATATCTGAGTACTTCTACTTTTACTACAAGATCTGAGTACTTCTACATTTACTACAAGATCTGAGTACTTCTATATTTACTCAAGTACAATATCTGAGTATTTCTTCATTTACTCAAGTACAAGATCTGAGTACTTCTACATTTACTACAAGATCTGAGTACTTCTACATTTACTACAAGATCTGAGTACTTCTACTTTTACTACAAGATCTGAGTACTTCTACTTTTACTCAAACATAATATCTGAGTACTTCTACTTTTACTACAAGATCTGAGTACATCTACATTTACTCAAGTACGAAATCTGAGTACTTCTACATTTACAACAAGATCTGAGTACTTCTACATTTACTCAAGTACAAGATCTGAGTACTTCTTCATTTACTCATGTACAAGATCTGAGTACTTCTATTTTTAATACAAGATCTGAGTACTTCTACTTTTACTCAAGTACAAGATCTGAGTACTTCTACTTTTACTACAAGATCTGAGTACTTCTACATTTACTCAAGTACAATATCTGAGTACTTCTACTTTTACTCAAGTACAATATCTGAGTACTTCTACATTTACTACAAGATCTGAGTACTTCTACATTTACTCAAGTACAAGATTTGAGTACTTCTACTTTTACTACAAGATCTGAGTACTTCTACATTTACTCAAGTACAATATCTGAGTACTTCTTCATTTACTCAAGTACAATATCTGAGTACTTCTACATTTACTACAATATCTGAGTACTTCTACTTTTACTACAAGATCTGAGTACTTCTACTTTTACTACAAGATCTGAGTACTTCTACATTTACTCAAGTACAAGATCTGAGTACTTCTACATTTACTACAAGATCTGAGTACTTTTACTTTTACTACAAGATCTGAGTACTTCTAATTTTACAACAAGATCTGAGTACTTCTACTTTTACTACAAGATCTGAGTACTTCTACTTTTACTCAAGTACAAGATCTGAATACTTCTACGTTTACTACAAGATCTGAGTACTTCTACATTTACTCAAGTACAAGATCTGAGTACTTCTACATTTACTACAAGATCTGAGTACTTCTACATTTACTCAAGTACAAGATTTGAGTACTTCTACTTTTACTCAAGTACAAGATCTGAGTACTTCTACATTTACTCAAGTACAATATCTGAGTACTTCTTCATTTACTCAAGTACAATATCTGAGTACTTCTACATTTACTACAATATCTGAGTACTTCTACTTTTACTACAAGATCTGAGTACTTCTACTTTTACTACAAGATCTGAGTACTTCTACATTTACTCAAGTACAAGATCTGAGTACTTCTACATTTACTACAAGATCTGAGTACTTCTAATTTTACAACAAGATCTGAGTACTTCTACTTTTACTACAAGATCTGAGTACTTCTACTTTTACTCAAGTACAATATCTGAGTACCTCTACTTTTACTACAAGATCTGAGTACTTCTACATTTACTCAAGTACAAGATCTGAGTACTTCTACATTTACTACAAGATCTGAGTACTTCTACATTTACTCAAGTACAATATCTGAGTATTTCTTCATTTACTCAAGTACAAGATCTGAGTACTTCTACATTTACTACAAGATCTGAGTACTTCTACATTTACTACAAGATCTGAGTACTTCTACGTTTACTCAAGTACAAGATCTGAGTACTTCTACATTTACTACAATATCTGAGTACTTCTACTTTTACTACAAGATCTGAGTACTTCTACTTCTACTCAAGTACAATATCTGACTACTTCTACATTTACTACAAGATCTGAGTACTTCTACATTTACTCAAGTACAAGATCTGAGTACTTCTTCATTTACTCAAGTACAATATCTGAGTACTTCTACATTTACTACAAGATCTGAGTACTTCTACTTTTACTACAAGATCTGAGTACTTCTACTTTTACTCAAACATAATATCTGAGTACTTCTACTTTTACTCAAGTACAAGATCTGAGTACTTCTACTTTACTACAAGATCTGAGTACTTCTACATTTACTCAAGTACAATATCTGAGTACTTCTTCATTTACTCAAGTACAAGATCTGAGTACTTCTACTTTACTACAAGATCTGAGTACTTCTACATTTACTCAAGTACAATATCTGAGTACTTCTTCATTTACTCAAGTACAAGATCTGAGTACTTCTACATGTACTACAAGATCTGAGTACTTCTACATTTACTACAAGATCTGAGTACTTCTACTTTTACTACAAGATCTGAGTACTTCTACTTTTACTCAAGTACAATATCTGAGTACTTCTACATTTACTACAAGATCTGAGTACTTCTTCATTTACTCAAGTACAATATCTGAGTACTTCTACATTTACTACAAGATCTGAGTACTTCTACTTTTACTCAAGTACAATATCTGAGTACTTCTACTTTTACTACAAGATCTGAGTACTTCTACATTTACTCAAGTACAAGATCTGAGTACTTCTAGATTTACTACAAGATCTGAGTACTTCTACTTTTACTACAAGATCTGAGTACTTCTACTTTTACTCAAGTACAATATCTGAGTACTTCTACATTTAGTACAAGATCTGAGTACTTCTACATTTACTCAAGTACAAGATCTGAGTAATTCTTCATTTACTCAAGTACAAGATCTGAGTACTTTTACATTTACTACAAGATCTGAGTACTTCTACTTTTACTACAAGATCTGAGTACTTCTACTTTTACTCGAACCAAATATCTGAGTACTTCTACTTTTACTACAAGATCTGAGTACTTCTACATTTACTCAAGTACAATATCTGAGTACTTCTTCATTTACTCAAGTACAATATCTGAGTACTTCTACATTTACTACAATATCTGAGTACTTCTACTTTTACTACAAGATCTGAGTACTTCTACTTTTACTACAAGATCTGAGTACTTCTACATTTACTCAAGTACAAGATCTGAGTACTTCTACATTTACTACAAGATCTGAGTACTTTTACTTTTACTACAAGATCTGAGTACTTCTAATTTTACAACAAGATCTGAGTACTTCTACTTTTACTACAAGATCTGAGTACTTCTACTTTTACTCAAGTACAAGATCTGAATACTTCTACGTTTACTACAAGATCTGAGTACTTCTACATTTACTCAAGTACAAGATCTGAGTACTTCTACATTTACTACAAGATCTGAGTACTTCTACATTTACTCAAGTACAAGATTTGAGTACTTCTACTTTTACTCAAGTACAAGATCTGAGTACTTCTACATTTACTCAAGTACAATATCTGAGTACTTCTTCATTTACTCAAGTACAATATCTGAGTACTTCTACATTTACTACAATATCTGAGTACTTCTACTTTTACTACAAGATCTGAGTACTTCTACTTTTACTACAAGATCTGAGTACTTCTACATTTACTCAAGTACAAGATCTGAGTACTTCTACATTTACTACAAGATCTGAGTACTTCTAATTTTACAACAAGATCTGAGTACTTCTACTTTTACTACAAGATCTGAGTACTTCTACTTTTACTCAAGTACAATATCTGAGTACCTCTACTTTTACTACAAGATCTGAGTACTTCTACATTTACTCAAGTACAAGATCTGAGTACTTCTACATTTACTACAAGATCTGAGTACTTCTACATTTACTCAAGTACAATATCTGAGTATTTCTTCATTTACTCAAGTACAAGATCTGAGTACTTCTACATTTACTACAAGATCTGAGTACTTCTACATTTACTACAAGATCTGAGTACTTCTACGTTTACTCAAGTACAAGATCTGAGTACTTCTACATTTACTACAATATCTGAGTACTTCTACTTTTACTACAAGATCTGAGTACTTCTACTTCTACTCAAGTACAATATCTGACTACTTCTACATTTACTACAAGATCTGAGTACTTCTACATTTACTCAAGTACAAGATCTGAGTACTTCTTCATTTACTCAAGTACAATATCTGAGTACTTCTACATTTACTACAAGATCTGAGTACTTCTACTTTTACTACAAGATCTGAGTACTTCTACTTTTACTCAAACATAATATCTGAGTACTTCTACTTTTACTCAAGTACAAGATCTGAGTACTTCTACTTTTACTACAAGATCTGAGTACTTCTACATTTACTCAAGTACAAGATCTGAGTACTTCTTCATTTACTCAAGTACAAGATCTGAGTACTTCTACATTTACTACAAGATCTGAGTACTTCTACTTTTACTACAAGATCTGAGTACTTCTACTTTTACTCAAACACAATATCTGAGTACTTCTACTTTTACTACAAGATCTGAGTACTTCTACTTTTACACAAGTACAAGATCTGAGTACTTCTACTTTTACTACAAGATCTGAGTACTTCTACATTTACTCAAGTACAATATCTGAGTACTTCTTATTGACTCAAGTACAATATCTGAGTACTTCTACATGTACTACAAGATCTGAGTACTTCTAATTTTACTACAAGATCTGAGTACTTCTACTTTTAATCCATTACAAGATCTGAGTACTTCTACTTTTACTACAATATCTGAGTACTTCTACTTTTACTCAAGTACAATATCTGAGTATTTCTACTTTTAGTACAATATCTGAGTACTTCTACTTTTACTCAAGTACAATATCTGAGTACTTCTACTTTTACTACAAGATCTGAGTATTTCTACTTTTACTACAATATCTGAGTACTTCTACTTTTACTCAAGTACAAGATCTGAGTACTTCTACTTTTACTACAAGATCTGAGTACTTCTACATTTACAACAAGATCTGAGTACTTCTACATTTACTCAAGTACAAGATCTGAGTACTTCTTCATTTACTCAAGTACAAGATCTGAGTACTTCTACTAGAAGATCTGAGTACTTCTACTTTTACTCAAGTACAATATCTGAGTACTTCTACTTTTACTACAAGATCTGAGTACTTCTACATTTACTACAAGATCTGAGTACTTCTACATTTACTCAAGTACAATATCTGAGTATTTCTTCATTTACTCAAGTACAAGATCTGAGTACTTCTACATTTACTACAAGATCTGAGTACTTCTACATTTACTACAAGATCTGAGTACTTCTACGTTTACTCAAGTACAAGATCTGAGTACTTCTACATTTACTACAATATCTGAGTACTTCTAATTTTACTACAAGATCTGAGTACTTCTACTTTTACTCAAGTACAAGATCTGAGTACTTCTTCATTTACTCAAGTACAATATCTGAGTACTTCTACATTTACTACAAGATCTGAGTACTTCTACTTTTATTACAAGATCTGAGTACTTCTACTTTTACTCAAACATAATATCTGAGTACTTCTACTTTTACTACAAGATCTGAGTACATCTACATTTACTCAAGTACGAAATCTGAGTACTTCTACATTTACAACAAGATCTGAGTACTTCTACATTTACTCAAGTACAAGATCTGAGTACTTCTTCATTTACTCAAGTACAAGATCTGAGTACTTCTATTTTTAATACAAGATCTGAGTACTTCTACTTTTACTCAAGTACAATATCTGAGTACTTCTACTTTTACTACAAGATTTGAGTACTTTTACTTTTACTCAAGTACAATATCTGAGTACTTCTACTTTTACTACAAGATCTGAGTACTTCTACATTTACTCAAGTACAAGATCTGAGTACTTCTACATTTACTACAAGATCTGAGTACTTCTACATTTACTCAAGTACAATATCTGAGTATTTCTTCATTTACTCAAGTACAAGATCTGAGTACTTCTACATTTACTACAATATCTGAGTACTTCTACATTTACTACAAGATCTGAGTACTTCTACGTTTACTCAAGTACAAGATCTGAAGTACTCAGATATTGTAGTAAATGTAGAAGTACTCAGATATTGTACTTGAGTAAATGAAGAAGTACTCAGATATTGTACTTGAGTAAATGTAGAAGTACTCAGATCTTGTACTTGAGTAAAAGTAGAAGTACTCAAATCTTGTACTTGAGTAAATGTAGAAGTACTCAGATCTTGTAGTAAATGTAGAAGTACTCAGATCTTGTACTTGAGTAAATGTAGAAGTACTCAGATCTTGTAGTAAACGTAGAAGTATTCAGATCTTGTACTTGAGTAAAAGTAGAAGTACTCAGATCTTGTAGTAAAAGTAGAAGTACTCAGATCTTGTTGTAAAATTAGAAGTACTCAGATCTTGTAGTAAAAGTAAAAGTACTCAGATCTTGTAGTAAATGTAGAAGTACTCAGATCTTGTACTTGAGTAAATGTAGAAGTACTCAGATCTTGTAGTAAAAGTAGAAGTACTCAGATCTTGTAGTAAAAGTAGAAGTACTCAGATATTGTAGTAAATGTAGAAGTACTCAGATATTGTACTTGAGTAAATGAAGAAGTACTCAGATATTGTACTTGAGTAAATGTAGAAGTACTCAGATCTTGTAGTAAAAGTAGAAGTACTCAAATCTTGTACTTGAGTAAATGTAGAAGTACTCAGATCTTGTAGTAAATGTAGAAGTACTCAGATATTGTACTTGAGTAAAAGTAGAAGTACTGTACATTTACTACAATATCTGAGTACTTCTACTTTTACTACAAGATCTGAGTACTTCTACTTTTACTCAAGTACAATATCTGAGTACTTCTACATTTACTACAAGATCTGAGTACTTCTACATTTACTCAAGTACAAGATCTGAGTACTTCTTCATTTACTCAAGTACAATATCTGAGTACTTCTACATTTACTACAAGATCTGAGTACTTCTACTTTTACTACAAGATCTGAGTACTTCTACTTTTACTCAAACATAATATCTGAGTACTTCTACTTTTACTACAAGATCTGAGTACTTCTACTTTTACTCAAGTACAAGATCTGAGTACTTCTACTTTACTACAAGATCTGAGTACTTCTACATTTACTCAAGTACAATATCTGAGTACTTCATTTACTCAAGTACAAGATCTGAATACTTCTACATGTACTACAAGATCAGAGTACTTCTACATTTACTACAAGATCTGAGTACTTCTACTTTTACTACAAGATCTGAGTACTTCTACTTTTACTCAAGTACAATATCTGAGTACTTCTACATTTACTACAAGATCTGAGTACTTCTTCATTTACTCAAGTACAAGATCTGAGTACTTCTTCATTTACTCAAGTACAATATCTGAGTACTTCTACATTTACTACAAGATCTGAGTACTTCTACTTTTACTCAAGTACAATATCTGAGTACTTCTACTTTTACTACAAGATCTGAGTACTTCTACATTTACTCAAGTACAAGATCTGAGTACTTCTAGATTTACTACAAGATCTGAGTACTTCTACTTTTACTACAAGATCTGAGTACTTCTACTTTTACTCAAGTACAATATCTGAGTACTTCTACATTTAGTACAAGATCTGAGTACTTCTACATTTACTCAAGTACAAGATCTGAGTAATTCTACTTTTACTACAAGATCTGAGTACTTCTACTTTTACTCGAACCAAATATCTGAGTACTTCTACTTTTACTACAAGATCTGAGTACTTCTACTTTTACTCAAGTACAAGATCTGAGTACTTCTACTTTTACTACAAGATCTGAGTACTTCTACTTTTACTCAAGTACAATATCTGAGTACTTCTACATTTACTACAAGATCTGAGTACTTCTACATTTACTCAAGTACAAGATCTGAGTACTTCTTCATTTACTAAATTACAAGATCTGAGTACTTCTACATTTACTACAAGATCTGAGTACTTCTACATTTACTCAAGTACAAGATCTGAGTACTTCTTCATTTACTCAAGTACAAGATCTGAGTACTTCTACATTTACTACAATATCTGAGTACTTCTACTTCTACTACAAGATCTGAGTACTTCTACTTTTACTACAAGATCTGAGTACTTCTACATTTACTCAAGTACAATATCTGAGTACTTCTACATTTACTACAAGATCTGAGTACTTCTACTGTTACTACAAGATCTTATTACTTCTAATTTTACTACAAGATCTGAGTACTTCTACTTTTACTACAAGATCTGAGTACTTCTACTTTTACTCAAGTACAATATCTGAGTACTTCTACTTTTACTACAAGATTTGAGGACTTCTACTTTTACTCAAGTACAATATCTGAGTACTTCTACTTTTACTACAAGATCTGAGTACTTCTACATTTACTCAAGTACAAGATCTGAGTATTTCTTCATTTACTCAAGTTCAAGATCTGAGTACTTCTACATTTACTCAAGTACAATATCTGAGTACTTCTACTTTTACTCAAGTAAAATATCTGAGTACTCACTTTTACTACAAGATCTGAGTACTTCTACTTTTACTACAAGATCTGAGTACTTCTACTTTTACTATAGTACGAAATCTGAGTACTTCTACATTTACAATAAGATCTGAGTACTTCTACATTTACTCAAGTACAATATCTGAGTACTTCTTCATTTACTCAGGTACAGGATCTGAGTACTTCTATTTTTAATACAAGATCTTAGTACTTCTACTTTTACTCAAGTACAAGATCTGAGTACTTCTACATTTACAACAGGATCTGAGTACTTCTACATTTACTCAAGTACAAGATCTGAGTACTTCTTCATTTACTCAAGTACAAGATCTGAGTACTTCTACATGTACTACAAGATCTGAGTACTTCTAATTTTACTACAAGATCCGAGTACTTCCACTTTTACTCAAGTACAATCTCTGAGTACTTCTACATTTACTACAAGATCTGAGTACTTCTACATTTACTCAAGTACAAGATCTGAGTACTTCTTCATTTACTAAATTACAAGATCTGAGTACTTCTACATTTACTACAAGATCTGAGTACTTCTACATTTACTCAAGTACAAGATCTGAGTACTTCTTCATTTACTCAAGTACAATATCTGAGTACTTCTACATTTACTACAATATCTGAGTACTTCTACATTTACTCAAGTACAAGATCTGAGTACTTCTACATTTACTACAAGATCTGAGTACTTCTACTGTTACTACAAGATCTTATTACTTCTAATTGTACTACAAGATCTGAGTACTTCTACTTTTACTACAAGATCTGAGTACTTCTACTTTTACTCAACTACAATATCTGAGTACTTCTACTTTTACTACAAGATTTGAGGACTTCTACTTTTACTCAAGCACAAGATCTGAGTACTTCTACTTTTACTACAAGATCTGAGTACTTCTACATTTACTCAAGTACAAGATCTGAGTATTTCTTCATTTACTCAAGTTCAAGATCTGAGTACTTCTACATTTACTACAAGATCTGGGTACTTCTACTTTTACTACAAGATCTGAGTACTTCTACTTTTACCCAAGTATAAGATCTGAGTACTTCTACTTTTACTACAAGATCAGAGTACTTCTACATTTACTCAAGTACAAGATCTGAGTACTTCTACATTTACTACAAGATCTGAGTACTTCTACTTTTACTACAAGATCTGAGTACTTCTACTTTTACTCAAGTACAATATCTGAGTACTTCTACTTTTACTCAAGTACAATATCTGAGTACTTCTACATTTACTACAAGATCTGAGTACTTCTACATTTACTCAAGTACAAGATCTGAGTACTTCTTCATTTACTCAAGTACAAGATCTGAGTACTTCTACATTTACTACAAGATCTGAGTACTTCTACTTTTACTACAATATCTGAGTACTTCTACTTTTACTACAAGATCTGAGTACATCTATATTTACTCAAGTACGAAATCTGAGTACTTCTACATTTACAACAAAATCTGAGTACTTCTACATTTACTCAAGTACAAGATCTGAGTACTTCTTCATTTACTCAAGTACAATATCTGAGTACTTCTATTTTTAATACAAAATCTTAGTACTTCTACTTTTACTCAAGTACAAGATCTGAGTACTTCTACATTTACAACAGGATCTGAGTACTTCTACATTTTCTCAAGTACAAGATCTGAGTACTTCTACATTTACTACAAGATCTGAGTACTTCTACTTTTACTCAAGTACAAGATCTGAGTACTTCTACTTTAACTACAAGATCTGAGTACTTCTACATTTACTCAAGTACAATATCTGAGTACTTCTTCATTTACTCAAGTACAAGATCTGAGTACTTCTACATGTACTACAAGATCTGAGTACTTCTACATTTACTACAAGATCTGAGTACTTCTACTTTTACTACAAGATCTGAGTACTTCTACTTTTACTCAAGTACAATATCTGAGTACTTCTACATTTACTACACGATCTGAGTACTTCTACATTTACTCAAGTACAAGATCTGAGTACTTCTTCATTTACTCAAGTACAAGATCTGAGTACTTCTACTTTTACTCAAGTACAATATCTGAGTACTTCTACTTTTACTACAAGATCTGAGTACTTCTACTTTTAATCCATTACAAGATCTGAGTACTTCTACTTTTACTACAAGATCTGAGTACTTCTACTTTTACTCAAGTACAATATCTGAGTATTTCTACTTTTACTACAATATCTGAGTACTTCTACTTTTACTCAAGTACAATATCTGAGTACTTCTACTTTTACTACAAGATCTGAGTATTTCTACTTTTACTACAATATCTGAGTACTTCTACTTTTACTCAAGTACAAGATCTGAGTACTTCTACTTTTACTACAATATCTGAGTACTTCTACATTTACAACAAGATCTGAGTACTTCTACATTTACTCAAGTACAAGATCTGAGTACTTCTTCATTTACTCAAGTACAAGATCTGAGTACTTCTACTAGAAGATCTGAGTACTTCTACTTTTACTCAAGTACAATATCTGAGTACTTCTACTTTTACTACAAGATCTGAGTACTTCTACATTTACTACAAGATCTGAGTACTTCTATATTTACTCAAGTACAATATCTGAGTATTTCTTCATTTACTCAAGTACAAGATCTGAGTACTTCTACATTTACTACAAGATCTGAGTACTTCTACATTTACTACAAGATCTGAGTACTTCTACGTTTACTCAAGTACAAGATCTGAGTACTTCTACATTTACTACAATATCTGAGTACTTCTACTTTTACTACAAGATCTGAGTACTTCTACTTTTACTCAAGTACAATATCTGAGTACTTCTACATTTACTACAAGATCTGAGTACTTCTACATTTACTCAAGTACAAGATCTGAGTACTTCTTCATATACTCTAGTACAATATCTGAGTACTTCTACATTTACTACAAGATCTGAGTACTTCTACTTTTACTACAAGATCTGAGTACTTCTACTTTTACTCAAACATAATATCTGAGTACTTCTACTTTTACTACAAGATCTGAGTACATCTACATTTACTCAAGTACGAAATCTGAGTACTTCTACATTTACAACAAGATCTGAGTACTTCTACATTTACTCAAGTACAATATCTGAGTACTTCTACTTTTACTCAAGTACAATATCTGAGTACTTCTACATTTACTACAAGATCTGAGTACTTTTACTTTTACTACAAGATCTGAGTACTTCTAATTTTACAACAAGATCTGAGTACTTCTACTTTTACTACAAGATCTGAGTACTTCTACTTTTACTCAAGTACAATATCTGAGTACTTCTACTTTTACTACAAGATTTGAGTACTTTTACTTTTACTCAAGTACAATATCTGAGTACTTCTACTTTTACTACAAGATCTGAGTACTTCTACATTTACTCAAGTACAAGATCTGAGTACTTCTACATTTACTACAAGATCTGAGTACTTCTACATTTACTCAAGTACAAGATCTGAGTACTTCTTCATTTACTCAAGTACAAGATCTGAGTACTTCTACATTTACTACAAGATCTGAGTACTTCTACTTTTACTACAAGATCTGAGTACTTCTACTTTTACTCAAACATAATATCTGAGTACTTCTACTTTTACTACAAGATCTGAGTACTTCTACTTTTACTCAAGTACAAGATCTGAGTACTTCTACATTTACTCAAGTACAAGATCTGAGTACTTCTTCATTTACTCAAGTACAAGATCTGAGTACTTCTACATTTACTACAAGATCTGAGTACTTCTACTTTTACTCAAGTACAAGATCTGAGTACTTCTAATTTTACTACAAGATCTGAGTACTTCTACATTTACTCAAGTACAATATCTGAGTACTTCTTCATTTACTCAAGTACAAGATCTGAGTACTTCTACATGTACTACAAGATCTGAGTACTTCTACATTTACTACAAGATCTGAGTACTTCTAATTTTACTACAAGATCTGAGTACTTCTACTTTTACTCAAGTACAATATCTGAGTACTTCTACATTTACTACAAGATCTGAGTACTTCTACTTTTACTACAAGATCTGAGTACTTCTACTTTTACTCAAGTACAATATCTGAGTACTTCTACATTTACTACAATATCTGAGTACTTCTACATTTACTCAAGTACAAGATCTGAGTACTTCTTCATTTACTCAAGTACAAGATCTGAGTACTTCTACATTTACTACAAGATCTGAGTACTTCTACTTTTACTACAAGATCTGAGTACTTCTACTTTTACTCAAACACAATATCTGAGTACTTCTACTTTTACTACAAGATCTGAGTACTTCTACTTTTAAACAAGTACAAGATCTGAGTACTTCTACTTTTACTACAAGATCTGAGTACTTCTACATTTACTCAAGTACAATATCTGAGTACTTCTTCATTTACTCAAGTACAATATCTGAGTACTTCTAAATGTACTACAAGATCTGAGTACTTCTACTTTTACTACAAGATCTGAGTACTTCTACTTTTAATCCAGTACAAGATCTGAGTACTTCTACTTTTACTACAAGATCTGAGTACTTCTACTTTTACTCAAGTACAATATCTGAGTACTTCTACTTTTACTACAAGATCTGAGTACTTCTACTTTTACTCAAGTACAATATCTGAGTACTTCTACTTTTACTACAAGATCTGAGTACTTCTACTTTTACTACAAGATCTGAGTACTTCTACTTTTACTCAAGTACAAGATCTGAGTACTTCTACTTTTACTGCAAGATCTGAGTACTTCTACATTTACTCAAGTACAAAATCTGAGTACTTCTACATTTACAACAAAATCTGAGTACTTCTACATTTACTCAAGTACAAGATCTGAGTACTTCTTCATTTACTCAACAAGATCTGAGTACTTCTACTTTTAATACAAGATCTTAGTACTTTTACATTTACTCAAGTACAAGATCTGAGTACTTCTACATTTACTACAAGATCTGAGTACTTCTACTTTTACTACAAGATCTGAGTACTTCTAATTTTACTACAAGATCTGAGTACTTCTACTTTTACTACAAGATCTGAGTACTTCTACTTTTACTCAAGTACAATATCTGAGTACTTCTACTTTTACTACAAGATTTGAGTACTTTTACTTTTACTCAAGTACAAGATCTGAGTACTTCTACATTTACTCAAGTACAAGATCTGAGTACTTCTACATTTACTACAAGATCTGAGTACTTCTACTTTTACTACAAGATCTGAGTACTTCTACTTTTACTCAAGTACAATATCTGAGTACTTCTATATTACTACAAGATTTGAGTACTTTTACTCAAGTACAAGATCTGAGTACTTCTACTTTTACTACAAGATCTGAGTACTTCTACTTTTACTCAAGTACAATATCTGAGTACTTCTATTTTACTACAAGATTTGAGTACTTTTACTTTTACTCAAGTACAAGATCTGAGTACTTCTACATTTACTCAAGTACAAGATCTGAGTACTTCTACATTTACTACAAGATCTGAGTACTTCTACATTTACTCAAGTACAAGATCTGAGTATTTCTTCATTTACTCAAGTACAAGATCTGAGTACTTCTACATTTACTACAAGATCTGAGTACTTCTACATTTACTCAAGTACAAGATCTGAGTACTTCTACATTTACTACAATATTTGAGTACTTCTACTTTTACTACAAGATCTGAGTACTTCTACTTTTACTCAAGTACATTATCTGAGTACTTCTACATTTACTACAAGATCTGAGTACTTCTACATTTACTCGTTTACACGATCTGAGTACTTCTTCATTTACTCAAGTACAATATCTGAGTACTTCTACATTTACTACAAGATCTGAGTACTTCTACTTTTACTCAAACATAATATCTGAGTACTTCTACTTTTACTACAAGATCTGAGTACTTCTACTTTTACTCAAGTACAAGATCTGAGTACTTCTACTTTTACTACAAGATCTGACTACTTCTACATTTACTCAAGTACAATATCTGAGTACTTCTTCATTTACTCAAGTACAAGATCTGAGTACTTCTACATGTACTACAAGATCTGATTACTTCTACTTTTACTCAAGTACAAGATCTTGTACTTCTACGTTTACTACAAGATCTGAGTACTTCTACTTTTACTCAAGTAAAAGATCTGAATACTTCTACATTTACTACAAGATCTGAGTACTTCTACTTTTACTCAAGTACAATATCTGAGTACTTCTACTTTTACTACAAGATCTGAGTACTTCTACATTTACTCAAGTACAAGATCTGAATGCTTCTACATTTACTACAAGATCTGAGTACTTCTACTTTTACTACAAGATCTGAGTACTTCTACTTTTACTCAAGTATAATATCTGAGTACTTCTACTTTTACTACAAGATCTGAGTACTTCTACATTTACTCAAGTCCAAGATCTGAGTACTTCTACATTTACTACAAGATCTGAGTACTTCTACTTTTACTACAAGATCTGAGTACTTCTACTTTTACTCAAGTATAATATCTGAGTACTTCCACTTTTACTACAAGATCTGAGTACTTCTACATTTACTCAAGTACAAGATCTGAGTACTTTTACATTTACTACAAGATCTGAGTACTTCTAATTTTACTACAAGATCCGAGTACTTCCACTTTTACTCAAGTACAATATCTGAGTACTTCTACATTTACTAAAAGATCTGAGTACTTCTACATTTACTACAAGATCTGAGTACTTCTACATTTACTCAAGTACAAGATCTGAGTACTTCTTCATTTACTAAATTACAAGATCTGAGTACTTCTACATTTACTACAAGATCTGAGTACTTCTACATTTACTCAAGTACAAGATCTGAGTACTTCTTCATTTACTCAAGTACAAGATCTGAGTACTTCTACATTTACTACAATATCTGAGTACTTCTACTTCTACTACAAGATCTGAGTACTTCTACTTTTACTACAAGATCTGAGTACTTCTACATTTACTCAAGTACAAGATCTGAGTACTTCTACATTTACTACAAGATCTGAGTACTTCTACTGTTACTACAAGATCTTATTACTTCTAATTTTACTACAAGATCTGAGTACTTCTACTTTTAGTACAAGATCTGAGTACTTCTACTTTTACTCAAGTACAATATCTGAGTACTTCTACTTTTACTACAAGATTTGAGGACTTCTACTTTTACTCAAGTACAAGATCTGAGTACTTCTACTTTTACTACAAGATCTGAGTACTTCTACATTTACTCAAGTACAAGATCTGAGTATTTCTTCATTTACTCAAGTTCAAGATCTGAGTACTTCTACATTTACTACAAGATCTGAGTACTTCTACTTTTACTACAAGATCTGAGTACTTCTACTTTTACTCAAGTACAATATCTGAGTACTTCTATATTTACTACAAGATCTGAGTACTTCTACATTTACTCAAGTTCAAGATCTGAGTACTTCTTCATTTACTCAAGTACAAGATCTGAGTACTTCTACATTTACTACAAGATCTGAGAACTTCTACTTTTACTACAAGATCTGAGTACTTCTACTTTTACTCAAACACAATATCTGAGTACTTCTACTTTTACTACAAGATCTGAGTACTTCTACTTTTACTCAAGTACAAGATCTGAGTACTTCTACTTTTACTACAAGATCTGAGTACTTCTACATTTACTCAAGTACAATATCTGAGTACTTCTTCATTTACTCAAGTACAAGATCTGAGTACTTCTACATGTACTACAAGATCTGAGTACTTCTACTTTTACTACAATATCTGAGTACTTCTACTTTTAATCAAGTACAAGATTTGAGTACTTCTACTTTTACTAAAATATCTGAGTACATCTACTTTTACTCAAGTATAATATCTGAGTACTTCTACATTTACTCAAGTACAAGATCTGAGTACTTCTACATTTACTACAAGATCTGAGTACAAGATCTGAGTACTTCTTCATTTACTCAATTACAAGATCTGAGTACTTCTACATTTACTACAAGATCTGAGTACTTCTACTTTTACTACAAGATCTGAGTACTTCTACTTTTACTCAAGTACAATATCTGAGTACTTCTACTTTTACTACAAGATCTGAGTACTTCTACTTTTACTCAAGTACAAGATCTGAATACTTCTACGTTTACTACAAGATCTGAGTACTTCTACATTTACTCAAGTACAAGATCTGAGTACTTCTACATTTACTACAAGATCTGAGTACTTCTACATTTACTCAAGTACAAGATTTGAGTACTTCTACTTTTACTACAAGATCTGAGTAATTCTACATTTACTCAAGTACAATATCTGAGTACTTCTTCATTTACTCAAGTACAATATCTGAGTACTTCTACATTTACTACAATATCTGAGTACTTCTACTTTTACTACAAGATCTGAGTACTTCTACTTTTACTACAAGATCTGAGTACTTCTACATTTACTCAAGTACAAGATCTGAGTACTTCTACATTTACTACAAGATCTGAGTACTTTTACTTTTACTACAAGATCTGAGTACTTCTAATTTTACAACAAGATCTGAGTACTTCTACTTTTACTACAAGATCCGAGTACTTCTACTTTTACTCAAGTACAAGATCTGAATACTTCTACGTTTACTACAAGATCTGAGTACTTCTACATTTACTCAAGTACAAGATCTGAGTACTTCTACATTTACTACAAGATCTGAGTACTTCTACATTTACTCAAGTACAAGATTTGAGTACTTCTACTTTTACTCAAGTACAAGATCTGAGTACTTCTACATTTACTCAAGTACAATATCTTAGTACTTCTTCATTTACTCAAGTACAATATCTGAGTACTTCTACATTTACTACAATATCTGAGTACTTCTACTTTTACTACAAGATCTGAGTACTTCTACTTTTACTACAAGATCTGAGTACTTCTACATTTACTCAAGTACAAGATCTGAGTACTTCTACATTTACTACAAGATCTGAGTACTTCTACATTTACTACAATATCTGAGTAGTTTTACTACAAGATCTGAGTACTTCTAATTTTACAACAAGATCTGAGTACTTCTACTTTTACTACAAGATCTGAGTACTTCTACTTTTACTCAAGTACAATATCTGAGTACTTCTACTTTTACTACAAGATTTGAGTACTTTTACTTTTACTCAAGTACAATATCTGAGTACTTCTACTTTTACTACAAGATCTGAGTACTTCTACATTTACTCAAGTACAAGATCTGAGTACTTCTACATTTACTACAAGATCTGAGTACTTCTACATTTACTCAAGTACAATATCTGAGTATTTCTTCATTTACTCAAGTACAAGATCTGAGTACTTCTACATTTACTACAAGATCTGAGTACTTCTACATTTACTACAAGATCTGAGTACTTCTACGTTTACTCAAGTACAAGATCTGAGTACTTCTACATTTACTACAATATCTGAGTACTTCTACTTTTACTACAAGATCTGAGTACTTCTACTTTTACTCAAGTACAATATCTGAGTACTTCTACATTTACTACAAGATCTGAGTACTTCTACATTTACTCAAGTACAAGATCTGAGTACTTCTTCATTTACTCAAGTACAATATCTGAGTACTTCTACATTTACTATAAGATCTGAGTACTTCTACTTTTAATACAAGATCTGAGTACTTCTACTTTTACTCAAACATAATATCTGAGTACTTCTACTTTTACTACAAGATCTGAGTACTTCTACTTTTACTCAAGTACAAAATCTGAGTACTTCTACTTTTACTACAAGATCTGAGTACTTCTACATTTACTCAAGTACAATATCTGAGTACTTCTTCATTTACTCAAGTACAAGATCTGAGTACTTCTACATGTACTACAAGATCTGAGTACTTCTACATTTACTACAAGATCTGAGTACTTCTACTTTTACTACAAGATCTGAGTACTTCTACTTTTACTCAAGTACAATATCTGAGTACTTCTACATTTACTACAAGATCTGAGTACTTCTTCATTTACTCAAGTACAATATCTGAGTACTTCTTCATTTACTCAAGTACAAGATCTGAGTACTTCTACATTTACTACAAGATCTGAGTACTTCTACTTTTACTCAAGTACAATATCTGAGTATTTCTACTTTTACTACAAGATCTGAGTACTTCTACATTTACTCAAGTACAAGATCTGAGTACTTCTAGATTTACTACAAGATCTGAGTACTTCTACTTTTACTACAAGATCTGAGTACTTCTACTTTTACTCAAGTACAATATCTGAGTACTTCTACATTTAGTACAAGATCTGAGTACTTCTACATTTACTCAAGTACAAGATCTGAGTAATTCTTCATTTACTCAAGTACAAGATCTGAGTACTTTTACATTTACTACAAGATCTGAGTACTTCTACTTTTACTACAAGATCTGAGTACTTCTACTTTTACTCGAACCAAATATCTGAGTACTTCTACTTTTACTACAAGATCTGAGTACTTCTACTTTTACTCAAGTACAAGATCTGAGTACTTCTACTTTTACTACAAGATCTGAGTACTTCTACTTTTACTCAAGTACAATATCTGAGTACTTCTACATTTACTACAAGATCTGAGTACTTCTACATTTACTCAAGTACAAGAACTGAGTACTTCTTCATTTACTAAATTACAAGATCTGAGTACTTCTACATTTACTACAAGATCTGAGTACTTCTACATTTACTCAAGTACAAGATCTGAGTACTTCTACATTTACTACAAGATCTGAGTACTTCTACTGTTACTACAAGATCTGAGTACTTCTACATTTACTCAAGTACAAGATCTGAGTACTTCTACATTTACTACAAGATCTGAGTACTTCTACTGTTACTACAAGATCTTATTACTTCTAATTTTACTACAAGATCTGAGTACTTCTACTTTTACTACAAGATCTGAGTACTTCTACTTTTACTCAAGTACAATATCTGAGTACTTCTACTTTTACTACAAGATTTGAGGACTTCTACTTTTACTCAAGTACAATATCTGAGTACTTCTTCATTTACTCAAGTACAAGATCTGAGTACTTCTACATGTACTACAAGATCTGAGTACTTCTACATTTACTACAAGATCTGAGTACTTCTACTTTTACTACAAGATCTGAGTACTTCTACTTTTACTACAAGATCTGAGTACTTCTACTTTTACTCAAGTACAATATCTGAGTACTTCTACTTTTACTCAAGTACAATATCTGAGTACTTCTACATTTACTACAAGATCTGAGTACTTCTACATTTACTACAAGATCTTATTACTTCTAATTGTTCTACAAGATCTGAGTACTTCTACTTTTACTCAAGTAAAATATCTGAGTACTCACTTTTACTACAAGATCTGAGTACATCTACATTTACTCAAGTACGAAATCTGAGTACTTCTACATTTACAATAAGATCTGAGTACTTCTACATTTACTCAAGTACAATATCTGAGTACTTCTTCATTTACTCAGGTACAAGATCTGAGTACTTCTATTTTTAATACAAGATCTTAGTACTTCTACTTTTACTCAAGTACAAGATCTGAGTACTTCTACATTTACAACAGGATCTGAGTACTTCTACATTTACTCAAGTACAAGATCTGAGTACTTCTTCATTTACTCAAGTACAAGATCTGAGTACTTCTACATGTACTACAAGATCTGAGTACTTCTAATTTTACTACAAGATCCGAGTACTTCCACTTTTACTCAAGTACAATCTCTGAGTACTTCTACATTTACTAAAAGATCTGAGTACTTCTACATTTACTACAAGATCTGAGTACTTCTACATTTACTCAAGTACAAGATCTGAGTACTTCTTCATTTACTAAATTACAAGATCTGAGTACTTCTACATTTACTACAAGATCTGAGTACTTCTACATTTACTCAAGTACAAGATCTGAGTACTTATTCATTTACTCAAGTACAAGATCTGAGTACTTCTACATTTACTACAATATCTGAGTACTTCTACTTCTACTACAAGATCTGAGTACTTCTACATTTACTCAAGTACGAAATCTGAGTACTTCTACATTTACAATAAGATCTGAGTACTTCTACATTTACTCAAGTACAATATCTGAGTACTTCTTCATTTACTCAGGTACAAGATCTGAGTACTTCTATTTTTAATACAAGATCTTAGTACTTCTACTTTTACTCAAGTACAAGATCTGAGTACTTCTACATTTACAACAGGATCTGAGTACTTCTACATTTACTCAAGTACAAGATCTGAGTACTTCTTCATTTACTCAAGTACAAGATCTGAGTACTTCTACATGTACTACAAGATCTGAGTACTTCTAATTTTACTACAAGATCTGAGTACTTCCACTTTTACTCAAGTACAATCTCTGAGTACTTCTACATTTACTAAAAGATCTGAGTACTTCTACATTTACTACAAGATCTGAGTACTTCTACATTTACTCAAGTACAAGATCTGAGTACTTCTTCATTTACTAAATTACAAGATCTGAGTACTTCTACATTTACTACAAGATCTGAGTACTTCTACATTTACTCAAGTACAAGATCTGAGTACTTATTCATTTACTCAAGTACAAGATCTGAGTACTTCTACATTTACTACAATATCTGAGTACTTCTACTTCTACTACAAGATCTGAGTACTTCTACTTTTACTACAAGATCTGAGTACTTCTACATTTACTCAAGTACAAGATCTGAGTACTTCTACATTTACTACAAGATCTGAGTACTTCTACTGTTACTACAAGATCTTATTACTTCTAATTTTACTACAAGATCTGAGTACTTCTACTTTTACTACAAGATCTGAGTACATCTACATTTACTCAAGTATGAAATCTGAGTACTTCTACATTTACAATAAGATCTGAGTACTTCTACATTTACTCAAGTACAATATCTGAGTACTTCTTCATTTACTCAGGTACAAGATCTGAGTACTTCTATTTTTAATACAAGATCTTAGTACTTCTACTTTTACTCAAGTACAAGATCTGAGTACTTCTACATTTACAACAGGATCTGAGTACTTCTACATTTACTCAAGTACAAGATCTGAGTACTTCTTCATTTACTCAAGTACAAGATCTGAGTACTTCTACATGTACTACAAGATCTGAGTACTTCTAATTTTACTACAAGATCCGAGTACTTCCACTTTTACTCAAGTACAATCTCTGAGTACTTCTACATTTACTAAAAGATCTGAGTACTTCTACATTTACTACAAGATCTGAGTACTTCTACATTTACTCAAGTACAAGATCTGAGTACTTCTTCATTTACTAAATTACAAGATCTGAGTACTTCTACATTTACTACAAGATCTGAGTACTTCTACATTTACTCAAGTACAAGATCTGAGTACTTATTCATTTACTCAAGTACAAGATCTGAGTACTTCTACATTTACTACAATATCTGAGTACTTCTACTTCTACTACAAGATCTGAGTACTTCTACTTTTACTACAAGATCTGAGTACTTCTACATTTACTCAAGTACAAGATCTGAGTACTTCTACATTTACTACAAGATCTGAGTACTTCTACTGTTACTACAAGATCTTATTACTTCTAATTTTACTACAATATCTGAGTACTTCTACTTTTACTACAAGATCTGAGTACTTCTACTTTTACTCAACTACAATATCTGAGTACTTCTACTTTTACTACAAGATTTGAGGACTTCTACTTTTACTCAAGTACAAGATCTGAGTACTTCTACTTTTACTACAAGATCTGAGTACTTCTACATTTACTCAAGTACAAGATCTGAGTATTTCTTCATTTACTCAAGTTCAAGATCTGAGTACTTCTACATTTACTACAAGATCTGAGTACTTCTACTTTTACTACAAGATCTGAGTACTTCTACTTTTACCCAAGTATAAGATCTGAGTACTTCTACTTTTACTACAAGATCAGAGTACTTCTACTTTTACTCAAGTACAAGATCTGAGTACTTCTACATTTACTACAAGATCTGAGTACTTCTACTTTTACTACAATATCTGAGTACTTCTACTTTTACTCAAGTAAAATATCTGAGTACTTCTTCTTTTACTACAAGATCTGAGTACTTCTACTTTTACTACAAGATCTGAGTACTTCTACTTTTACTACAAGAGCTGAGTACTTCTACATTTACAACAAGATCTGAGTACTTCTACATTTACTCAAGTACAAGATCTGAGTACTTCTTCATTTACTCAAGTACAATATCTGAGTACTTCTACTTTTACTACAAGATTTGAGGACTTCTACTTTTACTCAAGTACAAGATCTGAGTACTTCTACTTTTACTACAAGATCCGAGTACTTCCACTTTTACTCAAGTACAATCTCTGAGTACTTCTACATTTACTACAAGATCTGAGTACTTCTACATTTACTCAAGTACAAGATCTGAGTACTTCTTCATTTACTAAATTACAAGATCTGAGTACTTCTACATTTACTACAAGATCTGAGTACTTCTACATTTACTCAAGTACAAGATCTGAGTACTTCTTCATTTACTCAAGTACAAGATCTGAGTACTTCTACTGTTACTACAATATCTTATTACTTCTAATTTTACTACAAGATCTGAGTACTTCTACTTTTACTACAAGATCTGAGTACTTCTACTTTTACTCAAGCACAAGATCTGAGTACTTCTACTGTTACTACAATATCTGAGTACTTCTACTTTTACTACAAGATTTGAGGACTTCTACTTTTACTCAAGCACAAGATCTGAGTACTTCTACTTTTACTACAAGATCTGAGTACTTCTACATTTACTCAAGTACAAGATCTGAGTATTTCTTCATTTACTCAAGTTCAAGATCTGAGTACTTCTACATTTACTACAAGATCTGGGTACTTCTACTTTTACTACAAGATCTGAGTACTTCTACTTTTACCCAAGTATAAGATCTGAGTACTTCTACTTTTACTACAAGATCAGAGTACTTCTACATTTACTCAAGTACAAGATCTGAGTACTTCTACATTTACTACAAGATCTGAGTACTTCTACTTTTACTACAAGATCTGAGTACTTCTACTTTTACTCAAGTACAATATCTGAGTACTTCTACTTTTACTCAAGTACAATATCTGAGTACTTCTACATTTACTACAAGATCTGAGTACTTCTACATTTACTCAAGTACAAGATCTGAGTACTTCTTCATTTACTCAAGTACAAGATCTGAGTACTTCTACATTTACTACAAGATCTGAGTACTTCTACTTTTACTACAATATCTGAGTACTTCTACTTTTACTACAAGATCTGAGTACATCTACATTTACTCAAGTACGAAATCTGAGTACTTCTACATTTACAACAAGATCTGAGTACTTCTACATTTACTCAAGTACAAGATCTGAGTACTTCTTCATTTACTCAAGTACAATATCTGAGTACTTCTATTTTTAATACAAAATCTTAGTACTTCTACTTTTACTCAAGTACAAGATCTGAGTACTTCTACATTTACAACAGGATCTGAGTACTTCTACATTTTCTCAAGTACAAGATCTGAGTACTTCTACATTTACTACAAGATCTGAGTACTTCTACTTTTACTCAAGTACAAGATCTGAGTACTTCTACTTTAACTACAAGATCTGAGTACTTCTACATTTACTCAAGTACAATATCTGAGTACTTCTACATTTACTACAAGATCTGAGTACTTCTACATTTACTCAAGTACAAGATCTGAGTACTTCTTCATTTACTAAATTACAAGATCTGAGTACTTCTACATTTACTACAAGATCTGAGTACTTCTACATTTACTCAAGTACAAGATCTGAGTACTTCTTCATTTACTCAAGTACAAGATCTGAGTACTTCTACATTTACTACAATATCTGAGTACTTCTACATTTACTCAAGTACAAGATCTGAGTACTTCTACATTTACTACAAGATCTGAGTACTTCTACTGTTACTACAAGATCTTATTACTTCTAATTTTACTACAAGATCTGAGTACTTCTACTTTTACTACAAGATCTGAGTACTTCTACTTTTACTCAAGCACAAGATCTGAGTACTTCTACTGTTACTACAATATCTGAGTACTTCTACTTTTACTACAAGATTTGAGGACTTCTACTTTTACTCAAGCACAAGATCTGAGTACTTCTACTTTTACTACAAGATCTGAGTACTTCTACATTTACTCAAGTACAAGATCTGAGTATTTCTTCATTTACTCAAGTTCAAGATCTGAGTACTTCTACATTTACTACAAGATCTGGGTACTTCTACTTTTACTACAAGATCTGCGTACTTCTACTTTTACCCAAGTATAAGATCTGAGTACTTCTACTTTTACTACAAGATCAGAGTACTTCTACATTTACTCAAGTACAAGATCTGAGTACTTCTACATTTACTACAAGATCTGAGTACTTCTACTTTTACTACAAGATCTGAGTACTTCTACTTTTACCCAAGTATAAGATCTGGGTACTTCTACTTTTACTACAAGATCTGCGTACTTCTACTTTTACCCAAGTATAAGATCTGAGTACTTCTACTTTTACTACAAGATCAGAGTACTTCTACTTTTACTCAAGTACAATATCTGAGTACTTCTACTTTTACTCAAGTACAATATCTGAGTACTTCTACATTTACTACAAGATCTGAGTACTTCTACATTTACTCAAGTACAAGATCTGAGTACTTCTTCATTTACTCAAGTACAAGATCTGAGTACTTCTACATTTACTACAAGATCTGAGTACTTCTACTTTTACTACAATATCTGAGTACTTCTACTTTTACTACAAGATCTGAGTACATCTACATTTACTCAAGTACGAAATCTGAGTACTTCTACATTTACAACAAGATCTGAGTACTTCTACATTTACTCAAGTACAAGATCTGAGTACTTCTTCATTTACTCAAGTACAATATCTGAGTACTTCTATTTTTAATACAAAATCTTAGTACTTCTACTTTTACTCAAGTACAAGATCTGAGTACTTCTACATTTACAACAGGATCTGAGTACTTCTACATTTTCTCAAGTACAAGATCTGAGTACTTCTACATTTACTACAAGATCTGAGTACTTCTACTTTTACTCAAGTACAAGATCTGAGTACTTCTACTTTAACTACAAGATCTGAGTACTTCTACATTTACTCAAGTACAATATCTGAGTACTTCTTCATTTACTCAAGTACAAGATCTGAGTACTTCTACATGTACTACAAGATCTGAGTACTTCTACATTTACTACAAGATCTGAGTACTTCTACTTTTACTACAAGATCTGAGTACTTCTACTTTTACTCAAGTACAATATCTGAGTACTTCTACATTTACTACACGATCTGAGTACTTCTACATTTACTCAAGTACAAGATCTGAGTACTTCTTCATTTACTCAAGTACAAGATCTGAGTACTTCTACATTTACTACAAGATCTGAGTACTTCTACTTTTACTACAAGATCTGAGTACTTCTACTTTTAATCCATTACAAGATCTGAGTACTTCTACTTTTACTACAAGATCTGAGTACTTCTACTTTTACTCAAGTACAATATCTGAGTATTTCTACTTTTACTACAATATCTGAGTACTTCTACTTTTACTCAAGTACAATATCTGAGTACTTCTACTTTTACTACACGATCTGAGTACTTCTACTTTTACTCAAGTACAAGATCTGAGTACTTCTACTTTTACTACAATATCTGAGAACTTCTACATTTACAACAAGATCTGAGTACTTCTACATTTACTCAAGTACAAGATCTGAGTACTTCTTCATTTACTCAAGTACAAGATCTGAGTACTTCTACTAGAAGATCTGAGTACTTCTACTTTTACTCAAGTACAATATCTGAGTACTTCTACTTTTACTACAAGATCTGAGTACTTCTACATTTACTACAAGATCTGAGTACTTCTATATTTACTCAAGTACAATATCTGAGTATTTCTTCATTTACTCAAGTACAAGATCTGAGTACTTCTACATTTACTACAAGATCTGAGTACTTCTACATTTACTACAAGATCTGAGTACTTCTACTTTTACTACAAGATCTGAGTACTTCTACTTTTACTCAAACATAATATCTGAGTACTTCTACTTTTACTACAAGATCTGAGTACATCTACATTTACTCAAGTACGAAATCTGAGTACTTCTACATTTACAACAAGAGCTGAGTACTTCTACATTTACTCAAGTACAAGATCTGAGTACTTCTTCATTTACTCATGTACAAGATCTGAGTACTTCTATTTTTAATACAAGATCTGAGTACTTCTACTTTTACTCAAGTACAAGATCTGAGTACTTCTACTTTTACTACAAGATCTGAGTACTTCTACATTTACTCAAGTACAATATCTGAGTACTTCTACTTTTACTCAAGTACAATATCTGAGTACTTCTACATTTACTACAAGATCTGAGTACTTCTACATTTACTCAAGTACAATATTTGAGTACTTCTACTTTTACTACAAGATCTGAGTACTTCTACATTTACTCAAGTACAATATCTGAGTACTTCTTCATTTACTCAAGTACAATATCTGAGTACTTCTACATTTACTACAATATCTGAGTACTTCTACTTTTACTACAAGATCTGAGTACTTCTACTTTTACTACAAGATCTGAGTACTTCTACATTTACTCAAGTACAAGATCTGAGTACTTCTACATTTACTACAAGATCTGAGTACTTTTACTTTTACTACAAGATCTGAGTACTTCTAATTTTACAACAAGATCTGAGTACTTCTACTTTTACTACAAGATCTGAGTACTTCTACTTTTACTCAAGTACAAGATCTGAATACTTCTACGTTTACTACAAGATCTGAGTACTTCTACATTTACTCAAGTACAAGATCTGAGTACTTCTACATTTACTACAAGATCTGAGTACTTCTACATTTACTCAAGTACAAGATTTGAGTACTTCTACTTTTACTCAAGTACAAGATCTGAGTACTTCTACATTTACTCAAGTACAATATCTGAGTACTTCTTCATTTACTCAAGTACAATATCTGAGTACTTCTACATTTACTACAATATCTGAGTACTTCTACTTTTACTACAAGATCTGAGTACTTCTACTTTTACTACAAGATCTGAGTACTTCTACATTTACTCAAGTACAAGATCTGAGTACTTCTACATTTACTACAAGATCTGAGTACTTCTAATTTTACAACAAGATCTGAGTACTTCTACTTTTACTACAAGATCTGAGTACTTTTACATTTACTCAAGTACAAGATCTGAGTACTTCTACTTTTACTACAAGATCTGAGTACATCTACATTTACTCAAGTACGAAATCTGAGTACTTCTACATTTACAACAAGATCTGAGTACTTCTACATTTACTCAAGTACAAGATCTGAGTACTTCTTCATTTACTCAAGTACAATATCTGAGTACTTCTATTTTTAATACAAAATCTTAGTACTTCTACTTTTACTCAAGTACAAGATCTGAGTACTTCTACATTTACAACAGGATCTGAGTACTTCTACATTTTCTCAAGTACAAGATCTGAGTACTTCTACATTTACTACAAGATCTGAGTACTTCTACTTTTACTCAAGTACAAGATCTGAGTACTTCTACTTTAACTACAAGATCTGAGTACTTCTACATTTACTCAAGTACAATATCTGAGTACTTCTTCATTTACTCAAGTACAAGATCTGAGTACTTCTACATGTACTACAAGATCTGAGTACTTCTACATTTACTACAAGATCTGAGTACTTCTACTTTTACTACAAGATCTGAGTACTTCTACTTTTACTCAAGTACAATATCTGAGTACTTCTACATTTACTACACGATCTGAGTACTTCTACATTTACTCAAGTACAAGATCTGAGTACTTCTTCATTTACTCAAGTACAAGATCTGAGTACTTCTACATTTACTACAAGATCTGAGTACTTCTACTTTTACTACAAGATCTGAGTACTTCTACTTTTAATCCATTACAAGATCTGAGTACTTCTACTTTTACTACAAGATCTGAGTACTTCTACTTTTACTCAAGTACAATATCTGAGTATTTCTACTTTTACTACAATATCTGAGTACTTCTACTTTTACTCAAGTACAATATCTGAGTACTTCTACTTTTACTACACGATCTGAGTACTTCTACTTTTACTCAAGTACAAGATCTGAGTACTTCTACTTTTACTACAATATCTGAGAACTTCTACATTTACAACAAGATCTGAGTACTTCTACATTTACTCAAGTACAAGATCTGAGTACTTCTTCATTTACTCAAGTACAAGATCTGAGTACTTCTACTAGAAGATCTGAGTACTTCTACTTTTACTCAAGTACAATATCTGAGTACTTCTACTTTTACTACAAGATCTGAGTACTTCTACATTTACTACAAGATCTGAGTACTTCTATATTTACTCAAGTACAATATCTGAGTATTTCTTCATTTACTCAAGTACAAGATCTGAGTACTTCTACATTTACTACAAGATCTGAGTACTTCTACATTTACTACAAGATCTGAGTACTTCTACTTTTACTACAAGATCTGAGTACTTCTACTTTTACTCAAACATAATATCTGAGTACTTCTACTTTTACTACAAGATCTGAGTACATCTACATTTACTCAAGTACGAAATCTGAGTACTTCTACATTTACAACAAGATCTGAGTACTTCTACATTTACTCAAGTACAAGATCTGAGTACTTCTTCATTTACTCATGTACAAGATCTGAGTACTTCTATTTTTAATACAAGATCTGAGTACTTCTACTTTTACTCAAGTACAAGATCTGAGTACTTCTACTTTTACTACAAGATCTGAGTACTTCTACATTTACTCAAGTACAATATCTGAGTACTTCTACTTTTACTCAAGTACAATATCTGAGTACTTCTACATTTACTACAAGATCTGAGTACTTCTACATTTACTCAAGTACAAGATTTGAGTACTTCTACTTTTACTACAAGATCTGAGTACTTCTACATTTACTCAAGTACAATATCTGAGTACTTCTTCATTTACTCAAGTACAATATCTGAGTACTTCTACATTTACTACAATATCTGAGTACTTCTACTTTTACTACAAGATCTGAGTACTTCTACTTTTACTACAAGATCTGAGTACTTCTACATTTACTCAAGTACAAGATCTGAGTACTTCTACATTTACTACAAGATCTGAGTACTTTTACTTTTACTACAAGATCTGAGTACTTCTAATTTTACAACAAGATCTGAGTACTTCTACTTTTACTACAAGATCTGAGTACTTCTACTTTTACTCAAGTACAAGATCTGAATACTTCTACGTTTACTACAAGATCTGAGTACTTCTACATTTACTCAAGTACAAGATCTGAGTACTTCTACATTTACTACAAGATCTGAGTACTTCTACATTTACTCAAGTACAAGATTTGAGTACTTCTACTTTTACTCAAGTACAAGATCTGAGTACTTCTACATTTACTCAAGTACAATATCTGAGTACTTCTTCATTTACTCAAGTACAATATCTGAGTACTTCTACATTTACTACAATATCTGAGTACTTCTACTTTTACTACAAGATCTGAGTACTTCTACTTTTACTACAAGATCTGAGTACTTCTACATTTACTCAAGTACAAGATCTGAGTACTTCTACATTTACTACAAGATCTGAGTACTTCTAATTTTACAACAAGATCTGAGTACTTCTACTTTTACTACAAGATCTGAGTACTTCTACTTTTACTCAAGTACAATATCTGAGTACCTCTACTTTTACTACAAGATCTGAGTACTTCTACATTTACTCAAGTACAAGATCTGAGTACTTCTACATTTACTACAAGATCTGAGTACTTCTACATTTACTCAAGTACAATATCTGAGTATTTCTTCATTTACTCAAGTACAAGATCTGAGTACTTCTACATTTACTACAAGATCTGAGTACTTCTACATTTACTACAAGATCTGAGTACTTCTACGTTTACTCAAGTACAAGATCTGAGTACTTCTACATTTACTACAATATCTGAGTACTTCTACTTTTACTACAAGATCTGAGTACTTCTACTTCTACTCAAGTACAATATCTGACTACTTCTACATTTACTACAAGATCTGAGTACTTCTACATTTACTCAAGTACAAGATCTGAGTACTTCTTCATTTACTCAAGTACAATATCTGAGTACTTCTACATTTACTACAAGATCTGAGTACTTCTACTTTTACTACAAGATCTGAGTACTTCTACTTTTACTCAAACATAATATCTGAGTACTTCTACTTTTACTCAAGTACAAGATCTGAGTACTTCTACTTTACTACAAGATCTGAGTACTTCTACATTTACTCAAGTACAATATCTGAGTACTTCTTCATTTACTCAAGTACAAGATCTGAGTACTTCTACTTTACTACAAGATCTGAGTACTTCTACATTTACTCAAGTACAATATCTGAGTACTTCTTCATTTACTCAAGTACAAGATCTGAGTACTTCTACATGTACTACAAGATCTGAGTACTTCTACATTTACTACAAGATCTGAGTACTTCTACATTTACTACAAGATCTGAGTACTTCTTCATTTACTCAAGTACAATATCTGAGTACTTCTACATTTACTACAAGATCTGAGTACTTCTACTTTTACTCAAGTACAATATCTGAGTACTTCTACTTTTACTACAAGATCTGAGTACTTCTACATTTACTCAAGTACAAGATCTGAGTACTTCTAGATTTACTACAAGATCTGAGTACTTCTACTTTTACTACAAGATCTGAGTACTTCTACTTTTACTCAAGTACAATATCTGAGTACTTCTACATTTAGTACAAGATCTGAGTACTTCTACATTTACTCAAGTACAAGATCTGAGTAATTCTTCATTTACTCAAGTACAAGATCTGAGTACTTTTACATTTACTACAAGATCTGAGTACTTCTACTTTTACTACAAGATCTGAGTACTTCTACTTTTACTCGAACCAAATATCTGAGTACTTCTACTTTTACTACAAGATCTGAGTACTTCTACATTTACTCAAGTACAATATCTGAGTACTTCTTCATTTACTCAAGTACAATATCTGAGTACTTCTACATTTACTACAATATCTGAGTACTTCTACTTTTACTACAAGATCTGAGTACTTCTACTTTTACTACAAGATCTGAGTACTTCTACATTTACTCAAGTACAAGATCTGAGTACTTCTACATTTACTACAAGATCTGAGTACTTTTACTTTTACTACAAGATCTGAGTACTTCTAATTTTACAACAAGATCTGAGTACTTCTACTTTTACTACAAGATCTGAGTACTTCTACTTTTACTCAAGTACAAGATCTGAATACTTCTACGTTTACTACAAGATCTGAGTACTTCTACATTTACTCAAGTACAAGATCTGAGTACTTCTACATTTACTACAAGATCTGAGTACTTCTACATTTACTCAAGTACAAGATTTGAGTACTTCTACTTTTACTCAAGTACAAGATCTGAGTACTTCTACATTTACTCAAGTACAATATCTGAGTACTTCTTCATTTACTCAAGTACAATATCTGAGTACTTCTACATTTACTACAATATCTGAGTACTTCTACTTTTACTACAAGATCTGAGTACTTCTACTTTTACTACAAGATCTGAGTACTTCTACATTTACTCAAGTACAAGATCTGAGTACTTCTACATTTACTACAAGATCTGAGTACTTCTAATTTTACAACAAGATCTGAGTACTTCTACTTTTACTACAAGATCTGAGTACTTCTACTTTTACTCAAGTACAATATCTGAGTACCTCTACTTTTACTACAAGATCTGAGTACTTCTACATTTACTCAAGTACAAGATCTGAGTACTTCTACATTTACTACAAGATCTGAGTACTTCTACATTTACTCAAGTACAATATCTGAGTATTTCTTCATTTACTCAAGTACAAGATCTGAGTACTTCTACATTTACTACAAGATCTGAGTACTTCTACATTTACTACAAGATCTGAGTACTTCTACGTTTACTCAAGTACAAGAAATGAGTACTTCTACATTTACTACAATATCTGAGTACTTCTACTTTTACTACAAGATCTGAGTACTTCTACTTCTACTCAAGTACAATATCTGACTACTTCTACATTTACTACAAGATCTGAGTACTTCTACATTTACTCAAGTACAAGATCTGAGTACTTCTTCATTTACTCAAGTACAATATCTGAGTACTTCTACATTTACTACAAGATCTGAGTACTTCTACTTTTACTACAAGATCTGAGTACTTCTACTTTTACTCAAACATAATATCTGAGTACTTCTACTTTTACTCAAGTACAAGATCTGAGTACTTCTACTTTTACTACAAGATCTGAGTACTTCTACATTTACTCAAGTACAAGATCTGAGTACTTCTTCATTTACTCAAGTACAAGATCTGAGTACTTCTACATTTACTACAAGATCTGAGTACTTCTACTTTTACTACAAGATCTGAGTACTTCTACTTTTACTCAAACACAATATCTGAGTACTTCTACTTTTACTACAAGATCTGAGTACTTCTACTTTTACACAAGTACAAGATCTGAGTACTTCTACTTTTACTACAAGATCTGAGTACTTCTACATTTACTCAAGTACAATATCTGAGTACTTCTTATTGACTCAAGTACAATATCTGAGTACTTCTACATGTACTACAAGATCTGAGTACTTCTAATTTTACTACAAGATCTGAGTACTTCTACTTTTAATCCATTACAAGATCTGAGTACTTCTACTTTTACTACAATATCTGAGTACTTCTACTTTTACTCAAGTACAATATCTGAGTATTTCTACTTTTACTACAATATCTGAGTACTTCTACTTTTACTCAAGTACAATATCTGAGTACTTCTACTTTTACTACAAGATCTGAGTATTTCTACTTTTACTACAATATCTGAGTACTTCTACTTTTACTCAAGTACAAGATCTGAGTACTTCTACTTTTACTACAAGATCTGAGTACTTCTACATTTACAACAAGATCTGAGTACTTCTACATTTACTCAAGTACAAGATCTGAGTACTTCTTCATTTACTCAAGTACAAGATCTGAGTACTTCTACTAGAAGATCTGAGTACTTCTACTTTTACTCAAGTACAATATCTGAGTACTTCTACTTTTACTACAAGATCTGAGTACTTCTACATTTACTACAAGATCTGAGTACTTCTACATTTACTCAAGTACAATATCTGAGTATTTCTTCATTTACTCAAGTACAAGATCTGAGTACTTCTACATTTACTACAAGATCTGAGTACTTCTACATTTACTACAAGATCTGAGTACTTCTACGTTTACTCAAGTACAAGATCTGAGTACTTCTACATTTACTACAATATCTGAGTACTTCTAATTTTACTACAAGATCTGAGTACTTCTACTTTTACTCAAGTACAAGATCTGAGTACTTCTTCATTTACTCAAGTACAATATCTGAGTACTTCTACATTTACTACAAGATCTGAGTACTTCTACTTTTATTACAAGATCTGAGTACTTCTACTTTTACTCAAACATAATATCTGAGTACTTCTACTTTTACTACAAGATCTGAGTACATCTACATTTACTCAAGTACGAAATCTGAGTACTTCTACATTTACAACAAGATCTGAGTACTTCTACATTTACTCAAGTACAAGATCTGAGTACTTCTTCATTTACTCAAGTACAAGATCTGAGTACTTCTATTTTTAATACAAGATCTGAGTACTTCTACTTTTACTCAAGTACAATATCTGAGTACTTCTACTTTTACTACAAGATTTGAGTACTTTTACTTTTACTCAAGTACAATATCTGAGTACTTCTACTTTTACTACAAGATCTGAGTACTTCTACATTTACTCAAGTACAAGATCTGAGTACTTCTACATTTACTACAAGATCTGAGTACTTCTACATTTACTCAAGTACAATATCTGAGTATTTCTTCATTTACTCAAGTACAAGATCTGAGTACTTCTACATTTACTACAAGATCTGAGTACTTCTACATTTACTACAAGATCTGAGTACTTCTACGTTTACTCAAGTACAAGATCTGAAGTACTCAGATATTGTAGTAAATGTAGAAGTACTCAGATATTGTACTTGAGTAAATGAAGAAGTACTCAGATATTGTACTTGAGTAAATGTAGAAGTACTCAGATCTTGTACTTGAGTAAAAGTAGAAGTACTCAAATCTTGTACTTGAGTAAATGTAGAAGTACTCAGATCTTGTAGTAAATGTAGAAGTACTCAGATCTTGTACTTGAGTAAATGTAGAAGTACTCAGATCTTGTAGTAAACGTAGAAGTATTCAGATCTTGTACTTGAGTAAAAGTAGAAGTACTCAGATCTTGTAGTAAAAGTAGAAGTACTCAGATCTTGTTGTAAAATTAGAAGTACTCAGATCTTGTAGTAAAAGTAAAAGTACTCAGATCTTGTAGTAAATGTAGAAGTACTCAGATCTTGTACTTGAGTAAATGTAGAAGTACTCAGATCTTGTAGTAAAAGTAGAAGTACTCAGATCTTGTAGTAAAAGTAGAAGTACTCAGATATTGTAGTAAATGTAGAAGTACTCAGATATTGTACTTGAGTAAATGAAGAAGTACTCAGATATTGTACTTGAGTAAATGTAGAAGTACTCAGATCTTGTAGTAAAAGTAGAAGTACTCAAATCTTGTACTTGAGTAAATGTAGAAGTACTCAGATCTTGTAGTAAATGTAGAAGTACTCAGATATTGTACTTGAGTAAAAGTAGAAGTACTGTACATTTACTACAATATCTGAGTACTTCTACTTTTACTACAAGATCTGAGTACTTCTACTTTTACTCAAGTACAAGATCTGAGTACTTCTACTTTACTACAAGATCTGAGTACTTCTACATTTACTCAAGTACAATATCTGAGTACTTCATTTACTCAAGTACAAGATCTGAATACTTCTACATGTACTACAAGATCTGAGTACTTCTACATTTACTACAAGATCTGAGTACTTCTACTTTTACTACAAGATCTGAGTACTTCTACTTTTACTCAAGTACAATATCTGAGTACTTCTACATTTACTACAAGATCTGAGTACTTCTTCATTTACTCAAGTACAAGATCTGAGTACTTCTTCATTTACTCAAGTACAATATCTGAGTACTTCTACATTTACTACAAGATCTGAGTACTTCTACTTTTACTCAAGTACAATATCTGAGTACTTCTACTTTTACTACAAGATCTGAGTACTTCTACATTTACTCAAGTACAAGATCTGAGTACTTCTAGATTTACTACAAGATCTGAGTACTTCTACTTTTACTACAAGATCTGAGTACTTCTACTTTTACTCAAGTACAATATCTGAGTACTTCTACATTTAGTACAAGATCTGAGTACTTCTACATTTACTCAAGTACAAGATCTGAGTAATTCTTCATTTACTCAAGTAGAAGATCTGAGTACTTCTACTTTTACTACAAGATCTGAGTACTTCTACTTTTACTCGAACCAAATATCTGAGTACTTCTACTTTTACTACAAGATCTGAGTACTTCTACTTTTACTCAAGTACAAGATCTGAGTACTTCTACTTTTACTACAAGATCTGAGTACTTCTACTTTTACTCAAGTACAATATCTGAGTACTTCTACATTTACTACAAGATCTGAGTACTTCTACATTTACTCAAGTACAAGATCTGAGTACTTCTTCATTTACTAAATTACAAGATCTGAGTACTTCTACATTTACTACAAGATCTGAGTACTTCTACATTTACTCAAGTACAAGATCTGAGTACTTCTTCATTTACTCAAGTACAAGATCTGAGTACTTCTACATTTACTACAATATCTGAGTACTTCTACTTCTACTACAAGATCTGAGTACTTCTACTTTTACTACAAGATCTGAGTACTTCTACATTTACTCAAGTACAATATCTGAGTACTTCTACATTTACTACAAGATCTGAGTACTTCTACTGTTACTACAAGATCTTATTACTTCTAATTTTACTACAAGATCTGAGTACTTCTACTTTTACTACAAGATCTGAGTACTTCTACTTTTACTCAAGTACAATATCTGAGTACTTCTACTTTTACTACAAGATTTGAGGACTTCTACTTTTACTCAAGTACAATATCTGAGTACTTCTACTTTTACTACAAGATCTGAGTACTTCTACATTTACTCAAGTACAAGATCTGAGTATTTCTTCATTTACTCAAGTTCAAGATCTGAGTACTTCTACATTTACTCAAGTACAATATCTGAGTACTTCTACTTTTACTCAAGTAAAATATCTGAGTACTCACTTTTACTACAAGATCTGAGTACTTCTACTTTTACTACAAGATCTGAGTACTTCTACTTTTACTATAGTACGAAATCTGAGTACTTCTACATTTACAATAAGATCTGAGTACTTCTACATTTACTCAAGTACAATATCTGAGTACTTCTTCATTTACTCAGGTACAGGATCTGAGTACTTCTATTTTTAATACAAGATCTTAGTACTTCTACTTTTACTCAAGTACAAGATCTGAGTACTTCTACATTTACAACAGGATCTGAGTACTTCTACATTTACTCAAGTACAAGATCTGAGTACTTCTTCATTTACTCAAGTACAAGATCTGAGTACTTCTACATGTACTACAAGATCTGAGTACTTCTAATTTTACTACAAGATCCGAGTACTTCCACTTTTACTCAAGTACAATCTCTGAGTACTTCTACATTTACTACAAGATCTGAGTACTTCTACATTTACTCAAGTACAAGATCTGAGTACTTCTTCATTTACTAAATTACAAGATCTGAGTACTTCTACATTTACTACAAGATCTGAGTACTTCTACATTTACTCAAGTACAAGATCTGAGTACTTCTTCATTTACTCAAGTACAAGATCTGAGTACTTCTACATTTACTACAATATCTGAGTACTTCTACATTTACTCAAGTACAAGATCTGAGTACTTCTACATTTACTACAAGATCTGAGTACTTCTACTGTTACTACAAGATCTTATTACTTCTAATTGTACTACAAGATCTGAGTACTTCTACTTTTACTACAAGATCTGAGTACTTCTACTTTTACTCAACTACAATATCTGAGTACTTCTACTTTTACTACAAGATTTGAGGACTTCTACTTTTACTCAAGCACAAGATCTGAGTACTTCTACTTTTACTACAAGATCTGAGTACTTCTACATTTACTCAAGTACAAGATCTGAGTATTTCTTCATTTACTCAAGTTCAAGATCTGAGTACTTCTACATTTACTACAAGATCTGGGTACTTCTACTTTTACTACAAGATCTGAGTACTTCTACTTTTACCCAAGTATAAGATCTGAGTACTTCTACTTTTACTACAAGATCAGAGTACTTCTACATTTACTCAAGTACAAGATCTGAGTACTTCTACATTTACTACAAGATCTGAGTACTTCTACTTTTACTACAAGATCTGAGTACTTCTACTTTTACTCAAGTACAATATCTGAGTACTTCTACTTTTACTCAAGTACAATATCTGAGTACTTCTACATTTACTACAAGATCTGAGTACTTCTACATTTACTCAAGTACAAGATCTGAGTACTTCTTCATTTACTCAAGTACAAGATCTGAGTACTTCTACATTTACTACAAGATCTGAGTACTTCTACTTTTACTACAATATCTGAGTACTTCTACTTTTACTACAAGATCTGAGTACATCTACATTTACTCAAGTACGAAATCTGAGTACTTCTACATTTACAACAAAATCTGAGTACTTCTACATTTACTCAAGTACAAGATCTGAGTACTTCTTCATTTACTCAAGTACAATATCTGAGTACTTCTATTTTTAATACAAAATCTTAGTACTTCTACTTTTACTCAAGTACAAGATCTGAGTACTTCTACATTTACAACAGGATCTGAGTACTTCTACATTTTCTCAAGTACAAGATCTGAGTACTTCTACATTTACTACAAGATCTGAGTACTTCTACTTTTACTCAAGTACAAGATCTGAGTACTTCTACTTTAACTACAAGATCTGAGTACTTCTACATTTACTCAAGTACAATATCTGAGTACTTCTTCATTTACTCAAGTACAAGATCTGAGTACTTCTACATGTACTACAAGATCTGAGTACTTCTACATTTACTACAAGATCTGAGTACTTCTACTTTTACTACAAGATCTGAGTACTTCTACTTTTACTCAAGTACAATATCTGAGTACTTCTACATTTACTACACGATCTGAGTACTTCTACATTTACTCAAGTACAAGATCTGAGTACTTCTTCATTTACTCAAGTACAAGATCTGAGTACTTCTACTTTTACTCAAGTACAATATCTGAGTACTTCTACTTTTACTACAAGATCTGAGTACTTCTACTTTTAATCCATTACAAGATCTGAGTACTTCTACTTTTACTACAAGATCTGAGTACTTCTACTTTTACTCAAGTACAATATCTGAGTATTTCTACTTTTACTACAATATCTGAGTACTTCTACTTTTACTCAAGTACAATATCTGAGTACTTCTACTTTTACTACAAGATCTGAGTATTTCTACTTTTACTACAATATCTGAGTACTTCTACTTTTACTCAAGTACAAGATCTGAGTACTTCTACTTTTACTACAATATCTGAGTACTTCTACATTTACAACAAGATCTGAGTACTTCTACATTTACTCAAGTACAAGATCTGAGTACTTCTTCATTTACTCAAGTACAAGATCTGAGTACTTCTACTAGAAGATCTGAGTACTTCTACTTTTACTCAAGTACAATATCTGAGTACTTCTACTTTTACTACAAGATCTGAGTACTTCTACATTTACTACAAGATCTGAGTACTTCTATATTTACTCAAGTACAATATCTGAGTATTTCTTCATTTACTCAAGTACAAGATCTGAGTACTTCTACATTTACTACAAGATCTGAGTACTTCTACATTTACTACAAGATCTGAGTACTTCTACGTTTACTCAAGTACAAGATCTGAGTACTTCTACATTTACTACAATATCTGAGTACTTCTACTTTTACTACAAGATCTGAGTACTTCTACTTTTACTCAAGTACAATATCTGAGTACTTCTACATTTACTACAAGATCTGAGTACTTCTACATTTACTCAAGTACAAGATCTGAGTACTTCTTCATATACTCTAGTACAATATCTGAGTACTTCTACATTTACTACAAGATCTGAGTACTTCTACTTTTACTACAAGATCTGAGTACTTCTACTTTTACTCAAACATAATATCTGAGTACTTCTACTTTTACTACAAGATCTGAGTACATCTACATTTACTCAAGTACGAAATCTGAGTACTTCTACATTTACAACAAGATCTGAGTACTTCTACATTTACTCAAGTACAATATCTGAGTACTTCTACTTTTACTCAAGTACAATATCTGAGTACTTCTACATTTACTACAAGATCTGAGTACTTCTACATTTACTCAAGTACAAGATTTGAGTACTTCTACTTTTACTACAAGATCTGAGTACTTCTACATTTACTCAAGTACAATATCTGAGTACTTCTTCATTTACTCAAGTACAATATCTGAGTACTTCTACATTTACTACAATATCTGAGTACTTCTACTTTTACTACAAGATCTGAGTACTTCTACTTTTACTACAAGATCTGAGTACTTCTACATTTACTCAAGTACAAGATCTGAGTACTTCTACATTTACTACAAGATCTGAGTACTTTTACTTTTACTACAAGATCTGAGTACTTCTAATTTTACAACAAGATCTGAGTACTTCTACTTTTACTACAAGATCTGAGTACTTCTACTTTTACTCAAGTACAAGATCTGAATACTTCTACGTTTACTACAAGATCTGAGTACTTCTACATTTACTCAAGTACAAGATCTGAGTACTTCTACATTTACTACAAGATCTGAGTACTTCTACATTTACTCAAGTACAAGATTTGAGTACTTCTACTTTTACTCAAGTACAAGATCTGAGTACTTCTACATTTACTCAAGTACAATATCTGAGTACTTCTTCATTTACTCAAGTACAATATCTGAGTACTTCTACATTTACTACAATATCTGAGTACTTCTACTTTTACTACAAGATCTGAGTACTTCTACTTTTACTACAAGATCTGAGTACTTCTACATTTACTCAAGTACAAGATCTGAGTACTTCTACATTTACTACAAGATCTGAGTACTTCTACATTTACTACAAGATCTGAGTACTTTTACTTTTACTACAAGATCTGAGTACTTCTAATTTTACAACAAGATCTGAGTACTTCTACTTTTACTACAAGATCTGAGTACTTCTACTTTTACTCAAGTACAATATCTGAGTACCTCTACTTTTACTACAAGATCTGAGTACTTCTACATTTACTCAAGTACAAGATCTGAGTACTTCTACATTTACTACAAGATCTGAGTACTTCTACATTTACTCAAGTACAATATCTGAGTATTTCTTCATTTACTCAAGTACAAGATCTGAGTACTTCTACATTTACTACAAGATCTGAGTACTTCTACATTTACTACAAGATCTGAGTACTTCTACGTTTACTCAAGTACAAGATCTGAGTACTTCTACATTTACTACAATATCTGAGTACTTCTACTTTTACTACAAGATCTGAGTACTTCTACTTCTACTCAAGTACAATATCTGAGTACTTCTACATTTACTACAAGATCTGAGTACTTCTACATTTACTCAAGTACAAGATCTGAGTACTTCTTCATTTACTCAAGTACAATATCTGAGTACTTCTACATTTACTACAAGATCTGAGTACTTCTACTTTTACTACAAGATCTGAGTACTTCTACTTTTACTCAAACATAATATCTGAGTACTTCTACTTTTACTACAAGATCTGAGTACTTCTACTTTTACTCAAGTACAAGATCTGAGTACTTCTACTTTACTACAAGATCTGAGTACTTCTACATTTACTCAAGTACAATATCTGAGTACTTCTTCACTTACTCAAGTACAAGATCTGAGTACTTCTACATGTACTACAAGATCTGAGTACTTCTACATTTACTACAAGATCTGAGTACTTCTACTTTTACTCAAGTCCAATATCTGAGTACTTCTACATTTACTACAAGATCTGAGTACTTCTTCATTTACTCAAGTACAATATCTGAGTACTTCTACTTTTACTACAAGATCTGAGTACTTCTACATTTACTCAAGTACAAGATCTGAGTACTTCTAGATTTACTACAAGATCTGAGTACTTCTACTTTTACTACAAGATCTGAGTACTTCTACTTTTACTCAAGTACAATATCTGAGTACTTCTACATTTAGTACAAGATCTGAGTACTTCTACATTTACTCAAGTACAAGATCTGAGTAATTCTTCATTTACTCAAGTACAAGATCTGAGTACTTTTACATTTACTACAAGATCTGAGTACTTCTACTTTTACTACAAGATCTGAGTACTTCTACTTTTACTCGAACCAAATATCTGAGTACTTCTACTTTTACTACAAGATCTGAGTACTTCTACTTTTACTCAAGTACAAGATCTGAGTACTTCTACTTTTACTACAAGATCTGAGTACTTCTACTTTTACTCAAGTACAATATCTGAGTACTTCTACATTTACTACAAGATCTGAGTACTTCTACATTTACTCAAGTACAAGATCTGAGTACTTCTTCATTTACTAAATTACAAGATCTGAGTACTTCTACATTTACTACAAGATCTGAGTACTTCTACATTTACTCAAGTACAAGATCTGAGTACTTCTTCATTTACTCAAGTACAAGATCTGAGTACTTCTACATTTACTACAATATCTGAGTACTTCTACTTCTACTACAATATCTGAGTACTTCTACTTTTACTACAAGATCTGAGTACTTCTACATTTACTCAAGTACAAGATCTGAGTACTTCTACATTTACTACAAGATCTGAGTACTTCTACTGTTACTACACGATCTTATTACTTCTAATTTTACTACAAGATCTGAGTACTTCTACTTTTACTACAAGATCTGAGTACTTCTACTTTTACTCAAGTACAATATCTGAGTACTTCTACTTTTACTACAAGATTTGAGGACTTCTACTTTTACTCAAGTACAATATCTGAGTACTTCTACTTTTACTACAAGATCTGAGTACTTCTACATTTACTCAAGTACAAGATCTGAGTATTTCTTCATTTACTCAAGTTCAAGATCTGAGTACTTCTACATTTACTACAAGATCTGAGTACTTCTACTTTTACTACAAGATCTGAGTACTTCTACTTTTACCCAAGTATAAGATCTGAGTACTTCTACTTTTACTACAAGATCAGAGTACTTCTACATTTACTCAAGTACAAGATCTGAGTACTTCTACATTTACTACAAGATCTGAGTACTTCTACTTTTACTACAAGATCTGAGTACTTCTACTTTTACCCAAGTATAAGATCTGAGTACTTCTACTTTTACTACAAGATCAGAGTACTTCTACATTTACTCAAGTACAAGATCTGAGTACTTCTACATTTACTACAAGATCTGAGTACTTCTACTTTTACTACAAGATCTGAGTACTTCTACTTTTACTCAAGTACAATATCTGAGTACTTCTACTTTTACTCAAGTACAATATCTGAGTACTTCTACATTTACTACAAGATCTGAGTACTTCTACATTTACTCAAGTACAAGATCTGAGTACTTCTTCATTTACTCAAGTACAAGATCTGAGTACTTCTACATTTACTACAAGATCTGAGTACTTCTACTTTTACTACAATATCTGAGTACTTCTACTTTTACTCAAGTAAAATATCTGAGTACTTCTACTTTTACTACAAGATCTGAGTACTTCTACTTTTACTACAAGATCTGAGTACTTCTACTTTTACTACAAGATCTGAGTACATCTACATTTACTCAAGTACGAAATCTGAGTACTTCTTCATTTACTCAAGTACAATATCTGAGTACTTCTATTTTTAATACAAGATCTTAGAACTTCTACATTTACTCAAGTACAATATCTGAGTACTTCTTCATTTACTCAAGTACAATATCTGAGTACTTCTATTTTTAATACAAGATCTTAGAACTTTTAGTTTTACTCAAGTACAAGATCTGAGTACTTCTACATTTACAACAGGATCTGAGTACTTCTACATTTACTCAAGTACAAGATCTGAGTACTTCTACATTTACTACAAGATCTGAGTACTTCTACTTTTACTCAAGTACAAGATCTGAGTACTTCTACTTTAACTACAAGATCTGAGTACTTCTACATTTACTCAAGTACAATATCTGAGTACTTCTTCATTTACTCAAGTACAAGATCTGAGTACTTCTACATGTACTACAAGATCTGAGTACTTCTACATTTACTACAAGATCTGAGTACTTCTACTTTTACTACAAGATCTGAGTACTTCTACTTTTACTCAAGTACAATATCTGAGTACTTCTACATTTACTACAAGATCTGAGTACTTCTACATTTACTCAAGTACAAGATCTGAGTACTTCTTCATTTACTCAAGTACAAGATCTGAGTACTTCTACATTTACTACAAGATCTGAGTACTTCTACTTTTACTACAAGATCTGAGTACTTCTACTTTTACTCAAACACAATATCTGAGTACTTCTACTTTTACTACAAGATCTGAGTACTTCTACTTTTACACAAGTACAAGATCTGAGTACTTCTACTTTTACTACAAGATCTGAGTACTTCTACATTTACTCAAGTACAATATCTGAGTACTTCTTATTGACTCAAGTACAATATCTGAGTACTTCTACATGTACTACAAGATCTGAGTACTTCTAATTTTACTACAAGATCTGAGTACTTCTACTTTTAATCCATTACAAGATCTGAGTACTTCTACTTTTACTACAATATCTGAGTACTTCTACTTTTACTCAAGTACAATATCTGAGTATTTCTACTTTTACTACAATATCTGAGTACTTCTACTTTTACTCAAGTACAATATCTGAGTACTTCTACTTCTACTACAAGATCTGAGTACTTCTACTTTTACTACAAGATCTGAGTACTTCTACATTTACTCAAGTACAAGATCTGAGTACTTCTACATTTACTACAAGATCTGAGTACTTCTACTGTTACTACAAGATCTTATTACTTCTAATTTTACTACAAGATCTGAGTACTTCTACTTTTACTACAAGATCTGAGTACTTCTACTTTTACTCAAGTACAATATCTGAGTACTTCTACTTTTACTACAAGATTTGAGGACTTCTACTTTTACTCAAGTACAATATCTGAGTACTTCTACTTTTACTACAAGATCTGAGTACTTCTACATTTACTCAAGTACAAGATCTGAGTATTTCTTCATTTACTCAAGTTCAAGATCTGAGTACTTCTACATTTACTACAAGATCTGAGTACTTCTACTTTTACTACAAGATCTGAGTACTTCTACTTTTACCCAAGTATAAGATCTGAGTACTTCTACTTTTACTACAAGATCAGAGTACTTCTACATTTACTCAAGTACAAGATCTGAGTACTTCTACATTTACTACAAGATCTGAGTACTTCTACTTTTACTACAAGATCTGAGTACTTCTACTTTTACTCAAGTACAATATCTGAGTACTTCTACTTTTACTCAAGTACAATATCTGAGTACTTCTACATTTACTACAATATCTGAGTACTTCTACATTTACTCAAGTACAAGATCTGAGTACTTCTTCATTTACTCAAGTACAAGATCTGAGTACTTCTACATTTACTACAAGATCTGAGTACTTCTACTTTTACTACAATATCTGAGTACTTCTACTTTTACTCAAGTAAAATATCTGAGTACTTCTACTTTTACTACAAGATCTGAGTACTATTACTTTTACTACAAGATCTGAGTACTTCTACTTTTACTACAAGATCTGAGTACATCTACATTTACTCAAGTACGAAATCTGAGTACTTCTTCATTTACTCAATTACAATATCTGAGTACTTCTATTTTTAATACAAGATCTTAGAACTTTTACTTTTACTCAAGTACAAGATCTGAGTACTTCTACATTTACAACAGGATCTGAGTACTTCTACATTTACTCAAGTACAAGATCTGAGTACTTCTACATTTACTACAAGATCTGAGTACTTCTACTTTTACTCAAGTACAAGATCTGAGTACTTCTACTTTAACTACAAGATCTGAGTACTTCTACATTTACTCAAGTACAATATCTGAGTACTTCTTCATTTACTCAAGTACAAGATCTGAGTACTTCTACATGTACTACAAGATCTGAGTACTTCTACATTTACTACAAGATCTGAGTACTTCTACTTTTACTACAAGATCTGAGTACTTCTACTTTTACTCAAGTACAATATCTGAGTACTTCTACATTTACTACAAGATCTGAGTACTTCTACATTTACTCAAGTACAAGATCTGAGTACTTCTTCATTTACTCAAGTACAAGATCTGAGTACTTCTACATGTACTACAAGATCTGAGTACTTCTACATTTACTACAAGATCTGAGTACTTCTACTTTTACGACAAGATCTGAGTACTTCTACTTTTACTCAAGTACAATATCTGAGTACTTCTACTTTTACTACAAGATCAGAGTACTTCTACATTTACTCAAGTACAAGATCTGAGTACTTCTACATTTACTACAAGATCTGAGTACTTCTACTTTTACTACAAGATCTGAGTACTTCTACTTTTACTCAAGTACAATATCTGAGTACTTCTACTTTTACTCAAGTACAATATCTGAGTACTTCTACATTTACTACAATATCTGAGTACTTCTACATTTACTCAAGTACAAGATCTGAGTACTTCTTCATTTACTCAAGTACAAGATCTGAGTACTTCTACATTTACTACAAGATCTGAGTACTTCTACTTTTACTACAATATCTGAGTACTTCTACTTTTACTCAAGTAAAATATCTGAGTACTTCTACTTTTACTACAAGATCTGAGTACTATTACTTTTACTACAAGATCTGAGTACTTCTACTTTTACTACAAGATCTGAGTACATCTACATTTACTCAAGTACGAAATCTGAGTACTTCTTCATTTACTCAAGTACAATATCTGAGTACTTCTATTTTTAATACAAGATCTTAGAACTTCTACATTTACTCAAGTACAAGATCTGAGTACTTCTTCATTTACTCAAGTACAATATCTGAGTACTTCTATTTTTAATACAAGATCTTAGAACTTTTACTTTTACTCAAGTACAAGATCTGAGTACTTCTACATTTACAACAGGATCTGAGTACTTCTACATTTACTCAAGTACAAGATCTGAGTACTTCTACATTTACTACAAGATCTGAGTACTTCTACTTTTACTCAAGTACAAGATCTGAGTACTTCTACTTTAACTACAAGATCTGAGTACTTCTACATTTACTCAAGTACAATATCTGAGTACTTCTTCATTTACTCAAGTACAAGATCTGAGTACTTCTACATGTACTACAAGATCTGAGTACTTCTACATTTACTACAAGATCTGAGTACTTCTACTTTTACTACAAGATCTGAGTACTTCTACTTTTACTCAAGTACAATATCTGAGTACTTCTACATTTACTACAAGATCTGAGTACTTCTACATTTACTCAAGTACAAGATCTGAGTACTTCTTCATTTACTCAAGTACAAGATCTGAGTACTTCTACATTTACTACAAGATCTGAGTACTTCTACTTTTACTACAAGATCTGAGTACTTCTACTTTTACTCAAACACAATATCTGAGTACTTCTACTTTTACTACAAGATCTGAGTACTTCTACTTTTACACAAGTACAAGATCTGAGTACTTCTACTTTTACTACAAGATCTGAGTACTTCTACATTTACTCAAGTACAATATCTGAGTACTTCTTATTGACTCAAGTACAATATCTGAGTACTTCTACATGTACTACAAGATCTGAGTACTTCTAATTTTACTACAAGATCTGAGTACTTCTACTTTTAATCCATTACAAGATCTGAGTACTTCTACTTTTACTACAATATCTGAGTACTTCTACTTTTACTCAAGTACAATATCTGAGTATTTCTACTTTTACTACAATATCTGAGTACTTCTACTTTTACTCAAGTACAATATCTGAGTACTTCTACTTTTACTACAATATCTGAGTATTTCTACTTTTACTACAATATCTGAGTACTTCTACTTTTACTCAAGTACAAGATCTGAGTACTTCTACTTTTACTACAAGATCTGAGTACTTCTACATTTACAACAAGATCTGAGTACTTCTACATTTACTCAAGTACAAGATCTGAGTACTTCTTCATTTACTCAAGTACAAGATCTGAGTACTTCTACTAGAAGATCTGAGTACTTCTACTTTTACTCAAGTACAATATCTGAGTACTTCTACTTTTACTACAAGATCTGAGTACTTCTACATTTACTACAAGATCTGAGTACTTCTACATTTACTCAAGTACAATATCTGAGTATTTCTTCATTTACTCAAGTACAAGATCTGAGTACTTCTACATTTACTACAAGATCTGAGTACTTCTACATTTACTACAAGATCTGAGTACTTCTACATTTACTACAATATCTGAGTACTTCTACTTTTACTACAAGATCTGAGTACTTCTACTTTTACTCAAGTACATTATCTGAGTACTTCTACATTTACTACAAGATCTGAGTACTTCTACATTTACTCAAGTACAAGATCTGAGTACTTCTTCATTTACTCAAGTACAATATCTGAGTACTTCTACATTTACTACAAGATCTGAGTACTTCTACTTTTATTACAAGATCTGAGTACTTCTACTTTTACTCAAACATAATATCTGAGTACTTCTACATTTACAACAAGATCTGAGTACTTCTACATTTACTCAAGTACAAGATCTGAGTACTTCTTCATTTACTCAAGTACAAGATCTGAGTACTTCTATTTTTAATACAAGATCTGAGTACTTCTACTTTTACTCAAGTACAATATCTGAGTACTTCTACTTTTACTACAAGATTTGAGTACTTTTACTTTTACTCAAGTACAATATCTGAGTACTTCTACTTTTACTACAAGATCTGAGTACTTCTACATTTACTCAAGTACAAGATCTGAGTACTTCTACATTTACTACAAGATCTGAGTACTTCTACATTTACTCAAGTACAATATCTGAGTATTTCTTCCTTTACTCAAGTACAAGATCTGAGTACTTCTACATTTACTACAAAATCTGAGTACTTCTACATTTACTACAAGATCTGAGTACTTCTACGTTTACTCAAGTACAAGATCTGAGTACTTCTACATTTACTACAATATCTGAGTACTTCTACTTTTACTACAAGATCTGAGTACTTCTACTTTTACTCAAGTACAATATCTGAGTACTTCTACATTTACTACAAGATCTGAGTACTTCTACATTTACTCAAGTACAAGATCTGAGTACTTCTTCATTTACTCAAGTACAATATCTGAGTACTTCTACATTTACTACAAGATCTGAGTACTTCTACTTTTACTACAAGATCTGAGTACTTCTACTTTTACTCAAACATAATATCTGAGTACTTCTACTTTTACTACAAGATCTGAGTACTTCTACTTTTACTCAAGTACAAGATCTGAGTACTTCTACATTTACTCAAGTACAATATCTGAGTACTTCATTTACTCAAGTACAAGATCTGAGTACTTCTACATGTACTACAAGATCTGAGTACTTCTACATTTACTACAAGATCTGAGTACTTCTACTTTTACTACAAGATCTGAGTACTTCTACTTTTACTCAAGTACAATATCTGAGTACTTCTACATTTACTACAAGATCTGAGTACTTCTTCATTTACTCAAGTACAAGATCTGAGTACTTCTTCATTTACTCAAGTACAATATCTGAGTACTTCTACATTTACTACAAGATCTGAGTACTTCTACTTTTACTCAAGTACAATATCTGAGTACTTCTACTTTTACTACAAGATCTGAGTACTTCTACATTTACTCAAGTACAAGATCTGAGTACTTCTAGATTTACTACAAGATCTGAGTACTTCTACTTTTACTACAAGATCTGAGTACTTCTACTTTTACTCAAGTACAATATCTGAGTACTTCTACATTTAGTACAAGATCTGAGTACTTCTACATTTACTCAAGTACAAGATCTGAGTAATTCTTCATTTACTCAAGTACAAGATCTGAGTACTTCTACTTTTACTACAAGATCTGAGTACTTCTACTTTTACTCAAGTACAATATCTGAGTACTTCTACTTTTACTCAAGTACAATATCTGAGTACTTCTACATTTACTACAATATCTGAGTACTTCTACATTTACTCAAGTACAAGATCTGAGTACTTCTTCATTTACTCAAGTACAAGATCTGAGTACTTCTACATTTACTACAAGATCTGAGTACTTCTACTTTTACTACAATATCTGAGTACTTCTACTTTTACTCAAGTAAAATATCTGAGTACTTCTACTTTTACTACAAGATCTGAGTACTATTACTTTTACTACAAGATCTGAGTACTTCTACTTTTACTACAAGATCTGAGTACATCTACATTTACTCAAGTACGAAATCTGAGTACTTCTATTTTTAATACAAGATCTTAGAACTTCTACATTTACTTAAGTACAAGATCTGAGTACTTCTTCATTTACTCAAGTACAATATCTGAGTACTTCTATTTTTAATACAAGATCTTAGAACTTTTACTTTTACTCAAGTACAAGATCTGAGTACTTCTACATTTACAACAGGATCTGAGTACTTCTACATTTACTCAAGTACAAGATCTGAGTACTTCTACATTTACTACAAGATCTGAGTACTTCTACTTTTACTCAAGTACAAGATCTGAGTACTTCTACTTTAACTACAAGATCTGAGTACTTCTACATTTACTCAAGTACAATATCTGAGTACTTCTTCATTTACTCAAGTACAAGATCTGAGTACTTCTACATGTACTACAAGATCTGAGTACTTCTACATTTACTACAAGATCTGAGTACTTCTACTTTTACTACAAGATCTGAGTACTTCTACTTTTACTCAAGTACAATATCTGAGTACTTCTACATTTACTACAAGATCTGAGTACTTCTACATTTACTCAAGTACAAGATCTGAGTACTTCTTCATTTACTCAAGTACAAGATCTGAGTACTTCTACATGTACTACAAGATCTGAGTACTTCTACATTTACTACAAGATCTGAGTACTTCTACTTTTACGACAAGATCTGAGTACTTCTACTTTTACTCAAGTACAATATCTGAGTACTTCTACTTTTACTACAAGATCAGAGTACTTCTACATTTACTCAAGTACAAGATCTGAGTACTTCTACATTTACTACAAGATCTGAGTACTTCTACTTTTACTACAAGATCTGAGTACTTCTACTTTTACTCAAGTACAATATCTGAGTACTTCTACTTTTACTCAAGTACAATATCTGAGTACTTCTACATTTACTACAATATCTGAGTACTTCTACATTTACTCAAGTACAAGATCTGAGTACTTCTTCATTTACTCAAGTACAAGATCTGAGTACTTCTACATTTACTACAAGATCTGAGTACTTCTACTTTTACTACAATATCTGAGTACTTCTACTTTTACTCAAGTAAAATATCTGAGTACTTCTACTTTTACTACAAGATCTGAGTACTATTACTTTTACTACAAGATCTGAGTACTTCTACTTTTACTACAAGATCTGAGTACATCTACATTTACTCAAGTACGAAATCTGAGTACTTCTTCATTTACTCAAGTACAATATCTGAGTACTTCTATTTTTAATACAAGATCTTAGAACTTCTACATTTACTCAAGTACAAGATCTGAGTACTTCTTCATTTACTCAAGTACAATATCTGAGTACTTCTATTTTTAATACAAGATCTTAGAACTTTTACTTTTACTCAAGTACAAGATCTGAGTACTTCTACATTTACAACAGGATCTGAGTACTTCTACATTTACTCAAGTACAAGATCTGAGTACTTCTACATTTACTACAAGATCTGAGTACTTCTACTTTTACTCAAGTACAAGATCTGAGTACTTCTACTTTAACTACAAGATCTGAGTACTTCTACATTTACTCAAGTACAATATCTGAGTACTTCTTCATTTACTCAAGTACAAGATCTGAGTACTTCTACATGTACTACAAGATCTGAGTACTTCTACATTTACTACAAGATCTGAGTACTTCTACTTTTACTACAAGATCTGAGTACTTCTACTTTTACTCAAGTACAATATCTGAGTACTTCTACATTTACTACAAGATCTGAGTACTTCTACATTTACTCAAGTACAAGATCTGAGTACTTCTTCATTTACTCAAGTACAAGATCTGAGTACTTCTACATTTACTACAAGATCTGAGTACTTCTACTTTTACTACAAGATCTGAGTACTTCTACTTTTACTCAAACACAATATCTGAGTACTTCTACTTTTACTACAAGATCTGAGTACTTCTACTTTTACACAAGTACAAGATCTGAGTACTTCTACTTTTACTACAAGATCTGAGTACTTCTACATTTACTCAAGTACAATATCTGAGTACTTCTTATTGACTCAAGTACAATATCTGAGTACTTCTACATGTACTACAAGATCTGAGTACTTCTAATTTTACTACAAGATCTGAGTACTTCTACTTTTAATCCATTACAAGATCTGAGTACTTCTACTTTTACTACAATATCTGAGTACTTCTACTTTTACTCAAGTACAATATCTGAGTATTTCTACTTTTACTACAATATCTGAGTACTTCTACTTTTACTCAAGTACAATATCTGAGTACTTCTACTTTTACTACAAGATCTGAGTATTTCTACTTTTACTACAATATCTGAGTACTTCTACTTTTACTCAAGTACAAGATCTGAGTACTTCTACTTTTACTACAAGATCTGAGTACTTCTACATTTACAACAAGATCTGAGTACTTCTACATTTACTCAAGTACAAGATCTGAGTACTTCTTCATTTACTCAAGTACAAGATCTGAGTACTTCTACTAGAAGATCTGAGTACTTCTACTTTTACTCAAGTACAATATCTGAGTACTTCTACTTTTACTACAAGATCTGAGTACTTCTACATTTACTACAAGATCTGAGTACTTCTACATTTACTCAAGTACAATATCTGAGTATTTCTTCATTTACTCAAGTACAAGATCTGAGTACTTCTACATTTACTACAAGATCTGAGTACTTCTACATTTACTACAAGATCTGAGTACTTCTACGTTTACTCAAGTACAAGATCTGAGTACTTCTACATTTACTACAATATCTGAGTACTTCTACTTTTACTACAAGATCTGAGTACTTCTACTTTTACTCAAGTACATTATCTGAGTACTTCTACATTTACTACAAGATCTGAGTACTTCTACATTTACTCAAGTACAAGATCTGAGTACTTCTTCATTTACTCAAGTACAATATCTGAGTACTTCTACATTTACTACAAGATCTGAGTACTTCTACTTTTATTACAAGATCTGAGTACTTCTACTTTTACTCAAACATAATATCTGAGTACTTCTACATTTACAACAAGATCTGAGTACTTCTACATTTACTCAAGTACAAGATCTGAGTACTTCTTCATTTACTCAAGTACAAGATCTGAGTACTTCTATTTTTAATACAAGATCTGAGTACTTCTACTTTTACTCAAGTACAATATCTGAGTACTTCTACTTTTACTACAAGATTTGAGTACTTTTACTTTTACTCAAGTACAATATCTGAGTACTTCTACTTTTACTACAAGATCTGAGTACTTCTACATTTACTCAAGTACAAGATCTGAGTACTTCTACATTTACTACAAGATCTGAGTACTTCTACATTTACTCAAGTACAATATCTGAGTATTTCTTCCTTTACTCAAGTACAAGATCTGAGTACTTCTACATTTACTACAAAATCTGAGTACTTCTACATTTACTACAAGATCTGAGTACTTCTACGTTTACTCAAGTACAAGATCTGAGTACTTCTACATTTACTACAATATCTGAGTACTTCTACTTTTACTACAAGATCTGAGTACTTCTACTTTTACTCAAGTACAATATCTGAGTACTTCTACATTTACTACAAGATCTGAGTACTTCTACATTTACTCAAGTACAAGATCTGAGTACTTCTTCATTTACTCAAGTACAATATCTGAGTACTTCTACATTTACTACAAGATCTGAGTACTTCTACTTTTACTACAAGATCTGAGTACTTCTACTTTTACTCAAACATAATATCTGAGTACTTCTACTTTTACTACAAGATCTGAGTACTTCTACTTTTACTCAAGTACAAGATCTGAGTACTTCTACATTTACTCAAGTACAATATCTGAGTACTTCATTTACTCAAGTACAAGATCTGAGTACTTCTACATGTACTACAATATCTGAGTACTTCTACATTTACTACAAGATCTGAGTACTTCTACTTTTACTACAAGATCTGAGTACTTCTACTTTTACTCAAGTACAATATCTGAGTACTTCTACATTTACTACAAGATCTGAGTACTTCTTCATTTACTCAAGTACAAGATCTGAGTACTTCTTCATTTACTCAAGTACAATATCTGAGTACTTCTACATTTACTACAAGATCTGAGTACTTCTACTTTTACTCAAGTACAATATCTGAGTACTTCTACTTTTACTACAAGATCTGAGTACTTCTACATTTACTCAAGTACAAGATCTGAGTACTTCTAGATTTACTACAAGATCTGAGTACTTCTACTTTTACTACAAGATCTGAGTACTTCTACTTTTACTCAAGTACAATATCTGAGTACTTCTACATTTAGTACAAGATCTGAGTACTTCTACATTTACTCAAGTACAAGATCTGAGTAATTCTTCATTTACTCAAGTACAAGATCTGAGTACTTCTACTTTTACTACAAGATCTGAGTACTTCTACTTTTACTCGAACCAAATATCTGAGTACTTCTACTTTTACTACAAGATCTGAGTACTTCTACTTTTACTCAAGTACAAGATCTGAGTACTTCTACTTTTACTACAAGATCTGAGTACTTCTACTTTTACTCAAGTACAATATCTGAGTACTTCTACATTTACTACAAGATCTGAGTACTTCTACATTTACTCAAGTACAAGATCTGAGTACTTCTTCATTTACTAAATTACAAGATCTGAGTACTTCTACATTTACTACAAGATCTGAGTACTTCTACATTTACTCAAGTACAAGATCTGAGTACTTCTTCATTTACTCAAGTACAAGATCTGAGTACTTCTACATTTACTACAATATCTGAGTACTTCTACTTCTACTACAAGATCTGAGTACTTCTACTTTTACTACAAGATCTGAGTACTTCTACATTTACTCAAGTACAATATCTGAGTACTTCTACATTTACTACAAGATCTGAGTACTTCTACTGTTACTACAAGATCTTATTACTTCTAATTTTACTCAAGTACAATATCTGAGTACTTCTACTTTTACTACAAGATTTGAGGACTTCTACTTTTACTCAAGTACAATATCTGAGTACTTCTACTTTTACTACAAGATCTGAGTACTTCTACATTTACTCAAGTACAAGATCTGAGTATTTCTTCATTTACTCAAGTTCAAGATCTGAGTACTTCTACATTTACTACAAGATCTGAGTACTTCTACTTTTACTACAAGATCTGAGTACTTCTACTTTTACCCAAGTATAAGATCTGAGTACTTCTACATTTACTCAAGTACAAGATCTGAGTACTTCTACATTTACTACAAGATCTGAGTACTTCTACTTTTACTACAAGATCTGAGTTCTTCTACTTTTACTCAAGTACAATATCTGAGTACTTCTACTTTTACTCAAGTACAATATCTGAGTCCTTCTACATTTACTACAAGATCTGAGTACTTCTACATTTACTCAAGTACAAGATCTGAGTACTTCTTCATTTACTCAAGTACAAGATCTGAGTACTTCTACTTTTACTACAATATCTGAGTACTTCTACTTTTACTCAAGTAAAATATCTGAGTACTTCTACTTTTACTACAAGATCTGAGTACTTCTACTTTTACTACAAGATCTGAGTACTTCTACTTTTACTACAAGATCTGAGTACATCTACATTTACTCAAGTACGAAATCTGAGTACTTCTACATTTACAACAAGATCTGAGTACTTCTACATTTACTCAAGTACAAGATCTGAGTACTTCTTCATTTACTCAAGTACAATATCTGAGTACTTCTATTTTTAATACAAGATCTTAGAACTTCTACTTTTACTCAAGTACAAGATCTGAGTACTTCTACATTTACAACAGGATCTGAGTACTTCTACATTTACTCAAGTACAAGATCTGAGTACTTCTACATTTACTTCAAGATCTGAGTACTTCTACTTTTACTCAAGTACAAGATCTGAGTACTTCTACTTTAACTACAAGATCTGAGTACTTCTACATTTACTCAAGTACAATATCTGAGTACTTCTTCATTTACTCAAGTACAAGATCTGAGTACTTCTACATGTACTACAAGATCTGAGTACTTCTACATTTACTACAAGATCTGAGTACTTCTACTTTTACTACAAGAACTGAGTACTTCTACTTTTACTCAAGTACAATATCTGAGTACTTCTACATTTACTACAAGATCTGAGTACTTCTACATTTACTCAAGTACAAGATCTGAGTACTTCTTCATTTACTCAAGTACAAGATCTGAGTACTTCTAATTTTACTACAAGATCTGAGTACTTCTACTTTTAATCCATTACAAGATCTGAGTACTTCTACTTTTACTACAAGATCTGAGTACTTCTACTTTTACTCAAGTACAATATCTGAGTATTTCTACTTTTACTACAATATCTGAGTACTTCTACTTTTACTCAAGTACAATATCTGAGTACTCCTACTTTTACTACAAGATCTGAGTATTTCTACTTTTACTACAATATCTGAGTACTTCTACTTTTCCTCAAGTACAAGATCTGAGTACTTCTACTTTTACTACAAGATCTGAGTACTTCTACATTTACAACAAGATCTGAGTACTTCTACATTTACTCAAGTACAAGATCTGAGTACTTCTTCATTTACTCAAGTACAAGATCTGAGTACTTCTACTAGAAGATCTGAGTACTTCTACTTTTACTCAAGTACAATATCTGAGTACTTCTACTTTTACTACAATATCTGAGTACTTCTACATTTACTACAAGATCTGAGTACTTCTACATTTACTCAAGTACAATATCTGAGTATTTCTTCATTTACTCAAGTACAAGATCTGAGTACTTCTACATTTACTACAAGATCTGAGTACTTCTACATTTACTACAAGATCTGAGTACTTCTACGTTTACTCAAGTACAAGATCTGAGTACTTCTACATTTACTACAATATCTGAGTACTTCTACTTTTACTACAAGATCTGAGTACTTCTACTTTTACTCAAGTACAATATCTGAGTACTTCTACATTTACTACAAGATCTGAGTACTTCTACATTTACTCAAGTACAAGATCTGAGTACTTCTTCATTTACTCAAGTACAATATCTGAGTACTTCTACATTTACTACAAGATCTGAGTACTTCTACTTTTACTACAAGATCTGAGTACTTCTACTTTTACTCAAACATAATATCTGAGTACTTCTACTTTTACTACAATATCTGAGTACATCTACATTTACTCAAGTACAATATCTGAGTACTTCTACTTTTACTACAAGATCTGAGTATTTCTACTTTTACTACAATATCTGAGTACTTCTACTTTTACTCAAGTACAAGATCTGAGTACTTCTACTTTTACTACAAGATCTGAGTACTTCTACATTTACAACAAGATCTGAGTACTTCTACATTTACTCAAGTACAAGATCTGAGTACTTCTTCATTTACTCAAGTACAAGATCTGAGTACTTCTACTAGAAGATCTGAGTACTTCTACTTTTACTCAAGTACAATATCTGAGTACTTCTACTTTTACTACAAGATCTGAGTACTTCTACATTTACTACAAGATCTGAGTACTTCTACATTTACTCAAGTACAATATCTGAGTATTTCTTCATTTACTCAAGTACAAGATCTGAGTACTTCTACATTTACTACAAGATCTGAGTACTTCTACATTTACTACAAGATCTGAGTACTTCTACGTTTACTCAAGTACAAGATCTGAGTACTTCTACATTTACTACAATATCTGAGTACTTCTACTTTTACTACAAGATCTGAGTACTTCTACTTTTACTCAAGTACATTATCTGAGTACTTCTACATTTACTACAAGATCTGAGTACTTCTACATTTACTCAAGTACAAGATCTGAGTACTTCTTCATTTACTCAAGTACAATATCTGAGTACTTCTACATTTACTACAAGATCTGAGTACTTCTACTTTTATTACAAGATCTGAGTACTTCTACTTTTACTCAAACATAATATCTGAGTACTTCTACATTTACAACAAGATCTGAGTACTTCTACATTTACTCAAGTACAAGATCTGAGTACTTCTTCATTTACTCAAGTACAAGATCTGAGTACTTCTATTTTTAATACAAGATCTGAGTACTTCTACTTTTACTCAAGTACAATATCTGAGTACTTCTACTTTTACTACAAGATTTGAGTACTTTTACTTTTACTCAAGTACAATATCTGAGTACTTCTACTTTTACTACAAGATCTGAGTACTTCTACATTTACTCAAGTACAAGATCTGAGTACTTCTACATTTACTACAAGATCTGAGTACTTCTACATTTACTCAAGTACAATATCTGAGTATTTCTTCCTTTACTCAAGTACAAGATCTGAGTACTTCTACATTTACTACAAAATCTGAGTACTTCTACATTTACTACAAGATCTGAGTACTTCTACGTTTACTCAAGTACAAGATCTGAGTACTTCTACATTTACTACAATATCTGAGTACTTCTACTTTTACTACAAGATCTGAGTACTTCTACTTTTACTCAAGTACAATATCTGAGTACTTCTACATTTACTACAAGATCTGAGTACTTCTACATTTACTCAAGTACAAGATCTGAGTACTTCTTCATTTACTCAAGTACAATATCTGAGTACTTCTACATTTACTACAAGATCTGAGTACTTCTACTTTTACTACAAGATCTGAGTACTTCTACTTTTACTCAAACATAATATCTGAGTACTTCTACTTTTACTACAAGATCTGAGTACTTCTACTTTTACTCAAGTACAAGATCTGAGTACTTCTACATTTACTCAAGTACAATATCTGAGTACTTCATTTACTCAAGTACAAGATCTGAGTACTTCTACATGTACTACAATATCTGAGTACTTCTACATTTACTACAAGATCTGAGTACTTCTACTTTTACTACAAGATCTGAGTACTTCTACATTTACTCAAGTACAAGATCTGAGTACTTCTAGATTTACTACAAGATCTGAGTACTTCTACTTTTACTACAAGATCTGAGTACTTCTACTTTTACTCAAGTACAATATCTGAGTACTTCTACATTTAGTACAAGATCTGAGTACTTCTACATTTACTCAAGTACAAGATCTGAGTAATTCTTCATTTACTCAAGTACAAGATCTGAGTACTTCTACTTTTACTACAAGATCTGAGTACTTCTACTTTTACTCGAACCAAATATCTGAGTACTTCTACTTTTACTACAAGATCTGAGTACTTCTACTTTTACTCAAGTACAAGATCTGAGTACTTCTACTTTTACTACAAGATCTGAGTACTTCTACTTTTACTCAAGTACAATATCTGAGTACTTCTACATTTACTACAAGATCTGAGTACTTCTACATTTACTCAAGTACAAGATCTGAGTACTTCTTCATTTACTAAATTACAAGATCTGAGTACTTCTACATTTACTACAAGATCTGAGTACTTCTACATTTACTCAAGTACAAGATCTGAGTACTTCTTCATTTACTCAAGTACAAGATCTGAGTACTTCTACATTTACTACAATATCTGAGTACTTCTACTTCTACTACAAGATCTGAGTACTTCTACTTTTACTACAAGATCTGAGTACTTCTACATTTACTCAAGTACAATATCTGAGTACTTCTACATTTACTACAAGATCTGAGTACTTCTACTGTTACTACAAGATCTTATTACTTCTAATTTTACTCAAGTACAATATCTGAGTACTTCTACTTTTACTACAAGATTTGAGGACTTCTACTTTTACTCAAGTACAATATCTGAGTACTTCTACTTTTACTACAAGATCTGAGTACTTCTACATTTACTCAAGTACAAGATCTGAGTATTTCTTCATTTACTCAAGTTCAAGATCTGAGTACTTCTACATTTACTACAAGATCTGAGTACTTCTACTTTTACTACAAGATCTGAGTACTTCTACTTTTACCCAAGTATAAGATCTGAGTACTTCTACATTTACTCAAGTACAAGATCTGAGTACTTCTACATTTACTACAAGATCTGAGTACTTCTACTTTTACTACAAGATCTGAGTTCTTCTACTTTTACTCAAGTACAATATCTGAGTACTTCTACTTTTACTCAAGTACAATATCTGAGTCCTTCTACATTTACTACAAGATCTGAGTACTTCTACATTTACTCAAGTACAAGATCTGAGTACTTCTTCATTTACTCAAGTACAAGATCTGAGTACTTCTACTTTTACTACAATATCTGAGTACTTCTACTTTTACTCAAGTAAAATATCTGAGTACTTCTACTTTTACTACAAGATCTGAGTACTTCTACTTTTACTACAAGATCTGAGTACTTCTACTTTTACTACAAGATCTGAGTACATCTACATTTACTCAAGTACGAAATCTGAGTACTTCTACATTTACAACAAGATCTGAGTACTTCTACATTTACTCAAGTACAAGATCTGAGTACTTCTTCATTTACTCAAGTACAATATCTGAGTACTTCTATTTTTAATACAAGATCTTAGAACTTCTACTTTTACTCAAGTACAAGATCTGAGTACTTCTACATTTACAACAGGATCTGAGTACTTCTACATTTACTCAAGTACAAGATCTGAGTACTTCTACATTTACTTCAAGATCTGAGTACTTCTACTTTTACTCAAGTACAAGATCTGAGTACTTCTACTTTAACTACAAGATCTGAGTACTTCTACATTTACTCAAGTACAATATCTGAGTACTTCTTCATTTACTCAAGTACAAGATCTGAGTACTTCTACATGTACTACAAGATCTGAGTACTTCTACATTTACTACAAGATCTGAGTACTTCTACTTTTACTACAAGAACTGAGTACTTCTACTTTTACTCAAGTACAATATCTGAGTACTTCTACATTTACTACAAGATCTGAGTACTTCTACATTTACTCAAGTACAAGATCTGAGTACTTCTTCATTTACTCAAGTACAAGATCTGAGTACTTCTAATTTTACTACAAGATCTGAGTACTTCTACTTTTAATCCATTACAAGATCTGAGTAGTTCTACTTTTACTACAAGATCTGAGTACTTCTACTTTTACTCAAGTACAATATCTGAGTATTTCTACTTTTACTACAATATCTGAGTACTTCTACTTTTACTCAAGTACAATATCTGAGTACTCCTACTTTTACTACAAGATCTGAGTATTTCTACTTTTACTACAATATCTGAGTACTTCTACTTTTCCTCAAGTACAAGATCTGAGTACTTCTACTTTTACTACAAGATCTGAGTACTTCTACATTTACAACAAGATCTGAGTACTTCTACATTTACTCAAGTACAAGATCTGAGTACTTCTTCATTTACTCAAGTACAAGATCTGAGTACTTCTACTAGAAGATCTGAGTACTTCTACTTTTACTCAAGTACAATATCTGAGTACTTCTACTTTTACTACAATATCTGAGTACTTCTACATTTACTACAAGATCTGAGTACTTCTACATTTACTCAAGTACAATATCTGAGTATTTCTTCATTTACTCAAGTACAAGATCTGAGTACTTCTACATTTACTACAAGATCTGAGTACTTCTACATTTACTACAAGATCTGAGTACTTCTACGTTTACTCAAGTACAAGATCTGAGTACTTCTACATTTACTACAATATCTGAGTACTTCTACTTTTACTACAAGATCTGAGTACTTCTACTTTTACTCAAGTACAATATCTGAGTACTTCTACATTTACTACAAGATCTGAGTACTTCTACATTTACTCAAGTACAAGATCTGAGTACTTCTTCATTTACTCAAGTACAATATCTGAGTACTTCTACATTTACTACAAGATCTGAGTACTTCTACTTTTACTACAAGATCTGAGTACTTCTACTTTTACTCAAACATAATATCTGAGTACTTCTACTTTTACTACAAGATCTGAGTACATCTACATTTACTCAAGTACGAAATCTGAGTACTTCTACATTTACAACAAGATCTGAGTACTTCTACATTTACTCAAGTACAAGATCTGAGTACTTCTTCATTTACTCAAGTACAAGATCTGAGTACTTCTATTTTTAATACAAGATCTGAGTACTTCTACTTTTACTCAAGTACAAGATCTGAGTACTTCTACTTTTACTACAAGATCTGAGTACTTCTACATTTACTCAAGTACAATATCTGAGTACTTCTTCATTTACTCAAGTACAAGATCTGAGTACTTCTACATGTACTACAAGATCTGAGTACTTCTACATTTACTACAAGATCTGAGTACTTCTACTTTTACTACAAGATCTGAGTACTTCTACTTTTACTCAAGTACAAGATCTGAGTACTTCTACTTTTACTCAAGTACAAGATCTGAGTACTTCTTCATTTACTCAAGCACAGGATCTGAGTACTTCTTCATTTACTCAAGTACAAGATCTGAGTACTTCTACATTTACTACAAGATCTGAGTACTTCTACTTTTACTACAAGATCTGAGTACTTCTACTTTTACTACAAGATCTGAGTACTTCTACATTTACAACAAGATCTGAGTACTTCTACATTTACTCAAGTACAAGATCTGAGTACTTCTTCATTTACTCAAGTACAATATCTGAGTACTTCTATTTTTAATACAAGATCTTAGTACTTCTACTTTTACTCAAGTACAAGATCTGAGTACTTCTACTTTAACTACAAGATCTGAGTACTTCTACATTTACTCAAGTACAAGATCTGAGTACTTCTTCATTTACTCAAGTACAAGATCTGAGTACTTCTACATGTACTACAAGATCTGAGTACTTCTACATTTACTACAAGATCTGAGTACTTCTACTTTTACTACAAGATCTGAGTACTTCTACATTTACAACAAGATCTGAGTACTTCTACATTTACTACAAGATCTGAGTACTTCTACTTTTACTACAAGATCTGAGTACTTCTACTTTTACTCAAGTACAATATCTGAGTACTTCTACATTTACTACAAGATCTGAGTACTTCTTCATTTACTCAAGTACAAGATCTGAGTACTTCTTCATTTACTCAAGTACAATATCTGAGTACTTCTACATTTACTACAAGATCTGAGTACTTCTACTTTTACTCAAGTACAATATCTGAGTACTTCTACTTTTACTACAAGATCTGAGTACTTCTACATTTACTCAAGTACAAGATCTGAGTACTTCTAGATTTACTACAAGATCTGAGTACTTCTACTTTTACTACAAGATCTGAGTACTTCTACTTTTACTCAAGTACAATATCTGAGTACTTCTACATTTAGTACAAGATCTGAGTACTTCTACATTTACTCAAGTACAAGATCTGAGTAATTCTTCATTTACTCAAGTACAAGATCTGAGTACTTTTACATTTACTACAAGATCTGAGTACTTCTACTTTTACTACAAGATCTGAGTACTTCTACTTTTACTCGAACCAAATATCTGAGTACTTCTACTTTTACTACAAGATCTGAGTACTTCTACTTTTACTCAAGTACAATATCTGAGTACTTCTACTTTTACTACAAGATCTGAGTACTTCTACTTTTACTCAAGTACAATATCTGAGTACTTCTACATTTACTACAAGATCTGAGTACTTCTACATTTACTCAAGTACAAGATCTGAGTACTTCTTCATTTACTAAATTACAAGATCTGAGTACTTCTACATTTACTACAAGATCTGAGTACTTCTACATTTACTCAAGTACAAGATCTGAGTACTTCTTCATTTACTCAAGTACAAGATCTGAGTACTTCTACATTTACTACAATATCTGAGTACTTCTACTTCTACTACAAGATCTGAGTACTTCTACTTTTACTACAAGATCTGAGTACTTCTACATTTACTCAAGTACAATATCTGAGTACTTCTACATGTACTTCAAGATCTGAGTACTTCTACTGTTACTACAAGATCTTATTACTTCTAATTTTACTACAAGATCTGAGTACTTCTACTTTTACTACAAGATCTGAGTACTTCTACTTTTACTCAAGTACAATATCTGAGTACTTCTACTTTTACTACAAGATTTGAGGACTTCTACTTTTACTCAAGTACAATATCTGAGTACTTCTACTTTTACTACAAGATCTGAGTACTTCTACATTTACTCAAGTACAAGATCTGAGTATTTCTTCATTTACTCAAGTTCAAGATCTGAGTACTTCTACATTTACTACAAGATCTGAGTACTTCTACTTTTACTACAAGATCTGAGTACTTCTACTTTTACCCAAGTATAAGATCTGAGTACTTCTACTTTTACTACAAGATCAGAGTACTTCTACATTTACTCAAGTACAAGATCTGAGTACTTCTACATTTACTACAAGATCTGAGTACTTCTACTTTTACTACAAGATCTGAGTACTTCTACTTTTACTCAAGTACAATATCTGAGTACTTCTACTTTTACTCAAGTACAATATCTGAGTACTTCTACATTTACTACAAGATCTGAGTACTTCTACATTTACTCAAGTACAAGATCTGAGTACTTCTTCATTTACTCAAGTACAAGATCTGAGTACTTCTACATTTACTACAAGATCTGAGTACTTCTACTTTTACTACAATATCTGAGTACTTCTACTTTTACTCAAGTAAAATATCTGAGTACTTCTACTTTTACTACAAGATCTGAGTACTTCTACTTTTACTACAAGATCTGAGTACTTCTACTTTTACTCAAGTACGAAATCTGAGTACTTCTACATTTACAACAAGATCTGAGTACTTCTACATTTACTCAAGTACAAGATCTGAGTACTTCTTCATTTACTCAAGTACAATATCTGAGTACTTCTATTTTTAATACAAGATCTTAGAACTTCTACTTTTACTCAAGTACAAGATCTGAGTACTTCTACATTTACAACAGGATCTGAGTACTTCTACATTTACTCAAGTACAAGATCTGAGTACTTCTACATTTACTACAAGATCTGAGTACTTCTACTTTTACTCAAGTACAAGATCTGAGTACTTCTACTTTAACTACAAGATCTGAGTACTTCTACATTTACTCAAGTACAATATCTGAGTACTTCTTCATTTACTCAAGTACAAGATCTGAGTACTTCTACATGTACTACAAGATCTGAGTACTTCTACATTTACTACAAGATCTGAGTACTTCTACTTTTACTACAAGATCTGAGTACTTCTACTTTTACTCAAGTACAATATCTGAGTACTTCTACATTTACTACAAGATCTGAGTACTTCTACATTTACTCAAGTACAAGATCTGAGTACTTCTTCATTTACTCAAGTACAAGATCTGAGTACTTCTACATTTACTGCAAGATCTGAGTACTTCTACTTTTACTACAAGATCTGAGTACTTCTACTTTTACTCAAACACAATATCTGAGTACTTCTACTTTTACTACAAGATCTGAGTACTTCTACTTTTACACAAGTACAAGATCTGAGTACTTCTACTTTTACTACAAGATCTGAGTACTTCTACATTTACTCAAGTACAATATCTGAGTACTTCTTCATTGACTCAAGTACAATATCTGAGTACTTCTACATGTACTACAAGATCTGAGTACTTCTAATTTTACTACAAGATCTGAGTACTTCTACTTTTAATCCATTACAAGATCTGAGTACTTCTACTTTTACTACAAGATCTGAGTACTTCTACTTTTACTCAAGTACAATATCTGAGTATTTCTACTTTTACTACAATATCTGAGTACTTCTACTTTTACTCAAGTACAATATCTGAGTACTTCTACTTTTACTACAAGATCTGAGTATTTCTACTTTTACTACAATATCTGAGTACTTCTACTTTTACTCAAGTACAAGATCTGAGTACTTCTACTTTTACTACAAGATCTGAGTACTTCTACATTTACAACAAGATCTGAGTACTTCTACATTTACTCAAGTACAAGATCTGAGTACTTCTTCATTTACTCAAGTACAAGATCTGAGTACTTCTACTAGAAGATCTGAGTACTTCTACTTTTACTCAAGTACAATATCTGAGTACTTCTACTTTTACTACAAGATCTGAGTACTTCTACATTTACTACAAGATCTGAGTACTTCTACATTTACTCAAGTACAATATCTGAGTATTTCTTCATTTACTCAAGTACAAGATCTGAGTACTTCTACATTTACTACAAGATCTGAGTACTTCTACATTTACTACAAGATCTGAGTACTTCTACATTTACTACAAGATCTGAGTACTTCTACTTTTACTCAAGTACAAGATCTGAGTACTTCTACTTTTAATACAAGATCTGAGTACTTCTACAGTTACTCAAGTACAATATCTGAGTATTTCTTCATTTACTCAAGTACAAGATCTGAGTACTTCTACATTTACTACAAGATCTGAGTACTTCTACATTTACTACAATATCTGAGTACTTCTACTTTTACTACAATATCTGAGTACTTCTACTTTTACTCAAGTACAATATCTGAGTACTTCTACTTTTAATACAAGATCTGAGTACTTCTACAGTTACTCAAGTACAATATCTGAGTATTTCTTCATTTACTCAAGTACAATATCTGAGTACTTCTACATTTACTACAAGATCTGAGTACTTCTACTTTTACTACAAGATCTGAGTACTTCTACTTTTACTCAAACATAATATCTGAGTACTTCTACTTTTACTACAAGATCTGAGTACATCTACATTTACTCAAGTATGAAATCTGAGTACTTCTACATTTACAACAAGATCTGAGTACTTCTTCATTTACTCAAGTACAAGATCTGAGTACTTCTATTTTTAATACAAGATCTGAGTACTTCTACTTTTACTCAAGTACAAGATCTGAGTACTTCTACTTTTACTACAAGATCTGAGTACTTCTACATTTACTCAAGTACAATATCTGAGTACTTCTTCATTTACTCAAGTACAAGATCTGAGTACTTCTACATGTACTACAAGATCTGAGTACTTCTACATTTACTACAAGATCTGAGTACTTCTACTTTTACTACAAGATCTGAGTACTTCTACTTTTACTACAAGATCTGAGTACTTCTACTTTTACTCAAGTACAAGATCTGAGTACTTCTTCATTTACTCAAGTACAATATCTGAGTACTTCTATTTTTAATACAAGATCTTAGTACTTCTACTTTTACTCAAGTACAAGATCTGAGTACTTCTACATTTACAACAGGATCTGAGTACTTCTACATTTACTCAAGTACAAGATCTGAGTACTTCTTCATTTACTCAAGTACAAGATCTGAGTACTTCTACATTTACTACAAGATCTGAGTACTTCTACTTTTACTCAAGTACAAGATCTGAGTACTTCTACTTTAACTACAAGATCTGAGTACTTCTACATTTACTCAAGTACAATATCTGAGTACTTCTTCATTTACTCAAGTACAAGATCTGAGTACTTCTACATGTACTACAAGATCTGAGTACTTCTACATTTACTACAAGATCTGAGTACTTCTACTTTTACTACAAGATCTGAGTACTTCTACATTTACAACAAGATCTGAGTACTTCTACATTTACTACAAGATCTGAGTACTTCTACTTCTACTACAAGATCTGAGTACTTCTACTTTTACTACAAGATCTGAGTACTTCTACATTTACTCAAGTACAATATCTGAGTACTTCTACATTTACTACAAGATCTGAGTACTTCTACTGTTACTACAAGATCTTATTACTTCTAATTTTACTACAAGATCTGAGTACTTCTACTTTTACTACAAGATCTGAGTACTTCTACTTTTACTCAAGTACAATATCTGAGTACTTCTACTTTTACTACAAGATTTGAGGACTTCTACTTTTACTCAAGTACAATATCTGAGTACTTCTACTTTTACTACAAGATCTGAGTACTTCTACATTTACTCAAGTACAAGATCTGAGTATTTCTTCATTTACTCAAGTTCAAGATCTGAGTACTTCTACATTTACTACAAGATCTGAGTACTTCTACTTTTACTACAAGATCTGAGTACTTCTACTTTTACCCAAGTATAAGATCTGAGTACTTCTACATTTACTCAAGTACAAGATCTGAGTACTTCTACATTTACTACAAGATCTGAGTACTTCTACTTTTACTACAAGATCTGAGTTCTTCTACTTTTACTCAAGTACAATATCTGAGTACTTCTACTTTTACTCAAGTACAATATCTGAGTCCTTCTACATTTACTACAAGATCTGAGTACTTCTACATTTACTCAAGTACAATATCTGAGTACTTCTTCATTTACTCAAGTACAAGATCTGAGTACTTCTACTTTTACTACAATATCTGAGTACTTCTACTTTTACTCAAGTAAAATATCTGAGTACTTCTACTTTTACTACAAGATCTGAGTACTTCTACTTTTACTACAAGATCTGAGTACTTCTACTTTTACTACAAGATCTGAGTACATCTACATTTACTCAAGTACGAAATCTGAGTACTTCTACATTTACAACAAGATCTGAGTACTTCTACATTTACTCAAGTACAAGATCTGAGTACTTCTTCATTTACTCAAGTACAATATCTGAGTACTTCTATTTTTAATACAAGATCTTAGAACTTCTACTTTTACTCAAGTACAAGATCTGAGTACTTCTACATTTACAACAGGATCTGAGTACTTCTACATTTACTCAAGTACAAGATCTGAGTACTTCTACATTTACTTCAAGATCTGAGTACTTCTACTTTTACTCAAGTACAAGATCTGAGTACTTCTACTTTAACTACAAGATCTGAGTACTTCTACATTTACTCAAGTACAATATCTGAGTACTTCTTCATTTACTCAAGTACAAGATCTGAGTACTTCTACATGTACTACAAGATCTGAGTACTTCTACTTTTACTACAAGATCTGAGTACTTCTACTTTTACTCAAGTACAATATCTGAGTACTTCTACATTTACTACAAGATCTGAGTACTTCTACATTTACTCAAGTACAAGATCTGAGTACTTCTTCATTTACTCAAGTACAAGATCTGAGTACTTCTACATTTACTACAAGATCTGAGTACTTCTACTTTTACTACAAGATCTGAGTACTTCTACTTTTACTCAAACACAATATCTGAGTACTTCTACTTTTACTACAAGATCTGAGTACTTCTACTTTTACACAAGTACAAGATCTGAGTACTTCTACTTTTACTACAAGATCTGAGTACTTCTACATTTACTCAAGTACAATATCTGAGTACTTCTTCATTGACTCAAGTACAATATCTGAGTACTTCTACATGTACTACAAGATCTGAGTACTTCTAATTTTACTACAAGATCTGAGTACTTCTACTTTTAATCCATTACAAGATCTGAGTACTTCTACTTTTACTACAAGATCTGAGTACTTCTACTTTTACTCAAGTACAATATCTGAGTATTTCTACTTTTACTACAATATCTGAGTACTTCTACTTTTACTCAAGTACAATATCTGAGTACTTCTACTTTTACTACAAGATCTGAGTATTTCTACTTTTACTACAATATCTGAGTACTTCTACTTTTCCTCAAGTACAAGATCTGAGTACTTCTACTTTTACTACAAGATCTGAGTACTTCTACATTTACAACAAGATCTGAGTACTTCTACATTTACTCAAGTACAATATCTGAGTACTTCTACATGTACTTCAAGATCTGAGTACTTCTACTGTTACTACAAGATCTTATTACTTCTAATTTTACTACAAGATCTGAGTACTTCTACTTTTACTACAAGATCTGAGTACTTCTACTTTTACTCAAGTACAATATCTGAGTACTTCTACTTTTACTACAAGATTTGAGGACTTCTACTTTTACTCAAGTACAATATCTGAGTACTTCTACTTTTACTACAAGATCTGAGTACTTCTACATTTACTCAAGTACAAGATCTGAGTATTTCTTCATTTACTCAAGTTCAAGATCTGAGTACTTCTACATTTACTACAAGATCTGAGTACTTCTACTTTTACTACAAGATCTGAGTACTTCTACTTTTACCCAAGTATAAGATCTGAGTACTTCTACTTTTACTACAAGATCAGAGTACTTCTACATTTACTCAAGTACAAGATCTGAGTACTTCTACATTTACTACAAGATCTGAGTACTTCTACTTTTACTACAATATCTGAGTACTTCTACTTTTACTCAAGTACAATATCTGAGTACTTCTACTTTTACTCAAGTACAATATCTGAGTACTTCTACATTTACTACAAGATCTGAGTACTTCTACATTTACTCAAGTACAAGATCTGAGTACTTCTTCATTTACTCAAGTACAAGATCTGAGTACTTCTACATTTACTACAAGATCTGAGTACTTCTACTTTTACTACAATATCTGAGTACTTCTACTTTTACTCAAGTAAAATATCTGAGTACTTCTACTTTTACTACAAGATCTGAGTACTTCTACTTTTACTACAAGATCTGAGTACTTCTACTTTTACTACAAGATCTGAGTACATCTACATTTACTCAAGTACGAAATCTGAGTACTTCTACATTTACAACAAGATCTGAGTACTTCTACATTTACTCAAGTACAAGATCTGAGTACTTCTTCATTTACTCAAGTACAATATCTGAGTACTTCTATTTTTAATACAAGATCTTAGAACTTCTACTTTTACTCAAGTACAAGATCTGAGTACTTCTACATTTACAACAGGATCTGAGTACTTCTACATTTACTCAAGTACAAGATCTGAGTACTTCTACATTTACTACAAGATCTGAGTACTTCTACTTTTACTCAAGTACAAGATCTGAGTACTTCTACTTTAACTACAAGATCTGAGTACTTCTACATTTACTCAAGTACAATATCTGAGTACTTCTTCATTTACTCAAGTACAAGATCTGAGTACTTCTACATGTACTACAAGATCTGAGTACTTCTACATTTACTACAAGATCTGAGTACTTCTACTTTTACTACAAGATCTGAGTACTTCTACTTTTACTCAAGTACAATATCTGAGTACTTCTACATTTACTACAAGATCTGAGTACTTCTACATTTACTCAAGTACAAGATCTGAGTACTTCTTCATTTACTCAAGTACAAGATCTGAGTACTTCTACATTTACTACAAGATCTGAGTACTTCTACTTTTACTACAAGATCTGAGTACTTCTACTTTTACTCAAACACAATATCTGAGTACTTCTACTTTTACTACAAGATCTGAGTACTTCTACTTTTACACAAGTACAAGATCTGAGTACTTCTACTTTTACTACAAGATCTGAGTACTTCTACATTTACTCAAGTACAATATCTGAGTACTTCTTCATTGACTCAAGTACAATATCTGAGTACTTCTACATGTACTACAAGATCTGAGTACTTCTAATTTTACTACAAGATCTGAGTACTTCTACTTTTAATCCATTACAAGATCTGAGTACTTCTACTTTTACTACAAGATCTGAGTACTTCTACTTTTACTCAAGTACAATATCTGAGTATTTCTACTTTTACTACAATATCTGAGTACTTCTACTTTTACTCAAGTACAATATCTGAGTACTTCTACTTTTACTACAAGATCTGAGTATTTCTACTTTTACTACAATATCTGAGTACTTCTACTTTTACTCAAGTACAAGATCTGAGTACTTCTACTTTTACTACAAGATCTGAGTACTTCTACATTTACAACAAGATCTGAGTACTTCTACATTTACTCAAGTACAAGATCTGAGTACTTCTTCATTTACTCAAGTACAAGATCTGAGTACTTCTACTAGAAGATCTGAGTACTTCTACTTTTACTCAAGTACAATATCTGAGTACTTCTACTTTTACTACAAGATCTGAGTACTTCTACATTTACTACAAGATCTGAGTACTTCTACATTTACTCAAGTACAATATCTGAGTATTTCTTCATTTACTCAAGTACAAGATCTGAGTACTTCTACATTTACTACAAGATCTGAGTACTTCTACATTTACTACAAGATCTGAGTACTTCTACTTTTACTCAAGTACAAGATCTGAGTACTTCTACTTTTAATACAAGATCTGAGTACTTCTACAGTTACTCAAGTACAATATCTGAGTATTTCTTCATTTACTCAAGTACAAGATCTGAGTACTTCTACATTTACTACAAGATCTGAGTACTTCTACATTTACTACAATATCTGAGTACTTCTACTTTTACTACAATATCTGAGTACTTCTACTTTTACTCAAGTACAATATCTGAGTACTTCTACATTTACTACAAGATCTGAGTACTTCTACATTTACTCAAGTACAAGATCTGAGTACTTCTTCATTTACTCAAGTACAATATCTGAGTACTTCTACATTTACTACAAGATCTGAGTACTTCTACTTTTACTACAAGATCTGAGTACTTCTACTTTTACTCAAACATAATATCTGAGTACTTCTACTTTTACTACAAGATCTGAGTACATCTACATTTACTCAAGTATGAAATCTGAGTACTTCTACATTTACAACAAGATCTGAGTACTTCTTCATTTACTCAAGTACAAGATCTGAGTACTTCTATTTTTAATACAAGATCTGAGTACTTCTACTTTTACTCAAGTACAAGATCTGAGTACTTCTACTTTTACTACAAGATCTGAGTACTTCTACATTTACTCAAGTACAATATCTGAGTACTTCTTCATTTACTCAAGTACAAGATCTGAGTACTTCTACATGTACTACAAGATCTGAGTACTTCTACATTTACTACAAGATCTGAGTACTTCTACTTTTACTACAAGATCTGAGTACTTCTACTTTTACTACAAGATCTGAGTACTTCTACTTTTACTCAAGTACAAGATCTGAGTACTTCTTCATTTACTCAAGTACAATATCTGAGTACTTCTATTTTTAATACAAGATCTTAGTACTTCTACTTTTACTCAAGTACAAGATCTGAGTACTTCTACATTTACAACAGGATCTGAGTACTTCTACATTTACTCAAGTACAAGATCTGAGTACTTCTTCATTTACTCAAGTACAAGATCTGAGTACTTCTACATTTACTACAAGATCTGAGTACTTCTACTTTTACTCAAGTACAAGATCTGAGTACTTCTACTTTAACTACAAGATCTGAGTACTTCTACATTTACTCAAGTACAATATCTGAGTACTTCTTCATTTACTCAAGTACAAGATCTGAGTACTTCTACATGTACTACAAGATCTGAGTACTTCTACATTTACTACAAGATCTGAGTACTTCTACTTTTACTACAAGATCTGAGTACTTCTACATTTACAACAAGATCTGAGTACTTCTACATTTACTACAAGATCTGAGTACTTCTACTTCTACTACAAGATCTGAGTACTTCTACTTTTAATACAAGATCTGAGTACTTCTACAGTTACTCAAGTACAATATCTGAGTATTTCTTCATTTACTCAAGTACAAGATCTGAGTACTTCTACATTTACTACAAGATCTGAGTACTTCTACATTTACTACAATATCTGAGTACTTCTACTTTTACTACAATATCTGAGTACTTCTACTTTTACTCAAGTACAATATCTGAGTACTTCTACATTTACTACAAGATCTGAGTACTTCTACATTTACTCAAGTACAAGATCTGAGTACTTCTTCATTTACTCAAGTACAATATCTGAGTACTTCTACATTTACTACAAGATCTGAGTACTTCTACTTTTACTACAAGATCTGAGTACTTCTACTTTTACTCAAACATAATATCTGAGTACTTCTACTTTTACTACAAGATCTGAGTACATCTACATTTACTCAAGTATGAAATCTGAGTACTTCTACATTTACAACAAGATCTGAGTACTTCTATTTTTAATACAAGATCTGAGTACTTCTACTTTTACTCAAGTACAAGATCTGAGTACTTCTACTTTTACTACAAGATCTGAGTACTTCTACATTTACTCAAGTACAATATCTGAGTACTTCTTCATTTACTCAAGTACAAGATCTGAGTACTTCTACATGTACTACAAGATCTGAGTACTTCTACATTTACTACAAGATCTGAGTACTTCTACTTTTACTACAAGATCTGAGTACTTCTACTTTTACTACAAGATCTGAGTACTTCTACTTTTACTCAAGTACAAGATCTGAGTACTTCTTCATTTACTCAAGTACAATATCTGAGTACTTCTATTTTTAATACAAGATCTTAGTACTTCTACTTTTACTCAAGTACAAGATCTGAGTACTTCTACATTTACAACAGGATCTGAGTACTTCTACATTTACTCAAGTACAAGATCTGAGTACTTCTTCATTTACTCAAGTACAAGATCTGAGTACTTCTACATTTACTACAAGATCTGAGTACTTCTACTTTTACTCAAGTACAAGATCTGAGTACTTCTACTTTAACTACAAGATCTGAGTACTTCTACATTTACTCAAGTACAATATCTGAGTACTTCTTCATTTACTCAAGTACAAGATCTGAGTACTTCTACATGTACTACAAGATCTGAGTACTTCTACATTTACTACAAGATCTGAGTACTTCTACTTTTACTACAAGATCTGAGTACTTCTACATTTACAACAAGATCTGAGTACTTCTACATTTACTACAAGATCTGAGTACTTCTACTTCTACTACAAGATCTGAGTACTTCTACTTTTACTACAAGATCTGAGTACTTCTACATTTACTCAAGTACAATATCTGAGTACTTCTACATTTACTACAAGATCTGAGTACTTCTACTGTTACTACAAGATCTTATTACTTCTAATTTTACTACAAGATCTGAGTACTTCTACTTTTACTACAAGATCTGAGTACTTCTACTTTTACTCAAGTACAATATCTGAGTACTTCTACTTTTACTACAAGATTTGAGGACTTCTACTTTTACTCAAGTACAATATCTGAGTACTTCTACTTTTACTACAAGATCTGAGTACTTCTACATTTACTCAAGTACAAGATCTGAGTATTTCTTCATTTACTCAAGTTCAAGATCTGAGTACTTCTACATTTACTACAAGATCTGAGTACTTCTACTTTTACTACAAGATCTGAGTACTTCTACTTTTACCCAAGTATAAGATCTGAGTACTTCTACATTTACTCAAGTACAAGATCTGAGTACTTCTACATTTACTACAAGATCTGAGTACTTCTACTTTTACTACAAGATCTGAGTTCTTCTACTTTTACTCAAGTACAATATCTGAGTACTTCTACTTTTACTCAAGTACAATATCTGAGTCCTTCTACATTTACTACAAGATCTGAGTACTTCTACATTTACTCAAGTACAAGATCTGAGTACTTCTTCATTTACTCAAGTACAAGATCTGAGTACTTCTACTTTTACTACAATATCTGAGTACTTCTACTTTTACTCAAGTAAAATATCTGAGTACTTCTACTTTTACTACAAGATCTGAGTACTTCTACTTTTACTACAAGATCTGAGTACTTCTACTTTTACTACAAGATCTGAGTACATCTACATTTACTCAAGTACGAAATCTGAGTACTTCTACATTTACAACAAGATCTGAGTACTTCTACATTTACTCAAGTACAAGATCTGAGTACTTCTTCATTTACTCAAGTACAATATCTGAGTACTTCTATTTTTAATACAAGATCTTAGAACTTCTACTTTTACTCAAGTACAAGATCTGAGTACTTCTACATTTACAACAGGATCTGAGTACTTCTACATTTACTCAAGTACAAGATCTGAGTACTTCTACATTTACTTCAAGATCTGAGTACTTCTACTTTTACTCAAGTACAAGATCTGAGTACTTCTACTTTAACTACAAGATCTGAGTACTTCTACATTTACTCAAGTACAATATCTGAGTACTTCTTCATTTACTCAAGTACAAGATCTGAGTACTTCTACATGTACTACAAGATCTGAGTACTTCTACTTTTACTACAAGATCTGAGTACTTCTACTTTTACTCAAGTACAATATCTGAGTACTTCTACATTTACTACAAGATCTGAGTACTTCTACATTTACTCAAGTACAAGATCTGAGTACTTCTTCATTTACTCAAGTACAAGATCTGAGTACTTCTACATTTACTACAAGATCTGAGTACTTCTACTTTTACTACAAGATCTGAGTACTTCTACTTTTACTCAAACACAATATCTGAGTACTTCTACTTTTACTACAAGATCTGAGTACTTCTACTTTTACACAAGTACAAGATCTGAGTACTTCTACTTTTACTACAAGATCTGAGTACTTCTACATTTACTCAAGTACAAGATCTGAGTACTTCTTCATTTACTCAAGTACAAGATCTGAGTACTTCTACATTTACTACAAGATCTGAGTACTTCTACTTTTACTACAAGATCTGAGTACTTCTACTTTTACTCAAACACAATATCTGAGTACTTCTACTTTTACTACAAGATCTGAGTACTTCTACTTTTACACAAGTACAAGATCTGAGTACTTCTACTTTTACTACAAGATCTGAGTACTTCTACATTTACTCAAGTACAATATCTGAGTACTTCTTCATTGACTCAAGTACAATATCTGAGTACTTCTACATGTACTACAAGATCTGAGTACTTCTAATTTTACTACAAGATCTGAGTACTTCTACTTTTAATCCATTACAAGATCTGAGTACTTCTACTTTTACTACAAGATCTGAGTACTTCTACTTTTACTCAAGTACAATATCTGAGTATTTCTACTTTTACTACAATATCTGAGTACTTCTACTTTTACTCAAGTACAATATCTGAGTACTTCTACTTTTACTACAAGATCTGAGTATTTCTACTTTTACTACAATATCTGAGTACTTCTACTTTTCCTCAAGTACAAGATCTGAGTACTTCTACTTTTACTACAAGATCTGAGTACTTCTACATTTACAACAAGATCTGAGTACTTCTACATTTACTCAAGTACAAGATCTGAGTACTTCTTCATTTACTCAAGTACAAGATCTGAGTACTTCTACTAGAAGATCTGAGTACTTCTACTTTTACTCAAGTACAATATCTGAGTACTTCTACTTTTACTACAATATCTGAGTACTTCTACATTTACTACAATATCTGAGTACTTCTTCATTGACTCAAGTACAATATCTGAGTACTTCTACATGTACTACAAGATCTGAGTACTTCTAATTTTACTACAAGATCTGAGTACTTCTACTTTTAATCCATTACAAGATCTGAGTACTTCTACTTTTACTACAAGATCTGAGTACTTCTACTTTTACTCAAGTACAATATCTGAGTATTTCTACTTTTACTACAATATCTGAGTACTTCTACTTTTACTCAAGTACAATATCTGAGTACTTCTACTTTTACTACAAGATCTGAGTATTTCTACTTTTACTACAATATCTGAGTACTTCTACTTTTCCTCAAGTACAAGATCTGAGTACTTCTACTTTTACTACAAGATCTGAGTACTTCTACATTTACAACAAGATCTGAGTACTTCTACATTTACTCAAGTACAAGATCTGAGTACTTCTTCATTTACTCAAGTACAAGATCTGAGTACTTCTACTAGAAGATCTGAGTACTTCTACTTTTACTCAAGTACAATATCTGAGTACTTCTACTTTTACTACAATATCTGAGTACTTCTACATTTACTACAAGATCTGAGTACTTCTACATTTACTCAAGTACAATATCTGAGTATTTCTTCATTTACTCAAGTACAAGATCTGAGTACTTCTACATTTACTACAATATCTGAGTACTTCTACTTTTACTACAAGATCTGAGTACTTCTACTTTTACTCAAGTACAATATCTGAGTACTTCTACATTTACTACAAGATCTGAGTACTTCTACATTTACTCAAGTACAAGATCTGAGTACTTCTTCATTTACTCAAGTACAATATCTGAGTACTTCTACATTTACTACAAGATCTGAGTACTTCTACTTTTACTACAAGATCTGAGTACTTCTACTTTTACTCAAACATAATATCTGAGTACTTCTACTTTTACTACAAGATCTGAGTACATCTACATTTACTCAAGTACGAAATCTGAGTACTTCTACATTTACAACAAGATCTGAGTACTTCTACATTTACTCAAGTACAAGATCTGAGTACTTCTTCATTTACTCAAGTACAAGATCTGAGTACTTCTATTTTTAATACAAGATCTGAGTACTTCTACTTTTACTCAAGTACAAGATCTGAGTACTTCTACTTTTACTACAATATCTGAGTACTTCTTCATTTACTCAAGTACAAGATCTGAGTACTTCTACATGTACTACAAGATCTGAGTACTTCTACATTTACTACAAGATCTGAGTACTTCTACTTTTACTACAAGATCTGAGTACTTCTACTTTTACTACAAGATCTGAGTACTTCTACTTTTACTCAAGTACAAGATCTGAGTACTTCTTCATTTACTCAAGCACAGGATCTGAGTACTTCTTCATTTACTCAAGTACAAGATCTGAGTACTTCTACATTTACTACAAGATCTGAGTACTTCTACTTTTACTACAAGATCTGAGTACTTCTACTTTTACTACAAGATCTGAGTACTTCTACATTTACAACAAGATCTGAGTACTTCTACATTTACTCAAGTACAAGATCTGAGTACTTCTTCATTTACTCAAGTACAATATCTGAGTACTTCTATTTTTAATACAAGATCTTAGTACTTCTACTTTTACTCAAGTACAAGATCTGAGTACTTCTACTTTAACTACAAGATCTGAGTACTTCTACATTTACTCAAGTACAAGATCTGAGTACTTCTTCATTTACTCAAGTACAAGATCTGAGTACTTCTACATGTCCTACAAGATCTGAGTACTTCTACATTTACTACAAGATCTGAGTACTTCTACTTTTACTACAAGATCTGAGTACTTCTACATTTACAACAAGATCTGAGTACTTCTACATTTACTACAAGATCTGAGTACTTCTACTTTTACTACAAGATCTGAGTACTTCTACTTTTACTCAAGTACAATATCTGAGTACTTCTACATTTACTACAAGATCTGAGTACTTCTTCATTTACTCAAGTACAAGATCTGAGTACTTCTTCATTTACTCAAGTACAATATCTGAGTACTTCTACATTTACTACAAGATCTGAGTACTTCTACTTTTACTCAAGTACAATATCTGAGTACTTCTACTTTTACTACAAGATCTGAGTACTTCTACATTTACTCAAGTACAAGATCTGAGTACTTCTAGATTTACTACAAGATCTGAGTACTTCTACTTTTACTACAAGATCTGAGTACTTCTACTTTTACTCAAGTACAATATCTGAGTACTTCTACATTTAGTACAAGATCTGAGTACTTCTACATTTACTCAAGTACAAGATCTGAGTAATTCTTCATTTACTCAAGTACAAGATCTGAGTACTTTTACATTTACTACAAGATCTGAGTACTTCTACTTTTACTACAAGATCTGAGTACTTCTACTTTTACTCGAACCAAATATCTGAGTACTTCTACTTTTACTACAAGATCTGAGTACTTCTACTTTTACTCAAGTACAAGATCTGAGTACTTCTACTTTTACTACAAGATCTGAGTACTTCTACTTTTACTCAAGTACAATATCTGAGTACTTCTACATTTACTACAAGATCTGAGTACTTCTACATTTACTCAAGTACAAGATCTGAGTACTTCTTCATTTACTAAATTACAAGATCTGAGTACTTCTACATTTACTACAAGATCTGAGTACTTCTACATTTACTCAAGTACAAGATCTGAGTACTTCTTCATTTACTCAAGTACAAGATCTGAGTACTTCTACATTTACTACAATATCTGAGTACTTCTACATCTACTACAAGATCTGAGTACTTCTACTTTTACTACAAGATCTGAGTACTTCTACATTTACTCAAGTACAATATCTGAGTACTTCTACATGTACTTCAAGATCTGAGTACTTCTACTGTTACTACAAGATCTTATTACTTCTAATTTTACTACAAGATCTGAGTACTTCTACTTTTACTACAAGATCTGAGTACTTCTACTTTTACTCAAGTACAATATCTGAGTACTTCTACTTTTACTACAAGATTTGAGGACTTCTACTTTTACTCAAGTACAATATCTGAGTACTTCTACTTTTACTACAAGATCTGAGTACTTCTACATTTACTCAAGTACAAGATCTGAGTATTTCTTCATTTACTCAAGTTCAAGATCTGAGTACTTCTACATTTACTACAAGATCTGAGTACTTCTACTTTTACTACAAGATCTGAGTACTTCTACTTTTACCCAAGTATAAGATCTGAGTACTTCTACTTTTACTACAAGATCAGAGTACTTCTACATTTACTCAAGTACAAGATCTGAGTACTTCTACATTTACTACAAGATCTGAGTACTTCTACTTTTACTACAAGATCTGAGTACTTCTACTTTTACTCAAGTACAATATCTGATTACTTCTACTTTTACTCAAGTACAATATCTGAGTACTTCTACATTTACTACAAGATCTGAGTACTTCTACATTTACTCAAGTACAAGATCTGAGTACTTCTTCATTTACTCAAGTACAAGATCTGAGTACTTCTACATTTACTACAAGATCTGAGTACTTCTACTTTTACTACAATATCTGAGTACTTCTACTTTTACTCAAGTAAAATATCTGAGTACTTCTACTTTTACTACAAGATCTGAGTACTTCTACTTTTACTACAAGATCTGAGTACTTCTACTTTTACTACAAGATCTGAGTACATCTACATTTACTCAAGTACGAAATCTGAGTACTTCTACATTTACAACAAGATCTGAGTACTTCTACATTTACTCAAGTACAAGATCTGAGTACTTCTTCATTTACTCAAGTACAATATCTGAGTACTTCTATTTTTAATACAAGATCTTAGAACTTCTACTTTTACTCAAGTACAAGATCTGAGTACTTCTACATTTACAACAGGATCTGAGTACTTCTACATTTACTCAAGTACAAGATCTGAGTACTTCTACATTTACTACAAGATCTGAGTACTTCTACTTTTACTCAAGTACAAGATCTGAGTACTTCTACTTTAACTACAAGATCTGAGTACTTCTACATTTTCTCAAGTACAATATCTGAGTACTTCTTCATTTACTCAAGTACAAGATCTGAGTACTTCTACATGTACTACAAGATCTGAGTACTTCTACATTTACTACAAGATCTGAGTACTTCTACTTTTACTACAAGATCTGAGTACTTCTACTTTTACTCAAGTACAATATCTGAGTACTTCTACATTTACTACAAGATCTGAGTACTTCTACATTTACTCAAGTACAAGATCTGAGTACTTCTTCATTTACTCAAGTACAAGATCTGAGTACTTCTACATTTACTACAAGATCTGAGTACTTCTACTTTTACTACAAGATCTGAGTACTTCTACTTTTACTCAAACACAATATCTGAGTACTTCTACTTTTACTACAAGATCTGAGTACTTCTACTTTTACACAAGTACAAGATCTGAGTACTTCTACTTTTACTACAAGATCTGAGTACTTCTACATTTACTCAAGTACAATATCTGAGTACTTCTTCATTGACTCAAGTACAATATCTGAGTACTTCTACATGTACTACAAGATCTGAGTACTTCTAATTTTACTACAAGATCTGAGTACTTCTACTTTTAATCCATTACAAGATCTGAGTACTTCTACTTTTACTACAAGATCTGAGTACTTCTACTTTTACTCAAGTACAATATCTGAGTATTTCTACTTTTACTACAATATCTGAGTACTTCTACTTTTACTCAAGTACAATATCTGAGTACTTCTACTTTTACTACAAGATCTGAGTATTTCTACTTTTACTACAATATCTGAGTACTTCTACTTTTACTCAAGTACAAGATCTGAGTACTTCTACTTTTACTACAAGATCTGAGTACTTCTACATTTACAACAAGATCTGAGTACTTCTACATTTACTCAAGTACAAGATCTGAGTACTTCTTCATTTACTCAAGTACAAGATCTGAGTACTTCTACTAGAAGATCTTAGTACTTCTACTTTTACTCAAGTACAATATCTGAGTACTTCTACTTTTACTACAAGATCTGAGTACTTCTACATTTACTACAAGATCTGAGTACTTCTACATTTACTCAAGTACAATATCTGAGTATTTCTTCATTTACTCAAGTACAAGATCTGAGTACTTCTACATTTACTACAAGATCTGAGTACTTCTACATTTACTACAAGATCTGAGTACTTCTACTTTTACTCAAGTACAAGATCTGAGTACTTTTACTTTTACTACAAGATCTGAGTACTTCTACAGTTACTCAAGTACAATATCTGAGTATTTCTTCATTTACTCAAGTACAAGATCTGAGTACTTCTACATTTACTACAAGATCTGAGTACTTCTACATTTACTACAATATCTGAGTACTTCTACTTTTACTACAAGATCTGAGTACTTCTACTTTTACTCAAGTACAATATCTGAGTACTTCTACATTTACTACAAGATCTGAGTACTTCTACATTTACTCAAGTACAAGATCTGAGTACTTCTTCATTTACTCAAGTACAATATCTGAGTACTTCTACATTTACTACAAGATCTGAGTACTTCTACTTTTACTACAAGATCTGAGTACTTCTACTTTTACTCAAACATAATATCTGAGTACTTCTACTTTTACTACAAGATCTGAGTACATCTACATTTACTCAAGTATGAAATCTGAGTACTTCTACATTTACAACAAGATCTGAGTACTTCTACATTTACTCAAGTACAAGATCTGAGTACTTCTTCATTTACTCAAGTACAAGATCTGAGTACTTCTACTTTTACTCAAGTACAATATCTGAGTACTTCTACTTTTACTACAAGATCTGAGTACTTCTACATTTACTCAAGTACAATATCTGAGTACTTCTTCATTTACTCAAGTACAAGATCTGAGTACTTCTACATGTACTACAAGATCTGAGTACTTCTACATTTACTACAAGATCTGAGTACTTCTACTTTTACTACAAGATCTGAGTACTTCTACTTTTACTACAAGATCTGAGTACTTCTACTTTTACTCAAGTACAAGATCTGAGTACTTCTTCATTTACTCAAGTACAATATCTGAGTACTTCTATTTTTAATACAAGATCTTAGTACTTCTACTTTTACTCAAGTACAAGATCTGAGTACTTCTACATTTACAACAGGATCTGAGTACTTCTACATTTACTCAAGTACAAGATCTGAGTACTTCTTCATTTACTCAAGTACAAGATCTGAGTACTTCTACATTTACTACAAGATCTGAGTACTTCTACTTTTACTCAAGTACAAGATCTGAGTACTTCTACTTTAACTACAAGATCTGAGTACTTCTACATTTACTCAAGTACAATATCTGAGTACTTCTTCATTTACTCAAGTACAAGATCTGAGTACTTCTACATTTACTACAAGATCTGAGTACTTCTACTTTTACTACAAGATCTGAGTACTTCTACATTTACAACAAGATCTGAGTACTTCTACATTTACTACAAGATCTGAGTACTTCTACTTTTACTACAAGATCTGAGTACTTCTACTTTTACTCAAGTACAATATCTGAGTACTTCTACATTTACTACAAGATCTGAGTACTTCTTCATTTACTCAAGTACAAGATCTGAGTACTTCTTCATTTACTCAAGTACAATATCTGAGTACTTCTACATTTACTACAAGATCTGAGTACTTCTACTTTTACTCAAGTACAATATCTGAGTACTTCTACTTTTACTACAAGATCTGAGTACTTCTACATTTACTCAAGTACAAGATCTGAGTACTTCTAGATTTACTACAAGATCTGAGTACTTCTACTTTTACTACAAGATCTGAGTACTTCTACTTTTACTCAAGTACAATATCTGAGTACTTCTACATTTAGTACAAGATCTGTGTACTTCTACATTTACTCAAGTACAAGATCTGAGTAATTCTTCATTTACTCAAGTACAAGATCTGAGTACTTTTACATTTACTACAAGATCTGAGTACTTCTACTTTTACTACAAGATCTGAGTACTTCTACTTTTACTCGAACCAAATATCTGAGTACTTCTACTTTTACTACAAGATCTGAGTACTTCTACTTTTACTCAAGTACAAGATCTGAGTACTTCTACTTTTACTACAAGATCTGAGTACTTCTACTTTTACTCAAGTACAATATCTGAGTACTTCTACATTTACTACAAGATCTGAGTACTTCTACATTTACTCAAGTACAAGATCTGAGTACTTCTTCATTTACTAAATTACAAGATCTGAGTACTTCTACATTTACTACAAGATCTGAGTACTTCTACATTTACTCAAGTACAAGATCTGAGTACTTCTTCATTTACTCAAGTACAAGATCTGAGTACTTCTACATTTACTACAATATCTGAGTACTTCTACTTCTACTACAAGATCTGAGTACTTCTACTTTTACTACAAGATCTGAGTACTTCTACTTTTACTACAAGATCTGAGTACTTCTACTTTTACTCAAGTACAATATCTGAGTACTTCTACTTTTACTACACGATTTGAGGACTTCTACTTTTACTCAAGTACAATATCTGAGTACTTCTACTTTTACTACAAGATCTGAGTACTTCTACATTTACTCAAGTACAAGATCTGAGTATTTCTTCATTTACTCAAGTTCAAGATCTGAGTACTTCTACATTTACTACAAGATCTGAGTACTTCTACTTTTACTCAAACACAATATCTGAGTACTTCTACTTTTACTACAAGATCTGAGTACTTCTACTTTTACACAAGTACAAGATCTGAGTACTTCTACTTTTACTACAAGATCAGAGTACTTCTACATTTACTCAAGTACAATATCTGAGTACTTCTACATTTACTACAAGATCTGAGTACTTCTACATTTACTCAAGTACAAGATCTGAGTACTTCTTCATTTACTCAAGTACAAGATCTGAGTACTTCTACATTTACTACAAGATCTGAGTACTTCTACTTTTACTACAATATCTGAGTACTTCTACTTTTACTCAAGTAAAATATCTGAGTACTTCTACTTTTACTACAAGATCTGAGTACTTCTACTTTTACTACAAGATCTGAGTACTTCTACTTTTACTACAAGATCTGAGTACATCTACATTTACTCAAGTACGAAATCTGAGTACTTCTACATTTACAACAAGATCTGAGTACTTCTACATTTACTCAAGTACAAGATCTGAGTACTTCTTCATTTACTCAAGTACAATATCTGAGTACTTCTATTTTTAATACAAGATCTTAGAACTTCTACTTTTACTCAAGTACAAGATCTGAGTACTTCTACATTTACAACAGGATCTGAGTACTTCTACATTTACTCAAGTACAAGATCTGAGTACTTCTACATTTACTACAAGATCTGAGTACTTCTACTTTTACTCAAGTACAAGATCTGAGTACTTCTACTTTAACTACAAGATCTGAGTACTTCTACATTTACTCAAGTACAATATCTGAGTACTTCTTCATTTACTCAAGTACAAGATCTGAGTACTTCTACATGTACTACAAGATCTGAGTACTTCTACATTTACTACAAGATCTGAGTACTTCTACTTTTACTACAAGATCTGAGTACTTCTACTTTTACTCAAGTACAATATCTGAGTACTTCTACATTTACTACAAGATCTGAGTACTTCTACATTTACTCAAGTACAAGATCTGAGTACTTCTTCATTTACTCAAGTACAAGATCTGAGTACTTCTACATTTACTACAAGATCTGAGTACTTCTACTTTTACTACAAGATCTGAGTACTTCTACTTTTACTCAAACACAATATCTGAGTACTTCTACTTTTACTACAAGATCTGAGTACTTCTACTTTTACACAAGTACAAGATCTGAGTACTTCTACTTTTACTACAAGATCTGAGTACTTCTACATTTACTCAAGTACAATATCTGAGTACTTCTTCATTGACTCAAGTACAATATCTGAGTACTTCTACTTTTACTACAAGATCTGAGTACTTCTACTTTTACTCAAACACAATATCTGAGTACTTCTACTTGTACTACAATATCTGAGTACTTCTACTTTTACACAAGTACAAGATCTGAGTACTTCTACTTTTACTACAAGATCTGAGTACTTCTACATTTACTCAAGTACAATATCTGAGTACTTCTTCATTGACTCAAGTACAATATCTGAGTACTTCTACATGTACTACAAGATCTGAGTACTTCTAATTTTACTACAAGATCTGAGTACTTCTACTTTTAATCCATTACAAGATCTGAGTACTTCTACTTTTACTACAAGATCTGAGTACTTCTACTTTTACTCAAGTACAATATCTGAGTATTTCTACTTTTACTACAATATCTGAGTACTTCTACTTTTACTACAAGATCTGAGTATTTCTACTTTTACTACAATATCTGAGTACTTCTACTTTTACTCAAGTACAAGATCTGAGTACTTCTACTTTTACTACAAGGTCTGAGTACTTCTACATTTACAACAAGATCTGAGTACTTCTACATTTACTCAAGTACAAGATCTGAGTACTTCTTCATTTACTCAAGTACAAGATCTGAGTACTTCTACTAGAAGATCTGAGTACTTCTACTTTTACTCAAGTACAATATCTGAGTACTTCTACTTTTACTACAAGATCTGAGTACTTCTACATTTACTACAAGATCTGAGTACTTCTACATTTACTCAAGTACAATATCTGAGTATTTCTTCATTTACTCAAGTACAAGATCTGAGTACTTCTACATTTACTACAAGATCTGAGTACTTCTACATTTACTACAAGATCTGAGTACTTCTACGTTTACTCAAGTACAAGATCTGAGTACTTCTACATTTACTACAATATCTGAGTACTTCTACTTTTACTACAAGATCTGAGTACTTCTACTTTTACTCAAGTACAATATCTGAGTACTTCTACATTTACTACAAGATCTGAGTACTTCTACATTTACTCAAGTACAAGATCTGAGTACTTCTTCATTTACTCAAGTACAATATCTGAGTACTTCTACATTTACTACAAGATCTGAGTACTTCTACTTTTACTACAAGATCTGAGTACTTCTACTTTTACTCAAACATAATATCTGAGTACTTCTACTTTTACTACAAGATCTGAGTACATCTACATTTACTCAAGTACGAAATCTGAGTACTTCTACATTTACAACAAGATCTGAGTACTTCTACATTTACTCAAGTACAAGATCTGAGTACTTCTTCATTTACTCAAGTACAAGATCTGAGTACTTCTATTTTTAATACAAGATCTGAGTACTTCTACTTTTACTCAAGTACAATATCTGAGTACTTCTACTTTTACTACAAGATCTGAGTACTTCTACATTTACTCAAGTACAATATCTGAGTACTTCTTCATTTACTCAAGTACAAGATCTGAGTACTTCTACATGTACTACAAGATCTGAGTACTTCTACATTTACTACAAGATCTGAGTACTTCTACTTTTACTACAAGATCTGAGTACTTCTACTTTTACTACAAGATCTGAGTACTTCTACTTTTACTCAAGTACAAGATCTGAGTACTTCTTCATTTACTCAAGCACAAGATCTGAGTACTTCTTCATTTACTCAAGTACAAGATCTGAGTACTTCTACATTTACTACAAGATCTGAGTACTTCTACTTTTACTACAAGATCTGAGTACATCTACTTTTACTACAAGATCTGAGTACTTCTACATTTACTCAAGTACAAGATCTGAGTACTTCTTCATTTACTCAAGTACAATATCTGAGTACTTCTATTTTTAATACAAGATCTTAGTACTTCTACTTTTACTCAAGTACAATATCTGAGTACTTCTACATTTACAACAGGATCTGAGTACTTCTACTTTTACTACAAGATCTGAGTACTTCTACTTTTACTCAAGTACAATATCTGAGTACTTCTACATTTACTACAAGATCTGAGTACTTCTACATTTACTCAAGTACAAGATCTGGGTACTTCTTCATTTACTCAAGTACAATATCTGAGTACTTCTATTTTTAATACAAGATCTTAGTACTTCTACTTTTACTCAAGTACAAGATCTGAGTACTTCTACATTTACAACAGGATCTGAGTACTTCTACATTTACTCAAGTACAAGATCTGAGTACTTCTTCATTTACTCAAGTACAATATCTGAGTACTTCTTCATTTACTCAAGTACAATATCTGAGTACTTCTACATTTACTACAATATCTGAGTACTTCTACTTTTACTACAAGATCTGAGTACTTCTACTTTTACTACAAGATCTGAGTACTTCTACATTTACTCAAGTACAAGATCTTAGTACTTCTACATTTACTACAAGATCTGAGTACTTTTACTTTTACTACAAGATCTGAGTACTTCTAATTTTACAACAAGATCTGAGTACTTCTACTTTTACTACAAGATCTCAGTACTTCTACTTTTACTCAAGTACAAGATCTGAATACTTCTACGTTTACTACAAGATCTGAGTACTTCTACATTTACTCAAGTACAAGATCTGAGTACTTCTACATTTACTACAAGATCTGAGTACTTCTACATTTACTCAGGTACAAGATTTGAGTACTTCTACTTTTACTCAAGTACAAGATCTGAGTACTTCTACATTTACTCAAGTACAATATCTGAGTACTTCTTCATTTACTCAAGTACAATATCTGAGTACTTCTACATTTACTACAATATCTGAGTACTTCTACTTTTACTACAAGATCTGAGTACTTCTACTTTTACTACAAGATCTGAGTACTTCTACATTTACTCAAGTACAATATCTGAGTACTTCTACATTTACTACAAGATCTGAGTACTTCTACATTTACTACAAGATCTGAGTACTTTTACTTTTACTACAAGATCTGAGTACTTCTAATTTTACAACAAGATCTGAGTACTTCTACTTTTACTCAAGTACAATATCTGAGTACCTCTACTTTTACTACAAGATCTGAGTACTTCTACATTTACTCAAGTACAAGATCTGAGTACTTCTACATTTACTACAAGATCTGAGTACTTCTACATTTACTCAAGTACAATATCTGAGTATTTCTTCATTTACTCAAGTACAAGATCTGAGTACTTCTACATTTACTACAAGATCTGAGTACTTCTACATTTACTACAAGATCTGAGTACTTCTACTTCTACTCAAGTACAATATCTGAGTACTTCTTATTGACTCAAGTACAATATCTGAGTACTTCTACATGTACTACAAGATCTGAGTACTTCTACATGTACTACAAGATCTGAGTACTTCTAATTTTACTACAAGATCTGAGTACTTCTACTTTTAATCCATTACAAGATCTGAGTACTTCTACTTTTACTACAATATCTGAGTACTTCTACTTCTACTCAAGTACAATATCTGAGTACTTCTACATTTACTACAAGATCTGAGTACTTCTACATTTACTCAAGTACAAGATCTGAGTACTTCTTCATTTACTCAAGTACAATATCTGAGTACTTCTACATTTACTACAAGATCTGAGTACTTCTACTTTTACTACAAGATCTGAGTACTTCTACTTTTACTCAAACATAATATCTGAGTACTTGTACTTTTACTACAAGATCTGAGTACTTCTACTTTTACTCAAGTACAAGATCTGAGTACTTCTACTTTACTACAAGATCTGAGTACTTCTACATTTACTCAAGTACAATATCTGAGTACTTCTTCATTTACTCAAGTACAAGATCTGAGTACTTCTACATGTACTACAAGATCTGAGTACTTCTACATTTACTACAAGATCTGAGTACTTCTACTTTTACTACAAGATCTGAGTACTTCTACTTTTACTCAAGTACAATATCTGAGTACTTCTACATTTACTACAAGATCTGAGTACTTCTTCATTTACTCAAGTACAATATCTGAGTACTTCTACATTTACTACAAGATCTGAGTACTTCTACTTTTACTCAAGTACAATATCTGAGTACTTCTACTTTTACTACAAGATCTGAGTACTTCTACATTTACTCAAGTACAAGATCTGAGTACTTCTAGATTTACTACAAGATCTGAGTACTTCTACTTTTACTACAAGATCTGAGTACTTCTACTTTTACTCAAGTACAATATCTGAGTACTTCTACATTTAGTACAAGATCTGAGTACTTCTACATTTACTCAAGTACAAGATCTGAGTACTTCTACTTTTACTACAAGATCTGAGTACTTCTACTTTTACTCAAGTACAATATCTGAGTACTTCTACATTTACTACAAGATCTGAGTACTTCTACATTTACTCAAGTACAAGATCTGAGTACTTCTTCATTTACTAAATTACAAGATCTGAGTACTTCTACATTTACTACAAGATCTGAGTACTTCTACATTTACTCAAGTACAAGATCTGAGTACTTCTTCATCTACTCAAGTACAAGATCTGAGTACTTCTACATTTACTACAATATCTGAGTACTTCTACTTCTACTACAAGATCTGAGTACTTCTACTTTTACTACAAGATCTGAGTACTTCTACATTTACTCAAGTACAAGATCTGAGTACTTCTACATTTACTACAAGATCTGAGTACTTCTACTGTTACTACAAGATCTTATTACTTCTACTTTTACTACAAGATCTGAGTACTTCTACTTTTACTCAAGTACAATATCTGAGTACTTCTACTTTTACTACAAGATTTGAGGACTTCTACTTTTACTCAAGTACAATATCTGAGTACTTCTACTTTTACTACAAGATCTGAGTACTTCTACATTTACTCAAGTACAAGATCTGAGTATTTCTTCATTTACTCAAGTTCAAGATCTGAGTACTTCTACATTTACTACAAGATCTGAGTACTTCTACTTTTACTACAAGATCTGAGTACTTCTACTTTTACCCAAGTATAAGATCTGAGTACTTCTACTTTTACTACAAGATCAGAGTACTTCTACATTTACTCAAGTACAAGATCTGAGTACTTCTACATTTACTACAAGATCTGAGTACTTCTACTTTTACTACAAGATCTGAGTACTTCTACTTTTACTCAAGTACAATATCTGAGTACTTCTACTTTTACTCAAGTACAATATCTGAGTACTTCTACATTTACTACAAGATCTGAGTACTTCTACATTTACTCAAGTACAAGATCTGAGTACTTCTTCATTTACTCAAGTACAAGATCTGAGTACTTCTACATTTACTACAAGATCTGAGTACTTCTACTTTTACTACAATATCTGAGTACTTCTACTTTTACTCAAGTAAAATATCTGAGTACTTCTACTTTTACTACAAGATCTGAGTACTTCTACTTTTACTACAAGATCTGAGTACTTCTACTTTTACTACAAGATCTGAGTACATCTACATTTACTCAAGTACGAAATCTGAGTACTTCTTCATTTACTCAAGTACAATATCTGAGTACTTCTATTTTTAATACAAGATCTTAGAACTTCTACATTTACTCAAGTACAAGATCTGAGTACTTCTTCATTTACTCAAGTACAATATCTGAGTACTTCTATTTTTAATACAAGATCTTAGAACTTTTAGTTTTACTCAAGTACAAGATCTGAGTACTTCTACATTTACAACAGGATCTGAGTACTTCTACATTTACTCAAGTACAAGATCTGAGTACTTCTACATTTACTACAAGATCTGAGTACTTCTACTTTTACTCAAGTACAAGATCTGAGTACTTCTACTTTAACTACAAGATCTGAGTACTTCTACATTTACTCAAGTACAATATCTGAGTACTTCTTCATTTACTCAAGTACAAGATCTGAGTACTTCTACATGTACTACAAGATCTGAGTACTTCTACATTTACTACAAGATCTGAGTACTTCTACTTTTACTACAAGATCTGAGTACTTCTACTTTTACTCAAGTACAATATCTGAGTACTTCTACATTTACTACAAGATCTGAGTACTTCTACATTTACTCAAGTACAAGATCTGAGTACTTCTTCATTTACTCAAGTACAAGATCTGAGTACTTCTACATTTACTACAAGATCTGAGTACTTCTACTTTTACTACAAGATCTGAGTACTTCTACTTTTACTCAAACACAATATCTGAGTACTTCTACTTTTACTACAAGATCTGAGTACTTCTACTTTTACACAAGTACAAGATCTGAGTACTTCCACTTTTACTACAAGATCTGAGTACTTCTACATTTACTCAAGTACAATATCTGAGTACTTCTTATTGACTCAAGTACAATATCTGAGTACTTCTACATGTACTACAAGATCTGAGTACTTCTAATTTTACTACAAGATCTGAGTACTTCTACTTTTAATCCATTACAAGATCTGAGTACTTCTACTTTTACTACAATATCTGAGTACTTCTACTTTTACTCAAGTACAATATCTGAGTATTTCTACTTTTACTACAATATCTGAGTACTTCTACTTTTACTCAAGTACAATATCTGAGTACTTCTACTTTTACTACAAGATCTGAGTATTTCTACTTTTACTACAATATCTGAGTACTTCTACTTTTACTCAAGTACAAGATCTGAGTACTTCTACTTTTACTACAAGATCTGAGTACTTCTACATTTACAACAAGATCTGAGTACTTCTACATTTACTCAAGTACAAGATCTGAGTACTTCTTCATTTACTCAAGTACAAGATCTGAGTACTTCTACTAGAAGATCTGAGTACTTCTACTTTTACTCAAGTACAATATCTGAGTACTTCTACTTTTACTACAAGATCTGAGTACTTCTACATTTACTACAAGATCTGAGTACTTCTACATTTACTCAAGTACAATATCTGAGTATTTCTTCATTTACTCAAGTACAAGATCTGAGTATTTCTTCATTTACTCAAGTTCAAGATCTGAGTACTTCTACATTTACTACAAGATCTGAGTACTTCTACTTTTACTACAAGATCTGAGTACTTCTACTTTTACCCAAGTATAAGATCTGAGTACTTCTACTTTTACTACAAGATCAGAGTACTTCTACATTTACTCAAGTACAAGATCTGAGTACTTCTACATTTACTACAAGATCTGAGTACTTCTACTTTTACTACAAGATCTGAGTTCTTCTACTTTTACTCAAGTACAATATCTGAGTACTTCTACTTTTACTCAAGTACAATATCTGAGTCCTTCTACATTTACTACAAGATCTGAGTACTTCTACATTTACTCAAGTACAAGATCTGAGTACTTCTTCATTTACTCAAGTACAAGATCTGAGTACTTCTACTTTTACTACAATATCTGAGTACTTCTACTTTTACTCAAGTAAAATATCTGAGTACTTCTACTTTTACTACAAGATCTGAGTACTTCTACTTTTACTACAAGATCTGAGTACTTCTACATTTACTACAAGATCTGAGTACATCTACATTTACTCAAGTACGAAATCTGAGTACTTCTACATTTACAACAAGATCTGAGTACTTCTACATTTACTCAAGTACAAGATCTGAGTACTTCTTCATTTACTCAAGTACAATATCTGAGTACTTCTATTTTTAATACAAGATCTTAGAACTTCTACTTTTACTCAAGTACAAGATCTGAGTACTTCTACATTTACAACAGGATCTGAGTACTTCTACATTTACTCAAGTACAAGATCTGAGTACTTCTAGATTTACTTCAAGATCTGAGTACTTCTACTTTTACTCAAGTACAAGATCTGAGTACTTCTACTTTAACTACAAGATCTGAGTACTTCTACATTTACTCAAGTACAATATCTGAGTACTTCTTCATTTACTCAAGTACAAGATTTGAGTACTTCTACATGTACTACAAGATCTGAGTACTTCTACATTTACTACAAGATCTGAGTACTTCTACTTTTACTACAAGATCTGAGTACTTCTACTTTTACTCAAGTACAATATCTGAGTACTTCTACATTTACTACAAGATCTGAGTACTTCTACATTTACTCAAGTACAAGATCTGAGTACTTCTTCATTTACTCAAGTACAAGATCTGAGTACTTCTACATTTACTACAAGATCTGAGTACTTCTACTTTTACTACAAGATCTGAGTACTTCTACTTTTACTCAAACACAATATCTGAGTACTTCTACTTTTACTACAAGATCTGAGTACTTCTACTTTTACACAAGTACAAGATCTGAGTACTTCTACTTTTACTACAAGATCTGAGTACTTCTACATTTACTCAAGTACAATATCTGAGTACTTCTTCATTGACTCAAGTACAATATCTGAGTACTTCTACATGTACTACAAGATCTGAGTACTTCTACTTTTAATCCATTACAAGATCTGATTACTTCTACTTTTACTACAAGATCTGAGTACTTCTACTTTTACTCAAGTACAATATCTGAGTATTTCTACTTTTACTACAATATCTGAGTACTTCTACTTTTACTCAAGTACAATATCTGAGTACTTCTACTTTTACTACAAGATCTGAGTATTTCTACTTTTACTACAATATCTGAGTACTTCTACTTTTACTCAAGTACAAGATCTGAGTACTTCTACGTTTACTACAAGATCTGAGTACTTCTACATTTACAACAAGATCTGAGTACTTCTACATTTACTCAAGTACAAGATCTGAGTACTTCTTCATTTACTCAAGTACAAGATCTGAGTACTTCTACTAGAAGATCTGAGTACTTCTACTTTTACTCAAGTACAATATCTGAGTACTTCTACTTTTACTACAATATCTGAGTACTTCTACATTTACTACAAGATCTGAGTACTTCTACATTTACTCAAGTACAATATCTGAGTATTTCTTCATTTACTCAAGTACAAGATCTGAGTACTTCTACATTTACTACAAGATCTGAGTACTTCTACATTTACTACAAGATCTGAGTACTTCTACGTTTACTCAAGTACAAGATCTGAGTACTTCTACATTTACTACAATATCTGAGTACTTCTACTTTTACTACAAGATCTGAGTACTTCTACTTTTACTCAAGTACAATATCTGAGTACTTCTACATTTACTACAAGATCTGAGTACTTCTACATTTACTCAAGTACAAGATCTGAGTACTTCTTCATTTACTCAAGTACAATATCTGAGTACTTCTACATTTACTACAAGATCTGAGTACTTCTACTTTTACTACAAGATCTGAGTACTTCTACTTTTACTCAAACATAATATCTGAGTACTTCTACTTTTACTACAAGATCTGAGTACATCTACATTTACTCAAGTACGAAATCTGAGTACTTCTACATTTACAACAAGATCTGAGTACTTCTACATTTACTCAAGTACAAGATCTGAGTACTTCTTCATTTACTCAAGTACAAGATCTGAGTACTTCTATTTTTAATACAAGATCTGAGTACTTCTACTTTTACTCAAGTACAAGATCTGAGTACTTCTTCTTTTACTACAAGATCTGAGTACTTCTACATTTACTCAAGTACAATATCTGAGTACTTCTTCATTTACTCAAGTACAAGATCTGAGTACTTCTACATGTACTACAAGATCTGAGTACTTCTACATTTACTACAAGATCTGAGTACTTCTACTTTTACTACAAGATCTGAGTACTTCTACTTTTACTACAAGATCTGAGTACTTCTACTTTTACTCAAGTACAAGATCTGAGTACTTCTTCATTTACTCAAGCACAAGATCTGAGTACTTCTTCATTTACTCAAGTACAAGATCTGAGTACTTCTACATTTACTACAAGATCTGAGTACTTCTACTTTTACTACAAGATCTGAGTACTTCTACTTTTACTACAAGATCTGAGTACTTCTACATTTACAACAAGATCTGAGTACTTCTACATTTACTCAAGTACAAGATCTGAGTACTTCTTCATTTACTCAAGTACAATATCTGAGTACTTCTATTTTTAATACAAGATCTTAGTACTTCTACTTTTACTCAAGTACAAGATCTGAGTACTTCTACATTTACAACAGGATCTGAGTACTTCTACATTTACTCAAGTACAAGATCTGAGTACTTCTTCATTTACTCAAGTACAAGATCTGAGTACTTCTACATTTACTACAAGATCTGAGTACTTCTACTTTTACTCAAGTACAAGATCTGAGTACTTCTACTTTAACTACAAGATCTGAGTACTTCTACATTTACTCAAGTACAATATCTGAGTACTTCTTCATTTACTCAAGTACAAGATCTGAGTACTTCTACATGTACTACAAGATCTGAGTACTTCTACATTTACTACAAGATCTGAGTACTTCTACTTTTACTACAAGATCTGAGTACTTCTACATTTACAACAAGATCTGAGTACTTCTACATTTACTACAAGATCTGAGTACTTCTACTTTTACTACAAGATCTGAGTACTTCTACTTTTACTCAAGTACAATATCTGAGTACTTCTACATTTACTACAAGATCTGAGTACTTCTTCATTTACTCAAGTACAAGATCTGAGTACTTCTTCATTTACTCAAGTACAATATCTGAGTACTTCTACATTTACTACAAGATCTGAGTACTTCTACTTTTACTCAAGTACAATATCTGAGTACTTCTACTTTTACTACAAGATCTGAGTACTTCTACATTTACTCAAGTACAAGATCTGAGTACTTCTAGATTTACTACAAGATCTGAGTACTTCTACTTTTACTACAAGATCTGAGTACTTCTACTTTTACTCAAGTACAATATCTGAGTACTTCTACATTTAGTACAAGATCTGAGTACTTCTACATTTACTCAAGTACAAGATCTGAGTAATTCTTCATTTACTCAAGTACAAGATCTGAGTACTTTTACATTTACTACAAGATCTGAGTACTTCTACTTTTACTACAAGATCTGAGTACTTCTACTTTTACTCGAACCAAATATCTGAGTACTTCTACTTTTACTACAAGATCTGAGTACTTCTACTTTTACTCAAGTACAAGATCTGAGTACTTCTACTTTTACTACAAGATCTGAGTACTTCTACTTTTACTCAAGTACAATATCTGAGTACTTCTACATTTACTACAAGATCTGAGTACTTCTACATTTACTCAAGTACAAGATCTGAGTACTTCTTCATTTACTAAATTACAAGATCTGAGTACTTCTACATTTACTACAAGATCTGAGTACTTCTACATTTACTCAAGTACAAGATCTGAGTACTTCTTCATTTACTCAAGTACAAGATCTGAGTACTTCTACATTTACTACAATATCTGAGTACTTCTACTTCTACTACAAGATCTGAGTACTTCTACTTTTACTACAAGATCTGAGTACTTCTACATTTACTCAAGTACAATATCTGAGTACTTCTACATGTACTTCAAGATCTGAGTACTTCTACTGTTACTACAAGATCTTATTACTTCTAATTTTACTACAAGATCTGAGTACTTCTACTTTTACTACAAGATCTGAGTACTTCTACTTTTACTCAAGTACAATATCTGAGTACTTCTACATTTACTACAAGATCTGAGTCCTTCTACTTTTACTCAAGTACAATATCTGAGTACTTCTACTTTTACTACAAGATCTGAGTACTTCTACATTTACTCAAGTACAAGATCTGAGTACTTCTAGATTTACTACAAGATCTGAGTACTTTTACTTTTACTACAAGATCTGAGTACTTCTACTTTTACTCAAGTACAATATCTGAGTACTTCTACATTTAGTACAAGATCTGAGTACTTCTACATTTACTCAAGTACAAGATCTGAGTAATTCTTCATTTACTCAAGTACAAGATCTGAGTACTTTTACATTTACTACAAGATCTGAGTACTTCTACTTTTACTACAAGATCTGAGTACTTCTACTTTTACTCGAACCAAATATCTGAGTACTTCTACTTTTACTACAAGATCTGAGTACTTCTACTTTTACTCAAGTACAAGATCTGAGTACTTCTACTTTTACTACAAGATCTGAGTACTTCTACTTTTACTCAAGTACAATATCTGAGTACTTCTACATTTACTACAAGATCTGAGTACTTCTACATTTACTCAAGTACAAGATCTGAGTACTTCTTCATTTACTCAAGTACAAGATCTGAGTACTTCTACATTTACTACAATATCTGAGTACTTCTACTTCTACTACAAGATCTGAGTACTTCTACTTTTACTACAAGATTTGAGGACTTCTACTTTTACTCAAGTACAATATCTGAGTACTTCTACTTTTACTACAAGATCTGAGTACTTCTACATTTACTCAAGTACAAGATCTGAGTATTTCTTCATTTACTCAAGTTCAAGATCTGAGTACTTCTACATTTACTACAAGATCTGAGTACTTCTACTTTTACTACAAGATCTGAGTACTTCTACTTTTACCCAAGTATAAGATCTGAGTACTTCTACTTTTACTACAAGATCAGAGTACTTCTACATTTACTCAAGTACAAGATCTGAGTACTTCTACATTTACTACAAGATCTGAGTACTTCTACTTTTACTACAAGATCTGAGTACTTCTACTTTTACTCAAGTACAATATCTGAGTACTTCTACTTTTACTCAAGTACAATATCTGAGTACTTCTACATTTACTACAAGATCTGAGTACTTCTACATTTACTCAAGTACAAGATCTGAGTACTTCTTCATTTACTCAAGTACAAGATCTGAGTACTTCTACATTTACTACAAGATCTGAGTACTTCTACTTTTACTACAATATCTGAGTACTTCTACTTTTACTCAAGTAAAATATCTGAGTACTTCTACTTTTACTACAAGATCTGAGTACTTCTACTTTTACTACAAGATCTGAGTACTTCTACTTTTACTACAAGATCTGAGTACTTCTACATTTACAACAAGATCTGAGTACTTCTACATTTACTCAAGTACAAGATCTGAGTACTTCTTCATTTACTCAAGTACAATATCTGAGTACTTCTATTTTTAATACAAGATCTTAGAACTTCTACTTTTACTCAAGTACAAGATCTGAGTACTTCTACATTTACAACAGGATCTGAGTACTTCTACATTTACTCAAGTACAAGATCTGAGTACTTCTACATTTACTACAAGATCTGAGTACTTCTACTTTTACTCAAGTACAAGATCTGAGTACTTCTACTTTAACTACAAGATCTGAGTACTTCTACATTTACTCAAGTACAATATCTGAGTACTTCTTCATTTACTCAAGTACAAGATCTGAGTACTTCTACATGTACTACAAGATCTGAGTACTTCTACATTTACTACAAGATCTGAGTACTTCTACTTTTACTACAAGATCTGAGTACTTCTCCTTTTACTCAAGTACAATATCTGAGTACTTCTACATTTACTACAAGATCTGAGTACTTCTACATTTACTCAAGTACAAGATCTGAGTACTTCTTCATTTACTCAAGTACAAGATCTGAGTACTTCTACATTTACTACAAGATCTGAGTACTTCTACTTTTACTACAAGATCTGAGTACTTCTACTTTTACTCAAACACAATATCTGAGTACTTCTACTTTTACTACAAGATCTGAGTACTTCTACTTTTACACAAGTACAAGATCTGAGTACTTCTACTTTTACTACAAGATCTGAGTACTTCTACATTTACTCAAGTACAATATCTGAGTACTTCTTCATTGACTCAAGTACAATATCTGAGTACTTCTACATGTACTACAAGATCTGAGTACTTCTAATTTTACTACAAGATCTGAGTACTTCTACTTTTAATCCATTACAAGATCTGAGTACTTCTACTTTTACTACAAGATCTGAGTACTTCTACTTTTACTCAAGTACAATATCTGAGTATTTCTACTTTTACTACAATATCTGAGTACTTCTACTTTTACTCAAGTACAATATCTGAGTACTTCTACTTTTACTACAAGATCTGAGTATTTCTACTTTTACTACAATATCTGAGTACTTCTACTTTTACTCAAGTACAAGATCTGAGTACTTCTACTTTTACTACAAGATCTGAGTACTTCTACATTTACAACAAGATCTGAGTACTTCTACATTTACTCAAGTACAAGATCTGAGTACTTCTTCATTTACTCAAGTACAAGATCTGAGTACTTCTACTAGAAGATCTGAGTACTTCTACTTTTACTCAAGTACAATATCTGAGTACTTCTACTTTTACTACAAGATCTGAGTACTTCTACATTTACTACAAGATCTGAGTACTTCTACATTTACTCAAGTACAATATCTGAGTATTTCTTCATTTACTCAAGTACAAGATCTGAGTACTTCTACATTTACTACAAGATCTGAGTACTTCTACATTTACTACAAGATCTGAGTACTTCTACTTTTACTCAAGTACAAGATCTGAGTACTTCTACTTTTACTACAAGATCTGAGTACTTCTACAGTTACTCAAGTACAATATCTGAGTATTTCTTCATTTACTCAAGTACAAGATCTGAGTACTTCTACATTTACTACAAGATCTGAGTACTTCTACATTTACTACAAGATCTGAGTACTTCTACTTTTACTACAAGATCTGAGTACTTCTACTTTTACTCAAACATAATATCTGAGTACTTCTACTTTTACTACAAGATCTGAGTACATCTACATTTACTCAAGTATGAAATCTGAGTACTTCTACATTTACTACAAGATCTGAGTACTTCTATTTTTAATACAAGATCTGAGTACTTCTACTTTTACTCAAGTACAAGATCTGAGTACTTCTACTTTTACTACAAGATCTGAGTACTTCTACATTTACTCAAGTACAATATCTGAGTACTTCTTCATTTACTCAAGTACAAGATCTGAGTACTTCTACATGTACTACAAGATCTGAGTACTTCTACATTTACTACAAGATCTGAGTACTTCTACTTTTATTACAAGATCTGAGTACTTCTACTTTTACTACAAGATCTGAGTACTTCTACTTTTACTCAAGTACAAGATCTGAGTACTTCTTCATTTACTCAAGTACAATATCTGAGTACTTCTATTTTTAATACAAGATCTTAGTACTTCTACTTTTACTCAAGTACAAGATCTGAGTACTTCTACATTTACAACAGGATCTGAGTACTTCTACATTTACTCAAGTACAAGATCTGAGTACTTCTTCATTTACTCAAGTACAAGATCTGAGTACTTCTACATTTACTACAAGATCTGAGTACTTCTACTTTTACTCAAGTACAAGATCTGAGTACTTCTACTTTAACTACAAGATCTGAGTACTTCTACATTTACTCAAGTACAATATCTGAGTACTTCTTCATTTACTCAAGTACAAGATCTGAGTACTTCTACATGTACTACAAGATCTGAGTACTTCTACATTTACTACAAGATCTGAGTACTTCTACATTTACAACAAGATCTGAGTACTTCTACATTTACTACAAGATCTGAGTACTTCTTCATTTACTCAAGTACAAGATCTGAGTACTTCTTCATTTACTCAAGTACAATATCTGAGTACTTCTACATTTACTACAAGATCTGAGTACTTCTACTTTTACTCAAGTACAATATCTGAGTACTTCTACTTTTACTACAAGATCTGAGTACTTCTACATTTACTCAAGTACAAGATCTGAGTACTTCTAGATTTACTACAAGATCTGAGTACTTCTACTTTTACTACAAGATCTGAGTACTTCTACTTTTACTCAAGTACAATATCTGAGTACTTCTACATTTAGTACAAGATCTGAGTACTTCTACATTTACTCAAGTACAAGATCTGAGTAATTCTTCATTTACTCAAGTACAAGATCTGAGTACTTTTACATTTACTACAAGATCTGAGTACTTCTACTTTTACTACAAGATCTGAGTACTTCTACTTTTACTCGAACCAAATATCTGAGTACTTCTACTTTTACTACAAGATCTGAGTACTTCTACTTTTACTCAAGTACAAGATCTGAGTACTTCTACTTTTACTACAAGATCTGAGTACTTCTACTTTTACTCAAGTACAATATCTGAGTACTTCTACATTTACTACAAGATCTGAGTACTTCTACATTTACTCAAGTACAAGATCTGAGTACTTCTTCATTTACTAAATTACAAGATCTGAGTACTTCTACATTTACTACAAGATCTGAGTACTTCTACATTTACTCAAGTACAAGATCTGAGTACTTCTTCATTTACTCAAGTACAAGATCTGAGTACTTCTACATTTACTACAATATCTGAGTACTTCTACTTCTACTACAAGATCTGAGTACTTCTACTTTTACTACAAGATCTTATTACTTCTAATTTTACTACAAGATCTGAGTACTTCTACTTTTACTCAAGTACAATATCTGAGTACTTCTACTTTTACTACAAGATCTGAGTACTTCTACATTTACTCAAGTACAAGATCTGAGTATTTCTTCATTTACTCAAGTTCAAGATCTGAGTACTTCTACATTTACTACAAGATCTGAGTACTTCTACTTTTACTCAAACACAATATCTGAGTACTTCTACTTTTACTACAAGATCTGAGTACTTCTACTTTTACACAAGTACAAGATCTGAGTACTTCTACTTTTACTACAAGATCAGAGTACTTCTACATTTACTCAAGTACAATATCTGAGTACTTCTACATTTACTACAAGATCTGAGTACTTCTACTTTTACTCAAGTAAAATATCTGAGTACTTCTACTTTTACTACAAGATCTGAGTACTTCTACTTTTACTACAAGATCTGAGTACTTCTACTTTTACTACAAGATCTGAGTACATCTACATTTACTCAAGTACGAAATCTGAGTACTTCTACATTTACAACAAGATCTGAGTACTTCTACATTTACTCAAGTACAAGATCTGAGTACTTCTTCATTTACTCAAGTACAATATCTGAGTACTTCTATTTTTAATACAAGATCTTAGAACTTCTACTTTTACTCAAGTACAAGATCTGAGTACTTCTACATTTACAACAGGATCTGAGTACTTCTACATTTACTCAAGTACAAGATCTGAGTACTTCTACATTTACTACAAGATCTGAGTACTTCTACTTTTACTCAAGTACAAGATCTGAGTACTTCTACTTTAACTACAAGATCTGAGTACTTCTACATTTACTCAAGTACAATATCTGAGTACTTCTTCATTTACTCAAGTACAAGATCTGAGTACTTCTACATGTACTACAAGATCTGAGTACTTCTACATTTACTACAAGATCTGAGTACTTCTACTTTTACTACAAGATCTGAGTACTTCTCCTTTTACTCAAGTACAATATCTGAGTACTTCTACATTTACTACAAGATCTGAGTACTTCTACATTTACTCAAGTACAAGATCTGAGTACTTCTTCATTTACTCAAGTACAAGATCTGAGTACTTCTACATTTACTACAAGATCTGAGTACTTCTACTTTTACTACAAGATCTGAGTACTTCTACTTTTACTCAAACACAATATCTGAGTACTTCTACTTTTACTACAAGATCTGAGTACTTCTACTTTTACACAAGTACAAGATCTGAGTACTTCTACTTTTACTACAAGATCTGAGTACTTCTACATTTACTCAAGTACAATATCTGAGTACTTCTTCATTGACTCAAGTACAATATCTGAGTACTTCTACATGTACTACAAGATCTGAGTACTTCTAATTTTACTACAAGATCTGAGTACTTCTACTTTTAATCCATTACAAGATCTGAGTACTTCTACTTTTACTACAAGATCTGAGTACTTCTACTTTTACTCAAGTACAATATCTGAGTATTTCTACTTTTACTACAATATCTGAGTACTTCTACTTTTACTCAAGTACAATATCTGAGTACTTCTACTTTTACTACAAGATCTGAGTATTTCTACTTTTACTACAATATCTGAGTACTTCTACTTTTACTCAAGTACAAGATCTGAGTACTTCTACTTTTACTACAAGATCTGAGTACTTCTACATTTACAACAAGATCTGAGTACTTCTACATTTACTCAAGTACAAGATCTGAGTACTTCTTCATTTACTCAAGTACAAGATCTGAGTACTTCTACTAGAAGATCTGAGTACTTCTACTTTTACTCAAGTACAATATCTGAGTACTTCTACTTTTACTACAAGATCTGAGTACTTCTACATTTACTACAAGATCTGAGTACTTCTACATTTACTCAAGTACAATATCTGAGTATTTCTTCATTTACTCAAGTACAAGATCTGAGTACTTCTACATTTACTACAAGATCTGAGTACTTCTACATTTACTACAAGATCTGAGTACTTCTACTTTTACTCAAGTACAAGATCTGAGTACTTCTACTTTTACTACAAGATCTGAGTACTTCTACAGTTACTCAAGTACAATATCTGAGTATTTCTTCATTTACTCAAGTACAAGATCTGAGTACTTCTACATTTACTACAAGATCTGAGTACTTCTACATTTACTACAAGATCTGAGTACTTCTACTTTTACTACAAGATCTGAGTACTTCTACTTTTACTCAAACATAATATCTGAGTACTTCTACTTTTACTACAAGATCTGAGTACATCTACATTTACTCAAGTATGAAATCTGAGTACTTCTACATTTACAACAAGATCTGAGTACTTCTACATTTACTCAAGTACAAGATCTGAGTACTTCTTCATTTACTCAAGTACAAGATCTGAGTACTTCTATTTTTAATACAAGATCTGAGTACTTCTACTTTTACTCAAGTACAAGATCTGAGTACTTCTACTTTTACTACAAGATCTGAGTACTTCTACATTTACTCAAGTACAATATCTGAGTACTTCTTCATTTACTCAAGTACAAGATCTGAGTACTTCTACATGTACTACAAGATCTGAGTACTTCTACATTTACTACAAGATCTGAGTACTTCTACTTTTACTACAAGATCTGAGTACTTCTACTTTTACTACAAGATCTGAGTACTTCTACTTTTACTCAAGTACAAGATCTGAGTACTTCTTCATTTACTCAAGTACAATATCTGAGTACTTCTATTTTTAATACAAGATCTTAGTACTTCTACTTTTACTCAAGTACAAGATCTGAGTACTTCTACATTTACAACAGGATCTGAGTACTTCTACATTTACTCAAGTACAAGATCTGAGTACTTATTCATTTACTCAAGTACAAGATCTGAGTACTTCTACATTTACTACAAGATCTGAGTACTTCTACTTTTACTCAAGTACAAGATCTGAGTACTTCTACTTTAACTACAAGATCTGAGTACTTCTACATTTACTCAAGTACAATATCTGAGTACTTCTTCATTTACTCAAGTACAAGATCTGAGTACTTCTACATGTACTACAAGATCTGAGTACTTCTACATTTACTACAAGATCTGAGTACTTCTACATTTACAACAAGATCTGAGTACTTCTACATTTACTACAAGATCTGAGTACTTCTACTTTTACTACAAGATCTGAGTACTTCTACTTTTACTCAAGTACAATATCTGAGTACTTCTACATTTACTACAAGATCTGAGTACTTCTTCATTTACTCAAGTACAAGATCTGAGTACTTCTTCATTTACTCAAGTACAATATCTGAGTACTTCTACATTTACTACAAGATCTGAGTACTTCTACTTTTACTCAAGTACAATATCTGAGTACTTCTACTTTTACTACAAGATCTGAGTACTTCTACATTTACTCAAGTACAAGATCTGAGTACTTCTAGATTTACTACAAGATCTGAGTACTTCTACTTTTACTACAAGATCTGAGTACTTCTACTTTTACTCAAGTACAATATCTGAGTACTTCTACATTTAGTACAAGATCTGAGTACTTCTACATTTACTCAAGTACAAGATCTGAGTAATTCTTCATTTACTCAAGTACAAGATCTGAGTACTTTTACATTTACTACAAGATCTGAGTACTTCTACTTTTACTACAAGATCTGAGTACTTCTACTTTTACTCGAACCAAATATCTGAGTACTTCTACTTTTACTACAAGATCTGAGTACTTCTACTTTTACTCAAGTACAAGATCTGAGTACTTCTACTTTTACTACAAGATCTGAGTACTTCTACTTTTACTCAAGTACAATATCTGAGTACTTCTACATTTACTACAAGATCTGAGTACTTCTACATTTACTCAAGTACAAGATCTGAGTACTTCTTCATTTACTAAATTACAAGATCTGAGTACTTCTACATTTACTACAAGATCTGAGTACTTCTACATTTACTCAAGTACAAGATCTGAGTACTTCTTCATTTACTCAAGTACAAGATCTGAGTACTTCTACATTTACTACAATATCTGAGTACTTCTACTTCTACTACAAGATCTGAGTACTTCTACTTTTACTACAAGATCTGAGTACTTCTACATTTACTCAAGTACAATATCTGAGTACTTCTACATGTACTTCAAGATCTGAGTACTTCTACTGTTACTACAAGATCTTATTACTTCTAATTTTACTACAAGATCTGAGTACTTCTACTTTTACTACAAGATCTGAGTACTTCTACTTTTACTCAAGTACAATATCTGAGTACTTCTACTTTTACTACAAGATTTGAGGACTTCTACTTTTACTCAAGTACAATATCTGAGTACTTCTACTTTTACTACAAGATCTGAGTACTTCTACATTTACTCAAGTACAAGATCTGAGTATTTCTTCATTTCCTCAAGTTCAAGATCTGAGTACTTCTACATTTACTACAAGATCTGAGTACTTCTACTTTTACTCAAACACAATATCTGAGTACTTCTACTTTTACTACAAGATCTGAGTACTTCTACTTTTACACAAGTACAAGATCTGAGTACTTCTACTTTTACTACAAGATCAGAGTACTTCTACATTTACTCAAGTACAATATCTGAGTACTTCTACATTTACTACAAGATCTGAGTACTTCTACATTTACTCAAGTACAAGATCTGAGTACTTCTTCATTTACTCAAGTACAAGATCTGAGTACTTCTACATTTACTACAAGATCTGAGTACTTCTACTTTTACTACAATATCTGAGTACTTCTACTTTTACTCAAGTAAAATATCTGAGTACTTCTACTTTTACTACAAGATCTGAGTACTTCTACTTTTACTACAAGATCTGAGTACTTCTACTTTTACTACAAGATCTGAGTACATCTACATTTACTCAAGTACGAAATGTGAGTACTTCTACATTTACAACAAGATCTGAGTACTTCTTCATTTACTCAAGTACAATATCTGAGTACTTCTATTTTTAATACAAGATCTTAGAACTTCTACTTTTACTCAAGTACAAGATCTGAGTACTTCTACATTTACAACAGGATCTGAGTACTTCTACATTTACTCAAGTACAAGATCTGAGTACTTCTACATTTACTACAAGATCTGAGTACTTCTACTTTTACTCAAGTACAAGATCTGAGTACTTCTACTTTAACTACAAGATCTGAGTACTTCTACATTTACTCAAGTACAATATCTGAGTACTTCTTCATTTACTCAAGTACAAGATCTGAGTACTTCTACATGTACTACAAGATCTGAGTACTTCTACATTTACTACAAGATCTGAGTACTTCTACTTTTACTACAAGATCTGAGTACTTCTACTTTTACTCAAGTACAATATCTGAGTACTTCTACATTTACTACAAGATCTGAGTACTTCTACATTTACTCAAGTACAAGATCTGAGTACTTCTTCATTTACTCAAGTACAAGATCTGAGTACTTCTACATTTACTACAAGATCTGAGTACTTCTACTTTTACTACAAGATCTGAGTACTTCTACTTTTACTCAAACACAATATCTGAGTACTTCTACTTTTACTACAAGATCTGAGTACTTCTACTTTTACACAAGTACAAGATCTGAGTACTTCTACTTTTACTACAAGATCTGAGTACTTCTACATTTACTCAAGTACAATATCTGAGTACTTCTTCATTGACTCAAGTACAATATCTGAGTACTTCTACTTTTACTACAAGATCTGAGTACTTCTACTTTTACTCAAACACAATATCTGAGTACTTCTACTTTTACTACAATATCTGAGTACTTCTACTTTTACACAAGTACAAGATCTGAGTACTTCTACTTTTACTACAAGATCTGAGTACTTCTACATTTACTCAAGTACAATATCTGAGTACTTCTTCATTGACTCAAGTACAATATCTGAGTACTTCTACATGTACTACAAGATCTGAGTACTTCTAATTTTACTACAAGATCTGAGTACTTCTACTTTTAATCCATTACAAGATCTGAGTACTTCTACTTTTACTACAAGATCTGAGTACTTCTACTTTTACTCAAGTACAATATCTGAGTATTTCTACTTTTACTACAATATCTGAGTACTTCTACTTTTACTCAAGTACAATATCTGAGTACTTCTACTTTTACTACAAGATCTGAGTATTTCTACTTTTACTACAATATCTGAGTACTTCTACTTTTACTCAAGTACAAGATCTGAGTACTTCTACTTTTACTACAAGATCTGAGTACTTCTACATTTACAACAAGATCTGAGTACTTCTACATTTACTCAAGTACAAGATCTGAGTACTTCTTCATTTACTCAAGTACAAGATCTGAGTACTTCTACTAGAAGATCTGAGTACTTCTACTTTTACTCAAGTACAATATCTGAGTACTTCTACTTTTACTACAAGATCTGAGTACTTCTACATTTACTACAAGATCTGAGTACTTCTACATTTACTCAAGTACAATATCTGAGTATTTCTTCATTTACTCAAGTACAAGATCTGAGTACTTCTACATTTACTACAAGATCTGAGTACTTCTACATTTACTACAAGATCTGAGTACTTCTACGTTTACTCAAGTACAAGATCTGAGTACTTCTACATTTACTACAATATCTGAGTACTTCTACTTTTACTACAAGATCTGAGTACTTCTACTTTTACTCAAGTACAATATCTGAGTACTTCTACATTTACTACAAGATCTGAGTACTTCTACATTTACTCAAGTACAAGATCTGAGTACTTCTTCATTTACTCAAGTACAATATCTGAGTACTTCTACATTTACTACAAGATCTGAGTACTTCTACTTTTACTACAAGATCTGAGTACTTCTACTTTTACTCAAACATAATATCTGAGTACTTCTACTTTTACTACAAGATCTGAGTACATCTACATTTACTCAAGTACGAAATCTGAGTACTTCTACATTTACAACAAGATCTGAGTACTTCTACATTTACTCAAGTACAAGATCTGAGTACTTCTTCATTTACTCAAGTACAAGATCTGAGTACTTCTATTTTTAATACAAGATCTGAGTACTTCTACTTTTACTCAAGTACAATATCTGAGTACTTCTACTTTTACTACAAGATCTGAGTACTTCTACATTTACTCAAGTACAATATCTGAGTACTTCTTCATTTACTCAAGTACAATATCTGAGTACTTCTACATGTACTACAAGATCTGAGTACTTCTACATTTACTACAATATCTGAGTACTTCTACTTTTACTACAAGATCTGAGTACTTCTACTTTTACTACAAGATCTGAGTACTTCTACTTTTACTCAAGTACAAGATCTGAGTACTTCTTCATTTACTCAAGCACAAGATCTGAGTACTTCTTCATTTACTCAAGTACAAGATCTGAGTACTTCTACATTTACTACAAGATCTGAGTACTTCTACTTTTACTACAAGATCTGAGTACTTCTACTTTTACTACAAGATCTGAGTACTTCTACATTTACAACAAGATCTGAGTACTTCTACATTTACTCAAGTACAAGATCTGAGTACTTCTTCATTTACTCAAGTACAATATCTGAGTACTTCTATTTTTAATACAAGATCTTAGTACTTCTACTTTTACTCAAGTACAATATCTGAGTACTTCTACATTTACAACAGGATCTGAGTACTTCTACTTTTACTACAAGATCTGAGTACTTCTACTTTTACTCAAGTACAATATCTGAGTACTTCTACATTTACTACAAGATCTGAGTACTTCTACATTTACTCAAGTACAAGATCTGAGTACTTCTTCATTTACTCAAGTACAATATCTGAGTACTTCTATTTTTAATACAAGATCTTAGTACTTCTACTTTTACTCAAGTACAAGATCTGAGTACTTCTACATTTACAACAGGATCTGAGTACTTCTACATTTACTCAAGTACAAGATCTGAGTACTTCTTCATTTACTCAAGTACAATATCTGAGTACTTCTTCATTTACTCAAGTACAATATCTGAGTACTTCTACATTTACTACAATATCTGAGTACTTCTACTTTTACTACAAGATCTGAGTACTTCTACTTTTACTACAAGATCTGAGTACTTCTACATTTACTCAAGTACAAGATCTTAGTACTTCTACATTTACTACAAGATCTGAGTACTTTTACTTTTACTACAAGATCTGAGTACTTCTAATTTTACAACAAGATCTGAGTACTTCTACTTTTACTACAAGATCTGAGTACTTCTACTTTTACTCAAGTACAAGATCTGAATACTTCTACGTTTACTACAAGATCTGAGTACTTCTACATTTACTCAAGTACAAGATCTGAGTACTTCTACATTTACTACAAGATCTGAGTACTTCTACATTTACTCAAGTACAAGATTTGAGTACTTCTACATTTACTACAAGATCTGAGTACTTCTACTTTTACTACAAGATCTGAGTACTTCTACTTTTACTACAAGATCTGAGTACTTCTACATTTACAACAAGATCTGAGTACTTCTACATTTACTCAAGTACAAGATCTGAGTACTTCTTCATTTACTCAAGTACAATATCTGAGTACTTCTATTTTTAATACAAGATCTTAGTACTTCTACTTTTACTCAAGTACAATATCTGAGTACTTCTACATTTACAACAGGATCTGAGTACTTCTACTTTTACTACAAGATCTGAGTACTTCTACTTTTACTCAAGTACAATATCTGAGTACTTCTACATTTACTACAAGATCTGAGTACTTCTACATTTACTCAAGTACAAGATCTGAGTACTTCTTCATTTACTCAAGTACAATATCTGAGTACTTCTATTTTTAATACAAGATCTTAGTACTTCTACTTTTACTCAAGTACAAGATCTGAGTACTTCTACATTTACAACAGGATCTGAGTACTTCTACATTTACTCAAGTACAAGATCTGAGTACTTCTTCATTTACTCAAGTACAATATCTGAGTACTTCTTCATTTACTCAAGTACAATATCTGAGTACTTCTACATTTACTACAATATCTGAGTACTTCTACTTTTACTACAAGATCTGAGTACTTCTACTTTTACTACAAGATCTGAGTACTTCTACATTTACTCAAGTACAAGATCTTAGTACTTCTACATTTACTACAAGATCTGAGTACTTTTACTTTTACTACAAGATCTGAGTACTTCTAATTTTACAACAAGATCTGAGTACTTCTACTTTTACTACAAGATCTGAGTACTTCTACTTTTACTCAAGTACAAGATCTGAATACTTCTACGTTTACTACAAGATCTGAGTACTTCTACATTTACTCAAGTACAAGATCTGAGTACTTCTACATTTACTACAAGATCTGAGTACTTCTACATTTACTCAAGTACAAGATTTGAGTACTTCTACTTTTACTCAAGTACAAGATCTGAGTACTTCTACATTTACTCAAGTACAATATCTGAGTACTTCTTCATTTACTCAAGTACAATATCTGAGTACTTCTACATTTACTACAATATCTGAGTACTTCTACTTTTACTACAAGATCTGAGTACTTCTACTTTTACTACAAGATCTGAGTACTTCTACATTTACTCAAGTACAAGATCTGAGTACTTCTACATTTACTACATGATCTGAGTACTTCTACATTTACAACAGGATCTGAGTACTTCTACATTTACTCAAGTACAAGATCTGAGTACTTCTTCATTTACTCAAGTACAATATCTGAGTACTTCTTCATTTACTCAAGTACAATATCTGAGTACTTCTACATTTACTACAATATCTGAGTACTTCTACTTTTACTACAAGATCTGAGTACTTCTACTTTTACTACAAGATCTGAGTACTTCTACATTTACTCAAGTACAAGATCTTAGTACTTCTACATTTACTACAAGATCTGAGTACTTTTACTTTTACTACAAGATCTGAGTACTTCTAATTTTACAACAAGATCTGAGTACTTCTACTTTTACTACAAGATCTGAGTACTTCTACTTTTACTCAAGTACAAGATCTGAATACTTCTACGTTTACTACAAGATCTGAGTACTTCTACATTTACTCAAGTACAAGATCTGAGTACTTCTACATTTACTCAAGTACAATATCTGAGTACTTCTTCATTTACTCAAGTACAATATCTGAGTACTTCTACATTTACTACAATATCTGAGTACTTCTACTTTTACTACAAGATCTGAGTACTTCTACTTTTACTACAAGATCTGAGTACTTCTACATTTACTCAAGTACAAGATCTGAGTACTTCTACATTTACTACAAGATCTGAGTACTTCTACATTTACTACAAGATCTGAGTACTTTTACTTTTACTACAAGATCTGAGTACTTCTAATTTTACAACAAGATCTGAGTACTTCTACTTTTACTCAAGTACAATATCTGAGTACCTCTACTTTTACTACAAGATCTGAGTACTTCTACATTTACTCAAGTACAAGATCTGAGTACTTCTACATTTACTACAAGATCTGAGTACTTCTACATTTACTCAAGTACAATATCTGAGTATTTCTTCATTTACTCAAGTACAAGATCTGAGTACTTCTACATTTACTACAAGATCTGAGTACTTCTACATTTACTACAAGATCTGAGTACTTCTACGTTTACTCAAGTACAAGATCTGAGTACTTCTACATTTACTACAATATCTGAGTACTTCTACTTTTACTAGAAGATCTGAGTACTTCTACTTCTACTCAAGTACAATATCTGAGTACTTCTACATTTACTACAAGATCTGAGTACTTCTTCATTTACTCAAGTACAATATCTGAGTACTTCTACATTTACTACAAGATCTGAGTACTTCTACTTTTACTACAAGATCTGAGTACTTCTACTTTTACTCAAACATAATATCTGAGTACTTCTACTTTTACTACAAGATCTGAGTACTTCTACTTTTACTCAAGTACAAGATCTGAGTACTTCTACTTTACTACAAGATCTGAGTACTTCTACATTTACTCAAGTACAATATCTGAGTACTTCTTCATTTACTCAAGTACAAGATCTGAGTACTTCTACATGTACTACAAGATCTGAGTACTTCTACATTTACTACAAGATCTGAGTACTTCTACTTTTACTACAAGATCTGAGTACTTCTACTTTTACTCAAGTACAATATCTGAGTACTTCTACATTTACTACAAGATCTGAGTACTTCTTCATTTACTCAAGTACAATATCTGAGTACTTCTACATTTACTACAAGATCTGAGTACTTCTACTTTTACTCAAGTACAATATCTGAGTACTTCTACTTTTACTACAAGATCTGAGTACTTCTACATTTACTCAAGTACAAGATCTGAGTACTTCTAGATTTACTACAAGATCTGAGTACTTCTACTTTTACTACAAGATCTGAGTACTTCTACTTTTACTCAAGTACAATATCTGAGTACTTCTACATTTAGTACAAGATCTGAGTACTTCTACATTTACTCAAGTACAAGATCTGAGTAATTCTTCATTTACTCAAGTACAAGATCTGAGTACTTTTACATTTACTACAAGATCTGAGTACTTCTACTTTTACTACAAGATCTGAGTACTTCTACTTTTACTCGAACCAAATATCTGAGTACTTCTACTTTTACTACAAGATCTGAGTACTTCTACTTTTACTCAAGTACAAGATCTGAGTACTTCTACTTTTACTACAAGATCTGAGTACTTCTACTTTTACTCAAGTACAATATCTGAGTACTTCTACATTTACTACAAGATCTGAGTACTTCTACATTTACTCAAGTACAAGATCTGAGTACTTCTTCATTTACTAAATTACAAGATCTGAGTACTTCTACATTTACTACAAGATCTGAGTACTTCTACATTTACTCAAGTACAAGATCTGAGTACTTCTTCATTTACTCAAGTACAAGATCTGAGTACTTCTACATTTACTACAATATCTGAGTACTTCTACTTCTACTACAAGATCTGAGTACTTCTACTTTTACTACAAGATCTGAGTACTTCTACATTTACTCAAGTACAAGATCTGAGTACTTCTACATTTACTACAAGATCTGAGTACTTCTACTGTTACTACAAGATCTTATTACTTCTAATTTTACTACAAGATCTGAGTACTTCTACTTTTACTACAAGATCTGAGTACTTCTACTTTTACTCAAGTACAATATCTGAGTACTTCTACTTTTACTACAAGATTTGAGGACTTCTACTTTTACTCAAGTACAATATCTGAGTACTTCTACTTTTACTACAAGATCTGAGTACTTCTACATTTACTCAAGTACAAGATCTGAGTATTTCTTCATTTACTCAAGTTCAAGATCTGAGTACTTCTACATTTACTACAAGATCTGAGTACTTCTACTTTTACTACAAGATCTGAGTACTTCTACTTTTACCCAAGTATAAGATCTGAGTACTTCTACTTTTACTACAAGATCAGAGTACTTCTACATTTACTCAAGTACAAGATCTGAGTACTTCTACATTTACTACAAGATCTGAGTACTTCTACTTTTACTACAAGATCTGAGTACTTCTACTTTTACTCAAGTACAATATCTGAGTACTTCTACTTTTACTCAAGTACAATATCTGAGTACTTCTACATTTACTACAAGATCTGAGTACTTCTACATTTACTCAAGTACAAGATCTGAGTACTTCTTCATTTACTCAAGTACAAGATCTGAGTACTTCTACATTTACTACAAGATCTGAGTACTTCTACTTTTACTACAATATCTGAGTACTTCTACTTTTACTCAAGTAAAATATCTGAGTACTTCTACTTTTACTACAAGATCTGAGTACTTCTACTTTTACTACAAGATCTGAGTACTTCTACTTTTACTACAAGATCTGAGTACATCTACATTTACTCAAGTACGAAATCTGAGTACTTCTTCATTTACTCAAGTACAATATCTGAGTACTTCTATTTTTAATACAAGATCTTAGAACTTCTACATTTACTCAAGTACAAGATCTGAGTACTTCTTCATTTACTCAAGTACAATATCTGAGTACTTCTATTTTTAATACAAGATCTTAGAACTTTTAGTTTTACTCAAGTACAAGATCTGAGTACTTCTATATTTACAACAGGATCTGAGTACTTCTACATTTACTCAAGTAAGAGATCTGAGTACTTCTACATTTACTACAAGATCTGAGTACTTCTACTTTTACTCAAGTACAAGATCTGAGTACTTCTACTTTAACTACAAGATCTGAGTACTTCTACATTTACTCAAGTACAATATCTGAGTACTTCTACATTTACTCAAGTACAAGATCTGAGTACTTCTTCATTTACTCAAGTACAAGATCTGAGTACTTCTACTAGAAGATCTGAGTACTTCTACTTTTACTCAAGTACAATATCTGAGTACTTCTACTTTTACTACAAGATCTGAGTACTTCTACATTTACTACAAGATCTGAGTACTTCTACATTTACTCAAGTACAATATCTGAGTATTTCTTCATTTACTCAAGTACAAGATCTGAGTATTTCTTCATTTACTCAAGTTCAAGATCTGAGTACTTCTACATTTACTACAAGATCTGAGTACTTCTACTTTTACTACAAGATCTGAGTACTTCTACTTTTACCCAAGTATAAGATCTGAGTACTTCTACTTTTACTACAAGATCAGAGTACTTCTACATTTACTCAAGTACAAGATCTGAGTACTTCTACATTTACTACAAGATCTGAGTACTTCTACTTTTACTACAAGATCTGAGTTCTTCTACTTTTACTCAAGTACAATATCTGAGTACTTCTACTTTTACTCAAGTACAATATCTGAGTCCTTCTACATTTATTACAAGATCTGAGTACTTCTACATTTACTCAAGTACAAGATCTGAGTACTTCTTCATTTACTCAAGTACAAGATCTGAGTACTTCTACTTTTACTACAATATCTGAGTACTTCTACTTTTACTCAAGTAAAATATCTGAGTACTTCTACTTTTACTACAAGATCTGAGTACTTCTACTTTTACTACAAGATCTGAGTACTTCTACTTTTACTACAAGATCTGAGTACATCTACATTTACTCAAGTACGAAATCTGAGTACTTCTACATTTACAACAAGATCTGAGTACTTCTACATTTACTCAAGTACAAGATCTGAGTACTTCTTCATTTACTCAAGTACAATATCTGAGTACTTCTATTTTTAATACAAGATCTTAGAACTTCTACTTTTACTCAAGTACAAGATCTGAGTACTTCTACATTTACAACAGGATCTGAGTACTTCTACATTTACTCAAGTACAAGATCTGAGTACTTCTACATTTACTTCAAGATCTGAGTACTTCTACTTTTACTCAAGTACAAGATCTGAGTACTTCTACTTTAACTACAAGATCTGAGTACTTCTACATTTACTCAAGTACAATATCTGAGTACTTCTTCATTTACTCAAGTACAAGATCTGAGTACTTCTACATGTACTACAAGATCTGAGTACTTCTACATTTACTACAAGATCTGAGTACTTCTACTTTTACTACAATATCTGAGTACTTCTACTTTTACTCAAGTACAATATCTGAGTACTTCTACATTTACTACAAGATCTGAGTACTTCTACATTTACTCAAGTACAAGATCTGAGTACTTCTTCATTTACTCAAGTACAAGATCTGAGTACTTCTACATTTACTACAAGATCTGAGTACTTCTACTTTTACTACAAGATCTGAGTACTTCTACTTTTACTCAAACACAATATCTGAGTACTTCTACTTTTACTACAAGATCTGAGTACTTCTACTTTTACACAAGTACAAGATCTGAGTACTTCTACTTTTACTACAAGATCTGAGTACTTCTACATTTACTCAAGTACAATATCTGAGTACTTCTTCATTGACTCAAGTACAATATCTGAGTACTTCTACATGTACTACAAGATCTGAGTACTTCTAATTTTACTACAAGATCTGAGTACTTCTACTTTTAATCCATTACAAGATCTGAGTACTTCTACTTTTACTACAAGATCTGAGTACTTCTACTTTTACTCAAGTACAATATCTGAGTATTTCTACTTTTACTACAATATCTGAGTACTTCTACTTTTACTCAAGTACAATATCTGAGTACTTCTACTTTTACTACAAGATCTGAGTATTTCTACTTTTACTACAATATCTGAGTACTTCTACTTTTACTCAAGTACAAGATCTGAGTACTTCTACTTTTACTACAAGATCTGAGTACTTCTACATTTACAACAAGATCTGAGTACTTCTACATTTACTCAAGTACAAGATCTGAGTACTTCTTCATTTACTCAAGTACAAGATCTGAGTACTTCTACTAGAAGATCTGAGTACTTCTACTTTTACTCAAGTACAATATCTGAGTACTTCTACTTTTACTACAATATCTGAGTACTTCTACATTTACTACAAGATCTGAGTACTTCTACATTTACTCAAGTACAATATCTGAGTATTTCTTCATTTACTCAAGTACAAGATCTGAGTACTTCTACATTTACTACAAGATCTGAGTACTTCTACATTTACTACAAGATCTGAGTACTTCTACGTTTACTCAAGTACAAGATCTGAGTACTTCTACATTTACTACAATATCTGAGTACTTCTACTTTTACTACAAGATCTGAGTACTTCTACTTTTACTCAAGTACAATATCTGAGTACTTCTACATTTACTACAAGATCTGAGTACTTCTTCATTTACTCAAGTACAATATCTGAGTACTTCTACATTTACTACAAGATCTGAGTACTTCTACTTTTACTCAAACATAATATCTGAGTACTTCTACTTTTACTACAAGATCTGAGTACATCTACATTTACTCAAGTACGAAATCTGAGTACTTCTACATTTACAACAAGATCTGAGTACTTCTACATTTACTCAAGTACAAGATCTGAGTACTTCTTCATTTACTCAAGTACAAGATCTGAGTACTTCTATTTTTAATACAAGATCTGAGTACTTCTACTTTTACTCAAGTACAAGATCTGAGTACTTCTACTTTTACTACAAGATCTGAGTACTTCTACATTTACTCAAGTACAATATCTGAGTACTTCTTCATTTACTCAAGTACAAGATCTGAGTACTTCTACATGTACTACAAGATCTGAGTACTTCTACATTTACTACAAGATCTGAGTACTTCTACTTTTACTACAAGATCTGAGTACTTCTACTTTTACTACAAGATCTGAGTACTTCTACTTTTACTCAATTACAAGATCTGAGTACTTCTTCATTTACTCAAGCACAAGATCTGAGTACTTCTTCATTTACTCAAGTACAAGATCTGAGTACTTCTACATTTACTACAAGATCTGAGTACTTCTACTTTTACTACAAGATCTGAGTACTTCTACTTTTACTACAAGATCTGAGTACTTCTACATTTACAACAAGATCTGAGTACTTCTTCATTTACTCAAGTACAATATCTGAGTACTTCTATTTTTAATACAAGATCTTAGTACTTCTACTTTTACTCAAGTACAAGATCTGAGTACTTCTACATTTACAACAGGATCTGAGTACTTCTACATTTACTCAAGTACAAGATCTGAGTACTTCTTCATTTACTCAAGTACAAGATCTGAGTACTTCTACATTTACTACAAGATCTGAGTACTTCTACTTTTACTCAAGTACAAGATCTGAGTACTTCTACTTTAACTACAAGATCTGAGTACTTCTACATTTACTCAAGTACAATATCTGAGTACTTCTTCATTTACTCAAGTACAAGATCTGAGTACTTCTACATGTACTACAAGATCTGAGTACTTCTACATTTACTACAAGATCTGAGTACTTCTACTTTTACTACAAGATCTGAGTACTTCTACATTTACAACAAGATCTGAGTACTTCTACATTTACTACAAGATCTGAGTACTTCTACTTTTACTACAAGATCTGAGTACTTCTACTTTTACTCAAGTACAATATCTGAGTACTTCTACATTTACTACAAGATCTGAGTACTTCTTCATTTACTCAAGTACAAGATCTGAGTACTTCTTCATTTACTCAAGTACAATATCTGAGTACTTCTACATTTACTACAAGATCTGAGTACTTCTACTTTTACTCAAGTACAATATCTGAGTACTTCTACTTTTACTACAAGATCTGAGTACTTCTACATTTACTCAAGTACAAGATCTGAGTACTTCTAGATTTACTACAAGATCTGAGTACTTCTACTTTTACTACAAGATCTGAGTACTTCTACTTTTACTCAAGTACAATATCTGAGTACTTCTACATTTAGTACAAGATCTGAGTACTTCTACATTTACTCAAGTACAAGATCTGAGTAATTCTTCATTTACTCAAGTACAAGATCTGAGTACTTTTACATTTACTACAAGATCTGAGTACTTCTACTTTTACTACAAGATCTGAGTACTTCTACTTTTACTCGAACCAAATATCTGAGTACTTCTACTTTTACTACAAGATCTGAGTACTTCTACTTTTACTCAAGTACAAGATCTGAGTACTTCTACTTTTACTACAAGATCTGAGTACTTCTACTTTTACTCAAGTACAATATCTGAGTACTTCTACATTTACTACAAGATCTGAGTACTTCTACATTTACTCAAGTACAAGATCTGAGTACTTCTTCATTTACTAAATTACAAGATCTGAGTACTTCTACATTTACTACAAGATCTGAGTACTTCTTCATTTACTCAAGTACAAGATCTGAGTACTTCTACATTTACTACAATATCTGAGTACTTCTACTTCTACTACAAGATCTGAGTACTTCTACTTTTACTACAAGATCTGAGTACTTCTACATTTACTCAAGTACAATATCTGAGTACTTCTACATGTACTTCAAGATCTGAGTACTTCTACTGTTACTACAAGATCTTATTACTTCTAATTTTACTACAAGATCTGAGTACTTCTACTTTTACTACAAGATCTGAGTACTTCTACTTTTACTCAAGTACAATATCTGAGTACTTCTACTTTTACTACAAGATTTGAGGACTTCTACTTTTACTCAAGTACAATATCTGAGTACTTCTACTTTTACTACAAGATCTGAGTACTTCTACATTTACTCAAGTACAAGATCTGAGTATTTCTTCATTTACTCAAGTTCAAGATCTGAGTACTTCTACATTTACTACAAGATCTGAGTACTTCTACTTTTACTACAAGATCTGAGTACTTCTACTTTTACACAAGTACAAGATCTGAGTACTTCTACTTTTACTACAAGATCTGAGTACTTCTACATTTACTCAAGTACAATATCTGAGTACTTCTTCATTGACTCAAGTACAATATCTGAGTACTTCTACATGTACTACAAGATCTGAGTACTTCTAATTTTACTACAAGATCTGAGTACTTCTACTTTTAATCCATTACAAGATCTGAGTACTTCTACTTTTACTACAAGATCTGAGTACTTCTACTTTTACTCAAGTACAATATCTGAGTATTTCTACTTTTACTACAATATCTGAGTACTTCTACTTTTACTCAAGTACAATATCTGAGTACTTCTACTTTTACTACAAGATCTGAGTGTTTCTACTTTTACTACAATATCTGAGTACTTCTACTTTTACTCAAGTACAAGATCTGAGTACTTCTACTTTTACTACAAGATCTGAGTACTTCTACATTTACAACAAGATCTGAGTACTTCTACATTTACTCAAGTACAAGATCTGAGTACTTCTTCATTTACTCAAGTACAAGATCTGAGTACTTCTACTAGAAGATCTGAGTACTTCTACTTTTACTCAAGTACAATATCTGAGTACTTCTACTTTTACTACAATATCTGAGTACTTCTACATTTACTACAAGATCTGAGTACTTCTACATTTACTCAAGTACAATATCTGAGTATTTCTTCATTTACTCAAGTACAAGATCTGAGTACTTCTACATTTACTACAAGATCTGAGTACTTCTACATTTACTACAAGATCTGAGTACTTCTACGTTTACTCAAGTACAAGATCTGAGTACTTCTACATTTACTACAATATCTGAGTACTTCTACTTTTACTACAAGATCTGAGTACTTCTACTTTTACTACAAGATCTGAGTACTTCTACTTTTACACAAGTACAAGATCTGAGTACTTCTACTTTTACTACAAGATCTGAGTACTTCTTCATTTACTCAAGTACAATATCTGAGTACTTCTACATTTACTACAAGATCTGAGTACTTCTACTTTTACTACAAGATCTGAGTACTTCTACTTTTACTCAAACATAATATCTGAGTACTTCTACTTTTACTACAAGATCTGAGTACATCTACATTTACTCAAGTACGAAATCTGAGTACTTCTACATTTACAACAAGATCTGAGTACTTCTACATTTACTCAAGTACAAGATCTGAGTACTTCTTCATTTACTCAAGTACAAGATCTGAGTACTTCTATTTTTAATACAAGATCTGAGTACTTCTACTTTTACTCAAGTACAAGATCTGAGTACTTCTACTTTTACTACAAGATCTGAGTACTTCTACATTTACTCAAGTACAATATCTGAGTACTTCTTCATTTACTCAAGTACAAGATCTGAGTACTTCTACATGTACTACAAGATCTGAGTACTTCTACATTTACTACAAGATCTGAGTACTTCTACTTTTACTACAAGATCTGAGTACTTCTACTTTTACTACAAGATCTGAGTACTTCTACTTTTACTCAATTACAAGATCTGAGTACTTCTTCATTTACTCAAGCACAAGATCTGAGTACTTCTTCATTTACTCAAGTACAAGATCTGAGTACTTCTACATTTACTACAAGATCTGAGTACTTCTACTTTTACTACAAGATCTGAGTACTTCTACTTTTACTACAAGATCTGAGTACTTCTACATTTACAACAAGATCTGAGTACTTCTTCATTTACTCAAGTACAATATCTGAGTACTTCTATTTTTAATACAAGATCTTAGTACTTCTACTTTTACTCAAGTACAAGATCTGAGTACTTCTACATTTACAACAGGATCTGAGTACTTCTACATTTACTCAAGTACAAGATCTGAGTACTTCTTCATTTACTCAAGTACAAGATCTGAGTACTTCTACATTTACTACAAGATCTGAGTACTTCTACTTTTACTCAAGTACAAGATCTGAGTACTTCTACTTTAACTACAAGATCTGAGTACTTCTACATTTACTCAAGTACAATATCTGAGTACTTCTTCATTTACTCAAGTACAAGATCTGAGTACTTCTACATGTACTACAAGATCTGAGTACTTCTACATTTACTACAAGATCTGAGTACTTCTACTTTTACTACAAGATCTGAGTACTTCTACATTTACAACAAGATCTGAGTACTTCTACATTTACTACAAGATCTGAGTACTTCTACTTTTACTACAAGATCTGAGTACTTCTACTTTTACTCAAGTACAATATCTGAGTACTTCTACATTTACTACAAGATCTGAGTACTTCTTCATTTACTCAAGTACAAGATCTGAGTACTTCTTCATTTACTCAAGTACAATATCTGAGTACTTCTACATTTACTACAAGATCTGAGTACTTCTACTTTTACTCAAGTACAATATCTGAGTACTTCTACTTTTACTACAAGATCTGAGTACTTCTACATTTACTCAAGTACAAGATCTGAGTACTTCTAGATTTACTACAAGATCTGAGTACTTCTACTTTTACTACAAGATCTGAGTACTTCTACTTTTACTCAAGTACAATATCTGAGTACTTCTACATTTAGTACAAGATCTGAGTACTTCTACATTTACTCAAGTACAAGATCTGAGTAATTCTTCATTTACTCAAGTACAAGATCTGAGTACTTTTACATTTACTACAAGATCTGAGTACTTCTACTTTTACTACAAGATCTGAGTACTTCTACTTTTACTCGAACCAAATATCTGAGTACTTCTACTTTTACTACAAGATCTGAGTACTTCTACTTTTACTCAAGTACAAGATCTGAGTACTTCTACTTTTACTACAAGATCTGAGTACTTCTACTTTTACTCAAGTACAATATCTGAGTACTTCTACATTTACTACAAGATCTGAGTACTTCTACATTTACTCAAGTACAAGATCTGAGTACTTCTTCATTTACTAAATTACAAGATCTGAGTACTTCTACATTTACTACAAGATCTGAGTACTTCTTCATTTACTCAAGTACAAGATCTGAGTACTTCTACATTTACTACAATATCTGAGTACTTCTACTTCTACTACAAGATCTGAGTACTTCTACTTTTACTACAAGATCTGAGTACTTCTACATTTACTCAAGTACAATATCTGAGTACTTCTACATGTACTTCAAGATCTGAGTACTTCTACTGTTACTACAAGATCTTATTACTTCTAATTTTACTACAAGATCTGAGTACTTCTACTTTTACTACAAGATCTGAGTACTTCTACTTTTACTCAAGTACAATATCTGAGTACTTCTACTTTTACTACAAGATTTGAGGACTTCTACTTTTACTCAAGTACAATATCTGAGTACTTCTACTTTTACTACAAGATCTGAGTACTTCTACATTTACTCAAGTACAAGATCTGAGTATTTCTTCATTTACTCAAGTTCAAGATCTGAGTACTTCTACATTTACTACAAGATCTGAGTACTTCTACTTTTACTACAAGATCTGAGTACTTCTACTTTTACCCAAGTATAAGATCTGAGTACTTCTACTTTTACTACAAGATCAGAGTACTTCTACATTTACTCAAGTACAAGATCTGAGTACTTCTACATTTACTACAAGATCTGAGTACTTCTACTTTTACTACAAGATCTGAGTACTTCTACTTTTACTCAAGTACAATATCTGAGTACTTCTACTTTTACTCAAGTACAATATCTGAGTACTTCTACATTTACTACAAGATCTGAGTACTTCTACATTTACTCAAGTACAAGATCTGAGTACTTCTTCATTTACTCAAGTACAAGATCTGAGTACTTCTACATTTACTACAAGATCTGAGTACTTCTACTTTTACTACAATATCTGAGTACTTCTACTTTTACTCAAGTAAAATATCTGAGTACTTCTACTTTTACTACAAGATCTGAGTACTTCTACTTTTACTACAAGATCTGAGTACTTCTACTTTTACTACAAGATCTGAGTACATCTACATTTACTCAAGTACGAAATCTGAATACTTCTACATTTACAACAAGATCTGAGTACTTCTACATTTACTCAAGTACAAGATCTGAGTACTTCTTCATTTACTCAAGTACAATATCTGAGTACTTCTATTTTTAATACAAGATCTTAGAACTTCTACTTTTACTCAAGTACAAGATCTGAGTACTTCTACATTTACAACAGGATCTGAGTACTTCTACATTTACTCAAGTACAAGATCTGAGTACTTCTACATTTACTACAAGATCTGAGTACTTCTACTTTTACTCAAGTACAAGATCTGAGTACTTCTACTTTAACTACAAGATCTGAGTACTTCTACATTTACTCAAGTACAATATCTGAGTACTTCTTCATTTACTCAAGTACAAGATCTGAGTACTTCTACATGTACTACAAGATCTGAGTACTTCTACATTTACTACAAGATCTGAGTACTTCTACTTTTACTACAAGATCTGAGTACTTCTACTTTTACTCAAGTACAATATCTGAGTACTTCTACATTTACTACAAGATCTGAGTACTTCTACATTTACTCAAGTACAAGATCTGAGTACTTCTTCATTTACTCAAGTACAAGATCTGAGTACTTCTACATTTACTACAAGATCTGAGTACTTCTACTTTTACTACAAGATCTGAGTACTTCTACTTTTACTCAAACACAATATCTGAGTACTTCTACTTTTACTACAAGATCTGAGTACTTCTACTTTTACACAAGTACAAGATCTGAGTACTTCTACTTTTACTACAAGATCTGAGTACTTCTACATTTACTCAAGTACAATATCTGAGTACTTCTACATGTACTACAAGATCTGAGTACTTCTAATTTTACTACAAGATCTGAGTACTTCTACTTTTAATCCATTACAAGATCTGAGTACTTCTACTTTTACTACAAGATCTGAGTACTTCTACTTTTACTCAAGTACAATATCTGAGTATTTCTACTTTTACTACAATATCTGAGTACTTCTACTTTTACTCAAGTACAATATCTGAGTACTTCTACTTTTACTACAAGATCTGAGTATTTCTACTTTTACTACAATATCTGAGTACTTCTACTTTTACTCAAGTACAAGATCTGAGTACTTCTACATTTACAACAAGATCTGAGTACTTCTACATTTACTCAAGTACAAGATCTGAGTACTTCTTCATTTACTCAAGTACAAGATCTGAGTACTTCTACTAGAAGATCTGAGTACTTCTACTTTTACTCAAGTACAATATCTGAGTACTTCTACTTTTACTACAAGATCTGAGTACTTCTACATTTACTACAAGATCTGAGTACTTCTACATTTACTCAAGTACAATATCTGAGTATTTCTTCATTTACTCAAGTACAAGATCTGAGTACTTCTACATTTACTACAAGATCTGAGTACTTCTACATTTACTACAAGATCTGAGTACTTCTACTTTTACTCAAGTACAAGATCTGAGTACTTCTACTTTTACTACAAGATCTGAGTACTTCTACAGTTACTCAAGTACAATATCTGAGTACTTCTACTTTTACTACAAGATCTGAGTACTTCTACTTTTACTCAAGTACAATATCTGAGTACTTCTACATTTACTACAAGATCTGAGTACTTCTACATTTACTCAAGTACAAGATCTGAGTACTTCTTCATTTACTAAATTACAAGATCTGAGTACTTCTACATTTACTACAAGATCTGAGTACTTCTACATTTACTCAAGTACAAGATCTGAGTACTTCTTCATTTACTCAAGTACAAGATCTGAGTACTTCAACATTTACTACAATATCTGAGTACTTCTACTTCTACTACAAGATCTGAGTACTTCTACTTTTACTACAAGATCTGAGTACTTCTACATTTACTCAAGTACAATATCTGAGTACTTCTACATGTACTTCAAGATCTGAGTACTTCTACTGTTACTACAAGATCTTATTACTTCTAATTTTACTACAAGATCTGAGTACTTCTACTTTTACTACAAGATCTGAGTACTTCTACTTTTACTCAAGTACAATATCTGAGTACTTCTACTTTTACTACAAGATTTGAGGACTTCTACTTTTACTCAAGTACAATATCTGAGTACTTCTACATTTACTACAAGATCTGAGTACTTCTACATTTACTCAAGTACAAGATCTGAGTACTTCTTCATTTACTCAAGTACAAGATCTGAGTACTTCTACATTTACTACAAGATCTGAGTACTTCTACTTTTACTACAATATCTGAGTACTTCTACTTTTACTCAAGTAAAATATCTGAGTACTTCTACTTTTACTACAAGATCTGAGTACTTCTACTTTTACTACAAGATCTGAGTACTTCTACTTTTACTACAAGATCTGAGTACATCTACATTTACTCAAGTACGAAATCTGAGTACTTCTACATTTACAACAAGATCTGAGTACTTCTACATTTACTCAAGTACAAGATCTGAGTACTTCTTCATTTACTCAAGTACAATATCTGAGTACTTCTATTTTTAATACAAGATCTGAGTACTTCTACTTTTACTACAAGATCTGAGTACATCTACTTTTACTCAAGTACAAGATCTGAGTACTTCTACATTTACAACAGGATCTGAGTACTTCTACATTTACTCAAGTACAAGATCTGAGTACTTCTACATTTACTACAAGATCTGAGTACTTCTACTTTTACTCAAGTACAAGATCTGAGTACTTCTACTTTAACTACAAGATCTGAGTACTTCTACATTTACTCAAGTACAATATCTGAGTACTTCTTCATTTACTCAAGTACAAGATCTGAGTACTTCTACATGTACTACAAGATCTGAGTACTTCTACATTTACTACAAGATCTGAGTACTTCTACTTTTACTACAAGATCTGAGTACTTCTACTTTTACTCAAGTACAATATCTGAGTACTTCTACATTTACTACAAGATCTGAGTACTTCTACATTTACTCAAGTACAAGATCTGAGTACTTCTTCATTTACTCAAGTACAAGATCTGAGTACTTCTACATTTACTACAAGATCTGAGTACTTCTACTTTTACTACAAGATCTGAGTACTTCTACTTTTACTCAAACACAATATCTGAGTACTTCTACTTTTACTACAAGATCTGAGTACTTCTACTTTTACACAAGTACAAGATCTGAGTACTTCTACTTTTACTACAAGATCTGAGTACTTCTACATTTACTCAAGTACAATATCTGAGTACTTCTTCATTGACTCAAGTACAATATCTGAGTACTTCTACATGTACTACAAGATCTGAGTACTTCTAATTTTACTACAAGATCTGAGTACTTCTACTTTTAATCCATTACAAGATCTGAGTACTTCTACTTTTACTACAAGATCTGAGTACTTCTACTTTTACTCAAGTACAATATCTGAGTATTTCTACTTTTACTACAATATCTGAGTACTTCTACTTTTACTCAAGTACAATATCTGAGTACTTCTACTTTTACTACAAGATCTGAGTATTTCTACTTTTACTACAATATCTGAGTACTTCTACTTTTACTCAAGTACAAGATCTGAGTACTTCTACTTTTACTACAAGATCTGAGTACTTCTACATTTACAACAAGATCTGAGTACTTCTACATTTACTCAAGTACAAGATCTGAGTACTTCTTCATTTACTCAAGTACAAGATCTGAGTACTTCTACTAGAAGATCTGAGTACTTCTACTTTTACTCAAGTACAATATCTGAGTACTTCTACTTTTACTACAAGATCTGAGTACTTCTACATTTACTACAAGATCTGAGTACTTCTACATTTACTCAAGTACAATATCTGAGTATTTCTTCATTTACTCAAGTACAAGATCTGAGTACTTCTACATTTACTACAAGATCTGAGTACTTCTACATTTACTACAAGATCTGAGTACTTCTACTTTTACTCAAGTACAAGATCTGAGTACTTCTACTTTTACTACAAGATCTGAGTACTTCTACAGTTACTCAAGTACAATATCTGAGTATTTCTTCATTTACTCAAGTACAAGATCTGAGTACTTCTACATTTACTACAAGATCTGAGTACTTCTACATTTACTACAATATCTGAGTACTTCTACTTTTACTACAATATCTGAGTACTTCTACTTTTACTCAAGTACAATATCTGAGTACTTCTACATTTACTACAAGATCTGAGTACTTCTACATTTACTCAAGTACAAGATCTGAGTACTTCTTCATTTACTCAAGTACAATATCTGAGTACTTCTACATTTACTACAAGATCTGAGTACTTCTACTTTTACTAAAAGATCTGAGTACTTCTACTTTTACTCAAACATAATATCTGAGTACTTCTACTTTTACTACAAGATCTGAGTACATCTACATTTACTCAAGTATGAAATCTGAGTACTTCTACATTTACAACAAGATCTGAGTACTTCTACATTTACTCAAGTACAAGATCTGAGTACTTCTTCATTTACTCAAGTACAAGATCTGAGTACTTCTATTTTTAATACAAGATCTGAGTACTTCTACTTTTACTCAAGTACAAGATCTGAGTACTTCTACTTTTACTACAAGATCTGAGTACTTCTACATTGACTCAAGTACAATATCTGAGTACTTCTTCATTTACTCAAGTACAAGATCTGAGTACTTCTACATGTACTACAAGATCTGAGTACTTCTACATTTACTACAAGATCTGAGTACTTCTACTTTTACTACAAGATCTGAGTACTTCTACTTTTACTACAAGATCTGAGTACTTCTACTTTTACTCAAGTACAAGATCTGAGTACTTCTTCATTTACTCAAGTACAATATCTGAGTACTTCTATTTTTAATACAATATCTTAGTACTTCTACTTTTACTCAAGTACAAGATCTGAGTACTTCTACATTTACAACATGATCTGAGTACTTCTACATTTACTCAAATACAAGATCTGAGTACTTCTTCATTTACTCAAGTACAAGATCTGAGTACTTCTACATTTACTACAAGATCTGAGTACTTCTACTTTTACTCAAGTACAAGATCTGAGTACTTCTACTTTAACTACAAGATCTGAGTACTTCTACATTTACTCAAGTACAATATCTGAGTACTTCTTCATTTACTCAAGTACAAGATCTGAGTACTTCTACATGTACTACAAGATCTGAGTACTTCTACATTTACTACAAGATCTGAGTACTTCTACTTTTACTACAAGATCTGAGTACTTCTACATTTACAACAAGATCTGAGTACTTCTACATTTACTACAAGATCTGAGTACTTCTACTTTTACTACAAGATCTGAGTACTTCTACTTTTACTCAAGTACAATATCTGAGTACTTCTACATTTACTACAAGATCTGAGTACTTCTTCATTTACTCAAGTACAAGATCTGAGTACTTCTTCATTTACTCAAGTACAATATCTGAGTACTTCTACATTTACTACAAGATCTGAGTACTTCTACTTTTACTCAAGTACAATATCTGAGTACTTCTACTTTTACTACAAGATCTGAGTACTTCTACATTTACTCAAGTACAAGATCTGAGTACTTCTAGATTTACTACAAGATCTGAGTACTTCTACTTTTACTACAAGATCTGAGTACTTCTACTTTTACTCAAGTACAATATCTGAGTACTTCTACATTTAGTACAAGATATGAGTACTTCTACATTTACTCAAGTACAAGATCTGAGTAATTCTTCATTTACTCAAGTACAAGATCTGAGTACTTTTACATTTACTACAAGATCTGAGTACTTCTACTTTTACTACAAGATCTGAGTACTTCTACTTTTACTCGAACCAAATATCTGAGTACTTCTACTTTTACTACAAGATCTGAGTACTTCTACTTTTACTCAAGTACAAGATCTGAGTACTTCTACTTTTACTACAAGATCTGAGTACTTCTACTTTTACTCAAGTACAATATCTGAGTACTTCTACATTTACTACAAGATCTGAGTACTTCTACATTTACTCAAGTACAAGATCTGAGTACTTCTTCATTTACTAAATTACAAGATCTGAGTACTTCTACATTTACTACAAGATCTGAGTACTTCTACATTTACTCAAGTACAAGATCTGAGTACTTCTTCATTTACTCAAGTACAAGATCTGAGTACTTCTACATTTACTACAATATCTGAGTACTTCTACTTCTACTACAAGATCTGAGTACTTCTACTTTTACTACAAGATCTGAGTACTTCTACATTTACTCAAGTACAATATCTGAGTACTTCTACATGTACTTCAAGATCTGAGTACTTCTACTGTTACTACAAGATCTTATTACTTCTAATTTTACTACAAGATCTGAGTACTTCTACTTTTACTACAAGATCTGAGTACTTCTACTTTTACTCAAGTACAATATCTGAGTACTTCTACTTTTACTACAAGATCTGAGTACTTCTACATTTACTCAAGTACAAGATCTGAGTATTTCTTCATTTACTCAAGTTCAAGATCTGAGTACTTCTACATTTACTACAAGATCTGAGTACTTCTACTTTTACTCAAGTACAATATCTGAGTACTTCTACATTTACTACAAGATCTGAGTACTTCTACTTTTACTACAAGATCTGAGTACTTCTACTTTTACTCAAGTACAATATCTGAGTACTTCTACTTTTACTCAAGTACAATATCTGAGTACTTCTACATTTACTACAAGATCTGAGTACTTCTACATTTACTCAAGTACAAGATCTGAGTACTTCTTCATTTACTCAAGTACAAGCTCTGAGTACTTCTACATTTACTACAAGATCTGAGTACTTCTACTTTTACTACAATATCTGAGTACTTCTACTTTTACTCAAGTAAAATATCTGAGTACTTCTACTTTTACTACAAGATCTGAGTACTTCTACTTTTACTACAAGATCTGAGTACTTCTACTTTTACTACAAGATCTGAGTACATCTACATTTACTCAAGTACGAAATCTGAGTACTTCTACATTTACAACAAGATCTGAGTACTTCTACATTTACTCAAGTACAAGATCTGAGTACTTCTTCATTTACTCAAGTACAATATCTGAGTACTTCTATTTTTAATACAAGATCTTAGAACTTCTACTTTTACTCAAGTACAAGATCTGAGTACTTCTACATTTACAACAGGATCTGAGTACTTCTACATTTACTCAAGTACAAGATCTGAGTACTTCTACATTTACTACAAGATCTGAGTACTTCTACTTTTACTACAAGATCTGAGTACTTCTACTTTTACTCAAGTACAATATCTGAGTACTTCTACATTTACTACAAGATCTGAGTACTTCTACATTTACTCAAGTACAAGATCTGAGTACTTCTTCATTTACTCAAGTACAAGATCTGAGTACTTCTACATTTACTACAAGATCTGAGTACTTCTACTTTTACTACAAGATCTGAGTACTTCTACTTTTACTCAAACACAATATCTGAGTACTTCTACTTTTACTACAAGATCTGAGTACTTCTACTTTTACACAAGTACAAGATCTGAGTACTTCTACTTTTACTACAAGATCTGAGTACTTCTACATTTACTCAAGTACAATATCTGAGTACTTCTTCATTGACTCAAGTACAATATCTGAGTACTTCTACTTTTACTACAAGATCTGAGTACTTCTACTTTTACTCAAACACAATATCTGAGTACTTCTACTTTTACTACAATATCTGAGTACTTCTACTTTTACACAAGTACAAGATCTGAGTACTTCTACTTTTACTACAAGATCTGAGTACTTCTAGATTTACTCAAGTACAATATCTGAGTACTTCTTCATTGACTCAAGTACAATATCTGAGTACTTCTACATGTACTACAAGATCTGAGTACTTCTAATTTTACTACAAGATCTGAGTACTTCTACTTTTAATCCATTACAAGATCTGAGTACTTCTACTTTTACTACAAGATCTGAGTACTTCTACTTTTACTCAAGTACAATATCTGAGTATTTCTACTTTTACTACAATATCTGAGTACTTCTACTTTTACTCAAGTACAATATCTGAGTACTTCTACTTTTACTACAAGATCTGAGTATTTCTACTTTTACTACAATATCTGAGTACTTCTACTTTTACTCAAGTACAAGATCTGAGTACTTCTACTTTTACTACAAGATCTGAGTACTTCTACATTTACAACAAGATCTGAGTACTTCTACATTTACTCAAGTACAAGATCTGAGTACTTCTTCATTTACTCAAGTACAAGATCTGAGTACTTCTACTAGAAGATCTGAGTACTTCTACTTTTACTCAAGTACAATATCTGAGTACTTCTACTTTTACTACAAGATCTGAGTACTTCTACATTTACTACAAGATCTGAGTACTTCTACATTTACTCAAGTACAATATCTGAGTATTTCTTCATTTACTCAAGTACAAGATCTGAGTACTTCTACATTTACTACAAGATCTGAGTACTTCTACATTTACTACAAGATCTGAGTACTTCTACGTTTACTCAAGTACAAGATCTGAGTACTTCTACATTTACTACAATATCTGAGTACTTCTACTTTTACTACAAGATCTGAGTACTTCTACTTTTACTCAAGTACAATATCTGAGTACTTCTACATTTACTACAAGATCTGAGTACTTCTACATTTACTCAAGTACAATATCTGAGTACTTCTTCATTTACTCAAGTACAATATCTGAGTACTTCTACATTTACTACAAGATCTGAGTACTTCTACTTTTACTACAAGATCTGAGTACTTCTACTTTTACTCAAACATAATATCTGAGTACTTCTACTTTTACTACAAGATCTGAGTACATCTACATTTACTCAAGTACGAAATCTGAGTACTTCTACATTTACAACAAGATCTGAGTACTTCTACATTTACTCAAGTACAAGATCTGAGTACTTCTTCATTTACTCAAGTACAAGATCTGAGTACTTCTATTTTTAATACAAGATCTGAGTACTTCTACTTTTACTCAAGTACAATATCTGAGTACTTCTACTTTTACTACAAGATCTGAGTACTTCTACATTTACTCAAGTACAATATCTGAGTACTTCTTCATTTACTCAAGTACAAGATCTGAGTACTTCTACATGTACTACAAGATCTGAGTACTTCTACATTTACTACAAGATCTGAGTACTTCTACTTTTACTACAAGATCTGAGTACTTCTACTTTTACTACAAGATCTGAGTACTTCTACTTTTACTCAAGTACAAGATCTGAGTACTTCTTCATTTACTCAAGCACAAGATCTGAGTACTTCTTCATTTACTCAAGTACAAGATCTGAGTACTTCTACATTTACTACAAGATCTGAGTACTTCTACTTTTACTACAAGATCTGAGTACTTCTACTTTTACTACAAGATCTGAGTACTTCTACATTTACAACAAGATCTGAGTACTTCTACATTTACTCAAGTACAAGATCTGAGTACTTCTTCATTTACTCAAGTACAATATCTGAGTACTTCTATTTTTAATACAAGATCTTAGTACTTCTACTTTTACTCAAGTACAATATCTGAGTACTTCTACATTTACAACAGGATCTGAGTACTTCTACTTTTACTACAAGATCTGAGTACTTCTACTTTTACTCAAGTACAATATCTGAGTACTTCTACATTTACTACAAGATCTGAGTACTTCTACTTTTACTACAAGATCTGAGTACTTCTACTTTTACTCAAACACAATATCTGAGTACTTCTACTTTTACTACAAGATCTGAGTACTTCTACTTTTACACAAGTACAAGATCTGAGTACTTCTACTTTTACTACAAGATCTGAGTACTTCTACATTTACTCAAGTACAATATCTGAGTACTTCTTCATTTACTCAAGTACAATATCTGAGTACTTCTACATGTACTACAAGATCTGAGTACTTCTACTTTTACTACAAGATCTGAGTACTTCTACTTTTAATCCATTACAAGATCTGAGTACTTCTACTTTTACTACAAGATCTGAGTACTTCTACTTTTACTCAAGTACAATATCTGAGTATTTCTACTTTTACTACAATATCTGAGTACTTCTACTTTTACTCAAGTACAATATCTGAGTACTTCTACTTTTACTACAAGATCTGAGTATTTCTACTTTTACTACAATATCTGAGTACTTCTACTTTTACAACAAGATCTGAGTACTTCTACATTTACTCAAGTACAAGATCTGAGTACTTCTTCATTTACTCAAGTACAAGATCTGAGTACTTCTACATTTACTACAAGATCTGAGTACTTCTACTTTTACTACAAGATCTGAGTACTTCTACTTTTACTCAAGTACAAGATCTGAGTACTTCTACTTTTACTACAAGATCTGAGTACTTCTACATTTACTCAAGTACAATATCTGAGTACTTCTACATTTACTCAAGTACAAGATCTGAGTGCTTCTACATTTACTACAAGATCTGAGTACCTCTACATGTACTCAAGTACAAGATCTGAGTATTTCTATATTTACTCAAGTCCAAGATCTGAGTACTTCTACATTTACAACAAGATCTGAGTACTTCTACTAGAAGTACAATATCTGAGTACTTCTACTTTTACTACAAGATCTGAGTACTTCTACTTTTACTACAAGATCTGAGTACTTCTACTTTTACTCAAGTACAATATCTGAGTACTTCTACATTTACTACAAGATCTGTGTACTTCTACATTTACTCAAGTACAAAATCTGAGTACTTCTTCATTTACTCAAGTACAAGATCTGAGTACTTCTACATTTACGACAAGATCTGAGTAATTCTACTTTTACTACAAGATCTGAGTACTTCTACTTTTACTACAAGATCTGAGTACTTCTACATTTACTAAAGTACAAGATCTGGGTACTTCTTCATTTAATCAAGTACAAGATCTGAGTAATTCTACTTTTACTACAATATCTGAGTACTTCTACATTTACTAAAGTACAAGATCTGGGTACTTCTTCATTTAATCAAGTACAAGATCTGAGTAATTCTACTTTTACTACAATATCTGAGTACATCTACTTTTACTCAAGTACAAGATCTGAGTACTTCTTCATTTACTCAAGTACAAGATCTGAGTACTTCTACATTTACTACAATATCTGAGCACTTCTACTTTTACTACAAGATCTGAGTACTTCTACTTTTACGACAAGATCTGAGTACTTCTACTTTTACTACAAGATCTGAGTACTTCTACATTTACTCAAGTACAAGATCTGAGTACTTCTACTTTTAATACAAAATCTTAGTACTTCTACTTTTACTCAAGTACAAGATCTGAGTACTTCTACATTTACAACAAGATCTGAGTACTTCTACATTTACTCAAGTACAAGATCTGAGTACTTCTTCATTTACTCAAGTACAAGATCTGAGTACTTCTACATTTACTACAAGATCTGAGTACTTCTACTTTTACTCAAGTACAAGATCTGAGTACTTCTACTTTTACTACAAGATCTGAGTACTTCTACATTTACTCAAGTACAATATCTGAGTACTTCTTCATTTACTCAAGTACAAGATCTGAGTACTTCTACATGTACTACAAGATCTGAGTACTTCTACATTTACTACAAGATCTGAGTACTTCTACTTTTACTACAATATCTGAGTACTTCTACTTTTACTCAAGTACAATATCTGAGTACTTCTACATTTACTACAAGATCTGAGTACTTCTACATTTACTCAAGTACAAGATCTAAGTACTTCTTAATTTACTCAAGTACAAGATCTGAGTACTTCTACATTTACTACAAGATCTGAGTACTTCTACTTTTACTACAAGATCTGAGTACTTCTACTTTTACTCAAACACAATATCTGAGTACTTCTACTTTTACTACAAGATCTGAGTACTTCTACTTTTACTACAAGATCTGAGTACTTCTACATTTACTCAAGTACAATATCTGAGTACTTCTTCATTTACTCAAGTACAATATCTGAGTACTTCTACATGTACTACAAGATCTGAGTACTTCTACTTTTACTACAAGATCTGAGTACTTCTACTTTTAATCCATTACAAGATCTGAGTACTTCTACTTTTACTACAAGATCTGAGTACTTCTACTTTTACTACAAGATCTGAGTACTTCTACTTTTACTACAAGATCTGAGTACTTCTACTTTTAATCCATTACAAGATCTGAGTACTTCTACTTTTACTACTAGATCTGAGTACTTCTACTTTTACTCAAGTACAATATCTGAGTACTTCTACTTCTACTAGAAGGTCTGAGTATTTCTACTTTTACTACAAGATCTGAGTACTTCTACTTTTACTACAAGATCTGAGTACTTCTACATTTACTCAAGTACAAGATCTGAGTGCTTCTACATTTACTACAAGATCTGAGTACTTCTACATTTACAACAAGATCTGAGTACTTCTACATTTACTCAAGTACAAGATCTGAGTACTTCTTCATTAACTCAAGTACAAGATCTGAGTACTTCTACTTTTAATACAAGATCTTAGTACTTTTACATTTACTCAAGTACAAGATCTGAGTACTTCTACATTTACTACAAGATCTGAATACTTCTACTTTTACTACAAGATCTGAGTACTTCTACATTTACTCAAGTACAAGATCTGAGTGCTTCTACATTTACTACAAGATCTGAGTACTTCTACATTTACTCAAGTACAAGATCTGAGTATTTCTTCATTTACTCAAGTCCAAGATCTGAGTACTTCTACATTTACTACAAGATCTGAGTACGTCTACTTTTAGTAGAAGATCTGAGTACTTCTACTTTTACTCAAGTACAATATCTGAGTACTTCTACTTTTACTACAAGATCTGAGTACTTCTACATTTACTCAAGTACAATATCTGAGTACTTCTACATTTACTACAAGATCTGAGTACTTCTACTTTTACTACAAGATCTGAGTACTTCTACTTTTACTCAAACATAATATCTGAGTACTTCTACTTTTACTACAAGATCTGAGTACATCTACATTTACTCAAGTACGAAATCTGAGTACTTCTACATTTACAACAAGATCTGAGTACTTCTACATTTACTCAAGTACAAGATCTGAGTACTTCTTCATTTACTCAAGTACAAGATCTGAGTACTTCTACATTTACTCAAGTACAAGATCTGAGTACTTCTACTTTTAATACAAGATCTTAGTACTTCTACTTTTACTCAAGTACAAGATCTGAGTACTTCTACTTTTACTACAATATCTGAGTACTTCTATTTTTAATACAAGATCTGAGTACTTCTACTTTTACTCAAGTACAAGATCTGAGTACTTCTACTTTTACTACAAGATCTGAGTACTTCTACATTTACTCAAGTACAATATCTGAGTACTTCTTCATTTACTCAAGTACAAGATCTGAGTACTTCTACATGTACTACAAGATCTGAGTACTTCTACATGTACTACAAGATCTGAGTACTTCTGCTTTTACTACAAGATCTGAGTACTTCTACTTTTACTACAATATCTGAGTACTTCTACTTTTACTCAAGTAAAATATCTGAGTACTTCTACTTTTACTACAAGATCTGAGTACTTCTACTTTTACTACAAGATCTGAGTACTTCTACTTTTACTACAAGATCTGAGTACATCTACATTTACTCAAGTACAAAATCTGAGTACTTCTACATTTACAACAAGATCTGAGTACTTCTACATTTACTCAAGTACAAGATCTGAGTACTTCTTCATTTACTCAAGTACAATATCTGAGTACTTCTATTTGTAATACAAGATCTTAGTACTTCTACATTTACTCAAGTACAAGATCTGAGTACTTCTTCATTTACTCAAGTACAAGATCTGAGTACTTCTACATTTACTACAAGATCTGAGTACTTCTACTTTTACTCAAGTACAAGATCTGAGTACTTCTACTTTAACTACAAGATCTGAGTACTTCTACAATTACTCAAGTACAATATCTGAGTACTTCTTCATTTACTCAAGTACAAGATCTGAGTACTTCTACATGTACTACAAGATTTGAGTACTTCTACATTTACTACAATATCTGAGTACTTCTACTTTTACTACAAGATCTGAGTACTTCTACATTTACAACAAGATCTGAGTACTTCTACATTTACTCAAGTACAAGATCTGAGTATTTCTTCATTTACTCAAGTACAAGATCTGAGTACTTCTACATTTACTACAAGATCTGAGTACTTCTATATTTACTACAAGATCTGAGTACTTCTACTTTTACTACAAGATCTGAGTACTTCTACTTTTACTACAAGATCTGTGTACTTCTACATTTACTACAAGATCTGAGTACTTCTACTTTTACTACAAGATCTGAGTACTTCTACTTTTACTCAAGTACAATATCTGAGTACTTCTACATTTACTACAATATCTGAGTACTTCTACTTTTACTACAATATCTGAGTACTTCTACTTTTACGACAAGATCTGAGTACTTCTACTTTTACTACAAGATCTGAGTACTTCTACATTTACTCAAGTACAAGATCTGAGTACTTCTACTTTTAATACAAGATCTTAGTACTTCTACTTTTACTCAAGTACAAGATCTGAGTACTTCTACTTTTACTACAATATCTGAGTACTTCTACTTTTACGACAAGATCTGAGTACTTCTACATTTACAACAAGATCTGAGTACTTCTACATTTACTCAAGTACAAGATCTGAGTACTTCTTCATTTACTCAAGTACAAGATCTGAGTACTTCTACATTTACTACAAGATCTGAGTACTTCTACTTTTACTCAAGTACAAGATCTGAGTACTTCTACTTTTACTACAAGATCTGAGTACTTCTACATTTACTCAAGTACAATATCTGAGTACTTCTACATTTACTACAAGATCTGAGTACTTCTACATTTACTCAAGTACAAGATCTGAGTACTTCTTAATTTACTCAAGTACAAGATCTGAGTACTTCTATATTTACTACAAGATCTGAGTACTTCTACTTTTACTACAAGATCTGAGTACTTCTACTTTTACTCAAACACAATATCTGAGTACTTCTACTTTTACTACAAGATCTGAGTACTTCTACTTTTACTACAAGATCTGAGTACTTCTACATTTACTCAAGTACAATATCTGAGTACTTCTTCATTTACTCAAGTACAAGATCTGAGTACTTCTACATTTACTACAAGATCTGAGTACTTCTACTTTTACTACAAGATCTGAGTACTTCTACTTTTACTCAAACACAATATCTGAGTACTTCTACTTTTACTACAAGATCTGAGTACTTCTACATTTACTCAAGTACAAGATCTGAGTATTTCTTCATTTACTCAAGTCCAAGATCTGAGTACTTCTACATTTACTACAAGATCTGAGTACTTCTACTTTTAGTAGAAGATCTGAGTACTTCTACTTTTACTCAAGTACAATATCTGAGTACTTCTACTTTTACTACAAGATCTGAGTACTTCTACATTTACTCAAGTACAATATCTGAGTACTTCTACATTTACTACAAGATCTGAGTACTTCTACTTTTACTACAAGATCTGAGTACTTCTACTTTTACTCAAACATAATATCTGAGTACTTCTACTTTTACTACAAGATCTGAGTACATCTACATTTACTCAAGTACGAAATCTGAGTACTTCTACATTTACAACAAGATCTGAGTACTTCTACATTTACTCAAGTACAAGATCTGAGTACTTCTTCATTTACTCAAGTACAAGATCTGAGTACTTCTATTTTTAATACAAGATCTGAGTACTTCTACTTTTACTCAAGTACAAGATCTGAGTACTTCTACTTTTACTACAAGATCTGAGTACTTCTACATTTACTCAAGTACAATATCTGAGTACTTCTTCATTTACTCAAGTACAAGATCTGAGTACTTCTACATGTACTACAAGATCTGAGTACTTCTACATGTACTACAAGATCTGAGTACTTCTGCTTTTACTACAAGATCTGAGTACTTCTACTTTTACTACAATATCTGAGTACTTCTACTTTTACTCAAGTAAAATATCTGAGTACTTCTACTTTTACTACAAGATCTGAGTACTTCTACTTTTACTACAAGATCTGAGTACTTCTACTTTTACTACAAGATCTGAGTACTTCTACATTTACTCAAGTACAATATCTGAGTACTTCTTCATTTACTCAAGTACAAGATCTGAGTACTTCTACATGTACTACAAGATTTGAGTACTTCTACATTTACTACAATATCTGAGTACTTCTACTTTTACTACAAGATCTGAGTACTTCTACATTTACAACAAGATCTGAGTACTTCTACATTTACTCAAGTACAAGATCTGAGTATTTCTTCATTTACTCAAGTACAAGATCTGAGTACTTCTACATTTACTACAAGATCTGAGTACTTCTATATTTACTACAAGATCTGAGTACTTCTACTTTTACTACAAGATCTGTGTACTTCTACTTGTACTCAAGTACAAGATCTGAGTACTTCTACATTTACTACAAGATCTGAGTACTTCTACTTTTACTACAAGATCTGAGTACTTCTACTTTTACTCAAGTACAATATCTGAGTACTTCTACATTTACTACAATATCTGAGTACTTCTACTTTTACTACAATATCTGAGTACTTCTACTTTTACGACAAGATCTGAGTACTTCTACTTTTACTACAAGATCTGAGTACTTCTACATTTACTCAAGTACAAGATCTGAGTACTTCTACTTTTAATACAAGATCTTAGTACTTCTACTTTTACTCAAGTACAAGATCTGAGTACTTCTACTTTTACTACAATATCTGAGTACTTCTACTTTTACGACAAGATCTGAGTACTTCTACATTTACAACAAGATCTGAGTACTTCTACATTTACTCAAGTACAAGATCTGAGTACTTCTTCATTTACTCAAGTACAAGATCTGAGTACTTCTACATTTACTACAAGATCTGAGTACTTCTACTTTTACTCAAGTACAAGATCTGAGTACTTCTACTTTTACTACAAGATCTGAGTACTTCTACATTTACTCAAGTACAATATCTGAGTACTTCTACATTTACTACAAGATCTGAGTACTTCTACATTTACTCAAGTACAAGATCTGAGTACTTCTTAATTTACTCAAGTACAAGATCTGAGTACTTCTACATTTACTACAAGATCTGAGTACTTCTACTTTTACTACAAGATCTGAGTACTTCTACTTTTACTCAAACACAATATCTGAGTACTTCTACTTTTACTACAAGATCTGAGTACTTCTACTTTTACTACAAGATCTGAGTACTTCTACATTTACTCAAGTACAATATCTGAGTACTTCTTCATTTACTCAAGTACAATATCTGAGTACTTCTACATGTACTACAAGATCTGAGTACTTCTACTTTTACTACAAGATCTGAGTACTTCTACTTTTAATCCATTACAAGATCTGAGTACTTCTACTTTTACTCAAGTACAATATCTGAGTACTTCTACATGTACTACAAGATCTGAGTACTTCTACTTTTACTACAAGATCTGAGTACTTCTACTTTTAATCCATTACAAGATCTGAGTACTTCTACTTTTACTACTAGATCTGAGTACTTCTACATTTACTCAAGTACAAGATCTGAGTAATTCTTCATTTACTCAAGTACAAGATCTGAGTACTTTTAAATTTACTACAAGATCTGAGTACTTCTACTTTTACTACAAGATCTGAGTACTTCTACTTTTACTCGAACCAAATATCTGAGTACTTCTACATTTACTACAAGATCTGAGTACTTCTACTTTTACTACAAGATCTGAGTACTTCTACTTTTACTACAAGATCTGAGTACTTCTACTTTTACTCAAGTACAATATCTGAGTACTTCTACTTTTACTCAAGTACAATATCTGAGTACTTCTACATTTACTACAAGATCTGAGTACTTCTACATTTACTCGAGTACAAGATCTGAGTACTTCTTCATTTACTCAAGTACAAGATCTGAGTACTTCTACATTTACTACAAGATCTGAGTACTTCTACTTTTACTACAATATCTGAGTACTTCTACTTTTACTACAAGATCTGAGTACATCTACATTTACTCAAGTACGAAATCTGAGTACTTCTAAAATAACAACAAGATCTGAGTACTTCTACATTTACTCAAGTACAAGATCTGAGTACTTCTTCATTTACTCAAGTACAAGATCTGAGTACTTCTATTTTTAATACAAGATCTTAGTACTTCTACTTTTACTCAAGTACAAAATCTGAGTACTTCTACATTTACAACAGGATCTGAGTACTTCTACATTTACTCAAGTACAAGATCTGAGTACTTCTTCATTTACTCAAGTACAAGATCTGAGTACTTCTACATTTACTACAATATCTGAGTACTTCTTCATTTACTCAAGTACAAGATCTGAGTACTTCTACATGTACTACAAGATCTGAGTACTTCTACATTTACTACAAGATCTGAGTACTTCTACTTTTACTACAAGATCTGAGTACTTCTACTTTTACTCAAACACAATATCTGAGTACTTCTACTTTTACTACAAGATCTGAGTACTTCTACATTTACTCAAGTACAATATCTGAGTACTTCTTCATTTACTCAAGTACAATATCTGAGTACTTCTACATGTACTACAAGATCTGAGTACTTCTACTTTTACTACAAGATCTGAGTACTTCTACTTTTAATCCATTACAAGATCTGAGTACTTCTACTTTTACTCAAGTACAATATCTGAGTACTTCTACATGTACTACAAGATCTGAGTACTTCTACTTTTACTACAAGATCTGAGTACTTCTACTTTTAATCCATTACAAGATCTGAGTACTTCTACTTTTACTACAAGATCTGAGTACTTCTACTTTTACACAAGTACAAGATCTGAGTACTTCTACTTTTACTACAAGATCTGAGTACTTCTACATTTACTCAAGTACAATATCTGAGTACTTCTTCATTTACTCAAGTACAATATCTGAGTACTTCTACATGTACTACAAGATCTGAGTACTTCTACTTTTACTACAAGATCTGAGTACTTCTACTTTTAATCCATTACAAGATCTGAGTACTTCTACTTTTACTACAAGATCTGAGTACTTCTACTTTTACTCAAGTACAATATCTGAGTATTTCTACTTTTACTACAATATCTGAGTACTTCTACTTTTACTCAAGTACAATATCTGAGTACTTCTACTTTTACTACAAGATCTGAGTATTTCTACTTTTACTACAATATCTGAGTACTTCTACTTTTACTCAAGTACAAGATCTGAGTACTTCTACTTTTACTACAAGATCTGAGTACTTCTACATTTACAACAAGATCTGAGTACTTCTACATTTACTCAAGTACAAGATCTGAGTACTTCTTCATTTACTCAAGTACAAGATCTGAGTACTTCTACATTTACTACAAGATCTGAGTACTTCTACTTTTACTCAAGTACAATATCTGAGTATTTCTACTTTTACTACAATATCTGAGTACTTCTACTTTTACTCAAGTACAATATCTGAGTACTTCTACTTTTACTACAAGATCTGAGTATTTCTACTTTTACTACAATATCTGAGTACTTCTACTTTTACTCAAGTACAAGATCTGAGTACTTCTACTTTTACTACAAGATCTGAGTACTTCTACATTTACAACAAGATCTGAGTACTTCTACATTTACTCAAGTACAAGATCTGAGTACTTCTACATTTACTACAAGATCTGAGTACTTCTACTTTTACTACAAGATCTGAGTACTTCTACATTTACTCAAGTACAAGATCTGAGTATTTCTATATTTACTCAAGTCCAAGATCTGAGTACTTCTACATTTACTACAAGATCTGAGTACTTCTACTAGAAGATCTGAGTACTTCTACTTTTACTCAAGTACAATATCTGAGTACTTCTACTTTTACTACAAGATCTGAGTACTTCTACTTTTACTACAAGATCTGAGTACTTCTACTTTTACTCAAGTACAAGATCTGAGTACTTCTACATTTACTACAAGATCTGTGTACTTCTACATTTACTCAAGTACAAAATCTGAGTACTTCTTCATTTACTCAAGTACAAGATCTGAGTACTTCTACATTTACGACAAGATCTGAGTACTTCTACTTTTACTACAAGGTCTGAGTACTTCTACTTTTACTACAAGATCTGAGTACTTCTACATTTACTCAAGTACAAGATCTGGGTACTTCTTCATTTAATCAAGTACAAGATCTGAGTAATTCTACTTTTACTACAATATCTGAGTACATCTACTTTTACTCAAGTACAAGATCTGAGTACTTCTTCATTTACTCAAGTACAAGATCTGAGTACTTCTACATTTACTACAATATCTGAGTACTTCTACTTTTACTACAAGATCTGAGTACTTCTACTTTTACGACAAGATCTGAGTACTTCTACTTTTACTACAAGATCTGAGTACTTCTACATTTACTCAAGTACAAGATCTGAGTACTTCTACTTTTAATACAAAATCTTAGTACTTCTACTTTTACTCAAGTACAAGATCTGAGTACTTCTACATTTACAACAAGATCTGAGTACTTCTACATTTACTCAAGTACAAGATCTGAGTACTTCTTCATTTACTCAAGTACAAGATCTGAGTACTTCTACATTTACTACAAGATCTGAGTAATTCTACTTTTACTCAAGTACAAGATCTGAGTACTTCTACTTTTACTACAAGATCTGAGTACTTCTACATTTACTCAAGTACAATATCTGAGTACTTCTTCATTTACTCAAGTACAAGATCTGAGTACTTCTACATGTACTACAAGATCTGAGTACTTCTACATTTACTACAAGATCTGAGTACTTCTACTTTTACTACAATATCTGAGTACTTCTACTTTTACTCAAGTACAATATCTGAGTACTTCTACATTTACTACAAGATCTGAGTACTTCTACATTTACTCAAGTACAAGATCTGAGTACTTCTTAATTTACTCAAGTACAAGATCTGAGTACTTCTACATTTACTACAAGATCTGAGTACTTCTACTTTTACTACAAGATCTGAGTACTTCTACTTTTACTCAAACACAATATCTGAGTACTTCTACTTTTACTACAAGATCTGAGTACTTCTACTTTTACTACAAGATCTGAGTACTTCTACATTTACTCAAGTACAATATCTGAGTACTTCTTCATTTACTCAAGTACAATATCTGAGTACTTCTACATGTACTACAAGATCTGAGTACTTCTACTTTCACTACAAGATCTGAGTACTTCTACTTTTAATCCATTACAAGATCTGAGTACTTCTACTTTTACTCAAGTACAATATCTGAGTACTTCTACATGTACTACAAGATCTGAGTAATTCTACTTTTACTACAAGATCTGAGTACTTCTACTTTTAATCCATTACAAGATCTGAGTACTTCTACTTTTACTACTAGATCTGAGTACTTCTACTTTTACTCAAGTACAATATCTGAGTACTTCTACTTCTACTAGAAGGTCTGAGTATTTCTACTTTTACTACAAGATCTGAGTACTTCTACTTTTACTCAAGTACAAGATCTGAGTACTTCTACTTTTACTACAAGATCTGAGTACTTCTACATTTACAACAAGATCTGAGTACTTCTACATTTACTCAAGTACAAGATCTGAGTACTTCTTCATTAACTCAAGTACAAGATCTGAGTACTTCTACTTTTAATACAAGATCTTAGTACTTTTACATTTACTCAAGTACAAGATCTGAGTACTTCTACATTTACTACAAGATCTGAGTACTTCTACTTTTACTACAAGATCTGAGTACTTCTACATTTACAACAAGATCTGAGTACTTCTACATTTACTCAAGTACAAGATCTGAGTACTTCTTCATTTACTCAAGTACAAGATCTGAGTACTTCTACTAGAAGATCTGAGTACTTCTACTTTTACTCAAGTACAATATCTGAGTACTTCTACTTTTACTACAAGATCTGAGTACTTCTACATTTACTACAAGATCTGAGTACTTCTACATTTACTCAAGTACAATATCTGAGTATTTCTTCATTTACTCAAGTACAAGATCTGAGTACTTCTACATTTACTACAAGATCTGAGTACTTCTACATTTACTACAAGATCTGAGTACTTCTACGTTTACTCAAGTACAAGATCTGAGTACTTCTACATTTACTACAATATCTGAGTACTTCTACTTTTACTACAAGATCTGAGTACTTCTACTTTTACTCAAGTACAATATCTGAGTACTTCTACATTTACTACAAGATCTGAGTACTTCTACATTTACTCAAGTACAAGATCTGAGTACTTCTTCATTTACTCAAGTACAATATCTGAGTACTTCTACATTTACTACAAGATCTGAGTACTTCTACTTTTACTACAAGATCTGAGTACTTCTACTTTTACTCAAACATAATATCTGAGTACTTCTACTTTTACTACAAGATCTGAGTACTTCTACATTTACTCAAGTACAAGATCTGAGTACTTCTTCATTTACTCAAGTACAAGATCTGAGTACTTCTATTTTGAATACAAGATCTGAGTACTTCTACTTTTACTCAAGTACAATATCTGAGTACTTCTACTTTTACTACAAGATCTGAGTACTTCTACCTTTACTCAAGTACAATATCTGAGTACTTCTTCATTTACTCAAGTACAAGATCTGAGTACTTCTACATGTACTACAAGATCTGAGTACTTCTACATTTACTACAAGATCTGAGTACTTCTACTTTTACTACAAGATCTGAGTACTTCTACTTTTACTACAAGATCTGAGTACTTCTACTTTTACTCAAGTACAAGATCTGAGTACTTCTTCATTTACTCAAGCACAAGATCTGAGTACTTCTTCATTTACTCAAGTACAAGATCTGAGTACTTCTACATTTACTACAAGATCTGAGTACTTCTACTTTTACTACAAGATCTGAGTACTTCTACTTTTACTACAAGATCTGAGTACTTCTACATTTACAACAAGATCTGAGTACTTCTACATTTACTCAAGTACAAGATCTGAGTACTTCTTCATTTACTCAAGTACAATATCTGAGTACTTCTATTTTTAATACAAGATCTTAGTACTTCTACTTTTACTCAAGTACAATATCTGAGTACTTCTACATTTACAACAGGATCTGAGTACTTCTACTTTTACTACAAGATCTGAGTACTTCTACTTTTACTCAAGTACAATATCTGAGTACTTCTACATTTACTACAAGATCTGAGTACTTCTACATTTACTCAAGTACAAGATCTGAGTACTTCTTCATTTACTCAAGTACAAGATCTGAGTACTTCTACATTTACTACAAGATCTGAGTACTTCTACTTTTACTACAAGATCTGAGTACTTCTACTTTTACTCAAACACAATATCTGAGTACTTCTACTTTTACTACAAGATCTGAGTACTTCTACTTTTACACAAGTACAAGATCTGAGTACTTCTACTTTTACTACAAGATCTGAGTACTTCTACATTTACTCAAGTACAATATCTGAGTACTTCTTCATTTACTCAAGTACAATATCTGAGTACTTCTACATGTACTACAAGATCTGAGTACTTCTACTTTTACTACAAGATCTGAGTACTTCTACTTTTAATCCATTACAAGATCTGAGTACTTCTACTTTTACTACAAGATCTGAGTACTTCTACTTTTACTCAAGTACAATATCTGAGTACTTCTACTTTTACTACAAGATCTGAGTATTTCTACTTTTACTACAATATCTGAGTACTTCTACTTTTACAACAAGATCTGAGTACTTCTACATTTACTCAAGTACAAGATCTGAGTACTTCTTCATTTACTCAAGTACAAGATCTGAGTACTTCTACATTTACTACAAGATCTGAGTACTTCTACTTTTACTACAAGATCTGAGTACTTCTACATTTACTCAAGTACAAGATCTGAGTGCTTCTACATTTACTACAAGATCTGAGTACTTCTACATGTACTCAAGTACAAGATCTGAGTATTTCTATATTTACTCAAGTCCAAGATCTGAGTACTTCTACATTTACTACAAGATCTGAGTACTTCTACTAGAAGATCTGAGTACTTCTACTTTTACTCAAGTACAATATCTGAGTACTTCTACTTTTACTACAAGATCTGAGTACTTCTACTTTTACTACAAGATCTGAGTACTTCTACTTTTACTCAAGTACAAGATCTGAGTACTTCTACATTTACTACAAGATCTGTGTACTTCTACATTTACTCAAGTACAAAATCTGAGTACTTCTTCATTTACTCAAGTACAAGATCTGAGTACTTCTACATTTACGACAAGATCTGAGTAATTCTACTTTTACTACAAGATCTGAGTACTTCTACTTTTACTACAAGATCTGAGTACTTCTACATTTACTAAAGTACAAGATCTGGGTACTTCTTCATTTAATCAAGTACAAGATCTGAGTAATTCTACTTTTACTACAATATCTGAGTACATCTACTTTTACTCAAGTACAAGATCTGAGTACTTCTTCATTTACTCAAGTACAAGATCTGAGTACTTCTACATTTACTACAATATCTGAGCACTTCTACTTTTACTACAAGATCTGAGTACTTCTACTTTTACGACAAGATCTGAGTACTTCTACTTTTACTACAAGATCTGAGTACTTCTACATTTACTCAAGTGCAAGATCTGAGTACTTCTACTTTTAATACAAAATCTTAGTACTTCTACTTTTACTCAAGTACAAGATCTGAGTACTTCTACATTTACAACAAGATCTGAGTACTTCTACATTTACTCAAGTACAAGATCTGAGTACTTCTTCATTTACTCAAGTACAAGATCTGAGTACTTCTACATTTACTACAAGATCTGAGTACTTCTACTTTTACTCAAGTACAAGATCTGAGTACTTCTACTTTTACTACAAGATCTGAGTACTTCTACATTTACTCAAGTACAATATCTGAGTACTTCTTCATTTACTCAAGTACAAGATCTGAGTACTTCTACATGTACTACAAGATCTGAGTACTTCTACATTTACTACAAGATCTGAGTACTTCTACTTTTACTACAATATCTGAGTACTTCTACTTTTACTCAAGTACAATATCTGAGTACTTCTACATTTACTACAAGATCTGAGTACTTCTACATTTACTCAAGTACAAGATCTGAGTACTTCTTAATTTACTCAAGTACAAGATCTGAGTACTTCTACATTTACTACAAGATCTGAGTACTTCTACTTTTACTACAAGATCTGAGTACTTCTACTTTTACTCAAACACAATATCTGAGTACTTCTACTTTTACTACAAGATCTGAGTACTTCTACTTTTACTACAAGATCTGAGTACTTCTACATTTACTCAAGTACAATATCTGAGTACTTCTTCATTTACTACAAGATCTGAGTACTTCTACTTTTACTACAAGATCTGAGTACTTCTACTTTTACTACAAGATCTGAGTACTTCTACTTTTAATCCATTACAAGATCTGAGTACTTCTACTTTTACTACTAGATCTGAGTACTTCTACTTTTACTACAATATCTGAGTACTTCTACTTCTACTAGAAGGTCTGAGTACTTCTACTTCTACTAGAAGGTCTGAGTATTTCTACTTTTACTACAATATCTGAGTACTTCTACTTTTACTCAAGTACAAAATCTGAGTACTTCTACTTTTACTACAAGATCTGAGTACTTCTACATTTACTCAAGTACAAGATCTGAGTGCTTCTACATTTACTACAAGATCTGAGTACTTCTACATTTACTCAAGTACAAGATCTGAGTATTTCTTCATTTACTCAAGTCCAAGATCTGAGTACTTCTACATTTACTACAAGATCTGAGTACTTCTACTTTTAGTAGAAGATCTGAGTACTTCTACTTTTACTCAAGTACAATATCTGAGTACTTCTACTTTTACTACAAGATCTGAGTACTTCTACATTTACTCAAGTACAATATCTGAGTACTTCTACATTTACTACAAGATCTGAGTACTTCTACTTTTACTACAAGATCTGAGTACTTCTACATTTACTACAAGATCTGAGTACTTCTACATTTACAACAAGATCTGAGTACTTCTACATTTACTCAAGTACAAGATCTGAGTACTTCTTCATTTACTCAAGTACAATATCTGAGTACTTCTATTTTTAATACAAGATCTTAGTACTTCTACTTTTACTCAAGTACAATATCTGAGTACTTCTACATTTACAACAGGATCTGAGTACTTCTACTTTTACTACAAGATCTGAGTACTTCTACATTTACTCAAGTACAAGATCTGAGTACTTCTTCATTTACTCAAGTACAAGATCTGAGTACTTCTACATTTACTACAAGATCTGAGTACTTCTACTTTTACTACAAGATCTGAGTACTTCTACTTTTACTCAAACACAATATCTGAGTACTTCTACTTTTACTACAAGATCTGAGTACTTCTACTTTTACACAAGTACAAGATCTGAGTACTTCTACTTTTACTACAAGATCTGAGTACTTCTACATTTACTCAAGTACAATATCTGAGTACTTCTTCATTTACTCAAGTACAATATCTGAGTACTTCTACATGTACTACAAGATCTGAGTACTTCTACTTTTACTACAAGATCTGAGTACTTCTACTTTTAATCCATTACAAGATCTGAGTACTTCTACTTTTACTACAAGATCTGAGTACTTCTACTTTTACTCAAGTACAATATCTGAGTATTTCTACTTTTACTACAATATCTGAGTACTTCTACTTTTACTCAAGTACAATATCTGAGTACTTCTACTTTTACTACAAGATCTGAGTATTTCTACTTTTACTACAATATCTGAGTACTTCTACTTTTACAACAAGATCTGAGTACTTCTACATTTACTCAAGTACAAGATCTGAGTACTTCTTCATTTACTCAAGTACAAGATCTGAGTGCTTCTACATTTACTACAAGATCTGAGTACTTCTACATGTACTCAAGTACAAGATCTGAGTATTTCTATATTTACTCAAGTCCAAGATCTGAGTACTTCTACATTTACTACAAGATCTGAGTACTTCTACTAGAAGATCTGAGTACTTCTACTTTTACTCAAGTACAATATCTGAGTACTTCTACTTTTACTACAAGATCTGAGTACTTCTACTTTTACTACAAGATCTGAGTACTTCTACTTTTACTCAAGTACAAGATCTGAGTACTTCAACATTTACTACAAGATCTGTGTACTTCTACATTTACTCAAGTACAAAATCTGAGTACTTCTTCATTTACTCAAGTACAAGATCTGAGTACTTCTACATTTACGACAAGATCTGAGTACTTCTACATTTACGACAAGATCTGAGTACTTCTACTTTTACTACAAGATCTGAGTACTTCTACATTTACTAAAGTACAAGATCTGGGTACTTCTTCATTTAATCAAGTACAAGATCTGAGTAATTCTACTTTTACTACAATATCTGAGTACATCTACTTTTACTCAAGTACAAGATCTGAGTACTTCTTCATTTACTCAAGTACAAGATCTGAGTACTTCTACATTTACTACAATATCTGAGCACTTCTACTTTTACTACAAGATCTGAGTACTTCTACTTTTACGACAAGATCTGAGTACTTCTACTTTTACTACAAGATCTGAGTACTTCTACATTTACTCAAGTACAAGATCTGAGTACTTCTACTTTTAATACAAAATCTTAGTACTTCTACTTTTACTCAAGTACAAGATCTGAGTACTTCTACATTTACAACAAGATCTGAGTACTTCTACATTTACTCAAGTACAAGATCTGAGTACTTCTTCATTTACTCAAGTACAAGATCTGAGTACTTCTACATTTACTACAAGATCTGAGTACTTCTACTTTTACTCAAGTACAAGATCTGAGTACTTCTACTTTTACTACAAGATCTGAGTACTTCTACATTTACTCAAGTACAATATCTGAGTACTTCTTCATTTACTCAAGTACAAGATCTGAGTACTTCTACATGTACTACAAGATCTGAGTACTTCTACATTTACTACAATATCTGAGTACTTCTACTTTTACTACAATATCTGAGTACTTCTACTTTTACTCAAGTACAATATCTGAGTACTTCTACATTTACTACAAGATCTGAGTACTTCTACATTTACTCAAGTACAAGATCTGAGTACTTCTTAATTTACTCAAGTACAAGATCTGAGTACTTCTACATTTACTACAAGATCTGAGTACTTCTACTTTTACTACAAGATCTGAGTACTTCTACTTTTACTCAAACACAATATCTGAGTACTTCTACTTTTACTACAAGATCTGAGTACTTCTACTTTTACTACAAGATCTGAGTACTTCTACATTTACTCAAGTACAATATCTGAGTACTTCTACATGTACTACAAGATCTGAGTACTTCTACTTTTACTACAAGATCTGAGTACTTCTACTTTTAATCCATTACAAGATCTGAGTACTTCTACTTTTACTCAAGTACAATATCTGAGTACTTCTACATGTACTACACGATCTGAGTACTTCTACTTTTACTACAAGATCTGAGTACTTCTACTTTTAATCCATTACAAGATCTGAGTACTTCTACTTTTACTACTAGATCTGAGTACTTCTACTTTTACTACAATATCTGAGTACTTCTACTTCTACTAGAAGGTCTGAGTACTTCTACTTCTACTAGAAGGTCTGAGTATTTCTACTTTTACTACAAGATCTGAGTACTTCTACTTTTACTCAAGTACAAAATCTGAGTACTTCTACTTTTACTACAAGATCTGAGTACTTCTACATTTACTCAAGTACAAGATCTGAGTGCTTCTACATTTACTACAAGATCTGAGTACTTCTACATTTACTCAAGTACAAGATCTGAGTATTTCTTCATTTACTCAAGTCCAAGATCTGAGTACTTCTACATTTACTACAAGATCTGAGTACTTCTACTTTTAGTAGAAGATCTGAGTACTTCTACTTTTACTCAAGTACAATATCTGAGTACTTCTACTTTTACTACAAGATCTGAGTACTTCTACATTTACTCAAGTACAATATCTGAGTACTTCTACATTTACTACAAGATCTGAGTACTTCTACTTTTACTACAAGATCTGAGTACTTCTACTTTTACTCAAACATAATATCTGAGTACTTCTACTTTTACTACAAGATCTGAGTACATCTACATTTACTCAAGTACGAAATCTGAGTACTTCTACATTTACAACAAGATCTGAGTACTTCTACATTTACTCAAGTACAAGATCTGAGTACTTCTTCATTTACTCAAGTACAAGATCTGAGTACTTCTATTTTTAATACAAGATCTGAGTACTTCTACTTTTACTCAAGTACAAGATCTGAGTACTTCTACTTTTACTACAAGATCTGAGTACTTCTACATTTACTCAAGTACAATATCTGAGTACTTCTTCATTTACTCAAGTACAAGATCTGAGTACTTCTACATGTACTACAAGATCTGAGTACTTCTACATGTACTACAAGATCTGAGTACTTCTGCTTTTACTACAAGATCTGAGTACTTCTACTTTTACTACAATATCTGAGTACTTCTACTTTTACTACAAGATCTGAGTACTTCTACTTTTACTACAAGATCTGAGTACTTCTACTTTTACTACAAGATCTGAGTACATCTACATTTACTCAAGTACAAAATCTGAGTACTTCTACATTTACAACAAGATCTGAGTACTTCTACATTTACTCAAGTACAAGATCTGAGTACTTCTTCATTTACTCAAGTACAATATCTGAGTACTTCTATTTGTAATACAAGATCTTAGTACTTCTACATTTACTCAAGTACAAGATCTGAGTACTTCTTCATTTACTCAAGTACAAGATCTGAGTACTTCTACATTTACTACAAGATCTGAGTACTTCTACTTTTACTCAAGTACAAGATCTGAGTACTTCTACTTTAACTACAAGATCTGAGTACTTCTACATTTACTCAAGTACAATATCTGAGTACTTCTTCATTTACTCAAGTACAAGATCTGAGTACTTCTACATGTACTACAAGATTTGAGTACTTCTACATTTACTACAATATCTGAGTACTTCTACTTTTACTACAAGATCTGAGTACTTCTACATTTACAACAAGATCTGAGTACTTCTACATTTACTCAAGTACAAGATCTGAGTATTTCTTCATTTACTCAAGTACAAGATCTGAGTACTTCTACATTTACTACAAGATCTGAGTACTTCTACATTTACTACAAGATCTGAGTACTTCTACTTTTACTCAAACATAATATCTGAGTACTTCTACTTTTACTACAAGATCTGTGTACTTCTACTTGTACTCAAGTACAAGATCTGAGTACTTCTACTTTTACTACAATATCTGAGTACTTCTACATTTACTCAAGTACAATATCTGAGTACTTCTTCATTTACTCAAGTACAAGATCTGAGTACTTCTACATGTACTACAAGATCTGAGTACTTCTACATTTACTACAAGATCTGAGTACTTCTACTTTTACTACAAGATCTGAGTACTTCTACTTTTACTCAAGTACAATATCTGAGTACTTCTACATTTACTACAATATCTGAGTACTTCTACTTTTACTACAAGATCTGAGTACTTCTACATTTACTCAAGTACAAGATCTGAGTACTTCTACTTTTAATACAAGATCTTAGTACTTCTACTTTTACTCAAGTACAAGATCTGAGTACTTCTACTTTTACTACAATATCTGAGTACTTCTACTTTTACGACAAGATCTGAGTACTTCTACATTTACAACAAGATCTGAGTACTTCTACATTTACTCAAGTACAAGATCTGAGTACTTCTTCATTTACTCAAGTACAAGATCTGAGTACTTCTACATTTACTACAAGATCTGAGTACTTCTACTTTTACTCAAGTACAAGATCTGAGTACTTCTACTTTTACTCAAGTACAAGATCTGAGTACTTCTACATTTACTACAAGATCTGAGTACTTCTACATTTACTCAAGTACAAGATCTGAGTACTTCTTAATTTACTCAAGTACAAGATCTGAGTACTTCTACATTTACTACAAGATCTGAGTACTTCTACTTTTACTACAAGATCTGAGTACTTCTACTTTTACTCAAACACAATATCTGAGTACTTCTACTTTTACTACAAGATCTGAGTACTTCTACTTTTACTACAAGATCTGAGTACTTCTACATTTACTCAAGTACAATATCTGAGTACTTCTTCATTTACTCAAGTACAATATCTGAGTACTTCTACATGTACTACAAGATCTGAGTACTTCTACTTTTACTACAAGATCTGAGTACTTCTACTTTTAATCCATTACAAGATCTGAGTACTTCTACTTTTACTCAAGTACAATATCTGAGTACTTCTACATGTACTACACGATCTGAGTACTTCTACTTTTACTACAAGATCTGAGTACTTCTACTTTTAATCCATTACAAGATCTGAGTACTTCTACTTTTACTACTAGATCTGAGTACTTCTACTTTTACTACAATATCTGAGTACTTCTACATTTACTCAAGTACAATATCTGAGTACTTCTTCATTTACTCAAGTACAATATCTGAGTACTTCTACATGTACTACAAGATCTGAGTACTTCTACTTTTACTACAAGATCTGAGTACTTCTACTTTTAATCCATTACAAGATCTGAGTACTTCTACTTTTACTCAAGTACAATATCTGAGTACTTCTACATGTACTACACGATCTGAGTACTTCTACTTTTACTACAAGATCTGAGTACTTCTACTTTTAATCCATTACAAGATCTGAGTACTTCTACTTTTACTACAATATCTGAGTACTTCTACTTCTACTAGAAGATCTGAGTACTTCTACTTCTACTAGAAGGTCTGAGTATTTCTACTTTTACTACAAGATCTGAGTACTTCTACTTTTACTCAAGTACAAAATCTGAGTACTTCTACTTTTACTACAAGATCTGAGTACTTCTACATTTACTCAAGTACAAGATCTGAGTGCTTCTACATTTACTACAAGATCTGAGTACTTCTACATTTACTCAAGTACAAGATCTGAGTATTTCTTCATTTACTCAAGTCCAAGATCTGAGTACTTCTACATTTACTACAAGATCTGAGTACTTCTACTTTTAGTAGAAGATCTGAGTACTTCTACTTTTACTCAAGTACAATATCTGAGTACTTCTACTTTTACTACAAGATCTGAGTACTTCTACATTTACTCAAGTACAATATCTGAGTACTTCTACATTTACTACAAGATCTGAGTACTTCTACTTTTACTACAAGATCTGAGTACTTCTACTTTTACTCAAACATAATATCTGAGTACTTCTACTTTTACTACAAGATCTGAGTACATCTACATTTACTCAAGTACGAAATCTGAGTACTTCTACATTTACAACAAGATCTGAGTACTTCTACATTTACTCAAGTACAAGATCTGAGTACTTCTTCATTTACTCAAGTACAAGATCTGAGTACTTCTATTTTTAATACAAGATCTGAGTACTTCTACTTTTACTCAAGTACAAGATCTGAGTACTTCTACTTTTACTACAAGATCTGAGTACTTCTACATTTACTCAAGTACAATATCTGAGTACTTCTTCATTTACTCAAGTACAAGATCTGAGTACTTCTACATGTACTACAAGATCTGAGTACTTCTACATGTACTACAAGATCTGAGTACTACTGCTTTTACTACAAGATCTGAGTACTTCTACTTTTACTACAATATCTGAGTACTTCTACTTTTACTACAAGATCTGAGTACTTCTACTTTTACTACAAGATCTGAGTACTTCTACTTTTACTACAAGATCTGAGTACATCTACATTTACTCAAGTACAAAATCTGAGTACTTCTACATTTACAACAAGATCTGAGTACTTCTACATTTACTCAAGTACAAGATCTGAGTACTTCTTCATTTACTCAAGTACAATATCTGAGTACTTCTATTTGTAATACAAGATCTTAGTACTTCTACATTTACTCAAGTACAAGATCTGAGTACTTCTTCATTTACTCAAGTACAAGATCTGAGTACTTCTACATTTACTACAAGATCTGAGTACTTCTACTTTTACTCAAGTACAAGATCTGAGTACTTCTACTTTAACTACAAGATCTGAGTACTTCTACATTTACTCAAGTACAAGATCTGAGTACTTCTACATGTACTACAAGATTTGAGTACTTCTACATTTACTACAATATCTGAGTACTTCTACTTTTACTACAAGATCTGAGTACTTCTACATTTACAACAAGATCTGAGTACTTCTACATTTACTCAAGTACAAGATCTGAGTATTTCTTCATTTACTCAAGTACAAGATCTGAGTACTTCTACATTTACTACAAGATCTGAGTACTTCTACATTTACTACAAGATCTGAGTACTTCTACTTTTACTCAAACATAATATCTGAGTACTTCTACTTTTACTACAAGATCTGTGTACTTCTACTTGTACTCAAGTACAAGATCTGAGTACTTCTACTTTTACTACAATATCTGAGTACTTCTACATTTACTCAAGTACAATATCTGAGTACTTCTTCATTTACTCAAGTACAAGATCTGAGTACTTCTACATGTACTACAAGATCTGAGTACTTCTACATTTACTACAAGATCTGAGTACTTCTACTTTTACTACAAGATCTGAGTACTTCTACTTTTACTCAAGTACAATATCTGAGTACTTCTACATTTACTACAATATCTGAGTACTTCTACTTTTACTACAATATCTGAGTACTTCTACTTTTACGACAAGATCTGAGTACTTCTACATTTACTCAAGTACAAGATCTGAGTACTTCTACTTTTAATACAAGATCTTAGTACTTCTACTTTTACTCAAGTACAAGATCTGAGTACTTCTACTTTTACTACAATATCTGAGTACTTCTACTTTTACGACAAGATCTGAGTACTTCTACATTTACAACAAGATCTGAGTACTTCTACATTTACTCAAGTACAAGATCTGAGTACTTCTTCATTTACTCAAGTACAAGATCTGAGTACTTCTACATTTACTACAAGATCTGAGTACTTCTACTTTTACTCAAGTACAAGATCTGAGTACTTCTACTTTTACTACAAGATCTGAGTACTTCTACATTTACTCAAGTACAATATCTGAGTACTTCTACATTTACTACAAGATCTGAGTACTTCTACATTTACTCAAGTACAAGATCTGAGTACTTCTTAATTTACTCAAGTACAAGATCTGAGTACTTCTACATTTACTACAAGATCTGAGTACTTCTACTTTTACTACAAGATCTGAGTACTTCTACTTTTACTCAAACACAATATCTGAGTACTTCTACTTTTACTACAAGATCTGAGTACTTCTACTTTTACTACAAGATCTGAGTACTTCTACATTTACTCAAGTACAATATCTGAGTACTTCTTCATTTACTCAAGTACAATATCTGAGTACTTCTACATGTACTACAAGATCTGAGTACTTCTACTTTTACTACAAGATCTGAGTACTTCTACTTTTAATCCATTACAAGATCTGAGTACTTCTACTTTTACTCAAGTACAATATCTGAGTACTTCTACATGTACTACACGATCTGAGTACTTCTACTTTTACTACAAGATCTGAGTACTTCTACTTTTAATCCATTACAAGATCTGAGTACTTCTACTTTTACTACTAGATCTGAGTACTTCTACTTTTACTACAAGATCTGAGTACTTCTACATTTACTCAAGTACAATATCTGAGTACTTCTTCATTTACTCAAGTACAATATCTGAGTACTTCTACATGTACTACAAGATCTGAGTACTTCTACTTTTACTACAAGATCTGAGTACTTCTACTTTTAATCCATTACAAGATCTGAGTACTTCTACTTTTACTCAAGTACAATATCTGAGTACTTCTACATGTACTACACGATCTGAGTACTTCTACTTTTACTACAAGATCTGAGTACTTCTACTTTTAATCCATTACAAGATCTGAGTACTTCTACTTTTACTACTAGATCTGAGTACTTCTACTTTTACTACAATATCTGAGTACTTCTACTTCTACTAGAAGGTCTGAGTACTTCTACTTCTACTAGAAGGTCTGAGTATTTCTACTTTTACTACAAGATCTGAGTACTTCTACTTTTACTCAAGTACAAAATCTGAGTACTTCTACTTTTACTACAAGATCTGAGTACTTCTACATTTACTCAAGTACAAGATCTGAGTGCTTCTACATTTACTACAAGATCTGAGTACTTCTACATTTACTCAAGTACAAGATCTGAGTATTTCTTCATTTACTCAAGTCCAAGATCTGAGTACTTCTACATTTACTACAAGATCTGAGTACTTCTACTTTTAGTAGAAGATCTGAGTACTTCTACTTTTACTCAAGTACAATATCTGAGTACTTCTACTTTTACTACAAGATCTGAGTACTTCTACATTTACTCAAGTACAATATCTGAGTACTTCTACATTTACTACAAGATCTGAGTACTTCTACTTTTACTACAAGATCTGAGTACTTCTACTTTTACTCAAACATAATATCTGAGTACTTCTACTTTTACTACAAGATCTGAGTACATCTACATTTACTCAAGTACGAAATCTGAGTACTTCTACATTTACAACAAGATCTGAGTACTTCTACATTTACTCAAGTACAAGATCTGAGTACTTCTTCATTTACTCAAGTACAAGATCTGAGTACTTCTATTTTTAATACAAGATCTGAGTACTTCTTCATTTACTCAAGTACAAGATCTGAGTACTTCTACATGTACTACAATATCTGAGTACTTCTACATGTACTACAAGATCTGAGTACTTCTGCTTTTACTACAAGATCTGAGTACTTCTACTTTTACTACAATATCTGAGTACTTCTACTTTTACTACAAGATCTGAGTACTTCTACTTTTACTACAAGATCTGAGTACTTCTACTTTTACTACAAGATCTGAGTACATCTACATTTACTCAAGTACAAAATCTGAGTACTTCTACATTTACAACAAGATCTGAGTACTTCTACATTTACTCAAGTACAAGATCTGAGTACTTCTTCATTTACTCAAGTACAATATCTGAGTACTTCTATTTGTAATACAAGATCTTAGTACTTCTACATTTACTCAAGTACAAGATCTGAGTACTTCTTCATTTACTCAAGTACAATATCTGAGTACTTCTACATTTACTACAAGATCTGAGTACTTCTACTTTTACTCAAGTACAAGATCTGAGTACTTCTACTTTAACTACAAGATCTGAGTACTTCTACATTTACTCAAGTACAATATCTGAGTACTTCTTCATTTACTCAAGTACAAGATCTGAGTACTTCTACATGTACTACAAGATTTGAGTACTTCTACATTTACTACAATATCTGAGTACTTCTACTTTTACTACAAGATCTGAGTACTTCTACATTTACAACAAGATCTGAGTACTTCTACATTTACTCAAGTACAAGATCTGAGTATTTCTTCATTTACTCAAGTACAAGATCTGAGTACTTCTACATTTACTACAAGATCTGAGTACTTCTACATTTACTACAAGATCTGAGTACTTCTACTTTTACTCAAACATAATATCTGAGTACTTCTACTTTTACTACAAGATCTGTGTACTTCTACTTGTACTCAAGTACAAGATCTGAGTACTTCTACTTTTACTACAATATCTGAGTACTTCTACATTTACTCAAGTACAATATCTGAGTACTTCTTCATTTACTCAAGTACAAGATCTGAGTACTTCTACATGTACTACAAGATCTGAGTACTTCTACATTTACTACAAGATCTGAGTACTTCTACTTTTACTACAAGATCTGAGTACTTCTACTTTTACTCAAGTACAATATCTGAGTACTTCTAAATTTACTACAATATCTGAGTACTTCTACTTTTACTACAATATCTGAGTACTTCTACTTTTACGACAAGATCTGAGTACTTCTACATTTACTCAAGTACAAGATCTGAGTACTTCTACTTTTAATACAAGATCTTAGTACTTCTACTTTTACTCAAGTACAAGATCTGAGTACTTCTACTTTTACTACAATATCTGAGTACTTCTACTTTTACGACAAGATCTGAGTACTTCTACATTTACAACAAGATCTGAGTACTTCTACATTTACTCAAGTACAAGATCTGAGTACTTCTTCATTTACTCAAGTACAAGATCTGAGTACTTCTACATTTACTACAAGATCTGAGTACTTCTACTTTTACTCAAGTACAAGATCTGAGTACTTCTACTTTTACTACAAGATCTGAGTACTTCTACATTTACTCAAGTACAATATCTGAGTACTTCTACATTTACTACAAGATCTGAGTACTTCTACATTTACTCAAGTACAAGATCTGAGTACTTCTTAATTTACTCAAGTACAAGATCTGAGTACTTCTACATTTACTACAAGATCTGAGTACTTCTACTTTTACTACAAGATCTGAGTACTTCTACTTTTACTCAAACACAATATCTGAGTACTTCTACTTTTACTACAAGATCTGAGTACTTCTACTTTTACTACAAGATCTGAGTACTTCTACATTTACTCAAGTACAATATCTGAGTACTTCTTCATTTACTCAAGTACAATATCTGAGTACTTCTACATGTACTACAAGATCTGAGTACTTCTACTTTTACTACAAGATCTGAGTACTTCTACTTTTAATCCATTACAAGATCTGAGTACTTCTACTTTTACTCAAGTACAATATCTGAGTACTTCTACATGTACTACAAGATCTGAGTACTTCTACTTTTACTACAAGATCTGAGTACTTCTACTTTTACTACTAGATCTGAGTACTTCTACATTTACTCAAGTACAAGATCTGAGTAATTCTTCATTTACTCAAGTACAAGATCTGAGTACTTTTAAATTTACTACAAGATCTGAGTACTTCTACTTTTACTACAAGATCTGAGTACTTCTACTTTTACTCGAACCAAATATCTGAGTACTTCTACTTTTACTACAAGATCTGAGTACTTCTACTTTTACTCAAGTACAAGATCTGAGTACTTCTACTTTTACTACAAGATCTGAGTACTTCTACATTTACTCAAGTACAATATCTGAGTACTTCTTCTTTTGAGCATGTAAGTGATAGAAAAAGAGACTGATCCAATGAGCATTCTCCATCTTCTCCTGATCTGATCAAGATCTGAGTACTTCTACATGTACTACAAGATCTGAGTACTTCTACATTTACTACAAGATCTGAGTACTTCTACTTTTACTACAAGATCTGAGTACTTCTACTTTTACTACAAGATCTGAGTACTTCTACTTTTACTCAAGTACAATATCTGAGTACTTCTACTTTTACTCAAGTACAATATCTGAGTACTTCTACATTTACTACAAGATCTGAGTACTTCTACATTTACTCGAGTACAAGATCTGAGTACTTCTTCATTTACTCAAGTACAAGATCTGAGTACTTCTACATTTACTACAAGATCTGAGTACTTCTACTTTTACTACAATATCTGAGTACTTCTACTTTTACTACAAGATCTGAGTACATCTACATTTACTCAAGTACGAAATCTGAGTACTTCTAAATTTACAACAAGATCTGAGTACTTCTACATTTACTCAAGTACAAGATCTGAGTACTTCTTCATTTACTCAAGTACAAGATCTGAGTACTTCTATTTTTAATACAAGATCTTAGTACTTCTACTTTTACTCAAGTACAAAATCTGAGTACTTCTACATTTACAACAGGATCTGAGTACTTCTACATTTACTCAAGTACAAGATCTGAGTACTTCTTCATTTACTCAAGTACAAGATCTGAGTACTTCTACATTTACTACAAGATCTGAGTACTTCTACTTTTACTCAAGTACAAGATCTGAGTACTTCTACTTTTACTACAAGATCTGAGTACTTCTACATTTACTCAAGTACAATATCTGAGTACTTCTTCATTTACTCAAGTACAAGATCTGAGTACTTCTACTTTTACTACAAGATCTGAGTACTTCTACTTTTACTCAAGTACAAGATCTGAGTACTTCTACTTTTACTACAAGATCTGAGTACTTCTACATTTACAACAAGATCTGAGTACTTCTACATTTACTCAAGTACAAGATCTGAGTACTTCTTCATTTACTCAAGTACAAGATCTGAGTACTTCTACATTTACTACAAGATCTGAGTACTTCTACTTTTACTACAAGATCTGAGTACTTCTACATTTACTCAAGTACAAGATCTGAGTGCTTCTACATTTACTACAAGATCTGAGTACTTCTACATTTACTCAAGTACAAGATCTGAGTATTTCTATATTTACTCAAGTCCAAGATCTGAGTACTTCTACATTTACTACAAGATCTGAGTACTTCTACTAGAAGATCTGAGTACTTCTACTTTTACTCAAGTACAATATCTGAGTACTTCTACTTTTACTACAAGATCTGAGTACTTCTACTTTTACTACAAGATCTGAGTACTTCTACTTTTACTCAAGTACAAGATCTGAGTACTTCTACATTTACTACAAGATCTGTGTACTTCTACATTTACTCAAGTACAAAATCTGAGTACTTCTTCATTTACTCAAGTACAAGATCTGAGTACTTCTACATTTACGACAAGATCTGAGTACTTCTACTTTTACTACAAGATCTGAGTACTTCTACTTTTACTACAAGATCTGAGTACTTCTACATTTACTCAAGTACAAGATCTGGGTACTTCTTCATTTAATCAAGTACAAGATCTGAGTAATTCTACTTTTACTACAATATCTGAGTACATCTACTTTTACTCAAGTACAAGATCTGAGTACTTCTTCATTTACTCAAGTACAATATCTGAGTACTTCTACTTTTACTACAAGATCTGAGTACTTCTACTTTTACGACAAGATCTGAGTACTTCTACTTTTACTACAAGATCTGAGTACTTCTACATTTACTCAAGTACAAGATCTGAGTACTTCTACTTTTAATACAAAATCTTAGTACTTCTACTTTTACTCAAGTACAAGATCTGAGTACTTCTACATTTACAACAAGATCTGAGTACTTCTACATTTACTCAAGTACAAGATCTGAGTACTTCTTCATTTACTCAAGTACAAGATCTGAGTACTTCTACATTTACTACAAGATCTGAGTACTTCTACTTTTACTCAAGTACAAGATCTGAGTACTTCTACTTTTACTACAAGATCTGAGTACTTCTACATTTACTCAAGTACAATATCTGAGTACTTCTTCATTTACTCAAGTACAAGATCTGAGTACTTCTACATGTACTACAAGATCTGAGTACTTCTACATTTACTACAAGATCTGAGTACTTCTACTTTTACTACAATATCTGAGTACTTCTACTTTTACTCAAGTACAATATCTGAGTACTTCTACATTTACTACAAGATCTGAGTACTTCTACATTTACTCAAGTACAAGATCTGAGTACTTCTTAATTTACTCAAGTACAAGATCTGAGTACTTCTACATTTACTACAAGATCTGAGTACTTCTACTTTTACTACAAGATCTGAGTACTTCTACTTTTACTCAAACACAATATCTGAGTACTTCTACTTTTACTACAAGATCTGAGTACTTCTACTTTTACTACAAGATCTGAGTACTTCTACATTTACTCAAGTACAATATCTGAGTACTTCTTCATTTACTCAAGTACAATATCTGAGTACTTCTACATGTACTACAAGATCTGAGTACTTCTACTTTCACTACAAGATCTGAGTACTTCTACTTTTAATCCATTACAAGATCTGAGTACTTCTACTTTTACTCAAGTACAATATCTGAGTACTTCTACATGTACTACAAGATCTGAGTACTTCTACTTTTACTACAAGATCTGAGTACTTCTACTTTTAATCCATTACAAGATCTGAGTACTTCTACTTTTACTACTAGATCTGAGTACTTCTACTTTTACTCAAGTACAATATCTGAGTACTTCTACTTCTACTAGAAGGTCTGATTATTTCTACTTTTACTACAAGATCTGAGTACTTCTACTTTTACTCAAGTACAAGATCTGAGTACTTCTACTTTTACTACAAGATCTGAGTACTTCTACATTTACAACAAGATCTGAGTACTTCTACATTTACTCAAGTACAAGATCTGAGTACTTCTTCATTAACTCAAGTACAAGATCTGAGTACTTCTACTTTTAATACAAGATCTTAGTACTTTTACATTTACTCAAGTACAAGATCTGAGTACTTCTACATTTACTACAAGATCTGAGTACTTCTACTTTTACTACAAGATCTGAGTACTTCTACATTTACTCAAGTACAAGATCTGAGTGCTTCTACATTTACTACAAGATCTGAGTACTTCTACATTTACTCAAGTACAAGATCTGAGTATTTCTTCATTTACTCAAGTCCAAGATCTGAGTACTTCTACATTTACTACAAGATCTGAGTACTTCTACTTTTAGTAGAAGATCTGAGTACTTCTACTTTTACTACTAGATCTGAGTACTTCTACTTTTACTCAAGTACAATATCTGAGTACTTCTACTTCTACTAGAAGGTCTGAGTATTTCTACTTTTACTACAAGATCTGAGTACTTCTACTTTTACTCAAGTACAAGATCTGAGTACTTCTACTTTTACTACAAGATCTGAGTACTTCTACATTTACAACAAGATCTGAGTACTTCTACATTTACTCAAGTACAATATCTGAGTACTTCTACATTTACTACAAGATCTGAGTACTTCTACTTTTACTACAAGATCTGAGTACTTCTACTTTTACTCAAACATAATATCTGAGTACTTCTACTTTTACTACAAGATCTGAGTACATCTACATTTACTCAAGTACGAAATCTGAGTACTTCTACATTTACAACAAGATCTGAGTACTTCTACATTTACTCAAGTACAAGATCTGAGTACTTCTTCATTTACTCAAGTACAAGATCTGAGTACTTCTATTTTTAATACAAGATCTGAGTACTTCTACTTTTACTACAAGATCTGAGTACTTCTACATTTACTCAAGTACAATATCTGAGTACTTCTTCATTTACTCAAGTACAAGATCTGAGTACTTCTACATGTACTACAAGATCTGAGTACTTCTACATTTACTACAAGATCTGAGTACTTCTGCTTTTACTACAAGATCTGAGTACTTCTATTTTTACTACAATATCTGAGTACTTCTACTTTTACTCAAGTAAAATATCTGAGTACTTCTACTTTTACTACAAGATCTGAGTACTTCTACTTTTACTACAAGATCTGAGTACTTCTACTTTTACTACAAGATCTGAGTACATCTACATTTACTCAAGTACAAAATCTGAGTACTTCTACATTTACAACAAGATCTGAGTACTTCTACATTTACTCAAGTACAAGATCTGAGTACTTCTTCATTTACTCAAGTACAATATCTGAGTACTTCTATTTTTAATACAAGATCTTAGTACTTCTACTTTTACTCAAGTACAAGATCTGAGTACTTCTACATTTACAACAGGATCTGAGTACTTCTACATTTACTCAAGTACAAGATCTGAGTACTTCTTCATTTACTCAAGTACAAGATCTGAGTACTTCTACATTTACTACAAGATCTGAGTACTTCTACTTTTACTCAAGTACAAGATCTGAGTACTTCTACTTTAACTACAAGATCTGAGTACTTCTACATTTACTCAAGTACAATATCTGAGTACTTCTTCATTTACTCAAGTACAAGATCTGAGTACTTCTACATGTACTACAAGATCTGAGTACTTCTACATTTACTACAATATCTGAGTACTTCTACTTTTACTACAAGATCTGAGTACTTCTACATTTACAACAAGATCTGAGTACTTCTACATTTACTCAAGTACAAGATCTGAGTATTTCTTCATTTACTCAAGTACAAGATCTGAGTACTTCTACATTTACTACAAGATCTGAGTACTTCTACATTTACTACAAGATCTGAGTACTTCTACTCAAACATAATATCTGAGTACTTCTACTTTTACTACAAGATCTGAGTACTTCTACTTTTACTCAAGTACAAGATCTGAGTACTTCTACTTTTACTACAATATCTGAGTACTTCTACATTTACTCAAGTACAATATCTGAGTACTTCTTCATTTACTCAAGTACAAGATCTGAGTACTTCTACATGTACTACAAGATCTGAGTACTTCTACATTTACTACAAGATCCGAGTACTTCTACTTTTACTACAAGATCTGAGTACTTCTACTTTTACTCAAGTACAATATCTGAGTACTTCTACATTTACTACAATATCTGAGTACTTCTACTTTTACTACAAGATCTGAGTACTTCTACATTTACTCAAGTACAAGATCTGAGTACTTCTACTTTTAATACAAGATCTTAGTACTTCTACTTTTACTACAAGATCTGAGTACTTCTACTTTTACTACAATATCTGAGTACTTCTTCATTTACTCAAGTACAATATCTGAGTACTTCTACATGTACTACAAGATCTGAGTACTTCTACTTTTACTACAAGATCTGAGTACTTCTACTTTTAATCCATTACAAGATCTGAGTACTTCTACTTTTACTCAAGTACAATATCTGAGTACTTCTACATGTACTACAAGATCTGAGTACTTCTACTTTTACTACAAGATCTGAGTACTTCTACTTTTAATCCATTACAAGATCTGAGTACTTCTACTTTTAATACTAGATCTGAGTACTTCTACTTTTACTCAAGTACAATATCTGAGTACTTCTACTTTTACTACAAGATCTGAGTACTTCTACTTTTACTCAAGTACAAGATCTGAGTACTTCTACTTTTACTACAAGATCTGAGTACTTCTACATTTACAACAAGATCTGAGTACTTCTACATTTACTCAAGTACAAGATCTGAGTACTTCTTCATTAACTCAAGTACAAGATCTGAGTACTTCTACTTTTAATACAAGATCTTAGTACTTTTACATTTACTCAAGTACAAGATCTGAGTACTTCTACATTTACTACAAGATCTGAGTACTTCTACTTTTACTACAAGATCTGAGTACTTCTACATTTACTCAAGTACAAGATCTGAGTGCTTCTACATTTACTACAATATCTGAGTACTTCTACATTTACTCAAGTACAAGATCTGAGTATTTCTTCATTTACTCAAGTCCAAGATCTGAGTACTTCTACATTTACTACAAGATCTGAGTACTTCTACTTTTAGTAGAAGATCTGAGTACTTCTACTTTTACTCAAGTACAATATCTGAGTACTTCTACTTTTACTACAAGATCTGAGTACTTCTACATTTACTCAAGTACAATATCTGAGTACTTCTACATTTACTACAAGATCTGAGTACTTCTACTTTTACTACAAGATCTGAGTACTTCTACTTTTACTCAAACATAATATCTGAGTACTTCTACTTTTACTACAAGATCTGAGTACATCTACATTTACTCAAGTACGAAATCTGAGTACTTCTACATTTACAACAAGATCTGAGTACTTCTACATTTACTCAAGTACAAGATCTGAGTACTTCTTCATTTACTCAAGTACAAGATCTGAGTACTTCTATTTTTAATACAAGATCTGAGTACTTCTACTTTTACTCAAGTACAAGATCTGAGTACTTCTACTTTTACTACAAGATCTGAGTACTTCTACATTTACTCAAGTACAATATCTGAGTACTTCTTCATTTACTCAAGTACAAGATCTGAGTACTTCTACATGTACTACAAGATCTGAGTACTTCTACATTTACTACAAGATCTGAGTACTTCTACTTTTACTACAATATCTGAGTACTTCTACTTTTACTCAAGTACAAGATCTGAGTACTTCTTCATTTACTCAAGTACAAGATCTGAGTACTTCTTCATTTACTCAAGTACAAGATCTGAGTACTTCTACATTTACTACAAGATCTGAGTACTTCTACTTTTACTACAATATCTGAGTACTTCTACTTTTACTCAAGTAAAATATCTGAGTACTTCTACTTTTACTACAAGATCTGAGTACTTCTACTTTTACTACAAGATCTGAGTACTTCTACTTTTACTACAAGATCTGAGTACTTCTACTTTTACTACAAGATCTGAGTACTTCTACATTTACTCAAGTACAAGATCTGAGTGCTTCTACATTTACTACAAGATCTGAGTACTTCTACATTTACTCAAGTACAAGATCTGAGTATTTCTTCATTTACTCAAGTCCAAGATCTGAGTACTTCTACATTTACTACAAGATCTGAGTACTTCTACTTTTAGTAGAAGATCTGAGTACTTCTACTTTTACTCAAGTACAATATCTGAGTACTTCTACTTTTACTACAAGATCTGAGTACTTCTACTTTTACTCAAGTACAATATCTGAGTACTTCTACATTTACTACAAGATCTGAGTACTTCTACTTTTACTACAAGATCTGAGTACTTCTACTTTTACTCAAACATAATATCTGAGTACTTCTACTTTTACTACAAGATCTGAGTACTTCTACTTTTACTACAAGATCTGAGTACATCTACATTTACTCAAGTACAAAATCTGAGTACTTCTACATTTACAACAAGATCTGAGTACTTCTACATTTACTCAAGTACAAGATCTGAGTACTTCTTCATTTACTCAAGTACAATATCTGAGTACTTCTATTTTTAATACAAGATCTTAGTACTTCTACTTTTACTCAAGTACAAGATCTGAGTACTTCTACATTTACAACAGGATCTGAGTACTTCTACATTTACTCAAGTAAAAGATCTGAGTACTTCTTCATTTACTCAAGTACAAGATCTGAGTACTTCTACATTTACTACAAGATCTGAGTACTTCTACTTTTACTCAAGTACAAGATCTGAGTACTTCTACTTTAACTACAAGATCTGAGTACTTCTACATTTACTCAAGTACAATATCTGAGTACTTCTTCATTTACTCAAGTACAAGATCTGAGTACTTCTACATGTACTACAAGATCTGAGTACTTCTACATTTACTACAATATCTAAGTACTTCTACTTTTACTACAAGATCTGAGTACTTCTACTTTTACTCAAGTACAAGATCTGAGTACTTCTACTTTTACTACAATATCTGAGTACTTCTACATTTACTCAAGTACAATATCTGAGTACTTCTTCATTTACTCAAGTACAAGATCTGAGTACTTCTACATGTACTACAAGATCTGAGTACTTCTACATTTACTACAAGATCTGAGTACTTCTACTTTTACTACAAGATCTGAGTACTTCTACTTTTACTCAAGTACAATATCTGAGTACTTCTACATTTACTCAAGTACAAGATCTGAGTACTTCTACATGTACTACAAGATCTGAGTACTTCTACATTTACTACAAGATCTGAGTACTTCTACTTTTACTACAAGATCTGAGTACTTCTACTTTTACTCAAGTACAATATCTGAGTACTTCTACATTTACTACAAGATCTGAGTACTTCTTCATTTACTCAAGTACAAGATCTGAGTACTTCTTCATTTACTCAAGTACAAGATCTGAGTACTTCTACATTTACTACAAGATCTGAGTACTTCTACTTTTACTCAAGTACAATATCTGAGTACTTCTACTTTTACTACAAGATCTGAGTACTTCTACATTTACTCAAGTACAAGATCTGAGTACTTCTAGATTTACTACAAGATCTGAGTACTTCTACTTTTACTACAAGATCTGAGTACTTCTACTTTTACTCAAGTACAATATCTGAGTACTTCTACATTTAGTACAAGATCTGAGTACTTCTACATTTACTCAAGTACAAGATCTGAGTAATTCTTCATTTACTCAAGTACAAGATCTGAGTACTTTTACATTTACTACAAGATCTGAATACTTCTACTTTTACTACAAGATCTGAGTACTTCTACTTTTACTCGAACCAAATATCTGAGTACTTCTACTTTTACTACAAGATCTGAGTACTTCTACTTTTACTCAAGTACAAGATCTGAGTACTTCTACTTTTACTACAAGATCTGAGTACTTCTACTTTTACTCAAGTACAATATCTGAGTACTTCTACATTTACTACAAGATCTGAGTACTTCTACATTTACTCAAGTACAAGATCTGAGTACTTCTTCATTTACTAAATTACAAGATCTGAGTACTTCTACATTTACTACAAGATCTGAGTACTTCTACATTTACTCAAGTACAAGATCTGAGTACTTCTTCATTTACTCAAGTACAAGATCTGAGTACTTCTACATTTACTACAATATCTGAGTACTTCTACTTCTACTACAAGATCTGAGTACTTCTACTTTTACTACAAGATCTGAGTACTTCTACATTTACTCAAGTACAAGATCTGAGTACTTCTACATTTACTACAAGATCTGAGTACTTCTACTGTTACTACAAGATCTTATTACTTCTAATTTTACTACAAGATCTGAGTACTTCTACTTTTACTACAAGATCTGAGTACTTCTACTTTTACTCAAGTACAATATCTGAGTACTTCTACTTTTACTACAAGATTTGAGGACTTCTACTTTTACTCAAGTACAATATCTGAGTACTTCTACTTTTACTTCAAGATCTGAGTACTTCTACATTTACTCAAGTACAAGATCTGAGTATTTCTTCATTTACTCAAGTTCAAGATCTGAGTACTTCTACATTTACTACAAGATCTGAGTACTTCTACTTTTACTACAAGATCTGAGTACTTCTACTTTTACCCAAGTATAAGATCTGAGTACTTCTACATTTACTACAAGATCTGAGTACTTCTACTTTTACTACAAGATCTGAGTACTTCTACTTTTACTCAAGTACAATATCTGAGTACTTCTACTTTTACTCAAGTACAATATCGGAGTACTTCTACATTTACTACAAGATCTGAGTACTTCTACATTTACTCAAGTACAAGATCTGAGTACTTCTTCATTTACTCAAGTACAAGATCTGAGTACTTCTACATTTACTACAAGATCTGAGTACTTCTACTTTTACTACAATATCTGAGTACTTCTACTTTTACTCAAGTAAAATATCTGAGTACTTCTACTTTTACTACAAGATCTGAGTACTTCTACTTTTACTACAAGATCTGAGTACTTCTACTTTTACTACAAGATCTGAGTACATCTACATTTACTCAAGTACGAAATCTGAGTACTTCTACATTTACAACAAGATCTGAGTACTTCTACATTTACTCAAGTACAAGATCTGAGTACTTCTTCATTTACTCAAGTACAATATCTGAGTACTTCTATTTTTAATACAAGATCTTAGTACTTCTACTTTTACTCAAGTACAATATCTGAGTACTTCTACATTTACAACAGGATCTGAGTACTTCTACATTTACTCAAGTACAAGATCTGAGTACTTCTACATTTACTACAAGATCTGAGTACTTCTACTTTTACTCAAGTACAAGATCTGAGTACTTCTACTTTAACTACAAGATCTGAGTACTTCTACATTTACTCAAGTACAATATCTGAGTACTTCTTCATTTACTCAAGTACAAGATCTGAGTACTTCTACATGTACTACAAGATCTGAGTACTTCTACATTTACTACAAGATCTGAGTACTTCTACTTTTACTACAAGATCTGAGTACTTCTACTTTTACTCAAGTACAATATCTGAGTACTTCTTCATTTACTCAAGTACAAGATCTGAGTACTTCTACTTTTACTACAAGATCTGAGTACTTCTACTTTTACACAAGTACAAGATCTGAGTACTTCTACTTTTACTACAATATCTGAGTACTTCTACATTTACTCAAGTACAATATCTGAGTACTTCTTCATTGACTCAAGTACAATATCTGAGTACTTCTACATGTACTACAAGATCTGAGTACTTCTACTTTTACTACAAGATCTGAGTACTTCTACTTTTAATCCATTACAAGATCTGAGTACTTCTACTTTTACTCAAGCACAATATCTGAGTACTTCTACATGTACTACAAGATCTGAGTACTTCTACTTTTACTACAAGATCTGATTACTTCTACTTTTAATCCATTACAAGATCTGAGTACTTCTACTTTTACTACTAGATCTGAGTACTTCTACTTTTACTCAAGTACAATATCTGAGTACTTCTACTTTTACTACAAGATCTGAGTATTTCTACTTTTACTACAAGATCTGAGTACTTCTACATTTACTCAAGTACAAGATCTGAGTACTTCTTCATTTACTCAAGTACAAGATCTGAGTACTTCTACTTTTAATACAAGATCTTAGTACTTTTACATTTACTCAAGTACAAGATCTGAGTACTTCTACATTTACTACAAGATCTGAGTACTTCTACTTTTACTACAAGATCTGAGTACTTCTACATTTACTCAAGTACAAGATCTGAGTGCTTCTACATTTACTACAAGATCTGAGTACTTCTACATTTACTCAAGTACAAGATCTGAGTATTTCTTCATTTACTCAAGTCCAAGATATGAGTACTTCTACATTTACTACAAGATCTGAGTACTTCTACTTTTAGTAGAAGATCTGAGTACTTCTACTTTTACTCAAGTACAATATCTGAGTACTTCTACTTTTACTACAAGATCTGAGTACTTCTACATTTACTCAAGTACAAGATCTGAGTACTTCTACATTTACTACAAGATCTGAGTACTTCTACTTTTACTACAAGATCTGAGTACTTCTACTTTTACTCAAGTACAAGATCTGAGTACTTCTACATTTACTACAAAATCTGAGTACTTCTACATTTACTCAAGTACAAAATCTGAGTACAAAATCTGAGTACTTCTTCATTTACTCAAGTACAAGATCTGAGTACTTCTACATTTACGACAAGATCTGAGTACTTCTACTTTTACTACAAGATCTGAGTACTTCTACTTTTACTACAATATCTGAGTACTTCTACTTTTACTACAAGATCTGAGTACTTCTACATTTACTCAAGTACAAGATCTGGGTACTTCTTCATTTAATCAAGTACAAGATCTGAGTAATTCTACTTTTACTACAATATCTGAGTACATCTACTTTTACTCAAGTACAAGATCTGAGTACTTCTTCATTTACTCAAGTACAAGATCTGAGTACTTCTACTTTTACTACAAGATCTGAGTACTTCTACTTTTACTCAAGTATAATATCTGAGTACTTCTACTTTTATTACAAGATCTGAGTACTTCTACATTTACTCAAGTACAAGATCTGAGTACTTTTACATTTACTACAAGATCTGAGTACTTCTACTTTTACTACAATATCCGAGTACTTCTACTTTTACTCAAGTACAATATCTGAGTACTTCTACATTTACTACAAGATCTGAGTACTTCTACATTTACTCAAGTACAAGATCTGAGTACTTCTTCATTTACTCAAGTACAAGATCTGAGTACTTCTACATTTACTACAAGATATGAGTACTTCTACTTTTACTACAAGATCTGAGTACTTCTACTTTTACTATAAGATCTGAGTACTTCTACTTTTACTCATGTACAAGATCTGAGTACTTCTACATTTACTCAAGTACAATATTTGAGTATTTCTTAATTTACTCAAGTACAAGATCTGAGTACTTCTACATGTACTACAAGATCTGAGTACTTCTACTTTTACTACAAGATCTGAGTACTTCTACTTTTAATCAAGTACAATATCTGAGTACTTCTACTTTTACTACAATATCTGAGTACATCTACTTTTACTCAAGTATAAGATCTGAGTACTTCTACATTTATTCAAGTACAAGATCTGAGTACTTCTACATTTACTACAAGATCTGAGTACTTCTACATTTACTCAAGTCCAAGATCTGAGTACTTCTTCATTTACTAAATTTACAAGATCTGAGTACTTCTACATTTACTACAAGATCTGAGTACTTCTACTTTTACTACAAGATCTGAGTACTTCTATTTTTACTCAAGTACAAGATCTGAGTACTTCTACATTTACTACAAGATGTGAGTACTTCTACATTTACTCAAGTACAAGATCTGAGTACTTCTTCATTTACTCAAGTACAAGATCTGAGTACTTCTACATTTACTACAATATCTGAGTACTTCTACATTTACTCAAGTACAAGATCTGAGTACTTCTACATTTACTACAAGATCTGAGTACTTCTAATTTTACTACAAGATCTGAGTACTTCTACTTTTACTACAAGATCTGAGTACTTCTATTTTTACTCAAGTACAATATCTGAGTACTTCTACTTTTACTACAAGATTTGAGGACTTCTACTTTTACTCAAGTACAAGATCTGAGTACTTCTACTTTTACTCAAGTACAAGATCTGAGTATTTCTTCATTTACTCAAGTTCAAGATCTGAGTACTTCTACTTTTACTACAATATCTGAGTACATCTACTTTTACTCAAGTACAAGATCTGAGTACTTCTTCATTTACTCAAGTACAAGATCTGAGTGCTTCTACATTTACTACAAGATCTGAGTACTTCTATTAGAAGATCTGAGTACTTCTACTTTTACTCAAGTACAATATCTGAGTACTTCTACTTTTACTACAAGATCTGAGTACTTCTACATTTACTCAAGTACAAGATCTGAGTACTTCTACATTTACTACAAGATCTGAGTACTTCTACTTTTACTCAAGTACAAGATCTGAGTACTTCTACATTTACTACAAGATCTGAGTACTTCTACATTTACTCAAGTACAAAATCTGAGTACTTCTTCATTTACTCAAGTACAAGATCTGAGTACTTCTTCATTTACGACAATATCTGAGTACTTCTACTTTTACTACAAGATCTGAGTACTTCTACTTTTACTACAAGATCTGAGTACTTCTACATGTACTCAAGTACAAGATCTGGGTACTTCTTCATTTAATCAAGTACAAGATCTGAGTAATTCTACATTTACTCAAGTACAAGATCTGAGTATTTCTTCATTTACTCAAGTCCAAGAACTGAGTACTTCTACATTTACTACAAGATCTGAGTACTTCTACTTTTACTACAAGATCTGAGTACTTCTACTTTTACTCAAGTATAATATCTGAGTACTTCTACTTTTACTACAAGATGTGAGTACTTCTACATTTACTCAAGTACAAGATCTGAGTACTTCTACATTTACTACAAGATCTGAGTACTTCTACTTTTACTACAAGATCTGAGTACTTCTATTTTTACTCAAGTACAAGATCTGAGTACTTCTACATTTACTACAAGATGTGAGTACTTCTACATTTACTCAAGTACAAGATCTGAGTACTTCTTCATTTACTCAAGTACAAGATCTGAGTACTTCTACATTTACTACAATATCTGAGTACTTCTACATTTACTCAAGTACAAGATCTGAGTACTTCTACATTTACTACAAGATCTGAGTACTTCTACTTTTACTACAAGATCTGAGTACTTCTAATTTTACTACAAGATCTGAGTACTTCTACTTTTACTACAAGATCTGAGTACTTCTATTTTTACTCAAGTACAATATCTGAGTACTTCTACTTTTACTACAAGATTTGAGGACTTCTACTTTTACTCAAGTTCAAGATCTGAGTACTTCTACTTTTACTACAATATCTGAGTACATCTACTTTTACTCAAGTACAAGATCTGAGTACTTCTTCATTTACTCAAGTACAAGATCTGAGTGCTTCTACATTTACTACAAGATCTGAGTACTTCTATTAGAAGATCTGAGTACTTCTACTTTTACTCAAGTACAATATCTGAGTACTTCTACTTTTACTACAAGATCTGAGTACTTCTACATTTACTCAAGTACAAGATCTGAGTACTTCTACATTTACTACAAGATCTGAGTACTTCTACTTTTACTCAAGTACAAAATCTGAGTACTTCTTCATTTACTCAAGTACAAGATCTGAGTACTTCTTCATTTACGACAATATCTGAGTACTTCTACTTTTACTACAAGATCTGAGTACTTCTACTTTTACTACAAGATCTGAGTACTTCTACATGTACTCAAGTACAAGATCTGGGTACTTCTTCATTTAATCAAGTACAAGATCTGAGTAATTCTACATTTACTCAAGTACAAGATCTGAGTATTTCTTCATTTACTCAAGTCCAAGAACTGAGTACTTCTACATTTACTACAAGATCTGAGTACTTCTACTTTTACTACAAGATCTGTGTACTTCTACTTTTACTCAAGTATAATATCTGAGTACTTCTACTTTTACTACAAGATCTGAGTACTTCTACATTTACTCAAGTACAAGATCTGAGTACTTTTACATTTACTACAAGATCTGAGTACTTCTAATTTTACTACAAGATCCGAGTACTTCTACTTTTACTCAAGTACAAGATCTGAGTACTTCTACATTTACTACAAGATCTGAGTACTTCTACTTTTACTACAAGATCTGAGTACTTCTACTTTTTCTCAAGTACAAGATATGAGTACTTCTACATTTACTACAAGATCTGAGTACTTCTACATTTACTCAAGTACAAAATCTGAGTACTTCTTCATTTACTCAAGTACAAGATCTGAGTATTTCTTAATTTACTCAAGTACAAGATCTGAGTACTTCTACATGTACTACAAGATCTGAGTACTTCTACTTTTACTACAAGATCTGAGTACTTCTACTTTTAATCAAGTACAATATCTGAGTACTTCTACTTTAACTACAAGATCTGAGTACTTCTACATTTACTCAAGTACAAGATCTGAGTACTTTTACATTTACTACAAGATCTGAGTACTTCTACATTTACTACAAGATCTGAGTACTTCTACATTTACTACAAGATCTGAGTACTTCTACTTTTACTACAAGATCTGAGTACTTCTACATTTACTCAAGTACAATATCTGAGTACTTCTACATTTACTACAAGATGTGAGTACTTCTACATTTACTCAAGTACAAGATCTGAGTACTTCTTCATTTACTCAAGTACAAGATCTGAGTACTTCTACATTTACTACAATATCTGAGTACTTCTACATTTACTCAAGTACACGATCTGAGTACTTCTACATTTACTACAAGATCTGAGTACTTCTACTTTTACTACAAGATCTGAGTACTTCTAATTTTACTACAAGATCTGAGTACTTCTACTTTTACTACAAGATCTGAGTACTTCTATTTTTACTCAAGTACAATATCTGAGTACTTCTACTTTTACTACAAGATTTGAGGACTTCTACTTTTACTCAAGTACAAGATCTGAGTACTTCTACTTTTACTCAAGTACAAGATCTGAGTATTTCTTCATTTACTCAAGTTCAAGATCTGAGTACTTCTACATTTACTACAAGATCTGAGTACTTCTACTTTTACTACAAGATCTGAGTACTTCTACTTTTACCCAAGTATAAGATCTGAGTACTTCTACTTTTACTACAAGATCAGAGTACTTCTACTTTTACTACAAGATCTGAGTACTTCTACATTTACTCAAGTACAAGATCTGAGTACTTCTACATTTACTACAAGATCTGAGTACTTCTACTTTTACTACAAGATCTGAGTACTTCTACATTTACTCAAGTACAATATCTGAGTGCTTCTACATTTACTACAAGATCTGAGTACTTCTACATTTACTCAAGTACAAGATCTGAGTATTTCTATATTTACTCAAGTCCAAGATCTGAGTACTTCTACATTTACTACAAGATCTGAGTACTTCTACTAGAAGATCTGAGTACTTCTACTTTTACTCAAGTACAAGATCTGAGTATTTCTATTTTTACTCAAGTCCAAGATCTGAGTACTTCTACATTTACTACAAGATCTGAGTACTTCTACATTTACTCAAGTACACGATCTGAGTATTTCTATATTTACTCAAGTCCAAGATCTGAGTACTTCTACATTTACAACAAGATCTGAGTACTTCTACATTTACTCAAGTACAAGATCTGAGTACTTCTTCATTTACTCAAGTACAAGATCTGAGTACTTCTACTTTTAATACAAGATCTTAGTACTTTTACATTTACTCAAGTACAAGATCTGAGTACTTCTACATTTACTACAAGATCTGAGTACTTCTAATTTTACTACAAGATCTGAGTACTTCTACATTTACTCAAGTACAAGATCTGAGTGCTTCTACATTTACTACAAGATCTGAGTACTTCTTCATTTAATCAAGTACAAGATCTGAGTAATTCTACTTTTACTACAATATCTGAGTACATCTACTTTTACTCAAGTACAAGATCTGAGTACTTCTTCATTTACTCAAGTACAAGATCTGAGTACTTCTACATTTACTACAAGATCTGAGTACTTCTACTTTTACTACAAGATCTGAGTACTTCTACTTTTACTCAAGTACAAGATCTGAGTACTTTTACATTTACTACAAGATCTGAGTACTTCTACTTTTACTACAATATCCGAGTACTTCTACTTTTACTCAAGTACAATATCTGAGTACTTCTACATTTACTACAAGATCTGAGTACTTCTACATTTACTCAAGTACAAGATCTGAGTACTTCTTCATTTACTCAAGTACAAGATCTGAGTACTTCTACATTTACTACAAGATATGAGTACTTCTACTTTTACTATAAGATCTGAGTACTTCTACTTTTACTCAAGTACAAGATCTGAGTATTTCTATATTTACTCAAGTCCAAGATCTGAGTACTTCTACATTTACTACAAGATCTGAGTACTTCTACTAGAAGATCTGAGTACTTCTACTTTTACTCATGTACAAGATCTGAGTAATTCTACATTTACTCAAGTACAAGATCTGAGTATTTTCTTCATTTACTCAAGTCCAAGATCTGAGTACTTCTACATTTACTACAAGATCTGAGTACTTCTACTTTTACTACAAGATCTGAGTACTTCTACTTTTACTCAAGTATAATATCTGAGTACTTCTACTTTTACTACAAGATCTGAGTACTTCTACATTTACTCAAGTACAAGATCTGAGTACTTTTACATTTACTACAAGATCTGAGTACTTCTAATTTTACTACAAGATCCGAGTACTTCTACTTTTACTCAAGTACAAGATCTGAGTACTTCTACTTTTACTACAAGATCTGAGTACTTCTACATTTACTACACGATCTGAGTACTTCTACTTTTACTACAATATCTGAGTACTTCTACTTTTACTCAAGTACAAGATCTGAGTACTTCTACGTTTACTACAAGATCTGAGTACTTCTACATTTACTCAAGTACAAGATCTGAGTACTTCTACATTTACTACAAGATGTGAGTACTTCTACATTTACTCAAGTACAAGATCTGAGTACTTCTTCATTTACTCAAGTACAAGATCTGAGTACTTCTACATTTACTACAAGATCTGAGTACTTCTAATTTTACTACAAGATCTGAGTACTTCTAATTTTACTACAAGATCTGAGTACTTCTACTTTTACTACAAGATCTGAGTACTTCTACTTTTACTCAAGTACAATATCTGAGTACTTCTACTTTTACTACAAGATTTGAGGACTTCTACTTTTACTCAAGGACAAGATCTGAGTACTTCTACTTTTACTCAAGTACAAGATCTGAGTATTACTTCATTTACTCAAGTTCAAGATCTGAGTACTTCTACATTTACTACAAGATCTGAGTACTTCTACTTTTACTACAAGATCTGAGTACTTCTACTTTTACCCAAGTATAAGATCTGAGTACTTCTACTTTTACTACAAGATCAGAGTACTTCTACTTTTACTACAAGATCTGAGTACTTCTACATTTACTCAAGTACAAGATCTGAGTACTTCTTCATTTACTCAAGTACAAGATCTGAGTACTTCTACATTTACTACAAGATCTGAGTACTTCTACTTTTACTACAAAATCTGAGTACTTCTACATTTACTCAAGTACAAGATCTGAGTGCTTCTACATTTACTACAAGATCTGAGTACTTCTACATTTACTCAAGTACAAGATCTGAGTATTTCTATATTTACTCAAGTCCAAGATCTGAGTACTTCTACATTTACTACAAGATCTGAGTACTTCTACATTTACTCAAGTACAAAATCTGAGTACTTCTTCATTTACTCAAGTACAAGATCTGAGTATTTCTTAATTTACTCAAGTACAAGATCTGAGTACTTTTACATTTACTACAAGATCTGAGTACTTCTAATTTTACTACAAGATCCGAGTACTTCTACTTTTACTCAAGTACAAGATCTGAGTACTTCTACATTTACTACAAGATCTGAGTACTTCTACTTTTACTACAAGATCTGAGTACTTCTACTTTTACTCAAGTACAAGATCTGAGTACTTCTACTTTTACTACAAGATCTGAGTACTTCTACTTTTACTCAAGTATAATATCTGAGTACTTCTACTTTTACTACAAGATCTGAGTACTTCTACATTTACTCAAGTACAAGATCTGAGTACTTTTACATTTACTACAAGATCTGAGTACTTCTAATTTTACTACAAGATCCGAGTACTTCTACTTTTACTCAAGTACAAGATCTGAGTACTTCTACTTTTACTACAAGATCTGAGTACTTCTACTTTTACTCAAGTACAAGATCTGAGTACTTCTACATTTACTACAATATCTGAGTACTTCTACATTTACTCAAGTACAAAATCTGAGTACTTCTTCATTTACTCAAGTACAAGATCTGAGTATTTCTTAATTTACTCAAGTACAAGATCTGAGTACTTCTACATGTACTACAAGATCTGAGTACTTCTACTTTTACTACAAGATCTGAGTACTTCTACTTTTAATCAAGTACAATATCTGAGTACTTCTACTTTTACTACAATATCTGAGTACATCTACTTTTACTCAAGTATAAGATCTGAGTACTTCTACATTTATTCAAGTACAAGATCTGAGTACTTCTACATTTACTACAAGATCTGAGTACTTCTACATTTACTCAAGTCCAAGATCTGAGTACTTCTTCATTTACTAAATTTACAAGATCTGAGTACTTCTACATTTACTACAAGATCTGAGTACTTCTACTTTTACTACAAGATCTGAGTACTTCTACTTTTACTCAAGTACAAGATCTGAGTACTTCTACATTTATTCAAGTACAAGATCTGAGTACTTCTACATTTACTACAAGATGTGAGTACTTCTACATTTACAAGATCTGAGTACTTCTTCATTTACTCAAGTACAAGATCTGAGTACTTCTACATTTACTACAATATCTGAGTACTTCTACATTTACTCAAGTACAAGATCTGAGTACTTCTACATTTACTACAAGATCTGAGTACTTCTACATTTACTACAAGATCTGAGTACTTCTAATTTTACTACAAGATCTGAGTACTTCTACTTTTACTACAAGATCTGAGTACTTCTAATTTTACTCAAGTACAATATCTGAGTACTTCTACTTTTACTACAAGATTTGAGGACTTCTACTTTTACTCAAGTACAAGATCTGAGTACTTCTACTTTTACTCAAGTACAAGATCTGAGTATTTCTTCATTTACTCAAGTTCAAGATCTGAGTACTTCTACATTTACTACAAGATCTGAGTACTTCTACTTTTACTACAAGATCTGAGTACTTCTACTTTTACCCAAGTATAAGATCTGAGTACTTCTACTTTTACTACAAGATCAGAGTACTTCTACTTTTACTACAAGATCTGAGTACTTCTACATTTACTCAAGTACAAGATCTGAGTACTTCTACATTTACTCAAGTACAAGATCTGAGTACTTCTTCATTTACTCAAGTACAAGATCTGAGTACTTCTACATTTACTACAAGATCTGAGTACTTCTACTTTTACTACAAGATCTGAGTACTTCTACATTTACTCAAGTACAAGATCTGGGTAGTTCTTCATTTAATCAAGTACAAGATCTGAGTAATTCTACTTTTACTACAATATCTGAGTACATCTACTTTTACTCAAGTACAAGATCTGAGTACTTCTACATTTACTACAAGATCTGAGTACTTCTACTTTTACTACAAGATCTGAGTACTTCTACTTTTACTACAAGATCTGAGTACTTCTACATTTACTCAAGTACAAGATCTGAGTGCTTCTACATTTACTACAAGATCTGAGTACTTCTACATTTACTCAAGTACAAGATCTGAGTATTTCTATATTTACTCAAGTCCAAGATCTGAGTACTTCTACATTTACTACAAGATCTGAGTACTTCTACTAGAAGATCTGAGTACTTCTACTTTTACTCAAGTACAATATCTGAGTACTTCTACTTTTACTACAAGATCTGAGTACTTCTACATTTACTCAAGTACAAGATCTGAGTACTTCTACATTTACTACAATATCTGAGTACTTCTACTTTTACTACAAGATCTGAGTACTTCTACTTTTACTCAAGTACAAGATCTGAGTACTTCTACATTTACTACAAGATCTGAGTACTTATACATTTACTCAAGTACAACATCTGAGTACTTCTTCATTTACTCAAGTACAAGATCTGAGTACTTCTACATTTACGACAAGATCTGAGTACTTCTACTTTTACTACAAGATCTGAGTACTTCTACTTTTACTACAAGATCCGAGTACTTCTACATTTACTCAAGTACAAGATCTGGATTCTTCTTCATTTAATCAAGTACAAGATCTGAGTAATTCTACTTTTACTACAATATCTGAGTACTTCTAATTTTACTACAAGATCCGAGTACTTCTACTTTTACTCAAGTACAATATCTGAGTACTTCTACATTTACTACAATATCTGAGTACTTCTACTTTTACTACAAGATCTGAGTACTTCTACATTTACGACAAGATCTGAGTACTTCTACTTTTACTACAAGATCTGAGTACTTCTACTTTTACTACAAGATCTGAGTACTTCTACATTTACTCAAGTACAAGATCTGAGTAATTCTACATTTACTCAAGTACAAAATCTGAGTATTTCTTCATTTACTCAAGTCCAAGATCTGAGTACTTCTACATTTACTACAAGATCTGAGTACTTCTACTTTTACAAATCAGGACATTCTGAAGGACAGTTTCAAAATAAAATTCCCTTTGAAATCTCTATTGTATGAGCTATCATCCCTATTTTTAGATGAGAATAAAACAAAGACTGTCCAGTATCAAAGATTCCTCTCACTCCAGGCTGATAGCAGGACACCCCACCTAGTCACTCAGAAAAAATCAGGACATTCTGGTGTACAGTTTCAAAATAAAATACCTTTGAAGTCTCATATATGAGCTATCATCCCTGTATTTAGATGAGAATAAAACAATAACTGTCCAATATCAAAGACTCAAAAAACTCCAGGGTGATAGCAGGACACCCCACCTAGTCACTCAGAAAAAAAACAGGACATTCTGATGTAGAGTTTCAAAATAAAATACCTTTGAAATCTCTATTGTATGAGCTATCATCCCTATTTTTAGATGAGAATAAAACAAAGACTGTCCAGTATCAAAGACTCATCTCACTCCATAGTGATAGCAGGACACCCCATCTAAACACTCAGAAAAAATCAGGACATTCTGATGTAGAGTTTCAAAATAAAAGACCTTTGAAATCTCATATATGAGCTATCATCACATTTTTTAGATGAGAATAAAACAATAACTGTCCAGTATCAAAAACTCATCTCACTCCAGGGTGATAGCAGGACACCCCACCTAGTCACTCAGGGAGAATCAGGACATTCTGATGTACAGTTTCAAAATAAAAGACCTTTGAAATCTCATATATGAGCTATCATCCCTCTCTGTTTAGATGATAATAAAACAAAAACTGTCGAGTATCAAAGACTCATCTCACTCCAGGGTGATAGCAGGACACCCCACCTAGTCACTCAGAAAAAATCAGGACATTCTGAAGTAGAGTTTCAAAATAAAATACCTTTGAAATCTCTATTGTATGAGCTATCATCCCTATTTTTAGATGAGAATAAAACAAAGACTGTCCAGTATCAAAGACGCATCTCACTCCAGGGTGATAGCAGGACACCCCACCTAGTCACTCAGAAAAAATCAGGACATTCTGATTTAGAGTTTCAAAATAAAATACCTTTGAAATCTCATATATGAGCTATCATCCCTGTTTTTAGATGAGAATAAAACAATAACTGTCCAGTATCAATAACTCATCTCACTCCAGGGTGATAGCATGACACCCCACCTAGTCACTCAGGGAGAATCAGGACATTCTGATTTAGAGTTTCAAAATAAAATACCTTTGAAATCTCTATTATATGAGCTATCATCCCTGTTTTTAGATGGGAATAAAACAAACACTGTCCAGTATCAAAGACAAATCTAACTCCATGGTGATAGCAGGACACCCCATCTAAACACTCAGAAAAAATCAGGACATTCTGATGTAGAGTTTCAAAATAAAAGACCTTTGAAATCTCATATATGAGCTATCATCCCATTTTTTAGATGAGAATAAAACAATAACTGTCCAGTATCAAAAACTCATCTCACTCCAGGGTGATAGCATGACACCCCACCTAGTCACTCAGGGAGAATCAGGACATTGTGATCTAGAGTTTCAAAATAAAAGACCTTTGAAATCTCATATATGAGCTATCATCCCTCTGTATTTAGATAAGAATAAAACAAACACTGTCCAGTATCAAATACTCATTTCCCTTCAGGGTGATAACAGGACACCCCACCTAGTCACTCAGGGAGAATCAGAACTTTCTGATGTACAGTTTCAAAATAAAATACCTTTGAAATCTCTATTGTATGAGCTATCATCCCTGTTTTTAGATGAGAATAAAACAATAACTGTCCAGTATCAAAAACTCATCTCACTCCAGGGTCATAGCAGGACACCCCATCTAGTCACTCAGAAAAAATCAGGACATTCTGATGTACAGTTTCAAAATAAAATACCTTTGAAGTCTCATATATGAGCTATCATCCCTGATTTTAGATGAGAATAAAACAATAACTGTCCAATTTCAAAGACTCATCAAACTCCAGGGTGATAGCAGGACACCCCACCTAGTCACTCAGAAAAAATCAGGACATTCTGATGTAGAGTTTCAAAATAAAAGACCTTTGAAATCTCTATTGTATGAGCTATCATCCCTGTTTTTAGATGAGAATAAAACAAAAACTGTCCAGTATCAAAGACTCATCTCACTCCATAGTGATAGCAGGACACCCCACCTAGTCACTCAGGGAGAATCAGGACATTCTGATGTAGAGTTTCAAAATGAAAGACCTTTGAAATCTCATATATGAGCTATAATCCCTCTCTGTTTAGATGAGAATAAAACAAAAACTCTCAAGTATCAAAGACTGATCTCACTCCAGGGTTATAGCAGGACACGCCACATAGTCACTCAGAAAAAATCAGGAGATTCTGATGTACAGTTTCAAAATAAAAGACCTTTGAAATCTCATATATGAGCTATCATCCCTCTCTGTTTAGATGAGAATAAAACAAAACTGTCCAGTATCAAAGACTCATCTCACTCCAGGGTTATAACAGGACACCCCACCTAGTCACTCAGGGAGAATCAGGACTTTCTGATGTAGAGTTTCAAAATAAAAGACCTTTGAAATCTCTATTGTATGAGCTATCATCCCTGTTTTTAGATGAGAATAAAACAAAGACTGTCCAGTATCAAAGACTCATCTCACTCCATGGTGATAGCAGGACACCCTTTCTAGTCACTCCGAAAAAATCAGGACATTCTGATGTAGAGTTTCAAAATAAAATACCTTTGAAGTCTCATATATGAGCTATCATCCCTCTCTGTTTAGATGAGAATAAAACGAAAACTCTCAAGTATCAAAGACTGATCTCACTCCAGGGTTATAGCAGGACACGCCACATAGTCACTCAGAAAAAATCAGGACATTGTGATGTAGGGTTTCAAAATAAAATACCTCTATTGTATCATCCCTGTTTTTAGATGAGAATAAAACAAAAACTGTCCAGTATCAAAGACTCATCTAATTCCATGGTGATAGCAGGACACCCCATCTAGTCACTCAGAAAAAATCAGGACATTCTGAAGTACAGTTTCAAAATAAAAGACCTTTGAAATCTCTATTGCATGAGCTATCATCCCTGTTTTTAGATGAGAATAAAACAAAAACTGTCCCGTATCAAAGACTCATCTCACTGCAGGGTGATAGCAGGACACCCCATCTAGTCACTCAGAAAAAATCAGGACATTCTGATGTAGAGTTTCAAAATAAAATACCTTTGAAATCTCTATTGTATGAGCTATCATCCCTATTTTTAGATGAGAATAAAACAAAAACTGTCCAGTATCAAAGACGCATCTCACTCCAGGGTGATAGCAGGACACCCCATCTAGTCACTCAGAAAAAATCAGGACATTCTAATGTAGAGTTTCAAAATAAAATACCTTTGAAATCTCTATTGTATGAGCTATCATCCCTGTTTTTAGATGAGAATAAAACAATAACTGTCCAGTATCAAAGACGCATCTCACTCCAGGGTGATAGCAGGACACCCCACCTAGTCACTCAGGGAGAATCAGGACATTCTGATATAGAGTTTCAAAATAAAAGACCTTTGAAATCTCATATATGAGCTATAATCCCTCTCTGTTTAGATGAGAATAAAACAAAAACTCTCAAGTATCAAATACTGATCTCACTCCAGGGTGATAGCAGGACACGCCACCTAGTCACTCAGAAAAAATCAGGACATTCTGGTGTACAGTTTCAAAATAAAATACCTTTGAAGTCTCATATATGAGCTATCATCCCTGTTTTTAGATGAGAATAAAACAATAACTGTCCAATATCAAAGACTCATCAAACTCCATGGTGATAGCAGGACTCCCCACCTAGTCACTCAGAAAAAATCAGGACATTCTGATGTACAGTTTCAAAATAAAAGACCTTTGAAATCTCTATTGCATGAGCTATCATCCCTGTTTTTAGATGAGAATAAAAGAAAAAATGTCCCGTATCAAAGACTCATCTCACTCCAGGGTGATAGCAGGACACCCCATCTAGTCACTCAGAAAACATCAGGACATTCTGATAGAGTTTCAAAATAAAATACCTTTGAAATCTCTATTGTATGAGCTATCATCCCTGTTTTTAGATGAGAATAAAACAAAAACTGTCCAGTATCAAAGACTCATCTCACTCCAGGGTGATAGCAGGACACCCCACCTAGTCACTCAGGGAGAATCAGGACATTGTGATCTAGAGTTTCAAAATAAAAGACCTTTGAAATCTCATATATGAGCTATCATCCCTCTGTATTTAGATAAGAATAAAACAAACACTGTCCAGTATCAAATACTCATTTCCCTTCAGGGTGATAACAGGACACCCCACCTAGTCACTCAGGGAGAATCAGGACTTTCTGATGTACAGTTTCAAAATAAAATACCTTTGAAATCTCTATTGTATGAGCTATCATCCCTGTTTTTAGATGAGAATAAAACAAAGACTGTCCAGTATCAAAGACTCATCTCACTCCATGGTGATAGCAGGACACCCTTTCTAGTCACTCCGAAAAAATCAGGACATTCTGATGTAGAGTTTGAAAATAAAATACCTTTGAAGTCTCATATATGAGCTATCATCCCTGTTTTTAGATGAGAATAAAACAAATACTGTCCAATATCAAAAACTCATCTCACTCCAGGGTGATAGCAGGAAACCCCACCTAGTCACTCAGGGAGAATCAGGACATTCTGATGTACAGTTTCAAAATAAAAGACCTTTGAAATCTCATATATGAGCTATAATCCCTCTCTGTTTAGATGAGAATAAAACAAAAACTCTCAAGTATCAAAGACTGATCTCACTCCAGGGTGATAGCAAGACACGCCACCTAGTCACTCAGAAAAAATCAGGACATTCTGATGTACAGTTTCAAAATAAAAGACCTTTGAAATCTCATATATGAGCTATCATCCCTCTCTGTTTAGATGAGAATAAAACAAAAAGGGTCCAGTATCAAAGACTCATCTCACTCCAGGGTGATAGCAGGACACCCCACCTAGTCACTCAGAAAAAATCAGGACATTCTGATTTAGAGTTTCAAAATAAAATACCTTTGAAATCTCTATTGTATGAGCTATCATCCCTATTTTTAGATGAGAATAAAACAAAGACTGTCCAGTATCAAAGACGCATCTCACTCCAGGGTGATAGCAGGACACCCCACCTAGTCACTCAGGGAGAATCAGGACATTCTGATGTAGAGTTTCAAAATAAAAGACCTTTGAAATCTCATATATGAGCTATCTCTGTATTTAGATAAGAATAAAACAAACACTGTCCAGTATCAAATACTCATTTCCCTTCAGGGTGATAACAGGACACCCCACCTAGTCACTCAGGGAGAATCAGGACTTTCTGATGTAGAGTTTCAAAATAAAAGACCTTTGAAGTCTCATATATGAGCTATCATCTCTGTTTTTAGATGAGAATAACACAATAACTGTCCAATATCAAAGACTCATCAAACTCCAGGGTGATAGCAGGACAACCCACCTAGTCACTCAGAAAAAATCAGGACATTCTGATGTACAGTTTCAAAATAAAATACCTTTGAAATCTCATATATGAGCTATCATCCCTCTGTATTTAGATAAGAATAAAACAAACACTGTCCAGTATCAAAGACGCATCTCACTCCAGGGTGATAGCAGGACACCCCAACTAGTCACTCAGGGAGAATCAGGACATTCTGATGTAGAGTTTCAAAATAAAAGACCTTTGAAATCTCATATATGAGCTATAATCCCTCTCTGTTTAGATGAGAATAAAACAAAAACTGTCCACTATCAAAGACGCATCTCACTCCAGGGTGATAGCAGGACACCCCACCTAGTCACTCAGAAAAAATCAGGACATTATGATGTAGAGTTTCAAAATAAAATACCTTTGAAATCTCTATTGTATGAGCTATAATCCCTGTTTTTAGATGAGAATAAAACAAAAACTGTCCAGTATCAAAGACTCATCTCACTCCAGGGTGATAGCAGGACACCCCATCTAGTCACTCAGAAAAAATCAGGACATTCTGGTGTACAGTTTCAAAATAAAATACCTTTGAAGTCTCATATATGAGCTATCATCCCTGTTTTTAGATGATAATAAAACAAAAACTGTCCAGTATCAAAGACGCATCTCACTCCAGGGTGATAGCAGGACATCCCACCTAGTCACTCAGGGAGAATCAGGACATTCTGATGTAGAGTTTCAAAATAAAAGACCTTTGAAATCTCATATATGAGCTATAATCCCTCTCTGTTTAGATGAGAATAAAACAAAAACTCTCAAGTATCAAAGACTGATCTCACTCCAGGTTGATAGCAGAACACGCCACCTAGTCACTCAGAAAAAATCAGGACATTCTGATGTACAGTTTCAAAATAAAAGACCTTTGAAATCTCATATATGAGCTATCATCCATCTCTGTTTAGATGAGAATAAAACAAAAACTGTCCAGTATCAAAGACTCATCTCACTCCAGGGTGATAGCAGGACACCCCACCTAGTCACTCAGAAAAAATCAGGACATTCTGATGTAGAGTTTCAAAATAAAATACCTTTGAAATCTCTATTGTATGAGCTATCATCCCTATTTTTAGATGATAATAAAACAAAGACTGTCCAGTATCAAAGACGCATCTCACTCCAGGGTGATAGCAGGACACCCCACCTAGTCACTCAGAAAAAATCAGGACATTCTGATTTAGAGTTTCAAAATAAAATACCTTTGAAATCTCATATATGAGCTATCATCCCTGTTTTTAGATGGGAATAAAACAAACAATGTCCAGTATCAAAGACTCATCTCACTCCAGGGTGATAGCAGGACACCCCACCTAGTCACTCAGAAAAAAACAGGACATTCTGATTTACAGTTTCAAAATAAAATACCTTTGAAATCTCTATTGTATGAGCTATCATCCCTATATTTAGATGAGAATAAAACAAAACTGTCCAGTATCAAATACTCATTTCCCTTCAGGGTGATAACAGGACACCCCACCTAGTCACTCAAGGAGAATCAGGACTTTCTGATGTAGAGTTTCAAAATAAAAGACCTTTGAAATCTCATATATGAGCTATAATCCCTCTCTGTTTAGATGAGAATAAAACAAAAACTCTCAAGTATCAAAGACTGATCTCACTCCAGGTTGATAGCAGAACACGCCACCTAGTCACTCAGAAAAAATCAGGACATTCTGATGTACAGTTTCAAAATAAAAGACCTTTGAAATCTCATATATGAGCTATCATCCATCTCTGTTTAGATGAGAATAAAACAAAAACTGTCCAGTATCAAAGACTCATCTCACTCCAGGGTGATAGCAGGACACCCCACCTAGTCACTCAGAAAAAATCAGGACATTCTGATGTAGAGTTTCAAAATAAAATACCTTTGAAATCTCTATTGTATGAGCTATCATCCCTATTTTTAGATGATAATAAAACAAAGACTGTCCAGTATCAAAGACGCATCTCACTCCAGGGTGATAGCAGGACACCCCACCTAGTCACTCAGAAAAAATCAGGACATTCTGATTTAGAGTTTCAAAATAAAATACCTTTGAAATCTCATATATGAGCTATCATCCCTGTTTTTAGATGGGAATAAAACAAACAATGTCCAGTATCAAAGACTCATCTCACTCCAGGGTGATAGCAGGACACCCCACCTAGTCACTCAGAAAAAAACAGGACATTCTGATTTACAGTTTCAAAATAAAATACCTTTGAAATCTCTATTGTATGAGCTATCATCCCTATATTTAGATGAGAATAAAACAAAACTGTCCAGTATCAAATACTCATTTCCCTTCAGGGTGATAACAGGACACCCCACCTAGTCACTCAAGGAGAATCAGGACTTTCTGATGTAGAGTTTCAAAATAAAAGACCTTTGAAATCTCTATTGCATGAGCTATCATCCCTGTTTTTAGATGAGAATAAAACAATAACTGTCCAATATCAAAGACTCATCTCACTCCAGGGTGATAGCAGGACACCCCACCTAGTCACTCAGAAAAAATCAGGACATTCTGATGTAGAGTTTCAAAATAAAATACCTTTGAAATCTCTATTGTATGAGCTATCATCCCTATTTTTAGATGATAATAAAACAAAGACTGTCCAGTATCAAAGACTCATCTCACTCCAGGGTGATAGCAGGACACCCCATCTAGTCACTCAGAAAAAATCAGGACATTCTGATGTAGAGTTTCAAAATAAAATACCTTTGAAATCTCTATTGTATGAGCTATCATCCCTGTTTTTAGATGAGAATAAAACAAAAACTGTCGAGTATCAAAGACGCATCTCACTCCAGGGTGATAGCAGGACACCCCACCTAGTCACTCAGAAAAAATCAGGACATTCTGATGTAGAGTTTCAAAATAAAATACCTTTGAAATCTCTATTGTATGAGCTATCATCCCTATTTTTAGATGAGAATAAAACAAAGACTGTCCAGTATCAAAGACTCATCTCACTCCAGGGTGATAGCAGGACACCCCATCTAGTCACTCAGAAAAAAACAGGACATTCTGGTGTACAGTTTCAAAATAAAATACCTTTGAAGTCTCATATATGAGCTATCATCCCTGTTTTTAGATGAGAATAAAACAATAACTGTCCAATATCAAAGACTCATCAAACTCCAGGGTGATAGCAGGACACCCCACCTAGTCACTCAGAAAAAATCAGGACATTCTGATGTCCAGTCTCAAAATAAAAGACCTTTGAAATCTCATATATGAGCTATCATCTCTGTTTAGATGAGAATAAAACAAAAACTGTCCAGTATCAAAGACTCATCTCACTCCAGGGTGATAGCAGGACACCCCACCTAGTCACTCAGGGAGAATCAGGACTTTCTGATGTAGAGTTTCAAAATAAAAGACCTTTGAAATCTCTATTGTATGAGCTATCATCCCTGTTTTTAGATGAGAATAAAACAAAAACTGTCCAGTATCAAAGACTCATCTCTCTCCAGGGTGATAGCAGGACACCCCACCTAGTCACTCAGAAAAAATCAGGACATTCTGATGTAGAGTTTCAAAATAAAATACCTTTGAAGTCTCATATATGAGCTATCATCTCTGTTTTTAGATGAGAATAACACAATAACTGTCCAATATCAAAGACTCATCAAACTCCAGGGTGATAGCAAGACAACCCACCTAGTCACTCAGAAAAAATCAGGACATTCTGATGTACAGTTTCAAAATAAAATACCTTTGAAGCTGAGCTATATATGAGCTATCATCCCTGTTTTTAGATGAGAATAAAACAATAACTGTCCAGTATCAAAAACTCATCTCACTCCAGGGTGATAGCATGACACCCCACCTAGTCACTCAGGGAGAATCAGGACATTCTGATGTAGAGTTTCAAAATAAAAGACCTTTGAAATCTCATATATGAGCTATCATCCCTCTGTATTTAGATAAGAATAAAACAAACACTGTCCAGTATCAAAGACGCATCTCACTCCAGGGTGATAGCAGGACACCCCAACTAGTCACTCAGGGAGAATCAGGACATTCTGATGTAGAGTTTCAAAATAAAAGACCTTTGAAATCTCATATATGAGCTATAATCCCTCTCTGTTTAGATGAGAATAAAACAAAAACTGTCCACTATCAAAGACGCATCTCACTCCAGGGTGATAGCAGGACACCCCACCTAGTCACTCAGAAAAAATCAGGACATTATGATGTAGAGTTTCAAAATAAAATACCTTTGAAATCTCTATTGTATGAGCTATCATCCCTGTTTTTAGATGAGAATAAAACAAAAACTGTCCAGTATCAAAGACTCATCTCACTCCAGGGTGATAGCAGGACACCCCATCTAGTCACTCAGAAAAAATCAGGACATTCTGGTGTACAATTTCAAAATAAAATACCTTTGAAGTCTCATATATGAGCTATCATCCCTGTTTTTAGATGAGAATAAAACAATAACTGTCCAATATCAAAGACTCAACAAACACCAGGGTGACAGCAGGACACCCCACCGAGTCACTCAGAAAAAATCAGGACATTCTGATGTACAGTTTCAAAATAAAAGACCTTTGAAATCTCATATATGAGCTATCATCCCTCTCTGTTTAGATGAGAATAAAACAAAAACTGTCCAGTATCAAAGACTCATCTCACTCCAGGGTGATAGCAGGACACCCCATCTAGTCACTCAGAAAAAATCAGGACATTCTGATTTAGAGTTTCAAAATAAAATACCTTTGAAATCTCATATATGAGCTATCATCCCTGTTTTTAGATGAGAATAAAACAATAACTGTCCAGTATCAAAAACTCATCTCACTCCAGGGTGATAGCATGACACCCCACCTAGTCACTCAGGGAGAATCAGGACATTCTGATTTAGAGTTTCAAAATAAAATATCTTTGAAGTCTCATATATGAGCTATCATCCCTCTTTTTAGATGGGAATAAAACAAACACTGCCCAGTATCAAAGACTCATCTAACTCCATGGTGATAGCAGGACCCCCCATCTAGTCACTCAGAAAAAATCAGGACATTCTGATGTACAGTTTCAAAATAAAAGACCTTTGAAATCTCATATATGAGCTATCATCCCATTTTTTAGATGAGAATAAAACAATAATTGTCCAATTTCAAAGACTCATCAAACTCCAGGGTGATAGCAGGACACCCCACCTAGTCACTCAGAAAAAAATCAGGAAATTCTGAGGTAGAGTTTCAAAATAAAATACCTTTGAAATCTCTATTGTATGAGCTATCATCCCTGTTTTTAGATGAGAATAAAACAAAAACTGTCCAGTATCAAAGACTCATCTAATTCCATGGTGATAGCAGGACACCCCATCTAGTCACTCAGAAAAAATCAGGACATTCTGATGTACAGTTTCAAAATAAAATACCTTTGAAATCTCATATATGAGCTATCATCCCTCTCTGTTTAGATGAGAATAAAACAAAATCTCTCCAGTATCAAAGACTCATCTCACTCCAGGGTGATAGCAGGACACCCCACCTAGTCACTCAGAAAAAAACAGGACATTCTGATTTACAGTTTCAAAATAAAATACCTTTGAAATCTCTATTGTATGAGCTATCATCCCTATATTTAGATGAGAATAAAACAAAGACTGTCCAGTATCAAAGACGCATCTCACTCCAGGGTGATAGCAGGACACCCCACCTAGTAACTCAGAAAAAAACAGGACATTCTGATTTACAGTTTCAAAATAAAATACCTTTGAAATCTCTATTGTATGAGCTATCATCCCTATATTTAGATGAGAATAAAACAAAACTGTCCAGTATCAAATACTCATTTCCCTTCAGGGTTATAACAGGACACCCCACCTAGTCACTCAGGGAGAATCAGGACTTTCTGATGTAGAGTTTCAAAATAAAAGACCTTTGAAATCTCTATTGTATGAGCTATCATCCCTGTTTTTAGATGAGAATAAAACAAAGACTGTCCAGTATCAAAGACGCATCTCACTCCAGGGTGATAGCAGGACACCCCACCTAGTCACTCAGGGAGAATCAGGACATTCTGATGTAGAGTTTCAAAATAAAAGACCTTTGAAATCTCATATATGAGCTATCTCTGTATTTAGATAAGAATAAAACAAACACTGTCCAGTATCAAATACTCATTTCCCTTCAGGGTGATAACAGGACACCCCACCTAGTCACTCAAGGAGAATCAGGACTTTCTGATGTAGAGTTTCAAAATAAAAGACCTTTGAAATCTCTATTGCATGAGCTATCATCCCTGTTTTTAGATGAGAATAAAACAATAACTGTCCAATATCAAAGACTCATCTCACTCCAGGGTGATAGCAGGACACCCCACCTAGTCACTCAGAAAAAATCAGGACATTCTGATGTAGAGTTTCAAAATAAAATACCTTTGAAATCTCTATTGTATGAGCTATCATCCCTATTTTTAGATGATAATAAAACAAAGACTGTCCAGTATCAAAGACTCATCTCACTCCAGGGTGATAGCAGGACACCCCATCTAGTCACTCAGAAAAAATCAGGACATTCTGATGTAGAGTTTCAAAATAAAATACCTTTGAAATCTCTATTGTATGAGCTATCATCCCTGTTTTTAGATGAGAATAAAACAAAAACTGTCGAGTATCAAAGACGCATCTCACTCCAGGGTGATAGCAGGACACCCCACCTAGTCACTCAGAAAAAATCAGGACATTCTGATGTAGAGTTTCAAAATAAAATACCTTTGAAATCTCTATTGTATGAGCTATCATCCCTATTTTTAGATGAGAATAAAACAAAGACTGTCCAGTATCAAAGACTCATCTCACTCCGGGGTGATAGCAGGACACCCCATCTAGTCACTCAGAAAAAATCAGGACATTCTGGTGTACAGTTTCAAAATAAAATACCTTTGAAGTCTCATATATGAGCTATCATCCCTGTTTTTAGATGAGAATAAAACAATAACTGTCCAATATCAAAGACTCATCAAACTCCAGGGTGATAGCAGGACACCCCACCTAGTCACTCAGAAAAAATCAGGACATTCTGATGTACAGTTTCAAAATAAAAGACCTTTGAAATCTCATATATGAGCTATCATCCCTGTTTTTAGATGAGAATAAAACAATAACTGTCCAGTATCAAAAACTCATCTCACTCCAGGGTGATAGCATGACACCCCACCTAGTCACTCAGGGAGAATCAGGACATTCTGATGTAGAGTTTCAAAATAAAATACCTTTGAAATCTCATATTTGAGCTATCATCCCTCTGTATTTAGATAAGAATAAAACAAACACTGTCCAGTATCAAATACTCATTTCCCTTCAGGGTGATAACAGGACACCCCACCTAGTCACTCAGGGAGAATCAGGACTTTCTGATGTAGAGTTTCAAAATAAAAGACCTTTGAAATCTCTATTGCATGAGCTATCATCCCTGTTTTTAGATGATAATAAAACAAAAACTGTCCAGTATCAAAGACGCATCTCACTCCAGGGTGATAGCAGGACATCCCACCTAGTCACTCAGGGAGAATCAGGACATTCTGATGTAGAGTTTCAAAATAAAAGACCTTTGAAATCTCATATATGAGCTATAATCCCTCTGTATTTAGATAAGAATAAAACAAACACTGTCCAGTATCAAAGACGCATCTCACTCCAGGGTGATAGCAGGACACCCCAACTAGTCACTCAGGGAGAATCAGGACATTCTGATGTAGAGTTTCAAAATAAAAGACCTTTGAAATCTCATATATGAGCTATAATCCCTCTCTGTTTAGATGAGAATAAAACAAAAACTGTCCACTATCAAAGACGCATCTCACTCCAGGGTGACAGCAGGACACCCCACCTAGTCACTCAGAAAAAATCAGGACATTATGATGTAGAGTTTCAAAATAAAATACCTTTGAAATCTCTATTGTATGAGCTATCATCCCTGTTTTTAGATGAGAATAAAACAAAAACTGTCCAGTATCAAAGACTCATCTCACTCCAGGGTGATAGCAGGACACCCCATCTAGTCACTCAGAAAAAATCAGGACATTCTGGTGTACAGTTTCAAAATAAAATACCTTTGAAGTCTCATATATGAGCTATCATCCCTGTTTTTAGATGAGAATAAAACAATAACTGTCCAATATCAAAGACTCAACAAACACCAGGGTGACAGCAGGACACCCCACCGAGTCACTCAGAAAAAATCAGGACATTCTGATGTACAGTTTCAAAATAAAAGACCTTTGAAATCTCATATATGAGCTATCATCCCTCTCTGTTTAGATGAGAATAAAACAAAAACTGTCCAGTATCAAAGACTCATCTCACTCCAGGGTGATAGCAGGACACCCCATCTAGTCACTCAGAAAAAATCAGGACATTCTGATTTAGAGTTTCAAAATAAAATACCTTTGAAATCTCATATATGAGCTATCATCCCTGTTTTTAGATGAGAATAAAACAATAACTGTCCAGTATCAAAAACTCATCTCACTCCAGGGTGATAGCATGACACCCCACCTAGTCACTCAGGGAGAATCAGGACTTTCTGATGTAGAGTTTCAAAATAAAAGACCTTTGAAATCTCTATTGCATGAGCTATCATCCCTGTTTTTAGATGATAATAAAACAAAAACTGTCCAGTATCAAAGACGCATCTCACTCCAGGGTGATAGCAGGACATCCCACCTAGTCACTCAGGGAGAATCAGGACATTCTGATGTAGAGTTTCAAAATAAAAGACCTTTGAAATCTCATATATGAGCTATAATCCCTCTCTGTTTAGATGATAATAAAACAAAAACTCTCAAGTATCAAAGACTGATCTCACTCCAGGTTGATAGCAGGACACGCCACCTAGTCACTCAGAAAAAATCAGGACATTCTGGTGTACAGTTTCAAAATAAAATACCTTTGAAGTCTCATATATGAGCTATCATCCCTGTTTTTAGATGAGAATAAAACAATAACTGTCCAATATCAAAGACTCAACAAACACCAGGGTGACAGCAGGACACCCCACCGAGTCACTCAGAAAAAATCAGGACATTCTGATTTAGAGTTTCAAAATAAAATACCTTTGAAATCTCATATATGAGCTATCATCCCTGTTTTTAGATGAGAATAAAACAATAACTGTCCAGTATCAAAAACTCATCTCACTCCAGGGTGATAGCATGACACCCCACCTAGTCACTCAGGGAGAATCAGGACTTTCTGATGTAGAGTTTCAAAATAAAAGACCTTTGAAATCTCTATTGCATGAGCTATCATCCCTGTTTTTAGATGATAATAAAACAAAAACTGTCCAGTATCAAAGACGCATCTCACTCCAGGGTGATAGCAGGACATCCCACCTAGTCACTCAGGGAGAATCAGGACATTCTGATGTAGAGTTTCAAAATAAAAGACCTTTGAAATCTCATATATGAGCTATAATCCCTCTCTGTTTAGATGAGAATAAAACAAAAACTCTCAAGTATCAAAGACTGATCTCACTCCAGGTTGATAGCAGGACACGCCACCTAGTCACTCAGAAAAAATCAGGACATTCTGATGTACAGTTTCAAAATAAAAGACCTTTGAAATCTCATATATGAGCTATCATCCATCTCTGTTTAGATGAGAATAAAACAAAAACTGTCCAGTATCAAAGACTCATCTCACTCCAGGGTGATAGCAGGACACCCCACCTAGTCACTCAGAAAAAATCAGGACATTCTGATGTAGAGTTTCAAAATAAAATACCTTTGAAATCTCTATTGTATGAGCTATCATCCCTATTTTTAGATGATAATAAAACAAAGACTGTCCAGTATCAAAGACGCATCTCACTCCAGGGTGATAGCAGGACACCCCACCTAGTCACTCAGAAAAAATCAGGACATTCTGATTTAGAGTTTCAAAATAAAATACCTTTGAAATCTCATATATGAGCTATCATCCCTGTTTTTAGATGGGAATAAAACAAACAATGTCCACTATCAAAGACGCATCTCAGTCCAGGGTGATAGCAGGACACCCCACCTAGTCACTCAGAAAAAATCAGGACATTATGATGTAGAGTTTCAAAATAAAATACCTTTGAAATCTCTATTGTATGAGCTATCATCCCTGTTTTTAGATGAGAATAAAACAAAAACTGTCCAGTATCAAAGACTCATCTCACTCCAGGGTGATAGCAGGACACCCCATCTAGTCACTCAGAAAAAATCAGGACATTCTGGTGTACAGTTTCAAAATAAAATACCTTTGAAGTCTCATATATGAGCTATCATCCCTGTTTTTAGATGAGAATAAAACAATAACTGTCCAATATCAAAGACTCAACAAACACCAGGGTGACAGCAGGACACCCCACCGAGTCACTCAGAAAAAATCAGGACATTCTGATGTACAGTTTCAAAATAAAAGACCTTTGAAATCTCATATATGAGCTATCATCCCTCTCTGTTTAGATGAGAATAAAACAAAAACTGTCCAGTATCAAAGACTCATCTCACTCCAGGGTGATAGCAGGACACCCCATCTAGTCACTCAGAAAAAATCAGGACATTCTGATTTAGAGTTTCAAAATAAAATACCTTTGAAATCTCATATATGAGCTATCATCCCTGTTTTTAGATGAGAATAAAACAATAACTGTCCAGTATCAAAAACTCATCTCACTCCAGGGTGATAGCATGACACCCCACCTAGTCACTCAGGGAGAATCAGGACTTTCTGATGTAGAGTTTCAAAATAAAAGACCTTTGAAATCTCTATTGCATGAGCTATCATCCCTGTTTTTAGATGATAATAAAACAAAAACTGTCCAGTATCAAAGACGCATCTCACTCCAGGGTGATAGCAGGACATCCCACCTAGTCACTCAGGGAGAATCAGGACATTCTGATGTAGAGTTTCAAAATAAAAGACCTCTGAAATCTCATATATGAGCTATAATCCCTCTCTGTTTAGATGATAATAAAACAAAAACTCTCAAGTATCAAAGACTGATCTCACTCCAGGTTGATAGCAGGACACGCCACCTAGTCACTCAGAAAAAATCAGGACATTCTGGTGTACAGTTTCAAAATAAAATACCTTTGAAGTCTCATATATGAGCTATCATCCCTGTTTTTAGATGAGAATAAAACAATAACTGTCCAATATCAAAGACTCAACAAACACCAGGGTGACAGCAGGACACCCCACCGAGTCACTCAGAAAAAATCAGGACATTCTGATGTACAGTTTCAAAATAAAAGACCTTTGAAATCTCATATATGAGCTATCATCCCTCTCTGTTTAGATGAGAATAAAACAAAAACTGTCCAGTATCAAAGACTCATCTCACTCCAGGGTGATAGCAGGACACCCCATCTAGTCACTCAGAAAAAATCAGGACATTCTGATTTAGAGTTTCAAAATAAAATACCTTTGAAATCTCATATATGAGCTATCATCCCTGTTTTTAGATGAGAATAAAACAATAACTGTCCAGTATCAAAAACTCATCTCACTCCAGGGTGATAGCATGACACCCCACCTAGTCACTCAGGGAGAATCAGGACTTTCTGATGTAGAGTTTCAAAATAAAAGACCTTTGAAATCTCTATTGCATGAGCTATCATCCCTGTTTTTAGATGATAATAAAACAAAAACTGTCCAGTATCAAAGACGCATCTTACTCCAGGGTGATAGCAGGACATCCCACCTAGTCACTCAGGGAGAATCAGGACATTCTGATGTAGAGTTTCAAAATAAAAGACCTTTGAAATCTCATATATGAGCTATAATCCCTCTCTGTTTAGATGAGAATAAAACAAAAACTCTCAAGTATCAAAGACTGATCTCACTCCAGGTTGATAGCAGGACACGCCACCTAGTCACTCAGAAAAAATCAGGACATTCTGATGTACAGTTTCAAAATAAAAGACCTTTGAAATCTCATATATGAGCTATCATCCATCTCTGTTTAGATGAGAATAAAACAAAAACTGTCCAGTATCAAAGACTCATCTCACTCCAGGGTGATAGCAGGACACCCCACCTAGTCACTCAGAAAAAATCAGGACATTCTGATGTAGAGTTTCAAAATAAAATATTTTTGAAGTCTCTATTGTATTAGCTATCATCCCTGTTTTTAGATGAGAATAAAACAAAAACTGTCCAGTATCAAAGACTCATCTCACTCCAGAGTGATAGCAGGACACCCCATCTAGTCACTCAGGGAGAATCAGGACATTCTGATGTACAGTTTCAAAATAAAAGACCTTTGAAATCTCTATTGCATGAGCTATCATCCCTGTTTTTAGATGACAATAAAACAAACACTGTCCAGTATCAAAGACGCATCTCACTCCAGGGTGATAGCAGGACACCCCACCTAGTCACTCAGGGAGAATCAGGACATTCTGATGTAGAGTTTCAAAATAAAATACCTTTGAAATCTCTATTGTATGAGCTATCATCCCTGTTTTTAGATGAGAATAAAACAAAAACTGTCCAGTATCAAAGACGCATCTCACTCCAGGGTGATAGCAGGACACCCCAACTAGTCACTCAGGGAGAATCAGGACATTCTGATGTAGAGTTTCAAAATAAAAGGCCTTTGAAATCTCATATATGAGCTATAATCCCTCTCTGTTTAGATGAGAATAAAACAAAAACTGTCCACTATCAAAGACGCATCTCACTCCAGGGTGATAGCAGGACACCCCACCTAGTCACTCAGAAAAAATCAGGACATTATGATGTAGAGTTTCAAAATAAAATACCTTTGAAATCTCTATTGTATGAGCTATCATCCCTGTTTTTAGATGAGAATAAAACAAAAACTGTCCAGTATCAAAGACTCATCTCACTCCAGGGTGATAGCAGGACACCCCATCTAGTCACTCAGAAAAAATCAGGACATTCTGGTGTACAGTTTCAAAATAAAATACCTTTGAAGTCTCATATATGAGCTATCATCCCTGTTTTTAGATGAGAATAAAACAATAACTGTCCAATATCAAAGACTCAACAAACACCAGGGTGACAGCAGGACACCCCACCGAGTCACTCAGAAAAAATCAGGACATTCTGATGTACAGTTTCAAAATAAAAGACCTTTGAAATCTCATATATGAGCTATCATCCCTCTCTGTTTAGATGAGAATAAAACAAAAACTGTTCAGTATCAAAGACTCATCTCACTCCAGGGTGATAGCAGGACACCCCATCTAGTCACTCAGAAAAAATCAGGACATTCTGATTTAGAGTTTCAAAATAAAATACCTTTGAAATCTCATATATGAGCTATCATCCCTGTTTTTAGATGAGAATAAAACAATAACTGTCCAGTATCAAAAACTCATCTCACTCCAGGGTGATAGCATGACACCCCACCTAGTCACTCAGGGAGAATCAGGACTTTCTGATGTAGAGTTTCAAAATAAAAGACCTTTGAAATCTCTATTGCATGAGCTATCATCCCTGTTTTTAGATGATAATAAAACAAAAACTGTCCAGTATCAAAGACGCATCTCACTCCAGGGTGATAGCAGGACATCCCACCTAGTCACTCAGGGAGAATCAGGACATTCTGATGTAGAGTTTCAAAATAAAAGACCTTTGAAATCTCATATATGAGCTATAATCCCTCTCTGTTTAGATGATAATAAAACAAAAACTCTCAAGTATCAAAGACTGATCTCACTCCAGGTTGATAGCAGGACACGCCACCTAGTCACTCAGAAAAAATCAGGACATTCTGGTGTACAGTTTCAAAATAAAATACCTTTGAAGTCTCATATATGAGCTATCATCCCTGTTTTTAGATGAGAATAAAACAATAACTGTCCAATATCAAAGACTCAACAAACACCAGGGTGACAGCAGGACACCCCACCGAGTCACTCAGAAAAAATCAGGACATTCTGATGTACAGTTTCAAAATAAAAGACCTTTGAAATCTCATATATGAGCTATCATCCCTCTCTGTTTAGATGAGAATAAAACAAAAACTGTCCAGTATCAAAGACTCATCTCACTCCAGGGTGATAGCAGGACACCCCATCTAGTCACTCAGAAAAAATCAGGACATTCTGATTTAGAGTTTCAAAATAAAATACCTTTGAAATCTCATATATGAGCTATCATCCCTGTTTTTAGATGAGAATAAAACAATAACTGTCCAGTATCAAAAACTCATCTCACTCCAGGGTGATAGCATGACACCCCACCTAGTCACTCAGGGAGAATCAGGACTTTCTGATGTAGAGTTTCAAAATAAAAGACCTTTGAAATCTCTATTGCATGAGCTATCATCCCTGTTTTTAGATGATAATAAAACAAAAACTGTCCAGTATCAAAGACGCATCTCACTCCAGGGTGATAGCAGGACATCCCACCTAGTCACTCAGGGAGAATCAGGACATTCTGATGTAGAGTTTCAAAATAAAAGACCTTTGAAATCTCATATATGAGCTATAATCCCTCTCTGTTTAGATGAGAATAAAACAAAAACTCTCAAGTATCAAAGACTGATCTCACTCCAGGTTGATAGCAGGACACGCCACCTAGTCACTCAGAAAAAATCAGGACATTCTGATGTACAGTTTCAAAATAAAAGACCTTTGAAATCTCATATATGAGCTATCATCCATCTCTGTTTAGATGAGAATAAAACAAAAACTGTCCAGTATCAAAGACTCATCTCACTCCAGGGTGATAGCAGGACACCCCACCTAGTCACTCAGAAAAAATCAGGACATTCTGATGTAGAGTTTCAAAATAAAATACCTTTGAAATCTCTATTGTATGAGCTATCATCCCTATTTTTAGATGATAATAAAACAAAGACTGTCCAGTATCAAAGACGCATCTCACTCCAGGGTGATAGCAGGACACCCCACCTAGTCACTCAGAAAAAATCAGGACATTCTGATTTAGAGTTTCAAAATAAAATACCTTTGAAATCTCATATATGAGCTATCATCCCTCTCTGTTTAGATGAGAATAAAACAAAATCTCTCCAGTATCAAAGACTCATCTCACTCCAGGGTGATAGCAGGACACCCCACCTAGTCACTCAGAAAAAAACAGGACATTCTGATTTACAGTTTCAAAATAAAATACCTTTGAAATCTCTATTGTATGAGCTATCATCCCTATATTTAGATGAGAATAAAACAAAGACTGTCCAGTATCAAAGACGCATCTCACTCCAGGGTGATAGCAGGACACCCCACCTAGTCATTCAGAAAAAAACAGGACATTCTGATTTACAGTTTCAAAATAAAATACCTTTGAAATCTCTATTGTATGAGCTATCATCCCTATATTTAGATGAGAATAAAACAAAACTGTCCAGTATCAAATACTCATTTCCCTTCAGGGTTATAACAGGACACCCCACCTAGTCACTCAGGGAGAATCAGGACTTTCTGATGTAGAGTTTCAAAATAAAAGACCTTTGAAATCTCTATTGTATGAGCTATCATCCCTGTTTTTAGATGAGAATAAAACAAAGACTGTCCAGTATCAAAGACGCATCTCACTCCAGGGTGATAGCAGGACACGCCACATAGTCACTCAGGGAGAATCAGGACATTCTGATGTAGAGTTTCAAAATAAAAGACCTTTGAAATCTCATATATGAGCTATAATCCCTCTCTGTTTAGATGAGAATAAAACAAAAACTCAAAAGTATCAAAGACTGATCTCACTCCAGGGTTATAGCAGGACACGCCACATAGTCACTCAGAAAAAATCAGGACATTCTGATGTACAGTTTCAAAATAAAAGACCTTTGAAATCTCATATATGAGCTATCATCCCTCTCTGTTTAGATGAGAATAAAACAAAATATCTCCAGTATCAAAGACTCATCTCACTCCAGGGTGATAGCAGGACACCCCATCTAGTCACTGAGAAAAAATCAGGACATTCTGATGTAGAGTTTCAAAATAAAATATTTTTGAAATCTCTATTGTATTAGCTATCATCCCTGTATTTAGATGAGAATAAAACAAAAACTGTCCAGTATCAAAGACTCATCTCACTCCAGGGTGATAGCAGGACACCCTTTCTAGTCACTCCGAAAAAATCAGGACATTCTGATGTAGAGTTTCAAAATAAAATACCTTTGAAGTCTCATATATGAGCTATCATCCCTGTTTTTAGATGAGAATAAAACAAATACTGTCCAATATCAAAAACTCATCTCACTACAGGGTGATAGCAGGACACCCCATCTCGTCACTCAGAAAAAAATCGGACATTCTGATGTACAGTTTCAAAATAAAATACCTTTGAAGTCTCATATATGAGCTATCATCCCTGTTTTTAGATGAGAATAAAACAATAACTGTCCAATATCAAAGACTCATCAAACTCCAGGGTGATAGCAGGACACCCCATCTAGTCACTCAGAAAAAATCAGGACATTCTGATGTAGAGTTTCAAAATAAAATACCTTTGAAATCTCTATTGTATGAGCTATCATCCCTGTTTTTAGATGAGAATAAAACAAAAACTGTCCCGTATCAAAGACTCATCTCACTCCATGGTGATAGCAGGACACCCTTTCTAGTCACTCAGGGAGAATCAGGACATTCTGATGTACAGTTTCAAAATAAAAGACCTTTGAAATCTCATATATGAACTCTCATCCCTCTCTGTTTAGATGAGAATAAAACAAAACTGTCCAGTATCAAATACTCATTTCCCTTCAGGGTTATAACAGGACACCCCACCTAGTCACTCAGGGAGAATCAGGACTTTCTGATGTAGAGTTTCAAAATAAAAGACCTTTGAAATCTCTATTGTATGAGCTATCATCCCTGTTTTTAGATGAGAATAAAACAAAGACTGTCCAGTATCAAAGACGCATCTCACTCCAGGGTGATAGCAGGACACCCCACCTAGTCACTCAGGGAAAATCAGGACATTCTGATATAGAGTTTCAAAATAAAAGACCTTTGAAATCTCATATATGAGCTATCATCCCTCTCTGTTTAGATGAGAATAAAACAAAAACTCTCAAGTATCAAAGACTGATCTCACTCCAGGGTTATAGCAGGACACGCCACATAGTCACTCAGAAAAAATCAGGACATTCTGATGTACAGTTTCAAAATAAAAGACCTTTGAAATCTCATATATGAGCTATCATCCCTCTCTGTTTAGATGAGAATAAAACAAAATCTCTCCAGTATCAAAGACTCATCTCACTCCAGGGTGATAGCAGGACACCCCATCTAGTCACTGAGAAAAAATCAGGACATTCTGATGTAGAGTTTCAAAATAAAATATTTTTGAAATCTCTATTGTATTAGCTATCATCCCTGTATTTAGATGAGAATAAAACAAAAACTGTCCAGTATCAAAGACTCATCTCACTCCAGGATGATAGCAGGACACCCCATCTAGTCACTGAGAAAAAATCAGCACATTCTGATGTAGAGTTTCAAAATAAAATATTTTTGAAATCTCTATTGTATTAGCTATCATCCCTGTTTTTAGATGAGAATAAAACAAAAACTGTCCAGTATCAAAGACTCATCTCACTGCAGGGTGATAGCATGAAACCCCACCTATTCACTCAGGGAGAATCAGGACATTCTGATGTACAGTTTCAAAATAAAAGACCTTTGAAATCTCAATTGTATGAGCTATCATCCCTGTTTTTAGATGAGAATAAAACAAAAACTGTCCAGTATCAAAGACGCATCTCACTCCAGGGTGATAGCAGGACACCCCATCTAGTCACTCAGAAAAGATCAGGACATTCTGATGTAGAGTTTCAAAATAAAATACCTTTGAAATCTCTATTGTATGAGCTATCATCCCTGTTTTTAGATGAGAATAAAACAAAAACTGTCCAGTATCAAAGACGCATCTCACTCCACGGTGATAGCAGGACACCCAACCTAGTCACTCAGGGAGAATCAGGACATTCTGATTTAGAGTTTCAAAATAAAAGACCTTTGAAATCTCATATATGAGCTATAATCCCTCTCTGTTTAGATGAGAATAAAACAAACACTCTCAAGTATCAAAGACTGATCTCACTCCAGGGTGATAGCAGGACACGCCACCTAGTCACTCAGAAAAAATCAGGACATTCTGATGTACAGTTTCAAAATAAAAGACCTTTGAAATCTCATATTTGAGCTATCATCCCTCTCTGTTTAGATGAGAATAAAACAAAAACTGTCCAGTATCAAAGACTCATCTAACTCCATGGTGATAGCAGGGCACCCCATCAAGTCACTCAGGGAGAATCAGGACATTCTGATGTACAGTTTCAAAATAAAATACCTTTGAAGTCTCTTATATGAGCTATCATCCCTGTTTTTAGATGAGAATAAAACAATAACTGTCCAATATCAAAGACTCATCAAACTCCAGGGTGATAACAGGACACCCCACCTAGTCACTCAGAAAAAATCAGGACATTCTGATGTAGAGTCTCAAAATAAAAGACCTTTGAAATCTCTATTGCATGAGCTATCATCCCTGTTTTTAGATGAGAATAAAACAAAAACTGTCCAGTATCAAAGACTCATCTCACTCCAGGGTGATAGCAGCACACCCCATCTAGTCACTCAGAAAAAATCAGGACATTCTGATGTAGAGTTTCAAAATAAAATACCTTTGAAATCTCTATTGTATGAGCTATCATCCCTGTTTTTAGATGAGAATAAAACAAAAACTGTCCAGTATCAAAGACGCATCTCACTCCAGGGTGATAGCAGGACACCCCACCTAGTCACTCAGGGAGAATCAGGACATTCTGATGTAGAGTTTCAAAATAAAAGACCTTTGAAATCTCATATATGAGCCATAATCCCTCTCTGTTTAGATGAGAATAAAACAAAACTGTCCAGTATCAAAGACGCATCTCACTCCAGGGTGATAGCAGGTAACCCCACCTAGTTACTCAGAAAAAAATAGGACATTCTGATTTAGAGTTTCAAAATAAAATACCTTTGAAGTCTCATATATGAGCTATCATCCCTGTTTTTAGATGAGAATAAAACAATAACTGTCCAATATCAAAGACTCAACAAACACCAGGGTGACAGCAGGACACCCCACCGAGTCACTCAGAAAAAATCAGGACATTCTGATGTACAGTTTCAAAATAAAAGACCTTTGAAATCTCATATATGAGCTATCATCCCTCTCTGTTTAGATGAGAATAAAACAAAAACTGTCCAGTATCAAAGACTCATCTCACTCCAGGGTGATAGCAGGACACCCCATCTAGTCACTCAGAAAAAATCAGGACATTCTGATTTAGAGTTTCAAAATAAAATACCTTTGAAATCTCATATATGAGCTATCATCCCTGTTTTTAGATGAGAATAAAACAATAACTGTCCAGTATCAAAAACTCATCTCACTCCAGGGTGATAGCATGACACCCCACCTAGTCACTCAGGGAGAATCAGGACTTTCTGATGTAGAGTTTCAAAATAAAAGACCTTTGAAATCTCTATTGCATGAGCTATCATCCCTGTTTTTAGATGATAATAAAACAAAAACTGTCCAGTATCAAAGACGCATCTCACTCCAGGGTGATAGCAGGACATCCCACCTAGTCACTCAGGGAGAATCAGGACATTCTGATGTAGAGTTTCAAAATAAAAGACCTTTGAAATCTCATATATGAGCTATAATCCCTCTCTGTTTAGATGAGAATAAAACAAAAACTCTCAAGTATCAAAGACTGATCTCACTCCAGGTTGATAGCAGGACACGCCACCTAGTCACTCAGAAAAAATCAGGACATTCTGATGTACAGTTTCAAAATAAAAGACCTTTGAAATCTCATATATGAGCTATCATCCATCTCTGTTTAGATGAGAATAAAACAAAAACTGTCCAGTATCAAAGACTCATCTCACTCCAGGGTGATAGCAGGACACCCCACCTAGTCACTCAGAAAAAATCAGGACATTCTGATGTAGAGTTTCAAAATAAAATATTTTTGAAGTCTCTATTGTATTAGCTATCATCCCTGTTTTTAGATGAGAATAAAACAAAAACTGTCCAGTATCAAAGACTCATCTCACTCCAGAGTGATAGCAGGACACCCCATCTAGTCACTCAGGGAGAATCAGGACATTCTGATGTACAGTTTCAAAATAAAAGACCTTTGAAATCTCTATTGCATGAGCTATCATCCCTGTTTTTAGATGACAATAAAACAAACACTGTCCAGTATCAAAGACGCATCTCACTCCAGGGTGATAGCAGGACACCCCACCTAGTCACTCAGGGAGAATCAGGACATTCTGATGTAGAGTTTCAAAATAAAATACCTTTGAAATCTCTATTGTATGAGCTATCATCCCTGTTTTTAGATGAGAATAAAACAAAAACTGTCCAGTATCAAAGACGCATCTCACTCCAGGGTGATAGCAGGACACCCCAACTAGTCACTCAGGGAGAATCAGGACATTCTGATGTAGAGTTTCAAAATAAAAGACCTTTGAAATCTCATATATGAGCTATAATCCCTCTCTGTTTAGATGAGAATAAAACAAAAACTGTCCACTATCAAAGACGCATCTCACTCCAGGGTGATAGCAGGACACCCCACCTAGTCACTCAGAAAAAATCAGGACATTATGATGTAGAGTTTCAAAATAAAATACCTTTGAAATCTTTATTGTATGAGCTATCATCCCTGTTTTTAGATGAGAATAAAACAAAAACTGTCCAGTATCAAAGACTCATCTCACTCCAGGGTGATAGCAGGACACCCCATCTAGTCACTCAGAAAAAATCAGGACATTCTGGTGTACAGTTTCAAAATAAAATACCTTTGAAGTCTCATATATGAGCTATCATCCCTGTTTTTAGATGATAATAAAACAATAACTGTCCAATATCAAAGACTCAACAAACACCAGGGTGACAGCAGGACACCCCACCGAGTCACTCAGAAAAAATCAGGACATTCTGATGTACAGTTTCAAAATAAAAGACCTTTGAAATCTCATATATGAGCTATCATCCCTCTCTGTTTAGATGAGAATAAAACAAAAACTGTCCAGTATCAAAGACTCATCTCATTCCAGGGTGATAGCAGGACACCCCATCTAGTCACTCAGAAAAAATCAGGACATTCTGATTTAGAGTTTCAAAATAAAATACCTTTGAAATCTCATATATGAGCTATCATCCCTGTTTTTAGATGAGAATAAAACAATAACTGTCCAGTATCAAAAACTCATCTCACTCCAGGGTGATAGCATGACACCCCACCTAGTCACTCAGGGAGAATCAGGACTTTCTGATGTAGAGTTTCAAAATAAAAGACCTTTGAAATCTCTATTGCATGAGCTATCATCCCTGTTTTTAGATGATAATAAAACAAAAACTGTCCAGTATCAAAGACGCATCTCACTCCAGGGTGATAGCAGGACATCCCACCTAGTCACTCAGGGAGAATCAGGACATTCTGATGTAGAGTTTCAAAATAAAAGACCTTTGAAATCTCATATATGAGCTATAATCCCTCTCTGTTTAGATGAGAATAAAACAAAAACTCTCAAGTATCAAAGACTGATCTCACTCCAGGTTGATAGCAGGACACGCCACCTAGTCACTCAGAAAAAATCAGGACATTCTGATGTACAGTTTCAAAATAAAAGACCTTTGAAATCTCATATATGAGCTATCATCCATCTCTGTTTAGATGAGAATAAAACAAAAACTGTCCAGTATCAAAGACTCATCTCACTCCAGGGTGATAGCAGGACACCCCACCTAGTCACTCAGAAAAAATCAGGACATTCTGATGTAGAGTTTCAAAATAAAATATTTTTGAAGTCTCTATTGTATTAGCTATCATCCCTGTTTTTAGATGAGAATAAAACAAAAACTGTCCAGTATCAAAGACTCATCTCACTCCAGAGTGATAGCAGGACACCCCATCTAGTCACTCAGGGAGAATCAGGACATTCTGATGTACAGTTTCAAAATAAAAGACCTTTGAAATCTCTATTGCATGAGCTATCATCCCTGTTTTTAGATGACAATAAAACAAACACTGTCCAGTATCAAAGACGCATCTCACTCCAGGGTGATAGCAGGACACCCAGTATCAAAGACGCATCTCACTCCAGGGTGATAGCAGGACACCCCACCTAGTCACTCAGGGAGAATCAGGACATTCTGATGTAGAGTTTCAAAATAAAATACCTTTGAAATCTCTATTGTATGAGCTATCATCCCTGTTTTTAGATGAGAATAAAACAAAAACTGTCAAAAAAATCAAAAATCATCCCTGTTTTTAGATGAGAATAAAACAAAAACTGTCCAGTATCAAAGACTCATCTCACTCCAGAGTGATAGCAGGACACCCCATCTAGTCACTCAGGGAGAATCAGGACATTCTGATGTACAGTTTCAAAATAAAAGACCTTTGAAATCTCTATTGCATGAGCTATCATCCCTGTTTTTAGATGACAATAAAACAAACACTGTCCAGTATCAAAGACGCATCTCACTCCAGGGTGATAGCAGGACACCCAGTATCAAAGACGCATCTCACTCCAGGGTGATAGCAGGACACCCCACCTAGTCACTCAGGGAGAATCAGGACATTCTGATGTAGAGTTTCAAAATAAAATACCTTTGAAATCTCTATTGTATGAGCTATCATCCCTGTTTTTAGATGAGAATAAAACAAAAACTGTCCAGTATCAAAGACGCATCTCACTCCAGGGTGATAGCAGGTCACCCCAACTAGTCACTCAGGGAGAATCAGGACATTCTGATGTAGAGTTTCAAAATAAAAGACCTTTGAAATCTCATATATGAGCTATAATCCCTCTCTGTTTAGATGAGAATAAAACAAAAACTGTCCACTATCAAAGACGCATCTCACTCCAGGGTGATAGCAGGACACCCCACCTAGTCACTCAGAAAAAATCAGGACATTATGATGTAGAGTTTCAAAATAAAATACCTTTGAAATCTCTATTGTATGAGCTATCATCCCTGTTTTTAGATGAGAATAAAACAAAAACTGTCCAGTATCAAAGACTCATCTCACTCCAGGGTGATAGCAGGACACCCCATCTAGTCACTCAGAAAAAATCAGGACATTCTGGTGTACAGTTTCAAAATAAAATACCTTTGAAGTCTCATATATGAGCTATCATCCCTGTTTTTAGATGATAATAAAACAATAACTGTCCAATATCAAAGACTCAACAAACACCAGGGTGACAGCAGGACACCCCACCGAGTCACTCAGAAAAAATCAGGACATTCTGATGTACAGTTTCAAAATAAAAGACCTTTGAAATCTCATATATGAGCTATCATCCCTCTCTGTTTAGATGAGAATAAAACAAAAACTGTCCAGTATCAAAGACTCATCTCACTCCAGGGTGATAGCAGGACACCCCATCTAGTCACTCAGAAAAAATCAGGACATTCTGATTTAGAGTTTCAAAATAAAATACCTTTGAAATCTCATATATGAGCTATCATCCCTGTTTTTAGATGAGAATAAAACAATAACTGTCCAGTATCAAAAACTCATCTCACTCCAGGGTGATAGCATGACACCCCACCTAGTCACTCAGGGAGAATCAGGACTTTCTGATGTAGAGTTTCAAAATAAAAGACCTTTGAAATCTCTATTGCATGAGCTATCATCCCTGTTTTTAGATGATAATAAAACAAAAACTGTCCAGTATCAAAGACGCATCTCACTCCAGGGTGATAGCAGGACATCCCACCTAGTCACTCAGGGAGAATCAGGACATTCTGATGTAGAGTTTCAAAATAAAAGACCTTTGAAATCTCATATATGAGCTATAATCCCTCTCTGTTTAGATGATAATAAAACAAAAACTCTCAAGTATCAAAGACTGATCTCACTCCAGGTTGATAGCAGGACACGCCACCTAGTCACTCAGAAAAAATCAGGACATTCTGGTGTACAGTTTCAAAATAAAATACCTTTGAAGTCTCATATATGAGCTATCATCCCTGTTTTTAGATGAGAATAAAACAATAACTGTCCAATATCAAAGACTCAACAAACACCAGGGTGACAGCAGGACACCCCACCGAGTCACTCAGAAAAAATCAGGACATTCTGATGTACAGTTTCAAAATAAAAGACCTTTGAAATCTCATATATGAGCTATCATCCCTCTCTGTTTAGATGAGAATAAAACAAAAACTGTCCAGTATCAAAGACTCATCTCACTCCAGGGTGATAGCAGGACACCCCATCTAGTCACTCAGAAAAAATCAGGACATTCTGATTTAGAGTTTCAAAATAAAATACCTTTGAAATCTCATATATGAGCTATCATCCCTGTTTTTAGATGAGAATAAAACAATAACTGTCCAGTATCAAAAACTCATCTCACTCCAGGGTGATAGCATGACACCCCACCTAGTCACTCAGGGAGAATCAGGACTTTCTGATGTAGAGTTTCAAAATAAAAGACCTTTGAAATCTCTATTGCATGAGCTATCATCCCTGTTTTTAGATGATAATAAAACAAAAACTGTCCAGTATCAAAGACGCATCTCACTCCAGGGTGATAGCAGGACATCCCACCTAGTCACTCAGGGAGAATCAGGACATTCTGATGTAGAGTTTCAAAATAAAAGACCTTTGAAATCTCATATATGAGCTATAATCCCTCTCTGTTTAGATGAGAATAAAACAAAAACTCTCAAGTATCAAAGACTGATCTCACTCCAGGTTGATAGCAGGACACGCCACCTAGTCACTCAGAAAAAATCAGGACATTCTGATGTACAGTTTCAAAATAAAAGACCTTTGAAATCTCATATATGAGCTATCATCCATCTCTGTTTAGATGAGAATAAAACAAAAACTGTCCAGTATCAAAGACTCATCTCACTCCAGGGTGATAGCAGGACACCCCACCTAGTCACTCAGAAAAAATCAGGACATTCTGATGTAGAGTTTCAAAATAAAATACCTTTGAAATCTCTATTGTATGAGCTATCATCCCTATTTTTAGATGATAATAAAACAAAGACTGTCCAGTATCAAAGACGCATCTCACTCCAGGGTGATAGCAGGACACCCCACCTAGTCACTCAGAAAAAATCAGGACATTCTGATTTAGAGTTTCAAAATAAAATACCTTTGAAATCTCATATATGAGCTATCATCCCTGTTTTTAGATGGGAATAAAACAAACAATGTCCAGTATCAAAGACTCATCTAACTCCATGGTGATAGCAGGACACCCCATCTAGTCACTCAGAAAAAATCAGGACATTCTGATGTAGAGTTTCAAAATAAAATATTTTTGAAGTCTCTATTGTATTAGCTATCATCCCTGTTTTTAGATGAGAATAAAACAAAAACTGTCCAGTATCAAAGACTCATCTAACTCCATGGTGATAGCAGGACCCCCCATCTAGTCACTCAGAAAAAATCAGGACATTCTGATGTACAGTTTCAAAATAAAAGACCTTTGAAATCTCATATATGAGCTATCATCCCTGTTTTTAGATGAGAATAAAACAAAGGCTGTCCAGTATCAAAGACTCATCTCACTCCAGGGTGATAGCAAGACACCCCATCTAGTCACTCAGAAAAAATCAGGACATTCTGGTGTACAGTTTCAAAATAAAATACCTTTGAAGTCTCATATATGAGCTATCATCCCTGTTTTTAGATGAGAATAAAACAAATACTGTCCAATATCAAAGACTCATCTCACTCCAGGGTGATAGCAGGACTCCCCACCTAGTCACTCAGGGAGAATCAGGACATTCTGAAGTACAGTTTCAAAATAAAAGACCTTTGAAATCTCTATTGCATGAGCTATCATCCCTGTTTTTAGATGAGAATAAAACAAAAATTGTCCAGTATCAAAGACTCATCTCACTCCAGGGTGATAGCAGGACACCCCATCTAGTCACTCAGAAAAAATCAGGACATTCTGATGTACAGTTTCAAAATAAAAGACCTTTGAAATCTCATATATGAGCTATCATCCCTCTCTGTTTAGATGAGAATAAAACAAAAACTGTCCAGTATCAAAGACTCAACTCACTCCAGGGTGATAGCAGGACACCCCACCTAGTCACTCAGAACAAATCAGGACATTCTGGTGTACAGTTTCAAAATAAAATACCTTTGAAGTCTCATATATGAGCTATCATCCCTGTTTTTAGATGAGAATAAAAAAAAAATTGTCCCGTATCAAAGACTCATCTCACTCCAGGGTGATAGCAGGACACCCCATCTAGTCACTCAGAAAAAATCAGGACATTCTGATGTAGAGTTTCAAAATAAAATACCTTTGAAATCTCTATTGTATGAGCTATCATCCCTGTTTTTAGATGAGAATAAAACAAAAACTGTCCAGTATCAAAGACGCATCTCACTCCAGGGTGATAGCAGGACACCCCACCTAGTCACTCAGGGAGAATCAGGACATTCTGATGGAGAGTTTCAAAATAAAAGACCTTTGAAATCTCATATATGAGCTATAATCCCTCTCTGTTTAGATGAGAATAAAACAAAAACTCTCAAGTATCAAAGACTGATCTCACTCCAGGGTGATAGCAGGACACGCCACCTAGTCACTCAGAAAAAATCAGGACATTCTGATGTACAGTTTCAAAATAAAAGACCTTTGAAATCTCATATATGAGCTATCATCCCTCTCTGTTTAGATGAGAATAAAACAAAAACTGTCCAGTATCAAAGACTCATCTCACTCCAGGGTGATAACAGGACACCCCACCTAGTCACTCAGAAAAAATCAGGACATTCTGATGTAGAGTTTCAAAATAAAATACCTTTGAAATCTCTATTGTATGAGCTATCATCCCTATTTTTTAGATGAGAATAAAACAAAGACTGTCCAGTATCAAAGACGCATCTCACTCCAGGGTTATAGCAGGACACCCCACCTAGTCACTCAGGGAGAATCAGGACATTCTGATGTAGAGTTTCAAAATAAAAGACCTTTGAAATCTCTATTGTATGAGCTATCATCCCTGTTTTTAGATGAGAATAAAACAAAAACTGTCCAGTATCAAAGACTCATCTCACTCCAGGGTGATAGCAGGACACCCCACCTAGTCACTCAGGGAGAATCAGGACATTCTGATGTAGAGTTTCAAAATAAAAGACCTTTGAAATCTCTATTGTATGAGCTATCATCCCTGTTTTTAGATGAGAATAAAACAAAAACTGTCCAGTATCAAAGACGCATCTCACTCCAGGGTGATAGCAGGACACCCCATCTAGTCACTCAGAAAAGATCAGGACATTCTGATGTAGAGTTTCAAAATAAAATACCTTTGAAATCTCTATTGTATGAGCTATCATCCCTGTTTTTAGATGAGAATAAAACAAAAACTGTCCAGTATCAAAGACGCATCTCACTCCAGGGTGATAGCAGGACACCCAACCTAGTCACTCAGGGAGAATCAGGACATTCTGATTTAGAGTTTCAAAATAAAAGACCTTTGAAATCTCTATTGTATGAGCTATCATCCCTGTTTTTAGATGAGAATAAAACAAAAACTGTCCAGTATCAAAGACGCATCTCACTCCAGGGTGATAGCAGGACACCCCACCTAGTCACTCAGGGAGAATCAGGACATTCTGATGTAGAGTTTCAAAATAAAAGACCTTTGAAATCTCATATATGAGCCATAATCCCTCTCTGTTTAGATGAGAATAAAACAAAACTGTCCAGTATCAAAGACGCATCTCACTCCAGGGTGATAGCAGGTAACCCCACCTAGTTACTCAGAAAAAAATAGGACATTCTGATTTAGAGTTTCAAAATAAAATACCTTTGAAATCTCATATATGAGCTATCATCCCTGTTTTTAGATGGGAATAAAACAAACACTGTCAAGTATCAAAGACTCATTTAACTCCATGGTGATAGCAGGACACCCCATCAAGTCACTCAGAAAAAATCAGGACATTGTGATGTAGGGTTTCAAAATAAAAGACCTTTGAATTCTCATATATGAGCTATCATCCCTCTCTGTTTAGATGAGAATAAAACAAAATCTCTCCAGTATCAAAGACTCATCTCACTCCAGGGTGATAGCAGGACACCCTTTCTAGTCACTCAGGGAGAATCAGGACATTCTGATTTACAGTTTCAAAATAAAAGACCTTTGAAATCTCTATTGCATGAGCTATCATCCCTGTTTTTAGATGAGAATAAAACAATAACTGTCCAATATCAAAGACTCAACAAACACCAGGGTGATAGCAGGACACCCCACCGAGTCACTCTGAAAAAATCAGGACATTCTGATGTACAGTTTCAAAATAAAATACCTTTGAAATCTCTATTGCATGAGCTATCATCCCTGTTTTTAGATGAGAATAAAACAAATACTGTCCAATATCAAAGACTCATCTCACTCCAGGGTGATAGCAGGACTCCCCACCTAGTCACTCAGGGAGAATCAGGACATTCTGAAGTACAGTTTCAAAATAAAAGACCTTTGAAATCTCTATTGCATGAGCGGTCATCCCTGTTTTTAGATGAGAATAAAACAAAAATTGTCCCGTATCAAAGACTCATCTCACTCCAGGGTGATAGCAGGACACCCCATCTAGTCACTCAGAAAAAATCAGGACATTCTGATGTAGAGTTTCAAAATAAAATACCTTTGAAATCTCTATTGTATGAGCTATCATCCCTGTTTTTAGATGAGAATAAAACAATAACTGTCCAATATCAAAGACTCATCAAACTCCAGGGTGATAGCAGGACAACCCACCTAGTCACTCAGAAAAAATCAGGACATTCTGATGTACAGTTTCAAAATAAAAGACCTTTGAAATCTCATATATGAGCTATCATCCCTCTCTGTTTAGATGAGAATAAAACAAAAACTGTCCAGTATCAAAGACTCATCTCCCTCCAGGGTGATAGCAGGACACCCCACCTAGTCACTCAGAAAAAATCAGGACATTCTGATGTAGAGTTTCAAAATAAAATACCTTTGAAATCTCTATTGTATGAGCTATCATCCCTATTTTTAGATTAGAATAAAAACAAAGACTGTCCAGTATCAAAGACTCATCTCACTCCAGGGTGATAGCAGGACACCCCATCTAGTCACTCAGAAAAAATCAGGACATTCTGGTGTACAGTTTCAAAATAAAATACCTTTGAAGCTGAGCTATATATGAGCTATCATCCCTGTTCTTAGATGAGAATAAAACAATAACTGTCCAATATCAAAGACGCATCTCACTCCAGGGTGATAGCAGGACACCCCATCTAGTCACTCAGAAAAAATCAGGACATTCTGATGCAGAGTTTCAAAATAAAATACCTTTGAAATCTGTTGTATGAGCTATCATCCCTGTTTTTAGATGAGAATAAAACAAAAACTATCCAGTATCAAAGACGCATCTCACTCCAGGGTGATAGCAGGACACCCCACCTAGTCACTCAGGGAGAATCAGGACATTCTGATGTAGAGATTCAAAATAAAATACCTTTGAAATCTCATATATGAGCTATAATCCCTCTCTGTTTAGATGAGAATAAAACAAAAACTCTCAAGTATCAAAGACTGATCTCACTCCAGGGTGATAGCAGGACATGCCACCTAGTCACTCAGAAAAAATCAGGACATTCTGATGTACAGTTTCAAAATAAAAGACCTTTGAAATCTCATATATGAGCTATCATCCCTCTCTGTTTGGATGAGAATAAAACAAAAACTGTCCAGTATCAAAGACTCATCTCACTCCAGGGTGATAGCAGGACACCCCACCTAGTCACTCAGAAAAAATCAGGACATTCTGATGTAGAGTTTCAAAATAAAATACCTTTGAAATCTCTATTGTATGAGCTATCATCCCTATTTTTAGATGAGAATAAAACAAAGACTGTCCAGTATCAAAGACGCATCTCACTCCAGGGTGATAGCAGGACACCCCACCTAGTCACTCAGGGAGAATCAGGACATTCTGATGTAGAGTTTCAAAATAAAAGACCTTTGAAATCTCATATATGAGCTATCTCTGTATTTAGATAAGAATAAAACAAACACTGTCCAGTATCAAATACTCATTTCCCTTCAGGGTGATCACAGGACACCCCACCTAGTCACTCAAGGAGAATCAGGACTTTCTGATGTAGAGTTTCAAAATAAAAGACCTTTGAAATCTCTATTGCATGAGCTATCATCCCTGTTTTTAGATGAGAATAAAACAATAACTGTCCAATATCAAAGACTCATCTCACTCCAGGGTGATAGCAGGACACCCCACCTAGTCACTCAGAAAAAATCAGGACATTCTGACGTAGAGTTTCAAAATAAAATACCTTTGAAATCTCTATTGTATGAGCTATCATCCCTATTTTTAGATGATAATAAAACAAAGACTGTCCAGTATCAAAGACTCATCTCACTCCAGGGTGATAGCAGGACACCCCACCTAGTCACTCAGAAAAAATCAGGACATTCTGATGTAGAGTTTCAAAATAAAATACCTTTGAAATCTCTATTGTATGAGCTATCATCCCTGTTTTTAGATGAGAATAAAACAATAACTGTCCAATATCAAAGACTCATCTCACTCCAGGGTGATAGCAGAACACCCCACCTAGTCACTCAGAAAAAATCAGGACATTCTGACGTAGAGTTTCAAAATAAAATACCTTTGAAATCTCTATTGTATGAGCTATCATCCCTATTTTTAGATGAGAATAAAACAAAGACTGTCCAGTATCAAAGACTCATCTCACTCCAGGGTGATAGCAGGACACCCCACCTAGTCACTCAGAAAAAATCAGGACATTCTGATGTAGAGTTTCAAAATAAAATACCTTTGAAATCTCTATTGTATGAGCTATCATCCCTGTTTTTAGATGAGAATAAAACAAAAACTGTCCAGTATCAAAGACGCATCTCACTCCAGGGTGATAGCAGGACACCCCACCTAGTCACTCAGAAAAAATCAGGACATTCTGATGTAGAGTTTCAAAATAAAATACCTTTGAAATCTCTATTGTATGAGCTATCATCCCTATTTTTAGATGAGAATAAAACAAAGACTGTCCAGTATCAAAGACTCATCTCACTCCAGGGTGATAGCAGGACACCCCATCTAGTCACTCAGAAAAAAACAGGACATTCTGGTGTACAGTTTCAAAATAAAAGACCTTTGAAATCTCATATATGAGCTATAATCCCTCTCTGTTTAGATGATAATAAAACAAAAACTCTCAAGTATCAAAGACTGATCTCACTCCAGGGTGATAGCAGGACACGCCACCTAGTCACTCAGAAAAAATCAGGACATTCTGATGTACAGTTTCAAAATAAAAGACCTTTGAAATCTCATATATGAGCTATCATCCCTCTCTGTTTAGATGAGAATAAAACAATAACTGTCCAGTATCAAAGACTCATCTCACTCCAGGGTGATAGCAGGACACCCCACCTAGTCACTCAGAAAAAATCAGGACATTCTGATGTAGAGTTTCAAAATAAAATACCTTTGAAATCTCTATTGTATGAGCTATCATCCCTATTTTTAGATGAGAATAAAACAAAGACTGTCCAGTATCAAAGACGCATCTCACTCCAGGGTGATAGCAGGACACCCCACCTAGTCACTCAGGGAGAATCAGGACATTCTGATGTAGAGTTTCAAAATAAAAGACCTTTGAAATCTCATATATGAGCTATCTCTGTATTTAGATAAGAATAAAACAAACACTGTCCAGTATCAAATACTCATTTCCCTTCAGGGTGATAACAGGACACCCCACCTAGTCACTCGAGGAGAATCAGGACTTTCTGATGTAGAGTTTCAAAATAAAAGACCTTTGAAATCTCTATTGCATGAGCTATCATCCCTGTTTTTAGATGAGAATAAAACCAAAACTGTCCCGTATCAAAGACTCATCTCACTCCAGGGTGATAGCAGGACACCCCATCTAGTCACTCAGAAAAAATCAGGACATTCTGATGTAGATTTTCAAAATAAAATACCTTTTAAATCTCTATTGTATGAGCTATCATCAGTGTTTTTAGATGAGAATAAAACAAAAACTGTCCAGTATCAAAGACTCATCTCACTCCAGGGTGATAGCAGGACACCCCACCTAGTCACTCAGAAAATAACAGGACATTCTGATGTAGAGTTTCAAAATAAAATACCTTTGAAATCTCTATTGTATGAGCTATCATCCCTATTTTTAGATGAGAATACAACAAAGACTGTCCAGTATCAAAGACTCATCTCACTCCAGGGTGATAGCAGGACACCCCATCTAGTCACTCAGAAAAAATCAGGACATTCTGGTGTACAGTTTCAAAATAAAATACCTTTGAAGTCTCATATATGAGCTATCATCCCTGTTTTTAGATGAGAATAAAACATTAACTGTCCAATATCAAAGACTCAACAAACTCCAGGGTGATAGCAGGACACCCCACCTAGTCACTCAGAAAAAATCAGGACATTCTGATGTAGAGTTTCAAAATAAAAGACCTTTGAAATCTCTATTGCATGAGCTATCATCCCTGTTTTTAGATGAGAATAAAACAAAAACTGTCCCGTATCAAAGACTCATCTCACTCCAGGGTGATAGCAGGACACCCCATCTAGTCACTCAGAAAAAATCAGGACATTCTGATGTAGAGTTTCAAAATAAAATACCTTTGAAATCTCTATTGTATGAGCTATCATCCCTGTTTTTAGATGAGAATAAAACAAAAACTGTCCAGTATCAAAGACGCATCTCACTCCAGGGTGATAGCAGGACACCCCACCTAGTCACTCAGAAAAAATCAGGACATTCTGATGTAGAGTTTCAAAATAAAATACCTTTGAAATCTCTATTGTATGAGCTATCATCCCTATTTTTAGATGAGAATAAAACAAAGACTGTCCAGTATCAAAGACTCATCTCACTCCAGGGTGATAGCAGGACACCCCATCTAGTCACTCAGAAAATAACAGGACATTCTGGTGTACAGTTTCAAAATAAAATACCTTTGAAGTCTCATATATGAGCTATCATCCCTGTTTTTAGATGAGAATAAAACATTAACTGTCCAGTATCAAAGACTCATCTCACTCCAGGGTGATAGCAGGACACCCCACCTAGTCACTCAGGGAGAATCAGGACTTTCTGATGTAGAGTTTCAAAATAAAAGACCTTTGAAATCTCTATTGCATGAGCTATCATCCCTGTTTTTAGATGAGAATAAAACAAAAACTGTCCCGTATCAAAGACTCATCTCACTCCAGGGTGATAGCAGGACACCCCATCTAGTCACTCAGAAAAAAATCAGGACATTCTGGTGTACAGTTTCAAAATAAAATACCTTTGAAGTCTCATATATGAGCTATCATCCCTGTTTTTAGATGAGAATAAAACATTAACTGTCCAATATCAAAGACTCAACAAACTCCAGGGTGATAGCAGGACACCCCACCTAGTCACTCAGAAAAAATCAGGACATTCTGATGTAGAGTTTCAAAATAAAAGACCTTTGAAATCTCTATTGCATGAGCTATCATCCCTGTTTTTAGATGAGAATAAAACAAAAACTGTCCCGTATCAAAGACTCATCTCACTCCAGGGTGATAGCAGGACACCCCATTTAGTCACTCAGAAAAAATCAGGACATTCTGATGTAGAGTTTCAAAATAAAATACCTTTGAAATCTCTATTGTATGAGCTATCATCCCTGTTTTTAGATGAGAATAAAACATTAACTGTCCAATATCAAAGACTCATCAAACTCCAGGGTGATAGCAGGACACCCCACCTAGTCACTCAGAAAAAATCAGGACATTCTGATGTACAGTCTCAAAATAAAAGACCTTTGAAATCTCATATATGAGCTATCATCCCTGTTTTTAGATGAGAATAAAACAAATACTGTCCAATATCAAAGACTCATCTCACTCCAGGGTGATAGCAGGACACCCCATCTAGTCAATCAGAAAAAATCAGGACATTCTGATGTAGAGTTTCAAAATAAAATACCTTTGAAATCTCTATTGTATGAGCTATCTTCCCTGTTTTTAGATGAGAATAAAACAAAAACTGTCCAGTATCAAAGACTCATCTCACTCCAGGGTGATAGCAGGACACCCCACCTAGTCACTCAGAAAAAATCAGGACATTCTGATGTAGAGTTTCAAAATAAAATACCTTTGAAGTCTCATATATGAGCTATCATCTCTGTTTTTAGATGAGAATAAAACAATAACTGTCCAATATCAAAGACTCATCAAACTCCAGGGTGATAGCAGGACAACCCACCTAGTCACTCAGAAAAAATCAGGACATTCTGATGTACAGTTTCAAAATAAAATACCTTTGAAGCTGAGCTATATATGAGCTATCATCCCTGTTTTTAGATGAGAATAAAACAATAACTGTCCAATATCAAAGACGCATCTCACTCCAGGGTGATAGCAGGACACCCCATCTAGTCACTCAGAAAAAATCAGGACATTCTGATGCAGAGTTTCAAAATAAAATACCTTTGAAATCTGTTGTATGAGCTATCATCCCTGTTTTTAGATGAGAATAAAACAAAAACTATCCAGTATCAAAGACGCATCTCACTCCAGGGTGATAGCAGGACACCCCACCTAGTCACTCAGGGAGAATCAGGACATTCTGATGTAGAGATTCAAAATAAAATACCTTTGAAATCTCATATATGAGCTATAATCCCTCTCTGTTTAGATGAGAATAAAACAAAAACTCTCAAGTATCAAAGACTGATCTCACTCCAGGGTGATATCAGGACATGCCACCTAGTCACTCAGAAAAAATCAGGACATTCTGATGTACAGTTTCAAAATAAAAGACCTTTGAAATCTCATATATGAGCTATCATCCCTCTCTGTTTGGATGAGAATAAAACAAAAACTGTCCAGTATCAAAGACTCATCTCACTCCAGGGTGATAGCAGGACACCCCACCTAGTCACTCAGAAAAAATCAGGACATTCTGATGTAGAGTTTCAAAATAAAATACCTTTGAAATCTCTATTGTATGAGCTATCATCCCTATTTTTAGATGAGAATAAAACAAAGACTGTCCAGTATCAAAGACGCATCTCACTCCAGGGTGATAGCAGGACACCTAGTCACTCAGGGAGAATCAGGACATTCTGATGTAGAGTTTCAAAATAAAAGACCTTTGAAATCTCATATATGAGCTATCTCTGTATTTAGATAAGAATAAAACAAACACTGTCCAGTATCAAATACTCATTTCCCTTCAGGGTGATAACAGGACACCCCACCTAGTCACTCAAGGAGAATCAGGACTTTCTGATGTAGAGTTTCAAAATAAAAGACCTTTGAAATCTCTATTGCATGAGCTATCATCCCTGTTTTTAGATGAGAATAAAACAATAACTGTCCAATATCAAAGACTCATCTCACTCCAGGGTGATAGCAGGACACCCCACCTAGTCACTCAGAAAAAATCAGGACATTCTGACGTAGAGTTTCAAAATAAAATACCTTTGAAATCTCTATTGTATGAGCTATCATCCCTATTTTTAGATGATAATAAAACAAAGACTGTCCAGTATCAAAGACTCATCTCACTCCAGGGTGATAGCAGGACACCCCACCTAGTCACTCAGAAAAAATCAGGACATTCTGATGTAGAGTTTCAAAATAAAATACCTTTGAAATCTCTATTGTATGAGCTATCATCCCTGTTTTTAGATGAGAATAAAACAAAAACTGTCCAGTATCAAAGACGCATCTCACTCCAGGGTGATAGCAGGACACCCCACCTAGTCACTCAGAAAAAATCAGGACATTCTGATGTAGAGTTTCAAAATAAAATACCTTTGAAATCTCTATTGTATGAGCTATCATCCCTATTTTTAGATGAGAATAAAACAAAGACTGTCCAGTATCAAAGACTCATCTCACTCCAGGGTGATAGCAGGACACCCCATCTAGTCACTCAGAAAAAAACAGGACATTCTGGTGTACAGTTTCAAAATAAAATATCTTTGAAGTCTCATATATGAGCTATCATCCCTGTTTTTAGATGATAATAAAACATTAACTGTCCAATATCAAAGACTCATCAAACTCCAGGGTGATGGCAGGACACCCCACCTAGTCACTCAGAAAAAATCAGGACATTCTGATGTAGAGTTTCAAAATAAAAGACCTTTGAAATCTCATATATGAGCTATAATCCCTCTCTGTTTAGATGATAATAAAACAAAAACTCTCAAGTATCAAAGACTGATCTCACTCCAGGGTGATAGCAGGACACGCCACCTAGTCACTCAGAAAAAATCAGGACATTCTGATGTACAGTTTCAAAATAAAAGACCTTTGAAATCTCATATATGAGCTATCATCCCTCTCTGTTTAGATGAGAATAAAACAATAACTGTCCAGTATCAAAGACTCATCTCACTCCAGGGTGATAGCAGGACACCCCACCTAGTCACTCAGGGAGAATCAGGACATTCTGATGTAGAGTTTCAAAATAAAAGACCTTTGAAATCTCATATATGAGCTATCTCTGTATTTAGATAAGAATAAAACAAACACTGTCCAGTATCAAATACTCATTTCCCTTCAGGGTGATAACAGGACACCCCACCTAGTCACTCGAGGAGAATCAGGACTTTCTGATGTAGAGTTTCAAAATAAAAGACCTTTGAAATCTCTATTGCATGAGCTATCATCCCTGTTTTTAGATGAGAATAAAACCAAAACTGTCCCGTATCAAAGACTCATCTCACTCCAGGGTGATAGCAGGACACCCCATCTAGTCACTCAGAAAAAATCAGGACATTCTGATGTAGATTTTCAAAATAAAATACCTTTTAAATCTCTATTGTATGAGCTATCATCCCTGTTTTTAGATGAGAATAAAACAAAAACTGTCCAGTATCAAAGACTCATCTCACTCCAGGGTGATAGCAGGACACCCCACCTAGTCACTCAGAAAATAACAGGACATTCTGATGTAGAGTTTCAAAATAAAATACCTTTGAAATCTCTATTGTATGAGCTATCATCCCTATTTTTAGATGAGAATACAACAAAGACTGTCCAGTATCAAAGACTCATCTCACTCCAGGGTGATAGCAGGACACCCCATCTAGTCACTCAGAAACAATCAGGACATTCTAGTGTACAGTTTCAAAATAAAAGACCTTTGAAATCTCATATATGAGCTATCTCTGTATTTAGATAAGAATAAAACAAACACTGTCCAGTATCAAATACTCATTTCCCTTCAGGGTGATAACAGGACACCCCACCTAGTCACTCAAGGAGAATCAGGACTTTCTGATGTAGAGTTTCAAAATAAAAGACCTTTGAAATCTCTATTGCATGAGCTATCATCCCTGTTTTTAGATGAGAATAAAACAATAACTGTCCAATATCAAAGACTCATCTCACTCCAGGGTGATAGCAGGACACCCCACCTAGTCACTCAGAAAAAATCAGGACATTCTGACGTAGAGTTTCAAAATAAAATACCTTTGAAATCTCTATTGTATGAGCTATCATCCCTATTTTTAGATGATAATAAAACAAAGACTGTCCAGTATCAAAGACTCATCTCACTCCAGGGTGATAGCAGGACACCCCACCTAGTCACTCAGAAAAAATCAGGACATTCTGATGTAGAGTTTCAAAATAAAATACCTTTGAAATCTCTATTGTATGAGCTATCATCCCTGTTTTTAGATGAGAATAAAACAAAAACTGTCCAGTATCAAAGACGCATCTCACTCCAGGGTGATAGCAGGACACCCCACCTAGTCACTCAGAAAAAATCAGGACATTCTGATGTAGAGTTTCAAAATAAAATACCTTTGAAATCTCTATTGTATGAGCTATCATCCCTATTTTTAGATGAGAATAAAACAAAGACTGTCCAGTATCAAAGACTCATCTCACTCCAGGGTGATAGCAGGACACCCCATCTAGTCACTCAGAAAAAAACAGGACATTCTGGTGTACAGTTTCAAAATAAAATATCTTTGAAGTCTCATATATGAGCTATCATCCCTGTTTTTAGATGATAATAAAACATTAACTGTCCAATATCAAAGACTCATCAAACTCCAGGGTGATGGCAGGACACCCCACCTAGTCACTCAGAAAAAATCAGGACATTCTGATGTAGAGTTTCAAAATAAAAGACCTTTGAAATTTCATATATGAGCTATAATCCCTCTCTGTTTAGATGATAATAAAACAAAAACTCTCAAGTATCAAAGACTGATCTCACTCCAGGGTGATAGCAGGACACGCCACCTAGTCACTCAGAAAAAATCAGGACATTCTGATGTAGAGTTTCAAAATAAAAGACCTTTGAAATCTCATATATGAGCTATCTCTGTATTTAGATAAGAATAAAACAAACACTGTCCAGTATCAAATACTCATTTCCCTTCAGGGTGATAACAGGACACCCCACCTAGTCACTCGAGGAGAATCAGGACTTTCTGATGTAGAGTTTCAAAATAAAAGACCTTTGAAATCTCTATTGCATGAGCTATCATCCCTGTTTTTAGATGAGAATAAAACCAAAACTGTCCCGTATCAAAGACTCATCTCACTCCAGGGTGATAGCAGGACACCCCATCTAGTCACTCAGAAAAAATCAGGACATTCTGATGTAGATTTTCAAAATAAAATACCTTTTAAATCTCTATTGTATGAGCTATCATCCCTGTTTTTAGATGAGAATAAAACAAAAACTGTCCAGTATCAAAGACTCATCTCACTCCAGGGTGATAGCAGGACACCCCACCTAGTCACTCAGAAAATAACAGGACATTCTGATGTAGAGTTTCAAAATAAAATACCTTTGAAATCTCTATTGTATGAGCTATCATCCCTATTTTTAGATGAGAATACAACAAAGACTGTCCAGTATCAAAGACTCATCTCACTCCAGGGTGATAGCAGGACACCCCATCTAGTCACTCAGAAACAATCAGGACATTCTAGTGTACAGTTTCAAAATAAAATACCTTTGAAGTCTCATATATGAGCTATCATCCCTGTTTTTAGATGAGAATAAAACATTAACTGTCCAATATCAAAGACTCAACAAACTCCAGGGTGATAGCAGGACACCCCACCTAGTCACTCAGAAAAAATCAGGACATTCTGATGTAGAGTTTCAAAATAAAAGACCTTTGAAATCTCTATTGCATGAGCTATCATCCCTGTTTTTAGATGAGAATAAAACAAAAACTGTCCCGTATGAAAGACTCATCTCACTCCAGGGTGATAGCAGGACAACCCACCTAGTCACTCAGAAAAAATCAGGACATTCTGATGTACAGTTTCAAAATAAAATACCTTTGAAGCTGAGCTATATATGAGCTATCATCCCTGTTTTTAGATGAGAATAAAACAAAAACTGTCCAGTATCAAAGACGCATCTCACTCCAGGGTGATAGCAGGACACCCCATCTAGTCACTCAGAAAATAACAGGACATTCTGGTGTACAGTTTCAAAATAAAATACCTTTGAAGTCTCATATATGAGCTATCATCCCTGTTTTTAGATGAGAATAAAACATTAACTGTCCAATATCAAAGACTCATCAAACTCCAGGGTGATAGCAGGACACCCCACCTAGTCACTCAGAAAAAATCAGGACATTCTGATGTACAGTCTCAAAATAAAAGACCTTTGAAATCTCATATATGAGCTATCATCCCTCTCTGTTTAGATGAGAATAAAACAAAAACTGTCCAGTATCAAAGACTCATCTCACTCCAGGGTGATAGCAGGACACCCCACCTAGTCACTCAGGGAGAATCAGGACTTTCTGATGTAGAGTTTCAAAATAAAAGACCTTTGAAATCTCTATTGCATGAGCTATCATCCCTGTTTTTAGATGAGAATAAAACAAATACTGTCCAATATCAAAGACTCATCTCACTCCAGGGTGATAGCAGGACACCCCATCTAGTCACTCAGAAAAAATCAGGACATTCTGATGTAGAGTTTCAAAATAAAATACCTTTGAAATCTCTATTGTATGAGCTATCATCCCTGTATTTAGATGAGAATAAAACAAAAACTGTCCAGTATCAAAGACTCATCTCACTCCAGGGTGATAGCAGGACACCCCACCTAGTCACTCAGAAAAAATCAGGACATTCTGATGTAGAGTTTCAAAATAAAATACCTTTGAAGTCTCATATATGAGCTATCATCTCTGTTTTTAGATGAGAATAAAACAATAACTGTCCAATATCAAAGACTCATCAAACTCCAGGGTGATAGCAGGACAACCCACCTAGTCACTCAGAAAAAATCAGGACATTCTGATGTACAGTTTCAAAATAAAATACCTTTGAAGCTGAGCTATATATGAGCTATCATCCCTGTTTTTAGATGAGAATAAAACAATAACTGTCCAGTATCAAAAGCTCATCTCACTCCAGGGTGATAGCATGACACCCCACCTAGTCACTTAGGGAGAATCAGGACATTTTGATGTAGAGTTTCAAAATAAAAGACCTTTGAAATCTCATATATGAGCTATCATCCCTCTGTATTTAGATAAGAATAAAACAAACACTGTCCAGTATCAAAGACGCATCTCACTCCAGGGTGATAGCAGGACACCCCACCTAGTCACTCAGGGAGAATCAGGACATTCTGATGTAGAGTTTCAAAATAAAAGACCTTTGAAATCTCATATATGAGCTATAATCCCTCTCTGTTTAGATGAGAATAAAACAAAAACTGTCCAGTATCAAAGACTCATCTCACTCCAGGGTGATAGCAGGACACCCCACCTAGTCACTCAGAAAAAATCAGGACATTCTGATGTAGAGTTTCAAAATAAAATACCTTTGAAATCTCTATTCTATGAGCTATCATCCCTATTTTTAGATGAGAATAAAACAAAGACTGTCCAGTATCAAAGACGCATCTCACTCCAGGGTGATAGCAGGACACCCCACCTAGTCACTCAGAAAAAATCAGGACATTCTGATGTAGAGTTTCAAAATAAAATACCTTTGAAATCTCTATTGTATGAGCTATCATCCCTGTTTTTAGATGAGAATAAAACAAAAACTGTCCAGTATCAAAGACTCATCTCACTCCAGGGTGATAGCAGGACACCCCACCTAGTCACTCAGAAAATAACAGGACATTCTGATGTAGAGTTTCAAAATAAAATACCTTTGAAGTCTCATATATGAGCTATCATCCCTGTTTTTAGATGAGAATAAAACAATAACTGTCCAATATCAAAGACTCAACAAACACCAGGGTGATATCAGGACACCCCACCTAGTCACTCAGAAAAAATCCGGACATTCTGATGTACAGTCTCAAAATAAAAGACCTTTGAAATCTCATATATGAGCTATCATCCCTCTCTGTTTAGATGAGAATACAACAAAGACTGTCCAGTATCAAAGACTCATCTCACTCCAGGGTGATAGCAGGACACCCCATCTAGTCACTCAGAAACAATCAGGACATTCTAGTGTACAGTTTCAAAATAAAATACCTTTGAAGTCTCATATATGAGCTATCATCCCTGTTTTTAGATGAGAATAAAACATTAACTGTCCAATATCAAAGACTCAACAAACTCCAGGGTGATAGCAGGACACCCCACCTAGTCACTCAGAAAAAATCAGGACATTCTGATGTAGAGTTTCAAAATAAAAGACCTTTGAAATCTCTATTGCATGAGCTATCATCCCTGTTTTTAGATGAGAATAAAACAAAAACTGTCCCGTATGAAAGACTCATCTCACTCCAGGGTGATAGCAGGACAACCCACCTAGTCACTCAGAAAAAATCAGGACATTCTGATGTACAGTTTCAAAATAAAATACCTTTGAAGCTGAGCTATATATGAGCTATCATCCCTGTTTTTAGATGAGAATAAAACAAAAACTGTCCAGTATCAAAGACGCATCTCACTCCAGGGTGATAGCAGGACACCCCATCTAGTCACTCAGAAAATAACAGGACATTCTGGTGTACAGTTTCAAAATAAAATACCTTTGAAGTCTCATATATGAGCTATCATCCCTGTTTTTAGATGAGAATAAAACATTAACTGTCCAATATCAAAGACTCATCAAACTCCAGGGTGATAGCAGGACACCCCACCTAGTCACTCAGAAAAAATCAGGACATTCTGATGTACAGTCTCAAAATAAAAGACCTTTGAAATCTCATATATGAGCTATCATCCCTCTCTGTTTAGATGAGAATAAAACAAAAACTGTCCAGTATCAAAGACTCATCTCACTCCAGGGTGATAGCAGGACACCCCACCTAGTCACTCAGGGAGAATCAGGACTTTCTGATGTAGAGTTTCAAAATAAAAGACCTTTGAAATCTCTATTGCATGAGCTATCATCCCTGTTTTTAGATGAGAATAAAACAAATACTGTCCAATATCAAAGACTCATCTCACTCCAGGGTGATAGCAGGACACCCCATCTAGTCACTCAGAAAAAATCAGGACATTCTGATGTAGAGTTTCAAAATAAAATACCTTTGAAATCTCTCTTGTATGAGCTATCATCCCTGTATTTAGATGAGAATAAAACAAAAACTGTCCAGTATCAAAGACTCATCTCACTCCAGGGTGATAGCAGGACACCCCACCTAGTCACTCAGAAAAAATCAGGACATTCTGATGTAGAGTTTCAAAATAAAATACCTTTGAAGTCTCATATATGAGCTCTCATCTCTGTTTTTAGATGAGAATAAAACAATAACTGTCCAATATCAAAGACTCATCAAACTCCAGGGTGATAGCAGGACAACCCACCTAGTCACTCAGAAAAAATCAGGACATTCTGATGTACAGTTTCAAAATAAAATACCTTTGAAGCTGAGCTATATATGAGCTATCATCCCTGTTTTTAGATGAGAATAAAACAATAACTGTCCAGTATCAAAAGCTCATCTCACTCCAGGGTGATAGCATGACACCCCACCTAGTCACTTAGGGAGAATCAGGACATTTTGATGTAGAGTTTCAAAATAAAAGACCTTTGAAATCTCATATATGAGCTATCATCCCTCTGTATTTAGATAAGAATAAAACAAACACTGTCCAGTATCAAAGACGCATCTCACTCCAGGGTGATAGCAGGACACCCCACCTAGTCACTCAGGGAGAATCAGGACATTCTGATGTAGAGTTTCAAAATAAAAGACCTTTGAAATCTCATATATGAGCTATAATCCCTCTCTGTTTAGATGAGAATAAAACAAAAACTGTCCAGTATCAAAGACTCATCTCACTCCAGGGTGATAGCAGGACACCCCACCTAGTCACTCAGAAAAAATCAGGACATTCTGATGTAGAGTTTCAAAATAAAATACCTTTGAAATCTCTATTCTATGAGCTATCATCCCTATTTTTAGATGAGAATAAAACAAAGACTGTCCAGTATCAAAGACGCATCTCACTCCAGGGTGATAGCAGGACACCCCACCTAGTCACTCAGAAAAAATCAGGACATTCTGATGTAGAGTTTCAAAATAAAATACCTTTGAAATCTCTATTGTATGAGCTATCATCCCTGTTTTTAGATGAGAATAAAACAAAAACTGTCCAGTATCAAAGACTCATCTCACTCCAGGGTGATAGCAGGACACCCCACCTAGTCACTCAGAAAATAACAGGACATTCTGATGTAGAGTTTCAAAATAAAATACCTTTGAAGTCTCATATATGAGCTATCATCCCTGTTTTTAGATGAGAATAAAACAATAACTGTCCAATATCAAAGACTCAACAAACACCAGGGTGATATCAGGACACCCCACCTAGTCACTCAGAAAAAATCCGGACATTCTGATGTACAGTCTCAAAATAAAAGACCTTTGAAATCTCATATATGAGCTATCATCCCTCTCTGTTTAGATGAGAATACAACAAAGACTGTCCAGTATCAAAGACTCATCTCACTCCAGGGTGATAGCAGGACACCCCATCTAGTCACTCAGAAACAATCAGGACATTCTAGTGTACAGTTTCAAAATAAAATACCTTTGAAGTCTCATATATGAGCTATCATCCCTGTTTTTAGATGAGAATAAAACATTAACTGTCCAATATCAAAGACTCAACAAACTCCAGGGTGATAGCAGGACACCCCACCTAGTCACTCAGAAAAAATCAGGACATTCTGATGTAGAGTTTCAAAATAAAAGACCTTTGAAATCTCTATTGCATGAGCTATCATCCCTGTTTTTAGATGAGAATAAAACAAAAACTGTCCCGTATGAAAGACTCATCTCACTCCAGGGTGATAGCAGGACAACCCACCTAGTCACTCAGAAAAAATCAGGACATTCTGATGTACAGTTTCAAAATAAAATACCTTTGAAGCTGAGCTATATATGAGCTATCATCCCTGTTTTTAGATGAGAATAAAACAAAAACTGTCCAGTATCAAAGACGCATCTCACTCCAGGGTGATAGCAGGACACCCCATCTAGTCACTCAGAAAATAACAGGACATTCTGGTGTACAGTTTCAAAATAAAATACCTTTGAAGTCTCATATATGAGCTATCATCCCTGTTTTTAGATGAGAATATAACATTAACTGTCCAATATCAAAGACTCATCAAACTCCAGGGTGATAGCAGGACACCCCACCTAGTCACTCAGAAAAAATCAGGACATTCTGATGTACAGTCTCAAAATAAAAGACCTTTGAAATCTCATATATGAGCTATCATCCCTGTTTTTAGATGAGAATAAAACATTAACTGTCCAATATCAAAGACTCATCAAACTCCAGGGTGATAGCAGGACACCCCACCTAGTCACTCAGGGAGAATCAGGACTTTCTGATGTAGAGTTTCAAAATAAAAGACCTTTGAAATCTCTATTGCATGAGCTATCATCCCTGTTTTTAGATGAGAATAAAACAAATACTGTCCAATATCAAAGACTCATCTCACTCCAGGGTGATAGCAGGACACCCCATCTAGTCACTCAGAAAAAATCAGGACATTCTGATGTAGAGTTTCAAAATAAAATACCTTTGAAATCTCTATTGTATGAGCTATCATCCCTGTATTTAGATGAGAATAAAACAAAAACTGTCCAGTATCAAAGACTCATCTCACTCCAGGGTGATAGCAGGACACCCCACCTAGTCACTCAGAAAAAATCAGGACATTCTGATGTAGAGTTTCAAAATAAAATACCTTTGAAGTCTCATATATGAGCTATCATCTCTGTTTTTAGATGAGAATAAAACAATAACTGTCCAATATCAAAGACTCATCAAACTCCAGGGTGATAGCAGGACAACCCACCTAGTCACTCAGAAAAAATCAGGACATTCTGATGTACAGTTTCAAAATAAAATACCTTTGAAGCTGAGCTATATATGAGCTATCATCCCTGTTTTTAGATGAGAATAAAACAATAACTGTCCAGTATCAAAAGCTCATCTCACTCCAGGGTGATAGCATGACACCCCACCTAGTCACTTAGGGAGAATCAGGACATTTTGATGTAGAGTTTCAAAATAAAAGACCTTTGAAATCTCATATATGAGCTATCATCCCTCTGTATTTAGATAAGAATAAAACAAACACTGTCCAGTATCAAAGACGCATCTCACTCCAGGGTGATAGCAGGACACCCCACCTAGTCACTCAGGGAGAATCAGGACATTCTGATGTAGAGTTTCAAAATAAAAGACCTTTGAAATCTCATATATGAGCTATAATCCCTCTCTGTTTAGATGAGAATAAAACAAAAACTGTCCAGTATCAAAGACTCATCTCACTCCAGGGTGATAGCAGGACACCCCACCTAGTCACTCAGAAAAAATCAGGACATTCTGATGTAGAGTTTCAAAATAAAATACCTTTGAAATCTCTATTCTATGAGCTATCATCCCTATTTTTAGATGAGAATAAAACAAAGACTGTCCAGTATCAAAGACGCATCTCACTCCAGGGTGATAGCAGGACACCCCACCTAGTCACTCAGAAAAAATCAGGACATTCTGATGTAGAGTTTCAAAATAAAATACCTTTGAAATCTCTATTGTATGAGCTATCATCCCTGTTTTTAGATGAGAATAAAACAAAAACTGTCCAGTATCAAAGACTCATCTCACTCCAGGGTGATAGCAGGACACCCCACCTAGTCACTCAGAAAATAACAGGACATTCTGATGTAGAGTTTCAAAATAAAATACCTTTGAAGTCTCATATATGAGCTATCATCCCTGTTTTTAGATGAGAATAAAACAATAACTGTCCAATATCAAAGACTCAACAAACACCAGGGTGATATCAGGACACCCCACCTAGTCACTCAGAAAAAATCCGGACATTCTGATGTACAGTCTCAAAATAAAAGACCTTTGAAATCTCATATATGAGCTATCATCCCTCTCTGTTTAGATGAGAATAAAACAAAAACTGTCCAGTATCAAAGACTCATCTCACTCCAGGGTGATAGCAGGACACCCCACCTGGTCACTCAAAAAATAACAGGACATTCTGATGTAGAGTTTCAAAATAAAATACCTTTGAAATCTCTATTGTATGAGCTATCATCCCTATTTTTAGATGATAATAAAACAAAGACTGTCCAGTATCAAAGACTCATCTCACTCCAGGGTGATAGCAGGACACCCCATCTAGTCACTCAGGGAGAATCAGGACATTCTGAAGGACAGTTTCAAAATAAAGACCTTTGAAATCTCTATTGCATGAGCTATCATCCCTGTTTTTAGATGAGAATAAAACAAAAACTGTCCCGTATCAAAGACTCATCTCACTCCAGGGTGATAGCAGGACACCCCATCTAGTCACTCAGAAAAAAATCAGGACATTCTGGTGTACAGTTTCAAAATAAAATACCTTTGAAGTCTCATATATGAGCTATCATCCCTGTTTTTAGATGAGAATAAAACATTAACTGTCCAATATCAAAGACTCAACAAACTCCAGGGTGATAGCAGGACACCCCACCTAGTCACTCAGAAAAAATCAGGACATTCTGATGTAGAGTTTCAAAATAAAAGACCTTTGAAATCTCTATTGCATGAGCTATCATCCCTGTTTTTAGATGAGAATAAAACAAAAACTGTCCCGTATCAAAGACTCATCTCACTCCAGGGTGATAGCAGGACACCCCATTTAGTCACTCAGAAAAAATCAGGACATTCTGATGTAGAGTTTCAAAATAAAATACCTTTGAAATCTCTATTGTATGAGCTATCATCCCTGTTTTTAGATGAGAATAAAACAAAAACTGTCCAGTATCAAAGACGCATCTCACTCCAGGGTGATAGCAGGACACGCCACCTAGTCACTCAGAAAAAATCAGGACATTCTGATGTACAGTTTCAAAATAAAAGACCTTTGAAATCTCATATATGAGCTATCATCCCTCTCTGTTTAGATGAGAATAAAACAAAAACTGTCCAGTATCAAAGACTCATCTCACTCCAGGGTGATAGCAGGACACCCCACCTAGTCACTCAGAAAAAATCAGGACATTCTGATGTAGAGTTTCAAAATAAAATACCTTTGAAGTCTCATATATGAGCTATCATCTCTGTTTTTAGATGAGAATAAAACAATAACTGTCCAATATCAAAGACTCATCAAACTCCAGGGTGATAGCAGGACAACCCACCTAGTCACTCAGAAAAAATCAGGACATTCTGATGTACAGTTTCAAAATAAAATACCTTTGAAGCTGAGCTATATATGAGCTATCATCCCTGTATTTAGATGAGAATAAAACAATAACTGTCCAGTATCAAAAGCTCATCTCACTCCAGGGTGATAGCATGACACCCCACCTAGTCACTTAGGGAGAATCAGGACATTTTGATGTAGAGTTTCAAAATAAAAGACCTTTGAAATCTCATATATGAGCTATCATCCCTCTGTATTTAGATAAGAATAAAACAAACACTGTCCAGTATCAAAGACGCATCTCACTCCAGGGTGATAGCAGGACACCCCACCTAGTCACTCAGGGAGAATCAGGACATTCTGATGTAGAGTTTCAAAATAAAAGACCTTTGAAATCTCATATATGAGCTATAATCCCTCTCTGTTTAGATGAGAATAAAACAAAAACTGTCCAGTATCAAAGACTCATCTCACTCCAGGGTGATAGCAGGACACCCCACCTAGTCACTCAGAAAAAATCAGGACATTCTGATGTAGAGTTTCAAAATAAAATACCTTTGAAATCTCTATTCTATGAGCTATCATCCCTATTTTTAGATGAGAATAAAACAAAGACTGTCCAGTATCAAAGACGCATCTCACTCCAGGGTGATAGCAGGACACCCCACCTAGTCACTCAGAAAAAATCAGGACATTCTGATGTAGAGTTTCAAAATAAAATACCTTTGAAATCTCTATTGTATGAGCTATCATCCCTGTTTTTAGATGAGAATAAAACAAAAACTGTCCAGTATCAAAGACTCATCTCACTCCAGGGTGATAGCAGGACACCCCACCTAGTCACTCAGAAAATAACAGGACATTCTGATGTAGAGTTTCAAAATAAAATACCTTTGAAGTCTCATATATGAGCTATCATCCCTGTTTTTAGATGAGAATAAAACAATAACTGTCCAATATCAAAGACTCAACAAACACCAGGGTGATATCAGGACACCCCACCTAGTCACTCAGAAAAAATCCGGACATTCTGATGTACAGTCTCAAAATAAAATACCTTTGAAGTCTCATATATGAGCTATCATCCCTGTTTTTAGATGAGAATAAAACATTAACTGTCCAATATCAAAGACTCAACAAACTCCAGGGTGATAGCAGGACACCCCACCTAGTCACTCAGAAAAAATCAGGACATTCTGATGTAGAGTTTCAAAATAAAAGACCTTTGAAATCTCTATTGCATGAGCTATCATCCCTGTTTTTAGATGAGAATAAAACAAAAACTGTCCCGTATCAAAGACTCATCTCACTCCAGGGTGATAGCAGGACACCCCATTTAGTCACTCAGAAAAAATCAGGACATTCTGATGTAGAGTTTCAAAATAAAATACCTTTGAAATCTCTATTGTATGAGCTATCATCCCTGTTTTTAGATGAGAATAAAACAAAAACTGTCCAGTATCAAAGACGCATCTCACTCCAGGGTGATAGCAGGACACCCCACCTAGTCACTCAGAAAAAATCAGGACATTCTGATGTAGAGTTTCAAAATAAAATACCTTTGAAATCTCTATTGTATGAGCTATCATTCCTATTTTTAGATGAGAATAAAACAAAGACTGTCCAGTATCAAAGACTCATCTCACTCCAGGGTGATAGCAGGACACCCCATCTAGTCACTCAGAAAATAACAGGACATTCTGGTGTACAGTTTCAAAATAAAATACCTTTGAAGTCTCATATATGAGCTATCATCCCTGTTTTTAGATGAGAATAAAACAATAACTGTCCGATATCAAAGACTCAACAAACACCAGGGTGATAGCAGGACACCCCACCTAGTCACTCAGAAAAAATCAGGACATTCTGATGTACAGTCTCAAAATAAAAGACCTTTGAAATCTCATATATGAGCTATCATCCCTCTCTGTTTAGATGAGAATAAAACAAAAACTGTCCAGTATCAAAGACTCATCTCACTCCAGGGTGATAGCAGGACACCCCACCTGGTCACTCAAAAAATAACAGGACATTCTGATGTAGAGTTTCAAAATAAAATACCTTTGAAATCTCTATTGTATGAGCTATCATCCCTATTTTTAGATGATAATAAAACAAAGACTGTCCAGTATCAAAGACTCATCTCACTCCAGGGTGATAGCAGGACACCCCATCTAGTCACTCAGGGAGAATCAGGACATTCTGAAGGACAGTTTCAAAATAAAGACCTTTGAAATCTCTATTGCATGAGCTATCATCCCTGTTTTTAGATGAGAATAAAACAAAAACTGTCCCGTATCAAAGACTCATCTCACTCCAGGGTGATAGCAGGACACCCCATCTAGTCACTCAGAAAAAATCAGGACATTCTGGTGTACAGTTTCAAAATAAAATACCTTTGAAGTCTCATATATGAGCTATCATCCCTGTTTTTAGATGAGAATAAAACATTAACTGTCCAATATCAAAGACTCAACAAACTCCAGGGTGATAGCAGGACACCCCACCTAGTCACTCAGAAAAAATCAGGACATTCTGATGTAGAGTTTCAAAATAAAAGACCTTTGAAATCTCTATTGCATGAGCTATCATCCCTGTTTTTAGATGAGAATAAAACAAAAACTGTCCCGTATCAAAGACTCATCTCACTCCAGGGTGATAGCAGGACACCCCATCTAGTCACTCAGAAAAAATCAGGACATTCTGATGTAGAGTTTCAAAATAAAAGACCTTTGAAATCTCTATTGTATGAGCTATCATCCCTGTTTTTAGATGAGAATAAAACAAAAACTGTCCAGTATCAAAGACGCATCTCACTCCAGGGTGATAGCAGGACACCCCACCTAGTCACTCAGAAAAAATCAGGACATTCTGATGTAGAGTTTCAAAATAAAATACCTTTGAAATCTCTATTGTATGAGCTATCATCCCTATTTTTAGATGAGAATAAAACAAAGACTGTCCAGTATCAAAGACTCATCTCACTCCAGGGTGATAGCAGGACACCCCATCTAGTCACTCAGAAAATAACAGGACATTCTGGTGTACAGTTTCAAAATAAAATACCTTTGAAGTCTCATATATGAGCTATCATCCCTGTTTTTAGATGAGAATAAAACATTAACTGTCCAATATCAAAGACTCATCAAACTCCAGGGTGATAGCAGGACACCCCACCTAGTCACTCAGAAAAAATCAGGACATTCTGATGTACAGTCTCAAAATAAAAGACCTTTGAAATCTCATATATGAGCTATCATCCCTGTTTTTAGATGAGAATAAAACAAATACTGTCCAATATCAAAGACTCATCTCACTCCAGGGTGATAGCAGGACACCCCATCTAGTCAATCAGAAAAAATCAGGACATTCTGATGTAGAGTTTCAAAATAAAATACCTTTGAAATCTCTATTGTATGAGCTATCATCCCTGTTTTTAGATGAGAATAAAACAAAAACTGTCCAGTATCAAAGACTCATCTCACTCCAGGGTGATAGCAGGACACCCCACCTAGTCACTCAGAAAAAATCAGGACATTCTGATGTAGAGTTTCAAAATAAAATACCTTTGAAGTCTCATATATGAGCTATCATCTCTGTTTTTAGATGAGAATAAAACAATAACTGTCCAATATCAAAGACTCATCAAACTCCAGGGTGATAGCAGGACAACCCACCTAGTCACTCAGAAAAAATCAGGACATTCTGATGTACAGTTTCAAAATAAAATACCTTTGAAGCTGAGCTATATATGAGCTATCATCCCTGTTTTTAGATGAGAATAAAACAATAACTGTCCAATATCAAAGACGCATCTCACTCCAGGGTGATAGCAGGACACCCCATCTAGTCACTCAGAAAAAATCAGGACATTCTGATGCAGAGTTTCAAAATAAAATACCTTTGAAATCTGTTGTATGAGCTATCATCCCTGTTTTTAGATGAGAATAAAACAAAAACTATCCAGTATCAAAGACGCATCTCACTCCAGGGTGATAGCAGGACACCCCACCTAGTCACTCAGGGAGAATCAGGACATTCTGATGTAGAGATTCAAAATAAAATACCTTTGAAATCTCATATATGAGCTATCATCCCTCTCTGTTTGGATGAGAATAAAACAAAAACTGTCCAGTATCAAAGACTCATCTCACTCCAGGGTGATAGCAGGACACCCCACCTAGTCACTCAGAAAAAATCAGGACATTCTGATGTAGAGTTTCAAAATAAAAGACCTTTGAAATCTCATATATGAGCTATCATCCCTCTCTGTTTGGATGAGAATAAAACAAAAACTGTCCAGTATCAAAGACTCATCTCACTCCAGGGTGATAGCAGGACACCCCACCTAGTCACTCAGAAAAAATCAGGACATTCTGATGTAGAGTTTCAAAATAAAATACCTTTGAAATCTCTATTGTATGAGCTATCATCCCTATTTTTAGATGAGAATAAAACAAAGACTGTCCAGTATCAAAGACGCATCTCACTCCAGGGTGATAGCAGGACACCCCACCTAGTCACTCAGGGAGAATCAGGACATTCTGATGTAGAGTTTCAAAATAAAAGACCTTTGAAATCTCATATATGAGCTATCTCTGTATTTAGATAAGAATAAAACAAACACTATCCAGTATCAAATACTCATTTCCCTTCAGGGTGATAACAGGACACCCCACCTAGTCACTCAAGGAGAATCAGGACTTTCTGATGTAGAGTTTCAAAATAAAAGACCTTTGAAATCTCTATTGCATGAGCTATCATCCCTGTTTTTAGATGAGAATAAAACAATAACTGTCCAATATCAAAGACTCATCTCACTCCAGGGTGATAGCAGGACACCCCACCTAGTCACTCAGAAAAAATCAGGACATTCTGACGTAGAGTTTCAAAATAAAATACCTTTGAAATCTCTATTGTATGAGCTATCATCCCTATTTTTAGATGATAATAAAACAAAGACTGTCCAGTATCAAAGACTCATCTCACTCCAGGGTGATAGCAGGACACCCCACCTAGTCACTCAGAAAAAATCAGGACATTCTGATGTAGAGTTTCAAAATAAAATACCTTTGAAGTCTCATATATGAGCTATCATCTCTGTTTTTAGATGAGAATAAAACAATAACTGTCCAATATCAAAGACTCATCAAACTCCAGGGTGATAGCAGGACAACCCACCTAGTCACTCAGAAAAAATCAGGACATTCTGATGTACAGTTTCAAAATAAAATACCTTTGAAGCTGAGCTATATATGAGCTATCATCCCTGTTTTTAGATGAGAATAAAACAATAACTGTCCAGTATCAAAAACTCATCTCACTCCAGGGTGATAGCATGACACCCCACCTAGTCACTTAGGGAGAATCAGGACATTTTGATGTAGAGTTTCAAAATAAAAGACCTTTGAAATCTCATATATGAGCTATCATCCCTCTGTATTTAGATAAGAATAAAACAAACACTGTCCAGTATCAAAGACGCATCTCACTCCAGGGTGATAGCAGGACACCCCACCTAGTCACTCAGGGAGAATCAGGACATTCTGATGTAGAGTTTCAAAATAAAAGACCTTTGAAATCTCATATATGAGCTATAATCCCTCTCTGTTTAGATGAGAATAAAACAAAAACTGTCCAGTATCAAAGACTCATCTCACTCCAGGGTGATAGCAGGACACCCCACCTAGTCACTCAGAAAAAATCAGGACATTCTGATGTAGAGTTTCAAAATAAAATACCTTTGAAATCTCTATTGTATGAGCTATCATCCCTGTTTTTAGATGAGAATAAAACAAAAACTGTCCAGTATCAAAGACTCATCTCACTCCAGGGTGATAGCAGTACACCCCACCTAGTCACTCAGAAAATAACAGGACATTCTGATGTAGAGTTTCAAAATAAAATACCTTTGAAGTCTCATATATGAGCTATCATCCCTGTTTTTAGATGAGAATAAAACAATAACTGTCCGATATCAAAGACTCAACAAACACCAGGGTGATAGCAGGACACCCCACCTAGTCACTCAGAAAAAATCAGGACATTCTGATGTACAGTCTCAAAATAAAAGACCTTTGAAATCTCATATATGAGCTATCATCCCTCTCTGTTTAGATGAGAATAAAACAAAAACTGTCCAGTATCAAAGACTCATCTCACTCCAGGGTGATAGCAGGACACCCCACCTGGTCACTCAAAAAATAACAGGACATTCTGATGTAGAGTTTCAAAATAAAATACCTTTGAAATCTCTATTGTATGAGCTATCATCCCTATTTTTAGATGATAATAAAACAAAGACTGTCCAGTATCAAAGACTCATCTCACTCCAGGGTGATAGCAGGACACCCCATCTAGTCACTCAGGGAGAATCAGGACATTCTGAAGGACAGTTTCAAAATAAAGACCTTTGAAATCTCTATTGCATGAGCTATCATCCCTGTTTTTAGATGAGAATAAAACAAAAACTGTCCCGTATCAAAGACTCATCTCACTCCAGGGTGATAGCAGGACACCCCATCTAGTCACTCAGAAAAAATCAGGACATTCTGGTGTACAGTTTCAAAATAAAATACCTTTGAAGTCTCATATATGAGCTATCATCCCTGTTTTTAGATGAGAATAAAACATTAACTGTCCAATATCAAAGACTCAACAAACTCCAGGGTGATAGCAGGACACCCCACCTAGTCACTCAGAAAAAATCAGGACATTCTGATGTAGAGTTTCAAAATAAAAGACCTTTGAAATCTCTATTGCATGAGCTATCATCCCTGTTTTTAGATGAGAATAAAACAAAAACTGTCCCGTATCAAAGACTCATCTCACTCCAGGGTGATAGCAGGACACCCCATCTAGTCACTCAGAAAAAATCAGGACATTCTGATGTAGAGTTTCAAAATAAAAGACCTTTGAAATCTCTATTGTATGAGCTATCATCCCTGTTTTAGATGAGAATAAAACAAAAACTGTCCAGTATCAAAGACGCATCTCACTCCAGGGTGATAGCAGGACACCCCACCTAGTCACTCAGAAAAAATCAGGACATTCTGATGTAGAGTTTCAAAATAAAATACCTTTGAAATCTCTATTGTATGAGCTATCATCCCTATTTTTAGATGAGAATAAAACAAAGACTGTCCAGTATCAAAGACTCATCTCACTCCAGGGTGATAGCAGGACACCCCATCTAGTCACTCAGAAAATAACAGGACATTCTGGTGTACAGTTTCAAAATAAAATACCTTTGAAGTCTCATATATGAGCTATCATCCCTGTTTTTAGATGAGAATAAAACATTAACTGTCCAATATCAAAGACTCATCAAACTCCAGGGTGATAGCAGGACACCCCACCTAGTCACTCAGAAAAAATCAGGACATTCTGATGTACAGTCTCAAAATAAAAGACCTTTGAAATCTCATATATGAGCTATCATCCCTGTTTTTAGATGAGAATAAAACAAATACTGTCCAATATCAAAGACTCATCTCACTCCAGGGTGATAGCAGGACTCCCCACCTAGTCACTCAGGGAGAATCAGGACATTCTGAATTACAGTTTCAAAATAAAAGACCTTTGAAATCTCTATTGCATGAGCTATCATCCCTGTTTTTAGATGAGAATAAAACAAAAATTCTCCCGTATCAAAGACTCATCTCACTCCAGGGTGATAGCAGGACACCCCATCTAGTCACTCAGAAAAAATCAGGACATTCTGATGTAGAGTTTCAAAATAAAATACCTTTGAAATCTCTATTGTATGAGCTATCATCCCTGTTTTTAGATGAGAATAAAACAAAAACTGTCCAGTATCAAAGAAGCATCTCACTCCAGGGTGATAGCAGGACACGCCACCTAGTCACTCAGAAAAAATCAGGACATTCTGATGTACAGTTTCAAAATAAAAGACCTTTGAAATCTCATATATGAGCTATCATCCCTCTCTGTTTAGATGAGAATAAAACAAAAACTGTCCAGTATCAAAGACTCATCTCACTCCAGGGTGATAGCAGGACACCCCACCTAGTCACTCAGAAAAAATCAGGACATTCTGGTGTACAGTTTCAAAATAAAATACCTTTGAAGTCTCATATATGAGCTATCATCCCTGTTTTTAGATGAGAATAAAACAATAACTGTCCAATATCAAAGACTCATCAAACTCCAGGGTGATAGCAGGACACCCCACCTAGTCACTCAGAAAAAATCAGGACATTCTGATGTACAGTTTCAAAATAAAAGACCTTTGAAATCTCATATATGAGCTATCATCCCTCTCTGTTTAGATGAGAATAAAACAAAAACTGTCCAGTATCAAAGACTCATCTCACTCCAGGGTGATAGCAGGACACCCCATCTAGTCACTCAGAAAAAATCAGGACATTCTGATGTAGAGTTTCAAAATAAAATACCTTTGAAATCTCTATTGTATGAGCTATCATCCCTATTTTTAGATGAGAATAAAACAAAGACTGTCCAGTATCAAAGACTCATCTCACTCCAGGGTGATAGCAGCACACCCCATCTAGTCACTCGGAAAAAAATCAGGACATTCTGGTGTACAGTTTCAAAATAAAATACCTTTGAAGTCTCATATATGAGCTATCATCCCTCTCTGTTTAGATGAGAATAAAACAAAAACTGTCCAGTATCAAAGACTCATCTCACTCCAGGGTGATAGCAGGACACCCCACCTAGTCACTCAGGGAGAATCAGGACATTCTGAATTACAGTTTCAAAATAAAAGACCTTTGAAATCTCTATTGCATGAGCTATCATCCCTGTTTTTAGATGAGAATAAAACAAAAATTGTCCCGTATCAAAGACTCATCTCACTCCAGGGTGATAGCAGGACACCCCATCTAGTCACTCAGAAAAAATCAGGACATTCTGATGTACAGTTTCAAAATAAAAGACCTTTGAAATCTCATATATGAGCTATCATCCCTCTCTGTTTAGATGAGAATAAAACAAAAACTGTCCAGTATCAAAGACTCATCTCACTCCAGGGTGATAGCAGGACACCCCACCTGGTCACTCAAAAAATAACAGGACATTCTGATGTAGAGTTTCAAAATAAAATACCTTTGAAATCTCTATTGTATGAGCTATCATCCCTATTTTTAGATGAGAATAAAACAAATACTGTCCAGTATCAAAGACTTATCTCACTCCAGGGTGATAGCAGGACACCCCATCTAGTCACTCAGAAAAAATCAGGACATTCTGGTGTACAGTTTCAAAATAAAATACCTTTGAAGTCTCATATATGAGCTATCATCCCTGTTTTTAGATGAGAATAAAACAATAACTGTCCAATATCAAAGACTCAACAAACTCCAGGGTGATAGCAGGACTCCCCACCTAGTCACTCAGGGAGAATCAGGACTTTCTGATGTAGAGTTTCAAAATAAAAGACCTTTGAAATCTCTATTGCATGAGCTATCATCCCTGTTTTTAGATGAGAATAAAACAAATACTGTCCAATATCAAAGACTCATCTCACTCCAGGGTGATAGCAGGACTCCCCACCTAGTCACTCAGGGAGAATCAGGACATTCTGAATTACAGTTTCAAAATAAAAGACCTTTGAAATCTCTATTGCATGAGCTATCATCCCTGTTTTTAGATGAGAATAAAACAAAAATTGTCCCGTATCAAAGACTCATCTCACTCCAGGGTGATAGCAGGACACCCCATCTAGTCACTCAGAAAAAATCAGGACATTCTGATGTAGAGTTTCAAAATAAAATACCTTTGAAATCTCTATTGTATGAGCTATCATCCCTGTTTTTAGATGAGAATAAAACAAAAACTGTCCAGTATCAAAGACGCATCTCACTCCAGGGTGATAGCAGGACACGCCACCTAGTCACTCAGAAAAAATCAGGACATTCTGATGTACAGTTTCAAAATAAAAGACCTTTGAAATCTCATATATGAGCTATCATCCCTCTCTGTTTAGATGAGAATAAAACAAAAACTGTCCAGTATCAAAGACTCATCTCACTCCAGGGTGATAGCAGGACACCCCACCTAGTCACTCAGAAAAAATCAGGACATTCTGATGTAGAGTTTCAAAATAAAATACCTTTGAAATCTCTATTGTATGAGCTATCATCCCTATTTTTAGATGAGAATAAAACAAAGACTGTCCAGTATCAAAGACTCATCTCACTCCAGGGTGATAGCAGGACACCCCATCTAGTCACTCAGAAAAAATCAGGACATTCTGATTTAGAGTTTCAAAATAAAATACCTTTGAAATCTCTATTGTATGTGCTATCATCCCTGTTTTTAGATGAGAATAAAACAAAAACTGTCCAGTATCAAAGACTCATCTCACTCCAGGGTGATAGCAGGACACCCCACCTAGTCACTCAGAAAAAATCAGGACATTCTGATGTAGAGTTTCAAAATAAAATACCTTTGAAGTCTACTATATGAGCTATCATCCCTGTTTTTAGATGAGAATAAAACAATAACTGTCCAATATCAAAGACTCAACAAACTCCAGGGTGATAGCAAGACACCCCACCTAGTCACTCAGAAAGAATCAGGACATTCTGATGTACAGTTTCAAAATAAAAGACCTTTGAAATCTCATATATGAGCTATCATCCCTCTCTGGGATGGGAAAAATCAGGACATTCTGATGTAGAGTTTCAAAATAAAATACCTTTGAAATCTCTATTGTATGAGCTATCATCCCTATTTTTAGATGAGAATAAAACAAAGACTGTCCAGTATCAAAGACTCATCTCACTCCAGGGTGATTGCAGGACACCCCATCTAGTCACTCAGAAAAAAATCAGGACATTCTGGTGTACAGTTTCAAAATAAAATACCTTTGAAGTCTCATATATGAGCTATCATCCCTGTTTTTAGATGAGAATAAAACAATAACTGTCCAATATCAAAGACTCATCAAACTCCAGGGTGATAGCAGGACAACCCACCTAGTCACTCAGAAAAAATCAGGACATTCTGATGTACAGTTTCAAAATAAAAGACCTTTGAAATCTCATATATGAGCTATCATCCCTCTCTGTTTAGATGAGAATAAAACAAAAACTGTCCAGTATCAAAGACTCATCTCACTCCAGGGTGATAGCAGGACACCCCACCTAGACACTCAGGGAGAATCAGGACATTCTGAAGTACAGTTTCAAAATAAAAGACCTTTGAAATCTCTATTGCATGAGCATTCATCCCTGTTTTTAGATGAGAATAAAACAAAAACTGTCCAGTATCAAAGACTCATCTCACTCCAGGGTGATAGCAGGACACCCCACCTAGTCACTCAGAAAAAATCAGGACATTCTGATGTAGAGTTTCAAAATAAAATACCTTTGAAATCTCTATTGTATGAGCTATCATCCCTGTATTTAGATGAGAATAAAACAAAAACTGTCCAGTATCAAAGACGCATCTCACTCCAGGGTGATAGCAGGACACCCCATCTAGTCACTCAGAAAAAATCAGGACATTCTGATGTTGAGTTTCAAAATAAAATACCTTTGAAATCTCTATTGTATGAGCTATCATCCCTGTTTTTAGATGAGAATAAAACAAAAACTGTCCAGTATCAAAGACGCATCTCACTCCAGGGTGATAGCAGGACACCCCACCTAGTCACTCAGGGAGAATCAGGACATTCTGATGTAGAGTTTCAAAATAAAAGACCTTTGAAATCTCATATATGAGCTATCATCCCTGTTTTTAGATGAGAATAAAACAATAACTGTCCAATATCAAAGACTCATCAAACTCCAGGGTGATAGCAGGACACCCCACCTAGTCACTCAGAAAAAATCAGGACATTCTGATGTACAGTCTCAAAATAAAAGACCTTTGAAATCTCATATATGAGCTATCATCCCTCTCTGTTTAGATGAGAATAAAACAAAAACTGTCCAGTATCAAAGACTCATCTCACTCCAGGGTGATAGCAGGACACCCCACCTAGTCACTCAGGGAGAATCAGGACTTTCTGATGTAGAGTTTCAAAATAAAAGACCTTTGAAATCTCTATTGCATGAGCTATCATCCCTGTTTTTAGATGAGAATAAAACAAATACTGTCCAATATCAAAGACTCATCTCAATCCAGGGTGATAGCAGGACACCCCATCTAGTCACTCAGAAAAAATCAGGACATTCTGATGTACAGTTTCAAAATAAAATACCTTTGAAGCTGAGCTATATATGAGCTATCATCCCTGTTTTTAGATGAGAATAAAACAATAACTGTCCAGTATCAAAAACTCATCTCACTCCAGGGTGATAGCAGGACACCCCACCTAGTCACTCAGGGAGAATCAGGACATTCTGATGTAGAGTTTCAAAATAAAAGACCTTTGAAATCTCATATATGAGCTATAATCCCTCTCTGTTTAGATGAGAATAAAACAAAAACTGACCAGTATCAAAGACTCATCTCACTCCAGGGTGATAGCAGGACACCCCACCTAGTCACTCAGAAAAAATCAGGACATTCTGATGTAGAGTTTCAAAATAAAATACCTTTGAAATCTCTATTCTATGAGCTATCATCCCTATTTTTAGATGAGAATAAAACAAAGACTGTCCAGTATCAAAGACGCATCTCACTCCAGGGTGATAGCAGGACACCCCACCTAGTCACTCAGAAAAAATCAGGACATTCTGATGTAGAGTTTCAAAATAAAATACCTTTGAAAGCTCTATTGTATGAGCTATCATCCCTGTTTTTAGATGAGAATAAAACAAAAACTGTCCAGTATCAAAGACTCATCTCACTCCAGGGTGATAGCAGGACACCCCACCTAGTCACTCAGAAAATAACAGGACATTCTGATGTAGAGTTTCAAAATAAAATACCTTTGAAGTCTCATATATGAGCTATCATCCCTGTTTTTAGATGAGAATAAAACAAATACTGTCCAGTATCAAAGACTTATCTCACTCCAGGGTGATAGCAGGACACCCCATCTAGTCACTCAGAAAAAATCAGGACATTCTGGTGTACAGTTTCAAAATAAAATACCTTTGAAGTCTCATATATGAGCTATCATCCCTCTCTGTTTAGATGAGAATAAAAATAAAACTGTCCAGTATCAAAGACTCATCTCACTCCAGGGTGATAGCAGGACACCCCACCTAGTCACTCAGAAAAAATCAGGACATTCTGATGTAGAGTTTCAAAATAAAATACCTTTGAAATCTCTATTGTATTAGCAATCATCCCTGTTTTTAGATGAGAATAAAACAAAAACTGTCCAGTATCAAAGACTCATCTCACTGCAGGGTGATAGCATGAAACCCCACCTATTCACTCAGGGAGAATCAGGACATTCTGATGTACAGTTTCAAAATAAAAGACCTTTGAAATCTCATATATGAGCTATCATCCCTCTGTATTTAGATAAGAATAAAACAAAAACTGTCCATTATCAAATACTCATTTCCCTTCAGGGTTATAACAGGACACCCCACCTAGTCACTCAGGGAGAATCAGGACTTTCTGATGTAGATTTTCAAAATAAAAGACCTTTGAAATCTCTATTGTATGAGCTATCATCCCTGTTTTTAGATGAGAATAAAACAAAGACTGTCCAGTATCAAAGACTCATCTCACTCCATGGTGATAGCAGGACACCCTTTCTAGTCACTCCGAAAAAATCAGGACATTCTGATGTAGAGTTTCAAAATAAAATACCTTTGAAGTCTCATATATGAGCTATCATTCCTGTTTTTAGATGAGAATAAAACAAATACTGTCCAATATCAAAGACTCGTCTCACTCCAGGGTGATAGCAGGACACCCCATCTAGTCACTCAGAAAAAATCAGGACATTCTGATGTAGAGTTTCAAAATAAAATATCTTTGAAGTCTCATATATGAGCTATCATCCCTGTTTTTAGATGAGAATAAAACAATAACTGTCCAATTTCAAAGACTCATCAAACTCCAGGGTGATAGCAGGACACCCCACCTAGTCACTCAGAAAAAATCAGGACATTCTGATGTAAAGTTTCAAAATAAAATACCTTTGAAATCTCTATTGTATGAGCTATCATCCCTGTTTTTAGATGAGAATAAAACAAAAACTGTCCAGTATCAAAGACTCATCTAATTCCATGGTGATAGCAGGACACCCCATCTAGTCACTCAGAAAAAATCAGGACATTCTGATGTACAGTTTCAAAATAAAATACCTTTGAAATCTCATATGAGCTATCATCCCTCTCTGTATAGATGAGAATAAAACAAAATCTCTCCAGTATCAAAGACTCATCTCACTCCAGGGTGATAGCAGGACACCCCATCTAGTCACTCAGAAAAAATCAGGACATTCTGACGTACAGTTTCAAAATAAAATACCTTTGAAATCTCTATTGTATGAGCTATCATCCCTATTTTTAGATGAGAATAAAACAAAGACTGTCCAGTATCAAAGACTCATATCACTGCAGGGTGATAGCATGAAACCCCACCTATTCACTCAGGGAGAATCAGGACATTCTGATGTACAGTTTCAAAATAAAAGACCTTTGAAATCTCATATATGAGCTATCATCCCTCTGTATTTAGATAAGAATAAAACAAAAACTGTCCAGTATCAAATACTCATTTCCCTTCAGGGTTATAACAGGACACCCCACCTAGTCACTCAGGGAGAATCAGGACTTTCTGATGTAGAGTTTCAAAATAAAAGACCTTTGAAGTCTCATATATGAGCTATCATCCCTGTTTTTAGATGAGAATAAAACAAATACTGTCCAATATCAAAAACTCATCTCACTACAGGGTGATAGCAGGACACCCCATCTGGACATTCTGATGTACAGTTTCAAAATAAAATACCTTTGAAGTCTCATATATGAGCTATCATCCCTGTTTTTAGATGATAATAAAACAATAACTGTCCAATATCAAAGACTCATCAAACTCCAGGGTGATAGCAGGACACCCCATCTAGTCACTCAGAAAAAATCAGGACATTCTGGTGTACAGTTTCAAAATAAAATACCTTTGAAGTCTCATATATGAGCTATCATCCCTGTTTTTAGATGAGAATAAAACAATAACTGTCCAATATCAAAGACTCATCAAACTCCAGGGTGATAGCAGGACACCCCACCTAGTCACTCAGAAAAAATCAGGACATTCTGATGTACAGTCTCAAAATAAAAGACCTTTGAAATCTCATATATGAGCTATCATCCCTCTCTGTTTAGATGAGAATAAAACAAAAACTGTCCAGTATCAAAGACTCATCTCACTCCAGGGTGATAGCAGGACACCCCACCTAGTCACTCAGGGAGAATCAGGACTTTCTGATGTAGAGTTTCAAAATAAAAGACCTTTGAAATCTCTATTGCATGAGCTATCATCCCTGTTTTTAGATGAGAATAAAACAAATACTGTCCAATATCAAAGACTCATCTCAATCCAGGGTGATAGCAGGACACCCCATCTAGTCACTCAGAAAAAATCAGGACATTCTGATGTACAGTTTCAAAATAAAATACCTTTGAAGCTGAGCTATATATGAGCTATCATCCCTGTTTTTAGATGAGAATAAAACAATAACTGTCCAGTATCAAAAACTCATCTCACTCCAGGGTGATAGCAGGACACCCCACCTAGTCACTCAGGGAGAATCAGGACATTCTGATGTAGAGTTTCAAAATAAAAGACCTTTGAAATCTCATATATGAGCTATAATCCCTCTCTGTTTAGATGAGAATAAAACAAAAACTGACCAGTATCAAAGACTCATCTCACACCAGGGTGATAGCAGGACACCCCACCTAGTCACTCAGAAAAAATCAGGACATTCTGATGTAGAGTTTCAAAATAAAATACCTTTGAAATCTCTATTCTATGAGCTATCATCCCTATTTTTAGATGAGAATAAAACAAAGACTGTCCAGTATCAAAGACGCATCTCACTCCAGGGTGATAGCAGGACACCCCACCTAGTCACTCAGAAAAAATCAGGACATTCTGATGTAGAGTTTCAAAATAAAATACCTTTGAAAGCTCTATTGTATGAGCTATCATCCCTGTTTTTAGATGAGAATAAAACAAAAACTGTCCAGTATCAAAGACTCATCTCACTCCAGGGTGATAGCAGGACACCCCACCTAGTCACTCAGAAAATAACAGGACATTCTGATGTAGAGTTTCAAAATAAAATACCTTTGAAGTCTCATATATGAGCTATCATCCCTGTTTTTAGATGAGAATAAAACAAATACTGTCCAGTATCAAAGACTTATCTCACTCCAGGGTGATAGCAGGACACCCCATCTAGTCACTCAGAAAAAATCAGGACATTCTGGTGTACAGTTTCAAAATAAAATACCTTTGAAGTCTCATATATGAGCTATCATCCCTCTCTGTTTAGATGAGAATAAAAATAAAACTGTCCAGTATCAAAGACTCATCTCACTCCAGGGTGATAGCAGGACACCCCACCTAGTCACTCAGAAAAAATCAGGACATTCTGATGTAGAGTTTCAAAATAAAATACCTTTGAAATCTCTATTGTATTAGCAATCATCCCTGTTTTTAGATGAGAATAAAACAAAAACTGTCCAGTATCAAAGACTCATCTCACTGCAGGGTGATAGCATGAAACCCCACCTATTCACTCAGGGAGAATCAGGACATTCTGATGTACAGTTTCAAAATAAAAGACCTTTGAAATCTCATATATGAGCTATCATCCCTCTGTATTTAGATAAGAATAAAACAAAAACTGTCCATTATCAAATACTCATTTCCCTTCAGGGTTATAACAGGACACCCCACCTAGTCACTCAGGGAGAATCAGGACTTTCTGATGTAGATTTTCAAAATAAAAGACCTTTGAAATCTCTATTGTATGAGCTATCATCCCTGTTTTTAGATGAGAATAAAACAAAGACTGTCCAGTATCAAAGACTCATCTCACTCCATGGTGATAGCAGGACACCCTTTCTAGTCACTCCGAAAAAATCAGGACATTCTGATGTAGAGTTTCAAAATAAAATACCTTTGAAGTCTCATATATGAGCTATCATTCCTGTTTTTAGATGAGAATAAAACAAATACTGTCCAATATCAAAGACTCGTCTCACTCCAGGGTGATAGCAGGACACCCCATCTAGTCACTCAGAAAAAATCAGGACATTCTGATGTAGAATTTCAAAATAAAATATCTTTGAAGTCTCATATATGAGCTATCATCCCTGTTTTTAGATGAGAATAAAACAATAACTGTCCAATTTCAAAGACTCATCAAACTCCAGGGTGATAGCAGGACACCCCACCTAGTCACTCAGAAAAAATCAGGACATTCTGATGTAAAGTTTCAAAATAAAATACCTTTGAAATCTCTATTGTATGAGCTATCATCCCTGTTTTTAGATGAGAATAAAACAAAAACTGTCCAGTATCAAAGACTCATCTAATTCCATGGTGATAGCAGGACACCCCATCTAGTCACTCAGAAAAAATCAGGACATTCTGATGTACAGTTTCAAAATAAAATACCTTTGAAATCTCATATGAGCTATCATCCCTCTCTGTATAGATGAGAATAAAACAAAATCTCTCCAGTATCAAAGACTCATCTCACTCCAGGGTGATAGCAGGACACCCCATCTAGTCACTCAGAAAAAATCAGGACATTCTGACGTACAGTTTCAAAATAAAATACCTTTGAAATCTCTATTGTATGAGCTATCATCCCTATTTTTAGATGAGAATAAAACAAAGACTGTCCAGTATCAAAGACTCATATCACTGCAGGGTGATAGCATGAAACCCCACCTATTCACTCAGGGAGAATCAGGACATTCTGATGTACAGTTTCAAAATAAAAGACCTTTGAAATCTCATATATGAGCTATCATCCCTCTGTATTTAGATAAGAATAAAACAAAAACTGTCCAGTATCAAATACTCATTTCCCTTCAGGGTTATAACAGGACACCCCACCTAGTCACTCAGGGAGAATCAGGACTTTCTGATGTAGAGTTTCAAAATAAAAGACCTTTGAAGTCTCATATATGAGCTATCATCCCTGTTTTTAGATGAGAATAAAACAAATACTGTCCAATATCAAAAACTCATCTCACTACAGGGTGATAGCAGGACACCCCATCTAGTCACTCAGAAAAAAATCGGACATTCTGATGTACAGTTTCAAAATAAAATACCTTTGAAGTCTCATATATGAGCTATCATCCCTGTTTTTAGATGATAATAAAACAATAACTGTCCAATATCAAAGACTCATCAAACTCCAGGGTGATAGCAGGACACCCCATCTAGTCACTCAGAAATTTCAAAGGTATTTTATTTTGAAACTCTACATCAGAATGTCCTGATTTTTTCTATTGTATGAGCTATCATCCCTGTTTTTAGATGAGAATAAAACAAAAACTGTCCAGTATCAAAGACGCATCTCACTCCAGGGTGATAACAGGACACCCCACCTAGTCACTCAGGGAGAATCAGGACATTCTGAAGTACAGTTTCAAAATAAAAGACCTTTGAAATATCTATTGCATGAGCTATCATCCCTGTTTTTAGATGAGAATAAAACAATAACTGTCCAATTTCAAAGACTCATCAAACTCCAGGGTGATAGCAGGACACCCCACCTAGTCACTCAGAAAAAATCAGGACATTCTGATGTAGAGTTTCAAAATAAAATACCTTTGAAATCTCTATTGTATGAGCTATCATCCCTGTTTTTAGATGAGAATAAAACAAAAACTGTCCAGTATCAAAGACTCATCTAATTCCATGGTGATTGCATGAAACCCCACCTATTCACTCAGGGAGAATCAGGACATTCTGATGTACAGTTTCAAAATAAAAGACCTTTGAAATCTCATATATGAGCTATCATCCCTCTGTATTTAGATAAGAATAAAACAAAAACTGTCCAGTATCAAATACTCATTTCCCTTCAGGGTTATAACAGGACACCCCACCTAGTCACTCAGGGAGAATCAGGACTTTCTGATGTAGAGTTTCAAAATAAAAGACCTTTGAAATCTCTATTGTATTAGCTATCATCCCTGTTTTTAGATGAGAATAAAACAAACACTGTCCAGTATCAAAGACTCATCTCACTGCAGGGTGATAGCATGAAACCCCACCTATTCACTCAGGGAGAATCAGGACTTTCTGATGTAGATTTTCAAAATAAAAGACCTTTGAAATCTCTATTGTATGAGCTATCATCCCTGTTTTTAGATGAGAATAAAACAAAGACTGTCCAGTATCAAAGACTCATCTCACTCCATGGTGATAGCAGGACACCCTTTCTAGTCACTCCGAAAAAATCAGGACATTCTGATGTAGAGTTTCAAAATAAAATACCTTTGAAGTCTCATATATGAGCTATCATCCCTGTTTTTAGATGAGAATAAAACAAATACTGTCCAATATCAAAAACTCATCTCACTACAGGGTGATAGCAGGACACCCCATCTAGTCACTCAGAAAAAAATCGGACATTCTGATGTACAGTTTCAAAATAAAATACCTTTGAAGTCTCATATATGAGCTATCATCCCTGTTTTTAGATGAGAATAAAACAATAACTGTCCAATATCAAAGACTCATCAAACTCCAGGGTGATAGCAGGACACCCCATCTAGTCACTCAGAGATTTCAAAGGTATTTTATTTTGAAACTCTACATCAGAATGTCCTGATTTTTTCTATTGTATGAGCTATCATCCCTGTTTTTAGATGAGAATAAAACAAAAACTGTCCAGTATCAAAGACGCATCTCACTCCAGGGTGATAACAGGACACCCCACCTAGTCACTCAGGGAGAATCAGGACATTCTGAAGTACAGTTTCAAAATAAAAGACCTTTGAAATATCTATTGCATGAGCTATCATCCCTGTTTTTAGATGAGAATAAAACAAAAACTGTCCCGTATCAAAGACTCATCTCACTCCAGGGTGATAGCAGGACACCCCATCTAGTCACTCAGAAAAAATCAGGACATTCTGATGTAGAGTTTCAAAATAAAATACCTTTGAAATCTCTATTGTATGAGCTATCATCCCTGTTTTTAGATGAGAATAAAACAAAAACTGTCCAGTATCAAAGATGCATCTCACTACAGGGTGATAGCAGGACACCCCATCTAGTCACTCAGAAAAAATCAGGACATTCTGATTTAGAGTTTCAAAATAAAATACCTTTGAAATCTCATATATGAGCTATCATCCCTGTTTTTAGATGGGAATAAAACAAACAATGTCCAGTATCAAAGACTCATCTAACTCCATGGTGATAGCAGGACACCCCATCTAGTCACTCAGAAAAAATCAGGACATTCTGATGTAGAGTTTCAAAATAAAATATTTTTGAAGTCTCTATTGTATTAGCTATCATCCCTGTTTTTAGATGAGAATAAAACAAAAACTGTCCAGTATCAAAGACTCATCTCACTCCAGAGTGATAGCAGGACACCCCATCTAGTCACTCAGGGAGAATCAGGACATTCTGATGTACAGTTTCAAAATAAAAGACCTTTGAAATCTCTATTGCATGAGCTATCATCCCTGTTTTTAGATGGCAATAAAACAAACACTGTCAAGTAACAAAGACGCATCTCACTCCAGGGTGATAGCAGGACACCCCACCTAGTCACTCAGGGAGAATCAGGACATTCTGATTTAGAGTTTCAAAATAAAATATCTTTGAAGTCTCATATATGAGCTATCATCCCTGTTTTTAGATGGGAATAAAACAAACACTGTCCAGTATCAAAGACTCATCTAACTCCATGGTGATAGCAGGACACCCCATCTAGTCACTCAGAAAAAATCAGGACATTCTGATGTAGAGTTTCAAAATAAAAGACCTTTGAAATCTCATATATGAGCTATCATCCCATTTTTTAGATGAGAATAAAACAATAACTGTCCAGTATCAAAAACTCATCTCACTCCAGGGTGATAGCATGACATCCCACCTAGTCACTCAGGGAGAATCAGGACATTCTGATGTAGAGTTTCAAAATAAAAGACCTTTGAAATCTCATATATGAGCTATCATCCCTCTGTATTTAGATAAGAATAAAACAAACACTGTCCAGTATCAAATACTCATTTCCCTTCAGGGTGATAACAGGACACCCCACTTAGTCACTCAGGGAGAATCAGGACTTTCTGATGTACAGTTTCAAAATAAAAGACCTTTGAAATCTCTATTGTATGAGCTATCATCCCTGTTTTTAGATGAGAATAAAACAATAACTGTCCAGTATCAAAAACTCATCTCACTCCAGGGTGATAGCAGGAAACCCCACCTAGTCACTCAGGGAGAATCAATACATTCTGATGTACAGTTTCAAAATAAAAGACCTTTGAAATCTCTATTGCATGAGCTATCATCCCTGTTTTTAGATGAGAATAAAACAAAAACTGTCCCGTATCAAAGACTCATCTCACTCCAGGGTGATAGCAGGACACCCCACCTAGTCACTCAGAAAAAATCAGGACATTCTGATGTAGAGTTTCAAAATAAAATACCTTTGAAATCTCTATTGTATCATCCCTGTTTTTAGATGAGAATAAAACAAAAACTGTCCAGTATCAAAGACTCATCTAATTCCATGGTGATAGCAGGACACCCCATCTAGTCACTCAGAAAAAATCAGGACATTCTGATGTACAGTTTCAAAATAAAATACCTTTGAAATCTCATATATGAGCTATCATCCCTCTCTGTTTAGATGAGAATAAAACAAAATCTCTCCAGTATCAAAGACTCATCTCACTCCAGGGTGATAGCAGGACACCCCATCTAGTCACTCAGAAAAAATCAGGACATTCTGATGTAGAGTTTCAAAATAAAATACCTTTGAAATCTCTATTGCATGAGCTATCATCCCTGTTTTTAGATGAGAATAAAACAAAAACTGTCCATTATCAAAGACTCATCTCACTCCAGGGTGATAGCAGGACACCCATCTAGTCACTCAGAAAAAAACAGGACATTCTGATGTAGAGTTTCAAAATAAAATACCTTTGAAATCTCTATTGTATGAGCTATCATCCCTGTTTTTAGATGAGAATAAAACAAAAATTGTCCAGTATCAAAGACTCATCTCACTGCAGGGTGATAGCATGAAACCCCACCTAGTCACTCAGGGAGAATCAGGACATTCTGATGTACAGTTTCAAAATAAAAGACCTTTGAAATCTCATATATGAGCTATCATCCCTCTGTATTTAGATAAGAATAAAACAAAAACTGTCCAGTATCAAATACTCATTTCCCTTCAGGGTTATAACAGGACACCCCACCTAGTCACTCAGGGAGAATCAGGACTTTCTGATGTAGAGTTTCAAAATAAAAGACCTTTGAAATCTCTAGTGTATGAGCTATCATCCCTGTTTTTAGATGAGAATAAAACAAAGACTGTCAAGTATCAAAGACTCATCTTACTCCATGGTGATAGCAGGACACCCCACCTAGTCACTCCGAAAAAATCAGGACATTCTGATGTAGAGTTTCAAAATAAAATACCTTTGAAATCTCTATTGTATGAGCTATCATCCCTATTTTTAGATGAGAATAAAACAACAACTGTCCAGTATCAAAGACGCATCTCACTCCAGGGTGATAGCAGGACACCCCACCTAGTCAATCAGGGAGAATCAGGACATTCTGATGTAGAGTTTCAAAATAAAAGACCTTTGAAATCTCATATATGAGCTATCATCCCTCTCTGTTTAGATGAGAATAAAAATAAAACTGTCCAGTATCAAAGACTCATCTCACTCCAGGGTGATAGCAGGACACCCCACCTAGTCACTCAGAAAAAATCAGGACATTCTGATGTAGAGTTTCAAAATAAAATACCTTTGAAATCTCTATTGTATGAGCTATCATCCCTATTTTTAGATGAGAATAAAACAACAACTGTCCAGTATCAAAAACTCATCTCACTCCAGGGTGATAGCATGACACCCCACCTAGTCACTCAGGGAGAATCAGGACATTCTGATGTAGAGTTTCAAAATAAAAGACCTTTGAAATCTCATATATGAGCTATCATCCCTCTGTATTTAGATAAGAATAAAACAAACACTGTCCAGTATCAAATACTCATTTCTCTTCAGGGTGATAACAGGACACCCCACCTAGTCACTCAGGGAGAATCAGGACTTTCTGATTTAGAGTTTCAAAATAAAAGACCTTTGAAATCTCTATTGCATGAGCTATCATCCCTGTTTTTAGATGAGAATAAAACAAATACTGTCCAATATCAAAGACTCATCTCACTCCAGGGTGATAGCAGGACTCCCCACCTAGTCACTCAGGGAGAATCAGGACATTCTGATGTAGAGTTTCAAAATAAAAGACCTTTGAAATCTCATATATGAGCTATCATCCCTCTGTATTTAGATAAGAATAAAACAAACACTGTCCAGTATCAAATACTCATTTCCCTTCAGGGTGATAACAGGACTCCCCACCTAGTCACTCAGGGAGAATCAGGACTTTCTGATGTAGAGTTTCAAAATAAAAGACCTTTGAAATCTCTATTGCATGAGCTATCATCCCTGTTTTTAGATGAGAATAAAACAATAACTGTCCAATTTCAAAGACTCATCAAACTCCAGGGTGATAGCAGGACACCCCACCTAGTCACTCAGAAAAAATCAGGACATTCTGATGTAGAGTTTCAAAATAAAATACCTTTGAAATCTCTATTGTATCATCCCTGTTTTTAGATGAGAATAAAACAAAAACTGTCCAGTATCAAAGACTCATCTAATTCCATGGTGATAGCAGGACACCCCATCTAGTCACTCATAAAAAATCAGGACATTCTGATGTACAGTTTCAAAATAAAATACCTTTGAAATCTCATATATGAGCTATCATCCCTCTCTGTTTAGATGAGAATAAAACAAAATCTCTCCAGTATCAAAGACTCATCTCACTCCAGGGTGATAGCAGGACACCCCATCTAGTCACTCAGAAAAAATCAGGACATTCTGATGTACAGTTTCAAAATAAAATACCTTTGAAATCTCTATTGCATGAGCTATCATCCCTGTTTTTAGATGAGAATAAAACAAAAACGGTCCAGTATCAAAGACTCATCTCACTCCAGGGTGATAGCAGCACACCCCATCTAGTCACTCAGAAAAAATCAGGACATTCTGATTTACAGTTTCAAAATAAAAGACCTTTGAAATCTCATATATGAGCTATCATCCCTCTCTGTTTAGATGAGAATAAAACAAAACTGTCCAGTATCAAAGACTCATCTCACTCCAGGGTGATAGCAGGACACCCCACCTAGTCACTCAGAAAAAATCAGGACATTCTGATGTAGAGTTTCAAAATAAAATACCTTTGAAATCTCTATTGTATGAGCTATCATCCCTATTTTTAGATGAGAATAAAACAAAGACTGTCCAGTATCAAAGACGCATCTCACTCCAGGGTGATTGCAGGACACCCCACCTAGTCACTCAGAAAAAATCAGGACTTTCTGATTTAGAGTTTCAAAATAAAAGACCTTTGAAATCTCATATATGAGCTATCATCCCTCTGTATTTAGATAAGAATAAAACAAACACTGTCCAGTATCAAATACTCATTTCCCTTCAGGGTGATAACAGGACTCCCCACCTAGTCACTCAGGGAGAATCAGGACTTTCTGATGTAGAGTTTCAAAATAAAAGACCTTTGAAATCTCTATTGCATGAGCTATCATCCCTGTTTTTAGATGAGAATAAAACAAATACTGTCCAATATCAAAGACTCATCTCACTCCAGGGTGATATCAGGACTCCCCACCTAGTCACTCAGGGAGAATCAGGACATTCTGAAGTACAGTTTCAAAATAAAAGACCTTTGAAATATATATTGCATAAGCTATCATCCCTGTTTTAGATGAGAATAAAACAAAAACTGGATAGTATCAAAGACTCATCTCACTCCAGGGTGATAGCAGGACACGCCACCTAGTCACTCAGAAAAAATCAGGACATTCTGATGTAGAGTTTCAAAATAAAAGACCTTTGAAATCTCATATATGAGCTATCATCCCATTTTTTAGATGAGAATAAAACAATAACTGTCCAGTATCAAAAACTCATCTCACTCCAGGGTGATAGCAGGAAACCCCACCTAGTCACTCAGGGAGAATCAGGACATTCTGATGTACAGTTTAAAAATAAAAGACCTTTGAAATCTCTATTGCATGAGCTATCATCCCTGTTTTTAGATGAGAATAAAACAAAAACTCTCCAGTATCAAAGACTCATCTCACTCCAGGGTGATAGCAGGACACCCCATCTAGTCACTCAGAAAAAATCAGGACATTCTGATGTACAGTTTCAAAATAAAATACCTTTGAAGTCTCATATATGAGCTATCATCCCTGTTTTTAGATGAGAATAAAACAATAACTGTCCAATTTCAAAGACTCATCAAACTCCAGGGTGATAGCAGGACACCCCACCTAGTCACTCAGAAAAAATCAGGACATTCTGATGTAGAGTTTCAAAATAAAATACCTTTGGAATCTCTATTGTATCATCCCTGTTTTTAGATGAGAATAAAACAAAAACTGTCCAGTATCAAAGACGCATCTCACTCCAGGGTGATAACAGGACACCCCACCTAGTCACTCAGGGAGAATCAGGACATTCTGATGTAGAGTTTCAAAATAAAAGACCTTTGAAATCTCATATATGAGCTATAATCCCTCTCTGTTTAGATGAGAATAAAACAAAAACTCTCAAGTATCAAAGACTGATCTAACTCCAGGGTGATAGCAGGACACGCCACATAGTCACTCAGAAAAAATCAGGACATTCTGATGTACTGTTTCAAAATAAAAGACCTTTGAAATCTCATATATGAGCTATCATCCCTCTCTGTTTAGATGAGAATAAAACAAAACTGTCAAGTATCAAAGACTCATCTCACTCCACGGTGATAGCAGGACACCCAACCTAGTCACTCAGAAAAAATCAGGACATTCTGATGTAGAGTTTCAAAATAAAAGACCTTTGAAATCTCTATTGTATGAGCTATCATCCCTGTTTTTAGATGAGAATAAAACAAAGACTGTCCAGTATCAAAGACTCATCTTACTCCATGGTGATAGCAGGACACCCCACCTAGTCACTCCGAAAAAATCAGGACATTCTGATGTAGAGTTTCAAAATAAAATACCTTTGAAGTCTCATATATGAGCTATCATCCCTCTCTGTTTAGATGAGAATAAAAATAAAACTGTCCAGTATCAAAAACTCATCTCACTCCAGGGTGATAGCATGACACCCCACCTAGTCACTCAGGGAGAATCAGGACATTCTGATGTAGAGTTTCAAAATAAAAGACCTTTGAAATCTCATATATGAGCTATCATCCCTCTGTATTTAGATAAGAATAAAACAAACACTGTCCAGTATCAAATACTCATTTCCCTTCAGGGTGATAACAGGACACCCCACCTAGTCACTCAGGGAGAATCAGGACATTCTGATTTAGAGTTTCAAAATAAAAGACCTTTGAAATCTCTATTGCATGAGCTATCATCCCTGTTTTTAGATGAGAATAAAACAAATACTGTCCAATATCAAAGACTCATCTCACTCCAGGGTGATAGCAGGACTCCCCACCTAGTCACTCAGGGAGAATCAGGACATTCTGAAGTACAGTTTCAAAATAAAAGACCTTTGAAATATCTATTGTATGAGCTATCATCCCTGTTTTTAGATGAGAATAAAACAAAAACTGGATAGTATCAAAGACTCATCTCACTCCAGGGTGATAGCAGGACACCCCATCTAGTCACTCAGAAAAAATCAGGACATTCTGATGTAGAGTTTCAAAATAAAATACCTTTGAAATCTCTATTGTATGAGCTATCATCCCTGTTTTTAGATGAGAATAAAACAAAAACTGTCCAGTATCAAAGACGCATCTCACTCCAGGGTGATAGCAGGACACCCCACCTAGTCACTCAGGGAGAATCAGGACATTCTGATGTAGAGTTTCAAAATAAAAGACCTTTGAAATCTCATATATGAGCTATCATCCCTGTATTTAGATGGGAATAAAACAAACAGTGTCAAAGACTCATCTAACTCCATGGTGATAGCAGGACACCCCATCTAGTCACTCAGACAAAATCAGGACATTCTGATGTAGAGTTTCAAAATAAAATATTTTTGAAGTCTCTATTGTATTAGCTATCATCCCTGTTTTTAGATGAGAATAAAACAAAAACTGTCCAGTATCAAAGACTCATCTCACGCCAGGGTGATAGCAGGACACCCCATCTAGTCACTTTGGGAGAATCAGGACATTCTGATGTACAGTTTCAAAATAAAATACCTTTGAAATCTCTATTGCATGAGCTATCATCCCTGTTTTTAGATGAGAATAAAACAAACACTGTCCAATATCAAAGACACATCAAACTCCAGGGTGATAGCAGGACACCCCACCTAGTCACTCAGGGAGAATCAGGACATTCTGATTTAGAGTTTCAAAATAAAATACCTTTGAAGTCTCATATATGAGCTATCATCCCTGTTTTTAGATGGGAATAAAACAAACACTGTCCAATATCAAAGACTCATCTAACTCCATGGTGATAGCAGGACACCCCATCTAGTCACTCAGAAAAAATCAGGACATTCTGATGTACAGTTTCAAAATAAAATACCTTTGAAATCTCATATATGAGCTATCATCCCTCTCTGTTTAGATGAGAATAAAACAAAATCTCTCCAGTATCAAAGACTCATCTCACTCCAGGGTGATAGCAGGACACCCCATCTAGTCACTCAGAAAAAATCAGGACATTCTGATGTACAGTTTCAAAATAAAATACCTTTGAAATCTCTATTGTATGAGCTATCATCCCTGTTTTTAGATGAGAATAAAACAAAAACTGTCCAGTATCAAAGACGCATCTCACTCCAGGGTGATAACAGGACACCCCACCTAGTCACTCAGGGAGAATCAGGACATTCTGATTTAGAGTTTCAAAATAAAAGACCTTTGAAATCTCATATATGAGCTATAATCCCTCTCTGTTTAGATGAGAATAAAACAAAAACTCTCAAGTATCAAAGACTGATCTAACTCCAGGGTGATAGCAGGACACGCCACATAGTCACTCAGGGAGAATCAGGACATTCTGATGTAGAATTTCAAAATAAAAGACCTTTGAAATCTCTATTGCATGAGCTATCATCCCTGTTTTTAGATGAGAATAAAACAAAAACTGTCCAGTATCAAAGACTCATCTCACTCCAGGGTGATAGCAGGACACCCCATCTAGTCACTCAGGGAGAATCAGGACATTCTGATGTAGAGTTTCAAAATAAAAGACCTTTGAAATCTCATATATGAGCTATAATCCCTCTCTGTTTAGATGAGAATAAAACAAAAACTCTCAAGTATCAAAGACTGATCTAACTCCAGGGTGATAGCAGGACACGCCACATAGTCACTCAGAAAAAATCAGGACATTCTGATGTACTGTTTCAAAATAAAAGACCTTTGAAATCTCTATTGCATGAGCTATCATCCCTGTATTTAGATGAGAATAAAACAAAAACTGTCCAGTATCAAAGACTCATCTCACTCCAGGGTGATAGCAGCACACCCCATCTAGTCACTCAGAAAAAATCAGGACATTCTGATTTACAGTTTCAAAATAAAAGACCTTTGAAATCTCATATATGAGCTATCATCCCTCTCTGTTTAGATGAGAATAAAACAAAACTGTCCAGTATCAAAGACTCATCTCACTCCAGGGTGATAGCAGGACACCCCACCTAGTCACTCAGAAAAAATCAGGACATTCTGATGTAGAGTTTCAAAATAAAATACCTTTGAAATCTCTATTGTATGAGCTATAATCCCTATTTTTAGATGAGAATAAAACAAAGACTGTCCAGTATCAAAGACGCATCTCACTCCAGGGTGATAGCAGGACACCCCACCTAGTCACTCAGGGAGAATCAGGACTTTCTGATGTAGAGTTTCAAAATAAAATACCTTTGAAGTCTCATATATGAGCTATCATCCCTGTTTTTAGATGAGAATAAAACAATAACTGTCCAATATCAAAGACTCATCAAACTCCAGGGTGATAGCAGGACACCCCATCTAGTCACTCAGAAAAAATCAGGACATTCTGATGTAGAGTTTCAAAATAAAATACCTTTGAAATCTCATATATGAGCTATCATCCCTCTCTGTTTAGATGAGAATAAAACAAAAACTGTCCATTATCAAAGACTCATCTCACTCCAGGGTGATAGCAGGACACCCATCTAGTCACTCAGGGAGAATCAGGACATTCTGATGTAGAATTTCAAAATAAAAGACCTTTGAAATCTCTATTGCATGAGCTATCATCCCTGTTTTTAGATGAGAATAAAACAAAAACTGTCCAGTATCAAAGACGCATCTCACTCCAGGGTGATAGCAGGACACCCCACCTAGTCACTCAGAAAAAATCAGGACATTCTGATTTAGAGTTTCAAAATAAAATACCTTTGAAATCTCATATATGAGCTATCATCCCTGTTTTTAGATGGGAATAAAACAAACACTGTCCAGTATCAAAGACTCATCTAACTCCATGGTGATAGCAGGACACCCCATCAAGTCACTCAGGGAGAATCAGGACATTCTGATGTACAGTTTCAAAATAAAAGAACTTTGAAATCTCATATATGAGCTATCATCCCTCTGTATTTAGATAAGAATAAAACAAAACTGTCCAGTATCAAATACTCATTTCCCTTCAGGGTGATAACAGGACACCCCACCTAGTCACTCAGGGAGAATCAGGACTTTCTGATGTAGAGTTTCAAAATAAAAGACCTTTGAAATCTCTATTGCATGAGCTATCATCCCTGTTTTTAGATGAGAATAAAACAAATACTGTCCAATATCAAAGACTCATCTCACTCCAGGGCGATAGCAGGACTCCCCACCTAGTCACTCAGGGAGAATCAGGACATTCTGATGTAGAGTTTCAAAATAAAAGACCTTTGAAATCTCATATATGAGCTATCATCCCTCTGTATTTAGATAAGAATAAAACAAACACTGTCCAGTATCAAATACTCATTTCCCTTCAGGGTGATAACAGGACTCCCCACCTAGTCACTCAGGGAGAATCAGGACTTTCTGATGTAGAGTTTCAAAATAAAAGACCTTTGAAATCTCTATTGCATGAGCTATCATCCCTGTTTTTAGATGAGAATAAAACAAATACTGTCCAATATCAAAGACTCATCTCACTCCAGGGTGATAGCAGGACTCCCCACCTAGTCACTCAGGGAGAATCAGGACATTCTGAAGTACAGTTTCAAAATAAAAGACCTTTGAAATATCTATTGCATGAGCTATCATCCCTGTTTTTAGATGAGAATAAAACAAAAACTGGACAGTATCAAAGACTCATCTCACTCCAGGGTGATAGCAGGACACCCCATCTAGTCACTCAGAAAAAATCAGGACATTCTGATGTAGAGTTTCAAAATAAAATACCTTTGAAATCTCATATATGAGCTATAATCCCTCTCTGTTTAGATGAGAATAAAACAAAAACTGTCCAGTATCAAATACTCATTTCCCTTCAGGGTGATAACAGGACACCCCACCTAGTCACTCAGGGAGAATCAGGACTTTCTGATGTAGAGTTTCAAAATAAAAGACCTTTGAAATCTCTATTGCATGAGCTATCATCCCTGTTTTTAGATGAGAATAAAACAAATACTGTCCAATATCAAAGACTCATCTCACTCCAGGGCGATAGCAGGACTCCCCACCTAGTCACTCAGGGAGAATCAGGACATTCTGATGTAGAGTTTCAAAATAAAAGACCTTTGAAATCTCATATATGAGCTATCATCCCTCTGTATTTAGATAAGAATAAAACAAACACTGTCCAGTATCAAATACTCATTTCCCTTCAGGGTGATAACAGGACTCCCCACCTAGTCACTCAGGGAGAATCAGGACTTTCTGATGTAGAGTTTCAAAATAAAAGACCTTTGAAATCTCTATTGCATGAGCTATCATCCCTGTTTTTAGATGAGAATAAAACAAATACTGTCCAATATCAAAGACTCATCTCACTCCAGGGTGATAGCAGGACACCCCATCTAGTCACTGAGAAAAAATCAGGACATTCTGATGTACAGTTTCAAAATAAAAGACCTTTGAAATCTCTATTGCATGAGCTATCATCCCTGTTTTTAGATGAGAATAAAAGAAAAACTGTCCAGTATCAAAGACTCATCTCACTCCAGGGTGATAGCAGGACACCCCATCTAGTCACTCAGAAAAAATCAGGACATTCTGATGTACAGTTTCAAAATAAAATACCTTTGAAGTCTCATATATGAGCTATCATCCCTGTTTTTAGATGGGAATAAAACAAACACTGTCCAGTATCAAAGACTCATCTAACTCCATGGTGATAGCAGGACACCCCATCAAGTCACTCAGAAAAAATCAGGACATTGTGATGTAGAGTTTCAAAATAAAAGACCTTTGAAATCTCTATTGCATGAGCTATCATCCCTATTTTTAGATGAGAATAAAACAATAACTGTCCAATATCAAAGACTCATCAAACTACAGGGTGATAGCAGGACACCCCATCTAGTCACTCAGAAAAAATCAGGACATTCTGATGTAGAGTTTCAAAATAAAATACCTTTGAAATCTCTATTGTATGAGCTATCATCCCTGTTTTTAGATGAGAATAAAACAAAGACTGTCCAGTATCAAAGACGCATCTCACTCCAGGGTGATAGCAGGACACCCCACCTAGTCACTCAGGGAGAATCAGGACATTCTGATGTAGAGTTTCAAAATAAAAGACCTTTGAAATCTCATATATGAGCTATAATCCCTCTCTGTTTAGATGAGAATAAAACAAAAACTCTCAAGTATCAAAGACTGATCTCACTCCAGGGTGATAGCAGGACACGCCACCTAGTCACTCAGAAAAAATCAGGATATTCTGATGTACAGTTTCAAAATAAAAGACCTTTGAAATCTCATATATGAGCTATCATCCCTCTCTGTTTAGATGAGAATAAAACAAAAACTGTCCAGTATCAAAGACTCATCTCACTCCAGGGTGATAGCAGGACACCCCACCTAGTCACTCAGAAAAAATCAGGACATTCTGATGTAGAGTTTCAAAATAAAATACCTTTGAAATCTCTATTGTATGAGCTATCATCCCTATTTTTAGATGAGAATAAAACAAAGACTGTCCAGTATCAAAGACTCATCTCACTCCAGGGTGATAGCAGGACACCCCACCTAGTCACTCAGTAAAAATCAGGACATTCTGATTTAGAGTTTCAAAATAAAATACCTTTGAAATCTCATATATGAGCTATCATCCCTGTTTTTAGATGAGAATAAAACAATAACTGTCCAGTATCAAAAACTCATCTCACTCCAGGGTGATAGCATGACACCCCACCTAGTCACTCAGGGAGAATCAGGACATTCTGATGTAGAGTTTCAAAATAAAAGACCTTTGAAATCTCATATATGAGCTATCATCCCTCTGTATTTAGATAAGAATAAAACAAACACTGTCCAGTATCAAATACTCATTTCCCTTCAGGGTGATAACAGGACACCCCACCTAGTCACTCAGGGAGAATCAGGACTTTCTGATGTAGAGTTTCAAAATAAAAGACCTTTGAAATCTCTATTGCATGAGCTATCATCCCTGTTTTTAGATGAGAATAAAACAAATACTGTCCAATATCAAAGACTCATCTCACTCCAGGGCGATAGCAGGACTCCCCACCTAGTCACTCAGGGAGAATCAGGACATTCTGATGTAGAGTTTCAAAATAAAAGACCTTTGAATTCTCATGTATGAGCTATCATCCCTCTGTATTTAGATAAGAATAAAACAAACACTGTCCAGTATCAAATACTCATTTCCCTTCAGGGTGATAACAGGACTCCCCACCTAGTCACTCAGGGAGAATCAGGACTTTCTGATGTAGAGTTTCAAAATAAAAGACCTTTGAAATCTCTATTGCATGAGCTATCATCCCTGTTTTTAGATGAGAATAAAACAAATACTGTCCAATATCAAAGACTCATCTCACTCCAGGGTGATAGCAGGACTCCCCACCTAGTCACTCAGGGAGAATCAGGACATTCTGAAGTACAGTTTCAAAATAAAAGACCTTTGAAATATCTATTGCATGAGCTATCATCCCTGTTTTTAGATGAGAATAAAACAAAAACTGGACAGTATCAAAGACTCATCTCACACCAGGGTGATAGCAGGACACCCCATCTAGTCACTCAGAAAAAATCAGGACATTCTGATGTAGAGTTTCAAAATAAAATACCTTTGAAATCTCATATATGAGCTATAATCCCTCTCTGTTTAGATGAGAATAAAACAAAAACTGTCCAGTATCAAATACTCATTTCCCTTCAGGGTGATAACAGGACACCCCACCTAGTCACTCAGGGAGAATCAGGACTTTCTGATGTAGAGTTTCAAAATAAAAGACCTTTGAAATCTCTATTGCATGAGCTATCATCCCTGTTTTTAGATGAGAATAAAACAAATACTGTCCAATATCAAAGACTCATCTCACTCCAGGGCGATAGCAGGACTCCCCACCTAGTCACTCAGGGAGAATCAGGACATTCTGATGTAGAGTTTCAAAATAAAAGACCTTTGAAATCTCATATATGAGCTATCATCCCTCTGTATTTAGATAAGAATAAAACAAACACTGTCCAGTATCAAATACTCATTTCCCTTCAGGGTGATAACAGGACTCCCCACCTAGTCACTCAGGGAGAATCAGGACTTTCTGATGTAGAGTTTCAAAATAAAAGACCTTTGAAATCTCTATTGCATGAGCTATCATCCCTGTTTTTAGATGAGAATAAAACAAATACTGTCCAATATCAAAGACTCATCTCACTCCAGGGTGATAGCAGGACACCCCATCTAGTCACTGAGAAAAAATCAGGACATTCTGATGTACAGTTTCAAAATAAAAGACCTTTGAAATCTCTATTGCATGAGCTATCATCCCTGTTTTTAGATGAGAATAAAACAAAAACTGTCCAGTATCAAAGACTCATCTCACTCCAGGGTGATAGCAGGACACCCCATCTAGTCACTCAGAAAAAATCAGGACATTCTGATGTACAGTTTCAAAATAAAATACCTTTGAAGTCTCATATATGAGCTATCATCCCTGTTTTTAGATGAGAATAAAACAATAATTGTCCAATATCAAAGACTCATCAAACTCCAGGGTGATAGCAGGACACCCCATCTAGTCACTCAGAAAAAATCAGGACATTCTGATGTAGAGTTTCAAAATAAAATACCTTTGAAATCTCTATTGTATGAGCTATCATCCCTGTTTTTAGATGAGAATAAAACAAAGACTGTCCAGTATCAAAAACTCATCTCACTCCAGGGTGATAGCATGACACCCCACCTAGTCACTCAGGGAGAATCAGGACTTTCTGATGTAGAGTTTCAAAATAAAAGACCTTTGAAATCTCTATTGCATGAGCTATCATCCCTGTTTTTAGATGAGAATAAAACAAATACTGTCCAATATCAAAGACTCATCTCACTCCAGGGCGATAGCAGGACTCCCCACCTAGTCACTCAGGGAGAATCAGGACATTCTGATGTAGAGTTTCAAAATAAAAGACCTTTGAAATCTCATATATGAGCTATCATCCCTCTGTATTTAGATAAGAATAAAACAAACACTGTCCAGTATCAAATACTCATTTCCCTTCAGGGTGATAACAGGAATCCCCACCTAGTCACTCAGGGAGAATCAGGACTTTCTGATGTAGAGTTTCAAAATAAAAGACCTTTGAAATCTCTATTGCATGAGCTATCATCCCTGTTTTTAGATGAGAATAAAACAAATACTGTCCAATATCAAAGACTCATCTCACTCCAGGGTGATAGCAGGACTCGCCACCTAGTCACTCAGGGAGAATCAGGACATTCTGAAGTACAGTTTCAAAATAAAAGACCTTTGAAATATCTATTGCATGAGCTATCATCCCTGTTTTTAGATGAGAATAAAACAAAAACTGGACAGTATCAAAGACTCATCTCACTCCAGGGTGATAGCAGGACACCCCACCTAGTCACTCAGAAAAAATCAGGACATTCTGATGTAGAGTTTCAAAATAAAATACCTTTGAAATCTCTATTGTATGAGCTATCATCCCTATTTTTAGATGAGAATAAAACAAAGACTGTCCAGTATCAAAGACGCATCTCACTCCAGGGTGATAGCAGGACACCCCACCTAGTCACTCAGAAAAAATCAGGACATTCTGATTTAGAGTTTCAAAATAAAATACCTTTGAAATCTCATATATGAGCTATCATCCCTGTTTTTAGATGGGAATAAAACAAACACTGTCCAGTGTCAAAGACTCATCTAACTCCATGGTGATAGCAGGACACCCCATCAAGTCACTCAGGGAGAATCAGGACATTCTGATGTACAGTTTCAAAATAAAAGACCTTTGAAATCTCATATATGAGCTATCATCCCTCTCTGTTTAGATGAGAATAAAACAAAACTGTCCAGTATCAAATACTCATTTCCCTTCAGGGTTATAACAGGACACCCCACCTAGTCACTCAGGGAGAATCAGGACTTTCTGATGTAGAGTTTCAAAATAAAAGACCTTTGACATCTCTATTGTATGAGCTATCATCCCTGTTTTTAGATGAGAATAAAACAAAGACTGTCCAGTATCAAAGACTCATCTCACTCCAGGGTGATAGCAGGATACCCCATCTATTCACTTAGAAAAAATCAGGACATTCTGATGTACAGTTTCAAAATAAAATACCTTTGAAGTCTCATATATGAGCTATCATCCCTGTTTTTAGATGAGAATAAAACAATAACTGTCCAATATCAAAGACTCATCAAACTCCAGGGTGATAACAGGACACCCCACCTAGGCACTCAGAAAAAATCAGGACATTCTGATGTAGAGTTTCAAAATAAAAGACCTTTGAAATCTCATATATGAGCTATCATCCCTCTGTATTTAGATAAGAATAAAACAAACACTGTCCAGTATCAAATACTCATTTCCCTTCAGGGTGATAACAGGACACCCCACCTAGTCACTCAGGGAGAATCAGGACTTTCTGATCTAGAGTTTCAAAATAAAAGACCTTTGAAATCTCTATTGCATGAGCTATCATCCCTGTTTTTAGATGAGAATAAAACAAATACTGACCAATATCAAAGACTCATCTCACTCCAGGGTCATAGCAGGACTCCCCACCTAGTCACTCAGGGAGAATCAGGACATTCTGATGTAGAGTTTCAAAATAAAAGACCTTTGAAATCTCATATATGAGCTATCATCCCTCTGTATTTAGATAAGAATAAAACAAACACTGTCCAGTATCAAATACTCATTTCCCTTCAGGGTGATAACAGGACTCCCCACCTAGTCACTCAGGGAGAATCAGGACTTTCTGATGTAGAGTTTCAAAATAAAAGACCTTTGAAATCTCTATTGCATGAGCTATCATCCCTGTTTTTAGATGAGAATAAAACAAAGACTGTCCAATATCAAAGACTCATCTCACTCTAGGGTGATAGCAGGACTCCCCACCTAGTCACTCAGGGAGAATCAGGACATTCTGAAGTACAGTTTCAAAATAAAAGACCTTTGAAATATCTATTGCATGAGCTATCATCCCTGTTTTTAGATGAGAATAAAACAAAAACTGGACAGTATCAAAGACTCATCTCACTCCAGGGTGATAGCAGGACACCCCATCTAGTCACTCAGAAAAAATCAGGACATTCTGATGTAGAGTTTCAAAATAAAATACCTTTGAAATCTCTATTGTATGAGCTATCATCCCTGTTTTTAGATGAGAATAAAACAAAAACTGTCCAGTATCAAAGACGCATCTCACTCCAGGGTGATAGCAGGACACCCCATCTAGTCACTCAGAAAAAATCAGGACATTCTGATGTAGAGTTTCAAAATAAAATACCTTTGAAATCTCATATATGAGCTATCATCCCTCTCTGTTTAGATGAGAATAAAACAAAAACTGTCCATTATCAAAGACTCATCTCACTCCAGGGTGATAGCAGGACAACCATCTAGTCACTCAGGGAGAATCAGGACATTCTGATGTAGAATTTCAAAATAAAAGACCTTTGAAATCTCTATTGCATGAGCTATCATCCCTGTTTTTAGATGAGAATAAAACAAAAACTGTCCAGTATCAAAGACTCATCTCACTCCAGGGTGATAGCAGGACACCCCACCTAGTCACTCAGGGAGAATCAGGACTTTCTGATGTAGAGTTTCAAAATAAAAGACCTTTGAAATCTCTATTGCATGAGCTATCATCCCTGTTTTTAGATGAGAATAAAACAAATACTGTCCAATATCAAAGACTCATCTCACTCCAGGGCGATAGCAGGACTCCCCACCTAGTCACTCAGGGAGAATCAGGACATTCTGATGTAGAGTTTCAAAATAAAAGACCTTTGAAATCTCATATATGAGCTATCATCCCTCTGTATTTAGATAAGAATAAAACAAACACTGTCCAGTATCAAATACTCATTTCCCTTCAGGGTGATAACAGGACTCCCCACCTAGTCACTCAGGGAGAATCAGGACTTTCTGATGTAGAGTTTCAAAATAAAAGACCTTTGAAATCTCTATTGCATGAGCTATCATCCCTGTTTTTAGATGAGAATAAAACAAATACTGTCCAATATCAAAGACTCATCTCACTCCAGGGTGATAGCAGGACACCCCATCTAGTCACTGAGAAAAAATCAGGACATTCTGATGTACAGTTTCAAAATAAAAGACCTTTGAAATCTCTATTGCATGAGCTATCATCCCTGTTTTTAGATGAGAATAAAACAAAAACTGTCCAGTATCAAAGACTCATCTCACTCCAGGGTGATAGCAGGACACCCCATCTAGTCACTCAGAAAAAATCAGGACATTCTGATGTACAGTTTCAAAATAAAATACCTTTGAAGTCTCATATATGAGCTATCATCCCTGTTTTTAGATGAGAATAAAACAATAATTGTCCAATATCAAAGACTCATCAAACTCCAGGGTGATAGCAGGACACCCCATCTAGTCACTCAGAAAAAATCAGGACATTCTGATGTAGAGTTTCAAAATAAAATACCTTTGAAATCTCTATTGTATGAGCTATCATCCCTGTTTTTAGATGAGAATAAAACAAAGACTGTCCAGTATCAAAGACGCATCTCACTCCAGGGTGATAGCAGGACACCCCACCTAGTCACTCAGAAAAAATCAGGACATTCTGATGTAGAGTTTCAAAATAAAATACCTTTGAAATCTCTATTGTATGAGCTATCATCCCTGTTTTTAGATGAGAATAAAACAATAACTGTCCAGTATCAAAAACTCATCTCACTCCAGGGTGATAGCATGACACCCCACCTAGTCACTCAGGGAGAATCAGGACTTTCTGATGTAGAGTTTCAAAATAAAAGACCTTTGAAATCTCTATTGCATGAGCTATCATCCCTGTTTTTAGATGAGAATAAAACAAATACTGTCCAATATCAAAGACTCATCTCACTCCAGGGCGATAGCAGGACTCCCCACCTAGTCACTCAGGGAGAATCAGGACATTCTGATGTAGAGTTTCAAAATAAAAGACCTTTGAAATCTCATATATGAGCTATCATCCCTCTGTATTTAGATAAGAATAAAACAAACACTGTCCAGTATCAAATACTCATTTCCCTTCAGGGTGATAACAGGAATCCCCACCTAGTCACTCAGGGAGAATCAGGACTTTCTGATGTAGAGTTTCAAAATAAAAGACCTTTGAAATCTCTATTGCATGAGCTATCATCCCTGTTTTTAGATGAGAATAAAACAAATACTGTCCAATATCAAAGACTCATCTCACTCCAGGGTGATAGCAGGACTCGCCACCTAGTCACTCAGGGAGAATCAGGACATTCTGAAGTACAGTTTCAAAATAAAAGACCTTTGAAATATCTATTGCATGAGCTATCATCCCTGTTTTTAGATGAGAATAAAACAAAAACTGGACAGTATCAAAGACTCATCTCACTCCAGGGTGATAGCAGGACACCCCACCTAGTCACTCAGAAAAAATCAGGACATTCTGATGTAGAGTTTCAAAATAAAATACCTTTGAAATCTCTATTGTATGAGCTATCATCCCTATTTTTAGATGAGAATAAAACAAAGACTGTCCAGTATCAAAGACGCATCTCACTCCAGGGTGATAGCAGGACACCCCACCTAGTCACTCAGAAAAAATCAGGACATTCTGATTTAGAGTTTCAAAATAAAATACCTTTGAAATCTCATATATGAGCTATCATCCCTGTTTTTAGATGGGAATAAAACAAACACTGTCCAGTGTCAAAGACTCATCTAACTCCATGGTGATAGCAGGACACCCCATCAAGTCACTCAGGGAGAATCAGGACATTCTGATGTACAGTTTCAAAATAAAAGACCTTTGAAATCTCATATATGAGCTATCATCCCTCTCTGTTTAGATGAGAATAAAACAAAACTGTCCAGTATCAAATACTCATTTCCCTTCAGGGTTATAACAGGACACCCCACCTAGTCACTCAGGGAGAATCAGGACTTTCTGATGTAGAGTTTCAAAATAAAAGACCTTTGACATCTCTATTGTATGAGCTATCATCCCTGTTTTTAGATGAGAATAAAACAAAGACTGTCCAGTATCAAAGACTCATCTCACTCCAGGGTGATAGCAGGATACCCCATCTATTCACTTAGAAAAAATCAGGACATTCTGATGTACAGTTTCAAAATAAAATACCTTTGAAGTCTCATATATGAGCTATCATCCCTGTTTTTAGATGAGAATAAAACAATAACTGTCCAATATCAAAGACTCATCAAACTCCAGGGTGATAACAGGACACCCCACCTAGGCACTCAGAAAAAATCAGGACATTCTGATGTAGAGTTTCAAAATAAAAGACCTTTGAAATCTCATATATGAGCTATCATCCCTCTGTATTTAGATAAGAATAAAACAAACACTGTCCAGTATCAAATACTCATTTCCCTTCAGGGTGATAACAGGACACCCCACCTAGTCACTCAGGGAGAATCAGGACTTTCTGATCTAGAGTTTCAAAATAAAAGACCTTTGAAATCTCTATTGCATGAGCTATCATCCCTGTTTTTAGATGAGAATAAAACAAATACTGACCAATATCAAAGACTCATCTCACTCCAGGGTCATAGCAGGACTCCCCACCTAGTCACTCAGGGAGAATCAGGACATTCTGATGTAGAGTTTCAAAATAAAAGACCTTTGAAATCTCATATATGAGCTATCATCCCTCTGTATTTAGATAAGAATAAAACAAACACTGTCCAGTATCAAATACTCATTTCCCTTCAGGGTGATAACAGGACTCCCCACCTAGTCACTCAGGGAGAATCAGGACTTTCTGATGTAGAGTTTCAAAATAAAAGACCTTTGAAATCTCTATTGCATGAGCTATCATCCCTGTTTTTAGATGAGAATAAAACAAAGACTGTCCAATATCAAAGACTCATCTCACTCTAGGGTGATAGCAGGACTCCCCACCTAGTCACTCAGGGAGAATCAGGACATTCTGAAGTACAGTTTCAAAATAAAAGACCTTTGAAATATCTATTGCATGAGCTATCATCCCTGTTTTTAGATGAGAATAAAACAAAAACTGGACAGTATCAAAGACTCATCTCACTCCAGGGTGATAGCAGGACACCCCATCTAGTCACTCAGAAAAAATCAGGACATTCTGATGTAGAGTTTCAAAATAAAATACCTTTGAAATCTCTATTGTATGAGCTATCATCCCTGTTTTTAGATGAGAATAAAACAAAAACTGTCCAGTATCAAAGACGCATCTCACTCCAGGGTGATAGCAGGACACCCCATCTAGTCACTCAGAAAAAATCAGGACATTCTGATGTAGAGTTTCAAAATAAAATACCTTTGAAATCTCATATATGAGCTATCATCCCTCTCTGTTTAGATGAGAATAAAACAAAAACTGTCCATTATCAAAGACTCATCTCACTCCAGGGTGATAGCAGGACAACCATCTAGTCACTCAGGGAGAATCAGGACATTCTGATGTAGAATTTCAAAATAAAAGACCTTTGAAATCTCTATTGCATGAGCTATCATCCCTGTTTTTAGATGAGAATAAAACAAAAACTGTCCAGTATCAAAGACTCATCTCACTCCAGGGTGATAGCAGGACACCCCATCTAGTCACTCAGAAAAAATCAGGACATTCTGATTTAGAGTTTCAAAATAAAATACCTTTAAAATCTCATATATGAGCTATCATCCCTGTTTTTAGATGGGAATACAACAAACACTGTCCAGTATCAAAGACTCATCTAACTCCATGGTGATAGCAGGACACCCCATCAAGTCACTCAGGGAGAATCAGGACATTCTGATGTACAGTTTCAAAATAAAAGAACTTTGAAATCTCATATATGAGCTATCATCCCTCTCTGTTTAGATGAGAATAAAACAAAAACTGTCCAGTATCAAAGACTCATCTCACTCCAGGGTGATAGCAGGACACCCCACCTAGTCACTCAGAAAAAATCAGGACATTCTGATGTACTGTTTCAAAATAAAATACCTTTGAAATCTCTATTGTATGAGCTATCATCCCTATTTTTAGATGAGAATAAAACAAAGACTGTCCAGTATCAAAGACGCATCTCACTCCAGGGTGATAGCAGGACACCCCACCTAGTCACTCAGAAAAAATCAGGACATTCTGATTTAGAGTTTCAAAATAAAATACCTTTGAAATCTCATATATGAGCTATCATCCCTGTTTTTAGATGAGAATAAAACAATAACTGTCCAGTATCAAAAACTCATCTCACTCCAGGGTGATAGCATGACACCCCACCTAGTCACTCAGGGAGAATCAGGACATTCTGATGTAGAGTTTCAAAATAAAAGACCTTTGAAATCTCATATATGAGCTATCATCCCTCTGTATTTAGATAAGAATAAAACAAACACTGTCCAGTATCAAATACTCATTTCCCTTCAGGGTGATAACAGGACACCCCACCTAGTCACTCAGGGAGAATCAGGACTTTCTGATGTAGAGTTTCAAAATAAAAGACCTTTGAAATCTCTATTGCATGAGCTATCATCCCTGTATTTAGATGAGAATAAAACAAATACTGTCCAATATCAAAGACTCATCTCACTCCAGGGCGATAGCAGGACTCCCCACCTAGTCACTCAGGGAGAATCAGGTCTTTCTGATGTAGAGTTTCAAAATAAAAGACCTTTGAAATCTCATATATGAGCTATCATCCCTCTGTATTTAGATAAGAATAAAACAAACACTGTCCAGTATCAAATACTCATTTCCCTTCAGGGTGATAACAGGACTCCCCACCTAGTCACTCAGGGAGAATCAGGTCTTTCTGATGTAGAGTTTCAAAATAAAAGACCTTTGAAATCTCTATTGCATGAGCTATCATCCCTGTTTTTAGATGAGAATAAAACAAATACTGTCCAATATCAAAGACTCATCTCACTCCAGGGTGATAGCAGGACTCCCCACCTAGTCACTCAGGGAGAATCAGGACATTCTGAAGTACAGTTTCAAAATAAAAGACCTTTGAAATATCTATTGCATGAGCTATCATCCCTGTTTTTAGATGAGAATAAAACAAAAACTGGACAGTATCAAAGACTCATCTCACTCCAGGGTGATAGCAGGACACCCCATCTAGTCACTCAGAAAAAATCAGGACATTCTGATGTAGAGTTTCAAAATAAAAGACCTTTGAAATCTCATATATGAGCTATCATCCCTCTCTGTTTAGATGAGAATAAAACAAAACTGTCCAGTATCAAAGACTCATCTCACTCCAGGGTGATAGCAGGACACCCCACCTAGTCACTCAGAAAAAATCAGGACATTCTGATGTAGAGTTTCAAAATAAAAGACCTTTGAAATCTCATATATGAGCTATCATCCCTCTCTGTTTAGATGAGAATAAAACAAAACTGTCCAGTATCAAAGACTCATCTCACTCCAGGGTGATAGCAGGACACCCCACCTAGTCACTCAGAAAAAATCAGGACATTCTGATTTAGAGTTTCAAAATAAAATACCTTTGAAATCTCATATATGAGCTATCATCCCTGTTTTTAGATGAGAATAAAACAATAACTGTCCAGTATCAAAAACTCATCTCACTCCAGGGTGATAGCATGACACCCCACCTAGTCACTCAGGGAGAATCAGGACATTCTGATGTAGAGTTTCAAAATAAAAGACCTTTGAAATCTCATATATGAGCTATCATCCCTCTGTATTTAGATAAGAATAAAACAAACACTGTCCAGTATCAAATACTCATTTCCCTTCAGGGTGATAACAGGACACCCCACCTAGTCACTCAGGGAGAATCAGGACTTTCTGATGTAGAGTTTCAAAATAAAAGACCTTTGAAATCTCTATTGCATGAGCTATCATCCCTGTATTTAGATGAGAATAAAACAAATACTGTCCAATATCAAAGACTCATCTCACTCCAGGGCGATAGCAGGACTCCCCACCTAGTCACTCAGGGAGAATCAGGTCTTTCTGATGTAGAGTTTCAAAATAAAAGACCTTTGAAATCTCATATATGAGCTATCATCCCTCTGTATTTAGATAAGAATAAAACAAACACTGTCCAGTATCAAATACTCATTTCCCTTCAGGGTGATAACAGGACTCCCCACCTAGTCACTCAGGGAGAATCAGGTCTTTCTGATGTAGAGTTTCAAAATAAAAGACCTTTGAAATCTCTATTGCATGAGCTATCATCCCTGTTTTTAGATGAGAATAAAACAAATACTGTCCAATATCAAAGACTCATCTCACTCCAGGGTGATAGCAGGACTCCCCACCTAGTCACTCAGGGAGAATCAGGACATTCTGAAGTACAGTTTCAAAATAAAAGACCTTTGAAATATCTATTGCATGAGCTATCATCCCTGTTTTTAGATGAGAATAAAACAAAAACTGGACAGTATCAAAGACTCATCTCACTCCAGGGTGATAGCAGGACACCCCATCTAGTCACTCAGAAAAAATCAGGACATTCTGATGTAGAGTTTCAAAATAAAAGACCTTTGAAATCTTATATATGAGCTATCATCCCTCTCTGTTTAGATGAGAATAAAACAAAACTGTCCAGTATCAAAGACTCATCTCACTCCAGGGTGATAGCAGGACACCCCACCTAGTCACTCAGAAAAAATCAGGACATTCTGATGTAGAGTTTCAAAATAAAAGACCTTTGAAATCTCATATATGAGCTATCATCCCTCTCTGTTTAGATGAGAATAAAACAAAACTGTCCAGTATCAAAGACTCATCTCACTCCAGGGTGATAGCAGGACACCCCACCTAGTCACTCAGAAAAAATCAGGACATTCTGATGTAGAGTTTCAAAATAAAATACCTTTGAAATCTCTATTGTATGAGCTATCATCCCTATTTTTAGATGAGAATAAAACAAAGACTGTCCAGTATCAAAGACGCATCTCACTCCAGGGTGATAGCAGGACACCCCATCTATTCACTTAGAAAAAATCAGGACATTCTGATGTACAGTTTCAAAATAAAATACCTTTGAAGTCTCATATATGAGCTATCATCCCTGTTTTTAGATGAGAATAAAACAATAACTGTCCAATATCAAAGACTCATCAAACTCCAGGGTGATAACAGGACACCCCACCTAGGCACTCAGAAAAAATCAGGACATTCTGATGTAGAGTTTCAAAATAAAAGACCTTTGAAATCTCATATATGAGCTATCATCCCTCTGTATTTAGATAAGAATAAAACAAACACTGTCCAGTATCAAATACTCATTTCCCTTCAGGGTGATAACAGGACTCCCCACCTAGTCACTCAGGGAGAATCAGGACTTTCTGATCTAGAGTTTCAAAATAAAAGACCTTTGAAATCTCTATTGCATGAGCTATCATCCCTGTTTTTAGATGAGAATAAAACAAATACTGACCAATATCAAAGACTCATCTCACTCCAGGGTCATAGCAGGACTCCCCACCTAGTCACTCAGGGAGAATCAGGACATTCTGATGTAGAGTTTCAAAATAAAAGACCTTTGAAATCTCATATATGAGCTATCATCCCTCTGTATTTAGATAAGAATAAAACAAACACTGTCCAGTATCAAATACTCATTTCCCTTCAGGGTGATAACAGGACTCCCCACCTAGTCACTCAGGGAGAATCAGGACTTTCTGATGTAGAGTTTCAAAATAAAAGACCTTTGAAATCTCTATTGCATGAGCTATCATCCCTGTTTTTAGATGAGAATAAAACAAAGACTGTCCAATATCAAAGACTCATCTCACTCCAGGGTGATAGCAGGACTCCCCACCTAGTCACTCAGGGAGAATCAGGACATTCTGAAGTACAGTTTCAAAATAAAAGACCTTTGAAATATCTATTGCATGAGCTATCATCCCTGTTTTTAGATGAGAATAAAACAAAAACTGGACAGTATCAAAGACTCATCTCACTCCAGGGTGATAGCAGGACACCCCATCTAGTCACTCAGAAAAAATCAGGACATTCTGATGTAGAGTTTCAAAATAAAATACCTTTGAAATCTCTATTGTATGAGCTATCATCCCTGTTTTTAGATGAGAATAAAACAAAAACTGTCCAGTATCAAAGACGCATCTCACTCCAGGGTGATAGCAGGACACCCCACCTAGTCACTCAGGGAGAATCAGGACATTCTGATGTACAGTTTCAAAATAAAAGACCTTTGAAATATCATATATGAGCTATCATCCCTCTCTGTTTAGAAGAGAATAAAACAAAAACTGTCCAGTATCAAAGACTCATCTCACTCCAGGGTGATAGCAGGACACCCCACCTAGTCACTCAGAAAAAATCAGGACATTCTGATTTAGAGTTTCAAAATAAAATACCTTTGAAATCTCATATATGAGCTATCATCCCTGTTTTTAGATGGGAATAAAACAAACACTGTCCAGTATCAAAGACTCATCTAACTCCATGGTGATAGCAGGACACCCCATCTAGTCACTCAGAAAAAATCAGGACATTCTGATGTAGAGTTTCAAAATAAAATATTTTTGAAGTCTCTATTGTATTAGCTATCATCCCTGTTTTTAGATGAGAATAAAACAAAAACTGTCCAGTATCAAAGATTCATCTCACTCCAGGGTGATAGCAGGACACCCCATCTAGTCACTCAGGGAGAATCAGGACATTCTGATGTACAGTTTCAAAATAAAATACCTTTGAAATCTCATATATGAGCTATCATCCCTGTTTTTAGATGGGAATAAAACAAACACTGTCCAGTATCAAAGACTCATCTAACTCCATGGTGATAGCAGGACACCCCATCAAGTCACTCAGAAAAAATCAGGACATTGTGATGTAGAGTTTCAAAATAAAAGACCTTTGAAATCTCATATATGAGCTATCATCCCTCTCTGTTTAGATGAGAATAAAACAAAAACTCTCCAGTATCAAAGACTCATCTCACTCCAGGGTGATAGCAGGACACCCCACCTAGTCACTCAGAAAAAATCAGGACATTCTGATGTAGAGTTTCAAAATAAAATATTTTTGAAATCTCTATTGCATGAGCTATCATCCCTGTTTTTAGATGAGAATAAAACAAATACTGTCCAATATCAAAGACTCATCTCACTCCAGGGCGATAGCAGGACTCCCCACCTAGTCACTCAGGGAGAATCAGGACATTCTGATGTAGAGTTTCAAAATAAAAGACCTTTGAAATCTCATATATGAGCTATCATCCCTCTGTATTTAGATAAGAATAAAACAAACACTGTCCAGTATCAAATACTCATTTCCCTTCAGGGTGATAACAGGACTCCCCACCTAGTCACTCAGGGAGAATCAGGACTTTCTGATGTAGAGTTTCAAAATAAAAGACCTTTGAAATCTCTATTGCATGAGCTATCATCCCTGTTTTTAGATGAGAATAAAACAAATACTGTCCAATATCAAAGACTCATCTCACTCCAGGGTGATAGCAGGACTCACCACCTAGTCACTCAGGGAGAATCAGGACATTCTGAAGTACAGTTTCAAAATAAAAGACCTTTGAAATATCTATTGCATGAGCTATCATCCCTGTTTTTAGATGAGAATAAAACAAAAACTGGACAGTATCAAAGACTCATCTCACTCCAGGGTGATAGCAGGACACCCCATCTAGTCACTCAGAAAAAATCAGGACATTCTGATGTAGAGTTTCAAAATAAAATACCTTTGAAATCTCATATATGAGCTATAATCCCTCTCTGTTTAGATGAGAATAAAACAAAAACTGTCCAGTATCAAATACTCATTTCCCTTCAGGGTGATAACAGGACACCCCACCTAGTCACTCAGGGAGAATCAGGACTTTCTGATGTAGAGTTTCAAAATAAAAGACCTTTGAAATCTCTATTGCATGAGCTATCATCCCTGTTTTTAGATGAGAATAAAACAAATACTGTCCAATATCAAAGACTCATCTCACTCCAGGGCGATAGCAGGACTCCCCACCTAGTCACTCAGGGAGAATCAGGACATTCTGATGTAGAGTTTCAAAATAAAAGACCTTTGAAATCTCATATATGAGCTATCATCCCTCTGTATTTAGATAAGAATAAAACAAACACTGTCCAGTATCAAATACTCATTTCCCTTCAGGGTGATAACAGGACTCCCCACCTAGTCACTCAGGGAGAATCAGGACTTTCTGATGTAGAGTTTCAAAATAAAAGACCTTTGAAATCTCTATTGCATGAGCTATCATCCCTGTTTTTAGATGAGAATAAAACAAATACTGTCCAATATCAAAGACTCATCTCACTCCAGGGTGATAGCAGGACACCCCATCTAGTCACTGAGAAAAAATCAGGACATTCTGATGTACAGTTTCAAAATAAAAGACCTTTGAAATCTCTATTGCATGAGCTATCATCCCTGTTTTTAGATGAGAATAAAAGAAAAACTGTCCAGTATCAAAGACTCATCTCACTCCAGGGTGATAGCAGGACACCCCATCTAGTCACTCAGAAAAAATCAGGACATTCTGATGTACAGTTTCAAAATAAAATACCTTTGAAGTCTCATATATGAGCTATCATCCCTGTTTTTAGATGGGAATAAAACAAACACTGTCCAGTATCAAAGACTCATCTAACTCCATGGTGATAGCAGGACACCCCATCAAGTCACTCAGAAAAAATCAGGACATTGTGATGTAGAGTTTCAAAATAAAAGACCTTTGAAATCTCTATTGCATGAGCTATCATCCCTATTTTTAGATGAGAATAAAACAATAACTGTCCAATATCAAAGACTCATCAAACTACAGGGTGATAGCAGGACACCCCATCTAGTCACTCAGAAAAAATCAGGACATTCTGATGTAGAGTTTCAAAATAAAATACCTTTGAAATCTCTATTGTATGAGCTATCATCCCTGTTTTTAGATGAGAATAAAACAAAGACTGTCCAGTATCAAAGACGCATCTCACTCCAGGGTGATAGCAGGACACCCCACCTAGTCACTCAGGGAGAATCAGGACATTCTGATGTAGAGTTTCAAAATAAAAGACCTTTGAAATCTCATATATGAGCTATAATCCCTCTCTGTTTAGATGAGAATAAAACAAAAACTCTCAAGTATCAAAGACTGATCTCACTCCAGGGTGATAGCAGGACACGCCACCTAGTCACTCAGAAAAAATCAGGATATTCTGATGTACAGTTTCAAAATAAAAGACCTTTGAAATCTCATATATGAGCTATCATCCCTCTCTGTTTAGATGAGAATAAAACAAAAACTGTCCAGTATCAAAGACTCATCTCACTCCAGGGTGATAGCAGGACACCCCACCTAGTCACTCAGAAAAAATCAGGACATTCTGATGTAGAGTTTCAAAATAAAATACCTTTGAAATCTCTATTGTATGAGCTATCATCCCTATTTTTAGATGAGAATAAAACAAAGACTGTCCAGTATCAAAGACTCATCTCACTCCAGGGTGATAGCAGGACACCCCACCTAGTCACTCAGTAAAAATCAGGACATTCTGATTTAGAGTTTCAAAATAAAATACCTTTGAAATCTCATATATGAGCTATCATCCCTGTTTTTAGATGAGAATAAAACAATAACTGTCCAGTATCAAAAACTCATCTCACTCCAGGGTGATAGCATGACACCCCACCTAGTCACTCAGGGAGAATCAGGACATTCTGATGTAGAGTTTCAAAATAAAAGACCTTTGAAATCTCATATATGAGCTATCATCCCTCTGTATTTAGATAAGAATAAAACAAACACTGTCCAGTATCAAATACTCATTTCCCTTCAGGGTGATAACAGGACACCCCACCTAGTCACTCAGGGAGAATCAGGACTTTCTGATGTAGAGTTTCAAAATAAAAGACCTTTGAAATCTCTATTGCATGAGCTATCATCCCTGTTTTTAGATGAGAATAAAACAAATACTGTCCAATATCAAAGACTCATCTCACTCCAGGGCGATAGCAGGACTCCCCACCTAGTCACTCAGGGAGAATCAGGACATTCTGATGTAGAGTTTCAAAATAAAAGACCTTTGAATTCTCATGTATGAGCTATCATCCCTCTGTATTTAGATAAGAATAAAACAAACACTGTCCAGTATCAAATACTCATTTCCCTTCAGGGTGATAACAGGACTCCCCACCTAGTCACTCAGGGAGAATCAGGACTTTCTGATGTAGAGTTTCAAAATAAAAGACCTTTGAAATCTCTATTGCATGAGCTATCATCCCTGTTTTTAGATGAGAATAAAACAAATACTGTCCAATATCAAAGACTCATCTCACTCCAGGGTGATAGCAGGACTCCCCACCTAGTCACTCAGGGAGAATCAGGACATTCTGAAGTACAGTTTCAAAATAAAAGACCTTTGAAATATCTATTGCATGAGCTATCATCCCTGTTTTTAGATGAGAATAAAACAAAAACTGGACAGTATCAAAGACTCATCTCACACCAGGGTGATAGCAGGACACCCCATCTAGTCACTCAGAAAAAATCAGGACATTCTGATGTAGAGTTTCAAAATAAAATACCTTTGAAATCTCATATATGAGCTATAATCCCTCTCTGTTTAGATGAGAATAAAACAAAAACTGTCCAGTATCAAATACTCATTTCCCTTCAGGGTGATAACAGGACACCCCACCTAGTCACTCAGGGAGAATCAGGACTTTCTGATGTAGAGTTTCAAAATAAAAGACCTTTGAAATCTCTATTGCATGAGCTATCATCCCTGTTTTTAGATGAGAATAAAACAAATACTGTCCAATATCAAAGACTCATCTCACTCCAGGGCGATAGCAGGACTCCCCACCTAGTCACTCAGGGAGAATCAGGACATTCTGATGTAGAGTTTCAAAATAAAAGACCTTTGAAATCTCATATATGAGCTATCATCCCTCTGTATTTAGATAAGAATAAAACAAACACTGTCCAGTATCAAATACTCATTTCCCTTCAGGGTGATAACAGGACTCCCCACCTAGTCACTCAGGGAGAATCAGGACTTTCTGATGTAGAGTTTCAAAATAAAAGACCTTTGAAATCTCTATTGCATGAGCTATCATCCCTGTTTTTAGATGAGAATAAAACAAATACTGTCCAATATCAAAGACTCATCTCACTCCAGGGTGATAGCAGGACACCCCATCTAGTCACTGAGAAAAAATCAGGACATTCTGATGTACAGTTTCAAAATAAAAGACCTTTGAAATCTCTATTGCATGAGCTATCATCCCTGTTTTTAGATGAGAATAAAACAAAAACTGTCCAGTATCAAAGACTCATCTCACTCCAGGGTGATAGCAGGACACCCCATCTAGTCACTCAGAAAAAATCAGGACATTCTGATGTACAGTTTCAAAATAAAATACCTTTGAAGTCTCATATATGAGCTATCATCCCTGTTTTTAGATGAGAATAAAACAATAATTGTCCAATATCAAAGACTCATCAAACTCCAGGGTGATAGCAGGACACCCCATCTAGTCACTCAGAAAAAATCAGGACATTCTGATGTAGAGTTTCAAAATAAAATACCTTTGAAATCTCTATTGTATGAGCTATCATCCCTGTTTTTAGATGAGAATAAAACAAAGACTGTCCAGTATCAAAGACGCATCTCACTCCAGGGTGATAGCAGGACACCCCACCTAGTCACTCAGAAAAAATCAGGACATTCTGATGTAGAGTTTCAAAATAAAATACCTTTGAAATCTCTATTGTATGAGCTATCATCCCTGTTTTTAGATGAGAATAAAACAATAACTGTCCAGTATCAAAAACTCATCTCACTCCAGGGTGATAGCATGACACCCCACCTAGTCACTCAGGGAGAATCAGGACTTTCTGATGTAGAGTTTCAAAATAAAAGACCTTTGAAATCTCTATTGCATGAGCTATCATCCCTGTTTTTAGATGAGAATAAAACAAATACTGTCCAATATCAAAGACTCATCTCACTCCAGGGCGATAGCAGGACTCCCCACCTAGTCACTCAGGGAGAATCAGGACATTCTGATGTAGAGTTTCAAAATAAAAGACCTTTGAAATCTCATATATGAGCTATCATCCCTCTGTATTTAGATAAGAATAAAACAAACACTGTCCAGTATCAAATACTCATTTCCCTTCAGGGTGATAACAGGAATCCCCACCTAGTCACTCAGGGAGAATCAGGACTTTCTGATGTAGAGTTTCAAAATAAAAGACCTTTGAAATCTCTATTGCATGAGCTATCATCCCTGTTTTTAGATGAGAATAAAACAAATACTGTCCAATATCAAAGACTCATCTCACTCCAGGGTGATAGCAGGACTCCCCACCTAGTCACTCAGGGAGAATCAGGACATTCTGAAGTACAGTTTCAAAATAAAAGACCTTTGAAATATCTATTGCATGAGCTATCATCCCTGTTTTTAGATGAGAATAAAACAAAAACTGGACAGTATCAAAGACTCATCTCACTCCAGGGTGATAGCAGGACACCCCACCTAGTCACTCAGAAAAAATCAGGACATTCTGATGTAGAGTTTCAAAATAAAATACCTTTGAAATCTCTATTGTATGAGCTATCATCCCTATTTTTAGATGAGAATAAAACAAAGACTGTCCAGTATCAAAGACGCATCTCACTCCAGGGTGATAGCAGGACACCCCACCTAGTCACTCAGAAAAAATCAGGACATTCTGATTTAGAGTTTCAAAATAAAATACCTTTGAAATCTCATATATGAGCTATCATCCCTGTTTTTAGATGGGAATAAAACAAACACTGTCCAGTGTCAAAGACTCATCTAACTCCATGGTGATAGCAGGACACCCCATCAAGTCACTCAGGGAGAATCAGGACATTCTGATGTACAGTTTCAAAATAAAAGACCTTTGAAATCTCATATATGAGCTATCATCCCTCTCTGTTTAGATGAGAATAAAACAAAACTGTCCAGTATCAAATACTCATTTCCCTTCAGGGTTATAACAGGACACCCCACCTAGTCACTCAGGGAGAATCAGGACTTTCTGATGTAGAGTTTCAAAATAAAAGACCTTTGACATCTCTATTGTATGAGCTATCATCCCTGTTTTTAGATGAGAATAAAACAAAGACTGTCCAGTATCAAAGACTCATCTCACTCCAGGGTGATAGCAGGATACCCCATCTATTCACTTAGAAAAAATCAGGACATTCTGATGTACAGTTTCAAAATAAAATACCTTTGAAGTCTCATATATGAGCTATCATCCCTGTTTTTAGATGAGAATAAAACAATAACTGTCCAATATCAAAGACTCATCAAACTCCAGGGTGATAACAGGACACCCCACCTAGGCACTCAGAAAAAATCAGGACATTCTGATGTAGAGTTTCAAAATAAAAGACCTTTGAAATCTCATATATGAGCTATCATCCCTCTGTATTTAGATAAGAATAAAACAAACACTGTCCAGTATCAAATACTCATTTCCCTTCAGGGTGATAACAGGACACCCCACCTAGTCACTCAGGGAGAATCAGGACTTTCTGATCTAGAGTTTCAAAATAAAAGACCTTTGAAATCTCTATTGCATGAGCTATCATCCCTGTTTTTAGATGAGAATAAAACAAATACTGACCAATATCAAAGACTCATCTCACTCCAGGGTCATAGCAGGACTCCCCACCTAGTCACTCAGGGAGAATCAGGACATTCTGATGTAGAGTTTCAAAATAAAAGACCTTTGAAATCTCATATATGAGCTATCATCCCTCTGTATTTAGATAAGAATAAAACAAACACTGTCCAGTATCAAATACTCATTTCCCTTCAGGGTGATAACAGGACTCCCCACCTAGTCACTCAGGGAGAATCAGGACTTTCTGATGTAGAGTTTCAAAATAAAAGACCTTTGAAATCTCTATTGCATGAGCTATCATCCCTGTTTTTAGATGAGAATAAAACAAAGACTGTCCAATATCAAAGACTCATCTCACTCTAGGGTGATAGCAGGACTCCCCACCTAGTCACTCAGGGAGAATCAGGACATTCTGAAGTACAGTTTCAAAATAAAAGACCTTTGAAATATCTATTGCATGAGCTATCATCCCTGTTTTTAGATGAGAATAAAACAAAAACTGGACAGTATCAAAGACTCATCTCACTCCAGGGTGATAGCAGGACACCCCATCTAGTCACTCAGAAAAAATCAGGACATTCTGATGTAGAGTTTCAAAATAAAATACCTTTGAAATCTCTATTGTATGAGCTATCATCCCTGTTTTTAGATGAGAATAAAACAAAAACTGTCCAGTATCAAAGACGCATCTCACTCCAGGGTGATAGCAGGACACCCCATCTAGTCACTCAGAAAAAATCAGGACATTCTGATGTAGAGTTTCAAAATAAAATACCTTTGAAATCTCATATATGAGCTATCATCCCTCTCTGTTTAGATGAGAATAAAACAAAAACTGTCCATTATCAAAGACTCATCTCACTCCAGGGTGATAGCAGGACAACCATCTAGTCACTCAGGGAGAATCAGGACATTCTGATGTAGAATTTCAAAATAAAAGACCTTTGAAATCTCTATTGCATGAGCTATCATCCCTGTTTTTAGATGAGAATAAAACAAAAACTGTCCAGTATCAAAGACTCATCTCACTCCAGGGTGATAGCAGGACACCCCATCTAGTCACTCAGAAAAAATCAGGACATTCTGATTTAGAGTTTCAAAATAAAATACCTTTAAAATCTCATATATGAGCTATCATCCCTGTTTTTAGATGGGAATACAACAAACACTGTCCAGTATCAAAGACTCATCTAACTCCATGGTGATAGCAGGACACCCCATCAAGTCACTCAGGGAGAATCAGGACATTCTGATGTACAGTTTCAAAATAAAAGAACTTTGAAATCTCATATATGAGCTATCATCCCTCTCTGTTTAGATGAGAATAAAACAAAAACTGTCCAGTATCAAAGACTCATCTCACTCCAGGGTGATAGCAGGACACCCCACCTAGTCACTCAGAAAAAATCAGGACATTCTGATGTACTGTTTCAAAATAAAATACCTTTGAAATCTCTATTGTATGAGCTATCATCCCTATTTTTAGATGAGAATAAAACAAAGACTGTCCAGTATCAAAGACGCATCTCACTCCAGGGTGATAGCAGGACACCCCACCTAGTCACTCAGAAAAAATCAGGACATTCTGATTTAGAGTTTCAAAATAAAATACCTTTGAAATCTCATATATGAGCTATCATCCCTGTTTTTAGATGAGAATAAAACAATAACTGTCCAGTATCAAAAACTCATCTCACTCCAGGGTGATAGCATGACACCCCACCTAGTCACTCAGGGAGAATCAGGACATTCTGATGTAGAGTTTCAAAATAAAAGACCTTTGAAATCTCATATATGAGCTATCATCCCTCTGTATTTAGATAAGAATAAAACAAACACTGTCCAGTATCAAATACTCATTTCCCTTCAGGGTGATAACAGGACACCCCACCTAGTCACTCAGGGAGAATCAGGACTTTCTGATGTAGAGTTTCAAAATAAAATACCTTTGAAATCTCTATTGCATGAGCTATCATCCCTGTATTTAGATGAGAATAAAACAAATACTGTCCAATATCAAAGACTCATCTCACTCCAGGGCGATAGCAGGACTCCCCACCTAGTCACTCAGGGAGAATCAGGTCTTTCTGATGTAGAGTTTCAAAATAAAAGACCTTTGAAATCTCATATATGAGCTATCATCCCTCTGTATTTAGATAAGAATAAAACAAACACTGTCCAGTATCAAATACTCATTTCCCTTCAGGGTGATAACAGGACTCCCCACCTAGTCACTCAGGGAGAATCAGGTCTTTCTGATGTAGAGTTTCAAAATAAAAGACCTTTGAAATCTCTATTGCATGAGCTATCATCCCTGTTTTTAGATGAGAATAAAACAAATACTGTCCAATATCAAAGACTCATCTCACTCCAGGGTGATAGCAGGACTCCCCACCTAGTCACTCAGGGAGAATCAGGACATTCTGAAGTACAGTTTCAAAATAAAAGACCTTTGAAATATCTATTGCATGAGCTATCATCCCTGTTTTTAGATGAGAATAAAACAAAAACTGGACAGTATCAAAGACTCATCTCACTCCAGGGTGATAGCAGGACACCCCATCTAGTCACTCAGAAAAAATCAGGACATTCTGATGTAGAGTTTCAAAATAAAAGACCTTTGAAATCTCATATATGAGCTATCATCCCTCTCTGTTTAGATGAGAATAAAACAAAACTGTCCAGTATCAAAGACTCATCTCACTCCAGGGTGATAGCAGGACACCCCACCTAGTCACTCAGAAAAAATCAGGACATTCTGATGTAGAGTTTCAAAATAAAAGACCTTTGAAATCTCATATATGAGCTATCATCCCTCTCTGTTTAGATGAGAATAAAACAAAACTGTCCAGTATCAAAGACTCATCTCACTCCAGGGTGATAGCAGGACACCCCACCTAGTCACTCAGAAAAAATCAGGACATTCTGATGTAGAGTTTCAAAATAAAATACCTTTGAAATCTCTATTGTATGAGCTATCATCCCTATTTTTAGATGAGAATAAAACAAAGACTGTCCAGTATCAAAGACGCATCTCACTCCAGGGTGATAGCAGGACACCCCATCTATTCACTTAGAAAAAATCAGGACATTCTGATGTACAGTTTCAAAATAAAATACCTTTGAAGTCTCATATATGAGCTATCATCCCTGTTTTTAGATGAGAATAAAACAATAACTGTCCAATATCAAAGACTCATCAAACTCCAGGGTGATAACAGGACACCCCACCTAGGCACTCAGAAAAAATCAGGACATTCTGATGTAGAGTTTCAAAATAAAAGACCTTTGAAATCTCATATATGAGCTATCATCCCTCTGTATTTAGATAAGAATAAAACAAACACTGTCCAGTATCAAATACTCATTTCCCTTCAGGGTGATAACAGGACACCCCACCTAGTCACTCAGGGAGAATCAGGACTTTCTGATCTAGAGTTTCAAAATAAAAGACCTTTGAAATCTCTATTGCATGAGCTATCATCCCTGTTTTTAGATGAGAATAAAACAAATACTGACCAATATCAAAGACTCATCTCACTCCAGGGTCATAGCAGGACTCCCCACCTAGTCACTCAGGGAGAATCAGGACATTCTGATGTAGAGTTTCAAAATAAAAGACCTTTGAAATCTCATATATGAGCTATCATCCCTCTGTATTTAGATAAGAATAAAACAAACACTGTCCAGTATCAAATACTCATTTCCCTTCAGGGTGATAACAGGACTCCCCACCTAGTCACTCAGGGAGAATCAGGACTTTCTGATGTAGAGTTTCAAAATAAAAGACCTTTGAAATCTCTATTGCATGAGCTATCATCCCTGTTTTTAGATGAGAATAAAACAAAGACTGTCCAATATCAAAGACTCATCTCACTCCAGGGTGATAGCAGGACTCCCCACCTAGTCACTCAGGGAGAATCAGGACATTCTGAAGTACAGTTTCAAAATAAAAGACCTTTGAAATATCTATTGCATGAGCTATCATCCCTGTTTTTAGATGAGAATAAAACAAAAACTGGACAGTATCAAAGACTCATCTCACTCCAGGGTGATAGCAGGACACCCCATCTAGTCACTCAGAAAAAATCAGGACATTCTGATGTAGAGTTTCAAAATAAAATACCTTTGAAATCTCTATTGTATGAGCTATCATCCCTGTTTTTAGATGAGAATAAAACAAAAACTGTCCAGTATCAAAGACGCATCTCACTCCAGGGTGATAGCAGGACACCCCACCTAGTCACTCAGGGAGAATCAGGACATTCTGATGTACAGTTTCAAAATAAAAGACCTTTGAAATATCATATATGAGCTATCATCCCTCTCTGTTTAGAAGAGAATAAAACAAAAACTGTCCAGTATCAAAGACTCATCTCACTCCAGGGTGATAGCAGGACACCCCACCTAGTCACTCAGAAAAAATCAGGACATTCTGATTTAGAGTTTCAAAATAAAATACCTTTGAAATCTCATATATGAGCTATCATCCCTGTTTTTAGATGGGAATAAAACAAACACTGTCCAGTATCAAAGACTCATCTAACTCCATGGTGATAGCAGGACACCCCATCTAGTCACTCAGAAAAAATCAGGACATTCTGATGTAGAGTTTCAAAATAAAATATTTTTGAAGTCTCTATTGTATTAGCTATCATCCCTGTTTTTAGATGAGAATAAAACAAAAACTGTCCAGTATCAAAGATTCATCTCACTCCAGGGTGATAGCAGGACACCCCATCTAGTCACTCAGGGAGAATCAGGACATTCTGATGTACAGTTTCAAAATAAAATACCTTTGAAATCTCATATATGAGCTATCATCCCTGTTTTTAGATGGGAATAAAACAAACACTGTCCAGTATCAAAGACTCATCTAACTCCATGGTGATAGCAGGACACCCCATCAAGTCACTCAGAAAAAATCAGGACATTGTGATGTAGAGTTTCAAAATAAAAGACCTTTGAAATCTCATATATGAGCTATCATCCCTCTATGTTTAGATGAGAATAAAACAAAATCTCTCCAGTATCAAAGACTCATCTCACTCCAGGGTGATAGCAGGACACCCCATCTAGTCACTGAGAAAAAATCAGGACATTCTGATGTACAGTTTCAAAATAAAAGACCTTTGAAATCTCTATTGCATGAGCTATCATCCCTGTTTTTAGATGAGAATAAAACAAAAACTGTCCAGTATCAAAGACTCAGCTCACTCCAGGGTGATAGCAGGACACCCCATCTAGTCACTCAGAAAAAATCAGGACATTCTGATCTACAGTTTCAAAATAAAATACCTTTGAAGTCTCATATATGAGCTATCATCCCTGTTTTTAGATGAGAATAAAACAATAACTGTCCAATATCAAAGACTCATCAAACTCCAGGGTGATAGCAGGACACCCCACCTAGTCACTCAGGGAGAATCAGGACATTCTGATGTAGAGTTTCAAAATAAAAGACCTTTGAAATCTCATATATGAGCTATAATCCCTCTCTGTTTAGATGAGAATAAAACAAAAACTCTCAAGTATCAAAGACTGATCTCACTCCAGGGTGATAGCAGGACACGCCACCTAGTCACTCAGAAAAAATCAGGATATTCTGATGTACAGTTTCAAAATAAAAGACCTTTGAAATCTCATATATGAGCTATCATCCCTCTCTGTTTAGATGAGAATAAAACAAAAACTGTCCAGTATCAAAGACTCATCTCACTCCAGGGTGATAGCAGGACACCCCACCTAGTCACTCAGAAAAAATCAGGACATTCTGATGTAGAGTTTCAAAATAAAATACCTTTGAAATCTCTATTGTATGAGCTATCATCCCTATTTTTAGATGAGAATAAAACAAAGACTGTCCAGTATCAAAGACTCATCTCACTCCAGGGTGATAGCAGGACACCCCACCTAGTCACTCAGTAAAAATCAGGACATTCTGATTTAGAGTTTCAAAATAAAATACCTTTGAAATCTCATATATGAGCTATCATCCCTGTTTTTAGATGAGAATAAAACAATAACTGTCCAGTATCAAAAACTCATCTCACTCCAGGGTGATAGCATGACACCCCACCTAGTCACTCAGGGAGAATCAGGACATTCTGATGTAGAGTTTCAAAATAAAAGACCTTTGAAATCTCATATATGAGCTATCATCCCTCTGTATTTAGATAAGAATAAAACAAACACTGTCCAGTATCAAATACTCATTTCCCTTCAGGGTGATAACAGGACACCCCACCTAGTCACTCAGGGAGAATCAGGACTTTCTGATGTAGAGTTTCAAAATAAAAGACCTTTGAAATCTCTATTGCATGAGCTATCATCCCTGTTTTTAGATGAGAATAAAACAAATACTGTCCAATATCAAAGACTCATCTCACTCCAGGGCGATAGCAGGACTCCCCACCTAGTCACTCAGGGAGAATCAGGACATTCTGATGTAGAGTTTCAAAATAAAAGACCTTTGAATTCTCATGTATGAGCTATCATCCCTCTGTATTTAGATAAGAATAAAACAAACACTGTCCAGTATCAAATACTCATTTCCCTTCAGGGTGATAACAGGACTCCCCACCTAGTCACTCAGGGAGAATCAGGACTTTCTGATGTAGAGTTTCAAAATAAAAGACCTTTGAAATCTCTATTGCATGAGCTATCATCCCTGTTTTTAGATGAGAATAAAACAAATACTGTCCAATATCAAAGACTCATCTCACTCCAGGGTGATAGCAGGACTCCCCACCTAGTCACTCAGGGAGAATCAGGACATTCTGAAGTACAGTTTGAAAATAAAAGACCTTTGAAATATCTATTGCATGAGCTATCATCCCTGTTTTTAGATGAGAATAAAACAAAAACTGGACAGTATCAAAGACTCATCTCACACCAGGGTGATAGCAGGACACCCCATCTAGTCACTCAGAAAAAATCAGGACATTCTGATGTAGAGTTTCAAAATAAAATACCTTTGAAATCTCATATATGAGCTATAATCCCTCTCTGTTTAGATGAGAATAAAACAAAAACTGTCCAGTATCAAATACTCATTTCCCTTCAGGGTGATAACAGGACACCCCACCTAGTCACTCAGGGAGAATCAGGACTTTCTGATGTAGAGTTTCAAAATAAAAGACCTTTGAAATCTCTATTGCATGAGCTATCATCCCTGTTTTTAGATGAGAATAAAACAAATACTGTCCAATATCAAAGACTCATCTCACTCCAGGGCGATAGCAGGACTCCCCACCTAGTCACTCAGGGAGAATCAGGACATTCTGATGTAGAGTTTCAAAATAAAAGACCTTTGAAATCTCATATATGAGCTATCATCCCTCTGTATTTAGATAAGAATAAAACAAACACTGTCCAGTATCAAATACTCATTTCCCTTCAGGGTGATAACAGGACTCCCCACCTAGTCACTCAGGGAGAATCAGGACTTTCTGATGTAGAGTTTCAAAATAAAAGACCTTTGAAATCTCTATTGCATGAGCTATCATCCCTGTTTTTAGATGAGAATAAAACAAATACTGTCCAATATCAAAGACTCATCTCACTCCAGGGTGATAGCAGGACACCCCATCTAGTCACTGAGAAAAAATCAGGACATTCTGATGTACAGTTTCAAAATAAAAGACCTTTGAAATCTCTATTGCATGAGCTATCATCCCTGTTTTTAGATGAGAATAAAACAAAAACTGTCCAGTATCAAAGACTCATCTCACTCCAGGGTGATAGCAGGACACCCCATCTAGTCACTCAGAAAAAATCAGGACATTCTGATGTACAGTTTCAAAATAAAATACCTTTGAAGTCTCATATATGAGCTATCATCCCTGTTTTTAGATGAGAATAAAACAATAATTGTCCAATATCAAAGACTCATCAAACTCCAGGGTGATAGCAGGACACCCCATCTAGTCACTCAGAAAAAATCAGGACATTCTGATGTAGAGTTTCAAAATAAAATACCTTTGAAATCTCTATTGTATGAGCTATCATCCCTGTTTTTAGATGAGAATAAAACAAAGACTGTCCAGTATCAAAGACGCATCTCACTCCAGGGTGATAGCAGGACACCCCACCTAGTCACTCAGAAAAAATCAGGACATTCTGATGTAGAGTTTCAAAATAAAATACCTTTGAAATCTCTATTGTATGAGCTATCATCCCTGTTTTTAGATGAGAATAAAACAATAACTGTCCAGTATCAAAAACTCATCTCACTCCAGGGTGATAGCATGACACCCCACCTAGTCACTCAGGGAGAATCAGGACATTCTGATGTAGAGTTTCAAAATAAAAGACCTTTGAAATCTCATATATGAGCTATCATCCCTCTGTATTTAGATAAGAATAAAACAAACACTGTCCAGTATCAAATACTCATTTCCCTTCAGGGTGATAACAGGACACCCCACCTAGTCACTCAGGGAGAATCAGGACTTTCTGATGTAGAGTTTCAAAATAAAAGACCTTTGAAATCTCTATTGCATGAGCTATCATCCCTGTTTTTAGATGAGAATAAAACAAATACTGTCCAATATCAAAGACTCATCTCACTCCAGGGCGATAGCAGGACTCCCCACCTAGTCACTCAGGGAGAATCAGGACATTCTGATGTAGAGTTTCAAAATAAAAGACCTTTGAAATCTCATATATGAGCTATCATCCCTCTGTATTTAGATAAGAATAAAACAAACACTGTCCAGTATCAAATACTCATTTCCCTTCAGGGTGATAACAGGAATCCCCACCTAGTCACTCAGTGAGAATCAGGACTTTCTGATGTAGAGTTTCAAAATAAAAGACCTTTGAAATCTCTATTGCATGAGCTATCATCCCTGTTTTTAGATGAGAATAAAACAAATACTGTCCAATATCAAAGACTCATCTCACTCCAGGGTGATAGCAGGACTCCCCACCTAGTCACTCAGGGAGAATCAGGACATTCTGAAGTACAGTTTCAAAATAAAAGACCTTTGAAATATCTATTGCATGAGCTATCATCCCTGTTTTTAGATGAGAATAAAACAAAAACTGGACAGTATCAAAGACTCATCTCACTCCAGGGTGATAGCAGGACACCCCATCTAGTCACTCAGAAAAAATCAGGACATTCTGATGTAGAGTTTCAAAATAAAATACCTTTGAAATCTCATATATGAGCTATAATCCCTCTCTGTTTAGATGAGAATAAAACAAAAACTGTCCAGTATCAAATACTCATTTCCCTTCAGGGTGATAACAGGACACCCCACCTAGTCACTCAGGGAGAATCAGGACTTTCTGATGTAGAGTTTCAAAATAAAAGACCTTTGAAATCTCTATTGCATGAGCTATCATCCCTGTTTTTAGATGAGAATAAAACAAATACTGTCCAATATCAAAGACTCATCTCACTCCAGGGCGATAGCAGGACTCCCCACCTAGTCACTCAGGGAGAATCAGGACATTCTGATGTAGAGTTTCAAAATAAAAGACCTTTGAAATCTCATATATGAGCTATCATCCCTCTGTATTTAGATAAGAATAAAACAAACACTGTCCAGTATCAAATACTCATTTCCCTTCAGGGTGATAACAGGACTCCCCACCTAGTCACTCAGGGAGAATCAGGACTTTCTGATGTAGAGTTTCAAAATAAAAGACCTTTGAAATCTCTATTGCATGAGCTATCATCCCTGTTTTTAGATGAGAATAAAACAAATACTGTCCAATATCAAAGACTCATCTCACTCCAGGGTGATAGCAGGACTCCCCACCTAGTCACTCAGGGAGAATCAGGACATTCTGAAGTACAGTTTCAAAATAAAAGACCTTTGAAATATCTATTGCATGAGCTATCATCCCTGTTTTTAGATGAGAATAAAACAAAAACTGGACAGTATCAAAGACTCATCTCACTCCAGGGTGATAGCAGGACACCCCACCTAGTCACTCAGAAAAAATCAGGACATTCTGATTTAGAGTTTCAAAATAAAATACCTTTGAAATCTCTATTGTATGAGCTATCATCCCTATTTTTAGATGAGAATAAAACAAAGACTGTCCAGTATCAAAGACGCATCTCACTCCAGGGTGATAGCAGGACACCCCACCTAGTCACTCAGAAAAAATCAGGACATTCTGATTTAGAGTTTCAAAATAAAATACCTTTGAAATCTCATATATGAGCTATCATCCCTGTTTTTAGATGGGAATAAAACAAACACTGTCCAGTGTCAAAGACTCATCTAACTCCATGGTGATAGCAGGACACCCCATCAAGTCACTCAGGGAGAATCAGGACATTCTGATGTACAGTTTCAAAATAAAAGACCTTTGAAATCTCATATATGAGCTATCATCCCTCTCTGTTTAGATGAGAATAAAACAAAACTGTCCAGTATCAAATACTCATTTCCCTTCAGGGTTATAACAGGACACCCCACCTAGTCACTCAGGGAGAATCAGGACTTTCTGATGTAGAGTTTCAAAATAAAAGACCTTTGACATCTCTATTGTATGAGCTATCATCCCTGTTTTTAGATGAGAATAAAACAAAGACTGTCCAGTATCAAAGACTCATCTCACTCCAGGGTGATAGCAGGATACCCCATCTATTCACTTAGAAAAAATCAGGACATTCTGATGTACAGTTTCAAAATAAAATACCTTTGAAGTCTCATATATGAGCTATCATCCCTGTTTTTAGATGAGAATAAAACAATAACTGTCCAATATCAAAGACTCATCAAACTCCAGGGTGATAACAGGACACCCCACCTAGGCACTCAGAAAAAATCAGGACATTCTGATGTAGAGTTTCAAAATAAAAGACCTTTGAAATCTCATATATGAGCTATCATCCCTCTGTATTTAGATAAGAATAAAACAAACACTGTCCAGTATCAAATACTCATTTCCCTTCAGGGTGATAACAGGACACCCCACCTAGTCACTCAGGGAGAATCAGGACTTTCTGATCTAGAGTTTCAAAATAAAAGACCTTTGAAATCTCTATTGCATGAGCTATCATCCCTGTTTTTAGATGAGAATAAAACAAATACTGACCAATATCAAAGACTCATCTCACTCCAGGGTCATAGCAGGACTCCCCACCTAGTCACTCAGGGAGAATCAGGACATTCTGATGTAGAGTTTCAAAATAAAAGACCTTTGAAATCTCATATATGAGCTATCATCCCTCTGTATTTAGATAAGAATAAAACAAACACTGTCCAGTATCAAATACTCATTTCCCTTCAGGGTGATAACAGGACTCCCCACCTAGTCACTCAGGGAGAATCAGGACTTTCTGATGTAGAGTTTCAAAATAAAAGACCTTTGAAATCTCTATTGCATGAGCTATCATCCCTGTTTTTAGATGAGAATAAAACAAAGACTGTCCAATATCAAAGACTCATCTCACTCTAGGGTGATAGCAGGACTCCCCACCTAGTCACTCAGGGAGAATCAGGACATTCTGAAGTACAGTTTCAAAATAAAAGACCTTTGAAATATCTATTGCATGAGCTATCATCCCTGTTTTTAGATGAGAATAAAACAAAAACTGGACAGTATCAAAGACTCATCTCACTCCAGGGTGATAGCAGGACACCCCATCTAGTCACTCAGAAAAAATCAGGACATTCTGATGTAGAGTTTCAAAATAAAATACCTTTGAATTCTCTATTGTATGAGCTATCATCCCTGTTTTTAGATGAGAATAAAACAAAAACTGTCCAGTATCAAAGACGCATCTCACTCCAGGGTGATAGCAGGACACCCCATCTAGTCACTCAGAAAAAATCAGGACATTCTGATGTAGAGTTTCAAAATAAAATACCTTTGAAATCTCATATATGAGCTATCATCCCTCTCTGTTTAGATGAGAATAAAACAAAAACTGTCCATTATCAAAGACTCATCTCACTCCAGGGTGATAGCAGGACACCCATCTAGTCACTCAGGGAGAATCAGGACATTCTGATGTAGAATTTCAAAATAAAAGACCTTTGAAATCTCTATTGCATGAGCTATCATCCCTGTTTTTAGATGAGAATAAAACAAAAACTGTCCAGTATCAAAGACTCATCTCACTCCAGGGTGATAGCAGGACACCCCATCTAGTCACTCAGAAAAAATCAGGACATTCTGATTTAGAGTTTCAAAATAAAATACCTTTAAAATCTCATATATGAGCTATCATCCCTGTTTTTAGATGGGAATAAAACAAACACTGTCCAGTATCAAAGACTCATCTAACTCCATGGTGATAGCAGGACACCCCATCAAGTCACTCAGGGAGAATCAGGACATTCTGATGTACAGTTTCAAAATAAAAGAACTTTGAAATCTCATATATGAGCTATCATCCCTCTCTGTTTAGATGAGAATAAAACAAAAACTGTCCAGTATCAAAGACTCATCTCACTCCAGGGTGATAGCAGGACACCCCACCTAGTCACTCAGAAAAAATCAGGACATTCTGATGTAGAGTTTCAAAATAAAATACCTTTGAAATCTCTATTGTATGAGCTATCATCCCTATTTTTAGATGAGAATAAAACAAAGACTGTCCAGTATCAAAGACGCATCTCACTCCAGGGTGATAGCAGGACACCCCACCTAGTCACTCAGAAAAAATCAGGACATTCTGATTTAGAGTTTCAAAATAAAATACCTTTGAAATCTCATATATGAGCTATCATCCCTGTTTTTAGATGAGAATAAAACAATAACTGTCCAGTATCAAAAACTCATCTCACTCCAGGGTGATAGCATGACACCCCACCTAGTCACTCAGGGAGAATCAGGACATTCTGATGTAGAGTTTCAAAATAAAAGACCTTTGAAATCTCATATATGAGCTATCATCCCTCTGTATTTAGATAAGAATAAAACAAACACTGTCCAGTATCAAATACTCATTTCCCTTCAGGGTGATAACAGGACACCCCACCTAGTCACTCAGGGAGAATCAGGACTTTCTGATGTAGAGTTTCAAAATAAAAGACCTTTGAAATCTCTATTGCATGAGCTATCATCCCTGTATTTAGATGAGAATAAAACAAATACTGTCCAATATCAAAGACTCATCTCACTCCAGGGCGATAGCAGGACTCCCCACCTAGTCACTCAGGGAGAATCAGGTCTTTCTGATGTAGAGTTTCAAAATAAAAGACCTTTGAAATCTCATATATGAGCTATCATCCCTCTGTATTTAGATAAGAATAAAACAAACACTGTCCAGTATCAAATACTCATTTCCCTTCAGGGTGATAACAGGACTCCCCACCTAGTCACTCAGGGAGAATCAGGTCTTTCTGATGTAGAGTTTCAAAATAAAAGACCTTTGAAATCTCTATTGCATGAGCTATCATCCCTGTTTTTAGATGAGAATAAAACAAATACTGTCCAATATCAAAGACTCATCTCACTCCAGGGTGATAGCAGGACTCCCCACCTAGTCACTCAGGGAGAATCAGGACATTCTGAAGTACAGTTTCAAAATAAAAGACCTTTGAAATATCTATTGCATGAGCTATCATCCCTGTTTTTAGATGAGAATAAAACAAAAACTGGACAGTATCAAAGACTCATCTCACTCCAGGGTGATAGCAGGACACCCCATCTAGTCACTCAGAAAAAATCAGGACATTCTGATGTAGAGTTTCAAAATAAAAGACCTTTGAAATCTCATATATGAGCTATCATCCCTCTCTGTTTAGATGAGAATAAAACAAAACTGTCCAGTATCAAAGACTCATCTCACTCCAGGGTGATAGCAGGACACCCCACCTAGTCACTCAGAAAAAATCAGGACATTCTGATGTAGAGTTTCAAAATAAAATACCTTTGAAATCTCTATTGTATGAGCTATCATCCCTATTTTTAGATGAGAATAAAACAAAGACTGTCCAGTATCAAAGACGCATCTCACTCCAGGGTGATAGCAGGACACCCCATCTATTCACTTAGAAAAAATCAGGACATTCTGATGTACAGTTTCAAAATAAAATACCTTTGAAGTCTCATATATGAGCTATCATCCCTGTTTTTAGATGAGAATAAAACAATAACTGTCCAATATCAAAGACTCATCAAACTCCAGGGTGATAACAGGACACCCCACCTAGGCACTCAGAAAAAATCAGGACATTCTGATGTAGAGTTTCAAAATAAAAGACCTTTGAAATCTCATATATGAGCTATCATCCCTCTGTATTTAGATAAGAATAAAACAAACACTGTCCAGTATCAAATACTCATTTCCCTTCAGGGTGATAACAGGACACCCCACCTAGTCACTCAGGGAGAATCAGGACTTTCTGATCTAGAGTTTCAAAATAAAAGACCTTTGAAATCTCATATATGAGCTATCATCCCTCTGTATTTAGATAAGAATAAAACAAACACTGTCCAGTATCAAATACTCATTTCCCTTCAGGGTGATAACAGGACTCCCCACCTAGTCACTCAGGGAGAATCAGGACTTTCTGATGTAGAGTTTCAAAATAAAAGACCTTTGAAATCTCTATTGCATGAGCTATCATCCCTGTTTTTAGATGAGAATAAAACAAAGACTGTCCAATATCAAAGACTCATCTCACTCCAGGGTGATAGCAGGACTCCCCACCTAGTCACTCAGGGAGAATCAGGACATTCTGAAGTACAGTTTCAAAATAAAAGACCTTTGAAATATCTATTGCATGAGCTATCATCCCTGTTTTTAGATGAGAATAAAACAAAAACTGGACAGTATCAAAGACTCATCTCACTCCAGGGTGATAGCAGGACACCCCATCTAGTCACTCAGACAAAATCAGGACATTCTGATGTAGAGTTTCAAAATAAAATACCTTTGAAATCTCTATTGTATGAGCTATCATCCCTGTTTTTAGATGAGAATAAAACAAAAACTGTCCAGTATCAAAGACGCATCTCACTCCAGGGTGATAGCAGGACACCCCACCTAGTCACTCAGGGAGAATCAGGACATTCTGATGTACAGTTTCAAAATAAAAGACCTTTGAAATATCATATATGAGCTATCATCCCTCTCTGTTTAGAAGAGAATAAAACAAAAACTGTCCAGTATCAAAGACTCATCTCACTCCAGGGTGATAGCAGGACACCCCACCTAGTCACTCAGAAAAAATCAGGACATTCTGATTTAGAGTTTCAAAATAAAATACCTTTGAAATCTCATATATGAGCTATCATCCCTGTTTTTAGATGGGAATAAAACAAACACTGTCCAGTATCAAAGACTCATCTAACTCCATGGTGATAGCAGGACACCCCATCTAGTCACTCAGAAAAAATCAGGACATTCTGATGTAGAGTTTCAAAATAAAATATTTTTGAAGTCTCTATTGTATTAGCTATCATCCCTGTTTTTAGATGAGAATAAAACAAAAACTGTCCAGTATCAAAGATTCATCTCACTCCAGGGTGATAGCAGGACACCCCATCTAGTCACTCAGGGAGAATCAGGACATTCTGATGTACAGTTTCAAAATAAAATACCTTTGAAATCTCATATATGAGCTATCATCCCTGTTTTTAGATGGGAATAAAACAAACACTGTCCAGTATCAAAGACTCATCTAACTCCATGGTGATAGCAGGACACCCCATCAAGTCACTCAGAAAAAATCAGGACATTGTGATGTAGAGTTTCAAAATAAAAGACCTTTGAAATCTCATATATGAGCTATCATCCCTCTATGTTTAGATGAGAATAAAACAAAATCTCTCCAGTATCAAAGACTCATCTCACTCCAGGGTGATAGCAGGACACCCCATCTAGTCACTGAGAAAAAATCAGGACATTCTGATGTACAGTTTCAAAATAAAAGACCTTTGAAATCTCTATTGCATGAGCTATCATCCCTGTTTTTAGATGAGAATAAAACAAAAACTGTCCAGTATCAAAGACTCAGCTCACTCCAGGGTGATAGCAGGACACCCCATCTAGTCACTCAGAAAAAATCAGGACATTCTGATGTACAGTTTCAAAATAAAATACCTTTGAAGTCTCATATATGAGCTATCATCCCTGTTTTTAGATGAGAATAAAACAATAACTGTCCAATATCAAAGACTCATCAAACTCCAGGGTGATAGCAGGACACCCCATCTAGTCACTCAGAAAAAATCAGGACATTCTGATGTAGAGTTTCAAAATAAAATATCTTTGAAATCTCTATTGTATGAGCTATCATCCCTGTTTTTAGATGAGAATAAAACAAAAACTGTCCAGTATCAAAGACGCATCTCACTCCAGGGTGATAGCAGGACACCCCACCTAGTCACTCAGGGAGAATCAGGACATTCTGGTGTACAGTTTCAAAATAAAATACCTTTGAAGTCTCATATATGAGCTATCATCCCTGTTTTTAGATGAGAATAAAACAATAACTGTCCAATATCAAAGACTCATCAAACTCCAGGGTGATAGTAGGACACCCCACCTAGTCACTCAGAAAAAATCAGGACATTCTGGTGTACAGTTTCAAAATAAAATACCTTTGAAATCTCTATTGTATGAGCTATCATCCCTGTTTTTAGATGGGAATAAAACAAACACTGTCCAGTATCAAAGACTCATCTAACTCCATGGTGATAGCAGGACACCCCATCTAGTCACTCAGAAAAAATCAGGACATTCTGATGTACAGTTTCAAAATAAAATACCTTTGAAATCTCTATTGCATGAGCTATCATCCCTGTTTTTAGATGAGAATAAAACAAAAACTGTCCATTATCAAAGACTCATCTCACTCCAGGGTGATAGCAGGACACCCATCTAGTCACTCAGGGAGAGTCAGGACATTCTGATTTAGAGTTTCAAAATAAAATACCTTTGAAATCTCTATTGTATGAGCTATCATCCCTATTTTTAGATGAGAATAAAACAAAGACTGTCCAGTATCAAAGACGCATCTCACTCCAGGGTGATAGCAGGACACCCCACCTAGTCACTCAGAAAAAATCAGGACATTCTGATGAACAGTTTCAAAATAGAATACCTTTGAAGTCTCATATATGAGCTATCATCCCTGTTTTTAGATGAGAATAAAACAATAACTGTCCAATATCAAAGACTCATCAAACTCCAGGGTGATAACAGGACACCCCACCTAGTCACTCAGAAAAAATCAGGACATTCTGATGTAGAGTTTCAAAATAAAAGACCTTTGAAATCTCTTTTGTATGAGCTATCATCCCTATTTTTAGATGAGAATAAAACAAAGACTGTCCAGTATCAAAGACGCATCTCACTCCAGGGTGATAGCAGGTAACCCCACCTAGTCACTCAGGGAGAATCAGGACATTCTGATGTAGAGTTTCAAAATAAAATACCTTTGAAATCTCATATATGAGCTATCATCCCTGTTTTTAGATGGGAATAAAACAAACACTGTCCAGTATCAAAGACTCATCTAACTCCATGGTGATAGCAGGACACCCCATCAAGTCACTCAGAAAAAATCAGGACATTGTGATGTAGAGTTTCAAAATAAAAGACCTTTGAAATCTCATATATGAGCTATCATCCCTCTATGTTTAGATGAGAATAAAACAAAATCTCTCCAGTATCAAAGACTCATCTCACTCCAGGGTGATAGCAGGACACCCCATCTAGTTACTGAGAAAAAATCAGGACATTCTGATGTACAGTTTCAAAATAAAAGACCTTTGAAATCTCTATTGCATGAGCTATCATCCCTGTTTTTAGATGAGAATAAAACAAAAACTGTCCAGTATCAAAGACTCATCTCACTCCAGGGTGATAGCAGGACACCCCATCTAGTCACTCAGAAAAAATCAGGACATTCTGATGTACAGTTTCAAAATAAAATACCTTTGAAGTCTCATATATGAGCTATCATCCCTGTTTTTAGATGAGAATAAAACAATAACTGTCCAGTATCAAAGACTCATCTAACTCCATGGTGATAGCAGGACACCCCACCTAGTCACTCAGAAAAAATCAGGACATTCTGATTTAGAGTTTCAAAATAAAATACCTTTGAAATCTCATATATGAGCTATCATCCCTGTTTTTAGATGGGAATAAAACAAAACTGTCCAGTATCAAATACTCATTTCCCTTCAGGGTTATAACAGGACACCCCACCTAGTCACTCAGGGAGAATCAGGACTTTCTGATGTAGAGTTTCAAAATAAAAGACCTTTGAAATCTCATATATGAGCTATAATCCCTCTCTGTTTAGATGAGAATAAAACAAAACTGTCCAGTATCAAATACTCATGTCCCTTCAGGGTGATAACAGGACACCCCACCTAGTCACTCAGGGAGAATCAGGACTTTCTGATCTAGAGTTTCAAAATAAAAGACCTTTGAAATCTCTATTGCATGAGCTATCATCCCTGTTTTTAGATGAGAATAAAACAAATACTGTCCAATATCAAAGACTCATCTCACTCCAGGGTCATAGCAGGACTCCCCACCTAGTCACTCAGGGAGAATCAGGACATTCTGATGTAGAGTTTCAAAATAAAAGACCTTTGAAATCTCATATATGAGCTATCATCCCTCTGTATTTAGATAAGAATAAAACAAACACTGTCCAGTATCAAATACTCATTTCCCTTCAGGGTGATAACAGGACTCCCCACCTAGTCACTCAGGGAGAATCAGGACTTTCTGATGTAGAGTTTCAAAATAAAAGACCTTTGAAATCTCTATTGCATGAGCTATCATCCCTGTTTTTAGATGAGAATAAAACAAATACTGTCCAATATCAAAGACTCATCTCACTCCAGGGTCATAGCAGGACTCCCCACCTAGTCACTCAGGGAGAATCAGGACATTCTGATGTAGAGTTTCAAAATAAAAGACCTTTGAAATCTCATATATGAGCTATCATCCCTCTGTATTTAGATAAGAATAAAACAAACACTGTCCAGTATCAAATACTCATTTCCCTTCAGGGTGATAACAGGACTCCCCACCTAGTCACTCAGGGAGAATCAGGACTTTCTGATGTAGAGTTTCAAAATAAAAGACCTTTGAAATATCTATTGCATGAGCTATCATCCCTGTTTTTAGATGAGAATAAAACAAAAACTGGACAGTATCAAAGACTCATCTCACTCCAGGGTGATAGCAGGACACCCCATCTAGTCACTCAGAAAAAATCAGGACATTGTGATGTAGAGTTTCAAAATAAAAGACCTTTGAAATCTCATATATGAGCTATCATCCCTCTATGTTTAGATGAGAATAAAACAAAATCTCTCCAGTATCAAAGACTCATCTCACTCCAGGGTGATAGCAGGACACCCCATCTAGTCACTCAGAAAAATTCAGGACATTCTGATGTACAGTTTCAAAATAAAATACCTTTGAAGTCTCATATATGAGCTATCATCCCTGTTTTTAGATGAGAATAAAACAATAACTGTCCAATATCAAAGACTCATCAAACTCCAGGGTGATAGCAGGACACCCCATCTAGTCACTCAGAAAAAATCAGGACATTCTGATGTAGAGTTTCAAAATAAAATACCTTTGAAATCTCTATTGTATGAGCTATCATCCCTGTTTTTAGATGAGAATAAAACAAAAACTGTCCAGTATCAAAGACGCATCTCACTCCAGGGTGATAGCAGGACACCCCACCTAGTCACTCAGGGAGAATCAGGACATTCTGATGTAGAGTTTCAAAATAAAAGACCTTTGAAATCTCATATATGAGCTATAATCCCTCTCTGTTTAGATGAGAATAAAACAAAAACTCTCAAGTATCAAAGACTGATCTCACTCCAGGGTGATAGCAGGACACGCCACCTAGTCACTCAGAAAAAATCAGGATATTCTGATGTACAGTTTCAAAATAAAAGACCTTTGAAATCTCATATATGAGCTATCATCCCTCTCTGTTTAGATGAGAATAAAACAAAAACTGTCCAGTATCAAAGACTCATCTCACTCCAGGGTGATAGCAGGACACCCCACCTAGTCACTCAGAAAAAATCAGGACATTCTGATGTAGAGTTTCAAAATAAAATACCTTTGAAATCTCTATTGTATGAGCTATCATCCCTATTTTTAGATGAGAATAAAACAAAGACTGTCCAGTATCAAAGACGCATCTCACTCCAGGGTGATAGCAGGACACCCCACCTAGTCACTCAGAAAAAATCAGGACATTCTGATTTAGAGTTTCAAAATAAAATACCTTTGAAATCTCATATATGAGCTATCATCCCTGTATTTAGATGAGAATAAAACAATAACTGTCCAGTATCAAAGACTCATCTCACTCCAGGGTGATAGCAGGATACCCCATCTATTCACTTACAAAAAATCAGGACATTCTGATGTAGAGTTTCAAAATAAAATACCTTTGAAGTCTCATATATGAGCTATCATCCCTGTTTTTAGATGAGAATAAAACAATAACTGTCCAATATCAAAGACTCATCAAACTCCAGGGTGATAACAGGACTCCCCACCTAGTCACTCAGGGAGAATCAGGACATTCTGAAGTACAGTTTCAAAATAAAAGACCTTTGAAATATCTATTGCATGAGCTATCATCCCTGTTTTTAGATGAGAATAAAACAAACACTGGATAGTATCAAAGACTCATCTCACTCCAGGGTGATAGCAGGACACCCCATCTAGTCACTCAGAAAAAATCAGGACATTCTGATGTAGAGTTTCAAAATAAAATACCTTTGAAATCTCTATTGTATGAGCTATCATCCCTGTTTTTAGATGAGAATAAAACAAAAACTGTCCAGTATCAAAGACGCATCTCACTCCAGGGTGATAGCAGGACACCCCACCTAGTCACTCAGGGAGAATCAGGACATTCTGATGTAGAGTTTCAAAATAAAAGACCTTTGAAATCTCATATATGAGCTATAATCCCTCTCTGTTTAGATGAGAATAAAACAAAAATTTTCCAGTATCAAAGACTCATTTCACTGCAGGGTGATAGCATGAAACCCCACCTAGTCACTCAGGGAGAATCAGGACATTCTGATGTACAGTTTCAAAATAAAAGACCTTTGAAATCTCATATATGAGCTATCATCCCTCTGTATTTAGATAAGAATAAAACAAAAACTGTCCAGTATCAAATACTCATTTCCCTTCAGGGTTATAACAGGACACCCCACCTAGTCACTCAGGGAGAATCAGGACTTTCTGATGTAGAGTTTCAAAATAAAAGACCTTTGAAATCTCTAGTGTATGAGCTATCATCCCTGTTTTTAGATGATAATAAAACAAAGACTGTCCAGTATCAAAGACGCATCTCACTCCAGGGTGATAGCAGGACACCCCACCTAGTCACTCAGAAAAAATCAGGACATTCTGATTTAGATTTTCAAAATAAAATACCTTTGAAATCTCATATATGAGCTATCATCCCTCTGTATTTAGATAAGAATAAAACAAACACTGTCCAGTATCAAATACTCATTTCCCTTCAGGGTGATAACAGGACTCCCCACCTAGTCACTCAGGGAGAATCAGGACTTTCTGAAGTACAGTTTCAAAATAAAAGACCTTTGAAATATCTATTGCATGAGCTATCATCCCTGTTTTTAGATGAGAATAAAACAAACACTGGATAGTATCAAAGACTCATCTCACTCCAGGGTGATAGCAGGACACCCCATCTAGTCACTCAGAAAAAATCAGGACATTCTGATGTAGAGTTTCAAAATAAAATACCTTTAAAATCTCTATTGTATGAGCTATCATCCCTGTTTTTAGATGAGAATAAAACAAAAACTGTCCAGTATCAAAGACGCATCTCACTCCAGGGTGATAGCAGGACACCCCACCTAGTCACTCAGGGAGAATCAGGACATTCTGATGTAGAGTTTCAAAATAAAAGACCTTTGAAATCTCATATATGAGCTATAATCCCTCTCTGTTTAGATGAGAATAAAACAAAAATTGTCCAGTATCAAAGACTCATCTCACTGCAGGGTGATAGCATGAAACCCCACCTAGTCACTCAGGGAGAATCAGGACATTCTGATGTAGAGTTTCAAAATAAAAGACCTTTGAAATCTCATATATGAGCTATCATCCCTCTGTATTTAGATAAGAATAAAACAAAAACTGTCCAGTATCAAATACTCATTTCCCTTCAGGGTTATAACAGGACACCCCACCTAGTCACTCAGGGAGAATCAGGACTTTCTGATGTAGAGTTTCAAAATAAAAGACCTTTGAAATCTCTAGTGTATGAGCTATCATCCCTGTTTTTAGATGATAATAAAACAAAGACTGTCAAGTATCAAAGACTCATCTTACTCCATGGTGATAGCAGGACACCCCACCTAGTCACTCCGAAAAAATCAGGACACTCTGATGTAGAGTTTCAAAATAAAATACCTTTGAAGTCTCATATATGAGCTATCATCCCTCTCTGTTTAGATGAGAATAAAAATAAAACAGTCCAGTATCAAAGACTCATCTCACTCCAGGGTGATAGCAGGACACCCCACCTAGTCACTCAGAAAAAATCAGGACATTCTGATGTAGAGTTTCAAAATAAAATACCTTTGAAATCTCTATTGTATGAGCTATCATCCCTATTTTTAGATGAGAATAAAACAAAGACTGTCCAGTATCAAAGACGCATCTCACTCCAGGGTGATAGCAGGACACCCCACCTAGTCACTCAGGGAGAATTAGGACATTCTGATTTAGATTTTCAAAATAAAATACCTTTGAAATCTCATATATGAGCTATCATCCCTCTGTATTTAGATAAGAATAAAACAAACACTGTCCAGTATCAAATACTCATTTCCCTTCAGGGTGATAACAGGACACCCCACCTAGTCACTCCGAAAAAATCAGGACATTCTGATGTAGAGTTTCAAAATAAAATACCTTTGAAGTCTCATATATGAGCTATCATCCCTCTCTGTTTAGATGAGAATAAAAATAAAACTGTCCAGTATCAAAGACTCATCTCACTCCAGGGTGATAGCAGGACACCCCACCTAGTCACTCACAAAAAATCAGGACATTCTGATGTAGAGTTTCAAAATAAAAGACCTTTGAAATCTCTATTGCATGAGCTATCATCCCTGTTTTTAGATGAGAATAAAACAAATACTGTCCAATATCAAAGACTCATCTCACTCCAGGGTGATAGCAGGACTCCCCACCTAGTCACTCAGGGAGAATCAGGACATTCTGAAGTACAGTTTCAAAATAAAAGACCTTTGAAATATCTATTGCATGAGCTATCATCCCTGTTTTTATATGAGAATAAAACAAACACTGGATAGTATCAAAGACTCATCTCACTCCAGGGTGATAGCAGGACACCCCATCTAGTCACTCAGAAAAAATCAGGACATTCTGATGTAGAGTTTCAAAATAAAATACCTTTGAAATCTCTATTGTATGAGCTATCATCCCTGTTTTTAGATGAGAATAAAACAAAAACTGTCCAGTATCAAAGACGCATCTCACTCCAGGGTGATAGCAGGACACCCCACCTAGTCACTCAGGGAGAATCAGGACATTCTGATGTAGAGTTTCAAAATAAAAGACCTTTGAAATCTCATATATGAGCTATAATCCCTCTCTGTTTAGATGAGAATAAAACAAAAAGGGTCCAGTATCAAAGACTCATCTCACTCCAGGGTGATAGCAGGACACCCCACCTAGTCACTCAGAAAAAATCAGGACATTCTGAAGTAGAGTTTCAAAATAAAATACCTTTGAAATCTCTATTGTATGAGCTATCATCCCTGTTTTTAGATGAGAATAAAACAAAAACTGTCCAGTATCAAAGACGCATCTCACTCCAGGGTGATAGCAGGACACCCCACCTAGTCACTCAGGGAGAATCAGGACATTCTGATGTAGAGTTTCAAAATAAAAGACCTTTGAAATCTCATATATGAGCTATAATCCCTCTCTGTTTAGATGAGAATAAAACAAAAACTGTCCAGTATCAAAGACTCAGCTCACTCCAGGGTGATAGCAGGACACGCCACCTAGTCACTCAGAAAAAATCAGGACATTCTGATGTACAGTTTCAAAATAAAAGACCTTTGAAATCTCATATATGAGCTATCATCCCTCTCTGTTTAGATGAGAATAAAACAAAAACTGTCCAGTATCAAAGACTCAGCTCACTCCAGGGTGATAGCATGACACCCCATCTAGTCACTCAGAAAAAATCAGGACATTCTAATGTACAGTTTCAAAATAAAATACCTTTGAAGTCTCATATATGAGCTATCATCCCTGTTTTTAGATGAGAATAAAACAATAACTGTCCAATATCAAAGACTCATCAAACTCCAGGGTGATAGCAGGACACCCCATCTAGTCACTCAGAAAAAATCAGGACATTCTGATGTAGAATTTCAAAATAAAATATCTTTGAAATCTCTATTGTATGAGCTATCATCCCTGTTTTTAGATGAGAATAAAACAAAAACTGTCCAGTATCAAAGACGCATCTCACTCCAGGGTGATAGCAGGACACCCCACCTAGTCACTCAGGGAGAATCAGGACATTCTGATGTAGAGTTTCAAAATAAAAGACCTTTGAAATCTCATATATGAGCTATCATCCCTCTCTGTTTAGATGAGAATAAAACTAAACTGTCCAGTATCAAATACTCATTTCCCTTCAGGGTTATAACAGGACACCCCACCTAGTCACTCAGGGAGAATCAGGACTTTCTGATGTAGAGTTTCAAAATAAAAGACCTTTGACATCTCTATTGTATGAGCTATCATCCCTGTTTTTAGATGAGAATAAAACAAAGACTGTCCAGTATCAAAGACTCATCTCACTCCAGGGTGATAGCAGGATACCCCATCTATTCACTTAGAAAAAATCAGGACATTCTGATGTACAGTTTCAAAATAAAATACCTTTGAAGTCTCATATATGAGCTATCATCCCTGTTTTTAGATGAGAATAAAACAAAAACTGTCCAGTATCAAAGACGCATCTCACTCCAGGGTGATAGCAGGACACCCCACCTAGTCACTCAGGGAGAATCAGGACATTCTGATGTACAGTTTCAAAATAAAAGACCTTTGAAATCTCATATATGAGCTATAATCCCTCTCTGTTTAGATGAGAATAAAACAAAAATTCTCAAGTATCAAAGACTGATCTCACTCCAGGGTGATAGCAGGACACGCCACCTAGTCACTCAGAAAAAATCAGGACATTCTGATGTACAGTTTCAAAATAAAAGACCTTTGAAATCTCATATATGAGCTATCATCCCTCTCTGTTTAGATGAGAATAAAACAAAAACTGTCCAGTATCAAAGACTCATCTCACTCCAGGGTGATAGCAGGACACCCCACCTAGTCACTCAGAAAAAATCAGGACATTCTGATGTAGAGTTTCAAAATAAAATACCTTTGAAATCTCTATTGTATGAGCTATCATCCCTATATTTAGATGAGAATAAAACAAAGACTGTCCAGTATCAAAGACGCATCTCACTCCAGGGTGATAGCAGGACACCCCACCTAGTCACTCAGAAAAAATCAGGACATTCTGATTTAGAGTTTCAAAATAAAATACCTTTGAAATCTCATATATGAGCTATCATCCCTGTTTTTAGATGGGAATAAAACAAACACTGTCCAGTATCAAAGACTCATCTAACTCCATGGTGATAGCAGGACACCCCATCTAGTCACTCAGAAAAAATCAGGACATTCTGATGAACAGTTTCAAAATAAAAGACCTTTGAAATCTCTTTTGTATGAGCTATCATCCCTATTTTTAGATGAGAATAAAACAAAGACTGTCCAGTATCAAAGACGCATCTCACTCCAGGGTGATAGCAGGTAACCCCACCTAGTCACTCAGGGAGAATCAGGACATTCTGATGTAGAGTTTCAAAATAAAATACCTTTGAAATCTCATATATGAGCTATCATCCCTGTTTTTAGATGGGAATAAAACAAACACTGTCCAGTATCAAAGACTCATCTAACTCCATGGTGATAGCAGGACACCCCATCAAGTCACTCAGAAAAAATCAGGACATTGTGATGTAGAGTTTCAAAATAAAAGACCTTTGAAATCTCATATATGAGCTATCATCCCTCTATGTTTAGATGAGAATAAAACAAAATCTCTCCAGTATCAAAGACTCATCTCACTCCAGGGTGATAGCAGGACACCCCATCTAGTTACTGAGAAAAAATCAGGACATTCTGATGTACAGTTTCAAAATAAAAGACCTTTGAAATCTCTATTGCATGAGCTATCATCCCTGTTTTTAGATGAGAATAAAACAAAAACTGTCCAGTATCAAAGACTCATCTCACTCCAGGGTGATAGCAGGACACCCCATCTAGTCACTCAGAAAAAATCAGGACATTCTGATGTACAGTTTCAAAATAAAATACCTTTGAAGTCTCATATATGAGCTATCATCCCTGTTTTTAGATGAGAATAAAACAATAACTGTCCAGTATCAAAGACTCATCTAACTCCATGGTGATAGCAGGACACCCCACCTAGTCACTCAGAAAAAATCAGGACATTCTGATTTAGAGTTTCAAAATAAAATACCTTTGAAATCTCATATATGAGCTATCATCCCTGTTTTTAGATGGGAATAAAACAAAACTGTCCAGTATCAAATACTCATTTCCCTTCAGGGTTATAACAGGACACCCCACCTAGTCACTCAGGGAGAATCAGGACATTCTGATGTACAGTTTCAAAATAAAATACCTTTGAAGTCTCATATATGAGCTATCATCCCTGTTTTTAGATGAGAATAAAACAAAAACTGTCCAGTATCAAATACTCATTTCCCTTCAGGGTTATAACAGGACACCCCACCTAGTCACTCAGGGAGAATCAGGACTTTCTGATGTAGAGTTTCAAAATAAAAGACCTTTGAAATCTCTAGTGTATGAGCTATCATCCCTGTTTTTAGATGATAATAAAACAAAGACTGTCCAGTATCAAAGACGCATCTCACTCCAGGGTGATAGCAGGACACCCCACCTAGTCACTCAGAAAAAATCAGGACATTCTGATGTAGAGTTTCAAAATAAAAGACCTTTGAAATCTCATATATGAGCTATAATCCCTCTCTGTTTAGATGAGAATAAAACAAAAACTCTCAAGTATCAAAGACTGATCTCACTCCAGGTTGATAGCAGGACACGCCACCTAGTCACTCAGAAAAAATCAGGACATTCTGATGTACAGTTTCAAAATAAAAGACCTTTGAAATCTCATATATGAGCTATCATCCCTCTCTGTTTAGATGAGAATAAAACAAAAACTGTCCAGTATCAAAGACTCAGCTCACTCCAGGGTGATAGCAGGACACCCCATCTAGTCACTCAGAAAAAATCAGGACATTCTGATGTACAGTTTCAAAATAAAATACCTTTGAAGTCTCATATATGAGCTATCATCCCTGTTTTTAGATGAGAATAAAACAATAACTGTCCAATATCAAAGACTCATCAAACTCCAGGGTGATAGCAGGACACCCCATCTAGTCACTCAGAAAAAATCAGGACATTCTGATGTAGAGTTTCAAAATAAAATATCTTTGAAATCTCTATTGTATGAGCTATCATCCCTGTTTTTAGATGAGAATAAAACAAAAACTGTCCAGTATCAAAGACGCAACTCACTCCAGGGTGATAGCAGGACACCCCACCTAGTCACTCAGGGAGAATCAGGACATTCTGATGTAGAGTTTCAAAATAAAAGACCTTTGACATCTCTATTGTATGAGCTATCATCCCTGTTTTTAGATGAGAATAAAACAAAGACTGTCCAGTATCAAAGACTCATCTCACTCCAGGGTGATAGCAGGATACCCCATCTATTCACTTAGAAAAAATCAGGACATTCTGATGTACAGTTTCAAAATAAAATACCTTTGAAGTCTCATATATGAGCTATCATCCCTGTTTTTAGATGAGAATAAAACAATAACTGTCCAATATCAAAGACTGATCAAACTCCAGGGTGATAACAGGACACCCCACCTAGGCACTCAGAAAAAATCAGGACATTCTGATGTAGAGTTTCAAAATAAAAGACCTTTGAAATCTCATATATGAGCTATCATCCCTCTGTATTTAGATAAGAATAAAACAAACACTGTCCAGTATCAAATACTCATTTCCCTTCAGGGTGATAACAGGACACCCCACCTAGTCACTCAGGGAGAATCAGGACTTTCTGATCTAGAGTTTCAAAATAAAAGACCTTTGAAATCTCTATTGCATGAGCTATCATCCCTGTTTTTAGATGAGAATAAAACAAATACTGTCCAATATCAAAGACTCATCTCACTCCAGGGTCATAGCAGGACTCCCCACCTAGTCACTCAGGGAGAATCAGGACATTCTGATGTAGAGTTTCAAAATAAAAGACCTTTGAAATCTCATATATGAGCTATCATCCCTCTGTATTTAGATAAGAATAAAACAAACACTGTCCAGTATCAAATACTCATTTCCCTTCAGGGTGATAACAGGACTCCCCACCTAGTCACTCAGGGAGAATCAGGACATTCTGAAGTACAGTTTCAAAATAAAAGACCTTTGAAATCTCTATTGTATGAGCTATCATCCCTGTTTTTAGATGAGAATAAAACAAAAACTGTCCAGTATCAAAGACGCATCTCACTCCAGGGTGATAGCAGGACACCCCACCTAGTCACTCAGGGAGAATCAGGACATTCTGATGTACAGTTTCAAAATAAAAGACCTTTGAAATCTCATATATGAGCTATAATCCCTCTCTGTTTAGATGAGAATAAAACAAAAAGGGTCCAGTATCAAAGACTCATCTCACTCCAGGGTGATAGCAGGACACCCCACCTAGTCACTCAGAAAAAATCAGGACATTCTGAAGTAGAGTTTCAAAATAAAATACCTTTGAAATCTCTATTGTATGAGCTATCATCCCTGTTTTTAGATGAGAATAAAACAAAAACTGTCCAGTATCAAAGACGCATCTCACTCCAGGGTGATAGCAGGACACCCCACCTAGTCACTCAGGGAGAATCAGGACATTCTGATGTAGAGTTTCAAAATAAAAGACCTTTGAAATCTCATATATGAGCTATAATCCCTCTCTGTTTAGATGAGAATAAAACAAAAACTCTCAAGTATCAAAGACTGATCTCACTCCAGGTTGATAGCAGGACACGCCACCTAGTCACTCAGAAAAAATCAGGACATTCTGATGTACAGTTTCAAAATAAAAGACCTTTGAAATCTCATATATGAGCTATCATCCCTCTCTGTTTAGATGAGAATAAAACAAAAACTGTCCAGTATCAAAGACTCAGCTCACTCCAGGGTGATAGCTGGACACCCCATCTAGTCACTCAGAAAAAATCAGGACATTCTGATGTACAGTTTCAAAATAAAATACCTTTGAAGTCTCATATATGAGCTATCATCCCTGTTTTTAGATGAGAATAAAACAATAACTGTCCAATATCAAAGACTCATCAAACTCCAGGGTGATAGCAGGACACCCCATCTAGTCACTCAGAAAAAATCAGGACATTCTGATGTAGAGTTTCAAAATAAAATATCTTTGAAATCTCTATTGTATGAGCTATCATCCCTGTTTTTAGATGAGAATAAAACAAAAACTGTCCAGTATCAAAGACGCATCTCACTCCAGGGTGATAGCAGGACACCCCACCTAGTCACTCAGGGAGAATCAGGACATTCTGATGTGGAGTTTCAAAATAAAAGACCTTTGAAATCTCATATATGAGCTATCATCCCTCTCTGTTTAGATGAGAATAAAACTAAACTGTCCAGTATCAAATACTCATTTCCCTTCAGGGTTATAACAGGACACCCCACCTAGTCACTCAGGGAGAATCAGGACTTTCTGATGTAGAGTTTCAAAATAAAAGACCTTTGACATCTCTATTGTATGAGCTATCATCCCTGTTTTTAGATGAGAATAAAACAAAGACTGTCCAGTATCAAAGACTCATCTCACTCCAGGGTGATAGCAGGATACCCCATCTATTCACTTAGAAAAAATCAGGACATTCTGATGTACAGTTTCAAAATAAAATACCTTTGAAGTCTCATATATGAGCTATCATCCCTGTTTTTAGATGAGAATAAAACAATAACTGTCCAATATCAAAGACTCATCAAACTCCAGGGTGATAACAGGACACCCCACCTAGGCACTCAGAAAAAATCAGGACATTCTGATGTAGAGTTTCAAAATAAAAGACCTTTGAAATCTCATATATGAGCTATCATCCCTCTGTATTTAGATAAGAATAAAACAAACACTGTCCAGTATCAAATACTCATTTCCCTTCAGGGTGATAACAGGACACCCCACCTAGTCACTCAGGGAGAATCAGGACTTTCTGATCTAGAGTTTCAAAATAAAAGACCTTTGAAATCTCTATTGCATGAGCTATCATCCCTGTTTTTAGATGAGAATAAAACAAATACTGTCCAATATCAAAGACTCATCTCACTCCAGGGTCATAGCAGGACTCCCCACCTAGTCACTCAGGGAGAATCAGGACATTCTGATGTAGAGTTTCAAAATAAAAGACCTTTGAAATCTCATATATGAGCTATCATCCCTCTGTATTTAGATAAGAATAAAACAAACACTGTCCAGTATCAAATACTCATTTCCCTTCAGGGTGATAACAGGACTCCCCACCTAGTCACTCAGGGAGAATCAGGACTTTCTGATGTAGAGTTTCAAAATAAAAGACCTTTGAAATCTCTATTGCATGAGCTATCATCCCTGTTTTAGATGAGAATAAAACAAATACTGTCCAATATCAAAGACTCATCTCACTCCAGGGTGATAGCAGGACTCCCCACCTAGTCACTCAGGGAGAATCAGGACATTCTGAAGTACAGTTTCAAAATAAAAGACCTTTGAAATATCTATTGCATGAGCTATCATCCCTGTTTTTAGATGAGAATAAAACAAAAACTGGACAGTATCAAAGACTCATCTCACTCCAGGGTGATAGCAGGACACCCCATCTAATCACTCAGAAAAAATCAGGACATTCTGATGTAGAGTTTCAAAATAAAATACCTTTGAAATCTCTATTGTATGAGCTATCATCACTGTTTTTAGATGAGAATAAAACAAAAACTGTCCAGTATCAAAGACGCATCTCACTCCAGGGTGATAGCAGGACACCCCATCTATTCACTCAGAAAAAATCAGGAAATTCTGATGTAGAGTTTCAAAATAAAATACCTTTGAAATCTCTATTGTATGAGCTATCATCCCTGTTTTTAGATGAGAATAAAACAAAAACTGTCCAGTATCAAAGACGCATCTCACTCCAGGGTGATAGCAGGACACCCCACCTAGTCACTCAGGGAGAATCAGGACATTCTGATGTACAGTTTCAAAATAAAAGACCTTTGAAATCTCATATATGAGCTATAATCCCTCTCTGTTTAGATGAGAATAAAACAAAAATTCTCAAGTATCAAAGACTGATCTCACTCCAGGGTGATAGCAGGACACGCCACCTAGTCACTCAGAAAAAATCAGGACATTCTGATGTACAGTTTCAAAATAAAAGACCTTTGAAATCTCATATATGAGCTATCATCCCTCTCTGTTTAGATGAGAATAAAACAAAAACTGTCCAGTATCAAAGACTCATCTCACTCCAGGGTGATAGCAGGACACCCCACCTAGTCACTCAGAAAAAATCAGGACATTCTGATGTAGAGTTTCAAAATAAAATACCTTTGAAATCTCTATTGTATGAGCTATCATCCCTATATTTAGATGAGAATAAAACAAAGACTGTCCAGTATCAAAGACGCATCTCACTCCAGGGTGATAGCAGGACACCCCACCTAGTCACTCAGAAAAAATCAGGACATTCTGATTTAGAGTTTCAAAATAAAATACCTTTGAAATCTCATATATGAGCTATCATCCCTGTTTTTAGATGGGAATAAAACAAACACTGTCCAGTATCAAAGACTCATCTAACTCCATGGTGATAGCAGGACACCCCATCTAGTCACTCAGAAAAAATCAGGACATTCTGATGAACAGTTTCAAAATAAAAGACCTTTGAAATCTCTTTTGTATGAGCTATCATCCCTATTTTTAGATGAGAATAAAACAAAGACTGTCCAGTATCAAAGACGCATCTCACTCCAGGGTGATAGCAGGTAACCCCACCTAGTCACTCAGGGAGAATCAGGACATTCTGATGTAGAGTTTCAAAATAAAATACCTTTGAAATCTCATATATGAGCTATCATCCCTGTTTTTAGATGGGAATAAAACAAACACTGTCCAGTATCAAAGACTCATCTAACTCCATGGTGATAGCAGGACACCCCATCAAGTCACTCAGAAAAAATCAGGACATTGTGATGTAGAGTTTCAAAATAAAAGACCTTTGAAATCTCATATATGAGCTATCATCCCTCTATGTTTAGATGAGAATAAAACAAAATCTCTCCAGTATCAAAGACTCATCTCACTCCAGGGTGATAGCAGGACACCCCATCTAGTTACTGAGAAAAAATCAGGACATTCTGATGTACAGTTTCAAAATAAAAGACCTTTGAAATCTCTATTGCATGAGCTATCATCCCTGTTTTTAGATGAGAATAAAACAAAAACTGTCCAGTATCAAAGACTCATCTCACTCCAGGGTGATAGCAGGACACCCCATCTAGTCACTCAGAAAAAATCAGGACATTCTGATGTACAGTTTCAAAATAAAATACCTTTGAAGTCTCATATATGAGCTATCATCCCTGTTTTTAGATGAGAATAAAACAATAACTGTCCAGTATCAAAGACTCATCTAACTCCATGGTGATAGCAGGACACCCCACCTAGTCACTCAGAAAAAATCAGGACATTCTGATTTAGAGTTTCAAAATAAAATACCTTTGAAATCTCATATATGAGCTATCATCCCTGTTTTTAGATGGGAATAAAACAAAACTGTCCAGTATCAAATACTCATTTCCCTTCAGGGTTATAACAGGACACCCCACCTAGTCACTCAGGGAGAATCAGGACTTTCTGATGTAGAGTTTCAAAATAAAAGACCTTTGAAATCTCATATATGAGCTATAATCCCTCTCTGTTTAGATGAGAATAAAACAAAACTGTCCAGTATCAAATACTCATGTCCCTTCAGGGTGATAACAGGACACCCCACCTAGTCACTCAGGGAGAATCAGGACTTTCTGATCTAGAGTTTCAAAATAAAAGACCTTTGAAATCTCTATTGCATGAGCTATCATCCCTGTTTTTAGATGAGAATAAAACAAATACTGTCCAATATCAAAGACTCATCTCACTCCAGGGTCATAGCAGGACTCCCCACCTAGTCACTCAGGGAGAATCAGGACATTCTGATGTAGAGTTTCAAAATAAAAGACCTTTGAAATCTCATATATGAGCTATCATCCCTCTGTATTTAGATAAGAATAAAACAAACACTGTCCAGTATCAAATACTCATTTCCCTTCAGGGTGATAACAGGACTCCCCACCTAGTCACTCAGGGAGAATCAGGACTTTCTGATGTAGAGTTTCAAAATAAAAGACCTTTGAAATCTCTATTGCATGAGCTATCATCCCTGTTTTTAGATGAGAATAAAACAAATACTGTCCAATATCAAAGACTCATCTCACTCCAGGGTCATAGCAGGACTCCCCACCTAGTCACTCAGGGAGAATCAGGACATTCTGATGTAGAGTTTCAAAATAAAAGACCTTTGAAATCTCATATATGAGCTATCATCCCTCTGTATTTAGATAAGAATAAAACAAACACTGTCCAGTATCAAATACTCATTTCCCTTCAGGGTGATAACAGGACTCCCCACCTAGTCACTCAGGGAGAATCAGGACTTTCTGATGTAGAGTTTCAAAATAAAAGACCTTTGAAATATCTATTGCATGAGCTATCATCCCTGTTTTTAGATGAGAATAAAACAAAAACTGGACAGTATCAAAGACTCATCTCACTCCAGGGTGATAGCAGGACACCCCATCTAGTCACTCAGAAAAAATCAGGACATTGTGATGTAGAGTTTCAAAATAAAAGACCTTTGAAATCTCATATATGAGCTATCATCACTCTATGTTTAGATGAGAATAAAACAAAATCTCTCCAGTATCAAAGACTCATCTCACTCCAGGGTGATAGCAGGACACCCCATCTAGTCACTCAGAAAAAATCAGGACATTCTGATGTACAGTTTCAAAATAAAATACCTTTGAAGTCTCATATATGAGCTATCATCCCTGTTTTTAGATGAGAATAAAACAATAACTGTCCAATATCAAAGACTCATCAAACTCCAGGGTGATAGCAGGACACCCCATCTAGTCACTCAGAAAAAATCAGGACATTCTGATGTACAGTTTCAAAATAAAATACCTTTGAAATCTCTATTGTATGAGCTATCATCCCTGTTCTTAGATGAGAATAAAACAAAAACTGTCCAGTATCAAAGACGCATCTCACTCCAGGGTGATAGCAGGACACCCCACCTAGTCACTCAGGGAGAATCAGGACATTCTGATGTAGAGTTTCAAAATAAAAGACCTTTGAAATCTCATATATGAGCTATAATCCCTCTCTGTTTAGATGAGAATAAAACAAAAACTCTCAAGTATCAAAGACTGATCTCACTCCAGGGTGATAGCAGGACACGCCACCTAGTCACTCAGAAAAAATCAGGATATTCTGATGTACAGTTTCAAAATAAAAGACCTTTGAAATCTCATATATGAGCTATCATCCCTCTCTGTTTAGATGAGAATAAAACAAAAACTGTCCAGTATCAAAGACTCATCTCACTCCAGGGTGATAGCAGGACACCCCACCTAGTCACTCAGAAAAAATCAGGACATTCTGATGTAGAGTTTCAAAATAAAAGACCTTTGAAATATCTATTGCATGAGCTATCATCCCTGTTTTTAGATGAGAATAAAACAAACACTGGATAGTATCAAAGACTCATCTCACTCCAGGGTGATAGCAGGACACCCCATCTAGTCACTCAGAAAAAATCAGGACATTCTGATGTAGAGTTTCAAAATAAAATACCTTTGAAATCTCTATTGTATGAGCTATCATCCCTGTTTTTAGATGAGAATAAAACAAAAACTGTCCAGTATCAAAGACGCATCTCACTCCAGGGTGATAGCAGGACACCCCACCTAGTCACTCAGGGAGAATCAGGACATTCTGATGTAGAGTTTCAAAATAAAAGACCTTTGAAATCTCATATATGAGCTATAATCCCTCTCTGTTTAGATGAGAATAAAACAAAAATTTTCCAGTATCAAAGACTCATTTCACTGCAGGGTGATAGCATGAAACCCCACCTAGTCACTCAGGGAGAATCAGGACATTCTGATGTACAGTTTCAAAATAAAAGACCTTTGAAATCTCATATATGAGCTATCATCCCTCTGTATTTAGATAAGAATAAAACAAAAACTGTCCAGTATCAAATACTCATTTCCCTTCAGGGTGATAACAGGACTCCCCACCTAGTCACTCAGGGAGAATCAGGACTTTCTGATGTAGAGTTTCAAAATAAAAGACCTTTGAAATCTCTAGTGTATGAGCTATCATCCCTGTTTTTAGATGATAATAAAACAAAGACTGTCCAGTATCAAAGACGCATCTCACTCCAGGGTGATAGCAGGACACCCCACCTAGTCACTCAGAAAAAATCAGGACATTCTGATTTAGATTTTCAAAATAAAATACCTTTGAAATCTCATATATGAGCTATCATCCCTCTGTATTTAGATAAGAATAAAACAAACACTGTCCAGTATCAAATACTCATTTCCCTTCAGGGTGATAACAGGACTCCCCACCTAGTCACTCAGGGAGAATCAGGACTTTCTGATGTAGAGTTTCAAAATAAAAGACCTTTGAAATCTCTATTGTATGAGCTATCATCCCTGTTTTTAGATGAGAATAAAACAAAAACTGTCCAGTATCAAAGACGCATCTCACTCCAGGGTGATAGCAGGACACCCCACCTAGTCACTCAGGGAGAATCAGGACATTCTGATGTAGAGTTTCAAAATAAAAGACCTTTGAAATCTCATATATGAGCTATAATCCCTCTCTGTTTAGATGAGAATAAAACAAAAATTGTCCAGTATCAAAGACTCATCTCACTGCAGGGTGATAGCATGAAACCCCACCTAGTCACTCAGGGAGAATCAGGACATTCTGATGTAGAGTTTCAAAATAAAAGACCTTTGAAATCTCATATATGAGCTATCATCCCTCTGTATTTAGATAAGAATAAAACAAAAACTGTCCAGTATCAAATACTCATTTCCCTTCAGGGTTATAACAGGACACCCCACCTAGTCACTCAGGGAGAATCAGGACTTTCTGATGTAGAGTTTCAAAATAAAAGACCTTTGAAATCTCTAGTGTATGAGCTATCATCCCTGTTTTTAGATGATAATAAAACAAAGACTGTCAAGTATCAAAGACTCATCTTACTCCATGGTGATAGCAGGACACCCCACCTAGTCACTCCGAAAAAATCAGGACACTCTGATGTAGAGTTTCAAAATAAAATACCTTTGAAGTCTCATATATGAGCTATCATCCCTCTCTGTTTAGATGAGAATAAAAATAAAACTGTCCAGTATCAAAGACTCATCTCACTCCAGGGTGATAGCAGGACACCCCACCTAGTCACTCAGAAAAAATCAGGACATTCTGATGTAGAGTTTCAAAATAAAATACCTTTGAAATCTCTATTGTATGAGCTATCATCCCTATTTTTAGATGAGAATAAAACAAAGACTGTCCAGTATCAAAGACGCATCTCACTCCAGGGTGATAGCAGGACACCCCACCTAGTCACTCAGGGAGAATTAGGACATTCTGATTTAGATTTTCAAAATAAAATACCTTTGAAATCTCATATATGAGCTATCATCCCTCTGTATTTAGATAAGAATAAAACAAACACTGTCCAGTATCAAATACTCATTTCCCTTCAGGGTGATAACAGGACACCCCACCTAGTCACTCCGAAAAAATCAGGACATTCTGATGTAGAGTTTCAAAATAAAATACCTTTGAAGTCTCATATATGAGCTATCATCCCTCTCTGTTTAGATGAGAATAAAAATAAAACTGTCCAGTATCAAAGACTCATCTCACTCCAGGGTGATAGCAGGACACCCCATCTAGTCACTCAGAAAAAATCAGGACATTCTGATGTAGAGTTTCAAAATAAAATACCTTTGAAATCTCTATTGTATGAGCTATCATCCCTGTTTTTAGATGAGAATAAAACAAAAACTGTCCAGTATCAAAGACGCATCTCACTCCAGGGTGATAGCAGGACACCCCACCTAGTCACTCAGGGAGAATCAGGACATTCTGATGTAGAGTTTCAAAATAAAAGACCTTTGAAATCTCATATATGAGCTATAATCCCTCTCTGTTTAGATGAGAATAAAACAAAAAGGGTCCAGTATCAAAGACTCATCTCACTCCAGGGTGATAGCAGGACACCCCACCTAGTCACTCAGAAAAAATCAGGACATTCTGAAGTAGAGTTTCAAAATAAAATACCTTTGAAATCTCTATTGTATGAGCTATCATCCCTGTTTTTAGATGAGAATAAAACAAAAACTGTCCAGTATCAAAGACGCATCTCACTCCAGGGTGATAGCAGGACACCCCACCTAGTCACTCAGGGAGAATCAGGACATTCTGATGTAGAGTTTCAAAATAAAAGACCTTTGAAATCTCATATATGAGCTATAATCCCTCTCTGTTTAGATGAGAATAAAACAAAAACTCTCAAGTATCAAAGACTGATCTCACTCCAGGTTGATAGCAGGACACCCCACCTAGTCACTCAGAAAAAATCAGGACATTCTGATGTACAGTTTCAAAATAAAAGACCTTTGAAATCTCATATATGAGCTATCATCCCTCTCTGTTTAGATGAGAATAAAACAAAAACTGTCCAGTATCAAAGACTCATCTCACTCCAGGGTGATAGCAGGACACCCCACCTAGTCACTCAGGGAGAATCAGGACATTCTGATTTAGAGTTTCAAAATAAAATACCTTTGAAGTCTCATATATGAGCTATCATCCCTGTTTTTAGATGGGAATAAAACAAACACTGTCCAGTATCAAAGACTCATCTAACTCCATGGTGATAGCAGGACACCCCATCTAGTCACTCAGAAAAAATCAGGACATTCTGATGTAGAGTTTCAAAATAAAAGACCTTTGAAATCTCATATATGAGCTATCATCCCTCTGTATTTAGATAAGAATAAAACAAACACTGTCCAGTATCAAATACTCATTTCCATTCAGGGTGATAACGGGACACCCCACCTAGTCACTCAGGGAGAATCAGGACTTTCTGATGTACAGTTTCAAAATAAAAGACCTTTGAAATCTCTATTGTATGAGCTATCATCCCTGTTTTTAGATGAGAATAAAACAAAAACTGTCCAGTATCAAAGACGCATCTCACTCCAGGGTGATAACAGGACACCCCACCTAGTCACTCAGGGAGAATCAGGACATTCTGATGTAGAGTTTCAAAATAAAAGACCTTTGAAATCTCATATATGAGCTATAATCCCTCTCTGTTTAGATGAGAATAAAACAAAAACTCTCAAGTATCAAAGACTGATCTAACTCCAGGGTGATAGCAGGACACGCCACATAGTCACTCAGAAAAAATCAGGACATTCTGATGTACTGTTTCAAAATAAAAGACCTTTGAAATCTCATATATGAGCCATCATCCCTCTCTGTTTAGATGAGAATAAAACAAAACTGTCAAGTATCAAAGACTCATCTCACTCCAGGGTGATAGCAGGTAACCCCACCTAGTCACTCAGGGAGAATCAGGACATTCTGATGTACAGTTTCAAAATAAAAGACCTTTGAAATATCTATTGTATGAGCTATCATCCCTGTTTGTAGATGAGAATAAAACAAAAACTGTCCAGTATCAAAGACGCATCTCACTCCAGGGTGATAGCAGGACACCCCACCTAGTCACTCAGGGAGAATCAGGACATTCTGATGTAGAGTTTCAAAATAAAAGACCTTTGAAATCTCATATATGAGCTATAATCCCTCTATGTTTAGATGAGAATAAAACAAAAACTCTCAAGTATCAAAGACTGATCTCACTCCAGGGTGATAGCAGGACACGCCACATAGTCACTCAGAAAAAATCAGGACATTCTGATATACAGTTTCAAAATAAAAGACCTTTGAAATCTCATATATGAGCTATCATCCCTCTCTGTTTAGATGAGAATAAAACAAAACTGTCCAGTATCAAAGACTCATCTCACTCCAGGGTGATAGCAGGACACCCCACCTAGTCACTCAGAAAAAATCAGGACATTCTGATGTAGAGTTTCAAAATAAAATACCTTTGAAATCTCTATTGTATGAGCTATCATCCCTATTTTTAGATGAGAATAAAACAAAGACTGTCCAGTATCAAAGACGCATCTCACTCCAGGGTGATAGCAGGTAACCCCACCTAGTTACTCAGAAAAAATTAGGACATTCTGATTTAGAGTTTCAAAATAAAATACCTTTGAAATCTCATATATGAGCTATCATCACTGTTTTTAGATGGGAATAAAACAAACACTGTCCAGTATCAAAGACTCATCTAACTCCATGGTGATAGCAGGACACCCCATCAAGTCACTCAGAAAAAATCAGGACATTGTGATGTAGAGTTTCAAAATAAATGACCTTTGAAATCTCATATATGAGCTATCATCCCTCTCTGTTTAGATGAGAATAAAACAAAATCTCTCCAGTATCAAAGACTCATCTCACTCCAGGGTGATAGCAGGACACCCCATCTAGTCACTGAGAAAAAATCAGGACATTCTGATGTAAAGTTTCAAAATAAAATACCTTTGAAGTCTCATATATGAGCTATCATCCCTGTTTTTAGATGAGAATAAAACAAATACTGTCCAATATCAAAAACTCATCTCACTCCAGGGTGATAGCAGGAAACCCCACCTAGTCACTCAGGGAGAATCAGGACATTCTAATGTAACGTTTCAAAATAAAAGACCTTTGAAATCTCTATTGCATGAGCTATCATCCCTGTTTTAGATGAGAATAAAACAAACACTGTCCAGTATCAAAGACTCATCTAACTCCATGGTGATAGCAGGACACCCCATCTAGTCACTCAGAAAAAATCAGGACATTCTGATGTGGAGTTTCAAAATAAAAGACCTTTGAAATCTCATATATGAGCTATCATCCCTCTGTATTTAGATAAGAATAAAACAAACACTGTCCAGTATCAAATACTCATTTCCCTTCAGGGTGATAACAGGACTCCCCACCTAGTCACTCAGGGAGAATCAGGACTTTCTGATGTAGAGTTTCAAAATAAAAGACCTTTGAAATCTCTATTGCATGAGCTATCATCCCTGTTTTTAGATGAGAATAAAACAAACACTGTCCAATATCAAAGACTCATCTCACTCCAGGGTGATAGCAGGACACCCCATCTAGTCACTCAGAAAAAATCAGGACATTCTGATGTAGAGTTTCAAAATAAAATACCTTTAAAATCTCTATTGTATGAGCTATCATCCCTGTTTTTAGATGAGAATAAAACAAAAACTGTCCAGTATCAAAGACGCATCTCACTCCAGGGTGATAGCAGGACACCCCACCTAGTCACTCAGGGAGAATCAGGACATTCTGATGTAGAGTTTCAAAATAAAAGACCTTTGAAATCTCATATATGAGCTATAATCCCTCTCTGTTTAGATGAGAATAAAACAAAAATTGTCCAGTATCAAAGACTCATCTCACTGCAGGGTGATAGCATGAATCCCCACCTAGTCACTCAGGGAGAATCAGGACATTCTGATGTAGAGTTTCAAAATAAAAGACCTTTGAAATCTCATATATGAGCTATCATCCCTCTGTATTTAGATAAGAATAAAACAAAAACTGTCCAGTATCAAATACTCATTTCCCTTCAGGGTTATAACAGGACACCCCACCTAGTCACTCAGGGAGAATCAGGACTTTCTGATGTAGAGTTTCAAAATAAAAGACCTTTGAAATCTCTAGTGTATGAGCTATCATCCCTGTTTTTAGATGATAATAAAACAAAGACTGTCAAGTATCAAAGACTCATCTTACTCCATGGTGATAGCAGGACACCCCACCTAGTCACTCCGAAAAAATCAGGACACTCTGATGTAGAGTTTCAAAATAAAATACCTTTGAAGTCTCATATATGAGCTATCATCCCTCTCTGTTTAGATGAGAATAAAAATAAAACTGTCCAGTATCAAAGACTCATCTCACTCCAGGGTGATAGCAGGACACCCCACCTAGTCACTCAGAAAAAATCAGGACATTCTGATGTAGAGTTTCAAAATAAAATACCTTTGAAATCTCTATTGTATGAGCTATCATCCCTATTTTTAGATGAGAATAAAACAAAGACTGTCCAGTATCAAAGACGCATCTCACTCCAGGGTGATAGCAGGACACCCCACCTAGTCACTCAGGGAGAATTAGGACATTCTGATTTAGATTTTCAAAATAAAATACCTTTGAAATCTCATATATGAGCTATCATCCCTCTGTATTTAGATAAGAATAAAACAAACACTGTCCAGTATCAAATACTCATTTCCCTTCAGGGTGATAACAGGACACCCCACCTAGTCACTCCGAAAAAATCAGGACATTCTGATGTAGATTTTCAAAATAAAATACCTTTGAAGTCTCATATATGAGCTATCATCCCTCTCTGTTTAGATGAGAATAAAAATAAAACTGTCCAGTATCAAAGACTCATCTCACTCCAGGGTGATAGCAGGACACCCCACCTAGTCACTCACAAAAAATCAGGACATTCTGATGTAGAGTTTCAAAATAAAATACCTTTGAAATCTCTATTGTATGAGCTATCATCCCTATTTTTAGATGAGAATAAAACAAAGACTGTCCAGTATCAAAGACGCATCTCACTCCAGGGTGATAGCAGGACACCCCACCTAGTCACTCAGAAAAAATCAGGACATTCTGATTTAGATTTTCAAAATAAAATACCTTTGAAATCTCATATATGAGCTATAATCCCTCTCTGTTTAGATGAGAATAAAACAAAAAGGGTCCAGTATCAAAGACTCATCTCACTCCAGGGTGATAGCAGGACACCCCACCTAGTCACTCAGGGAGAATCAGGACATTCTGATTTAGAGTTTCAAAATAAAATACCTTTGAAGTCTCATATATGAGCTATCATCCCTGTTTTTAGATGGGAATAAAACAAACACTGTCCAGTATCAAAGACTCATCTAACTCCATGGTGATAGCAGGACACCCCATCTAGTCACTCAGAAAAAATCAGGACATTCTGATGTAGAGTTTCAAAATAAAAGACCTTTGAAATCTCATATATGAGCTATCATCCCTCTGTATTTAGATAAGAATAAAACAAACACTGTCCAGTATCAAATACTCATTTCCATTCAGGGTGATAACGGGACACCCCACCTAGTCACTCAGGGAGAATCAGGACTTTCTGATGTACAGTTTCACAATAAAAGACCTTTGAAATCTCTATTGTATGAGCTATCATCCCTGTTTTTAGATGAGAATAAAACAAAAACTGTCCAGTATCAAAGACGCATCTCACTCCAGGGTGATAACAGGACACCCCACCTAGTCACTCAGGGAGAATCAGGACATTCTGATGTAGAGTTTCAAAATAAAAGACCTTTGAAATCTCTATTGTATGAGCTATCATCCCTGTTTGTAGATGAGAATAAAACAAAAACTGTCCAGTATCAAAGACTCATCTCACTCCAGGGTGATAGCAGGACACCCCATCTAGTCACTCAGAAAAAATCAGGACATTCTGATGTACAGTTTCAAAATAAAATACCTTTGAAGTCTCATATATGAGCTATCATGCCTGTTTTTAGATGAGAATAAAACAATAACTGTCCAGTATCAAAGACTCATCTAACTCCATGGTGATAGCAGGACACCCCACCTAGTCACTCAGAAAAAATCAGGACATTCTGATTTAGAGTTTCAAAATAAAATACCTTTGAAATCTCATATATGAGCTATCATCCCTGTTTTTAGATGGGAATAAAACAAAACTGTCCAGTATCAAATACTCATTTCCCTTCAGGGTTATAACAGGACACCCCACCTAGTCACTCAGGGAGAATCAGGACTTTCTGATGTAGAGTTTCAAAATAAAAGACCTTTGAAATCTCATATATGAGCTATAATCCCTCTCTGTTTAGATGAGAATAAAACAAAACTGTCCAGTATCAAATACTCATGTCCCTTCAGGGTGATAACAGGACACCCCACCTAGTCACTCAGGGAGAATCAGGACTTTCTGATCTAGAGTCTCAAAATAAAAGACCTTTGAAATCTCTATTGCATGAGCTATCATCCCTGTTTTTAGATGAGAATAAAACAAATACTGTCCAATATCAAAGACTCATCTCACTCCAGGGTCATAGCAGGACTCCCCACCTAGTCACTCAGGGAGAATCAGGACATTCTGATGTAGAGTTTCAAAATAAAAGACCTTTGAAATCTCATATATGAGCTATCATCCCTCTGTATTTAGATAAGAATAAAACAAACACTGTCCAGTATCAAATACTCATTTCCCTTCAGGGTGATAACAGGACTCCCCACCTAGTCACTCAGGGAGAATCAGGACTTTCTGATGTAGAGTTTCAAAATAAAAGACCTTTGAAATCTCTATTGCATGAGCTATCATCCCTGTTTTTAGATGAGAATAAAACAAATACTGTCCAATATCAAAGACTCATCTCACACCAGGGTCATAGCAGGACTCCCCACCTAGTCACTCAGGGAGAATCAGGACATTCTGATGTAGAGTTTCAAAATAAAAGACCTTTGAAATCTCATATATGAGCTATCATCCCTCTGTATTTAGATAAGAATAAAACAAACACTGTCCAGTATCAAATACTCATTTCCCTTCAGGGTGATAACAGGACTCCCCACCTAGTCACTCAGGGAGAATCAGGACTTTCTGATGTAGAGTTTCAAAATAAAAGACCTTTGAAATATCTATTGCATGAGCTATCATCCCTGTTTTTAGATGAGAATAAAACAAAAACTGGACAGTATCAAAGACTCATCTCACTCCAGGGTGATAGCAGGACACCCCATCTAGTCACTCAGAAAAAATCAGGACATTGTGATGTAGAGTTTCAAAATAAAAGACCTTTGAAATCTCATATATGAGCTATCATCCCTCTATGTTTAGATGAGAATAAAACAAAATCTCTCCAGTATCAAAGACTCATCTCACTCCAGGGTGATAGCAGGACACCCCATCTAGTCACTCAGAAAAAATCAGGACATTCTGATGTACAGTTTCAAAATAAAATACCTTTGAAGTCTCATATATGAGCTATCATCCCTGTTTTTAGATGAGAATAAAACAATAACTGTCCAATATCAAAGACTCATCAAACTCCAGGGTGATAGCAGGACACCCCATCTAGTCACTCAGAAAAAATCAGGACATTCTGATGTAGAGTTTCAAAATAAAATACCTTTGAAATCTCTATTGTATGAGCTATCATCCCTGTTTTTAGATGAGAATAAAACAAAAACTGTCCAGTATCAAAGACGCATCTCACTCCAGGGTGATAGCAGGACACCCCACCTAGTCACTCAGGGAGAATCAGGACATTCTGATGTAGAGTTTCAAAATAAAAGACCTTTGAAATCTCATATATGAGCTATAATCCCTCTCTGTTTAGATGAGAATAAAACAAAAACTCTCAAGTATCAAAGACTGATCTCACTCCAGGGTGATAGCAGGACACGCCACCTAGTCACTCAGAAAAAATCAGGATATTCTGATGTACAGTTTCAAAATAAAAGACCTTTGAAATCTCATATATGAGCTATCATCCCTCTCTGTTTAGATGAGAATAAAACAAAAACTGTCCAGTATCAAAGACTCATCTCACTCCAGGGTGATAGCAGGACACCCCACCTAGTCACTCAGAAAAAATCAGGACATTCTGATGTAGAGTTTCAAAATAAAATACCTTTGAAATCTCTATTGTATGAGCTATCATCCCTATTTTTAGATGAGAATAAAACAAAGACTGTCCAGTATCAAAGACGCATCTCACTCCAGGGTGATAGCAGGACACCCCACCTAGTCACTCAGAAAAAATCAGGACATTCTGATTTAGAGTTTCAAAATAAAATACCTTTGAAATCTCATATATGAGCTATCATCCCTGTATTTAGATGAGAATAAAACAATAACTGTCCAGTATCAAAGACTCATCTCACTCCAGGGTGATAGCAGGATACCCCATCTATTCACTTACAAAAAATCAGGACATTCTGATGTACAGTTTCAAAATAAAATACCTTTGAAGTCTCATATATGAGCTATCATCCCTGTTTTTAGATGAGAATAAAACAATAACTGTCCAATATCAAAGACTCATCAAACTCCAGGGTGATAACAGGACTCCCCACCTAGTCACTCAGGGAGAATCAGGACATTCTGAAGTACAGTTTCAAAATAAAAGACCTTTGAAATATCTATTGCATGAGCTATCATCCCTGTTTTTAGATGAGAATAAAACAAACACTGGATAGTATCAAAGACTCATCTCACTCCAGGGTGATAGCAGGACACCCCATCTAGTCACTCAGAAAAAATCAGGACATTCTGATGTAGAGTTTCAAAATAAAATACCTTTGAAATCTCTATTGTATGAGCTATCATCCCTGTTTTTAGATGAGAATAAAACAAAAACTGTCCAGTATCAAAGACGCATCTCACTCCAGGGTGATAGCAGGACACCCCACCTAGTCACTCAGGGAGAATCAGGACATTCTGATGTAGAGTTTCAAAATAAAAGACCTTTGAAATCTCATATATGAGCTATAATCCCTCTCTGTTTAGATGAGAATAAAACAAAAATTTTCCAGTATCAAAGACTCATTTCACTGCAGGGTGATAGCATGAAACCCCACCTAGTCACTCAGGGAGAATCAGGACATTCTGATGTAGAGTTTCAAAATAAAAGACCTTTGAAATCTCATATATGAGCGATCATCCCTCTGTATTTAGATAAGAATAAAACAAAAACTGTCCAGTATCAAATACTCATTTCCCTTCAGGGTTATAACAGGACACCCCACCTAGTCACTCAGGGAGAATCAGGACTTTCTGATGTAGAGTTTCAAAATAAAAGACCTTTGAAATCTCTAGTGTATGAGCTATCATCCCTGTTTTTAGATGATAATAAAACAAAGACTGTCAAGTATCAAAGACTCATCTTACTCCATGGTGATAGCAGGACACCCCACCTAGTCACTCCGAAAAAATCAGGACACTCTGATGTAGAGTTTCAAAATAAAATACCTTTGAAGTCTCATATATGAGCTATCATCCCTCTCTGTTTAGATGAGAATAAAAATAAAACTGTCCAGTATCAAAGACTCATCTCACTCCAGGGTGATAGCAGGACACCCCACCTAGTCACTCAGAAAAAATCAGGACATTCTGATGTAGAGTTTCAAAATAAAATACCTTTGAAATCTCTATTGTATGAGCTATCATCCCTATTTTTAGATGAGAATAAAACAAAGACTGTCCAGTATCAAAGACGCATCTCACTCCAGGGTGATAGCAGGACACCCCACCTAGTCACTCAGGGAGAATTAGGACATTCTGATTTAGATTTTCAAAATAAAATACCTTTGAAATCTCATATATGAGCTATCATCCCTCTGTATTTAGATAAGAATAAAACAAACACTGTCCAGTATCAAATACTCATTTCCCTTCAGGGTGATAACAGGACACCCCACCTAGTCACTCCGAAAAAATCAGGACATTCTGATGTAGAGTTTCAAAATAAAATACCTTTGAAGTCTCATATATGAGCTATCATCCCTCTCTGTTTAGATGAGAATAAAAATAAAACTGTCCAGTATCAAAGACTCATCTCACTCCAGGGTGATAGCAGGACACCCCATCTAGTCACTCAGAAAAAATCACGACATTCTGATGTAGAGTTTCAAAATAAAATACCTTTGAAATCTCTATTGTATGAGCTATCATCCCTGTTTTTAGATGAGAATAAAACAAAAACTGTCCAGTATCAAAGACGCATCTCACTCCAGGGTGATAGCAGGACACCCCACCTAGTCACTCAGGGAGAATCAGGACATTCTGATGTAGAGTTTCAAAATAAAAGACCTTTGAAATCTCATATATGAGCTATAATCCCTCTCTGTTTAGATGAGAATAAAACAAAAAGGGTCCAGTATCAAAGACTCATCTCACTCCAGGGTGATAGCAGGACACCCCACCTAGTCACTCAGAAAAAATCAGGACATTCTGAAGTAGAGTTTCAAAATAAAATACCTTTGAAATCTCTATTGTATGAGCTATCATCCCTGTTTTTAGATGAGAATAAAACAAAAACTGTCCAGTATCAAAGACGCATCTCACTCCAGGGTGATAGCAGGACACCCCACCTAGTCACTCAGGGAGAATCAGGACATTCTGATTTAGAGTTTCAAAATAAAATACCTTTGAAGTCTCATATATGAGCTATCATCCCTGTTTTTAGATGAGAATAAAACAAACACTGTCCAGTATCAAAGACTCATCTAACTCCATGGTGATAGCAGGACACCCCATCTAGTCACTCAGAAAAAATCAGGACATTCTGATGTAGAGTTTCAAAATAAAAGACCTTTGAAATCTCATATATGAGCTATCATCCCTCTGTATTTAGATAAGAATAAAACAAACACTGTCCAGTATCAAATACTCATTTCCATTCAGGGTGATAACGGGACACCCCACCTAGTCACTCAGGGAGAATCAGGACTTTCTGATGTACAGTTTCAAAATAAAAGACCTTTGAAATCTCTATTGTATGAGCTATCATCCCTGTTTTTAGATGAGAATAAAACAAAAACTGTCCAGTATCAAAGACGCATCTCACTCCAGGGTGATAACAGGACACCCCACCTAGTCACTCAGGGAGAATCAGGACATTCTGATGTAGAGTTTCAAAATAAAAGACCTTTGAAATCTCATATATGAGCTATAATCCCTCTCTGTTTAGATGAGAATAAAACAAAAACTCTCAAGTATCAAAGACTGATCTAACTCCAGGGTGATAGCAGGACACGCCACATAGTCACTCAGAAAAAATCAGGACATTCTGATGTACTGTTTCAAAATAAAAGACCTTTGAAATCTCATATATGAGCCATCATCCCTCTCTGTTTAGATGAGAATAAAACAAAACTGTCAAGTATCAAAGACTCATCTCACTCCAGGGTGATAGCAGGTAACCCCACCTAGTCACTCAGGGAGAATCAGGACATTCTGATGTACAGTTTCAAAATAAAAGACCTTTGAAATCTCATATATGAGCTATCATCCCTGTTTTTAGATGGGAATAAAACAAACACTGTCCAGTATCAAAGACTCATCTAACTCCATGGTGATAGCAGGACACCCCATCAAGTCACTCAGAAAAAATCAGGACATTGTGATGTAGAGTTTCAAAATAAATGACCTTTGAAATCTCATATATGAGCTATCATCCCTCTCTGTTTAGATGAGAATAAAACAAAATCTCTCCAGTATCAAAGACTCATCTCACTCCAGGGTGATAGCAGGACACCCCATCTAGTCACTGAGAAAAAATCAGGACATTCTGATGTAAAGTTTCAAAATAAAATACCTTTGAAGTCTCATATATGAGCTATCATCCCTGTTTTTAGATGAGAATAAAACAAATACTGTCCAATATCAAAAACTCATCTCACTCCAGGGTGATAGCAGGAAACCCCACCTAGTCACTCAGGGAGAATCAGGACATTCTAATGTAACGTTTCAAAATAAAAGACCTTTGAAATCTCTATTGCATGAGCTATCATCCCTGTTTTAGATGAGAATAAAACAAACACTGTCCAGTATCAAAGACTCATCTAACTCCATGGTGATAGCAGGACACCCCATCTAGTCACTCAGAAAAAATCAGGACATTCTGATGTGGAGTTTCAAAATAAAAGTCCTTTGAAATCTCATATATGAGCTATCATCCCTCTGTATTTAGATAAGAATAAAACAAACACTGTCCAGTATCAAATACTCATTTCCCTTCAGGGTGATAACAGGACTCCCCACCTAGTCACTCAGGGAGAATCAGGACTTTCTGATGTAGAGTTTCAAAATAAAAGACCTTTGAAATCTCTATTGCATGAGCTATCATCCCTGTTTTTAGATGAGAATAAAACAAATACTGTCCAATATCAAAGACTCATCTCACTCCAGGGTGATAGCAGGACTCCCCACCTAGTCACTCAGGGAGAATCAGGACATTCTGAAGTACAGTTTCCAAATAAAAGACCTTTGAAATATCTATTGCATGAGCTATCATCCCTGTTTTTAGATGAGAATAAAACAAACACTGGATAGTATCAAAGACTCATCTCACTCCAGGGTGATAGCAGGACACCCCATCTAGTCACTCAGAAAAAATCAGGACATTCTGATGTAGAGTTTCAAAATAAAATACCTTTAAAATCTCTATTGTATGAGCTATCATCCCTGTTTTTAGATGAGAATAAAACAAAAACTGTCCAGTATCAAAGACGCATCTCACTCCAGGGTGATAGCAGGACACCCCACCTAGTCACTCAGGGAGAATCAGGACATTCTGATGTAGAGTTTCAAAATAAAAGACCTTTGAAATCTCATATATGAGCTATAATCCCTCTCTGTTTAGATGAGAATAAAACAAAAATTGTCCAGTATCAAAGACTCATCTCACTGCAGGGTGATAGCATGAATCCCCACCTAGTCACTCAGGGAGAATCAGGACATTCTGATGTAGAGTTTCAAAATAAAAGACCTTTGAAATCTCATATATGAGCTATCATCCCTCTGTATTTAGATAAGAATAAAACAAAAACTGTCCAGTATCAAATACTCATTTCCCTTCAGGGTTATAACAGGACACCCCACCTAGTCACTCAGGGAGAATCAGGACTTTCTGATGTAGAGTTTCAAAATAAAAGACCTTTGAAATCTCTAGTGTATGAGCTATCATCCCTGTTTTTAGATGATAATAAAACAAAGACTGTCAAGTATCAAAGACTCATCTTACTCCATGGTGATAGCAGGACACCCCACCTAGTCACTCCGAAAAAATCAGGACACTCTGATGTAGAGTTTCAAAATAAAATACCTTTGAAGTCTCATATATGAGCTATCATCCCTCTCTGTTTAGATGAGAATAAAAATAAAACTGTCCAGTATCAAAGACTCATCTCACTCCAGGGTGATAGCAGGACACCCCACCTAGTCACTCAGAAAAAATCAGGACATTCTGATGTAGAGTTTCAAAATAAAATACCTTTGAAATCTCTATGGTATGAGCTATCATCCCTATTTTTAGATGAGAATAAAACAAAGACTGTCCAGTATCAAAGACGCATCTCACTCCAGGGTGATAGCAGGACACCCCACCTAGTCACTCAGGGAGAATTAGGACATTCTGATTTAGATTTTCAAAATAAAATACCTTTGAAATCTCATATATGAGCTATCATCCCTCTGTATTTAGATAAGAATAAAACAAACACTGTCCAGTATCAAATACTCATTTCCCTTCAGGGTGATAACAGGACACCCCACCTAGTCACTCCGAAAAAATCAGGACATTCTGATGTAGATTTTCAAAATAAAATACCTTTGAAGTCTCATATATGAGCTATCATCCCTCTCTGTTTAGATGAGAATAAAAATAAAACTGTCCAGTATCAAAGACTCATCTCACTCCAGGGTGATAGCAGGACACCCCACCTAGTCACTCACAAAAAATCAGGACATTCTGATGTAGAGTTTCAAAATAAAATACCTTTGAAATCTCTATTGTATGAGCTATCATCCCTATTTTTAGATGAGAATAAAACAAAGACTGTCCAGTATCAAAGACGCATCTCACTCCAGGGTGATAGCAGGACACCCCACCTAGTCACTCAGAAAAAATCAGGACATTCTGATTTAGATTTTCAAAATAAAATACCTTTGAAATCTCATATATGAGCTATAATCCCTCTCTGTTTAGATGAGAATAAAACAAAAAGGGTCCAGTATCAAAGACTCATCTCACTCCAGGGTGATAGCAGGACACCCCACCTAGTCACTCAGAAAAAATCAGGACATTCTGAAGTAGAGTTTCAAAATAAAATACCTTTGAAATCTCTATTGTATGAGCTATCATCCCTATATTTAGATGAGAATAAAACAAAGACTGTCCAGTATCAAAGACGCATCTCACTCCAGGGTGATAGCAGGACACCCCACCTAGTCACTCAGAAAAAATCAGGACATTCTGATTTAGAGTTTCAAAATAAAATACCTTTGAAAATCTCATATATGAGCTATCATCCCTGTTTTTAGATGAGAATAACACAATAACTGTCCAGTATCAAAAACTCATCTCACTCCAGGGTGATAGCATGACACCCCACCTAGTCACTCAGGGAGAATCAGGACATTCTGAAGTACAGTTTCAAAATAAAAGACCTTTGAAATCTATATTGCATGAGATATCATCCCTGTATTTAGATGAGAATAAAACAAAAACTGTCCCGTATCAAAGACTCATATCACTCCAGGGTGATAGCAGGACACCCCATCTAGTCACTCAGAAAAAATCAGGACATTCTGATGTAGAGTTTCAAAATAAAAGACCTTTGAAATCTCTATTGTATGAGCTATCATCCCTGTTTTTAGATGAGAATAAAACAAAAACTGTCCAGTATCAAAGACTCATCTCACTCCAGGGTGATAGCAGGACACCCCACCTAGTCACTCAGGGAGAATCAGGACATTCTGATTTAGAGTTTCAAAATAAAATACCTTTGAAGTCTCATATATGAGCTATCATCCCTGTTTTTAGATGGGAATAAAACAAACACTGTCCAGTATCAAAGACTCATCTAACTCCATGGTGATAGCAGGACACCCCATCTAGTCACTCAGAAAAAATCAGGACATTCTGATGTAGAGTTTCAAAATAAAAGACCTTTGAAATCTCATATATGAGCTATCATCCCTCTGTATTTAGATAAGAATAAAACAAACACTGTCCAGTATCAAATACTCATTTCCATTCAGGGTGATAACGGGACACCCCACCTAGTCACTCAGGGAGAATCAGGACTTTCTGATGTACAGTTTCACAATAAAAGACCTTTGAAATCTATATTGTATGAGCTATCATCCCTGTTTTTAGATGAGAATAAAACAAAAACTGTCCAGTATCAAAGACGCATCTCACTCCAGGGTGATAACAGGACACCCCACCTAGTCACTCAGGGAGAATCAGGACATTCTGATGTAGAGTTTCAAAATAAAAGACCTTTGAAATCTCTATTGTATGAGCTATCATCCCTGTTTGTAGATGAGAATAAAACAAAAACTGTCCAGTATCAAAGACGCATCTCACTCCAGGGTGATAGCAGGACACCCCACCTAGTCACTCAGGGAGAATCAGGACATTCTGATGTAGAGTTTCAAAATAAAAGACCTTTGAAATCTCATATATGAGCTATCATCCCTCTCTGTTTAGATGAGAATAAAACAAAAACTCTCCAGTATTAAAGACTCATCTCACTCCAGGGTGATAGCAGGACACCCTATCTAGTCACTCAGAAAAAATCAGGACATTCTGATGTAGAGTTTCAAAATAAAATACCTTTGAATTCTCATATATGAGCTATCATCCCATTTTTTAGATGAGAATAAAAAAATAACTGTCCAGTATCAAAAACTCATCTCACTCCAGGGTGATAGCAGGACACCCAATCTAGTCACTCAGAAAAAATCAGGACATTCTGATGTACAGTTTCAAAATAAAAGACCTTTGAAATCTCTATTGCATGAGCTATCATCCCTGTTTTTAGATGAGAATAAAAGAAAAACTGTCCAGTATCAAAGACTCATCTCACTCCAGGGTGATAGCAGGAAACCCCATCTAGTCACTCAGAAAAAATCAGGACATTCTGATGTACAGTTTCAAAATAAAATACCTTTGAAGTCTCATATATGAGCTATCATCCCTGTTTTTAGATGAGAATAAAACAAAAACTGTCCAGTATCAAAGACTCATCTCACTCCAGGGTGATAGCAGGACACCCCACCTAGTCACTCAGGGAGAATCAGGACATTCTGATGTACAGTTTCAAAATAAAAGACCTTTGAAATCTCTATTGCATGAGCTATCATCCCTGTTTTTAGATGAGAATAAAACAAAAACTGTCCAGTATCAAAGACTCATCTCACTCCAGGGTGATAGCAGGACACCCCACCTAGTCACTCAGGGAGAATCAGGACATTCTGATGTACAGTTTCAAAATAAAAGACCTTTGAAATCTCTATTGCATGAGCTATCATCCCTGTTTTTAGATGAGAATAAAACAAAAACTGTCCAGTATCAAAGACTCATCTCACTCCAGGGTGATAGCAGCACACCCCATCTAGTCACTCAGGGAGAATCAGGACATTCTGATGTAGAGTTTCAAAATAAAAGACCTTTGAAATCTCTATTGCATGAGCTATCATCCCTGTTTTTAGATGAGAATAAAACAAAAACTGTCCAGTATCAAAGACTCATCTCACTCCAGGGTGATAGCAGGACACCCCACCTAGTCACTCAGGGAGAATTAGGACATTCTGATGTAGAGTTTCAAAATAAAAGACCTTTGAAATCTCATATATGAGCTATCATCCTTCTCTGTTTAGATGAGAATAAAACAAAACTGTCCAGTATCAAAGACTCATCTGACTCCAGGGTGATAGCAGGACACCCAACCTAGTCACTCAGAAAAAATCAGGACATTCTGATGTAGAGTTTCAAAATAAAATACCTTTGAAATCTCATATATGATCTATCATCCCTGTTTTTAGATGGGAATAAAACAAACACTGTCCAGTATCAAAGACTCAATCTAACTCCATGGTGATAGCAGGACACCCCATCAAGACATTCTGATGTAGAGTTTCAAAATAAAAGACCTTTGAAATCTCATATATGAGCTATCATCCCTCTCTGTTTAGATGAGAATAAAACAAAATCTCTCCAGTATCAAAGACTCATCTCACTCCAGGGTGATAGCAGGACACCCCATCTAGTCACTGAGAAAAAATCAGGACATTCTGATGTAGAGTTTCAAAATAAAATATTTTTGAAATCTCTATTGTATTAGCTATCATCCCTGTTTTTAGATGAGAATAAAACAAAAACTGTCCAGTATCAAAGACGCATCTCACTCCAGGGTGATTGCAGGACACCCCACCTAGTCACTCAGGGAGAATCAGGACATTCTGATGTAGAGTTTCAAAATAAAAGACCTTTGAAATCTCATATATGAGCTATAATCCCTCTCTGTTTAGATGAGAATAAAACAAAAACTCTCAAGTATCAAAGACTGATCTCACTCCAAGGTGATAGCAGGACACGCCACATAGTCACTCAGAAAAAATCAGGACATTCTGATGTACAGTTTCAAAATAAAAGACCTTTGAAATCTCATATATGAGCTATCATCCCTCTCTGTTTAGATGAGAATAAAACAAAACTGTCCAGTATCAAAGACTCATCTCACTCCAGGGTGATAGCAGGACACCCCACCTAGTCACTCAGAAAAAATCAGGACATTCTGATTTAGAGTTTCAAAATAAAATACCTTTGAAATCTCTATTGTATGAGCTATCATCCCTGTTTTTAGATGAGAATAAAACAAAAACTGTCCAGTATCAAAGACTCATCTAATTCCATGGTGATAGCAGGACACCCCATCTAGTCACTCAGAAAAAATCAGGACATTCTGATGTACAGTTTCAAAATAAAATACCTTTGACATCTCATATATGAGCTATCATCCCTCTCTGTTTAGATGAGAATAAAACAAAAACTGTCAAGTATCAAAGACTGATCTAACTCCAGGGTGATAGCAGGACACGCCACATAGTCACTCAGAAAAAATCAGGACATTCTGATGTACAGTTTAGAAATAAAAGACCTTTAAAATCTCATATATGAGCTATCATCCCTCTCTGTTTAGATGAGAATAAAACAAAACTGTCCAGTATCAAAGACTCATCTCACTCCAGGGTGATAGCAGGACACCCCATCTAGTCACTCAGGGAGAATCAGGACATTCTGATGTAGAGTTTCAAAATAAAATATTTTTGAAATCTCTATTGTATTAGCTATCATCCCTGTTTTTAGATGAGAATACAACAAAAACTGTCCAGTATCAAAGACGCATCTCACTCCAGGGTGATACCAGGACACCCCACCTAGTCACTCAGGGAGAATCAGGACATTCTGATGTAGAGTTTCAAAATAAAAGACCTTTGAAATCTCATATATGAGCTATAATCCCTCTCTGTTTAGATTAGAATAAAACAAAAACTCTCAAGTATTAAAGACTGATCTCACCCCAGGGTGATAGCAGGACACGCCACATAGTCACTCAGAAAAAATCAGGACATTCTGATTTACTGTTTCAAAATAAAAGACCTTTGAAATCTCATATATGAGCTATCATCCCTCTCTGTTTAGATGAGAATAAAACAAAACTGTCCAGTATCAAAGACTCATCTCACTCCAGGGTGATAGCAGGACACCCCACCTAGTCACTCAGGGAGAATCAGGACTTTCTGATGTAGAGTTTCAAAATAAAAGACCTTTGAAATCTCTATTGCATGAGCTATCATCCCTCTCTGTTTAGATGAGAATAAAACAAAATATCTCCAGTATCAAAGACTCATCTCACTCCAGGGTGATAGCAGGACACCCCATCTAGTCACTCAGAAAAAATCAGGACATTCTGATGTACAGTTTCAAAATAAAATACCTTTGAAATCTCTATTGCATGAGCTATCATCCCTGTTTTTATATGAGAATAAAACAAAAACTGTCCATTATCAAAGACTCATCTCACTCCAGGGTGATAGCAGGACACCCATCTAGTCACTCAGGGAGAATCAGGACATTCTGATGTAGAATTTCAAAATAAAAGACCTTTGAAATCTCTATTGTATGAGCTATCATCCCTATATTTAGATGAGAATAAAACAAAGACTGTCCAGTATCAAAGACGCATCTCACTCCAGGGTGATAGCAGGACACCCCACCTAGTCACTCAGAAAAAATCAGGACATTCTGATTTAGAGTTTCAAAATAAAATACCTTTGAAATCTCATATATGAGCTATCATCCCTGTTTTTGGATGGGAATAAAACAAACACTGTCCAGTATCAAAGACTCATCTAACTCCATGGTGATAGCAGGACACTCCATCAAGTCACTCAGGGAGAATCAGGACATTCTGATGTACAGTTTCAAAATAAAAGACCTTTGAAATCTCATATATGAGCTATCATCCCTCTCTGTTTAGATGAGAATAAAACAAAACTGTCCAGTATCAAATACTCATTTCCCTTCAGGGTTATAACAGGACACCCCACCTAGTCACTCAGGGAGAATCAGGTCTTTCTGATGTAGAGTTTCAAAATAAAAGACCTTTGAAATCTCTATTGTATGAGCTATCATCCCTGTTTTTAGATGAGAATAAAACAAAGACTGTCCAGTATCAAAGACTCATCTCACTCCATGGTGATAGCAGGACACCCTTTCTAGTCACTCCGAAAAAATCAGGACATTCTGATGTAGAGTTTCAAAATAAAATACCTTTGAAGTCTCATATATGAGCTATCATGCCTGTTTTTAGATGAGAATAAAACAAATACTGTCCAATATCAAAAACTCATCTCACTCCAGGGTGATAGCAGGAAACCCCACCTAGTCACTCAGGGAGAATCAGGACATTCTGATGTACAGTTTCAAAATAAAATACCTTTGAAATCTCTATTGTATGAGCTATCATCCCTATTTTTAGATGAGAATAAAACAAAGACTGTCCAGTATCAAAGACGCATCTCACTCCAGGGTGATAGCAGGACACCCCACCTAGTCACTCAGAAAAAATCAGGACATTCTGATTTAGAGTTTCAAAATAAAATACCTTTGAAATCTCTATTGTATGAGCTATCATCCCTGTTTTTAGATGAGAATAAAACAAAAACTGTCCAGTATCAAAGACTCATCTAATTCCATGGTGATAGCAGGACACCCCATCTAGTCACTCAGAAAAAATCAGGACATTCTGATGTACAGTTTCAAAATAAAATACCTTTGACATCTCATATATGAGCTATCATCCCTCTCTGTTTAGATGAGAATAAAACAAAATCTCTCCAGTATCAAAGACTCATCTCACTCCAGGGTGATAGCAGGACACCCCATCTAGTCACTCAGAAAAAATCAGGACATTCTGATGTACAGTTTCAAAATAAAATACCTTTGAAATCTCTATTGCATGAGCTATCATTCCTGTTTTTATATGAGAATAAAACAAAAACTGTCCATTATCAAAGACTCATCTCACTCCAGGGTGATAGCAGCACACCCATCTAGTCACTCACGGAGAATCAGGACATTCTGATGTACAGTTTCAAAATAAAAGACCTTTGAAATCTCTATTGCATGAGCTATCATCCCTGTTTTTAGTTGAGAATAAAACAAAGACTGTCCAGTATCAAAGACTCATCTCACTGCAGGGTGATAGCAGGACACCCCATCTAGTCACTCAGAAAAAATCAGGATATTCTGATGTAGAGTTTCAAAATAAAATACATTTGAAATCTCTATTGTATGAGCTATCATCCCTGTTTTTAGATGAGAATAAAACAAAAACTGTCCAGTATCAAAGAAGCATCTCACTCCAGGGTGATAGCAGGACACCCCACCTATTCACTCAGGGAGAATCAGGACATTCTGATGTAGAGTTTCAAAATAAAAGACCTTTGAAATCTCATATATGAGCTATAATCCCTCTCTGTTTAGATGAGAATAAAACAAAAACTCTCAAGTATCAAAGACTGATCTAACTCCAGGGTGATAGCAGGACATGCCACATAGTCACTCAGAAAAAATCAGGACATTCTGATGTACAGTTTAGAAATAAAAGACCTTTAAAATCTCATATATGAGCTATCATCCCTCTCTGTTTAGATGAGAATAAAACAAAACTGTCCAGTATCAAAGACTCATCTCACTCCAGGGTGATAGCAGGACACCCCATCTAGTCACTCAGGGAGAATCAGGACATTCTGATGTAGAGTTTCAAAATAAAATATTTTTGAAATCTCTATTGTATTAGCTATCATCCCTGTTTTTAGATGAGAATACAACAAAAACTGTCCAGTATCAAAGACGCATCTCACTCCAGGGTGATACCAGGACACCCCACCTAGTCACTCAGGGAGAATCAGGACATTCTGATGTAGAGTTTCAAAATAAAAGACCTTTGAAATCTCATATATGAGCTATAATCCCTCTCTGTTTAGATTAGAATAAAACAAAAACTCTCAAGTATCAAAGACTGATCTCACCCCAGGGTGATAGCAGGACACGCCACATAGTCACTCAGAAAAAATCAGGACATTCTGATTTACTGTTTCAAAATAAAAGACCTTTGAAATCTCATATATGAGCTATCATCCCTCTCTGTTTAGATGAGAATAAAACAAAACTGTCCATTATCAAAGACTCATCTCACTCCAGGGTGATAGCAGGACACCCCACCTAGTCACTCAGAAAAAATCAGGACATTCTGATGTAGAGTTTCAAAATAAAATACCTTTGAAATCTCTATTGTATGAGCTATCATCCCTATTTTTAGATGAGAATAAAACAAAGACTGTCCAGTATCAAAGACGCATCTCACTCCAGGGTGATAGCAGGACACCCCACCTAGTCACTCAGAAAAAATCAGGACATTCTGATGTAGAGTTTCAAAATAAAATACCTTTGAAATCTCTATTGTATGAGCTATCATCCCTGTTTTTAGATGAGAATAAAAAAATAACTGTCCAGTATCAAAAACTCATCTCACTCCAGGGTGATAGCATGACACCCCACCTAGTCACTCCGGGAGAATCAGGACATTCTGATTTAGAGATTCAAAATAAAAGACCTTTGAAATCTCAAATATGAGCTATCATCCCTCTGTATTTAGATATGAATAAAACAAACACTGTCCAGTATCAAATACTCATTTCCCTTCAGGGTGATAACAGGACACCCCACCTAGTCACTCAGGGAGAATCAGGACTTTCTGATGTAGAGTTTCAAAATAAAAGACCTTTGAAATCTCTATTGCATGAGCTATCATCCCTCTCTGTTTAGATGAGAATAAAACAAAATATCTCCAGTATCAAAGACTCATCTCACTCCAGGGTGATAGCAGGACACCCCATCTAGTCACTCAGAAAAAATCAGGACATTCTGATGTACAGTTTCAAAATAAAATACCTTTGAAATCTCATATATGAGCTATCATCCCTCTCTGTTTAGATGAGAATAAAACAAAACTGTCCAGTATCAAATACTCATTTCCCTTCAGGGTTATAACAGGACACCCCACCTAGTCACTCAGGGAGAATCAGGACTTTCTGATGTAGAGTTTCAAAATAAAAGACCTTTGAAATCTCTATTGTATGAGCTATCATCCCTGTTTTTAGATGAGAATAAAACAAAGACTGTCCAGTATCAAAGACTCATCTCACTCCATGGTGATAGCAGGACACCCTTTCTAGTCACTCCGAAAAAATCAGGACATTCTGATGTAGAGTTTCAAAATAAAATACCTTTGAAGTCTCATATATGAGCTATCATGCCTGTTTTTAGATGAGAATAAAACAAATACTGTCCAATATCAAAAACTCATCTCACTCCAGGGTGATAGCAGGAAACCCCACCTAGTCACTCAGGGAGAATCAGGACATTCTGATGTACAGTTTCAAAATAAAAGACCTTTGAAATCTCTATTGCATGAGCTATCATCCCTGTTTTTAGATGAGAATAAAAGAAAAACTGTCCAGTATCAAAGACTCATCTCACTCCAGGGTGATAGCAGGAAACCCCATCTAGTCACTCAGAAAAAATCAGGACATTCTGATGTACAGTTTCAAAATAAAATACCTTTGAAGTCTCATATATGAGCTATCATCCCTGTTTTTAGATGAGAATACAACCAAAACTGTCCAGTATCAAAGACTCATCTCACTCCAGGGTGATAGCAGGACACCCCACCTAGTCACTCAGGGAGAATCAGGACATTCTGATGTACAGTTTCAAAATAAAATACCTTTGAAATCTCTATTGCATGAGCTATCATCCCTGTTTTTAGATGAGAATAAAACAAAAACTGTCCAGTATCAAAGACTCATCTCACTCCAGGGTGATAGCAGCACACCCCATCTAGTCACTCAGGGAGAATCAGGACATTCTGATGTAGAGTTTCAAAATAAAAGACCTTTGAAATCTCTATTGCATGAGCTATCATCCCTGTTTTTAGATGAGAATAAAACAACAACTGTCCAGTATCAAAGACTCATCTCACTCCAGGGTGATAGCAGGACACCCCACCTAGTCACTCAGGGAGAATCAGGACATTCTGATGTACAGTTTCAAAATAAAAGACCTTTGAAATCTCATATATGAGCTATCATCCCTGTTTTTGGATGGGAATAAAACAAACACTGTCCAGTATAAAAGACTCACCTAACTCCATGGTGATAGCAGGACACTCCATCAAGTCACTCAGGGAGAATCAGGACATTCTGATGTACAGTTTCAAAATAAAAGACCTTTGAAATCTCATATATGAGCTATCATCCCTCTCTGTTTAGATGAGAATAAAACAAAACTGTCCAGTATCAAATACTCATTTCCCTTCAGGGTTATAACAGGACACCCCATCTAGTCACTCAGGGAGAATCAGGACATTCTGATGTAGAGTTTCAAAATAAAAGACCTTTGAAATCTCATATATGATCTATCATCCCTGTATTTAGATGGGAATAAAACAAACACTGTCCAGTATCAAAGACTCAATCTAACTCCATGGTGATAGCAGGACACCCCATCAAGTCACTCAGAAAAAATCAGGACATTCTGATGTAGAGTTTCAAAATAAAAGACCTTTGAAATCTCATATATGAGCTATCATCCCTCTCTGTTTAGATGAGAATAAAACAAAATCTCTCCAGTATCAAAGACTCATCTCACTCCAGGGTGATAGCAGGACACCCCATCTAGTCACTGAGAAAAAATCAGGACATTCTGATGTAGAGTTTCAAAATAAAATATTTTTGAAATCTCTATTGTATTAGCTATCATCCCTGTTTTTAGATGAGAATAAAACAAAAACTGTCCAGTATCAAAGACGCATCTCACTCCAGGGTGATTGCAGGACACCCCACCTAGTCACTCAGGGAGAATCAGGACATTCTGATGTAGAGTTTCAAAATAAAAGACCTTTGAAATCTCTATTGCATGAGCTATCATCCCTGTTTTTAGATGAGAATAAAAGAAAAACTGTCCAGTATCAAAGACTCATCTCACTCCAGGGTGATCGCAGGAAACCCCACCTAGTCACTCAGGGAGAATCAGGACATTCTGATGTACAGTTTCAAAATAAAAGACCTTTGAAATCTCTATTGCATGAGCTATCATCCCTGTTTTTAGATGAGAATAAAACAAAAACTGTCCAGTATCAAAGACTCATCTCACTCCAGGGTGATAGCAGGACACCCCACCTAGTCACTCAGGGAGAATCAGGACATTCTGATGTAGAGTTTCAAAATAAAAGACCTTTGAAGTCTCATATATGAGCTATCATGCCTGTTTTTTGATGAGAATAAAACAAATACTGTCCAATATCAAAAACTCATCTCACTCCAGGGTGATAGCAGGAAACCCCACCTAGTCACTCAGGGAGAATCAGGACATTCTGATGTACAGTTTCAAAATAAAAGACCTTTGAAATCTCTATTGCATGAGCTATCATCCCTGTTTTTAGATGAGAATAAAAGAAAAACTGTCCAGTATCAAAGACTCATCTCACTCCAGGGTGATAGCAGGAAACCCCATCTAGTCACTCAGAAAAAATCAGGACATTCTGATGTACAGTTTCAAAATAAAATACCTTTGAAGTCTCATATATGAGCTATCATCCCTGTTTTTAGATGAGAATAAAACAAAAACTGTCCAGTATCAAAGACTCATCTCACTCCAGGGTGATAGCAGGACACCCCACCTAGTCACTCAGGGAGAATCAGGACATTCTGATGTACAGTTTCAAAATAAAAGACCTTTGAAATCTCTATTGCATGAGCTATCATCCCTGTTTTTAGATGAGAATAAAACAAAAACTGTCCAGTATCAAAGACTCATCTCACTCCAGGGTGATAGCAGCACACCCCATCTAGTCACTCAGGGAGAATCAGGACATTCTGATGTATAGTTTCAAAATAAAAGACCTTTGAAATCTCTATTGCATGAGCTATCATCCCTGTTTTTAGATGAGAATAAAACAAAAAATGTCCAGTATCAAAGACTCATCTCACTCCAGGGTGATAGCAGGACACCCCACCTAGTCACTCAGGGAGAATCAGGACATTCTGATGTACAGTTTCAAAATAAAAGACCTTTGAAATCTCTATTGCATGAGCTATCATCCCTGTTTTTAGATGAGAATAAAACAAAAACTGTCCAGTATCAAAGACTCATCTCACTCCAGGGTGATAGCAGCACACCCCATCTAGTCACTCAGGGAGAATCAGGACATTCTGATGTAGAGTTTCAAAATAAAAGACCTTTGAAATCTCTATTGCATGAGCTATCATCCCTGTTTTTAGATGAGAATAAAACAAAAACTGTCCAGTATCAAAGACTCATCTCACTCCAGGGTGATAGCAGGACACCCCACCTAGTCACTCAGGGAGAATCAGGACATTCTGATGTAGAGTTTCAAAATAAAAGAACTTTGAAATCTCATATATGAGCTATCATCCTTCTCTGTTTAGATGAGAATAAAACAAAACTGTCCAGTATCAAAGACTCATCTGACTCCAGGGTGATAGCAGGACACCCAACCTAGTCACTCAGAAAAAATCAGGACATTCTGATGTAGAGTTTCAAAATAAAATACCTTTGAAATCTCTATTGTATGAGCTATCATCCCTATTTTTAGATGAGAATAAAACAAAGACTGTCCAGTATCAAAGACGCATCTCACTCCAGGGTGATAGCAGGACACCCCACCTAGTCACTCAGAAAAAATGAGGACATTCTGATTTAGAGTTTCAAAATAAAATACCTTTGAAATCTCATATATGATCTATCATCCCTGTTTTTAGATGGGAATAAAACAAACACTGTCCAGTATCAAAGACTCAATCTAACTCCATGGTGATAGCAGGACACCCCATCAAGTCACTCAGAAAAAATCAGGACATTCTGATGTAGAGTTTCAAAATAAAAGACCTTTGAAATCTCATATATGAGCTATCATCCCTCTCTGTTTAGATGAGAATAAAACAAAAACTGTCCATTATCAAAGACTCATCTCACTCCAGGGTGATAGCAGCACACCCATCTAGTCACTCACGGAGAATCAGGACATTCTGATGTACAGTTTCAAAATAAAAGACCTTTGAAATCTCTATTGCATGAGCTATCATCCCTGTTTTTAGTTGAGAATAAAACAAAGACTGTCCAGTATCAAAGACTCATCTCACTGCAGGGTGATAGCAGGACACCCCATCTAGTCACTCAGAAAAAATCAGGATATTCTGATGTGGAGTTTCAAAATAAAATACATTTGAAATCTCTATTGTATGAGCTATCATCCCTGTTTTTAGATGAGAATAAAACAAAAACTGTCCAGTATCAAAGAAGCATCTCACTCCAGGGTGATAGCAGGACACCCCACCTATTCACTCAGGGAGAATCAGGACATTCTGATGTAGAGTTTCAAAATAAAAGACCTTTGAAATCTCATATATGAGCTATAATCCCTCTCTGTTTAGATGAGAATAAAACAAAAACTCTCAAGTATCAAAGACTGATCTAACTCCAGGGTGATAGCAGGACACGCCACATAGTCACTCAGAAAAAATCAGGACATTCTGATGTACAGTTTAGAAATAAAAGATCTTTAAAATCTCATATATGAGCTATCATCCCTCTCTGTTTAGATGAGAATAAAACAAAACTGTCCAGTATCAAAGACTCATCTCACTCCAGGGTGATAGCAGGACACCCCACCTAGTCACTCAGAAAAAATCAGGACATTCTGATGTAGAGTTTCAAAATAAAATACCTTTGAAATCTCTATTGTATGAGCTATCATCCCTGTTTTTAGATGAGAATAAAAAAATAACTGTCCAGTATCAAAAACTCATCTCACTCCAGGGTGATAGCATGACACCCCACCTAGTCACTCCGGGAGAATCAGGACATTCTGATTTAGAGATTCAAAATAAAAGACCTTTGAAATCTCAAATATGAGCTATCATCCCTCTGTATTTAGATATGAATAAAACAAACACTGTCCAGTATCAAATACTCATTTCCCTTCAGGGTGATAACAGGACACCCCACCTAGTCACTCAGGGAGAATCAGGACTTTCTGATGTAGAGTTTCAAAATAAAAGACCTTTGAAATCTCTATTGCATGAGCTATCATCCCTCTCTGTTTAGATGAGAATAAAACAAAATATCTCCAGTATCAAAGACTCATCTCACTCCAGGGTGATAGCAGGACACCCCATCTAGTCACTCAGAAAAAATCAGGACATTCTGATGTACAGTTTCAAAATAAAATACCTTTGAAATCTCTATTGCATGAGCTATCATCCCTGTTTTTATATGAGAATAAAACAAAAACTGTCCATTATCAAAGACTCATCTCACTCCAGGGTGATAGCAGGACACCCATCTAGTCACTCAGGGAGAATTAGGACATTCTGATGTAGAATTTCAAAATAAAAGACCTTTGAAATCTCTATTGTATGAGCTATCATCCCTATTTTTAGATGAGAATAAAACAAAGACTGTCCAGTATCAAAGATGCATCTCACTCCAGGGTGATAGCAGGACACCCCACCTAGTCACTCAGAAAAAATCAGGACATTCTGATTTAGAGTTTCAAAATAAAATACCTTTGAAATCTCATATATGAGCTATCATCCCTGTTTTTAGATGAGAATAAAACAAATACTGTCCAATATCAAAAACTCATCTCACTCCAGGGTGATAGCAGGAAACCCCACCTAGTCACTCAGGGAGAATCAGGACATTCTGATGTACAGTTTCAAAATAAAAGACCTTTGAAATCTCTATTGCATGAGCTATCATCCCTGTTTTTAGATGAGAATAAAAGAAAAACTGTCCAGTATCAAAGACTCATCTCACTCCAGGGTGATAGCAGGAAACCCCATCTAGTCACTCAGAAAAAATCAGGACATTCTGATGTACAGTTTCAAAATAAAATACCTTTGAAGTCTCATATATGAGCTATCATCCCTGTTTTTAGATGAGAATAAAACCAAAACTGTCCAGTATCAAAGACTCATCTCACTCCAGGGTGATAGCAGGACACCCCACCTAGTCACTCAGGGAGAATCAGGACATTCTGATGTACAGTTTCAAAATAAAAGACCTTTGAAATCTCTATTGCATGAGCTATCATCCCTGTTTTTAGATGAGAATAAAACAAAAACTATCCAGTATCAAAGACTCATCTCACTCCAGGGTGATAGCAGCACACCCCATCTAGTCACTCAGGGAGAATCAGGACATTCTGATGTAGAGTTTCAAAATAAAAGACCTTTGAAATCTCTATTGCATGAGCTATCATCCCTGTTTTTAGATGAGAATAAAACAACAACTGTCCAGTATCAAAGACTCATCTCACTCCAGGGTGATAGCAGCACACCCCATCTAGTCACTCAGGGAGAATCAGGACATTCTGATGTAGAGTTTCAAAATAAAAGACCTTTGAAATCTCTATTGCGTGAGCTATCATCCCTGTTTTTAGATGAGAATAAAACAAAAACTGTCCAGTATCAAAGACTCATCTCACTCCAGGGTGATAGCAGGACACCCCACCTAGTCACTCAGGGAGAATCAGGACATTCTGATGTAGAGTTTCAAAATAAAAGACCTTTGAAATCTCATATTTGAGCTATCATCCTTCTCTGTTTAGATGAGAATAAAACAAAACTGTCCAGTATCAAAGACTCATCTGACTCCAGGGTGATAGCAGGACACCCAACCTAGTCACTCAGAAAAAATCAGGACATTCTGATGTAGAGTTTCAAAATAAAATACCTTTGAAATCTCTATTGTATGAGCTATCATCCCTATTTTTAGATGAGAATAAAACAAAGACTGTCCAGTATCAAAGACGCATCTCACTCCAGGGTGATAGCAGGACACCCCACCTAGTCACTCAGAAAAAATGAGGACATTCTGATTTAGAGTTTCAAAATAAAATACCTTTGAAATCTCATATATGATCTATCATCCCTGTTTTTAGATGGGAATAAAACAAACACTGTCCAGTATCAAAGACTCAATCTAACTCCATGGTGATAGCAGGACACCCCATCAAGTCACTCAGAAAAAATCAGGACATTCTGATGTAGAGTTTCAAAATAAAAGACCTTTGAAATCTCATATATGAGCTATCATCCCTCTCTGTTTAGATGAGAATAAAACAAAATCTCTCCAGTATCAAAGACTCATCTCACTCCAGGGTGATAGCAGGACACCCCATCTAGTCACTGAGAAAAAATCAGGACATTCTGATGTAGAGTTTCAAAATAAAATATTTTTGAAATCTCTATTGTATTAGCTATCATCCCTGTTTTTAGATGAGAATAAAACAAAAACTGTCCAGTATCAAAGACGCATCTCACTCCAGGGTGATTGCAGGACACCCCACCTAGTCACTCAGGGAGAATCAGGACATTCTGATGTAGAGTTTCAAAATAAAAGACCTTTGAAATCTCATATATGAGCTATAATCCCTCTCTGTTTAGATGAGAATAAAACAAAAACTCTCCAGTATCAAAGACTCATCTCACTCCATGGTGATAGCAGGACACCCTTTCTAGTCACTCCGAAAAAATCAGGACATTCTGATGTAGAGTTTCAAAATAAAATACCTTTGAAGTCTCATATATGAGCTATCATGCCTGTTTTTAGATGAGAATAAAACAAATACTGTCCAATATCAAAAACTCATCTCACTCCAGGGTGATAGCAGGAAACCCCACCTAGTCACTCAGGGAGAATCAGGACATTCTGATGTACAGTTTCAAAATAAAAGACCTTTGAAATCTCTATTGCATGAGCTATCATCCCTGTTTTTAGATGAGAATAAAAGAAAAACTGTCCAGTATCAAAGACTCATCTCACTCCAGGGTGATCGCAGGAAACCCCACCTAGTCACTCAGGGAGAATCAGGACATTCTGATGTACAGTTTCAAAATAAAAGACCTTTGAAATCTCTATTGCATGAGCTATCATCCCTGTTTTTAGATGAGAATAAAACAAAAACTGTCCAGTATCAAAGACTCATCTCACTCCAGGGTGATAGCAGCACACCCCATCTAGTCACTCAGAAAAAATGAGGACATTCTGATTTAGAGTTTCAAAATAAAATACCTTTGAAATCTCATATATGAGCTATCATCCCTCTCTGTTTAGATGAGAATAAAACAAAACTGTCCAGTATCAAAGACTCATCTCACTCCAGGGTGATAGCAGGTAACCCCACCTAGTTACTCAGAAAAAATTAGGACATTCTGATTTAGAGTTTCAAAATAAAATACCTTTGAAATCTCATATATGAGCTATCATCCCTGTTTTTAGATGGGAATAAAACAAACACTGTCCAGTATCAAAGACTCATCTAACTCCATGGTGATAGCAGGACACCCCATCAAGTCACTCAGAAAAAATCAGGACATTGTGATGTAGAGTTTCAAAATAAAAGACCTTTGAAATCTCATACAGTATATGAGCTATCATCCCTCTATGTTTAGATGAGAATAAAACAAAATCTCTCCAGTATCAAAGACTCATCTCACTCCAGGGTGATAGCAGGACACCCCATCTAGTCACTCAGAAAAAATGAGGACATTCTGATTTAGAGTTTCAAAATAAAATACCTTTGAAATCTCATATATGAGCTATCATCCCTCTCTGTTTAGATGAGAATAAAACAAAATCTCTCCAGTATCAAAGACTCATCTCACTCCAGGGTGATAGCAGGACACCCCATCTAGTCACTGAGAAAAAATCAGGACATTCTGATGTAGAGTTTCAAAATAAAATATTTTTGAAATCTCTATTGTATTAGCTATCATCCCTGTTTTTAGATGAGAATACAACAAAAACTGTCCAGTATCAAAGACGCATCTCACTCCAGGGTGATACCAGGACACCCCACCTAGTCACTCAGGGAGAATCAGGACATTCTGATGTAGAGTTTCAAAATAAAAGACCTTTGAAATCTCATATATGAGCTATAATCCCTCTCTGTTTAGATTAGAATAAAACAAAAACTCTCAAGTATCAAAGACTGATCTCACCCCAGGGTGATAGCAGGACACGCCACATAGTCACTCAGAAAAAATCAGGACATTCTGATGTACTGTTTCAAAATAAAAGACCTTTGAAATCTCTATTGTATGAGCTATCATCCCTGTTTTTAGATGAGAATAAAAGAAAAACTGTCCAGTATCAAAGACACATCTCACTCCAGGGTGATAGCAGGACACCCCACCTAGTCACTCAGAAAAAATCAGGACATTCTGATGTAGAGTTTCAAAATAAAATACCTTTGAAATCTCTATTGTATGAGCTATCATCCCTGTTTTTAGATGAGAATAAAAGAAAAACTGTCCAGTATCAAAGACTCATCTCACTCCAGGGTGATAGCAGGAAACCCCATCTAGTCACTCAGAAAAAATCAGGACATTCTGATGTACAGTTTCAAAATAAAATACCTTTGAAGTCTCATATATGAGCTATCATCCCTGTTTTTAGATGAGAATAAAACCAAAACTGTCCAGTATCAAAGACTCATCTCACTCCAGGGTGATAGCAGGACACCCCACCTAGTCACTCAGGGAGAATCAGGACATTCTGATGTACAGTTTCAAAATAAAAGACCTTTGAAATCTCTATTGCATGAGCTATCATCCCTGTTTTTAGATGAGAATAAAACAAAAACTGTCCAGTATCAAAGACTCATCTCACTCCAGGGTGATAGCAGCACACCCCATCTAGTCACTCAGGGAGAATCAGGACATTCTGATGTAGAGTTTCAAAATAAAAGACCTTTGAAATCTCTATTGCATGAGCTATCATCCCTGTTTTTAGATGAGAATAAAACAACAACTGTCCAGTATCAAAGACTCATCTCACTCCAGGGTGATAGCAGGACACCCCACCTAGTCACTCAGGGAGAATCAGGACATTCTGATGTACAGTTTCAAAATAAAAGACCTTTGAAATCTCTATTGCATGAGCTATCATCCCTGTTTTTAGATGAGAATAAAACAAAAACTGTCCAGTATCAAAGACTCATCTCACTCCAGGGTGATAGCAGCACACCCCATCTAGTCACTCAGGGAGAATCAGGACATTCTGATGTAGAGTTTCAAAATAAAAGACCTTTGAAATCTCATATATGAGCTATCATCCTTCTCTGTTTAGATGAGAATAAAACAAAACTGTCCAGTATCAAAGACTCATCTCACTCCAGGGTGATAGCAGGACACCCCACCTAGTCAATCAGGGAGAATCAGGACATTCTGATGTAGAGTTTCAAAATAAAAGACCTTTGAAATCTCATATATGAGCTATCATCCCTGTTTTTAGATGGGAATAAAACAAACACTGTCCAGTATCAAAGACTCAATCTAACTCCATGGTGATAGCAGGACACCCCATCAAGTCACTCAGAAAAAATCAGGACATTCTGATGTAGAGTTTCAAAATAAAAGACCTTTGAAATCTCATATATGAGCTATCATCCCTCTCTGTTTAGATGAGAATAAAACAAAATCTCTCCAGTATCAAAGACTCATCTCACTCCAGGGTGATAGCAGGACACCCCATCTAGTCACTGAGAAAAAATCAGGACATTCTGATGTAGAGTTTCAAAATAAAATATTTTTGAAATCTCTATTGTATTAGCTATCATCCCTGTTTTTAGATGAGAATAAAACAAAAACTGTCCAGTATCAAAGACGCATCTCACTCCAGGGTGATTGCAGGACACCCCACCTAGTCACTCAGGGAGAATCAGGACATTCTGATGTAGAGTTTCAAAATAAAAGACCTTTGAAATCTCATATATGAGCTATAATCCCTCTCTGTTTAGATGAGAATAAAACAAAAACTCTCCAGTATCAAAGACTCATCTCACTCCATGGTGATAGCAGGACACCCTTTCTAGTCACTCCGAAAAAATCAGGACATTCTGATGTAGAGTTTCAAAATAAAATACCTTTGAAGTCTCATATATGAGCTATCATGCCTGTTTTTAGATGAGAATAAAACAAATACTGTCCAATATCAAAAACTCATCTCACTCCAGGGTGATAGCAGGAAACCCCACCTAGTCACTCAGGGAGAATCAGGACATTCTGATGTACAGTTTCAAAATAAAAGACCTTTGAAATCTCTATTGCATGAGCTATCATCCCTGTTTTTAGATGAGAATAAAACAAAAACTGTCCAGTATCAAAGACTCATCTCACTCCAGGGTGATAGCAGCACACCCCATCTAGTCACTCAGGGAGAATCAGGACATTCTGATGTAGAGTTTCAAAATAAAAGACCTTTGAAATCTCTATTGCATGAGCTATCATCCCTGTTTTTAGATGAGAATACAACAAAAACTGTCCAGTATCAAAGACTCATCTCACTCCAGGGTGATAGCAGGACACCCCACCTAGTCACTCAGAAAAAATCAGGACATTCTGATGTAGAGTTTCAAAATAAAAATACCTTTGAAATCTCTATTGTATGAGCTATCATCCCTATTTTTAGATGAGAATAAAACAAAGACTGTCCAGTATCAAAGACAAATCTCACTCCAGGGTGATAGCAGGTAACCCCACCTAGTTACTCAGAAAAAATTAGGACATTCTGATTTAGAGTTTCAAAATAAAATACCTTTGAAATCTCATATATGAGCTATCATCCCTGTTTTTAGATGGGAATAAAACAAACACTGTCCAGTATCAAAGACTCATCTAACTCCATGGTGATAGCAGGACACCCCATCAAGTCACTCAGAAAAAATCAGGACATTGTGATGTAGAGTTTCAAAATAAAAGACCTTTGAAATCTCATATATGAGCTATCATCCCTCTCTGTTTAGATGAGAATAAAACAAAATCTCTCCAGTATCAAAGACTCATCTCACTCCAGGGTGATAGCAGGACACCCCACCTAGTCACTGAGAAAAAATCAGGACATTCTGATGTAGAGTTTCAAAATAAAATATTTTTGAAATCTCTATTGTATTAGCTATCATCCCTGTTTTTAGATGAGAATACAACAAAAACTGTCCAGTATCAAAGACGCATCTCACTCCAGGGTGATACCAGGACACCCCACCTAGTCACTCAGGGAGAATCAGGACATTCTGATGTAGAGTTTCAAAATAAAAGACCTTTGAAATCTCTATTGTATGAGCTATCATCCCTATTTTTAGATGAGAATAAAACAAAGACTGTCCAGTATCAAAGACAAATCTCACTCCAGGATGATAGCAGGTAACCCCACCTAGTTACTCAGAAAAGATTAGGACATTCTGATTTAGAGTTTCAAAATAAAATACCTTTGAAATCTCATATATGAGCTATCATCCCTGTTTTTAGATGGGAATAAAACAAACACTGTCCAGTATCAAAGACTCATCTAACTCCATGGTGATAGCAGGACACCCCATCAAGTCACTCAGAAAAAATCAGGACATTGTGATGTAGAGTTTCAAAATAAAAGACCTTTGAAATCTCATATATGAGCTATCATCCCTCTCTGTTTAGATGAGAATAAAACAAAATCTCTCCAGTATCAAAGACTCATCTCACTCCAGGGTGATAGCAGGACACCCCATCTAGTCACTGAGAAAAAATCAGGACATTCTGATGTAGAGTTTCAAAATAAAATACTTTTGAAATCTCTATTGTATTAGCTATCATCCCTGTTTTTAGATGAGAATACAACAAAAACTGTCCAGTATCAAAGACGCATCTCACTCCAGGGTGATACCAGGACACCCCACCTAGTCACTCAGGGAGAATCAGGACATTCTGATGTAGAGTTTCAAAATAAAAGACCTTTGAAATCTCATATATGAGCTATAATCCCTCTCTGTTTAGATTAGAATAAAACAAAAACTCTCAAGTATCAAAGACTGATCTCACCCCAGGGTGATAGCAGGACACGCCACATAGTCACTCAGAAAAAATCAGGACATTCTGATGTACTGTTTCAAAATAAAAGACCTTTGAAATCTCTATTGTATGAGCTATCATCCCTATTTTTAGATGAGAATAAAACAAAAACTGTCCAGTATCAAAGACTCATCTCACTCCAGGGTGATAGCAGCACACCCCATCTAGTCACTCAGGGAGAATCAGGACATTCTGATGTAGAGTTTCAAAATAAAAGACCTTTGAAATCTCTATTGCATGAGCTATCATCCCTGTTTTTAGATGAGAATAAAACAACAACTGTCCAGTATCAAAGACTCATCTCACTCCAGGGTGATAGCAGGACACCCCACCTAGTCACTCAGGGAGAATCAGGACATTCTGATGTAGAGTTTCAAAATAAAAGACCTTTGAAATCTCTATTGCATGAGCTATCATCCCTGTTTTTAGATGAGAATAAAACAAAAACTGTCCAGTATCAAAGACTCATCTCACTCCAGGGTGATAGCAGGACACCCCACCTAGTCACTCAGGGAGAATCAGGACATTCTGATGTAGAGTTTCAAAATAAAAGACCTTTGAAATCTCATATATGAGCTATCATCCTTCTCTGTTTAGATGAGAATAAAACAAAACTGTCCAGTATCAAAGACGCATCTCACTCCAGGGTGATAGCAGGACACCCCACCTAGTCACTCAGAAAAAATGAGGACATTCTGATTTAGAGTTTCAAAATAAAATACCTTTGAAATCTCATATATGATCTATCATCCCTGTTTTTAGATGGGAATAAAACAAACACTGTCCAGTATGAAAGACTCATCTCACTCCAGGGTGATAGCAGGACACCCCACCTAGTCACTCAGGGAGAATCAGGACATTCTGATGTACAGTTTCAAAATAAAAGACCTTTGAAATCTCTATTGCATGAGCTATCATCCCTGTTTTTAGATGAGAATAAAACAACAACTGTCCAGTATCAAAGACTCATCTCACTCCAGGGTGATAGCAGGACACCCCACCTAGTCACTCAGGGAGAATCAGGACATTCTGATGTAGAGTTTCAAAATAAAAGACCTTTGAAATCTCTATTGCATGAGCTATCATCCCTGTTTTTAGATGAGAATAAAACAAAAACTGTCCAGTATCAAAGACTCATCTCACTCCAGGGTGATAGCAGGACACCCCACCTAGTCACTCAGGGAGAATCAGGACATTCTGATGTAGAGTTTCAAAATAAAAGACCTTTGAAATCTCATATATGAGCTATCATCCTTCTCTGTTTAGATGAGAATAAAACAAAACTGTCCAGTATCAAAGACTCATCTGACTCCAGGGTGAAAGCAGGACACCCAACCTAGTCACTCAGAAAAAATCAGGACATTCTGATGTAGAGTTTCAAAATAAAATACCTTTGAAATCTCTATTGTATGAGCTATCATCCCTATTTTTAGATGAGAATAAAACAAAGACTGTCCAGTATCAAAGACGCATCTCACTCCAGGGTGATAGCAGGACACCCCACCTAGTCACTCAGAAAAAATGAGGACATTCTGATTTAGAGTTTCAAAATAAAATACCTTTGAAATCTCATATATGATCTATCATCCCTGTTTTTAGATGGGAATAAAACAAACACTGTCCAGTATCAAAGACTCAATCTAACTCCATGGTGATAGCAGGACACCCCATCAAGTCACTCAGAAAAAATCAGGACATTCTGATGTAGAGTTTCAAAATAAAAGACCTTTGAAATCTCATATATGAGCTATCATCCCTCTCTGTTTAGATGAGAATAAAACAAAATCTCTCCAGTATCAAAGACTCATCTCACTCCAGGGTGATAGCAGGACACCCCATCTAGTCACTCCGAAAAAATCAGGACATTCTGATGTAGAGTTTCAAAATAAAATACCTTTGAAGTCTCATATATGAGCTATCATGCCTGTTTTTAGATGAGAATAAAACAAATACTGTCCAATATCAAAAACTCATCTCACTCCAGGGTGATAGCAGGAAACCCCACCTAGTCACTCAGGGAGAATCAGGACATTCTGATGTACAGTTTCAAAATAAAAGACCTTTGAAATCTCTATTGCATGAGCTATCATCCCTGTTTTTAGATGAGAATAAAAGAAAAACTGTCCAGTATCAAAGACTCCTCTCACTCCAGGGTGATCGCAGGAAACCCCACCTAGTCACTCAGGGAGAATCAGGACATTCTGATGTACAGTTTCAAAATAAAAGACCTTTGAAATCTCTATTGCATGAGCTATCATCCCTGTTTTTAGATGAGAATAAAACAAAAACTGTCCAGTATCAAAGACTCATCTCACTCCAGGGTGATAGCAGCACACCCCATCTAGTCACTCAGGGAGAATCAGGACATTCTGATGTAGAGTTTCAAAATAAAAGACCTTTGAAATCTCTATTGCATGAGCTATCATCCCTGTTTTTAGATGAGAATAAAACAAAAACTGTCCAGTATCAAAGACTCATCTCACTCCAGGGTGATAGCAGGACACCCCACCTAGTCACTCAGGGAGAATCAGGACATTCTGATGTAGAGTTTCAAAATAAAAGACCTTTGAAATATCATATATGAGCTATAATCCCTCTCTGTTTAGATGAGAATAAAACAAAAACTCTCAAGTATCAAAGACTGATCCCACTCCAGGGTTATAGCAGGACACGCCACATAGTCACTCAGAAAAAATCAGGACATTCTGATGTACAGTTTCAAAATAAAAGACCTTTGAAATCTCATATATGAGCTATCATCCCTCTCTGTTTAGATGAGAATAAAACAAAACTGTCCAGTATCAAATACTCATCTCACTCCAGGGTGATAGCAGGACACCCCACCTAGTCACTCAGAAAAAATCAGGACATTCTGATGTAGAGTTTCAAAATAAAAATACCTTTGAAATCTCTATTGTATGAGCTATCATCCCTATTTTTAGATGAGAATAAAACAAAGACTGTCCAGTATCAAAGACAAATCTCACTCCAGGGTGATAGCAGGTAACCCCACCTAGTTACTCAGAAAAAATTAGGACATTCTGATTTAGAGTTTCAAAATAAAATACCTTTGAAATCTCATATATGAGCTATCATCCCTCTCTGTTTAGATGAGAATAAAACAAAATCTCTCCAGTATCAAAGACTCATCTCACTCCAGGGTGATAGCAGGACACCCCACCTAGTCACTGAGAAAAAATCAGGACATTCTGATGTAGAGTTTCAAAATAAAATATTTTTGAAATCTCTATTGTATTAGCTATCATCCCTGTTTTTAGATGAGAATACAACAAAAACTGTCCAGTATCAAAGACGCATCTCACTCCAGGGTGATACCAGGACACCCCACCTAGTCACTCAGAAAAAATCAGGACATTCTGATGTAGAGTTTCAAAATAAAATACCTTTGAAATCTCTATTGTATGAGCTATCATCCCTGTTTTTAGATGAGAATAAAAGAAAAACTGTCCAGTATCAAAGACTCATCTCACTCCAGGGTGATAGCAGGAAACCCCATCTAGTCACTCAGAAAAAATCAGGACATTCTGATGTACAGTTTCAAAATAAAATACCTTTGAAGTCTCATATATGAGCTATCATCCCTGTTTTTAGATGAGAATAAAACCAAAACTGTCCAGTATCAAAGACTCATCTCACTCCAGGGTGATAGCAGGACACCCCACCTAGTCACTCAGGGAGAATCAGGACATTCTGATGTACAGTTTCAAAATAAAAGACCTTTGAAATCTCTATTGCATGAGCTATCATCCCTGTTTTTAGATGAGAATAAAACAAAAACTGTCCAGTATCAAAGACTCATCTCACTCCAGGGTGATAGCAGCACACCCCATCTAGTCACTCAGGGAGAATCAGGACATTCTGATGTAGAGTTTCAAAATAAAAGACCTTTGAAATCTCTATTGCATGAGCTATCATCCCTGTTTTTAGATGAGAATAAAACAACAACTGTCCAGTATCAAAGACTCATCTCACTCCAGGGTGATAGCAGGACACCCCACCTAGTCACTCAGGGAGAATCAGGACATTCTGATGTACAGTTTCAAAATAAAAGACCTTTGAAATCTCTATTGCATGAGCTATCATCCCTGTTTTTAGATGAGAATAAAACAAAAACTGTCCAGTATCAAAGACTCATCTCACTCCAGGGTGATAGCAGCACACCCCATCTAGTCACTCAGGGAGAATCAGGACATTCTGATGTAGAGTTTCAAAATAAAATACCTTTGAAATCTCTATTGCATGAGCTATCATCCCTGTTTTTAGATGAGAATAAAACAAAAACTGTCCAGTATCAAAGACTCATCTCACTCCAGGGTGATAGCAGGACACCCCACCTAGTCACTCAGGGAGAATCAGGACATTCTGATGTAGAGTTTCAAAATAAAAGACCTTTGAAATCTCATATATGAGCTATCATCCTTCTCTGTTTAGATGAGAATAAAACAAAACTGTCCAGTATCAAAGACTCATCTGACTCCAGGGTGATAGCAGGACACCCCACCTAGTCACTCAGGGAGAATCAGGACATTCTGATGTAGAGTTTCAAAATAAAATACCTTTGAAATCTCTATTGTATGAGCTATCATCCCTATTTTTAGATGAGAATAAAACAAAGACTGTCCAGTATCAAAGACGCATCTCACTCCAGGGTGATAGCAGGACACCCCACCTAGTCACTCAGAAAAAATGAGGACATTCTGATTTAGAGTTTCAAAATAAAATACCTTTGAAATCTCATATATGATCTATCATCCCTGTTTTTAGATGGGAATAAAACAAACACTGTCCAGTATCAAAGACTCAATCTAACTCCATGGTGATAGCAGGACACCCCATCAAGTCACTCAGAAAAAATCAGGACATTCTGATGTAGAGTTTCAAAATAAAAGACCTTTGAAATCTCATATATGAGCTATCATCCCTCTCTGTTTAGATGAGAATAAAACAAAATCTCTCCAGTATCAAAGACTCATCTCACTCCAGGGTGATAGCAGGACACCCCATCTAGTCACTGAGAAAAAATCAGGACATTCTGATGTAGAGTTTCAAAATAAAATATTTTTGAAATCTCTATTGTATTAGCTATCATCCCTGTTTTTAGATGAGAATACAACAAAAACTGTCCAGTATCAAAGACGCATCTCACTCCAGGGTGATACCAGGACACCCCACCTAGTCACTCAGGGAGAATCAGGACATTCTGATGTAGAGTTTCAAAATAAAAGACCTTTGAAATCTCATATATGAGCTATAATCCCTCTCTGTTTAGATTAGAATAAAACAAAAACTCTCAAGTATCAAAGACTGATCTCACCCCAGGGTGATAGCAGGACACGCCACATAGTCACTCAGAAAAAATCAGGACATTCTGATGTACTGTTTCAAAATAAAAGACCTTTGAAATCTCTATTGTATGAGCTATCATCCCTATTTTTAGATGAGAATAAAACAAAGACTGTCCAGTATCAAAGACACATCTCACTCCAGGGTGATAGCAGGACACCCCACCTAGTCACTCAGAAAAAATCAGGACATTCTGATGTAGAGTTTCAAAATAAAATACCTTTGAAATCTCTATTGTATGAGCTATCATCCCTGTTTTTAGATGAGAATAAAAGAAAAACTGTCCAGTATCAAAGACTCATCTCACTCCAGGGTGATAGCAGGAAACCCCATCTAGTCACTCAGAAAAAATCAGGACATTCTGATGTACAGTTTCAAAATAAAATACCTTTGAAGTCTCATATATGAGCTATCATCCCTGTTTTTAGATGAGAATAAAACCAAAACTGTCCAGTATCAAAGACTCATCTCACTCCAGGGTGATAGCAGGACACCCCACCTAGTCACTCAGGGAGAATCAGGACATTCTGATGTACAGTTTCAAAATAAAAGACCTTTGAAATCTCTATTGCATGAGCTATCATCCCTGTTTTTAGATGAGAATAAAACAAAAACTGTCCAGTATCAAAGACTCATCTCACTCCAGGGTGATAGCAGCACACCCCATCTAGTCACTCAGGGAGAATCAGGACATTCTGATGTAGAGTTTCAAAATAAAAGACCTTTGAAATCTCTATTGCATGAGCTATCATCCCTGTTTTTAGATGAGAATAAAACAACAACTGTCCAGTATCAAAGACTCATCTCACTCCAGGGTGATAGCAGGACACCCCACCTTGTCACTCAGGGAGAATCAGGACATTCTGATGTACAGTTTCAAAATAAAAGACCTTTGAAATCTCTATTGCATGAGCTATCATCCCTGTTTTTAGATGAGAATAAAACAAAAACTGTCCAGTATCAAAGACTCATCTCACTCCAGGGTGATAGCAGCACACCCCATCTAGTCACTCAGGGAGAATCAGGACATTCTGATGTAGAGTTTCAAAATAAAAGACCTTTGAAATATCATATATGAGCTATAATCCCTCTCTGTTTAGATGAGAATAAAACAAAAACTCTCAAGTATCAAAGACTGATCCCACTCCAGGGTTATAGCAGGACACGCCACATAGTCACTCAGAAAAAATCAGGACATTCTGATGTAGAGTTTCAAAATAAAAATACCTTTGAAATCTCTATTGTATGAGCTATCATCCCTATTTTTAGATGAGAATAAAACAAAGACTGTCCAGTATCAAAGACAAATCTCACTCCAGGGTGATAGCAGGTAACCCCACCTAGTTACTCAGAAAAAATTAGGACATTCTGATTTAGAGTTTCAAAATAAAATACCTTTGAAATCTCATATATGAGCTATCATCCCTGTTTTTAGATGGGAATAAAACAAACACTGTCCAGTATCAAAGACTCATCTAACTCCATGGTGATAGCAGGACACCCCATCAAGTCACTCAGAAAAAATCAGGACATTGTGATGTAGAGTTTCAAAATAAAAGACCTTTGAAATCTCATATATGAGCTATCATCCCTCTCTGTTTAGATGAGAATAAAACAAAATCTCTCCAGTATCAAAGACTCATCTCACACCAGGGTGATAGCAGGACACCCCACCTAGTCACTGAGAAAAAATCAGGACATTCTGATGTAGAGTTTCAAAATAAAATATTTTTGAAATCTCTATTGTATTAGCTATCATCCCTGTTTTTAGATGAGAATACAACAAAAACTGTCCAGTATCAAAGACGCATCTCACTCCAGGGTGATACCAGGACACCCCACCTAGTCACTCAGGGAGAATCAGGACATTCTGATGTAGAGTTTCAAAATAAAAGACCTTTGAAATCTCATATATGAGCTATAATCCCTCTCTGTTTAGATTAGAATAAAACAAAAACTCTCAAGTATCAAAGACTGATCTCACCCCAGGGTGATAGCAGGACACGCCACATAGTCACTCAGAAAAAATCAGGACATTCTGATGTACTGTTTCAAAATAAAAGACCTTTGAAATCTCTATTGTATGAGCTATCATCCCTATTTTTAGATGAGAATAAAACAAAGACTGTCCAGTATCAAAGACACATCTCACTCCAGGGTGATAGCAGGACACCCCACCTAGTCACTCAGAAAAAATCAGGACATTCTGATGTAGAGTTTCAAAATAAAATACCTTTGAAATCTCTATTGTATGAGCTATCATCCCTGTTTTTAGATGAGAATAAAACAAAAACTGTCCAGTATCAAAGACTCATCTAATTCCATGGTGATAGCAGGACACGCCACATAGTCACTCAGAAAAAATCAGGACATTCTGATGTACAGTTTCAAAATAAAAGACCTTTGAAATCTCATATATGAGCTATCATCCCTCTCTGTTTAGATGAGAATAAAACAAAACTGTCCAGTATCAAAGACTCATCTCACTCCAGGGTGATAGCAGGACACCCCACCTAGTCACTCAGAAAAAATCAGGACATTCTGATGTAGAGTTTCAAAATAAAATACCTTTGAAATCTCTATTGTATGAGCTATCATCCCTATTTTTAGATGAGAATAAAACAAAGACTGTCCAGTATCAAAGACTTATCTCACTCCAGGGTGATAGCAGGTAACCCCACCTAGTTACTCAGAAAAAATTAGGACATTCTTATTTAGAGTTTCAAAATAAAATACCTTTGAAATCTCATATATGAGCTATCATCCCTGTTTTTAGATGGGAATAAAACAAACACTGTCCAGTATCAAAGACTCATCTAACTCCATGGTGATAGCAGGACACCCCATCAAGTCACTCAGAAAAAATCAGGACATTGTGATGTAGAGTTTCAAAATAAAATACCTTTGAAATCTCATATATGAGCTATCATCCCTGTTTTTAGATGGGAATAAAACAAACACTGTCCAGTATCAAAGACTAATTTAACTCCATGGTGATAGCAGGAAACCCCATTTAGTCACTGAGAAAAAATCAGGACATTCTGATGTACAGTTTCAAAATAAAATACCTTTGAAGTCTCATATATGAGCTATCATCCTTGTTTTTAGATGAGAATAAAACAATAACTGTCCAATATCAAAGACTCATCAAACTCCAGGGTGATAACAGGACACCCCACCTAGTCACTCAGAAAAAATCAGGACATTCTGATGTAGAGTTTCAAAATAAAAGACCTTTGAAAATCTCTATTGTATGAGCTATCATCCCTGTTTTTAGATGAGAATAAAACAAAAACTGTCCAGTATCAAAGACTCATCTCACTCCAGGGTGATAGCAGGACACCCCACCTAGTCACTCAGGGAGAATCAGGACATTCTGATGTACAGTTTCAAAATAAAAGACCTTTGAAATCTCTATTACATGAGCTATCATCCCTGTGTTTAGATGAGAATAAAACAAAAACTGTCCAGTATCAAAGACTCATCTCACTCCAGGGTGATAGCAGCACACCCCATCTAGTCACTCAGAAAAAATCAGGACATTCTGATGTAGAGTTTCAAAATAAAATACCTTTGAAATCTCTATTGTATGAGCTATCATCCCTGTTTGTAGATGAGAATAAAACAAAAACTGTCCAGTATCAAAGACGCATCTCACTCCAGGGTGATAGCAGGACACCCCACCTAGTCACTCAGGGAGAATCAGGACATTCTGATGTAGAGTTTCAAAATAAAATACCTTTGAAATCTCATATATGAGCTATAATCCCTCTCTGTTTAGATGAGAATAAAACAAAAACTCTCAAGTATCAAAGACTGATCTCACTCCAGGGTGATAGCAGGACACGCCACATAGTCACTCAGAAAAAATCAGGACATTCTGATGTAGAGTTTCAAAATAAAATACCTTTGAAATCTCTATTGTATGAGCTATCATCCCTATTTTTAGATGATAATAAAACAAAGACTGTCCAGTATCAAAGACGCATCTCACTCCAGGGTGATAGCAGGTAACCCCAGCTAGTTACTCAGAAAAATTTAGGACATTCTGATTTAGAGTTTCAAAATAAAATACCTTTGAAATCTCATATATGAGCTATCATCCCTGTTTTTAGATGGGAATAAAACAAACACTGTCCAGTATCAAAGACTCATCTAACTCCATGGTGATAGCAGGACACCCCATCAAGTCACTCAGAAAAAATCAGGACATTGTGATGTAGAGTTTCAAAATAAAAGACCTTTGAAATCTCATATATGAGCTATCATCCCTCTCTGTTTAGATGAGAATAAAACAAAATCTCTCCAGTATCAAAGACTCATCTCACTCCAGGGTGATAGCAGGACACCCCATCTAGTCACTGAGAAAAAATCAGGACATTCTGATGTAGAGTTTCAAAATAAAATATTTTTGAAATCTCTATTGTATTTGCTATCATCCCTGTATTTAGATGAGAATAAAACAAAAACTGTCCAGTATCAAAGACTCATCTCACTCCAGGGTGATAACAGGACACCCCATCTAGTCACTGAGAAAAAATCAGGACATTCTGATGTTGAGTTTCAAAATAAAATACCTTTGAAGTCTCATATATGAGCTATCATCCCTGTTTTTAGATGAGAATAAAACAAATACTGTCCAATATCAAAAACTCATCTCACTCCAGGGTGATAGCAGGAAACCCCACCTAGTCACTCAGGGAGAATCAGGACATTCTAATGTAACGTTTCAAAATAAAAGACCTTTGAAATCTCTATTGCATGAGCTATCATCCCTGTTTTTAGATGAGAATAAAACAAAAACTGTCCATTATCAAAGACTCATCTCACTCCAGGGTGATAGCAGGACACCCATCTAGTCACTCAGGGAGAATCAGGACATTCTGATGTAGAATTTCAAAATAAAAGACCTTTGAAATCTCTATTGTATGAGCTATCATCCCTATTTTTAGATGAGAATAAAACAAAGACTGTCCAGTATCAAAGACGCATCTCACTCCAGGGTGATAGCAGGACACCCCACCTAGTCACTCAGAAAAAATCAGGACATTCTGATTTAGAGTTTCAAAATAAAATACCTTTGAAATCTCATATATGAGCTATCATCCCTGTTTTTGGATGGGAATAAAACAAACACTGTCCAGTATCAAAGACTCATCTAACTCCATGGTGATAGCAGGACACCCCATCAAGTCACGCAGGGAGAATCAGGACATTCTGATGTACAGTTTCAAAATAAAAGACCTTTGAAATCTCATATATGAGCTATCATCCCTCTCTGTTTAGATGAGAATAAAACAAAACTGTCTAGTATCAAATACTCATTTCCCTTCAGGGTTATAACAGGACACCCCACCTAGTCACTCAGGGAGAATCAGGACTTTCTGATGTAGAGTTTCAAAATAAAAGACCTTTGAAATCTCTATTGTATGAGCTATCATCCCTGTTTTTAGATGAGAATAAAACAAAGACTGTCCAGTATCAAAGACTCATCTCACTCCATGGTGATAGCAGGACACCCTTTCTAGTCACTCCGAAAAAATCAGGACATTCTGATGTAGAGTTTCAAAATAAAATACCTTTGAAGTCTCATATATGAGCTATCATGCCTGTTTTTAGATGAGAATAAAACAAATACTGTCCAATATCAAAAACTCATCTCACTCCAGGTTGATAGCAGGAAACCCCACCTAGTCACTCAGGTAGAATCAGGACATTCTGATGTACAGTTTCAAAATAAAATACCTTTGAAATCTCTATTGCATTAGCTATCATCCCTGTTTTTAGATGAGAATAAAAGAAAAACTGTCCAGTATCAAAGACTCATCTCACTCCAGGGTGATAGCAGGAAACCCCATCTAGTCACTCAGAAAAAATCAGGACATTCTGATGTACAGTTTCAAAATAAAATACCTTTGAAGTCTCATATATGAGCTATCATCCCTGTTTTTAGATGAGAATAAAACAATAACTGTCCAATATCAAAGACTCATCAAACTCCAAGGTGATAACAGGACACCCCACCTAGTCACTCAGAAAACATCAGGACATTCTGATGTAGAGTTTCAAAATAAAAGACCTTTGAAATCTCTATTGTATGAGCTATCATCCCTGTTTTTAGATGAGAATAAAACAAAAACTGTCCAGTATCAAATACTCATTTCCCTTCAGGGTGATAACAGGACACCCCACCTAGTCACTCAGGGAGAATCAGGACTTTCTGATGTAGAGTTTCAAAATAAAAGACCTTTGAAATCTCTATTGCATGAGCTATCATCCCTCTCTGTTTAGATGAGAATAAAACAAAATCTCTCCAGTATCAAAGACTCATCTCACTCCAGGGTGATAGCAGGACACCCCATCTAGTCACTCAGAAAAAATCAGGACATTCTGATGTACACTTTCAAAATAAAATACCTTTGAAATCTCTATTGCATGAGCTATCATCCCTGTTTTTATATGAGAATAAAACAAAAACTGTCCATTATCAAAGACTCATCTCACTCCAGGGTGATAGTAGGACACCCATCTAGTCACTCAGGGAGAATCAGGACATTCTGATGTAGAATTTCAAAATAAAAGACCTTTGAAATCTCTATTGCATGAGCTATCATTCCTTTATTTAGATGAGAATAAAACAAAGACTGTCCAGTATCAAAGACGCATCTCACTCCAGGGTGATAACAGGACACCCCACCTAGTCACTCAGGGAGAATCAGGACATTCTGATGTAGAGTTTCAAAATAAAAGACCTTTGAAATGTCATATATGAGCTATAATCCCTCTCTGTTTAGATGAGAATAAAACAAAAACTCTCAAGTATCAAAGACTGATCTAACTCCAGGGTGATAGCAGGACACGCCACATAGTCACTCAGAAAAAATCAGGACATTCTGATGTACAGTTTCAAAATAAAAGACCTTTGAAATCTCATATATGAGCTATCATCCCTCTCTGTTTAGATGAGAATAAAACAAAACTGTCCAGTATCAAAGACTCATCTCACTCCAGGGTGATAGCAGGACACCCCACCTAGTCACTCAGAAAAAATCAGGACATTCTGATGTAGAGTTTCAAAATAAAATACCTTTGAAATCTCTATTGTATGAGCTATCATCCCTATTTTTAGATGAGAATAAAACAAAGACTGTCCAGTATCAAAGACGCATCTCACTCCAGGGTGATAGCAGGTAACCCCACCTAGTTACTCAGAAAAAATTAGGACATTCTGATTTAGAGTTTCAAAATAAAATACCTTTGAAATCTCATATATGAGCTATCATCCCTGTTTTTAGATGGGAATAAAACAAACACTGTCCAGTATCAAAGACTCATCTAACTCCATGGTGATAGCAGGACACCCCATCAAGTCACTCAGAAAAAATCAGGACATTGTGATGTAGATTTTCAAAATAAAAGACCTTTGAAATCTCATATATGAGCTATCATCCCTCTCTGTTTAGATGAGAATAAAACAAAATATCTCCAGTATCAAAGACTCATCTCACTCCAGGGTGATAGCAGGACACCCCATCTAGTCACTGAGAAAAAATCAGGACATTCTGATGTAGAGTTTCAAAATAAAATATTTTTGAAATCTCTATTGTATGAGCTATCATCCCTGTTTTTAGATGAGAATAAAACAAAAACTGTCCAGTATCAAAGACTCATCTCACTCCAGGGTGATAGCAGCACACCCCATCTAGTCACTCAGGGAGAATCAGGACATTCTGATGTAGAGTTTCAAAATAAAAGACCTTTGAAATCTCTATTGCATGAGCTATCATCCCTGTTTTTAGATGAGAATAAAACAAAAACTGTCCAGTATCAAAGACTCATCTCACTCCAGGGTGATAGCAGGACACCCCACCTAGTCACTCAGGGAGAATCAGGACATTCTGATGTAGAGTTTCAAAATAAAAGACCTTTGAAATATCATATATGAGCTATAATCCCTCTCTGTTTAGATGAGAATAAAACAAAAACTCTCAAGTATCAAAGACTGATCCCACTCCAGGGTTATAGCAGGACACGCCACATAGTCACTCAGAAAAAATCAGGACATTCTGATGTACAGTTTCAAAATAAAAGACCTTTGAAATCTCATATATGAGCTATCATCCCTCTCTGTTTAGATGAGAATAAAACAAAACTGTCCAGTATCAAAGACTCATCTCACTCCAGGGTGATAGCAGGACACCCCACCTAGTCACTCAGAAAAAATCAGGACATTCTGATGTAGAGTTTCAAAATAAAAGACCTTTGAAATCTCATATATGAGCTATCATCCCTCTCTGTTTAGATGAGAATAAAACAAAATCTCTCCAGTATCAAAGACTCATCTCACTCCAGGGTGATAGCAGGACACCCCATCTAGTCACTGAGAAAAAATCAGGACATTCTGATGTAGAGTTTCAAAATAAAATATTTTTGAAATCTCTATTGTATTAGCTATCATCCCTGTTTTTAGATGAGAATAAAACAAAAACTGTCCAGTATCAAAGACGCATCTCACTCCAGGGTGATTGCAGGACACCCTTTCTAGTCACTCCGAAAAAATCAGGACATTCTGATGTAGAGTTTCAAAATAAAATATTTTTGAAGTCTCATATATGAGCTATCATGCCTGTTTTTAGATGAGAATAAAACAAATACTGTCCAATATCAAAAACTCATCTCACTCCAGGGTGATAGCAGGAAACCCCACCTAGTCACTCAGGGAGAATCAGGACATTCTGATGTACAGTTTCAAAATAAAAGACCTTTGAAATCTCTATTGCATGAGCTATCATCCCTGTTTTTAGATGAGAATAAAAGAAAAACTGTCCAGTATCAAAGACTCATCTCACTCCAGGGTGATCGCAGGAAACCCCACCTAGTCACTCAGGGAGAATCAGGACATTCTGATGTACAGTTTCAAAATAAAAGACCTTTGAAATCTCTATTGCATGAGCTATCATCCCTGTTTTTAGATGAGAATAAAACAAAAACTGTCCAGTATCAAAGACTCATCTCACTCCAGGGTGATAGCAGCACACCCCATCTAGTCACTCAGGGAGAATCAGGACATTCTGATGTAGAGTTTCAAAATAAAAGACCTTTGAAATCTCTATTGCATGAGCTATCATCCCTGTTTTTAGATGAGAATAAAACAAAAACTGTCCAGTATCAAAGACTCATCTCACTCCAGGGTGATAGCAGGACACCCCACCTAGTCACTCAGGGAGAATCAGGACATTCTGATGTAGAGTTTCAAAATAAAAGACCTTTGAAATATCATATATGAGCTATAATCCCTCTCTGTTTAGATGAGAATAAAACAAAAACTCTCAAGTATCAAAGACTGATCCCACTCCAGGGTTATAGCAGGACACGCCACATAGTCACTCAGAAAAAATCAGGACATTCTGATGTAGAGTTTCAAAATAAAAGACCTTTGAAATCTCATATATGAGCTATCATCCCTCTCTGTTTAGATGAGAATAAAACAAAAACTCTCAAGTATCAAAGACTGATCTCACTCCAGGGTGATAGCAGGACACGCCACATAGTCACTCAGAAAAAATCAGGACATTCTGATGTAGAGTTTCAAAATAAAATACCTTTGAAATCTCTATTGTATGAGCTATCATCCCTATTTTTAGATGAGAATAAAACAAAGACTGTCCAGTATCAAAGACGCATCTCACTCCAGGGTGATAGCAGGTAACCCCACCTAGTTACTCAGAAAAAATTAGGACATTCTGATTTAGAGTTTCAAAATAAAATACCTTTGAAATCTCATATAAGAGCTATCATCCCTGTTTTTAGATGGGAATAAAACAAACACTGTCCAGTATCAAAGACTCATCTAACTCCATGGTGATAGCAGGACACCCCATCAAGTCACTCAGAAAAAATCAGGACATTGTGATGTAGATTTTCAAAATAAAAGACCTTTGAAATCTCATATATGAGCTATCATCCCTCTCTGTTTAGATGAGAATAAAACAAAATCTCTCCAGTATCAAAGACTCATCTCACTCCAGGGTGATAGCAGGACACCCCATCTAGTCACTGAGAAAAAATCAGGACATTCTGATGTAGAGTTTCAAAATAAAATATTTTTGAAATCTCTATTGTATGAGCTATCATCCCTGTTTTTAGATGAGAATAAAACAAAAACTGTCCAGTATCAAAGACTCATCTCACTCCAGGGTGATAGCAGCACACCCCATCTAGTCACTCAGGGAGAATCAGGACATTCTGATGTAGAGTTTCAAAATAAAAGACCTTTGAAATCTCTATTGCATGAGCTATCATCCCTGTTTTTAGATGAGAATAAAACAAAAACTGTCCAGTATCAAAGACTCATCTCACTCCAGGGTGATAGCAGGACACCCCACCTAGTCACTCAGAAAAAATCAGGACATTCTGATGTAGAGTTTCAAAATAAAATACCTTTGAAATCTCTATTGTATGAGCTATCATCCCTGTTTTTAGATGAGAATAAAACAAAAACTGTCCAGTATCAAAGACTCATCTAATTCCATGGTGATAGCAGGACACGCCACATAGTCACTCAGAAAAAATCAGGACATTCTGATGTACAGTTTCAAAATAAAAGACCTTTGAAATCTCATATATGAGCTATCATCCCTCTCTGTTTAGATGAGAATAAAACAAAACTGTCCAGTATCAAAGACTCATCTCACTCCAGGGTGATAGCAGGTAACCCCACCTAGTTACTCAGAAAAAATTAGGACATTCTGATTTAGAGTTTCAAAATAAAATACCTTTGAAATCTCATATATGAGCTATCATCCCTGTTTTTAGATGGGAATAAAACAAACACTGTCCAGTATCAAAGACTCATCTAACTCCATGGTGATAGCAGGACACCCCATCAAGTCACTCAGAAAAAATCAGGACATTGTGATGTAGAGTTTCAAAATAAAAGACCTTTGAAATCTCATATATGAGCTATCATCCCTCTCTGTTTAGATGAGAATAAAACAAAATCTCTCCAGTATCAAAGACTCATCTCACTCCAGGGTGATAGCAGGACACCCCACCTAGTCACTGAGAAAAAATCAGGACATTCTGATGTAGAGTTTCAAAATAAAATATTTTTGAAATCTCTATTGTATTAGCTATCATCCCTGTTTTTAGATGAGAATACAACAAAAACTGTCCAGTATCAAAGACGCATCTCACTCCAGGGTGATACCAGGACACCCCACCTAGTCACTCAGGGAGAATCAGGACATTCTGATGTAGAGTTTCAAAATAAAAGACCTTTGAAATCTCATATATGAGCTATAATCCCTCTCTGTTTAGATTAGAATAAAACAAAAACTCTCAAGTATCAAAGACTGATCTCACCCCAGGGTGATAGCAGGACACGCCACATAGTCACTCAGAAAAAATCAGGACATTCTGATGTACTGTTTCAAAATAAAAGACCTTTGAAATCTCTATTGTATGAGCTATCATCCCTATTTTTAGATGAGAATAAAACAAAGACTGTCCAGTATCAAAGACACATCTCACTCCAGGGTGATAGCAGGACACCCCACCTAGTCATTCAGAAAAAATCAGGACATTCTGATGTAGAGTTTCAAAATAAAATACCTTTGAAATCTCATATATGAGCTATCATCCCTCTCTGTTTAGATGAGAATAAAACAAAACTGTCCAGTATCAAAGACTCATCTCACTCCAGGGTGATAGCAGGACACCCCACCTAGTCACTCAGAAAAAATCAGGACATTCTGATGTAGAGTTTCAAAATAAAATACCTTTGAAATCTCTATTGTATGAGCTATCATCCCTATTTTTAGATGAGAATAAAACAAAGACTGTCCAGTATCAAAGACGTATCTAACTCCAGGGTGATAGCAGGTAACCCCACCTAGTTACTCAGAAAAAATTAGGACATTCTGATTTAGAGTTTCAAAATAAAATACCTTTGAAATCTCATATATGAGCTATCATCCCTGTTTTTAGATGGGAATAAAACAAACACTGTCCAGTATCAAAGACTCATCTAACTCCATGGTGATAGCAGGACACCCCATCAAGTCACTCAGAAAAAATCAGGACATTGTGATGTAGAGTTTCAAAATAAAATACCTTTGAAATCTCATATATGAGCTATCATCCCTGTTTTTAGATGGGAATAAAACAAACACTGTCCAGTATCAAAGACTCATTTAACTCCATGGTGATAGCAGGACACCCCATCTAGTCACTGAGAAAAAATCAGGACATTCTGATGTACAGTTTCAAAATAAAATACCTTTGAAGTCTCATATATGAGCTATCATCCTTGTTTTTAGATGAGAATAAAACAATAACTGTCCAATATCAAAGACTCATCAAACTCCAGGGTGATAACAGGACACCCCACCTAGTCACTCAGAAAAAATCAGGACATTCTGATGTAGAGTTTCAAAATAAAAGACCTTTGAAAATCTCTATTGTATGAGCTATCATCCCTGTGTTTAGATGAGAATAAAACAAAAACTGTCCAGTATCAAAGACTCATCTCACTCCAGGGTGATAGCAGCACACCCCATCTAGTCACTCAGAAAAAATCAGGACATTCTGATGTAGAGTTTCAAAATAAAATACCTTTGAAATCTCATATATGAGCTATAATCCCTCTCTGTTTAGATGAGAATAAAACAAAAACTCTCAAGTATCAAAGACTGATCTCACTCCAGGGTGATAGCAGGACACGCCACATAGTCACTCAGAAAAAATCAGGACATTCTGATGTAGAGTTTCAAAATAAAATACCTTTGAAATCTCTATTGTATGAGCTATCATCCCTATTTTTAGATGATAATAAAACAAAGACTGTCCAGTATCAAAGACGCATCTCACTCCAGGGTGATAGCAGGACACCCCACCTAGTCACTCAGGGAGAATCAGGACATTCTGATGTAGAGTTTCAAAATAAAAGACCTTTGAAATATCATATATGAGCTATAATCCCTCTCTGTTTAGATGAGAATAAAACAAAAACTCTCAAGTATCAAAGACTGATCCCACTCCAGGGTTATAGCAGGACACGCCACATAGTCACTCAGAAAAAATCAGGACATTCTGATGTACAGTTTCAAAATAAAAGACCTTTGAAATCTCATATATGAGCTATCATCCCTCTCTGTTTAGATGAGAATAAAACAAAACTGTCCAGTATCAAAGACTCATCTCACTCCAGGGTGATAGCAGGACACCCCACCTAGTCACTCAGAAAAAATCAGGACATTCTGATGTAGAGTTTCAAAATAAAAATACCTTTGAAATCTCTATTGTATGAGCTATCATCCCTATTTTTAGATGAGAATAAAACAAAGACTGTCCAGTATCAAAGACAAATCTCACTCCAGGGTGATAGCAGGTAACCCCACCTAGTTACTCAGAAAAAATTAGGACATTCTGATTTAGAGTTTCAAAATAAAATACCTTTGAAATCTCATATATGAGCTATCATCCCTGTTTTTAGATGGGAATAAAACAAACACTGTCCAGTATCAAAGACTCATCTAACTCCATGGTGATAGCAGGACACCCCATCAAGTCACTCAGAAAAAATCAGGACATTGTGATGTAGATTTTCAAAATAAAAGACCTTTGAAATCTCATATATGAGCTATCATCCCTCTCTGTTTAGATGAGAATAAAACAAAATCTCTCCAGTATCAAAGACTCATCTCACTCCAGGGTGATAGCAGGACACCCCATCTAGTCACTGAGAAAAAATCAGGACATTCTGATGTAGAGTTTCAAAATAAAATATTTTTGAAATCTCTATTGTATGAGCTATCATCCCTGTTTTTAGATGAGAATAAAACAAAAACTGTCCAGTATCAAAGACTCATCTCACTCCAGGGTGATAGCAGCACACCCCATCTAGTCACTCAGGGAGAATCAGGACATTCTGATGTAGAGTTTAAAAATAAAAGACCTTTGAAATCTCTATTGCATGAGCTATCATCCCTGTTTTTAGATGAGAATAAAACAAAAACTGTCCAGTATCAAAGACTCATCTCACTCCAGGGTGATAGCAGGACACCCCACCTAGTCACTCAGGGAGAATCAGGACATTCTGATGTAGAGTTTCAAAATAAAAGACCTTTGAAATATCATATATGAGCTATAATCCCTCTCTGTTTAGATGAGAATAAAACAAAAACTCTCAAGTATCAAAGACTGATCCCACTCCAGGGTTATAGCAGGACACGCCACATAGTCACTCAGAAAAAATCAGGACATTCTGATGTACAGTTTCAAAATAAAAGACCTTTGAAATCTCATATATGAGCTATCATCCCTCTCTGTTTAGATGAGAATAAAACAAAACTGTCCAGTATCAAAGACTCATCTCACTCCAGGGTGATAGCAGGACACCCCACCTAGTCACTCAGAAAAACTCAGGACATTCTGATGTAGAGTTTCAAAATAAAAGACCTTTGAAATCTCATATATGAGCTATCATCCCTCTCTGTTTAGATGAGAATAAAACAAAATCTCTCCAGTATCAAAGACTCATCTCACTCCAGGGTGATAGCAGGACACCCCATCTAGTCACTGAGAAAAAATCAGGACATTCTGATGTAGAGTTTCAAAATAAAATATTTTTGAAATCTCTATTGTATTAGCTATCATCCCTGTTTTTAGATGAGAATAAAACAAAAACTGTCCAGTATCAAAGACGCATCTCACTCCAGGGTGATTGCAGGACACCCTTTCTAGTCACTCCGAAAAAATCAGGACATTCTGATGTAGAGTTTCAAAATAAAATACCTTTGAAGTCTCATATATGAGCTATCATGCCTGTTTTTAGATGAGAATAAAACAAATACTGTCCAATATCAAAAACTCATCTCACTCCAGGGTGATAGCAGGAAACCCCACCTAGTCACTCAGGGAGAATCAGGACATTCTGATGTACAGTTTCAAAATAAAAGACCTTTGAAATCTCTATTGCATGAGCTATCATCCCTGTTTTTAGATGAGAATAAAACAAAAACTGTCCAGTATCAAAGACTCATCTCACTCCAGGGTGATAGCAGCACACCCCATCTAGTCACTCAGGGAGAATCAGGACATTCTGATGTAGAGTTTCAAAATAAAAGACCTTTGAAATCTCTATTGCATGAGCTATCATCCCTGTTTTTAGATGAGAATAAAACAAAAACTGTCCAGTATCAAAGACTCATCTCACTCCAGGGTGATAGCAGGACACCCCACCTAGTCACTCAGGGAGAATCAGGACATTCTGATGTAGAGTTTCAAAATAAAAGACCTTTGAAATATCATATATGAGCTATAATCCCTCTCTGTTTAGATGAGAATAAAACAAAAACTCTCAAGTATCAAAGACTGATCCCACTCCAGGGTTATAGCAGGACACGCCACATAGTCACTCAGAAAAAATCAGGACATTCTGATGTAGAGTTTCAAAATAAAAATACCTTTGAAATCTCTATTGTATGAGCTATCATCCCTATTTTTAGATGAGAATAAAACAAAGACTGTCCAGTATCAAAGACAAATCTCACTCCAGGGTGATAGCAGGTAACCCCACCTAGTTACTCAGAAAAAATTAGGACATTCTGATTTAGAGTTTCAAAATAAAATACCTTTGAAATCTCATATATGAGCTATCATCCCTGTTTTTAGATGGGAATAAAACAAACACTGTCCAGTATCAAAGACTCATCTAACTCCATGGTGATAGCAGGACACCCCATCAAGTCACTCAGAAAAAATCAGGACATTGTGATGTAGAGTTTCAAAATAAAAGACCTTTGAAATCTCATATATGAGCTATCATCCCTCTCTGTTTAGATGAGAATAAAACAAAATCTCTCCAGTATCAAAGACTCATCTCACTCCAGGGTGATAGCAGGACACCCCACCTAGTCACTGAGAAAAAATCAGGACATTCTGATGTAGAGTTTCAAAATAAAATATTTTTGAAATCTCTATTGTATTAGCTATCATCCCTGTTTTTAGATGAGAATACAACAAAAACTGTCCAGTATCAAAGACGCATCTCACTCCAGGGTGATACCAGGACACCCCACCTAGTCACTCAGGGAGAATCAGGACATTCTGATGTAGAGTTTCAAAATAAAAGACCTTTGAAATCTCATATATGAGCTATAATCCCTCTCTGTTTAGATTAGAATAAAACAAAAACTCTCAAGTATCAAAGACTGATCTCACCCCAGGGTGATAGCAGGACACGCCACATAGTCACTCAGAAAAAATCAGGACATTCTGATGTACTGTTTCAAAATAAAAGACCTTTGAAATCTCTATTGTATGAGCTATCATCCCTATTTTTAGATGAGAATAAAACAAAGACTGTCCAGTATCAAAGACACATCTCACTCCAGGGTGATAGCAGGACACCCCACCTAGTCACTCAGAAAAAATCAGGACATTCTGATGTAGAGTTTCAAAATAAAATACCTTTGAAATCTCTATTGTATGAGCTATCATCCCTGTTTTTAGATGAGAATAAAACAAAAACTGTCCAGTATCAAAGACTCATCTAATTCCATGGTGATAGCAGGACACGCCACATAGTCACTCAGAAAAAATCAGGACATTCTGATGTACAGTTTCAAAATAAAATACCTTTGAAATCTCATATATGAGCTATCATCCCTGTTTTTAGATGGGAATAAAACAAACACTGTCCAGTATCAAAGACTCATCTAACTCCATGGTGATAGCAGGACACCCCATCAAGTCACTCAGAAAAAATCAGGACATTGTGATGTAGAGTTTCAAAATAAAATACCTTTGAAATCTCATATATGAGCTATCATCCCTGTTTTTAGATGGGAATAAAACAAACACTGTCCAGTATAAAAGACTCATTTAACTCCATGGTGATAGCAGGAAACCCCATCTAGTCACTGAGAAAAAATCAGGACATTCTGATGTACAGTTTCAAAATAAAATACCTTTGAAGTCTCATATATGAGCTATCATCCTTGTTTTTAGATGAGAATAAAACAATAACTGTCCAATATCAAAGACTCATCAAACTCCAGGGTGATAACAGGACACCCCACCTAGTCACTCAGAAAAAATCAGGACATTCTGATGTAGAGTTTCAAAATAAAAGACCTTTGAAAATCTCTATTGTATGAGCTATCATCCCTGTTTTTAGATGAGAATAAAACAAAAACTGTCCAGTATCAAAGACTCATCTCACTCCAGGGTGATAGCAGGACACCCCACCTAGTCACTCAGGGAGAATCAGGACATTCTGATGTACAGTTTCAAAATAAAAGACCTTTGAAATCTCTATTACATGAGCTATCATCCCTGTGTTTAGATGAGAATAAAACAAAAACTGTCCAGTATCAAAGACTCATCTCACTCCAGGGTGATAGCAGCACACCCCATCTAGTCACTCAGAAAAAATCAGGACATTCTGATGTAGAGTTTCAAAATAAAATACCTTTGAAATCTCTATTGTATGAGCTATCATCCCTGTTTGTAGATGAGAATAAAACAAAAACTGTCCAGTATCAAAGACGCATCTCACTCCAGGGTGATAGCAGGACACCCCACCTAGTCACTCAGGGAGAATCAGGACATTCTGATGTAGAGTTTCAAAATAAAATACCTTTGAAATCTCATATATGAGCTATAATCCCTCTCTGTTTAGATGAGAATAAAACAAAAACTCTCAAGTATCAAAGACTGATCTCACTCCAGGGTGATAGCAGGACACGCCACATAGTCACTCAGAAAAAATCAGGACATTCTGATGTAGAGTTTCAAAATAAAATACCTTTGAAATCTCTATTGTATGAGCTATCATCCCTATTTTTAGATGATAATAAAACAAAGACTGTCCAGTATCAAAGACGCATCTCACTCCAGGGTGATAGCAGGTAACCCCAGCTAGTTACTCAGAAAAATTTAGGACATTCTGATTTAGAGTTTCAAAATAAAATACCTTTGAAATCTCATATATGAGCTATCATCCCTGTTTTTAGATGGGAATAAAACAAACACTGTCCAGTATCAAAGACTCATCTAACTCCATGGTGATAGCAGGACACCCCATCAAGTCACTCAGAAAAAATCAGGACATTGTGATGTAGAGTTTCAAAATAAAAGACCTTTGAAATCTCATATATGAGCTATCATCCCTCTCTGTTTAGATGAGAATAAAACAAAATCTCTCCAGTATCAAAGACTCATCTCACTCCAGGGTGATAGCAGGACACCCCATCTAGTCACTGAGAAAAAATCAGGACATTCTGATGTAGAGTTTCAAAATAAAATATTTTTGAAATCTCTATTGTATTTGCTATCATCCCTGTATTTAGATGAGAATAAAACAAAAACTGTCCAGTATCAAAGACTCATCTCACTCCAGGGTGATAACAGGACACCCCATCTAGTCACTGAGAAAAAATCAGGACATTCTGATGTTGAGTTTCAAAATAAAATACCTTTGAAGTCTCATATATGAGCTATCATCCCTGTTTTTAGATGAGAATAAAACAAATACTGTCCAATATCAAAAACTCATCTCACTCCAGGGTGATAGCAGGAAACCCCACCTAGTCACTCAGGGAGAATCAGGACATTCTAATGTAACGTTTCAAAATAAAAGACCTTTGAAATCTCTATTGCATGAGCTATCATCCCTGTTTTTAGATGAGAATAAAACAAAAACTGTCCATTATCAAAGACTCATCTCACTCCAGGGTGATAGCAGGACACCCATCTAGTCACTCAGGGAGAATCAGGACATTCTGATGTAGAATTTCAAAATAAAAGACCTTTGAAATCTCTATTGTATGAGCTATCATCCCTATTTTTAGATGAGAATAAAACAAAGACTGTCCAGTATCAAAGACGCATCTCACTCCAGGGTGATAGCAGGACACCCCACCTAGTCACTCAGAAAAAATCAGGACATTCTGATTTAGAGTTTCAAAATAAAATACCTTTGAAATCTCATATATGAGCTATCATCCCTGTTTTTGGATGGGAATAAAACAAACACTGTCCAGTATCAAAGACTCATCTAACTCCATGGTGATAGCAGGACACCCCATCAAGTCACGCAGGGAGAATCAGGACATTCTGATGTACAGTTTCAAAATAAAAGACCTTTGAAATCTCATATATGAGCTATCATCCCTCTCTGTTTAGATGAGAATAAAACAAAACTGTCTAGTATCAAATACTCATTTCCCTTCAGGGTTATAACAGGACACCCCACCTAGTCACTCAGGGAGAATCAGGACTTTCTGATGTAGAGTTTCAAAATAAAAGACCTTTGAAATCTCTATTGTATGAGCTATCATCCCTGTTTTTAGATGAGAATAAAACAAAGACTGTCCAGTATCAAAGACTCATCTCACTCCATGGTGATAGCAGGACACCCTTTCTAGTCACTCCGAAAAAATCAGGACATTCTGATGTAGAGTTTCAAAATAAAATACCTTTGAAGTCTCATATATGAGCTATCATGCCTGTTTTTAGATGAGAATAAAACAAATACTGTCCAATATCAAAAACTCATCTCACTCCAGGTTGATAGCAGGAAACCCCACCTAGTCACTCAGGTAGAATCAGGACATTCTGATGTACAGTTTCAAAATAAAAGACCTTTGAAATCTCTATTGCATTAGCTATCATCCCTGTTTTTAGATGAGAATAAAAGAAAAACTGTCCAGTATCAAAGACTCATCTCACTCCAGGGTGATAGCAGGAAACCCCATCTAGTCACTCAGAAAAAATCAGGACATTCTGATGTACAGTTTCAAAATAAAATACCTTTGAAATCTCTATTGTATGAGCTATCATCCCTGTTTTTAGATGAGAATAAAACAAAAACTGTCCAGTATCAAATACTCATTTCCCTTCAGGGTGATAACAGGACACCCCACCTAGTCACTCAGGGAGAATCAGGACTTTCTGATGTAGAGTTTCAAAATAAAAGACCTTTGAAATCTCTATTGCATGAGCTATCATCCCTCTCTGTTTAGATGAGAATAAAACAAAATCTCTCCAGTATCAAAGACTCATCTCACTCCAGGGTGATAGCAGGACACCCCATCTAGTCACTCAGAAAAAATCAGGACATTCTGATGTACAGTTTCAAAATAAAATACCTTTGAAATCTCTATTGCATGAGCTATCATCCCTGTTTTTATATGAGAATAAAACAAAAACTGTCCATTATCAAAGACTCATCTCACTCCAGGGTGATAGTAGGACACCCATCTAGTCACTCAGGGAGAATCAGGACATTCTGATGTAGAATTTCAAAATAAAAGACCTTTGAAATCTCTATTGCATGAGCTATCATTCCTTTATTTAGATGAGAATAAAACAAAAACTGTCCAGTATCAAAGACGCATCTCACTCCAGGGTGATAACAGGACACCCCACCTAGTCACTCAGGGAGAATCAGGACATTCTGATGTAGAGTTTCAAAATAAAAGACCTTTGAAATTTCATATATGAGCTATAATCCCTCTCTGTTTAGATGAGAATAAAACAAAAACTCTCAAGTATCAAAGACTGATCTAACTCCAGGGTGATAGCAGGACACGCCACATAGTCACTCAGAAAAAATCAGGACATTCTGATGTACAGTTTCAAAATAAAAGACCTTTGAAATCTCATATATGAGCTATCATCCCTCTCTGTTTAGATGAGAATAAAACAAAACTGTCCAGTATCAAAGACTCATCTCACTCCAGGGTGATAGCAGGACACCCCACCTAGTCACTCAGAAAAAATCAGGACATTCTGATGTAGAGTTTCAAAATAAAATACCTTTGAAATCTCTATTGTATGAGCTATCATCCCTATTTTTAGATGAGAATAAAACAAAGACTGTCCAGTATCAAAGACGCATCTCACTCCAGGGTGATAGCAGGTAACCCCACCTAGTTACTCAGAAAAAATTAGGACATTCTGATTTAGAGTTTCAAAATAAAATACCTTTGAAATCTCATATATGAGCTATCATCCCTGTTTTTAGATGGGAATAAAACAAACACTGTCCAGTATCAAAGACTCATCTAACTCCATGGTGATAGCAGGACACCCCATCAAGTCACTCAGAAAAAATCAGGACATTGTGATGTAGATTTTCAAAATAAAAGACCTTTGAAATCTCATATATGAGCTATCATCCCTCTCTGTTTAGATGAGAATAAAACAAAATCTCTCCAGTATCAAAGACTCATCTCACTCCAGGGTGATAGCAGGACACCCCATCTAGTCACTGAGAAAAAATCAGGACATTCTGATGTAGAGTTTCAAAATAAAATATTTTTGAAATCTCTATTGTATGAGCTATCATCCCTGTTTTTAGATGAGAATAAAACAAAAACTGTCCAGTATCAAAGACTCATCTCACTCCAGGGTGATAGCAGCACACCCCATCTAGTCACTCAGGGAGAATCAGGACATTCTGATGTAGAGTTTCAAAATAAAAGACCTTTGAAATATCATATATGAGCTATAATCCCTCTCTGTTTAGATGAGAATAAAACAAAAACTCTCAAGTATCAAAGACTGATCCCACTCCAGGGTTATAGCAGGACACGCCACATAGTCACTCAGAAAAAATCAGGACATTCTGATGTACAGTTTCAAAATAAAAGACCTTTGAAATCTCATATATGAGCTATCATCCCTCTCTGTTTAGATGAGAATAAAACAAAACTGTCCAGTATCAAAGACTCATCTCACTCCAGGGTGATAGCAGGACACCCCACCTAGTCACTCAGAAAAAATCAGGACATTCTGATGTAGAGTTTCAAAATAAAAATACCTTTGAAATCTCTATTGTATGAGCTATCATCCCTATTTTTAGATGAGAATAAAACAAAGACTGTCCAGTATCAAAGACAAATCTCACTCCAGGGTGATAGCAGGTAACCCCACCTAGTTACTCAGAAAAAATTAGGACATTCTGATTTAGAGTTTCAAAATAAAATACCTTTGAAATCTCATATATGAGCTATCATCCCTGTTTTTAGATGGGAATAAAACAAACACTGTCCAGTATCAAAGACTCATCTAACTCCATGGTGATAGCAGGACACCCCATCAAGTCACTCAGAAAAAATCAGGACATTGTGATGTAGAGTTTCAAAATAAAAGACCTTTGAAATCTCATATATGAGCTATCATCCCTCTCTGTTTAGATGAGAATAAAACAAAATCTCTCCAGTATCAAAGACTCATCTCACTCCAGGGTGATAGCAGGACACCCCACCTAGTCACTGAGAAAAAATCAGGACATTCTGATGTAGAGTTTCAAAATAAAATATTTTTGAAATCTCTATTGTATTAGCTATCATCCCTGTTTTTAGATGAGAATACAACAAAAACTGTCCAGTATCAAAGACGCATCTCACTCCAGGGTGATACCAGGACACCCCACCTAGTCACTCAGGGAGAATCAGGACATTCTGATGTAGAGTTTCAAAATAAAAGACCTTTGAAATCTCATATATGAGCTATAATCCCTCTCTGTTTAGATTAGAATAAAACAAAAACTCTCAAGTATCAAAGACTGATCTCACCCCAGGGTGATAGCAGGACACGCCACATAGTCACTCAGAAAAAATCAGGACATTCTGATGTACTGTTTCAAAATAAAAGACCTTTGAAATCTCTATTGTATGAGCTATCATCCCTATTTTTAGATGAGAATAAAACAAAGACTGTCCAGTATCAAAGACACATCTCACTCCAGGGTGATAGCAGGACACCCCACCTAGTCACTCAGAAAAAATCAGGACATTCTGATGTAGAGTTTCAAAATAAAATACCTTTGAAATCTCTATTGTATGAGCTATCATCCCTGTTTTTAGATGAGAATAAAACAAAAGCTGTCCAGTATCAAAGACTCATCTAATTCCATGGTGATAGCAGGACACGCCACATAGTCACTCAGAAAAAATCAGGACATTCTGATGTACAGTTTCAAAATAAAAGACCTTTGAAATCTCATATATGAGCTATCATCCCTCTCTGTTTAGATGAGAATAAAAAAAAACTGTCCAGTATCAAAGACTCATCTCACTCCAGGGTGATAGCAGGACACCCCACCTAGTCACTCAGAAAAAATCAGGACATTCTGATGTAGAGTTTCAAAATAAAATACCTTTGAAATCTCTATTGTATGAGCTATCATCCCTATTTTTAGATGAGAATAAAACAAAGACTGTCCAGTATCAAAGACTTATCTAACTCCAGGGTGATAGCAGGTAACCCCACCTAGTTACTCAGAAAAAATTAGGACATTCTGATTTAGAGTTTCAAAATAAAATACCTTTGAAATCTCATATATGAGCTATCATCCCTGTTTTTAGATGGGAATAAAACAAACACTGTCCAGTATCAAAGACTCATCTAACTCCATGGTGATAGCAGGACACCCCATCAAGTCACTCAGAAAAAATCAGGACATTGTGATGTAGAGTTTCAAAATAAAATACCTTTGAAATCTCATATATGAGCTATCATCCCTGTTTTTAGATGGGAATAAAACAAACACTGTCCAGTATCAAAGACTCATTTAACTCCATGGTGATAGCAGGACACCCCATCTAGTCACTGAGAAAAAATCAGGACATTCTGATGTACAGTTTCAAAATAAAATACCTTTGAAGTCTCATATATGAGCTATCATCCTTGTTTTTAGATGAGAATAAAACAATAACTGTCCAATATCAAAGACTCATCAAACTCCAGGGTGATAACAGGACACCCCACCTAGTCACTCAGAAAAAATCAGGACATTCTGATGTAGAGTTTCAAAATAAAAGACCTTTGAAAATCTCTATTGTATGAGCTATCATCCCTGTTTTTAGATGAGAATAAAACAAAAACTGTCCAGTATCAAAGACTCATCTCACTCCAGGGTGATAGCAGGACACCCCACCTAGTCACTCAGGGAGAATCAGGACATTCTGATGTACAGTTTCAAAATAAAAGACCTTTGAAATCTCTATTGCATGAGCTATCATCCCTGTGTTTAGATGAGAATAAAACAAAAACTGTCCAGTATCAAAGACTCATCTCACTCCAGGGTGATAGCAGGAAACCCCATCTAGTCACTCAGAAAAAATCAGGACATTCTGATGTACAGTTTCAAAATAAAAGACCTTTGAAATCTCTATTGCATTAGCTATCATCCCTGTTTTTAGATGAGAATAAAAGAAAAACTGTCCAGTATCAAAGACTCATCTCACTCCAGGGTGATAGCAGGAAACCCCATCTAGTCACTCAGAAAAAATCAGGACATTCTGATGTACAGTTTCAAAATAAAATACCTTTGAAGTCTCATATATGAGCTATCATCCCTGTTTTTAGATGAGAATAAAACAAAAACTGTCCAGTATCAAAGACGCATCTCACTCCAGGGTGATAACAGGACACCCCACCTAGTCACTCAGGGAGAATCAGGACATTCTGATGTACAGTTTCAAAATAAAAGACCTTTGAAATCTCTATTGCATGAGCTATCATCCCTGTGTTTAGATGAGAATAAAACAAAAACTGTCCAGTATCAAAGACTCATCTCACTCCAGGGTGATAGCAGCACACCCCATCTAGTCACTCAGAAAAAATCAGGACATTCTGATGTAGAGTTTCAAAATAAAATACCTTTGAAATCTCATATATGAGCTATAATCCCTCTCTGTTTAGATGAGAATAAAACAAAAACTCTCAAGTATCAAAGACTGATCTCACTCCAGGGTGATAGCAGGACACGCCACATAGTCACTCAGAAAAAATCAGGACATTCTGATGTAGAGTTTCAAAATAAAATACCTTTGAAATCTCTATTGTATGAGCTATCATCCCTATTTTTAGATGATAATAAAACAAAGACTGTCCAGTATCAAAGACGCATCTCACTCCAGGGTGATAGCAGGTAACCCCACCTAGTTACTCAGAAAAAATTAGGACATTCTGATTTAGAGTTTCAAAATAAAATACCTTTGAAATCTCATATATGAGCTATCATCCCTGTTTTTAGATGGGAATAAAACAAACACTGTCCAGTATCAAAGACTCATCTAACTCCATGGTGATAGCAGGACACCCCATCAAGTCACGCAGGGAGAATCAGGACATTCTGATGTACAGTTTCAAAATAAAAGACCTTTGAAATCTCATATATGAGCTATCATCCCTCTCTGTTTAGATGAGAATAAAACAAAACTGTCTAGTATCAAATTCTCATTTCCCTTCAGGGTTATAACAGGACACCCCACCTAGTCACTCAGGGAGAATCAGGACATTCTGATGTACAGTTTCAAAATAAAAGACCTTTGAAATCTCTATTGCATTAGCTATCATCCCTGTTTTTAGATGAGAATAAAAGAAAAACTGTCCAGTATCAAAGACTCATCTCACTCCAGGGTGATAGCAGGAAACCCCATCTAGTCACTCAGAAAAAATCAGGACATTCTGATGTACAGTTTCAAAATAAAATACCTTTGAAGTCTCATATATGAGCTATCATCCCTGTTTTTAGATGAGAATAAAACAAAAACTGTCCAGTATCAAAGACGCATCTCACTCCAGGGTGATAACAGGACACCCCACCTAGTCACTCAGGGAGAATCAGGACATTCTGATGTAGAGTTTCAAAATAAAAGACCTTTGAAATTTCATATATGAGCTATAATCCCTCTCTGTTTAGATGAGAATAAAACAAAAACTCTCAAGTATCAAAGACTGATCTAACTCCAGGGTGATAGCAGGACACGCCACATAGTCACTCAGAAAAAATCAGGACATTCTGATGTACAGTTTCAAAATAAAAGACCTTTGAAATCTCATATATGAGCTATCATCCCTCTCTGTTTAGATGAGAATAAAACAAAACTGTCCAGTATCAAAGACTCATCTCACTCCAGGGTGATAGCAGGACACCCCACCTAGTCACTCAGAAAAAATCAGGACATTCTGATGTAGAGTTTCAAAATAAAATACCTTTGAAATCTCTATTGTATGAGCTATCATCCCTATTTTTAGATGAGAATAAAACAAAGACTGTCCAGTATCAAAGACGCATCTCACTCCAGGGTGATAGCAGGTAACCCCACCTAGTTACTCAGAAAAAATTAGGACATTCTGATTTAGAGTTTCAAAATAAAATACCTTTGAAATCTCATATATGAGCTATCATCCCTGTTTTTAGATGGGAATAAAACAAACACTGTCCAGTATCAAAGACTCATCTAACTCCATGGTGATAGCAGGACACCCCATCAAGTCACTCAGAAAAAATCAGGACATTGTGATGTAGATTTTCAAAATAAAAGACCTTTGAAGTCTCATATATGAGCTATCATCCCTGTTTTTAGATGAGAATAAAACAATAACTGTCCAATATCAAAGACTCATCAAACTCCAGGGTGATAGCAGGACTCCCCATCTAGTCACTCAGAAAAAATCAGGACATTCTGATGTAGAGTTTCAAAATAAAATACCTTTGAAATCTCTATTGTATGAGCTATCATCCCTGTTTTTAGATGAGAATAAAACAAAAACTGTCCAGTATCAAAGACACATCTCACTCCAGGGTGATAGCAGGACACCCCACCTAGTCACTCAGGGAGAATCAGGACATTCTGATATAGAGTTCAAAATAAAATACCTTTGAAGTCTCATATATGAGCTATCATCCCTGTTTTTAGATGGGAATAAAACAAACACTGTCCAGTATCAAAGACTCATCTAACTCCATGGTGATAGCAGGACACCCCATCTAGTCACTCAGAAAAAATCAGGACATTCTGATGTAGAGTTTCAAAATAAAAGACCTTTGAAATCTCATATATGAGCTATCATCCCTCTCTGTTTAGATGATAATTAAACAAAAACTCTCCAGTATTAAAGACTCATCTCACTCCAGGGTGATAGCAGGACTCCCCATCTAGTCACTCAGAAAAAATCAGGACATTCTGAAGTAGAGTTTCAAAATAAAATACCTTTGAATTCTCATATATGAGATATCATCCGATTTTTTAGATGAGAATAAAAAAATAACTGTCGAGTATCAAAAACTCATCTCACTCCAGGGTGATAGCATGACACCCCACCTACTCACTCCGGGAGAATCAGGACATTCTGATGTAGGGATTCAAAATAAAAGACCTTTGAAATCTCTATTGCATGAGCTATCATCCCTCTCTGTTTAGATGAGAATAAAACAAAATCTCTCCAGTATCAAAGACTCATCTCACTCCAGGGTGATAGCAGGACACCCCATCTAGTCACTCAGAAAAAATCAGGACATTCTGATGTACAGTTTCAAAATAAAATACCTTGGAAATCTCTATTGCATGAGCTATCGTCCCTGTTTTTATATGAGAATAAAACAAAAACCGTCCATTATCAAAGACTCATCTCACTCCAGGGTGATAGCAGGACACCCCACCTAGTCACTCAGAAAAAATCAGGACATTCTGATTTAGAGTTTCAAAATAAAATGCCTTTGAAATCTCATATATGAGCTATCATCCCTGTTTTTAGATGGGAATAAAACAAACACTGTCCAGTCTCAAAGACTCATCTAACTCCATGGTGATAGCAGGACACCCCATCAAGTCACTCAGGGAGAATCAGGACATTCTGATGTACAGTTTCAAAATGAAAGACCTTTGAAATCTCATATATGAGCTATCATCCCTCTCTGTTTAGATGAGAATAAAACAAAACTGTCCAGTATCAAATACTCATTTCCCTTCAGGGTTATAACAGGACACCCCACCTAGTCACTCAGGGAGAATCAGGACTTTCTGATGTAGAGTTTCAAAATAAAAGACCTTTGAAATCTCTATTGTATGAGCTATCATCCCTGTTTTTAGATGAGAATAAAACAAAACTGTCCAGTATCAAAGACTCATCTCACTCCATGGTGATAGCAGGACACCCTTTCTAGTCACTCCGAAAAAATCAGGACATTCTGATGTAGAGTTTCAAAATAAAATACCTTTGAAGTCTCATATATGAGCTATCATGCCTGTTTTTAGATGAGAATAAAACAAACACTGTCCAGTATCAAAGACGCATCTCACTCCAGGGTGATAGCAGGTAACCCCACCTAGTTACTCAGAAAAAATTAGGACATTCTGATTTAGAGTTTCAAAATAAAATACCTTTGAAATCTCATATATGAGCTATCATCCCTGTTTTTAGATGGGAATAAAACAAACACTGTCCAGTATCAAAGACTCATCTAACTCCATGGTGATAGCAGGACACCCCATCAAGTCACTCAGAAAAAATCAGGACATTGTGATGTAGAGTTTCAAAATAAAAGACCTTTGAAATCTCATATATGAGCTATCATCCCTCTATGTTTAGATGAGAATAAAACAAAATCTCTCCAGTATCAAAGACTCATCTCACTCCAGGGTGATAGCAGGACACCCCATCTAGTCACTGAGAAAAAATCAGGACATTCTGATGTAGAGTTTCAAAATAAAATATTTTTGAAATCTCTATTGTATTAGCTATCATCCCTGTATTTAGATGAGAATAAAACAAAATCTCTCCAGTATCAAAGACTCATCTCACTCCAGGGTGATAGCAGGACACCCCATCTAGTCACTGAGAAAAAATCAGGACATTCTGATTTACAGTTTCAAAATAAAATACCTTTGAAGTCTCATATATGAGCTATCATCCCTGTTTTTAGATGAGAATAAAACAATAACTGTCCAATATCAAAGACTCATCAAACTCCAGGGTGATAACAGGACACCCCACCTAGTCACTCAGGGAGAATCAGGACATTCTGATGTAGAGTTTCAAAATAAAAGACCTTTGAAAATCTCTATTGTATGAGCTATCATCCCTGTTTTTAGATGAGAATAAAACAAAAACTGTACAGTATCAAAGACTCATCTCACTGCAGGGTGATATCAGGACACCCCACCTAGTCACTCAGGGAGAATCAGGACATTCTGATGTACAGTTTCAAAATAAAATACCTTTGAATTCTCATATATGAGCTATCATCCCATTTTTTAGATGAGATTAAAAAAATAACTGTCCAGTATCAAAGACTCATCAAACTCCAGGGTGATAACAGGACACCCCACCTAGTCACTCAGAAAAAATCAGGACATTCTGATGTAGAGTTTCAAAATAAAAGACCTTTGAAATCTCTATTGTATGAGCTATCATCCCTGTTTTTAGATGAGAATAAAACAAAAACTGTCCAGTATTAAAGACTCATCTCACTCCAGGGTGATAGCAGGACACCCCATCTAGTCACTCAGAAAAAATCAGGACATTCTGATGTAGAGTTTCAAAATAAAATACCCTTGAAGTCTCATATATGAGCTATCATCCCTGTTTTTAGATGAGAATAAAACAATAACTGTCCAATATCAAAGACTCATCAAACTCCAGGGTGATAACAGGACACCCCACCTAGTCACTCAGAAAAAATCAGGACATTCTGATGTAGAGTTTCAAAATAAAATACCTTTGAAATCTCTATTGTATGAGCTATCATCCCTGTTTTTAGATGAGAATAAAACAAAAACTGTCCAGTATCAAAGACACATCTCACTCCAGGGTGATAGCAGGACACCCCACCTAGTTACTCAGAAAAAATCAGGACATTCTGATGTAGAGTTTCAAAATAAAATACCTTTGAAGTCTCATATATGAGCTATCATCCCTGTTTTTAGATGGGAATAAAACAAACACTGTCCAGTATCAAAGACTCATCTAACTCCATGGTGATAGCAGGACACCCCATCTAGTCACTCAGAAAAAATCAGGACATTCTGATGTAGAGTTTCAAAATAAAAGACCTTTGAAATCTCATATATGAGCTATCATCCCTCTCTGTTTAGATGATAATTAAACAAAAACTCTCCAGTATTAAAGACTCATCTCACTCCAGGGTGATAGCAGGACTCCCCATCTAGTCACTCAGAAAAAATCAGGACATTCTGATGTAGAGTTTCAAAATAAAATACCTTTGAATTCTCATATATGAGATATCATCCGATTTTTTAGATGAGAATAAAAAAATAACTGTCGAGTATCAAAAACTCATCTCACTCCAGGGTGATAGCATGACACCCCACCTACTCACTCCGGGAGAATCAGGACATTCTGATGTAGGGATTCAAAATAAAAGACCTTTGAAATCTCATATATGAGCTATCATCCCTCTGTATTTAGATACGAATAAAACAAACACTGTCCAGTATCAAATACTCATTTCCCTTCAGGGTGATAACAGGACACCCCACCTAGTCACTCAGGGAGAATCAGGACTTTCTGATGTAGAGTTTCAAAATAAAAGACCTTTGAAATCTCTATTGCATGAGCTATCATCCCTCTCTGTTTAGATGAGAATAAAACAAAATCTCTCCAGTATCAAAGACTCATCTCACTCCAGGGTGATAGCAGGACACCCCATCTAGTCACTCAGAAAAAATCAGGACATTCTGATGTACAGTTTCAAAATAAAATACCTTGGAAATCTCTATTGCATGAGCTATCGTCCCTGTTTTTATATGAGAATAAAACAAAAACTGTCCATTATCAAAGACTCATCTCACTCCAGGGTGATAGCAGGACACCCATCTAGTCACTCAGGGAGAATCAGGACATTCTGATGTAGAATTTCAAAATAAAAGACCTTTGAAATCTCTATTGTATGAGCTATCATCCCTATTTTTAGATGAGAATAAAACAAAGACTGTCCAGTATCAAAGACGCATCTCACTCCAGGGTGATAGCAGGACACGCCACATAGTCACTCAGAAAAAATCAGGACATTCTGATGTACAGTTTCAAAATAAAAGACCTTTGAAATCTCATATATGAGCTATCATCCCTCTCTGTTTAGATGAGAATAAAACAAAACTGTCCAGTATCAAAGACTCATCTCACTCCAGGGTGATAGCAGGACACCCCACCTAGTCACTCAGAAAAAATCAGGACATTCTGATGTAGAGTTTCAAAATAAAATACCTTTGAAATCTCTATTGTATGAGCTATCATCCCTATTTTTAGATGAGAATAAAACAAAGACTGTCCAGTATCAAAGACGCATCTCACTCCAGGGTGATAGCAGGTAACCCCACCTAGTTACTCAGAAAAAATTAGGACATTCTGATTTAGAGTTTCAAAATAAAATACCTTTGAAATCTCATATATGAGCTATCATCCCTGTTTTTAGATGGGAATAAAACAAAATCTCTCCAGTATCAAAGACTCATCTCACTCCAGGGTGATAGCAGGACACCCCATCTAGTCACTGAGAAAAAATCAGGACATTCTGATGTAGAGTTTCAAAATAAAATATTTTTGAAATCTCTATTGTATGAGCTATCATCCCTGTTTTTAGATGAGAATAAAACAAAAACTGTCCAGTATCAAAGACTCATCTCACTCCAGGGTGATAGCAGGACACCCCATCTAGTCACTCAGAAAAAATCAGGACATTCTGATGTAGAGTTTCAAAATAAAATACCTTTGAAGTCTCATATATGAGCTATCATCCCTGTTTTTAGATGAGAATAAAACAAAAACTGTCCAGTATCAAAGACACATCTCACTCCAGGGTGATAGCAGGACACCCCACCTAGTCACTCAGGGAGAATCAGGACATTCTGATGTAGAGATTCAAAATAAAAGACCTTTGAAATCTCTATTGTATGAGCTATCATCCCTGTTTTTAGATGAGAATAAAACAAAAACTGTCCAGTATCAAAGACACATCTCACTCCAGGGTGATAGCAGGACACCCCACCTAGTCACTCAGGGAGAATCAGGACATTCTGATGTAGAGATTCAAAATAAAAGAGCTTTGAAATCTCATATATGAGCTATCATCCCTCTGTATTTAGATACGAATAAAACAAACACTGTCCAGTATCAAATACTCATTTCCCTTCAGGGTGATAACAGGACACCCCACCTAGTCACTCAGGGAGAATCAGGACTTTCTGATGTAGAGTTTCAAAATAAAAGACCTTTGAAATCTCTATTGCATGAGCTATCATCCCTCTCTGTTTAGATGAGAATAAAACAAAATCTCTCCAGTATCAAAGACTCATCTCACTCCAGGGTGATAGCAGGACACCCCACCTAGTCACTCAGGGAGAATCAGGACATTCTGATGTAGAGTTTCAAAATAAAAGACCTTTGAAATCTCATATATGAGCTATAATCCCTCTCTGTTTAGATGAGAATAAAACAAAAACTATCAAGTATCAAAGACTGATCTCACTCCAGGGTGATAGCAGGACACGCCACATAGTCACTCAGAAAAAATCAGGACATTCTGATGTACAGTTTCAAAATAAAAGACCTTTGAAATCTCATATATGAGCTATCATCCCTCTCTGTTTAGATGAGAATAAAACAAAGACTGTCCAGTATCAAAGACAAATCTCACTCCAGGGTGATAGCAGGTAACCCCACCTAGTTACTCAGAAAAAATTAGGACATTCTGATTTAGAGTTTCAAAATAAAATATTTTTGAAATTTCTATTGTATTAGCTATCATCCCTGTTTTTAGATGAGAATAAAACAAAAACTGTCCAGTATCAAAGACTCATCTCACTCCAGGGTGATAGCAGGACACCCCATCTAGTGACTGAGAAAAAATCAGGACATTCTGATGTAGAGTTTCAAAATAAAATATTTTTGAAATCTCTATTGTATTAGCTATCATCCCTGTTTTTAGATGAGAATAAAACAAAAACTGTCTAGTATCAAAGACTCATCTCACTGCAGGGTGATAGCATGAAACCCCACCTAGTCACTCAGGGAGAATCAGGACATTCTGATTTACAGTTTCAAAATAAAATACCTTTGAAATCTCATATATGAGCTATCATCCCTCTGTATTTAGATAAGAATAAAACAAAAACTGTCCAGTATCAAATACTCATTTCCCTTCAGGGTTATAACAGGACACCCCACCTAGTCACTCAGGGAGAATCAGGACTTTCTGATGTAGAGTTTCAAAATAAAAGACCTTTGAAATCTCTATTGTATGAGCTATCATCCCTGTTTTTAGATGAGAATAAAACAAAGACTGTCCAGTATCAAAGACTCATCTCACTCCATGGTGATAACAGGACACCCTTTCTAGTCACTCCGAAAAAATCAGGACATTCTGATGTAGAGTTTCAAAATAAAATACCTTTGAAGTCTCATATATGAGCTATCATCCCTGTTTTTAGATGAGAATAAAACAAATACTGTCCAATATCAAAAACTCATCTCACTCCAGGGTGATAGCAGGAAACCCCACCTAGTCACTCAGGGAGAATCAGGACATTCTTTTGTACAGTTTCAAAATAAAAGACCTTTGAAATCTCTATTGCATGAGCTATCATCCCTGTTTTTAGATGAGAATAAAACAAATACTGTCCAGTATCAAAGACTCATCAAACTCCAGTGTGATAGCAGGACACCCCATCTAGTCACTCAGAAAAAATCAGGACATTCTGATGTAGAGTTTCAAAATAAAATACCTTTGAATTCTCATATATGAGCTATCATCCCATTTTTTAGATGAGAATAAAACAATAACTGTCCAGTATCAACAACTCATCTCACTCCAGGGTGATAGCATGACACCCCACCTAGTCACTCAGGGAGAATCAGGACATTCTGATGTAGAGTTTCAAAATAAAAGACCTTTGAAATCTCATATATGAGCTATCATCCCTCTGTATTTAGATACGAATAAAACAAACACTGTCCAGTATGAAATACTCATTTCCCTTCAGGGTGATAACAGGAAACCCCACCTAGTCACTCAGGGAGAATCAGGACTTTCTGATGTAGAGTTTCAAAATAAAAGACCTTTGAAATCTCTATTGCATGAGCTATCATCCCTGTTTTTAGATGAGAATAAAACAAATACTGTCCAATATCAAAGACTCATCTCACTCCAGGGTGATAGCAGGACACCCCACCTAGTCACTCAGGGAGAATCAGGACATTCTGATTTACAGTTTCAAAATAAAAGACCTTTGAAATCTCTATTGCATGAGCTATCATCCCTCTCTGTTTAGATGAGAATACAACAAAATATCTCCAGTATCAAAGACTCATCTCACTCCAGGGTGATAGCAGGACACCCCATCTAGTCACTCAGAAAAAATCAGGACATTCTGATGTACAGTTTCAAAATAAAATACCTTTGAAATCTCTATTGCATGAGCTATCATCCCTGTTTTTATATGAGAATAAAACAAAAACTGTCCATTATCAAATACTCATTTCCCTTCAGGGTTATAACAGGACACCCCACCTAGTCACTCAGGGAGAATCAGGACTTTCTGATGTAGAGTTTCAAAATAAAATACCTTTGAAATCTCTATTGTATGAGCTATCATCCCTGTTTTTAGATGAGAATAAAACAAAGACTGTCCAGTATCAAAGACTCATCTCACTCCATGGTGATAGCAGGACACCCTTTCTAGTCACTCCGAAAAAATCAGGACATTCTGATGTAGAGTTTCAAAATAAAATACCTTTGAAGTCTCATATATGAGCTATAATCCCTGTTTTTAGATGAGAATAAAACAAATACTGTCCAATATCAAAAACTCATCTCACTCCAGGGTGATAGCAGGAAACCCCGCCTAGTCACTCAGGGAGAATCAGGACATTCTGATGTACAGTTTCAAAATAAAAGACCTTTGAAATCTCTATTGCATGAGCTATCATCCCTGTTTTTAGATGAGAATAAAAGAAAAACTGTCCAGTATCAAAGACTCATCTCACTCCAGGGTGATAGCAGGAAACCCCATCTAGTCACTCAGAAAAAATCAGGACATTCTGATGTACAGTTTCAAAATAAAATACCTTTGAAGTCTCATATATGAGCTATCATCCCTGTTTTTAGATGAGAATAAAACAGGAACTGTCCAATATCAAAGACTCATCAAACTCCAGGGTGATAACAGGACACCCAACCTAGTCACTCAGAAAAAATCAGGACATTCTGACGTAGAGTTTCAAAATAAAAGACCTTTGAAATCTCTATTGTATGAGCTATCATCCCTGTTTTTAGATGAGAATAAAACAAAAACTGTCCAGTATTAAAGACTCATCTCACTCCAGGTTGATAGCAGGACACCCCACCTAGTCACTCAGGGAGAATCAGGACATTCTGATGTACAGTTTCAAAATAAAAGACCTTTGAAAATCTCTATTGTATGAGCTATCATCCCTGTTTTTAGATGAGAATAAAACAAAAACTGTCCAGTATCAAAGACTCATCTCAATCCAGGGTGATATCAGGACACCCCACCTAGTCACTCAGGGAGAATCAGGACATTCTGATGTACAGTTTCAAAATAAAAGACCTTTGAAATCTCTATTGCATGAGCTATCATCCCTGTTTTTAGATGAGAATAAAACAAAAACTATCCAGTATCAAAGACTCATCTCACTCCAGGGTGATAGCAGCACACCCCATCTAGTCACTCAGAAAAAATCAGGACATTCTGATGTAGAGTTTCAAAATAAAATACCTTTGAATTCTCATATATGAGCTATCATCCCATTTTTTAGATGAGAATAAAAGAATAACTGTCCAGTATCAAAAACTCATCTCACTCCAGGGTGATTGCATGACACCCCACCTAGTCACTCAGGGAGAATCAGGACATTCTGATGTAGAGTTTCAAAATAAAAGACCTTTGAAATCTCATATATGAGCTATCATCCTTCTGTATTTAGATAAGAATAAAACAAACACTGTCCAGTATCAAATACTAATTTCCCTTCAGGGTGATAACAGGACACCCCACCTAATCACTCAGGGAGAATCAGGACTTTCTGATGTAGAGTTTCAAAATAAAATACCTTTGAAATCTCTATTGTATGAGCTATCATCCCTGTATTTAGATGAGAATAAAACAAAAACTGTCCAGTATCAAAGACTCATCTCACTCCAGGGTGATAGCAGTACACCCCACCTAGTCACTCAGGGAGAATCAGGACATTCTGATGTAGAGTTTCAAAATAAAAGACCTTTGAAATCTCATATATGAGCTATAATCCCTCTCTGTTTAGATGAGAATAAAACAAAAACTCTCAAGTATCAAAGACTGATCTCACTCCAGGGTGATAGCAGGACACGCCACATAGTCACTCAGAACAAATCAGGACATTCTGATGTACAGTTTCAAAATAAAAGACCTTTGAAATCTCATATATGAGCTATCATCCCTCTCTGTTTAGATGAGAATAAAACAAAACTGTCCAGTATCAAAGACTCATCTCACTCCAGGGTGATAGCAGGACACGCCACCTAGTCACTCAGAAAAAATCAGGACATTCTGATGTAGAGTTTCAAAATAAAATACCTTTGAAATCTCTATTGTATGAGCTATCATCCCTATTTTTAGATGAGAATAAAACAAAGACTGTCCAGTATAAAAGACTCATCTCACTCCAGGGTGATAGCAGGACACCCCACCTAGTTACTCAGGGAGAATCAGGACATTCTGATGTACAGTTTCAAAATAAAAGACCTTTGAAATCTCTATTGCATGAGCTATCATCCCTGTTTTTAGATGAGAATAAAACAAAAACTGTCCAGTATCAAAGACTCATCTCACTGCAGGGTGATAGCAGGACACCCCATCTAGTCACTCAGAAAAAATCAGGATATTCTGATGTAGAGTTTCAAAATAAAATACATTTGAAATCTCTATTGTATGAGCTATCATCCCTGTTTTTAGATGAGAATAACACAAAAACTGTCCAGTTTCAAAGACGCATCTCACTCCAGGGTGATAGCAGGACACCCCACCTAGTCACTCAGGGAGAATCAGGACATTCTGATGTAGAGTTTCAAAATAAAAGACCTTTGAAATCTCATATATGAGCTATAATCCCTCTCTGTTTAGATGAGAATAAAACAAAAACTCTCAAGTATCAAAGACTGATCTAACTCCAGGTTGATAGCAGGACACGCCACATAGTCACTCAGAAAAATCAGGACATTCTGATGTAGAGTTTCAAAATAAAAGACCTTTGAAATCTCATATATGAGCTATCATCCCTCTCTGTTTAGATTAGAATAAAACAAAACTGTCCAGTATCAAAGACTCATCTCACTCCAGGGTGATAGCAGGACACCCAACCTAGTCACTCAGAAAAAATCAGGACATTCTGATGTAGAGTTTCAAAATAAAATACCTTTGAAATCTCTATTGTATGAGCTATCATCCCTATTTTTAGATGAGAATAAAACAAAGACTGTCCAGTATCAAAGACGCATCTCACTCCAGGGTGATAGCAGGACACCCCACCTAGTCACTCAGAAAAAATCAGGACATTCTGATTTAGAGTTTCAAAATAAAATACCTTTGAAATCTCATATATGAGCTATCATCCCTGTTTTTAGATAGGAATAAAACAAACACTGTCCAGTATCAAAGACTCATCTAATTCCATGGTGATAGCAGGACACCCCATCTAGTCACTCAGAAAAAATCAGGACATTCTGATGTACAGTTTCAAAATAAAATACCTTTGACATCTCATATATGAGCTATCATCCCTCTCTGTTTAGATGAGAATAAAACAAAATCTCTCCAGTATCAAAAACTCATCTCACTCCAGGGTGATAGCAGGAAACCCCACCTAGTCACTCAGGGAGAATCAGGACATTCTGATGTACAGTTTCAAGATAAAAGACCTTTGAAATCTCTATTGCATGAGCTATCATCCCTGTTTTTAGATGAGAATAAAACAAACACTGTCCAGTATCAAAGACTCATCTAACTCCATGGTGATAGCAGGACAGCCCATCTAGTCACTCAGAAAAAATCAGGACATTCTGATGTAGAGTTTCAAAATAAAATACCTTTGAATTCTCATATATGAGCTATCATCCCATTTTTTAGATGAGAGTAAAACAATAACTGTCCAGTATCAAAAACTCATCTCACTCCAGGGTGATAGCATGACACCCCACCTAGTCACTCAGGGAGAATCAGGACATTCTGATGTAGAGTTTCAAAATAAAAGACCTTTGAAATCTCATATATGAGCTATCATCCTTCTGTATTTAGATACGAATAAAACAAACACTGTCCAGTATCAAATACTAATTTCCCTTCAGGGTGATAACAGGACACCCCATCTAGTCACTCCGAAAAAATCAGGACATTCTGATGTAGAGTTTCAAAATAAAATACCTTTGAAGTCTCATATATGAGCTATCATCCCTGTTTTTAGATGAGAATAAAACAAATACTGTCCAATATCAAAAACTCATCTCACTCCAGGGTGATAGCAGGAAACCCCACCTAGTCACTCAGGGAGAATCAGGACATTCTAATGTACAGTTTCAAAATAAAAGACCTTTGAAATCTCTATTGCATGAGCTATCATCCCTGTTTTTAGATGAGAATAAAACAAAAACTGTCCAGTATCAAAGACTTATCTCACTCCAGGGTGATAGCAGGACACCCCATCTAGTCACTCAGAAAAAATCAGGACATTCTGATGTCCAGTTTCAAAATAAAATACCTTTGAAGTCTCATATATGAGCTATCATCCCTGTTTTTAGATGAGAATAAAACAATAACTGTCCAATATCAAAGACTCATCAAACTCCAGGGCGATAACAGGACTCCCCACCCAGTCACTCAGGGAGAATCAGGACATTCTGATGTAGAATTTCAAAATAAAAGACCTTTGAAATCTCTATTGCATGAGCTATCATCCCTGTTTTTAGATGAGAATAAAACAAAAACTGTCCAGTATCAAAGACTCATCTCACTCCAGGGTGATAGCAGGACACCCCATCTAGTCACTCAGAAAAAATCAGGACATTCTGATGTACAGTTTCAAAATAAAATACCTTTGAAATCTCTATTGTATGAGCTATCATCCCTGTTTTTAGATGAGAATAAAACAAAAACTGTCCAGTATCAAAGACGCATCTCACTCCAGGGTGATAACAGGACACCCCACCTAGTCACTCAGGGAGAATCAGGACATTCTGATGTAGAGTTTCAAAATAAAAGACCTTTGAAATCTCATATATGAGCTATAATCCCTCTCTGTTTAGATGAGAATAAAACAAAACTGTCCAGTATCAAAGACTCATCTCACTCCAGGGTGATAGCAGGACACCCCACCTAGTCACTCAGAAAAAATCAGGACATTCTGATGTAGAGTTTCAAAATAAAATACCTTTGAAATCTCTATTGTATGAGCTATCATCCCTATTTTTAGATGAGAATAAAACAAAGACTGTCCAGTATCAAAGACGCATCTCACTCCAGGTTGATAGCAGGACACCCCACCTAGTCACTTTGAAAAAATCAGGACATTCTGATTTAGAGTTTCAAAATAAAATACCTTTGAAATCTCATATATGAGCTATCATCCCTTTTTTAGATGGGAATAAAACAAACACTGTCCAGTATCAGAGACTCATCTAACTCCATGGTGATAGCAGGACACCCCATCAAGTCACTCAGAAAAAATCAGGACATTCTGATGTAGAGTTTCAAAATAAAAGACCTTTGAAATCTCATATATGAGCTATCATCCCTCTCTGTTTAGATGAGAATAAAACAAAATCTCTCCAGTATCAGAGACTCATCTAACTCCATGGTGATAGCAGGACACCCCATCAAGTCACTCAGAAAAAATCAGGACATTCTGATGTAGAGTTTCAAAATAAAAGACCTTTGAAATCTCATATATGAGCTATCATCCCTCTCTGTTTAGATGAGAATAAAACAAAAACTGTCCAGTATCAAAGACGACACCCCACCTAGTCACTCAGAAAAAATCAGGACATTCTGATGTAGAGTTTCAAAATAAAATATTTTTGAAGTCTCTATTGTATTAGCTATCATCCCTGTTTTTTGATGAGAATAAAACAAAAACTGTCCAGTATCAAAGACTCATCTCACTCCAGGGTGATAGCAGGACACCCCACCTAGTCACTCAGGGAGAATCAGGACTTTCTGATGTACAGTTTCAAAATAAAAGACCTTTGAAATCTCTATTGCATGAGCTATCATCCCTGTTTTTACATGAGAATAAAACAAAAACTCTCCAGTATCAAAGACTCATCTCACTCCAGGGTGATAGCAGGACACCCCATCTAGTCACTCAGAAAAAATCAGGACATTCTGATGTACAGTTTCAAAATAAAATACCTTTGAAGTCTCATATATGAGCTATCATCCCTGTTTTTAGATGAGAATAAAACAATAACTGTCCAATTTCAAAGACTCATCAAACTCCAGGGTGATATCAGGACACCCCACCTAGTCACTCAGAAAAAATCAGGACATTCTGATGTAGAGTTTCAAAATAAAATACCTTTGACATCTCATATATGAGCTATCATCCCTCTCTGTTTAGATGAGAATAAAACAAAATCTCTCAAGTATCAAAGACTGATCTAACTCCAGGGTGATAGCAGGACACGCCACATAGTCACTCAGAAAAAATCAGGACATTCTGATGTACTGTTTCAAAATAAAAGACCTTTGAAATCTCATATATGAGCTATCATCCCTCTCTGTTTAGATGAGAATAAAACAAAACTGTCCAGTATCAAAGACTCATCTCACTCCAGGGTGATAGCAGGACACCCCACCTAGTCACTCAGAAAAAATCAGGACATTCTGATGTAGAGTTTCAAAATAAAATACCTTTGAAATCTCTATTGTATGAGCTATCATTCCTATTTTTAGATGAGAATAAAACAAAGACTGTCCAGTATCAAAGACGCATCTCACTCCAGGGTGATAGCAGGACACCCCACCTAGTCACTCAGAAAAAATCAGGACATTCTGATTTAGAGTTTCAAAATAAAATACCTTTGAAATCTCATATATGAGCTATCATCCCTGTTTTTAGATGGGAATAAAACAAACACTGTCCAGTATCAAAGACTCATCTAACTCCATGGTGATAGCAGGACACCCCATCAAGTCACTCAGGGAGAATCAGGACATTCTGATGTACAGTTTCAAAATAAAAGACCTTTGAAATCTCATATATGAGCTATCATCCCTCTCTGTTTAGATGAGAATAAAACAAAACTGTCCAGTATCAAATACTCATTTCCCTTCAGGGTTATAACAGGACACCCCACCTAGTCACTCAGGGAGAATCAGGACTTTCTGATGTAGAGTTTCAAAATAAAAGACCTTTGAAATCTCTATTGTATGAGCTATCATCCCTGTTTTTATATGAGAATAAAACAAAGACTGTCCAGTATCAAAGACTCATCTCACTCCAGGGTGATAGCAGGAAACCCCATCTAGTCACTCAGAAAAAATCAGGACATTCTGATGTACAGTTTCAAAATAAAATACCTTTGAAGTCTCATATATGAGCTATCATCCCTGTTTTTAGATGAGAATAAAACAATAACTGTCCAATATCAAAGACTCATCAAACTCCAGGGTGATAACAGGACACCCCACCTAGTCACTCAGGGAGAATCAGGACATTCTGATGTACAGTTTCAAAATAAAATACCTTTGAAATCTCTATTGCATGAGCTATCATCCCTGTTTTTAGATGAGAATAAAACAAAAACTGTCCAGTATCAAAGACTCATCTCACTCCAGGGTGATAGCAGCACACCCCATCTAGTCACTCAGGGAGAATCAGGACATTCTGATGTACAGTTTCAAAATAAAAGACCTTTGAAATCTCATATATGAGCTATCATCCCTCTCTGTTTAGATGAGAATAAAACAAAACTGTCCAGTATCAAAGACTCATCTCACTCCAGGGTGATAGCAGGACACCCCACCTAGTCACTCAGAAAAAATCAGGACATTCTGATGTAGAGTTTCAAAATAAAATGCCTTTGAAATCTCATATATGAGCTATCATCCCTGTTTTTAGATGGGAATAAAACAAACACTGTCCAGTATCAAAGACTCATCTAACTCCATGGTGATAGCAGGACACCCCATCAAGTCACTCAGAAAAAATCAGGACATTGTGATGTAGAGTTTCAAAATAAAAGACCTTTGAAATCTCATATATGAGCTATCATCCCTCTGTATTTAGATAAGAATAAAACAAACACTGTCCAGTATCAAATACTCATTTCCCTTCAGGGTGATAACAGGACACCCCACCTAGTCACTCAGGGAGAATCAGGACTTTCTGATTTAGAGTTTCAAAATAAAAGACCTTTGAAATCTCTATTGCATGAGCTATCATCCCTGTTTTTAGATGAGAATAAAACAAATACTGTCCAATATCAAAGACTCATCTCACTCCAGGGTGATAGCAGGACTCCCCACCTAGTCACTCAGGGAGAATCAGGACATTCTGATGTAGAGTTTCAAAATAAAAGACCTTTGAAAATCTCTATTGTATGAGCTATCATCCCTGTGTTTAGATGAGAATAAAACAAAAACTGTCCAGTATCAAAGACTCATCTCACTCCAGGGTGATAGCAGGACACCCCACCTAGTCACTCAGGGAGAATCAGGACTTTCTGATGTACAGTTTCAAAATAAAAGACCTTTGAAATCTCTATTGCATGAGCTATCATCCCTGTTTTTACATGAGAATAAAACAAAAACTCTCCAGTATCAAAGACTCATCTCACTCCAGGGTGATAGCAGGACACCCCATCTAGTCACTCAGAAAAAATCAGGACATTCTGATGTACAGTTTCAAAATAAAATACCTTTGAAGTCTCATATATGAGCTATCATCCCTGTTTTTAGATGAGAATAAAACAATAACTGTCCAATTTCAAAGACTCATCAAACTCCAGGGTGATATCAGGACACCCCACCTAGTCACTCAGAAAAAATCAGGACATTCTGATGTAGAGTTTCAAAATAAAATACCTTTGACATCTCATATATGAGCTATCATCCCTCTCTGTTTAGATGAGAATAAAACAAAATCTCTCCAGTATCAAAGACTCATCTCACTCCAGGGTGATAGCAGGACACCCCATCTAGTCACTCAGAAAAAATCAGGACATTCTGATGTACAGTTTCAAAATAAAATACCTTTGAAATCTCTATTGCATGAGCTATCATCCCTGTTTTTAGATGAGAATAAAACAAAAACTGTCCATTATCAAAGACTCATCTCACTCCAGGGTGATAGCAGGACACCCATCTAGTCACTCAGAGAGAATCAGGATATTCTGATGTAGAATTTCAAAATAAAAGACCTTTGAAATCTCTATTGCATGAGCTATCATCCCTGTTTTTAGATGAGAATAAAACAAAAACTGTCCAGTATCAAAGACTCATCTCACTCCAGGGTGATAGCAGGACACCCCATCTAGTCACTCAGAAAAAATCAGGACATTCTGATGTAGAGTTTCAAAATAAAATACCTTTGAAATCTCTATTGTATGAGCTATCATCCCTGTTTTTAGATGAGAATAAAACAAAAACTGTCCAGTATCAAAGACGCATCTCACTCCAGGGTGATAACAGGACACCCCACCTAGTCACTCAGGGAGAATCAGGACATTCTGATGTAGAGTTTCAAAATAAAAGACCTTTGAAATCTCATATATGAGCTATAATCCCTCTCTGTTTAGATGAGAATAAAACAAAAACTCTCAAGTATCAAAGACTGATCTAACTCCAGGGTGATAGCAGGACACGCCACATAGTCACTCAGAAAAAATCAGGACATTCTGATGTACTGTTTCAAAATAAAAGACCTTTGAAATCTCATATATGAGCTATCATCCCTCTCTGTTTAGATGAGAATAAAACAAAGACTGTCCAGTATCAAAGACGCATCTCACTCCAGGGTGATAGCAGGACACCCCACCTAGTCACTCAGAAAAAATCAGGACATTCTGATTTAGAGTTTCAAAATAAAATACCTTTGAAAATCTCTATTGTATGAGCTATCATCCCTGTGTTTAGATGAGAATAAAACAAAAACTGTCCAGTATCAAAGACTCATCTCACTCCAGGGTGATAGCAGGACACCCCACCTAGTCACTCAGGGAGAATCAGGACTTTCTGATGTACAGTTTCAAAATAAAAGACCTTTGAAATCTCTATTGCATGAGCTATCATCCCTGTTTTTACATGAGAATAAAACAAAAACTCTCCAGTATCAAAGACTCATCTCACTCCAGGGTGATAGCAGGACACCCCATCTAGTCACTCAGAAAAAATCAGGACATTCTGATGTACAGTTTCAAAATAAAATACCTTTGAAGTCTCATATATGAGCTATCATCCCTGTTTTTAGATGAGAATAAAACAATAACTGTCCAATTTCAAAGACTCATCAAACTCCAGGGTGATATCAGGACACCCCACCTAGTCACTCAGAAAAAATCAGGACATTCTGATGTAGAGTTTCAAAATAAAATACCTTTGACATCTCATATATGAGCTATCATCCCTCTCTGTTTAGATGAGAATAAAACAAAATCTCTCCAGTATCAAAGACTCATCTCACTCCAGGGTGATAGCAGGACACCCCATCTAGTCACTCAGAAAAAATCAGGACATTCTGATGTACAGTTTCAAAATAAAATACCTTTGAAATCTCTATTGCATGAGCTATCATCCCTGTTTTTAGATGAGAATAAAACAAAAACTGTCCATTATCAAAGACTCATCTCACTCCAGGGTGATAGCAGGACACCCATCTAGTCACTCAGAGAGAATCAGGATATTCTGATGTAGAATTTCAAAATAAAAGACCTTTGAAATCTCTATTGCATGAGCTATCATCCCTGTTTTTAGATGAGAATAAAACAAAAACTGTCCAGTATCAAAGACTCATCTCACTCCAGGGTGATAGCAGGACACCCCATCTAGTCACTCAGAAAAAATCAGGACATTCTGATGTAGAGTTTCAAAATAAAATACCTTTGAAATCTCTATTGTATGAGCTATCATCCCTGTTTTTAGATGAGAATAAAACAAAAACTGTCCAGTATCAAAGACGCATCTCACTCCAGGGTGATAACAGGACACCCCACCTAGTCACTCAGGGAGAATCAGGACATTCTGATGTAGAGTTTCAAAATAAAAGACCTTTGAAATCTCATATATGAGCTATAATCCCTCTCTGTTTAGATGAGAATAAAACAAAAACTCTCAAGTATCAAAGACTGATCTAACTCCAGGGTGATAGCAGGACACGCCACATAGTCACTCAGAAAAAATCAGGACATTCTGATGTACTGTTTCAAAATAAAAGACCTTTGAAATCTCATATATGAGCTATCATCCCTCTCTGTTTAGATGAGAATAAAACAAAGACTGTCCAGTATCAAAGACGCATCTCACTCCAGGGTGATAGCAGGACACCCCACCTAGTCACTCAGAAAAAATCAGGACATTCTGATTTAGAGTTTCAAAATAAAATACCTTTGAAATCTCATATATGAGCTATCATCCCTGTTTTTAGATGGGAATAAAACAAACACTGTCCAGTATCAAAGACTCATCTAACTCCATGGTGATAGCAGGACACCCCATCAAGTCACTCAGGGAGAATCAGGACATTCTGATGTACAGTTTCAAAATAAAAGACCTTTGAAATCTCATATATGAGCTATCATCCCTCTCTGTTTAGATGAGAATAAAACAAAACTGTCCAGTATCAAATACTCATTTCCCTTCAGGGTTATAACAGGACACCCCACCTAGTCACTCAGGGAGAATCAGGACTTTCTGATGTAGAGTTTCAAAATAAAAGACCTTTGAAATCTCTATTGTATGAGCTATCATCCCTGTTTTTATATGAGAATAAAACAAAGACTGTCCAGTATCAAAGACTCATCTCACTCCAGGGTGATAGCAGGAAACCCCATCTAGTCACTCAGAAAAAATCAGGACATTCTGATGTACAGTTTCAAAATAAAATACCTTTGAAGTCTCATATATGAGCTATCATCCCTGTTTTTAGATGAGAATAAAACAATAACTGTCCAATATTAAAGACTCATCAAACTCCAGGGTGATAACAGGACACCCCACCTAGTCACTCAGGGAGAATCAGGACATTCTGATGTACAGTTTCAAAATAAAATACCTTTGAAATCTCTATTGCATGAGCTATCATCCCTGTTTTTAGATGAGAATAAAACAAAAACTGTCCAGTATCAAAGACACATCTCACTCCAGGGTGATAGCAGGACACCCCACCTAGTTACTCAGAAAAAATCAGGACATTCTGATGTAGAGTTTCAAAATAAAATACCTTTGAAGTCTCATATATGAGCTATCATCCCTGTTTTTAGATGGGAATAAAACAAACACTGTCCAGTATCAAAGACTCATCTAACTCCATGGTGATAGCAGGACACCCCATCTAGTCACTCAGAAAAAATCAGGACATTCTGATGTAGAGTTTCAAAATAAAAGACCTTTGAAATCTCATATATGAGCTATCATCCCTCTCTGTTTAGATGATAATTAAACAAAAACTCTCCAGTATTAAAGACTCATCTCACTCCAGGGTGATAGCAGGACTCCCCATCTAGTCACTCAGAAAAAATCAGGACATTCTGATGTAGAGTTTCAAAATAAAATACCTTTGAATTCTCATATATGAGATATCATCCGATTTTTTAGATGAGAATAAAAAAATAACTGTCGAGTATCAAAAACTCATCTCACTCCAGGGTGATAGCATGACACCCCACCTACTCACTCCGGGAGAATCAGGACATTCTGATGTAGGGATTCAAAATAAAAGACCTTTGAAATCTCATATATGAGCTATCATCCCTCTGTATTTAGATACGAATAAAACAAACACTGTCCAGTATCAAATACTCATTTCCCTTCAGGGTGATAACAGGACACCCCACCTAGTCACTCAGGGAGAATCAGGACTTTCTGATGTAGAGTTTCAAAATAAAAGACCTTTGAAATCTCTATTGCATGAGCTATCATCCCTCTCTGTTTAGATGAGAATAAAACAAAATCTCTCCAGTATCAAAGACTCATCTCACTCCAGGGTGATAGCAGGACACCCCATCTAGTCACTCAGAAAAAATCAGGACATTCTGATGTACAGTTTCAAAATAAAATACCTTGGAAATCTCTATTGCATGAGCTATCGTCCCTGTTTTTATATGAGAATAAAACAAAAACCGTCCATTATCAAAGACTCATCTCACTCCAGGGTGATAGCAGGACACCCATCTAGTCACTCAGGGAGAATCAGGACATTCTGATGCAGAATTTCAAAATAAAAGACCTTTGAAATCTCTATTGTATGAGCTATCATCCCTATTTTTAGATGAGAATAAAACAAAGACTGTCCAGTATCAAAGACGCATCTCACTCCAGGGTGATAGCAGGACACGCCACATAGTCACTCAGAAAAAATCAGGACATTCTGATGTACAGTTTCAAAATAAAATACCTTTGAAATCTCTATTGTATGAGCTATCATCCCTATTTTTAGATGAGAATAAAACAAAGACTGTCCAGTATCAAAGACGCATCTCACTCCAGGGTGATAGCAGGTAACCCCACCTAGTTACTCAGAAAAAATTAGGACATTCTGATTTAGAGTTTCAAAATAAAATACCTTTGAAATCTCATATATGAGCTATCATCCCTGTTTTTAGATGGGAATAAAACAAAATCTCTCCAGTATCAAAGACTCATCTCACTCCAGGGTGATAGCAGGACACCCCATCTAGTCACTGAGAAAAAATCAGGACATTCTGATGTAGAGTTTCAAAATAAAATATTTTTGAAATCTCTATTGTATGAGCTATCATCCCTGTTTTTAGATGAGAATAAAACAAAAACTGTCCAGTATCAAAGACTCATCTCACTCCAGGGTGATAGCAGGACACCCCATCTAGTCACTCAGAAAAAATCAGGACATTCTGATGTAGAGATTCAAAATAAAAGACCTTTGAAATCTCTATTGTATGAGCTATCATCCCTGTTTTTAGATGAGAATAAAACAAAAACTGTCCAGTATCAAAGACACATCTCACTCCAGGGTGATAGCAGGACACCCCACCTAGTCACTCAGGGAGAATCAGGACATTCTGATGTAGAGATTCAAAATAAAAGACCTTTGAAATCTCTATTGTATGAGCTATCATCCCTGTTTTTAGATGAGAATAAAACAAAAACTGTCCAGTATCAAAGACACATCTCACTCCAGGGTGATAGCAGGACACCCCACCTAGTCACTCAGGGAGAATCAGGACATTCTGATGTAGAGATTCAAAATAAAAGAGCTTTGAAATCTCATATATGAGCTATCATCCCTCTGTATTTAGATACGAATAAAACAAACACTGTCCAGTATCAAATACTCATTTCCCTTCAGGGTGATAACAGGACACCCCACCTAGTCACTCAGGGAGAATCAGGACTTTCTGATGTAGAGTTTCAAAATAAAAGACCTTTGAAATCTCTATTGCATGAGCTATCATCCCTCTCTGTTTAGATGAGAATAAAACAAAATCTCTCCAGTATCAAAGACTCATCTCACTCCAGGGTGATAGCAGGACACCCCACCTAGTCACTCAGGGAGAATCAGGACATTCTGATGTAGAGTTTCAAAATAAAAGACCTTTGAAATCTCATATATGAGCTATAATCCCTCTCTGTTTAGATGAGAATAAAACAAAAACTATCAAGTATCAAAGACTGATCTCACTCCAGGGTGATAGCAGGACACGCCACATAGTCACTCAGAAAAAATCAGGACATTCTGATGTACAGTTTCAAAATAAAAGACCTTTGAAATCTCATATATGAGCTATCATCCCTCTCTGTTTAGATGAGAATAAAACAAAGACTGTCCAGTATCAAAGACAAATCTCACTCCAGGGTGATAGCAGGTAACCCCACCTAGTTACTCAGAAAAAATTAGGACATTCTGATTTAGAGTTTCAAAATAAAATACCTTTGAAATCTCATATATGAGCTATCATCCCTGTTTTTAGATGGGAATAAAACAAACACTGTCCAGTATCAAAGACTCATCTAACTCCATGGTGATAGCAGGACACCCCATCAAGTCACTCAGAAAAAATCAGGACATTGTGATGTAGAGTTTCAAAATAAAAGACCTTTGAAATCTCATATATGAGCTATCATCCCTCTCTGTTTAGATGAGAATAAAACAAAATCTCTCCAGTATCAAAGACTCATCTCACTCCAGGGTGATAGCAGGACACCCCATCTAGTCACTGAGAAAAAATCAGGACATTCTGATGTAGAGTTTCAAAATAAAATATTTTTGAAATCTCTATTGTATTAGCTATCATCCCTGTTTTTAGATGAGAATAAAACAAAAACTGTCCAGTATCAAAGACTCATCTCACTCCAGGGTGATAGCAGGACACCCCATCTAGTGACTGAGAAAAAATCAGGACATTCTGATGTAGAGTTTCAAAATAAAATATTTTTGAAATCTCTATTGTATTAGCTATCATCCCTGTTTTTAGATGAGAATAAAACAAAAACTGTGTAGTATCAAAGACTCATCTCACTGCAGGGTGATAGCATGAAACCCCACCTAGTCACTCAGGGAGAATCAGGACATTCTGATGTACAGTTTCAAAATAAAAGACCTTTGAAATCTCATATATGAGCTATCATCCCTCTGTATTTAGATAAGAATAAAACAAAAACTGTCCAGTATCAAATACTCATTTCCCTTCAGGGTTATAACAGGACACCCCACCTAGTCACTCAGGGAGAATCAGGACTTTCTGATGTAGAGTTTCAAAATAAAAGACCTTTGAAATCTCTATTGTATGAGCTATCATCCCTGTTTTTAGATGAGAATAAAACAAAGACTGTCCAGTATCAAAGACTCATCTCACTCCATGGTGATAACAGGACACCCTTTCTAGTCACTCCGAAAAAATCAGGACATTCTGATGTAGAGTTTCAAAATAAAATACCTTTGAAGTCTCATATGAGCTATCATCCCTGTTTTTAGATGAGAATAAAACAAATACTGTCCAATATCAAAAACTCATCTCACTCCAGGGTGATAGCAGGAAACCCCACCTAGTCACTCAGGGAGAATCAGGACATTCTGATGTACAGTTTCAAAATAAAAGACCTTTGAAATCTCTATTGCATGAGCTATCATCCCTGTTTTTAGATGAGAATAAAACAAATACTGTCCAGTATCAAAGACTCATCAAACTCCAGTGTGATAGCAGGACACCCCATCTAGTCACTCAGAAAAAATCAGGACATTCTGATGTAGAGTTTCAAAATAAAATACCTTTGAATTCTCATATATGAGCTATCATCCCATTTTTTAGATGAGAATAAAACAATAACTGTCCAGTATCAACAACTCATCTCACTCCAGGGTGATAGCATGACACCCCACCTAGTCACTCAGGGAGAATCAGGACATTCTGATGTAGAGTTTCAAAATAAAAGACCTTTGAAATCTCATATATGAGCTATCATCCCTCTGTATTTAGATACGAATAAAACAAACACTGTCCATTATGAAATACTCATTTCCCTTCAGGGTGATAACAGGAAACCCCACCTAGTCACTCAGGGAGAATCAGGACTTTCTGATGTAGAGTTTCAAAATAAAAGACCTTTGAAATCTCTATTGCATGAGCTATCATCCCTGTTTTTAGATGAGAATAAAACAAATACTGTCCAATATCAAAGACTCATCTCACTCCAGGGTGATAGCAGGACACCCCACCTAGTCACTCAGGGAGAATCAGGACATTCTGATGTACAGTTTCAAAATAAAAGACCTTTGAAATCTCTATTGCATGAGCTATCATCCCTGTTTTTTATATGAGAATAAAACAAAAACCGTCCATTATCAAAGACTCATCTCACTCCAGGGTGATAGCAGGACACCCATCTAGTCACTCAGGGAGAATCAGGACATTCTGATGTAGAATTTCAAAATAAAAGACCTTTGAAATCTCTATTGTATGAGCTATCATCCCTATTTTTAGATGAGAATAAAACAAAGACTGTCCAGTATCAAAGACGCATCTCACTCCAGGGTGATAGCAGGACACGCCACATAGTCACTCAGAAAAAATCAGGACATTCTGATGTACAGTTTCAAAATAAAAGACCTTTGAAATCTCATATATGAGCTATCATCCCTCTCTGTTTAGATGAGAATAAAACAAAACTGTCCAGTATCAAAGACTCATCTCACTCCAGGGTGATAGCAGGACACCCCACCTAGTCACTCAGAAAAAATCAGGACATTCTGATGTAGAGTTTCAAAATAAAATACCTTTGAAATCTCTATTGTATGAGCTATCATCCCTATTTTTAGATGAGAATAAAACAAAGACTGTCCAGTATCAAAGACGCATCTCACTCCAGGGTGATAGCAGGTAACCCCACCTAGTTACTCAGAAAAAATTAGGACATTCTGATTTAGAGTTTCAAAATAAAATACCTTTGAAATCTCATATATGAGCTATCATCCCTGTTTTTAGATGGGAATAAAACAAAATCTCTCCAGTATCAAAGACTCATCTCACTCCAGGGTGATAGCAGGACACCCCATCTAGTCACTGAGAAAAAATCAGGACATTCTGATGTAGAGTTTCAAAATAAAATATTTTTGAAATCTCTATTGTATGAGCTATCATCCCTGTTTTTAGATGAGAATAAAACAAAAACTGTCCAGTATCAAAGACTCATCTCACTCCAGGGTGATAGCAGGACACCCCATCTAGTCACTGAGAAAAAATCAGGACATTCTGATGTAGAGTTTCAAAATAAAATATTTTTGAAATCTCTATTGTATTAGCTATCATCCCTGTTTTTAGATGAGAATAAAACAAAAACTGTCCAGTATCAAAGACTCATCTCACTCCAGGGTGATAGCAGGACACCCCATCTAGTGACTGAGAAAAAATCAGGACATTCTGATGTAGAGTTTCAAAATAAAATATTTTTGAAATCTCTATTGTATTAGCTATCATCCCTGTTTTTAGATGAGAATAAAACAAAAACTGTCTAGTATCAAAGACTCATCTCACTGCAGGGTGATAGCATGAAACCCCACCTAGTCACTCAGGGAGAATCAGGACATTCTGATGTACAGTTTCAAAATAAAAGACCTTTGAAATCTCATATATGAGCTATCATCCCTCTCTGTTTAGATGAGAATAAAACAAAACTGTCCAGTATCAAATACTCATTTCCCTTCAGGGTTATAACAGGACACCCCACCTAGTCACTCAGGGAGAATCAGGACTTTCTGATGTAGAGTTTCAAAATAAAAGACCTTTGAAATCTCTATTGTATGAGCTATCATCCCTGTTTTTATATGAGAATAAAACAAAGACTGTCCAGTATGAAAGACTCATCTCACTCCAGGGTGATAGCAGGAAACCCCATCTAGTCACTCAGAAAAAATCAGGACATTCTGATGTACAGTTTCAAAATAAAATACCTTTGAAGTCTCATATATGAGCTATCATCCCTGTTTTTAGATGAGAATAAAACAATAACTGTCCAATATCAAAGACTCATCAAACTCCAGGGTGATAACAGGACACCCCACCTAGTCACTCAGGGAGAATCAGGACATTCTGATGTACAGTTTCAAAATAAAATACCTTTGAAATCTCTATTGCATGAGCTATCATCCCTGTTTTTAGATGAGAATAAAACAAATACTGTCCAATATCAAAGACTCATCTCACTCCAGGGTGATAGCAGGACACCCCACCTAGTCACTCAGGGAGAATCAGGACATTCTGATGTACAGTTTCAAAATAAAAGACCTTTGAAATCTCTATTGCATGAGCTATCATCCCTGTTTTTATATGAGAATAAAACAAAAACTGTCCATTATCAAAGACTCATCTCACTCCAGGGTGATAGCAGGACAACCCACCTAGTCACTCAGAAAAAATCAGGACATTCTGATTTAGAGTTTCAAAATAAAATACCTTTGAAATCTCATATATGAGCTATCATCCCTCTCTGTTTAGATGAGAATAAAACAAAAATGTCCAGTATCAAATACTCATTTCCCTTCAGGGTTATAACAGGACACCCCACCTAGTCACTCAGGGAGAATCAGGACTTTCTGATGTAGAGTTTCAAAATAAAATACCTTTGAAGTCTCATATATGAGCTATCATCCCTGTTTTTAGATGAGAATAAAACAGGAACTGTCCAATATCAAAGACTCATCAAACTCCAGGGTGATAACAGGACACCCAACCTAGTCACTCAGAAAAAATCAGGACATTCTGACGTAGAGTTTCAAAATAAAAGACCTTTGAAATCTCTATTGTATGAGCTATCATCCCTGTTTTTAGATGAGAATAAAACAAAAACTGTCCAGTATTAAAGACTCATCTCACTGCAGGGTGATAGCAGGACACCCCACCTAGTCACTCAGGGAGAATTAGGACATTCTGATGTACAGTTTCAAAATAAAAGACCTTTGAAATCTCTATTGCATGAGCTATCATCCCTGTTTTTAGATGAGAATAAAACAAAAACTATCCAGTATCAAAGACTCATCTCACTCCAGGGTGATAGCAGTACACCCCACCTAGTCGCTCAGGGAGAATCAGGACATTCTGATGTAGAGTTTCAAAATAAAAGACCTTTGAAATCTCATATATGAGCTATCATCCTTCTGTATTTAGATAAGAATAAAACAAACACTGTCCAGTATCAAATACTAATTTCCCTTCAGGGTGATAACAGGACACCCCACCTAATCACTCAGGGAGAATCAGGACTTTCTGATGTAGAGTTTCAAAATAAAATACCTTTGAAATCTCTATTGTATGAGCTATCATCCCTGTATTTAGATGAGAATAAAACAAAAACTGTCCAGTATCAAAGACTCATCTCACTCCAGGGTGATAGCAGTACACCCCACCTAGTCGCTCAGGGAGAATCAGGACATTCTGATGTACAGTTTCAAAATAAAAGACCTTTGAAATCTCTATTGCATGAGCTATCATCCCTGTTTTTAGATGAGAATAAAACAAAAACTGTCCAGTATCAAAGACGCATCTCACTCCAGGGTGATAGCAGGACACCCCACCTAGTCACTCAGGGAGAATCAGGACATTCTGATGTAGAGTTTCAAAATAAAAGACCTTTGAAATCTCATATATGAGCTATAATCCCTCTCTGTTTAGATGAGAATAAAACAAAAACTCTCAAGTATCAAAGACTGATCTCACTCCAGGGTGATAGCAGGACACGCCACATAGTCACTCAGAACAAATCAGGACATTCTGATGTACAGTTTCAAAATAAAAGACCTTTGAAATCTCATATATGAGCCATCATCCCTCTCTGTTTAGATGAGAATAAAACAAAACTGTCCAGTATCAAAGACTCATCTCACTCCAGGGTGATAGCAGGACACGCCACCTAGTCACTCAGAAAAAATCAGGACATTCTGATGTAGAGTTTCAAAATAAAATACCTTTGAAATCTCTATTGTATGAGCTATCATCCCTATTTTTAGATGAGAATAAAACAAAGACTGTCCAGTATCAAAGACTCATCTCACTCCAGGGTGATAGCAGGACACCCCACCTAGTTACTCAGGGAGAATCAGGACATTCTGATGTACAGTTTCAAAATAAAAGACCTTTGAAATCTCTATTGCATGAGCTATCATCCCTGTTTTTAGATGATAATAAAACAAAAACTGTCCAGTATCAAAGACTCATCTCACTGCAGGGTGATAGCAGGACACCCCATCTAGTCACTCAGAAAAAATCAGGATATTCTGATGTAGAGTTTCAAAATAAAATACATTTGAAATCTCTATTGTATGAGCTATCATCCCTGTTTTTAGATGAGAATAACACAAAAACTGTCCAGTATCAAAGACGCATCTCACTCCAGGGTGATAGCAGGACACCCCACCTAGTCACTCAGGGAGAATCAGGACATTCTGATGTAGAGTTTCAAAATAAAAGACCTTTGAAATCTCATATATGAGCTATCATCCCTCTCTGTTTAGATTAGAATAAAACAAAACTGTCCAGTATCAAAGACTCATCTCACTCCAGGGTGATAGCAGGACACCCCACCTAGTCACTCAGAAAAAATCAGGACATTCTGATTTAGAGTTTCAAAATAAAATACCTTTGAAATCTCATATATGAGCTATCATCCCTGTTTTTAGATGAGAATAAAACAAACACTGTCCAGTATCAAAGACTCATCTAACTCCATGGTGATAGCAAGACACCCCATCTAGTCACTCAGAAAAAATCAGGACATTCTGATGTAGAGTTTCAAAATAAAATACCTTTGAATTCTCATATATGAGCTATCATCCCATTTTTTAGATGAGAGTAAAACAATAACTGTCCAGTATCAAAAACTCATCTCACTCCAGGGTGATAGCAAGACAGCCCACCTAGTCACTCAGGGAGAATCAGGACATTCTGATGTAGAGTTTCAAAATAAAAGACCTTTGAAATCTCATATATGAGCTATCATCCTTCTGTATTTAGATAAGAATAAAACAAACACTGTCCAGTATCAAATACTAATTTCCCTTCAGGGTGATAACAGGACACCCCACCTAGTCACTCAGGGAGAATCAGGACATTCTGATGTACAGTTTCAAAATGAAAGACCTTTGAAATCTCTATTGCATGAGCTATCATCCCTGTTTTTAGATGAGAATAAAACAAAAACTGTCCAGTATCAAAGACTCATCTCACTCCAGGGTGATAGCAGCTCACCCCATCTAGTCACTCAGAAAAAATCAGGACATTCTGATGTAGAGTTTCAAAATAAAATACCTTTGAATTCTCATATATGAGCTATCATCCCATTTTTTAGATGAGAATAAAAAAATAACTGTCCAGTATCAAAAACTCATCTCACTCCAGGGTGATAGCATGACACCCCACCTAGTCACTCAGGGAGAATCAGGACATTCTGATATAGAGATTCAAAATAAAAGACCTTTGAAATCTCATATATGAGCTATCATCCCTCTGTATTTAGATACGAATAAAACAAACACTGTCCAGTATCAAATACTAATTTCCCTTCAGGGTGATAACAGGACACCCCATCTAGTCACTCCGAAAAAATCAGGACATTCTGATGTAGAGTTTCAAAATAAAATACCTTTGAAGTCTCATATATGAGCTATCATCCCTGTTTTTAGATGAGAATAAAACAAATACTGTCCAATATCAAAAACTCATCTCACTCCAGGGTGATAGCAGGAAACCCCACCTAGTCACTCAGGGAGAATCAGGACATTCTAATGTACAGTTTCAAAATAAAAGACCTTTGAAATCTCTATTGCATGAGCTATCATCCCTGTTTTTAGATGAGAATAAAACAAAAACTGTCCAGTATCAAATACTCATCTCACTCCAGGGTGATAGCAGGACACCCCATCTAGTCACTCAAAAAAAATCAGGACATTCTGATGTACAGTTTCAAAATAAAATACCTTTGAAGTCTCATATATGAGCTATCATCCCTGTTTTTAGATGAGAATAAAACAATAACTGTCCAATATCAAAGACTCATCAAACTCCAGGGCGATAACAGGACTCCCCACCCAGTCACTCAGGGAGAATCAGGACATTCTGATGTAGAATTTCAAAATAAAAGACCTTTGAAATCTCTATTGCATGAGCTATCATCCCTGTTTTTAGATGAGAATAAAACAAAAACTGTCCAGTATCAAAGACTCATCTCACTCCAGGGTGATAGCAGGACACCCCATCTAGTCACTCAGAAAAAATCAGGACATTCTGATGTAGAGTTTCAAAATAAAAGACCTTTGAAATCTCATATATGAGCTATAATCCCTCTCTGTTTAGATGAGAATAAAACAAAACTGTCCAGTATCAAAGACTCATCTCACTCCAGGGTGATAGCAGGACACCCCACCTAGTCACTCAGAAAAAATCAGGACATTCTGATGTAGAGTTTCAAAATAAAATACCTTTGAAATCTCTATTGTATGAGCTATCATCCCTATTTTTAGATGAGAATAAAACAAAGACTGTCCAGTATCAAAGACGCATCTCACTCCAGGTTGATAGCAGGACACCCCACCTAGTCACTTTGAAAAAATCAGGACATTCTGATTTAGAGTTTCAAAATAAAATACCTTTGAAATCTCATATATGAGCTATCATCCCTTTTTTAGATGGGAATAAAACAAACACTGTCCAGTATCAAAGACTCATCTAACTCCATGGTGATAGCAGGACACCCCATCAAGTCACTCAGAAAAAATCAGGACATTCTGATGTAGAGTTTCAAAATAAAAGACCTTTGAAATCTCATATATGAGCTATCATCCCTCTCTGTTTAGATGAGAATAAAACAAAATCTCTCCAGTATCAAAGACTCATCTCACTCCAGGGTGATAGCAGGACACCCCATCTAGTCACTGAGAAAAAATCAGGACATTCTGATGTAGAGTTTCAAAATAAAATATTTTTGAAATCTCTATTGTATTAGCTATCATCCCTGTTTTTAGATGAGAATAAAACAAATACTGTCCAATATCAAAAACTCATCTCACTCCAGGGTGATAGCAGGAAACCCCACCTAGTCACTCAGGGAGAATCAGGACATTCTGATGTACAGTTTCAAAATAAAAGACCTTTGAAATCTCTATTGCATGAGCTATCATCCCTGTTTTTAGATGAGAATAAAACAAACACTGTCCAGTATCAAAGACGCATCTCACTCCAGGGTGATAACAGGACACCCCACCTAGTCACTCAGGGAGAATCAGGACATTCTGATGTAGAGTTTCAAAATAAAAGACCTTTGAAATCTCATATATGAGCTATAATCCCTCTCTGTTTAGATGAGAATAAAACAAAAACTCTCAAGTATCAAAGACTGATCTAACTCCAGGGTGATAGCAGGACACGCCACATAGTCACTCAGAAAAAATCAGGACATTCTGATGTACAGTTTCAAAATAAAAGACCTTTGAAATCTCATATATGAGCTATCATCCCTCTCTGTTTAGATGAGAATAAAACAAAACTGTCCAGTATCAAAGACTCATCTCACTCCAGGGTGATAGCAGGACACCCCACCTAGTCACTCAGAAAAAATCAGGACATTCTGATTTAGAGTTTCAAAATAAAATACCTTTGAAATCTCTATTGTATGAGCTATCATCCCTATTTTTAGATGAGAATAAAACAAAGACTGTCCAGTATCAAAGACGCATCTCACTCCAGGGTGATAGCAGGACACCCCACCTAGTCACTTTGAAAAAATCAGGACATTCTGATTTAGAGTTTCAAAATAAAATACCTTTGAAATCTCATATATGAGCTATCATCCCTTTTTTAGATGGGAATAAAACAAACACTGTCCAGTATCAAAGACTCATCTAACTCCATGGTGATAGCAGGACACCCCATCAAGTCACTCAGAAAAAATCAGGACATTCTGATGTAGAGTTTCAAAATAAAAGACCTTTGAAATTTCATATATGAGCTATAATCCCTCTCTGTTTAGATGAGAATAAAACAAAAAGGGTCCAGTATCAAAGACTCATCTCACTCCAGGGTGATAGCAGGACACCCCACCTAGTCACTCAGAAAAAATCAGGACATTCTGAAGTAGAGTTTCAAAATAAAATACCTTTGAAATCTCTATTGTATGAGCTATCATCCCTATTTTTAGATGAGAATAAAACAAAGACTGTCCAGTATCAAAGACGCATCTCACTCCAGGGTGATAGCAGGACACCCCACCTAGTCACTCAGAAAAAATCAGGACATTCTGATTTAGAGTTTCAAAATAAAATACCTTTGAAATCTCATATATGAGCTATCATCCCTGTTTTTAGATGAGAATAACACAATAACACCCCACCTAGTCACTCAGGGAGAATCAGGACATTCTGAAGTACAGTTTCAAAATAAAAGACCTTTGAAATCTATATTGCATGAGCTATCATCTCTGTTTTTAGATGAGAATAAAACAAAAACTGTCCCGTATCAAAGACTCATATCACTCCAGGGTGATTGCAGGACACCCCATCTAGTCACTCAGAAAAAATCAGGACATTCTGATGTAGAGTTTCAAAATAAAATACCTTTGAAATCTCTATTGCATGAGCTATCATCCCTGTTTTTAGATGAGAATAAAACAAACACTGTCCAGTATCAAAGACGCATCTCACTCCAGGGTGATAACAGGACACCCCACCTAGTCACTCAGGGAGAATCAGGACATTCTGATGTAGAGTTTCAAAATAAAAGACCTTTGAAATCTCATATATGAGCTATAATCCCTCTCTGTTTAGATGAGAATAAAACAAAAACTCTCAAGTATCAAAGACTGATCTAACTCCAGGGTGATAGCAGGACACGCCACATAGTCACTCAGAAAAAATCAGGACATTCTGATGTACAGTTTCAAAATAAAAGACCTTTGAAATCTCATATATGAGCTATCATCCCTGTTTTTAGATGAGAATAACACAATAACACCCCACCTAGTCACTCAGGGAGAATCAGGACATTCTGAAGTACAGTTTCAAAATAAAAGACCTTTGAAATCTATATTGCATGAGCTATCATCTCTGTTTTTAGATGAGAATAAAACAAAAACTGTCCCGTATCAAAGACTCATATCACTCCAGGGTGATTGCAGGACACCCCATCTAGTCACTCAGAAAAAATCAGGACATTCTGATGTACAGTTTCAAAATAAAAGACCTTTGAAATCTCTATTGCATGAGCTATCATCCCTGTTTTTAGATGAGAATAAAACAAACACTGTCCAGTATCAAAGACGCATCTCACTCCAGGGTGATAACAGGACACCCCACCTAGTCACTCAGGGAGAATCAGGACATTCTGATGTAGAGTTTCAAAATAAAAGACCTTTGAAATCTCATATATGAGCTATAATCCCTCTCTGTTTAGATGAGAATAAAACAAAAACTCTCAAGTATCAAAGACTGATCTAACTCCAGGGTGATAGCAGGACACGCCACATAGTCACTCAGAAAAAATCAGGACATTCTGATGTACAGTTTCAAAATAAAAGACCTTTGAAATCTCATATATGAGCTATCATCCCTCTCTGTTTAGATGAGAATAAAACAAAACTGTCCAGTATCAAAGACTCATCTCACTCCAGGGTGATAGCAGGACACCCCACCTAGTCACTCAGAAAAAATCAGGACATTCTGATTTAGAGTTTCAAAATAAAATACCTTTGAAATCTCTATTGTATGAGCTATCATCCCTATTTTTAGATGAGAATAAAACAAAGACTGTCCAGTATCAAAGACGCATCTCACTCCAGGGTGATAGCAGGACACCCCACCTAGTCACTTTGAAAAAATCAGGACATTCTGATTTAGAGTTTCAAAATAAAATACCTTTGAAATCTCATATATGAGCTATCATCCCTTTTTTAGATGGGAATAAAACAAACACTGTCCAGTATCAAAGACTCATCTAACTCCATGGTGATAGCAGGACACCCCATCAAGTCACTCAGAAAAAATCAGGACATTCTGATGTAGAGTTTCAAAATAAAAGACCTTTGAAATTTCATATATGAGCTATAATCCCTCTCTGTTTAGATGAGAATAAAACAAAAAGGGTCCAGTATCAAAGACTCATCTCACTCCAGGGTGATAGCAGGACACCCCACCTAGTCACTCAGAAAAAATCAGGACATTCTGAAGTAGAGTTTCAAAATAAAATACCTTTGAAATCTCTATTGTATGAGCTATCATCCCTATTTTTAGATGAGAATAAAACAAAGACTGTCCAGTATCAAAGACGCATCTCACTCCAGGGTGATAGCAGGACACCCCACCTAGTCACTCAGAAAAAATCAGGACATTCTGATTTAGAGTTTCAAAATAAAATACCTTTGAAATCTCATATATGAGCTATCATCCCTGTTTTTAGATGAGAATAACACAATAACACCCCACCTAGTCACTCAGGGAGAATCAGGACATTCTGAAGTACAGTTTCAAAATAAAAGACCTTTGAAATCTATATTGCATGAGCTATCATCTCTGTTTTTAGATGAGAATAAAACAAAAACTGTCCCGTATCAAAGACTCATATCACTCCAGGGTGATTGCAGGACACCCCATCTAGTCACTCAGAAAAAATCAGGACATTCTGATGTAGAGTTTCAAAATAAAATACCTTTGAAATCTCTATTGTATGAGCTATAATCCCTGTTTTTAGATGAGAATAAAACAAAAACTGTCCAGTATCAAAGACGCATCTCACTCCAGGGTGATAGCAGGACACCCCACCTAGTCACTCAGGGAGAATCAGGACATTCTGATGTAGAGTTTCAAAATAAAAGACCTTTGAAATCTCATATATGAGCTATAATCCCTCTCTGTTTAGATGAGAATAAAACAAAAACTCTCAAGTATCAAAGACTGATCTCACTCCAGGTTGATAGCAGGACACGCCACCTAGTCACTCAGAAAAAATCAGGACATTCTGATGTACAGTTTCAAAATAAAAGACCTTTGAAATCTCATATATGAGCTATCATCCCTCTCTGTTTAGATGAGAATAAAACAAAAACTGTCCAGTATCAAAGACGACACCCCACCTAGTCACTCAGAAAAAATCAGGACATTCTGATGTAGAGTTTCAAAATAAAATATTTTTGAAGTCTCTATTGTATTAGCTATCATCCCTGTTTTTTGATGAGAATAAAACAAAAACTGTCCAGTATCAAAGACTCATCTCACTCCAGGGTGATAGCAGGACACCCCACCTAGTCACTCAGGGAGAATCAGGACTTTCTGATGTACAGTTTCAAAATAAAAGACCTTTGAAATCTCTATTGCATGAGCTATCATCCCTGTTTTTACATGAGAATAAAACAAAAACTCTCCAGTATCAAAGACTCATCTCACTCCAGGGTGATAGCAGGACACCCCACCTAGTCACTCAGAAAAAATCAGGACATTCTGATGTAGAGTTTCAAAATAAAATACCTTTGACATCTCATATATGAGCTATCATCCCTCTCTGTTTAGATGAGAATAAAACAAAATCTCTCCAGTATCAAAGACTCATCTCACTCCAGGGTGATAGCAGGACACCCCATCTAGTCACTCAGAAAAAATCAGGACATTCTGATGTACAGTTTCAAAATAAAATACCTTTGAAATCTCTATTGCATGAGCTATCATCCCTGTTTTTAGATGAGAATAAAACAAAAACTGTCCATTATCAAAGACTCATCTCACTCCAGGGTGATAGCAGGACACCCATCTAGTCACTCAGAGAGAATCAGGACATTCTGATGTAGAATTTCAAAATAAAAGACCTTTGAAATCTCTATTGCATGAGCTATCATCCCTGTTTTTAGATGAGAATAAAACAAAAACTGTCCAGTATCAAAGACTCATCTCACTCCAGGGTGATAGCAGGACACCCCATCTAGTCACTCAGAAAAAATCAGGACATTCTGATGTAGAGTTTCAAAATAAAATACCTTTGAAATCTCTATTGTATGAGCTATCATCCCTGTTTTTAGATGAGAATAAAACAAAAACTCTCCAGTATCAAAGACGCATCTCACTCCAGGGTGATAACAGGACACCCCACCTAGTCACTCAGGGAGAATCAGGACATTCTGATGTAGAGTTTCAAAATAAAAGACCTTTGAAATCTCATATATGAGCTATAATCCCTCTCTGTTTAGATGAGAATAAAACAAAAACTCTCAAGTATCAAAGACTGATCTAACTCCAGGGTGATAGCAGGACACGCCACATAGTCACTCAGAAAAAATCAGGACATTCTGATGTACTGTTTCAAAATAAAAGACCTTTGAAATCTCATATATGAGCTATCATCCCTCTCTGTTTAGATGAGAATAAAACAAAACTGTCCAGTATCAAAGACTCATCTCACTCCAGGGTGATAGCAGGACACCCCACCTAGTCACTCAGAAAAAATCAGGACATTCTGATGTAGAGTTTCAAAATAAAATACCTTTGAAATCTCTATTGTATGAGCTATCATCCCTATTTTTAGATGAGAATAAAACAAAGACTGTCCAGTATCAAAGACGCATCTCACTCCAGGGTGATAGCAGGACACCCCACCTAGTCACTCAGAAAAAATCAGGACATTCTGATTTAGAGTTTCAAAATAAAATACCTTTGAAATCTCATATATGAGCTATCATCCCTGTTTTTAGATGGGAATAAAACAAACACTGTCCAGTATCAAAGACTCATCTAACTCCAGGGTGATAGCAGGAAACCCCATCTAGTCACTCAGAAAAAATCAGGACATTCTGATGTACAGTTTCGAAATAAAATACCTTTGAAGTCTCATATATGAGCTATCATCCCTGTTTTTAGATGAGAATAAAACAATAACTGTCCAGTATCAAATACTCATTTCCCTTCAGGGTGATAACAGGACACCCCACCTAGTCACTCAGGGAGAATCAGGACTTTCTGATTTAGAGTTTCAAAATAAAAGACCTTTGAAATCTCTATTGCATGAGCTATCATCCCTGTTTTTAGATGAGAATAAAACAAATACTGTCCAATATCAAAGACTCATCTCACTCCAGGGTCATAGCAGGACTCCCCACCTAGTCACTCAGGGAGAATCAGGACATTCTGATGTAGAGTTTCAAAATAAAAGACCTTTGAAATCTCATATATGAGCTATCATCCCTCTGTATTTAGATAAGAATAAAACAAACACTGTCCAGTATCAAATACTCATTTCCCTTCAGGGTGATAACAGGACTCCCCACCTAGTCACTCAGGGAGAATCAGGACTTTCTGATGTAGAGTTTCAAAATAAAAGAACTTTGAAATCTCTATTGCATGAGCTATCATCCCTGTTTTTAGATGAGAATAAAACAAATACTGTCCAATATCAAAGACTCATCTCACTCCAGGGTGATAGCAGCACACCCCATCTAGTCACTCAGGGAGAATCAGGACATTCTGATGTACAGTTTCAAAATAAAAGACCTTTGAAATCTCATATATGAGCTATCATCCCTCTCTGTTTAGATGATAATAAAACAAAACTGTCCAGTATCAAAGACTCATCTCACTCCAGGGTGATAGCAGGACACTCCACCTAGTCACTCAGAAAAAATCAGGACATTCTGATGTAGAGTTTCAAAATAAAATACCTTTGAAATCTCATATATGAGCTATCATCCCTGTTTTTAGATGGGAATAAAACAAACACTGTCCAGTATCAAAGACTCATCTAACTCCATGGTGATAGCAGGACACCCCATCAAGTCACTCAGAAAAAATCAGGACATTGTGATGTAGAGTTTCAAAATAAAAGACCTTTGAAATCTCATATATGAGCTATCATCCCTCTGTATTTAGATAAGAATAAAACAAACACTGTCCAGTATCAAATACTCATTTCCCTTCAGGGTGATAACAGGACACCCCACCTAGTCACTCAGGGAGAATCAGGACTTTCTGATTTAGAGTTTCAAAATAAAAGACCTTTGAAATCTCTATTGCATGAGCTATCATCCCTGTTTTTAGATGAGAATAAAACAAATACTGTCCAATATCAAAGACTCATCTCACTCCAGGGTCATAGCAGGACTCCCCACCTAGTCACTCAGGGAGAATCAGGACATTCTGATGTAGAGTTTCAAAATAAAAGACCTTTGAAATCTCATATATGAGCTATCATCCCTCTGTATTTAGATAAGAATAAAACAAACACTGTCCAGTATCAAATACTCATTTCCCTTCAGGGTGATAACAGGACTCCCCACCTAGTCACTCAGGGAGAATCAGGACTTTCTGATGTAGAGTTTCAAAATAAAAGACCTTTGAAATCTCTATTGCATGAGCTATCATCCCTGTTTTTAGATGAGAATAAAACAAATACTGTCCAATATCAAAGACTCATCTCACTCCAGGGTGATAGCAGCACACCCCATCTAGTCACTCAGGGAGAATCAGGACATTCTGATGTACAGTTTCAAAATAAAAGACCTTTGAAATCTCATATATGAGCTATCATCCCTCTCTGTTTAGATGAGAATAAAACAAAACTGTCCAGTATCAAAGACTCATCTCACTCCAGGGTGATAGCAGGACACCCCACCTAGTCACTCAGAAAAAATCAGGACATTCTGATGTAGAGTTTCAAAATAAAATACCTTTGAAATCTCATATATGAGCTATCATCCCTGTTTTTAGATGGGAATAAAACAAACACTGTCCAGTATCAAAGACTCATCTAACTCCATGGTGATAGCAGGACACCCCATCAAGTCACTCAGAAAAAATCAGGACATTGTGATGTAGAGTTTCAAAATAAAAGACCTTTGAAATCTCATATATGAGCTATCATCCCTCTGTATTTAGATAAGAATAAAACAAACACTGTCCAGTATCAAATACTCATTTCCCTTCAGGGTGATAACAGGACACCCCACCTAGTCACTCAGGGAGAATCAGGACTTTCTGATTTAGAGTTTCAAAATAAAAGACCTTTGAAATCTCTATTGCATGAGCTATCATCCCTGTTTTTAGATGAGAATAAAACAAATACTGTCCAATATCAAAGACTCATCTCACTCCAGGGTGATAGCAGGACTCCCCACCTAGTCACTCAGGGAGAATCAGGACATTCTGAAGTACAGTTTCAAAATAAAAGACCTTTGAAATATCTATTGCATGAGCTATCATCCCTGTTTTTAGATGAGAATAAAACAAAACCTGGACAGTATCAAAGACTCATCTCACTCCAGGGTGATAGCAGGACACCCCATCTAGTCACTCAGAAAAAATCAGGACATTCTGATGTAGAGTTTCAAAATAAAATACCTTTGAAATCTCTATTGGTTGAGCTATCATCCCTGTTTTTAGATGAGAATAAAACAAAAACTGTCCAGTATCAAAGACGCATCTCACTCCAGGGTGATAGCAGGACACCCCACCTAGTCACTCAGAAAAAAATCAGGAAATTCTGATGTAGAGTTTCAAAATAAAATACCTTTGAAATCTCTATTGTATGAGCTATCATCCCTGTTTTTAGATGAGAATAAAACAAAAACTGTCCAGTATCAAAGACGCATCTCACTCCAGGGTGATAGCAGGACACCCCACCTAGTCACTCAGGAAGAATCAGGACATTCTGATGTACAGTTTCAAAATAAAAGACCTTTGAAATCTCATATATGAGCTATAATCCCTCTCTGTTTAGATGAGAATAAAACAAAAATTATCAAGTATCAAAGACTGATCTCACTCCAGGGTGATAGCAGGACACGCCACCTAGTCACTCAGAAAAAATCAGGACATTCTGATGTACAGTTTCAAAATAAAATATTTTTGAAGTCTCTATTGTATTAGCTATCATCCCTGTTTTTAGATGAGAATAAAACAAAAACTGTCCAGTATCAAAGACTCATCTCACTCCAGGGTGATAGCAGGACACCCCATCTAGTCACTCAGGGAGAATCAGGACATTCTGATGTACAGTTTCAAAATAAAAGACCTTTGAAATCTCTATTGCATGAGCTATCATCCCTGTTTTTAGATGAGAATAAAACAAACACTGTCCAGTATCAAAGACTCATCTCACTCCAGGGTGATAGCAGGACACCCCATCTAGTCACTCAGAAAAAATCAGGACATTCTGGTGTACAGTTTCAAAATAAAATACCTTTGAAGTCTCATATATGAGCTATCATCCCTGTTTTTAGATGAGAATAAAACAATAACTGTCCAATATCAAAGACGCATCTCACTCCAGGGTGATAACAGGACACCCCACCTAGTCACTCAGGGAGAATCAGGACATTCTGATGTAGAGTTTCAAAATAAAAGACCTTTGAAATCTCTATTGTATGAGCTATCATCCCTATTTTTAGATGAGAATAAAACAAAGACTGTCCAGTATCAAAGACGCATCTCACTCCAGGTTGATAGCAGGACACCCCACCTAGTCACTTTGAAAAAATCAGGACATTCTGATTTAGAGTTTCAAAATAAAATACCTTTGAAATCTCATATATGAGCTATCATCCCTTTTTTAGATGGGAATAAAACAAACACTGTCCAGTATCAAAGACTCATCTAACTCCATGGTGATAGCAGGACACCCCATCAAGTCACTCAGAAAAAATCAGGACATTCTGATGTAGAGTTTCAAAATAAAAGACCTTTGAAATCTCATATATGAGCTATCATCCCTCTCTGTTTAGATGAGAATAAAACAAAATCTCTCCAGTATCAAAGACTCATCTCACTCCAGGGTGATAGCAGGACACCCCATCTAGTCACTGAGAAAAAATCAGGACATTCTGATGTAGAGTTTCAAAATAAAATATTTTTGAAATCTCTATTGTATTAGCTATCATCCCTGTTTTTAGATGAGAATAAAACAAATACTGTCCAATATCAAAAACTCATCTCACTCCAGGGTGATAGCAGGAAACCCCACCTAGTCACTCAGGGAGAATCAGGACATTCTGATGTAGAGTTTCAAAATAAAAGACCTTTGAAATCTCATATATGAGCTATAATCCCTCTCTGTTTAGATGAGAATAAAACAAAAACTCTCAAGTATCAAAGACTGATCTAACTCCAGGGTGATAGCAGGACACGCCACATAGTCACTCAGAAAAAATCAGGACATTCTGATGTACAGTTTCAAAATAAAAGACCTTTGAAATCTCATATATGAGCTATCATCCCTCTCTGTTTAGATGAGAATAAAACAAAACTGTCCAGTATCAAAGACTCATCTCACTCCAGGGTGATAGCAGGACACCCCACCTAGTCACTCAGAAAAAATCAGGACATTCTGATTTAGAGTTTCAAAATAAAATACCTTTGAAATCTCTATTGTATGAGCTATCATCCCTATTTTTAGATGAGAATAAAACAAAGACTGTCCAGTATCAAAGACGCATCTCACTCCAGGGTGATAGCAGGACACCCCACCTAGTCACTTTGAAAAAATCAGGACATTCTGATTTAGAGTTTCAAAATAAAATACCTTTGAAATCTCATATATGAGCTATCATCCCTTTTTTAGATGGGAATAAAACAAACACTGTCCAGTATCAAAGACTCATCTAACTCCATGGTGATAGCAGGACACCCCATCAAGTCACTCAGAAAAAATCAGGACATTCTGATGTAGAGTTTCAAAATAAAAGACCTTTGAAATTTCATATATGAGCTATAATCCCTCTCTGTTTAGATGAGAATAAAACAAAAAGGGTCCAGTATCAAAGACTCATCTCACTCCAGGGTGATAGCAGGACACCCCACCTAGTCACTCAGAAAAAATCAGGACATTCTGAAGTAGAGTTTCAAAATAAAATACCTTTGAAATCTCATATATGAGCTATCATCCCTGTTTTTAGATGAGAATAACACAATAACACCCCACCTCGTCACTCAGGGAGAATCAGGACATTCTGAAGTACAGTTTCAAAATAAAAGACCTTTGAAATCTATATTGCATGAGCTATCATCTCTGTTTTTAGATGAGAATAAAACAAAAACTGTCCCGTATCAAAGACGCATCTCACTCCAGGGTGATAGCAGGACACCCCACCTAGTCACTCAGGGAGAATCAGGACATTCTGATGTAGAGTTTCAAAATAAAAGACCTTTGAAATCTCATATATGAGCTATAATCCCTCTCTGTTTAGATGAGAATAAAACAAAAACTGTCCCGTATCAAAGACTGATCTCACTCCAGGTTGATAGCAGGACACGCCACCTAGTCACTCAGAAAAAATCAGGACATTCTGATGTACAGTTTCAAAATAAAAGACCTTTGAAATCTCATATATGAGCTATCATCCCTCTCTGTTTAGATGAGAATAAAACAAAAACTGTCCAGTATCAAAGACGACACCCCACCTAGTCACTCAGAAAAAATCAGGACATTCTGATGTAGAGTTTCAAAATAAAATATTTTTGAAGTCTCTATTGTATTAGCTATCATCCCTGTTTTTTGATGAGAATAAAACAAAAACTGTCCAGTATCAAAGACTCATCTCACTCCAGGGTGATAGCAGGACACCCCACCTAGTCACTCAGGGAGAATCAGGACTTTCTGATGTACAGTTTCAAAATAAAAGACCTTTGAAATCTCTATTGCATGAGCTATCATCCCTGTTTTTACATGAGAATAAAACAAAAACTCTCCAGTATCAAAGACTCATCTCACTCCAGGGTGATAGCAGGACACCCCATCTAGTCACTCAGAAAAAATCAGGACATTCTGATGTACAGTTTCAAAATAAAATACCTTTGAAGTCTCATATATGAGCTATCATCCCTGTTTTTAGATGAGAATAAAACAATAACTGTCCAATTTCAAAGACTCATCAAACTCCAGGGTGATATCAGGACACCCCACCTAGTCACTCAGAAAAAATCAGGACATTCTGATGTAGAGTTTCAAAATAAAATACCTTTGACATCTCATATATGAGCTATCATCCCTCTCTGTTTAGATGAGAATAAAACAAAATCTCTCCAGTATCAAAGACTCATCTCACTCCAGGGTGATAGCAGGACACCCCATCTAGTCACTCAGAAAAAATCAGGACATTCTGATGTACAGTTTCAAAATAAAATACCTTTGAAATCTCTATTGCATGAGCTATCATCCCTGTTTTTAGATGAGAATAAAACAAAAACTGTCCATTATCAAAGACTCATCTCACTCCAGGGTGATAGCAGGACACCCATCTAGTCACTCAGAGAGAATCAGGACATTCTGATGTAGAATTTCAAAATAAAAGACCTTTGAAATCTCTATTGCATGAGCTATCATCCCTGTTTTTAGATGAGAATAAAACAAAAACTGTCCAGCATCAAAGACTCATCTCACTCCAGGGTGATAGCAGGACACCACATCTAGTCACTCAGAAAAAATCAGGACATTCTGATGTAGAGTTTCAAAATAAAATACCTTTGAAATCTCTATTGTATGAGCTATCATCCCTGTATTTAGATGAGAATAAAACAAAAACTGTCCAGTATCAAAGACGCATCTCACTCCAGGGTGATAACAGGACACCCCACCTAGTCACTCAGGGAGAATCAGGACATTCTGATGTAGAGTTTCAAAATAAAAGACCTTTGAAATCTCATATATGAGCTATAATCCCTCTCTGTTTAGATGAGAATAAAACAAAAACTCTCAAGTATCAAAGACTGATCTAACTCCAGGGTGATAGCAGGACACGCCACATAGTCACTCAGAAAAAATCAGGACATTCTGATGTACTGTTTCAAAATAAAAGACCTTTGAAATCTCATATATGAGCTATCATCCCTCTCTGTTTAGATGAGAATAAAACAAAACTGTCCAGTATCAAAGACTCATCTCACTCCAGGGTGATAGCAGGACACCCCACCTAGTCACTCAGAAAAAATCAGGACATTCTGATGTAGAGTTTCAAAATAAAATACCTTTGAAATCTCTATTGTATGAGCTATCATCCCTATTTTTAGATGAGAATAAAACAAAGACTGTCCAGTATCAAAGACGCATCTCACTCCAGGGTGATAGCAGGACACCCCACCTAGTCACTCAGAAAAAATCAGGACATTCTGATTTAGAGTTTCAAAATAAAAGACCTTTGAAATCTCATATATGAGCTATCATCCCTCTCTGTTTAGATGAGAATAAAACAAAACTGTCCAGTATCAAATACTCATTTCCCTTCAGGGTTATAACAGGACACCCCACCTAGTCACTCAGGGAGAATCAGGACTTTCTGATGTAGAGTTTCAAAATAAAAGACCTTTGAAATCTCTATTGTATGAGCTATCATCCCTGTTTTTATATGAGAATAAAACAAAGACTGTCCAGTATCAAAGACTCATCTCACTCCAGGGTGATAGCAGGAAACCCCATCTAGTCACTCAGAAAAAATCAGGACATTCTGATGTACAGTTTCAAAATAAAATACCTTTGAAGTCTCATATATGAGCTATCATCCCTGTTTTTAGATGAGAATAAAACAATAACTGTCCAATATCAAAGACTCATCAAACTCCAGGGTGATAACAGGACACCCCACCTAGTCACTCAGGGAGAATCAGGACTTTCTGATTTAGAGTTTCAAAATAAAAGACCTTTGAAATCTCTATTGCATGAGCTATCATCCCTGTTTTTAGATGAGAATAAAACAAATACTGTCCAATATCAAAGACTCATCTCACTCCAGGGTCATAGCAGGACTCCCCACCTAGTCACTCAGGGAGAATCAGGACATTCTGATGTAGAGTTTCAAAATAAAAGACCTTTGAAATCTCATATATGAGCTATCATCCCTCTGTATTTAGATAAGAATAAAACAAACACTGTCCAGTATCAAATACTCATTTCCCTTCAGGGTGATAACAGGACTCCCCACCTAGTCACTCAGGGAGAATCAGGACTTTCTGATGTAGAGTTTCAAAATAAAAGACCTTTGAAATCTCTATTGCATGAGCTATCATCCCTGTTTTTAGATGAGAATAAAACAAATACTGTCCAATATCAAAGACTCATCTCACTCCAGGGTGATAGCAGCACACCCCATCTAGTCACTCAGGGAGAATCAGGACATTCTGATGTACAGTTTCAAAATAAAAGACCTTTGAAATCTCATATATGAGCTATCATCCCTCTCTGTTTAGATGATAATAAAACAAAACTGTCCAGTATCAAAGACTCATCTCACTCCAGGGTGATAGCAGGACACCCCACCTAGTCACTCAGAAAAAATCAGGACATTCTGATGTAGAGTTTCAAAATAAAATACCTTTGAAATCTCATATATGAGCTATCATCCCTGTTTTTAGATGGGAATAAAACAAACACTGTCCAGTATCAAAGACTCATCTAACTCCATGGTGATAGCAGGACACCCCATCAAGTCACTCAGAAAAAATCAGGACATTGTGATGTAGAGTTTCAAAATAAAAGACCTTTGAAATCTCATATATGAGCTATCATCCCTCTGTATTTAGATAAGAATAAAACAAACACTGTCCAGTATCAAATACTCATTTCCCTTCAGGGTGATAACAGGACACCCCACCTAGTCACTCAGGGAGAATCAGGACTTTCTGATTTAGAGTTTCAAAATAAAAGACCTTTGAAATCTCTATTGCATGAGCTATCATCCCTGTTTTTAGATGAGAATAAAACAAATACTGTCCAATATCAAAGACTCATCTCACTCCAGGGTCATAGCAGGACTCCCCACCTAGTCACTCAGGGAGAATCAGGACATTCTGATGTAGAGTTTCAAAATAAAAGACCTTTGAAATCTCATATATGAGCTATCATCCCTCTGTATTTAGATAAGAATAAAACAAACACTGTCCAGTATCAAATACTCATTTCCCTTCAGGGTGATAACAGGACTCCCCACCTAGTCACTCAGGGAGAATCAGGACTTTCTGATGTAGAGTTTCAAAATAAAAGACCTTTGAAATCTCTATTGCATGAGCTATCATCCCTGTTTTTAGATGAGAATAAAACAAATACTGTCCAATATCAAAGACTCATCTCACTCCAGGGTGATAGCAGCACACCCCATCTAGTCACTCAGGGAGAATCAGGACATTCTGATGTACAGTTTCAAAATAAAAGACCTTTGAAATCTCATATATGAGCTATCATCCCTCTCTGTTTAGATGAGAATAAAACAAAACTGTCCAGTATCAAAGACTCATCTCACTCCAGGGTGATAGCAGGACACCCCACCTAGTCACTCAGAAAAAATCAGGACATTCTGATGTAGAGTTTCAAAATAAAATACCTTTGAAATCTCATATATGAGCTATCATCCCTGTTTTTAGATGGGAATAAAACAAACACTGTCCAGTATCAAAGACTCATCTAACTCCATGGTGATAGCAGGACACCCCATCAAGTCACTCAGAAAAAATCAGGACATTGTGATGTAGAGTTTCAAAATAAAAGACCTTTGAAATCTCATATATGAGCTATCATCCCTCTGTATTTAGATAAGAATAAAACAAACACTGTCCAGTATCAAATACTCATTTCCCTTCAGGGTGATAACAGGACACCCCACCTAGTCACTCAGGGAGAATCAGGACTTTCTGATTTAGAGTTTCAAAATAAAAGACCTTTGAAATCTCTATTGCATGAGCTATCATCCCTGTTTTTAGATGAGAATAAAACAAATACTGTCCAATATCAAAGACTCATCTCACTCCAGGGTGATAGCAGGACTCCCCACCTAGTCACTCAGGGAGAATCAGGACATTCTGAAGTACAGTTTCAAAATAAAAGACCTTTGAAATATCTATTGCATGAGCTATCATCCCTGTTTTTAGATGAGAATAAAACAAAACCTGGACAGTATCAAAGACTCATCTCACTCCAGGGTGATAGCAGGACACCCCATCTAGTCACTCAGAAAAAATCAGGACATTCTGATGTAGAGTTTCAAAATAAAATACCTTTGAAATCTCTATTGGTTGAGCTATCATCCCTGTTTTTAGATGAGAATAAAACAAAAACTGTCCAGTATCAAAGACGCATCTCACTCCAGGGTGATAGCAGGACACCCCACCTAGTCACTCAGAAAAAAATCAGGAAATTCTGATGTAGAGTTTCAAAATAAAATACCTTTGAAATCTCTATTGTATGAGCTATCATCCCTGTTTTTAGATGAGAATAAAACAAAAACTGTCCAGTATCAAAGACGCATCTCACTCCAGGGTGATAGCAGGACACCCCACCTAGTCACTCAGGGAGAATCAGGACATTCTGATGTACAGTTTCAAAATAAAAGACCTTTGAAATCTCATATATGAGCTATAATCCCTCTCTGTTTAGATGAGAATAAAACAAAAATTCTCAAGTATCAAAGACTGATCTCACTCCAGGGTGATAGCAGGACACGCCACCTAGTCACTCAGAAAAAATCAGGACATTCTGATGTACAGTTTCAAAATAAAATATTTTTGAAGTCTCTATTGTATTAGCTATCATCCCTGTTTTTAGATGAGAATAAAACAAAAACTGTCCAGTATCAAAGACTCATCTCACTCCAGGGTGATAGCAGGACACCCCATCTAGTCACTCAGGGAGAATCAGGACATTCTGATGTACAGTTTGAAAATAAAAGACCTTTGAAATCTCTATTGCATGAGCTATCATCCCTGTTTTTAGATGAGAATAAAACAAACACTGTCCAGTATCAAAGACTCATCTCACTCCAGGGTGATAGCAGGACACCCCATCTAGTCACTCAGAAAAAATCAGGACATTCTGGTGTACAGTTTCAAAATAAAATACCTTTGAAGTCTCATATATGAGCTATCATCCCTGTTTTTAGATGAGAATAAAACAATAACTGTCCAATATCAAAGACGCATCTCACTCCAGGGTGATAACAGGACACCCCACCTAGTCACTCAGGGAGAATCAGGACATTCTGATGTAGAGTTTCAAAATAAAAGACCTTTGAAATCTCTATTGTATGAGCTATCATCCCTATTTTTAGATGAGAATAAAACAAAGACTGTCCAGTATCAAAGACGCATCTCACTCCAGGTTGATAGCAGGACACCCCACCTAGTCACTTTGAAAAAATCAGGACATTCTGATTTAGAGTTTCAAAATAAAATACCTTTGAAATCTCATATATGAGCTATCATCCCTTTTTTAGATGGGAATAAAACAAACACTGTCCAGTATCAAAGACTCATCTAACTCCATGGTGATAGCAGGACACCCCATCAAGTCACTCAGAAAAAATCAGGACATTCTGATGTAGAGTTTCAAAATAAAAGACCTTTGAAATCTCATATATGAGCTATCATCCCTCTCTGTTTAGATGAGAATAAAACAAAATCTCTCCAGTATCAAAGACTCATCTCACTCCAGGGTGATAGCAGGACACCCCATCTAGTCACTGAGAAAAAATCAGGACATTCTGATGTAGAGTTTCAAAATAAAATATTTTTGAAATCTCTATTGTATTAGCTATCATCCCTGTTTTTAGATGAGAATAAAACAAATACTGTCCAATATCAAAAACTCATCTCACTCCAGGGTGATAGCAGGAAACCCCACCTAGTCACTCAGGGAGAATCAGGACATTCTGATGTAGAGTTTCAAAATAAAAGACCTTTGAAATCTCATATATGAGCTATAATCCCTCTCTGTTTAGATGAGAATAAAACAAAAACTCTCAAGTATCAAAGACTGATCTAACTCCAGGGTGATAGCAGGACACGCCACATAGTCACTCAGAAAAAATCAGGACATTCTGATGTACAGTTTCAAAATAAAAGACCTTTGAAATCTCATATATGAGCTATCATCCCTCTCTGTTTAGATGAGAATAAAACAAAACTGTCCAGTATCAAAGACTCATCTCACTCCAGGGTGATAGCAGGACACCCCACCTAGTCACTCAGAAAAAATCAGGACATTCTGATTTAGAGTTTCAAAATAAAATACCTTTGAAATCTCTATTGTATGAGCTATCATCCCTATTTTTAGATGAGAATAAAACAAAGACTGTCCAGTATCAAAGACGCATCTCACTCCAGGGTGATAGCAGGACACCCCACCTAGTCACTTTGAAAAAATCAGGACATTCTGATTTAGAGTTTCAAAATAAAATACCTTTGAAATCTCATATATGAGCTATCATCCCTTTTTTAGATGGGAATAAAACAAACACTGTCCAGTATCAAAGACTCATCTAACTCCATGGTGATAGCAGGACACCCCATCAAGTCACTCAGAAAAAATCAGGACATTCTGATGTAGAGTTTCAAAATAAAAGACCTTTGAAATTTCATATATGAGCTATAATCCCTCTCTGTTTAGATGAGAATAAAACAAAAAGGGTCCAGTATCAAAGACTCATCTCACTCCAGGGTGATAGCAGGACACCCCACCTAGTCACTCAGAAAAAATCAGGACATTCTGAAGTAGAGTTTCAAAATAAAATACCTTTGAAATCTCATATATGAGCTATCATCCCTGTTTTTAGATGAGAATAACACAATAACACCCCACCTCGTCACTCAGGGAGAATCAGGACATTCTGAAGTACAGTTTCAAAATAAAAGACCTTTGAAATCTATATTGCATGAGCTATCATCTCTGTTTTTAGATGAGAATAAAACAAAAACTGTCCCGTATCAAAGACGCATCTCACTCCAGGGTGATAGCAGGACACCCCACCTAGTCACTCAGGGAGAATCAGGACATTCTGATGTAGAGTTTCAAAATAAAAGACCTTTGAAATCTCATATATGAGCTATAATCCCTCTCTGTTTAGATGAGAATAAAACAAAAACTGTCCCGTATCAAAGACTGATCTCACTCCAGGTTGATAGCAGGACACGCCACCTAGTCACTCAGAAAAAATCAGGACATTCTGATGTACAGTTTCAAAATAAAAGACCTTTGAAATCTCATATATGAGCTATCATCCCTCTCTGTTTAGATGAGAATAAAACAAAAACTGTCCAGTATCAAAGACGACACCCCACCTAGTCACTCAGAAAAAATCAGGACATTCTGATGTAGAGTTTCAAAATAAAATATTTTTGAAGTCTCTATTGTATTAGCTATCATCCCTGTTTTTTGATGAGAATAAAACAAAAACTGTCCAGTATCAAAGACTCATCTCACTCCAGGGTGATAGCAGGACACCCCACCTAGTCACTCAGGGAGAATCAGGACTTTCTGATGTACAGTTTCAAAATAAAAGACCTTTGAAATCTCTATTGCATGAGCTATCATCCCTGTTTTTACATGAGAATAAAACAAAAACTCTCCAGTATCAAAGACTCATCTCACTCCAGGGTGATAGCAGGACACCCCATCTAGTCACTCAGAAAAAATCAGGACATTCTGATGTACAGTTTCAAAATAAAATACCTTTGAAGTCTCATATATGAGCTATCATCCCTGTTTTTAGATGAGAATAAAACAATAACTGTCCAATTTCAAAGACTCATCAAACTCCAGGGTGATATCAGGACACCCCACCTAGTCACTCAGAAAAAATCAGGACATTCTGATGTAGAGTTTCAAAATAAAATACCTTTGACATCTCATATATGAGCTATCATCCCTCTCTGTTTAGATGAGAATAAAACAAAATCTCTCCAGTATCAAAGACTCATCTCACTCCAGGGTGATAGCAGGACACCCCATCTAGTCACTCAGAAAAAATCAGGACATTCTGATGTACAGTTTCAAAATAAAATACCTTTGAAATCTCTATTGCATGAGCTATCATCCCTGTTTTTAGATGAGAATAAAACAAAAACTGTCCATTATCAAAGACTCATCTCACTCCAGGGTGATAGCAGGACACCCATCTAGTCACTCAGAGAGAATCAGGACATTCTGATGTAGAATTTCAAAATAAAAGACCTTTGAAATCTCTATTGCATGAGCTATCATCCCTGTTTTTAGATGAGAATAAAACAAAAACTGTCCAGCATCAAAGACTCATCTCACTCCAGGGTGATAGCAGGACACCCCATCTAGTCACTCAGAAAAAATCAGGACATTCTGATTTAGAGTTTCAAAATAAAATACCTTTGAAATCTCTATTGTATGAGCTATCATCCCTGTTTTTAGATGAGAATAAAACAAAAACTGTCCAGTATCAAAGACGCATCTCACTCCAGGGTGATAACAGGACACCCCACCTAGTCACTCAGGGAGAATCAGGACATTCTGATGTAGAGTTTCAAAATAAAAGACCTTTGAAATCTCATATATGAGCTATAATCCCTCTCTGTTTAGATGAGAATAAAACAAAAACTCTCAAGTATCAAAGACTGATCTAACTCCAGGGTGATAGCAGGACACGCCACATAGTCACTCAGAAAAAATCAGGACATTCTGATGTACTGTTTCAAAATAAAAGACCTTTGAAATCTCATATATGAGCTATCATCCCTCTCTGTTTAGATGAGAATAAAACAAAACTGTCCAGTATCAAAGACTCATCTCACTCCAGGGTGATAGCAGGACACCCCACCTAGTCACTCAGAAAAAATCAGGACATTCTGATGTAGAGTTTCAAAATAAAATACCTTTGAAATCTCTATTGTATGAGCTATCATCCCTATTTTTAGATGAGAATAAAACAAAGACTGTCCAGTATCAAAGACGCATCTCACTCCAGGGTGATAGCAGGACACCCCACCTAGTCACTCAGAAAAAATCAGGACATTCTGATTTAGAGTTTCAAAATAAAATACCTTTGAAATCTCATATATGAGCTATCATCCCTGTTTTTAGATGGGAATAAAACAAACACTGTCCAGTATCAAAGACTCATCTAACTCCATGGTGATAGCAGGACACCCCATCAAGTCACTCAGGGAGAATCAGGACATTCTGATGTACAGTTTCAAAATAAAAGACCTTTGAAATCTCATATATGAGCTATCATCCCTCTCTGTTTAGATGAGAATAAAACAAAACTGTCCAGTATCAAATACTCATTTCCCTTCAGGGTTATAACAGGACACCCCACCTAGTCACTCAGGGAGAATCAGGACTTTCTGATGTAGAGTTTCAAAATAAAAGACCTTTGAAATCTCTATTGTATGAGCTATCATCCCTGTTTTTATATGAGAATAAAACAAAGACTGTCCAGTATCAAAGACTCATCTCACTCCAGGGTGATAGCAGGAAACCCCATCTAGTCACTCAGAAAAAATCAGGACATTCTGATGTACAGTTTCAAAATAAAATACCTTTGAAGTCTCATATATGAGCTATCATCCCTGTTTTTAGATGAGAATAAAACAATAACTGTCCAATATCAAAGACTCATCAAACTCCAGGGTGATAACAGGACACCCCACCTAGTCACTCAGGGAGAATCAGGACATTCTGATGTACAGTTTCAAAATAAAATACCTTTGAAATCTCTATTGCATGAGCTATCATCCCTGTTTTTAGATGAGAATAAAACAAAAACTGTCCAGTATCAAAGACTCATCTCACTCCAGGGTGATAGCAGCACACCCCATCTAGTCACTCAGGGAGAATCAGGACATTCTGATGTACAGTTTCAAAATAAAAGACCTTTGAAATCTCATATATGAGCTATCATCCCTCTCTGTTTAGATGAGAATAAAACAAAACTGTCCAGTATCAAAGACTCATCTCAATCCAGGGTGATAGCAGGACACCCCACCTAGTCACTCAGAAAAAATCAGGACATTCTGATGTAGAGTTTCAAAATAAAATACCTTTGAAATCTCATATATGAGCTATCATCCCTGTTTTTAGATGGGAATAAAACAAACACTGTCCAGTATCAAAGACTCATCTAACTCCATGGTGATAGCAGGACACCCCATCAAGTCACTCAGAAAAAATCAGGACATTGTGATGTAGAGTTTCAAAATAAAAGACCTTTGAAATCTCATATATGAGCTATCATCCCTCTGTATTTAGATAAGAATAAAACAAACACTGTCCAGTATCAAATACTCATTTCCCTTCAGGGTGATAACAGGACACCCCACCTAGTCACTCAGGGAGAATCAGGACTTTCTGATTTAGAGTTTCAAAATAAAAGACCTTTGAAATCTCTATTGCATGAGCTATCATCCCTGTTTTTAGATGAGAATAAAACAAATACTGTCCAATATCAAAGACTCATCTCACTCCAGGGTCATAGCAGGACTCCCCACCTAGTCACTCAGGGAGAATCAGGACATTCTGATGTAGAGTTTCAAAATAAAAGACCTTTGAAATCTCATATATGAGCTATCATCCCTCTGTATTTAGATAAGAATAAAACAAACACTGTCCAGTATCAAATACTCATTTCCCTTCAGGGTGATAACAGGACTCCCCACCTAGTCACTCAGGGAGAATCAGGACTTTCTGATGTAGAGTTTCAAAATAAAAGACCTTTGAAATCTCTATTGCATGAGCTATCATCCCTGTTTTTAGATGAGAATAAAACAAATACTGTCCAATATCAAAGACTCATCTCACTCCAGGGTGATAGCAGGACACCCCACCTAGTCACTCAGAAAAAATCAGGACATTCTGATGTAGAGTTTCAAAATAAAATACCTTTGAAATCTCTATTGTATGAGCTATCATCCCTATTTTTAGATGAGAATAAAACAAAGACTGTCCAGTATCAAAGACGCATCTCACTCCAGGGTGATAGCAGGACACCCCACCTAGTCACTCAGAAAAAATCAGGACATTCTGATTTAGAGTTTCAAAATAAAATACCTTTGAAATCTCATATATGAGCTATCATCCCTGTTTTTAGATGGGAATAAAACAAACACTGTCCAGTATCAAAGACTCATCTAACTCCAGGGTGATAGCAGGAAACCCCATCTAGTCACTCAGAAAAAATCAGGACATTCTGATGTACAGTTTCGAAATAAAATACCTTTGAAGTCTCATATATGAGCTATCATCCCTGTTTTTAGATGAGAATAAAACAATAACTGTCCAATATCAAAGACTCATCAAACTCCAGGGTGATAACAGGACACCCCACCTAGTCACTCAGGGAGAATCAGGACATTCTGATGTACAGTTTCAAAATAAAATACCTTTGAAATCTCTATTGCATGAGCTATCATCCCTGTTTTTAGATGAGAATAAAACAAAAACTGTCCAGTATCAAAGACTCATCTCACTCCAGGGTGATAGCAGCACACCCCATCTAGTCACTCAGGGAGAATCAGGACATTCTGATGTACAGTTTCAAAATAAAAGACCTTTGAAATCTCATATATGAGCTATCATCCCTCTCTGTTTAGATGAGAATAAAACAAAACTGTCCAGTATCAAAGACTCATCTCACTCCAGGGTGATAGCAGGACACCCCACCTAGTCACTCAGAAAAAATCAGGACATTCTGATGTAGAGTTTCAAAATAAAATACCTTTGAAATCTCATATATGAGCTATCATCCCTGTTTTTAGATGGGAATAAAACAAACACTGTCCAGTATCAAAGACTCATCTAACTCCATGGTGATAGCAGGACACCCCATCAAGTCACTCAGAAAAAATCAGGACATTGTGATGTAGAGTTTCAAAATAAAAGACCTTTGAAATCTCATATATGAGCTATCATCCCTCTGTATTTAGATAAGAATAAAACAAACACTGTCCAGTATCAAATACTCATTTCCCTTCAGGGTGATAACAGGACACCCCACCTAGTCACTCAGGGAGAATCAGGACTTTCTGATTTAGAGTTTCAAAATAAAAGACCTTTGAAATCTCTATTGCATGAGCTATCATCCCTGTTTTTAGATGAGAATAAAACAAATACTGTCCAATATCAAAGACTCATCTCACTCCAGGGTCATAGCAGGACTCCCCACCTAGTCACTCAGGGAGAATCAGGACATTCTGATGTAGAGTTTCAAAATAAAAGACCTTTGAAATCTCATATATGAGCTATCATCCCTCTGTATTTAGATAAGAATAAAACAAACACTGTCCAGTATCAAATACTCATTTCCCTTCAGGGTGATAACAGGACTCCCCACCTAGTCACTCAGGGAGAATCAGGACTTTCTGATGTAGAGTTTCAAAATAAAAGACCTTTGAAATCTCTATTGCATGAGCTATCATCCCTGTTTTTAGATGAGAATAAAACAAATACTGTCCAATATCAAAGACTCATCTCACTCCAGGGTGATAGCAGCACACCCCATCTAGTCACTCAGGGAGAATCAGGACATTCTGATGTACAGTTTCAAAATAAAAGACCTTTGAAATCTCATATATGAGCTATCATCCCTCTCTGTTTAGATGAGAATAAAACAAAACTGTCCAGTATCAAAGACTCATCTCACTCCAGGGTGATAGCAGGACACCCCACCTAGTCACTCAGAAAAAATCAGGACATTCTGATGTAGAGTTTCAAAATAAAATACCTTTGAAATCTCATATATGAGCTATCATCCCTGTTTTTAGATGGGAATAAAACAAACACTGTCCAGTATCAAAGACTCATCTAACTCCATGGTGATAGCAGGACACCCCATCAAGTCACTCAGAAAAAATCAGGACATTGTGATGTAGAGTTTCAAAATAAAAGACCTTTGAAATCTCATATATGAGCTATCATCCCTCTGTATTTAGATAAGAATAAAACAAACACTGTCCAGTATCAAATACTCATTTCCCTTCAGGGTGATAACAGGACACCCCACCTAGTCACTCAGGGAGAATCAGGACTTTCTGATTTAGAGTTTCAAAATAAAAGACCTTTGAAATCTCTATTGCATGAGCTATCATCCCTGTATTTAGATGAGAATAAAACAAATACTGTCCAATATCAAAGACTCATCTCACTCCAGGGTCATAGCAGGACTCCCCACCTAGTCACTCAGGGAGAATCAGGACATTCTGATGTAGAGTTTCAAAATAAAAGACCTTTGAAATCTCATATATGAGCTATCATCCCTCTGTATTTAGATAAGAATAAAACAAACACTGTCCAGTATCAAATACTCATTTCCCTTCAGGGTGATAACAGGACTCCCCACCTAGTCACTCAGGGAGAATCAGGACTTTCTGATGTAGAGTTTCAAAATAAAAGACCTTTGAAATCTCTATTGCATGAGCTATTATCCCTGTTTTTAGATGAGAATAAAACAAATACTGTCCAATATCAAAGACTCATCTCACTCCAGGGTGATAGCAGGACTCCCCACCTAGTCACTCAGGGAGAATCAGGACATTCTGAAGTACAGTTTCAAAATAAAATACCTTTGAAATATCTATTGCATGAGCTATCATCCCTGTTTTTAGATGAGAATAAAACAAAACCTGGACAGTATCAAAGACTCATCTCACTCCAGGGTGATAGCAGGACACCCCATCTAGTCACTCAGAAAAAATCAGGACATTCTGGTGTACAGTTTCAAAATAAAATACCTTTGAAGTCTCATATATGAGCTATCATCCCTGTTTTTAGATGAGAATAAAACAATAACTGTCCAATATCAAAGACGCATCTCACTCCAGGGTGATAACAGGACACCCCACCTAGTCACTCAGGGAGAATCAGGACATTCTGATGTAGAGTTTCAAAATAAAAGACCTTTGAAATCTCATATATGAGCTATAATCCCTCTCTGTTTAGATGAGAATAAAACAAAACTGTCCAGTATCAAAGACTCATCTCACTCCAGGGTGATAGCAGGACACCCCACCTAGTCACTCAGAAAAAATCAGGACATTCTGATGTAGAGTTTCAAAATAAAATACCTTTGAAATCTCTATTGTATGAGCTATCATCCCTGTTTTTAGATGGGAATAAAACAAACACTGTCCAGTATCAAAGACTCATCTAACTCCATGGTGATAGCAGGACACCCCATCAAGTCACTCAGAAAAAATCAGGACATTGTGATGTAGAGTTTCAAAATAAAAGACCTTTGAAATCTCATATATGAGCTATCATCCCTCTGTATTTAGATAAGAATAAAACAAACACTGTCCAGTATCAAATACTCATTTCCCTTCAGGGTGATAACAGGACACCCCACCTAGTCACTCAGGGAGAATCAGGACTTTCTGATTTAGAGTTTCAAAATAAAAGACCTTTGAAATCTCTATTGCATGAGCTATCATCCCTGTATTTAGATGAGAATAAAACAAATACTGTCCAATATCAAAGACTCATCTCACTCCAGGGTCATAGCAGGACTCCCCACCTAGTCACTCAGGGAGAATCAGGACATTCTGATGTAGAGTTTCAAAATAAAAGACCTTTGAAATCTCATATATGAGCTATCATCCCTCTGTATTTAGATAAGAATAAAACAAACACTGTCCAGTATCAAATACTCATTTCCCTTCAGGGTGATAACAGGACTCCCCACCTAGTCACTCAGGGAGAATCAGGACTTTCTGATGTAGAGTTTCAAAATAAAAGACCTTTGAAATCTCTATTGCATGAGCTATTATCCCTGTTTTTAGATGAGAATAAAACAAATACTGTCCAATATCAAAGACTCATCTCACTCCAGGGTGATAGCAGGACTCCCCACCTAGTCACTCAGGGAGAATCAGGACATTCTGAAGTACAGTTTCAAAATAAAATACCTTTGAAATATCTATTGCATGAGCTATCATCCCTGTTTTTAGATGAGAATAAAACAAAACCTGGACAGTATCAAAGACTCATCTCACTCCAGGGTGATAGCAGGACACCCCATCTAGTCACTCAGAAAAAATCAGGACATTCTGGTGTACAGTTTCAAAATAAAATACCTTTGAAGTCTCATATATGAGCTATCATCCCTGTTTTTAGATGAGAATAAAACAATAACTGTCCAATATCAAAGACGCATCTCACTCCAGGGTGATAACAGGACACCCCACCTAGTCACTCAGGGAGAATCAGGACATTCTGATGTAGAGTTTCAAAATAAAAGACCTTTGAAATCTCATATATGAGCTATAATCCCTCTCTGTTTAGATGAGAATAAAACAAAACTGTCCAGTATCAAAGACTCATCTCACTCCAGGGTGATAGCAGGACACCCCACCTAGTCACTCAGAAAAAATCAGGACATTCTGATGTAGAGTTTCAAAATAAAATACCTTTGAAATCTCTATTGTATGAGCTATCATCCCTATTTTTAGATGAGAATAAAACAAAGACTGTCCAGTATCAAAGACGCATCTCACTCCAGGTTGATAGCAGGACACCCCACCTAGTCACTTTGAAAAAATCAGGACATTCTGATTTAGAGTTTCAAAATAAAATACCTTTGAAATCTCATATATGAGCTATCATCCCTTTTTTAGATGGGAATAAAACAAACACTGTCCAGTATCAAAGACTCATCTAACTCCATGGTGATAGCAGGACACCCCATCAAGTCACTCAGAAAAAATCAGGACATTCTGATGTAGAGTTTCAAAATAAAAGACCTTTGAAATCTCATATATGAGCTATCATCCCTCTCTGTTTAGATGAGAATAAAACAAAATCTCTCCAGTATCAAAGACTCATCTCACTCCAGGGTGATAGCAGGACACCCCACCTAGTCACTCAGAAAAAATCAGGACATTCTGAAGTAGAGTTTCAAAATAAAATACCTTTGAAATCTCATATATGAGCTATCATCCCTGTTTTTAGATGAGAATAACACAATAACACCCCACCTCGTCACTCAGGGAGAATCAGGACATTCTGAAGTACAGTTTCAAAATAAAAGACCTTTGAAATCTATATTGCATGAGCTATCATCTCTGTTTTTAGATGAGAATAAAACAAAAACTGTCCCGTATCAAAGACGCATCTCACTCCAGGGTGATAGCAGGACACCCCACCTAGTCACTCAGGGAGAATCAGGACATTCTGATGTAGAGTTTCAAAATAAAAGACCTTTGAAATCTCATATATGAGCTATAATCCCTCTCTGTTTAGATGAGAATAAAACAAAAACTGTCCCGTATCAAAGACTGATCTCACTCCAGGTTGATAGCAGGACACGCCACCTAGTCACTCAGAAAAAATCAGGACATTCTGATGTACAGTTTCAAAATAAAAGACCTTTGAAATCTCATATATGAGCTATCATCCCTCTCTGTTTAGATGAGAATAAAACAAAAACTGTCCAGTATCAAAGACGACACCCCACCTAGTCACTCAGAAAAAATCAGGACATTCTGATGTAGAGTTTCAAAATAAAATATTTTTGAAGTCTCTATTGTATTAGCTATCATCCCTGTTTTTTGATGAGAATAAAACAAAAACTGTCCAGTATCAAAGACTCATCTCACTCCAGGGTGATAGCAGGACACCACACCTAGTCACTCAGGGAGAATCAGGACTTTCTGATGTACAGTTTCAAAATAAAAGACCTTTGAAATCTCTATTGCATGAGCTATCATCCCTGTTTTTACATGAGAATAAAACAAAAACTCTCCAGTATCAAAGACTCATCTCACTCCAGGGTGATAGCAGGACACCCCATCTAGTCACTCAGAAAAAATCAGGACATTCTGATGTACAGTTTCAAAATAAAATACCTTTGAAGTCTCATATATGAGCTATCATCCCTGTTTTTAGATGAGAATAAAACAATAACTGTCCAATTTCAAAGACTCATCAAACTCCAGGGTGATATCAGGACACCCCACCTAGTCACTCAGAAAAAATCAGGACATTCTGATGTAGAGTTTCAAAATAAAATACCTTTGACATCTCATATATGAGCTATCATCCCTCTCTGTTTAGATGAGAATAAAACAAAATCTCTCCAGTATCAAAGACTCATCTCACTCCAGGGTGATAGCAGGACACCCCATCTAGTCACTCAGAAAAAATCAGGACATTCTGATGTACAGTTTCACAATAAAATACCTTTGAAATCTCTATTGCATGAGCTATCATCCCTGTTTTTAGATGAGAATAAAACAAAAACTGTCCATTATCAAAGACTCATCTCACTCCAGGGTGATAGCAGGACACCCATCTAGTCACTCAGAGAGAATCAGGACATTCTGATGTAGAATTTCAAAATAAAAGACCTTTGAAATCTCTATTGCATGAGCTATCATCCCTGTTTTTAGATGAGAATAAAACAAAAACTGTCCAGTATCAAAGACTCATCTCACTCCAGGGTGATAGCAGGACACCCCATCTAGTCACTCAGAAAAAATCAGGACATTCTGATGTAGAGTTTCAAAATAAAATACCTTTGAAATCTCTATTGTATGAGCTATCATCCCTGTTTTTAGATGAGAATAAAACAAAAACTGTCCAGTATCAAAGACGCATCTCACTCCAGGGTGATAACAGGACACCCCACCTAGTCACTCAGGGAGAATCAGGACATTCTGATGTAGAGTTTCAAAATAAAAGACCTTTGAAATCTCATATATGAGCTATAATCCCTCTCTGTTTAGATGAGAATAAAACAAAAACTCTCAAGTATCAAAGACTGATCTAACTCCAGGGTGATAGCAGGACACGCCACATAGTCACTCAGAAAAAATCAGGACATTCTGATGTACTGTTTCAAAATAAAAGACCTTTGAAATCTCATATATGAGCTATCATCCCTCTCTGTTTAGATGAGAATAAAACAAAACTGTCCAGTATCAAAGACTCATCTCACTCCAGGGTGATAGCAGGACACCCCACCTAGTCACTCAGAAAAAATCAGGACATTCTGATGTAGAGTTTCAAAATAAAATACCTTTGAAATCTCTATTGTATGAGCTATCATCCCTATTTTTAGATGAGAATAAAACAAAGACTGTCCAGTATCAAAGACGCATCTCACTCCAGGGTGATAGCAGGACACCCCACCTAGTCACTCAGAAAAAATCAGGACATTCTGATTTAGAGTTTCAAAATAAAATACCTTTGAAATCTCATATATGAGCTATCATCCCTGTTTTTAGATGGGAATAAAACAAACACTGTCCAGTATCAAAGACTCATCTAACTCCATGGTGATAGCAGGACACCCCATCAAGTCACTCAGGGAGAATCAGGACATTCTGATGTACAGTTTCAAAATAAAAGACCTTTGAAATCTCATATATGAGCTATCATCCCTCTCTGTTTAGATGAGAATAAAACAAAACTGTCCAGTATCAAATACTCATTTCCCTGCAGGGTTATAACAGGACACCCCACCTAGTCACTCAGGGAGAATCAGGACTTTCTGATGTAGAGTTTCAAAATAAAAGACCTTTGAAATCTCTATTGTATGAGCTATCATCCCTGTTTTTATATGAGAATAAAACAAAGACTGTCCAGTATCAAAGACTCATCTCACTCCAGGGTGATAGCAGGAAACCCCATCTAGTCACTCAGAAAAAATCAGGACATTCTGATGTACAGTTTCAAAATAAAATACCTTTGAAGTCTCATATATGAGCTATCATCCCTGTTTTTAGATGAGAATAAAACAATAACTGTCCAATATCAAAGACTCATCAAACTCCAGGGTGATAACAGGACACCCCACCTAGTCACTCAGGGAGAATCAGGACATTCTGATGTAGAGTTTCAAAATAAAATACCTTTGAAATCTCTATTGCATGAGCTATCATCCCTGTTTGTAGATGAGAATAAAACAAAAACTGTCCAGTATCAAAGACTCATCTCACTCCAGGGTGATAGCAGCACACCCCATCTAGTCACTCAGGGAGAATCAGGACATTCTGATGTACAGTTTCAAAATAAAAGACCTTTGAAATCTCATATATGAGCTATCATCCCTCTCTGTTTAGATGAGAATAAAACAAAACTGTCCAGTATCAAAGACTCATCTCAATCCAGGGTGATAGCAGGACACCCCACCTAGTCACTCAGAAAAAATCAGGACATTCTGATGTAGAGTTTCAAAATAAAATACCTTTGAAATCTCATATATGAGCTATCATCCCTGTTTTTAGATGGGAATAAAACAAACACTGTCCAGTATCAAAGACTCATCTAACTCCATGGTGATAGCAGGACACCCCATCAAGTCACTCAGAAAAAATCAGGACATTGTGATTTAGAGTTTCAAAATAAAAGACCTTTGAAATCTCATATATGAGCTATCATCCCTCTGTATTTAGATAAGAATAAAACAAACACTGTCCAGTATCAAATACTCATTTCCCTTCAGGGTGATAACAGGACACCCCACCTAGTCACTCAGGGAGAATCAGGACTTTCTGATTTAGAGTTTCAAAATAAAAGACCTTTGAAATCTCTATTGCATGAGCTATCATCCCTGTATTTAGATGAGAATAAAACAAATACTGTCCAATATCAAAGACTCATCTCACTCCAGGGTCATAGCAGGACTCCCCACCTAGTCACTCAGGGAGAATCAGGACATTCTGATGTAGAGTTTCAAAATAAAAGACCTTTGAAATCTCATATATGAGCTATCATCCCTCTGTATTTAGATAAGAATAAAACAAACACTGTCCAGTATCAAATACTCATTTCCCTTCAGGGTGATAACAGGACTCCCCACCTAGTCACTCAGGGAGAATCAGGACTTTCTGATGTAGAGTTTCAAAATAAAAGACCTTTGAAATCTCTATTGCATGAGCTATCATCCCTGTTTTTAGATGAGAATAAAACAAATACTGTCCAATATCAAAGACTCATCTCACTCCAGGGTGATAGCAGCACACCCCATCTAGTCACTCAGGGAGAATCAGGACATTCTGATGTACAGTTTCAAAATAAAAGACCTTTGAAATCTCATATATGAGCTATCATCCCTCTCTGTTTAGATGAGAATAAAACAAAACTGTCCAGTATCAAAGACTCATCTCACTCCAGGGTGATAGCAGGACACCCCACCTCGTCACTCAGAAAAAATCAGGACATTCTGATGTAGAGTTTCAAAATAAAAGACCTTTGAAATCTCTATTGTATGAGCTATCATCCCTGTTTTTAGATGAGAATAAAACAAAAACTGTCCAGTATCAAAGACGCATCTCACTCCAGGGTGATGACAGGACACCCCACCTATTCACTCAGGGAGAATCAGGACATTCTGATGTAGAGTTTCAAAATAAAAGACCTTTGAAATCTCATATATGAGCTATCATCCCTCTCTGTTTAGATGAGAATAAAACAAAAATTCTCCAGTATCAAAGACTCATCTCACTCCAGGGTGATAGCAGGACACCCCATCTAGTCACTCAGAAAAAATCAGGACATTCTGATTTAGAGTTTCAAAATAAAATACCTTTGAATTCTCATATATGAGCTATCATCCCATTTTTTAGATGAGAATAAAACAATAACTGTCCAGTATCAAAGACACATCTCACTCCAGGGTGAAAGCAGGACACCCCACCTATTCACTCAGGGAGAATCAGGACATTCTGATGTAGAGTTTCAAAATAAAAGACCTTTGAAATCTCATATATGAGCTATCATCCCTCTCTGTTTAGATGAGAATAAAACAAAATCTCTCCAGTATCAAACACACATCTCACTCCAGGGTGATAGCAGGACACCCCATCTAGTCACTGAGAAAAAATCAGGACATTCTGATGTAGAGTTTCAAAATAAAATATTTTTGAAATCTCTATTGTATTAGCTATCATCCCTGTTTTTAGATGAGAATAAAACAAAAACTGTCCAGTATCAAAGACGCATCTCACTCCAGGGTGATTGCAGGACACCCCACCTAGTCACTCAGGGAGAATCAGGACATTCTGATGTAGAGTTTCAAAATAAAAGACCTTTGAAGTCTCATATATGAGCTATCATCCCTGTTTTTAGATGAGAATAAAACAAAAACTGTCCAGTATCAAAGACTCATCTCACTCCAGGGTGATAGCAGGACACCCCACCTAGTCACTCAGGGAGAATCAGGACATTCTGATGTAGAGTTTCAAAATAAAAGACCTTTGAAATCTCATATATGAGCTATAATCCCTCTCTGTTTAGATGAGAATAAAACAAAAACTCTCAAGTATCAAAGACTGATCCCACTCCAGGGTTATAGCAGGACACACCACATAGTCACTCAGAAAAAATCAGGACATTCTGATGTACAGTTTCAAAATAAAAGACCTTTGAAATCTCATATGAGCAATCATCCCTCTCTGTTTAGATGAGAATAAAACAAAACTGTCCAGTATCAAAGACTCATCTAATTCCATGGTGATAGCAGGACACGCCACATAGTCACTCAGAAAAAATCAGGACATTCTGATGTACAGTTTCAAAATAAAAGACCTTTGAAATCTCATATATGAGCTATCATCCCTCTCTGTTTAGATGAGAATAAAACAAAACTGTCCAGTATCAAAGACTCATCTCACTCCAGGGTGATAGCAGGACACCCCACCTAGTCACTCAGAAAAAATCAGGACATTCTGATGTACAGTTTCAAAATAAAAGACCTTTGAAATCTCTATTGTATGAGCTATCATCCCTATTTTTAGATGAGAATAAAACAAAGACTGTCCAGTATCAAAGACTTATCTCACTCCAGGGTGATAGCAGGTAACCCCACCTAGTTACTCAGAAAAAATTAGGACATTCTGATTTAGAATTTCAAAATAAAAGACCTTTGAAATCTCTATTGCATGAACTATCATCCCTGTTTTTAGATGAGAATAAAACAAAAACTGTCCAGTATCAAAGACTCATCTCACTCCAGGGTGATAGCAGGACACCCCATCTAGTCACTCAGAAAAAATCAGGACATTCTGATATAGAGTTTCAAAATAAAATACATTTGAAATCTCTATTGTATGAGCTATCATCCCTGTTTTTAGATGAGAATAAAACAAAAACTGTCCAGTATCAAAGACGCATCTCACTCCAGGGTGATGACAGGACACCCCACCTAGTCACTCAGGGAGAATCAGGACATTCTGATGTAGAGTTTCAAAATAAAAGACCTTTGAAATCTCATATATGAGCTATCATCCCTCTCTGTTTAGATGAGAATAAAACAAAAATTCTCCAGTATCAAAGACTCATCTCACTCCAGGGTGATAGCAGGACACGCCACCTAGTCACTCAGAAAAAATCAGGAAATTCTGATGTAGAGTTTCAAAATAAAATACCTTTGAAATCTCTATTGTATGAGCTATCATCCCTGTTTTTAGATGAGAATAAAACAAAAACTGTCCAGTATCAAAGACGCATCTCACTCCAGGGTGATAGCAGGACACCCCACCTAGTCACTCAGGGAGAATCAGGACATTCTGATGTACAGTTTCAAAATAAAAGACCTTTGAAATCTCATATATGAGCTATAATCCCTCTCTGTTTAGATGAGAATAAAACAAAAATTCTCAAGTATCAAAGACTGATCTCACTCCAGGGTGATAGCAGGACACGCCACCTAGTCACTCAGAAAAAATCAGGACATTCTGATGTACAGTTTCAAAATAAAAGACCTTTGAAATATCATATATGAGCTATCATCCCTCTCTGTTTAGATGAGAATAAAACAAAAACTGTCCAGTATCAAAGACTCATCTCACTCCAGGGTGATAGCAGGACACCCCATCTAGTCACTCAGAAAAAATCAGGACATTCTGATCTAGAGTTTCAAAATAAAATATTTTTGAAGTCTCTATTGTATTAGCTATCATCCCTGTTTTTAGATGAGAATAAAACAAAAACTGTCCAGTATCAAAGACTCATCTCACTCCAGGGTGATAGCAGGACACCCCATCTAGTCACTCAGGGAGAATCAGGACATTCTGATGTACAGTTTCAAAATAAAAGACCTTTGAAATCTCTATTGCATGAGCTATCATCCCTGTTTTTAGATGAGAATAAAACAAACACTGTCCAGTATCAAAGACTCATCTCACTCCAGGGTGATAGCAGGACACCCCATCTAGTCACTCAGAAAAAATCAGGACATTCTGGTGTACAGTTTCAAAATAAAATACCTTTGAAGTCTCATATATGAGCTATCATCCCTGTTTTTAGATGAGAATAAAACAATAACTGTCCAATATCAAAGACTCATCAAACACCAGGGTGATAGCAGGACACCCCACCTAGTCACTCAGAAAAAATCAGGACATTCTGATGTAGAGTTTCAAAATAAAATACCTTTGAAATCTCTATTGTATGAGCTATCATCCCTGTTTTTAGATGAGAATAAAACAAAAACTGTCCAGTATCAAAGACGCATCTCACTCCAGGGTGATAGCAGGACACCCCATCTAGTCACTCAGGGAGAATCAGGACATTCTGATTTAGAGTTTCAAAATAAAATACCTTTGAAGTCTCATATATGAGCTATCATCCCTGTTTTTAGATGGGAATAAAACAAACACTGTCCAGTATCAAAGACTCATCTAACTCCATGGTGATAGCAGGACACCCCATCTAGTCACTCAGAAAAAATCAGGACATTCTGATGTACAGTTTCAAAATAAAATACCTTTGAAATCTCATATATGAGCTATCATCCCTCTCTGTTTAGATGAAAATAAAACAAAATCTCTCCAGTATCAAAGACTCATCTCACTCCAGGGTGATAGCAGGACACCCCACCTAGTCACTCAGGGAGAATCAGGACATTCTGATTTAGAATTTCAAAATAAAAGACCTTTGAAATCTCTATTGCATGAACTATCATCCCTGTTTTTAGATGAGAATAAAACAAAAACTGTCCAGTATCAAAGACTCATCTCACTCCAGGGTGATAGCAGGACACCCCATCTAGTCACTCAGAAAAAATCAGGACATTCTGATGTAGAGTTTCAAAATAAAATACCTTTGAAATCTCTATTGTATGAGCTATCATCCCTGTTTTTAGATGAGAATAAAACAAAAACTGTCCAGTATCAAAGACGCATCTCACTCCAGGGTGATGACAGGACACCCCACCTAGTCACTCAGGGAGAATCAGGACATTCTGATGTAGAGTTTCAAAATAAAAGACCTTTGAAATCTCATATATGAGCTATCATCCCTCTCTGTTTAGATGAGAATAAAACAAAAATTCTCCAGTATCAAAGACTCATCTCACTCCAGGGTGATAGCAGGACACCCCATCTAGTCACTCAGAAAAAATCAGGACATTCTGATTTAGAGTTTCAAAATAAAATACCTTTGAATTCTCATATATGAGCTATCATCCCATTTTTTAGATGAGAATAAAACAATAACTGTCCAGTATCAAAAACTCATCTCACTCCAGGGTGATAGCATGACACCCCACCTAGTCACTCAGGGAGAATCAGGACATTCTGATGTAGAGTTTCAAAATAAAAGACCTTTGAAATCTCATATATGAGCTATCATCCCTCTGTATTTAGATACGAATAAAACAAACACTGTCCAGTATCAAATACTCATTTCCATTCAGGGTGATAACAGGACACCCCACCTAGTCACTCAGGGAGAATCAGGACTTTCTGATATAGAGTTTCAAAATAAAAGACCTTTGAAATCTCTATTGCATGAGCTATCATCCCTGTTTTTAGATGAGAATAAAACAAATACTGTCCAATATCAAAGACTCATCTCACTCCAGGGTGATAGCAGGACACCCCACCTAGTCACTCAGGGAGAATCAGGACATTCTGATGTAGAGTTTCAAAATAAAATACATTTGAAATCTCTATTGTATGAGCTATCATCCCTGTTTTTAGATGAGAATAAAACAAAAACTGTCCAGTATCAAAGACTCATCTCACTCCAGGGTGATAGCAGGACACCCCATCTAGTCACTGAGAAAAAATCAGGACATTCTGATGTAGAGTTTCAAAATAAAATACATTTGAAATCTCTATTGTATGAGCTATCATCCCTGTTTTTAGATGATAATAAAACAAAAACTGTCCAGTATCAAAGACGCATCTCACTCCAGGGTGAAAGCAGGACACCCCACCTATTCACTCAGGGAGAATCAGGACATTCTGATGTAGAGTTTCAAAATAAAAGACCTTTGAAATCTCATATATACGAGCTATAATCCCTCTCTGTTTAGATGAGAATAAAACAAAAACTCTCAAGTATCAAAGACTGATCTAACTCCAGGGTGATAGCAGGACACGCCACATAGTCACTCAGAAAAAATCAGGACATTCTGATGTACAGTTTCAAAATAAAAGACCTTTGAAATCTCTATTGTATTAGCTATCATCCCTGTTTTTAGATGAGAATAAAACAAAAACTGTCCAGTATCAAAGACGCATCTCACTCCAGGGTGATTGCAGGACACCCCACCTAGTCACTCAGGGAGAATCAGGACATTCTGATGTAGAGTTTCAAAATAAAAGACCTTTGAAGTCTCATATATGAGCTATCATCCCTGTTTTTAGATGAGAATAAAACAATAACTGTCCAATATCAAAGACTCATCAAACTCCAAGGTGATAACAGGACACCCCACCTAGTCACTCAGAAAAAATCAGGACATTCTGATGTAGAGTTTCAAAATAAAAGACCTTTGAAATCTCTATTGTATGAGCTATCATCCCTGTTTTTAGATGAGAATAAAACAAAAACTGTCCAGTATCAAAGACTCATCTCACTCCAGGGTGATAGCAGGACACCCCACCTAGTCACTCAGGGAGAATCAGGACATTCTGATGTACAGTTTCAAAATAAAAGACCTTTGAAATCTCTATTGCATGAGCTATCATCCCTGTTTTTAGATGAGAATAAAACAAAAACTGTCCAGTATCAAAGACTCATCTCACTCCAGGGTGATAGCAGCACACCCCATCTAGTCACTCAGGGAGAATCAGGACATTCTGATGTAGAGTTTCAAAATAAAAGACCTTTGAAATCTCTATTGCATGAGCTATCATCCCTGTTTTTAGATGAGAATAAAACAAAAACTGTCCAGTATCAAAGACTGATCCCACTCCAGGGTTATAGCAGGACACACCACATAGTCACTCAGAAAAAATCAGGACATTCTGATGTACAGTTTCAAAATAAAAGACCTTTGAAATCTCATATGAGCTATCATCCCTCTCTGTTTAGATGAGAATAAAACAAAACTGTCCAGTATCAAAGACTCATCTCACTCCAGGGTGATAGCAGGACACCCCACCTAGTCACTCAGAAAAAATCAGGACATTCTGATGTAGAGTTTCAAAATAAAATACCTTTGAAATCTCTATTGTATGAGCTATCATCCCTATTTTTAGATGAGAATAAAACAAAGACTGTCCAGTATCAAAGACAAATCTCACTTCAGGGTGATAGCAGGTAACCCCACCTAGTTACTCAGAAAAAATTAGGACATTCTGATTTAGAGTTTCAAAATAAAATACCTTTGAAATCTCATATATGAGCTATCATCCCTGGTTTTAGATGGGAATAAAACAAACACTGTCCAGTATCAAAGACTCATCTAACTCCATGGTGATAGCAGGACACCCCATCAAGTCACTCAGAAAAAATCAGGACATTGTGATGTAGAGTTTCAAAATAAAAGACCTTTGAAATATCATACAGTATATGAGCTATCATCCCTCTATGTTTAGATGAGAATAAAACAAAATCTCTCCAGTATCAAAGACTCATCTCACTCCAGGGTGATAGCAGGACACCCCATCTAGTCACTCAGAAAAAATGAGGACATTCTGATTTAGAGTTTCAAAATAAAATACCTTTGAAATCTCATATATGAGCTACCATCCCTGTTTTTAGATGGGAATAAAAGAAACACTGTCCAGTATCAAATACTCAATCCAACTCCATGGTGATAGCAGGACACCCCATCAAGTCACTCAGAAAAAATCAGGACATTCTGATATAGAGTTTCAAAATAAAAGACCTTTGAAATCTCATATATGAGCTATCATCCCTCTCTGTTTAGATGAGAATAAAACAAAATCTCTCCAGTATCAAAGACTCATCTCACTCCAGGGTGATAGCAGGACACCCCATATAGTCACTGAGAAAAAATCAGGACATTCTGATGTAGAGTTTCAAAATAAAATATTTTTGAAATCTCTATTGTATTAGCTATCATCCCTGTTTTTAGATGAGAATACAACAAAAACTGTCCAGTATCAAAGACGCATCTCACTCCAGGGTGATACCAGGACACCCCACCTAGTCACTCAGGGAGAATCAGGACATTCTGATGTAGAGTTTCAAAATAAAAGACCTTTGAAATCTCATATATGAGCTATAATCCCTCTCTGTTTAGATTAGAATAAAACAAAAACTCTCAAGTATCAAAGACTGATCTCACCCCAGGGTGATAGCAGGACACGCCACATAGTCACTCAGAAAAAATCAGGACATTCTGATGTACTGTTTCAAAATAAAAGACCTTTGAAATCTCTATTGTATGAGCTATCATCCCTATTTTTAGATGAGAATAAAACAAAGACTGTCCAGTATCAAAGACGCATCTCACTCCAGGGTGATAGCAGGACACCCCACCTAGTCACTCAGAAAAAATCAGGACATTCTGATGTAGAGTTTCAAAATAAAATACCTTTGAAATCTCTATTGTATGAGCTATCATCCCTGTTTTTAGATGAGAATAAAACAAAAACTGTCCAGTATCAAAGACTCATCTAATTCCATGGTGATAGCAGGACACGCCACATAGTCACTCAGAAAAAATCAGGACATTCTGATGTACAGTTTCAAAATAAAAGACCTTTGAAATCTCATATATGAGCTATCATCCCTCTCTGTTTAGATGAGAATAAAACAAAACTGTCCAGTATCAAAGACTCATCTCACTCCAGGGTGATAGCAGGACACCCCACCTAGTCACTCAGAAAAAATCAGGACATTCTGATGTAGAGTTTCAAAATAAAATACCTTTGAAATCTCTATTGTATGAGCTATCATCCCTATTTTTAGATGAGAATAAAACAAAGACTGTCCAGTATCAAAGACTTATCTCACTCCAGGGTGATAGCAGGTAACCCCACCTAGTTACTCAGAAAAAATTAGGACATTCTGATTTAGAGTTTCAAAATAAAATACCTTTGAAATCTCATATATGAGCTATCATCCCTGTTTTTAGATGGGAATAAAACAAACACTGTCCAGTATCAAAGACTCATCTAACTCCATGGTGATAGCAGGACACCCCATCAAGTCACTCAGAAAAAATCAGGACATTGTGATGTAGAGTTTCAAAATAAAATACCTTTGAAATCTCATATATGAGCTATCATCCCTGTTTTTAGATGAGAATAAAACAAAACCTGGACAATATCAAAGACTCATCTCACTCCAGGGTGATAGCAGGACACCCCATCTAGTCACTCAGAAAAAATCAGGACATTCTGATGTAGAGTTTCAAAATAAAATACCTTTGAAATCTCTATTGTATGAGCTATCATCCCTGTTTTTAGATGAGAATAAAACAAAAACTGTCCAGTATCAAAGACGCATCTCACTCCAGGGTGATAGCAGGACACCCCACCTAGTCACTCAGAAAAAATCAGGAAATTCTGATGTAGAGTTTCAAAATAAAATACCTTTGAAATCTCTATTGTATGAGCTATCATCCCTGTTTTTAGATGAGAATAAAACAAAAACTGTCCAGTATCAAAGACGCATCTCACTCCAGGGTGATAGCAGGACACCCCACCTAGTCACTCAGGGAGAATCAGGACATTCTGATGTACAGTTTCAAAATAAAAGACCTTTGAAATCTCATATATGAGCTATAATCCCTCTCTGTTTAGATGAGAATAAAACAAAAATTCTCAAGTATCAAAGACTGATCTCACTCCAGGGTGATAGCAGGACACGCCACCTAGTCACTCAGAAAAAATCAGGACATTCTGATGTACAGTTTCAAAATAAAAGACCTTTGAAATATCATATATGAGCTATCATCCCTCTCTGTTTAGATGAGAATAAAACAAAAACTGTCCAGTATCAAAGACTCATCTCACTCCAGGGTGATAGCAGGACACCCCATCTAGTCACTCAGAAAAAATCAGGACATTCTGATCTAGAGTTTCAAAATAAAATATTTTTGAAGTCTCTATTGTATTAGCTATCATCCCTGTTTTTAGATGAGAATAAAACAAAAACTGTCCAGTATCAAAGACTCATCTCACTCCAGGGTGATAGCAGGACACCCCATCTAGTCACTCAGGGAGAATCAGGACATTCTGATGTACAGTTTCAAAATAAAAGACCTTTGAAATCTCTATTGCATGAGCTATCATCCCTGTTTTTAAATGAGAATAAAACAAACACTGTCCAGTATCAAAGACTCATCTCACTCCAGGGTGATAGCAGGACACCCCATCTAGTCACTCAGAAAAAATCAGGACATTCTGGTGTACAGTTTCAAAATAAAATACCTTTGAAATCTCATATATGAGCTATCATCCCTCTCTGTTTAGATGAAAATAAAACAAAATCTCTCCAGTATCAAAGACTCATCTCACTCCAGGGTGATATCAGGACACCCCATCTAGTCACTCAGAAAAAATCAGGACATTCTGATGTACAGTTTCAAAATAAAATACCTTTGAAATCTCTATTGCATGAGCTATCATCCCTGTTTTTAAATGAGAATAAAACAAAAACTGTCCATTATCAAAGACTCATCTCACTCCAGGGTGATAGCAGGACACCCATCTAGTCACTCAGGGAGAATCAGGACATTCTGATTTAGAATTTCAAAATAAAAGACCTTTGAAATCTCTATTGCATGAACTATCATCCCTGTTTTTAGATGAGAATAAAACAAAAACTGTCCAGTATCAAAGACTCATCTCACTCCAGGGTGATAGCAGGACACCCCATCTAGTCACTCAGAAAAAATCAGGACATTCTGATGTAGAGTTTCAAAATAAAATACCTTTGAAATCTCTATTGTATGAGCTATCATCCCTGTTTTTAGATGAGAATAAAACAAAAACTGTCCAGTATCAAAGACGCATCTCACTCCAGGGTGATGACAGGACACCCCACCTAGTCACTCAGGGAGAATCAGGACATTCTGATGTAGAGTTTCAAAATAAAAGACCTTTGAAATCTCATATATGAGCTATCATCCCTCTCTGTTTAGATGAGAATAAAACAAAAATTCTCCAGTATCAAAGACTCATCTCACTCCAGGGTGATAGCAGGACACCCCATCTAGTCACTCAGAAAAAATCAGGACATTCTGATTTAGAGTTTCAAAATAAAATACCTTTGAATTCTCATATATGAGCTATCATCCCATTTTTTAGATGAGAATAAAACAATAACTGTCCAGTATCAAAAACTCATCTCACTCCAGGGTGATAGCATGACACCCCACCTAGTCACTCAGGGAGAATCAGGACATTCTGATGTAGAGTTTCAAAATAAAAGACCTTTGAAATCTCATATATGAGCTATCATCCCTCTGTATTTAGATACGAATAAAACAAACACTGTCCAGTATCAAATACTCATTTCCATTCAGGGTGATAACAGGACACCCCACCTAGTCACTCAGGGAGAATCAGGACTTTCTGATATAGAGTTTCAAAATAAAAGACCTTTGAAATCTCTATTGCATGAGCTATCATCCCTGTTTTTAGATGAGAATAAAACAAATACTGTCCAATATCAAAGACTCATCTCACTCCAGGGTGATAGCAGGACACCCCACCTAGTCACTCAGGGAGAATCAGGACATTCTGATGTAGAGTTTCAAAATAAAATACATTTGAAATCTCTATTGTATGAGCTATCATCCCTGTTTTTAGATGAGAATAAAACAAAAACTGTCCAGTATCAAAGACTCATCTCACTCCAGGGTGATAGCAGGACACCCCATCTAGTCACTGAGAAAAAATCAGGACATTCTGATGTAGAGTTTCAAAATAAAATACATTTGAAATCTCTATTGTATGAGCTATCATCCCTGTTTTTAGATGATAATAAAACAAAAACTGTCCAGTATCAAAGACGCATCTCACTCCAGGGTGAAAGCAGGACACCCCACCTAGTCACTCAGGGAGAATCAGGACATTCTGATGTAGAGTTTCAAAATAAAAGACCTTTGAAATCTCATATATGAGCTATCATCCTTCTCTGTTTAGATGAGAATAAAACAAAACTGTCCAGTATCAAAGACTCATCTGACTCCAGGGTGATAGCAGGACACCCAACCTAGTCACTCAGAAAAAATTAGGACATTCTGATTTAGAGTTTCAAAATAAAATACCTTTGAAATCTCATATATGAGCTATCATGCCTGTTTTTAGATGGGAATAAAACAAACACTGTCCAGTATCAAAGACTCATCTAACTCCATGGTGATAGCAGGACACCCCATCAAGTCACTCAGAAAAAATCAGGACATTCTGATGTAGAGTTTCAAAATAAAATACCTTTGAAATCTCATATATGAGCTATCATCCCTCTCTGTTTAGATGAGAATAAAACAAAATCTCTCCAGTATCAAAGACGCATCTCACTCCAGGGTGATGACAGGACACCCCACCTAGTCACTCAGGGAGAATCAGGACATTCTGATGTAGAGTTTCAAAATAAAAGACCTTTGAAATCTCATATATGAGCTATCATCCCTCTCTGTTTAGATGAGAATAAAACAAAAATTCTCCAGTATCAAAGACTCATCTCACTCCAGGGTGATAACAGGACACCCCATGTAGTCACTCAGAAAAAATCAGGACATTCTGATGTAGAGTTTCAAAATAAAATACCTTTGAATTCTCATATATGAGCTATCATCCCATTTTTTAGATGAGAATAAAACAATAACTGTCCAGTATCAAAAACTCATCTCACTCCAGGGTGATAGCATGACACCCCACCTAGTCACTCAGGGAGAATCAGGACATTCTGATGTAGAGTTTCAAAATAAAAGACCTTTGAAATCTCATATATGAGCTATCATCCCTCTGTATTTAGATACGAATAAAACAAACACTGTCCAGTATCAAATACTCATTTCCATTCAGGGTGATAACAGGACACCCCACCTAGTCACTCAGGGAGAATCAGGACTTTCTGATATAGAGTTTCAAAATAAAAGAGCTTTGAAATCTCTATTGCATGAGCTATCATCCCTGTTTTTAGATGAGAATAAAACAAATACTGTCCAATATCAAAGACTCATCTCACTCCAGGGTGATAGCAGGACACCCCACCTAGTCACTCAGGGAGAATCAGGACATTCTGATGTAGAGTTTCAAAATAAAATACATTTGAAATCTCTATTGTATGAGCTATCATCCCTGTTTTTAGATGAGAATAAAACAAAAACTGTCCAGTATCAAAGACTCATCTCACTCCAGGGTGATAGCAGGACACCCCATCTAGTCACTGAGAAAAAATCAGGACATTCTGATGTAGAGTTTCAAAATAAAATACATTTGAAATCTCTATTGTATGAGCTATCATCCCTGTTTTTAGATGATAATAAAACAAAAACTGTCCAGTATCAAAGACGCATCTCACTCCAGGGTGAAAGCAGGACACCCCACCTAGTCACTCAGGGAGAATCAGGACATTCTGATGTACAGTTTCAAAATAAAAGACCTTTGAAATCTCATATATGAGCTATCATCCTTCTCTGTTTAGATGAGAATAAAACAAAACTGTCCAGTATCAAAGACTCATCTGACTCCAGGGTGATAGCAGGACACCCAACCTAGTCACTCAGAAAAAATCAGGACATTCTGATGTAGAGTTTCAAAATAAAATACCTTTGAAATCTCTATTGTATGAGCTATCATCCCTATTTTTAGATGAGAATAAAACAAAGACTGTCCAGTATCAAAGACGCATCTCACTCCAGGGTGATAGCAGGACACCCCACCTAGTCACTCAGAAAAAATGAGGACATTCTGATTTAGAGTTTCAAAATAAAATACCTTTGAAATCTCATATATGAGCTATCATCCCTCTCTGTTTAGATGAGAATAAAACAAAATCTCTCCAGTATCAAAGACTCATCTCACTCCAGGGTGATAGCAGGACACCCCATCTAGTCACTGAGAAAAAATCAGGACATTCTGATGTAGAGTTTCAAAATAAAAGACCTTTGAAGTCTCATATATGAGCTATCATCCCTGTTTTTAGATGAGAATAAAACAATAACTGTCCAATATCAAAGACTCATCAAACTCCAAGGTGATAACAGGACACCCCACCTAGTCACTCAGAAAAAATCAGGACATTCTGATGTAGAGTTTCAAAATAAAAGACCTTTGAAATCTCTATTGTATGAGCTATCATCCCTGTTTTTAGATGAGAATAAAACAAAAACTGTCCAGTATCAAAGACTCATCTCACTCCAGGGTGATAGCAGGACACCCCACCTAGTCACTCAGGGATAATCAGGACATTCTGATGTACAGTTTCAAAATAAAAGACCTTTGAAATCTCTATTGCATGAGCTATCATCCCTGTTTTTAGATGAGAATAAAACAAAAACTGTCCAGTATCAAAGACTCATCTCACTCCAGGGTGATAGCAGCACACCCCATCTAGTCACTCAGGGAGAATCAGGACATTCTGATGTAGAGTTTCAAAATAAAAGACCTTTATCATCCCTGTTTTTAGATGAGAATAAAACAAAAACTGTCCAGTATCAAAGACTCATCTCACTCCAGGGTGATAGCAGCACACCCCATCTAGTCACTCAGGGAGAATCAGGACATTCTGATGTACAGTTTCAAAATAAAAGACCTTTGAAATCTCTATTGTATGAGCTATCATCCCTGTTTTTAGATGAGAATAAAACAAAAACTGTCCAGTATCAAAGACTCATCTCACTCCAGGGTGATAGCAGGACACCCATCTAGTCACTCAGGGAGAATCAGGACATTCTGATGTAGAATTTCAAAATAAAAGACCTTTGAAATCTCTATTGCATTTGCTATCATCCCTCTCTGTTTAGATGAGAATAAAACAAAACTGTCCAGTATCAAAGACTCATCTCACTCCAGGGTGATAGCAGGACACCCCACCTAGTCACTCAGAAAAAATCAGGACATTCTGATGTAGAGTTTCAAAATAAAATACCTTTGAAATCTCTATTGTATGAGCTATCATCCCTATTTTTAGATGAGAATAAAACAAAGACTGTCCAGTATCAAAGACGCATCTCACTCCAGGGTGATAGCAGGTAACCCCACCTAGTTACTCAGAAAAAATTAGGACATTGTGATGTAGATTTTCAAAATAAAAGACCTTTGAAATCTCATATATGAGCTATCATCCCTCTCTGTTTAGATGAGAATAAAACAAAATCTCTCCAGTATCAAAGACTCATCTCACTCCAGGGTGATAGCAGGACACCCCATCTAGTCACTGAGAAAAAATCAGGACATTCTGATGTAGAGTTTCAAAATAAAATATTTTTGAAATCTCTATTGTATGAGCTATCATCCCTGTTTTTAGATGAGAATAAAACAAAAACTGTCCAGTATCAAAGACTCATCTAACTCCATGGTGATAGCAGGACACCCCATCTAGTCACTCAGAAAAAATCAGGACATTCTGATGTAGAGTTTCAAAATAAAAGACCTTTGAAATCTCATATATGAGCTATCATCCCTCTCTGTTTAGATGAGAATTAAACAAAAACTCTCCAGTATTAAAGACTCATCTCACTCCAGGGTGATAGCAGGACTCCCCATCTAGTCACTCAGAAAAAATCAGGACATTCTGATGTAGAGTTTCAAAATAAAATACCTTTGAATTCTCATATATGAGATATCATCCGATTTTTTAGATGAGAATAAAAAAATAACTGTCGAGTATCAAAAACTCATCTCAATCCAGGGTGATAGCATGACACCCCACCTAGTCACTCCGGGAGAATCAGGACATTCTGATGTAGGGATTCAAAATAAAAGACCTTTGAAATCTCATATATGAGCTATCATCCCTCTGTATTTAGATACGAATAAAACAAACACTGTCCAGTATCAAATACTCATTTCCCTTCAGGGTGATAACAGGACACCCCACCTAGTCACTCAGGGAGAATCAGGAATTTCTGATGTAGAGTTTCAAAATAAAAGACCTTTGAAATCTCTATTGCATGAGCTATCATCCCTCTCTGTTTAGATGAGAATAAAACAAAATCTCTCCAGTATCAAAGACTCATCTCACTCCAGGGTGATAGCAGGACACCCCATCTAGTCACTCAGAAAAAATCAGGACATTCTGATGTACAGTTTCAAAATAAAATACCTTGGAAATCTCTATTGCATGAGCTATCGTCCCTGTTTTTATATGAGAATAAAACAAAAACCGTCCATTATCAAAGACTCATCTCACTCCAGGGTGATAGCAGGACACCCATCTAGTCACTCAGGGAGAATCAGGACATTCTGATGTACAGTTTCAAAATGAAAGACCTTTGAAATCTCATATATGAGCTATCATCCCTCTCTGTTTAGATGAGAATAAAACAAAACTGTCCAGTATCAAATACTCATTTTCCTTCAGGGTTATAACAGGACACCCCACCTAGTCACTCAGGGAGAATCAGGACTTTCTGATGTAGAGTTTCAAAATAAAAGACCTTTGAAATCTCTATTGTATGAGCTATCATCCCTGTTTTTAGATGAGAATAAAACAAAGACTGTCCAGTATCAAAGACTCATCTCACTCCATGGTGATAGCAGGACACCCTTTCTAGTCACTCCGAAAAAATCAGGACATTCTGATGTAGAGTTTCAAAATAAAATACCTTTGAAGTCTCATATATGAGCTATCATGCCTGTTTTTAGATGATAATAAAACAAAGACTGTCCAGTATCAAAGACGCATCTCACTCCAGGGTGATAGCAGGTAACCCCACCTAGTTACTCAGAAAAAATTAGGACATTCTGATTTAGAGTTTCAAAATAAAATACCTTTGAAATCTCATATATGAGCTATCATCCCTGTTTTTAGATGGGAATAAAACAAACACTGTCCAGTATCAAAGACTCATCTCACTCCATGGTGATAGCAGGACACCCCATCAAGTCACTCAGAAAAAATCAGGACATTGTGATGTAGAGTTTCAAAATAAAAGACCTTTGAAATCTCATATATGAGCTATCATCCCTCTATGTTTAGATGATAATAAAACAAAATCTCTCCAGTATCAAAGACTCATCTCACTCCAGGGTGATAGCAGGACACCCCATCTAGTCACTGAGAAAAAATCAGGACATTCTGATTTAGAGTTTCAAAATAAAATATTTTTGAAATCTCTATTGTATTAGCTATCATCCCTGTATTTAGATGAGAATAAAACAAAATCTCTCCAGTATCAAAGACTCATCTCACTCCAGGGTGATAGCAGGACACCCCATCTAGTCACTGAGAAAAAATCAGGACATTCTGATTTACAGTTTCAAAATAAAATACCTTTGAAGTCTCATATATGAGCTATCATCCCTGTTTTTAGATGAGAATAAAACAATAACTGTCCAATATCAAAGACTCATCAAACTCCAGGGTGATAAAAGGACACCCCACCTAGTCACTCAGGGAGAATCAGGACATTATGATGTAGAGTTTCAAAATAAAAGACCTTTGAAAATCTCTATTGTATGAGCTATCATCCCTGTTTTTAGATGAGAATAAAACAAAAACTGTACAGTATCAAAGACTCATCTCACTCCAGGGTGATATCAGGACACCCCACCTAGTCACTCAGGGAGAATCAGGACATTCTGATGTACAGTTTCAAAATAAAAGACCTTTGAAATCTCTATTGCATGAGCTATCATCCCTGTTTTTAGATGAGAATAAAACAAAAACTGTCCAGTATCAAAGACTCATCTCACTGCAGGGTGATAGCATGAAACCCCACCTAGTCACTCAGGGAGAATCAGGACATTCTGATGTACAGTTTCAAAATAAAAGACCATTGAAATCTCATATATGAGCTATCATCCCTCTGTATTTAGATAAGAATAAAACAAAAACTGTCCAGTATCAAATACTCATTTCCCTTCAGGGTGATAGCAGGACACCCCATCTAGTCACTCAGAAAAAATCAGGACATTATGATGTAGAGTTTCAAAATAAAATACCTTTGAAATCTCTATTGTATGAGCTATCATCCCTGTTTGTAGATGAGAATAAAACAAAAACTGTCCAGTATCAAAGACGCATCTCACTCCAGGGTGATAGCAGGACACCCCACCTAGTCACTCAGGGAGAATCAGGACATTCTGATGTAGAGTTTCAAAATAAAATACCTTTGAAATCTCATATATGAGCTATAATCCCTCTCTGTTTAGATGAGAATAAAACAAAAACTCTCAAGTATCAAAGACTGATCTCACTCCAGGGTGATAGCAGGACACGCCACATAGTCACTCAGAAAAAATCAGGACATTCTGATATACAGTTTCAAAATAAAAGACCTTTGAAATCTCATATATGAGCTATCATCCCTCTCTGTTTAGATGAGAATAAAACAAAACTGTCCAGTATCAAAGACTCATCTCACTCCAGGGTGATAGCAGGACACCCCACCTAGTCACTCAGAAAAAATCAGGACATTCTGATGTAGAGTTTCAAAATAAAATACCTTTGAAATCTCTATTGTATGAGCTATCATCCCTATTTTTAGATGATAATAAAACAAAGACTGTCCAGTATCAAAGACTCATCTAACTCCATGGTGATAGCAGGACACCCCATCAAGTCACTCAGAAAAAATCAGGACATTGTGATGTAGAGTTTCAAAATAAAAGACCTTTGAAATCTCATATATGAGCTATCATCCCTCTCTGTTTAGATGAGAATAAAACAAAATCTCTCGAGTATCAAAGACTCATCTCACTCCAGGGTGATAGCAGGACACCCCATCTAGTCACTGAGAAAAAATCAGGACATTCTGATGTAGAGTTTCAAAATAAAATATTTTTGAAATCTCTATTGTATTTGCTATCATCCCTGTATTTAGATGAGAATAAAACAAAAACTGTCCAGTATCAAAGACTCATCTCACTCCAGGGTGATAACAGGACACCCCATCTAGTCACTGAGAAAAAATCAGGACATTCTGATGTTGAGTTTCAAAATAAAATACCTTTGAAGTCTCATATATGAGCTATCATCCCTGTTTTTAGATGAGAATAAAACAAACACTGTCCAATATCAAAAACTCATCTCACTCCAGGGTGATAGCAGGAAACCCCACCTAGTCACTCAGGGAGAATCAGGACATTCTAATGTAATGTTTCAAAATAAAAGACCTTTGAAATCTCTATTGCATGAGCTATCATCGCTGTTTTTAGATGAGAATAAAACAAAAACTGTCCAGTATCAAAGACTCATCTCACTCCAGGGTGATAGCAGGACACCCCATCTAGTCACTCAGAAAAAATCAGGACATTCTGATGTACAGTTTCAAAATAAAATACCTTTGAAGTCTCATATATGAGCTATCATCCCTGTTTTTAGATGAGAATAAATCAAAGACTGTCCAGTATCAAAGACGCATCTCACTCCAGGGTGATAGCAGGACACCCCACCTAGTCACTCAGGGAGAATCAGGACATTCTGATTTAGAGTTTCAAAATAAAATACCTTTGAAGTCTCATATATGAGCTATCATCCCTGTTTTTAGATGGGAATAAAACAAACACTGTCCAGTATCAAAGACTCATCTAAATCCATGGTGATAGCAGGACACCCCATCTAGTCACTCAGAAAAAATCAGGACATTCTGATTTAGAGTTTCAAAATAAAAGACCTTTGAAATCTCATATATGAGCTATCATCCCTCTCTGTTTAGATGAGAATAAAACAAAAACTCTCCAGTATTAAAGACTCATCTCACTCCAGGGTGATAGCAGGACACCCTATCTAGTCACTCAGAAAAAATCAGGACATTCTGATGTAGAGTTTCAAAATAAAATACCTTTGAATTCTCATATATGAGCTATCATCCCATTTTTTAGATGAGAATAAAATAATAACTGTCCAGTATCAAAAACTCATCTCACTCCAGGGTGATAGCATGACACCCCACCTAGTCACTCAGGGAGAATCAGGACATTCTGATTTAGAGATTCAAAATAAAAGACCTTTGAAATCTCATATATGAGCTATCATCCCTCTGTATTTAGATATGAATAAAACAAACACTGTCCAGTATCAAATACTCATTTCCCTTCAGGGTGATAACAGGACACCCCACCTAGTCACTCAGGGAGAATCAGGACTTTCTGATGTAGAGTTTCAAAATAAAAGACCTTTGAAATCTCTATCGCATGAGCTATCATCCCTCTCTGTTTAGATGAGAATAAAACAAAATATCTCCAGTATCAAAGACTCATCTCACTCCAGGGTGATAGCAGGACACCCCATCTAGTCACTCAGAAAAAATCAGGACATTCTGATGTACAGTTTCAAAATAAAATACCTTTGAAATCTCTATTGCATGAGCTATCATCCCTGTTTTTATATGAGAATAAAACAAAAACTGTCCATTATCAAAGACTCATCTCACTCCAGGGTGATAGCAGGACACCCATCTAGTCACTCAGGGAGAATCAGGACATTCTGATGTAGAATTTCAAAATAAAAGACCTTTGAAATCTCTATTGTATGAGCTATCATCCCTATTTTTAGATGAAAATAAAACAAAGACTGTCCAGTATCAAAGACGCATCTCACTCCAGGGTGATAGCAGGACACCCCACCTAGTCACTCAGAAAAAATCAGGACATTCTGATTTAGAGTTTCAAAATAAAATACCTTTGAAATCTCATATATGAGCTATCATCCCTGTTTTTGGATGGGAATAAAACAAACACTGTCCAGTTTCAAAGACTCATCTAGCTCCATGGTGATAGCAGGACACCCCATCAAGTCACTCAGGGAGAATCAGGACATTCTGATGTACAGTTTCAAAATAAAAGACCTTTGAAATCTCATATATGAGCTATCATCCCTCTCTGTTTAGATGAGAATAAAACAAAACTGTCTAGTATCAAATACTCATTTCCCTTCAGGGTTATAACAGGACACCCCACATAGTCACTCAGGGAGAATCAGGACATTCTGATGTACAGTTTCAAAATAAAAGACCTTTGAAATCTCTATTGCATGAGCTATCATCCCTGTTTTTAGATGAGAATAAAAGAAAAACTGTCCAGTATCAAAGACTCATCTCACTCCAGGGTGATAGCAGGAAACCCCATCTAGTCACTCAGAAAAAATCAGGACATTCTGATGTACAGTTTCAAAATAAAATACCTTTGAAATCTCATATATGAGCTATCATCCCTGTTTTTAGATGAGAATAAAACAATAACTGTCCAATATCAAAGACTCATCAAACTCCAAGGTGATAACAGGACACCCCACCTAGTCACTCAGAAAAAATCAGGACATTCTGATGTAGAGTTTCAAAATAAAAGACCTTTGAAATCTCTATTGCATGAGCTATCATCCCTGTTTTTAGATGAGAATAAAAGAAAAACTGTCCAGTATCAAAGACTCATCTAGCTCCATGGTGATAGCAGGACACCCCATCAAGTCACTCAGGGAGAATCAGGACATTCTGATGTACAGTTTCAAAATAAAAGACCTTTGAAATCTCATATATGAGCTATCATCCCTCTCTGTTTAGATGAGAATAAAACAAAACTGTCTAGTATCAAATACTCATTTCCCTTCAGGGTTATAACAGGACACCCCACATAGTCACTCAGGGAGAATCAGGACATTCTGATGTACAGTTTCAAAATAAAAGACCTTTGAAATCTCTATTGCATGAGCTATCATCCCTGTTTTTAGATGAGAATAAAACAAAGACTGTCCAGTATCAAAGACGCATCTCACTCCAGGGTGATAGCAGGTAACCCCACCTAGTTACTCAGAAAAAATTAGGACATTGTGATGTAGATTTTCAAAATAAAAGACCTTTGAAATCTCATATATGAGCTATCATCCCTCTCTGTTTAGATGAGAATAAAACAAAATCTCTCCAGTATCAAAGACTCATCTCACTCCAGGGTGATAGCAGGACACCCCATCTAGTCACTGAGAAAAAATCAGGACATTCTGATGTAGAGTTTCAAAATAAAATATTTTTGAAATCTCTATTGTATGAGCTATCATCCCTGTTTTTAGATGAGAATAAAACAAAAACTGTCCAGTATCAAAGACTCATCTAACTCCATGGTGATAGCAGGACACCCCATCTAGTCACTCAGAAAAAATCAGGACATTCTGATGTAGAGTTTCAAAATAAAAGACCTTTGAAATCTCATATATGAGCTATCATCCCTCTCTGTTTAGATGAGAATTAAACAAAAACTCTCCAGTATTAAAGACTCATCTCACTCCAGGGTGATAGCAGGACTCCCCATCTAGTCACTCAGAAAAAATCAGGACATTCTGATGTAGAGTTTCAAAATAAAATACCTTTGAATTCTCATATATGAGATATCATCCGATTTTTTAGATGAGAATAAAAAAATAACTGTCGAGTATCAAAAACTCATCTCACTCCAGGGTGATAGCATGACACCCCACCTAGTCACTCCGGGAGAATCAGGACATTCTGATGTAGGGATTCAAAATAAAAGACCTTTGAAATCTCATATATGAGCTATCATCCCTCTGTATTTAGATACGAATAAAACAAACACTGTCCAATATCAAAAACTCATCTCACTCCAGGGTGATAGCAGGAAACCCCACCTAGTCACTCAGGGAGAATCAGGACATTCTAATGTAATGTTTCAAAATAAAAGACCTTTGAAATCTCTATTGCATGAGCTATCATCGCTGTTTTTAGATGAGAATAAAACAAAAACTGTCCAGTATCAAAGACTCATCTCACTCCAGGGTGATAGCAGGACACCCCATCTAGTCACTCAGAAAAAATCAGGACATTCTGATGTACAGTTTCAAAATAAAATACCTTTGAAGTCTCATATATGAGCTATCATCCCTGTTTTTAGATGAGAATAAATCAAAGACTGTCCAGTATCAAAGACGCATCTCACTCCAGGGTGATAGCAGGACACCCCACCTAGTCACTCAGGGAGAATCAGGACATTCTGATTTAGAGTTTCAAAATAAAATACCTTTGAAGTCTCATATATGAGCTATCATCCCTGTTTTTAGATGGGAATAAAACAAACACTGTCCAGTATCAAAGACTCATCTAAATCCATGGTGATAGCAGGACACCCCATCTAGTCACTCAGAAAAAATCAGGACATTCTGATTTAGAGTTTCAAAATAAAAGACCTTTGAAATCTCATATATGAGCTATCATCCCTCTCTGTTTAGATGAGAATAAAACAAAAACTCTCCAGTATTAAAGACTCATCTCACTCCAGGGTGATAGCAGGACACCCTATCTAGTCACTCAGAAAAAATCAGGACATTCTGATGTAGAGTTTCAAAATAAAATACCTTTGAATTCTCATATATGAGCTATCATCCCATTTTTTAGATGAGAATAAAATAATAACTGTCCAGTATCAAAAACTCATCTCACTCCAGGGTGATAGCATGACACCCCACCTAGTCACTCAGGGAGAATCAGGACATTCTGATTTAGAGATTCAAAATAAAAGACCTTTGAAATCTCATATATGAGCTATCATCCCTCTGTATTTAGATATGAATAAAACAAACACTGTCCAGTATCAAATACTCATTTCCCTTCAGGGTGATAACAGGACACCCCACCTAGTCACTCAGGGAGAATCAGGACTTTCTGATGTAGAGTTTCAAAATAAAAGACCTTTGAAATCTCTATCGCATGAGCTATCATCCCTCTCTGTTTAGATGAGAATAAAACAAAATATCTCCAGTATCAAAGACTCATCTCACTCCAGGGTGATAGCAGGACACCCCATCTAGTCACTCAGAAAAAATCAGGACATTCTGATGTACAGTTTCAAAATAAAATACCTTTGAAATCTCTATTGCATGAGCTATCATCCCTGTTTTTATATGAGAATAAAACAAAAACTGTCCATTATCAAAGACTCATCTCACTCCAGGGTGATAGCAGGACACCCATCTAGTCACTCAGGGAGAATCAGGACATTCTGATGTAGAATTTCAAAATAAAAGACCTTTGAAATCTCTATTGTATGAGCTATCATCCCTATTTTTAGATGAAAATAAAACAAAGACTGTCCAGTATCAAAGACGCATCTCACTCCAGGGTGATAGCAGGACACCCCACCTAGTCACTCAGAAAAAATCAGGACATTCTGATTTAGAGTTTCAAAATAAAATACCTTTGAAATCTCATATATGAGCTATCATCCCTGTTTTTGGATGGGAATAAAACAAACACTGTCCAGTTTCAAAGACTCATTTAGCTCCATGGTGATAGCAGGACACCCCATCAAGTCACTCAGGGAGAATCAGGACATTCTGATGTACAGTTTCAAAATAAAAGACCTTTGAAATCTCATATATGAGCTATCATCCCTCTCTGTTTAGATGAGAATAAAACAAAACTGTCTAGTATCAAATACTCATTTCCCTTCAGGGTTATAACAGGACACCCCACATAGTCACTCAGGGAGAATCAGGACATTCTGATGTACAGTTTCAAAATAAAAGACCTTTGAAATCTCTATTGCATGAGCTATCATCCCTGTTTTTAGATGAGAATAAAAGAAAAACTGTCCAGTATCAAAGACTCATCTCACTCCAGGGTGATAGCAGGAAACCCCATCTAGTCACTCAGAAAAAATCAGGACATTCTGATGTACAGTTTCAAAATAAAATACCTTTGAAATCTCATATATGAGCTATCATCCCTGTTTTTAGATGAGAATAAAACAATAACTGTCCAATATCAAAGACTCATCAAACTCCAAGGTGATAACAGGACACCCCACCTAGTCACTCAGAAAAAATCAGGACATTCTGATGTAGAGTTTCAAAATAAAAGACCTTTGAAATCTCTATTGCATGAGCTATCATCCCTGTTTTTAGATGAGAATAAAAGAAAAACTGTCCAGTATCAAAGACTCATCTAGCTCCATGGTGATAGCAGGACACCCCATCAAGTCACTCAGGGAGAATCAGGACATTCTGATGTACAGTTTCAAAATAAAAGACCTTTGAAATCTCATATATGAGCTATCATCCCTCTCTGTTTAGATGAGAATAAAACAAAACTGTCTAGTATCAAATACTCATTTCCCTTCAGGGTTATAACAGGACACCCCACATAGTCACTCAGGGAGAATCAGGACATTCTGATGTACAGTTTCAAAATAAAAGACCTTTGAAATCTCTATTGCATGAGCTATCATCCCTGTTTTTAGATGAGAATAAAACAAAGACTGTCCAGTATCAAAGACGCATCTCACTCCAGGGTGATAGCAGGTAACCCCACCTAGTTACTCAGAAAAAATTAGGACATTGTGATGTAGATTTTCAAAATAAAAGACCTTTGAAATCTCATATATGAGCTATCATCCCTCTCTGTTTAGATGAGAATAAAACAAAATCTCTCCAGTATCAAAGACTCATCTCACTCCAGGGTGATAGCAGGACACCCCATCTAGTCACTGAGAAAAAATCAGGACATTCTGATGTAGAGTTTCAAAATAAAATATTTTTGAAATCTCTATTGTATGAGCTATCATCCCTGTTTTTAGATGAGAATAAAACAAAAACTGTCCAGTATCAAAGACTCATCTAACTCCATGGTGATAGCAGGACACCCCATCTAGTCACTCAGAAAAAATCAGGACATTCTGATGTAGAGTTTCAAAATAAAAGACCTTTGAAATCTCATATATGAGCTATCATCCCTCTCTGTTTAGATGAGAATTAAACAAAAACTCTCCAGTATTAAAGACTCATCTCACTCCAGGGTGATAGCAGGACTCCCCATCTAGTCACTCAGAAAAAATCAGGACATTCTGATGTAGAGTTTCAAAATAAAATACCTTTGAATTCTCATATATGAGATATCATCCGATTTTTTAGATGAGAATAAAAAAATAACTGTCGAGTATCAAAAACTCATCTCACTCCAGGGTGATAGCATGACACCCCACCTAGTCACTCCGGGAGAATCAGGACATTCTGATGTAGGGATTCAAAATAAAAGACCTTTGAAATCTCATATATGAGCTATCATCCCTCTGTATTTAGATACGAATAAAACAAACACTGTCCAGTATCAAATACTCATTTCCCTTCAGGGTGATAACAGGACACCCCACCTAGTCACTCAGGGAGAATCAGGACTTTCTGATGTAGAGTTTCAAAATAAAAGACCTTTGAAATCTCTATTGCATGAGCTATCATCCCTCTCTGTTTAGATGAGAATAAAACAAAATCTCTCCAGTATCAAAGACTCATCTCACTCCAGGGTGATAGCAGGACACCCCATCTAGTCACTCAGAAAAAATCAGGACATTCTGATGTACAGTTTCAAAATAAAATACCTTGGAAATCTCTATTGCATGAGCTATCGTCCCTGTTTTTATATGAGAATAAAACAAAAACCGTCCATTATCAAAGACTCATCTCACTCCAGGGTGATAGCAGGACACCCATCTAGTCACTCAGGGAGAATCAGGACATTCTGATGTAGAATTTCAAAATAAAAGACCTTTGAAATCTCTATTGTATGAGCTATCATCCCTATTTTTAGATGAGAATAAAACAAAGACTGTCCAGTATCAAAGACGCATCTCACTCCAGGGTGATAGCAGGACACCCCACCTAGTCACTCAGAAAAAATCAGGACATTCTGATTTAGAGTTTCAAAATAAAATACCTTTGAAATCTCATATATGAGCTATCATCCCTGTTTTTAGATGGGAATAAAACAAACACTGTCCAGTATCAAAGACTCATCTAACTCCATGGTGATAGCAGGACACCCCATCAAGTCACTCAGGGAGAATCAGGACATTCTGATGTACAGTTTCAAAATGAAAGACCTTTGAAATCTCATATATGAGCTATCATCCCTCTCTGTTTAGATGAGAATAAAACAAAACTGTCCAGTATCAAATACTCATTTTCCTTCAGGGTTATAACAGGACACCCCACCTAGTCACTCAGGGAGAATCAGGACTTTCTGATGTAGAGTTTCAAAATAAAAGACCTTTGAAATCTCTATTGTATGAGCTATCATCCCTGTTTTTAGATGAGAATAAAACAAAGACTGTCCAGTATCAAAGACTCATCTCACTCCATGGTGATAGCAGGACACCCTTTCTAGTCACTCCGAAAAAATCAGGACATTCTGATGTAGAGTTTCAAAATAAAATACCTTTGAAGTCTCATATATGAGCTATCATGCCTGTTTTTAGATGATAATAAAACAAAGACTGTCCAGTATCAAAGACGCATCTCACTCCAGGGTGATAGCAGGTAACCCCACCTAGTTACTCAGAAAAAATTAGGACATTCTGATTTAGAGTTTCAAAATAAAATACCTTTGAAATCTCATATATGAGCTATCATCCCTGTTTTTAGATGGGAATAAAACAAACACTGTCCAGTATCAAAGACTCATCTCACTCCATGGTGATAGCAGGACACCCCATCAAGTCACTCAGAAAAAATCAGGACATTGTGATGTAGAGTTTCAAAATAAAAGACCTTTGAAATCTCATATATGAGCTATCATCCCTCTATGTTTAGATGATAATAAAACAAAATCTCTCCAGTATCAAAGACTCATCTCACTCCAGGGTGATAGCAGGACACCCCATCTAGTCACTGAGAAAAAATCAGGACATTCTGATTTAGAGTTTCAAAATAAAATATTTTTGAAATCTCTATTGTATTAGCTATCATCCCTGTATTTAGATGAGAATAAAACAAAATCTCTCCAGTATCAAAGACTCATCTCACTCCAGGGTGATAGCAGGACACCCCATCTAGTCACTGAGAAAAAATCAGGACATTCTGATTTACAGTTTCAAAATAAAATACCTTTGAAGTCTCATATATGAGCTATCATCCCTGTTTTTAGATGAGAATAAAACAATAACTGTCCAATATCAAAGACTCATCAAACTCCAGGGTGATAAAAGGACACCCCACCTAGTCACTCAGGGAGAATCAGGACATTATGATGTAGAGTTTCAAAATAAAAGACCTTTGAAAATCTCTATTGTATGAGCTATCATCCCTGTTTTTAGATGAGAATAAAACAAAAACTGTACAGTATCAAAGACTCATCTCACTCCAGGGTGATATCAGGACACCCCACCTAGTCACTCAGGGAGAATCAGGACATTCTGATGTACAGTTTCAAAATAAAAGACCTTTGAAATCTCTATTGCATGAGCTATCATCCCTGTTTTTAGATGAGAATAAAACAAAAACTGTCCAGTATCAAAGACTCATCTCACTGCAGGGTGATAGCATGAAACCCCACCTAGTCACTCAGGGAGAATCAGGACATTCTGATGTACAGTTTCAAAATAAAAGACCATTGAAATCTCATATATGAGCTATCATCCCTCTGTATTTAGATAAGAATAAAACAAAAACTGTCCAGTATCAAATACTCATTTCCCTTCAGGGTGATAGCAGGACACCCCATCTAGTCACTCAGAAAAAATCAGGACATTATGATGTAGAGTTTCAAAATAAAATACCTTTGAAATCTCTATTGTATGAGCTATCATCCCTGTTTGTAGATGAGAATAAAACAAAAACTGTCCAGTATCAAAGACGCATCTCACTCCAGGGTGATAGCAGGACACCCCACCTAGTCACTCAGGGAGAATCAGGACATTCTGATGTAGAGTTTCAAAATAAAATACCTTTGAAATCTCATATATGAGCTATAATCCCTCTCTGTTTAGATGAGAATAAAACAAAAACTCTCAAGTATCAAAGACTGATCTCACTCCAGGGTGATAGCAGGACACGCCACATAGTCACTCAGAAAAAATCAGGACATTCTGATATACAGTTTCAAAATAAAAGACCTTTGAAATCTCATATATGAGCTATCATCCCTCTCTGTTTAGATGAGAATAAAACAAAACTGTCCAGTATCAAAGACTCATCTCACTCCAGGGTGATAGCAGGACACCCCACCTAGTCACTCAGAAAAAATCAGGACATTCTGATGTAGAGTTTCAAAATAAAATACCTTTGAAATCTCTATTGTATGAGCTATCATCCCTATTTTTAGATGATAATAAAACAAAGACTGTCCAGTATCAAAGACTCATCTAACTCCATGGTGATAGCAGGACACCCCATCAAGTCACTCAGAAAAAATCAGGACATTGTGATGTAGAGTTTCAAAATAAAAGACCTTTGAAATCTCATATATGAGCTATCATCCCTCTCTGTTTAGATGAGAATAAAACAAAATCTCTCGAGTATCAAAGACTCATCTCACTCCAGGGTGATAGCAGGACACCCCATCTAGTCACTGAGAAAAAATCAGGACATTCTGATGTAGAGTTTCAAAATAAAATATTTTTGAAATCTCTATTGTATGAGCTATCATCCCTTTTTTTAGATGAGAATAAAACAAAAACTGTCCAGTATCAAAGACTCATCTCACTCCAGGGTGATAGCAGGACACCCCATCTAGTCACTCAGAAAAAATCAGGACATTCTGATGTAGAGTTTCAAAATAAAATACCTTTGAAGTCTCATATATGAGCTATCATCCCTGTTTTTAGATGAGAATAAAACAATAACTGTCCAATATCAAAGACTCATCAAACTCCAGGGTGATAAGAGGACACCCCACCTAGTCACTCAGAAAAAATCAGGACATTCTGATGTAGAGTTTCAAAATAAAATACCTTTGAATTCTCATATATGAGATATCATCCGATTTTTTAGATGAGAATAAAAAAATAACTGTCGAGTATCAAAAACTCATCTCACTCCAGGGTGATAGCATGACACCCCACCTAGTCACTCCGGGAGAATCAGGACATTCTGATGTAGGGATTCAAAATAAAAGACCTTTGAAATCTCATATATGAGCTATCATCCCTCTGTATTTAGATACGAATAAAACAAACACTGTCCAGTATCAAATACTCATTTCCCTTCAGGGTGATAACAGGACACCCCACCTAGTCACTCAGGGAGAATCAGGACTTTCTGATGTAGAGTTTCAAAATAAAAGACCTTTGAAATCTCTATTGCATGAGCTATCATCCCTCTCTGTTTAGATGAGAATAAAACAAAATCTCTCCAGTATCAAAGACTCATCTGACTCCAGGGTGATAGCAGGACACCCCATCTAGTCACTGAGAAAAAATCAGGACATTCTGATGTAGAGTTTCAAAATAAAATATTTTTGAAATCTCTATTGTATGAGCTATCATCCCTGTTTTTAGATGAGAATAAAAAAAACACTGTCCAGTATCAAAGACTCATCTAACTCCAGGGTGATAGCAGGACACCCCATCTAGTCACTCAGAAAAAATCAGGACATTCTGATGTAGAGTTTCAAAATAAAATACCTTTGAAGTCTCATATATGAGCTATCATCCCTGTTTTTAGATGAGAATAAAACAATAACTGTCCAATATCAAAGACTCATCAACCTCCAGGGTGATAACAGGACACCCCACCTAGTCACTCAGAAAAAATCAGGACATTCTGATGTAGAGTTTCAAAATAAAATACCTTTGAAATCTCTATTGTATGAGCTATCATCCCTGTTTTTAGATGAGAATAAAACAAAAACTGTCCAGTATCAAAGACACATCTCACTCCAGGGTGATAGCAGGACACCCCACCTAGTCACTCAGGGAGAATCAGGACATTCTGATGTAGAGATTCAAAATAAAAGACCTTTGAAATCTCATATATGAGCTATCATCCCTCTGTATTTAGATACGAATAAAACAAACACTGTCCAGTATCAAATACTCATTTCCCTTCAGGGTGATAACAGGACACCCCACCTAGTCACTCAGGGAGAATCAGGACTTTCTGATGTAGAGTTTCAAAATAAAAGACCTTTGAAATCTCTATTGCATGAGCTATCATCCCTCTCTGTTTAGATGAGAATAAAACAAAATCTCTCCAGTATCAAAGACTCATCTCACTCCAGGGTGATAGCAGGACACCCCATCTAGTCACTCAGAAAAAATCAGGACATTCTGATGTACAGTTTCAAAATAAAATACCTTGGAAATCTCTATTGCATGAGCTATCGTCCCTGTTTTTATATGAGAATAAAACAAAAACCGTCCATTATCAAAGACTCATCTCACTCCAGGGTGATAGCAGGACACCCATCTAGTCACTCAGGGAGAATCAGGACATTCTGATGTAGAATTTCAAAATAAAAGACCTTTGAAATCTCTATTGTATGAGCTATCATCCCTATTTTTAGATGAGAATAAAACAAAGACTGTCCAGTATCAAAGACGCATCTCACTCCAGGGTGATAGCAGGACACCCCACCTAGTCACTCAGAAAAAATCAGGACATTCTGATTTAGAGTTTCAAAATAAAATATCTTTGAAATCTCATATATGAGCTATCATCCCTGTTTTTAGATGGGAATAAAACAAACACTGTCCAGTATCAAAGACTCATCTAACTCCATGGTGATAGCAGGACACCCCATCAAGTCACTCAGGGAGAATCAGGATATTCTGATGTACAGTTTCAAAATGAAAGACCTTTGAAATCTCATATATGAGCTATCATCCCTCTCTGTTTAGATGAGAATAAAACAAAACTGTCCAGTATCAAATACTCATTTCCCTTCAGGGTTATAACAGGACACCCCACCTAGTCACTCAGGGAGAATCAGGACTTTCTGATGTAGAGTTTCAAAATAAAAGACCTTTGAAATCTCTATTGTATGAGCTATCATCCCTGTTTTTAGATGAGAATAAAACAAAGACTGTCCAGTATCAAAGACTCATCTCACTCCATGGTGATAGTAGGACACCCTTTCTAGTCACTCCGAAAAAATCATGACATTCTGATGTAGAGTTTCAAAATAAAATACCTTTGAAGTCTCATATATGAGCTATCATGCCTGTTTTTAGATGAGAATAAAACAAAGACTGTCCAGTATCAAAGACGCATCTCACTCCAGGGTGATAGCAGGTAACCCCACCTAGTTACTCAGAAAAAATTAGGACATTCTGATTTAGAGTTTCAAAATAAAATACCTTTGAAATCTCATATATGAGCTATCATCCCTGTTTTTAGATGGGAATAAAACAAACACTGTCCAGTATCAAAGACTCATCTAACTCCATGGTGATAGCAGGACACCCCATCAAGTCACTCAGAAAAAATCAGGACATTGTGATGTAGAGTTTCAAAATAAAAGACCTTTGAAATCTCATATATGAGCTATCATCCCTCTATGTTTAGATGAGAATAAAACAAAATCTCTCCAGTATCAAAGACTCATCTCACTCCAGGGTGATAGCAGGACACCCCATCTAGTCACTGAGAAAAAATCAGGACATTCTGATGTAGAGTTTCAAAATAAAATATTTTTGAAATCTCTATTGTATTAGCTATCATCCCTGTATTTAGATGAGAATAAAACAAAATCTCTCCAGTATCAAAGACTCATCTCACTCCAGGGTGATAGCAGGACACCCCATCTAGTCACTGAGAAAAAATCAGGACATTCTGATTTACAGTTTCAAAATAAAATACCTTTGAAGTCTCATATATGAGCTATCATCCCTGTTTTTAGATGAGAATAAAACAATAACTGTCCAATATCAAAGACTCATCAAACTCCAGGGTGATAACAGGACACCCCACCTAGTCACTCAGGGAGAATCAGGACATTATGATGTAGAGTTTCAAAATAAAAGACCTTTGAAAATCTCTATTGTATGAGCTATCATCCCTGTTTTTAGATGAGAATAAAACAAAAACTGTACAGTATCAAAGACTCATCTCACTCCAGGGTGATATCAGGACACCCCACCTAGTCACTCAGGGAGAATCAGGACATTCTGATGTACAGTTTCAAAATAAAAGACCTTTGAAATCTCTATTGCATGAGCTATCATCCCTGTTTTTAGATGAGAATAAAACAAAAACTGTCCAGTATCAAAGACTCATCTCACTGCAGGGTGATAGCATGAAACCCCACCTAGTCACTCAGGGAGAATCAGGACATTCTGATGTACAGTTTCAAAATAAAAGACCTTTGAAATCTCATATATGAGCTATCATCCCTCTCTGTTTAGATGAGAATAAAACAAAAACTCTCCAGTATTAAAGACTCATCTCACTCCAGGGTGATAGCAGGACACCCTATCTAGTCACTCAGAAAAAATCAGGACATTCTGATGTAGAGTTTCAAAATAAAATACCTTTGAATTCTCTATTGCATGAGCTATCATCCCTCTCTGTTTAGATGAGAATAAAACAAAATATCTCCAGTATCAAAGACTCATCTCACTCCAGGGTGATAGCAGGACACCCCATCTAGTCACTCAGAAAAAATCAGGACATTCTGATGTACAGTTTCAAAATAAAATACCTTTGAAATCTCTATTGCATGAGCTATCATCCCTGTTTTTATATGAGAATAAAACAAAAACTGTCCATTATCAAAGACTCATCTCACTCCAGGGTGATAGCAGGACACCCATCTAGTCACTCAGGGAGAATCAGGACATTCTGATGTAGAATTTCAAAATAAAAGACTTTTGAAATCTCTATTGTATGAGCTATCATCCCTATTTTTAGATGAAAATAAAACAAAGACTGTCCAGTATCAAAGACGCATCTCACTCCAGGGTGATAGCAGGACACCCCACCTAGTCACTCAGAAAAAATCAGGACATTCTGATTTAGAGTTTCAAAATAAAATACCTTTGAAATCTCATATATGAGCTATCATCCCTGTTTTTGGATGGGAATAAAACAAACACTGTCCAGTTTCAAAGACTCATCTAGCTCCATGGTGATAGCAGGACACCCCATCAAGTCACTCAGGGAGAATCAGGACATTCTGATGTACAGTTTCAAAATAAAAGACCTTTGAAATCTCTATTGTATGAGCTATCATCCCTGTTTTTAGATGAGAATAAAACAAAGACTGTCCAGTATCAAAGACTCATCTCACTCCATGGTGATAGCAGGACACCCTTTCTAGTCACTCCGAAAAAATCAGGACATTCTGATGTAGAGTTTCAAAATAAAATACCTTTGAAGTCTCATATATGAGCTATCATGCCTGTTTTTAGATGAGAATAAAACAAATACTGTCCAATATCAAAAACTCATCTCACTCCAGGGTGATAGCAGGAAACCCCACCTAGTCACTCAGGGAGAATCAGGACATTCTGATGTACAGTTTCAAAATAAAAGACCTTTGAAATCTCTATTGCATGAGCTATCATCCCTGTTTTTAGATGAGAATAAAAGAAAAACTGTCCAGTATCAAAGACTCATCTCACTCCAGGGTGATAGCAGGAAACCCCATCTAGTCACTCAGAAAAAATCAGGACATTCTGATGTACAGTTTCAAAATAAAATACCTTTGAAGTCTCATATATGAGCTATCATCCCTGTTTTTAGATGAGAATAAAACAATAACTGTCCAATATCAAAGACTCATCAAACTCCAAGGTGATAACAGGACACCCCACCTAGTCACTCAGAAAAAATCAGGACATTCTGATGTAGAGTTTCAAAATAAAAGACCTTTGAAATCTCTATTGTATGAGCTATCATCCCTGTTTTTAGATGAGAATAAAACAAAAACTGTCCAGTATCAAAGACTCATCTCACTCCAGGGTGATAGCAGGACACCCCATCTAGTCACTGAGAAAAAATCAGGACATTCTGATGTAGAGTTTCAAAATAAAATACCTTTGAAATCTCTATTGTATGAGCTATCATCCCTGTTTTTAGATGAGAATAAAACAAAAACTGTCCAGTATCAAAGACGCATCTCACTCCAGGGTGATAACAGGACACCCCATATAGTCACTCAGGGAGAATCAGGACATTCTGATGTAGAGTTTCAAAATAAAAGACCTTTGAAATCTCATATATGAGCTATAATCCCTCTCTGTTTAGATGAGAATAAAACAAAAACTCTCAAGTATCAAAGACTGATCTAACTCCAGGGTGATAGCAGGACACGCCACATAGTCACTCAGAAAAGATCAGGACATTCTGATGTACAGTTTCAAAATAAAAGACCTTTGAAATCTCATATATGAGCTATCATCCCTCTCTGTTTAGATGAGAATAAAACAAAACTGTCCAGTATCAAAGACTCATCTCACTCCAGGGTGATAGCAGGACACCCCATCAAGTCACTCAGAAAAAAATCAGGACATTGTGATGTAGATTTTCAAAATAAAAGACCTTTGAAATCTCATATATGAGCTATCATCCCTCTCTGTTTAGATGAGAATAAAACAAAATCTCTCCAGTATCAAAGACTCATCTCACTCTAGGGTGATAGCAGGACACCCCATCTAGTCACTGAGAAAAAATCAGCACATTCTGATGTAGAGTTTCAAAATAAAATATTTTTGAAATCTCTATTGTATGAGCTATCATCCCTTTTTTTAGATGAGAATAAAACAAAAACTGTCCAGTATCAAAGACTCATCTCACTCCAGGGTGATAGCAGGACACCCCATCTAGTCACTCAGAAAAAATCAGGACATTCTGATGTAGAGTTTCAAAATAAAATACCTTTGAAGTCTCATATATGAGCTATCATCCCTGTTTTTAGATGAGAATAAAACAATAACTGTCCAATATCAAAGACTCATCAAACTCCAGGGTGATAAGAGGACACCCCACCTAGTCACTCAGAAAAAATCAGGACATTCTGATGTAGAGTTTCAAAATAAAATACCTTTGAAATCTCTATTGTATGAGCTATCATCCCTGTTTTTAGATGAGAATAAAACAAAAACTGTCCAGTATCAAAGACACATCTCACTCCAGGGTGATAGCAGGACACCCCACCTAGTCACTCAGGGAGAATCAGGACATTCTGATTTAGAGTTTCAAAATAAAATACCTTTGAAGTCTCATATATGAGCTATCATCCCTGTTTTTAGATGGGAATAAAACAAACACTGTCCAGTATCAAAGACTCATCTAACTCCATGGTGATAGCAGGACACCCCATCTAGTCACTCAGAAAAAATCAGGACATTCTGATGTAGAGTTTCAAAATAAAAGACCTTTGAAATCTCATATATGAGCTATCATCCCTCTCTGTTTAGATGACAATTAAACAAAAACTCTCCAGTATTAAAGACTCATCTCACTCCAGGGTGATAGCAGGACTCCCCATCTAGTCACTCAGAAAAAATCAGGACATTCTGATGTAGAGTTTCAAAATAAAATACCTTTGAATTCTCATATATGAGATATCATCCGATTTTTTAGATGAGAATAAAAAAATAACTGTCGAGTATCAAAAACTCATCTCACTCCAGGGTGATAGCATGACACCCCACCTAGTCACTCCGGGAGAATCAGGACATTCTGATGTAGGGATTCAAAATAAAAGACCTTTGAAATCTCATATATGAGCTATCATCCCTCTGTATTTAGATACGAATAAAACAAACACTGTCCAGTATCAAATACTCATTTCCCTTCAGGGTGATAACAGGACACCCCACCTAGTCACTCAGGGAGAATCAGGACTTTCTGATGTAGAGTTTCAAAATAAAAGAACTTTGAAATCTCTATTGCATGAGCTATCATCCCTCTCTGTTTAGATGAGAATAAAACAAAATCTCTCCAGTATCAAAGACTCATCTCACTCCAGGGTGATAGCAGGACACCCCATCTAGTCACTGAGAAAAAATCAGGACATTCTGATGTAGAGTTTCAAAATAAAATATTTTTGAAATCTCTATTGTATGAGCTATCATCCCTGTTTTTAGATGAGAATAAAAAAAAAACTGTCCAGTATCAAAGACTCATCTAACTCCAGGGTGATAGCAGGACACCCCATCTAGTCACTCAGAAAAAATCAGGACATTCTGATGTAGAGTTTCAAAATAAAATACCTTTGAAGTCTCATATATGAGCTATCATCCCTGTTTTTAGATGAGAATAAAACAATAACTGTCCAATATCAAAGACTCATCAAACTCCAGGGTGATAACAGGACACCCCACCTAGTCACTCAGAAAAAATCAGGACATTCTGATGTAGAGTTTCAAAATAAAATACCTTTGAATTCTCATATATGAGATATCATCCGATTTTTTAGATGAGAATAAAAAAATAACTGTCGAGTATCAAAAACTCATCTCACTCCAGGGTGATAGCATGACACCCCACCTAGTCACTCCGGGAGAATCAGGACATTCTGATGTAGGGATTCAAAATAAAAGACCTTTGAAATCTCATATATGAGCTATCATCCCTCTGTATTTAGATACGAATAAAACAAACACTGTCCAGTATCAAATACTCATTTCCCTTCAGGGTGATAACAGGACACCCCACCTAGTCACTCAGGGAGAATCAGGACTTTCTGATGAAGAGTTTCAAAATAAAAGACCTTTGAAATCTCTATTGCATGAGCTATCATCCCTCTCTGTTTAGATGAGAATAAAACAAAATCTCTCCAGTATCAAAGACTCATCTCACTCCAGGGTGATAGCAGGACACCCCATCTAGTCACTGAGAAAAAATCAGGACATTCTGATGTAGAGTTTCAAAATAAAATATTTTTGAAATCTCTATTGTATGAGCTATCATCCCTGTTTTTAGATGAGAATAAAAAAAAAACTGTCCAGTATCAAAGACTCATCTAACTCCAGGGTGATAGCAGGACACCCCATCTAGTCACTCAGAAAAAATCAGGACATTCTGATGTAGAGTTTCAAAATAAAATACCTTTGAAGTCTCATATATGAGCTATCATCCCTGTTTTTAGATGAGAATAAAACAATAACTGTCCAATATCAAAGACTCATCAAACTCCAGGGTGATAACAGGACACCCCACCTAGTCACTCAGAAAAAATCAGGACATTCTGATGTAGAGTTTCAAAATAAAATACCTTTGAAATCTCTATTGTATGAGCTATCATCCCTGTTTTTAGATGAGAATAAAATAAAAACTGTCCAGTATCAAAGACACATCTCACTCCAGGGTGATAGCAGGACACCCCACCTAGTCACTCAGGGAGAATCAGGACATTCTGATGTAGAGATTCAAAATAAAAGACCTTTGAAATCTCATATATGAGCTATCATCCCTCTGTATTTAGATACGAATAAAACAAACACTGTCCAGTATCAAATACTCATTTCCCTTCAGGGTGATAACAGGACACCCCACCTAGTCACTCAGGGAGAATCAGGACTTTCTGATGTAGAGTTTCAAAATAAAAGACCTTTGAAATCTCTATTGCATGAGCTATCATCCCTCTCTGTTTAGATGAGAATAAAACAAAATCTCTCCAGTATCAAAGACTCATCTCACTCCAGGGTGATAGCAGGACACCCATCTAGTCACTCAGGGAGAATCAGGACATTCTGATGTAGAATTTCAAAATAAAAGACCTTTGAAATCTCTATTGTATGAGCTATCATCCCTATTTTTAGATGAGAATAAAACAAAGACTGTCCAGTATCAAAGACGCATCTCACTCCAGGGTGATAGCAGGACACCCCACCTAGTCACTCAGAAAAAATCAGGACATTCTGATTTAGAGTTTCAAAATAAAATATCTTTGAAATCTCATATATGAGCTATCATCCCTGTTTTTAGATGGGAATAAAACAAACACTGTCCAGTATCAAAGACTCATCTAACTCCATGGTGATAGCAGGACACCCCATCAAGTCACTCAGGGAGAATCAGGACATTCTGATGTACAGTTTCAAAATGAAAGACCTTTGAAATCTCATATATGAGCTATCATCCCTCTCTGTTTAGATGAGAATAAAACAAAACTGTCCAGTATCAAATACTCATTTCCCTTCAGGGTTATAACAGGACACCCCACCTAGTCACTCAGGGAGAATCAGGACTTTCTGATGTAGAGTTTCAAAATAAAAGACCTTTGAAATCTCTATTGTATGAGCTATCATCCCTGTTTTTAGATGAGAATAAAACAAAGACTGTCCAGTATCAAAGACTCATCTCACTCCATGGTGATAGTAGGACACCCTTTCTAGTCACTCCGAAAAAATCATGACATTCTGATGTAGAGTTTCAAAATAAAATACCTTTGAAGTCTCATATATGAGCTATCATGCCTGTTTTTAGATGAGAATAAAACAAAGACTGTCCAGTATCAAAGACGCATCTCACTCCAGGGTGATAGCAGGTAACCCCACCTAGTTACTCAGAAAAAATTAGGACATTCTGATTTAGAGTTTCAAAATAAAATACCTTTGAAATCTCATATATGAGCTATCATCGCTGTTTTTAGATGGGAATAAAACAAACACTGTCCAGTATCAAAGACTCATCTAACTCCATGGTGATAGCAGGACACCCCATCAAGTCACTCAGAAAAAATCAGGACATTGTGATGTACAGTTTCAAAATAAAAGACCTTTGAAAATCTCTATTGTATGAGCTATCATCCCTGTTTTTAGATGAGAATAAAACAAAAACTGTACAGTATCAAAGACTCATCTCACTCCAGGGTGATATCAGGACACCCCAGCTAGTCACTCAGGGAGAATCAGGACATTCTGATGTACAGTTTCAAAATAAAAGACCTTTGAAATCTCTATTGCATGAGCTATCATCCCTGTTTTTAGATGAGAATAAAACAAAAACTGTCCAGTATCAAAGACTCATCTCACTGCAGGGTGATAGCATGAAACCCCACCTAGTCACTCAGGGAGAATCAGGACATTCTGATGTACAGTTTCAAAATAAAAGACCTTTGAAATCTCATATATGAGCTATCATCCCTCTGTATTTAGATAAGAATAAAACAAAAACTGTCCAGTATCAAATACTCATTTCCCTTCAGGGTGATAGCAGGACACCCCATCTAGTCACTCAGAAAAAATCAGGACATTCTGATGTAGAGTTTCAAAATAAAATACCTTTGAATTCTCATATATGAGCTATCATCCCATTTTTTAGATGAGAATAAAAAAATAACTGTCCAGTATCAAAAACTCATCTCACTCCAGGGTGATAGCATGACACCCCACCTAGTCACTCCGGGAGAATCAGGACATTCTGATGTAGAGGTTCAAAATAAAAGACCTTTGAAATCTCATATATGAGCTATCATCCCTCTGTATTTAGATACGAATAAAACAAACACTGTCCAGTATCAAATACTCATTTCCCTTCAGGGTGATAACAGGACACCCCACCTAGTCACTCAGGGAGAATCAGGACTTTCTGATGTAGAGTTTCAAAATAAAAGACCTTTGAAATCTCTATTGCATGAGCTATCATCCCTCTCTGTTTAGATGAGAATAAAACCAAATATCTCCAGTATCAAAGACTCATCTCACTCCAGGGTGATAGCAGGACACCCATCTAGTCACTCAGAAAAAATCAGGACATTCTGATTTAGAGTTTCAAAATAAAATACCTTTGAAATCTCATATATGAGCTATCATCCCTGTTTTTAGATGGGAATAAAACAAACACTGTCCAGTATCAAAGATTCATCTAACTCCATGGTGATAGCAGGACACCCCATCAAGTCACTCAGGGAGAATCAGGACATTCTGATGTACAGTTTCAAAATAAAAGACCTTTGAAATCTCAAATATGAGCTATCATCCCTGTTTTTAGATGAGAATAAAACAAAGACTGTCCAGTATCAAAGACTCATCTCACTCCATGGTGATAGCAGGACACCCTTTCTAGTCACTCCGAAAAAATCAGGACATTCTGATGTAGAGTTTCAAAATAAAATACCTTTGAAGTCTCATATATGAGCTATCATCCCTGTTTTTAGATGAGAATAAAACAAATACTGTCCAATATCAAAAACTCATCTCACTCCAGGGTGATAGCAGGAAACCCCACCTAGTCACTCAGGGAGAATCAGGACATTCTGATGTACAGTTTCAAAATAAAAGACCTTTGAAATCTCTATTGCATGAGCTATCATCCCTGTTTTTAGATGAGAATAAAAGAAAAACTGTCCAGTATCAAAGACTCATCTCACTCCAGGGTGATAGCAGGAAACCCCATCTAGTCACTCAGAAAAAATCAGGACATTCTGATGTACAGTTTCAAAATAAAATACCTTTGAAGTCTCATATATGAGCTATCATCCCTGTTTTTAGATGAGAATAAAACAGTAACTGTCCAATATCAAAGACTCATCAAACTCCAGGGTGATAACAGGACACCCCACCAAGTCACTCAGAAAAGATCAGGACATTCTGATGTAGAGTTTCAAAATAAAAGACCTTTGAAATCTCTATTGTATGAGCTATCATCCCTGTTTTTAGATGAGAATAAAACAAAAACTCTCCAGTATTAAAGACTCATCTCACTCCAGGGTGATAGCAGGACACCCCACCTAGTCACTCAGGGAGAATCAGGACATTCTGATGTACAGTTTCAAAATAAAAGACCTTTGAAAATCTCTATTGTATGAGCTATCATCCCTGTTTTTAGATGAGAATAAAACAAAAACTTTCCAGTATCAAAGACTCATCTCAATCCAGGGTGATATCAGGACACCCCACCTAGTCACTCAGGGAGAATCAGGACATTCTGATGTACAGTTTCAAAATAAAAGACCTTTGAAATCTCTATTGCATGAGCTATCATCCCTGTTTTTAGATGAGAATAAAACAAAAACTATCCAGTATCAAAGACTCATTTCACTCCAGGGTGATAGCAGCACACCCCATCTAGTCACTCAGAAAAAATCAGGACATTCTGATGTAGAGTTTCAAAATAAAATACCTTTGAATTCTCATATATGAGCTATCATCCCATTTTTTAGATGAGAATAAAAAAATAACTGTCCAGTATCAAAAACTCATCTCACTCCAGGGTGATAGCAGGACACCCCACCTAGTCACTCAGGGAGAATCAGGACATTCTGATATAGAGATTCAAAATAAAAGACCTTTGAAATCTCATATATGAGCTATCATCCCTCTGTATTTAGATATGAATAAAACAAACACTGTCCAGTATCAAATACTAATTTCCCTTCAGGGTGATAACAGGACACCCCATCTAGTCACTCCGAAAAAATCAGGACATTCTGATGTAGAGTTTCAAAATAAAAGACCTTTGAAATCTCTATTGCATGAGCTATCATCCCTGTTTTTAGATGAGAATAAAACAAACACTGTCCAGTATCAAAGACTCATCAAACTCCAGGGTGGTAACAGGACACCCCACCTAGTCACTCAGAAAAAATCAGGACATTCTGATGTAGAGTTTCAAAATAAAATACCTTTGAAATCTCTATTGTATGAGCTATCATCCCTGTTTTTAGATGAGAATAAAACAAACACTGTCCAGTATCAAAGACTCATCTAACTCCATGTTGATAGCAGGACACCCCATCTAGTCACTCAGAAAAAATCAGGACATTCTGATGTAGAGTTTCAAAATAAAATACCTTTGAAATCTCTATTGTATGAGCTATCATCCCTGTTTTTAGATGAGAATAAAAAAAAAACTGTCCAGTATCAAAGACGCATCTCACCCCAGGGTGATAGCAGGACACCCCACCTAGTCACTCAGGGAGAATCAGGACATTCTGATGTAGAGTTTCAAAATAAAAGACCTTTGAAATCTCATATATGAGCTATAATCCCTCTCTGTTTAGATGAGAATAAAACAAAAACTGTCCAGTATCAAAGACGCAGGACACCCCACCTAGTCACTCAGGGAGAATCAGGACATTCTGATGTAGAGTTTCAAAATAAAATACCTTTGAATTCTCATATATGAGCTATCATCCCATTTTTTAGATGAGAATAAAAAAATAACTGTCCAGTATCAAAAACTCATCTCACTCCAGGGTGATAGCATGACACCCCACCTAGTCACTCAGGGAGAATCAGGACATTCTGATATAGAGATTCAAAATAAAAGACCTTTGAAATCTCATATATGAGCTATCATCCCTCTGTATTTAGATATGAATAAAACAAACACTGTCCAGTATCAAATACTAATTTCCCTTCAGGGTGATAACAGGACACCCCATCTAGTCACTCCGAAAAAATCAGGACATTCTGATGTAGAGTTTCAAAATAAAAGACCTTTGAAATCTCTATTGCATGAGCTATCATCCCTGTTTTTAGATGAGAATAAAACAAACACTGTCCAGTATCAAAGACTCATCAAACTCCAGGGTGATAACAGGACACCCCACCTAGTCACTCAGAAAAAATCAGGACATTCTGATGTAGAGTTTCAAAATAAAATACCTTTGAAATCTCTATTGTATGAGCTATCATCCCTGTTTTTAGATGAGAATAAAACAAACACTGTCCAGTATCAAAGACTCATCTAACTCCATGGTGATAGCAGGACACCCCATCTAGTCACTCAGAAAAAATCAGGACATTCTGATGTAGAGTTTCAAAATAAAATACCTTTGAAATCTCTATTGTATGAGCTATCATCCCTGTTTTTAGATGTGAATAAAACAAAAACTGTCCAGTCTCAAAGACGCATCTCACTCCAGGGTAATAGCAGGATACCCCACCTAGTCACTCAGGGAGAATCAGGACATTCTGATTTAGAGTTTCAAAATAAAATACCTTTGAAGTCTCATATATGAGCTATCATCCCTGTTTTTAGATGGGAATAAAACAAACACTGTCCAGTATCAAAGACTCATCTAACTCCATGATGATAGCAGGACACCCCATCTAGTCACTCAGAAAAAATCAGGACATTCTGATGTAGAGTTTCAAAATAAAAGACCTTTGAAATCTCATATATGAGCTATCATCCCTCTCTGTTTAGATGAGAATAAAACAAAAACTCTCCAGTATCAAAGACTCATCTCACTCCAGGGTGATAGCAGGACACCCCATCTAGTCACTCAGAAAGAATCAGGACATTCTGATTTAGAGTTTCAAAATAAAATACCTTTGAATTCTCATATATGAGCTATCATCCCATTTTTTAGATGAGAATAAAACAATAACTGTCCAGTATCAACAACTCATCTCACTCCAGGGTGATAGCATTACACCCCACCTAGTCACTCAGGGAGAATCAGGACATTCTGATGTAGAGTTTCAAAATAAAAGACCTTTGAAATCTCATATATGAGCTATCATCCCTCTGTATTTAGATATGAATAAAACAAACACTGTCCAGTATCAAATACTCATTTCCCTTCAGGGTGATAACAGGACACCCCACCTAGTCACTCAGGGAGAATCAGGACTTTCTGATGTAGAGTTTCAAAATAAAAGACCTTTGAAATCTCTATTGCATGAGCTATAATCCCTGTTTTTAGATGAGAATAAAACAAATACTGTCCAATATCAAAGACTCATCTCACTCCAGGGTGATAGCAGGACACCCCACCTAGTCACTCAGGGAGAATCAGGACATTCTGATGTACAGTTTAAAAATAAAAGACCTTTGAAATCTCTATTGCATGAGCTATCATCCCTCTCTGTTTAGATGAGAATAAAACAAAATATCTCCAGTATCAAAGACTCATCTCACTCCAGGGTGATAGCAGGACACCCCATCTAGTCACTCAGAAAAAATCAGGACATTCTGATGTACAGTTTCAAAATAAAATACCTTTGAAATCTCTATTGCATGAGCTATCATCCCTGTTTTTATATGAGAATAAAACAAAAACTGTCCATTATCAAAGACTCATCTCACTCCAGGGTGATAGCAGGACACCCATCTAGTCACTCAGGGAGAATCAGGACATTCTGATGTAGAATTTCAAAATAAAAGACCTTTGAAATCTCTATTGTATGAGCTATCATCCCTTTTTTTAGATGAGAATAAAACAAAGACTGTCCAGTATCAAAGACGCATCTCACTCCAGGGTGATAGCAGGACACCCCACCTAGTCACTCAGAAAAAATCAGGATATTCTGATTTAGAGTTTCAAAATAAAAATACCTTTGAAATCTCATATATGAGCTATCATCCCTGTTTTTAGATGGGAATAAAACAAACACTGTCCAGTATCAAAGACTCATCTAACTCCATGGTGATAGCAGGACACCCCATCAAGTCACTCAGGGAGAATCAGGACATTCTGATGTACAGTTGCAAAATAAAAGACCTTTGAAATCTCATATATGAGCTATCATCCCTCTCTGTTTAGATGAGAATAAAACAAAAATGTCCAGTATCAAATACTCATTTCCCTTCAGGGTTATAACAGGACACCCCACCTAGTCACTCAGGGAGAATCAGGACTTTCTGATGTAGAGTTTCAAAATAAAAGACCTTTGAAATCTCTATTGTATGAGCTATCATCCCTGTTTTTAGATGAGAATAAAACAAAGACTGTCCAGTATCAAAGACTCATCTCACTCCATGGTGATAGCAGGACACCCTTTCTAGTCACTCCGAAAAAATCAGGACATTCTGATGTAGAGTTTCAAAATAAAATACCTTTGAAGTCTCATATATGAGCTATCATCCCTGTTTTTAGATGAGAATAAAACAAATACTGTCCAATATCAAAAACTCATCTCACTCCAGGGTGATAGCAGGAAACCCCACCTAGTCACTCAGGGAGAATCAGGACATTCTGATGTACAGTTTCAAAATAAAAGACCTTTGAAATCTCTATTGCATGAGCTATCATCCCTGTTTTTAGATGAGAATAAAAGAAAAACTGTCCAGTATCAAAGACTCATCTCACTCCAGGGTGATAGCAGGACACCCCACCTAGTCACTCAGAAAAAATCAGGACATTCTGATGTAGAGTTTCAAAATAAAATACCTTTGAAATCTCTATTGTATGAGCTATCATCCCTATTTTTAGATGAGAATAAAACAAAGACTGTCCAGTATCAAAGACGCATCTCACTCCAGGTTGATAGCAGGACACCCCACCTAGTCACTTTGAAAAAATCAGGACATTCTGATTTAGAGTTTCAAAATAAAATACCTTTGAAATCTCATATATGAGCTATCATCCCTTTTTTAGATGGGAATAAAACAAACACTGTCCAGTATCAAAGACTCATCTAACTCCATGGTGATAGCAGGACACCCCATCAAGTCACTCAGAAAAAATCAGGACATTCTGATGTAGAGTTTCAAAATAAAAGACCTTTGAAATCTCATATATGAGCTATCATCCCTCTCTGTTTAGATGAGAATAAAACAAAATCTCTCCAGTATCAAAGACTCATCTCACTCCAGGGTGATAGCAGGAAACCCCACCTAGTCACTCAGAAAAAATCAGGACATTCTGATGTAGAGTTTCAAAATAAAATACCTTTGAAATCTCTATTGTATGAGCTATCATCCCTGTTTTTAGATGACAATAAAACAAACACTGTCCAGTATCAAAGACTCATCTAACTCCATGGTGATAGCAGGACACCCCATCTAGTCACTCAGAAAAAATCAGGACATTCTGATGTAGAGTTTCAAAATAAAATACCTTTGAATTCTCATATATGAGCTATCATCCCATTTTTTAGATGAGAATAAAACAATAACTGTCCAGTATCAAAAACTCATCTCACTCCAGGGTGATAGCATGTCACCCCACCTAGTCACTCAGGGAGAATCAGGACATTCTGATATAGAGATTCAAAATAAAATACCTTTGAAATCTCATATATGAGCTATCATCCCTCTGTATTTAGATACGAATAAAACAAACACTGTCCAGTATCAAATACTAATTTCCCTTCAGGGTGATAACAGGACACCCCATCTAGTCACTCCGAAAAAATCAGGACATTCTGATGTAGAGTTTCAAAATAAAATACCTTTGAAGTCTCATATATGAGCTATCATCCCTGTTTTTAGATGAGAATAAAACAATAACTGTCCAATATCAAAGACTCATCAAACTCCAGGGTGATAACAGGACTCCCCACCCAGTCACTCAGGGAGAATCAGGACATTCTGATGTAGAGTTTCAAAATAAAAGACCTTTGAAATCTCATATATGAGCTATCATCCCTCTCTGTTTAGATGAGAATAAAACAAAAATGTCCAGTATCAAATACTCATTTCCCTTCAGGGTTATAACAGGACACCCCACCTAGTCACTCAGGGAGAATCAGGACTTTCTGATGTAGAGTTTCAAAATAAAAGACCTTTGAAATCTCTATTGTATGAGCTATCATCCCTGTTTTTAGATGAGAATAAAACAAAGACTGTCCAGTATCAAAGACTCATCTCACTCCATGGTGATAGCAGGACACCGTTTCTAGTCACTCCGAAAAAATCAGGACATTCTGATGTAGAGTTTCAAAATAAAATACCTTTGAAGTCTCATATATGAGCTATCATCCCTGTTTTTAGATGAGAATAAAACAAATACTGTCCAATATCAAAAACTCATCTCACTCCAGGGTGATAGCAGGAAACCCCACCTAGTCACTCAGGGAGAATCAGGACATTCTGATGTACAGTTTCAAAATAAAAGACCTTTGAAATCTCTATTGCATGAGCTATCATCCCTGTTTTTAGATGAGAATAAAAGAAAAACTGTCCAGTATCAAAGACTCATCTTACTCCAGGGTGATAGCAGGAAACCCCATCTAGTCACTCAGAAAAAATCAGGACATTCTGATGTACAGTTTCAAAATAAAATACCTTTGAAGTCTCATATATGAGCTATCATCCCTGTTTTTAGATGAGAATAAAACAGTAACTGTCCAATATCAAAGACTCATCAAACTCCAGGGTGATAACAGGACACCCCACCTAGTCACTCAGGGAGAATCAGGACATTCTGATGTACAGTTTCAAAATAAAAGACCTTTGAAATCTCATATATGAGCTATCATCCCTCTCTGTTTAGATGAGAATAAAACAAAATATCTCCAGTATCAAAGACTCATCTCACTCCAGGGTGATAGCAGGACACCCCATCTAGTCACTGAGAAAAAATCAGGACATTCTGATGTAGAGTTTCAAAATAAAATATTTTTGAAATCTCTATTGTATTAGCTATCATCCCTGTATTTAGATGAGAATAAAACAAAAACTGTCCAGTATCAAATACTCATCTCACTCCAGGGTGATAACAGGACACCCCATCTAGTCACTGAGAAAAAATCAGGACATTCTGATGTAGAGTTTCAAAATAAAATATGTTTGAAATCTCTATTGTATTAGCTATCATCCCTGTTTTTAGATGAGAATAAAACAAAAAATGTCCAGTATCAAAGACTCATCTCACTGCAGGGTGATAGCATGAAACCCCACCTAGTCACTAAGGGAGAATCAGGACATTCTGATGTACAGTTTCAAAATAAAAGACCTTTGAAATCTCATATATGAGCTATCATCCCTCTGTATTTAGATAAGAATAAAACAAAAACTGTCCAGTATCAAATACTCATTTCCCTTCAGGGTTATAACAGGCCACCCCACCTAGTCACTCAGGGAGAATCAGGACTTTCTGATGTAGAGTTTCAAAATAAAAGACCTTTGAAATCTCTATTTTATGAGCTATCATCCCTGTTTTTAGATGTGAATAAAACAAAGACTGTCCAGTATCAAAGACTCATCTCACTCCATGGTGATAGCAGGACACCCTTTCTAGTCAATCCGAAAAAATCAGGACATTCTGATGTAGAGTTTCAAAATAAAATACCTTTGAAGTCTCATATATGAGCTATCATCCCTGTTTTTAGATGAGAGTAAAACAAATACTGTCCAATATCGAAAACTCATCTCACTCCAGGGTGATAGCAAGAAACCCCACCTAGTCACTCAGGGAGAATCAGGACATTCTAATGTACAGTTTCAAAATAAAAGACCTTTGAAATCTCTATTGTATGAGCTATCATCCCTGTTTTTAGATGAGAATAAAACAAAGACTGTCCAGTATCAAAGACTCATCTCACTCCAGGGTGATAGCAGGACACCCCATCTAGTCACTCAGAAAAAATCAGGACATTCTGATGTAGAGTTTCAAAATAAAATACCTTTGAATTCTCATATATGAGCTATCATCACATTTTTTAGATGAGAATAAAAAAATAACTGTCCAGTATAAAAAACTCATCTCACTCCAGGGTGATAGCATGACACCCCACCTAGTCACTCAGGGAGAATCAGGACATTCTGATATAGAGATTCAAAATAAAATACCTTTGAAATCTCATATATGAGCTATCATCCCTCTGTATTTAGATACGAATAAAACAAACACTGTCCAGTATCAAATACTAATTTCCCTTCAGGGTGATAAGAGGACACCCCATCTAGTCACTCAGGGAGAATCAGGAAATTCTAATGTACAGTTTCAAAATAAAAGACCTTTGAAATCTCTATTGCATGAGCTATCATCCCTGTTTTTAGATGAGAATAAAACAAAAACTGTCCAGTATCAAAGACTCATCTCACTCCAGGGTGATAGCAGGACACCCCATCTAGTCACTCAGAAAAAATCAGGACATTCTGATGTACAGTTTCAAAATAAAATACCTTTGAAGTCTCATATATGAGCTATCATCCCTGTTTTTAGATGAGAATAAAACAATAACTGTCCAATATCAAAGACTCATCAAACTCCAGGGTGATAACAGGACTCCCCACCCAGTCACTCAGGGAGAATCAGGACATTCTGATGTAGAGTTTCAAAATAAAAGACCTTTGAAATCTCATATATGAGCTATAATCCCTCTCTGTTTAGATGAGAATAAAACAAAAACTCTCAAGTATCAAAGACTGATCTAACTCCAGGATGATAGCACGACACGCCACATAGTCACTCAGAAAAAATCAGGACATTCTGATGTACAGTTTCAAAATAAAAGACCTTTGAATTCTCATATATGAGCTATCATCCCTCTCTGTTTAGATGAGAATAAAACAAAACTGTCCAGTATCAAAGACTCATCTCACTCCAGGGTGATAGCAGGACACCCCACCTAGTCACTCAGAAAAAATCAGGACATTCTGATGTAGAGTTTCAAAATAAAATACCTTTGAAATCTCTATTGTATGAGCTATCATCCCTATTTTTAGATGAGAATAAAACAAAGACTGTCCAGTATCAAAGACGCATCTCACTCCAGGTTGATAGCAGGACACCCCACCTAGTCACTTTGAAAAAATCAGGACATTCTGATTTAGAGTTTCAAAATAAAATACCTTTGAAATCTCATATATGAGCTATCATCCCTTTTTTAGATGGGAATAAAACAAACACTGTCCAGTATCAAAGACTCATCTAACTCCATGGTGATAGCAGGACACCCCATCAAGTCACTCAGAAAAAATCAGGACATTCTGATGTAGAGTTTCAAAATAAAAGACCTTTGAAATCTCATATATGAGCTATCATCCCTCTCTGTTTAGATGAGAATAAAACAAAATCTCTCCAGTATCAAAGACTCATCTCACTCCAGGGTGATAGCAGGACACCCTATCTAGTCACTGAGAAAAAATCAGGACATTCTGATGTAGAGTTTCAAAATAAAATATTTTTGAAATCTCTATTGTATTAGCTATCATCCCTGTTTTTAGATGAGAATAAAACAAATACTGTCCAATATCAAAAACTCATCTCACTCCAGGGTGATAGCAGGAAACCCCACCTAGTCACTCAGGGAGAATCAGGACATTCTGATGTCCAGTTTCAAAATAAAAGACCTTTGAAATCTCTATTGCATGAGCTATCATCCCTGTTTTTAGATGAGAATAAAACAAACACTGTCCAGTATCAAAGACTCATCAAACTCCAGGGTGATAACAGGACACCCCACCTAGTCACTCAGAAAAAATCAGGACATTCTGATGTAGAGTTTCAAAATAAAATACCTTTGAAATCTCTATTGTATGAGCTATCATCCCTGTTTTTAGATGAGAATAAAACAAACACTGTCCAGTATCAAAGACTCATCTAACTCCATGGTGATAGCAGGACACCCCATCTAGTCACTCAGAAAAAATCAGGACATTCTGATGTAGAGTTTCAAAATAAAAGACCTTTGAATTCTCATATATGAGCTATCATCCCATTTTTTAGATGAGAATAAAACAATAACTGTCCAGTATCAAAAACTCATCTCACTCCAGGGTGATAGCATGACACCCCACCTAGTCACTCAGGGAGAATCAGGACATTCTGATATAGAGATTCAAAATAAAATACCTTTGAAATCTCATATATGAGCTATCATCCCTCTGTATTTAGATACGAATAAAACAAACACTGTCCAGTATCAAATACTAATTTCCCTTCAGGGTGATAACAGGACACCCCATCTAGTCACTCCGAAAAAATCAGGACATTCTGATGTAGAGTTTCAAAATAAAATACCTTTGAAGTCTCATATATGAGCTATCATCCCTGTTTTTAGATGAGAATAAAACAATAACTGTCCAATATCAAAGACTCCAGGGTGATAACAGGACTCCCCACCCAGTCACTCAGGGAGAATCAGGACATTCTGATGTAGAGTTTCAAAATAAAAGACCTTTGAAATCTCATATATGAGCTATAATCCCTCTCTGTTTAGATGAGAATGAAACAAAAACTCTCAAGTATCAAAGACTGATCTAACTCCAGGGTGATAGCAGGACACGCCACATAGTCACTCAGAAAAAATCAGGACATTCTGATGTACAGTTTCAAAATAAAAGACCTTTGAAATCTCATATATGAGCTATCATCCCTCTCTGTTTAGATGAGAATAAAACAAAACTGTCCAGTATCAAAGACTCATCTCACTCCAGGGTGATAGCAGGACACCCCACCTAGTCACTCAGAAAAAATCAGGACATTCTGATGTAGAGTTTCAAAATAAAATACCTTTGAAATCTCTATTGTATGAGCTATCATCCCTATTTTTAGATGAGAATAAAACAAAGACTGTCCAGTATCAAAGACGCATCTCACTCCAGGTTGATAGCAGGACACCCCACCTAGTCACTTTGAAAAAATCAGGACATTCTGATTTAGAGTTTCAAAATAAAATACCTTTGAAATCTCATATATGAGCTATCATCCCTTTTTTAGATGGGAATAAAACAAACACTGTCCAGTATCAAAGACTCATCTAACTCCATGGTGATAGCAGGACACCCCATCAAGTCACTCAGAAAAAATCAGGACATTCTGATGTAGAGTTTCAAAATAAAAGACCTTTGAAATCTCATATATGAGCTATCATCCCTCTCTGTTTAGATGAGAATAAAACAAAATCTCTCCAGTATCAAAGACTCATCTCACTCCAGGGTGATAGCAGGACACCCCATCTAGTCACTGAGAAAAAATCAGGACATTCTGATGTAGAGTTTCAAAATAAAATATTTTTGAAATCTCTATTGTATTAGCTATCATTCCTGTTTTTAGATGAGAATAAAACAAATACTGTCCAATATCAAAAACTCATCTCACTCCAGGGTGATAGCAGGAAACCCCACCTAGTCACTCAGGGAGAATCAGGACATTCTGATGTACAGTTTCAAAATAAAAGACCTTTGAAATCTCTTTTGCATGAGCTATCATCCCTGTTTTTAGATGAGAATAAAACAAACACTGTCCAGTATCAAAGACTCATCAAACTCCAGGGTGATAACAGGACACCCCACCTAGTCACTCAGAAAAAATCAGGACATTCTGATGTAGAGTTTCAAAATAAAATACCTTTGAAATCTCTATTGTATGAGCTATCATCCCTGTTTTTAGATGAGAATAAAACAAACACTGTCCAGTATCAAAGACTCATCTAACTCCATGGTGATAGCAGGACACCCCATCTAGTCACTCAGAAAAAATCAGGACATTCTGATGTAGAGTTTCAAAATAAAATACCTTTGAATTCTCATATATGAGCTATCATCCCATTTTTTAGATGAGAATAAAACAATAACTGTCCAGTATCAAAAACTCATCTCACTCCAGGGTGATAGCATGACACCCCACCTAGTCACTCAGGGAGAATCAGGACATTCTGATGTAGAGTTTCAAAATAAAAGACCTTTGAAATCTCATATATGAGCTATCATCCTTCTGTATTTAGATAAGAATAAAACAAACACTGTCCAGTATCACATACTCATTTCCCTTCAGGGTGATAACAGGACACCCCACCTAGTCACTCAGGGAGAATCAGGACTTTCTGATGTAGAGTTTCAAAATAAAAGACCTTTGAAATCTCTATTGTATGAGCTATCATCCCTGTATTTAGATGAGAATAAAACAAAAACTGTCCAGTATCAAAGACTCATCTCACTCCAGGGTGATAGCAGTACACCCCACCTAGTCACTCAGGGAGAATCAGGACATTCTGATGTAGAGTTTCAAAATAAAATACCTTTGAATTCTCATATATGAGCTATCATCCCATTTTTTAGATGAGAATAAAAAAATAACTGTCCAGTATCAAAAACTCATCTCACTCTAGGGTGATAGCATGACACCCCACCTAGTCACTCAGGGAGAATCAGGACATTCTGATATAGAGATTCAAAATAAAAGACCTTTGAAATCTCATATATGAGCTATCATCCCTCTGTATTTAGATACGAATAAAACAAACACTGTCCAGTATCAAATACTAATTTCCCTCCAGGGTGATAACAGGACACCCCATCTAGTCACTCAGAAAAAATCAGGACATTCTGATGTAGAGTTTCAAAATAAAATACCTTTGAAATCTCTATTGTATGAGCTATCATCCCTGTTTTTAGATGAGAATAAAACAAACACTGTCCAGTATCAAAGACTCATCTAACTCCATGGTGATAGCAGGACACCCCATCTAGTCACTCAGAAAAAATCAGGACATTCTGATGTAGAGTTTCAAAATAAAATACCTTTGAATTCTCATATATGAGCTATCATCCCATTTCTTAGATGAGAATAAAAGAATAACTGTCCAGTATCAAAAACTCATCTCACTCCAGGGTGATAGCATGACACCCCACCTAGTCACTCAGGGAGAATCAGGACATTCTGATGTAGAGTTTCAAAATAAAAGACCTTTGAAATCTCATATATGAGCTATCATCCTTCTGTATTTAGATAAGAATAAAACAAACACTGTCCAGTATCAAATACTAATTTCCCTTCAGGGTGATAACAGGACACCCCACCTAATCACTCAGGGAGAATCAGGACTTTCTGATGTAGAGTTTCAAAATAAAAGACCTTTGAAATCTCTATTGTATGAGCTATCATCCCTGTATTTAGATGAGAATAAAACAAAAACTGTCCAGTATCAAAGACTCATCTCACTCCAGGGTGATAGCAGTACACCCCACCTAGTCACTCAGGGAGAATCAGGACATTCTGATGTACAGTTTCAAAATAAAAGACCTTTGACATCTCTATTGCATGAGCTATCATCCCTGTTTTTAGATGAGAATAAAACAAAAACTGTCCAGTATCAAAGACGCATCTCACTCCAGGGTGATAGCAGGACACCCCACCTAGTCACTCAGGGAGAATCAGGACATTCTGATGTAGAGTTTTAAAATAAAAGACCTTTGAAATGTCATATATGAGCTATAATCCCTCTCTGTTTAGATGAGAATAAAACAAAAACTCTCAAGTATCAAAGACTGATCTCACTCCAGGGTGATAGCAGGACACGCCACATAGTCACTCAGAACAAATCAGGACATTCTGATGTACAGTTTCAAAATAAAAGACCTTTGAAATCTCATATATGAGCTATCATCCCTCTCTGTTTAGATGAGAATAAAACAAAACTGTCCAGTATCAAAGACTCATCTCACTCCAGGGTGATAGCAGGACACCCCACCTAGTCACTCAGAAAAAATCAGGACATTCTGATGTAGAGTTTCAAAATAAAATACCTTTGAAATCTCTATTGTATGAGCTATCATCCCTATTTTTAGATGAGAATAAAACAAAGACTGTCCAGTATCAAAGACTCATCTCACTCCAGGGTGATAGCAGGACACCCCACCTAGTTACTCAGAAAAAATCAGGACATTCTGATTTAGAGTTTCAAAATAAAATACCTTTGAAATCTCATATATGAGCTATCATCCCTGTTTTTAGATGGGAATAAAACAAACACTGTCCAGTATCAAAGACTCATCTAACTCCATGGTGATAGCAGGACACCCCATCAAGTCACTCAGAAAAAATCAGGACATTGTGATGTAGAGTTTCAAAATAAAATACCTTTGAAATCTCATATATGAGCTATCATCCCTCTCTGTTTAGATGAGAATAAAACAAAATCTCTCCAGTATCAAAGACTCATCTCACTCCAGGGTGACAGCAGTACACCCCATCTAGTCACTGAGAAAAAATCAGGACATTCTGATGTAGAGTTTCAAAATAAAATATTTTTGAAATCTCTATTGTATTAGCTATCATCCCTGTTTTTAGATGAGAATAAAACAAAAACTGTCCAGTATCAAAGACTCATCTCACTCCAGGGTGATAGCAGGACACCCCATCTAGTGACTGAGAAAAAATCAGGACATTCTGATGTAGAGTTTCAAAATAAAATATTTTTGAAATCTCTATTGTATTAGCTATCATCCCTGTTTTTAGATGAGAATAAAACAAACACTGTCCAGTATCAAAGACTCATCTAACTCCATGGTGATAGCAGGACACCCCATCTAGTCACTCAGAAAAAATCAGGACATTCTGATGTAGAGTTTCAAAATAAAATACCTTTGAATTCTCATATATGAGCTATCATCCCATGTTTTAGATGAGAATAAAACAATAACTGTCCAGTATCAAAAACTCATCTCACTCCAGGGTGATAGCATGACACCCCACCTAGTCACTCAGGGAGAATCAGGACATTCTGATGTAGAGTTTCAAAATAAAAGACCTTTGAAATCTCATATATGAGCTATCATCCTTCTGTATTTAGATAAGAATAAAACAAACACTGTCCAGTATCAAATACTCATTTCCCTTCAGGGTGATAACAGGACACCCCACCTAGTCACTCAGGGAGAATCAGGACTTTCTGATGTAGAGTTTCAAAATAAAAGACCTTTGAAATCTCTATTGTATGAGCTATCATCCCTGTATTTAGATGAGAATAAAACAAAAACTGTCCAGTATCAAAGACTCATCTCACTCCAGGGTGATAGCAGGAAACCCCACCTAGTCACTCAGGGAGAATCAGGACATTCTGATGTCCAGTTTCAAAATAAAAGACCTTTGAAATCTCTATTGCATGAGCTATCATCCCTGTTTTTAGATGAGAATAAAACAAACACTGTCCAGTATCAAAGACTCATCAAACTCCAGGGTGATAACAGGACACCCCACCTAGTCACTCAGAAAAAATCAGGACATTCTGATGTAGAGTTTCAAAATAAAATACCTTTGAAATCTCTATTGTATGAGCTATCATCCCTGTTTTTAGATGAGAATAAAACAAACAATGTCCAGTATCAAAGACTCATCTAACTCCATGGTGATAGCAGGACACCCCATCTAGTCACTCAGAAAAAATCAGGACATTCTGATGTAGAGTTTCAAAATAAAATACCTTTGAATTCTCATATATGAGCTATCATCCCATTTTTTAGATGAGAATAAAACAATAACTGTCCAGTATCAAAAACTCATCTCACTCCAGGGTGATAGCATGACACCCCACCTAGTCACTCAGGGAGAATCAGGACATTCTGATGTAGAGTTTCAAAATAAAAGACCTTTGAAATCTCATATATGAGCTATCATCCTTCTGTATTTAGATAAGAATAAAACAAACACTGTCCAGTATCAAATACTCATTTCCCTTCAGGGTGATAACAGGACACCCCACCTAGTCACTCAGGGAGAATCAGGACTTTCTGATGTAGAGTTTCAAAATAAAAGACCTTTGAAATCTCTATTGTATGAGCTATCATCCCTGTATTTAGATGAGAATAAAACAAAAACTGTCCAGTATCAAAGACTCATCTCACTCCAGGGTGATAGCAGTACACCCCACCTAGTCACTCAGGGAGAATCAGGACATTCTGATGTCCAGTTTCAAAATAAAAGACCTTTGAAATCTCTATTGCATGAGCTATCATCCCTGTTTTTAGATGAGAATAAAACAAACACTGTCCAGTATCAAAGACTCATCAAACTCCAGGGTGATAACAGGACACCCCACCTAGTCACTCAGAAAAAATCAGGACATTCTGATGTAGAGTTTCAAAATAAAATACCTTTGAAATCTCTATTGTATGAGCTATCATCCCTGTTTTTAGATGAGAATAAAACAAACACTGTCCAGTATCAAAGACTCATCTAACTCCATGGTGATAGCAGGACACCCCATCTAGTCACTCAGAAAAAATCAGGACATTCTGATGTAGAGTTTCAAAATAAAATACCTTTGAATTCTCATATATGAGCTATCATCCCATTTTTTAGATGAGAATAAAACAATAACTGTCCAGTATCAAAAACTCATCTCACTCCAGGGTGATAGCATGACACCCCACCTAGTCACTCAGGGAGAATCAGGACATTCTGATGTAGAGTTTCAAAATAAAAGACCTTTGAAATCTCATATATGAGCTATAATCCCTCTCTGTTTAGATGAGAATAAAACAAAAACTCTCCAGTATCAAAGACTGATCTAACTCCAGGGTGATAGCAGGACACGCCACATAGTCACTCAGAAAAAATCAGGACATTCTGATGTACAGTTTCAAAATAAAAGACCTTTGAAATCTCATATATGAGCTATCATCCCTCTCTGTTTAGATGAGAATAAAACAAAACTGTCCAGTATCAAAGACTCATCTCACTCCAGGGTGATAACAGGACACCCCATCTAGTCACTCAGAAAAAATCAGGACATTCTGATGTAGAGTTTCAAAATAAAATACCTTTGAAATCTCTATTGTATGAGCTATCATCCCTATTTTTAGATGAGAATAAAACAAAGACTGTCCAGTATCAAAGACGCATCTCACTCCAGGTTGATAGCAGGACACCCCACCTAGTCACTTTGAAAAAATCAGGACATTCTGATTTAGAGTTTCAAAATAAAATACCTTTGAAATCTCATATATGAGCTATCATCCCTTTTTTAGATGGGAATAAAACAAACACTGTCCAGTATCAAAGACTCATCTAACTCCATGGTGATAGCAGGACACCCCATCAAGTCACTCAGAAAAAATCAGGACATTCTGATGTAGAGTTTCAAAATAAAAGACCTTTGAAATCTCATATATGAGCTATCATCCCTCTCTGTTTAGATGAGAATAAAACAAAATCTCTCCAGTATCAAAGACTCATCTCACTCCAGGGTGATAGCAGGACACCCCATCTAGTCACTGAGAAAAAATCAGGACATTCTGATGTAGAGTTTCAAAATAAAATATTTTTGAAATCTCTATTGTATTAGCTATCATCCCTGTTTTTAGATGAGAATAAAACAAAAACTGTCCAGTATCAAAGACTCATCTCACTCCAGGGTGATAGCAGGACACCCCATCTAGTGACTGAGAAAAAATCAGGACATTCTGATGTAGAGTTTCAAAATAAAATATTTTTGAAATCTCTATTGTATTAGCTATCATCCCTGTTTTTAGATGAGAATAAAACAAACACTGTCCAGTATCAAAGACTCATCTAACTCCATGGTGATAGCAGGACACCCCATCTAGTCACTCAGAAAAAATCAGGACATTCTGATGTAGAGTTTCAAAATAAAATACCTTTGAAATCTCTATTGTATGAGCTATCATCCCTGTTTTTAGATGAGAATAAAACAAACACTGTCCAGTATCAAAGACTCATCTAACTCCATGGTGATAGCAGGACACCCCATCTAGTCACTCAGAAAAAATCAGGACATTCTGATGTAGAGTTTCAAAATAAAATACCTTTGAATTCTCATATATGAGCTATCATCCCATTTCTTAGATGAGAATAAAAGAATAACTGTCCAGTATCAAAAACTCATCTCACTCCAGGGTGATAGCATGACACCCCACCTAGTCACTCAGGGAGAATCAGGACATTCTGATGTAGAGTTTCAAAATAAAAGACCTTTGAAATCTCATATATGAGCTATCATCCTTCTGTATTTAGATAAGAATAAAACAAACACTGTCCAGTATCAAATACTAATTTCCCTTCAGGGTGATAACAGGACACCCCACCTAATCACTCAGGGAGAATCAGGACTTTCTGATGTAGAGTTTCAAAATAAAAGACCTTTGAAATCTCTATTGTATGAGCTATCATCCCTGTATTTAGATGAGAATAAAACAAAAACTGTCCAGTATCAAAGACTCATCTCACTCCAGGGTGATAGCAGTACACCCCACCTAGTCACTCAGGGAGAATCAGGACATTCTGATGTACAGTTTCAAAATAAAAGACCTTTGAAATCTCTATTGCATGAGCTATCATCCCTGTTTTTAGATGAGAATAAAACAAAAACTGTCCAGTATCAAAGACGCATCTCACTCCAGGGTGATAGCAGGACACCCCACCTAGTCACTCAGGGAGAATCAGGACATTCTGATGTAGAGTTTTAAAATAAAAGACCTTTGAAATGTCATATATGAGCTATAATCCCTCTCTGTTTAGATGAGAATAAAACAAAAACTCTCAAGTATCAAAGACTGATCTCACTCCAGGGTGATAGCAGGACACGCCACATAGTCACTCAGAACAAATCAGGACATTCTGATGTACAGTTTCAAAATAAAAGACCTTTGAAATCTCATATATGAGCTATCATCCCTCTCTGTTTAGATGAGAATAAAACAAAACTGTCCAGTATCAAAGACTCATCTCACTCCAGGGTGATAGCAGGACACCCCACCTAGTCACTCAGAAAAAATCAGGACATTCTGATGTAGAGTTTCAAAATAAAATACCTTTGAAATCTCTATTGTATGAGCTATCATCCCTATTTTTAGATGAGAATAAAACAAAGACTGTCCAGTATCAAAGACTCATCTCACTCCAGGGTGATAGCAGGACACCCCACCTAGTTACTCAGAAAAAATCAGGACATTCTGATTTAGAGTTTCAAAATAAAATACCTTTGAAATCTCATATATGAGCTATCATCCCTGTTTTTAGATGGGAATAAAACAAACACTGTACAGTATCAAAGACTCATCTAACTCCATGGTGATAGCAGGACACCCCATCAAGTCACTCAGAACAAATCAGGACATTGTGATGTAGAGTTTCAAAATAAAAGACCTTTGAAATCTCATATATGAGCTATCATCCCTCTCTGTTTAGATGAGAATAAAACAAAATCTCTCCAGTATCAAAGACTCATCTCACTCCAGGGTGATAGCAGTACACCCCATCTAGTCACTGAGAAAAAATCAGGACATTCTGATGTAGAGTTTCAAAATAAAATATTTTTGAAATCTCTATTGTATTAGCTATCATCCCTGTTTTTAGATGAGAATAAAACAAAAACTGTCCAGTATCAAAGACTCATCTCACTCCAGGGTGATAGCAGGACACCCCATCTAGTGACTGAGAAAAAATCAGGACATTCTGATGTAGAGTTTCAAAATAAAATATTTTTGAAATCTCTATTGTATTAGCTATCATCCCTGTTTTTAGATGAGAATAAAACAAACACTGTCCAGTATCAAAGACTCATCTAACTCCATGGTGATAGCAGGACACCCCATCTAGTCACTCAGAAAAAATCAGGACATTCTGATGTAGAGTTTCAAAATAAAATACCTTTGAATTCTCATATATGAGCTATCATCCCATTTTTTAGATGAGAATAAAACAATAACTGTCCAGTATCAAAAACTCATCTCACTCCAGGGTGATAGCATGACACCCCACCTAGTCACTCAGGGAGAATCAGGACATTCTGATGTAGAGTTTCAATATAAAAGACCTTTGAAATCTCATATATGAGCTATCATCCTTCTGTATTTAGATAAGAATAAAACAAACACTGTCCAGTATCAAATACTCATTTCCCTTCAGGGTGATAACAGGACACCCCACCTAGTCACTCAGGGAGAATCAGGACTTTCTGATGTAGAGTTTCAAAATAAAAGACCTTTGACATCTCTATTGTATGAGCTATCATCCCTGTATTTAGATGAGAATAAAACAAAAACTGTCCAGTATCAAAGACTCATCTCACTCCAGGGTGATAGCAGTACACCCCACCTAGTCACTCAGGGAGAATCAGGACATTCTGATGTCCAGTTTCAAAATAAAAGACCTTTGAAATCTCTATTGCATGAGCTATCATCCCTGTTTTTAGATGAGAATAAAACAAACACTGTCCAGTATCAAAGACTCATCAAACTCCAGGGTGATAACAGGACACCCCACCTAGTCACTCAGAAAAAATCAGGACATTCTGATGTAGAGTTTCAAAATAAAATACCTTTGAAATCTCTATTGTATGAGCTATCATCCCTGTTTTTAGATGAGAATAAAACAAACACTGTCCAGTATCAAAGACTCATCTAACTCCATGGTGATAGCAGGACACCCCATCTAGTCACTCAGAAAAAATCAGGACATTCTGATGTAGAGTTTCAAAATAAAATACCTTTGAATTCTCATATATGAGCTATCATCCCATTTTTTAGATGAGAATAAAACAATAACTGTCCAGTATCAAAAACTCATCTCACTCCAGGGTGATAGCATGACACCCCACCTAGTCACTCAGGGAGAATCAGGACATTCTGATGTACAGTTTCAAAATAAAAGACCTTTGAAATCTCATATATGAGCTATCATCCCTCTCTGTTTAGATGAGAATAAAACAAAACTGTCCAGTATCAAAGACTCATCTCACTCCAGGGTGATAGCAGGACACCCAACCTAGTCACTCAGAAAAAATCAGGACATTCTGATGTAGAGTTTCAAAATAAAATACCTTTGAAATCTCTATTGTATGAGCTATCATCCCTATTTTTAGATGAGAATAAAACAAAGACTGTCCAGTATCAAAGACGCATCTCACTCCAGGGTGATAGCAGGACACCCCACCTAGTCACTCAGAAAAAATCAGGACATTCTGATTTAGAGTTTCAAAATAAAATACCTTTGAAATCTCATATATGAGCTATCATCCCTGTTTTTAGATGGGAATAAAACAAACACTGTCCAGTATCAAAGACTCATCTAATTACATGGTGATAGCAGGACACCCCATCTAGTCACTCAGAAAGAATCAGGACATTCTGATGTACAGTTTCAAAATAAAAGACCTTTGACATCTCATATATGAGCTATCATCCCTCTCTGTTTAGATGAGAATAAAACAAAAACTCTCAAGTATCAAAGACTGATCTAACTCCAGGGTGATAGCAAGACACGCCACATAGTCATTCAGAAAAAATCAGGACATTCTGATGTAGAGTTTCAAAATAACAGACCTTTGAAATCTCATATATGAGCTATCATCCCTCTCTGTTTAAATGAGAATAAAACAAAACTGTCCAGTATCAAAGACTCATCTCACTCCAGGGTGATAGCAGGACACCCCACCTAGTCACTCAGAAAAAATCAGGACATTCTGATGTAGAGTTTCAAAATAAAATACCTTTGAAATCTCTATTGTATGAGCTATCATCCCTATTTTTAGATGAGAATAAAACAAAGACTGTCCAGTATCAAAGACGCATCTCACTCCAGGGTGATAGCAGGACACCCCACCTAGTCACTCAGAAAAAATCAGGACATTCTGATTTAGAGTTTCAAAATAAAATACCTTTGAAATCTCATATATGAGCTATCATCCCTGTTTTTAGATGGGAATAAAACAAACACTGTCCAGTATCAAAGAGTCATCTAACTCCATGGTGATAGCAGGACACCCCATCAAGTCACTCAGAAAAAATCAGGACATTCTGATGTAGAGTTTCAAAATAAAAGACCTTTGAAATCTCATATATGAGCTATCATCCCTCTCTGTTTAGATGAGAATAAAAAAAAATCTCTCCAGTATCAAAGACTCATCTCACTCCAGGGTGATAGCAGGACACCCCATCTAGTCACTGAGAAAAAATCAGGACATTCTGATGTAGAGTTTCAAAATAAAATATTTTTGAAATCTCTATTGTATTAGCTATCATCCCTGTTTTTAGATGAGAATAAAACAAATACTGTCCAATATCAAAAACTCATCTCACTCCAGGGTGATAGCAGGAAACCCCACCTAGTCACTCAGGGAGAATCAGGACTTTCTGATGTAGAGTTTCAAAATAAAAGACCTTTGAAATCTCTATTGTATGAGCTATCATCCCTGTTTTTAGATGAGAATAAAACAAAAACTGTCCAGTATCAAAGACTCATCTCACTCCAGGGTGATGGCAGTACACCCCACCTAGTCACTCAGGGAGAATCAGGACATTCTGATCTACAGTTTCAAAATAAAAGACCTTTGAAATCTCTATTGTATGAGCTATTATCCCTGTTTTTAGATGAGAATAAAACAAAAACTGTCCAGTATCAAAGACGCATCTCACTCCAGGGTGATAGCAGGACATCCCACCTAGTCACTCACGGAGAATCAGGACATTCTGATGTAGAGTTACAAAATAAAAGACCTTTGAAATCTCATATATGAGCTATAATCCCTCTCTGTTTCGATGAGAATAAAACAAAAACTCTCAAGTATCAAAGACTGATCTCACTCCAGGGTGATAGCAGGACACGCCACATAGTCACTCAGAAAAAATCAGGACATTCTGATGTACAGTTTCAAAATAAAAGACCTTTGAAATCTCATATATGAGCTATCATCCCTCTCTGTTTAGATGAGAATAAAACAAAACTGTCCAGTATCAAAGAGTCATCTAACTATATGGTGATAGCAGGACACCCCATCTAGTCACTCAGAAAAAATCAGGACATTCTGATGTAGAATTTCAAAATAAAAGACCTTTGAAATCTCATATATGAGATATCATCCCTCTCTGTTTAGATGAGAATAAAATAAAAACTGTCCAGTATCAAAGACTCATCTCACTCCAGGGTGATAGCAGGACACCCCACCTAGTCACTCAGGGAGAATCAGGACATTCTGATTTACAGTTTCAAAATAAAATACCTTTGAAATCTCTATTGCATGAGCTATCATCCCTGTTTTTAGATGAGAATAAAACAAACACTGTCCAGTATCAAAGACTCATCAAACTCCAGGGTGATAGCAGCACACCCCATCTAGTCACTCAGAAAAAATCAGGACATTCTGATGTAGAGTTTCAAAATAAAATACCTTTGAAATCTCTATTGTATGAGCTATCATCCCTGTTTTTAGATGAGAATAAAACAAAAACTGTCCAGTATCAAAGACGCATCTCACTCCAGGGTGATAGCAGGACACCCCACCTAGTCACTCAGGGAGAATCAGGACATTCTGATGTAGAGTTACAAAATAAAAGACTTTTGAAATCTCATATATGAGCTATAATCCCTCTCTGTTTAGATGAGAATAAAACAAAAACTCTCAAGTATCAAAGACTGATCTCACTCCAGGGTGATAGCAGGACACGCCACATAGTCACTCAGAAAAAATCAGGACATTCTGATGTACAGTTTCAAAATAAAAGACCTTTGAAATCTCATATATGAGCTATCATCCCTCTCTGTTTAGATGAGAATAAAACAAAACTGTCCAGTATCAAAGAGTCATCTAACTCTATGGTGATAGCAGGACACCCCACCTAGTCACTCAGGGAGAATCAGGACATTCTGATGTAGAGTTTCAAAATAAAATACCTTTGAAATCTCTATTGTATGAGCTATCATCCCTATTTTTAGATGAGAATAAAACAAAGACTGTCCAGTATCAAAGACGCATCTCACTCCAGGGTGATAGCAGGACACCCCACCTAGTCACTCAGAAAAAATCAGGACATTCTGATTTAGAGTTTCAAAATAAAATACCTTTGAAATCTCATATATGAGCTATCATCCCTGTTTTTAGATGGGAATAAAACAAACACTGTCCAGTATCAAAGAGTCATCTAACTCCATGGTGATAGCAGGACACCCCATCAAGTCACTCAGAAAAAATCAGGACATTCTGATGTAGAGTTTCAAAATAAAAGACCTTTGAAATCTCATATATGAGCTATCATCCCTCTCTGTTTAGATGAGAATAAAAAAAAATCTCTCCAGTATCAAAGACTCATCTCACTCCAGGGTGATAGCAGGACACCCCATCTAGTCACTGAGAAAAAATCAGGACATTCTGATGTAGAGTTTCAAAATAAAATATTTTTGAAATCTCTATTGTATTAGCTATCATCCCTGTTTTTAGATGAGAATAAAACAAATACTGTCCAATATCAAAAACTCATCTCACTCCAGGGTGATAGCAGGAAACCCCACCTAGTCACTCAGGGAGAATCAGGACTTTCTGATGTAGAGTTTCAAAATAAAAGACCTTTGAAATCTCTATTGTATGAGCTATCATCCCTGTTTTTAGATGAGAATAAAACAAAAACTGTCCAGTATCAAAGACTCATCTCACTCCAGGGTGATAGCAGTACACCCCACCTAGTCACTCAGGGAGAATCAGGACATTCTGATCTACAGTTTCAAAATAAAAGACCTTTGAAATCTCTATTGTATGAGCTATTATCCCTGTTTTTAGATGAGAATAAAACAAAACTGTCCAGTATCAAAGAGTCATCTAACTATATGGTGATAGCAGGACACCCCATCTAGTCACTCAGAAAAAATCAGGACATTCTGATGTAGAATTTCAAAATAAAAGACCTTTGAAATCTCATAGATGAGAATAAAATAAAAACTGTCCAGTATCAAAGACTCATCTCACTCCAGGGTGATAGCAGGACACCCCACCTAGTCACTCAGGGAGAATCAGGACATTCTGATGTACAGTTTCAAAATAAAATACCTTTGAAATCTCTATTGCATGAGCTATCATCCCTGTTTTTAGATGAGAATAAAACAAACACTGTCCAGTATCAAATACTCATTTCCCTTCAGGGTGATAACAGGACACCCCACCTAGTCACTCAGGGAGAATCAGGACTTTCTGATGTAGAGTTTCAAAATAAAAGACCTTTGAAATCTCTATTGTATGAGCTATCATCCCTGTTTTTAGATGAGAATAAAACAAAAAATGTCCAGTATCAAAGACACATCTCAGTCCAGGGTGATAGCAGGACACCGCACCTAGTCACTCAGGGACAATCAGGACATTCTGCTTTAGAGTTTCAAAATAAAATACCTTTGAAGTCTCATATATGAGCTATCATCCCTGTTTTAGATGGGAATAAAACAAACACTGTCCAGTATCAAAGACTCATCTAACTCCATGGTGATAGCAGGACACCCAATATAGTCACTCAGGGAGAATCAGGACTTTCTGATGTAGAGTTTCAAAATAAAAGACCTTTGAAATCTTATATATGAGCTATCATCCCTCTCTGTTTAGATGAGAATAAAACAAAAACTCTCCAGTATCAAAGACTCATCTCACTCCAGGGTGATAGCAGGAAACCCCACCTAGTCACTCAGGGACAATCAGGACATTCTGCTTTAGAGTTTCAAAATAAAATACCTTTGAAGTCTCATATATGAGCTATCATCCCTGTTTTTAGATGGGAATAAAACAAAAACTGTCCAGTATCAAAGACTCATCTAACTCCATGGTGATAGCAGGACACCCCATCTAGTCCCTCAGAAAAAAACAGGACATTCTGATGTAGAGTTTCAAAATAAAAGACCTTTGAAATCTCATATATGAGCTATAATCCCTCTGTATTTAGATAAGAATAAAACAAACACTGTCCAGTATCAAATACTTATTTCCCTTCAGGGTGATAACAGGACACCCCACCTAGTCACTCAGGGAGAATCAGGACTTTCTGATGTAGAGTCTCAAATTAAAAGACCTTTGAAATCTCTATTGTATGAGCTATCATCCCTGTTTTTAGATGAGAATAAAACAAACACTGTCCAGTATCAAAGACCCATCTCAATCCAGGGTGATATCATGACACCCCACCTAGTCACTCAGGGAGAATCAGGAGATTCTGATGTACAGTTTCAAAATAAAAGACCTTTGAAATCTCATATATGAGCTATCATCCCTCTGTATTTAGATATGAATAAAACAAACACTGTCAAGTATCAAATACTCATTTCCCTCCAGGGTGATAACAGGACACCCCACCTAGTCACTCAGGGAGAATCAGGACTTTCTGATATAGAGTTTCAAAATAAAAGACCTTTGAAATCTCTATTGTATGAGCTATCATCCCTCTCTGTTTAGATGAGAATAAAACCAAAACTCTCCAGTATTAAAGACTCATCTCACTCCAGGGTGATAGCAGGACACCCCACCTAGTGAACCCAGAAAAGATCAGGACATTCTGATGTACAGTTTCAAAATAAAAGACATTTGAAATCTCTATTGCATGAGCTATCATCCCTGTTTTTAGATGAGAATAAAACAAAAACTGTCCAGTATCAAAGACGCATCTCACTCCAGTGTGATAGCAGGACACCCCATCTAGTCACTCAGAAAAAATCAGGACATTCTGATGTAGAGTTTCAAAATAAAAGACCTTTGAAATCTCATATATGAGCTGTCATCCCTCTGCATTTAGATAAGAATAAAACAAACACTGTCCAGTATCAAATACTCATTTCCCTTCAGGGTGATAACAGGACACCCCACCTAGTCACTCAGGGAGAATCAGGACTTTCTGATGTAGAGTTTCAAAATAAAAGACCTTTGAAGTCTCATATATGAGCTATCATCCCTGTTTTTAGATGAGAATAAAACAAAAACTGTCCAGTATCAAAGACTCATCTAACTCCAGGGTGTAGCAGGACACCCCACCTAGTCACTCAGGGAGAATCAGGACATTCTGATGAAGACATTCAAAATAAAAGACCTTTGAAATCTCTATTGTATGAGCTATCATCCCTGTTTTTAGATGAGAATAAAACAAACACTGTCCAGTATCAAAGACCTATCTCACTCCAGGGTGATAGCAGGATATCCCATCTAGTCACTCAGGGACAATCAGGACATTCTGCTTTAGAGTTTCAAAATAAAAGACCTTTGAAATCTCATATATGAGCTATCATCCCTCTCTGTTTAGATGAGAATAAAACAAAAACTCTCCAGTATCAAAGACTCATCTCACTCCAGGGTGATAGCAGGAAATCCCACCTAGTCACTCAGGGACAATCAGGACATTCTGCTTTATAGTTTCAAAATAAAATACCTTTGAAATCTCATATATGAGCTATCATCCCTCTGTATTTAGATAAGAATAAAACAAACACTGTCAAGTATCAAATACTCATTTCCCTTCAGGGTGATAACAGGACACCCCACCTAGTCACTCAGGGAGAATCAGGACTTTCTGATGTAGAGTTTCAAATTAAAAGACCTTTGAAATCTCTATTGTATGAGCTATCATCCCTGTTTTTAGATGAGAATAAAACAAACACTGTCCAGTATCAAAGACCCATCTCAATCCAGGGTGATATCATGACACCCCACCTAGTCACTCAGGGAGAATCAGGAGATTCTGATGTACAGTTTCAAAATAAAAGACCTTTGAAATCTCATATATGAGCTATCATCCCTCTGTATTTAGATATGAATAAAACAAACACTGTCAAGTATCAAATACTCATTTCCCTCCAGGGTGATAACAGGACACCCCACCTAGTCACTCAGGGAGAATCAGGACTTTCTGATATAGAGTTTCAAAATAAAAGACCTTTGAAATCTCTATTGTATGAGCTATCATCCCTCTCTGTTTAGATGAGAATAAAACCAAAACTCTCCAGTATTAAAGACTCATCTCACTCCAGGGTGATAGCAGGACACCCCACCTAGTGAACCCAGAAAAGATCAGGACATTCTGATGTACAGTTTCAAAATAAAAGACATTTGAAATCTCTATTGCATGAGCTATCATCCCTGTTTTTAGATGAGAATAAAACAAAAACTGTCCAGTATCAAAGACGCATCTCACTCCAGGGTGATAGCAGGACACCCCATCTAGTCACTCAGAAAAAATCAGGACATTCTGATGTAGAGTTTCAAAATAAAAGACCTTTGAAATCTCATATATGAGCTGTCATCCCTCTGCATTTAGATAAGAATAAAACAAACACTGTCCAGTATCAAATACTCATTTCCCTTCAGGGTGATAACAGGACACCCCACCTAGTCACTCAGGGAGAATCAGGACTTTCTGATGTAGAGTTTCAAAATAAAAGACCTTTGAAGTCTCATATATGAGCTATCATCCCTGTTTTTAGATGAGAATAAAACAAAAACTGTCCAGTATCAAAGACTCATCTAACTCCAGGGTGTAGCAGGACACCCCACCTAGTCACTCAGGGAGAATCAGGACATTCTGATGAAGACATTCAAAATAAAAGACCTTTGAAATCTCTATTGTATGAGCTATCATCCCTGTTTTTAGATGAGAATAAAACAAACACTGTCCAGTATCAAAGACCTATCTCACTCCAGGGTGATAGCAGGATATCCCATCTAGTCACTCAGGGACAATCAGGACATTCTGCTTTAGAGTTTCAAAATAAAAGACCTTTGAAATCTCATATATGAGCTATCATCCCTCTCTGTTTAGATGAGAATAAAACAAAAACTCTCCAGTATCAAAGACTCATCTCACTCCAGGGTGATAGCAGGAAATCCCACCTAGTCACTCAGGGACAATCAGGACATTCTGCTTTAGAGTTTCAAAATAAAATACCTTTGAAATCTCATATATGAGCTATCATCCCTCTGTATTTAGATAAGAATAAAACAAACACTGTCAAGTATCAAATACTCATTTCCCTTCAGGGTGATAACAGGACACCCCACCTTGTCACTCAGGGAGAATCAGGACTTTCTGATGTAGAGTTTCAAAATAAAAGACCTTTGAAATCTCTATTGTATGAGCTATCATCCCTCTCTGTTTAGATTGGAATAAAACAAACACTGTCCAGTATCAGAGACTCATCTAACGCCATGGTGATAGCAGGACACCCCATCTAGTCACTCAGAAAAATCAGGACATTCTGATGTAGAGTTTCAAAATAAAAGACCATTGAAATCTCATATATGAGCTATCCTCCCTCTCTGTTTAGATGAGAATAAAACAACAACTCTCCAGTATCAAAGACTCATCTCAATCCAGGGTGATAGCAGGACACCCCATCTAGTCACTCAGGGAGAATCAGGACATTCTGATGTAGAGTTTCAAAATAAAAGACCTTTGAAATCTCTATTGTATGAGCTATCATCCCTGTTTTTAGATGAGAATAAAACAAACACTGTCCAGTATCAAATACCTATCTTACTCCAGGGTGTTAGCAGGACACCCCATCTAGTCACTCCAAAGAAAAATCAGGACATTCTGATGTAGAGTTTCAAAATAAAAGACCTTTGAAATCTCATATATGAGCTATCATCCCTCTCTGTTTAGATGAGAATAAAACAAAAACTCTCCAGTATCAAAGACTCATCTCACTCCAGGGTGATAGCAGGAAACCCCACCTAGTCACTCAGGGACAATCAGGAGATTCTGATGTAGAATTTCAAAACAAAAGACCTTTTAAATCTCTATTGTATGAGCTATCATCCCTGTTTTTAGATGAGAATAAAACAAACACTGTCCAGTATCAAAGACCTATCTCACTCCAGGGTGATAGCAGGATACCCCATCTAGTCACTCAGGGACAATCAGGACATTCTGCTTTAGAGTTTCAAAATAAAAGACCTTTGAAATCTCATATATGAGCTATCATCCCTCTCTGTTTAGATGAGAATAAAACAAAAACTCTGCAGTATCAAAGACTCATCTCACTCCAGGGTGATAGCAGGAAATCCCACCTAGTCACTCAGGGACAATCAGGACATTCTGCTTTAGAGTTTCAAAATAAAATACCTTTGAAATCTCATATATGAGCTATCATCCCTGTTTTTAGATGGGAATAAAACAAACACTGTCCAGTATCAAATACTCATTTCCCTTCAGGGTGATAACAGGACACCCCACCTAGTCACTCAGGGAGAATCAGGACTTTCTGATGTAGAGTTTCAAAATAAAAGACCTTTGAAATCTCTATTGTATGAGCTATCATCCCTGTTTTTAGATGAGAATAAAACAAACACTGTCCAGTATCAAAGACCCATCTCACTCCAGGGTGATAGCATGACACCCCACCTAGTCACTCAGGGAGAATCAGGAGATTCTGATGTACAGTTTCAAAATAAAAGACCTTTGAAGTCTCATATATGAGCTATCATCCTTCTGTATTTAGATAAGAATAAAACAAACACTGTCAAGTATCAAATACTCATTTCCCTTCAGGGTGATAACAGGACACCCCACCTAGTCACTCAGGGAGAATCAGGACTTTCTGATGTAGAGTTTCAAAATAAAAGACCATTGAAATCTCATATATGAGCTATCCTCCCTCTCTGTTTAGATGAGAATAAAACAAAAACTCTCCAGTATCAAAGACTCATCTCAATCCAGGGTGATAGCAGGACACCCCATCTAGTCACTTAGGGAGAATCAGGACATTCTGATGTAGAGTTTCAAAATAAAATACCTTTGAAATCTCTATTGTATGAGCTATCATCCCTGTTTTTAGATGAGAATAAAACAAACACTGTCCAGTATCAAATACCTATCTTACTCCAGGGTGATAGCAGGACACCCCACCTAGTCACTCAGGGAGAATCAGGACATTCTGATGTACAGTTTCAAAATAAAATACCTTTGAAATCTCTATTGCATGAGCTATCATCCCTGTTTTTAGATGAGAATAAAACAAACACTGTCCAGTATCAAATACTCATTTCCCTTCAGGGTGATAACAGGACACCCCACCTAGTCACTCAGGGAGAATCAGGACTTTCTGATGTAGAGTTTCAAAATAAAAGACCTTTGAAATCTCTATTGTATGAGCTATCATCCCTGTTTTTAGATGAGAATAAAACAAAAAATGTCCAGTATCAAAGACACATCTCAGTCCAGGGTGATAGCAGGACACCGCACCTAGTCACTCAGGGACAATCAGGACATTCTGCTTTAGAGTTTCAAAATAAAATACCTTTGAAGTCTCATATATGAGCTATCATCCCTGTTTTAGATGGGAATAAAACAAACACTGTCCAGTATCAAAGACTCATCTAACTCCATGGTGATAGCAGGACACCCCATATAGTCACTCAGGGAGAATCAGGACTTTCTGATGTAGAGTTTCAAAATAAAAGACCTTTGAAATCTCTATTGTATGAGCTATCATCCCTCTCTGTTTAAATGAGAATAAAACCAAAACTCTCCAGTATTAAAGACTCATCTCACTCCAGGGTGATAGCAGGACACCCCACCTAGAGAACCCAGAAAAGATCAGGACATTCTGATGTACAGTTTCAAAATAAAAGACATTTGAAATCTCTATTGCATGAGCTATCATCCCTGTTTTTAGATGAGAATAAAACAAAAAATGTCCAGTATCAAAGACGCATCTCACTCCAGGGTGATAGCAGGACACCCCACATAGTCACTCAGGGAGAATCAGGACATTCTGATGTACAGTTTCAAAATAAAAGACCTATGAAATCTTATATATGAGCTATCATCCCTCTCTGTTTAGATGAGAATAAAACAAAAACTCTCCAGTATCAAAGACTCATCTCACTCCAGGGTGATAGCAGGAAACCCCACCTAGTCACTCAGGGACAATCAGGACATTCTGCTTTAGAGTTTCAAAATAAAATACCTTTGAAGTCTCATATATGAGCTATCATCCCTGTTTTTAGATGGGAATAAAACAAAAACTGTCCAGTATCAAAGACTCATCTAACTCCATGGTGATAGCAGGACACCCCATCTAGTCCCTCAGAAAAAAACAGGACATTCTGATGTAGAGTTTCAAAATAAAAGACCTTTGAAATCTCATATATGAGCTATAATCCCTCTGTATTTAGATAAGAATAAAACAAACACTGTCCAGTATCAAATACTTATTTCCCTTCAGGGTGATAACAGGACACCCCACCTAGTCACTCAGGGAGAATCAGGACTTTCTGATGTAGAGTTTCAAATTAAAAGACCTTTGAAATCTCTATTGTATGAGCTATCATCCCTGTTTTTAGATGAGAATAAAACAAACACTGTCCAGTATCAAAGACCCATCTCAATCCAGGGTGATATCATGACACCCCACCTAGTCACTCAGGGAGAATCAGGAGATTCTGATGTACAGTTTCAAAATAAAAGACCTTTGAAATCTCATATATGAGCTATCATCCCTCTGTATTTAGATATGAATAAAACAAACACTGTCAAGTATCAAATACTCATTTCCCTCCAGGGTGATAACAGGACACCCCACCTAGTCACTCAGGGAGAATCAGGACTTTCTGATATAGAGTTTCAAAATAAAAGACCTTTGAAATCTCTATTGTATGAGCTATCATCCCTCTCTGTTTAGATGAGAATAAAACCAAAACTCTCCAGTATTAAAGACTCATCTCACTCCAGGGTGATAGCAGGACACCCCACCTAGTGAACCCAGAAAAGATCAGGACATTCTGATGTACAGTTTCAAAATAAAAGACATTTGAAATCTCTATTGCATGAGCTATCATCCCTGTTTTTAGATGAGAATAAAACAAAAACTGTCCAGTATCAAAGACGCATCTCACTCCAGGGTGATAGCAGGACACCCCATCTAGTCACTCAGAAAAAATCAGGACATTCTGATGTAGAGTTTCAAAATAAAAGACCTTTGAAATCTCATATATGAGCTGTCATCCCTCTGCATTTAGATAAGAATAAAACAAACACTGTCCAGTATCAAATACTCATTTCCCTTCAGGGTGATAACAGGACACCCCACCTAGTCACTCAGGGAGAATCAGGACTTTCTGATGTAGAGTTTCAAAATAAAAGACCTTTGAAGTCTCATATATGAGCTATCATCCCTGTTTTTAGATGAGAATAAAACAAAAACTGTCCAGTATCAAAGACTCATCTAACTCCAGGGTGTAGCAGGACACCCCACCTAGTCACTCAGGGAGAATCAGGACATTCTGATGAAGACATTCAAAATAAAAGACCTTTGAAATCTCTATTGTATGAGCTATCATCCCTGTTTTTAGATGAGAATAAAACAAACACTGTCCAGTATCAAAGACCTATCTCACTCCAGGGTGATAGCAGGATATCCCATCTAGTCACTCAGGGACAATCAGGACATTCTGCTTTAGAGTTTCAAAATAAAAGACCTTTGAAATCTCATATATGAGCTATCATCCCTCTCTGTTTAGATGAGAATAAAACAAAAACTCTCCAGTATCAAAGACTCATCTCACTCCAGGGTGATAGCAGGAAATCCCACCTAGTCACTCAGGGACAATCAGGACATTCTGCTTTAGAGTTTCAAAATAAAATACCTTTGAAATCTCATATATGAGCTATCATCCCTCTGTATTTAGATAAGAATAAAACAAACACTGTCAAGTATCAAATACTCATTTCCCTTCAGGGTGATAACAGGACACCCCACCTAGTCACTCAGGGAGAATCAGGACTTTCTGATGTAGAGTTTCAAAATAAAAGACCTTTGAAATCTCTATTGTATGAGCTATCATCCCTCTCTGTTTAGATTGGAATAAAACAAACACTGTCCAGTATCAAAGACTCATCTAACGCCATGGTGATAGCAGGACACCCCATCTAGTCACTCAGAAAAAATCAGGACATTCTGATGTAGAGTTTCAAAATAAAAGACCATTGAAATCTCATATATGAGCTATCCTCCCTCTCTGTTTAGATGAGAATAAAACAACAACTCTCCAGTATCAAAGACTCATCTCAATCCAGGGTGATAGCAGGACACCCCATCTAGTCACTCAGGGAAAATCAGGACATTCTGATGTAGAGTTTCAAAATAAAAGACCTTTGAAATCTCTATTGTATGAGCTATCATCCCTGTTTTTAGATGAGAATAAAACAAACACTGTCCAGTATCAAAGACCGGGTGATTGCATGACACCCCACCTAGTCACTCAGGGAGAATCAGGAGATTCTGATGTACAGTTTCAAAATAAAAGACCTTTGAAGTCTCATATATGAGCTATCATCCCTCTGTATTTAGATAAGAATAAAACCAAAACTCTCCAGTATTAAAGACTCATCTCACTCCAGGGTGATAGCAGGACACCCCACCTAGAGAACCCAGAAAAGATCAGGACATTCTGATGTACAGTTTCAAAATAAAATACATTTGAAATCTCTATTGCATGAGCTATCATCCCTGTTTTTAGATGAGAATAAAACAAAAACTGTCCAGTATCAAAGACTCATCTCACTATAGGTTTATAGCAGGACACCCCTTCTAGTCACTCCGAAAACAAATCAGGACATTCTGATGTAGAGTTTCAAAATAAAATACCTTTGAAATCTCATATATGAGCTATCATCCCTCTCTGTTTAGATGAGAATAAAACAAAAACTCTCCAGTATCAAAGACGCATCTCACTCCAGGGTGATAGCAGGACACCCCACCTAGAGAACTGAGAAAACATCAGGACATTCTGATGTAGTGTTTTAAAAATAAAAGACCTTTGACATCTCTATTGTATGAGCTATCATCCCTGTTTTTAGATGAGAATAAAACAAAAACTGTCCAGTATCAAAGACGCATCTCACTCCAGGGTGATAGCAGGACACCCCACCTAGTCACTCAGGGAGAATCAGGACATTCTGATGTAGAGTTTCAAAATAAAATACCTTTGAAGTCTCATATATGAGCTATCATCCCTGTTTTTAGATTGGAATAAAACAAACACTGTCCAGTATCAAAGACTCATCTAACGCCATGGTGATAGCAGGACACCCCATCTAGTCACTCAGAAAAAATCAGGACATTCTGATGTAGAGTTTCAAAATAAAAGACCATTGAAATCTCATATATGAGCTATCCTCCCTCTCTGTTTAGATGAGAATAAAACAAAAACTCTCCAGTATCAAAGACTCATCTCAATCCAGGGTGATAGCAGGACACCCCACCTAGTCATTCAGGGAGAATCAGGACATTCTGATTTAGAGTTTCAAAATAAAATACCTTTGAAGTCTCATATATGAGCTATCATCCCTGTTTTTAGATGGGAATAAAACACACACTGTCCAGTATCAAATACTCATTTCCCTCCAGGGTGATAACAGGACACCCCACCTAGTCACTCAGGGAGAATCAGGACTTTCTGATGTAGAGTGTCAAAATAAAATACCTTTGAAATCTCTATTGTATGAGCTATCATCCCTCTCTGTTTAGATGAGAATAAAACCAAAACTCTCCAGTATTAAAGACTCATCTCACTCCAGGGTGATAGCAGGACACCCCACCTAGAGAACCCAGAAAAGATCAGGACATTCTGATGTACAGTTTCAAAATAAAAGACATTTGAAATATCTATTGCATGAGCTATCATCCCTGTTTTTAGATGAGAATAAAACAAAAACTGTCCAGTATCAAAGATGCATCTCACTCCAGTGTGATAGCAGGACACCCCACCTAGTCACTCAGGGAGAATCAGGACATTCTGATTTAGAGTTTCAAAATAAAATACCTTTGAAGTCTCATATATGAGCTATCATCCCTGTTTTTAGATTGGAATAAAACAACACTGTCCAGTATCAAATACCTATCTTACTCCAGGGTGATAGCAGGACACCCCATCTAGTCACTCCAAAGAAAAATCAGGACATTCTGATGTAAAGTTTCAAAATAAAAGACCTTTGAAATCTCATATATGAGCTATCATCCCTCTCTGTTTAGATGAGAATAAAACAAAAACTCTCCAGTATCAAAGACTCATCTCACTCCAGGGTGATAGCAGGAAACCCCACCTAGTCACTCAGGGACAATCAGGACATTCTGCTTTAGAGTTTCAAAATAAAAGACCTTTGAAGTCTCATATATGAGCTATCATCCCTCTCTGTTTAGATGAGAATAAAACCAACACTCTCCAGTATTAAAGACTCATCTCACTCCAGGGTGATAGCAGGACACCCCATCTAGTCACTCAGAAAAAATCAGGACATTCTGATGTACAGTTTCAAAATAAAAGACATTTGAAATATCTATTGCATGAGCTATCATCCCTGTTTTTAGATGAGAATAAAACAAAAACTGTCCAGTATCAAAGATGCATCTCACTCCAGGGCGATAGCAGGACACCCCACCTAGTCACTCAGGGAGAATCAGGACATTCTGATTTAGAGTTTCAAAATAAAATACCTTTGAAGTCTCATATATGAGCTATCATCCCTGTTTTTAGATTGGAATAAAACAAACACTGTCCAGTATCAAAGACTCATCTAACTCCATGGTGATAGCAGGACACCCCATCTAGTCACTCAGAAAAAATCAGGACATTCTGATGTAGAGTTTCAAAATAAAAGACCTTTGAAATCTCATATATGAGCTATCATCCCTCTGCATTTAGATAAGAATAAAACAAACACTGTCCAGTATCAAATACTAATTTCCCTTCAGGGTGATAACAGGACATCCCACCTAGTCACTCAGGAGAATCAGGACTTTCTGATGTAGAGTTTCAAAATAAAAGACCTTTGAAATCTCATATATGAGCTATCATCCCTGTTTTTAGATGAGAATAAAACAAAAATTGTCCAGTATCAAAGACTCATCTCACTCCAGGGTGATAGCAGGAAACCCCACCTAGTCACTCAGGGAGAATCAGGACATTCTGATTTAGAGTTTCAAAATAAAAGACCTTTGAAATCTCTATTGTATGAGCTATCATCCCTGTTTTTAGATGAGAATAAAACAAACACTGTCCAGTATCAAAGACCGGGTGATAGCATGACACCCCACCTAGTCACTCAGGGAGAATCAGGAGATTCTGATGTACAGTTTCAAAATAAAAGACCTTTGAAGTCTCATATATGAGCTATCATCCCTCTGTATTTAGATAAGAATAAAACCAAAACTCTCCAGTATCAAAGACTCATCTCACTCCAGGGTGATAGCAGGAAACCCCACCTAGTCACTCAGGGACAATCAGGACATTCTGCTTTAGAGTTTCAAAATAAAATACCTTTGAAGTCTCATATATGAGCTATCATCCCTGTTTTTAGATGGGAATAAAACAAACACTGTCCAGTATCAAAGACAGATCTCAATCCAGGGTGATAGCAGGACAGCCCACCTAGTCACTCAGGGAGAATCAGAACATTCTGATGTAGAGTTTCAAAATAAAAGACCTTTTAAATCTCTATTGTATGAGCTATCATCCCTGTTTTTAGATGAGAATAAAACAAACACTGTCCAGTATTAAAGACTCATCTCACTCCAGGGTGATAGCAGGACACCCCACCTAGAGAACCCAGAAAAGATCAGGACATTCTGATGTACAGTTTCAAAATAAAAGACATTTGAAATATATATTGCATGAGCTATCATCCCTGTTTTTAGATGAGAATAAAACAAAAACTGTCCAGTATCAAAGATGCATCTCACTCCAGGGTGATAGCAGGACACCCCACCTAGTCACTCAGGGAGAATCAGGACATTCTGATTTAGAGTTTCAAAATAAAATACCTTTGAAATCTCATATATGAGCTATCATCCCTGTTTTTAGATTGGAATAAAACAAAAACTGTCCAGTATCAAAGACTCATCTAACTCCATGGTGATAGCAGGACACCCCATCTAGTCACTCAGAAAAAATCAGGACATTCTGATGTAGAGTTTCAAAATAAAAGACCTTTGAAATCTCATATATGAGCTATCATCCCTCTGCATTTAGATAAGAATAAAACAAACACTGTCCAGTATCAAATACTCATTTCCCTTCAGGGTGATAACAGGACACCCCACCTAGTCACTCAGGGAGAATCAGGACTTTCTGATGTAGAGTTTCAAAATAAAAGACCTTTGAAATCTCTATTGTATGAGCTATCATCCCTGTTTTTAGATGAGAATAAAACAAACACTGTCCAGTATCAAAGACCCATCTCACTCCAGGGTGATAGCATGACACCCCACCTAGTCACTCAGGGACAATCAGGAGATTCTGAAGTACAGTTTCAAAATAAAAGACCTTTGAAATCTCTATTGTATGAGCTATCATCCCTGTTTTTAGATGAGAATAAAACAAACACTGTCCAGTATCAAAGACCCATCTCACTCCAGGGTGATAGCAGGACACCCCATCTAGTCACTCCGAAAAAAAATCAGGACATTCTGATGTAGAGTTTCAAAATAAAAGACCTTTGAAATCTCTATTGTATGAGCTATCATCCCTGTATTTAGATGAAAATAAAACAAAAACTGTCCAGTATCAAAGACTCATCTCAATCCAGGGTGATAGCAGGACACCCCATCTAGTCACTCAGAAAAAATCAGGACATTCTGATCTAGAGTTTCAAAATAAAAGACCTTTGAAATCTCATGTATGAGCTATCATCCCTCTCTGTTTAGATGAGAATAAAACAAAGACTCTCCAGTATCAAAGACACATCTCACTCCAGGGTGATAGCATGACACCCCACCTAGTCACTCAGGGAGAATCAGGAGATTCTGATGTAGAGTTTCAAAATAAAAGACCTTTTAAATCTCTATTGAATGAGCTATCATCCCTGTTTTTAGATGAGAATAAAACAAACACTGTCCAGTATCAAAGACCTATCTTACTCCAGGGTGATAGCAGGACACCCCATCTAGTCACTCCGAAGAAAAATCAGGACATTCTGATGTAGAGTTTCAAAATAAAAGACCTTTGAAATCTCATATATGAGCTATCATCCCTCTCTGTTTAGATGAGAATAAAACAAAAACTCTCCAGTATCAAAGACTCATCTCACTCCAGGGTGATAGCAGGAAACTCCACCTAGTCACTCAGGGACAATCAGGACATTCTGCTATAGTGTTTCAAAATAAAATACCTTTGAAGTCTCATATATGAGCTATCATCCCTGTTTTTAGATGGGAATAAAACAAACATTGTCCAGTATCAAAGACAGATCTCAATCCAGGGTGATAGCAGGACACCCCACCTAGTCACTCAGGGAGAATCAGAACATTCTGATGTAGAGTTTCAAAATAAAAGACCTTTGTAATCTCTATTGTATGAGCTATCATCCCTGTATTTAGATGAAAATAAAACAAAAACTGTCCAGTATCAAAGACTGATCTCAATCCAGGGTGATAGCAGGACACCCCACCTAGTCACTCAGGGAGAATCAGGACATTCTGATTTAGAGTTTCAAAATAAAATACCTTTGAAGTCTCATATATGAGGTATCATCCCTGTTTTTAGATGGGAATAAAACACACACTGTCCAGTATCAAAGACTCATCTAACTCCATGGTGACAGCAGGACACCCCATCTAGTCACTCAGAAAAAATCAGGACATTCTGATCTAGAGTTTCAAAATAAAAGACCTTTGAAATCTCATGTATGAGCTATCATCCCTCTCTGTTTAGATGAGAATAAAACAAAGATTCTCCAGTATCAAAGACACATCTCACTCCAGGGTGATAGCAGGAAACCCCACCTAGTCACTCAGGGACAATCAGGACATTCTGCTTTAGAGTTTCAAAATAAAATACCTTTGAAGTCTCATATATGAGCTATCATCCCTGTTTTTAGATGAGAATAAAACAAACACTGTCCAGTATTAAAGACTCATCTCACTCCAGGGTGATAGCAGGACACCCCACCTAGAGAACCCAGAAAAGATCAGGACATTCTGATGTACAGTTTCAAAATAAAAGACATTTGAAATATATATTGCATGAGCTATCATCCCTGTTTTTAGATGAGAATAAAACAAAAACTGTCCAGTATCAAAGATGCATCTCACTCCAGGGTGATAGCAGGACACCCCACCTAGTCACTCAGGGAGAATCAGGACATTCTGATTTAGAGTTTCAAAATAAAATACCTTTGAAATCTCATATATGAGCTATCATCCCTGTTTTTAGATTGGAATAAAACAAAAACTGTCCAGTATCAAAGACTCATCTAACTCCATGGTGATAGCAGGACACCCCATCTAGTCACTCAGAAAAAATCAGGACATTCTGATGTAGAGTTTCAAAATAAAAGACCTTTGAAATCTCATATATGAGCTATCATCCCTCTGCATTTAGATAAGAATAAAACAAACACTGTCCAGTATCAAATACTCATTTCCCTTCAGGGTGATAACAGGACACCCCACCTAGTCACTCAGGGAGAATCAGGACTTTCTGATGTAGAGTTTCAAAATAAAAGACCTTTGAAATCTCTATTGTATGAGCTATCATCCCTGTTTTTAGATGAGAATAAAACAAACACTGTCCAGTATCAAAGACCCATCTCACTCCAGGGTGATAGCATGACACCCCACCTAGTCACTCAGGGACAATCAGGAGATTCTGAAGTACAGTTTCAAAATAAAAGACCTTTGAAATCTCTATTGTATGAGCTATCATCCCTGTTTTTAGATGAGAATAAAACAAACACTGTCCAGTATCAAAGACCCATCTCACTCCAGGGTGATAGCAGGACACCCCATCTAGTCACTCCGAAAAAAAATCAGGACATTCTGATGTAGAGTTTCAAAATAAAAGACCTTTGAAATCTCTATTGTATGAGCTATCATCCCTGTATTTAGATGAAAATAAAACAAAAACTGTCCAGTATCAAAGACTCATCTCAATCCAGGGTGATAGCAGGACACCCCATCTAGTCACTCAGAAAAAATCAGGACATTCTGATCTAGAGTTTCAAAATAAAAGACCTTTGAAATCTCATGTATGAGCTATCATCCCTCTCTGTTTAGATGAGAATAAAACAAAGACTCTCCAGTATCAAAGACACATCTCACTCCAGGGTGATAGCATGACACCCCACCTAGTCACTCAGGGAGAATCAGGAGATTCTGATGTAGAGTTTCAAAATAAAAGACCTTTTAAATCTCTATTGAATGAGCTATCATCCCTGTTTTTAGATGAGAATAAAACAAACACTGTCCAGTATCAAAGACCTATCTTACTCCAGGGTGATAGCAGGACACCCCATCTAGTCACTCCGAAGAAAAATCAGGACATTCTGATGTAGAGTTTCAAAATAAAAGACCTTTGAAATCTCATATATGAGCTATCATCCCTCTCTGTTTAGATGAGAATAAAACAAAAACTCTCCAGTATCAAAGACTCATCTCACTCCAGGGTGATAGCAGGAAACTCCACCTAGTCACTCAGGGACAATCAGGACATTCTGCTATAGTGTTTCAAAATAAAATACCTTTGAAGTCTCATATATGAGCTATCATCCCTGTTTTTAGATGGGAATAAAACAAACATTGTCCAGTATCAAAGACAGATCTCAATCCAGGGTGATAGCAGGACACCCCACCTAGTCACTCAGGGAGAATCAGAACATTCTGATGTAGAGTTTCAAAATAAAAGACCTTTGTAATCTCTATTGTATGAGCTATCATCCCTGTATTTAGATGAAAATAAAACAAAAACTGTCCAGTATCAAAGACTGATCTCAATCCAGGGTGATAGCAGGACACCCCACCTAGTCACTCAGGGAGAATCAGGACATTCTGATTTAGAGTTTCAAAATAAAATACCTTTGAAGTCTCATATATGAGGTATCATCCCTGTTTTTAGATGGGAATAAAACACACACTGTCCAGTATCAAAGACTCATCTAACTCCATGGTGACAGCAGGACACCCCATCTAGTCACTCAGAAAAAATCAGGACATTCTGATCTAGAGTTTCAAAATAAAAGACCTTTGAAATCTCATGTATGAGCTATCATCCCTCTCTGTTTAGATGAGAATAAAACAAAGATTCTCCAGTATCAAAGACACATCTCACTCCAGGGTGATAGCAGGAAACCCCACCTAGTCACTCAGGGACAATCAGGACATTCTGCTTTAGAGTTTCAAAATAAAATACCTTTGAAGTCTCATATATGAGCTATCATCCCTGTTTTTAGATGGGAATAAAACAAACACTGTCCAGTATCAAAGACAGATCTCAATCCAGGGTGATAGCAGGACACCCCACCTAGTCACTCAGGGAGAATCAGAACATTCTGATGTAGAGTTTCAAAATAAAATACCTTTGTAATCTCTATTGTATGAGCTATCATCCCTGTATTTAGATGAAAATAAAACAAAAACTGTCCAGTATCAAAGAATCATCTCAATCCAGGGTGATAGCAGGACACCCCACCTAGTCACTCAGGGAGAATCAGGACATTCTGATTTAGAGTTTCAAAATAAAAGACCTTTGAAATCTCATGTATGAGCTATCATCCCTCTCTGTTTAGATAAGAATAAAACAAAGATTCTCCAGTATCAAAGACACATCTCACTCCAGGGTGATAGCAGGAAACCCCACCTAGTCACTCAGGGACAATCAGGACATTCTGCTTTAGAGTTTCAAAATAAAACACCTTTGAAGTCTCATATATGAGCTATAATCCCTGTTTTTAGATGGGAATAAAACAAACACTGTCCAGTATCAAAGACAGATCTCAATCCAGGGTGATAGCAGGACACCCCACCTAGTCACTCAGGGAGAATCAGGAGATTCTGAAGTACAGTTTCAAAATAAAAGACCTTTGAAATCTCTATTGTATGAGCTATCATCCCTGTTTTTAGATGAGAATAAAACAAACACTGTCCAGTATCAAAGACCCATCTCACTCCAGGGTGATAGCAGGACACCCCATCTAGTCACTCCGAAAAAAAATCAGGACATTCTGATGTAGAGTTTCAAAATAAAAGACCTTTGTAATCTCTATTGTATGAGCTATCATCCCTGTATTTAGATGAAAATAAAACAAAAACTGTCCAGTATCAAAGACTCATCTCAATCCAGGGTGATAGCAGGACATCCCACCTAGTCACTCAGGGAGAATCAGGACATTCTGATTTAGAGTTTCAAAATAAAATACCTTTGAAGTCTCATATATGAGCTATCATCCCTGTTTTTAGATGGGAATAAAAAACACACTGTCCAGTATCAAAGACTCATCTAACTCCATGGTGACAGCAGGACACCCCATCTAGTCACTCAGAAAAAATCAGGACATTCTGATCTAGAGTTTCAAAATAAAAGACCTTTGAAATCTCATGTATGAGCTATCATCCCTCTCTGTTTAGATGAGAATAAAACAAAGACTCTCCAGTATCAAAGACACATCTCACTCCAGGGTGATAGCATGACACCCCACCTAGTCACTCAGGGAGAATCAGGAGATTCTGATGTAGAGTTTCAAAATAAAAGACCTTTTAAATCTCTATTGTATGAGCTATCATCCCTGTTTTTAGATGAGAATAAAACAAACACTGTCCAGTATCAAAGACCTATCTTACTCCAGGGTGATAGCAGGACACCCCATCTAGTCACTCCGAAGAAAAATCAGGACATTCTGATGTAGAGTTTCAAAATAAAAGACCTTTGAAATCTCATATATGAGCTATCATCCCTCTCTGTTTAGATGAGAATAAAACAAAAACTCTCCAGTATCAAAGACTCATCTCACTCCAGGGTGATAGCAGGACACCCCACCTAGTCACTCAGGGAGAATCAGGACATTCTGATTTAGAGTTTCAAAATAAAATACCTTTGAAGTCTCATATATGAGCTATCATCCCTGTTTTTAGATGGGAATAAAACACACACTGTCCAGTATCAAAGACTCATCTTACTCCATGGTGACAGCAGGACACCCCATCTAGTCACTCAGAAAAAATCAGGACAATCTGATCTAGAGTTTCAAAATAAAAGACCTTTGAAATCTCATGTATGAGCTATCACCCCTCTCTGTTTAGATGAGAATAAAACAAAGATTCTCCAGTATCAAAGACACATCTCACTCCAGGGTGATAGCATGACACCCCACCTAGTCACTCAGGGAGAATCAGGAGATTCTGATTTAGAGTTTCAAAATAAAAGACCTTTTAAATCTCTATTGTATGAGCTATCATCCCTGTTTTTAGATGGGAATAAAACAAACACTGTCCAGTATTAAAGACCTATCTTACTCCAGGGTGATAGCAGAACACCCCATCTAGTCACTCAGGGAGAATCAGAACATTCTGATTTAGAGTTTCAAAATAAAAGACCTTTGAAATCTCATATATGAGCTATCATCCCTCTCTGTTTAGATGAGAATAAAACAAAAACTCTCCAGTATCAAAGACTCATCTCACTCCAGGGTGATAGCATGAAACCCCACCTAGTCACTCAGGGACAATCAGGACATTCTGCTTTAGAGTTTCAAAATAAAATACCTTTGAAATCTCATATATGAGCTATCATCCCTGTTTTTAGATGGGAATAAAACAAACACTGTCCAGTATCAAAGACAGATCTCAATCCAGGGTGATAGCAGGACACCCCATCAAGTCACTCCGAAAAAAAATCAGGACATTCTGATGTAGAGTTTCAAAATAAAACACCTTTGAAGTCTCATATATGAGCTATAATCCCTGTTTTTAGATGGGAATAAAACAAACACTGTCCAGTATCAAAGACAGATCTCAATCCAGGGTGATAGCAGGACACCCCACCTAGTCACTCAGGGAGAATCAGGAGATTCTGAAGTACAGTTTCAAAATAAAAGACCTTTGAAATCTCTATTGTATGAGCTATCATCCCTGTTTTTAGATGAGAATAAAACAAACACTGTCCAGTATCAAAGACCCATCTCACTCCAGGGTGATAGCAGGACACCCCATCTAGTCACTCCGAAAAAAAATCAGGACATTCTGATGTAGAGTTTCAAAATAAAAGACCTTTGTAATCTCTATTGTATGAGCTATCATCCCTGTATTTAGATGAAAATAAAACAAAAACTGTCCAGTATCAAAGACTCATCTCAATCCAGGGTGATAGCAGGACATCCCACCTAGTCACTCAGGGAGAATCAGGACATTCTGATTTAGAGTTTCAAAATAAAATACCTTTGAAGTCTCATATATGAGCTATCATCCCTGTTTTTAGATGGGAATAAAAAACACACTGTCCAGTATCAAAGACTCATCTAACTCCATGGTGACAGCAGGACACCCCATCTAGTCACTCAGAAAAAATCAGGACATTCTGATCTAGAGTTTCAAAATAAAAGACCTTTGAAATCTCATGTATGAGCTATCATCCCTCTCTGTTTAGATGAGAATAAAACAAAGACTCTCCAGTATCAAAGACACATCTCACTCCAGGGTGATAGCATGACACCCCACCTAGTCACTCAGGGAGAATCAGGAGATTCTGATGTAGAGTTTCAAAATAAAAGACCTTTTAAATCTCTATTGTATGAGCTATCATCCCTGTTTTTAGATGAGAATAAAACAAACACTGTCCAGTATCAAAGACCTATCTTACTCCAGGGTGATAGCAAGACACCCCATCTAGTCACTCCGAAGAAAAATCAGGACATTCTGATGTAGAGTTTCAAAATAAAAGACCTTTGAAATCTCATATATGAGCTATCATCCCTCTCTGTTTAGATGAGAATAAAACAAAAACTCTCCAGTATCAAAGACTCATCTCACTCCAGGGTGATAGCAGGACACCCCACCTAGTCACTCAGGGAGAATCAGGACATTCTGATTTAGAGTTTCAAAATAAAATACCTTTGAAGTCTCATATATGAGCTATCATCCCTGTTTTTAGATGGGAATAAAACACACACTGTCCAGTATCAAAGACTCATCTTACTCCATGGTGACAGCAGGACACCCCATCTAGTCACTCAGAAAAAATCAGGACAATCTGATCTAGAGTTTCAAAATAAAAGACCTTTGAAATCTCATGTATGAGCTATCACCCCTCTCTGTTTAGATGAGAATAAAACAAAGATTCTCCAGTATCAAAGACACATCTCACTCCAGGGTGATAGCATGACACCCCACCTAGTCACTCAGGGAGAATCAGGAGATTCTGATTTAGAGTTTCAAAATAAAAGACCTTTTAAATCTCTATTGTATGAGCTATCATCCCTGTTTTTAGATGGGAATAAAACAAACACTGTCCAGTATTAAAGACCTATCTTACTCCAGGGTGATAGCAGAACACCCCATCTAGTCACTCAGGGAGAATCAGAACATTCTGATTTAGAGTTTCAAAATAAAAGACCTTTGAAATCTCATATATGAGCTATCATCCCTCTCTGTTTAGATGAGAATAAAACAAAAACTCTCCAGTATCAAAGACTCATCTCACTCCAGGGTGATAGCATGAAACCCCACCTAGTCACTCAGGGACAATCAGGACATTCTGCTTTAGAGTTTCAAAATAAAATACCTTTGAAATCTCATATATGAGCTATCATCCCTGTTTTTAGATGGGAATAAAACAAACACTGTCCAGTATCAAAGACAGATCTCAATCCAGGGTGATAGCAGGACACCCCATCAAGTCACTCCGAAAAAAAATCAGGACATTCTGATGTAGAGTTTCAAAATAAAAGACCTTTGAAATCTCATTTATGAGCTATCATCCCTCTCTGTTTAGATGAGAATAAAACAAAGACTCTCCAGTATCAAAGACTCATCTCACTCCAGGGTGATAGCAGGAAACCCCACCTAGTCACTCAGGGAGAATCAGAACATTCTGATGTAGAGTTTCAAAATAAAAGACCTTTGTAATCTCTATTGTATGAGCTATCATCCCTGTATTTAGATGAAAATAAAACAAAAACTGTCCAGTATCAAAGACTCATCTCAATCCAGGGTGATAGCAGGACACCCCACCTAGTCACTCAGGGAGAATCAGGACATTCTGATTTAGAGTTTCAAAATAAAATACCTTTGAAGTCTCATATATGAGCTATCATCCCTGTTTTTAGATGGGAATAAAACACACACTGTCCAGTATCAAAGACTCATCTAACTCCATGGTGACAGCAGGACACCCCATCTAGTCACTCAGAAAGAATCAGGACATTCTGATCTAGAGTTTCAAAATAAAAGACCTTTGAAATCTCATGTATGAGCTATCATCCCTCTCTGTTTAGATGAGAATAAAACAAAGACTCTCCAGTATCAAAGACACATCTCACTCCAGGGTCACCTAGTCACTCAGGGAGAATCAGGAGATTCTGATGTAGAGTTTCAAAATAAAAGACCTTTTAAATCTCTATTGAATGAGCTATCATCCCTGTTTTTAGATGAGAATAAAACAAACACTGTCCAGTATCAAAGACCTATCTTACTCCAGGGTGATAGCAGGACACCCCATCTAGTCACTCCGAAGAAAAATCAGGACATTCTGATGTAGAGTTTCAAAATAAAAGACCTTTGAAATCTCATATATGAGCTATCATCCCTCTCTGTTTAGATGAGAATAAAACAAAAACTCTCCAGTATCAAAGACTCATCTCACTCCAGGGTGATAGCAGGAAACCCCACCTAGTCACTCAGGGACAATCAGGACATTCTGCTTTAGAGTTTCAAAATAAAATACCTTTGAAGTCTCATATATGAGCTATCATCCCTGTTTTTAGATGGGAATAAAACAAACACTGTCCAGTATCAAAGACAGATCTCAATCCAGGGTGATAGCAGGACACCCCACCTAGTCACTCAGGGAGAATCAGAACATTCTGATGTAGAGTTTCAAAATAAAAGACCTTTTAAATCTCTATTGTATGAGCTATCATCCCTGTTTTTAGATGAGAATAAAACAAACACTGTCCAGTATCAAAGACCTATCTTACTCCAGGGTGATAGCAGGACACCCCATCTAGTCACTCCGAAGAAAAATCAGGACATTCTGATGTAGAGTTTCAAAATAAAAGACCTTTGAAATCTCATATATGAGCTATCATCCCTCTCTGTTTAGATGAGAATAAAACAAAAACTCTCCAGTATCAAAGACTCATCTCACTCCAGGGTGATAGCAGGACACCCCACCTAGTCACTCAGGGAGAATCAGGACATTCTGATTTAGAGTTTCAAAATAAAATACCTTTGAAGTCTCATATATGAGCTATCATCCCTGTTTTTAGATGGGAATACAACACACACTGTCCAGTATCCAAGACTCATCTTACTCCATGGTGACAGCAGGACACCCCATCTAGTCACTCAGAAAAAATCAGGACATTCTGATCTAGAGTTTCAAAATAAAAGACCTTTGAAATCTCATGTATGAGCTATCACCCCTCTCTGTTTAGATGAGAATAAAACAAAGATTCTCCAGTATCAAAGACACATCTCACTCCAGGGTGATAGCATGACACCCCACCTAGTCACTCAGGGAGAATCAGGATATTCTGATGTAGAGTTTCAAAATAAAAGACCTTTGAAATCTCATATATGAGCTATCATCCCTCTCTGTTTAGATGAGAATAAAACAAAGATTCTCCAGTATCAAAGACACATCTCACTCCAGGGTGATAGCAGGACACCCCATCTAGTCACTCCGAAAAAAAATCAGGACATTCTGATGTAGAGTTTCAAAATAAAAGACCTTTGAAATCTCATTTATGAGCTATCATCCCTGTTTTTAGATGGGAATAAAAAACACACTGTCCAGTATCAAAGACTCATCTAACTCCATGGTGACAGCAGGACACCCCATCTAGTCACTCAGAAAAAATCAGGACATTCTGATCGAGAGTTTCAAAATAAAAGACCTTTGAAATCTCATGTATGAGCTATCATCCCTCTCTGTTTAGATGAGAATAAAACAAAGACTCTCCAGTATCAAAGACACATCTCACTCCAGGGTGATAGCATGACACCCCACCTAGTCACTCAGGGAGAATCAGGAGATTCTGAAGTACAGTTTCAAAATAAAAGACCTTTGAAATCTCTATTGTATGAGCTATCATCCCTGTTTTTAGATGAGAATAAAACAAACACTGTCCAGTATCAAAGACCCATCTCACTCCAGGGTGATAGCAGGACACCCCATCTAGTCACTCCGAAAAAAAATCAGGACATTCTGATGTAGAGTTTCAAAATAAAAGACCTTTGAAATCTCATTTATGAGCTATCATCCCTCTCTGTTTAGATGAGAATAAAACAAAGACTCTCCAGTATCAAAGACTCATCTCACTCCAGGGTGATAGCAGGAAACCCCACCTAGTCACTCAGGGAGAATCAGAACATTCTGATGTAGAGTTTCAAAATAAAAGACCTTTGTAATCTCTATTGTATGAGCTATCATCCCTGTATTTAGATGAAAATAAAACAAAAACTGTCCAGTATCAAAGACTCATCTCAATCCAGGGTGATAGCAGGACATCCCACCTAGTCACTCAGGGAGAATCAGGACATTCTGATTTAGAGTTTCAAAATAAAATACCTTTGAAGTCTCATATATGAGCTATCATCCCTGTTTTTAGATGGGAATAAAAAACACACTGTCCAGTATCAAAGACTCATCTCACTCCATGGTGACAGCAGGACACCCCATCTAGTCACTCAGAAAAAATCAGGACATTCTGATCGAGAGTTTCAAAATAAAAGACCTTTGAAATCTCATATATGAGCTATCATCCCTCTCTGTTTAGATGAGAATAAAACAAAAACTCTCCAGTATCAAAGACTCATCTCACTCCAGGGTGATAGCATGAAACCCCACCTAGTCACTCAGGGACAATCAGGACATTCTGCTTTAGAGTTTCAAAATAAAATACCTTTGAAATCTCATATATGAGCTATCATCCCTGTTTTTAGATGGGAATAAAACAAACACTGTCCAGTATCAAAGACAGATCTCAATCCAGGGTGATAGCAGGACACCCCATCAAGTCACTCCGAAAAAAAATCAGGACATTCTGATGTAGAGTTTCAAAATAAAAGACCTTTGAAATCTCATTTATGAGCTATCATCCCTCTCTGTTTAGATGAGAATAAAACAAAGACTCTCCAGTATCAAAGACTCATCTCACTCCAGGGTGATAGCAGGAAACCCCACCTAGTCACTCAGGGAGAATCAGAACATTCTGATGTAGAGTTTCAAAATAAAAGACCTTTGTAATCTCTATTGTATGAGCTATCATCCCTGTATTTAGATGAAAATAAAACAAAAACTGTCCAGTATCAAAGACTCATCTCAATCCAGGGTGATAGCAGGACACCCCACCTAGTCACTCAGGGAGAATCAGGACATTCTGATTTAGAGTTTCAAAATAAAATACCTTTGAAGTCTCATATATGAGCTATCATCCCTGTTTTTAGATGGGAATAAAACACACACTGTCCAGTATCAAAGACTCATCTAACTCCATGGTGACAGCAGGACACCCCATCTAGTCACTCAGAAAGAATCAGGACATTCTGATCTAGAGTTTCAAAATAAAAGACCTTTGAAATCTCATGTATGAGCTATCATCCCTCTCTGTTTAGATGAGAATAAAACAAAGACTCTCCAGTATCAAAGACACATCTCACTCCAGGGTCACCTAGTCACTCAGGGAGAATCAGGAGATTCTGATGTAGAGTTTCAAAATAAAAGACCTTTTAAATCTCTATTGAATGAGCTATCATCCCTGTTTTTAGATGAGAATAAAACAAACACTGTCCAGTATCAAAGACCTATCTTACTCCAGGGTGATAGCAGGACACCCCATCTAGTCACTCCGAAGAAAAATCAGGACATTCTGATGTAGAGTTTCAAAATAAAAGACCTTTGAAATCTCATATATGAGCTATCATCCCTCTCTGTTTAGATGAGAATAAAACAAAAACTCTCCAGTATCAAAGACTCATCTCACTCCAGGGTGATAGCAGGAAACCCCACCTAGTCACTCAGGGACAATCAGGACATTCTGCTTAAGAGTTTCAAAATAAAATACCTTTGAAGTCTCATATATGAGCTATCATCCCTGTTTTTAGATGGGAATAAAACAAACACTGTCCAGTATCAAAGACAGATCTCAATCCAGGGTGATAGCAGGACACCCCACCTAGTCACTCAGGGAGAATCAGAACATTCTGATGTAGAGTTTCAAAATAAAAGACCTTTTAAATCTCTATTGTATGAGCTATCATCCCTGTTTTTAGATGAGAATAAAACAAACACTGTCCAGTATCAAAGACCTATCTTACTCCAGGGTGATAGCAGGACACCCCATTTAGTCACTCAGAAAAAATCAGGACATTCTGATGTAGAGTTTCAAAATAAAAGACCTTTGAAATCTCATATATGAGCTATCATCCCTCTCTGTTTAGATGAGAATAAAACAAAGACTCTCCAGTATCAAAGACACATCTCACTCCAGGGTGATAGCATGACACCCCACCTAGTCACTCAGGGAGAATCAGGAGATTCTGATGTAGAGTTTCAAAATAAAAGACCTTTTAAATCTCTATTGTATGAGCTATCATCCCTGTTTTTAGATGAGAATAAAACAAACACTGTCCAGTATCAAAGACCTATCTTACTCCAGGGTGATAGCAGGACACCCCATCTAGTCACTCCGAAGAAAAATCAGGACATTCTGATGTAGAGTTTCAAAATAAAAGACCTTTGAAATCTCATATATGAGCTATCATCCCTCTCTGTTTAGATGAGAATAAAACAAAAACTCTCCAGTATCAAAGACTCATCTCACTCCAGGGTGATAGCAGGACACCCCACCTAGTCACTCAGGGAGAATCAGGACATTCTGATTTAGAGTTTCAAAATAAAATACCTTTGAAGTCTCATATATGAGCTATCATCCCTGTTTTTAGATGGGAATAAAACACACACTGTCCAGTATCAAAGACTCATCTTACTCCATGGTGACAGCAGGACACCCCATCTAGTCACTCAGAAAAAATCAGGACAATCTGATCTAGAGTTTCAAAATAAAAGACCTTTGAAATCTCATGTATGAGCTATCACCCCTCTCTGTTTAGATGAGAATAAAACAAAGATTCTCCAGTATCAAAGACACATCTCACTCCAGGGTGATAGCATGACACCCCACCTAGTCACTCAGGGAGAATCAGGAGATTCTGATGTAGAGTTTCAAAATAAAATACCTTTTAAATCTCTATTGTATGAGCTATCATCCCTGTTTTTAGATGGGAATAAAACCAACACTGTCCAGTATTAAAGACCTATCTTACTCCAGGGTGATAGCAGAACACCCCATCTAGTCACTCAGGGAGAATCAGAACATTCTGATTTAGAGTTTCAAAATAAAAGACCTTTGAAATCTCATATATGAGCTATCATCCCTCTCTGTTTAGATGAGAATAAAACAAAAACTCTCCAGTATCAAAGACTCATCTCACTCCAGGGTGATAGCATGAAACCCCACCTAGTCACTCAGGGACAATCAGGACATTCTGCTTTAGAGTTTCAAAATAAAATACCTTTGAAATCTCATATATGAGCTATCATCCCTGTTTTTAGATGGGAATAAAACAAACACTGTCCAGTATCAAAGACAGATCTCAATCCAGGGTGATAGCAGGACACCCCATCAAGTCACTCCGAAAAAAAATCAGGACATTCTGATGTAGAGTTTCAAAATAAAAGACCTTTGAAATCTCATGTATGAGCTACCATCGCTCTCTGTTTAGATGAGAATAAAACAAAGATTCTCCAGTATCAAAGACACATCTCACTCCAGGGTGATAGCAGGAAACCCCACCTAGTCACTCAGGGACAATCAGGACATTCTGCTTTAGAGTTTCAAAATAAAATACCTTTGAAGTCTCATATATGAGCTATCATCCCTGTTTTTAGATGGGAATAAAACAAACACTGTCCAGTATCAAAGACAGATCTCAATCCAGGGTGATAGCAGGACACCCCACCTAGTCACTCAGGGAGAATCAGAACATTCTGATGTAGAGTTTCAAAATAAAATACCTTTGTAATCTCTATTGTATGAGCTATCATCCCTGTATTTAGATGAAAATAAAACAAAAACTGTCCAGTATCAAAGAATCATCTCAATCCAGGGTGATAGCAGGACACCCCACCTAGTCACTCAGGGAGAATCAGGACATTCTGATTTAGAGTTTCAAAATAAAAGACCTTTGAAATCTCATGTATGAGCTATCATCCCTCTCTGTTTAGATGAGAATAAAACAAAGATTCTCCAGTATCAAAGACACATCTCACTCCAGGGTGATAGCAGGAAACCCCACCTAGTCACTCAGGGACAATCAGGACATTCTGCTTTAGAGTTTCAAAATAAAATACCTTTGAAGTCTCATATATGAGCTATCATCCCTGTTTTTAGATGGGAATAAAACAAACACTGTCCAGTATCAAAGACAGATCTCAATCCAGGGTGATAGCAGGACACCCCACCTAGTCACTCAGGGAGAATCAGGAGATTCTGAAGTACAGTTTCAAAATAAAAGACCTTTGAAATCTCTATTGTATGAGCTATCATCCCTGTTTTTAGATGAGAATAAAACAAACACTGTCCAGTATCAAAGACCCATCTCACTCCAGGGTGATAGCAGGACACCCCATCTAGTCACTCCGAAAAAAAATCAGGACATTCTGATGTAGAGTTTCAAAATAAAAGACCTTTGAAATCTCATTTATGAGCTATCATCCCTCTCTGTTTAGATGAGAATAAAACAAAGACTCTCCAGTATCAAAGACTCATCTCACTCCAGGGTGATAGCAGGAAACCCCACCTAGTCACTCAGGGAGAATCAGAACATTCTGATGTAGAGTTTCAAAATAAAAGACCTTTGTAATCTCTATTGTATGAGCTATCATCCCTGTATTTAGATGAAAATAAAACAAAAACTGTCCAGTATCAAAGACTCATCTCAATCCAGGGTGATAGCAGGACATCCCACCTAGTCACTCAGGGAGAATCAGGACATTCTGATTTAGAGTTTCAAAATAAAATACCTTTGAAGTCTCATATATGAGCTATCATCCCTGTTTTTAGATGGGAATAAAAAACACACTGTCCAGTATCAAAGACTCATCTAACTCCATGGTGACAGCAGGACACCCCATCTAGTCACTCAGAAAAAATCAGGACATTCTGATCGAGAGTTTCAAAATAAAAGACCTTTGAAATCTCATGTATGAGCTATCATCCCTCTCTGTTTAGATGAGAATAAAACAAAGACTCTCCAGTATCAAAGACACATCTCACTCCAGGGTGATAGCATGACACCCCACCTAGTCACTCAGGGAGAATCAGGAGATTCTGATGTAGATTTTCAAAATAAAAGAGCTTTTAAATCTCTATTGTATGAGCTATCATCCCTGTTTTTAGATGAGAATAAAACAAACACTGTCCAGTATCAAAGACCTATCTTACTCCAGGGTGATAGCAGGACACCCCATCTAGTCACTCCGAAGAACAATCAGGACATTCTGATGTAGAGTTTCAAAATAAAAGACCTTTGAAATCTCATATATGAGCTATCATCCCTCTCTGTTTAGATGAGAATAAAACAAAAACTCTCCAGTATCAAAGACTCATCTCACTCCAGGGTGATAGCAGGACACCCCACCTAGTCACTCAGGGAGAATCAGGACATTCTGATTTAGAGTTTCAAAATAAAATACCTTTGAAGTCTCATATATGAGCTATCATCCCTGTTTTTAGATGGGAATAAAACACACACTGTCCAGTATCAAAGACTCATCTTACTCCATGGTGACAGCAGGACACCCCATCTAGTCACTCAGAAAAAATCAGGACAATCTGATCTAGAGTTTCAAAATAAAAGACCTTTGAAATCTCATGTATGAGCTATCACCCCTCTCTGTTTAGATGAGAATAAAACAAAGATTCTCCAGTATCAAAGACACATCTCACTCCAGGGTGATAGCATGACACCCCACCTAGTCACTCAGGGAGAATCAGGAGATTCTGATGTAGAGTTTCAAAATAAAATACCTTTTAAATCTCTATTGTATGAGCTATCATCCCTGTTTTTAGATGGGAATAAAACAAACACTGTCCAGTATTAAAGACCTATCTTACTCCAGGGTGATAGCAGAACACCCCATCTAGTCACTCAGGGAGAATCAGAACATTCTGATTTAGAGTTTCAAAATAAAAGACCTTTGAAATCTCATATATGAGCTATCATCCCTCTCTGTTTAGATGAGAATAAAACAAAAACTCTCCAGTATCAAAGACTCATCTCACTCCAGGGTGATAGCATGAAACCCCACCTAGTCACTCAGGGACAATCAGGACATTCTGCTTTAGAGTTTCAAAATAAAATACCTTTGAAATCTCATATATGAGCTATCATCCCTGTTTTTAGATGAGAATAAAACAAAGACTCTCCAGTATCAAAGACACATCTCACTCCAGGGTCACCTAGTCACTCAGGGAGAATCAGGAGATTCTGATGTAGAGTTTCAAAATAAAAGACCTTTTAAATCTCTATTGAATGAGCTATCATCCCTGTTTTTAGATGAGAATAAAACAAACACTGTCCAGTATCAAAGACCTATCTTACTCCAGGGTGATAGCAGGACACCCCATCTAGTCACTCCGAAGAAAAATCAGGACACATTCTGATGTAGAGTTTCAAAATAAAAGACCTTTGAAATCTCATATATGAGCTATCATCCCTCTCTGTTTAGATGAGAATAAAACAAAAACTCTCCAGTATCAAAGACTCATCTCACTCCAGGGTGATAGCATGAAACCCCACCTAGTCACTCAGGGACAATCAGGACATTCTGCTTTAGAGTTTCAAAATAAAATACCTTTGAAATCTCATATATGAGCTATCATCCCAGTTTTTAGATGGGAATAAAACAAACACTGTCCAGTATCAAAGACAGATCTCAATCCAGGGTGATAGCAGGACACCCCACCTAGTCACTCAGGGAGAATAAGAACATTCTGATGTAGAGTTTCAAAATAAAAGACCTTTGTAATCTCTATTGTATGAGCTATCATCCCTGTATTTAGATGAAAATAAAACAAAAACTGTCCAGTATCAAAGACTGATCTCAATCCAGGGTGATAGCAGGACACCCCACCTAGTCACTCAGGGAGAATCAAGACATTCTGATTTAGAGTTTCAAAATAAAATACCTTTGAAGTCGCATATGTGACCCGCTCTATCGAAATCAGTCGGAAGTCGCAACGGCTCATTTCAAAATAAACGTGGATTTGAGTAAAAAACTAGTTTTTCGGGGTTTTGGTGTTTTGTTTGATTTCAAATAAACAACGTCTTGGCTTTCAGAATCTGAAACTTTTATTTCCAAAATCAAACGATAAATACATGTTTGAAGCTTGTAATGGGAAGATGACAGCTCTCACGCTGCTCTTCCGCAGCGCTCCCCCCCCTCCCTCCGGCTGACATTATGAATGAAAAGCGTATAGTAATCATGAATAACACGGCAGAGTCCGTGATAGTTTATTTTCATCTGATTTCAAATAAACAAAGTCTTGGCTTTCAGAATATTAAACTTGTTTTGCCAAATTCAGATGATAAATACAACTTTGAAGCTTGTAAAGGCATCATTACGAGCGGAGAACGGAGTAACGTAACGTCACAGCTGGCATAACAACAGCCGGTGTTTCTTGTGAGGGTTTTCCCCGGGAAACCAACACAATACACACAAACGCAAAATACACAAACACACACACACACACACTATATAAACCAACATTATTCCTCGCGACCTTCACCCAGTAAAACGAAAATATTTTTCCTCCGTACTTTGACAATTTATTAGCCGCTAATCAGATCGATGGATTCCAGAGAAGATCAAATCGCAAGACTGTTGAACTCCAACATTGTGAGAGGGACAGCCTCTGATGAGCAATGGGTTCAGCTGATCACTGATTACTTTTTGACGGCACCGGTTGAAGTTTCCCCGTTATCCGGCTCCGATTTAGAGTCAGACAGCCCTGACACTGACAGCAGCCCTCAGACCACGGATGCTGAAGAGGATGAGGACACCACAGAGGAACAACCACTGCTGAACGACCCGGTGGCTGAGACACTTCAGTCCGTACGGCATTATGTGAGAGAGGACAGCGCTCAAGAGATTGAGAGGGCCCGTGACTACAGGTGTAGCTGTACATTTAATGATGGAGTTCCCTGTTACACCCGTTACACCCCTGAGGAGATGGTCAAGAGATGAGACCAAATGAATGAAATGACTAATGGTAAGTAACGTTATAACGTTATATTATTTAAATACCTTTGACTGTGGTAACGATGTGTGTGTGAGTATGGGTTAGTGTTAAAAACATAACAACAATTAAAATAATGCTCACATAACCACCTACAACTTAAAGTTGGCTAATACTCATTGAAAAATTATTGTGGTGAACATTTTCATAAATGTTTCAACCCTACATTTTATCCACATGGGGAGACATATTTTTTTGGCTACCCCTTAAATCACATGTGGCCCCAGCCTAATTATCTAAAGATTTGCAGAGATAGGCAGCTACAAATGTATTATCTCATGTGAGAGCAGTTTACTCTGGAGTCACTGCCAGACTAGCCTGTACTTATTATTACCCTTTATAATAGATAGAATATGTGTGTATGGGAGTGTGTTTAACATAATACTATAGGCAATGTGTGGGGGGTGGGCCTGTGTGTTCTGTTACACGTTAAAGATTTAAGTTGTGTGTGATGAGTGATTGACACAACACATTATGCAATGTTATATGATTTTCCAGGTGAAAAGCATTTGGTGCTACTTGGAAAGATAAGCTCCAACATAAACCTCTCCAAAGAGACCGCTTGTGCAAAGAGAGGACACCAAAAGGAGCGGAAACAGCAGAGAACGTCCTATTTCTTAGATGGGCACAAAATCTGCCGGGAGACTTTCAAGTTTCTACATGGGTGAGTTTGATTTTGAAAAGGCTACTTCACTTTTGGTAGTGTTACTATTTTCAAATGAAGTGGTAATAAGCCATGCATGAGTTGAACTGAGTTTGACAATAACTGAATAGAAGCAGAATTTACAGCAATAGTAATACATAAATAAATAAATATATATATATATACATGCTTTTACATAATGAAAAAATACAACGACAATGTATATACTACAATGCATACATTAAAGAAAGCCATAAAAAACAATCAAAGACTGATGTTTTAAACCATTCCAGAATTTCTCAAGACAAGCTGACAGGTATCATCAAGTTCTTCAAGGAACATGGCTTGGCCTCAAGGATAAGACGTGGTGGTCGTGTGGTGACCAAAAGGGTGTTGTCCTTTGAAGACATCCAGCGAATTGTACGGTTCATTACCAACTTTGCAGATGTCTTTGCCATGCCACTTCCTGGACGGATTCCAGGGTTTAAGAGGACGGACATCAGTGTTCTACCAACAACTGAGACCAAGTCCTCTGTGTGGCGGAAATACAAGGTTCAGAGAAGGGTGGGTATTTTCTTATATTTTAATCTTGTTTTTTTGGGGGTTTTTTAAACGAGGAAACCTCAATGGAAAACTAATGATGAGTAATCTAACAATGCTATATTTGTCTTTAATCACCTTTCCAGGTCACCGTGCTGCTGGCAACAGCACATTTAGGAAGCTGTGGAAGGAGCTGACTCCCAGTGTCATTATTGGGAGGCCGATGACAGACCTATGTTGGTTCTGTCAGAAAAACAACATTGCCATCTACCGCAGCTCCAACTTTCCCGACTGTGTCAAGTCAGCGAAGCTCAGGAAGCAGGAAGAACACCTCCGCACCGTGGGGGTGGAGCGTCAGGCTTACCAGGAGATGGTCGCCAGCTGTAAAGAAACAGCTAGAGAGCTGGGTGTCAAATTAGGACCCAACCAACCCTGTAGCAGAGACATCACCATCCACTACAGCTTTGACTATGCACAGCAGGTGAGGTGTGTGAATGTGATGAATGCTGTGATAATCCAGAATGTTTGGAATGTAACAATATGAATATTCACACATTTTTAGAATTAGAGTATAGATCACTCATTAGTTAATTCATCTGTTGGTCTGGTGTTACAGGTTCACTACCCCAGTGACCCTCTCCAGCCCGGGCCCATTTACTTTATGGTTCCCAGGAAGTGTGGACTGTTTGGTGTCTGCTGTGAAGGTGTTCCTCAGTAGGTAAACTACCTCATAGATGAGGCTCATTGCAGCAGCAAGGGTTCCAATGCTGTCATTGCCTACCTCCACCACTTCTTCTCTCAGTATGGGCTTGGGGAGAAACATGTTCACCTGCACTGTGACAACTGCTCTGGTCAGAACAAAAACAGATACCTCCTCTGGTACCTTGCTTGGCGGTGCATGGTGGGACTCCATGAAGATATCTCCCTCAACTTTCTTATTGCTGGCCACACCAAATTTGCACCTGACTGGTGCTTTGGCCTGTTTAAGCAGCAGTTCCGCCGCACACCAGTGTCCTGCCTGAAGGACATCAGCCAGGCTGTCAGGTCCAGTACCGTCACTGGAGTCAACATCCCCCAGCTGGTTGGCAATGAGTCAGGGGAGACCTTCGTCAAAACAGACGACTGGCACAACTTCCTTGCCCCCAGCTTCAGACCGCTTCCAGGTATCAAGAGGTACCATCACCTACGCTTCACCAGTGCCGAGCCTGGAGTGGTCTACGCCAAGGAGTTTGAACGTAAAGAAGAAGAATCCTTCAAGCTGCTACGCACAGGGTGCTTTACTGACCAGGAGGCACGTCCCACTGAACTGACTCCCCCTGGGCTTGATGAAAAACGGCAGTGGTATCTTTTTGAGAAGATCAGAGAGTTCTGCACTGAGGACACCAAAGACATCACCTGCCCCAAACCCTTAACACCTCATCCTTAATGAGTGAGAGTGCATAATACATCAACACTATGTCATTCTTCTATAAATGCTGTAAATATATATTTCAAATTGGTTTTAAGTACTGTTAGCTACTCTGTTGATTGTTTGCTATTTTTATATTGTGTAGTATATTTATCTGTTCTGTTGCTTGCTTCTTTCTCTAAATTAGCTTTTGTGCCAAATGATTCTAATGTTGTTAGAGGTTAACATGCAATCAGTTCATTTAAGTATTTATTCATAGTGTTTTTCATAAAAATTGTATATTGATGATTCTGCACGTGGGTGTGGGTGTGCACGTGAGTACGGGCGTGCACGTGAGTACGGGTGTGCATGTGGTCTGGGTGTGCACATGGCCATGTACATGGGAATAGATGTGTGCGCATAAGCATGTGCTCAAACATGACCAAAATACATACATAAATTGATGAACGTGCACGTGAGTTCGGGAGTGTACGGGAGTGCACGTTGGTACGGCGTGCATGTGTATGTGAGTGCCTTTGTTCCATGTATTGATGTATGAAAGTGACAACAAGAGAACAGTATATTGTGTGTGTGTGTGTGTGTGTGTGTGTGTGTGTGTGTGTGTGTGTGTGTGTGTGTGTGTGTGTGTGTGTGTGTGTGTGTGTGTGTGTGTGTGTGTGTGTGTGTGTGTGTGTGTGTTTTTGTGCAAACAGCTCTAGATGAATTCGTTTTATGGTATGGTTCATTTGAATAAATACCTAAGAAAGTACTGCAAACTTTGAAGGCCTTTTTCTCAAAATCATGGTTCGATGACATTCATTATGTAAAGTGACGTATTTTGCTTAATATTTGGAGGACAAAAACAATATTGATATCATTAGAAAGCTAAGAATCTCATCTTTCCAACAGTGTATCAAACTCAAAATGTGTTTCAGGGTCAATGTGACTGAAAATGATAGAGCAGGTCACATATATGAGCTATCATCCCTGTTTTTAGATGGGAATAAAACAAACACTGTCCAGTATCAAAGACAGATCTCAATCCAGGGTGATAGCAGGACACCCCACCTAGTCACTCAGGGAGAATCAGAACATTCTGATGTAGAGTTTCAAAATAAAAGACCTTTGTAATCTCTATTGTATGAGCTATCATCCCTGTATTTAGATGAAAATAAAACAAAAACTGTCAAGTATCAAAGAATCATCTCAATCCAGGGTGATAGCAGGACACCCCACCTAGTCACTCAGGGAGAATCAGGACATTCTGATTTAGAGTTTCAAAATAAAATACCTTTGAAGTCTCTATTGTATGAGCTATCATCCCTGTTTTTAGATGAGAATAAAACAAACACTGTCCAGTATCAAAGACCTATCTAACTCCAGGGTGATAGCAGGACACCCCATCTAGTCACTCCGAAGAAAAATCAGGACATTCTGATGTAGAGTTTCAAAATAAAAGTCCTTTGAAATCTCATATATGAGCTATCATCCCTCTCTGTTTAGATGAGAATAAAACAAAAACTCTCCAGTATTAAAGACTCATCTCACTCCAGGGTGATAGCATGACACCCCACCTAGTCACTCAGGGAGAATCAGGAGATTCTGATGTAGAGTTTCAAAATAAAATACCTTTTAAATCTCTATTTTATGAGCTATCATCCCTGTTTTTAGATGAGAATAAAACAAACACTGTCCAGTATCAAAGACCTATCTTACTCCAGGGTGATAGCAGGACACCCCATCTAGTCACTCCGAAGAAAAATCAGGACATTCTGATGTAGAGTTTCAAAATAAAAGACCTTTGAAATCTCATATATGAGCTATCATCCCTTTCTGTTTAGATGAGAATAAAACAACAACTCTCCAGTATCAAAGACTCATCTCACTCCAGGGTGATAGCAGGAAACCCCACCTAGTCACTCAGGGACAATCAGGACATTCTGCTTTAGAGTTTCAAAATAAAATACCTTTGAAGTCTCATATATGAGCTATCATCCCTGTTTTTAGATGGGAATAAAACAAACACTGTCCAGTATCAAAGACAGATCTCAATCCAGGGTGATAGCAGGACACCCCACCTAGTCACTCAGGGAGAATCAGGAGATTCTGATGTAGAGTTTCAAAATAAAAGACCTTTTAAATCTCTATTGTATGAGCTATCATCCCTGTTTTTAGATGAAAATAAAACAAAAACTGTCCAGTATCAAAGACTCATCTCAATCCAGGGTGATAGCAGGACACCCCACCTAGTCACTCAGGGAGAATCAGGACATTCTGATTTATAGTTTCAAAATAAAATACCTTTGAAGTCTCATATATGAGTTATCATCCCTGTTTTTAGATGGGAATAAAACACACACTGTCCAGTATCAAAGACTCATCTAACTCCATGGTGACAGCAGGACATCCCATCTAGTCACTCAGAAAAAATCAGGACATTCTGATCTAGAGTTTCAAAATAAAAGACCTTTGAAATCTCATGTATGAGCTATCATCCCTCTCTGTTTAGATGAGAATAAAACAAAGACTCTCCAGTATCAAAGACACATCTCACTCCAGGGTGATAGCATGACACCCCACCTAGTCACTCAGGGAGAATCAGGAGATTCTGATGTAGAGTTTCAAAATAAAAGACCTTTTAAATCTCTATTGTATGAGCTATCATCCCTGTTTTTAGATGAGAATAAAACAAACACTGTCCAGTATCAAAGACCTTTCTTACTCCAGGGTGATAGCAGGACACCCCATCTAGTCACTCCGAAGAAAAATCAGGACATTCTGATGTAGAGTTTCAAAATAAAAGACCTTTGAAATCTCATATATGAGCTATCATCCCTCTCTGTTTAGATGAGAATAAAACAAAAACTCTCCAGTATCAAAGACTCAACTCACTCCAGGGTGATAGCATGAAACCCCACCTAGTCACTCAGGGACAATCAGGACATTCTGCTTTAGAGTTTCAAAATAAAATACCTTTGAAATCTCATATATGAGCTATCATCCCAGTTTTTAGATGGGAATAAAACAAACACTGTCCAGTATCAAAGACAGATCTCAATCCAGGGTGATAGCAGGACACCCCACCTAGTCACTCAGGGAGAATCAAGACATTCTGATTTAGAGTTTCAAAATAAAATACCTTTGAAGTCTCATATATGAGCTATCATCCCTGTTTTTAGATGGGAATAAAACACACACTGTCCAGTATCAAAGACTCATCTAACTCCATGGTGACAGCAGGACACCCCATCTAGTCACTCAGAAAAAATCAGGACATTCTGATCTAGAGTTTCAAAATAAAAGACCTTTGAAATCTCATGTATGAGCTATCATCCCTCTCTGTTTAGATGAGAATAAAACAAAGATTATCCAGTATCAAAGACACATCTCACTCCAGGGTGATAGCAGGAAACCCCACCTAGTCACTCAGGGACAATCAGGACATTCTGCTTTAGAGTTTCAAAATAAAATACCTTTGAAGTCGCATATGTGACCCGCTCTATCGAAATCAGTCGGAAGTCGCAACGGCTCATTTCAAAATAAACGTGGATTTGAGTAAAAAACTAGTTTTTCGGGGTTTTGGTGTTTTGTTTGATTTCAAATAAACAACGTCTTGGCTTTCAGAATCTGAAACTTTTATTTCCAAAATCAAACGATAAATACATGTTTGAAGCTTGTAATGGGAAGATGACAGCTCTCACGCTGCTCTTCCGCAGCGCTGCCCCCCCTCCCTCCGGCTGACATTATGAATGAAAAGCGTATAGTAATCATGAATAACACGGCAGAGTCCGTGATAGTTTATTTTCATCTGATTTCAAATAAACAAAGTCTTGGCTTTCAGAATATTAAACTTGTTTTGCCAAATTCAGATGATAAATACAACTTTGAAGCTTGTAAAGGCATCATTACGAGCGGAGAACGGAGTAACGTAACGTCACAGCTGGCATAACAACAGCCGGTGTTTCTTGTGAGGGTTTTCCCCGGGAAACCAACACAATACACACAAACGCAAAATACACAAACACACACACACACACACTATATAAACCAACATTATTCCTCGCGACCTTCACCCAGTAAAACGAAAATATTTTTCCTCCGTACTTTGACAATTTATTAGCCGCTAATCAGATCGATGGATTCCAGAGAAGATCAAATCGCAAGACTGTTGAACTCCAACATTGTGAGAGGGACAGCCTCTGATGAGCAATGGGTTCAGCTGATCACTGATTACTTTTTGACGGCACCGGTTGAAGTTTCCCCGTTATCCGGCTCCGATTTAGAGTCAGACAGCCCTGACACTGACAGCAGCCCTCAGACCACGGATGCTGAAGAGGATGAGGACACCACAGAGGAAAAACCACTGCTGAACGACCCGGTGGCTGAGACACTTCAGTCCGTACGGCATTATGTGAGAGAGGACAGCGCTCAAGAGATTGAGAGGGCCCGTGACTACAGGTGTAGCTGTACATTTAATGATGGAGTTCCCTGTTACACCCGTTACACCCCTGAGGAGATGGTCAAGAGATGAGACCAAATGAATGAAATGACTAATGGTAAGTAACGTTATAACGTTATATTATTTAAATACCTTTGACTGTGGTAACGATGTGTGTGTGAGTATGGGTTAGTGTTAAAAACATAACAACAATTAAAATAATGCTCACATAACCACCTACAACTTAAAGTTGGCTAATACTCATTGAAAAATTATTGTGGTGAACATTTTCATAAATGTTTCAACCCTACATTTTATCCACATGGGGAGACATATTTTTTTGGCTACCCCTTAAATCACATGTGGCCCCAGCCTAATTATCTAAAGATTTGCAGAGATAGGCAGCTACAAATGTATTATCTCATGTGAGAGCAGTTTACTCTGGAGTCACTGCCAGACTAGCCTGTACTTATTATTACCCTTTATAATAGATAGAATATGTGTGTATGGGAGTGTGTTTAACATAATACTATAGGCAATGTGTGGGGGGTGGGCCTGTGTGTTCTGTTACACGTTAAAGATTTAAGTTGTGTGTGATGAGTGATTGACACAACACATTATGCAATGTTATATGATTTTCCAGGTGAAAAGCATTTGGTGCTACTTGGAAAGATAAGCTCCAACATAAACCTCTCCAAAGAGACCGCTTGTGCAAAGAGAGGACACCAAAAGGAGCTGAAACAGCAGAGAACGTCCTATTTCTTAGATGGGCACAAAATCTGCCGGGAGACTTTCAAGTTTCTACATGGGTGAGTTTGATTTTGAAAAGGCTACTTCACTTTTGGTAGTGTTACTATTTTCAAATGAAGTGGTAATAAGCCATGCATGAGTTGAACTGAGTTTGACAATAACTGAATAGAAGCAGAATTTACAGCAATAGTAATACATAAATAAATAAATATATATATATATACATGCTTTTACATAATGAAAAAATACAACGACAATGTATATACTACAATGCATACATTAAAGAAAGCCATAAAAAACAATCAAAGACTGATGTTTTAAACCATTCCAGAATTTCTCAAGACAAGCTGACAGGTATCATCAAGTTCTTCAAGGAACATGGCTTGGCCTCAAGGATAAGACGTGGTGGTCGTGTGGTGACCAAAAGGGTGTTGTCCTTTGAAGACATCCAGCGAATTGTACGGTTCATTACCAACTTTGCAGATGTCTTTGCCATGCCACTTCCTGGACGGATTCCAGTGTTTAAGAGGACGGACATCAGTGTTCTACCAACAACTGAGACCAAGTCCTCTGTGTGGCGGAAATACAAGGTTCAGAGAAGGGTGGGTATTTTCTTATATTTTAATCTTGTTTTTTTGGGGGTTTTTTACACGAGGAAACCTCAATGGAAAACTAATGATGAGTAATCTAACAATGCTATATTTGTCTTTAATCACCTTTCCAGGTCACCGTGCTGCTGGCAACAGCACATTTAGGAAGCTGTGGAAGGAGCTGACTCCCAGTGTCATTATTGGGAGGCCGATGACAGACCTATGTTGGTTCTGTCAGAAAAACAACATTGCCATCTACCGCAGCTCCAACTTTCCCGACTGTGTCAAGTCAGCTATGCTCAGGAAGTAGGAAGAACACCTCCGCACCGTGGGGGTGGAGCGTCAGGCTTACCAGGAGATGGTCGCCAGCTGTAAAGAAACAGCTAGAGAGCTGGGTGTCAAATTAGGACCCAACCAACCCTGTAGCAGAGACATCACCATCCACTACAGCTTTGACTATGCACAGCAGGTGAGGTGTGTGAATGTGATGAATGCTGTGATAATCCAGAATGTTTGGAATGTAACAATATGAATATTCACACATTTTTAGAATTAGAGTATAGATCACTCATTAGTTAATTCATCTGTTGGTCTGGTGTTACAGGTTCACTACCCCAGTGACCCTCTCCAGCCCGGGCCCATTTACTTTATGGTTCCCAGGAAGTGTGGACTGTTTGGTGTCTGCTGTGAAGGTGTTCCTCAGTAGGTAAACTACCTCATAGATGAGGCTCATTGCAGCAGCAAGGGTTCCAATGCTGTCATTGCCTACCTCCACCACTTCTTCTCTCAGTATGGGCTTGGGGAGAAACATGTTCACCTGCACTGTGACAACTGCTCTGGTCAGAACAAAAACAGATACCTCCTCTGGTACCTTGCTTGGCGGTGCATGGTGGGACTCCATGAAGATATCTCCCTCAACTTTCTTATTGCTGGCCACACCAAATTTGCACCTGACTGGTGCTTTGGCCTGTTTAAGCAGCAGTTCCGCCGCACACCAGTGTCCTGCCTGAAGGACATCAGCCAGGCTGTCAGGTCCAGTACCGTCACTGGAGTCAACATCCCCCAGCTGGTTGGCAATGAGTCAGGGGAGACCTTCGTCAAAACAGACGACTGGCACAACTTCCTTGCCCCCAGCTTCAGACCGCTTCCAGGTATCAAGAGGTACCATCACCTACGCTTCACCAGTGCCGAGCCTGGAGTGGTCTACGCCAAGGAGTTTGAACGTAAAGAAGAAGAATCCTTCAAGCTGCTACGCACAGGGTGCTTTACTGACCAGGAGGCACGTCCCACTGAACTGACTCCCCCTGGGCTTGATGAAAAACGGCAGTGGTATCTTTTTGAGAAGATCAGAGAGTTCTGCACTGAGGACACCAAAGACATCACCTGCCCCAAACCCTTAACACCTCATCCTTAATGAGTGAGAGTGCATAATACATCAACACTATGTCATTCTTCTATAAATGCTGTAAATATATATTTCAAATTGGTTTTAAGTACTGTTAGCTACTCTGTTGATTGTTTGCTATTTTTATATTGTGTAGTATATTTATCTGTTCTGTTGCTTGCTTCTTTCTCTAAATTAGCTTTTGTGCCAAATGATTCTAATGTTGTTAGAGGTTAACATGCAATCAGTTCATTTAAGTATTTATTCATAGTGTTTTTCATAAAAATTGTATATTGATGATTCTGCACGTGGGTGTGGGTGTGCACGTGAGTACGGGCGTGCACGTGAGTACGGGTGTGCATGTGGTCTGGGTGTGCACATGGCCATGTACATGGGAATAGATGTGTGCGCATAAGCATGTGCTCAAACATGACCAAAATACATACATAAATTGATGAACGTGCACGTGAGTTCGGGAGTGTACGGGAGTGCACGTTGGTACGGCGTGCATGTGTATGTGAGTGCCTTTGTTCCATGTATTGATGTATGAAAGTGACAACAAGAGAACAGTATATTGTGTGTGTGTGTGTGTGTGTGTGTGTGTGTGTGTGTGTGTGTGTGTGTGTGTGTGTGTGTGTGTGTGTGTGTGTGTGTGTGTGTTTTTGTGCAAACAGCTCTAGATGAATTCGTTTTATGGTATGGTTCATTTGAATAAATACCTAAGAAAGTACTGCAAACTTTGAAGGCCTTTTTCTCAAAATCATGGTTCGATGACATTCATTATGTAAAGTGACGTATTTTGCTTAATATTTGGAGGACAAAAACAATATTGATATCATTAGAAAGCTAAGAATCTCATCTTTCCAACAGTGTATCAAACTCAAAATGTGTTTCAGGGTCAATGTGACTGAAAATGATAGAGCAGGTCACATATATGAGCTATCATCCCTGTTTTTAGATGGGAATAAAACAAACACTGTCCAGTATCAAAGACAGATCTCAATCCAGGGTGATAGCAGGACACCCCACCTAGTCACTCAGGGAGAATCAGAACATTCTGATGTAGAGTTTCAAAATAAAAGACCTTTGTAATCTCTATTGTATGAGCTATCATCCCTGTATTTAGATGAAAATAAAACAAAAACTGTCAAGTATCAAAGAATCATCTCAATCCAGGGTGATAGCAGGACACCCCACCTAGTCACTCAGGGAGAATCAGGACATTCTGATTTAGAGTTTCAAAATAAAATACCTTTGAAGTCTCTATTGTATGAGCTATCATCCCTGTTTTTAGATGAGAATAAAACAAACACTGTCCAGTATCAAAGACCTATCTAACTCCAGGGTGATAGCAGGACACCCCATCTAGTCACTCCGAAGAAAAATCAGGACATTCTGATGTAGAGTTTCAAAATAAAAGTCCTTTGAAATCTCATATATGAGCTATCATCCCTCTCTGTTTAGATGAGAATAAAACAAAAACTCTCCAGTATTAAAGACTCATCTCACTCCAGGGTGATAGCATGACACCCCACCTAGTCACTCAGGGAGAATCAGGAGATTCTGATGTAGAGTTTCAAAATAAAATACCTTTTAAATCTCTATTTTATGAGCTATCATCCCTGTTTTTAGATGAGAATAAAACAAACACTGTCCAGTATCAAAGACCTATCTTACTCCAGGGTGATAGCAGGACACCCCATCTAGTCACTCCGAAGAAAAATCAGGACATTCTGATGTAGAGTTTCAAAATAAAAGACCTTTGAAATCTCATATATGAGCTATCATCCCTTTCTGTTTAGATGAGAATAAAACAACAACTCTCCAGTATCAAAGACTCATCTCACTCCAGGGTGATAGCAGGAAACCCCACCTAGTCACTCAGGGACAATCAGGACATTCTGCTTTAGAGTTTCAAAATAAAATACCTTTGAAGTCTCATATATGAGCTATCATCCCTGTTTTTAGATGGGAATAAAACAAACACTGTCCAGTATCAAAGACAGATCTCAATCCAGGGTGATAGCAGGACACCCCACCTAGTCACTCAGGGAGAATCAGGACATTCTGATTTAGAGTTTCAAAATAAAATACCTTTGAAGTCTCATATATGAGCTATCATCCCTGTTTTTAGATGGGAATAAAACACACACTGTCCAGTATCAAAGACTCATCTAACTCCATGGTGACAGCAGGACACCCCATCTAGTCACTCAGAAAAAATCAGGACATTCTGATGTAGAGTTTCAAAATAAAAGAAAATTGAAATCTCATATATGAGCTATCCTCCCTCTCTGTTTAGATGAGAATAAAACAAAAACTCTCTAGTATCAAAGACTCATCTCAATCCAGGGTGATAGCAGGACACCCCATCTAGTCACTCAGGGAGAATCAGGACATTCTGATGTAGAGTTTCAAAATAAAAGACCTTTGAAATATCATATATGAGCTATCATCCCTCTGCATTTAGATAAGAATAAAACAAACACTGTCCAGTATCAAATACTCATTTCCCTTCAGGGTGATAACAGGACACCCCACCTAGTCACTCAGGGAGAATCAGGACTTTCTGATGTAGAGTTTCAAAATAAAAGACCTTTGAAATCTCTATTGTATGAGCTATCATCCCTGTTTCTAGATGAGAATAAAACAAAGACTGTCCAGTATCAAAGACTCATCTCACTCCAGGGTGATAGCAAGACACCCCTTCTAGTAACTCCGAAGAAATCAGGACATTCTGATGTAGAGTTTCAAAATAAAAGTCCTTTGAAATCTCATGTATGAGCTATCATCCCTCTCTGTTTAGATGATAATAAAACAAAGACTCTCCAGTATCAAAGACACATCTCACTCCAGGGTGATAGCATGACACCCCATCTAGTCACTCAGAAAAAATCAGGACATTCTGATCTAGAGTTTCAAAATAAAAGACCTTTGAAATCTCATGTATGAGCTATCATCCCTCTCTGTTTAGATGAGAATAAAACAAAGACTCTCCAGTATCAAAGACACATCTCACTCCAGGGTGATAGCATGACACCCCACCTAGTCACTCAGAAAAAATCAGGACATTCTGATGTAGAGTTTCAAAATAAAAGACCTTTGAAATCTCATATATGAGCTATCATCCCTCTGCATTTAGATAAGAATAAAACAAACACTGTCCAGTATCAAATACTCATTTCCCTTCAGGGTGATAACAGGACACCCCACCTAGTCACTCAGGGAGAATCAGGACTTTCTGATGTAGAGTTTCAAAATAAAAGACCTTTGAAGTCTCATATATGAGCTATCATCCCTGTTTTTAGATGAGAATAAAACAAACACTGTCCAGTATCAAAGACCTATCTTACTCCAGGGTGATAGCAGGACACCCCATCTAGTCACTCCGAAGAAAAATCAGGACATTCTGATGTAGAGTTTCAAAATAAAAGACCTTTGAAATCTCATATATGAGCTATCATCCCTTTCTGTTTAGATGAGAATAAAACAACAACTCTCCAGTATCAAAGACTCATCTCACTCCAGGGTGATAGCAGGAAACCCCACCTAGTCACTCAGGGACAATCAGGACATTCTGCTTTAGAGTTTCAAAATAAAATACCTTTGAAGTCTCATATATGAGCTATCATCCCTGTTTTTAGATGGGAATAAAACAAACACTGTCCAGTATCAAAGACAGATCTCAATCCAGGGTGATAGCAGGACACCCCACCTAGTCACTCAGGGAGAATCAGGACATTCTGATTTAGAGTTTCAAAATAAAATACCTTTGAAGTCTCATATATGAGCTATCATCCCTGTTTTTAGATGGGAATAAAACACACACTGTCCAGTACCAAAGACTCATCTAACTCCATGGTGACAGCAGGACACCCCATCTAGTCACTCAGAAAAAATCAGGACATTCTGATGTAGAGTTTCAAAATAAAAGAAAATTGAAATCTCATATATGAGCTATCCTCCCTCTCTGTTTAGATGAGAATAAAACAAAAACTCTCCAGTATCAAAGACTCATCTCAATCCAGGGTGATAGCAGGACACCCCATCTAGTCACTCAGGGAGAATCAGGACATTCTGATGTAGAGTTTCAAAATAAAAGACCTTTGAAATATCATATATGAGCTATCATCCCTCTGCATTTAGATAAGAATAAAACAAACACTGTCCAGTATCAAATACTCATTTCCCTTCAGGGTGATAACAGGACACCCCACCTAGTCACTCAGGGAGAATCAGGACTTTCTGATGTAGAGTTTCAAAATAAAAGACCTTTGAAATCTCTATTGTATGAGCTATCATCCCTGTTTCTAGATGAGAATAAAACAAAGACTGTCCAGTATCAAAGACTCATCTCACTCCAGGGTGATAGCAGGACACCCCTTCTAGTAACTCCGAAGAAATCAGGACATTCTGATGTAGAGTTTCAAAATAAAAGTCCTTTGAAATCTCATGTATGAGCTATCATCCCTCTCTGTTTAGATGATAATAAAACAAAGACTCTCCAGTATCAAAGACACATCTCACTCCAGGGTGATAGCATGACACCCCATCTAGTCACTCAGAAAAAATCAGGACATTCTGATCTAGAGTTTCAAAATAAAAGACCTTTGAAATCTCATGTATGAGCTATCATCCCTCTCTGTTTAGATGAGAATAAAACAAAGACTCTCCAGTATCAAAGACACATCTCACTCCAGGGTGATAGCATGACACCCCACCTAGTCACTCAGGGAGAATCAGGAGATTCTGATGTAAAGTTTCAAAATAAAAGACCTTTTAAATCTCTATTTTATGAGCTATCATCCCTGTTTTTAGATGAGAATAAAACAAACACTGTCCAGTATCAAAGACCTATCTTACTCCAGGGTGATAGCAGGACACCCCATCTACTCACTCCAAAGAAAAATCAGGACATTCTGATGTAGAGTTTCAAAATAAAAGACCTTTGAAATCTCATATATGAGCTATCATCCCTCTGTATTTAGATAAGAATAAAACAAACACTGTCCAGTATCAAATACTCATTTCCCTTCAGGGTGATAACAGGACACCCCACCTAGTCACTCAGGGAGAATCAGGACTTTCTGATGTAGATTTTCAAAATAAAAGACCTTTGAAATCCCTATTGTATGAGCTATCATCCCTTTTTTTAGATGAGAATAAAACAAAAACTGTCCAGTATCAAAGACACATCTCAGTCCAGGGTGATAGCAGGACACCGCACCTAGTCACTCAGGGACAATCAGGACATTCTGCTTTAGAGTTTCAAAATAAAATACCTTTGAAGTCTCATATATGAGCTATCATCCCTGTTTTTAGATGGGAATAAAACAAACACTGTCCAGTATCAAAGACTCATCTAAGTCCATGGTGATAGCAGGACACCCCATCTAGTCCCTCAGAAAAAAACAGGACATTCTGATATAGAGTTTCAAAATAAAAGACCTTTGAAATCTCATATATGAGCTATCATCCCTGTTTTTAGATGAGAATAAAACAAACACTGTCCAGTATCAAAGACCCATCTCACTCCAGGGTGATAGCATGACACCCCACCTAGTCACTCAGGGAGAATCAGGAGATTCTGATGTACAGTTTCAAAATAAAAGACCTTTGAAATCTCTATTGTATGAGCTATCATCCCTCTCTGTTTAGATGAGAATAAAACCAAAACACTCCAGTATTAAAGACTCATCTCACTCCAGGGTGATAGCAGGACACCCCACCTAGAGAACCCAGAAAAGATCAGGACATTCTGATGTACAGTTTCAAAATAAAAGACATTTGAAATCTCTATTGCATGAGCTAGCATCCCTGTTTTTAGATGAGAATGAAACAAAAACTGTCCAGTATCAAAGACTCATCTCACTATAGGTTTATAGCAGGACACCCCTTCTAGTCACTCCGAAAACAAATCAGGACATTCTGATGTAGAGTTTCAAAATAAAATACCTTTGAAATATCATATATGAGCTATCATCCCTCTCTGTTTAGATGAGAATAAAACAAAAACTCTCCAGTATCAAAGACGCATCTCACTCCAGGGTGATAGCAGGACACCCCACCTAGAGAACTGAGAAAACATCAGGACATTCTGATGTAGTGTTTCAAAATAAAAGACCTTTGACATCTCTATTGTATGAGCTATCATCCCTGTTTTTAGATGAAAATAAAACAAAAACTGTCCAGTATCAAAGACGCATCTCACTCCAGGGTGATAGCAGGACACCCCACCTAGTCACTCAGGGAGAATCAGGACATTCTGATTTAGAGTTTCAAAATAAAATACCTTTGAAGTCTCATATATGAGCTATCATCCCTGTTTTTAGATTGGAATAAAACAAACACTGTCCAGTATCAAAGACTCATCTAACTCCATGGTGATAGCAGGACACCCCATCTAGTCACTCAGAAAAAATCAGGACATTCTGATGTAGAGTTTCAAAATAAAAGAAAATTGAAATCTCATATATGAGCTATCCTCCCTCTCTGTTTAGATGAGAATAAAACAAAAACTCTCCAGTATCAAAGACTCATCTCAATCCAGGGTGATAGCAGGACACCCCATCTAGTCACTCAGGGAGAATCAGGACATTCTGATGTAGAGTTTCAAAATAAAATACCTTTGAAGTCTCATATATGAGCTATCATCCCTGTTTTTAGATGGGAATAAAACACACACTGTCCAGTATCAAATACTCATTTCCCTCCAGGGTGATAACAGGACACCCCACCTAGTCACTCAGGGAGAATCAGGACTTTCTGATGTAGAGTTTCAAAATAAAAGACCTTTGAAATCTCTATTGCATGAGCTATCATCCCTGTTTTTAGATGAGAATAAAACAAAAATTGTCCAGTATCAAAGACGCATCTCACTCCAGGGTGATAGCAGGACACCCCACCTAGTCACTCAGGGAGAATCAGGACATTCTGATTTAGAGTTTCAAAATAAAATACCTTTGAAGTCTCATATATGAGCTATCATCCCTGTTTTTAGATTGGAATAAAACAAACACTGTCCAGTATCAAAGACTCATCTAACTCCATGGTGATAGCAGGACACCCCTTCTAGTCACTCAGAAAAAATCAGGACATTCTGATGTAGAGTTTCAAAATAAAAGACCTTTGAAATCTCATATATGAGCTATCATCCCTCTGCATTTAGATAAGAATAAAAAAAACACTGTCCAGTATCAAATACTCATTTCCCTTCAGGGTGATAACAGGACACCCCACCTAGTCACTCAGGGAGAATCAGGACTTTCTGATGTAAAGTTTCAAAATAAAAGACCTTTGAAGTCTCATATATGAGCTATCATCCCTGTTTTTAGATGAGAATAAAACAAAAACAGTCCAGTATCAAAGACTCATCTAACTCCAGGGTGTAGCAGGACACCCCACCTAGTCACTCAGGGAGAATCAGGACATTCTGATGTAGACATTCAAAATAAAAGACCTTTGAAATCTCTATTGTATGAGCTATCATCCCTCTCTGTTTAGATGAGAATAAAACAAAGACTCTCCAGTATCAAAGACACATCTCACTCCAGGGTGATAGCATGACACCCCACCTAGTCACTCAGGGAGAATCAGGAGATTCTGATGTAGAGTTTCAAAATAAAAGACCTTTTAAATCTCTATTGTATGAGCTATCATCCCTGTTTTTAGATGAGAATAAAACAAACACTGTCCAGTATCAAAGACCTATCTTACTCCAGGGTGATAGCAGGACACCCCATCTAGTCACTCCAAAGAAAAATCAGGACATTCTGATGTAGAGTTTCAAAATAAAAGACCTTTGAAATCTCATATATGAGCTATCATCCCTCTCTGTTTAGATGAGAATAAAACAAAAACTCTCGAGTATCAAAGACTCATCTCACTCCAGGGTGATAGCAGGAAACCCCACCTAGTCACTCAGGGACAATCAGGACATTCTGCTTTAGAGTTTCAAAATAAAATACCTATGAAGTCTCATATATGAGCTATCATCCCTGTTTTTAGATGGGAATAACACAAACACTGTCCAGTATCAAAGACAGATCTCAATCCAGGGTGATAGCAGGACACCCCACCTAGTCACTCAGGGAGAATCAGAACATTCTGATCGATAGTTTCAAAATAAAAGACCTTTGAAATCTCATGTATGAGCTATCATCCCTCTCTGTTTAGATGAGAATAAAACAAAGACTCTCCAGTATCAAAGACACATCTCACTCCAGGGTGATAGAATGACACCCCACCTAGTCACTCAGGGAGAATCAGGAGATTCTGATGTAGAGTTTCAAAATAAAAGACCTTTTAAATCTCTATTGTATGAGCTATCATCCCTGTTTTTAGATGAGAATAAAACAAACACTGTCCAGTATCAAAGACCTATCTTACTCCAGGGTGATAGCAGGACACCCCATCTAGTCACTCCGAAGAAAAATCAGGACATTCTGATGTAGAGTTTCAAAATAAAAGACCTTTGAAATCTCATATATGAGCTATCATCCCTCTCTGTTTAGATGAGAATAAAACAAAAACTCTCCAGTATCAAAGACTCATCTCACTCCATGGTGACAGCAGGACACCCCATCTAGTCACTCAGAAAAAATCAGGACATTCTGATCTAGAGTTTCAAAATAAAAGACCTTTGTAATCTCTATTGTATGAGCTATCATCCCTGTTTTTAGATGAGAATAAAACAAACACTGTCCAGTATCAAATACTCATTTCCCTTCAGGGTGATAACAGGACACCCCACCTAGTCACTCAGGGAGAATCAGGACCTTCTGATGTAGAGTTTCAACATAAAAGACCTTTGAAGTCTCATATATGAGCTATCTTCCCTGTTTTTAGATGAGAATAAAACAAAAACAGTCCAGTATCAAAGACTCATCTAACTCCAGGGTGTAGCAGGACACCCCACCTAGTCACTCAGGGAGAATCAGGACATTCTGATGTAGACATTCAAAATAAAAGACCTTTGAAATCTCTATTGTATGAGCTATCATCCCTGTTTTTAGATGAGAATAAAACAAACACTGTCCAGTATCAAAGACCCATCTCACTCCAGGGTGATAGCAGGAAACCCCACCTAGTCACTCAGGGAGAATCAGGAGATTCTGATGTAGAGTTTCAAAATAAAAGACCTTTTAAATCTCTATTGTATGAGCTATCATCCCTGTTTTTAGATGAAAATAAAACAAAAACTGTCCAGTATCAAAGACTCATCTCAATCCAGGGTGATAGCAGGACACCCCACCTAGTCACTCAGGGAGAATCAGGACATTCTGATTTATAGTTTCAAAATAAAATACCTTTGAAGTCTCATATATGAGTTATCATCCCTGTTTTTAGATGGGAATAAAACACACACTGTCCAGTATCAAAGACTCATCTAACTCCATGGTGACAGCAGGACATCCCATCTAGTCACTCAGAAAAAATCAGGACATTCTGATCTAGAGTTTCAAAATAAAAGACCTTTGAAATCTCATGTATGAGCTATCATCCCTCTCTGTTTAGATGAGAATAAAACAAAGACTCTCCAGTATCAAAGACACATCTCACTCCAGGGTGATAGCATGACACCCCACCTAGTCACTCAGGGAGAATCAGGAGATTCTGATGTAGAGTTTCAAAATAAAAGACCTTTTAAATCTCTATTGTATGAGCTATCATCCCTGTTTTTAGATGAGAATAAAACAAACACTGTCCAGTATCAAAGACCTATCTTACTCCAGGGTGATAGCAGGACACCCCATCTAGTCACTCCGAAGAAAAATCAGGACATTCTGATGTAGAGTTTCAAAATAAAAGACCTTTGAAATCTCATATATGAGCTATCATCCCTCTCTGTTTAGATGAGAATAAAACAAAAACTCTCCAGTATCAAAGACACATCTCACTCCAGGGTGATAGCAGGAAACCCCACCTAGTCACTCAGGGACAATCAGGACATTCTGCTTTAGAGTTTCAAAATAAAATACCTTTGAAGTCTCATATGTGACCCGCTCTATCGAAATCAGTCGGAAGTCGCAACGGCTCATTTCAAAATAAACGTGGATTTGAGTAAAAAACTAGTTTTTCGGGGTTTTGGTGTTTTGTTTGATTTCAAATAAACAACGTCTTGGCTTTCAGAATCTGAAACTTTTATTTCCAAAATCAAACGATAAATACATGTTTGAAGCTTGTAATGGGAAGATGACAGCTCTCACGCTGCTCTTCCGCAGCGCTGCCCCCCCTCCCTCCGGCTGACATTATGAATGAAAAGCGTATAGTAATCATGAATAACACGGCAGAGTCCGTGATAGTTTATTTTCATCTGATTTCAAATAAACAAAGTCTTGGCTTTCAGAATATTAAACTTGTTTTGCCAAATTCAGATGATAAATACAACTTTGAAGCTTGTAAAGGCATCATTACGAGCGGAGAACGGAGTAACGTAACGTCACAGCTGGCATAACAACAGCCGGTGTTTCTTGTGAGGGTTTTCCCCGGGAAACCAACACAATACACACAAACGCAAAATACACAAACACACACACACAAACACTATATAAACCAACATTATTCCTCGCGACCTTCACCCAGTAAAACGAAAATATTTTTCCTCCGTACTTTGACAATTTATTAGCCGCTAATCAGATCGATGGATTCCAGAGAAGATCAAATCGCAAGACTGTTGAACTCCAACATTGTGAGAGGGACAGCCTCTGATGAGCAATGGGTTCAGCTGATCACTGATTACTTTTTGACGGCACCGGTTGAAGTTTCCCCGTTATCCGGCTCCGATTTAGAGTCAGACAGCCCTGACACTGACAGCAGCCCTCAGACCACGGATGCTGAAGAGGATGAGGACACCACAGAGGAACAACCACTGCTGAACGACCCGGTGGCTGAGACACTTCAGTCCGTACGGCATTATGTGAGAGAGGACAGCGCTCAAGAGATTGAGAGGGCCCGTGACTACAGGTGTAGCTGTACATTTAATGATGGAGTTCCCTGTTACACCCGTTACACCCCTGAGGAGATGGTCAAGAGATGAGACCAAATGAATGAAATGACTAATGGTAAGTAACGTTATAACGTTATATTATTTAAATACCTTTGACTGTGGTAACGATGTGTGTGTGAGTATGGGTTAGTGTTAAAAACATAACAACAATTAAAATAATGCTCACATAACCACCTACAACTTAAAGTTGGCTAATACTCATTGAAAAATTATTGTGGTGAACATTTTCATAAATGTTTCAACCCTACATTTTATCCACATGGGGAGACATATTTTTTTGGCTACCCCTTAAATCACATGTGGCCCCAGCCTAATTATCTAAAGATTTGCAGAGATAGGCAGCTACAAATGTATTATCTCATGTGAGAGCAGTTTACTCTGGAGTCACTGCCAGACTAGCCTGTACTTATTATTACCCTTTATAATAGATAGAATATGTGTGTATGGGAGTGTGTTTAACATAATACTATAGGCAATGTGTGGGGGGTGGGCCTGTGTGTTCTGTTACACGTTAAAGATTTAAGTTGTGTGTGATGAGTGATTGACACAACACATTATGCAATGTTATATGATTTTCCAGGTGAAAAGCATTTGGTGCTACTTGGAAAGATAAGCTCCAACATAAACCTCTCCAAAGAGACCGCTTGTGCAAAGAGAGGACACCAAAAGGAGCGGAAACAGCAGAGAACGTCCTATTTCTTAGATGGGCACAAAATCTGCCGGGAGACTTTCAAGTTTCTACATGGGTGAGTTTGATTTTGAAAAGGCTACTTCACTTTTGGTAGTGTTACTATTTTCAAATGAAGTGGTAATAAGCCATGCATGAGTTGAACTGAGTTTGACAATAACTGAATAGAAGCAGAATTTACAGCAATAGTAATACATAAATAAATAAATATATATATATATACATGCTTTTACATAATGAAAAAATACAACGACAATGTATATACTACAATGCATACATTAGAGAAAGCCATAAAAAACAATCAAAGACTGATGTTTTAAACCATTCCAGAATTTCTCAAGACAAGCTGACAGGTATCATCAAGTTCTTCAAGGAACATGGCTTGGCCTCAAGGATAAGACGTGGTGGTCGTGTGGTGACCAAAAGGGTGTTGTCCTTTGAAGACATCCAGCGAATTGTACGGTTCATTACCAACTTTGCAGATGTCTTTGCCATGCCACTTCCTGGACGGATTCCAGGGTTTAAGAGGACGGACATCAGTGTTCTACCAACAACTGAGACCAAGTCCTCTGTGTGGCGGAAATACAAGGTTCAGATGCAGGAGAAGGGTGGGTATTTTCTTATATTTTAATCTTGTTTTTTTGGGGGTTTTTTACACGAGGAAACCTCAATGGAAAACTAATGATGAGTAATCTAACAATGCTATATTTGTCTTTAATCACCTTTCCAGGTCACCGTGCTGCTGGCAACAGCACATTTAGGAAGCTGTGGAAGGAGCTGACTCCCAGTGTCATTATTGGGAGGCCGATGAGAGACCTATGTTGGTTCTGTCAGAAAAACAACATTGCCATCTACCGCAGCTCCAACTTTCCCGACTGTGTCAAGTCAGCGAAGCTCAGGAAGCAGGAAGAACACCTCCGCACCGTGGGGGTGGAGCGTCAGGCTTACCAGGAGATGGTCGCCAGCTGTAAAGAAACAGCTAGAGAGCTGGGTGTCAAATTAGGACCCAACCAACCCTGTAGCAGAGACATCACCATCCACTACAGCTTTGACTATGCACAGCAGGTGAGGTGTGTGAATGTGATGAATGCTGTGATAATCCAGAATGTTTGGAATGTAACAATATGAATATTCACACATTTTTAGAATTAGAGTATAGATCACTCATTAGTTAATTCATCTGTTGGTCTGGTGTTACAGGTTCACTACCCCAGTGACCCTCTCCAGCCCGGGCCCATTTACTTTATGGTTCCCAGGAAGTGTGGACTGTTTGGTGTCTGCTGTGAAGGTGTTCCTCAGCAGGTAAACTACCTCATAGATGAGGCTCATTGCAGCAGCAAGGGTTCCAATGCTGTCATTGCCTACCTCCACCACTTCTTCTCTCAGTATGGGCTTGGGGAGAAACATGTTCACCTGCACTGTGACAACTGCTCTGGTCAGAACAAAAACAGATACCTCCTCTGGTACCTTGCTTGGCGGTGCATGGTGGGACTCCATGAAGATATCTCCCTCAACTTTCTTATTGCTGGCCACACCAAATTTGCACCTGACTGGTGCTTTGGCCTGTTTAAGCAGCAGTTCCGCCGCACACCAGTGTCCTGCCTGAAGGACATCAGCCAGGCTGTCAGGTCCAGTACCGTCACTGGAGTCAACATCCCCCAGCTGGTTGGCAATGAGTCAGGGGAGACCTTCGTCAAAACAGACGACTGGCACAACTTCCTTGCCCCCAGCTTCAGACCGCTTCCAGGTATCAAGAGGTACCATCACCTACGCTTCACCAGTGCCGAGCCTGGAGTGGTCTACGCCAAGGAGTTTGAACGTAAAGAAGAAGAATCCTTCAAGCTGCTACGCACAGGGTGCTTTACTGACCAGGAGGCACGTCCCACTGAACTGACTCCCCCTGGGCTTGATGAAAAACGGCAGTGGTATCTTTTTGAGAAGATCAGAGAGTTCTGCACTGAGGACACCAAAGACATCACCTGCCCCAAACCCTTAACACCTCATCCTTAATGAGTGAGAGTGCATAATACATCAACACTATGTCATTCTTCTATAAATGCTGTAAATATATATTTCAAATTGGTTTTAAGTACTGTTAGCTACTCTGTTGATTGTTTGCTATTTTTATATTGTGTAGTATATTTATCTGTTCTGTTGCTTGCTTCTTTCTCTAAATTAGCTTTTGTGCCAAATGATTCTAATGTTGTTAGAGGTTAACATGCAATCAGTTCATTTAAGTATTTATTCATAGTGTTTTTCATAAAAATTGTATATTGATGATTCTGCACGTGGGTGTGGGTGTGCACGTGAGTACGGGCGTGCACGTGAGTACGGGTGTGCATGTGGTCTGGGTGTGCACATGGCCATGTACATGGGAATAGATGTGTGCGCATAAGCATGTGCTCAAACATGACCAAAATACATACATAAATTGATGAACGTGCACGTGAGTTCGGGAGTGTACGGGAGTGCACGTTGGTACGGCGTGCATGTGTATGTGAGTGCCTTTGTTCCATGTATTGATGTATGAAAGTGACAACAAGAGAACAGTATATTGTGTGTGTGTGTGTGTGTGTGTGTGTGTGTGTGTGTGTGTGTGTGTGTGTGTGTGTGTGTGTGTGTGTGTGTGTGTGTTTTTGTGCAAACAGCTCTAGATGAATTCGTTTTATGGTATGGTTCATTTGAATAAATACCTAAGAAAGTACTGCAAACTTTGAAGGCCTTTTTCTCAAAATCATGGTTCGATGACATTCATTATGTAAAGTGACGTATTTTGCTTAATATTTGGAGGACAAAAACAATATTGATATCATTAGAAAGCTAAGAATCTTATCTTTCCAACAGTGTATCAAACTCAAAATGTGTTTCAGGATCAATGTGACTGAAAATGATAGAGCAGGTCACATATATGAGCTATCATCCCTGTTTTTAGATGGGAATAAAACAAACACTGTCCAGTATCAAAGACAGATCTCAATCCAGGGTGATAGCAGGACACCCCACCTAGTCACTCAGGGAGAATCAGAACATTCTGATGTAGAGTTTCAAAATAAAAGACCTTTGTAATCTCTATTGTATGAGCTATCATCCCTGCATTTAGATGAAAATAAAACAAAAACTGTCAAGTATCAAAGAATCATCTCAATCCAGGGTGATAGCAGGACACCCCACCTAGTCACTCAGGGAGAATCAGGACATTCTGATTTAGAGTTTCAAAATAAAATACCTTTGAATTCTCTATTGTATGAGCTATCATCCCTGTTTTTAGATGAGAATAAAACAAACACTGTCCAGTATCAAAGACCTATCTAACTCCAGGGTGATAGCAGGACACCCCATCTAGTCACTCCGAAGAAAAATCCGGACATTCTGATGTAGAGTTTCAAAATAAAAGTCCTTTGAAATCTCATATATGAGCTATCATCCCTCTCTGTTTAGATGAGAATAAAACAAAAACTCTCCAGTATTAAAGACTCATCTCACTCCAGGGTGATAGCATGACACCCCACCTAGTCACTCAGGGAGAATCAGGAGATTCTGATGTAGAGTTTCAAAATAAAATACCTTTTAAATCTCTATTTTATGAGCTATCATCCCTGTTTTTAGATGAGAATAAAACAAACACTGTCCAGTATCAAAGACCTATCTTACTCCAGGGTGATAGCAGGACACCCCATCTAGTCACTCCGAAGAAAAATCAGGACATTCTGATGTAGAGTTTCAAAATAAAAGACCTTTGAAATCTCATATATGAGCTATCATCCCTTTCTGTTTAGATGAGAATAAAACAACAACTCTCCAGTATCAAAGACTCATCTCACTCCAGGGTGATAGCAGGAAACCCCACCTAGTCACTCAGGGACAATCAGGACATTCTGCTTTAGAGTTTCAAAATAAAATACCTTTGAAGTCTCATATATGAGCTATCATCCCTGTTTTTAGATGGGAATAAAACACACACTGTCCAGTATCAAAGACTCATCTAACTCCATGGTGACAGCAGGACACCCCATCTAGTCACTCTTAAAAAATCAGGACATTCTGATCTAGAGTTTCAAAATAAAAGACCTTTGAAATCTCATATATGAGCCATCATCCCTCTCTGTTTAGATGAGAATAAAACAAAGATTCTCCAGTATCAAAGACACATCTCACTCCAGGGTGATAGCATGACACCCCACTTAGTCACTCAGGGAGAATCAGGAGATTCTGATGTAGAATTTCAAAATAAAAGACCTTTTAAATCTCTATTGTATGAGCTATCATCCCTGTTTTTAGATGAGAATAAAACAAACACTGTCCAGTATCAAAGACCTATCTCACTCCAGGGTGATAGCAGGATACCCCATCTAGTCACTCCGAAGAAAAACAGGACCTTCTGATGTAGAGTTTCAAAATAAAAGACCTTTGAAATCTCATATATGAGCTATCATCCCTCTGTATTTAGATAACAATAAAACAAACACTGTCCAGTATCAAATACTCATTTCCCTTCAGGGTGATAACAGGACACCCCACCTAGTCACTCAGGGATAATCAGGACTTTCTGATGTAGATTTTCAAAATAAAAGACCTTTGAAATCCCTATTGTATGAGCTATCATCCCTTTTTTTAGATGAGAATAAAACAAAAACTGTCCAGTATCAAAGACACATCTCAGTCCAGGGTGATAGCAGGACACCGCACCTAGTCACTCAGGGACAATCAGGACATTCTGCTTTAGAGTTTCAAAATAAAATACCTTTGAAGTCTCATATATGAGCTATCATCCCTGTTTTTAGATGGGAATAAAACAAACACTGTCCTGTATCAAAGACTCATCTAAGTCCATGGTGATAGCAGGACACCCCATCTAGTCCCTCAGAAAAAAACAGGACATTCTGATGTAGAGTTTCAAAATAAAAGACCTTTGAAATCTCATATATGAGCTATCATCCCTGTTTTTAGATGAGAATAAAACAAACACTGTCCAGTATCAAAGACCCATCTCACTCCAGGGTGATAGCATGACACCCCACCTAGTCACTCAGGGAGAATCAGGAGATTCTGATGTACAGTTTCAAAATAAAAGACCTTTGAAATCTCTATTGTATGAGCTATCATCCCTCTCTGTTTAGATGAGAATAAAACCAAAACACTCCAGTATTAAAGACTCATCTCACTCCAGGGTGATAGCAGGACACCCCACCTAGAGAACCCAGAAAAGATCAGGACATTCTGATGTACAGTTTCAAAATAAAAGACATTTGAAATCTCTATTGCATGAGCTAGCATCCCTGTTTTTAGATGAGAATGAAACAAAAACTGTCCAGTATCAAAGACTCATCTCACTATAGGTTTATAGCAGGACACCCCTTCTAGTCACTCCGAAAACAAATCAGGACATTCTGATGTAGAGTTTCAAAATAAAATACCTTTGAAATCTCATATATGAGCTATCATCCCTCTCTGTTTAGATGAGAATAAAACAAAAACTCTCCAGTATCAAAGACGCATCTCACTCCAGGGTGATAGCGGGACACCCCACCTAGAGAACTGAGAAAACATCAGGACATTCTGATGTAGTGTTTCAAAATAAAAGACCTTTGACATCTCTATTGTATGAGCTATCATCCCTGTTTTTAGATGAAAATAAAACAAAAACTGTCCAGTATCAAAGACGCATCTCACTCCAGGGTGATAGCAGGACACCCCACCTAGTCACTCAGGGAGAATCAGGACATTCTGATTTAGAGTTTCAAAATAAAATACCTTTGAAGTCTCATATATGAGCTATCATCCCTGTTTTTAGATTGGAATAAAACAAACACTGTCCAGTATCAAAGACTCATCTAACTCCATGGTGATAGCAGGACACCCCATCTAGTCACTCAGAAAAAATCAGGACATTCTGATGTAGATTTTCAAAATAAAAGAAAATTGAAATCTCATATATGAGCTATCCTCCCTCTCTGTTTAGATGAGAATAAAACAAAAACTCTCCAGTATCAAAGACTCATCTCAATCCAGGGTGATAGCAGGACACCCCATCTAGTCACTCAGGGAGAATCAGGACATTCTGATGTAGAGTTTCAAAATAAAAGACCTTTGAAATATCATATATGAGCTATCATCCCTCTGCATTTAGATAAGAATACAACAAACACTGTCCAGTATCAAATACTCATTTCCCTTCAGGGTGATAACAGGACACCCCACCTAGTCACTCAGGGAGAATCAGGACTTTCTGATGTAGAGTTTCAAAATAAAAGACCTTTGAAATCTCTATTGTATGAGCTATCATCCCTGTTTCTAGATGAGAATAAAACAAAGACTGTCCAGTATCAAAGACTCATCTCACTCCAGGGTGATAGCAGGACACCCCTTCTAGTAACTCCGAAAAAATCAGGACATTCTGATGTAGAGTTTCAAAATAAAAGTCCTTTGAAATCTCATGTATGAGCTATCATCCCTCTCTGTTTAGATGATAATAAAACAAAGACTCTCCAGTATCAAAGACACATCTCACTCCAGGGTGATTGCATGACACCCCATCTAGTCACTCAGAAAAAATCAGGACATTCTGATCTAGAGTTTCAAAATAAAAGACCTTTGAAATCTCATGTATGAGCTATCATCCCTCTCTGTTTAGATGAGAATAAAACAAAGACTCTCCAGTATCAAAGACACATCTCACTCCAGGGTGATAGCATGACACCCCACCTAGTCACTCAGGGAGAATCAGGAGATTCTGATGTAAAGTTTCAAAATAAAAGACCTTTTAAATCTCTATTTTATGAGCTATCATCCCTGTTTTTAGATGAGAATAAAACAAACACTGTCCAGTATCAAAGACCTATCTTACTCCAGGGTGATAGCAGGACACCCCATCTACTCACTCCAAAGAAAAATCAGGACATTCTGATGTAGAGTTTCAAAATAAAAGACCTTTGAAATCTCATATATGAGCTATCATCCCTCTGTATTTAGATAAGAATAAAACAAACACTGTCCAGTATCAAATACTCATTTCCCTTCAGGGTGATAACAGGACACCCCACCTAGTCACTCAGGGAGAATCAGGACTTTCTGATGTAGATTTTCAAAATAAAAGACCTTTGAAATCCCTATTGTATGAGCTATCATCCCTTTTTTTAGATGAGAATAAAACAAAAACTGTCCAGTATCAAAGACACATCTCAGTCCAGGGTGATAGCAGGACACCGCACCTAGTCACTCAGGGACAATCAGGACATTCTGCTTTAGAGTTTCAAAATAAAATACCTTTGAAGTCTCATATATGAGCTATCATCCCTGTTTTTAGATGGGAATAAAACAAACACTGTCCAGTATCAAAGACTCATCTAAGTCCATGGTGATAGCAGGACACCCCATCTAGTCCCTCAGAAAAAAACAGGACATTCTGATGTAGAGTTTCAAAATAAAAGACCTTTGAAATCTCATATATGAGCTATCATCACTGTTTTTAGATGAGAATAAAACAAACACTGTCCAGTATCAAATACCCATCTCACTCCAGGGTGATAGCATGACACCCCACCTAGTCACTCAGGGAGAATCAGGAGATTCTGATGTACAGTTTCAAAATAAAAGACCTTTGTAATTTCTATTGTATGAGCTATCATCCCTGTATTTAGATGAGAATAAAACCAAAACACTCCAGTATTAAAGACTCATCTCTCTCCAGGGTGATAGCAGGACACCCCACCTAGAGAACCCAGAAAAGATCAGGACATTCTGATGTACAGTTTCAAAATAAAAGACATTTGAAATCTCTATTGCATGAGCTAGCATCCCTGTTTTTAGATGAGAATGAAACAAAAACTGTCCAGTATCAAAGACTCATCTCACTATAGGTTTATAGCAGGACACCCCTTCTAGTCACTCCGAAAACAAATCAGGACATTCTGATGTAGAGTTTCAAAATAAAATACCTTTGAAATATCATATATGAGCTATCATCCCTCTCTGTTTAGATGAGAATAAAACAAAAACTCTCCAGTATCAAAGACGCATCTCACTCCAGGGTGATAGCAGGACACCCCACCTAGAGAACTGAGAAAACATCAGGACATTCTGATGTAGTGTTTCAAAATAAAAGACCTTTGACATCTCTATTGTATGAGCTATCATCCCTGTTTTTAGATGAAAATAAAACAAAAACTGTCCAGTATCAAAGACGCATCTCACTCCAGGGTGATAGCAGGACACCCCACCTAGTCACTCAGGGAGAATCAGGACATTCTGATTTAGAGTTTCAAAATAAAATACCTTTGAAGTCTCATATATGAGCTATCATCCCTGTTTTTAGATTGGAATAAAACAAACACTGTCCAGTATCAAAGACTCATCTAACTCCATGGTGATAGCAGGACACCCCATCTAGTCACTCAGAAAAAATCAGGACATTCTGATGTAGAGTTTCAAAATAAAAGAAAATTGAAATCTCATATATGAGCTATCCTCCCTCTCTGTTTAGATGAGAATAAAACAAAAACTCTCCAGTATCAAAGACTCATCTCAATCCAGGGTGATAGCAGGACACCCCATCTAGTCACTCAGGGAGAATCAGGACATTCTGATGTAGAGTTTCAAAATAAAATACCTTTGAAGTCTCATATATGAGCTATCATCCCTGTTTTTAGATGGGAATAAAACACACACTGTCCAGTATCAAATACTCATTTCCCTCCAGGGTGATAACAGGACACCCCACCTAGTCACTCAGGGAGAATCAGGACTTTCTGATGTAGAGTTTCAAAATAAAAGACCTTTGAAATCTCTATTGCATGAGCTATCATCCCTGTTTTTAGATGAGAATAAAACAAAAATTGTCCAGTATCAAAGACGCATCTCACTCCAGGGTGATAGCAGGACACCCCACCTAGTCACTCAGGGAGAATCAGGACATTCTGATTTAGAGTTTCAAAATAAAATACCTTTGAAGTCTCATATATGAGCTATCATCCCTGTTTTTAGATTGGAATAAAACAAACACTGTCCAGTATCAAAGACTCATCTAACTCCATGGTGATAGCAGGACACCCCTTCTAGTCACTCAGAAAAAATCAGGACATTCTGATGTAGAGTTTCAAAATAAAAGACCTTTGAAATCTCATATATGAGCTATCATCCCTCTGCATTTAGATAAGAATAAAACAAACACTGTCCAGTATCAAATACTCATTTCCCTTCAGGGTGATAACAGGACACCCCACCTAGTCACTCAGGGAGAATCAGGACTTTCTGATGTAGAGTTTCAAAATAAAAGACCTTTGAAGTCTCATATATGAGCTATCATCCCTGTTTTTAGATGAGAATAAAACAAAAACAGTCCAGTATCAAAGACTCATCTAACTCCAGGGTGTAGCAGGACACCCCACCTAGTCACTCAGGGAGAATCAGGACATTCTGATGTAGACATTCAAAATAAAAGACCTTTGAAATCTCTATTGTATGAGCTATCATCCCTGTTTTTAGATGAGAATAAAACAAACACTGTCCAGTATCAAAGACAGATCTCAATCCAGGGTGATAGCAGGACACCCCACCTAGTCACTCAGGGAGAATCAGAACATTCTGATGTAGAGTTTCAAAATAAAAGACCTTTGTAATTTCTATTGTATGAGCTATCATCCCTGTATTTAGATGAAAATAAAACAAAAACTGTCCAGTATCAAAGACTCATCTCAATCCAGGGTGATAGCAGGACATCCCACCTAGTCACTCAGGGAGAATCAGGACATTCTGATTTAGAGTTTTAAAATAAAATACCTTTGAAGTCTCATATATGAGCTATCATCCCTCTCTGTTTAGATGAGAATAAAACAAAGACTCTCCAGTATCAAAGACACATCTCACTCCAGGGTGATAGCATGACACCCCACCTAGTCACTCAGGGAGAATCAGGAGATTCTGATGTAGAGTTTCAAAATAAAAGACCTTTTAAATCTCTATTGTATGAGCTATCATCCCTGTTTTTAGATGAGAATAAAACAAACACTGTCCAGTATCAAAGACCTATCTTACTCCAGGGTGATAGCAGGACACCCCATCTAGTCACTCCAAAGAAAAATCAGGACATTCTGATGTAGAGTTTCAAAATAAAAGACCTTTGAAATCTCATATATGAGCTATCATCCCTCTCTGTTTAGATGAGAATAAAACAAAAACTCTCGAGTATCAAAGACTCATCTCACTCCAGGGTGATAGCAGGAAACCCCACCTAGTCACTCAGGGACAATCAGGACATTCTGCTTTAGAGTTTCAAAATAAAATACCTATGAATTCTCATATATGAGCTATCATCCCTGTTTTTAGATGGGAATAACACAAACACTGTCCAGTATCAATTACAGATCTCAATCCAGGGTGATAGCAGGACACCCCACCTAGTCACTCAGGGAGAATCAGAACATTCTGATCGATAGTTTCAAAATAAAAGACCTTTGAAATCTCATGTATGAGCTATCATCCCTCTCTGTTTAGATGAGAATAAAACAAAGACTCTCCAGTATCAAAGACACATCTCACTCCAGGGTGATAGAATGACACCCCACCTAGTCACTCAGGGAGAATCAGGAGATTCTGATGTAGAGTTTCAAAATAAAAGACCTTTTAAATCTCTATTGTATGAGCTATCATCCCTGTTTTTAGATGAGAATAAAACAAACACTGTCCAGTATCAAAGACCTATCTTACTCCATGGTGATAGCAGGACACCCCATCTGGTCACTCCGAAGAAAAATCAGGACATTCTGATGTAGAGTTTCAAAATAAAAGACCTTTGAAATCTCATATATGAGCTATCATCCCTCTCTGTTTAGATGAGAATAAAACAAAAACTCTCCAGTATCAAAGACTCATCTCACTCCATGGTGACAGCAGGACACCCCATCTAGTCACTCAGAAAAAATCAGGACATTCTGATCTAGAGTTTCAAAATAAAAGACCTTTGTAATCTCTATTGTATGAGCTATCATCCCTGTTTTTAGATGAGAATAAAACAAACACTGTCCAGTATCAAATACTCATTTCCCTTCAGGGTGATAACAGGACACCCCACCTAGTCACTCAGGGAGAATCAGGACCTTCTGATGTAGAGTTTCAAAATAAAAGACCTTTGAAGTCTCATATATGAGCTATCTTCCCTGTTTTTAGATGAGAATAAAACAAAAACAGTCCAGTATCAAAGACTCATCTAACTCCAGGGTGTAGCAGGACACCCCACCTAGTCACTCAGGGAGAATCAGGACATTCTGATGTAGACATTCAAAATAAAAGACCTTTGAAATCTCTATTGTATGAGCTATCATCCCTGTTTTTAGATGAGAATAAAACAAACACTGTCCAGTATCAAAGACCCATCTCACTCCAGGGTGAAAGCAGGAAACCCCACCTAGTCACTCAGGGATAATGAGGACATTCTGCTTTAGAGTTTCAAAATAAAATACCTTTGAAGTCTCATATATGAGCTATCATCCCTGTTTTTAGATGGGAATAAAACAAACACTGTCCAGTATCAAAGACAGATTTCAATCCAGGGTGATAGCAGGACACCCCACCTAGTCACTCAGGGAGAATCAGAACATTCTGATGTAGAGTTTCAAAATAAAAGGCCTTTGTAATCTCTATTGTATGAGCTATCATCCCTGTATTTAGATGAAAATAAAACAAAAACTGTCCAGTATCAAATACTCATCTCAATCCAGGGTGATAGCAGGACACCCAACCTAGTCACTCAGGGAGAATCAGGACATTCTGATTTAGAGTTTCAAAATAAAATACCTTTGAAGTCTCATATATGAGCTATCATCCCTGTTTTTAGATGGGAATAAAACACACACTGTCCAGTATCAAAGACTCATCTAACTCCATGGTGACAGCAGGACACCCCATCTAGTCACTCAGAAAAAATCAGGACATTCTGATCTAGAGTTTCAAAATAAAAGACCTTTGAAATCTCATATATGAGCTATCATCCCTCTCTGTTTAGATGAGAATAAAACAAAGATTCTCCAGTATCAAAGACACATCTCACTCCAGGGTGATAGCATGACACCCCACTTAGTCACTCAGGGAGAATCAGGAGATTCTGATGTAGAATTTCAAAATAAAAGACCTTTTAAATCTCTATTGTATGAGCTATCATCCCTGTTTTTAGATGAGAATAAAACAAACACTGTCCAGTATCAAAGACCTATCTCACTCCAGGGTGATAGCAGGATACCCCATCTAGTCACTCCGAAGAAAAACAGGACATTCTGATGTAGAGTTTCAAAATAAAAGACCTTTGAAATCTCATATATGAGCTATCATCCCTCTGTATTTAGATAAGAATAAAACAAACACTGTCCAGTATCAAATACTCATTTCCCTTCAGGGTGATAACAGGACACCCCACCTAGTCACTCAGGGAGAATCAGGACTTTCTGATGTAGATTTTCAAAATAAAAGACCTTTGAAATCCCTATTGTATGAGCTATCATCCCTTTTTTTAGATGAGAATAAAACCAAAACACTCCAGTATTAAAGACTCATCTCACTCCAGGGTGATAGCAGGACACCCCACCTAGAGAACCCAGAAAAGATCAGGACATTCTGATGTACAGTTTCAAAATAAAAGACATTTGAAATCTCTATTGCATGAGCTAGCATCCCTGTTTTTAGATGAGAATAAAACAAAAACTGTCCAGTATCAAAGACTCATCTCACTATAGGTTTATAGCAGGACACCCCTTCTAGTCACTCCGAAAACAAATCAGGACATTCTGATGTAAAGTTTCAAAATAAAATACCTTTGAAATCTCATATATGAGCTATCATCCCTCTCTGTTTAGATGAGAATAAAACAAAAACTCTCCAGTATCAAAGACGCATCTCACTCCAGGGTGATAGCAGGACACCCCACCTAGAGAACTGAGAAAACATCAGGACATTATGATGTAGTGTTTCAAAATAAAAGACCTTTGACATCTCTATTGTATGAGCTATCATCCCTGTTTTTAGATGAAAATAAAACAAAAACTGTCCAGTATCAAAGACGCATCTCACTCCAGGGTGATAGCAGGACACCCCACCTAGTCACTCAGGGAGAATCAGGACATTCTGATTTAGAGTTTCAAAATAAAATACCTTTGAAGTCTCATATATGAGCTATCATCCCTGTATTTAGATTGGAATAAAACAAACACTGTCCAGTATCAAAGACTCATCTAACTCCATGGTGATAGCAGGACACCCCATCTAGTCACTCAGAAAAAATCAGGACATTCTGATGTAGAGTTTCAAAATAAAAGAAAATTGAAATCTCATATATGAGCTATCCTCCCTCTCTGTTTAGATGAGAATAAAACAAAAACTCTCCAGTATCAAAGACTCATCTCAATCCAGGGTGATAGCAGGACACCCCATCTAGTCACTCAGGGAGAATCAGGACATTCTGACGTAGAGTTTCAAAATAAAAGACCTTTGAAATCTCATATATGTGCTATCATCCCTCTGCATTTAGATAAGAATAAAACAAACACTGTCCAGTATCAAATACTCATTTCCCTTCAGGGTGATAACAGGACACCCCACCTAGTCACTCAGGGAGAATCAGGACTTTCTGATGTAGAGTTTCAAAATAAAAGACCTTTGAAATCTCTATTGTATGAGCTATCATCCCTGTTTCTAGATGAGAATAAAACAAAGACTGTCCAGTATCAAAGACTCATCTCACTCCAGGGTGATAGCAGGACACCCCTTCTAGTAACTCCGAAAAAATCAGGACATTCTGATGTAGAGTTTCAAAATAAAAGTCCTTTGAAATCTCATGTATGAGCTATCATCCCTCTCTGTTTAGATGATAATAAAACAAAGACTCTCCAGTATCAAAGACACATCTCACTCCAGGGTGATAGCATGACACCCCATCTAGTCACTCAGAAAAAATCAGGACATTCTGATCTAGAGTTTCAAAATAAAAGACCTTTGAAATCTCATGTATGAGCTATCATCCCTCTCTGTTTAGATGAGAATAAAACAAAGACTCTCCAGTATCAAAGACACATCTCACTCCAGGGTGATAGCATGACACCCCACCTAGTCACTCAGGGAGAATCAGGAGATTCTGATGTAAAGTTTCAAAATAAAATACCTTTTAAATCTCTATTTTATGAGCTATCATCCCTGTTTTTAGATGAGAATAAAACAAACACTGTCCAGTATCAAAGACCTATCTTACTCCAGGGTGATAGCAGGACACCCCATCTACTCACTCCAAAGAAAAATCAGGACATTCTGATGTAGAGTTTCAAAATAAAAGACCTTTGAAATATCATATATGAGCTATCATCCCTCTCTGTTTAGATGAGAATAAAACAAAAACTCTCCAGTATCAAAGACTCATCTCACTCCAGGGTGATAGCAGGAAACCCCACCTAGTCACTCAGGGAGAATCAGAACATTCTGATCTAGAGTTTCAAAATAAAAGACCTTTTTAATCTCTATTGTATGAGCTATCATCCCTGTATTTAGATGAAAATAAAACAAAAACTGTCCAGTATCAAAGATTCATCTCAATCCAGGGTGATAGCAGGACACCCCACCTAGTCACTCAGGGAGAATCAGGACATTCTGATTTAGAGTTTCAAAATAAAATACCTTTGAAGTCTCATATATGAGCTATCATCCCTGTTTTTAGATGGGAATAAAACACACACTGTCCAGTATCAAATACTCATTTCCCTCCAGGGTGATAACAGGACACCCCACCTAGTCACTCAGGGAGAATCAGGACTTTCTGATGTAGAGTTTCAAAATAAAAGACCTTTGAAATCTCTATTGCATGAGCTATCATCCCTGTTTTTAGATGAGAATAAAACAAAAATTGTCCAGTATCAAAGACGCATCTCACTCCAGGGTGATAGCAGGACACCCCACCTAGTCACTCAGGGAGAATCAGGACATTCTGATTTAGAGTTTCAAAATAAAATACCTTTGAAGTCTCATATATGAGCTATCATCCCTGTTTTTAGATTGGAATAAAACAAACACTGTCCAGTATCAAAGACTCATCTAACTCCATGGTGATAGAAGGACACCCCTTCTAGTCACTCAGAACAAATCAGGACATTCTGATGTAGAGTTTCAAAATAAAAGACCTTTGAAATCTCATATATGAGCTATCATCCCTCTGCATTTAGATAAGAATAAAACAAACACTGTCCAGTATCAAATACTCATTTCCCTTCAGGGTGATAACAGGACACCACACCTAGTCACTCAGGGAGAATCAGGACTTTCTGATGTAGAGTTTCAAAATAAAAGACCTTTGAAGTCTCATATATGAGCTATCATCCCTGTTTTTAGATGAGAATAAAACAAAAACAGTCCAGTATCAAAGACTCATCTAACTCCAGGGTGTAGCAGGACACCCCACCTAGTCACTCAGGGAGAATCAGGACATTCTGATGTAGACATTCAAAATAAAAGACCTTTGAAATCTCTATTGTATGAGCTATCATCCCTGTTTTTAGATGGCAATAAAACACACACTGTCCAGTATCAAAGAATCATCTAACTCCATGGTGACAGCAGGACACCCCATCTAGTCACTCAGAAAAAATCAGGACATTCTGATCTAGAGTTTCAAAATAAAAGACCTTTGAAATCTCATGTATGAGCTATCATCCCTCTCTGTTTAGATGAGAATAAAACAAAGACTCTCCAGTATCAAAGACACATCTCACTCCAGGGTGATAGCATGACACCCCACCTAGTCACTCAGGGAGAATCAGGAGATTCTGATGTAGAGTTTCAAAATAAAAGACCTTTTAAATCTCTATTGTATGAGCTATCATCCCTGTTTTTAGATGAGAATAAAACAAACACTGTCCAGTATCAAAGACCTATCTTACTCCAGGGTGATAGCAGGACACCCCATCTAGTCACTCCAAAGAAAAATCAGGACATTCTGATGTAGAGTTTCAAAATAAAAGACCTTTGAAATCTCATATATGAGCTATCATCCCTCTCTGTTTAGATGAGAATAAAACAAAAACTCTCGAGTATCAAAGACTCATCTCACTCCAGGGTGATAGCAGGAAACCCCACCTAGTCACTCAGGGACAATCAGGACATTCTGCTTTAGAGTTGCAAAATAAAATACCTATGAAGTCTCATATATGAGCTATCATCCCTGTTTTTAGATGGGAATAACACAAACACTGTCCAGTATCAAAGACAGATCTCAATCCAGGGTGATAGCAGGACACCCCACCTAGTCACTCAGGGAGAATCAGAACATTCTGATCGATAGTTTCAAAATAAAAGACCTTTGAAATCTCATGTATGAGCTATCATCCCTCTCTGTTTAGATGAGAATAAAACAAAGACTCTCCAGTATCAAAGACACATCTCACTCCAGGGTGATAGAATGACACCCCACCTAGTCACTCAGGGAGAATCAGGAGATTCTGATGTAGAGTTTCAAAATAAAAGACCTTTTAAATCTCTATTGTATGAGCTATCATCCCTGTTTTTAGATGAGAATAAAACAAACACTGTCCAGTATCAAAGACCTATCTTACTCCAGGGTGATAGCAGGACACCCCATCTAGTCACTCCGAAGAAAAATCAGGACATTCTGATGTAGAGTTTCAAAATAAAAGACCTTTGAAATCTCATATATGAGCTATCATCCCTCTCTGTTTAGATGAGAATAAAACAAAAACTCTCCAGTATCAAAGACTCATCTCACTCCATGGTGACAGCAGGACACCCCATCTAGTCACTCAGAAAAAATCAGGACATTCTGATCTAGAGTTTCAAAATAAAAGACCTTTGTAATCTCTATTGTATGAGCTATCATCCCTGTTTTTAGATGAGAATAAAACAAAAACTGTCCAGTATCAAAGACGCATCTCAGTCCAGGGTGAAAGCAGGACACCGCACCTAGTCACTCAGGGACAATCAGGACATTCTGCTTTAGAGTTTCAAAATAAAATACCTTTGAAGTCTCATATATGAGCTATCATCCCTGTTTTTAGATGGGAATAAAACAAACACTGTCCAGTATCAAAGACTCATCTAACTCCATGGTGATAGCAGGACACCCCATCTAGTCCCTCAGAAAAAAACAGGACATTCTGATGTAGAGTTTCAAAATAAAAGACCTTTGGAATCTCATATATGAGCTATCATCCCTCTGTATTTAGATAAGAATAAAACAAACACTGTCCAGTATCAAATACTCATTTCCCTTCAGGGTGATAACAGGACACCCCACCTAGTCACTCAGGGAGAATCAGGACTTTCTGATGTAGAGTTTCAAAATAAAAGACCTTTGAAGTCTCATATATGAGCTATCATCCCTGTTTTTAGATGAGAATAAAACAAAAACAGTCCAGTATCAAAGACTCATCTAACTCCAGGGTGTAGCAGGACACCCCACCTAGTCACTCAGGGAGAATCAGGACATTCTGATGTAGACATTCAAAATAAAAGACCTTTGAAATCTCTATTGTATGAGCTATCATCCCTGTTTTTAGATGAGAATAAAACAAACACTGTCCAGTATCAAAGACCCATCTCACTCCAGGGTGATAGCAGGAAACCCCACCTAGTCACTCAGGGATAATGAGGACATTCTGCTTTAGAGTTTCAAAATAAAATACCTTTGAAGTCTCATATATGAGCTATCATCCCTGTTTTTAGATGGCAATAAAACACACACTGTCCAGTATCAAAGAATCATCTAACTCCATGGTGACAGCAGGACACCCCATCTAGTCACTCAGAAAAAAATCAGGACATTCTGATCTAGAGTTTCAAAATAAAAGACCTTTGAAATCTCATGTATGAGCTATCATCCCTCTCTGTTTAGATGAGAATAAAACAAAGACTATCCAGTATCAAAGACACATCTCACTCCAGGGTGATAGCATGACACCCCACCTAGTCACTCAGGGAGAATCAGGAGATTCTGATGTAGAGTTTCAAAATAAAAGACCTTTTAAATCTCTATTGTATGAGCTATCATCCCTGTTTTTAGATGAGAATAAAACAAACACTGTCCAGTATCAAAGACCTATCTTACTCCAGGGTGATAGCAGGACACCCCATCTAGTCACTCCAAAGAAAAATCAGGACATTCTGATGTAGAGTTTCAAAATAAAAGACCTTTGAAATCTCATATATGAGCTATCATCCCTCTCTGTTTAGATGAGAATAAAACAAAAACTCTCCAGTATCAAAGACTCATCTCACTCCAGGGTGATAGCAGGAAACCCCACCTAGTCACTCAGGGACAATCAGGACATTCTGCTTTAGAGTTTCAAAATAAAATACCTTTGAAGTCTCATATATGAGCTATCATCCCTGTTTTTAGATGGGAATAAAACAAACATTGTCCAGTATCAAAGACAGATTTCAATCCAGGGTGATAGCAGGACACCCCACCTAGTCACTCAGGGAGAATCAGAACATTCTGATGTAGAGTTTCAAAATAAAAGGCCTTTGTAATCTCTATTGTATGAGCTATCATCCTTGTATTTAGATGAAAATAAAACAAAAACTATCCAGTATCAAAGACACATCTCACTCCAGGGTGATAGCATGACACCCCACCTAGTCACTCAGGGAGAATCAGGAGATTCTGATGTAGAGTTTCAAAATAAAAGACCTTTTAAATCTCTATTGTATGAGCTATCATCCCTGTTTTTAGATGAGAATAAAACAAACACTGTCCAGTATCAAAGACCTATCTTACTCCAGGGTGATAGCAGGACACCCCATCTAGTCACTCCAAAGAAAAATCAGGACATTCTGATGTAGAGTTTCAAAATAAAAGACCTTTGAAATCTCATATATGAGCTATCATCCCTCTCTGTTTAGATGAGAATAAAACAAAAACTCTCCAGTATCAAAGACTCATCTCACTCCAGGGTGATAGCAGGAAACCCCACCTAGTCACTCAGGGACAATCAGGACATTCTGCTTTAGAGTTTCAAAATAAAATACCTTTGAAGTCTCATATATGAGCTATCATCCCTGTTTTTAGATGGGAATAAAACAAACATTGTCCAGTATCAAAGACAGATTTCAATCCAGGGTGATAGCAGGACACCCCACCTAGTCACTCAGGGAGAATCAGAACATTCTGATGTAGAGTTTCAAAATAAAAGGCCTTTGTAATCTCTATTGTATGAGCTATCATCCTTGTATTTAGATGAAAATAAAACAAAAACTGTCCAGTATCAAATACTCATCTCAATCCAGGGTGATAGCAGGACACCCAACCTAGTCACTCAGGGAGAATCAGGACATTCTGATTTAGAGTTTCAAAATAAAATACCTTTGAAGTCTCATATATGAGCTATCATCCCTGTTTTTAGATGGGAATAAAACACACACTGTCCAGTATCAAAGACTCATCTAACTCCATGGTGACAGCAGGACACCCCATCTAGTCACTCAGAAAAAATCAGGACATTCTGATCTAGAGTTTCAAAATAAAAGACCTTTGAAATCTCATATATGAGCTATCATCCCTCTCTGTTTAGATGAGAATAAAACAAAGATTCTCCAGTATCAAAGACACATCTCACTCCAGGGTGATAGCATGACACCCCACTTAGTCACTCAGGGAGAATCAGGAGATTCTGATGTAGAATTTCAAAATAAAAGACCTTTTAAATCTCTATTGTATGAGCTATCATCCCTGTTTTTAGATGAGAATAAAACAAACACTGTCCAGTATCAAAGACCTATCTCACTCCAGGGTGATAGCAGGATACCCCATCTAGTCACTCCGAAGAAAGATCAGGACATTCTGATGTAGAGTTTCAAAATAAAAGACCTTTGAAATCTCATATATGAGCTATCATCCCTCTCTGTTTAGATGAGAATAAAACAAAAACTCTCCAGTATCAAAGACTCATCTCACTCCAGGGTGATAGCAGGAAACCCCACCTAGTCACTCAGGGACAATCAGGACATTCTGCTTTAGAGTTTCAAAATAAAATACCTTTGAAGTCTCATATATGAGCTATAATCCCTGTTTTTAGATGGGAATAAAACAAACACTGTCCAGTATCAAAGACTCATCTAACTCCATGGTGATAGCAGGACACCCCATCTAGTCCCTCAGAAAAAAACAGGACATTCTGATGTAGAGTTTCAAAATAAAAGACCTTTGAAATCTCATATATGAGCTATCATCCCTCTCTGTTTAGATGAGAATAAAACAAAAACTCTCCAGTATCAAAGACTCATCTCACTCCAGGGTGATAGCAGGAAACCCCACCTAGTCACTCAGGGACAATCAGGACATTCTGCTTTAGAGTTTCAAAATAAAATACCTTTGAAGTCTCATATATGAGCTATAATCCCTGTTTTTAGATGGGAATAAAACAAACACTGTCCAGTATCAAAGACTCATCTAACTCCATGGTGATAGCAGGACACCCCATCTAGTCCCTCAGAAAAAAACAGGACATTCTGCTTTAGAGTTTCAAAATAAAATACCTTTGAAGTCTCATATATAATCCCTCAGTATCCGTCTGCATTGTCGGTTTTCCTCCCGTTTCTCCAGCATGTTCCGCTGCATTCAGCTCGGCTTCTTCCGCTTTCTTCGCCGCCCCCCGCATTCCAGACATTCCAGACATTCCAGGATTCACGTCATTATTCTCCGTTCTTTTCTCCATTTTCTCTACAACGCACCTTCAATGTTTGTCCCCCCAGACAGCTGAGCTGTTTGGGGGGGGTTTTGCCGGAAAAGATCGCGATTAAAACGCTTGTTTTAATCACTTTGTCCCGTTTCCTCAGCAAACAATTGACCTGCTTCCTCCAGCACTCTCGCTGCGTTCGCGCTGTTGCTCCTCGTATTTTCTCCTCTGATGTTCACAAAACACGGTTTGAAAGTATCCCCCCCGACAGCAGAGCTGTTTGGGGGGCTGTTTGTCCAAAAATAAAGTGCAAAAACCGTCTTATTTGCTCCACTTTGTCCAAATTCGTCCCAAACTTTTGCGTCCACACATACACTGCACGTTAACGCAGTGAGCCACTGGACCTGAGTACTCAAACATGCCTACTTTTGCATCTTAGAAACTCTGAATTCACTAAATGTACAACTTTTTCTCCATCAAAATGAACAAATGAGACATTAAATAACATCTACAGATCAAGACGAAGCGAATGGAAGCGGTCCCAGCCTCGTAGCTGTGAACAGCTGTGATCGCAGGAAAATGCTGTTACAAAGATTTCTCAGTATATCTCCGGGACATTTCCCTGGCTTTCCCACCGTCACAATGGACAAACGAGACATGAAATAACATCAACAGATCAAGACGAAGCGAATGGAGGTACCCCCGGAGTCATAGCATGTGTAAATCGAGACGAAACATCTCTCTCTCCCCCGCCTGCTTGCGAGGGGGAGGGGCAGTTTACACACACACGCAGCTGCTGCATGCAGCAACACACACACAGGGAGGAGATGGCAGAGAGAACGCACTCCCCTGAAAACTCCCCTTGAATTCCTCCAGACTCAGAAAATGTAAAATATAACTTTTTGGAGATCCATAGAAAAAGGGTGAAAATGAAAAAGAGAATGCCACAGCATGGATTCGAACACGCGACCAACCGCATCCAGGGGCGAGTATTAACGCAGTGAGCCACTGGACCTGAGTACTCAAACATGCCTACTTTTGCATCTTAGAAACTCTGAATTCACTAAATGTAAAACTTTTTCTCCATCAAAATGAACAACTGAGACATTAAATAACATCTACAGATCAAGACGAAGCGAATGGAAGCGGTCCCAGCCTCGTAGCTGTGAACAGCTGTGATCGCAGGAAAATACTGTTACAAAGATTTCTCAGTATATCTCCGGGACATTTCCCTGGCTTTCCCACCGTCACAATGGACAAACGAGACATTAAATAACATCAACAGATCAAGACGAAGCGAATGGAGGTACCCCCGGAGTCATAGCATGTGTAAATCGAGACGAAACATCTCTCTCTCCCCCGCCTGCTTGCGAAGGGGAGGGGCAGTTTACACACACACGCAGCTGCTGCATGCAGCAACGCACACACAGGGAGGAGATGGCAGAGAGAACGCACTCCACTGAAAACTCCACTTGAATTCCTCCAGACTCAGAAAATGTAAAAGTTCACTTTTTGGAGGTCCATAGAAAAAGGGTGAAAATGGAAAAAAGTATTCGAAAATAGTGCCTCATAAGGCGGGTAGAGTCCCTTGAAAACTCCCCTTGAATTCCTCCAGACTCAGAAAAAGTCAAAGTTGACTTTTTGGAGATCCATAGAAAAAGGGTGAAAATTAAAAAAAGTATACCACAGCATGGATTCGAACACGCAACCAACCACATCCAGGGGCGAGCATTAACGCAGTGAGCCACTGGACCTGAGTACTCAAACATGCCTACTTTTGCATCTTAGAAACTCTGAATTCACTAAATGTACAACTTTTTCTCCATCAAAATGAACAAATGAGACATTAAATAACATCTACAGATCAAGACGAAGTGAATGGAAGCGGTCCCAGCCTCGTAGCTGTGAACAGCTGTGATCGCAGGAAAATGCTGTTACAAAGATTTCTCAGTATATATCCGGGACATTTCCCTGGCTTTCCCACCGTCACAATGGACAAACGAGACATGAAATAACATCAACAGATCAAGACGAAGTGAATGGAGGTACCCCCGGAGTCATAGCATGTGTAAATCGAGACGAAACATCTCTCTCTCCCCCGCCTGCTTGCGAGGGGGAGGGGCAGTTTACACACACACGCAGCTGCTGCATGCAGCAACACACACACACAGGGAGGAGATGGCAGAGAGAACGCACTCCCCTGAAAACTCCCCTTGAATTCCTCCAGACTCAGAAAATGTAAAAGTTCACTTTTTGGAGGTCCATAGAAAAAGGGTGAAAATGGAAAAAAGTATTCGAAAATAGTGCCTCATAAGGCGGGTAGAGTCCCTTGAAAACTCCCCTTGAATTCCTCCAGACTCAGAAAAAGTCAAAGTTGACTTTTTGGAGATCCATAGAAAAAGGGTGAAAATGAAAAAAAGTATACCACAGCATGGATTCGAACACGCGACCAACCGCATCCAGGGGCGAGCGTTAACGCAGTGAGCCACTGGACCTGAGTACTCAAACATGCCTACTTTTGCATCTTAGACACTCTGAATTCACTAAATGTACAACTTTTTCTCCATCAAAATGAACAAATGAGACATTAAATAACATCTACAGATCAAGACGAAGCGAATGGAAGCGGTCCCAGCCTCGTAGCTGTGAACAGCTGTGATCGCAGGAAAATGCTGTTACAAAGATTTCTCAGTATATCTCCGGGACATTTCCCTGGCTTTCCCACCGTCACAATGGACAAACGAGACATGAAATAACATCAACAGATCAAGACGAAGCGAATGGAAGTACCCCCGGAGTCATAGCATGTGTAAATCGAGACGAAACATCTCTCTCTCCCCCGCCTGCTTGCGAAGGGGAGGGGCAGTTTACACACACACACGCAGCTGCTGCATGCAGCAACGCACACAGAGGGAGGAGATGGCAGAGAGAATGCACTCCCCTGAAAACTCCCCATGAATTCCTCCAGACTCCGAAAATGTAAAAGTTCACTTTTTGGAGATCCATAGAAAAAGGGTGAAAATGGAAAAAAGTATTCGAAAATAGTGCCTCATAAGGCGGGTAGAGTCCCTTGAAAACTCCCCTTGAATTCCTCCAGACTCAGACAAAGTCAAAGTTGACTTTTTGGAGATCCATAGAAAAAGGGTGAAAATGAAAAAAAGTATACCACAGCATGGATTCGAACACGTGACCAACCGCATCCAGGGGCGAGCGTTAACGCAGTGAGCCACTGGACCTGAGTACTCAAACATGCCTACTTTTGCATCTTAGACACTCTGAATTCACTAAATGTACAACTTTTTCTCCATCAAAATGAACAAATGAGACATGAAATAACATCTACAGATCAAGACGAAGCGAATGGAAGCGGTCCCAGCCTCGTAGCTTTGAACAGCTGTGATCACAGGAAAATGCTGTTACAAAGATTTCTCAGTATATATCCGGGACATTTCCCTGGCTTTCCCACCGTCACAATGGACAAACGAGACATGAAATAACATCAACAGATCAAGACGAAGCGAATGGAAGTACCCCCGGAGTCATAGCATGTGTAAATCGAGACGAAACATCTCTCTCTCCCCCGCCTGCTTGCGAAGGGGAGGGGCAGTGTACACACACACACGCAGCTGCTGCATGCAGCAACGCACACAGAGGGAGGAGATGGCAGAGAGAATGCACTCCCCTGAAAACTCCCCTTTGAATTCCTCCAGACTCAGAAAATGTAAAAGTTCACTTTTTGGAGATCCATAGAAAAAGGGTGAAAATGAAAAAAAGAATGCCACAGCATGGATTCGAACACGCGACCAACCGCATCCAGGGGCGAGCGTTAACACAGTGAGCCACTGGACCTGAGTACTCAAACATGCCTACTTGTGCATCTTAGACACTCTGAATTTACTAAATGTACAACTTTTTCTCCATCAAAATGAACAAATGAGACATTAAATAACATCTACAGATCAAGACGAAGCGAATGGACGTACCCCCGGAGTCATAGCATGTGTAAATCGAGACGAAACATCTCTCTCTCCCCCGCCTGCTTGCGAAGGGGAGGGGCAGTTTACACACACACACGCAGTTGCTGCATGCAGCAACGCACACACAGGGAGGAGATGGCAGAGAGAATGCACTCCCCTGAAAACTCCCCTTGAATTCCTCCAGACTCAGAAAATGTAAAAGTTCACTTTTTGGAGATCCATAGAAAAAGGGTGAAAATGGAAAAAAGTATTCGAAAATAGTGCCTCATAAGGCGGGTAGAGTCCCTTGAAAACTCCCCTTGAATTCCTCCAGACTCAGAAAAAGTCAAAGTTGACTTTTTGGAGATCCATAGAAAAAGGGTGAAAATGAAAAAAAGAATGCCACAGCATGGATTCGAACACGCGACCAACCGCATCCAGGGGCGAGCGTTAACACAGTGAGCCACTGGACCTGAGTACTCAAATATGCCTACTTGTGCATCTTAGACACTCTGAATTCACTAAATGTACAACTTTTTATCCATCAAAATGAACAAATGAGACATGAAATAACATCTACAGATCAAGACGAAGCGAATGGAAGCGGTCCCAGCCTCGTAGCTGTGAACAGCTGTGATCGCAGGAAAATGCTGTTACAAAGATTTATCAGTATATCTCCGGGACATTTCGCTGGCTTTCCCACCGTCACAATGGACAAACGAGACATGAAATAACATCAACAGATCAAGACGAAGCGAATGGAAGTACCCCCGGAGTCATAGCATGTGTAAATCGAGACGAAACATCTCTCTCTCCCCCGCCTGCTTGCGAGAGGGAGGGGCAGTTTACACACACACGCAGCTGCTGCCTGCAGCAACACACACACAGGGAGGAGATGGCAGAGAGAACGCACTCCCCTGAAAACTCCCCTTGAATTCCTCCAGACTCAGAAAATGTAAAAGATCACTTTTTGGAGATCCATAGAAAAAGGGTGAAAATGAAAAAAAGAATGCCACAGCATGGATTCGAACACGCGACCAACCGCATCCAGGGGCGAGTGTTAAAGCAGTGACCCACTGGACCTGAGTACGCAAATATGCCTACTTGTGCATCTTAGACACTTTGAATTCAATAAATGTACAACTTTTTCTCCATCAAAATGAACAAATGAGACATGAAATAACATCTACAGATCAAGACGAAGCGAATGGAAGCGGTCCCAGTCTCGTAGCTGTGAACAGCTGTGATCGCAGGAAAATGCTGTTACAAAGATTTCTCAGTATATCTCCGGGACATTTCCCTGACTTTCCCACCGTCACAATGGACAAACGAGACATGAGATAACATCAACAGATCAAGACGAAGCGAATGGAGGTACCCCCGGAGTCATAGCATGTGTAAATCGAGACGAAACATCTCTCTCTCCCCTGCCTGCTTGCGAGAGGGAGGGGCAGTTTACACACACACGCAGCTGCTGCATGCAGCAACACACACACAGGGAGGAGATGGCAGAGAGAACGCACTCCCCTGAAAACTCCCCTTGAATTCCTCCAGACTCAGAAAAAGTCGAAGTTGACTTTTTGGAGATCCATAGAAAAAGGGTGAAAATGAAAAAAAGTATGCCACAGCATGGATTCGAACACGCGACCAACCGCATCCAGGGGTGAGCGTTAACGCAGTGAGCCACTGGACCTGAGTACTCAAACATGCCTACTTGTGCATCTTAGACACTCTGAATTCACTAAATGTACAACCTTTTCTCCATCAAAATGAACAAATGAGACATGAAATAACATCTCCAGATCAAGACGAAGCGAATGGAAGCGGTCCCAGCCTCGTAGCTGTGAACAGCTGTGATCGCAGGAAAATGCTGTTACAAAGATTTATCAGTATATCTCCGGGACATTTCCCTGGCTCTCCCACCGTCACAATGGACAAACGAGACATGCAATAACATCAACAGATCAAGACGAAGCGAATGGAAGTACCCCTGGAGTCATAGCATGTGTAATTCGAGACGAAACATCTCTCTCTCCCCCGCCTGCTTGCGAAGGGGAGGGGCAGTTTACACGCAGCTGCTGCATGCAGCAACGCACACACAGGGAGGAGATGGCAGAGAGAATGCACTCCCCTGAAAACTCCCCTTGAATTCCTCCAGACTCAGAAAATGTAAAAGTTCACTTTTTGGAGATCCATAGAAAAAGGGTGAAAATGGAAAAAAGTATTCGAAAATAGTGCCTCATAAGGCGGGTAGAGTCCCTTGAAAACTCCCCTTGAATTCCTCCAGACTCAGAAAAAGTCAAAGTTGACTTTTTGGAGATCCATAGAAAAAGGGTGAAAATGAAAAAAAGTATGCCACAGCATGTATTCGAACACGCGACCAACCGCATCCAGGGGCGAGCATTAACGCAGTGAGCCACTGGACCTGAGTACTCAAACATGCCTACTTGTGCATCTTAGAAACTCTGAATTCACTAAATGTACAACTTTTTCTCCATCAAAATGAACAAATGAGACATTAAATAACATCTACAGATCAAGACGAAGCGAATGGAAGCGGTCCCAGCCTCGTAGCTGTGAACAGCTGTGATCGCAGGAAAATGCTGTTACAAAGATTTCTCAGTATATCTCCGGGACATTTCCCTGGCTTTCCCACCGTCACAATGGACAAACGAGACATGAAATAACATCAACAGATCAAGACGAAGCGAATGGAGGTACCCCCGGAGTCATAGCATGTGTAAATCGAGACGAAACATCTGTCTCTCCCCCGCCTGCTTGCGAGAGGGAGGGGCAGTTTACACACACACGCAGCTGCTGCATGCAGCAACACACACACAGGGAGGAGATGGCAGAGAGAACGCACTCCCCTGAAAACTCCCCTTGAATTCCTCCAGACTCAGAAAATGTAAAAGATCACTTTTTGGAGATCCATAGAAAAAGGGTGAAAATGAAAAAAAGTATGCCACAGCATGGATTCGAACACGCGACCAACCGCATCCAGGGGCGAGCGTTAACGCAGTGAGCCACTGGACCTGAGTACTCAAACATGCCTACTTTTGCATCTTAGAAACTCTGAATTCACTAAATGTACAACTTTTCCTCCATCAAAATGAACAAATGAGACATTAAATAACATCTACAGATCAAGACGAAGCGAATGTAAGCGGTCCCAGCCTCGTAGCTGTGAACAGCTGTGATCGCAGGAAAATGCTGTTACAAAGATTTCTCAGTATATCTCCGGGACATTTCCCTGGCTTTCCCACCGTCACAATGGATAAACGAGACATGAAATAACATCAACAGATCAAGACGAAGCGAATGGAAGTACCCCCGGAGTCATAGCATGTGTAAATCGAGACGAAACATCTCTCTCTCCCCCGCCTGCTTGCGAGGGGGAGGGGCAGTTTACACACACACGCAGCTGCTGCATGCAGCAACACACACACAGGGAGGAGATGGCAGAGAGAACGCACTCCCCTCAAAACTCCCCTTGAATTCCTCCAGACTCAGAAAAAGTCAAAGTTGACTTTTTGGAGATCCATAGAAAAAGGGTGAAAATGAAAAAAAGTATGCCTCAGCATGGACTCGAACATGCGACCAACCGCATCCAGGGGCGAGCGTTAACGCAGTGAGCCACTGGACCTGAGTACTCAAACATGCCTACTTGTGCATCTTAGAAACTCTGAATTCACTAAATGTACAACTTTTTCTCCATCAAAATGAACAAATGAGACATTAAATAACATCTACAGATCAAGACGAAGCGAATGGAAGCGGTCCCAGCCTCGTAGCTGTGAACAGCTGTGATCGCAGGAAAATGCTGTTACAAAGATTTATCAGTATATCTCCGGGACATTTCCCTGGCTTTCCCACCGTCACAATGGACAAACGAGACATGCAATAACATCAACAGATCAAGACGAAGCGAATGGAAGTACCCCTGGAGTCATAGCATGTGTAAATCGAGACGAAACATCTCTCTCTCCCCCGCCTGCTTGCGAAGGGGAGAGCAGTTTACAAACACACGCGAAGCTGCTGCATGCAGCAACGCACACAGAGGGAGAAGATGGCAGAGAGAATGCACTCCCCTGAAAACTCCCCTTGAATTCCTCCAGACTCAGAAAAAGTCAAAGTTGACTTTTTGGAGATCCATAGAAAAAGGGTGAAAATGAAAAAAAGTATGCCACAGTATGGATTCGAACACGCGACCAACCGCATCCAAGGGCGAGCATTAACGCAGTGAGCCACTGGACCTGAGTACTCAAACATGCCTACTTGTGCATCTTAGACACTCTGAATTTACTAAATGTACAACTTTTTCTCCATCAAAATGAACAAATGAGACATTAAATAACATCTACAGACCAAGACGAAGCGAATGGAAGCGGTCCCAGCCTCGTAGCTGTGATCGCAGGAAAATGCTGTTACAAAGATTTCTCAGTATATCTCCGGAACATTTCCCTGGCTTTCCCACCGTCACAATGGACAAACGAGACATGAAATAACATCAACAGATCAAGACGAAGCGAATGGAAGTACCCCCGGAGTCATAGCATGTGTAAATCGAGACGAAACATCTCTCTCTCCCCCGCCTGCTTGCGAAGGGGAGGGGCAGTTTACACACACACACGCAGCTGCTGCATGCAGCAACGCACACAGAGGGAGGAGATGGCAGAGAGAATGCACTCCCCTGAAAACTCCCCTTGAATTCCTCTAGACTCAGAAAATGTAAAAGTTCACTTTTTGGAGATCCATAGAAAAAGGGTGAAAATGGAAAAAAAGTATTCGAAAATAGTGCCTCATAAGGCGGCTAGAGTCCCTTGAAAACTCCCCTTGAATTCCTCCAGACTCAGAAAATGTAAAAGATCACTTTTTGGAGATCCATAGAAAAAGGGTGAAAATGAAAAAAAGAATGCCACAGCATGGATTCGAACACGCGACAAACCGCATCCAGGGGCGAGCGTTAACCCAGTGAGCCACTGGACCTGAGTACTCAAACATGCCTACTTGTGCATCTTAGACACTCTGAATTTACTAAATGTACAACTTTTTCTCCATCAAAATGAACAAATGAGACATTAAATAACATCTACAGATCAAGACGAAGCGAATGGAAGCGGTCCCAGCCTCGTAGCTGCGAACAGCTGTGATCGCAGGAAAATGCTGTTACAAAGATTTCTCAGTATATCTCCGGGACATTTCCCTGGCTTTCCCACCGTCACAATGGACAAACGAGCCATTAAATAACATCAACAGATCAAGACGAAGCGAATGGAAGTACCCCCGGAGTCATATCATGTGTAAATCGAGACGAAACATCTCTCTCTCCCCCGCCTGCTTGCGAAGGGGAGGGGTCAGTTTACACACACACACGCAGCTGCTGCATGCAGCAACGCACACACAGGGAGGAGATGGCAGAGAGAATGCACTCCCCTGAAAACTCCCCTTGAATTCCTCCAGACTCAGAAAAAGTCAAAGTTGACTTTTTGGAGATCCATAGAAAAAGGGTGAAAATGGAAAAAAGTATTCGAAAATAGTGCCTCATAAGGCGGGTAGAGTCCCTTGAAAACTCCCCTTGAATTCCTCCAGACTCAGAAAAAGTCAAAGTTGACTTTTTGGAGATCCATAGAAAAAGGGTGAAAATGAAAAAAAGTATGCCACAGTATGGATTCGAACACGCGACCAACCGCATCCAGGGGCGAGCATTAACGCAGTGAGCCACTGGACCTGAGTACTCAAACATGCCTACTTTTGCATCTTAGAAACTCTGAATTCACTAAATGTACAACTTTTTCTCCATCAAAATGAACAAATGAGACATGAAATAACATCTCCAGATCAAGACGAAGCGAATGGAAGCGGTCCCAGCCTCGTAGCTGTGAACAGCTGTGATCGCAGGAAAATGCTGTTACAAAGATTTCTCAGTATATCTCCAGGACATTTCCCTGGCTTTCCCACCAACACAATGGAGAAACGAGACATGAAATAACATCAACAGATCAAGACGAAGCGAATGGAGGTACCCCCGGAGTCATAGCATGTGTAAATCGAGACGAAACATCTCTCTCTCCCCCGCCTGCTTGCGAGGGGGAGGGGCAGTTTACACACACACGCAGCTGCTGCATGCAGCAACACACACACAGGGAGGAGATGGCAGAGAGAACGCACTAACCTGAAAACTCCCCTTGAATTCCTCCAGACTCAGAAAATTTAAAAGATCACTTTTTGGAGATCCATAGAAAAAGGGTGAAAATGGAAAAAAGTATTCGAAAATAGTGCCTCATAAGGCGGGTAGAGTCCCTTGAAAACTCCCCTTGAATTCCTCCAGACTCAGAAAAAGTCAAAGTTGACTTTTTGGAGATCCATAGAAAAAGGGTGAAAATGAAAAAAAGTATGCCACAGCATGGATTCGAACACGCGACCAACTGCATCCAGGGGCGAGCGTTAACGCAGTGAGCCACTGGACATGAGTACTCAAACATGCCTACTTTTGCATCTTAGACACTCTGAATTCACTAAATGTACAACTTTTTCTCCATCAAAATGAACAAATGAGACATGAAATAACATCTACAGATCAAGACGAAGCGAATGGAAGCGGTCCCAGCCTCGTAGCTGTGAACAGCTGTGATCGCAGGAAAATGCTGTTACAAAGATTTCTCAGTATATCTCCGGGACATTTCCCTGGCTTTGCCACCGTCACAATGGACAAACGAGACATGAAATAACATCAACAGATCAAGACGAAGCGAATGGAAGTACCCCCGGAGTCATATCATGTGTAAATCGAGACGAAACATCTCTCTCTCCCCCGCCTGCTTGCGAAGGGGAGGGGCAGTTTACACACACACACGCAGCTGCTGCATGCAGCAACGCACACACAGGGAGGAGATGGCAGAGAGAATGCACTCCCCTGAAAACTCCCCTTGAATTCCTCCAGACTCAGAAAATGTAAAAGTTCACTTTTTGGAGATCCATAGAAAAAGGGTGAAAATGGAAAAAAGTATTCGAAAATAGTGCCTCATAAGGCGGGTAGAGTCCTTTGAAAACTCCCCTTGAATTCCTCCAGACTCAGAAAAAGTCAAAGTTGACTTTTTGGAGATCCATAGAAAAAGGGTGAAAATGAAAAAAAGTATGCCACAGCATGGATTCGAACACTCGACCAACCGCATCCAGGGGCGAGCGTTAACGCAGTGAGCCACTGGACCTGAGTACTCAAACATGCCTACTTGTGCATCTTAGACACTCTGAATTCACTAAATGTACAACCTTTTCTCCATCAAAATGAACAAATGAGAAATGAAATAACATCTCCAGATCAAGACGAAGCGAATGGAAGCGGTCCAAGCCTCGTAGCTGTGAACAGCTGTGATCGCAGGAAAATGCTGTTACAAAGATTTCTCAGTATATCTCCGGGACATTTCCCTGGCTTTCCCACCGTCACAATGGACAAACGAGACACGAAATAACATCAACAGATCAAGACGAAGCGAATGGAGGTACCCCCGGAGTCATAGCATGTGTAAATCGAGACGAAACATCTCTTTCTCCCCCGCCTGCTTGCGAGAGGGAGGGGCAGTTTACACACACACGCAGCTGCTGCATGCAGCAACGCACACACAGGGAGGAGATGGCAGAGAGAACGCACTCCCCTGAAAACTCCCCTTGAATTCCTCCAGACTCAGAAAATGTAAAAGATCACTTTTTGGAGATCCATAGAAAAAGGGTGAAAATGAAAAAAAGTATGCCACAGCATGGATTCGAACACGCGACCAACCGCATCCAGGGGCGAGCGTTAACGCAGTGAGCCACTGGACATGAGTATTCAAACATGCCTACTTTTGCATCTTAGACACTCTGAATTCACTAAATGTACAACTTTTTCTCCATCAAAATGAACAAATGAGACATGAAATAACATATACAGATCAAGACGAAGCGAATGGAAGCGGTCCCAGCCTCGTAGCTGTGAACAGCTGTGATCGCAGGAAAATGCTGTTACAAAGATTTCTCAGTATATCTCCGGGACATTTCCCTGGCTTTGCCACCGTCACAATGGACAAACGAGACATGAAATAACATCAACAGATCAAGACGAAGCGAATAGAGGTACCCCCGGAGTCATAGCATGTGTAAATCGAGACGAAATATCTCTCTCTCCCCCGCCTGCTTGCGAAGGGGAGGGGCAGTTTACACACACACGCAACTGCTGCATGCAGCAACGCACACACAGGGAGGAGATGGCAGAGAGAACGCACTCCCCTGAAAACTCCCCTTGAATTCCTCCAGACTCAGAAAATGTAAAAGTTCACTTTTTGGAGATCCATAGAAAAAGGGTGAAAATGGAAAAAAGTATTCGAAAATAGTGCCTCATAAGGCGGGTAGAGTCCCTTGAAAACTCCCCTTGAATTCCTCCAGACTCAGAAAAAGTCAAAGTTGACTTTTTGGAGATCCATAGAAAAAAGGGTGAAAATGAAAAAAAGTATGCTACAGCATGGATTCGAACACGCGACCAACGGCATCCAGGGGCGAGCGTTAACGCAGTGAGCCACTGGACATGAGTACTCAAACATGCCTACTTTTGCATCTTAGACACTCTGAATTCACTAAATGTACAACTTTTTCTCCATCAAAATGAACAAATGAGACATGAAATAACATCTACAGATCAAGACGAAGCGAATGGAAGCGGTCCCAGCCTCGTAGCTGTGAACAGCTGTGATCGCAGGAAAATGCTGTTACAAAGATTTCTCAGTATATCTCCGGGACATTTCACTGGCTTTCCCACCTTCACAATGGACAAACGAGACATGAAATAACATCAACAGATCAAGACGAAGCGAATGGAGGTACCCCCGGAGTCATAGCATGTGTAAATCGAGACGAAACATCTCTCTCTCCCCCGCCTGCTTGCGAGGGGGAGGGGCAGTTTACACACACATGCAGCTGCTGCATGCAGCAACACACACATAGGGAGGAGATGGCAGAGAGAACGCACTCCCCTGAAAACTCCCCTTGAATTCCTCCAGACTCAGAAAATGTAAAAGATCACTTTTTGGAGATCCATAGAAAAAGGGTGAAAATGGAAAAAAGTATTCGAAAATAGTGCCTCATAAGGCGTGTAGAGTCCCTTGAAAACTCCCCTTGAATTCCTCCAGACTCAGAAAAAGTCAAAGTTGACTTTTTGGAGATCCATAGAAAAAGGGTGAAAATGAAAAAAAGTATGCCACAGCATGGATTCGAACACGCGATCAACCGCATCCAGGGGCGAGCGTTAACGCAGTGAGCCACTGGACATGAGTATTCAAACATGCCTACTTTTGCATCTTAGACACTCTGAATTCACTAAATGTACAACTTTTTCTCCATCAAAATGAACAAATGAGACATGAAATAACATCTACAGATCAAGACGAAGCGAATGGAAGCGGTCCCAGCCTCGTAGCTGTGAACAGCTGTGATCGCAGGAAAATGCTGTTACAAAGATTTCTCAGTATATCTCCGGGACATTTCCCTGGCTTTGCCACCGTCACAATGGACAAACGAGACATGAAATAACATCAACAGATCAAGACGAAGCGAATGGAGGTACCCCCGGAGTCATAGCATGTGTAAATCGAGACGAAATATCTCTCTCTCCCCCGCCTGCTTGCGAAGGGGAGGGGCAGTTTACACACACACGCAGCTGCTGCATGCAGCAACGCACACACAGGGAGGAGATGGCAGAGAGAACGCACTCCCCTGAAAACTCCCCTTGAATTCCTCCAGACTCAGAAAATGTAAAAGTTCACTTTTTGGAGATCCATAGAAAAAGGGTGAAAATGGAAAAAAGTATTCGAAAATAGTGCCTCATAAGGCGGGTAGAGTCCCTTGAAAACTCCCCTTGAATTTCTCCAGACTCAGAAAAAGTCAAAGTTGACTTTTTGGAGATCCATAGAAAAAAGGGTGAAAATGAAAAAAAGTATGCTAGAGCATGGATTCGAACACGCGACCAACGGCATCCAGGGGCGAGCGTTAACGCAGTGAGCCACTGGACATGAGTACTCAAACATGCCTACTTTTGCATCTTAAAAACTCTGAATTCACTAAATGTACAACTTTTTCTCCATCAAAATGAACAAATGAGACATGAAATAACATCTACAGATCAAGACGAAGCGAATGGAGGTGGTCCCAGCCTCGTAGCTGTGAACAGCTGTGATCGCAGGAAAATGCTGTTACAAAGATTTCTCAGTATATCTCCGGGACATTTCCCTGGCTTTCCCACCGTCACAATGGACAAACGAGACATGAAATAACATCAACAGATCAAGACGAAGCGAATGGAGGTACCCCCGGAGTCATAGCATGTGTAAATCGAGACGAAACATCTCTCTCTCTCCCCCGCCTGCTTGCGAAGGGGAGGGGCAGTTTACACACACACACGCAGCTGCTGCATGCAGCAACGCACACACAGGGAGAAGATGGCAGAGAGAATGCACTCCCCTGAAAACTCCCCTTGAATTCCTCCAGACTCAGAAAATGTAAAAGTTCACTTTTTGGAGATCCATAGAAAAAGGGTGAAAATGGAAAAAAGTATTCGAAAATAGTGCCTCATAAGGCGGGTAGAGTCCTTTGAAAACTCCCCTTGAATTCCTCCAGACTCAGAAAAAGTCAAAGTTGACTTTTTGGAGATCCATAGAAAAAGGGTGAAAATGAAAAAAAGTATGCCACAGCATGGATTCGAACACGCGACCAACCGCATCCAGGGGTGAGCATTAACGCAGTGAGCCACTGGACCTGAGTACTCAAACATGCCTACTTGTGCATCTTAGACACTCTGAATTCACTAAATGTACAACCTTTTCTCCATCAAAATGAACAAATGAGAAATGAAATAACATCTCCAGATCAAGACGAAGCGAATGGAAGCGGTCCAAGCCTCGTAGCTGTGAACAGCTGTGATCGCAGGAAAATGCTGTTACAAAGATTTCTCAGTATATCTCCGGGACATTTCCCTGGCTTTGCCACCGTCACAATGGACAAACGAGACATGAAATAACATCAACAGATCAAGACGAAGCGAATGGAAGTACCCCCGGAGTCATAGCATGTGTAAATTGAGACGAAACATCTCTCTCTCCCCCGCCTGCTTGCGAAGGGGAGGGGCAGTTTACACACACACACGCAGCTGCTGCATGCAGCAACGCACACAGTGGGAGGAGATGGCAGAGAGAATGCACTCCCCTGAAAACTCCCCTTGAATTCCTCCAGACTCAGAAAATGTAAAAGTTCACTTTTTGGAGATCCATAGAAAAAGGGTGAAAATGGAAAAAAGTATTCGAAAATAGTGCCTCATAAGGCGGGTAGAGTCCCTTGAAAACTCCCCTTGAATTCCTCCAGACTCAGAAAAAGTCAAAGTTGACTTTTTGGAGATCCATAGAAAAAGGGTGAAAATGAAAAAAAGTATACCACAGTATGGATTCGAACACGCGACCAACCGCATCCAGGGGCGAGCATTAACGCAGTGAGCCACTGGACCTGAGTACTCAAACATGCCTACTTTTGCATCTTAGAAACTCTGAATTCACTAAATGTACAACTTTTTCTCCATCAAAATGAACAAATGAGACATGAAATAACATCTCCAGATCAAGACGAAGCGAATGGAAGCGGTCCCAGCCTCGTAGCTGTGAACAGCTGTGATCGCAGGAAAATGCTGTTACAAAGATTTCTCAGTATATCTCCGGGACATTTCCCTGGCTTTCCCACCGACACAATGGAGAAACGAGACATGAAATAACATCAACAGATCAAGACGAAGCGAATGGAGGTACCCCCTGAGTCATAGCATGTGTAAATCGAGACGAAACATCTCTCTCTCCCCCGCCTGCTTGCGAATGGGAGGGGCAGTTTACACACACACACGCAGCTGCTGCATGCAGCAACGCACACAGTGGGAGGAGATGGCAGAGAGAATGCACTCCCCTGAAAACTCCCCTTGAATTCCTCCAGACTCAGAAAATGTAAAAGTTCACTTTTTGGATATCCATAGAAAAAGGGTGAAAATGGAAAAAAGTATTCGAAAATAGTGCCTCATAAGGCGGGTAGAGTCCCTTGAAAACTCCCCTTGAATTCCTCCAGACTCAGAAAAAGTCAAAGTTGACTTTTTGGAGATCCATAGAAAAAGGGTGAAAATGAAAAAAAGTATGCCACAGCATGGATTCGAACACGCGACCAACCGCATCCAGGGGCGAGCATTAACGCAGTGAGCCACTGGACCTGAGTACTCAAACATGCCTACTTTTGCATCTTAGAAACTCTGAATTCACTAAATGTACAACTTTTTCTCCATCAAAATGAACAAATGAGACATGAAATAACATCTCCAGATCAAGACGAAGCGAATGGAAGCGGTCCCAGCCTCGTAGCTGTGAACAGCTGTGATCGCAGGAAAATGCTGTTACAAAGATTTCTCAGTATATCTCCAGGACATTTCCCTGGCTTTCCCACCAACACAATGGAGATACGAGACATGAAATAACATCAACAGATCAAGACGAAGCGAATGGAGGTACCCCCGGAGTCATAGCATGTGTAAATCGAGACGAAACATCTCTCTCTCCCCCGCCTGCTTGCGAGGGGGAGGGGCAGTTTACACACACACGCAGCTGCTGCATGCAGCAACACACACACAGGGAGGAGATGGCAGAGAGAACGCACTAACCTGAAAACTCCCCTTGAATTCCTCCAGACTCAGAAAATTTAAAAGATCACTTTTTGGAGATCCATAGAAAAAGGGTGAAAATGGAAAAAAGTATTCGAAAATAGTGCCTCATAAGGCGGGTAGAGTCCCTTGAAAACTCCCCTTGAATTCCTCCAGACTCAGAAAAAGTCAAAGTTGACTTTTTGGAGATCCATAGAAAAAGGGTGAAAATGAAAAAAAGTATGCCACAGCATGGATTCGAACACGCGACCAACTGCATCCAGGGGCGAGCGTTAACGCAGTGAGCCACTGGACATGAGTACTCAAACATGCCTACTTTTGCATCTTAGACACTCTGAATTCACTAAATGTACAACTTTTTCTCCATCAAAATGAACAAATGAGACATGAAATAACATCTACAGATCAAGACGAAGCGAATGGAAGCGGTCCCAGCCTCGTAGCTGTGAACAGCTGTGATCGCAGGAAAATGCTGTTACAAAGATTTCTCAGTATATCTCCGGGACATTTCCCTGGCTTTGCCACCGTCACAATGGACAAACGAGACATGAAATAACATCAACAGATCAAGACGAAGCGAATGGAAGTACCCCCGGAGTCATATCATGTGTAAATCGAGACGAAACATCTCTCTCTCCCCCGCCTGCTTGCGAAGGGGAGGGGCAGTTTACACACACACACGCAGCTGCTGCATGCAGCAACGCACACACAGGGAGGAGATGGCAGAGAGAATGCACTCCCCTGAAAACTCCCCTTGAATTCCTCCAGACTCAGAAAATGTAAAAGTTCACTTTTTGGAGATCCATAGAAAAAGGGTGAAAATGGAAAAAAGTATTCGAAAATAGTGCCTCATAAGGCGGGTAGAGTCCTTTGAAAACTCCCCTTGAATTCCTCCAGACTCAGAAAAAGTCAAAGTTGACTTTTTGGAGATCCATAGAAAAAGGGTGAAAATGAAAAAAAGTATGCCACAGCATGGATTCGAACACGCGACCAACCGCATCCAGGGGCGAGCGTTAATGCAGTGAGCCACTGGACCTGAGTACTCAAACATGCCTACTTGTGCATCTTAGACACTCTGAATTCACTAAATGTACAACCTTTTCTCCATCAAAATGAACAAATGAGAAATGAAATAACATCTCCAGATCAAGACGAAGCGAATGGAAGCGGTCCAAGCCTCGTAGCTGTGAACAGCTGTGATCGCAGGAAAATGCTGTTACAAAGATTTCTCAGTATATCTCCGGGACATTTCCCTGGCTTTCCCACCGTCACAATGGACAAACGAGACATGAAATAACATCAACAGATCAAGACGAATCGAATGGAGGTACCCCCTGAGTCATAGCATGTGTAAATCGAGACGAAACACCTCTCTCTCCCCCGCCTGCTTGCGAATGGGAGGGGCAGTTTACACACACACACGCAGCTGCTGCATGCAGCAACGCACACACAGGGAGGAGATGGCAGAGAGAACACACTCCCCTGAAAACTCCCCTTGAATTCCTCCAGACTCAGAAAATGTAAAAGTTCACTTTTTGGAGATCCATAGAAAAAGGGTGAAAATGAAAAAAAGTATGCTACAGCATGGATTCGAACACGCGACCAACCGCATCCAGGGACGAGCGTTAACGCAGTGAGCCACTGGACATGAGTACTCAAACATGCCTACTTTTGCATCTTAGACACTCTGAATTCACTAAATGTACAACTTTTTCTCCATCAAAATCAACAAATGAGACATGAAATAACATCTACAGATCAAGACGAAGCGAATGGAAGCGGTCCCAGCCTCGTAGCTGTGAACAGCTGTGATCGCAGGAAAATGCTGTTACAAAGATTTCTCAGTATATCTCCGGGACATTTCCCTGGCTTTGCCACCGTCACAATGGACAAACGAGACATGAAATAACATCAACAGATCAAGACGAAGCGAATGGAAGTACCCCCGGAGTCATAGCATGTGTAAATCGAGACGAAACATCTCTCTCTCCCCCGCCTGCTTGCGAAGGGGAGGGGCAGTTTACACACACACACGCAGCTGCTGCATGCAGCAACGCACACAGTGGGAGGAGATGGCAGAGAGAATGCACTCCCCTGAAAACTCCCCTTGAATTCCTCCAGACTCAGAAAATGTAAAAGTTCACTTTTTGGAGATCCATAGAAAAAGGGTGAAAATGGAAAATAGTATTCGAAAATAGTGCCTCATAAGGCGGGTAGAGTCCCTTGAAAACTCCCCTTGAATTCCTCCAGACTCAGAAAAAGTCAAAGTTGACTTTTTGGAGATCCATAGAAAAAGGGTGAAAATGAAAAAAAGTATGCCACAGCATGGATTCGAACACGCGACCAACCGCATCCAGGGGCGAGCGTTAACGCAGTGAGCCACTGGACCTGAGTACTCAAACATGCCTACTTTTGCATCTTAGACACTCTGAATTCACTAAATGTACAACTTTTTCTCCATCAAAATGAACAAATGAGACATGAAATAACATCTACAGATCAAGACGAAGCGAATGGAAGCGGTCCCAGCCTCGTAGCTTTGAACAGCTGTGATCGCAGGAAAATGCTGTTACAAAGATTTCTCAGTATATCTCCGGGACATTTCCCTGGCTTTCCCACCGTCACAATGGACAAACGAGACATGAAATAACATCAACAGATCAAGACGAAGCGAATGGAAGTACCCCCGGAGTCATAGCATGTGTAAATCGAGACGAAACATCTCTCTCTCCCCCGCCTGCTTGCGAAGGGGAGGGGCAGTTTACACACACACACGCAGCTGCTGCATGCAGCAACGCACACAGAGGGAGGAGATGGCAGAGAGAATGCACTCCCCTGAAAACTCCCCATGAATTCCTCCAGACTCAGAAAATGTAAAAGTTCACTTTTTGGAGATCCATAGAAAAAGGGTGAAAATGGAAAAAAGTATTCGAAAATAGTGCCTCATAAGGCGGGTAGAGTCCCTTGAAAACTCCCCTTGAATTCCTCCAGACTCAGAAAAAGTCAAAGTTGACTTTTTGGAGATCCATAGAAAAAGGGTGAAAATGAAAAAAAGCATGCCACAGTATGGATTCGAACACGCGACCAACCGCATCCAGGGGCGAGCATTAACCTAGTGAGCCACTGGACCTGAGTACTCAAACATGCCTACTTTTGCATCTTAGAAACTGTGAATTCACTAAATGTACAACTTTTTCTCCATCAAAATGAACAAATGAGACATGAAATAACATCTACAGATCAAGACGAAGCGAATGGAAGTACCCCCGGAGTCATAGCATGTGTAAATCGAGACGAAACATCCCTCTCTCCCCCGCCTGCTTGCGAGAGGGAGGGGCAGTTTACACACACACACAGCCGCTGCATGCAGCAACGCACACAGAGGGAGGAGATGGCAGAGAGAATGCACTCCCCTGAAAACTCCCCATGAATTCCTCCAGATTCAGAAAATGTAAAAGTTCACTTTTTGGAGATCCATAGAAAAAGGGTGAAAATGGAAAAAAGTATTCGAAAATAGTGCCTCATAAGGCGGGTAGAGTCCCTTGAAAACGCCCCTTGAATTCCTCCAGACTCAGAAAAAGTCAAAGTTGACTTTTTGGAGATCCATAGAAAAAGGGTGAAAATGAAAAAAAGTATGCCACAGCATGGATTCGAACACGTGACCAACCGCATCCAGGGGCGAGCGTTAACGCAGTGAGCCACTGGACCTGAGTACTCAAACATGCCTACTTTTGCATCTTAGACACTCTGAATTCACTAAATGTACAACTTTTTCTCCATCAAAATGAACAAATGAGACATGCAATAACATCTACAGATCTAGACGAAGCGAATGGAAGCGGTCCCAGCCTCGTAGCTTTGAACAGCTGTGATCGCAGGAAAATGCTGTTACAAAGATTTCTCAGTATATCTCCGGGACATTTCCCTGGCTTTCCCACCGTCACAATGGACAAACGAGACATGAAATAACATCAACAGATCAAGACGAAGCGAATGGAAGTACCCCCGGAGTCATATCATGTGTAAATCGAGACGAAACATCTCTCTCTCCCCCGCCTGCTTGCGAAGGGGAGGGGCAGTTTACACACACACACGCAGCTGCTGCATGCAGCAACGCACACAGAGGGAGGAGATGGCAGAGAGAATGCACTCCCCTGAAAACTCCCCATGAATTCCTCCAGACTCAGAAAATGTAAAAGTTCACTTTTTGGAGATCCATAGAAAAAGGCTGAAAATGGAAAAAAGTATTCGAAAATAGTGCCTCATAAGACATGAAATAACATCTCCAGATCAAGACGAAGCGAATGGAAGCGGTCCAAGCCTCGTAGCTGTGAACAGCTGTGATCGCAGGAAAATGCTGTTACAAAGATTTCTCAGTATATCTCCGGGACATTTCCCTGGCTTTCCCACCGTCACAATGGACAAACGAGACATGAAATAACATCAACAGATCAAGACGAAGCGAATGGAGGTACCCCCGGAGTCATAGCATTTGTAAATCGAGACGAAACATCTCTCTCTCCCCCGCCTGCTTGCGAGGGGGAGGGGCAGTTTACACACACACGCAGCTGCTGCATGCAGCAACACACACATAGGGAGGAGATGGCAGAGAGAACGCACTCCCCTGAAAACTCCCCTTGAATTCCTCCAGACTCAGAAAAAGTCAAAGTTGACTTTTTGGAGATCCATAGAAAAAGGGTGAAAATGAAAAAAAGTATGCCACAGTATGGATTCGAACACGCGACCAACCGCATCCAGGGGCGAGCATTAACGCAGTGAGCCACTGGACCTGAGTACTCAAACATGCCTACTTTTGCATCTTAGAAACTCTGAATTCACTAAATGTACAACTTTTTCTCCATCAAAATGAACAAATGAGACATGAAATAACATCTACAGATCAAGACGAAGCGAATGGAAGCGGTCCCAGCCTCGTAGCTGTGAACAGCTGTGATCGCAGGAAAATGCTGTTACAAAGATTTCTCAGTATATCTCCGGGACATTTCCCTGGCTTTCCCACCGTCACAATGGACAAACGAGACATGAAATAACATCAACAGATCAAGACGAAGCGAATGGAGGTACCCCCGGAGTCATAGCATTTGTAAATCGAGACGAAACATCTCTCTCTCCCCCGCCTGCTTGCGAGGGGGAGGGGCAGTTTACACACACACGCAGCTGCTGCATGCAGCAACACACACATAGGGAGGAGATGGCAGAGAGAACGCACTCCCCTGAAAACTCCCCTTGAATTCCTCCAGACTCAGAAAATGTAAAAGTTCACTTTTTGGAGATCCATAGAAAAAGGGTGAAAATGGAAAAAAGTATTCGAAAATAGTGCCTCATAAGGCGGGTAGAGTCCCTTGAAAACTCCCCTTGAATTCCTCCAGACTCAGAAAAAGTCAAAGTTGACTTTTTGGAGATCCATAGAAAAAGGGTGAAAATGAAAAAAAGTATGCTACAGCATGGATTCGAACACGCGACCAACCGCATCCAGGGGCGAGCGTTAACGCAGTGAGCCACTGGACCTGAGTACTCAAACATGCCTACTTGTGCATCTTAGATACTCTGAATTCACTAAATGTACAACTTTTTCTCCATCAAAATGAACAAATGAGACATTAAATAACATCTACAGATCAAGACGAAGCGAATGGAAGCGGTCCCAGCCTCGTAGCTGCGAACAGCTGTGATCGCAGGAAAATGCTGTTCCAAAGATTTCTCAGTATATCTCCGGGACATTTCCCTGGCTTTGCCACCGTCACAATGGACAAATGAGACATGAAATAACATCAACAGATCAAGACGAAGCGAATGGAAGTACCCCCGGAGTCATAGCATGTGTAAATCGAGACGAAACATCTCTCTCTCCCCCGCCTGCTTGCGAAGGGGAGGGGCAGTTTACACACACACACGCAGCTGCTGCATGCAGCAACGCACACAGAGGGAGGAGATGGCAGAGAGAATGCACTCCCCTGAAAACTCCCCTTGAATTCCTCCAGACTCAGAAAATGTAAAAGTTCACTTTTTGGAGATCCATAGAAAAAGGGTGAAAATGGAAAAAAGTATTCGAAAATAGTGCCTCATAAGGCGGGTAGAGTCTCTTGAAAACTCCCCTTGAATTCCTCCAGACTCAGAAAAAGTCAAAGTTGACTTTTTGGAGATCCATAGAAAAAGGGTGAAAATGAAAAAAAGTATGCCACAGTATGGATTCGAACACGCGACCAACCGCATCCAGGGGCGAGCATTAACGCAGTGAGCCACTGGACCTGAGTACTCATACATGCCTACTTTTGCATCTTAGAAACTCTGAATTCACTAAATGTACAACTTTTTCTCCATCAAAATGAACAAATGAGACATGAAATAACATCTACAGATCAAGACGAAGCGAATGGAAGCGGTCCCAGCCTCGTAGCTGTGAACAGCTGTGATCGCAGGAAAATGCTGTTACAAAGATTTCTCAGTATATCTCCGGGACATTTCCCTGGCTTTCCCACCGTCACAATGGACAAACGAGACATGAAATAACATCAACAGATCAAGACGAAGCGAATGGAAGTACCCCCGGAGTCATAGCATGTGTAAATCGAGACGAAACATCTCTCTCTACCCCGCCTGCTTGCGAAGGGGAGGGGCAGTTTACACACACACACACGCAGCTGCTGCATGCAGCAACGCACACACAGGGAGGAGATGGCAGAGAGAATGCACTCCCCTGAAAACTCCCCTTCAATTCCTCCAGACTCAGAAAATGTAAAAGTTCACTTTTTGGAGATCCATAGAAAAAGGGTGAAAATGGAAAAAAGTATTCGAAAATAGTGCCTCATAAGGCGGGTAGAGTCCCTTGAAAACTCCCCTTGAATTCCTCCAGACTCAGAAAAAGTCAAAGTTGACTTTTTGGAGATCCATAGAAAAAGGGTGAAAATGAAAAAAAGAATGCCACAGCATGGATTCGAACACGCGACCAACCGCATCCAGGGGCGAGCGTTAACACAGTGAGCCACTGGACCTGAGTACTCAAACATGCCTACTTGTGCATCTTAGACACTCTGAATTTACTAAATGTACAACTTTTTCTCCATCAAAATGAACAAATGAGACATTAAATAACATCTACAGATCAAGACGAAGCGAATGGAAGCGGTCCCAGCCTCGTAGCTGCGAACAGCTGTGATCGCAGGAAAATGCTGTTACAAAGATTTCTCAGTATATCTCCGGGACATTTCCCAGGCTTTCCCACCGTTACAATGGACAAACGAGACATGAAATAACATCAACAGATCAAGACGAAGCGAATGGAAGTACCCCCGGAGTCATAGCATGTGTAAATCGAGACGAAACATCTCTCTCTCCCCCGCCTGCTTGCGAAGGGGAGGGGCAGTTTACACACACACACGCAGCTGCTGCATGCAGCAACGCACACAGAGGGAGGAGATGGCAGAGAGAATGCACTCCCCTGAAAACTCCCCTTGAATTCCTCCAGACTCAGAAAAAGTCAAAGTTGACTTTTTGGAGATCCATAGAAAAAGGGTGAAAATGAAAAAAAGTATGCCACAGTATGGATTCGAACACGCGACCAACCGCATCCAGGGGCGAGCATTAACGCAGTGAGCCACTGGACCTGAGTACTCAAACATGCCTACTTTTGCATCTTAGAAACTCTGAATTCACTAAATGTACAACTTTTTCTCCATCAAAATGAACAAATGAGACATGAAATAACATCTACAGATCAAGACGAAGCGAATGGAAGCGGTCCCAGCCTCGTAGCTGTGAACAGCTGTGATCGCAGGAAAATGCTGTTACAAAGATTTCTCAGTATATCTCCGGGACATTTCCCTGGCTTTCCCACCGTCACAATGGACAAACGAGACATGAAATAACATCAACAGATCAAGACGAAGCGAATGGAGGTACCCCCGGAGTCATAGCATTTGTAAATCGAGACGAAACATCTCTCTCTCCCCCGCCTGCTTGCGAGGGGGAGGGGCAGTTTACACACACACGCAGCTGCTGCATGCAGCAACACACACATAGGGAGGAGATGGCAGAGAGAACGCACTCCCCTGAAAACTCCCCTTGAATTCCTCCAGACTCAGAAAATGTAAAAGTTCACTTTTTGGAGATCCATAGAAAAAGGGTGAAAATGGAAAAAAGTATTCGAAAATAGTGCCTCATAAGGCGGGTAGAGTCTCTTGAAAACTCCCCTTGAATTCCTCCAGACTCAGAAAAAGTCAAAGTTGACTTTTTGGAGATCCATAGAAAAAGGGTGAAAATGAAAAAAAGTATGCCACAGCATGGACTCGAACACGCGACCAACCGCATCCAGGGGCGAGCGTTAACGCAGTGAGCCACTGGACCTGAGTACTCAAACATGCCTACTTGTGCATCTTAGAAACTCTGAATTCACTAAATGTACAACTTTTTCTCCATCAAAATGAACAAATGAGACATTAAATAACATCTACAGATCAAGACGAAGCGAATGGAAGCGGTCCCAGCCTCGTAGCTGTGAACAGCTGTGATCGCAGGAAAATGCTGTTACAAAGATTTATCAGTATATCTCCGGGACATTTCCCTGGCTTTCCCACCGTCACAATGGACAAACGAGACATGAAATAACATCAACAGATCAAGACGAAGCGAATGGAGGTACCCCCGGAGTCATAGCATGTGTAAATCGAGACGAAACATCTCTCTCTCCCCCGCCTGCTTGCGAAGGGGAGGGGCAGTTTACACACACACGCAGCTGCTGCATGCAGCAACGCACACACAGGGAGGAGATGGCAGAGAGAACGCACTCCCCTGAAAACTCCCCTTGAATTCCTCCAGACTCAGAAAATGTAAAAGATCACTTTTTGGAGATCCATAGAAAAAGGGTGAAAATGAAAAAAAGAATGCCACAGCATAGATTCGAACACACGACCAACCGCATCCAGGGGCGAGCGTTAACACAGTGAGCCACTGGACCTGAGTACTCAAACATGCCTATTTGTGCATCTTAGACACTCTGAATTTACTAAATGTACAACTTGTTCTCCATCAAAATGAACAAATGAGACATTAAATAACATCTACAGATCAAGACGAAGCGAATTGAAGCGGTCCCAGCCTCGTAGCTGCGAACAGCTGTGATCGCAGGAAAATGCTGTTCCAAAGATTTCTCAGTATATCTCCGGGACATTTCCCTGGCTTTGCCACCGTCACAATGGACAAATGAGACATGAAATAACATCAACAGATCAAGACGAAGCGAATGGAAGTAACCCCGGAGTCATAGCATGTGTAAATCGAGACGAAACATCTCTCTCTCCCCCGCCTGCTTGCGAAGGGGAGGGGCAGTTTACACACACACACGCAGCTGCTGCATGCAGCAACGCACACAGAGGGAGGAGATGGCAGAGAGAATGCACTCCCCTGAAAACTCCCCTTGAATTCCTCCAGACTCAGAAAATGTAAAAGTTCACTTTTTGGAGATCCATAGAAAAAGGGTGAAAATGGAAAAAAGTATTCGAAAATAGTGCCTCATAAGGCGGGTAGAGTCTCTTGAAAACTCCCCCTTGAATTCCTCCAGACTCAGAAAAAGTCAAAGTTGACTTTTTGGAGATCCATAGAAAAAGGGTGAAAATGAAAAAAAGTATGCCACAGCATGAATTCGAACACGCGACCAACCGCATCCAGGGGCGAGCATTAACGCAGTGAGCCACTGGACCTGAGTACTCAAACATGCCTACTTTTGCATCTTAGAAACTCTGAATTGACTAAATGTAAAACTTTTTCTCCATCAAAATGAACAAATGAGACATGAAATAACATCTACAGATCAAGACGAAGCGAATGGAAGCGGTCCCAGCCTCCAAGCTGTGAACAGCTGTGATCGCAGGAAAATGCTGTTACAAAGATTTCTCAGTATATCTCCGGGACATTTCCCTGGCTTTCCCACCGTCACAATGGACAAACGAGACATGAAATAACATCAACAGATCAAGACGAAGCGAATGGAAGTACCCCCGGAGTCATAGCATGTGTAAATCGAGACGAAACATCTCTCTCTCCCCCGCCTGCTTGCGAAGGGGAGGGGCAGTTTACACACACACACGCAGTTGCTGCATGCAGTAACGCACACACAGGGAGGAGATGGCAGAGAGAATGCACTCCCCTGAAAACTCCCCTTGAATTCCTCCAGACTCAGAAAATGTAAAAGTTCACTTTTTGGAGATCCATAGAAAAAGGGTGAAAATGGAAAAAAGTATTCGAAAATAGTGCCTCATAAGGCGGGTAGAGTCCCTTGAAAACTCCCCTTGAATTCCTCCAGACTCAGAAAAAGTCAAAGTTGACTTTTTGGAGATCCATAGAAAAAGGGTGAAAATGAAAAAAAGTACACCACAGCATGGATTCGAACACGCGACCAACCGCATCCAGGGGCGAGCGTTAACGCAGTGAGCCACTGGACCTGAGTACTCAAACATGGCTACTTGTGCATCTTAGAAACTCTGAATTCACTAAATGTACAACTTTTTCTCCATCAAAATGAACAAATGAGACATTAAATAACATCTACAGATCAAGACGAAGCGAATTGAAGCGGTCCCAGCCTCGTAGCTGTGAACAGCTGTGATCGCAGGAAAATGCTGTTACAAAGATTTCTCAGTATATCTCCGGGATATTTCCCTGGCTTTCCCACCGTCACAATGGACAAACGAGACATGAAATAACATCAACAGATCAAGACGAAGCGAATGGAGGTACCCCCGGAGTCATAGCATGTGTAAATCGAGACGAAACATCTCTCTCTCCCCCGCCTGCTTGCGAGGGGGAGGGGCAGTTTACACACACACGCAGCTGCTGCATGCAGCAACGCACACAGAGGGAGGAGATGGCAGAGAGAATACACTCCCCTGAAAACTCCCCTTGAATTCCTCCAGACTCAGAAAATGTAAAAGTTCAGAAAAAAGTATTCGAAAATAGTGCCTCATAAGGCGGGTAGAGTCCCTTGAAAACTCCCCTTAAATTCCTCCAGACTCAGAAAAAGTCAAAGTTGACTTTTTGGACATCCATAGAAAAAGGGTGAAAATGAAAAAAAGTATGCCACAGCATGGATTCGAACACGCGACCAACCGCATCCAGGGGCGAGCATTAACGCAGTGAGCCACTGGACCTGAGTACTCAAACATGCCTACTTTTGCATCTTAGAAACTCTGAATTCACTAAATGTACAACTTTTTCTCCATCAAAATGAACAACTGAGACATTAAATAACATCTACAGATCAAGACGAAGCGAATGGAAGCGGTCCCAGCCTCGTAGCTGCAAACAGCTGTGATCGCAGGAAAATGCTGTTACAAAGATTTCTCAGTATATCTCCGGGACATTTCCCTGGCTTTCCCACCGTCACAATGGACAAACAAGACATGAAATAACATCAACAGATCAAGACGAAGCGAATGGAAGTACCCCCGGAGTCATAGCATGTGTAAATTGAGACGAAACATCTCTCTCTCCCCCACCTGCTTGCGAGGTGGAGGGGCAGTTTACACACACACGCAGCTGCTGCATGCAGCAACACACACACAGGGAGGAGATGGCAGAGAGAACGCACTCCCCTGAAAACTCCCCTTGAATTCCTCCAGACTCAGAAAAAGTCAAAGTTGACTTTTTGGAGATCCATAGAAAAAGGGTGAAAATGAAAAAAAGTATGCCACAGCATGGACTCGAACATGCGACCAACCGCATCCAGGGGCGAGCGTTAACGCAGTGAGCCACTGGACCTGAGTACTCAAACATGCCTACTTGTGCATCTTAGACACTCTGAATTCACTAAATGTACAACTTTTTCTCCATCAACATGAACAACTGAGACATTAAATAACATCTACAGATCAAGACGAAGCAAATGGAAGCAGTCCCAGCCTCGTAGCTGTGAACAGCTGTGATCGCAGGAAAATGATGTTACAAAGATTTCTCAGTATATCTCCGGGACATTTCCCTGGCTTTCCCACCGTCAAAATGGACAAACGAGACATGAAATAACATCAACAGATCAAGACGAAGCGAATGGAGGTACCCCCGGAGTCATAGCATGTGTAAATCGAGACGAAACATCTCTCTCTCCCCCGCCTGCTTGCGAGGGGGAGGGGCAGTTTACACACTCACGCAGCTGCTGCATGCAGCAACACACACACAGGGAGGAGATGGCAGAGAGAACGCACTCCCCTGAAAACTCCCCTTGAATTCCTCCAGACTCAGAAAATGTAAAAGATCACTTTTTGGAGATCCATAGAAAAAGGGTGAAAATGAAAAAAAGTATGCCACAGCATGGATTCGAACACACGACCAACCGCATCCAGGGGCGAGCATTAACGCAGTGAGCCACTGGACCTGAGTACTCAAACATGCATACTTGTGCATCTTAGACACTCTGAATTTACTAAATGTACAACTTTTTCTCCATCAACATGAACAAATGAGACATTAAATAACATCTACAGATCAAGACGAAGCGAATGGAAGCGGTCCCAGCCTCGTAGCTGCGAACAGCTGTGATCGCAGGAAAATGCTGTTACAAAGATTACTCAGTATATCTCCGGGACATTTCCCTGGCTTTCCCACCGTCACAATGGACAAACGAGACATGAAATAACATCAACAGATCAAGACGAAGCGAATGGAGGTACCCCCGGAGTCATAGCATGTGTAAATCGAGACGAAACATCTCTCTCTCCCCCGCCTGCTTGCGAGGGGGAGGGGCAGTTTACACACACACGCAGCTGCTGCATGCAGCAACACACACACAGGGAGGAGATGGCAGAGAGAACGCACTCCCCTGAAAACTCCCCTTGAATTCCTCCAGACTCAGAAAATGTAAAAGTTCACTTTTTGGAGATCCATAGAAAAAGGGTGAAAATGGAAAAAAGTATTCGAAAATAGTGCCTCATAAGGCGGGTAGAGTCCCTTGAAAACTCCCCTTGAATTCCTCCAGACTCAGAAAAAGTCAAAGTTGACTTTTTGGAGATCCATAGAAAAAGGGTGAAAATGAAAAAAAGTATGCCACAGCATGGACTCGAACATGCGACCAACCGCATCCAGGGGCGAGCGTTAACGCAGTGAGCCACTGGACCTGAGTACTCAAACATGGCTACTTGTGCATCTTAGAAACTCTGAATTCACTAAATGTACAACTTTTTCTCCATCAAAATGAACAAATGAGACATTAAATAACATCTACAGATCAAGACGAAGCGAATGGAAGCGGTCCCAGCCTCGTAGCTGTGAACAGCTGTGATCGCAGGAAAATGCTGTTACAAAGATTTATCAGTATATCTCCGGGACATTTCCCTGGCTTTCCCACCGTCACAATGGACAAACGAGACATGAAATAACATCAACAGATCAAGACGAAGCGAATGGAGGTACCCCCGGAGTCATAGCATGTGTAAATCGAGACGAAACATCTCTCTCTCCCCCGCCTGCTTGCGAAGGGGAGGGGCAGTTTACACACACACGCAGCTGCTGCATGCAGAAACGCACACACAGGGAGGAGATGGCAGAGAGAACGCACTCCCCTGAAAACTCCCCTTGAATTCCTCCAGACTCAGAAAATGTAAAAGATCACTTTTTGGAGATCCATAGAAAAAGGGTGAAAATGAAAAAAAGAATGCCACAGCATGGATTCGAACACGCGACCAACCGCATCCAGGGGCGAGCGTTAACACAGTGAGCCACTGGACCTGAGTACTCAAACATGCCTACTTGTGCATCTTAGACACTCTGAATTTACTAAATGTACAACTTTTTCTCCATCAAAATGAACAAATGAGACATTAAATAACATCTACAGATCAAGACGAAGCGAATGGAAGCGGTCCCAGCCTCGTAGCTGCGAACAGCTGTGATCGCAGGAAAATGCTGTTACAAAGATTTCTCAGTATATCTCCGAGACATTTCCCTGGCTTTCACACCGTCACAATGGACAAACGAGACATGAAATAACATCAACAGATCAAGACGAAGCGAATGGAAGTACCCCCGGAGTCATAGCATGTGTAAATCGAGACGAAACATCTCTCTCTCCCCCGCCTGCTTGCGAAGGGGAGGGGCAGTTTACACACACACGCAGCTGCTGCATGCAGCAACGCACACAGAGGGAGGAGATGGCAGAGAGAATGCACTCCCGTGAAAACTCCCCTTGAATTCCTCCAGACTCAGAAAATGTAAAAGTTCACTTTTTGGAGATCCATAGAAAAAGGGTGAAAATGGAAAAAAGTATTCGAAAATAGTGCCTCATAAGGCGGGTAGAGTCCCTTGAAAACTCCCCTTGAATTCCTCCAGACTCAGAAAAAGTCAAAGTTGACTTTTTGGAGATCCATAGAAAAAGGGTGAAAATGAAAAAAAGTATGCCACAGCATGGATTCGAACACGCGACCAACCGCATCCAGGGGCGAGGGTTAACGCAGTGAGCCACTGGACCTGAGTACTCAAACATGCCTACTTTTGCATCTTAGACACTCTGAATTTACTAAATGTACAACTTGTTCTCCATTAAAATGAACAAATGAGACATGAAATAACATCTACAGATCAAGACGAAGCGAATGGAAGCGGTCCCAGCCTCGTAGCTGTGAACAGCTGTGATCGCAGGAAAATGCTGTTACAAAGATTTCTCAGTATATCTCCGGGACATTTCCCTGGCTTTGCCACCGTCACAATGGACAAACGAGACATGAAATAACATCAACAGATCAAGACGAAGCGAATGGAAGTACCCCCGGAGTCATAGCATGTGTAAATCGAGACGAAACATCTCTCTCTCCCCCGCCTGCTTGCGAAGGGGAGGGGCAGTTTACACACACACACACGCAGCTGCTGCATGCAGCAACGCACACAGAGGGAGGAGATGGCAGAGAGAATGCACTCCCCTGAAAACTCCCCTTCAATTCCTCCAGACTCAGAAAATGTAAAAGTTCACTTTTTGGAGATCCATAGAAAAAGGGTGAAAATGGAAAAAAGTATTCGAAAATAGTGCCTCATAAGGCGGGTAGAGTCCCTTGAAAACTCCCCTTGAATTCCTCCAGACTCAGAAAAAGTCAAAGTTGACTTTTTGGAGATTCATAGAAAAAGGGTGAAAATGAAAAAAATTATGCCACAGTATGGATTCGAACACGCGACCAACCGCATCCAGGGGCGAGCGTTAACGCAGTGAGCCACTGGACATGAGTACTCAAACATGCCTACTTTTGCATCTTAGACACTCTGAATTCACTAAATGTACAACTTTTTCTCCATCAAAATGAACAAATGAGACATGAAATAACATGTACAGATCAAGACGAAGCGAATGGAAGCGGTCCCAGCCTCGTAGCTGTGAACAGCTGTGATCGCAGGAAAATGCTGTTACAAAGATTTCTCAGTATATCTCCGGGACATTTCCCTGGCTTTGCCACCGTCACAATGGACAAACGAGACATGAAATAACATCAACAGATCAAGACGAAGCGAATGGAAGTACCCCCGGAGTCATAGCATGTGTAAATCGAGACGAAACATCTCTCTCTCCCCCGCCTGCTTGCGAAGGGGAGGGGCAGTTTACACACACACATGCAGCTGCTGCATGCAGCAACGCACACAGAGGGAGGAGATGGCAGAGAGAATGCACTCCCCTGAAAACTCCCCTTGAATTCCTCCAGACTCAGAAAATGTAAAAGTTCACTTTTTGGAGATCCATAGAAAAAGGGTGAAAATGGAAAAAAGTATTCGAAAATAGTGCCTCATAAGGCGGGTAGAGTCCCTTGAAAACTCCCCTTGAATTCCTCCAGACTCAGAAAAAGTCAAAGTTGACTTTTTGGAGATCCATAGAAAAAGGGTGAAAATGAAAAAAAGTATGCCACAGTATGGATTCGAACACGCGACCAACCGCATCCAGGGGCGAGCATTAACGCAGTGAGCCACTGGACCTGAGTACTCAAACATGCCTACATTTGCATCTTAGAAACTCTGAATTCACTAAATGTACAACTTTTTCTCCATCAAAATGAACAAATGAGACATGAAATAACATCTACAGATCAAGACGAAGCGAATGGAAGCGGTCCCAGCCTCGTAGCTGTGAACAGCTGTGATCGCAGGAAAATGCTGTTACAAAGATTTCTCAGTATATCTCCGGGACATTTCCCTGGCTTTCCCACTGACACAATGGACAAACGAGACATGAAATAACATCAACAGATCAAGACGAAGCGAATGGAGGTACCCCCGGAGTCATAGCATGTGTAAATCGAGACGAAACATCTCTCTCTCCCCCGCCTGCTTGCGAGGGGGAGGGGCAGTTTACACACACACGCAGCTGCTGCATGCAGCAACACACACACAGGGAGGAGATGGCAGAGAGAACGCACTCCCCTGAAAACTCCCCTTGAATTCCTCCAGACTCAGAAAATGTAAAAGATCACTTTTTGGAGATCCATAGAAAAAGGGTGAAAATGAAAAAAAGTATGCCACAGTATGGATTCGAACACGCGACCAACCGCATCCAGGGGCGAGCGTTAACGCAGTGAGCCACTGGACATGAGTACTCAAACATGCCTACTTTTGCATCTTAGACACTCTGAATTTACTAAATGTACAACTTTTTCTCCATCAAAATGAACAAATGAGACATTAAATAACATCTACAGATCAAGACGAAGCGAATGGAAGCGCTCCCAGCCTCGTAGCTACGAACAGCTGTGATCGCAGGAAAATGCTGTTACAAAGATTTCTCAGTATATCTCCGGGACATTTCCCTGGCTTTCCCACCGTCACAATGGACAAACGAGACATGAAATAACATCAACAGATCAAGACGAAGCGAATGGAGGTACCCCCGGAGTCATAGCATGTGTAAATCGAGACGAAACATCTCTCTCTCCCCCGCCTGCTTGCGAAGGGGAGGGGCAGTTTACACACACACGCAGCTGCTGCATGCAGCAACGCACACACAGGGAGGAGATGGCAGAGAGAACGCACTCCCCTGAAAACTCCCCTTGAATTCCTCCAGACTCAGAAAATGTAAAAGATCACTTTTTGGAGATCCATAGAAAAAGGGTGAAAATGAAAAAAAGAATGCCACAGCATGGATTCGAACACGCGACCAACCGCATCCAAGGGCGAGCGTTAACACAGTGAGCCACTGGACCTGAGTACTCAAACATGCCTACTTGTGCATCTTAGACACTCTGAATTTACTAAATGTACAACTTGTTCTCCATCAAAATGAACAAATGAGACATGAAATAACATCTACAGATCAAGACGAAGCGAATTGAAGCAGTCCCAGCCTCGTAGCTGTGAACAGCTGTGATCGCAGGAAAATGCTGTTACAAAGATTTCTCAGTATATCTCCGGGACATTTCCCTGGCTTTCCCACCGTCACAATGGACAAACGAGACATGAAATAACATCAACAGATCAAGACGAAGCGAATGGAAGTACCCCCGGAGTCATAGCATGTGTAAATCGAGACGAAACATCTCTCTCTCCCCCGCCTGCTTGCGAAGGGGAGGGGCAGTTTACACACACACACGCAGCTGCTGCATGCAGCAACGCACACAGAGGGAGGAGATGGCAGAGAGAATGCACTCCCCTGAAAACTCCCCTTGAATTCCTCCAGACTCAGAAAATGTAAAAGTTCACTTTTTGGAGATCCATAGAAAAAGGGTGAAAATGGAAAAAAGTATTCGAAAATAGTGCCTCATAAGGCGGGTAGAGTCCCTTGAAAACTCCCCTTGAATTCCTCCAGACTCAGAAAAAGTCAAAGTTGACTTTTTGGAGATCCATAGAAAAAGGGTGAAAATGAAAAAAAGCATGCCACAGCATGGATTCGAACACGCGAACAACCGCATCCAGGGGCGAGCATTAACGCAGTGAGCCACTGGACCTGAGTACTCAAACATGCCTACTTTTGCATCTTAGAAACTCTGAATTCACTAAATGTACAACTTTTTCTCCATCAAAATGAACAAATGAGACATTAAATAACATCTACAGATCAAGACGAAGCGAATGGAAGCGGTCCCAGCCTCGTAGCTGTGAACAGCTGTGATCGCAGGAAAATGCTGTTACAAAGATTTCTCAGTATATCTCCGGGACATTTCCCTGGCTTTGCCACCGTCACAATGGACAAACGAGACATGAAATAACATCAACAGATCAAGACGAAGCGAATGGAAGTACCCCCGGAGTCATAGCATGTGTAAATCGAGACGAAACATCTCTCTCTCCCCCGCCTGCTTGCGAAGGGGAGGGGCAGTTTACACACACACACGCAGCTGCTGCATGCAGCAACGCACACAGAGGGAGGAGATGGCAGAGAGAATGCACTCCCCTGAAAACTCCCCTTGAATTCCTCCAGACTCAGAAAATGTAAAAGTTCACTTTTTGGAGATCCATAGAAAAAGGGTGAAAATGGAAAAAAGTATTCGAAAATAGTGCCTCATAAGGCGGGTAGAGTCCCTTGAAAACTCCCCTTGAATTCCTCCAGACTCAGAAAAAGTCAAAGTTGACTTTTTGGAGATCCATAGAAAAAGGGTGAAAATGAAAAAAAGTATGCCACAGTATGGATTCGAACACGCGACCAACCGCATCCAGGGGCGAGCATTAACGCAGTGAGCCACTGGACCTGAGTACTCAAACATGCCTACTTTTGCATCTTAGAAACTCTGAATTCACTAAATGTACAACTTTTTCTCCATCAAAATGAACAAATGAGACATGAAATAACATCTACAGATCAAGACGAAGCGAATGGAAGCGGTCCCAGCCTCGTAGCTGTGAACAGCTGTGATCGCAGGAAAATGCTGTTACAAAGATTTCTCAGTATATCTCCGGGACATTTCCCTGGCTTTCCCACCGTCACAATGGACACACGAGACATGAAATAACATCAACAGATCAAGACGAAGCGAATGGAGGTACCCCCGGAGTCATAGCATGTGTAAATCGAGACGAAACATCTCTCTCTCCCCCGCCTGCTTGCGAAGGGGAGGGGCAGTTTACACACACACACGTAGCTGCTGCATGCAGCAACGCACACAGAGGGAGGAGATGACAGAGAGAATGCACTCCCCTGAAAACTCCCCTTGAATTCCTCCAGACTCAGAAAATGTAAAAGTTCACTTTTTGGAGATCCATAGAAAAAGGGTGAAAATGGAAAAAAGTATTCGAAAATAGTGCCTCATAAGGCGGGTAGAGTCCCTTGAAAACTCCCCTTGAATTCCTCCAGACTCAGAAAAAGTCAAAGTTGATTTTTTGGAGATTCATAGAAAAAGGGTGAAAATGAAAAAAATTATGCCACAGTATGGATTCGAACACGCGACCAACCGCATCCAGGGGCGAAGGTTAACGCAGTGAGCCACTGGACATGAGTACTCAAACATGCCTACTTTTGCATCTTAGACACTCGGAATTCACTAAATGTACAACTTTTTCTCCATCAAAATGAACAAATGAGACATGAAATAACATCTACAGATCAAGACGAAGCGAATGGAAGCGGTCCCAGCCTCGTAGCTGTGAACAGCTGTGATCGCAGGAAAATGCTGTTACAAAGATTTCTCAGGATATCTCCGGGACATTTCCCTGGCTTTCCCACCGTCACAATGGACAAACGAGACATGAAATAACATCAACAGATCAAGACGAAGCGAATGGAGGTACCCCCGGAGTCATAGCATTTGTAAATCGAGACGAAACATCTCTCTCTCCCCCGCCTGCTTGCGAGGGGGAGGGGCAGTTTACACACACACGCAGCTGCTGCAAGCAGCAACACACACATAGGGAGGAGATGGCAGAGAGAACGCACTCCCCTGAAAACTCCCCTTGAATTCCTCCAGACTCAGAAAATGTAAAAGTTCACTTTTTGGAGATCCATAGAAAAAGGGTGAAAATGGAAAAAAGTATTCGAAAATAGTGCCTCATAAGGCGGGTAGAGTCCCTTGAAAACTCCCCTTGAATTCCTCCAGACTCAGAAAAAGTCAAAGCTGACTTTTTGGAGATCCATAGAAAAAGGGTGAAAATGAAAAAAAGCATGCCAGAGTATGGATTCGAACACGCGACCAACCGCATCCAGGGGCGAGCATTAACCTAGTGAGCCACTGGACCTGAGTACTCAAACATGCCTACTTTTGCATCTTAGAAACTCTGAATTCACTAAATGTACAACTTTTTCTCCATCAAAATGAATAAATGAGACATGAAATAACATCTACAGATCAAGACGAAGCGAATGGAAGCGGTCCCAGCCTTGTAGCTGTGAACAGCTGTGATCGCAGGAAAATGCTGTTACAAAGATTTCTCAGTATATCTCCGGGACATTTCCCTGGCTTTCCCACCGTCACAATGGACAAACGAGACATGAAATAACATCAACAGATCAAGACGAAGCGAATGGAGGTACCCCCGGAGTCATAGCATTTGTAAATCGAGACGAAACATCTCTCTCTCCCCCGCCTGCTTGCGAGGGGGAGGGGCAGTTTACACACACACGCAGCTGCTGCATGCAGCAACACACACATAGGAAGGAGATGGCAGAGAGAACGCACTCCCCTGAAAACTCCCCTTGAATTCCTCCAGACTCAGAAAATGTAAAAGATCACTTTTTGGAGATCCATAGAAAAAGGGTGAAAATGGAAAAAAGTATTCGAAAATAGTGCCTCATAAGGCGGGTAGAGTCCCTTGAAAACTCCCCTTGAATTCCTCCAGACTCAGAAAAAGTCAAAGTTGACTTTTTGGAGATCCATAGAAAAAAGGGTGAAAATGAAAAAAAGTATGCCACAGCATGGATTCGAACACGCGACCAACCGCATCCAGGGGCGAGCATTAACGCAGTGAGCCACTGGACCTGAGTACTCAAACATGCCTACTTTTGCATCTTAGAAACTCTGAATTCACTAAATGTACAACTTTTTCTCCATAAAAATGAACAAATGAGACATTAAATAACATCTACAGATCAAGACGAAGCGAATGGAAGCGGTCCCAGCCTCGTAGCTGCGAACAGCTGTGATCGCAGGAAAATGCTGTTACAAAGATTTCTCAGTATATCTCCGAGACATTTTCCTGGCTTTCCCACCGTCACAATGGACAAACGAGACATGAAATAACATCAACAGATCAAGACGAAGCGAATGGAGGTACCCCCGGAGTCATAGCATTTGTAAATCGAGACGAAACATCTCTCTCTCCCCCGCCTGCTTGCGAGGGGGAGGGGCAGTTTACACACACACGCAGCTGCTGCATGCAGCAACACACACATAGGGAGGAGATGCTAGAGAGAACGCACTCCCCTGAAAACTCCCCTTGAATTCCTCCAGACTCAGAAAATGTAAAAGATCACTTTTTGGAGATCCATAGAAAAAGGGTGAAAATGGAAAAAAGTATTCGAAAATAGTGCCTCATAAGGCGGGTAGAGTCCCTTGAAAACTCCCCTTGAATTCCTCCAGACTCAGAAAAAGTCAAAGTTGACTTTTTGGAGATCCATAGAAAAAGGGTGAAAATGAAAAAAAGTATGCCACAGCATGGATTCGAACACGCGACCAACCGCATCCAGGGGCGAGCATTAACGCAGTGAGCCACTGGACCTGAGTACTCAAACATGCCTACTTTTGCATCTTAGAAACTCTGAATTCACTAAATGTACAACTTTTTCTCCATAAAAATGAACAAATGAGACATTAAATAACATCTACAGATCAAGACGAAGCGAATGGAAGCAGTCCCAGCCTCGTAGCTGCGAACAGCTGTGATCGCAGGAAAATGCTGTTACAAAGATTTCTCAGTATATCTCCGAGACATTTCCCTGGCTTTCCCACCGTCACAATGGACAAACGAGACATGAAATAACATCAACAGATCAAGACGAAGCGAATGGAAGTACCCCCGGAGTCATAGCATGTGTAAATCGAGACGAAACATCTCTCTCTCCCCCGCCTGCTTGCGAGGGGGAGGGGCAGTTTACACACACACGCAGCTGCTGCATGTAGCAACACACACACAGGGAGGAGATGGCAGAGAGAACGCACTCCCCTGAAAACTCCCCTTGAATTCCTCCAGACTCAGAAAATGTAAAAGATCACTTTTTGGAGATCCATAGAAAAAGGGTGAAAATGAAAAAAAGAATGCCACAGCATGGATTCGAACACGCGACCAACCGCATCCAGGGGCGAGCGTTAACGCAGTGAGCCACTGGACCTGAGTACTCAAACATGCCTACTTGTGCATCTTAGACACTCTGAATTTACTAAATGTACAACTTTTTCTCCATCAAAATGAACAAATGAGACATTAAATAACATCTACAGATCAAGACGAAGCGAATGGAAGCGGTCCCAGCCTCGTAGCTGCGAACAGCTGTGATCGCAGGAAAATGCTGTTACAAAGATTTCTCAGTATATCTCCGGGACATTTCCCTGGCTTTCCCACCGTCACAATGGACAAACGAGACATGAAATAAAATCAACAGATCAAGACGAAGCGAATGGAAGTACCCCCGGAGTCATAGCATGTGTAAATCGAGACGAAACATCTCTCTCTCCCCCGCCTGCTTGCGAAGGGGAGGGGCAGTTTACACACACACACGCAGCTGCTGCATGCAGCAACGCACACAGAGGGAGGAGATGGCAGAGAGAATGCACTCCCCTGAAAACTCCCCTTGAATTCCTCCAGACTCAGAAAATGTAAAAGTTCACTTTTTGGAGATCCATAGAAAAAGGGTGAAAATGGAAAAAAGTATTCGAAAATAGTGCCTCATAAGGCGGGTAGAGTCCCTTGAAAACTCCCCTTGAATTCCTCCAGACTCAGAAAAAGTCAAAGTTGACTTTTTGGAGATCCATAGAAAAAGGGTGAAAATGAAAAAAATTATGCCACAGTATGGATTCGAACACGCGACCAACCGCATCCAGGGGCGAGCGTTAACGCAGACATGAGTACTCAAACATGCCTACTTTTGCATCTTAGACACTCTGAATTCACTAAATGTACAACTTTTTCTCCATCAAAATGAACAAATGAGACATGAAATAACATCTACAGATCAAGACGAAGCGAATGGAAGCGGTCCCAGCCTCGTAGCTGTGAACAGCTGTGATCGCAGGAAAATGCTGTTACAAAGATTTCTCAGTATATCTCCGGACATTTCCCTGGCTTTGCCACCGTCACAATGGACAAACGAGACATGAAATAACATCAACAGATCAAGACGAAGCGAATGGAAGTACCCCCGGAGTCATAGCATGTGTAAATCGAGACGAAACATCTCTCTCTCCCCCGCCTGCTTGCGAAGGGGAGGGGCAGTTTACACACACACACGCAGCTGCTGCATGCAGCAACGCACACAGAGGGAGGAGATGGCAGAGAGAATGCACTCCCCTGAAAACTCCCCTTGAATTCCTCCAGACTCAGAAAATGTAAAAGTTCACTTTTTGGAGATCCATAGAAAAAGGGTGAAAATGGAAAAAAGTATTCGAAAATAGTGCCTCATAAGCCGGGTAGAGTCCCTTGAAAACTCCCCTTGAATTCCTCCAGACTCAGAAAAAGTCAAAGTTGACTTTTTGGAGATCCATAGAAAAAGGGTGAAAATGAAAAAAAGTATGCCACAGTATGGATTCGAACACGCGACCAACCGCATCCAGGGGCGAGCATTAACGCAGTGAGCCACTGGACCTGAGTACTCAAACATGCCTACTTTTGCATCTTAGAAACTCTGAATTCACTAAATGTACAACTTTTTCTCCATCAAAATGAACAAATGAGACATTAAATAACATCTACAGATCAAGACGAAGCGAATGGAAGCGGTCCCAGCCTCGTAGCTGTGAACAGCTGTGATCGCAGGAAAATGCTGTTACAAAGATTTCTCAGTATATCTCCGGGACATTTCCCTGGCTTTCCCACCGTCACAATGGACAAACGAGACATGAAATAACATCAACAGATCAAGACGAAGCGAATGGAGGTACCCCCGGAGTCATAGCATTTGTAAATCGAGACGAAACATCTCTCTCTCCCCCGCCTGCTTGCGAGGGGGAGGGGCAGTTTACACACACACGCAGCTGCTGCATGCAGCAACACACACATAGGGAGGAGATGGCAGAGAGAACGCACTCCCCTGAAAACTCCCCTTGAATTCCTCCAGACTCAGAAAATGTAAAAGATCACTTTTTGGAGATCCATAGAAAAAGGGTGAAAATGGAAAAAAGTATTCGAAAATAGTGCCTCATAAGGCGGGTAGAGTCCCTTGAAAACTCCCCTTGAATTCCTCCAGACTCAGAAAAAGTCAAAGTTGACTTTTTGGAGATCCATAGAAAAAGGGTGAAAATGAAAAAAAGTATGCCACAGCATGGATTCGAACACGCGACCAACCGCATCCAGGGGCGAGCGTTAACGCAGTGAGCCACTGGACATGAGTACTCAAACATGCCTACTTTTGCATCTTAGACACTCTGAATTCACTAAATGTACAACTTTTTCTCCATCAAAATGAACAAATGAGACATGAAATAACATCTACAGATCAAGACGAAGCGAATGGAAGCGGTCCCAGCCTCGTAGCTCTGAACAGCTGTGATCGCAGGAAAATGCTGTTACAAAGATTTCTCAGTATATCTCCGGGACATTTCCCTGGCTTTGCCACCGTCACAATGGACAAACGAGACATGAAATAACATCAACAGATCAAGACGAAGCGAATGGAAGTACCCCCGGAGTCATAGCATGTGTAAATCGAGACGAAACATCTCTCTCTCCCCCGCCTGCCTGCGAAGGGGAGGGCAGTTTACACACACACACGCAGCTGCTGCATGCAGCAACGCACACAGAGGGAGGAGATGGCAGAGAGAATGCACTCCCCTGAAAACTCCCCTTGAATTCCTCCAGACTCAGAAAATGTAAAAGTTCACTTTTTGGAGATCCATAGAAAAAGGGTGAAAATGGAAAAAAGTATTCGAAAATAGTGCCTCATAAGCCGGGTAGAGTCCCTTGAAAACTCCCCTTGAATTCCTCCAGACTCAGAAAAAGTCAAAGTTGACTTTTTGGAGATCCATAGAAAAAGGGTGAAAATGAAAAAAAGTATGCCACAGCATGGATTCGAACACGCGACCAACCGCATCCAGGGGCGAGAGTTAACGCAGTGAGCCACTGGACCTGAGTACTCAAACATGCCTACTTTTGCATCTTAGACACTCTGAATTCACTAAATGTACAACTTTTTCTCCATCAAAATGAACAAATGAGACATGAAATAACATCTACAGATCAAGACGAAGCAAATGGAAGCGGTCCCAGCCTCGTAGCTTTGAACAGCTGTGATCGCAGGAAAATGCTGTTACAAAGATTTCTCAGTATATCTCCGGGACATTTCCCTGGCTTTCCCACCGTCACAATGGACAAACGAGACATGAAATAACATCAACAGATCAAGACGAAGCGAATGGAAGTACCCCCGGAGTCATAGCATGTGTAAATCGAGACGAAACATCTCTCTCTCCCCCACCTGCTTGCGAAGGGGATGGGCAGTTTACACACACACGCAGCTGCTGCATGCAGCAAGGCACACACAGGGAGGAGATGGCAGAGAGAACGCACTCCCCTGAAAACTCCCCTTGAATTCCTCCAGACTCAGAAAATGTAAAAGTTCACTTTTTGGAGATCCATAGAAAAAGGGTGAAAATGGAAAAAAGTATTCGAAAATAGTGCCTCATAAGGCGGGTAGAGTCCCTTGAAAACTCCCCTTGAATTCCTCCAGACTCAGAAAAAGTCAAAGTTGACTTTTTGGAGATCCATAGAAAAAGGGTGAAAATGAAAAAAAGTATGCCACAGCATGGATTCGAACACGCGACCAACCGCATCCAGGGGCGAGCGTTAACGCAGTGAGCCACTGGACATGAGTACTCAAACATGCCTACTTTTGCATCTTAGACACTCTGAATTCACTAAATGTACAACTTGTTATCCATCAAAATGAACAAATGAGACATGAAATAACATCTACAGATCAAGACGAAGCGAATGGAAGCAGTCCCAGCCTCGTAGCTGTGAACAGCTGTGATCGCAGGAAAATGCTGTTACAAAGATTTCTCAGTATATCTCCGGGACATTTCCCTGGCTTTGCCACCGTCACAATGGACAAACGAGACATGAAATAACATCAACAGATCAAGACGAAGCGAATGGAAGTACCCCCGGAGTCATAGCATGTGTAAATCGAGACGAAACATCTCTCTCTCCCCCGCCTGCTTGCGAAGGGGAGGGGCAGTTTACACACACACACGCAGCTGCTGCATGCATCAACGCACACACAGGGAGGAGATGGCAGAGAGAATGCACTCCCCTGAAAACTCCCCTTGAATTCCTCCAGACTCAGAAAATGTAAAAGTTCACTTTTTGGAGATCCATAGAAAAAGGGTGAAAATGGAAAAAAGTATTCGAAAATAGTGCCTCATAAGGCGGGTAGAGTCCCTTGAAAACTCCCCTTGAATTCCTCCAGACTCAGAAAAAGTCAAAGTTGACTTTTTGGAGATCCATAGAAAAAGGGTGAAAATGAAAAAAAGTATGCCACAGCATGGACTCGAACACGCGACCAACCGCATCCAGGGGCGAGCGTTAACGCAGTGAGCCACTGGACATGAGTACTCAAACATGCCTACTTTTGCATCTTAGACACTCTGAATTCACTAAATGTACAACTTTTTCTCCATCAAAATGAACAAATGAGACATGAAATAACATCTACAGATCAAGACGAAGCAAATGGAAGCGGTCCCAGCCTCGTAGCTTTGAACAGCTGTGACCGCAGGAAAATGCTGTTACAAAGATTTCTCAGTATATCTCCGGGACATTTCCCTGGCTTTCCCACCGTCACAATGGACAAACGAGACATGAAATAACATCAACAGATCAAGACGAAGCGAATGGAAGTACCCCCGGAGTCATAGCATGTGTAAATCGAGACGAAACATCTCTCTCTCCCCCACCTGCTTGCGAAGGGGAGGGTCAGTTTACACACACACACGTAGCTGCTGCATGCAGCAACGCACACAGAGGGAGGAGATGGCAGAGAGAATGCACTCCCCTGAAAACTCCCCTTGAATTCCTCCAGACTCAGAAAATGTAAAAGATCACTTTTTGGAGATCCATAGAAAAAGGGTGAAAATGGAAAAAAGTATTCGAAAATAGTGCCTCATAAGGCGGGTAGAGTCCCTTGAAAACTCCCCTTGAATTCCTCCAGACTCAGAAAAAGTCAAAGTTGACTTTTTGGAGATCCATAGAAAAAGGGTGAAAATGAAAAAAAGTATGCCACAGTATGGATTCGAACACGCGACCAACCGCATCCAGGGGCGAGCATTAACGCAGTGAGCCACTGGACCTGAGTACTCAAACATGCCTACTTTTGCATCTTAGAAACTCTGAATTCACTAAATGTACAACTTTTTCTCCATCAAAATGAACAAATGAGACATTAAATAACATCTACAGATCAAGACGAAGCGAATGGAAGCGGTCCCAGCCTCGTAGCTGTGAACAGCTGTGATCGCAGGAAAATGCTGTTACAAAGATTTCTCAGTATATCTCCGGGACATTTCCCTGGCTTTCCCACCGTCACAATGGACAAACGAGACATGAAATAACATCAACAGATCAAGACGAAGCGAATGGAGGTACCCCCGGAGTCATAGCATTTGTAAATCGAGACGAAACATCTCTCTCTCCCCCGCCTGCTTGCGAGGGGGAGGGGCAGTTTACACACACACGCAGCTGCTGCATGCAGCAACACACACATAGGGAGGAGATGGCAGAGAGAACGCACTCCCCTGAAAACTCCCCTTGAATTCCTCCAGACTCAGAAAATGTAAAAGATCACTTTTTGGAGATCCATAGAAAAAGGGTGAAAATGGAAAAAAGTATTCGAAAATAGTGCCTCATAAGGCGGGTAGAGTCCCTTGAAAACTCCCCTTGAATTCCTCCAGACTCAGAAAAAGTCAAAGTTGACTTTTTGGAGATCCATAGAAAAAGGGTGAAAATGAAAAAAAGTATGCCACAGCATGGATTCGAACACGCGACCAACCGCATCCAGGGGCGAGCATTAACGCAGTGAGCCACTGGACCTGAGTACTCAAACATGCCTACTTTTGCATCTTAGAAACTCTGAATTCACTAAATGTACAACTGTTTCTCCATAAAAATGAACAAATGAGACATTAAATAACATATACAGATCAAGACGAAGCGAATGGAAGCGGTCCCAGCCTCGTAGCTGTGAACAGCTGTGATCGCAGGAAAATGCTGTTACAAAGATTTCTCAGTATATCTCCGGGACATTTCCCTGGCTTTCCCACCGTCACAATGGACAAACGAGACATGAAATAACATCAACAGATCAAGACGAAGCGAATGGAGGTACCCCCGGAGTCATAGCATGTGTAAATTGAGACGAAACATCTCTCTCTCCCCCGCCTGCTTGCGAGGGGGAGGGGCAGTTTACACACACACGCAGCTGCTGCATGTAGCAACACACACACAGGGAGGAGATGGCAGAGAGAACGCACTCCCCTGAAAACTCCCCTTGAATTCCTCCAGACTCAGAAAATGTAAAAGATCACTTTTTGGAGATCCATAGAAAAAGGGTGAAAATGAAAAAAAGAATGCCACAGCATGGATTCGAACACGCGACCAACCGCATCCAGGGGCGAGCGTTAACGCAGTGAGCCACTGGACCTGAGTACTCAAACATGCCTACTTGTGCATCTTAGACACTCTGAATTTACTAAATGTACAACTTTTTCTCCATCAAAATGAACAAATGAGACATTAAATAACATCTACAGATCAAGACGAAGCGAATGGAAGCGGTCCCAGCCTCGTAGCTGCGAACAGCTGTGATCGCAGGAAAATGCTGTTACAAAGATTTCTCAGTATATCTCCGGGACATTTCCCTGGCTTTCCCACCGTCACAATGGACAAACGAGACATGAAATAAAATCAACAGATCAAGACGAAGCGAATGGAAGTACCCCCGGAGTCATAGCATGTGTAAATCGAGACGAAACATCTCTCTCTCCCCCGCCTGCTTGCGAAGGGGAGGGGCAGTTTACACACACACACGCAGCTGCTGCATGCAGCAACGCACACAGAGGGAGGAGATGGCAGAGAGAATGCACTCCCCTGAAAACTCCCCTTGAATTCCTCCAGACTCAGAAAATGTAAAAGTTCACTTTTTGGAGATCCATAGAAAAAGGGTGAAAATGGAAAAAAGTATTCGAAAATAGTGCCTCATAAGGCGGGTAGAGTCCCTTGAAAACTCCCCTTGAATTCCTCCAGACTCAGAAAAAGTCAAAGTTGACTTTTTGGAGATCCATAGAAAAAGGGTGAAAATGAAAAAAATTATGCCACAGTATGGATTCGAACACGCGACCAACCGCATCCAGGGGCGAGCGTTAACGCAGACATGAGTACTCAAACATGCCTACTTTTGCATCTTAGACACTCTGAATTCACTAAATGTACAACTTTTTCTCCATCAAAATGAACAAATGAGACATGAAATAACATTTACAGATCAAGACGAAGCGAATGGAAGCGGTCCCAGCCTCGTAGCTGTGAACAGCTGTGATCGCAGGAAAATGCTGTTACAAAGATTTCTCAGTATATCTCCAGGACATTTCCCTGGCTTTGCCACCGTCACAATGGACAAACGAGACATGAAATAACATCAACAGATCAAGACGAAGCGAATGGAAGTACCCCCGGAGTCATAGCATGTGTAAATCGAGACGAAACATCTCTCTCTCCCCCGCCTGCTTGCGAAGGGGAGGGGCAGTTTACACACACACACGCAGCTGCTGCATGCAGCAACGCACACAGAGGGAGGAGATGGCAGAGAGAATGCACTCCCCTGAAAACTCCCCTTGAATTCCTCCAGACTCAGAAAATGTAAAAGTTCACTTTTTGGAGATCCATAGAAAAAGGGTGAAAATGGAAAAAAGTATTCGAAAATAGTGCCTCATAAGGCGGGTAGAGTCCCTTGAAAACTCCCCTTGAATTCCTCCAGACTCAGAAAAAGTCAAAGTTGACTTTTTGGAGATCCATAGAAAAAGGGTGAAAATGAAAAAAATTATGCCACAGTATGGATTCGAACACGCGACCAACCGCATCCAGGGGCGAGCGTTAACGCAGTGAGCCACTGGACATGAGTACTCAAACATGCCTACTTTTGCATCTTAGACACTCTGAATTCACTAAATGTACAACTTTTTCTCCATCAAAATGAACAAATGAGACATGAAATAACATTTACAGATCAAGACGAAGCGAATGGAAGCGGTCCCAGCCTCGTAGCTGTGAACAGCTGTGATCGCAGGAAAATGCTGTTACAAAGATTTCTCAGTATATCTCCAGGACATTTCCCTGGCTTTGCCACCGTCACAATGGACAAACGAGACAATAAATAACATCAACAGATCAAGACGAAGCGAATGGAAGTACCCCCGGAGTCATAGCATGTGTAAATCGAGACGAAACATCTCTCTCTCCCCCGCCTGCTTGCGAAGGGGAGGGGCAGTTTACACACACACACGCAGCTGCTGCATGCAGCAACGCACACAGAGGGAGGAGATGGCAGAGAGAATGCACTCCCCTGAAAACTCCCCTTGAATTCCTCCAGACTCAGAAAATGTAAAAGTTCACTTTTTGGAGATCCATAGAAAAAGGGTGAAAATGGAAAAAAGTATTCGAAAATAGTGCCTCATAAGGCGGGTAGAGTCCCTTGAAAACTCCCCTTGAATTCCTCCAGACTAAGAAAAAGTCAAAGTTGACTTTTTGGAGATCCATAGAAAAAGGGTGAAAATGAAAAAAAGTATGCCACAGTATGGATTCGAACACGCGACCAACCGCATCCAGGGGCGAGCATTAACGCAGTGAGCCACTGGACCTGAGTACTCAAACATGCCTACTTTTGCATCTTAGAAACTCTGAATTCAATAAATGTACAACTTTTTCTCCATCAAAATGAACAAATGAGACATTAAATAACATCTACAGATCAAGACGAAGCGAATGGAAGCGGTCCCAGCCTCGTAGCTGTGAACAGCTGTGATCGCAGGAAAATGCTGTTACAAAGATTTCTCAGTATATCTCCGGGACATTTCCCTGGCTTTCCCACCGTCACAATGGACAAACGAGACATGAAATAACATCAACAGATCAAGACGAAGCGAATGGAGGTACCCCCGGAGTCATAGCATTTGTAAATCGAGACGAAACATCTCTCTCTCCCACGCCTGCTTGCGAGGGGGAGGGGCAGTTTACACACACACGCAGCTGCTGCATGCAGCAACACACACATAGGGAGGAGATGGCAGAGAGAACGCACTCCCCTGAAAACTCCCCTTGAATTCCTCCAGACTCAGAAAATGTAAAAGATCACTTTTTGGAGATCCATAGAAAAAGGGTGAAAATGGAAAAAAGTATTCGAAAATAGTGCCTCATAAGCCGGGTAGAGTCCCTTGAAAACTCCCCTTGAATTCCTCCAGACTCAGAAAAAGTCAAAGTTGACTTTTTGGAGATCCATAGAAAAAGGGTGAAAATGAAAAAAAGTATGCCACAGCATGGATTCGAACACGCGACCAACCGCATCCAGGGGCGAGAGTTAACGCAGTGAGCCACTGGACCTGAGTACTCAAACATGCCTACTTTTGCATCTTAGACACTCTGAATTCACTAAATGTACAACTTTTTCTCCATCAAAATGAACAAATGAGACATGAAATAACATCTACAGATCAAGACGAAGCAAATGGAAGCGGTCCCAGCCTCGTAGCTTTGAACAGCTGTGATCGCAGGAAAATGCTGTTACAAAGATTTCTCAGTATATCTCCGGGACATTTCCCTGGCTTTCCCACCGTCACAATGGACAAACGAGACATGAAATAACATCAACAGATCAAGACGAAGCGAATGGAAGTACCCCCGGAGTCATAGCATGTGTAAATCGAGACGAAACATCTCTCTCTCCCCCACCTGCTTGCGAAGGGGATGGGCAGTTTACACACACACGCAGCTGCTGCATGCAGCAAGGCACACACAGGGAGGAGATGGCAGAGAGAACGCACTCCCCTGAAAACTCCCCTTGAATTCCTCCAGACTCAGAAAATGTAAAAGTTCACTTTTTGGAGATCCATAGAAAAAGGGTGAAAATGGAAAAAAGTATTCGAAAATAGTGCCTCATAAGGCGGGTAGAGTCCCTTGAAAACTCCCCTTGAATTCCTCCAGACTCAGAAAAAGTCAAAGTTGACTTTTTGGAGATCCATAGAAAAAGTGTGAAAATGAAAAAAAGTATGCCACAGCATGGATTCGAACACGCGACCAACCGCATCCAGGGGCGAGCGTTAACGCAGTGAGCCACTGGACATGAGTACTCAAACATGCCTACTTTTGCATCTTAGACACTCTGAATTCACTAAATGTACAACTTGTTATCCATCAAAATGAACAAATGAGACATGAAATAACATCTACAGATCAAGACGAAGCGAATGGAAGCAGTCCCAGCCTCGTAGCTGTGAACAGCTGTGATCGCAGGAAAATGCTGTTACAAAGATTTCTCAGTATATCTCCGGGACATTTCCCTGGCTTTGCCACCGTCACAATGGACAAACGAGACATGAAATAACATCAACAGATCAAGACGAAGCGAATGGAAGTACCCCCGGAGTCATAGCATGTGTAAATCGAGACGAAACATCTCTCTCTCCCCCACCTGCTTGCGAAGGGGAGGGGCAGTTTACACACACACACGTAGCTGCTGCATGCAGCAACGCACACAGAGGGAGGAGATGGCAGAGAGAATGCACTCCCCTGAAAACTCCCCTTGAATTCCTCCAGACTCAGAAAATGTAAAAGATCACTTTTTGGAGATCCATAGAAAAAGGGTGAAAATGGAAAAAAGTATTCGAAAATAGTGCCTCATAAGGCGGGTAGAGTCCCTTGAAAACTCCCCTTGAATTCCTCCAGACTCAGAAAAAGTCAAAGTTGACTTTTTGGAGATCCATAGAAAAAGGGTGAAAATGAAAAAAAGTATGCCACAGTATGGATTCGAACACGCGACCAACCGCATCCAGGGGCGAGCATTAACGCAGTGAGCCACTGGACCTGAGTACTCAAACATGCCTACTTTTGCATCTTAGAAACTCTGAATTCACTAAATGTACAACTTTTTCTCCATCAAAATGAACAAATGAGACATTAAATAACATCTACAGATCAAGACGAAGCGAATGGAAGCGGTCCCAGCCTCGTAGCTGTGAACAGCTGTGATCGCAGGAAAATGCTGTTACAAAGATTTCTCAGTATATCTCCGGGACATTTCCCTGGCTTTCCCACCGTCACAATGGACAAACGAGACATGAAATAACATCAACAGATCAAGACGAAGCGAATGGAGGTACCCCCGGAGTCATAGCATTTGTAAATCGAGACGAAACATCTCTCTCTCCCCCGCCTGCTTGCGAGGGGGAGGGGCAGTTTACACACACACGCAGCTGCTGCATGCAGCAACACACACATAGGGAGGAGATGGCAGAGAGAACGCACTCCCCTGAAAACTCCCCTTGAATTCCTCCAGACTCAGAAAATGTAAAAGATCACTTTTTGGAGATCCATAGAAAAAGGGTGAAAATGGAAAAAAGTATTCGAAAATAGTGCCTCATAAGGCGGGTAGAGTCCCTTGAAAACTCCCCTTGAATTCCTCCAGACTCAGAAAAAGTCAAAGTTGACTTTTTGGAGATCCATAGAAAAAGGGTGAAAATGAAAAAAAGTATGCCACAGCATGGATTCGAACACGCGACCAACCGCATCCAGGGGCGAGCATTAACGCAGTGAGCCACTGGACCTGAGTACTCAAACATGCCTACTTTTGCATCTTAGAAACTCTGAATTCACTAAATGTACAACTTTTTCTCCATAAAAATGAACAAATGAGACATTAAATAACATATACAGATCAAGACGAAGCGAATGGAAGCGGTCCCAGCCTCGTAGCTGTGAACAGCTGTGATCGCAGGAAAATGCTGTTACAAAGATTTCTCAGTATATCTCCGGGACATTTCCCTGGCTTTCCCACCGTCACAATGGACAAACGAGACATGAAATAACATCAACAGATCAAGACGAAGCGAATCGAGGTACCCCCGGAGTCATAGCATGTGTAAATCGAGACGAAACATCTCTCTCTCCCCCGCCTGCTTGCGAGGGGGAGGGGCAGTTTACACACACACGCAGCTGCTGCATGTAGCAACACACACACAGGGAGGAGATGGCAGAGAGAACGCACTCCCCTGAAAACTCCCCTTGAATTCCTCCAGACTCAGAAAATGTAAAAGATCACTTTTTGGAGATCCATAGAAAAAGGGTGAAAATGAAAAAAAGAATGCCACAGCATGGATTCGAACACGCGACCAACCGCATCCAGGGGCGAGCGTTAACGCAGTGAGCCACTGGACCTGAGTACTCAAACATGCCTACTTGTGCATCTTAGACACTCTGAATTTACTAAATGTACAACTTTTTCTCCATCAAAATGAACAAATGAGACATTAAATAACATCTACAGATCAAGACGAAGCGAATGGAAGCGGTCCCAGCCTCGTAGCTGCGAACAGCTGTGATCGCAGGAAAATGCTGTTACAAAGATTTCTCAGTATATCTCCGGGACATTTCCCTGGCTTTCCCACCGTCACAATGGACAAACGAGACATGAAATAAAATCAACAGATCAAGACGAAGCGAATGGAAGTACCCCCGGAGTCATAGCATGTGTAAATCGAGACGAAACATCTCTCTCTCCCCCGCCTGCTTGCGAAGGGGAGGGGCAGTTTACACACACACACGCAGCTGCTGCATGCAGCAACGCACACAGAGGGAGGAGATGGCAGAGAGAATGCACTCCCCTGAAAACTCCCCTTGAATTCCTCCAGACTCAGAAAATGTAAAAGTTCACTTTTTGGAGATCCATAGAAAAAGGGTGAAAATGGAAAAAAGTATTCGAAAATAGTGCCTCATAAGGCGGGTAGAGTCCCTTGAAAACTCCCCTTGAATTCCTCCAGACTCAGAAAAAGTCAAAGTTGACTTTTTGGAGATCCATAGAAAAAGGGTGAAAATGAAAAAAATTATGCCACAGTATGGATTCGAACACGCGACCAACCGCATCCAGGGGCGAGCGTTAACGCAGTGAGCCACTGGACATGAGTACTCAAACATGCCTACTTTTGCATCTTAGACACTCTGAATTCACTAAATGTACAACTTTTTCTCCATCAAAATGAACAAATGAGACATGAAATAACATTTACAGATCAAGACGAAGCGAATGGAAGCGGTCCCAGCCTCGTAGCTGTGAACAGCTGTGATCGCAGGAAAATGCTGTTACAAAGATTTCTCAGTATATCTCCAGGACATTTCCCTGGCTTTGCCACCGTCACAATGGACAAACGAGACAATAAATAACATCAACAGATCAAGACGAAGCGAATGGAAGTACCCCCGGAGTCATAGCATGTGTAAATCGAGACGAAACATCTCTCTCTCCCCCGCCTGCTTGCGAAGGGGAGGGGCAGTTTACACACACACACGCAGCTGCTGCATGCAGCAACGCACACAGAGGGAGGAGATGGCAGAGAGAATGCACTCCCCTGAAAACTCCCCTTGAATTCCTCCAGACTCAGAAAATGTAAAAGTTCACTTTTTGGAGATCCATAGAAAAAGGGTGAAAATGGAAAAAAGTATTCGAAAATAGTGCCTCATAAGGCGGGTAGAGTCCCTTGAAAACTCCCCTTGAATTCCTCCAGACTCAGAAAAAGTCAAAGTTGACTTTTTGGAGATCCATAGAAAAAGGGTGAAAATGAAAAAAATTATGCCACAGTATGGATTCGAACACGCGACCAACCGCATCCAGGGGCGAGCGTTAACGCAGACATGAGTACTCAAACATGCCTACTTTTGCATCTTAGACACTCTGAATTCACTAAATGTACAACTTTTTCTCCATCAAAATGAACAAATGAGACATGAAATAACATTTACAGATCAAGACGAAGCGAATGGAAGCGGTCCCAGCCTCGTAGCTGTGAACAGCTGTGATCGCAGGAAAATGCTGTTACAAAGATTTCTCAGTATATCTCCAGGACATTTCCCTGGCTTTGCCACCGTCACAATGGACAAACGAGACATGAAATAACATCAACAGATCAAGACGAAGCGAATGGAAGTACCCCCGGAGTCATAGCATGTGTAAATCGAGACGAAACATCTCTCTCTCCCCCGCCTGCTTGCGAAGGGGAGGGGCAGTTTACACACACACACGCAGCTGCTGCATGCAGCAACGCACACAGAGGGAGGAGATGGCAGAGAGAATGCACTCCCCTGAAAACTCCCCTTGAATTCCTCCAGACTCAGAAAATGTAAAAGTTCACTTTTTGGAGATCCATAGAAAAAGGGTGAAAATGGAAAAAAGTATTCGAAAATAGTGCCTCATAAGGCGGGTAGAGTCCCTTGAAAACTCCCCTTGAATTCCTCCAGACTCAGAAAAAGTCAAAGTTGACTTTTTGGAGATCCATAGAAAAAGGGTGAAAATGAAAAAAATTATGCCACAGTATGGATTCGAACACGCGACCAACCGCATCCAGGGGCGAGCGTTAACGCAGTGAGCCACTGGACATGAGTACTCAAACATGCCTACTTTTGCATCTTAGACACTCTGAATTCACTAAATGTACAACTTTTTCTCCATCAAAATGAACAAATGAGACATTAAATAACATCTACAGATCAAGACGAAGCGAATGGAAGCGGTCCCAGCCTCGTAGCTGTGAACAGCTGTGATCGCAGGAAAATGCTGTTACAAAGATTTCTCAGTATATCTCCGGGACATTTCCCTGGCTTTCCCACCGTCACAATGGACAAACGAGACATGAAATAACATCAACAGATCAAGACGAAGCGAATGGAGGTACCCCCGGAGTCATAGCATTTGTAAATCGAGACGAAACATCTCTCTCTCCCACGCCTGCTTGCGAGGGGGAGGGGCAGTTTACACACACACGCAGCTGCTGCATGCAGCAACACACACATAGGGAGGAGATGGCAGAGAGAACGCACTCCCCTGAAAACTCCCCTTGAATTCCTCCAGACTCAGAAAATGTAAAAGATCACTTTTTGGAGATCCATAGAAAAAGGGTGAAAATGGAAAAAAGTATTCGAAAATAGTGCCTCATAAGGCGGGTAGAGTCCCTTGAAAACTCCCCTTGAATTCCTCCAGACTCAGAAAAAGTCAAAGTTGACTTTTTGGAGATCCATAGAAAAAGGGTGAAAATGAAAAAAAGTATGCCACAGCATGGATTCGAACACGCGACCAACCGCATCCAGGGGCGAGCGTTAACGCAGTGAGCCACTGGACATGAGTACTCAAACATGCCTACTTTTGCATCTTAGACACTCTGAATTCACTAAATGTACAACTTTTTCTCCATCAAAATGAACAAATGAGACATGAAATAACATCTACAGATCAAGACGAAGCGAATGGAAGCGGTCCCAGCCTCGTAGCTGTGAACAGCTGTGATCGCAGGAAAATGCTGTTACAAAGATTTCTCAGTATATCTCCGGGACATTTCCCTGGCTTTGCCACCGTCACAATGGACAAACGAGACATGAAATAACATCAACAGATCAAGACGAAGCGAATGGAAGTACCCCCGGAGTCATAGCATGTGTAAATCGAGACGAAACATCTCTCTCTCCCCCGCCTGCTTGCGAAGGGGAGGGGCAGTTTACACACACACACGCAGCTGCTGCATGCAGCAACGCACACAGAGGGAGGAGATGGCAGAGAGAATGCACTCCCCTGAAAACTCCCCTTGAATTCCTCCAGACTCAGAAAATGTAAAAGTTCACTTTTTGGAGATCCATAGAAAAAGGGTGAAAATGGAAAAAAGTATTCGAAAATAGTGCCTCATAAGCCGGGTAGAGTCCCTTGAAAACTCCCCTTGAATTCCTCCAGACTCAGAAAAAGTCAAAGTTGACTTTTTGGAGATCCATAGAAAAAGGGTGAAAATGAAAAAAAGTATGCCACAGCATGGATTCGAACACGCGACCAACCGCATCCAGGGGCGAGAGTTAACGCAGTGAGCCACTGGACCTGAGTACTCAAACATGCCTACTTTTGCATCTTAGACACTCTGAATTCACTAAATGTACAACTTTTTCTCCATCAAAATGAACAAATGAGACATGAAATAACATCTACAGATCAAGACGAAGCAAATGGAAGCGGTCCCAGCCTCGTAGCTTTGAACAGCTGTGATCGCAGGAAAATGCTGTTACAAAGATTTCTCAGTATATCTCCGGGACATTTCCCTGGCTTTCCCACCGTCACAATGGACAAACGAGACATGAAATAACATCAACAGATCAAGACGAAGCGAATGGAAGTACCCCCGGAGTCATAGCATGTGTAAATCGAGACGAAACATCTCTCTCTCCCCCACCTGCTTGCGAAGGGGATGGGCAGTTTACACACACACGCAGCTGCTGCATGCAGCAAGGCACACACAGGGAGGAGATGGCAGAGAGAACGCACTCCCCTGAAAACTCCCCTTGAATTCCTCCAGACTCAGAAAATGTAAAAGTTCACTTTTTGGAGATCCATAGAAAAAGGGTGAAAATGGAAAAAAGTATTCGAAAATAGTGCCTCATAAGGCGGGTAGAGTCCCTTGAAAACTCCCCTTGAATTCCTCCAGACTCAGAAAAAGTCAAAGTTGACTTTTTGGAGATCCATAGAAAAAGGGTGAAAATGAAAAAAAGTATGCCACAGCATGGATTCGAACACGCGACCAACCGCATCCAGGGGCGAGCGTTAACGCAGTGAGCCACTGGACATGAGTACTCAAACATGCCTACTTTTGCATCTTAGACACTCTGAATTCACTAAATGTACAACTTGTTATCCATCAAAATGAACAAATGAGACATGAAATAACATCTACAGATCAAGACGAAGCGAATGGAAGCAGTCCCAGCCTCGTAGCTGTGAACAGCTGTGATCGCAGGAAAATGCTGTTACAAAGATTTCTCAGTATATCTCCGGGACATTTCCCTGGCTTTGCCACCGTCACAATGGACAAACGAGACATGAAATAACATCAACAGATCAAGACGAAGCGAATGGAAGTACCCCCGGAGTCATAGCATGTGTAAATCGAGACGAAACATCTCTCTCTCCCCCGCCTGCTTGCGAAGGGGAGGGGCAGTTTACACACACACACGCAGCTGCTGCATGCATCAACGCACACACAGGGAGGAGATGGCAGAGAGAATGCACTCCCCTGAAAACTCCCCTTGAATTCCTCCAGACTCAGAAAATGTAAAAGTTCACTTTTTGGAGATCCATAGAAAAAGGGTGAAAATGGAAAAAAGTATTCGAAAATAGTGCCTCATAAGGCGGGTAGAGTCCCTTGAAAACTCCCCTTGAATTCCTCCAGACTCAGAAAAAGTCAAAGTTGACTTTTTGGAGATCCATAGAAAAAGGGTGAAAATGAAAAAAAGTATGCCACAGCATGGACTCGAACACGCGACCAACCGCATCCAGGGGCGAGCGTTAACGCAGTGAGCCACTGGACATGAGTACTCAAACATGCCTACTTTTGCATCTTAGACACTCTGAATTCACTAAATGTACAACTTTTTCTCCATCAAAATGAACAAATGAGACATGAAATAACATCTACAGATCAAGACGAAGCGAATGGAAGCGGTCCCAGCCTCGTAGCTGTGAACAGCTGTGATCGCAGGAAAATGCTGTTACAAAGATTTCTCAGTATATCTCCGGGACATTTCCCTGGCTTTGCCACCGTCACAATGGACAAACGAGACATGAAATAACATCAACAGATCAAGACGAAGCGAATGGAAGTACCCCCGGAGTCATAGCATGTGTAAATCGAGACGAAACATCTCTCTCTCCCCCGCCTGCTTGCGAAGGGGAGGGGCAGTTTACACACACACACGCAGCTGCTGCATGCAGCAACGCACACAGAGGGAGGAGATGGCAGAGAGAATGCACTCCCCTGAAAACTCCCCTTGAATTCCTCCAGACTCAGAAAATGTAAAAGTTCACTTTTTGGAGATCCATAGAAAAAGGGTGAAAATGGAAAAAAGTATTCGAAAATAGTGCCTCATAAGCCGGGTAGAGTCCCTTGAAAACTCCCCTTGAATTCCTCCAGACTCAGAAAAAGTCAAAGTTGACTTTTTGGAGATCCATAGAAAAAGGGTGAAAATGAAAAAAAGTATGCCACAGCATGGACTCGAACACGCGACCAACCGCATCCAGGGGCGAGCGTTAACGCAGTGAGCCACTGGACATGAGTACTCAAACATGCCTACTTTTGCATCTTAGACACTCTGAATTCACTAAATGTACAACTTTTTCTCCATCAAAATGAACAAATGAGACATGAAATAACATCTACAGATCAAGACGAAGCGAATGGAAGCGGTCCCAGCCTCGTAGCTGTGAACAGCTGTGATCGCAGGAAAATGCTGTTACAAAGATTTCTCAGTATATCTCCGGGACATTTCCCTGGCTTTGCCACCGTCACAATGGACAAACGAGACATGAAATAACATCAACAGATCAAGACGAAGCGAATGGAAGTACCCCCGGAGTCATAGCATGTGTAAATCGAGACGAAACATCTCTCTCTCCCCCGCCTGCTTGCGAAGGGGAGGGGCAGTTTACACACACACACGCAGCTGCTGCATGCAGCAACGCACACAGAGGGAGGAGATGGCAGAGAGAATGCACTCCCCTGAAAACTCCCCTTGAATTCCTCCAGACTCAGAAAATGTAAAAGTTCACTTTTTGGAGATCCATAGAAAAAGGGTGAAAATGGAAAAAAGTATTCGAAAATAGTGCCTCATAAGCCGGGTAGAGTCCCTTGAAAACTCCCCTTGAATTCCTCCAGACTCAGAAAAAGTCAAAGTTGACTTTTTGGAGATCCATAGAAAAAGGGTGAAAATGAAAAAAAGTATGCCACAGTATGGATTCGAACACGCGACCAACCGCATCCAGGGGCGAGCATTAACGCAGTGAGCCACTGGACCTGAGTACTCAAACATGCCTACTTTTGCATCTTAGAAACTCTGAATTCACTAAATGTACAACTTTTTCTCCATAAAAATGAACAAATGAGACATTAAATAACATATACAGATCAAGACGAAGCGAATGGAAGCGGTCCCAGCCTCGTAGCTGTGAACAGCTGTGATCGCAGGAAAATGCTGTTACAAAGATTTCTCAGTATATCTCCGGGACATTTCCCTGGCTTTCCCACCGTCACAATGGACAAACGAGACATGAAATAACATCAACAGATCAAGACGAAGCGAATGGAGGTACCCCCGGAGTCATAGCATGTGTAAATCGAGACGAAACATCTCTCTCTCCCCCGCCTGCTTGCGAAGGGGAGGGGCAGTTTACACACACACACGTAGCTGCTGCATGCAGCAACGCACACAGAGGGAGGAGATGGCAGAGAGAATGCACTCCCCTGAAAACTCCCCTTTGAATTCCTCCAGACTCAGAAAATGTAAAAGTTCACTTTTTGGAGATCCATAGAAAAAGGGTGAAAATGGAAAAAAGTATTCGAAAATAGTGCCTCATAAGGCGGGTAGAGTCCCTTGAAAACTCCCCTTGAATTCCTCCAGACTCAGAAAAAGTCAAAGTTGACTTTTTGGAGATCCATAGAAAAAGGGTGAAAATGAAAAAAAGTATGCCACAGCATGGACTCGAACACGCGACCAACCGCATCCAGGGGCGAGCGTTAACGCAGTGAGCCACTGGACCTGAGTACTCAAACATGCCTACTTTTGCATCTTAGACACTCTGAATTCACTAAATGTACAACTTTTTCTCCATCAAAATGAACAAATGAGACATGAAATAACATCTACAGATCAAGACGAAGCAAATGGAAGCGGTCCCAGCCTCGTAGCTTTGAACAGCTGTGATCGCAGGAAAATGCTGTTACAAAGATTTCTCAGTATATCTCCGGGACATTTCCCTGGCTTTCCCACCGTCACAATGGACAAACGAGACATGAAATAACATCAACAGATCAAGACGAAGCGAATGGAAGTACCCCCGGAGTCATAGCATGTGTAAATCGAGACGAAACATCTCTCTCTCCCCCACCTGCTTGCGAAGGGGATGGGCAGTTTACACACACACGCAGCTGCTGCATGCAGCAAGGCACACACAGGGAGGAGATGGCAGAGAGAACGCACTCCCCTGAAAACTCCCCTTGAATTCCTCCAGACTCAGAAAATGTAAAAGTTCACTTTTTGGAGATCCATAGAAAAAGGGTGAAAATGGAAAAAAGTATTCGAAAATAGTGCCTCATAAGGCGGGTAGAGTCCCTTGAAAACTCCCCTTGAATTCCTCCAGACTCAGAAAAAGTCAAAGTTGACTTTTTGGAGATCCATAGAAAAAGGGTGAAAATGAAAAAAAGTATGCCACAGCATGGATTCGAACACGCGACCAACCGCATCCAGGGGCGAGCGTTAACGCAGTGAGCCACTGGACATGAGTACTCAAACATGCCTACTTTTGCATCTTAGACACTCTGAATTCACTAAATGTACAACTTGTTATCCATCAAAATGAACAAATGAGACATGAAATAACATCTACAGATCAAGACGAAGCGAATGGAAGCGGTCCCAGCCTCGTAGCTGTGAACAGCTGTGATCGCAGGAAAATGCTGTTACAAAGATTTCTCAGTATATCTCCGGGACATTTCCCTGGCTTTGCCACCGTCACAATGGACAAACGAGACATGAAATAACATCAACAGATCAAGACGAAGCGAATGGAAGTACCCCCGGAGTCATAGCATGTGTAAATCGAGACGAAACATCTCTCTCTCCCCCGCCTGCTTGCGAAGGGGAGGGGCAGTTTACACACACACACGCAGCTGCTGCATGCATCAACGCACACACAGGGAGGAGATGGCAGAGAGAATGCACTCCCCTGAAAACTCCCCTTGAATTCCTCCAGACTCAGAAAATGTAAAAGTTCACTTTTTGGAGATCCATAGAAAAAGGGTGAAAATGGAAAAAAGTATTCGAAAATAGTGCCTCATAAGGCGGGTAGAGTCCCTTGAAAACTCCCCTTGAATTCCTCCAGACTCAGAAAAAGTCAAAGTTGACTTTTTGGAGATCCATAGAAAAAGGGTGAAAATGAAAAAAAGTATGCCACAGCATGGACTCGAACACGCGACCAACCGCATCCAGGGGCGAGCGTTAACGCAGTGAGCCACTGGACCTGAGTTTTCAAACATGCCTACTTGTGCATCTTAGAAACTCTGAATTCACTAAATGTACAACTTTTTCTCCATCAAAATGAACAAATGAGACATTAAATAACATCGACAGATCAAGACGAAGCGAATGGAAGCCGTCCCAGCCTTGTAGCTGTGAACAGCTGTGATCGCAGGAAAATGCTGTTACAAAGATTTCTCAGTATATCTCCGGGACATTTCCCTGGCTTTCCCACCGTCACAATGGACAAACGAGACATGAAATAACATCAACAGATCAAGACGAAGCGAATGGAGGTACCCCCGGAGTCATAGCATGTGTAAATCGAGACGAAACATCTCTCTCTCCCCCGCCTGCTTGCGAAGGGGAGGGGCAGTTTACACACACACACGCAGCTGCTGCATGCAGCAACGCACACAGAGGGAGGAGATGGCAGAGAGAATGCACTCCCCTGAAAACTCCCCTTGAATTCCTCCAGACTCAGAAAATGTAAAAGTTCACTTTTTGGAGATCCATAGAAAAAGGGTGAAAATGGAAAAAAGTATTCGAAAATAGTGCCTCATAAGGCGGGTAGAGTCCCTTGAAAACTCCCCTTGAATTCCTCCAGACTCAGAAAAAGTCAAAGTTGACTTTTTGGAGATCCATAGAAAAAGGGTGAAAATGAAAAAAAGTATGCCACAGCATGGATTCGAACACGCGACCAACCGCATCCAGGGGCGAGCGTTAACGCAGTGAGCCACTGGACATGAGTACTCAAACATGCCTACTTTTGCATCTTAGACACTCTGAATTCACTAAATGTACAACTTTTTCTCCATCAAAATGAACAAATGAGACATGAAATAACATCTACAGATCAAGACGAAGCGAATGGAAGCGTTCCCAGCCTCGTAGCTGTGAACAGCTGTGATCGCAGGAAAATGCTGTTACAAAGATTTCTCAGTATATCTCCGGGACATTTCCCTGGCTTTGCCACCGTCACAATGGACAAACGAGACATGAAATAACATCAACAGATCAAGACGAAGCGAATGGAAGTACCCCCGGAGTCATAGCATGTGTAAATCGAGACGAAACATCTCTCTCTCCCCCGCCTGCTTGCGAAGGGGAGGGGCAGTTTACACACACACACGCAGCTGCTGCATGCAGCAACGCACACAGAGGGAGGAGATGGCAGAGAGAATGCACTCCCCTGAAAACTCCCCTTGAATTCCTCCAGACTCAGAAAATGTAAAAGTTCACTTTTTGGAGATCCATAGAAAAAGGGTGAAAATGGAAAAAAGTATTCGAAAATAGTGCCTCATAAGCCGGGTAGAGTCCCTTGAAAACTCCCCTTGAATTCCTCCAGACTCAGAAAAAGTCAAAGTTGACTTTTTGGAGATCCATAGAAAAAGGGTGAAAATGAAAAAAAGTATGCCACAGCATGGATTCGAACACGCGACCAACCGCATCCAGGGGCGAGAGTTAACGCAGTGAGCCACTGGACCTGAGTACTCAAACATGCCTACTTTTGCATCTTAGACACTCTGAATTCACTAAATGTACAACTTTTTCTCCATCAAAATGAACAAATGAGACATGAAATAACATCTACAGATCAAGACGAAGCAAATGGAAGCGGTCCCAGCCTCGTAGCTTTGAACAGCTGTGACCGCAGGAAAATGCTGTTACAAAGATTTCTCAGTATATCTCCGGGACATTTCCCTGGCTTTCCCACCGTCACAATGGACAAACGAGACATGAAATAACATCAACAGATCAAGACGAAGCGAATGGAAGTACCCCCGGAGTCATAGCATGTGTAAATCGAGACGAAACATCTCTCTCTCCCCCACCTGCTTGCGAAGGGGATGGGCAGTTTACACACACACGCAGCTGCTGCATGCAGCAAGGCACACACAGGGAGGAGATGGCAGAGAGAACGCACTCCCCTGAAAACTCCCCTTGAATTCCTCCAGACTCAGAAAATGTAAAAGTTCACTTTTTGGAGATCCATAGAAAAAGGGTGAAAATGGAAAAAAGTATTCGAAAATAGTGCCTCATAAGGCGGGTAGAGTCCCTTGAAAACTCCCCTTGAATTCCTCCAGACTCAGAAAAAGTCAAAGTTGACTTTTTGGAGATCCATAGAAAAAGGGTGAAAATGAAAAAAAGTATGCCACAGCATGGATTCGAACACGCGACCAACCGCATCCAGGGGCGAGCGTTAACGCAGTGAGCCACTGGACATGAGTACTCAAACATGCCTACTTTTGCATCTTAGACACTCTGAATTCACTAAATGTACAACTTTTTCTCCATCAAAATGAACAAATGAGACATGAAATAACATCTACAGATCAAGACGAAGCAAATGGAAGCGGTCCCAGCCTCGTAGCTTTGAACAGCTGTGACCGCAGGAAAATGCTGTTACAAAGATTTCTCAGTATATCTCCGGGACATTTCCCTGGCTTTCCCACCGTCACAATGGACAAACGAGACATGAAATAACATCAACAGATCAAGACGAAGCGAATGGAAGTACCCCCGGAGTCATAGCATGTGTAAATCGAGACGAAACATCTCTCTCTCCCCCACCTGCTTGCGAAGGGGATGGGCAGTTTACACACACACGCAGCTGCTGCATGCAGCAAGGCACACACAGGGAGGAGATGGCAGAGAGAACGCACTCCCCTGAAAACTCCCCTTGAATTCCTCCAGACTCAGAAAATGTAAAAGTTCACTTTTTGGAGATCCATAGAAAAAGGGTGAAAATGGAAAAAAGTATTCGAAAATAGTGCCTCATAAGGCGGGTAGAGTCCCTTGAAAACTCCCCTTGAATTCCTCCAGACTCAGAAAAAGTCAAAGTTGACTTTTTGGAGATCCATAGAAAAAGGGTGAAAATGAAAAAAAGTATGCCACAGCATGGATTCGAACACGCGACCAACCGCATCCAGGGGCGAGCGTTAACGCAGTGAGCCACTGGACATGAGTACTCAAACATGCCTACTTTTGCATCTTAGACACTCTGAATTCACTAAATGTACAACTTGTTATCCATCAAAATGAACAAATGAGACATGAAATAACATTTACAGATCAAGACGAAGCGAATGGAAGCGGTCCCAGCCTCGTAGCTGTGAACAGCTGTGATCGCAGGAAAATGCTGTTACAAAGATTTCTCAGTATATCTCCAGGACATTTCCCTGGCTTTGCCACCGTCACAATGGACAAACGAGACAATAAATAACATCAACAGATCAAGACGAAGCGAATGGAAGTACCCCCGGAGTCATAGCATGTGTAAATCGAGACGAAACATCTCTCTCTCCCCCGCCTGCTTGCGAAGGGGAGGGGCAGTTTACACACACACACGCAGCTGCTGCATGCAGCAACGCACACAGAGGGAGGAGATGGCAGAGAGAATGCACTCCCCTGAAAACTCCCCTTGAATTCCTCCAGACTCAGAAAATGTAAAAGTTCACTTTTTGGAGATCCATAGAAAAAGGGTGAAAATGGAAAAAAGTATTCGAAAATAGTGCCTCATAAGGCGGGTAGAGTCCCTTGAAAACTCCCCTTGAATTCCTCCAGACTCAGAAAAAGTCAAAGTTGACTTTTTGGAGATCCATAGAAAAAGGATGAAAATGAAAAAAAGTATGCCACAGTATGGATTCGAACACGCGACCAACCGCATCCAGGGGCGAGCATTAACGCAGTGAGCCACTGGACCTGAGTACTCAAACATGCCTACTTTTGCATCTTAGAAACTCTGAATTCACTAAATGTACAACTTTTTCTCCATCAAAATGAACAAATGAGACATTAAATAACATCTACAGATCAAGACGAAGCGAATGGAAGCGGTCCCAGCCTCGTAGCTGTGAACAGCTGTGATCGCAGGAAAATGCTGTTACAAAGATTTCTCAGTATATCTCCGGGACATTTCCCTGGCTTTCCCACCGTCACAATGGACAAACGAGACATGAAATAACATCAACAGATCAAGACGAAGCGAATGGAGGTACCCCCGGAGTCATAGCATTTGTAAATCGAGACGAAACATCTCTCTCTCCCCTGCCTGCTTGCGAGGGGGAGGGGCAGTTTACACACACACGCAGCTGCTGCATGCAGCAACACACACATAGGGAGGAGATGGCAGAGAGAACGCACTCCCCTGAAAACTCCCCTTGAATTCCTCCAGACTCAGAAAATGTAAAAGATCACTTTTTGGAGATCCATAGAAAAAGGGTGAAAATGGAAAAAAGTATTCGAAAATAGTGCCTCATAAGGCGGGTAGAGTCCCTTGAAAACTCCCCTTGAATTCCTCCAGACTCAGAAAAAGTCAAAGTTGACTTTTTGGAGATCCATAGAAAAAGGGTGAAAATGAAAAAAAGTATGCCACAGCATGGATTCGAACACGTGACCAACCGCATCCAGGGGCGAGCATTAACGCAGTGAGCCACTGGACCTGAGTACTCAAACATGCCTACTTTTGCATCTTAGAAACTCTGAATTCACTAAATGTACAACTTTTTCTCCATAAAAATGAACAAATGAGACATTAAATAACATCTACAGATCAAGACGAAGCGAATGGAAGCGGTCCCAGCCTCGTAGCTGTGAACAGCTGTGATCGCAGGAAAATGCTGTTACAAAGATTTCTCAGTATATCTCCGGGACATTTCCCTGGCTTTCCCACCTTCACAATGGACAAACGAGACATGAAATAACATCAACAGATCAAGACGAAGCGAATGGAAGTACCCCCAGAGTCATAGCATGTGTAAATCGAGACGAAACATCTCTCTCTCCCCCGCCTGCTTGCGAAGGGGAGGGGCAGTTTACACACACACACGCAGCTGCTGCATGCAGCAACGCACACACAGGGAGGAGATGGCAGAGAGAATGCACTCCCCTGAAAACTCCCCTTGAATTCCTCCAGACTCAGAAAAAGTCAAAGTTGACTTTTTGGAGATCCATAGAAAAAGGGTGAAAATGAAAAAAAGTATGCCACAGCATGGATTCGAACACGCGACCAACCGCATCCAGGGGCGAGTGTTAACGCAGTGAGCCACTGGACCTGAGTACTCAAACATGCCTACTTGTGCATCTTAAACACTCTGAATTCACTAAATGTACAACCTTTTCTCCATCAAAATGAACAAATGAGACATGAAATAACATCTCCAGATCAAGACGAAGCGAATGGAAGCGGTCCCAACCTCGTAGCTGTGAACAGCTGTGATCGCAGGAAAATGCTGTTACAAAGATTTCTCAGTATATCTCCGGGACATTTCACTAAATGTACAACCTTTTCTCCATCAAAATGAACAAATGAGACATGAAATAACATCTCCAGATCAAGACGAAGCGAATGGAAGCGGTCCCAACCTCATAGCTGTGAACAGCTGTGATCGCAGGAAAATGCTGTTACAAAGATTTCTCAGTATATCTCCGGGACATTTCCCTGGCTTTCCCACCGTCACATAAATAACATCAACAGATCAAGACGAAGCGAATGGAAGTACCCCCGGAGTCATAGCATGTGTAAATCGAGACGAAACATCTCTCTCTCCCCCGCCTGCTTGCGAAGGGGATGGGCAGTTTACACACACACACGCAGCTGCTGCATGCAGCAACGCACACACAGGGAGGAGATGGCAGAGAGAATGCACTCCCCTGAAAACTCCCCTTGAATTCCTCCAGACTCAGAAAAAGTCAAAGTTGACTTTTTGGAGATCCATAGAAAAAGGGTGAAAATGAAAAAAAGTATGCCACAGCATGGATTCGAACACACGACCAACCGCATCCAGGGGCGAGTGTTAACGCAGTGAGCCACTGGACCTGAGTACTCAAACATGCCTACTTGTGCATCTTAAACACTCTGAATTCACTAAATGTACAACCTTTTCTCCATCAAAATGAACAAATGAGACATGAAATAACATCTCCAGATCAAGACGAAGCGAATGGAAGCGGTCCCAACCTCGTAGCTGTGAACAGCTGTGATCGCAGGAAAATGCTGTTACAAAGATTTCTCAGTATATCTCCGGGACATTTCACTAAATGTACAACCTTTTCTCCATCAAAATGAACAAATGAGACATGAAATAACATCTCCAGATCAAGACGAAGCGAATGGAAGCGGTCCCAACCTCATAGCTGTGAACAGCTGTGATCGCAGGAAAATGCTGTTACAAAGATTTCTCAGTATATCTCCGGGACATTTCCCTGGCTTTCCCACCGTCACATAAATAACATCAACAGATCAAGACGAAGCGAATGGAAGTACCCCCGGAGTCATAGCATGTGTAAATTGAGACGAAACATCTCTCTCTCCCCCGCCTGCTTGCGAAGGGGAGGGGCAGTTTACACACACACACGCAGCTGCTGCATGCAGCAACGCACACAGAGGGAGGAGATGGCAGAGAGAATGCACTCCCCTGAAAACTCCCCTTGAATTCCTCCAGACTCAGAAAATGTAAAAGTTCACTTTTTGGAGATCCATAGAAAAAGGGTGAAAATGGAAAAAAGTATTCGAAAATAGTGCCTCATAAGGCGGGTAGAGTCCCTTGAAAACTCCCCTTGAATTCCTCCAGACTCAGAAAAAGTCAAAGTTGACTTTTTGGAGATCCATAGAAAAAGGGTGAAAATGAAAATAAGAATGCCACAGCGTGGATTCGAACACGCGACCAACCGCATCCAGGGGCGAGCATTAACGCAGTGAGCCACTGGACCTGAGTACTCAAACATGCCTACTTTTGCATCTTAGAAACTCTGAATTCACTAAATGTACAACTTTTTCTCCATCAAAATGAACAACTGAGACATTAAATAACATCTACAGATCAAGACGAAGCGAATGGAATCGGTCCCAGCCTCGTAGCTGCGAACAGCTTTGATCGCAGGAAAATACTGTTACAAAGATTTCTCAGTATATCTCCGGGACATTTCCCTGGCTTTCCCAACGTCACAATGGACAAACGAGACATGAAATAACATCAACAGATCAAGACGAAGCGAATGGAAGTACCCCCGGAGTCATAGCATGTGTAAATCGAGACGAAACATCTCTCTCTCCCCCGCCTGCTTGCGAGGGGGAGGGGCAGTTTACACACACACACAGCTGCTGCATGCAGCAACGCACACACAGGGAGGAGATGGCAGAGAGAACGCACTCCCCTGAAAACTCCCCTTGAATTCCTCCAGACTCAGAAAATGTAAAAGTTCACTTTTTGGAGATCCATAGAAAAAGGGTGAAAATGAAAAAAAGAATGCCACAGCATGGATTCGAACACGCGACCAACCGCATTTAGGGGCGAGCGTTAACACAGTGAGCCACTGGACCTGAGTACTCAAACATGCCTACTTGTGCATCTTAGACACTCTGAATTTACTAAATGTACAACTTTTTCTCCATCAAAATGAACAAATGAGACATTAAATAACATCTACAGATCAAGACGAAGCGAATGGAATCGGTCCCAGCCTCGTAGCTGCGAACAGCTTTGATCGCAGGAAAATACTGTTACAAAGATTTCTCAGTATATCTCCGGGACATTTCCCTGGCTTTCCCAACGTCACAATGGACAAACGAGACATGAAATAACATCAACAGATCAAGACGAAGCGAATGGAAGTACCCCCGGAGTCATAGCATGTGTAAATCGAGACGAAACATCTCTCTGTCCCCCGCCTGCTTGCGAGGGGGAGGGGCAGTTTACACACACACACAGCTGCTGCATGCAGCAACGCACACACAGGGAGGAGATGGCAGAGAGAACGCACTCCCCTGAAAACTCCCCTTGAATTCCTCCAGACTCAGAAAATGTAAAAGTTCACTTTTTGGAGATCCATAGAAAAAGGGTGAAAATGGAAAAAAGTATTCGAAAATAGTGCCTCATAAGGCGGGTAGAGTCCCTTGAAAACTCCCCTTGAATTCCTCCAGACTCAGAAAAAGTCAAAGTTGACTTTTTGGAGATCCATAGAAAAAGGGTGAAAATGAAAAAAAGTATGCCACAGTATGGATTCGAACACGCGACCAACCGCATCCAGGGGCGAGCATTAACGCAGTGAGCCACTGGACCTGAGTACTCAAACATGCCTACTTTTGCATCTTAGAAACTCTGAATTCACTAAATGTACAACTTTTTCTCCATCAAAATGAACAAATGAGACATGAAATAACATCTACAGATCAAGACGAAGCGAATGGAAGCGGTCCCAGCCTCGTAGCTGTGAACAGCTGTGATCGCAGGAAAATGCTGTTACAAAGATTTCTCAGTATAACTCCGGGACATTTCCCTGGCTTTCCCACCGTCACAATGGACAAACGAGACATGAAATAACATCAACAGATCAAGACGAAGCGGATGGAAGTACCCCCGGAGTCATAGCATGTGTAAATCGAGACGAAACATCTCTCTCTCCCCCGCCTGCTTGCGAAGGGGAGGGGCAGTTTACACACACACACGCAGCTGCTGCAGGCAGCAACGCACACAGAGGGAGGAGATGGCAGAGAAAATGCACTCCCCTGAAAACTCCCCTTGAATTCCTCCAGACTCAGAAAATGTAAAAGTTCACTTTTTGGAGATCCATAGAAAAAGGGTGAAAATGGAAAAAAGTATTCGAAAATAGTGCCTCATAAGGCGGGTAGAGTCCCTTGAAAACTCCCCTTGAATTCCTCCAGACTCAGAAAAAGTCAAAGTTGACTTTTTGGAGATCCATAGAAAAAGGGTGAAAATGAAAAAAAGTATGCCACAGCATGGATTCGAACACGCGACCAAGCGCATCCAGGGGCGAGCGTTAACGCAGTGAGCCACTGGACCTGAGTACTCAAACATGCCTACTTTTGCATCTTAGACACTCTGAATTCACTAAATGTACAACTTTTTCTCCATCAAAATGAACAAATGAGACATGAAATAACATCTACAGGTCAAGACGAAGCGAATGGAAGCGGTCCCAGCCTCGTAGCTGTGAACAGCTGTGATCGCAGGAAAATGCTGTTACAAAGATTTCTCAGTATAACTCCGGGACATTTCCCTGGCTTTCCCACCGTCACAATGGACAAACGAGACATGAAATAACATCAACAGATCAAGACGAAGCGAATGGAAGTACCCCCGGAGTCATAGCATGTGTAAATCGAGACGAAACATCTCTCTCTCCCCCGCCTGCTTGCGAAGGGGAGGGGCAGTTTACACACACACACGCAGCTGCTGCATGCAGCAACGCACACAGAGGGAGGAGATGGCAGAGAGAATGCACTCCCCTGAAAACTCCCCTTGAATTCCTCCAGACTCAGAAAATGTAAAAGTTCACTTTTTGGAGATCCATAGAAAAAGGGTGAAAATGGAAAAAAGTATTCGAAAATAGTGCCTCATAAGGCGGGTAGAGTCCCTTGAAAACTCCCCTTGAATTCCTCCAGACTCAGAAAAAGTCAAAGTTCACTTTTTGGAGATCCATAGAAAAAGGGTGAAAATGAAAAAAAGTATGCCACAGCATGGATTCGAACACGCGACCAACCGCATCCAGGGGCGAGCGTTAACGCAGTGAGCCACTGGACCTGAGTACTCAAACATGCCTACTTTTGCATCTTAGACACTCTGAATTCACTAAATGTACAACTTTTTCTCCATCAAAATGAACAAATGAGACATGAAATAACATCTACAGATCAAGACGAAGCGAATGGAAGCGGTCCCAGCCTCGTAGCTGTGAACAGCTGTGATCGCAGGAAAATGCTGTTACAAAGATTTCTCAGTATATCTCCGGGACATTTCCCTGGCTTTCCAACCGTCACAATGGACAAACGAGACATGAAATAACATCAACAGATCAAGACGAAGCGGATGGAAGTACCCCCGGAGTCATAGCATGTGTAAATCGAGACGAAACATCTCTCTCTCCCCCGCCTGCTTGCGAAGGGGAGGGGCAGTTTACACACACACACGCAGCTGCTGCATGCAGCAACGCACACAGAGGGAGGAGATGGCAGAGAGAATGCACTCCCCTGAAAACTCCCCTTGAATTCCTCCAGACTCAGAAAATGTAAAAGTTCACTTTTTGGAGATCCATAGAAAAAGGGTGAAAATGGAAAAAAGTATTCGAAAATAGTGCCTCATAAGGCGGGTAGAGTCCCTTGAAAACTCCCCTTGAATTCCTCCAGACTCAGAAAAAGTCAAAGTTGACTTTTTGGAGATCCATAGAAAAAGGGTGAAAATGAAAAAAAGTATGCCACAGCATGGATTCGAACACGCGACCAACCGCATCCAGGGGCGAGCATTAACGCAGTGAGCCACTGGACCTGAGTACTCAAACATGCCTACTTTTGCATCTTAGAAACTCTGAATTCACTAAATGTACAACTTTTTCTCCATCAAAATGAACAACTGAGACATTAAATAACATCTACAGATCAAGACGAAGCGAATGGAATCGGTCCCAGCCTCGTAGCTGCGAACAGCTTTGATCGCAGGAAAATAATGTTACAAAGATTTCTCAGTATATCTCCGGGACATTTCCCTGGCTTTCCCAACGTCACAATGGACAAACGAGACATGAAATAACATCAACAGATCAAGACGAAGCGAATGGAAGTACCCCCGGAGTCATAGCATGTGTAAATCGAGACGAAACATCTCTCTCTCCCCCGCCTGCTTGCGAGGGGGAGGGGCAGTTTACACACACACACAGCTGCTGCATGCAGCAACGCACACACAGGGAGGAGATGGCAGAGAGAACGCACTCCCTTGAAAACTCCCCTTGAATTCCTCCAGACTCAGAAAAAGTCAAAGTTGACTTTTTGGAGATCCATAGAAAAAGGGTGAAAATGAAAAAAAGAATGCCACAGCATGGATTCGAACACGCGACCAACCGCATCCAGGGGCGAGCGTTAACGCAGTGAGCCACTGGACCTGAGTACTCAAACATGCCTACTTGTGCATCTTAAACACTCTGAATTCACTAAATGTACAACCTTTTCTCCATCAAAATGAACAAATGAGACATGAAATAACATCTACAGATCAAGACGAAGCGAATGGAAGCGGTCCCAGCCTCGTAGCTGTGAACAGCTGTGATCGCAGGAAAATGCTGTTACAAAGATTTCTCAGTATATCTCCGGGACATTTCCCTGGCTTTCCAACCGTCACAATGGACAAACGAGACATGAAATAACATCAACAGATCAAGACGAAGCGGATGGAAGTACCCCCGGAGTCATAGCATGTGTAAATCGAGACGAAACATCTCTCTCTCCCCCGCCTGCTTGCGAAGGGGAGGGGCAGTTTACACACACACACGCAGCTGCTGCATGCAGCAACGCACACAGAGGGAGGAGATGGCAGAGAGAATGCACTCCCCTGAAAACTCCCCTTGAATTCCTCCAGACTCAGAAAATGTAAAAGTTCACTTTTTGGAGATCCATAGAAAAAGGGTGAAAATGGAAAAAAGTATTCGAAAATAGTGCCTCATAAGGCGGGTAGAGTCCCTTGAAAACTCCCCTTGAATTCCTCCAGACTCAGAAAAAGTCAAAGTTGACTTTTTGGAGATCCATAGAAAAAGGGTGAAATTAAAAAAAAGTATGCCACAGCATGGATTCGAACACGCGACCAACCGCATCCAGGGGCGAGCATTAACGCAGTGAGCCACTGGACCTGAGTACTCAAACATGCCTACTTTTGCATCTTAGAAACTCTGAATTCACTAAATGTACAACTTTTTCTCCATCAAAATGAACAACTGAGACATTAAATAACATCTACAGATCAAGACGAAGCGAATGGAATCGGTCCCAGCCTCGTAGCTGCGAACAGCTTTGATCGCAGGAAAATAATGTTACAAAGATTTCTCAGTATATCTCCGGGACATTTCCCTGGCTTTCCCAACGTCACAATGGACAAACGAGACATGAAATAACATCAACAGATCAAGACGAAGCGAATGGAAGTACCCCCGGAGTCATAGCATGTGTAAATCGAGACGAAACATCTCTCTCTCCCCCGCCTGCTTGCGAGGGGGAGGGGCAGTTTACACACACACACAGCTGCTGCATGCAGCAACGCACACACAGGGAGGAGATGGCAGAGAGAACGCACTCCCCTGAAAACTCCCCTTGAATTCCTCCAGACTCAGAAAATGTAAAAGTTCACTTTTTGGAGATCCATAGAAAAAGGGTGAAAATGAAAAAAAGAATGCCACAGCATGGATTCGAACACGCGACCAACCGCATTTAGGGGCGAGCGTTAACACAGTGAGCCACTGGACCTGAGTACTCAAACATGCCTACTTGTGCATCTTAGACACTCTGAATTTACTAAATGTACAACTTTTTCTCCATCAAAATGAACAAATGAGACATTAAATAACATCTACAGATCAAGACGAAGCGAATGGAATCGGTCCCAGCCTCGTAGCTGCGAACAGCTTTGATCGCAGGAAAATACTGTTACAAAGATTTCTCAGTATATCTCCGGGACATTTCCCTGGCTTTCCCAACGTCACAATGGACAAACGAGACATGAAATAACATCAACAGATCAAGACGAAGCGAATGGAAGTACCCCCGGAGTCATAGCATGTGTAAATCGAGACGAAACATCTCTCTGTCCCCCGCCTGCTTGCGAGGGGGAGGGGCAGTTTACACACACACACGCAGCTGCTGCATGCAGCAACGCACACACAGGGAGGATATGGCAGAGAGAATGCACTCCCCTGAAAACTCCCCTTGAATTCCTCCAGACTCAGAAAATGTAAAAGTTCACTTTTTGGAGATCCATAGAAAAAGGGTGAAAATGGAAAAAAGTATTCGAAAATAGTGCCTCATAAGGCGGGTAGAGTCCCTTGAAAACTCCCCTTGAATTCCTCCAGACTCAGAAAAAGTCAAAGTTGACTTTTTGGAGATCCATAGAAAAAGGGTGAAAATGGAAAAAAGTATTCGAAAATAGTGCCTCATAAGGCGGGTAGAGTCCCTTGAAAACTCCCCTTGAATTCCTCCAGACTCAGAAAAAGTCAAAGTTCACTTTTTGGAGATCCATAGAAAAAGGGTGAAAATGAAAAAAAGTATGCCACAGCATGGATTCGAACACGCGACCAACCGCATCCAGGGGCGAGCGTTAACGCAGTGAGCCACTGGACCTGAGTACTCAAACATGCCTACTTTTGCATCTTAGACACTCTGAATTCACTAAATGTACAACTTTTTCTCCATCAAAATGAACAAATGAGACATGAAATAACATCTACAGATCAAGACGAAGCGAATGGAAGCGGTCCCAGCCTCGTAGCTGTGAACAGCTGTGATCGCAGGAAAATGCTGTTACAAAGATTTCTCAGTATATCTCCGGGACATTTCCCTGGCTTTCCAACCGTCACAATGGACAAACGAGACATGAAATAACATCAACAGATCAAGACGAAGCGGATGGAAGTACCCCCGGAGTCATAGCATGTGTAAATCGAGACGAAACATCTCTCTCTCCCCCGCCTGCTTGCGAAGGGGAGGGGCAGTTTACACACACACACGCAGCTGCTGCATGCAGCAACGCACACAGAGGGAGGAGATGGCAGAGAGAATGCACTCCCCTGAAAACTCCCCTTGAATTCCTCCAGACTCAGAAAATGTAAAAGTTCACTTTTTGGAGATCCATAGAAAAAGGGTGAAAATGGAAAAAAGTATTCGAAAATAGTGCCTCATAAGGCGGGTAGAGTCCCTTGAAAACTCCCCTTGAATTCCTCCAGACTCAGAAAAAGTCAAAGTTGACTTTTTGGAGATCCATAGAAAAAGGGTGAAAATGAAAAAAAGTATGCCACAGCATGGATTCGAACACGCGACCAACCGCATCCAGGGGCGAGCATTAACGCAGTGAGCCACTGGACCTGAGTACTCAAACATGCCTACTTTTGCATCTTAGAAACTCTGAATTCACTAAATGTACAACTTTTTCTCCATCAAAATGAACAACTGAGACATTAAATAACATCTACAGATCAAGACGAAGCGAATGGAATCGGTCCCAGCCTCGTAGCTGCGAACAGCTTTGATCGCAGGAAAATAATGTTACAAAGATTTCTCAGTATATCTCCGGGACATTTCCCTGGCTTTCCCAACGTCACAATGGACAAACGAGACATGAAATAACATCAACAGATCAAGACGAAGCGAATGGAAGTACCCCCGGAGTCATAGCATGTGTAAATCGAGACGAAACATCTCTCTCTCCCCCGCCTGCTTGCGAGGGGGAGGGGCAGTTTACACACACACACAGCTGCTGCATGCAGCAACGCACACACAGGGAGGAGATGGCAGAGAGAACGCACTCCCTTGAAAACTCCCCTTGAATTCCTCCAGACTCAGAAAAAGTCAAAGTTGACTTTTTGGAGATCCATAGAAAAAGGGTGAAAATGAAAAAAAGAATGCCACAGCATGGATTCGAACACGCGACCAACCGCATCCAGGGGCGAGCGTTAACGCAGTGAGCCACTGGACCTGAGTACTCAAACATGCCTACTTGTGCATCTTAAACACTCTGAATTCACTAAATGTACAACCTTTTCTCCATCAAAATGAACAAATGAGACATGAAATAACATCTACAGATCAAGACGAAGCGAATGGAAGCGGTCCCAGCCTCGTAGCTGTGAACAGCTGTGATCGCAGGAAAATGCTGTTACAAAGATTTCTCAGTATATCTCCGGGACATTTCCCTGGCTTTCCAACCGTCACAATGGACAAACGAGACATGAAATAACATCAACAGATCAAGACGAAGCGGATGGAAGTACCCCCGGAGTCATAGCATGTGTAAATCGAGACGAAACATCTCTCTCTCCCCCGCCTGCTTGCGAAGGGGAGGGGCAGTTTACACACACACACGCAGCTGCTGCATGCAGCAACGCACACAGAGGGAGGAGATGGCAGAGAGAATGCACTCCCCTGAAAACTCCCCTTGAATTCCTCCAGACTCAGAAAATGTAAAAGTTCACTTTTTGGAGATCCATAGAAAAAGGGTGAAAATGGAAAAAAGTATTCGAAAATAGTGCCTCATAAGGCGGGTAGAGTCCCTTGAAAACTCCCCTTGAATTCCTCCAGACTCAGAAAAAGTCAAAGTTGACTTTTTGGAGATCCATAGAAAAAGGGTGAAATTAAAAAAAAGTATGCCACAGCATGGATTCGAACACGCGACCAACCGCATCCAGGGGCGAGCATTAACGCAGTGAGCCACTGGACCTGAGTACTCAAACATGCCTACTTTTGCATCTTAGAAACTCTGAATTCACTAAATGTACAACTTTTTCTCCATCAAAATGAACAACTGAGACATTAAATAACATCTACAGATCAAGACGAAGCGAATGGAATCGGTCCCAGCCTCGTAGCTGCGAACAGCTTTGATCGCAGGAAAATAATGTTACAAAGATTTCTCAGTATATCTCCGGGACATTTCCCTGGCTTTCCCAACGTCACAATGGACAAACGAGACATGAAATAACATCAACAGATCAAGACGAAGCGAATGGAAGTACCCCCGGAGTCATAGCATGTGTAAATCGAGACGAAACATCTCTCTCTCCCCCGCCTGCTTGCGAGGGGGAGGGGCAGTTTACACACACACACAGCTGCTGCATGCAGCAACGCACACACAGGGAGGAGATGGCAGAGAGAACGCACTCCCCTGAAAACTCCCCTTGAATTCCTCCAGACTCAGAAAATGTAAAAGTTCACTTTTTGGAGATCCATAGAAAAAGGGTGAAAATGAAAAAAAGAATGCCACAGCATGGATTCGAACACGCGACCAACCGCATTTAGGGGCGAGCGTTAACACAGTGAGCCACTGGACCTGAGTACTCAAACATGCCTACTTGTGCATCTTAGACACTCTGAATTTACTAAATGTACAACTTTTTCTCCATCAAAATGAACAAATGAGACATTAAATAACATCTACAGATCAAGACGAAGCGAATGGAATCGGTCCCAGCCTCGTAGCTGCGAACAGCTTTGATCGCAGGAAAATACTGTTACAAAGATTTCTCAGTATATCTCCGGGACATTTCCCTGGCTTTCCCAACGTCACAATGGACAAACGAGACATGAAATAACATCAACAGATCAAGACGAAGCGAATGGAAGTACCCCCGGAGTCATAGCATGTGTAAATCGAGACGAAACATCTCTCTGTCCCCCGCCTGCTTGCGAGGGGGAGGGGCAGTTTACACACACACACGCAGCTGCTGCATGCAGCAACGCACACACAGGGAGGATATGGCAGAGAGAATGCACTCCCCTGAAAACTCCCCTTGAATTCCTCCAGACTCAGAAAATGTAAAAGTTCACTTTTTGGAGATCCATAGAAAAAGGGTGAAAATGGAAAAAAGTATTCGAAAATAGTGCCTCATAAGGCGGGTAGAGTCCCTTGAAAACTCCCCTTGAATTCCTCCAGACTCAGAAAAAGTCAAAGTTGACTTTTTGGAGATCCATAGAAAAAGGGTGAAAATGAAAAAAAGAATGCCACAGCATGGATTCGAACACGCGACCAACCGCATCCAGGGGCGAGCGTTAACGCAGTGAGCCACTGGACCTGAGTACTCAAACATGCCTACTTGTGCATCTTAAACACTCTGAATTCACTAAATGTACAACCTTTTCTCCATCAAAATGAACAAATGAGACATGAAATAACATCTACAGATCAAGACGAAGCGAATGGAAGCGGTCCCAGCCTCGTAGCTGTGAACAGCTGTGATCGCAGGAAAATGCTGTTACAAAGATTTCTCAGTATATCTCCGGGACATTTCCCTGGCTTTCCCACCGTCACAATGGACAAACGAGACATGAAATAACGTCAACAGATCAAGACGAAGCGAATGGAAGTACCCCCGGAGTCATAGCATGTGTAAATCGAGACGAAACATCTCTCTCTCCCCCGCCTGCTTGCGAGAGGGAGGGGCAGTTTACACACACACGCAGCTGCTGCATGCAGCAACACACACACAGGGAGGAGATGGCAGAGAGAACGCACTCCCCTGAAAACTCCCCTTGAATTCCTCCAGACTCAGAAAATGTAAAAGATCACTTTTTGGAGATCCATAGAAAAGGGTGAAAATGAAAAAAAAAATGCCACAGCATGGATTCGAACACGCGACCAACCGCATCCAGGGGCGAGCGTTAACGCAGTGAGCCACTGGACCTGAGTACTCAAACATGCCTACTTGTGCATCTTAAACACTCTGAATTCACTAAATGTACAACCTTTTCTCCATCAAAATGAACAAATGAGACATGAAATAACATCTACAGATCAAGACGAAGCGAATGGAAGCGGTCCCAGCCTCGTAGCTGTGAACAGCTGTGATCGCAGGAAAATGCTGTTACAAAGATTTCTCAGTATATCTCCGGGACATTTCCCTGGCTTTCCCACCGTCACAATGGACAAACGAGACATGAAATAACATCAACAGATCAAGACGAAGCGAATGGAAGTACCCCCGGAGTCATAGCATGTGTAAATCGAGACGAAACATCTATCTCTCCCCCGCCTGCTTGCGAAGGGGAGGGGCAGTTTACACACACACGCAGCTGCTGAATGCAGCAACGCACACACAGGGAGGAGATGGCAGAGAGAATGCACTCCCCTGAAAACTCCCCATGAATTCCTCCAGACTCAGAAAATGTAAAAGTTCACTTTTTGGAGATCCATAGAAAAAGGGTGAAAATGGAAAAAAGTATTCGAAAATAGTGCCTCATAAGGCGGGTAGAGTCCCTTGAAAACTCCCCTTGAATTCCTCCAGACTCAGAAAAAGTCAAAGTTGACTTTTTGGAGATCCATAGAAAAAGGGTGAAAATGAACAAAAGTATGCCACAGCATGGATTCGAACACACGACCAACCGCATCAAGGGGCGAGCATTAACGCAGTGAGCCACTGGGCCTGAGTACTCAAGCATGCCTACTTGTGCATCTTAGAAACTCTGAATTCACTAAATGTACAACTTTTTCTCCATCAAAATGAACAAATGAGACATTAAATAACATCTACAGATCAAGACGAAGCGAATGGAAGCGGTCCCAGTCTCGTAGCTGTGAACAGCTGTGATCGCAGGAAAATGCTGTTACAAAGATTTCTCAGTATATCTCCGGGACATTTCCGTGGCTTTCCCACCGTCACAATGGACAAACGAGACATGAAATAACATCAACAGATCAAGACGAAGCGAATGGAGGTACCCCCGGAGTCATAGCATGTGTAAATCGAGACGAAACATCTCTCTCTCCCCCGCCTGCTTGCGAGAGGGAGGGGCAGTTTACACACACACGCAGCTGCTGCATGCAGCAACACACACACAGGGAGGAGATGGCAGAGAGAACGCACTCCCCTGAAAACTCCCCTTGAATTCCTCCAGACTCAGAAAATGTAAAAGATCACTTTTTGGAGATCCATAGAAAAAAGGGTGAAAATGAAAAAAAAAATGCCACAGCATGGATTCGAACACGCGACCAACCGCATCCAGGGGCGAGCGTTAACACAGTGAGCCACTGGACCTGAGTACTCAAACATGCCTACTTGTGCATCTTAGACACTCTGAATTTACTAAATGTACAACATTTTCTCCATCAAAATGAACAAATGAGACATTAAATAACATCTACAGATCAAGACGAAGCGAATGGAAGCGGTCCCAGCCTCGTAGCTGTGAACAGCTGTGATTGCAGGAAAATGCTGTGACAAAGATTTCTCAGTATATCTCCGGGACATTTCCCTGGCTTTCCCACCGTCACAATGGACAAACGAGACATGAAATAACATCAACAGATCAAGACGAAGCGAATGGAAGTACCCCCGGAGTCATAGCATGTGTAAATCGAGAAGAAACATCTCTCTCTCCCCCGCCTGCTTGCGAAGGGGAGGGGCAGTTAACACACACACACGCAGCTGCTGCATGCAGCAACGCACACAGAGGGAGGAGATGGCAGAGAGAATGCACTCCCCTGAAAACTCCCCTTGAATTCCTCCAGACTCAGAAAATGTAAAAGTTAACTTTTTGGAGATCCATAGAAAAAGGGTGAAAATGGAAAAAAGTATTCGAAAATAGTGCCTCATAAGGCGGCTAGAGTCCCTTGAAAACTCCCCTTGAATTCCTCCAGACTCAGAAAAAGTCAAAGTTGACTTTTGGAGATCCATAGAAAAAGGGTGAAAATGAAAAACGTATGCCACAGCATGGATTCGAACACGCAACCAACCGCATCCAGGGTCGAGCATTAACGCAGTGAGCCACTGGACCTGAGTACTCAAACATGCCTACTTTTGCATCTTAGAAACTCTGAATTCACTAAATGTACAACTTTTTCTCCATCAAAATGAACAACTGAGACATTAAATAACATCTACAGATCAAGACGAAGCGAATGGAATCGGTCCCAGCCTCGTAGCTGCGAACAGCTTTGATCGCAGGAAAATACTGTTACAAAGATTTATCAGTATATCTCCGGGACATTTCCCTGGCTTTCCCACCGTCACAATGGACAAACGAGACATGAAATAACATCAACAGATCAAGACGAAGCGAATGGAAGTACCCCGGAGTCATAGCATGTGTAAATCGAGACGAAACATCTCTCTCTCCCCCGCCTGCTTGCGAGGGGGAGGGGCAGTTTACACACACACACAGCTGCTGCATGCAGCAACGCACACACAGGGAGGAGATGGCAGAGAGAACGCACTCCCCTGAAAACTCCCCTTGAATTCCTCCAGACTCAGAAAATGTAAAAGTTCACTTTTTGGAGATCCATAGAAAAAGGGTGAAAATGAAAAAAGAATGCCACAGCATGGATTCGAACACGCGACCAACCGCATCCAGGGGCGAGCGTTAACACAGTGAGCCACTGGACCTGAGTACTCAAACATGCCTACTTGTGCATCTTAGACACTCTGAATTTACTAAATGTACAACTTTTTCTCCATCAAAATGAACAAATGAGACATTAAATAACATCTACAGATCAAGACGAAGCGAATGGAAGCGGTCCCAGCCTCGTAGCTGTGAACAGCTGTGATCGCAGGAAATTGCTGTTACAAATATTTCTCAGTATATCTCCGGGACATTTCCCTGGCTTTCCCACCGTCACAATGGACAAACGAGACATGAAATAACATCAACAGATCAAGATGAAAAGAAATGGAGGTACCCCCGGAGTCATAGCATGTGTAAATCGAGACGAAACATCTCTCTCTCCCCCGCCTGCTTGCGAGGGGGAGGGGCAGTTTACACACACACGCAGCTGCTGCATGTAGCAACACACACACAGGGAGGAGATGGCAGAGAGAACGCACTCCCCTGAAAACTCCCCTTGAATTCCTCCAGACTCAGAAAATGTAAAAGATCACTTTTTGGAGATCCATAGAAAAAGGGTGAAAATGAAAAAAAGTATGCCACAGCATGGATTCGAACACGCGACCAACCGCATCCAGGGGCGAGCGTTAACGCAGTGAGCCACTGGACCTGAGTACTCAAACATGCCTACTTTTGCATCTTAGACACTCTGAATTCACTAAATGTACAACTTTTTCTCCATCAAAATGAACAAATGAGACATGAAATAACATCTACAGATCAAGACGAAGCGAATGGAAGCGGTCCCAGCCTCGTAGCTGTGAACAGCTGTGATCGCAGGAAAATGCTGTTACAAAGATTTCTCAGTATATCTCCGGGACATTTCCCTGGCTTTCCCACCGTCACAATGGACAAACGAGACATGAAATAACATCAACAGATCAAGACGAAGCGAATGGAAGTACCCCCGGAGTCATAGCATGTGTAAATCGAGACGAAACATCTCTCTCTCCCCCGCCTGCTTGCGAAGGGGAGGGGCAGTTTACACACACACGCAGCTCCTGCATGCAGCAACGCACACACAGAGGGAGGAGATGGCAGAGAGAATGCACTCCCCTGAAAACTCCCCTTGAATTCCTCCAGACTCAGAAAATGTAAAAGTTCACTTTTTGGAGATCCATAGAAAAAGGGTGAAAATGGAAAAAAGTATTCAAAAATAGTGCCTCATAAGGCGGGTAGAGTCCCTTGAAAACTCCCCTTGAATTCCTCCAGACTCAGAAAAAGTCAAAGTTGACTTTTTGGAGATCCATAGAAAAAGGGTGAAAATGAACAAAAGTATGCCACAGCATGGATTCGAACACACGACCAACCGCATCCAGGGGCGAGCGTTAACGCAGTGAGCCACTGGACATGAGTACTCAAACATGCCTACTTTTGCATCTTAGACACTCTGAATTCACTAAATGTACAACTTTTTCTCCATCAAAATGAACAAATGAGACATGATATAACATCTACAGATCAAGACGAAGCGAATGGAAGCGGTCACAGCCTCGTAGCTGTGAACAGCTGTGATCGCAGGAAAATGCTGTTACAAAGATTTCTCAGTATATCTCCGGGACATTTCCCTGGCTTTCCCACCGTCACAATGGACAAACAAGACATGAAATAACATCAACAGATCAAGACGAAGCGAATGGAGGTACCCCCGGAGTCATAGCATGTGTAAATCGAGACGAAACATCTCTCTCTCCCCCGCCTGCTTGCGAGGGGGAGGGGCAGTTTACACACACACGCAGCTGCTGCATGCCGCAACACACACACACAGGGAGGAGATGGCAGAGAGAACGCACTCCCCTGAAAACTCCCCTTGAATTCCTCCAGACTCAGAAAATGTAAAAGTTCACTTTTTGGAGATCCATAGAAAAAAGGGTGAAAATGGAAAAAAGTATTCGAAAATAGTGCCTCATAAGGCGGGTAGAGTCCCTTGAAAACTCCCCTTGAATTCCTCCAGACTCAGAAAAAGTCAAAGTTGACTTTTTGGAGATCCATAGAAAAAGGGTGAAAATGAAAAAAAATATGCCACAGCATGGATTTGAACACGCGACCAACCGCATCCAGGGGCGAGCATTAACGCAGTGAGCCACTGGACCTGAGTACTCAAACATGCCTACTTTTGCATTTTAGAAACTCTGAATTCACTAAATGTACAACTTTTTCTCCATCAAAATGAACAACTGAGACATTAAATAACATCTACAGATCAAGACGAAGCGAATGGAAGCGGTCCCAGCCTCGTAGCTGCGAACAGCTTTGATCGCAGGAAAATACTGTTACAAAGATTGCTCAGTATATCTCCGGGACATTTCCCTGGCTTTCCCACCGTCACAATGGACAAACGAGACATGAAATAACATCAACAGATCAAGACGAAGCGAATGGAGGTACCCCCGGAGTCATAGCATGTGTAAATCGAGACGAAACATCTCTCTCTCCCCCGCCTGCTTGCGAGGGGGAGGGGCAGTTTACACACACACGCAGCTGCTGCATGCAGCAACACACACACAGGGAGGAGATGGCAGAGAGAACGCACTCCCCTGAAAACTCCCCTTGAATTCCTCCAGACTCAGAAAATGTAAAAGTTCACTTTTTGGAGATCCATAGAAAAAGGGTGAAAATGAAAAAAGAATGCCACAGCATGGATTCGAACACGCGACCAACCGCATCCAGGGGCGAGCGTTAACACAGTGAGCCACTGGACCTGAGTACTCAAACATGCCTACTTGTGCATCTTAGACACTCTGAATTTACTAAATGTACAACTTTTTCTCCATCAAAATGAACGAATGAGACATTAAATAACATCTACAGATCAAGACGAAGCGAATGGAAGCGGTCCCAGCCTCGTAGCTGTGAACAGCTGTGATCGCAGGAAATTGCTGTTACAAAGATTTCTCAGTATATCTCCGGGACATTTCCCTGGCTTTCCCACCGTCACAATGGACAAACAAGACATGAAATAACATCAACAGATCAAGACGAAGCGAATGGAGGTACCCCCGGAGTCATAGCATGTGTAAATCGAGACGAAACATCTCTCTCTCCCCCGCCTGCTTGCGAGGGGGAGGGGCAGTTTACACACACACGCAGCTGCTGCATGCAGCAACACACACACACAGGGAGGAGATGGCAGAGAGAACGCACTCCCCTGAAAACTTCCCTTGAATTCCTCCAGACTCAGAAAATGTAAAAGTTCACTTTTTGGAGATCCATAGAAAAAGGGTGAAAATGGAAAAAAGTATTCGAAAATAGTGCCTCATAAGGCGGGTAGAGTCCCTTGAAAACTCCCCTTGAATTCCTCCAGACTCAGAAAAAGTCAAAGTTTACCTTTTGGAGATCCATAGAAAAAGGGTGAAAATGAAAAAAAGTATGCCACAGCATGGATTGGAACACGCGACCAACCGCATCCAGGGGAAAGCATTAACGCAGTGAGCCACTGGACCTGAGTACTCAAACATGCCTACTTGTGCATCTTAGACACTCTGACATCACTAAATGTACAACTTACTTTTTCTCCATCAAAATTAACAAATGAGACATTAAATAACATCTACAGATCAAGACGAAGCGAATGGAAGCAGTCCCAGCCTCGTAGCTGTGAACAGCTGTGATCGCAGGAAAATGCTGTTCAAAGATTTCTCAGTATATCTCCGGGACATTTCCCTGGCTTTCCCACCGTCACAATGGACAAACGAGACATGAAATAACATCAACAGATCAAGACGAAGCGAATGGAGGTACCCCCGGAGTCATAGCATGTGTAAATCGAGACGAAACATCTCTCTCTCCCCCGCCTGCTTGCGAAGGGGAGGGGCAGTTTACACACACACGCAGCTGCTGCATGCAGCAACACACACACAGGGAGGAGATGGCAGAGAGAACGCACTCCCCTGAAAACTCCCCTTGAATTCCTCCAGACTCAGAAAATGTAAAAGTTCACTTTTTGGAGATCCATAGAAAAAGGGTGAAAATGGAAAAAAGTATACGAAAATAGTGCCTCATAAGGCGGGTAGAGTCCCTTGAAAACTCCCCTTGAATTCCTCCAGACTCAGAAAAAGTCAAAGTTGACTTGTTGGAGATCCATAGAAAAAGGGTGAAAATGAAAAAAAGCATGCCACAGTATGGATTCGAACACGCGACCAACCGCATCCAGGGGCGAGCATTAACCTAGTGAGCCACTGGACCTGAGTACTCAAACATGCCTACTTTTGCATCTTAGAAACTCTGAATTCACTAAATGTACAACTTTTTCTCCATCAAAATGAACAAATGAGACATTAAATAACATCTACAGATCAAGACGAAGCGAATGGAAGCGGTCCCAGCCTCGTAGCTGTGAACAGCTGTGATCGCAGGAAAATGCTGTTACAAAGATTTCTCAGTATATCTCCGGGACATTTCCCTGGCTTTCCCACCGTCACAATGGACAAACGAGACATGAAATAACATCAACAGATCAAGACGAAGCGAATGGAAGTACCCCCGGAGTCATAGCATGTGTAAATCGAGACGAAACATCTCTCTCTCCCCCGCCTGCTTGCGAAGGGGAGGGGCAGTTTACACACACACACACAGCTGCTGCATGCAGCAACGCACACGGAGGGAGGAGATGGCAGAGAGAATGCACTCCCCTGAAAACTCCCCTTGAATTCCTCCAGACTCAGAAAATGTAAAAGTTCACTTTTTGGAGATCCATAGAAAAAGGGTGAAAATGGAAAAAAGTATTCGAAAATAGTGCCTCATAAGGCGGGTAGAGTCCCTTGAAAACTCCCCTTGAATTCCTCCAGACTCAGAAAAAGTCAAAGTTGACTTTTTGGAGATCCATAGAAAAAGGGTGAAAATGAAAAAAAGTATGCCACAGCATGGATTCGAACACGCGACCAACCGCATCCAGGGGCGAGCGTTAACGCAGTGAGCCACTGGACATGAGTACTCAAACATGCCTACTTTTGCATCTTAGACACTCTGAATTCACTAAATGTACAACTTTTTCTCCATCAAAATGAACAAATGAGACATGAAATAACATCTACAGATCAAGACGAAGCGAATGGAAGCGGTCCCAGCCTCGTAGCTGTGAACAGCTGTGATCGCAGGAAAATGCTGTTACAAAGATTTCTCAGTATATCTCCGGGACATTTCCCTGGCTTTCCCACCGTCACAATGGACAAACGAGACATGAAATAACATCAACAGATCAAGACGAAGCGAATGGAGGTACCCCCGGAGTCATAGCATGTGTAAATCGAGACGAAACATCTCTCTCTCCCCCGCCTGCTTGCGAGGGGGAGGGGCAGTTTACACACACACGCAGCTGCTGCATGCAGCAACACACACACAGGGAGGAGATGGCAGAGAGAACGCACTCCCCTGAAAACTCCCCTTGAATTCCTCCAGACTCAGAAAATGTAAAAGATCACTTTTTGGAGATCCATAGAAAAAGGGTGGAAAATGGAAAAAAGTATTCGAAAATAGTGCCTCATAAGGCGGGTAGAGTCCCTTGAAAACTCCCCTTGAATTCCTCCAGACTCAGAAAATGTAAAAGATCACTTTTTGGAGATCCATAGAAAAAGGGTGAAAATGAAAAAAAGTATGCCACAGCATGGATTCGAACATGCGACCAATCACATCCAGGGGCGAGCGTTAACGCAGTGAGCCACTGGACCTGAGTACTCAAACATGCCTACTTGTGCATCTTAGACACTCTGACTTCACTAAATGTACAACTTAGTTTTTCTCCATCAAAATGAACAAATGAGACATTAAATAACATCTACAGATCAAGACGAAGCGAATGGAAGCGGTCCCAGCCTCGTAGCTGTGAACAGCTGTGATCGCAGGAAAATGCTGTTACAAAGATTTCTCAGTATATCTCCGGGACATTTCCCTGGCTTTCCCACCGTCACAATGGACAAACGAGACATGAAATAACATCAACAGATCAAGACGAAGCGAATGGAAGTACCCCCGGAGTCATAGCATGTGTAAATCGAGACGAAACATCTCTCTCTCCCCCGCCTGCTTGCGAATGGGAGGGGCAGTTTACACACACACACGCAGCTGCTGCATGCAACAACGCACACAGAGGGAGGAGATGGCAGAGAGAATGCACTCCCCTGAAAACTCCCCATGAATTCCTCCAGACTCAGAACATGTAAAAGTTCACTTTTTGGAGATCCATAGAAAAATGGTGAAAATGGAAAAAAGTATTCAAAAATAGTGCCTCATAAGGCGGGTAGAGTCCCTTGAAAACTTCCCTTGAATTCCTCCAGACTCAGAAAAAGTCAAAGTTGACTTTTTGGAGATCCATAGAAAAAGGGTGAAAATGAAAAAAAGTATGCCACAGCATGGATTCGAACACGCGACCAACCGCATCCAGGGGCGAGCGTTAACGCAGTGAGCCACTGGACCTGAGTACTCAAATATGCCTACTTGTGCATCTTAGACACTCTGAATTCACTAAATGTACAACTTTTTATCCATCAAAATGAACAAATGAGACATGAAATAACATCTACAGATCAAGACGAAGCGAATGGAAGCGGTCCCAGCCTCGTAGCTGTGAACAGCTGTGATCGCAGGAAAATGCTGTTACAAAGATTTCTCAGTCTATCTCCGGGACATTTCCCTAGCTTTCCCACCATCACAATGGACAAACGAGACATGAAATAACATCAACAGATCAAGACGAAGCGAATGGAAGTACCCCCGGAGTCATAGCATGTGTAAATCGAGACGAAACTTCTCTCTCTCCCCCGCCTGCTTGCGAAGGGGAGGGGCAGTTTACACACACACACGCAGCTGCTGCATGCAGCAACGCACACACAGGGAGGAGATGGCAGAGAGAATGCACTCCCCTGAAAACTCCCCTTGAATTCCTCCAGACTCAGAAAATGTAAAAGTTCACTTTTTGGAGATCCATAGAAAAAGGGTGAAAATGGAAAAAAGTATTCGAAAATAGTGCCTCATAAGGCGGGTAGAGTCCCTTGAAAACTCCCCTTGAATTCCTCCAGACTCAGAAAAAGTCAAAGTTGACTTTTTGGAGATCCATAGAAAAAGGGTGAAAATGAAAAAAAGTATGCTACAGCATGGATTCGAACACGCGACCAACCGCATCCAGGGGCGAGCGTTAACGCAGTGAGCCACTGGACATGAGTACTCAAACATGCCTACTTTTGCATCTTAGACACTCTGAATTCACTAAATGTACAACTTTTTCTCCATCAAAATGAACAAATGAGACATGAAATAACATCTACAGATCAAGACGAAGCGAATGGAAGCGGTCCCAGCCTCGTAGCTGTGAACAGCTGTGATCGCAGGAAAATGCTGTTACAAAGATTTCTCAGTATATCTCCGGGACATTTCCCTGGCTTTGCCACCGTCACAATGGACAAATGAGACATGAAATAACATCAACAGATCAAGACGAAGCGAATGGAAGTACCCCCGGAGTCATAGCATGTGTAAATCGAGACGAAACATCTCAATCAATCAATCAATCAATGTTTATTTATATAGCCCAATATCACAAATGTTACATTTGTCTCAGTGGACTTCACAGTTTGTACAGAATATCAGTATGACAATACGACACCCTCTGTCCTTAGACCCTCACATCGTACAAGGAAAAACTTCCAGAGAAAACCCCACAGTTTAAAGGGAAAAATGGGAGAAACCTCAGGGAGAGCAACAGAGGAGGGATCCCTCTCCCAGGACGGACAGACGTGCAATAGATGCCGTGTGTAAATTGAAAAGATAATACATTTGCAACATAGGTAGTCCAAATTTTTTGAAATGCATGTGTGTATAATAAGAAGATGAATCCACAAGGATATCCATCCAGGATTTATGATCCAGGACCGCAGCCACGACTCAAGATCCAGGACTCGCAATCCATGACACAGGACCGCAGGATCATCCATGACTCCGGATCCCGGCGTATATAGACACCAAAAAGAAAGAAATTTGGGGAAGCTGGGTTAATCGGAACATGAGAGTACACAGGTATAGACAGAGAGAAGGAAGAAGTAAGATGTCCCCCGACAAACTAAGCCTATATCAGCAAAACTAGGGGCTGAATCTAATCAGCCCTAACTATAAGCTTTATCAAAAAGGAAGGTCTTAAGCGCACTCTTAAAAACGGATAGGTTGTCTGCCGTCCGAACACAAACTGGAAGCTGATTCCACAAAAGTGGAGCTTGATAAGAAAAGGCTCTGGCTCCCATTGTACTTTTAGAGACTCTAGGAACAACCAACAACCCTGCATTCTTGGAACGCAATGCCCTAGTAGGACAATAAGGTATAATGAGTTCTTTAAGGTAAGATGGCGCCTGCCCATTAAGGGCTTTGTAGGCGAGAAGAAGAATTTTAAATTCTATCCTGTGTTCTATAGGGAGCCAGTGTAAGGCAACCAGAACAGGAGTAATGTGGTCCCTTTTCCTAACTCTGGTTAGTACACGAGCTGCAGCATTTTGAATCAGCTGAAGCGACTTGACTGACTTCTTGGTACACCCTGATAATAAGGAGTTACAATAATCCAGCCTTGAAGTAACAAATGCATGGACTAGTTTCTCTGCATCGTTTTGAGGCAAGATATGCCTGATTTTTGCAATGTTACGTAGATGGAAGTAGGCGGTCCTTGAAATTGATTTTATGTGGGCGTTAAAGGATAAATCCTGATCAAATATAACACCAAGATTCCTTACAGTCTCACTGGAGGCCAAATTAATGCCATCCATAGTTAATATATCTTTAGATAATTTGTTTCGTAGATTCTTCGGGCCAAGTACAATAACTTCAGTTTTGGTCGTGTTTAACATCAAAAAATGTAAGGTCATCCACGTTTTTAAGTCCTTGAGGCAGTCTTGAATTGTATTTAGATGATTAATTTCATCAGGCTTGATTGATAAATATACTTGAGTATCATCCGCATAACAATGAAAGTTTACAGAATGATTCCTTATAATATTGCCTAACGGAAGCATATATAGGGTGAACAAAATAGGTCCAAGCACTGAGCCCTGTGGCACTCCATGGCTAACTTTGGTTTGCATGGAAGATTCATCGTTGACACGTACAAACTGAGAGCGTTCAGATAGATAAGACCTAAACCAGCCTAAAGCAGTTCCCTGTATGCCAACTAAGTGCTCTAGTCTTTGCAATAGGATATCATGGTCGATAGTATCAAATGCAGCACTAAGATCGAGTAAGACAAGAATAGAGACAAGTCCCTTGTCAGAGGCTATTAGAATGTCATTTGTGACTTTAACCAGAGCTGTCTCTGTGCTATGTTGTGTTCTAAAGCCAGACTGAAAATCTTCAAATAAATCATAGTTTCTTAAGTAATCACACAGCTGTTTTGCGACTGCTTTCTCAAGAATTTTTGAGAGGAACGGAAGATTAGAAATAGGTCTATAGTTGGCTAAAACCTCTGGATCGAGGTTGTGCTTTTTAAGAAGCGGTTTTATCACTGCTACTTTGAATGATTTTGGAACATAGCCTGATAATAAAGACATATTCATAATATTTAATAAAGAAGTGCTAATTAATGGAAAAACTTCTTTTAACAGCTTAGTTGGAATCGGGTCTAAGATACACGTTGATGGTTTAGAAGAGAGAATCATTGAATTTAATTGTTCAAGGTTTATGGCTGAAAAGCATTCTAGTTTACTATCTAGTGTAATATTATTAGAACTTACGTTTCCGGGAGCTGTTGATAACACTATACTGGTCAAAGGCAAGAGGTCATTGATTTTGTTTCTAAGAGTAACAATTTTATCGTTAAAAAAGCACATAAAATCATTACTACTGAGTGCTATGGGAATAGAAGGCTCAGTCGAGCTGTGGCTCTCTGTCAGCCTGGCTACAGTGCTGAAAAGAAATCTTGCATTATTCTTATTCTCATCTATTAATGAAGAGTAGTATGCTGCTCTCGCTTTACGCAGTGCTTTCTTATATTCATTGAGAGTAATATGCCAAATTAAACGAGATTCTTCAAGTTTAGTGGAACGCCATATCCTTTCAAGTTGTCTCGACTTTTGCTTTATTTTGCGGGTTTCGGCATTATGCCATGGAGCTAATCTATGTTGTTTTATTTTCTTCTTTTTCAAAGGAGCAACAGAGTCTAATTTTATTCGCAGCGCATCTGTAGCACTATCAACAACATGATCAATTTGGGGTGGTGTACATTTTGTATAAGTTTCCTCCCCTACATGCAGACATGCTATCGAGTTAAGTATTGGTGGAATCTCTTCCTTAAATTTGGCTATAGCACTAACAGATAGGTTTCTGCTGCAGGAGCTTTTGGCTAATGCTTTGTAGTCTAGTAACAGTACTTCAAAAGTTACTAAGAAATGGTCGGATAAAGCAGGATTATGCGGTTCGACTAATAGTTGCTCAATTTCAATACCATAAGTCAGAACAAGGTCAAGAGTGTGATTATAGCAGTGGGTTGGTTTATTTACACTCTGACAGAAACCAACAGAATCTAATATAGAGTTAAATGCAACAGTAAGGCTATTTTTATCATCGTCAACATGAATATTAAAGTCACCTACGATAATTACTTTATCTGTTTTAAGTACCAAAGCTGATAAAAACTCAGAGAATTCTGATAAGAATTCTGAATAAGGACCTGGTGCACGGTACACTGTAACAAATAAGATTGGCTGCAAAGTTTTCCAGGTCGGATGCGTAAGACTGAAAATGAGGCTTTCAAAGGAGGTATAATTTAATTTTTGTTTAGTATTGATAAGTAAACTTGAGTCAAAGATTGCTGCAACTCCACCTCCTCGGCCCGTGCCTCGGGCAATATGAGTATTGATATGGCTGGGTGGAGTGGCCTCATTTATGCTGACATATTCTTCATGTCTCAACCAAGTTTCAGTGAGACAGCATATATCAATATTATAATCTGATATTAAATCATTTACCAGTATTGCTTTAGATGCTAGAGATCTTATGTTTAAGAGACCACATTTAATCTTCCTGTTTTGTTGCACTGTAGTAGTTGTTACATTTACTTTTATTAGGTTATTATGTATGACACCTCTATTAGGTTTTACCTTAAATTGTCCTTGGGCAGACACACACACCTTTAATATTGGGTATTTTATTGGGGTCGGGATTCCTATGGATGACTGCCTAGCAGAGAGCGCAGAGAAGCGTGTAAGACTGCGACTCTGCCTCCTGGTCTCAACTCCAGTTTGTCATGGATTAAGTCCACAGAGCCCTGAAATGTTTGCCGAAATGAGATTTGCACCTTCCAAAGTAGGATGAATGCCGTCTCTCTTAATCAGACCAGGTTTTCCCCAGAAGGCTGTCCAATTATTCACGAAGCCCACATTGTTTGCTGGGCACCACCAAGACAACCAGCGCTGAAATGATGACATGCGGCTATACATGTCATCATTGATCAGATTGGGGAGGGGACCAGAGAAGATTACGGTGTCCGACATTGTTTTAGCATAACTACACACCGACGCCACATTAAGTTTGGTGCATTCTGATTGGCGTAAACGAACATCATTACCACCGACGTGAATAACAATCCTACTGTATTTACGTTTATTTTTAGCCAGCAGTCTTAGATGCGCCTCAACGTCGCCCGCTCTGGCCCCCGGAATGCATGTGACTGTGGACGCTTCGGTCTCTAAATTCACGTGTCTCATAATAGAGCTACCAATAACCAGAGTTGGCTTCTCAGCGGGTGTCTCGCTGAGTGGGGAATATCTGTTAGATACGTGAACGGGTTGGTGGGGACCTGCGGGTTTCGCGTTATGCCCCTTCTGAACAGTCACCCATTCTCCCTGCTGCTCGGGAGTTGCCGGGGGACGGCTAAGAGGAGCTACCTTTTGCCGGTCCGCACCGGCTAACATGGGCTTTACTGTAGCTGAGTTATTTTCTAAGATGCGGAGCCGGGCTTCTATGGCTATGATTCCCGCCTCCAACCTAACAACTATACTACATTTAACACATGTATCGGTACCAGTAAAGGAGGTAGGGGAGTAACCAAACATGAGACAGTTAGAGCAGGAAATAGCACCCGAGGGTGGGGAAAGAGCCATGGCTAGCTATCAAGCTAAAGTAGCTACCGTTAGCAAACCCGAAAAGAGTGTAGGCAACTGTGGAGTTACAGTCGCTAAGAGAAGGAGAGTTTGTGAGTGCTTAAGCTGTAGTAACGTGTGATTACAACGTCAGGCAGTTGCCGTGATCAAGAGTTTTAAAACGATCGATTAAGTTAAGATAACAAGCTATCAGCAACAGAACAGGCACACGGGATACCCGGAGATGACAACAACAACCGGAAGTTACAACATGCTTACCGCAATAGTGGTCCGTGTACTCACCGTGGTCCATCTCTCTCTCCCCCGCCTGCTTGCGAAGGGGAGGGGCAGTTTACACACACACACGCAGCTGCTGCATGCAGCAACGCACACAGAGGGAGGAGATGGCAGAGAGAATGCACTCCCCTGAAAACTCCCCTTGAATTCCTCCAGACTCAGAAAATGTAAAAGTTCACTTTTTGGAGATCCATAGAAAAAGGGTGAAAATGGAAAAAAGTATTCGAAAATAGTGCCTCATAAGGCGGGTAGAGTCTCTTGAAAACTCCCCTTGAATTCCTCCAGACTCAGAAAAAGTCAAAGTTGACTTTTTGGAGATCCATAGAAAAAGGGTGAAAATGAAAAAAAGTATGCCAGAGTATGGATTCGAACACGCGACCAACCGCATCCAGGGGCGAGCATTAACGCAGTGAGCCACTGGACCTGAGTACTCAAACATGCCTACTTTTGCATCTTAGAAACTCTGAATTCACTAAATGTACAACTTTTTCTCCATCAAAATGAACAAATGAGACATGAAATAACATCTACAGATCAAGACGAAGCGAATGGAAGCGGTCCCAGCCTCGTAGCTGTGAACAGCTGTGATCGCAGGAAAATGCTGTTACAAAGATTTCTCAGTATATCTCCGGGACATTTCCCTGGCTTTCCCACCGTCACAATGGACAAACGAGACATAAAATAACATCAACAGATCAAGACGAAGCGAATGGAGGTACCCCCGGAGTCATAGCATGTGTAAATCGAGACGAAACATCTCTCTCTCCCCCGCCTGCTTGCGAGGGGGAGGGGCAGTTTACACACACACGCAGCTGCTGCATGCAGCAACACACACACAGGGAGGAGATGGCAGAGAGAACGCACTCCCCTGAAAACTCGCCTTGAATTCCTCCAGACTCAGAAAATGTAAAAGATCACTTTTTGGAGATCCATAGAAAAAGGGTGAAAATGGAAAAAAGTATTCGAAAATAGTGCCTCATAAGGCGGGTAGAGTCCCTTGAAAACTCCCCTTGAATTCCTCCAGACTCAGAAAATGTAAAAGATCACTTTTTGGAGATCCATAGAAAAAGGGTGAAAATGAAAAAAAGTATGCCACAGGATGGATTCGAACATGCGACCAACCACATCCAGGGGCGAGCGTTAACGCAGTGAGCCACTGGACCTGAGTACTCAAACATGCCTACTTGTGCATCTTAGACACTCTGACTTCACTAAATGTACAACTTAGTTTTTCTCCATCAAAATGAACAAATGAGACATTAAATAACATCTACAGATCAAGACGAAGCGAATGGAAGCGGTCCCAGCCTCGTAGCTGTGAACAGCTGTGATCGCAGGAAAATGCTGTTACAAAGATTTCTCAGTATATCTCCGGGACATTTCCCTGGCTTTCCCACCGTCACAATGGACAAACGAGACATGAAATAACATCAACAGATCAAGACGAAGCGAATGGAAGTACCCCCGGAGTCATAGCATGTGTAAATCGAGACGAAACATCTCTCTCTCCCCCGCCTGCTTGCGAATGGGAGGGGCAGTTTACACACACACACGCAGCTGCTGCATGCAGCAACGCACACAGAGGGAGGAGATGGCAGAGAGAATGCACTCCCCTGAAAACTCCCCATGAATTCCTCCAGACTCAGAACATGTAAAAGTTCACTTTTTGGAGATCCATAGAAAAAGGGTGAAAATGGAAAAAAGTATTCAAAAATAGTGCCTCATAAGGCGGGTAGAGTCCCTTGAAAACTTCCCTTGAATTCCTCCAGACTCAGAAAAAGTCAAAGTTGACTTTTTGGAGATCCATAGAAAAAGGGTGAAAATGAAAAAAAGTATGCCACAGCATGGATTCGAACACGCGACCAACCGCATCCAGGGGCGAGCGTTAACGCAGTGAGCCACTGGACCTGAGTACTCAAATATGCCTACTTGTGCATCTTAGACACTCTGAATTCACTAAATGTACAACTTTTTATCCATCAAAATGAACAAATGAGACATGAAATAACATCTACAGATCAAGACGAAGCGAATGGAAGCGGTCCCAGCCTCGTAGCTGTGAACAGCTGTGATCGCAGGAAAATGCTGTTACAAAGATTTCTCAGTCTATCTCCGGGACATTTCCCTAGCTTTCCCACCATCACAATGGACAAACGAGACATGAAATAACATCAACAGATCAAGACGAAGCGAATGGAAGTACCCCCGGAGTCATAGCATGTGTAAATCGAGACGAAACATCTCTCTCTCCCCCGCCTGCTTGCGAAGGGGAGGGGCAGTTTACACACACACACGCAGCTGCTGCATGCAGCAACGCACACACAGGGAGGAGATGGCAGAGAGAATGCACTCCCCTGAAAACTCCCCTTGAATTCCTCCAGACTCAGAAAATGTAAAAGTTCACTTTTTGGAGATCCATAGAAAAAGGGTGAAAATGGAAAAAAGTATTCGAAAATAGTGCCTCATAAGGCGGGTAGAGTCCCTTGAAAACTCCCCTTGAATTCCTCCAGACTCAGAAAAAGTCAAAGTTGACCTTTTGGAGATCCATAGAAAAAGGGTGAAAATGAAAAAAAGAATGCCACAGCATGGATTCGAACACGCGACCAACCGCATCCAGGGGCGAGCGTTAACACAGTGAGCCACTGGACCTGAGTACTCAAACATGCCTACTTGTGCATCTTAGACACTCTGAATTTACTAAATGTACAACTTTTTCTCCATCAAAATGAACAAATGAGACATTAAATAACATCTACAGATCAAGACGAAGCGAATGGAAGCGGTCCCAGCCTCGTAGCTGCGAACAGCTGTGATCGCAGGAAAATGCTGTTACAAAGATTTCTCAGTATATCTCCGGGACATTTCCCTGGCTTTGCCACCGTCACAATGGACAAATGAGACATGAAATAACATCAACAGATCAAGACGAAGCGAATGGAAGTACCCCCGGAGTCAAAGCATGTGTAAATCGAGACGAAACATCTCTCTCTCCCCCGCCTGCTTGCGAAGGGGAGGGGCAGTTTACACACACACACGCAGCTGCTGCATGCATCAACGCACACAGAGGGAGGAGATGGCAGAGAGAATGCACTCCCCTGAAAACTCCCCTTGAATTCCTCCAGACTCAGAAAATGTAAAAGTTCACTTTTTGGAGATCCATAGAAAAAGGGTGAAAATGGAAAAAAGTATTCGAAAATAGTGCCTCATAAGGCGGGTAGAGTCTCTTGAAAACTCCCCTTGAATTCCTCCAGACTCAGAAAAAGTCAAAGTTGACTTTTTGGAGATCCATAGAAAAAGGGTGAAAATGAAAAAAAGTATGCCACAGTATGGATTCGAACACGCGACCAACCACATCCAGGGGCGAGCATTAACGCAGTGAGCCACTGGACCTGAGTACTCAAACATGCCTACTTTTGCATCTTAGAAACTCTGAATTCACTAAATGTACAACTTTTTCTCCATCAACATGAACAACTGAGACATTAAATAACATCTACAGATCAAGACGAAGCGAATGGAAGCGGTCCCAGCCTCGTAGCTGCAAACAGCTGTGATCGCAGGAAAATGCTGTTACAAAGATTTCTCAGTATATCTCCGGGACATTTCCCTGGCTTTCCCACCGTCACAATGGACAAACAAGACATGAAATAACATCAACAGATCAAGACGAAGCGAATGGAAGTACCCCCGGAGTCATAGCATGTGTAAATTGAGACGAAACATCTCTCTCTCCCCCACCTGCTTGCGAGGTGGAGGGGCAGTTTACACACACACGCAGCTGCTGCATGCAGCAACACACACACAGGGAGGAGATGGCAGAGAGAACGCACTCCCCTGAAAACTCCCCTTGAATTCCTCCAGACTCAGAAAAAGTCAAAGTTGACTTTTTGGAGATCCATAGAAAAAGGGTGAAAATGAAAAAAAGTATGCCACAGCATGGACTCGAACATGCGACCAACCGCATCCAGGGGCGAGCGTTAACGCAGTGAGCCACTGGACCTGAGTACTCAAACATGCCTACTTGTGCATCTTAGAAACTCTGAATTCACTAAATGTACAACTTTTTCTCCATCAAAATGAACAAATGAGACATGAAATAACATCTACAGATCAAGACGAAGCGAATGGAAGCGGTCCCAGCCTCGTAGCTGTGAACAGCTGTGATCGCAGGAAAATGCTGTTACAAAGATTTCTCAGTATATCTCCGGGACATTTCCCTGGCTTTCTCACCGTCACAATGGACAAACGAGACATGAAATAACATCAACAGATCAAGACGAAGCGAATTGAGGTACCCCCGGAGTCATAGCATGTGTAAATCGAGACGAAACATCTCTCTCCCCCGCCTGCTTGCGAAGGGGAGGGGCAGTTTACACACACACGCAGCTGCTGCATGCAGCAACGCACGCACAGGGAGGAGATGGCAGAGAGAACGCACTCCCCTGAAAACTCCCCTTGAATTCCTCCAGACTCAGAAAATGTAAAAGTTCACTTTTTGGAGATCCATAGAAAAAGGGTGAAAATGGAAAAAAGTATTCGAAAATAGTGCCTCATAAGGCGGGTAGAGTCCCTTGAAAACTCCCCTTGAATTCCTCCAGACTCAGAAAAAGTCGAAGTTGACTTTTTGGAGATCCATAGAAAAAGGGTGAAAATGAAAAAAAGTATGCTACAGCATGGATTCGAACATGCGACCAACCGCATCCAGGGGCGAGCATTAACGCAGTGAGCCACTGGACCTGAGTACTCAAACATGCCTACTTTTGCATCTTAGAAACTCTGAATTCACTAAATGTACAACTTTTTCTCCATCAAAATGAACAAATGAGACATGAAATAACATCTACAGATCAAGACGAAGCGAATGGAAGCGATCCCAGCCTCGTAGCTGTGAACAGCTGTGATCGCAGGAAAATGCTGTTACAAAGATTTCTCAGTATATCTCCGGGACATTTCCCTGGCTTTCCCACCGTCACAATGGACAAACGAGACATGAAATAACATCAACAGATGAAGACGAAGCGAATGGAGGTACCCCCGGAGTCATAGCATGTGTAAATCGAGACGAAACATCTCTCTCTCCCCCGCCTGCTTGCGAGGGGGAGGGGCAGTTTACACACACACGCAGCTGCTGCATGCAGCAACACACACACAGGGAGGAGATGGCAGAGAGAACGCACTCCCCTGAAAACTCCCCTTGAATTCCTCCAGACTCAGAAAATGTAAAAGATCACTTTTTGGAGATCCATAGAAAAAGGGTGAAAATGGAAAAAAGTATTCGAAAATAGTGCCTCATAAGGCGGGTAGAGTCCCTTGAAAACTCCCCTTGAATTCCTCCAGACTCAGAAAAAGTCAAAGTTGACTTTTTGGAGATCCATAGAAAAAGGGTGAACATGAAAAAAAGTATGCCACAGCATGGATTCGAACACGCGACCAACCGCATCCAGGGGCGAGCATTAACGCAGTGAGCCACTGGACCTGAGTACTCAAACATGCCTACTTTTGCATCTTAGAAACTCTGAATTCACTAAATGTACAAATTTTTCTCCATCAACATGAACAACTGAGACATTAAATAACATCTACAGATCAAGACGAAGCGAATGGAGGTACCCCCGGAGTCATAGCATGTGTAAATCGAGACGAAACATCTCTCTCTCCCCCGCCTGCTTGCGAGGGGGAGGGGCAGTTTACACACACACGCAGCTGCTGCATGCAGCAACACACACACAGGGAGGAGATGGCAGAGAGAACGCACTCCCCTGAAAACTCCCCTTGAATTCCTCCAGACTCAGAAAATGTAAAAGATCACTTTTTGGAGATCCATAGAAAAAGGGTGAAAATGGAAAAAAGTATTCGAAAATAGTGCCTCATAAGGCGGGTAGAGTCCCTTGAAAACTCCCCTTGAATTCCTCCAGACTCAGAAAAAGTCAAAGTTGACTTTTTGGAGATCCATAGAAAAAGGGTGAACATGAAAAAAAGTATGCCACAGCATGGATTCGAACACGCGACCAACCGCATCCAGGGGCGAGCATTAACGCAGTGAGCCACTGGACCTGAGTACTCAAACATGCCTACTTTTGCATCTTAGAAACTCTGAATTCACTAAATGTACAAATTTTTCTCCATCAACATGAACAACTGAGACATTAAATAACATCTACAGATCAAGACGAAGCGAATGGAGGTACCCCCGGAGTCATAGCATGTGTAAATCGAGACGAAACATCTCTCTCTCCCCCGCCTGCTTGCGAAGGGGAGGGGCAGTTTACACACACACGCAGCTGCTGCATGCAGCAACGCACACACAGGGAGGAGATGGCAGAGAGAACGCACTCCCCTGAAAACTCCCCTTGAATTCCTCCAGACTCAGAAAATGTAAAAGATCACTTTTTGGAGATCCATAGAAAAAGGGTGAAAATGAAAAAAAGAATGCCACAGCATGGATTCGAACACGCGACCAACCGCATCCAGGGGCGAGCGTTAACACAGTGAGCCACTGGACCTGAGTACTCAAACATGCCTACTTGTGCATCTTAGACACTCTGAATTTACTAAATGTACAACTTGTTCTCCATCAAAATGAACAAATGAGACATTAAATAACATCTACAGATCAAGACGAAGCGAATTGAAGCGGTCCCAGCCTCGTAGCTGTGAACAGCTGTGATCGCAGGAAAATGCTGTTACAAAGATTTCTCAGTATATCTCCGGGACATTTCCCTGGCTTTCCCACCGTCAAAATGGACAAACGAGACATGAAATAACATCAACAGATCAAGACGAAGCGAATGGAGGTACCCCCGGAGTCATAGCATGTGTAAATCGAGACGAAACATCTCTATCTCCCCCGCCTGCTTGCGAAGGGGAGGGGCAGTTTACACACACACACACGCAGCTGCTGCATGCAGCAACGCACACACAGGGAGGAGATGGCAGAGAGAATGCACTCCCCTGAAAACTCCCCTTGAATTCCTCCAGACTCAGAAAATGTAAAAGTTCACTTTTTGGAGATCCATAGAAAAAGGGTGAAAATGGAAAAAAGTATTCGAAAATAGTGCCTCATAAGGCGGGTAGAGTCCCTTGAAAACTCCCCTTGAATTCCTCCAGACTCAGAAAAAGTCAAAGTTGACTTTTTGGAGATCCATAGAAAAAGGGTGAAAATGAAAAAAAGTATGCCACAGCATGGATTCGAACAGGCGACCAACCGCATCCAGGGGCGAGCATTAACGCAGTGAGCCACTGGACCTGAGTACTCAAACATGCCTACTTTTGCATCTTAGAAACTCTGAATTCACTAAATGTACAACCTTTTCTCCATCAAAATGAACAAATGAGACATTAAATAACATCTACAGATCAAGACGAAGCGAATGGAAGCGGTCCCAGCCTCGTAGCTGTGAACAGCTGTGATCGCAGGAAAATGCTGTTACAAAGATTTCTCAGTATATCTCCGGGACATTTCCCTGGCTTTCCCACCGTCACAATGGACAAACGAGACATGAAATAACATCAACAGATCAAGACGAAGCGAATGGAGGTACCCCCGGAGTCATAGCATGTGTAAATCGAGACGAAACATCTCTCTCTCCCCCGCCTGCTTGCGAAGGGGAGGGGCAGTTTACACACACACACGCAGCTGCTGCATGCAGCAACGCACACAGAGGGAGGAGATGGCAGAGAGAATGCACTCCCCTGAAAACTCCCCTTGAATTCCTCCAGACTCAGAAAATGTAAAAGTTCACTTTTTGGAGATCCATAGAAAAAGGGTGAAAATGGAAAAAAGTATTCGAAAATAGTGCCTCATAAGGCGGGTAGAGTCCCTTGAAAACTCCCCTTGAATTCCTCCAGACTCAGAAAAAGTCAAAGTTGATTTTTTGGAGATCCATAGAAAAAGGGTGAAAATGAAAAAAAGTATGCCACAGTATGGATTCGAACACGCGACCAACCGCATCCAGGGGCGAGCATTAACGCAGTGAGCCACTGGACCTGAGTACTCAAACATGCCTACTTTTGCATCTTAGAAACTCTGAATTCACTAAATGTACAACTTTTTCTCCATCAAAATGAACAAATGAGACATGAAATAACATCTACAGATCAAGACGAAGCGAATGGAAGCGGTCCCAGCCTCGTAGCTGTGAACAGCTGTGATCGCAGGAAAATGCTGTTACAAAGATTTCTCAGTATATCTCCGGGACATTTCCCTGGCTTTCCCACCGACACAATGGACAAACGAGACATGAAATAACATCAACAGATCAAGACGAAGCGAATGGAGGTACCCCCGGAGTCATAGCATGTGTAAATCGAGACGAAACATCTCTCTCTCCCCCGCCTGCTTGCGAGGGGGAGGGGCAGTTTACACACACACGCAGCTGCTGCATGCAGCAACACACACAGAGGGAGGAGATGGCAGAGAGAACGCACTCCCCTGAAAACTCCCCTTGAATTCCTCCAGACTCAGAAAATGTAAAAGTTCACTTTTTGGAGATCCATAGAAAAAGGGTGAAAATGGAAAAAAGTATTCGAAAATAGTGCCTCATAAGGCGGGTAGAGTCCCTTGAAAACTCCCCTTGAATTCCTCCAGACTCAGAAAAAGTCAAAGTTGACTTTTTGGAGATCCATAGAAAAAGGGTGAAAATGAAAAAAAGCATGCCACAGTATGGATTCGAACACGCGACCAACCGCATCCAGGGGCGAGCATTAACCTAGTGAGCCACTGGACCTGAATACTCAAACATGCCTACTTTTGCATCTTAGAAACTCTGAACTCACTAAATGTACAACTTTTTCTCCATCAAAATGAACAAATGAGACATTAAATAACATCTACAGATCAAGACGAAGCGAATGGAAGCGGTCCCAGCCTCGTAGCTGTGAACAGCTGTGATCGCAGGAAAATGCTGTTACAAAGATTTCTCAGTATATCTCCGGGACATTTCCCTGGCTTTCCCACCGTCACAATGGACAAACGAGACATGAAATAACATCAACAGATCAAGACGAAGCGAATGGAAGTACCCCCGGAGTCATAGCATGTGTAAATTGAGACGAAACATCTCTCTCTCCCCCGCCTGCTTGCGAAGGGGAGGGGCAGTTTACACACACACGCAGCTGCTGCATGCAGCAACGCACACAGAGGGAGGAGATGGCAGAGAGAATGCACTCCCCTGAAAACTCCCCTTGAATTCCTCCAGACTCAGAAAATGTAAAAGTTCACTTTTTGGAGATCCATAGAAAAAGGGTGAAAATGGAAAAAAGTATTCGAAAATAGTGCCTCATAAGGCGGGTAGAGTCCCTTGAAAACTCCCCTTGAATTCCTCCAGACTCAGAAAAAGTCAAAGTTGACTTTTTGGAGATCCATAGAAAAAGGGTGAAAATGAAAAAAAGTATGCCACAGTATGGATTCGAACACGCGACCAACCGCATCCAGGGGCGAGCGTTAACGCAGTGAGCCACTGGACATGAGTACTCAAACATGCCTACTTTTGCATCTTAGACACTCTGAATTCACTAAATGTACAACTTTTTCTCCATCAAAATGAACAAATGAGACATGAAATAACATCTACAGATCAAGACGAAGCGAATGGAAGCGGTCCCAGCCTCGTAGCTGTGAACAGCTGTGATCGCAGGAAAATGCTGTTACAAAGATTTCTCAGTATATCTCCGGGACATTTCCCTGGCTTTGCCACCGTCACAATGGACAAACGAGACATGAAATAACATCAACAGATCAAGACGAAGCGAATGGAAGTACCCCCGGAGTCATAGCATGTGTAAATCGAGACGAAACATCTCTCTCTCCCCCGCCTGCTTGCGAAGGGGAGGGGCAGTTTACACACACACACGCAGCTGCTGCATGCAGCAACGCACACAGAGGGAGGAGATGGCAGAGAGAATGCACTCCCCTGAAAACTCCCCTTGAATTCCTCCAGACTCAGAAAATGTAAAAGTTCACTTTTTGGAGATCCATAGAAAAAGGGTGAAAATGGAAAAAAGTATTCGAAAATAGTGCCTCATAAGGCGGGTAGAGTCCCTTGAAAACTCCCCTTGAATTCCTCCAGACTCAGAAAAAGTCAAAGTTGACTTTTTGGAGATCCATAGAAAAAGGGTGAAAATGAAAAAAAGTATGCCACAGCATGGATTCGAACACGCGACCAACCGCATCCAGGGGCGAGCATTAACGCAGTGAGCCACTGGACCTGAGTACTCAAACATGCCTACTATTGCATCTTAGAAACTCTGAATTCACTAAATTCACAACTTTTTCTCCATCAAAATGAACAAATGAGACATTAAATAACATCTACAGATCAAGACGAAGCGAATGGAAGCAGTCCCAGCCTCGTAGCTGTGAACAGCTGTGATCGCAGGAAAATGATGTTACAAAGATTTATCAGTATATCTCCGGGACATTTCCCTGGCTTTCCCACCGTCAAAATGGACAAACGAGACATGAAATAACATCAACAGATCACGACGAAGCGAATGGAGGTACCCCCGGAGTCATAGCATGTGTAAATCGAGACGAAACATCTCTCTCTCCCCCGCCTGCTTGCGAAGGGGAGGGGCAGTTTACACACACGCAGTTGCTGCATGCAGCAACGCACACACAGGGAGGAGATGGCAGAGAGAACGCACTCCCCTGAAAACTCCCCTTGAATTCCTCCAGACTCAGAAAAAGTCAAAGTTGACTTTTTGGAGATCCATAGAAAAAGGGTGAAAATGAAAAAAAGAATGCCACAGCATGGATTCGAACACGCGACCAACCGCATCCAGGGGCGAGCGTTAACACAGTGAGCCACTGGACCTGAGTACTCAAACACGCCTACTTTTGCATCTTAGACACTCTGAATTCACTAAATGTACAACTTTTTCTCCATCAAAATGAACAAATGAGACATGAAATAACATCTACAGATCAAGACGAAGCGAATGGAAGCGGTCCCAGCCTCGTAGCTGTGAACAGCTGTGATCGCAGGAAAATGCTGTTACAAAGATTTCTCAGTATATCTCCGGGACATTTCCCTGGCTTTGCCACCGTCACAATGGACAAACGAGACATGAAATAACATCAACAGATCAAGACGAAGCGAATGGAAGTACCCCCGGAGTCATAGCATGTGTAAATCGAGACGAAACATCTCTCTCTCCCCCGCCTGCTTGCGAAGGGGAGGGGCAGTTTACACACACACACGCAGCTGCTGCATGCAGCAACGCACACAGAGGGAGGAGATGGCAGAGAGAATGCACTCCCCTGAAAACTCCCCTTTGAATTCCTCCAGACTCAGAAAATGTAAAAGTTCACTTTTTGGAGATCCATAGAAAAAGGGTGAAAATGGAAAAAAGTATTCGAAAATAGTGCCTCATAAGGCGGGTAGAGTCCCTTGAAAACTCCCCTTGAATTCCTCCAGACTCAGAAAAAGTCAAAGTTGACTTTTTGGAGATCCATAGAAAAAGGGTGAAAATGAAAAAAAGTATGCCACAGCATGGATTCGAACAGGCGACCAACCGCATCCAGGGGCGAGCATTAACGCAGTGAGCCACTGGACCTGAGTACTCAAACATGCCTACTTTTGCATCTTAGAAACTCTGAATTCACTAAATGTACAACCTTTTCTCCATCAAAATGAACAAATGAGACATTAAATAACATCTACAGATCAAGACGAAGCGAATGGAAGCGGTCCCAGCCTCGTAGCTGTGAACAGCTGTGATCGCAGGAAAATGCTGTTACAAAGATTTCTCAGTATATCTCCGGGACATTTCCCTGGCTTTCCCACCGTCACAATGGACAAACGAGACATGAAATAACATCAACAGATCAAGACGAAGCGAATGGAGGTACCCCCGGAGTCATAGCATGTGTAAATCGAGACGAAACATCTCTCTCTCCCCCGCCTGCTTGCGAGGGGGAGGGGCAGTTTACACACACACACGCAGCTGCTGCATGCAGCAACGCACACAGAGGGAGGAGATGGCAGAGAGAATGCACTCCCCTGAAAACTCCCCTTGAATTCCTCCAGACTCAGAAAATGTAAAAGTTCACTTTTTGGAGATCCATAGAAAAAGGGTGAACATGGAAAAAAGTATTCGAAAATAGTGCCTCATAAGGCGGGTAGAGTCCTTTGAAAACTCCCCTTGAATTCCTCCAGACTCAGAAAAAGTCAAAGTTGACTTTTTGGAGATCCATAGAAAAAGGGTGAAAATGAAAAAAAGTGTGCCACAGCATGGATTCGAACACGCGACCAACCGCATCCAGGGGCGAGCGTTAACACAGTGAGCCACTGGACCTGAGTACTCAAACACGCCTACTTTTGCATCTTAGACACTCTGAATTCACTAAATGTACAACTTTTTCTCCATCAAAATGAACAAATGAGACATGAAATAACATCTAAAGATCAAGACGAAGCGAATGGAAGCGGTCCCAGCCTCGTAGCTGTGAACAGCTGTGATCGCAGGAAAATGCTGTTCCAAAGATTTCTCAGTATATCTCCGGGACATTTCCCTGGCTTTGCCACCGTCACAATGGACAAACGAGACATGAAATAACATCAACAGATCAAGACGAAGCGAATGGAAGTACCCCCGGAGTCATAGCATGTGTAAATCGAGACGAAACATATCTCTCTCCCCCGCCTGCTTGCGAGGGGGAGGGGCAATTTACACACACACGCAGCTGCTGCATGCAGCAACACACACACAGGGAGGAGATGGCAGAGAGAACGCACTCCCCTGAAAACTCCCCTTGAATTCCTCCAGACTCAGAAAATGTAAAAGATCACTTTTTGGAGATCCATAGAAAAAGGGTGAAAATGAAAAAAAGAATGCCACAGCATGGATTCGAACACGCGACCAACCGCATCCAGGGGCGAGCGTTAACACAGTGAGCCACTGGACCTGAGTACTCAAACATGCCTACTTGTGCATCTTAGACACTCTGAATTTACTAAATGTACAACTTTTTCTCCATCAAAATGAACAAATGAGACATTAAATAACATCTACAGATCAAGACGAAGCGAATGGAAGCGGTCCCAGCCTCGTAGCTGCGAACAGCTGTGATCGCAGGAAAATGCTGTTACAAAGATTTCTCAGTATATCTCCGAGACATTTCCCTGGCTTTCACACCGTCACAATGGACAAACGAGACATGAAATAACATCAACAGATCAAGACGAAGCGAATGGAAGTACCCCCGGAGTCATAGCATGTGTAAATCGAGACGAAACATCTCTCTCTCCCCCGCCTGCTTGCGAAGGGGAGGGGCAGTTTACACACACACGCAGCTGCTGCATGCAGCAACGCACACAGAGGGAGGAGATGGCAGAGAGAATGCACTCCCCTGAAAACTCCCCTTGAATTCCTCCAGACTCAGAAAATGTAAAAGTTCACTTTTTGGAGATCCATAGAAAAAGGGTGAAAATGGAAAAAAGTATTCGAAAATAGTGCCTCATAAGGCGGGTAGAGTCCCTTGAAAACTCCCCTTGAATTCCTCCAGACTCAGAAAAAGTCAAAGTTGACTTTTTGGAGATCCATAGAAAAAGGGTGAAAATGAAAAAAAGTATGCCACAGCATGGATTCGAACACGCGACCAACCGCATCCAGGGGCGAGGGTTAACGCAGTGAGCCACTGGACCTGAGTACTCAAACATGCCTACTTTTGCATCTTAGACACTCTGAATTTACTAAATGTACAACTTGTTCTCCATTAAAATGAACAAATGAGACATGAAATAACATCTACAGATCAAGACGAAGCGAATGGAAGCGGTCCCAGCCTCGTAGCTGTGAACAGCTGTGATCGCAGGAAAATGCTGTTACAAAGATTTCTCAGTATATCTCCGGGACATTTCCCTGGCTTTGCCACCGTCACAATGGACAAACGAGACATGAAATAACATCAACAGATCAAGACGAAGCGAATGGAAGTACCCCCGGAGTCATAGCATGTGTAAATCGAGACGAAACATCTCTCTCTCCCCCGCCTGCTTGCGAAGGGGAGGGGCAGTTTACACACACACACACGCAGCTGCTGCATGCAGCAACGCACACAGAGGGAGGAGATGGCAGAGAGAATGCACTCCCCTGAAAACTCCCCTTCAATTCCTCCAGACTCAGAAAATGTAAAAGTTCACTTTTTGGAGATCCATAGAAAAAGGGTGAAAATGGAAAAAAGTATTCGAAAATAGTGCCTCATAAGGCGGGTAGAGTCCCTTGAAAACTCCCCTTGAATTCCTCCAGACTCAGAAAAAGTCAAAGTTGACTTTTTGGAGATTCATAGAAAAAGGGTGAAAATGAAAAAAATTATGCCACAGTATGGATTCGAACACGCGACCAACCGCATCCAGGGGCGAGCGTTAACGCAGTGAGCCACTGGACATGAGTACTCAAACATGCCTACTTTTGCATCTTAGACACTCTGAATTCACTAAATGTACAACTTTTTCTCCATCAAAATGAACAAATGAGACATGAAATAACATCTACAGATCAAGACGAAGCGAATGGAAGCGGTCCCAGCCTCGTAGCTGTGAACAGCTGTGATCGCAGGAAAATGCTGTTACAAAGATTTCTCAGTATATCTCCGGGACATTTCCCTGGCTTTGCCACCGTCACAATGGACAAACGAGACATGAAATAACATCAACAGATCAAGACGAAGCGAATGGAAGTACCCCCGGAGTCATAGCATGTGTAAATCGAGACGAAACATCTCTCTCTCCCCCGCCTGCTTGCGAAGGGGAGGGGCAGTTTACACACACACATGCAGCTGCTGCATGCAGCAACGCACACAGAGGGAGGAGATGGCAGAGAGAATGCACTCCCCTGAAAACTCCCCTTGAATTCCTCCAGACTCAGAAAATGTAAAAGTTCACTTTTTGGAGATCCATAGAAAAAGGGTGAAAATGGAAAAAAGTATTCGAAAATAGTGCCTCATAAGGCGGGTAGAGTCCCTTGAAAACTCCCCTTGAATTCCTCCAGACTCAGAAAAAGTCAAAGTTGACTTTTTGGAGATCCATAGAAAAAGGGTGAAAATGAAAAAAAGTATGCCACAGTATGGATTCGAACACGCGACCAACCGCATCCAGGGGCGAGCGTTAACACAGTGAGCCACTGGACCTGAGTACTCAAACACGCCTACTTTTGCATCTTAGACACTCTGAATTCACTAAATGTACAACTTTTTCTCCATCAAAATGAACAAATGAGACATGAAATAACATCTACAGATCAAGACGAAGCGAATGGAAGCGGTCCCAGCCTCGTAGCTGTGAACAGCTGTGATCGCAGGAAAATGCTGTTACAAAGATTTCTCAGTATATCTCCGGGACATTTCCCTGGCTTTGCCACCGTCACAATGGACAAACGAGACATGAAATAACATCAACAGATCAAGACGAAGCGAATGGAAGTACCCCCGGAGTCATAGCATGTGTAAATCGAGACGAAACATCTCTCTCTCCCCCGCCTGCTTGCGAAGGGGAGGGGCAGTTTACACACACACACGCAGCTGCTGCATGCAGCAACGCACACAGAGGGAGGAGATGGCAGAGAGAATGCACTCCCCTGAAAACTCCCCTTTGAATTCCTCCAGACTCAGAAAATGTAAAAGTTCACTTTTTGGAGATCCATAGAAAAAGGGTGAAAATGGAAAAAAGTATTCGAAAATAGTGCCTCATAAGGCGGGTAGAGTCCCTTGAAAACTCCCCTTGAATTCCTCCAGACTCAGAAAAAGTCAAAGTTGACTTTTTGGAGATCCATAGAAAAAGGGTGAAAATGAAAAAAAGTATGCCACAGCATGGATTCGAACAGGCGACCAACCGCATCCAGGGGCGAGCATTAACGCAGTGAGCCACTGGACCTGAGTACTCAAACATGCCTACTTTTGCATCTTAGAAACTCTGAATTCACTAAATGTACAACCTTTTCTCCATCAAAATGAACAAATGAGACATTAAATAACATCTACAGATCAAGACGAAGCGAATGGAAGCGGTCCCAGCCTCGTAGCTGTGAACAGCTGTGATCGCAGGAAAATGCTGTTACAAAGATTTCTCAGTATATCTCCGGGACATTTCCCTGGCTTTCCCACCGTCACAATGGACAAACGAGACATGAAATAACATCAACAGATCAAGACGAAGCGAATGGAGGTACCCCCGGAGTCATAGCATGTGTAAATCGAGACGAAACATCTCTCTCTCCCCCGCCTGCTTGCGAGGGGGAGGGGCAGTTTACACACACACACGCAGCTGCTGCATGCAGCAACGCACACAGAGGGAGGAGATGGCAGAGAGAATGCACTCCCCTGAAAACTCCCCTTGAATTCCTCCAGACTCAGAAAATGTAAAAGTTCACTTTTTGGAGATCCATAGAAAAAGGGTGAACATGGAAAAAAGTATTCGAAAATAGTGCCTCATAAGGCGGGTAGAGTCCTTTGAAAACTCCCCTTGAATTCCTCCAGACTCAGAAAAAGTCAAAGTTGACTTTTTGGAGATCCATAGAAAAAGGGTGAAAATGAAAAAAAGTGTGCCACAGCATGGATTCGAACACGCGACCAACCGCATCCAGGGGCGAGCGTTAACACAGTGAGCCACTGGACCTGAGTACTCAAACACGCCTACTTTTGCATCTTAGACACTCTGAATTCACTAAATGTACAACTTTTTCTCCATCAAAATGAACAAATGAGACATGAAATAACATCTAAAGATCAAGACGAAGCGAATGGAAGCGGTCCCAGCCTCGTAGCTGTGAACAGCTGTGATCGCAGGAAAATGCTGTTCCAAAGATTTCTCAGTATATCTCCGGGACATTTCCCTGGCTTTGCCACCGTCACAATGGACAAACGAGACATGAAATAACATCAACAGATCAAGACGAAGCGAATGGAAGTACCCCCGGAGTCATAGCATGTGTAAATCGAGACGAAACATATCTCTCTCCCCCGCCTGCTTGCGAGGGGGAGGGGCAGTTTACACACACACGCAGCTGCTGCATGCAGCAACACACACACAGGGAGGAGATGGCAGAGAGAACGCACTCCCCTGAAAACTCCCCTTGAATTCCTCCAGACTCAGAAAATGTAAAAGATCACTTTTTGGAGATCCATAGAAAAAGGGTGAAAATGAAAAAAAGAATGCCACAGCATGGATTCGAACACGCGACCAACCGCATCCAGGGGCGAGCGTTAACACAGTGAGCCACTGGACCTGAGTACTCAAACATGCCTACTTGTGCATCTTAGACACTCTGAATTTACTAAATGTACAACTTTTTCTCCATCAAAATGAACAAATGAGACATTAAATAACATCTACAGATCAAGACGAAGCGAATGGAAGCGGTCCCAGCCTCGTAGCTGCGAACAGCTGTGATCGCAGGAAAATGCTGTTACAAAGATTTCTCAGTATATCTCCGAGACATTTCCCTGGCTTTCACACCGTCACAATGGACAAACGAGACATGAAATAACATCAACAGATCAAGACGAAGCGAATGGAAGTACCCCCGGAGTCATAGCATGTGTAAATCGAGACGAAACATCTCTCTCTCCCCCGCCTGCTTGCGAAGGGGAGGGGCAGTTTACACACACACGCAGCTGCTGCATGCAGCAACGCACACAGAGGGAGGAGATGGCAGAGAGAATGCACTCCCCTGAAAACTCCCCTTGAATTCCTCCAGACTCAGAAAATGTAAAAGTTCACTTTTTGGAGATCCATAGAAAAAGGGTGAAAATGGAAAAAAGTATTCGAAAATAGTGCCTCATAAGGCGGGTAGAGTCCCTTGAAAACTCCCCTTGAATTCCTCCAGACTCAGAAAAAGTCAAAGTTGACTTTTTGGAGATCCATAGAAAAAGGGTGAAAATGAAAAAAAGTATGCCACAGCATGGATTCGAACACGCGACCAACCGCATCCAGGGGCGAGGGTTAACGCAGTGAGCCACTGGACCTGAGTACTCAAACATGCCTACTTTTGCATCTTAGACACTCTGAATTTACTAAATGTACAACTTGTTCTCCATTAAAATGAACAAATGAGACATGAAATAACATCTACAGATCAAGACGAAGCGAATGGAAGCGGTCCCAGCCTCGTAGCTGTGAACAGCTGTGATCGCAGGAAAATGCTGTTACAAAGATTTCTCAGTATATCTCCGGGACATTTCCCTGGCTTTGCCACCGTCACAATGGACAAACGAGACATGAAATAACATCAACAGATCAAGACGAAGCGAATGGAAGTACCCCCGGAGTCATAGCATGTGTAAATCGAGACGAAACATCTCTCTCTCCCCCGCCTGCTTGCGAAGGGGAGGGGCAGTTTACACACACACACACGCAGCTGCTGCATGCAGCAACGCACACAGAGGGAGGAGATGGCAGAGAGAATGCACTCCCCTGAAAACTCCCCTTCAATTCCTCCAGACTCAGAAAATGTAAAAGTTCACTTTTTGGAGATCCATAGAAAAAGGGTGAAAATGGAAAAAAGTATTCGAAAATAGTGCCTCATAAGGCGGGTAGAGTCCCTTGAAAACTCCCCTTGAATTCCTCCAGACTCAGAAAAAGTCAAAGTTGACTTTTTGGAGATTCATAGAAAAAGGGTGAAAATGAAAAAAATTATGCCACAGTATGGATTCGAACACGCGACCAACCGCATCCAGGGGCGAGCGTTAACGCAGTGAGCCACTGGACATGAGTACTCAAACATGCCTACTTTTGCATCTTAGACACTCTGAATTCACTAAATGTACAACTTTTTCTCCATCAAAATGAACAAATGAGACATGAAATAACATCTACAGATCAAGACGAAGCGAATGGAAGCGGTCCCAGCCTCGTAGCTGTGAACAGCTGTGATCGCAGGAAAATGCTGTTACAAAGATTTCTCAGTATATCTCCGGGACATTTCCCTGGCTTTGCCACCGTCACAATGGACAAACGAGACATGAAATAACATCAACAGATCAAGACGAAGCGAATGGAAGTACCCCCGGAGTCATAGCATGTGTAAATCGAGACGAAACATCTCTCTCTCCCCCGCCTGCTTGCGAAGGGGAGGGGCAGTTTACACACACACATGCAGCTGCTGCATGCAGCAACGCACACAGAGGGAGGAGATGGCAGAGAGAATGCACTCCCCTGAAAACTCCCCTTGAATTCCTCCAGACTCAGAAAATGTAAAAGTTCACTTTTTGGAGATCCATAGAAAAAGGGTGAAAATGGAAAAAAGTATTCGAAAATAGTGCCTCATAAGGCGGGTAGAGTCCCTTGAAAACTCCCCTTGAATTCCTCCAGACTCAGAAAAAGTCAAAGTTGACTTTTTGGAGATCCATAGAAAAAGGGTGAAAATGAAAAAAAGTATGCCACAGTATGGATTCGAACACGCGACCAACCGCATCCAGGGGCGAGCATTAACGCAGTGAGCCACTGGACCTGAGTACTCAAACATGCCTACATTTGCATCTTAGAAACTCTGAATTCACTAAATGTACAACTTTTTCTCCATCAAAATGAACAAATGAGACATGAAATAACATCTACAGATCAAGACGAAGCGAATGGAAGCGGTCCCAGCCTCGTAGCTGTGAACAGCTGTGATCGCAGGAAAATGCTGTTACAAAGATTTCTCAGTATATCTCCGGGACATTTCCCTGGCTTTCCCACTGACACAATGGACAAACGAGACATGAAATAACATCAACAGATCAAGACGAAGCGAATGGAGGTACCCCCGGAGTCATAGCATGTGTAAATCGAGACGAAACATCTCTCTCTCCCCCGCCTGCTTGCGAGGGGGAGGGGCAGTTTACACACACACGCAGCTGCTGCATGCAGCAACACACACACAGGGAGGAGATGGCAGAGAGAACGCACTCCCCTGAAAACTCCCCTTGAATTCCTCCAGACTCAGAAAATGTAAAAGATCACTTTTTGGAGATCCATAGAAAAAGGGTGAAAATGAAAAAAAGTATGCCACAGTATGGATTCGAACACGCGACCAACCGCATCCAGGGGCGAGCGTTAACGCAGTGAGCCACTGGACATGAGTACTCAAACATGCCTACTTTTGCATCTTAGACACTCTGAATTTACTAAATGTACAACTTTTTCTCCATCAAAATGAACAAATGAGACATTAAATAACATCTACAGATCAAGACGAAGCGAATGGAAGCGCTCCCAGCCTCGTAGCTACGAACAGCTGTGATCGCAGGAAAATGCTGTTACAAAGATTTCTCAGTATATCTCCGGGACATTTCCCTGGCTTTCCCACCGTCACAATGGACAAACGAGACATGAAATAACATCAACAGATCAAGACGAAGCGAATGGAGGTACCCCCGGAGTCATAGCATGTGTAAATCGAGACGAAACATCTCTCTCTCCCCCGCCTGCTTGCGAAGGGGAGGGGCAGTTTACACACACACGCAGCTGCTGCATGCAGCAACGCACACACAGGGAGGAGATGGCAGAGAGAACGCACTCCCCTGAAAACTCCCCTTGAATTCCTCCAGACTCAGAAAATGTAAAAGATCACTTTTTGGAGATCCATAGAAAAAGGGTGAAAATGAAAAAAAGAATGCCACAGCATGGATTCGAACACGCGACCAACCGCATCCAAGGGCGAGCGTTAACACAGTGAGCCACTGGACCTGAGTACTCAAACATGCCTACTTGTGCATCTTAGACACTCTGAATTTACTAAATGTACAACTTGTTCTCCATCAAAATGAACAAATGAGACATGAAATAACATCTACAGATCAAGACGAAGCGAATTGAAGCGGTCCCAGCCTCGTAGCTGTGAACAGCTGTGATCGCAGGAAAATGCTGTTACAAAGATTTCTCAGTATATCTCCGGGACATTTCCCTGGCTTTCCCACCGTCACAATGGACAAACGAGACATGAAATAACATCAACAGATCAAGACGAAGCGAATGGAAGTACCCCCGGAGTCATAGCATGTGTAAATCGAGACGAAACATCTCTCTCTCCCCCGCCTGCTTGCGAAGGGGAGGGGCAGTTTACACACACACACGCAGCTGCTGCATGCAGCAACGCACACAGAGGGAGGAGATGGCAGAGAGAATGCACTCCCCTGAAAACTCCCCTTGAATTCCTCCAGACTCAGAAAATGTAAAAGTTCACTTTTTGGAGATCCATAGAAAAAGGGTGAAAATGGAAAAAAGTATTCGAAAATAGTGCCTCATAAGGCGGGTAGAGTCCCTTGAAAACTCCCCTTGAATTCCTCCAGACTCAGAAAAAGTCAAAGTTGACTTTTTGGAGATCCATAGAAAAAGGGTGAAAATGAAAAAAAGCATGCCACAGCATGGATTCGAACACGCGAACAACCGCATCCAGGGGCGAGCATTAACGCAGTGAGCCACTGGACCTGAGTACTCAAACATGCCTACTTTTGCATCTTAGAAACTCTGAATTCACTAAATGTACAACTTTTTCTCCATCAAAATGAACAAATGAGACATTAAATAACATCTACAGATCAAGACGAAGCGAATGGAAGCGGTCCCAGCCTCGTAGCTGTGAACAGCTGTGATCGCAGGAAAATGCTGTTACAAAGATTTCTCAGTATATCTCCGGGACATTTCCCTGGCTTTGCCACCGTCACAATGGACAAACGAGACATGAAATAACATCAACAGATCAAGACGAAGCGAATGGAAGTACCCCTGGAGTCATAGCATGTGTAAATCGAGACGAAACATCTCTCTCTCCCCCGCCTGCTTGCGAAGGGGAGGGGCAGTTTACACACACACACGCAGCTGCTGCATGCAGCAACGCACACAGAGGGAGGAGATGGCAGAGAGAATGCACTCCCCTGAAAACTCCCCTTGAATTCCTCCAGACTCAGAAAATGTAAAAGTTCACTTTTTGGAGATCCATAGAAAAAGGGTGAAAATGGAAAAAAGTATTCGAAAATAGTGCCTCATAAGGCGGGTAGAGTCCCTTGAAAACTCCCCTTGAATTCCTCCAGACTCAGAAAAAGTCAAAGTTGACTTTTTGGAGATCCATAGAAAAAGGGTGAAAATGAAAAAAAGTATGCCACAGTATGGATTCGAACACGCGACCAACCGCATCCAGGGGCGAGCATTAACGCAGTGAGCCACTGGACCTGAGTACTCAAACATGCCTACTTTTGCATCTTAGAAACTCTGAATTCACTAAATGTACAACTTTTTCTCCATCAAAATGAACAAATGAGACATGAAATAACATCTACAGATCAAGACGAAGCGAATGGAAGCGGTCCCAGCCTCGTAGCTGTGAACAGCTGTGATCGCAGGAAAATGCTGTTACAAAGATTTCTCAGTATATCTCCGGGACATTTCCCTGGCTTTCCCACCGTCACAATGGACACACGAGACATGAAATAACATCAACAGATCAAGACGAAGCGAATGGAGGTACCCCCGGAGTCATAGCATGTGTAAATCGAGACGAAACATCTCTCTCTCCCCCGCCTGCTTGCGAAGGGGAGGGGCAGTTTACACACACACACGTAGCTGCTGCATGCAGCAACGCACACAGAGGGAGGAGATGACAGAGAGAATGCACTCCCCTGAAAACTCCCCTTGAATTCCTCCAGACTCAGAAAATGTAAAAGTTCACTTTTTGGAGATCCATAGAAAAAGGGTGAAAATGGAAAAAAGTATTCGAAAATAGTGCCTCATAAGGCGGGTAGAGTCCCTTGAAAACTCCCCTTGAATTCCTCCAGACTCAGAAAAAGTCAAAGTTGATTTTTTGGAGATTCATAGAAAAAGGGTGAAAATGAAAAAAATTATGCCACAGTATGGATTCGAACACGCGACCAACCGCATCCAGGGGCGAGCGTTAACGCAGTGAGCCACTGGACATGAGTACTCAAACATGCCTACTTTTGCATCTTAGACACTCGGAATTCACTAAATGTACAACTTTTTCTCCATCAAAATGAACAAATGAGACATGAAATAACATCTACAGATCAAGACGAAGCGAATGGAAGCGGTCCAGCCTCGTAGCTGTGAACAGCTGTGATCGCAGGAAAATGCTGTTACAAAGATTTCTCAGTATATCTCCGGGACATTTCCCTGGCTTTCCCACCGTCACAATGGACAAACGAGACATGAAATAACATCAACAGATCAAGACGAAGCGAATGGAGGTACCCCCGGAGTCATAGCATTTGTAAATCGAGACGAAACATCTCTCTCTCCCCCGCCTGCTTGCGAGGGGGAGGGGCAGTTTACACACACACGCAGCTGCTGCAAGCAGCAACACACACATAGGGAGGAGATGGCAGAGAGAACGCACTCCCCTGAAAACTCCCCTTGAATTCCTCCAGACTCAGAAAATGTAAAAGTTCACTTTTTGGAGATCCATAGAAAAAGGGTGAAAATGGAAAAAAGTATTCGAAAATAGTGCCTCATAAGGCGGGTAGAGTCCCTTGAAAACTCCCCTTGAATTCCTCCAGACTCAGAAAAAGTCAAAGCTGACTTTTTGGAGATCCATAGAAAAAGGGTGAAAATGAAAAAAAGCATGCCAGAGTATGGATTCGAACACGCGACCAACCGCATCCAGGGGCGAGCATTAACCTAGTGAGCCACTGGACCTGAGTACTCAAACATGCCTACTTTTGCATCTTAGAAACTCTGAATTCACTAAATGTACAACTTTTTCTCCATCAAAATGAATAAATGAGACATGAAATAACATCTACAGATCAAGACGAAGCGAATGGAAGCGGTCCCAGCCTTGTAGCTGTGAACAGCTGTGATCGCAGGAAAATGCTGTTACAAAGATTTCTCAGTATATCTCCGGGACATTTCCCTGGCTTTCCCACCGTCACAATGGACAAACGAGACATGAAATAACATCAACAGATCAAGACGAAGCGAATGGAGGTACCCCCGGAGTCATAGCATTTGTAAATCGAGACGAAACATCTCTCTCTCCCCCGCCTGCTTGCGAGGGGGAGGGGCAGTTTACACACACACGCAGCTGCTGCATGCAGCAACACACACATAGGGAGGAGATGGCAGAGAGAACGCACTCCCCTGAAAACTCCCCTTGAATTCCTCCAGACTCAGAAAATGTAAAAGATCACTTTTTGGAGATCCATAGAAAAAGGGTGAAAATGGAAAAAAGTATTCGAAAATAGTGCCTCATAAGGCGGGTAGAGTCCCTTGAAAACTCCCCTTGAATTCCTCCAGACTCAGAAAAAGTCAAAGTTGACTTTTTGGAGATCCATAGAAAAAGGGTGAAAATGAAAAAAAGTATGCCACAGCATGGATTCGAACACGCGACCAACCGCATCCAGGGGCGAGCATTAACGCAGTGAGCCACTGGACCTGAGTACTCAAACATGCCTACTTTTGCATCTTAGAAACTCTGAATTCACTAAATGTACAACTTTTTCTCCATAAAAATGAACAAATGAGACATTAAATAACATCTACAGATCAAGACGAAGCGAATGGAAGCGGTCCCAGCCTCGTAGCTGCGAACAGCTGTGATCGCAGGAAAATGCTGTTACAAAGATTTCTCAGTATATCTCCGAGACATTTTCCTGGCTTTCCCACCGTCACAATGGACAAACGAGACATGAAATAACATCAACAGATCAAGACGAAGCGAATGGAGGTACCCCCGGAGTCATAGCATTTGTAAATCGAGACGAAACATCTCTCTCTCCCCCGCCTGCTTGCGAGGGGGAGGGGCAGTTTACACACACACGCAGCTGCTGCATGCAGCAACACACACATAGGGAGGAGATGCTAGAGAGAACGCACTCCCCTGAAAACTCCCCTTGAATTCCTCCAGACTCAGAAAATGTAAAAGATCACTTTTTGGAGATCCATAGAAAAAGGGTGAAAATGGAAAAAAGTATTCGAAAATAGTGCCTCATAAGGCGGGTAGAGTCCCTTGAAAACTCCCCTTGAATTCCTCCAGACTCAGAAAAAGTCAAAGTTGACTTTTTGGAGATCCATAGAAAAAGGGTGAAAATGAAAAAAAGTATGCCACAGCATGGATTCGAACACGCGACCAACCGCATCCAGTGGCGAGCATTAACGCAGTGAGCCACTGGACCTGAGTACTCAAACATGCCTACTTTTGCATCTTAGAAACTCTGAATTCACTAAATGTACAACTTTTTCTCCATAAAAATGAACAAATGAGACATTAAATAACATCTACAGATCAAGACGAAGCGAATGGAAGCAGTCCCAGCCTCGTAGCTGCGAACAGCTGTGATCGCAGGAAAATGCTGTTACAAAGATTTCTCAGTATATCTCCGAGACATTTCCCTGGCTTTCCCACCGTCACAATGGACAAACGAGACATGAAATAACATCAACAGATCAAGACGAAGCGAATGGAAGTACCCCCGGAGTCATAGCATGTGTAAATCGAGACGAAACATCTCTCTCTCCCCCGCCTGCTTGCGAGGGGGAGGGGCAGTTTACACACACACGCAGCTGCTGCATGTAGCAACACACACACAGGGAGGAGATGGCAGAGAGAACGCACTCCCCTGAAAACTCCCCTTGAATTCCTCCAGACTCAGAAAATGTAAAAGATCACTTTTTGGAGATCCATAGAAAAAGGGTGAAAATGAAAAAAAGAATGCCACAGCATGGATTCGAACACGCGACCAACCGCATCCAGGGGCGAGCGTTAACGCAGTGAGCCACTGGACCTGAGTACTCAAACATGCCTACTTGTGCATCTTAGACACTCTGAATTTACTAAATGTACAACTTTTTCTCCATCAAAATGAACAAATGAGACATTAAATAACATCTACAGATCAAGACGAAGCGAATGGAAGCGGTCCCAGCCTCGTAGCTGCGAACAGCTGTGATCGCAGGAAAATGCTGTTACAAAGATTTCTCAGTATATCTCCGGGACATTTCCCTGGCTTTCCCACCGTCACAATGGACAAACGAGACATGAAATAAAATCAACAGATCAAGACGAAGCGAATGGAAGTACCCCCGGAGTCATAGCATGTGTAAATCGAGACGAAACATCTCTCTCTCCCCCGCCTGCTTGCGAAGGGGAGGGGCAGTTTACACACACACACGCAGCTGCTGCATGCAGCAACGCACACAGAGGGAGGAGATGGCAGAGAGAATGCACTCCCCTGAAAACTCCCCTTGAATTCCTCCAGACTCAGAAAATGTAAAAGTTCACTTTTTGGAGATCCATAGAAAAAGGGTGAAAATGGAAAAAAGTATTCGAAAATAGTGCCTCATAAGGCGGGTAGAGTCCCTTGAAAACTCCCCTTGAATTCCTCCAGACTCAGAAAAAGTCAAAGTTGACTTTTTGGAGATCCATAGAAAAAGGGTGAAAATGAAAAAAATTATGCCACAGTATGGATTCGAACACGCGACCAACCGCATCCAGGGGCGAGCGTTAACGCAGACATGAGTACTCAAACATGCCTACTTTTGCATCTTAGACACTCTGAATTCACTAAATGTACAACTTTTTCTCCATCAAAATGAACAAATGAGACATGAAATAACATTTACAGATCAAGACGAAGCGAATGGAAGCGGTCCCAGCCTCGTAGCTGTGAACAGCTGTGATCGCAGGAAAATGCTGTTACAAAGATTTCTCAGTATATCTCCAGGACATTTCCCTGGCTTTGCCACCGTCACAATGGACAAACGAGACATGAAATAACATCAACAGATCAAGACGAAGCGAATGGAAGTACCCCCGGAGTCATAGCATGTGTAAATCGAGACGAAACATCTCTCTCTCCCCCGCCTGCTTGCGAAGGGGAGGGGCAGTTTACACACACACACGCAGCTGCTGCATGCAGCAACGCACACAGAGGGAGGAGATGGCAGAGAGAATGCACTCCCCTGAAAACTCCCCTTGAATTCCTCCAGACTCAGAAAATGTAAAAGTTCACTTTTTGGAGATCCATAGAAAAAGGGTGAAAATGGAAAAAAGTATTCGAAAATAGTGCCTCATAAGGCGGGTAGAGTCCCTTGAAAACTCCCCTTGAATTCCTCCAGACTCAGAAAAAGTCAAAGTTGACTTTTTGGAGATCCATAGAAAAAGGGTGAAAATGAAAAAAATTATGCCACAGTATGGATTCGAACACGCGACCAACCGCATCCAGGGGCGAGCGTTAACGCAGTGAGCCACTGGACATGAGTACTCAAACATGCCTACTTTTGCATCTTAGACACTCTGAATTCACTAAATGTACAACTTTTTCTCCATCAAAATGAACAAATGAGACATGAAATAACATTTACAGATCAAGACGAAGCGAATGGAAGCGGTCCCAGCCTCGTAGCTGTGAACAGCTGTGATCGCAGGAAAATGCTGTTACAAAGATTTCTCAGTATATCTCCAGGACATTTCCCTGGCTTTGCCACCGTCACAATGGACAAACGAGACAATAAATAACATCAACAGATCAAGACGAAGCGAATGGAAGTACCCCCGGAGTCATAGCATGTGTAAATCGAGACGAAACATCTCTCTCTCCCCCGCCTGCTTGCGAAGGGGAGGGGCAGTTTACACACACACACGCAGCTGCTGCATGCAGCAACGCACACAGAGGGAGGAGATGGCAGAGAGAATGCACTCCCCTGAAAACTCCCCTTGAATTCCTCCAGACTCAGAAAATGTAAAAGTTCACTTTTTGGAGATCCATAGAAAAAGGGTGAAAATGGAAAAAAGTATTCGAAAATAGTGCCTCATAAGGCGGGTAGAGTCCCTTGAAAACTCCCCTTGAATTCCTCCAGACTCAGAAAAAGTCAAAGTTGACTTTTTGGAGATCCATAGAAAAAGGGTGAAAATGAAAAAAAGTATGCCACAGTATGGATTCGAACACGCGACCAACCGCATCCAGGGGCGAGCATTAACGCAGTGAGCCACTGGACCTGAGTACTCAAACATGCCTACTTTTGCATCTTAGAAACTCTGAATTCACTAAATGTACAACTTTTTCTCCATCAAAATGAACAAATGAGACATTAAATAACATCTACAGATCAAGACGAAGCGAATGGAAGCGGTCCCAGCCTCGTAGCTGTGAACAGCTGTGATCGCAGGAAAATGCTGTTACAAAGATTTCTCAGTATATCTCCGGGACATTTCCCTGGCTTTCCCACCGTCACAATGGACAAACGAGACATGAAATAACATCAACAGATCAAGACGAAGCGAATGGAGGTACCCCCGGAGTCATAGCATTTGTAAATCGAGACGAAACATCTCTCTCTCCCACGCCTGCTTGCGAGGGGGAGGGGCAGTTTACACACACACGCAGCTGCTGCATGCAGCAAGGCACACACAGGGAGGAGATGGCAGAGAGAACGCACTCCCCTGAAAACTCCCCTTGAATTCCTCCAGACTCAGAAAATGTAAAAGTTCACTTTTTGGAGATCCATAGAAAAAGGGTGAAAATAGAAAAAAGTATTCGAAAATAGTGCCTCATAAGGCGGGTAGAGTCCCTTGAAAACTCCCCTTGAATTCCTCCAGACTCAGAAAAAGTCAAAGTTGACTTTTTGGAGATCCATAGAAAAAGGGTGAAAATGAAAAAAAGTATGCCACAGCATGGATTCGAACACGCGACCAACCGCATCCAGGGGCGAGCGTTAACGCAGTGAGCCACTGGACATGAGTACTCAAACATGCCTACTTTTGCATCTTAGACACTCTGAATTCACTAAATGTACAACTTGTTATCCATCAAAATGAACAAATGAGACATGAAATAACATCTACAGATCAAGACGAAGCGAATGGAAGCAGTCCCAGCCTCGTAGCTGTGAACAGCTGTGATCGCAGGAAAATGCTGTTACAAAGATTTCTCAGTATATCTCCGGGACATTTCCCTGGCTTTGCCACCGTCACAATGGACAAACGAGACATGAAATAACATCAACAGATCAAGACGAAGCGAATGGAAGTACCCCCGGAGTCATAGCATGTGTAAATCGAGACGAAACATCTCTCTCTCCCCCGCCTGCTTGCGAAGGGGAGGGGCAGTTTACACACACACGCAGCTGCTGCATGTAGCAACACACACACAGGGAGGAGATGGCAGAGAGAACGCACTCCCCTGAAAACTCCCCTTGAATTCCTCCAGACTCAGAAAATGTAAAAGATCACTTTTTGGAGATCCATAGAAAAAGGGTGAAAATGAAAAAAAGAATGCCACAGCATGGATTCGAACACGCGACCAACCGCATCCAGGGGCGAGCGTTAACGCAGTGAGCCACTGGACCTGAGTACTCAAACATGCCTACTTGTGCATCTTAGACACTCTGAATTTACTAAATGTACAACTTTTTCTCCATCAAAATGAACAAATGAGACATTAAATAACATCTACAGATCAAGACGAAGCGAATGGAAGCGGTCCCAGCCTCGTAGCTGCGAACAGCTGTGATCGCAGGAAAATGCTGTTACAAAGATTTCTCAGTATATCTCCGGGACATTTCCCTGGCTTTCCCACCGTCACAATGGACAAACGAGACATGAAATAAAATCAACAGATCAAGACGAAGCGAATGGAAGTACCCCCGGAGTCATAGCATGTGTAAATCGAGACGAAACATCTCTCTCTCCCCCGCCTGCTTGCGAAGGGGAGGGGCAGTTTACACACACACACGCAGCTGCTGCATGCAGCAACGCACACAGAGGGAGGAGATGGCAGAGAGAATGCACTCCCCTGAAAACTCCCCTTGAATTCCTCCAGACTCAGAAAATGTAAAAGTTCACTTTTTGGAGATCCATAGAAAAAGGGTGAAAATGGAAAAAAGTATTCGAAAATAGTGCCTCATAAGGCGGGTAGAGTCCCTTGAAAACTCCCCTTGAATTCCTCCAGACTCAGAAAAAGTCAAAGTTGACTTTTTGGAGATCCATAGAAAAAGGGTGAAAATGAAAAAAATTATGCCACAGTATGGATTCGAACACGCGACCAACCGCATCCAGGGGCGAGCGTTAACGCAGACATGAGTACTCAAACATGCCTACTTTTGCATCTTAGACACTCTGAATTCACTAAATGTACAACTTTTTCTCCATCAAAATGAACAAATGAGACATGAAATAACATTTACAGATCAAGACGAAGCGAATGGAAGCGGTCCCAGCCTCGTAGCTGTGAACAGCTGTGATCGCAGGAAAATGCTGTTACAAAGATTTCTCAGTATATCTCCAGGACATTTCCCTGGCTTTGCCACCGTCACAATGGACAAACGAGACATGAAATAACATCAACAGATCAAGACGAAGCGAATGGAAGTACCCCCGGAGTCATAGCATGTGTAAATCGAGACGAAACATCTCTCTCTCCCCCGCCTGCTTGCGAAGGGGAGGGGCAGTTTACACACACACACGCAGCTGCTGCATGCAGCAACGCACACAGAGGGAGGAGATGGCAGAGAGAATGCACTCCCCTGAAAACTCCCCTTGAATTCCTCCAGACTCAGAAAATGTAAAAGTTCACTTTTTGGAGATCCATAGAAAAAGGGTGAAAATGGAAAAAAGTATTCGAAAATAGTGCCTCATAAGGCGGGTAGAGTCCCTTGAAAACTCCCCTTGAATTCCTCCAGACTCAGAAAAAGTCAAAGTTGACTTTTTGGAGATCCATAGAAAAAGGGTGAAAATGAAAAAAATTATGCCACAGTATGGATTCGAACACGCGACCAACCGCATCCAGGGGCGAGCGTTAACGCAGTGAGCCACTGGACATGAGTACTCAAACATGCCTACTTTTGCATCTTAGACACTCTGAATTCACTAAATGTACAACTTTTTCTCCATCAAAATGAACAAATGAGACATGAAATAACATTTACAGATCAAGACGAAGCGAATGGAAGCGGTCCCAGCCTCGTAGCTGTGAACAGCTGTGATCGCAGGAAAATGCTGTTACAAAGATTTCTCAGTATATCTCCAGGACATTTCCCTGGCTTTGCCACCGTCACAATGGACAAACGAGACAATAAATAACATCAACAGATCAAGACGAAGCGAATGGAAGTACCCCCGGAGTCATAGCATGTGTAAATCGAGACGAAACATCTCTCTCTCCCCCGCCTGCTTGCGAAGGGGAGGGGCAGTTTACACACACACACGCAGCTGCTGCATGCAGCAACGCACACAGAGGGAGGAGATGGCAGAGAGAATGCACTCCCCTGAAAACTCCCCTTGAATTCCTCCAGACTCAGAAAATGTAAAAGTTCACTTTTTGGAGATCCATAGAAAAAGGGTGAAAATGGAAAAAAGTATTCGAAAATAGTGCCTCATAAGGCGGGTAGAGTCCCTTGAAAACTCCCCTTGAATTCCTCCAGACTCAGAAAAAGTCAAAGTTGACTTTTTGGAGATCCATAGAAAAAGGGTGAAAATGAAAAAAAGTATGCCACAGTATGGATTCGAACACGCGACCAACCGCATCCAGGGGCGAGCATTAACGCAGTGAGCCACTGGACCTGAGTACTCAAACATGCCTACTTTTGCATCTTAGAAACTCTGAATTCACTAAATGTACAACTTTTTCTCCATCAAAATGAACAAATGAGACATTAAATAACATCTACAGATCAAGACGAAGCGAATGGAAGCGGTCCCAGCCTCGTAGCTGTGAACAGCTGTGATCGCAGGAAAATGCTGTTACAAAGATTTCTCAGTATATCTCCGGGACATTTCCCTGGCTTTCCCACCGTCACAATGGACAAACGAGACATGAAATAACATCAACAGATCAAGACGAAGCGAATGGAGGTACCCCCGGAGTCATAGCATTTGTAAATCGAGACGAAACATCTCTCTCTCCCACGCCTGCTTGCGAGGGGGAGGGGCAGTTTACACACACACGCAGCTGCTGCATGCAGCAACACACACATAGGGAGGAGATGGCAGAGAGAACGCACTCCCCTGAAAACTCCCCTTGAATTCCTCCAGACTCAGAAAATGTAAAAGATCACTTTTTGGAGATCCATAGAAAAAGGGTGAAAATGGAAAAAAGTATTCGAAAATAGTGCCTCATAAGGCGGGTAGAGTCCCTTGAAAACTCCCCTTGAATTCCTCCAGACTCAGAAAAAGTCAAAGTTGACTTTTTGGAGATCCATAGAAAAAGGGTGAAAATGAAAAAAAGTATGCCACAGCATGGATTCGAACACGCGACCAACCGCATCCAGGGGCGAGCGTTAACGCAGTGAGCCACTGGACATGAGTACTCAAACATGCCTACTTTTGCATCTTAGACACTCTGAATTCACTAAATGTACAACTTTTTCTCCATCAAAATGAACAAATGAGACATTAAATAACATCTACAGATCAAGACGAAGCGAATGGAAGCGGTCCCAGCCTCGTAGCTGTGAACAGCTGTGATCGCAGGAAAATGCTGTTACAAAGATTTCTCAGTTTATCTCCGGGACATTTCCCTGGCTTTCCCACCGACACAATGGACAAACGAGACATGAAATAACATCAACAGATCAAGACGAAGCGAATGGAAGTACCCCCGGAGTCATAGCATGTGTAAATCGAGACGAAACATCTCTCTCTCCCCCGCCTGCCTGCGAAGGGGAGGGGCAGTTTACACACACACACGCAGCTGCTGCATGCAGCAACGCACACAGAGGGAGGAGATGGCAGAGAGAATGCACTCCCCTGAAAACTCCCCTTGAATTCCTCCAGACTCAGAAAATGTAAAAGTTCACTTTTTGGAGATCCATAGAAAAAGGGTGAAAATGGAAAAAAGTATTCGAAAATAGTGCCTCATAAGCCGGGTAGAGTCCCTTGAAAACTCCCCTTGAATTCCTCCAGACTCAGAAAAAGTCAAAGTTGACTTTTTGGAGATCCATAGAAAAAGGGTGAAAATGAAAAAAAGTATGCCACAGCATGGATTCGAACACGCGACCAACCGCATCCAGGGGCGAGAGTTAACGCAGTGAGCCACTGGACCTGAGTACTCAAACATGCCTACTTTTGCATCTTAGACACTCTGAATTCACTAAATGTACAACTTTTTCTCCATCAAAATGAACAAATGAGACATGAAATAACATCTACAGATCAAGACGAAGCAAATGGAAGCGGTCCCAGCCTCGTAGCTTTGAACAGCTGTGATCGCAGGAAAATGCTGTTACAAAGATTTCTCAGTATATCTCCGGGACATTTCCCTGGCTTTCCCACCGTCACAATGGACAAACGAGACATGAAATAACATCAACAGATCAAGACGAAGCGAATGGAAGTACCCCCGGAGTCATAGCATGTGTAAATCGAGACGAAACATCTCTCTCTCCCCCACCTGCTTGCGAAGGGGATGGGCAGTTTACACACACACGCAGCTGCTGCATGCAGCAAGGCACACACAGGGAGGAGATGGCAGAGAGAACGCACTCCCCTGAAAACTCCCCTTGAATTCCTCCAGACTCAGAAAATGTAAAAGTTCACTTTTTGGAGATCCATAGAAAAAGGGTGAAAATGGAAAAAAGTATTCGAAAATAGTGCCTCATAAGGCGGGTAGAGTCCCTTGAAAACTCCCCTTGAATTCCTCCAGACTCAGAAAAAGTCAAAGTTGACTTTTTGGAGATCCATAGAAAAAGGGTGAAAATGAAAAAAAGTATGCCACAGCATGGATTCGAACACGCGACCAACCGCATCCAGGGGCGAGCGTTAACGCAGTGAGCCACTGGACATGAGTACTCAAACATGCCTACTTTTGCATCTTAGACACTCTGAATTCACTAAATGTACAACTTGTTATCCATCAAAATGAACAAATGAGACATGAAATAACATCTACAGATCAAGACGAAGCGAATGGAAGCAGTCCCAGCCTCGTAGCTGTGAACAGCTGTGATCGCAGGAAAATGCTGTTACAAAGATTTCTCAGTATATCTCCGGGACATTTCCCTGGCTTTCCCACCGTCACAATGGACAAACGAGACATGAAATAACATCAACAGATCAAGACGAAGCGAATGGAAGTACCCCCGGAGTCATAGCATGTGTAAATCGAGACGAAACATCTCTCTCTCCCCCACCTGCTTGCGAAGGGGAGGGGCAGTTTACACACACACACGTAGCTGCTGCATGCAGCAACGCACACAGAGGGAGGAGATGGCAGAGAGAATGCACTCCCCTGAAAACTCCCCTTGAATTCCTCCAGACTCAGAAAATGTAAAAGATCACTTTTTGGAGATCCATAGAAAAAGGGTGAAAATGGAAAAAAGTATTCGAAAATAGTGCCTCATAAGGCGGGTAGAGTCCCTTGAAAACTCCCCTTGAATTCCTCCAGACTCAGAAAAAGTCAAAGTTGACTTTTTGGAGATCCATAGAAAAAGGGTGAAAATGAAAAAAAGTATGCCACAGTATGGATTCGAACACGCGACCAACCGCATCCAGGGGCGAGCATTAACGCAGTGAGCCACTGGACCTGAGTACTCAAACATGCCTACTTTTGCATCTTAGAAACTCTGAATTCACTAAATGTACAACTTTTTCTCCATCAAAATGAACAAATGAGACATTAAATAACATCTACAGATCAAGACGAAGCGAATGGAAGCGGTCCCAGCCTCGTAGCTGTGAACAGCTGTGATCGCAGGAAAATGCTGTTACAAAGATTTCTCAGTATATCTCCGGGACATTTCCCTGGCTTTCCCACCGTCACAATGGACAAACGAGACATGAAATAACATCAACAGATCAAGACGAAGCGAATGGAGGTACCCCCGGAGTCATAGCATTTGTAAATCGAGACGAAACATCTCTCTCTCCCCCGCCTGCTTGCGAGGGGGAGGGGCAGTTTACACACACACGCAGCTGCTGCATGCAGCAACACACACATAGGGAGGAGATGGCAGAGAGAACGCACTCCCCTGAAAACTCCCCTTGAATTCCTCCAGACTCAGAAAATGTAAAAGATCACTTTTTGGAGATCCATAGAAAAAGGGTGAAAATGGAAAAAAGTATTCGAAAATAGTGCCTCATAAGGCGGGTAGAGTCCCTTGAAAACTCCCCTTGAATTCCTCCAGACTCAGAAAAAGTCAAAGTTGACTTTTTGGAGATCCATAGAAAAAGGGTGAAAATGAAAAAAAGTATGCCACAGCATGGATTCGAACACGCGACCAACCGCATCCAGGGGCGAGCATTAACGCAGTGAGCCACTGGACCTGAGTACTCAAACATGCCTACTTTTGCATCTTAGAAACTCTGAATTCACTAAATGTACAACTTTTTCTCCATAAAAATGAACAAATGAGACATTAAATAACATATACAGATCAAGACGAAGCGAATGGAAGCGGTCCCAGCCTCGTAGCTGTGAACAGCTGTGATCGCAGGAAAATGCTGTTACAAAGATTTCTCAGTATATCTCCGGGACATTTCCCTGGCTTTCCCACCGTCACAATGGACAAACGAGACATGAAATAACATCAACAGATCAAGACGAAGCGAATCGAGGTACCCCCGGAGTCATAGCATGTGTAAATCGAGACGAAACATCTCTCTCTCCCCCGCCTGCTTGCGAGGGGGAGGGGCAGTTTACACACACACGCAGCTGCTGCATGTAGCAACACACACACAGGGAGGAGATGGCAGAGAGAACGCACTCCCCTGAAAACTCCCCTTGAATTCCTCCAGACTCAGAAAATGTAAAAGATCACTTTTTGGAGATCCATAGAAAAAGGGTGAAAATGAAAAAAAGAATGCCACAGCATGGATTCGAACACGCGACCAACCGCATCCAGGGGCGAGCGTTAACGCAGTGAGCCACTGGACCTGAGTACTCAAACATGCCTACTTGTGCATCTTAGACACTCTGAATTTACTAAATGTACAACTTTTTCTCCATCAAAATGAACAAATGAGACATTAAATAACATCTACAGATCAAGACGAAGCGAATGGAAGCGGTCCCAGCCTCGTAGCTGCGAACAGCTGTGATCGCAGGAAAATGCTGTTACAAAGATTTCTCAGTATATCTCCGGGACATTTCCCTGGCTTTCCCACCGTCACAATGGACAAACGAGACATGAAATAAAATCAACAGATCAAGACGAAGCGAATGGAAGTACCCCCGGAGTCATAGCATGTGTAAATCGAGACGAAACATCTCTCTCTCCCCCGCCTGCTTGCGAAGGGGAGGGGCAGTTTACACACACACACGCAGCTGCTGCATGCAGCAACGCACACAGAGGGAGGAGATGGCAGAGAGAATGCACTCCCCTGAAAACTCCCCTTGAATTCCTCCAGACTCAGAAAATGTAAAAGTTCACTTTTTGGAGATCCATAGAAAAAGGGTGAAAATGGAAAAAAGTATTCGAAAATAGTGCCTCATAAGGCGGGTAGAGTCCCTTGAAAACTCCCCTTGAATTCCTCCAGACTCAGAAAAAGTCAAAGTTGACTTTTTGGAGATCCATAGAAAAAGGGTGAAAATGAAAAAAATTATGCCACAGTATGGATTCGAACACGCGACCAACCGCATCCAGGGGCGAGCGTTAACGCAGACATGAGTACTCAAACATGCCTACTTTTGCATCTTAGACACTCTGAATTCACTAAATGTACAACTTTTTCTCCATCAAAATGAACAAATGAGACATGAAATAACATTTACAGATCAAGACGAAGCGAATGGAAGCGGTCCCAGCCTCGTAGCTGTGAACAGCTGTGATCGCAGGAAAATGCTGTTACAAAGATTTCTCAGTATATCTCCAGGACATTTCCCTGGCTTTGCCACCGTCACAATGGACAAACGAGACATGAAATAACATCAACAGATCAAGACGAAGCGAATGGAAGTACCCCCGGAGTCATAGCATGTGTAAATCGAGACGAAACATCTCTCTCTCCCCCGCCTGCTTGCGAAGGGGAGGGGCAGTTTACACACACACACGCAGCTGCTGCATGCAGCAACGCACACAGAGGGAGGAGATGGCAGAGAGAATGCACTCCCTGAAAACTCCCCTTGAATTCCTCCAGACTCAGAAAATGTAAAAGTTCACTTTTTGGAGATCCATAGAAAAAGGGTGAAAATGGAAAAAAGTATTCGAAAATAGTGCCTCATAAGGCGGGTAGAGTCCCTTGAAAACTCCCCTTGAATTCCTCCAGACTCAGAAAAAGTCAAAGTTGACTTTTTGGAGATCCATAGAAAAAGGGTGAAAATGAAAAAAATTATGCCACAGTATGGATTCGAACACGCGACCAACCGCATCCAGGGGCGAGCGTTAACGCAGTGAGCCACTGGACATGAGTACTCAAACATGCCTACTTTTGCATCTTAGACACTCTGAATTCACTAAATGTACAACTTTTTCTCCATCAAAATGAACAAATGAGACATGAAATAACATTTACAGATCAAGACGAAGCGAATGGAAGCGGTCCCAGCCTCGTAGCTGTGAACAGCTGTGATCGCAGGAAAATGCTGTTACAAAGATTTCTCAGTATATCTCCAGGACATTTCCCTGGCTTTGCCACCGTCACAATGGACAAACGAGACAATAAATAACATCAACAGATCAAGACGAAGCGAATGGAAGTACCCCCGGAGTCATAGCATGTGTAAATCGAGACGAAACATCTCTCTCTCCCCCGCCTGCTTGCGAAGGGGAGGGGCAGTTTACACACACACACGCAGCTGCTGCATGCAGCAACGCACACAGAGGGAGGAGATGGCAGAGAGAATGCACTCCCCTGAAAACTCCCCTTGAATTCCTCCAGACTCAGAAAATGTAAAAGTTCACTTTTTGGAGATCCATAGAAAAAGGGTGAAAATGGAAAAAAGTATTCGAAAATAGTGCCTCATAAGGCGGGTAGAGTCCCTTGAAAACTCCCCTTGAATTCCTCCAGACTCAGAAAAAGTCAAAGTTGACTTTTTGGAGATCCATAGAAAAAGGGTGAAAATGAAAAAAATTATGCCACAGTATGGATTCGAACACGCGACCAACCGCATCCAGGGGCGAGCGTTAACGCAGACATGAGTACTCAAACATGCCTACTTTTGCATCTTAGAAACTCTGAATTCACTAAATGTACAACTTTTTCTCCATCAAAATGAACAAATGAGACATGAAATAACATTTACAGATCAAGACGAAGCGAATGGAAGCGGTCCCAGCCTCGTAGCTGTGAACAGCTGTGATCGCAGGAAAATGCTGTTACAAAGATTTCTCAGTATATCTCCAGGACATTTCCCTGGCTTTGCCACCGTCACAATGGACAAACGAGACATGAAATAACATCAACAGATCAAGACGAAGCGAATGGAAGTACCCCCGGAGTCATAGCATGTGTAAATCGAGACGAAACATCTCTCTCTCCCCCGCCTGCTTGCGAAGGGGAGGGGCAGTTTACACACACACACGCAGCTGCTGCATGCAGCAACGCACACAGAGGGAGGAGATGGCAGAGAGAATGCACTCCCCTGAAAACTCCCCTTGAATTCCTCCAGACTCAGAAAATGTAAAAGTTCACTTTTTGGAGATCCATAGAAAAAGGGTGAAAATGGAAAAAAGTATTCGAAAATAGTGCCTCATAAGGCGGGTAGAGTCCCTTGAAAACTCCCCTTGAATTCCTCCAGACTCAGAAAAAGTCAAAGTTGACTTTTTGGAGATCCATAGAAAAAGGGTGAAAATGAAAAAAATTATGCCACAGTATGGATTCGAACACGCGACCAACCGCATCCAGGGGCGAGCGTTAACGCAGTGAGCCACTGGACATGAGTACTCAAACATGCCTACTTTTGCATCTTAGACACTCTGAATTCACTAAATGTACAACTTTTTCTCCATCAAAATGAACAAATGAGACATGAAATAACATTTACAGATCAAGACGAAGCGAATGGAAGCGGTCCCAGCCTCGTAGCTGTGAACAGCTGTGATCGCAGGAAAATGCTGTTACAAAGATTTCTCAGTATATCTCCAGGACATTTCCCTGGCTTTGCCACCGTCACAATGGACAAACGGGACAATAAATAACATCAACAGATCAAGACGAAGCGAATGGAAGTACCCCCGGAGTCATAGCATGTGTAAATCGAGACGAAACATCTCTCTCTCCCCCGCCTGCTTGCGAAGGGGAGGGGCAGTTTACACACACACACGCAGCTGCTGCATGCAGCAACGCACACAGAGGGAGGAGATGGCAGAGAGAATGCACTCCCCTGAAAACTCCCCTTGAATTCCTCCAGACTCAGAAAATGTAAAAGTTCACTTTTTGGAGATCCATAGAAAAAGGGTGAAAATGGAAAAAAGTATTCGAAAATAGTGCCTCATAAGGCGGGTAGAGTCCCTTGAAAACTCCCCTTGAATTCCTCCAGACTCAGAAAAAGTCAAAGTTGACTTTTTGGAGATCCATAGAAAAAGGGTGAAAATGAAAAAAAGTATGCCACAGTATGGATTCGAACACGCGACCAACCGCATCCAGGGGCGAGCATTAACGCAGTGAGCCACTGGACCTGAGTACTCAAACATGCCTACTTTTGCATCTTAGAAACTCTGAATTCACTAAATGTACAACTTTTTCTCCATCAAAATGAACAAATGAGACATTAAATAACATCTACAGATCAAGACGAAGCGAATGGAAGCGGTCCCAGCCTCGTAGCTGTGAACAGCTGTGATCGCAGGAAAATGCTGTTACAAAGATTTCTCAGTATATCTCCGGGACATTTCCCTGGCTTTCCCACCGTCACAATGGACAAACGAGACATGAAATAACATCAACAGATCAAGACGAAGCGAATGGAGGTACCCCCGGAGTCATAGCATTTGTAAATCGAGACGAAACATCTCTCTCTCCCACGCCTGCTTGCGAGGGGGAGGGGCAGTTTACACACACACGCAGCTGCTGCATGCAGCAACACACACATAGGGAGGAGATGGCAGAGAGAACGCACTCCCCTGAAAACTCCCCTTGAATTCCTCCAGACTCAGAAAATGTAAAAGATCACTTTTTGGAGATCCATAGAAAAAGGGTGAAAATGGAAAAAAGTATTCGAAAATAGTGCCTCATAAGGCGGGTAGAGTCCCTTGAAAACTCCCCTTGAATTCCTCCAGACTCAGAAAAAGTCAAAGTTGACTTTTTGGAGATCCATAGAAAAAGGGTGAAAATGAAAAAAAGTATGCCACAGCATGGATTCGAACACGCGACCAACCGCATCCAGGGGCGAGCGTTAACGCAGTGAGCCACTGGACATGAGTACTCAAACATGCCTACTTTTGCATCTTAGACACTCTGAATTCACTAAATGTACAACTTTTTCTCCATCAAAATGAACAAATGAGACATGAAATAACATCTACAGATCAAGACGAAGCGAATGGAAGCGGTCCCAGCCTCGTAGCTGTGAACAGCTGTGATCGCAGGAAAATGCTGTTACAAAGATTTCTCAGTATATCTCCGGGACATTTCCCTGGCTTTGCCACCGTCACAATGGACAAACGAGACATGAAATAACATCAACAGATCAAGACGAAGCGAATGGAAGTACCCCCGGAGTCATAGCATGTGTAAATCGAGACGAAACATCTCTCTCTCCCCCGCCTGCCTGCGAAGGGGAGGGGCAGTTTACACACACACACGCAGCTGCTGCATGCAGCAACGCACACAGAGGGAGGAGATGGCAGAGAGAATGCACTCCCCTGAAAACTCCCCTTGAATTCCTCCAGACTCAGAAAATGTAAAAGTTCACTTTTTGGAGATCCATAGAAAAAGGGTGAAAATGGAAAAAAGTATTCGAAAATAGTGCCTCATAAGCCGGGTAGAGTCCCTTGAAAACTCCCCTTGAATTCCTCCAGACTCAGAAAAAGTCAAAGTTGACTTTTTGGAGATCCATAGAAAAAGGGTGAAAATGAAAAAAAGTATGCCACAGCATGGATTCGAACACGCGACCAACCGCATCCAGGGGCGAGAGTTAACGCAGTGAGCCACTGGACCTGAGTACTCAAACATGCCTACTTTTGCATCTTAGACACTCTGAATTCACTAAATGTACAACTTTTTCTCCATCAAAATGAACAAATGAGACATGAAATAACATCTACAGATCAAGACGAAGCAAATGGAAGCGGTCCCAGCCTCGTAGCTTTGAACAGCTGTGATCGCAGGAAAATGCTGTTACAAAGATTTCTCAGTATATCTCCGGGACATTTCCCTGGCTTTCCCACCGTCACAATGGACAAACGAGACATGAAATAACATCAACAGATCAAGACGAAGCGAATGGAAGTACCCCCGGAGTCATAGCATGTGTAAATCGAGACGAAACATCTCTCTCTCCCCCACCTGCTTGCGAAGGGGATGGGCAGTTTACACACACACGCAGCTGCTGCATGCAGCAAGGCACACACAGGGAGGAGATGGCAGAGAGAACGCACTCCCCTGAAAACTCCCCTTGAATTCCTCCAGACTCAGAAAATGTAAAAGTTCACTTTTTGGAGATCCATAGAAAAAGGGTGAAAATGGAAAAAAGTATTCGAAAATAGTGCCTCATAAGGCGGGTAGAGTCCCTTGAAAACTCCCCTTGAATTCCTCCAGACTCAGAAAAAGTCAAAGTTGACTTTTTGGAGATCCATAGAAAAAGGGTGAAAATGAAAAAAAGTATGCCACAGCATGGATTCGAACACGCGACCAACCGCATCCAGGGGCGAGCGTTAACGCAGTGAGCCACTGGACATGAGTACTCAAACATGCCTACTTTTGCATATTAGACACTCTGAATTCACTAAATGTACAACTTGTTATCCATCAAAATGAACAAATGAGACATGAAATAACATCTACAGATCAAGACGAAGCGAATGGAAGCAGTCCCAGCCTCGTAGCTGTGAACAGCTGTGATCGCAGGAAAATGCTGTTACAAAGATTTCTCAGTATATCTCCGGGACATTTCCCTGGCTTTGCCACCGTCACAATGGACAAACGAGACATGAAATAACATCAACAGATCAAGACGAAGCGAATGGAAGTACCCCCGGAGTCATAGCATGTGTAAATCGAGACGAAACATCTCTCTCTCCCCCGCCTGCTTGCGAAGGGGAGGGGCAGTTTACACACACACACGCAGCTGCTGCATGCATCAACGCACACACAGGGAGGAGATGGCAGAGAGAATGCACTCCCCTGAAAACTCCCCTTGAATTCCTCCAGACTCAGAAAATGTAAAAGTTCACTTTTTGGAGATCCATAGAAAAAGGGTGAAAATGGAAAAAAGTATTCGAAAATAGTGCCTCATAAGGCGGGTAGAGTCCCTTGAAAACTCCCCTTGAATTCCTCCAGACTCAGAAAAAGTCAAAGTTGACTTTTTGGAGATCCATAGAAAAAGGGTGAAAATGAAAAAAAGTATGCCACAGCATGGACTCGAACACGCGACCAACAGCATCCAGGGGCGAGCGTTAACGCAGTGAGCCACTGGACATGAGTACTCAAACATGCCTACTTTTGCATCTTAGACACTCTGAATTCACTAAATGTACAACTTTTTCTCCATCAAAATGAACAAATGAGACATGAAATAACATCTACAGATCAAGACGAAGCGAATGGAAGCGGTCCCAGCCTCGTAGCTGTGAACAGCTGTGATCGCAGGAAAATGCTGTTACAAAGATTTCTCAGTATATCTCCGGGACATTTCCCTGGCTTTGCCACCGTCACAATGGACAAACGAGACATGAAATAACATCAACAGATCAAGACGAAGCGAATGGAAGTACCCCCGGAGTCATAGCATGTGTAAATCGAGACGAAACATCTCTCTCTCCCCCGCCTGCTTGCGAAGGGGAGGGGCAGTTTACACACACACACGCAGCTGCTGCATGCAGCAACGCACACAGAGGGAGGAGATGGCAGAGAGAATGCACTCCCCTGAAAACTCCCCTTGAATTCCTCCAGACTCAGAAAATGTAAAAGTTCACTTTTTGGAGATCCATAGAAAAAGGGTGAAAATGGAAAAAAGTATTCGAAAATAGTGCCTCATAAGCCGGGTAGAGTCCCTTGAAAACTCCCCTTGAATTCCTCCAGACTCAGAAAAAGTCAAAGTTGACTTTTTGGAGATCCATAGAAAAAGGGTGAAAATGAAAAAAAGTATGCCACAGCATGGATTCGAACACGCGACCAACCGCATCCAGGGGCGAGAGTTAACGCAGTGAGCCACTGGACCTGAGTACTCAAACATGCCTACTTTTGCATCTTAGACACTCTGAATTCACTAAATGTACAACTTTTTCTCCATCAAAATGAACAAATGAGACATGAAATAACATCTACAGATCAAGACGAAGCAAATGGAAGCGGTCCCAGCCTCGTAGCTTTGAACAGCTGTGACCGCAGGAAAATGCTGTTACAAAGATTTCTCAGTATATCTCCGGGACATTTCCCTGGCTTTCCCACCGTCACAATGGACAAACGAGACATGAAATAACATCAACAGATCAAGACGAAGCGAATGGAAGTACCCCCGGAGTCATAGCATGTGTAAATCGAGACGAAACATCTCTCTCTCCCCCACCTGCTTGCGAAGGGGAGGGGCAGTTTACACACACACACGTAGCTGCTGCATGCAGCAACGCACACAGAGGGAGGAGATGGCAGAGAGAATGCACTCCCCTGAAAACTCCCCTTGAATTCCTCCAGACTCAGAAAATGTAAAAGATCACTTTTTGGAGATCCATAGAAAAAGGGTGAAAATGGAAAAAAGTATTCGAAAATAGTGCCTCATAAGGCGGGTAGAGTCCCTTGAAAACTCCCCTTGAATTCCTCCAGACTCAGAAAAAGTCAAAGTTGACTTTTTGGAGATCCATAGAAAAAGGGTGAAAATGAAAAAAAGTATGCCACAGTATGGATTCGAACACGCGACCAACCGCATCCAGGGGCGAGCATTAACGCAGTGAGCCACTGGACCTGAGTACTCAAACATGCCTACTTTTGCATCTTAGAAACTCTGAATTCACTAAATGTACAACTTTTTCTCCATCAAAATGAACAAATGAGACATTAAATAACATCTACAGATCAAGACGAAGCGAATGGAAGCGGTCCCAGCCTCGTAGCTGTGAACAGCTGTGATCGCAGGAAAATGCTGTTACAAAGATTTCTCAGTATATCTCCGGGACATTTCCCTGGCTTTCCCACCGTCACAATGGACAAACGAGACATGAAATAACATCAACAGATCAAGACGAAGCGAATGGAGGTACCCCCGGAGTCATAGCATTTGTAAATCGAGACGAAACATCTCTCTCTCCCCCGCCTGCTTGCGAGGGGGAGGGGCAGTTTACACACACACGCAGCTGCTGCATGCAGCAACACACACATAGGGAGGAGATGGCAGAGAGAACGCACTCCCCTGAAAACTCCCCTTGAATTCCTCCAGACTCAGAAAATGTAAAAGATCACTTTTTGGAGATCCATAGAAAAAGGGTGAAAATGGAAAAAAGTATTCGAAAATAGTGCCTCATAAGGCGGGTAGAGTCCCTTGAAAACTCCCCTTGAATTCCTCCAGACTCAGAAAAAGTCAAAGTTGACTTTTTGGAGATCCATAGAAAAAGGGTGAAAATGAAAAAAAGTATGCCACAGCATGGATTCGAACACGCGACCAACCGCATCCAGGGGCGAGCATTAACGCAGTGAGCCACTGGACCTGAGTACTCAAACATGCCTACTTTTGCATCTTAGAAACTCTGAATTCACTAAATGTACAACTTTTTCTCCATAAAAATGAACAAATGAGACATTAAATAACATATACAGATCAAGACGAAGCGAATGGAAGCGGTCCCAGCCTCGTAGCTGTGAACAGCTGTGATCGCAGGAAAATGCTGTTACAAAGATTTCTCAGTATATCTCCGGGACATTTCCCTGGCTTTCCCACCGTCACAATGGACAAACGAGACATGAAATAACATCAACAGATCAAGACGAAGCGAATGGAGGTACCCCCGGAGTCATAGCATGTGTAAATCGAGACGAAACATCTCTCTCTCCCCCGCCTGCTTGCGAAGGGGAGGGGCAGTTTACACACACACACGTAGCTGCTGCATGCAGCAACGCACACAGAGGGAGGAGATGGCAGAGAGAATGCACTCCCCTGAAAACTCCCCTTTGAATTCCTCCAGACTCAGAAAATGTAAAAGTTCACTTTTTGGAGATCCATAGAAAAAGGGTGAAAATGGAAAAAAGTATTCGAAAATAGTGCCTCATAAGGCGGGTAGAGTCCCTTGAAAACTCCCCTTGAATTCCTCCAGACTCAGAAAAAGTCAAAGTTGACTTTTTGGAGATCCATAGAAAAAGGGTGAAAATGAAAAAAAGTATGCCACAGCATGGACTCGAACACGCGACCAACCGCATCCAGGGGCGAGCGTTAACGCAGTGAGCCACTGGACCTGAGTTTTCAAACATGCCTACTTGTGCATCTTAGAAACTCTGAATTCACTAAATGTACAACTTTTTCTCCATCAAAATGAACAAATGAGACATTAAATAACATCTACAGATCAAGACGAAGCGAATGGAAGCGGTCCCAGCCTCGTAGCTGTGAACAGCTGTGATCGCAGGAAAATGCTGTTACAAAGATTTCTCAGTATATCTCCGGGACATTTCCCTGGCTTTCCCACCGTCACAATGGACAAACGAGACATGAAATAACATCAACAGATCAAGACGAAGCGAATGGAGGTACCCCCGGAGTCATAGCATTTGTAAATCGAGACGAAACATCTCTCTCTCCCCCGCCTGCTTGCGAGGGGGAGGGGCAGTTTACACACACACGCAGCTGCTGCATGCAGCAACACACACATAGGGAGGAGATGGCAGAGAGAACGCACTCCCCTGAAAACTCCCCTTGAATTCCTCCAGACTCAGAAAATGTAAAAGATCACTTTTTGGAGATCCATAGAAAAAGGGTGAAAATGGAAAAAAGTATTCGAAAATAGTGCCTCATAAGGCGGGTAGAGTCCCTTGAAAACTCCCCTTGAATTCCTCCAGACTCAGAAAAAGTCAAAGTTGACTTTTTGGAGATCCATAGAAAAAGGGTGAAAATGAAAAAAAGTATGCCACAGCATGGATTCGAACACGCGACCAACCGCATCCAGGGGCGAGCATTAACGCAGTGAGCCACTGGACCTGAGTACTCAAACATGCCTACTTTTGCATCTTAGAAACTCTGAATTCACTAAATGTACAACTTTTTCTCCATAAAAATGAACAAATGAGACATTAAATAACATATACAGATCAAGACGAAGCGAATGGAAGCGGTCCCAGCCTCGTAGCTGTGAACAGCTGTGATCGCAGGAAAATGCTGTTACAAAGATTTCTCAGTATATCTCCGGGACATTTCCCTGGCTTTCCCACCGTCACAATGGACAAACGAGACATGAAATAACATCAACAGATCAAGACGAAGCGAATGGAGGTACCCCCGGAGTCATAGCATGTGTAAATCGAGACGAAACATCTCTCTCTCCCCCGCCTGCTTGCGAATGGGAGGGGCAGTTTACACACACACACGTAGCTGCTGCATGCAGCAACGCACACAGAGGGAGGAGATGGCAGAGAGAATGCACTCCCCTGAAAACTCCCCTTTGAATTCCTCCAGACTCAGAAAATGTAAAAGTTCACTTTTTGGAGATCCATAGAAAAAGGGTGAAAATGGAAAAAAGTATTCGAAAATAGTGCCTCATAAGGCGGGTAGAGTCCCTTGAAAACTCCCCTTGAATTCCTCCAGACTCAGAAAAAGTCAAAGTTGACTTTTTGGAGATCCATAGAAAAAGGGTGAAAATGAAAAAAAGTATGCCACAGCATGGACTCGAACACGCGACCAACCGCATCCAGGGGCGAGCGTTAACGCAGTGAGCCACTGGACCTGAGTACTCAAACATGCCTACTTTTGCATCTTAGACACTCTGAATTCACTAAATGTACAACTTTTTCTCCATCAAAATGAACAAATGAGACATGAAATAACATCTACAGATCAAGACGAAGCAAATGGAAGCGGTCCCAGCCTCGTAGCTTTGAACAGCTGTGATCGCAGGAAAATGCTGTTACAAAGATTTCTCAGTATATCTCCGGGACATTTCCCTGGCTTTCCCACCGTCACAATGGACAAACGAGACATGAAATAACATCAACAGATCAAGACGAAGCGAATGGAAGTACCCCCGGAGTCATAGCATGTGTAAATCGAGACGAAACATCTCTCTCTCCCCCACCTGCTTGCGAAGGGGATGGGCAGTTTACACACACACGCAGCTGCTGCATGCAGCAAGGCACACACAGGGAGGAGATGGCAGAGAGAACGCACTCCCCTGAAAACTCCCCTTGAATTCCTCCAGACTCAGAAAATGTAAAAGTTCACTTTTTGGAGATCCATAGAAAAAGGGTGAAAATGGAAAAAAGTATTCGAAAATAGTGCCTCATAAGGCGGGTAGAGTCCCTTGAAAACTCCCCTTGAATTCCTCCAGACTCAGAAAAAGTCAAAGTTGACTTTTTGGAGATCCATAGAAAAAGGGTGAAAATGAAAAAAAGTATGCCACAGCATGGATTCGAACACGCGACCAACCGCATCCAGGGGCGAGCGTTAACGCAGTGAGCCACTGGACATGAGTACTCAAACATGCCTACTTTTGCATCTTAGACACTCTGAATTCACTAAATGTACAACTTGTTATCCATCAAAATGAACAAATGAGACATGAAATAACATCTACAGATCAAGACGAAGCGAATGGAAGCGGTCCCAGCCTCGTAGCTGTGAACAGCTGTGATCGCAGGAAAATGCTGTTACAAAGATTTCTCAGTATATCTCCGGGACATTTCCCTGGCTTTGCCACCGTCACAATGGACAAACGAGACATGAAATAACATCAACAGATCAAGACGAAGCGAATGGAAGTACCCCCGGAGTCATAGCATGTGTAAATCGAGACGAAACATCTCTCTCTCCCCCGCCTGCTTGCGAAGGGGAGGGGCAGTTTACACACACACACGCAGCTGCTGCATGCAGCAACGCACACACAGGGAGGAGATGGCAGAGAGAATGCACTCCCCTGAAAACTCCCCTTGAATTCCTCCAGACTCAGAAAATGTAAAAGTTCACTTTTTGGAGATCCATAGAAAAAGGGTGAAAATGGAAAAAAGTATTCGAAAATAGTGCCTCATAAGGCGGGTAGAGTCCCTTGAAAACTCCCCTTGAATTCCTCCAGACTCAGAAAAAGTCAAAGTTGACTTTTTGGAGATCCATAGAAAAAGGGTGAAAATGAAAAAAAGTATGCCACAGCATGGACTCGAACACGCGACCAACCGCATCCAGGGGCGAGCGTTAACGCAGTGAGCCACTGGACCTGAGTTTTCAAACATGCCTACTTGTGCATCTTAGAAACTCTGAATTCACTAAATGTACAACTTTTTCTCCATCAAAATGAACAAATGAGACATTAAATAACATCGACAGATCAAGACGAAGCGAATGGAAGCCGTCCCAGCCTTGTAGCTGTGAACAGCTGTGATCGCAGGAAAATGCTGTTACAAAGATTTCTCAGTATATCTCCGGGACATTTCCCTGGCTTTCCCACCGTCACAATGGACAAACGAGACATGAAATAACATCAACAGATCAAGACGAAGCGAATGGAGGTACCCCCGGAGTCATAGCATGTGTAAATCGAGACGAAACATCTCTCTCTCCCCCGCCTGCTTGCGAAGGGGAGGGGCAGTTTACACACACACACGCAGCTGCTGCATGCAGCAACGCACACAGAGGGAGGAGATGGCAGAGAGAATGCACTCCCCTGAAAACTCCCCTTGAATTCCTCCAGACTCAGAAAATGTAAAAGTTCACTTTTTGGAGATCCATAGAAAAAGGGTGAAAATGGAAAAAAGTATTCGAAAATAGTGCCTCATAAGGCGGGTAGAGTCCCTTGAAAACTCCCCTTGAATTCCTCCAGACTCAGAAAAAGTCAAAGTTGACTTTTTGGAGATCCATAGAAAAAGGGTGAAAATGAAAAAAAGTATGCCACAGCATGGATTCGAACACGCGACCAACCGCATCCAGGGGCGAGCGTTAACGCAGTGAGCCACTGGACATGAGTACTCAAACATGCCTACTTTTGCATCTTAGACACTCTGAATTCACTAAATGTACAACTTTTTCTCCATCAAAATGAACAAATGAGACATGAAATAACATCTACAGATCAAGACGAAGCGAATGGAAGCGTTCCCAGCCTCGTAGCTGTGAACAGCTGTGATCGCAGGAAAATGCTGTTACAAAGATTTCTCAGTATATCTCCGGGACATTTCCCTGGCTTTGCCACCGTCACAATGGACAAACGAGACATGAAATAACATCAACAGATCAAGACGAAGCGAATGGAAGTACCCCCGGAGTCATAGCATGTGTAAATCGAGACGAAACATCTCTCTCTCCCCCGCCTGCTTGCGAAGGGGAGGGGCAGTTTACACACACACACGCAGCTGCTGCATGCAGCAACGCACACAGAGGGAGGAGATGGCAGAGAGAACGCACTCCCCTGAAAACTCCCCTTGAATTCCTCCAGACTCAGAAAAAGTCAAAGTTGACTTTTTGGAGATCCATAGAAAAAGGGTGAAAATGAAAAAAAGTATGCCACAGCATGGATTCGAACACGCGACCAACCGCATCCAGGGGCGAGCGTTAACGCAGTGAGCCACTGGACATGAGTACTCAAACATGCCTACTTTTGCATCTTAGACACTCTGAATTCACTAAATGTACAACTTGTTATCCATCAAAATGAACAAATGAGACATGAAATAACATCTACAGATCAAGACGAAGCGAATGGAAGCGGTCCCAGCCTCGTAGCTGTGAACAGCTGTGATCGCAGGAAAATGCTGTTACAAAGATTTCTCAGTATATCTCCGGGACATTTCCCTGGCTTTGCCACCGTCACAATGGACAAACGAGACATGAAATAACATCAACAGATCAAGACGAAGCGAATGGAAGTACCCCCGGAGTCATAGCATGTGTAAATCGAGACGAAACATCTCTCTCTCCCCCGCCTGCTTGCGAAGGGGAGGGGCAGTTTACACACACACACGCAGCTGCTGCATGCATCAACGCACACACAGGGAGGAGATGGCAGAGAGAATGCACTCCCCTGAAAACTCCCCTTGAATTCCTCCAGACTCAGAAAATGTAAAAGTTCACTTTTTGGAGATCCATAGAAAAAGGGTGAAAATGGAAAAAAGTATTCGAAAATAGTGCCTCATAAGGCGGGTAGAGTCCCTTGAAAACTCCCCTTGAATTCCTCCAGACTCAGAAAAAGTCAAAGTTGACTTTTTGGAGATCCATAGAAAAAGGGTGAAAATGAAAAAAAGTATGCCACAGCATGGACTCGAACACGCGACCAACCGCATCCAGGGGCGAGCGTTAACGCAGTGAGCCACTGGACCTGAGTTTTCAAACATGCCTACTTGTGCATCTTAGAAACTCTGAATTCACTAAATGTACAACTTTTTCTCCATCAAAATGAACAAATGAGACATTAAATAACATCGACAGATCAAGACGAAGCGAATGGAAGCCGTCCCAGCCTTGTAGCTGTGAACAGCTGTGATCGCAGGAAAATGCTGTTACAAAGATTTCTCAGTATATCTCCGGGACATTTCCCTGGCTTTCCCACCGTCACAATGGACAAACGAGACATGAAATAACATCAACAGATCAAGACGAAGCGAATGGAGGTACCCCCGGAGTCATAGCATGTGTAAATCGAGACGAAACATCTCTCTCTCCCCCGCCTGCTTGCGAAGGGGAGGGGCAGTTTACACACACACACGCAGCTGCTGCATGCAGCAACGCACACAGAGGGAGGAGATGGCAGAGAGAATGCACTCCCCTGAAAACTCCCCTTGAATTCCTCCAGACTCAGAAAATGTAAAAGTTCACTTTTTGGAGATCCATAGAAAAAGGGTGAAAATGGAAAAAAGTATTCGAAAATAGTGCCTCATAAGGCGGGTAGAGTCCCTTGAAAACTCCCCTTGAATTCCTCCAGACTCAGAAAAAGTCAAAGTTGACTTTTTGGAGATCCATAGAAAAAGGGTGAAAATGAAAAAAAGTATGCCACAGCATGGATTCGAACACGCGACCAACCGCATCCAGGGGCGAGCGTTAACGCAGTGAGCCACTGGACATGAGTACTCAAACATGCCTACTTTTGCATCTTAGACACTCTGAATTCACTAAATGTACAACTTTTTCTCCATCAAAATGAACAAATGAGACATGAAATAACATCTACAGATCAAGACGAAGCGAATGGAAGCGTTCCCAGCCTCGTAGCTGTGAACAGCTGTGATCGCAGGAAAATGCTGTTACAAAGATTTCTCAGTATATCTCCGGGACATTTCCCTGGCTTTGCCACCGTCACAATGGACAAACGAGACATGAAATAACATCAACAGATCAAGACGAAGCGAATGGAAGTACCCCCGGAGTCATAGCATGTGTAAATCGAGACGAAACATCTCTCTCTCCCCCGCCTGCTTGCGAAGGGGAGGGGCAGTTTACACACACACACGCAGCTGCTGCATGCAGCAACGCACACAGAGGGAGGAGATGGCAGAGAGAATGCACTCCCCTGAAAACTCCCCTTGAATTCCTCCAGACTCAGAAAATGTAAAAGTTCACTTTTTGGAGATCCATAGAAAAAGGGTGAAAATGGAAAAAAGTATTCGAAAATAGTGCCTCATAAGCCGGGTAGAGTCCCTTGAAAACTCCCCTTGAATTCCTCCAGACTCAGAAAAAGTCAAAGTTGACTTTTTGGAGATCCATAGAAAAAGGGTGAAAATGAAAAAAAGTATGCCACAGCATGGATTCGAACACGCGACCAACCGCATCCAGGGGCGAGAGTTAACGCAGTGAGACACTGGACCTGAGTACTCAAACATGCCTACTTTTGCATCTTAGACACTCTGAATTCACTAAATGTACAACTTTTTCTCCATCAAAATGAACAAATGAGACATGAAATAACATCTACAGATCAAGACGAAGCAAATGGAAGCGGTCCCAGCCTCGTAGCTTTGAACAGCTGTGACCGCAGGAAAATGCTGTTACAAAGATTTCTCAGTATATCTCCGGGACATTTCCCTGGCTTTCCCACCGTCACAATGGACAAACGAGACATGAAATAACATCAACAGATCAAGACGAAGCGAATGGAAGTACCCCCGGAGTCATAGCATGTGTAAATCGAGACGAAACATCTCTCTCTCCCCCACCTGCTTGCGAAGGGGATGGGCAGTTTACACACACACGCAGCTGCTGCATGCAGCAAGGCACACACAGGGAGGAGATGGCAGAGAGAACGCACTCCCCTGAAAACTCCCCTTGAATTCCTCCAGACTCAGAAAATGTAAAAGTTCACTTTTTGGAGATCCATAGAAAAAGGGTGAAAATGGAAAAAAGTATTCGAAAATAGTGCCTCATAAGGCGGGTAGAGTCCCTTGAAAACTCCCCTTGAATTCCTCCAGACTCAGAAAAAGTCAAAGTTGACTTTTTGGAGATCCATAGAAAAAGGGTGAAAATGAAAAAAAGTATGCCACAGCATGGATTCGAACACGCGACCAACCGCATCCAGGGGCGAGCGTTAACGCAGTGAGCCACTGGACATGAGTACTCAAACATGCCTACTTTTGCATCTTAGACACTCTGAATTCACTAAATGTACAACTTTTTCTCCATCAAAATGAACAAATGAGACATGAAATAACATCTACAGATCAAGACGAAGCAAATGGAAGCGGTCCCAGCCTCGTAGCTTTGAACAGCTGTGACCGCAGGAAAATGCTGTTACAAAGATTTCTCAGTATATCTCCGGGACATTTCCCTGGCTTTCCCACCGTCACAATGGACAAACGAGACATGAAATAACATCAACAGATCAAGACGAAGCGAATGGAAGTACCCCCGGAGTCATAGCATGTGTAAATCGAGACGAAACATCTCTCTCTCCCCCACCTGCTTGCGAAGGGGATGGGCAGTTTACACACACACGCAGCTGCTGCATGCAGCAAGGCACACACAGGGAGGAGATGGCAGAGAGAACGCACTCCCCTGAAAACTCCCCTTGAATTCCTCCAGACTCAGAAAATGTAAAAGTTCACTTTTTGGAGATCCATAGAAAAAGGGTGAAAATGGAAAAAAGTATTCGAAAATAGTGCCTCATAAGGCGGGTAGAGTCCCTTGAAAACTCCCCTTGAATTCCTCCAGACTCAGAAAAAGTCAAAGTTGACTTTTTGGAGATCCATAGAAAAAGGGTGAAAATGAAAAAAAGTATGCCACAGCATGGATTCGAACACGCGACCAACCGCATCCAGGGGCGAGCGTTAACGCAGTGAGCCACTGGACATGAGTACTCAAACATGCCTACTTTTGCATCTTAGACACTCTGAATTCACTAAATGTACAACTTGTTATCCATAAAAATGAACAAATGAGACATGAAATAACATTTACAGATCAAGACGAAGCGAATGGAAGCGGTCCCAGCCTCGTAGCTGTGAACAGCTGTGATCGCAGGAAAATGCTGTTACAAAGATTTCTCAGTATATCTCCAGGACATTTCCCTGGCTTTGCCACCGTCACAATGGACAAACGAGACAATAAATAACATCAACAGATCAAGACGAAGCGAATGGAAGTACCCCCGGAGTCATAGCATGTGTAAATCGAGACGAAACATCTCTCTCTCCCCCGCCTGCTTGCGAAGGGGAGGGGCAGTTTACACACACACACGCAGCTGCTGCATGCAGCAACGCACACAGAGGGAGGAGATGGCAGAGAGAATGCACTCCCCTGAAAACTCCCCTTGAATTCCTCCAGACTCAGAAAATGTAAAAGTTCACTTTTTGGAGATCCATAGAAAAAGGGTGAAAATGGAAAAAAGTATTCGAAAATAGTGCCTCATAAGGCGGGTAGAGTCCCTTGAAAACTCCCCTTGAATTCCTCCAGACTCAGAAAAAGTCAAAGTTGACTTTTTGGAGATCCATAGAAAAAGGGTGAAAATGAAAAAAAGTATGCCACAGTATGGATTCGAACACGCGACCAACCGCATCCAGGGGCGAGCATTAACGCAGTGAGCCACTGGACCTGAGTACTCAAACATGCCTACTTTTGCATCTTAGAAACTCTGAATTCACTAAATGTACAACTTTTTCTCCATCAAAATGAACAAATGAGACATTAAATAACATCTACAGATCAAGACGAAGCGAATGGAAGCGGTCCCAGCCTCGTAGCTGTGAACAGCTGTGATCGCAGGAAAATGCTGTTACAAAGATTTCTCAGTATATCTCCGGGACATTTCCCTGGCTTTCCCACCGTCACAATGGACAAACGAGACATGAAATAACATCAACAGATCAAGACGAAGCGAATGGAGGTACCCCCGGAGTCATAGCATTTGTAAATCGAGACGAAACATCTCTCTCTCCCCCGCCTGCTTGCGAGGGGGAGGGGCAGTTTACACACACACGCAGCTGCTGCATGCAGCAACACACACATAGGGAGGAGATGGCAGAGAGAACGCACTCCCCTGAAAACTCCCCTTGAATTCCTCCAGACTCAGAAAATGTAAAAGATCACTTTTTGGAGATCCATAGAAAAAGGGTGAAAATGGAAAAAAGTATTCGAAAATAGTGCCTCATAAGGCGGGTAGAGTCCCTTGAAAACTCCCCTTGAATTCCTCCAGACTCAGAAAAAGTCAAAGTTGACTTTTTGGAGATCCATAGAAAAAGGGTGAAAATGAAAAAAAGTATGCCACAGCATGGATTCGAACACGTGACCAACCGCATCCAGGGGCGAGCATTAACGCAGTGAGCCACTGGACCTGAGTACTCAAACATGCCTACTTTTGCATCTTAGAAACTCTGAATTCACTAAATGTACAACTTTTTCTCCATAAAAATGAACAAATGAGACATTAAATAACATCTACAGATCAAGACGAAGCGAATGGAAGCGGTCCCAGCCTCGTAGCTGTGAACAGCTGTGATCGCAGGAAAATGCTGTTACAAAGATTTCTCAGTATATCTCCGGGACATTTCCCTGGCTTTCCCACCGTCACAATGGACAAACGAGACATGAAATAACATCAACAGATCAAGACGAAGCGAATGGAGGTACCCCCGGAGTCATAGCATGTGTAAATCGAGACGAAACATCTCTCTCTCCCCCGCCTGCTTGCGAAGGGGAGGGGCAGTTTACACACACACACGTAGCTGCTGCATGCAGCAACGCACACAGAGGGAGGAGATGGCAGAGAGAATGCACTCCCCTGAAAACTCCCCTTGAATTCCTCCAGACTCAGAAAATGTAAAAGTTCACTTTTTGGAGATCCATAGAAAAAGGGTGAACATGGAAAAAAGTATTCGAAAATAGTGCCTCATAAGGCGGGTAGAGTCCCTTGAAAACTCCCCTTGAATTCCTCCAGACTCAGAAAAAGTCAAAGTTGACTTTTTGGAGATCCATAGAAAAAGGGTGAAAATGAACAAAAGTATGCCACAGCATGGATTCGAACACACGACCAACCGCATCCAGGGGCGAGCATTAACGCAGTGAGCCACTGGACATGAGTACTCAAACATGCCTACTTGTGCATCTTAGAAACTCTGAATTCACTAAATGTACAACTTTTTCTCCATCAAAATGAACAAATGAGACATTAAATAACATCTACAGATCAAGACGAAGCGAATGGAAGCAGTCCCAGCCTCGTAGCTGTGAACAGCTGTGATCGCAGGAAAATACTGTTACAAAGATTTCTCAGTATATCTCCGGGACATTTCCCTGGCTTTCCCGCCGTCACAATGGACAAACGAGACATTAAATAACATCAACAGATCAAGACGAAGCGAATGGAGGTACCCCCGGAGTCATAGCATGTGTAAATCGAGACGAAACATCTCTCTCTCCCCCGCCTGCTTGCGAAGGGGAGGGGTAGTTTACACACACACACGCAGCTGCTGCATGCAGCAACGCACACAGAGGGAGGAGATGGCAGAGAGAATGCACTCCCCTGAAAACTCCCCTTGAATTCCTCCAGACTCAGAAAATGTAAAAGTTCACTTTTTGGAGATCCATAGAAAAAGGGTGAAAATGGAAAAAAGTATTCGAAAATAGTGCCTCATAAGGCTGGTAGAGTCCCTTGAAAACTCCCCTTGAATTCCTCCAGACTCAGAAAAAGTCAAAGTTGACTTTTTGGAGATCCATAGAAAGAGGGTGAAAATGAACAAAAGTATGCCACAGCATGGATTCGAACACACGACCAACCGCATCCAGGGGCGAGCATTAACGCAGTGAGCCACTGGACCTGAGTACTCAAATATGACTACTTGTGCATCTTAGACACTCTGAATTCACTAAATGTACAACTTGTTCTCCATCAAAATGAACAAATTAGACATTAAATAACATCTACAGATCAAGACGAAGCGAATGGAAGCGGTCCCAGCCTCGTAGCTGTGAACAGCTGTGATCGCAGGAAAATGCTGTTACAAAGATTTCTCAGTATATCTCCGGGACATTTCCCTGGCTTTCCCACCTTCACAATGGACAAACGAGACATGAAATAACATCAACAGATCAAGACGAAGCGAATGGAAGTACCCCCAGAGTCATAGCATGTGTAAATCGAGACGAAACATCTCTCTCTCCCCCGCCTGCTTGCGAAGGGGAGGGGCAGTTTACACACACACACGCAGCTGCTGCATGCAGCAACGCACACACAGGGAGGAGATGGCAGAGAGAATGCACTCCCCTGAAAACTCCCCTTGAATTCCTCCAGACTCAGAAAAAGTCAAAGTTGACTTTTTGGAGATCCATAGAAAAAGGGTGAAAATGAAAAAAAGTATGCCACAGCATGGATTCGAACACGCGACCAACCGCATCCAGGGGCGAGTGTTAACGCAGTGAGCCACTGGACCTGAGTACTCAAACATGCCTACTTGTGCATCTTAAACACTCTGAATTCACTAAATGTACAACCTTTTCTCCATCAAAATGAACAAATGAGACATGAAATAACATCTCCAGATCAAGACGAAGCGAATGGAAGCGGTCCCAACCTCGTAGCTGTGAACAGCTGTGATCGCAGGAAAATGCTGTTACAAAGATTTCTCAGTATATCTCCGGGACATTTCACTAAATGTACAACCTTTTCTCCATCAAAATGAACAAATGAGACATGAAATAACATCTCCAGATCAAGACGAAGCGAATGGAAGCGGTCCCAACCTCATAGCTGTGAACAGCTGTGATCGCAGGAAAATGCTGTTACAAAGATTTCTCAGTATATCTCCGGGACATTTCCCTGGCTTTCCCACCGTCACATAAATAACATCAACAGATCAAGACGAAGCGAATGGAAGTACCCCCGGAGTCATAGCATGTGTAAATCGAGACGAAACATCTCTCTCTCCCCCGCCTGCTTGCGAAGGGGATGGGCAGTTTACACACACACACGCAGCTGCTGCATGCAGCAACGCACACACAGGGAGGAGATGGCAGAGAGAATGCACTCCCCTGAAAACTCCCCTTGAATTCCTCCAGACTCAGAAAAAGTCAAAGTTGACTTTTTGGAGATCCATAGAAAAAGGGTGAAAATGAAAAAAAGTATGCCACAGCATGGATTCGAACACACGACCAACCGCATCCAGGGGCGAGTGTTAACGCAGTGAGCCACTGGACCTGAGTACTCAAACATGCCTACTTGTGCATCTTAAACACTCTGAATTCACTAAATGTACAACCTTTTCTCCATCAAAATGAACAAATGAGACATGAAATAACATCTCCAGATCAAGACGAAGCGAATGGAAGCGGTCCCAACCTCGTAGCTGTGAACAGCTGTGATCGCAGGAAAATGCTGTTACAAAGATTTCTCAGTATATCTCCGGGACATTTCACTAAATGTACAACCTTTTCTCCATCAAAATGAACAAATGAGACATGAAATAACATCTCCAGATCAAGACGAAGCGAATGGAAGCGGTCCCAACCTCATAGCTGTGAACAGCTGTGATCGCAGGAAAATGCTGTTACAAAGATTTCTCAGTATATCTCCGGGACATTTCCCTGGCTTTCCCACCGTCACATAAATAACATCAACAGATCAAGACGAAGCGAATGGAAGTACCCCCGGAGTCATAGCATGTGTAAATTGAGACGAAACATCTCTCTCTCCCCCGCCTGCTTGCGAAGGGGAGGGGCAGTTTACACACACACACGCAGCTGCTGCATGCAGCAACGCACACAGAGGGAGGAGATGGCAGAGAGAATGCACTCCCCTGAAAACTCCCCTTGAATTCCTCCAGACTCAGAAAATGTAAAAGTTCACTTTTTGGAGATCCATAGAAAAAGGGTGAAAATGGAAAAAAGTATTCGAAAATAGTGCCTCATAAGGCGGGTAGAGTCCCTTGAAAACTCCCCTTGAATTCCTCCAGACTCAGAAAAAGTCAAAGTTGACTTTTTGGAGATCCATAGAAAAAGGGTGAAAATGAAAAAAAGTATGCCACAGCATGGATTCGAACACGCGACCAACCGCATCCAGGGGCGAGCGTTAACACAGTGAGCCACTGGACCTGAGTACTCAAACATGCCTACTTTTGCATCTTAGACACTCTGAATTCACTAAATGTACAACTTTTTCTCCATCAAAATGAACAAATGAGACATGATATAACATCTACAGATCAAGACGAAGCGAATGGAAGCGGTCCCAGCCTCGTAGCTGTGAACAGCTGTGATCGCAGGAAAATGCTGTTACAAAGATTTCTCAGTATATCTCCGGGACATTTCCCTGGCTTTCCCACCGTCACAATGGACAAACGAGAGATGAAATAACATCAACAGATCAAGACGAAGCGAATGGAAGTACCCCCGGAGTCATAGCATGTGTAAATCGAGACGAAACATCTCTCTCTCCCCCGCCTGCTTGCGAAGGGGAGGGGCAGTTTACACACACACGCAGCTGCTGCATGCAGCAACGCACACACAGGGTGGAGATGGCAGAGAGAATGCACTCCCCTGAAAACTCCCCTTGAATTCCTCCAGACTCAGAAAATGTAAAAGTTCACTTTTTGGAGATCCATAGAAAAAGGGTGAAAATGGAAAAAAGTATTCGAAAATAGTGCCTCATAAGGCGGGTAGAGTCCCTTGAAAACTCCCCTTGAATTCCTCCAGACTCAGAAAAAGTCAAAGTTGACTTTTTGGAGATCCATAGAAAAAGGGTGAAAATGAACAAAAGTATGCCACAGCATGGATTCGAACACACGACCAACCGCATCCGGGGGCGAGCATTAACACAGTGAGCCACTGGACCTGAGTACTCAAACATGCCTACTTGTGCATCTTAGAAACTCTGAATTCACTAAATGTACAACTTTTTCTCCATCAAAATGAACAAATGAGACATTAACTAACATCTACAGATCAAGACGAAGCGAATGGAGGCGGTCCCAGCCTCGTAGCTGTGAACAGCTGTGATCGCAGGAAAATGCTGTTACAAAGATTTTTCAGTATATCTCCGGGACATTTCCCTGGCTTTCCCACCGTCACAATGGACAAACGAGACATGAAATAACATCAACAGATCAAGACGAAGCGAATGGAGGTACCCCCGGAGTCATAGCATGTGTAAATCGAGACGAAACATCTCTCTCTCCCCCACCTGCTTGCGAGGGGGAGGGGCAGTTTACACACACACGCAGCTGCTGCATGCAGCAACACACACACAGGGAGGATATGGCAGAGAGAATGCACTCCCCTGAAAACTCCCCTTGAATTCCTCCAGACTCAGAAAATGTAAAAGATCACGTTTTGGAGATCCATAGAAAAAGGGTGAAAATGAAAATAAGAATGCCACAGCGTGGATTCGAACACGCGACCAACCGCATCCAGGGGCGAGCATTAACGCAGTGAGCCACTGGACCTGAGTACTCAAACATGCCTACTTTTGCATCTTAGAAACTCTGAATTCACTAAATGTACAACTTTTTCTCCATCAAAATGAACAACTGAGACATTAAATAACATCTACAGATCAAGACGAAGCGAATGGAATCGGTCCCAGCCTCGTAGCTGCGAACAGCTTTGATCGCAGGAAAATACTGTTACAAAGATTTCTCAGTATATCTCCGGGACATTTCCCTGGCTTTCCCAACGTCACAATGGACAAACGAGACATGAAATAACATCAACAGATCAAGACGAAGCGAATGGAAGTACCCCCGGAGTCATAGCATGTGTAAATCGAGACGAAACATCTCTCTCTCCCCCGCCTGCTTGCGAGGGGGAGGGGCAGTTTACACACACACACAGCTGCTGCATGCAGCAACGCACACACAGGGAGGAGATGGCAGAGAGAACGCACTCCCCTGAAAACTCCCCTTGAATTCCTCCAGACTCAGAAAATGTAAAAGTTCACTTTTTGGAGATCCATAGAAAAAGGGTGAAAATGAAAAAAAGAATGCCACAGCATGGATTCGAACACGCGACCAACCGCATTTAGGGGCGAGCGTTAACACAGTGAGCCACTGGACCTGAGTACTCAAACATGCCTACTTGTGCATCTTAGACACTCTGAATTTACTAAATGTACAACTTTTTCTCCATCAAAATGAACAAATGAGACATTAAATAACATCTACAGATCAAGACGAAGCGAATGGAATCGGTCCCAGCCTCGTAGCTGCGAACAGCTTTGATCGCAGGAAAATACTGTTACAAAGATTTCTCAGTATATCTCCGGGACATTTCCCTGGCTTTCCCAACGTCACAATGGACAAACGAGACATGAAATAACATCAACAGATCAAGACGAAGCGAATGGAAGTACCCCCGGAGTCATAGCATGTGTAAATCGAGACGAAACATCTCTCTGTCCCCCGCCTGCTTGCGAGGGGGAGGGGCAGTTTACACACACACACAGCTGCTGCATGCAGCAACGCACACACAGGGAGGAGATGGCAGAGAGAACGCACTCCCCTGAAAACTCCCCTTGAATTCCTCCAGACTCAGAAAATGTAAAAGTTCACTTTTTGGAGATCCATAGAAAAAGGGTGAAAATGGAAAAAAGTATTCGAAAATAGTGCCTCATAAGGCGGGTAGAGTCCCTTGAAAACTCCCCTTGAATTCCTCCAGACTCAGAAAAAGTCAAAGTTGACTTTTTGGAGATCCATAGAAAAAGGGTGAAAATGAAAAAAAGTATGCCACAGTATGGATTCGAACACGCGACCAACCGCATCCAGGGGCGAGCATTAACGCAGTGAGCCACTGGACCTGAGTACTCAAACATGCCTACTTTTGCATCTTAGAAACTCTGAATTCACTAAATGTACAACTTTTTCTCCATCAAAATGAACAAATGAGACATGAAATAACATCTACAGATCAAGACGAAGCGAATGGAAGCGGTCCCAGCCTCGTAGCTGTGAACAGCTGTGATCGCAGGAAAATGCTGTTACAAAGATTTCTCAGTATAACTCCGGGACATTTCCCTGGCTTTCCCACCGTCACAATGGACAAACGAGACATGAAATAACATCAACAGATCAAGACGAAGCGGATGGAAGTACCCCCGGAGTCATAGCATGTGTAAATCGAGACGAAACATCTCTCTCTCCCCCGCCTGCTTGCGAAGGGGAGGGGCAGTTTACACACACACACGCAGCTGCTGCAGGCAGCAACGCACACAGAGGGAGGAGATGGCAGAGAAAATGCACTCCCCTGAAAACTCCCCTTGAATTCCTCCAGACTCAGAAAATGTAAAAGTTCACTTTTTGGAGATCCATAGAAAAAGGGTGAAAATGGAAAAAAGTATTCGAAAATAGTGCCTCATAAGGCGGGTAGAGTCCCTTGAAAACTCCCCTTGAATTCCTCCAGACTCAGAAAAAGTCAAAGTTGACTTTTTGGAGATCCATAGAAAAAGGGTGAAAATGAAAAAAAGTATGCCACAGCATGGATTCGAACACGCGACCAACCGCATCCAGGGGCGAGCATTAACGCAGTGAGCCACTGGACCTGAGTACTCAAACATGCCTACTTTTGCATCTTAGAAACTCTGAATTCACTAAATGTACAACTTTTTCTCCATCAAAATGAACAACTGAGACATTAAATAACATCTACAGATCAAGACGAAGCGAATGGAATCGGTCCCAGCCTCGTAGCTGCGAACAGCTTTGATCGCAGGAAAATAATGTTACAAAGATTTCTCAGTATATCTCCGGGACATTTCCCTGGCTTTCCCAACGTCACAATGGACAAACGAGACATGAAATAACATCAACAGATCAAGACGAAGCGAATGGAAGTACCCCCGGAGTCATAGCATGTGTAAATCGAGACGAAACATCTCTCTCTCCCCCGCCTGCTTGCGAGGGGGAGGGGCAGTTTACACACACACACAGCTGCTGCATGCAGCAACGCACACACAGGGAGGAGATGGCAGAGAGAACGCACTCCCTTGAAAACTCCCCTTGAATTCCTCCAGACTCAGAAAAAGTCAAAGTTGACTTTTTGGAGATCCATAGAAAAAGGGTGAAAATGAAAAAAAGAATGCCACAGCATGGATTCGAACACGCGACCAACCGCATCCAGGGGCGAGCGTTAACGCAGTGAGCCACTGGACCTGAGTACTCAAACATGCCTACTTGTGCATCTTAAACACTCTGAATTCACTAAATGTACAACCTTTTCTCCATCAAAATGAACAAATGAGACATGAAATAACATCTACAGATCAAGACGAAGCGAATGGAAGCGGTCCCAGCCTCGTAGCTGTGAACAGCTGTGATCGCAGGAAAATGCTGTTACAAAGATTTCTCAGTATATCTCCGGGACATTTCCCTGGCTTTCCAACCGTCACAATGGACAAACGAGACATGAAATAACATCAACAGATCAAGACAAAGCGGATGGAAGTACCCCCGGAGTCATAGCATGTGTAAATCGAGACGAAACATCTCTCTCTCCCCCGCCTGCTTGCGAAGGGGAGGGGCAGTTTACACACACACACGCAGCTGCTGCATGCAGCAACGCACACAGAGGGAGGAGATGGCAGAGAGAATGCACTCCCCTGAAAACTCCCCTTGAATTCCTCCAGACTCAGAAAATGTAAAAGTTCACTTTTTGGAGATCCATAGAAAAAGGGTGAAAATGGAAAAAAGTATTCGAAAATAGTGCCTCATAAGGCGGGTAGAGTCCCTTGAAAACTCCCCTTGAATTCCTCCAGACTCAGAAAAAGTCAAAGTTGACTTTTTGGAGATCCATAGAAAAAGGGTGAAATTAAAAAAAAGTATGCCACAGCATGGATTCGAACACGCGACCAACCGCATCCAGGGGCGAGCATTAACGCAGTGAGCCACTGGACCTGAGTACTCAAACATGCCTACTTTTGCATCTTAGAAACTCTGAATTCACTAAATGTACAACTTTTTCTCCATCAAAATGAACAACTGAGACATTAAATAACATCTACAGATCAAGACGAAGCGAATGGAATCGGTCCCAGCCTCGTAGCTGCGAACAGCTTTGATCGCAGGAAAATAATGTTACAAAGATTTCTCAGTATATCTCCGGGACATTTCCCTGGCTTTCCCAACGTCACAATGGACAAACGAGACATGAAATAACATCAACAGATCAAGACGAAGCGAATGGAAGTACCCCCGGAGTCATAGCATGTGTAAATCGAGACGAAACATCTCTCTCTCCCCCGCCTGCTTGCGAGGGGGAGGGGCAGTTTACACACACACACAGCTGCTGCATGCAGCAACGCACACACAGGGAGGAGATGGCAGAGAGAACGCACTCCCCTGAAAACTCCCCTTGAATTCCTCCAGACTCAGAAAATGTAAAAGTTCACTTTTTGGAGATCCATAGAAAAAGGGTGAAAATGAAAAAAAGAATGCCACAGCATGGATTCGAACACGCGACCAACCGCATTTAGGGGCGAGCGTTAACACAGTGAGCCACTGGACCTGAGTACTCAAACATGCCTACTTGTGCATCTTAGACACTCTGAATTTACTAAATGTACAACTTTTTCTCCATCAAAATGAACAAATGAGACATTAAATAACATCTACAGATCAAGACGAAGCGAATGGAATCGGTCCCAGCCTCGTAGCTGCGAACAGCTTTGATCGCAGGAAAATACTGTTACAAAGATTTCTCAGTATATCTCCGGGACATTTCCCTGGCTTTCCCAACGTCACAATGGACAAACGAGACATGAAATAACATCAACAGATCAAGACGAAGCGAATGGAAGTACCCCCGGAGTCATAGCATGTGTAAATCGAGACGAAACATCTCTCTGTCCCCCGCCTGCTTGCGAGGGGGAGGGGCAGTTTACACACACACACGCAGCTGCTGCATGCAGCAACGCACACACAGGGAGGATATGGCAGAGAGAATGCACTCCCCTGAAAACTCCCCTTGAATTCCTCCAGACTCAGAAAATGTAAAAGTTCACTTTTTGGAGATCCATAGAAAAAGGGTGAAAATGGAAAAAAGTATTCGAAAATAGTGCCTCATAAGGCGGGTAGAGTCCCTTGAAAACTCCCCTTGAATTCCTCCAGACTCAGAAAAAGTCAAAGTTGACTTTTTGGAGATCCATAGAAAAAGGGTGAAAATGAACAAAAGTATGCCACAGCATGGATTCGAACACACGACCAACCGCATCAAGGGGCGAGCATTAACGCAGTGAGCCACTGGGCCTGAGTACTCAAGCATGCCTACTTGTGCATCTTAGAAACTCTGAATTCACTAAATGTACAACTTTTTCTCCATCAAAATGAACAAATGAGACATTAAATAACATCTACAGATCAAGACGAAGCGAATGGAAGCGGTCCCAGTCTCGTAGCTGTGAACAGCTGTGATCGCAGGAAAATGCTGTTACAAAGATTTCTCAGTATATCTCCGGGACATTTCCGTGGCTTTCCCACCGTCACAATGGACAAACGAGACATGAAATAACATCAACAGATCAAGACGAAGCGAATGGAGGTACCCCCGGAGTCATAGCATGTGTAAATCGAGACGAAACATCTCTCTCTCCCCCGCCTGCTTGCGAGAGGGAGGGGCAGTTTACACACACACGCAGCTGCTGCATGCAGCAACACACACACAGGGAGGAGATGGCAGAGAGAACGCACTCCCCTGAAAACTCCCCTTGAATTCCTCCAGACTCAGAAAATGTAAAAGATCACTTTTTGGAGATCCATAGAAAAAAGGGTGAAAATGAAAAAAAAAATGCCACAGCATGGATTCGAACACGCGACCAACCGCATCCAGGGGCGAGCGTTAACACAGTGAGCCACTGGACCTGAGTACTCAAACATGCCTACTTGTGCATCTTAGACACTCTGAATTTACTAAATGTACAACATTTTCTCCATCAAAATGAACAAATGAGACATTAAATAACATCTACAGATCAAGACGAAGCGAATGGAAGCGGTCCCAGCCTCGTAGCTGTGAACAGCTGTGATTGCAGGAAAATGCTGTGACAAAGATTTCTCAGTATATCTCCGGGACATTTCCCTGGCTTTCCCACCGTCACAATGGACAAACGAGACATGAAATAACATCAACAGATCAAGACGAAGCGAATGGAAGTACCCCCGGAGTCATAGCATGTGTAAATCGAGAAGAAACATCTCTCTCTCCCCCGCCTGCTTGCGAAGGGGAGGGGCAGTTAACACACACACACGCAGCTGCTGCATGCAGCAACGCACACAGAGGGAGGAGATGGCAGAGAGAATGCACTCCCCTGAAAACTCCCCTTGAATTCCTCCAGACTCAGAAAATGTAAAAGTTAACTTTTTGGAGATCCATAGAAAAAGGGTGAAAATGGAAAAAAGTATTCGAAAATAGTGCCTCATAAGGCGGCTAGAGTCCCTTGAAAACTCCCCTTGAATTCCTCCAGACTCAGAAAAAGTCAAAGTTGACTTTTGGAGATCCATAGAAAAAGGGTGAAAATGAAAAACGTATGCCACAGCATGGATTCGAACACGCGACCAACCGCATCCAGGGTCGAGCATTAACGCAGTGAGCCACTGGACCTGAGTACTCAAACATGCCTACTTTTGCATCTTAGAAACTCTGAATTCACTAAATGTACAACTTTTTCTCCATCAAAATGAACAACTGAGACATTAAATAACATCTACAGATCAAGACGAAGCGAATGGAATCGGTCCCAGCCTCGTAGCTGCGAACAGCTTTGATCGCAGGAAAATACTGTTACAAAGATTTCTCAGTATATCTCCGGGACATTTCCCTGGCTTTCCCACCGTCACAATGGACAAACGAGACATGAAATAACATCAACAGATCAAGACGAAGCGAATGGAAGTACCCCGGAGTCATAGCATGTGTAAATCGAGACGAAACATCTCTCTCTCCCCCGCCTGCTTGCGAGGGGGAGGGGCAGTTTACACACACACACAGCTGCTGCATGCAGCAACGCACACACAGGGAGGAGATGGCAGAGAGAACGCACTCCCCTGAAAACTCCCCTTGAATTCCTCCAGACTCAGAAAATGTAAAAGTTCACTTTTTGGAGATCCATAGAAAAAGGGTGAAAATGAAAAAAGAATGCCACAGCATGGATTCGAACACGCGACCAACCGCATCCAGGGGCGAGCGTTAACACAGTGAGCCACTGGACCTGAGTACTCAAACATGCCTACTTGTGCATCTTAGACACTCTGAATTTACTAAATGTACAACTTTTTCTCCATCAAAATGAACAAATGAGACATTAAATAACATCTACAGATCAAGACGAAGCGAATGGAAGCGGTCCCAGCCTCGTAGCTGTGAACAGCTGTGATCGCAGGAAATTGCTGTTACAAATATTTCTCAGTATATCTCCGGGACATTTCCCTGGCTTTCCCACCGTCACAATGGACAAACGAGACATGAAATAACATCAACAGATCAAGATGAAAAGAAATGGAGGTACCCCCGGAGTCATAGCATGTGTAAATCGAGACGAAACATCTCTCTCTCCCCCGCCTGCTTGCGAGGGGGAGGGGCAGTTTACACACACACACGCAGCTGCTGCATGTAGCAACACACACACAGGGAGGAGATGGCAGAGAGAACGCACTCCCCTGAAAACTCCCCTTGAATTCCTCCAGACTCAGAAAATGTAAAAGATCACTTTTTGGAGATCCATAGAAAAAGGGTGAAAATGAAAAAAAGTATGCCACAGCATGGATTCGAACACGCGACCAACCGCATCCAGGGGCGAGCGTTAACGCAGTGAGCCACTGGACCTGAGTACTCAAACATGCCTACTTTTGCATCTTAGACACTCTGAATTCACTAAATGTACAACTTTTTCTCCATCAAAATGAACAAATGAGACATGAAATAACATCTACAGATCAAGACGAAGCGAATGGAAGCGGTCCCAGCCTCGTAGCTGTGAACAGCTGTGATCGCAGGAAAATGCTGTTACAAAGATTTCTCAGTATATCTCCGGGACATTTCCCTGGCTTTCCCACCGTCACAATGGACAAACGAGACATGAAATAACATCAACAGATCAAGACGAAGCGAATGGAAGTACCCCCGGAGTCATAGCATGTGTAAATCGAGACGAAACATCTCTCTCTCCCCCGCCTGCTTGCGAAGGGGAGGGGCAGTTTACACACACACGCAGCTCCTGCATGCAGCAACGCACACACAGAGGGAGGAGATGGCAGAGAGAATGCACTCCCCTGAAAACTCCCCTTGAATTCCTCCAGACTCAGAAAATGTAAAAGATCACTTTTTGGAGATCCATAGAAAAAGGGTGAAAATGAAAAAAAGTATGCCACAGCATGGATTCGAACACGCGACCAACCGCATCCAGGGGCGAGCGTTAACGCAGTGAGCCACTGGACCTGAGTACTCAAACATGCCTACTTTTGCATCTTAGACACTCTGAATTCACTAAATGTACAACTTTTTCTCCATCAAAATGAACAAATGAGACATGAAATAACATCTACAGATCAAGACGAAGCGAATGGAAGCGGTCCCAGCCTCGTAGCTGTGAACAGCTGTGATCGCAGGAAAATGCTGTTACAAAGATTTCTCAGTATATCTCCGGGACATTTCCCTGGCTTTCCCACCGTCACAATGGACAAACGAGACATGAAATAACATCAACAGATCAAGACGAAGCGAATGGAAGTACCCCCGGAGTCATAGCATGTGTAAATCGAGACGAAACATCTCTCTCTCCCCCGCCTGCTTGCGAAGGGGAGGGGCAGTTTACACACACACGCAGCTCCTGCATGCAGCAACGCACACACAGAGGGAGGAGATGGCAGAGAGAATGCACTCCCCTGAAAACTCCCCTTGAATTCCTCCAGACTCAGAAAATGTAAAAGTTCACTTTTTGGAGATCCATAGAAAAAGGGTGAAAATGGAAAAAAGTATTCAAAAATAGTGCCTCATAAGGCGGGTAGAGTCCCTTGAAAACTCCCCTTGAATTCCTCCAGACTCAGAAAAAGTCAAAGTTGACTTTTTGGAGATCCATAGAAAAAGGGTGAAAATGAACAAAAGTATGCCACAGCATGGATTCGAACACACGACCAACCGCATCCAGGGGCGAGCGTTAACGCAGTGAGCCACTGGACATGAGTACTCAAATATGCCTACTTTTGCATCTTAGACACTCTGAATTCACTAAATGTACAACTTTTTCTCCATCAAAATGAACAAATGAGACATGATATAACATCTACAGATCAAGACGAAGCGAATGGAAGCGGTCACAGCCTCGTAGCTGTGAACAGCTGTGATCGCAGGAAAATGCTGTTACAAAGATTTCTCAGTATATCTCCGGGACATTTCCCTGGCTTTCCCACCGTCACAATGGACAAACAAGACATGAAATAACATCAACAGATCAAGACGAAGCGAATGGAGGTACCCCCGGAGTCATAGCATGTGTAAATCGAGACGAAACATCTCTCTCTCCCCCGCCTGCTTGCGAGGGGGAGGGGCAGTTTACACACACACGCAGCTGCTGCATGCCGCAACACACACACACAGGGAGGAGATGGCAGAGAGAACGCACTCCCCTGAAAACTCCCCTTGAATTCCTCCAGACTCAGAAAATGTAAAAGTTCACTTTTTGGAGATCCATAGAAAAAAGGGTGAAAATGGAAAAAAGTATTCGAAAATAGTGCCTCATAAGGCGGGTAGAGTCCCTTGAAAACTCCCCTTGAATTCCTCCAGACTCAGAAAAAGTCAAAGTTGACTTTTTGGAGATCCATAGAAAAAGGGTGAAAATGAAAAAAAATATGCCACAGCATGGATTTGAACACGCGACCAACCGCATCCAGGGGCGAGCATTAACGCAGTGAGCCACTGGACCTGAGTACTCAAACATGCCTACTTTTGCATTTTAGAAACTCTGAATTCACTAAATGTACAACTTTTTCTCCATCAAAATGAACAACTGAGACATTAAATAACATCTACAGATCAAGACGAAGCGAATGGAAGCGGTCCCAGCCTCGTAGCTGCGAACAGCTTTGATCGCAGGAAAATACTGTTACAAAGATTGCTCAGTATATCTCCGGGACATTTCCCTGGCTTTCCCACCGTCACAATGGACAAACGAGACATGAAATAACATCAACAGATCAAGACGAAGCGAATGGAGGTACCCCCGGAGTCATAGCATGTGTAAATCGAGACGAAACATCTCTCTCTCCCCCGCCTGCTTGCGAGGGGGAGGGGCAGTTTACACACACACGCAGCTGCTGCATGCAGCAACACACACACAGGGAGGAGATGGCAGAGAGAACGCACTCCCCTGAAAACTCCCCTTGAATTCCTCCAGACTCAGAAAATGTAAAAGTTCACTTTTTGGAGATCCATAGAAAAAGGGTGAAAATGAAAAAAGAATGCCACAGCATGGATTCGAACACGCGACCAACCGCATCCAGGGGCGAGCGTTAACACAGTGAGCCACTGGACCTGAGTACTCAAACATGCCTACTTGTGCATCTTAGACACTCTGAATTTACTAAATGTACAACTTTTTCTCCATCAAAATGAACGAATGAGACATTAAATAACATCTACAGATCAAGACGAAGCGAATGGAAGCGGTCCCAGCCTCGTAGCTGTGAACAGCTGTGATCGCAGGAAATTGCTGTTACAAAGATTTCTCAGTATATCTCCGGGACATTTCCCTGGCTTTCCCACCGTCACAATGGACAAACAAGACATGAAATAACATCAACAGATCAAGACGAAGCGAATGGAGGTACCCCCGGAGTCATAGCATGTGTAAATCGAGACGAAACATCTCTCTCTCCCCCGCCTGCTTGCGAGGGGGAGGGGCAGTTTACACACACACGCAGCTGCTGCATGCAGCAACACACACACACAGGGAGGAGATGGCAGAGAGAACGCACTCCCCTGAAAACTTCCCTTGAATTCCTCCAGACTCAGAAAATGTAAAAGTTCACTTTTTGGAGATCCATAGAAAAAGGGTGAAAATGGAAAAAAGTATTCGAAAATAGTGCCTCATAAGGCGGGTAGAGTCCCTTGAAAACTCCCCTTGAATTCCTCCAGACTCAGAAAAAGTCAAAGTTTACCTTTTGGAGATCCATAGAAAAAGGGTGAAAATGAAAAAAAGTATGCCACAGCATGGATTGGAACACGCGACCAACCGCATCCAGGGGAAAGCATTAACGCAGTGAGCCACTGGACCTGAGTACTCAAACATGCCTACTTGTGCATCTTAGACACTCTGACATCACTAAATGTACAACTTACTTTTTCTCCATCAAAATTAACAAATGAGACATTAAATAACATCTACAGATCAAGACGAAGCGAATGGAAGCAGTCCCAGCCTCGTAGCTGTGAACAGCTGTGATCGCAGGAAAATGCTGTTCAAAGATTTCTCAGTATATCTCCGGGACATTTCCCTGGCTTTCCCACCGTCACAATGGACAAACGAGACATGAAATAACATCAACAGATCAAGACGAAGCGAATGGAGGTACCCCCGGAGTCATAGCATGTGTAAATCGAGACGAAACATCTCTCTCTCCCCCGCCTGCTTGCGAAGGGGAGGGGCAGTTTACACACACACGCAGCTGCTGCATGCAGCAACACACACACAGGGAGGAGATGGCAGAGAGAACGCACTCCCCTGAAAACTCCCCTTGAATTCCTCCAGACTCAGAAAATGTAAAAGTTCACTTTTTGGAGATCCATAGAAAAAGGGTGAAAATGGAAAAAAGTATTCGAAAATAGTGCCTCATAAGGCGGGTAGAGTCCCTTGAAAACTCCCCTTGAATTCCTCCAGACTCAGAAAAAGTCAAAGTTGACTTGTTGGAGATCCATAGAAAAAGGGTGAAAATGAAAAAAAGCATGCCACAGTATGGATTCGAACACGCGACCAACCGCATCCAGGGGCGAGCATTAACCTAGTGAGCCACTGGACCTGAGTACTCAAACATGCCTACTTTTGCATCTTAGAAACTCTGAATTCACTAAATGTACAACTTTTTCTCCATCAAAATGAACAAATGAGACATTAAATAACATCTACAGATCAAGACGAAGCGAATGGAAGCGGTCCCAGCCTCGTAGCTGTGAACAGCTGTGATCGCAGGAAAATGCTGTTACAAAGATTTCTCAGTATATCTCCGGGACATTTCCCTGGCTTTCCCACCGTCACAATGGACAAACGAGACATGAAATAACATCAACAGATCAAGACGAAGCGAATGGAAGTACCCCCGGAGTCATAGCATGTGTAAATCGAGACGAAACATCTCTCTCTCCCCCGCCTGCTTGCGAAGGGGAGGGGCAGTTTACACACACACACACAGCTGCTGCATGCAGCAACGCACACGGAGGGAGGAGATGGCAGAGAGAATGCACTCCCCTGAAAACTCCCCTTGAATTCCTCCAGACTCAGAAAATGTAAAAGTTCACTTTTTGGAGATCCATAGAAAAAGGGTGAAAATGGAAAAAAGTATTCGAAAATAGTGCCTCATAAGGCGGGTAGAGTCCCTTGAAAACTCCCCTTGAATTCCTCCAGACTCAGAAAAAGTCAAAGTTGACTTTTTGGAGATCCATAGAAAAAGGGTGAAAATGAAAAAAAGTATGCCACAGCATGGATTCGAACACGCGACCAACCGCATCCAGGGGCGAGCGTTAACGCAGTGAGCCACTGGACATGAGTACTCAAACATGCCTACTTTTGCATCTTAGACACTCTGAATTCACTAAATGTACAACTTTTTCTCCATCAAAATGAACAAATGAGACATGAAATAACATCTACAGATCAAGACGAAGCGAATGGAAGCGGTCCCAGCCTCGTAGCTGTGAACAGCTGTGATCGCAGGAAAATGCTGTTACAAAGATTTCTCAGTATATCTCCGGGACATTTCCCTGGCTTTGCCACCGTCACAATGGACAAACGAGACATGAAATAACATCAACAGATCAAGACGAAGCGAATGGAAGTACCCCCGGACTCATAGCATGTGTAAATCGAGACGAAACATCTCTCTCTCCCCCGCCTGCTTGCGAAGGGGAGGGGCAGTTTACACACACACACGCAGCTGCTGCATGCAGCAACGCACACAGAGGGAGGAGATGGCAGAGAGAATGCACTCCCCTGAAAACTCCCCTTGAATTCCTCCAGACTCAGAAAATGTAAAAGTTCACTTTTTGGAGATCCATAGAAAAAGGGTGAAAATGAAAAAAAGTATGCCACAGCATGGATTCGAACACGCGACCAACCACATCCAGGGGCGAGCGTTAACCCAGTGAGCCACTGGACCTGAGTACTCAAACATGCCTACTTGTGCATCTTAGACACTCTGACTTCACTAAATGTACAACTTACTTTTTCTCCATCAAAATGAACAAATGAGACATTATATAACATCTACAGATCAAGACGAAGCGAATGGAAGCGGTCCCAGCCTCGTAGCTTTGAACAGCTGTGATCGCAGGAAAATGCTGTTACAAAGATTTCTCAGTATATCTCCGGGACATTTCCCTGGCTTCCCCACCGTCACAATGGACAAACGAGACATGAAATAACATCAACAGATCAAGTCGAAGCGAATGGAAGTACCCCCGGAGTCATAGCATGTGTAAATCGAGACGAAACATCTCTCTCTCCCACGCCTGCTTGCGAAGGGGAGGGGCAGTTTACACACACACACGCAGCTGCTGCATACAGCAACGCACACACAGGGAGGAGATGGCAGAGAGAACACACTCCCCTGAAAACTCCCCTTGAATTCCTCCAGACTCAGAAAATGTAAAAGTTCACTTTTTGGAGATCCATAGAAAAAGGGTGAAAATGGAAAAAAGTATTCGAAAATAGTGCCTCATAAGGTGGGTAGAGTCCCTTGAAAACTCCCCTTGAATTCCTCCAGACTCAGAAAAAGTCAAAGTTGACTTTTTGGAGATCCATAGAAAAAGGGTGAAAATGAAAAAAAGTATGCCACAGCATGGATTTGAACACGCGACCAACCGCATCCAGGGGCGAGCGTTAACGCAGTGAGCCACTGGACCTGAGTACTCAAACATGCCTACTTTTGCATCTTAGACACTCTGAATTCACTAAATGTACAACTTTTTCTCCATCAAAATGAACAAATGAGACATGAAATAACATCTACAGATCAAGACGAAGCGAATGGAAGCGGTCCCAGCCTCGTAGCTTTGAACAGCTGTGATCGCAGGAAAATGCTGTTACAAAGATTTCTCAGTATATCTCCGGGACATTTCCCTGGCTTTCCCACCGTCACAATGGACAAACGAGACATGAAATAACATCAACAGATCAAGACGAAGCGAATGGAAGTACCCCCGGAGTCATAGCATGTGTAAATCGAGACGAAACATCTCTCTCTCCCCCGCCTGCTTGCGAAGGGGAGGGGCAGTTTACACACACACACGCAGCTGCTGCATGCAGCAACGCACACACAGGGAGGAGATGGCAGAGAGAACACACTCCCCTGAAAACTCCCCTTGAATTCCTCCAGACTCAGAAAATGTAAAAGTTCACTTTTTGGAGATCCATAGAAAAAGGGTGAAAATGAAAAAAAGTATGCCACAGCATGGATTCGAACACGCGACCAACCACATCCAGGGGCGAGCATTAACGCAGTGAGCCACTGGACCTGAGTACTCAAATATGCCTACTTGTGCATCTTAGACACTCTGAATTCACTAAATGTACAACTTTTTCTCCATCAAAATGAACAAATGAGACATGAAATAACATCTACAGATCAAGACAAAGCGAATGGAAGCGGTCCCAGCCTCGTAGCTGTGAACAGCTGTGATCGCAGGAAAATGCTGTTACAAAGATTTCTCAGTATATCTCCGGGACATTTCCCTAGCTTTCCCACCGTCACAATGGACAAACGAGACATGAAATAACATCAACAGATCAAGACGAAGCGAATGGAAGTACCCCCGGAGTCATAGCATGTGTAAATCGAGACGAAACATCTCTCTCTCCCCCGCCTGCTTGCGAAGGGGAGGGGCAGTTTACACACACACACGCAGCTGTTGCATGCAGCAACACACACACAGGGAGGAGATGGCAGAGAGAACGCACTCCCCTGAAAACTCCCCTTGAATTCCTCCAGACTCAGAAAATGTAAAAGTTCACTTTTTGGAGATCCATAGAAAAAGGGTGAAAATGGAAAAAAGTATTCGAAAATAGTGCCTCATAAGGCGGGTAGAGTCCCTTGAAAACTCCCCTTGAATTCCTCCAGACTCAGAAAAAGTCAAAGTTGACTTGTTGGAGATCCATAGAAAAAGGGTGAAAATGAAAAAAAGCATGCCACAGTATGGATTCGAACACGCGACCAACCGCATCCAGGGGCGAGCATTAACCTAGTGAGCCACTGGACCTGAGTACTCAAACATGCCTACTTTTGCATCTTAGAAACTCTGAATTCACTAAATGTACAACTTTTTCTCCATCAAAATGAACAAATGAGACATTAAATAACATCTACAGATCAAGACGAAGCGAATGGAAGCGGTCCCAGCCTCGTAGCTGTGAACAGCTGTGATCGCAGGAAAATGCTGTTACAAAGATTTCTCAGTATATCTCCGGGACATTTCCCTGGCTTTCCCACCGTCACAATGGACAAACGAGACATGAAATAACATCAACAGATCAAGACGAAGCGAATGGAAGTACCCCCGGAGTCATAGCATGTGTAAATCGAGACGAAACATCTCTCTCTCCCCCGCCTGCTTGCGAAGGGGAGGGGCAGTTTACACACACACACACAGCTGCTGCATGCAGCAACGCACACGGAGGGAGGAGATGGCAGAGAGAATGCACTCCCCTGAAAACTCCCCTTGAATTCCTCCAGACTCAGAAAATGTAAAAGTTCACTTTTTGGAGATCCATAGAAAAAGGGTGAAAATGGAAAAAAGTATTCGAAAATAGTGCCTCATAAGGCGGGTAGAGTCCCTTGAAAACTCCCCTTGAATTCCTCCAGACTCAGAAAAAGTCAAAGTTGACTTTTTGGAGATCCATAGAAAAAGGGTGAAAATGAAAAAAAGTATGCCACAGCATGGATTCGAACACGCGACCAACCGCATCCAGGGGCGAGCGTTAACGCAGTGAGCCACTGGACATGAGTACTCAAACATGCCTACTTTTGCATCTTAGACACTCTGAATTCACTAAATGTACAACTTTTTCTCCATCAAAATGAACAAATGAGACATGAAATAACATCTACAGATCAAGACGAAGCGAATGGAAGCGGTCCCAGCCTCGTAGCTGTGAACAGCTGTGATCGCAGGAAAATGCTGTTACAAAGATTTCTCAGTATATCTCCGGGACATTTCCCTGGCTTTGCCACCGTCACAATGGACAAACGAGACATGAAATAACATCAACAGATCAAGACGAAGCGAATGGAAGTACCCCCGGACTCATAGCATGTGTAAATCGAGACGAAACATCTCTCTCTCCCCCGCCTGCTTGCGAAGGGGAGGGGCAGTTTACACACACACACGCAGCTGCTGCATGCAGCAACGCACACAGAGGGAGGAGATGGCAGAGAGAATGCACTCCCCTGAAAACTCCCCTTGAATTCCTCCAGACTCAGAAAATGTAAAAGTTCACTTTTTGGAGATCCATAGAAAAAGGGTGAAAATGAAAAAAAGTATGCCACAGCATGGATTCGAACACGCGACCAACCACATCCAGGGGCGAGCGTTAACCCAGTGAGCCACTGGACCTGAGTACTCAAACATGCCTACTTGTGCATCTTAGACACTCTGACTTCACTAAATGTACAACTTACTTTTTCTCCATCAAAATGAACAAATGAGACATTATATAACATCTACAGATCAAGACGAAGCGAATGGAAGCGGTCCCAGCCTCGTAGCTTTGAACAGCTGTGATCGCAGGAAAATGCTGTTACAAAGATTTCTCAGTATATCTCCGGGACATTTCCCTGGCTTCCCCACCGTCACAATGGACAAACGAGACATGAAATAACATCAACAGATCAAGTCGAAGCGAATGGAAGTACCCCCGGAGTCATAGCATGTGTAAATCGAGACGAAACATCTCTCTCTCCCACGCCTGCTTGCGAAGGGGAGGGGCAGTTTACACACACACACGCAGCTGCTGCATACAGCAACGCACACACAGGGAGGAGATGGCAGAGAGAACACACTCCCCTGAAAACTCCCCTTGAATTCCTCCAGACTCAGAAAATGTAAAAGTTCACTTTTTGGAGATCCATAGAAAAAGGGTGAAAATGGAAAAAAGTATTCGAAAATAGTGCCTCATAAGGTGGGTAGAGTCCCTTGAAAACTCCCCTTGAATTCCTCCAGACTCAGAAAAAGTCAAAGTTGACTTTTTGGAGATCCATAGAAAAAGGGTGAAAATGAAAAAAAGTATGCCACAGCATGGATTTGAACACGCGACCAACCGCATCCAGGGGCGAGCGTTAACGCAGTGAGCCACTGGACCTGAGTACTCAAACATGCCTACTTTTGCATCTTAGACACTCTGAATTCACTAAATGTACAACTTTTTCTCCATCAAAATGAACAAATGAGACATGAAATAACATCTACAGATCAAGACGAAGCGAATGGAAGCGGTCCCAGCCTCGTAGCTTTGAACAGCTGTGATCGCAGGAAAATGCTGTTACAAAGATTTCTCAGTATATCTCCGGGACATTTCCCTGGCTTTCCCACCGTCACAATGGACAAACGAGACATGAAATAACATCAACAGATCAAGACGAAGCGAATGGAAGTACCCCCGGAGTCATAGCATGTGTAAATCGAGACGAAACATCTCTCTCTCCCCCGCCTGCTTGCGAAGGGGAGGGGCAGTTTACACACACACACGCAGCTGCTGCATGCAGCAACGCACACACAGGGAGGAGATGGCAGAGAGAACACACTCCCCTGAAAACTCCCCTTGAATTCCTCCAGACTCAGAAAATGTAAAAGTTCACTTTTTGGAGATCCATAGAAAAAGGGTGAAAATGAAAAAAAGTATGCCACAGCATGGATTCGAACACGCGACCAACCACATCCAGGGGCGAGCATTAACGCAGTGAGCCACTGGACCTGAGTACTCAAATATGCCTACTTGTGCATCTTAGACACTCTGAATTCACTAAATGTACAACTTTTTCTCCATCAAAATGAACAAATGAGACATGAAATAACATCTACAGATCAAGACAAAGCGAATGGAAGCGGTCCCAGCCTCGTAGCTGTGAACAGCTGTGATCGCAGGAAAATGCTGTTACAAAGATTTCTCAGTATATCTCCGGGACATTTCCCTAGCTTTCCCACCGTCACAATGGACAAACGAGACATGAAATAACATCAACAGATCAAGACGAAGCGAATGGAAGTACCCCCGGAGTCATAGCATGTGTAAATCGAGACGAAACATCTCTCTCTCCCCCGCCTGCTTGCGAAGGGGAGGGGCAGTTTACACACACACACGCAGCTGTTGCATGCAGCAACGCACACACAGGGAAGAGATGGCAGAGAGAACGCACTCCCCTGAAAACTCCCCTTGAATTCCTCCAGACTCAGAAAATGTAAAAGTTCACTTTTTGGAGATACATAGAAAAAGGGTGAAAATGGAAAAAAGTATTCGAAAATAGTGCCTCATAAGGCGGGTAGAGTCCCTTGAAAACTCCCCTTGAATTCCTCCAGACTCAGAAAAAGTCAAAGTTGACTTTTTGGAGATCCATAGAAAAAAGGGTGAAAATGAAAAAAAGTACACCACAGCATGGATTCGAACACGCGACCAACCGCATCCAGGGGCGAGCGTTAACGCAGTGAGCCACTGGACCTGAGTACTCAAACACGCCTACTTGTGCAGCCTAGACACTCTGAATTCACTAAATGTACAACTTTTTCTCCATCAAAATGAACAAATGAGACATTAAATAACATCTACAGATCAAGACGAAGCGAATGGAAGAAGTCCCAGCCTCGTAGCTGTGAACAGCTGTGATCGCAGGAAAATGCTGTTACAAAGATTTCTCAGTATATCTCCGGGACATTTCCCTGGCTTTCCCACCGTCACAATGGACAAACGAGACATGAAATAACATCAACAGATCAAGACGAAGCGAATGGAGGTACCCCCGGAGTCATAGCATGTGTAAATCGAGACGAAACATCTCTCTCTCCCCCGCCTGCTTGCGAGGGGGAGGGGCAGTTTACACACACACGCAGCTGCTGCATGCAGCAACACACACACAGGGAGGAGATGGCAGAGAGAACGCACTCCCCTGAAAACTCCCCTTGAATTCCTCCAGACTCAGAAAATGTAAAAGATCACTTTTTGGAGATCCATAGAAAAAGGGTGGAAAATGGAAAAAAGTATTCGAAAATAGTGCCTCATAAGGCGGGTAGAGTCCCTTGAAAACTCCCCTTGAATTCCTCCAGACTCAGAAAATGTAAAAGATCACTTTTTGGAGATCCATAGAAAAAGGGTGAAAATGAAAAAAAGTATGCCACAGCATGGATTCGAACATGCGACCAATCACATCCAGGGGCGAGCGTTAACGCAGTGAGCCACTGGACCTGAGTACTCAAACATGCCTACTTGTGCATCTTAGACACTCTGACTTCACTAAATGTACAACTTAGTTTTTCTCCATCAAAATGAACAAATGAGACATTAAATAACATCTACAGATCAAGACGAAGCGAATGGAAGCGGTCCCAGCCTCGTAGCTGTGAACAGCTGTGATCGCAGGAAAATGCTGTTACAAAGATTTCTCAGTATATCTCCGGGACATTTCCCTGGCTTTCCCACCGTCACAATGGACAAACGAGACATGAAATAACATCAACAGATCAAGACGAAGCGAATGGAAGTACCCCCGGAGTCATAGCATGTGTAAATCGAGACGAAACATCTCTCTCTCCCCCGCCTGCTTGCGAATGGGAGGGGCAGTTTACACACACACACGCAGCTGCTGCATGCAACAACGCACACAGAGGGAGGAGATGGCAGAGAGAATGCACTCCCCTGAAAACTCCCCATGAATTCCTCCAGACTCAGAACATGTAAAAGTTCACTTTTTGGAGATCCATAGAAAAATGGTGAAAATGGAAAAAAGTATTCAAAAATAGTGCCTCATAAGGCGGGTAGAGTCCCTTGAAAACTTCCCTTGAATTCCTCCAGACTCAGAAAAAGTCAAAGTTGACTTTTTGGAGATCCATAGAAAAAGGGTGAAAATGAAAAAAAGTATGCCACAGCATGGATTCGAACACGCGACCAACCGCATCCAGGGGCGAGCGTTAACGCAGTGAGCCACTGGACCTGAGTACTCAAATATGCCTACTTGTGCATCTTAGACACTCTGAATTCACTAAATGTACAACTTTTTATCCATCAAAATGAACAAATGAGACATGAAATAACATCTACAGATCAAGACGAAGCGAATGGAAGCGGTCCCAGCCTCGTAGCTGTGAACAGCTGTGATCGCAGGAAAATGCTGTTACAAAGATTTCTCAGTCTATCTCCGGGACATTTCCCTAGCTTTCCCACCATCACAATGGACAAACGAGACATGAAATAACATCAACAGATCAAGACGAAGCGAATGGAAGTACCCCCGGAGTCATAGCATGTGTAAATCGAGACGAAACTTCTCTCTCTCCCCCGCCTGCTTGCGAAGGGGAGGGGCAGTTTACACACACACACGCAGCTGCTGCATGCAGCAACGCACACACAGGGAGGAGATGGCAGAGAGAATGCACTCCCCTGAAAACTCCCCTTGAATTCCTCCAGACTCAGAAAATGTAAAAGTTCACTTTTTGGAGATCCATAGAAAAAGGGTGAAAATGGAAAAAAGTATTCGAAAATAGTGCCTCATAAGGCGGGTAGAGTCCCTTGAAAACTCCCCTTGAATTCCTCCAGACTCAGAAAAAGTCAAAGTTGACTTTTTGGAGATCCATAGAAAAAGGGTGAAAATGAAAAAAAGTATGCTACAGCATGGATTCGAACACGCGACCAACCGCATCCAGGGGCGAGCGTTAACGCAGTGAGCCACTGGACATGAGTACTCAAACATGCCTACTTTTGCATCTTAGACACTCTGAATTCACTAAATGTACAACTTTTTCTCCATCAAAATGAACAAATGAGACATGAAATAACATCTACAGATCAAGACGAAGCGAATGGAAGCGGTCCCAGCCTCGTAGCTGTGAACAGCTGTGATCGCAGGAAAATGCTGTTACAAAGATTTCTCAGTATATCTCCGGGACATTTCCCTGGCTTTGCCACCGTCACAATGGACAAATGAGACATGAAATAATATCAACAGATCAAGACGAAGCGAATGGAAGTACCCCCGGAGTCATAGCATGTGTAAATCGAGACGAAACATCTCAATCAATCAATCAATCAATGTTTATTTATATAGCCCAATATCACAAATGTTACATTTGTCTCAGTGGACTTCACAGTTTGTACAGAATATCAGTATGACAATACGACACCCTCTGTCCTTAGACCCTCACATCGTACAAGGAAAAACTTCCAGAGAAAACCCCACAGTTTAAAGGGAAAAATGGGAGAAACCTCAGGGAGAGCAACAGAGGAGGGATCCCTCTCCCAGGACGGACAGACGTGCAATAGATGCCGTGTGTAAATTGAAAAGATAATACATTTGCAACATAGGTAGTCCAAATTTTTTGAAATGCATGTGTGTATAATAAGAAGATGAATCCACAAGGATATCCATCCAGGATTTATGATCCAGGACCGCAGCCACGACTCAAGATCCAGGACTCGCAATCCATGACACAGGACCGCAGGATCATCCATGACTCCGGATCCCGGCGTATATAGACACCAAAAAGAAAGAAATTTGGGGAAGCTGGGTTAATCGGAACATGAGAGTACACAGGTATAGACAGAGAGAAGGAAGAAGTAAGATGTCCCCCGACAAACTAAGCCTATATCAGCAAAACTAGGGGCTGAATCTAATCAGCCCTAACTATAAGCTTTATCAAAAAGGAAGGTCTTAAGCGCACTCTTAAAAACGGATAGGTTGTCTGCCGTCCGAACACAAACTGGAAGCTGATTCCACAAAAGTGGAGCTTGATAAGAAAAGGCTCTGGCTCCCATTGTACTTTTAGAGACTCTAGGAACAACCAACAACCCTGCATTATTGGAACGCAATGCCCTAGTAGGACAATAAGGTATAATGAGTTCTTTAAGGTAAGATGGCGCCTGCCCATTAAGGGCTTTGTAGGCGAGAAGAAGAATTTTAAATTCTATCCTGTGTTCTATAGGGAGCCAGTGTAAGGCAGCCAGAACAGGAGTAATGTGGTCCCTTTTCCTAACTCTGGTTAGTACACGAGCTGCAGCATTTTGAATCAGCTGAAGCGACTTGACTGACTTCTTGGTACACCCTGATAATAAGGAGTTACAATAATCCAGCCTTGAAGTAACAAATGCATGGACTAGTTTCTCTGCATCGTTTTGAGGCAAGATATGCCTGATTTTTGCAATGTTACGTAGATGGAAGTAGGCGGTCCTTGAAATTGATTTTATGTGGGCGTTAAAGGATAAATCCTGATCAAATATAACACCAAGATTCCTTACAGTCTCACTGGAGGCCAAATTAATGCCATCCATAGTTAATATATCTTTAGATAATTTGTTTCGTAGATTCTTCGGGCCAAGTACAATAACTTCAGTTTTGGTCGTGTTTAACATCAAAAAATGTAAGGTCATCCACGTTTTTAAGTCCTTGAGGCAGTCTTGAATTGTATTTAGATTATTAATTTCATCAGGCTTGATTGATAAATATACTTGAGTATCATCCGCATAACAATGAAAGTTTACAGAATGATTCCTTATAATATTGCCTAACGGAAGCATATATAGGGTGAACAAAATAGGTCCAAGCACTGAGCCCTGTGGCACTCCATGGCTAACTTTGGTTTGCATGGAAGATTCATCGTTGACACGTACAAACTGAGAGCGTTCAGATAGATAAGACCTAAACCAGCCTAAAGCAGTTCCCTGTATGCCAACTAAGTGCTCTAGTCTTTGCAATAGGATATCATGGTCGATAGTATCAAATGCAGCACTAAGATCGAGTAAGACAAGAATAGAGACAAGTCCCTTGTCAGAGGCTATTAGAATGTCATTTGTGACTTTAACCAGAGCTGTCTCTGTGCTATGTTGTGTTCTAAAGCCAGACTGAAAATCTTCAAATAAATCATAGTTTCTTAAGTAATCACACAGCTGTTTTGCGACTGCTTTCTCAAGAATTTTTGAGAGGAACGGAAGATTAGAAATAGGTCTATAGTTGGCTAAAACCTCTGGATCGAGGTTGTGCTTTTTAAGAAGCGGTTTTATCACTGCTACTTTGAATGATTTTGGAACATAGCCTGATAATAAAGACATATTCATAATATTTAATAAAGAAGTGCTAATTAATGGAAAAACTTCTTTTAACAGCTTAGTTGGAATCGGGTCTAAGATACACGTTGATGGTTTAGAAGAGAGAATCATTGAATTTAATTGTTCAAGGTTTATGGCTGAAAAGCATTCTAGTTTACTATCTAGTGTAATATTATTAGAACTTACGTTTCCGGGAGCTGTTGATAACACTATACTGGTCAAAGGCAAGAGGTCATTGATTTTGTTTCTAAGAGTAACAATTTTATCGTTAAAAAAGCACATAAAATCATTACTACTGAGTGCTATGGGAATAGAAGGCTCAGTCGAGCTGTGGCTCTCTGTCAGCCTGGCTACAGTGCTGAAAAGAAATCTTGCATTATTCTTATTCTCATCTATTAATGAAGAGTAGTATGCTGCTCTCGCTTTACGCAGTGCTTTCTTATATTCATTGAGAGTAATATGCCAAATTAAACGAGATTCTTCAAGTTTAGTGGAACGCCATATCCTTTCAAGTTGTCTCGACTTTTGCTTTATTTTGCGGGTTTCGGCATTATGCCATGGAGCTAATCTATGTTGTTTTATTTTCTTCTTTTTCAAAGGAGCAACAGAGTCTAATTTTATTCGCAGCGCATCTGTAGCACTATCAACAACATGATCAATTTGGGGTGGTGTACATTTTGTATAAGTTTCCTCCCCTACATGCAGACATGCTATCGAGTTAAGTATTGGTGGAATCTCTTCCTTAAATTTGGCTATAGCACTAACAGATAGGTTTCTGCTGCAGGAGCTTTTGGCTAATGCTTTGTAGTCTAGTAACAGTACTTCAAAAGTTACTAAGAAATGGTCGGATAAAGCAGGATTATGCGGTTCGACTAATAGTTGCTCAATTTCAATACCATAAGTCAGAACAAGGTCAAGAGTGTGATTATAGCAGTGGGTTGGTTTATTTACACTCTGACAGAAACCAACAGAATCTAATATAGAGTTAAATGCAACAGTAAGGCTATTTTTATCATCGTCAACATGAATATTAAAGTCACCTACGATAATTACTTTATCTGTTTTAAGTACCAAAGCTGATAAAAACTCAGAGAATTCTGATAAGAATTCTGAATAAGGACCTGGTGCACGGTACACTGTAACAAATAAGATTGGCTGCAAAGTTTTCCAGGTCGGATGCGTAAGACTGAAAATGAGGCTTTCAAAGGAGGTATAATTTAATTTTTGTTTAGTATTGATAAGTAAACTTGAGTCAAAGATTGCTGCAACTCCACCTCCTCGGCCCGTGCCTCGGGCAATATGAGTATTGATATGGCTGGGTGGAGTGGCCTCATTTATGCTGACATATTCTTCATGTCTCAACCAAGTTTCAGTGAGACAGCATATATCAATATTATAATCTGATATTAAATCATTTACCAGTATTGCTTTAGATGCTAGAGATCTTATGTTTAAGAGACCACATTTAATCTTCCTGTTTTGTTGCACTGTAGTAGTTGTTACATTTACTTTTATTAGGTTATTATGTATGACACCTCTATTAGGTTTTACCTTAAATTGTCCTTGGGCAGACACACACACCGTTAATATTGGGTATTTTATTGGGGTCGGGATTCCTATGGATGACTGCCTAGCAGAGAGCGCAGAGAAGCGTGTAAGACTGCGACTCTGCCTCCTGGTCTCAACTCCAGTTTGTCATGGATTAAGTCCACAGAGCCCTGAAATGTTTGCCGAAATGAGATTTGCACCTTCCAAAGTAGGATGAATGCCGTCTCTCTTAATCAGACCAGGTTTTCCCCAGAAGGCTGTCCAATTATTCACGAAGCCCACATTGTTTGCTGGGCACCACCAAGACAACCAGCGCTGAAATGATGACATGCGGCTATACATGTCATCATTGATCAGATTGGGGAGGGGACCAGAGAAGATTACGGTGTCCGACATTGTTTTAGCATAACTACACACCGACGCCACATTAAGTTTGGTGCATTCTGATTGGCGTAAACGAACATCATTACCACCGACTTGAATAACAATCCTACTGTATTTACGTTTATTTTTAGCCAGCAGTCTTAGATGCGCCTCAACGTCGCCCGCTCTGGCCCCCGGAATGCATGTGACTGTGGACGCTTCGGTCTCTAAATTCACGTGTCTCATAATAGAGCTACCAATAACCAGAGTTGGCTTCTCAGCGGGTGTCTCGCTGAGTGGGGAATATCTGTTAGATACGTGAACGGGTTGGTGGGGACCTGCGGGTTTCGCGTTATGCCCCTTCTGAACAGTCACCCATTCTCCCTGCTGCTCGGGAGTTGCCGGGGGACGGCTAAGAGGAGCTACCTTTTGCCGGTCCGCACCGGCTAACATGGGCTTTACTGTAGCTGAGTTATTTTCTAAGATGCGGAGCCGGGCTTCTATGGCTATGATTCCCGCCTCCAACCTAACAACTATACTACATTTAACACATGTATCGGTACCAGTAAAGGAGGTAGGGGAGTAACCAAACATGAGACAGTTAGAGCAGGAAATAGCACCCGAGGGTGGGGAAAGAGCCATGGCTAGCTATCAAGCTAAAGTAGCTACCGTTAGCAAACCCGAAAAGAGTGTAGGCAACTGTGGAGTTACAGTCGCTAAGAGAAGGAGAGTTTGTGAGTGCTTAAGCTGTAGTAACGTGTGATTACAACGTCAGGCAGTTGCCGTGATCAAGAGTTTTAAAACGATCGATTAAGTTAAGATAACAAGCTATCAGCAACAGAACAGGCACACGGGATACCCGGAGATGACAACAACAACCGGAAGTTACAACATGCTTACCGCAATAGTGGTCCGTGTACTCACCGTGGTCCATCTCTCTCTCCCCCGCCTGCTTGCGAAGGGGAGGGGCAGTTTACACACACACACGCAGCTGCTGCATGCAGCAACGCACACAGAGGGAGGAGATGGCAGAGAGAATGCACTCCCCTGAAAACTCCCCTTGAATTCCTCCAGACTCAGAAAATGTAAAAGTTCACTTTTTGGAGATCCATAGAAAAAGGGTGAAAATGGAAAAAAGTATTCGAAAATAGTGCCTCATAAGGCGGGTAGAGTCTCTTGAAAACTCCCCTTGAATTCCTCCAGACTCAGAAAAAGTCAAAGTTGACTTTTTGGAGATCCATAGAAAAAGGGTGAAAATGAAAAAAAGTATGCCAGAGTATGGATTCGAACACGCGACCAACCGCATCCAGGGGCGAGCATTAACGCAGTGAGCCACTGGACCTGAGTACTCAAACATGCCTACTTTTGCATCTTAGAAACTCTGAATTCACTAAATGTACAACTTTTTCTCCATCAAAATGAACAAATGAGACATGAAATAACATCTACAGATCAAGACGAAGCGAATGGAAGCGGTCCCAGCCTCGTAGCTGTGAACAGCTGTGATCGCAGGAAAATGCTGTTACAAAGATTTCTCAGTATATCTCCGGGACATTTCCCTGGCTTTCCCACCGTCACAATGGACAAACGAGACATAAAATAACATCAACAGATCAAGACGAAGCGAATGGAGGTACCCCCGGAGTCATAGCATGTGTAAATCGAGACGAAACATCTCTCTCTCCCCCGCCTGCTTGCGAGGGGGAGGGGCAGTTTACACACACACGCAGCTGCTGCATGCAGCAACACACACACAGGGAGGAGATGGCAGAGAGAACGCACTCCCCTGAAAACTCGCCTTGAATTCCTCCAGACTCAGAAAATGTAAAAGATCACTTTTTGGAGATCCATAGAAAAAGGGTGAAAATGGAAAAAAGTATTCGAAAATAGTGCCTCATAAGGCGGGTAGAGTCCCTTGAAAACTCCCCTTGAATTCCTCCAGACTCAGAAAATGTAAAAGATCACTTTTTGGAGATCCATAGAAAAAGGGTGAAAATGAAAAAAAGTATGCCACAGGATGGATTCGAACATGCGACCAACCACATCCAGGGGCGAGCGTTAACGCAGTGAGCCACTGGACCTGAGTACTCAAACATGCCTACTTGTGCATCTTAGACACTCTGACTTCACTAAATGTACAACTTAGTTTTTCTCCATCAAAATGAACAAATGAGACATTAAATAACATCTACAGATCAAGACGAAGCGAATGGAAGCGGTCCCAGCCTCGTAGCTGTGAACAGCTGTGATCGCAGGAAAATGCTGTTACAAAGATTTCTCAGTATATCTCCGGGACATTTCCCTGGCTTTCCCACCGTCACAATGGACAAACGAGACATGAAATAACATCAACAGATCAAGACGAAGCGAATGGAAGTACCCCCGGAGTCATAGCATGTGTAAATCGAGACGAAACATCTCTCTCTCCCCCGCCTGCTTGCGAATGGGAGGGGCAGTTTACACACACACACGCAGCTGCTGCATGCAGCAACGCACACAGAGGGAGGAGATGGCAGAGAGAATGCACTCCCCTGAAAACTCCCCATGAATTCCTCCAGACTCAGAACATGTAAAAGTTCACTTTTTGGAGATCCATAGAAAAAGGGTGAAAATGGAAAAAAGTATTCAAAAATAGTGCCTCATAAGGCGGGTAGAGTCCCTTGAAAACTTCCCTTGAATTCCTCCAGACTCAGAAAAAGTCAAAGTTGACTTTTTGGAGATCCATAGAAAAAGGGTGAAAATGAAAAAAAGTATGCCACAGCATGGATTCGAACACGCGACCAACCGCATCCAGGGGCGAGCGTTAACGCAGTGAGCCACTGGACCTGAGTACTCAAATATGCCTACTTGTGCATCTTAGACACTCTGAATTCACTAAATGTACAACTTTTTATCCATCAAAATGAACAAATGAGACATGAAATAACATCTACAGATCAAGACGAAGCGAATGGAAGCGGTCCCAGCCTCGTAGCTGTGAACAGCTGTGATCGCAGGAAAATGCTGTTACAAAGATTTCTCAGTCTATCTCCGGGACATTTCCCTAGCTTTCCCACCATCACAATGGACAAACGAGACATGAAATAACATCAACAGATCAAGACGAAGCGAATGGAAGTACCCCCGGAGTCATAGCATGTGTAAATCGAGACGAAACATCTCTCTCTCCCCCGCCTGCTTGCGAAGGGGAGGGGCAGTTTACACACACACACGCAGCTGCTGCATGCAGCAACGCACACACAGGGAGGAGATGGCAGAGAGAATGCACTCCCCTGAAAACTCCCCTTGAATTCCTCCAGACTCAGAAAATGTAAAAGTTCACTTTTTGGAGATCCATAGAAAAAGGGTGAAAATGGAAAAAAGTATTCGAAAATAGTGCCTCATAAGGCGGGTAGAGTCCCTTGAAAACTCCCCTTGAATTCCTCCAGACTCAGAAAAAGTCAAAGTTGACCTTTTGGAGATCCATAGAAAAAGGGTGAAAATGAAAAAAAGAATGCCACAGCATGGATTCGAACACGCGACCAACCGCATCCAGGGGCGAGCGTTAACACAGTGAGCCACTGGACCTGAGTACTCAAACATGCCTACTTGTGCATCTTAGACACTCTGAATTTACTAAATGTACAACTTTTTCTCCATCAAAATGAACAAATGAGACATTAAATAACATCTACAGATCAAGACGAAGCGAATGGAAGCGGTCCCAGCCTCGTAGCTGCGAACAGCTGTGATCGCAGGAAAATGCTGTTACAAAGATTTCTCAGTATATCTCCGGGACATTTCCCTGGCTTTGCCACCGTCACAATGGACAAATGAGACATGAAATAACATCAACAGATCAAGACGAAGCGAATGGAAGTACCCCCGGAGTCAAAGCATGTGTAAATCGAGACGAAACATCTCTCTCTCCCCCGCCTGCTTGCGAAGGGGAGGGGCAGTTTACACACACACACGCAGCTGCTGCATGCATCAACGCACACAGAGGGAGGAGATGGCAGAGAGAATGCACTCCCCTGAAAACTCCCCTTGAATTCCTCCAGACTCAGAAAATGTAAAAGTTCACTTTTTGGAGATCCATAGAAAAAGGGTGAAAATGGAAAAAAGTATTCGAAAATAGTGCCTCATAAGGCGGGTAGAGTCTCTTGAAAACTCCCCTTGAATTCCTCCAGACTCAGAAAAAGTCAAAGTTGACTTTTTGGAGATCCATAGAAAAAGGGTGAAAATGAAAAAAAGTATGCCACAGTATGGATTCGAACACGCGACCAACCGCATCCAGGGGCGAGCATTAACGCAGTGAGCCACTGGACATGAGTACTCAAACATGCCTACTTTTGCATCTTAGAAACTCTGAATTCACTAAATGTACAACTTTTTATCCATCAAAATTAACAAATGAGACATGAAATAACATCTACAGATCAAGACGAAGCGAATGGAAGCGGTCCCAGCCTCGTAGCTGTGAACAGCTGTGATCGCAGGAAAATGCTGTTACAAAGATTTCTCAGTCTATCTCCGGGACATTTCCCTGGCTTTCCCACCGTCACAATGGATAAACGAGACATGAAATAACATCAACAGATCAAGACGAAGCGAATGGAAGTACCCCCGGAGTCATAGCATGTGTAAATCGAGACGAAACATCTCTCTCTCCCCCGCCTGCTTGCGAAGGGGAGGGGCAGTTTACACACACACACGCAGCTGCTGCATGCAGCAACGCACACACAGGGAGGAGATGGCAGAGAGAATGCACTCCCCTGAAAACTCCCCTTGAATTCCTCCAGACTCAGAAAATGTAAAAGTTCACTTTTTGGAGATCCATAGAAAAAGGGTGAAAATGGAAAAAAGTATTCGAAAATAGTGCCTCATAAGGCGGGTAGAGTCCCTTGAAAACTCCCCTTGAATTCCTCCAGACTCAGAAAAAGTCAAAGTTGACTTTTTGGAGATCCATAGAAAAAGGGTGAAAATGAAAAAAAGTATGCCACAGCATGGATTCGAACACGCGACCAACCGCATCCAGGGGCGAGTGTTAACGCAGTGAGCCACTGGACCTGAGTACTCAAACATGCCTACTTGTGCATCTTAGACACTCTGAATTCACTAAATGTACAACCTTTTCTCCATCAAAATGAACAAATGAGACATTAAATAACATCTACAGATCAAGACGAAGCGAATGGAAGCGGTCCCAGCCTCGTAGCTGTGGACAGCTGTGATCGCAGGAAAATGCTGTTACAAAGATTTCTCAGTATATCTCCGGGACATTTCCCTGGCTTTCCCACCGTCACAATGGATAAACGAGACATGAAATAACATCAACAGATCAAGACGAAGCGAATGGAAGTACCCCCGGAGTCATAGCATGTGTAAATTGAGACGAAACATCTCTCTCTCCCCCGCCTGCTTGCGAAGGGGAGGGGCAGTTTACACACACACACACGCAGCTGCTGCATGCAGCAACGCACACACAGGGAGGAGATGGCAGAGAGAATGCACTCCCCTGAAAACTCCCCTTGAATTCCTCCAGACTCAGAAAATGTAAAAGTTCACTTTTTGGAGATCCATAGAAAAAGGGTGAAAATGGAAAAAAGTATTCGAAAATAGTGCCTCATAAGGCGGGTAGAGTCCCTTGAAAACTCCCCTTGAATTCCTCCAGACTCAGAAAAAGTCAAAGTTGACTTTTTGGAGATCCATAGAAAAAGGGTGAAAATGAAAAAAAGTATTCCACAGTATGGATTCGAACACGCGACCAACCGCATCCAGGGGCGAGCATTAACTCAGTGAGCCACTGGACCTGAGTACTCAAACATGCCTACTTTTGCATCTTATAAACTCTGAATTCACTAAATGTACAACTTTTTCTCCATCAAAATGAACAAATGAGACATTAAATAACATCTACAGATCAAGACGAAGCGAATGGAAGCGGTCCCAGCCTCGTAGCTGTGAACAGCTGTGATCGCAGGAAAATGCTGTTACAAAGATTTCTCAGTATATCTCCGGGACATTTCTCTGGCTTTCCCACCGTCACAATGGACAAACGAGACATGAAATAACATCAACAGATCAAGACGAAGCGAATGGAAGTACCCCCGGAGTCATAGCATGTGTAAATCGAGACGAAACATCTCTCTCTCCCCCGCCTGCTTGCGAAGGGGAGGGGCAGTTTACACACACACACGCAGCTGCTGCATGCAGCAACGCACACAGAGGGAGGAGATGGCAGAGAAAATGCACTCCCCTGAAAACTCCCCTTGAATTCCTCCAGACTCAGAAAATGTAAAAGTTCACTTTTTGGAGATCCATAGAAAAAGGGTGAAAATGGAAAAAAGTATTCGAAAATAGTGCCTCATAAGGCGGGTAGAGTCCCTTGAAAACTCCCCTTGAATTCCTCCAGACTCAGAAAAAGTCAAAGTTGACTTTTTGGAGATCCATAGAAAAAGGGTGAAAATGAAAAAAAGTATGCCACAATATGGATTCGAACACGCGACCAACCGCATCCAGGGGCGAGCATTAACGCAGTGAGCCACTGGACCAGAGTACTCAAACATGCCTACTTTTGCATCTTAGAAACTCTGAATTCACTAAATGTACAACTTTTTCTCCATCAAAATGAACAAATGAGACATGAAATAACATCTACAGATCAAGACGAAGCGAATGGAAGCGGTCCCAGCCTCGTAGCTGTGAACAGCTGTGATCGCAGGAAAATGCTGTTACAAAGATTTCTCAGTATATCTCCGGGACATTTCCCTGGCTTTCTCACCGACACAATGGACAAACGAGACATGAAATAACATCAACAGATCAAGACGAAGCGAATGGAGGTACCCCCGGAGTCATAGCATGTGTAAATCGAGACGAAACATCTCTCTCTCCCCCGCCTGCTTTCGAGGGGGAGGGGCAGTTTACACACACACGCAGCTGCTGCATGCAGCAACACACACACAGGGAGGAGATGGCAGAGAGAACGCACTCCCCTGAAAACTCCCCTTGAATTCCTCCAGACTCAGAAAATGTAAAAGATCACTTTTTGGAGATCCATAGAAAAAGGGTGAAAATGGAAAAAAGTATTCAAAAATAGTGCCTCATAAGGCGGGTAGAGTCCCTTGAAAACTCCCCTTGAATTCCTCCAGACTCAGAAAAAGTCAAAGTTGACCTTTTGGAGATCCATAGAAAAAGGGTGAAAATGAAAAAAAGTATGCCACAGCATGGATTCGAACACGCGACCAACCGCATCCAGGGGCGAGCATCAACGCAGTGAGCCACTGGACCTGAGTACTCAAACATGCCTACTTGTGCATCTTAGACACTCTGAATTTACTAAATGTACAACTTTTTCTCTATCAACATGAACAAATGAGACATTAAATAACATCTACAGATCAAGACGAAGCGAATGGAAGCGGTCCCAGCCTCGTAGCTGCGAACAGCTGTGATCGCAGGAAAATGCTGTTACAAAGATTTCTCAGTATATCTCCGGGACATTTCCCTGGCTTTCCCACCGTCACAATGGACAAACGAGACATGAAATAACATCAACAGATCAAGACGAAGCGAATGGAGGTACCCCCGGAGTCATAGCATGTGTAAATCGAGACGAAACATCTCTCTCTCCCCCGCCTGCTTGCGAAGGGGAGGGGCAGTGTACACACACACACGCAGCTGCTGCATGCAGCAACGCACACAGAGGGAGGAGATGGCAGAGAGAATGCACTCCCCTGAAAACTCCCCTTGAATTCCTCCAGACTCAGAAAATGTAAAAGTTCACTTTTTGGAAATCCATAGAAAAAGGGTGAAAATGGAAAAAAGTATTCGAAAATAGTGCCTCATAAGGCGGGTAGAGTCCCTTGAAAACTCCCCTTGAATTCCTCCAGACTCAGAAAAAGTCAAAGTTGACTTTTTGGAGATCCATAGAAAAAGGGTGAAAATGAAAAAAAGTATGCCACAGTATGGATTCGAACACGCGACCAACCGCATCCAGGGGCGAGCATTAACGCAGTGAGCCACTGGACCTGAGTACTCAAACATGCCTACTTTTGCATCTTAGAAACTCTGAATTCACTAAATGTACAACTTTTTCTCCATCAAAATGAACAAATGAGACATGAAATAACATCTACAGATCAAGACGAAGCGAATGGAAGCGGTCCCAGCCTCGTAGCTGTGAACAGCTGTGATCGCAGGAAAATGCTGTTACAAAGATTTCTCAGTATATCTCCGGGACATTTCTCTGGCTTTCCCACCGACACAATGGACAAACGAGACATGAAATAACATCAACAGATCAAGACGAAGCGAATGGAGGTACCCCCGGAGTCATAGCATGTGTAAATCGAGACGAAACATCTCTCTCTCCCCCGCCTGCTTGCGAGGGGGAGGGGCAGTTTACACACACACGCAGCTGCTGCATGCAGCAACACACACACAGGGAGGAGATGGCAGAGAGAACGCACTCCCCTGAAAACTCCCCTTGAATTCCTCCAGACTCAGAAAAAGTCAAAGTTGACTTTTTGGAGATCCATAGAAAAAGGGTGAAAATGAAAAAAAGTATGCCACAGCATGGATTCGAACACGCGACCAACCGCATCCAGGGGCGAGCATCAACGCAGTGAGCCACTGGACCTGAGTACTCAAACATGCCTACTTGTGCATCTTAGACACTCTGAATTTACTAAATGTACAACTTTTTCTCCATCAAAATGAACAAATGAGACTTTAAATAACATCTACAGATCAAGACGAAGCGAATGGAGGTACCCCCGGAGTCATAGCATGTGTAAATCGAGACGAAACATCTCTCTCTCCCCCGCCTGCTTGCGAAGGGGAGGGGCAGTTTACACACACACACGCAGCTGCTGCATGCAGCAACGCACACAGAGGGAGGAGATGGCAGAGAGAATGCACTCCCCTGAAAACTCCCCTTGAATTCCTCCAGACTCAGAAAATGTAAAAGTTCACTTTTTGGAGATCCATAGAAAAAGGGTGAAAATGGAAAAAAGTATTCGAAAATAGTGCCTCATAAGGCGGGTAGAGTCCCTTGAAAACTCCCCTTGAATTCCTCCAGACTCAGAAAAAGTCAAAGTTGACTTTTTGGAGATCCATAGAAAAAGGGTGAAAATGAAAAAAAGTATGCCACAGTATGGATTCGAACACGCGACCAACCGCATCCAGGGGCGAGCATTAACGCAATGAGCCACTGGACCTGAGTACTCAAACATGCCTACTTTTGCATCTTAGAAACTCTGAATTCACTAAATGTACAACTTTTTCTCCATCAAAATGAACAAATGAGACATGAAATAACATCTACAGATCAAGACGAAGCGAATGGAAGCGGTCCCAGCCTCGTAGCTGTGAACAGCTGTGATCGCAGGAAAATGCTGTTACAAAGATTTCTCAGTATATCTCCGGGACATTTCCCTGGCTTTCCCACCGACACAATGGACAAACGAGACATGAAATAACATCAACAGATCAAGACGAAGCGAATGGAGGTACCCCCGGAGTCATAGCATGTGTAAATCGAGACGAAACATCTCTCTCTCCCCCGCCTGCTTGCGAGAGGGAGGGGCAGTTTACACAAACACGCAGCTGCTGCATGCAGCAACGCACACAGAGGGAGGAGATGGCAGAGAGAATGCACTCCCCTGAAAACTCCCCTTGAATTCCTCCAGACTCAGAAAATGTAAAAGTTCACTTTTTGGAGATCCATAGAAAAAGGGTGAAAATGGAAAAAAGTATTCGAAAATAGTGCCTCATAAGGCGGCTAGAGTCCCTTGAAAACTCCCCTTGAATTCCTCCAGACTCAGAAAATGTAAAAGATCACTTTTTGGAGATCCATAGAAAAAGGGTGAAAATGAAAAAAAGAATGCCACAGCATGGATTCGAACACGCGACCAACCGCATCCAGGGGCGAGCGTTAACCCAGTGAGCCACTGGACCTGAGTACTCAAACATGCCTACTTGTGCATCTTAGACACTCTGAATTTACTAAATGTACAACTTTTTCTCCATCAAAATGAACAAATGAGACTTTAAATAACATCTACAGATCAAGACGAAGCGAATGGAAGCGGTCCCAGCCTCGTAGCTGCGAACAGCTGTGATCGCAGGAAAATGCTGTTACAAAGATTTGTCAGTATATCACCGGGACATTTCCCTGGCTTTCCCACCGTCACAATGGACAAACGAGACATGAAATAACATCAACAGATCAAGACGAAGCGAATGGAAGTACCCCCGGAGTCATAGCATGTGTAAATCGAGACGAAACATCTCTCTCTCCCCCGCCTGCTTGCGAGAGGGAGGGGCAGTTTACACAAACACGCAGCTGCTGCATGCAGCAACGCACACAGAGGGAGGAGATGGCAGAGAGAATGCACTCCCCTGAAAACTCCCCTTGAATTCCTCCAGACTCAGAAAATGTAAAAGTTCACTTTTTGGAGATCCATAGAAAAAGGGTGAAAATGGAAAAAAGTATTCGAAAATAGTGCCTCATAAGGCGGCTAGAGTCCCTTGAAAACTCCCCTTGAATTCCTCCAGACTCAGAAAATGTAAAAGATCACTTTTTGGAGATCCATAGAAAAAGGGTGAAAATGAAAAAAAGAATGCCACAGCATGGATTCGAACACGCGACCAACCGCATCCAGGGGCGAGCGTTAACCCAGTGAGCCACTGGACCTGAGTACTCAAACATGCCTACTTGTGCATCTTAGACACTCTGAATTTACTAAATGTACAACTTTTTCTCCATCAAAATGAACAAATGAGACTTTAAATAACATCTACAGATCAAGACGAAGCGAATGGAAGCGGTCCCAGCCTCGTAGCTGCGAACAGCTGTGATCGCAGGAAAATGCTGTTACAAAGATTTGTCAGTATATCACCGGGACATTTCCCTGGCTTTCCCACCGTCACAATGGACAAACGAGACATGAAATAACATCAACAGATCAAGACGAAGCGAATGGAAGTACCCCCGGAGTCATAGCATGTGTAAATCGAGACGAAACATCTCTCTCTCCCCCGCCTGCTTGCGAAGGGGAGGGGCAGTTTACACACACACACGCATCTGCTGCATGCAGCAACGCACACACAGGGAGGAGATGGCAGAGAGAATGCACTCCCCTGAAAACTCCCCTTGAATTCCTCCAGACTCAGAAAAAGTCAAAGTTGACTTTTTGGAGATCCATAGAAAAAGGGTGAAAATGAAAAAAGTATGCCACAGCATGGATTCGAACACGCGACCAACCGCATCCAGGGGCGAGCATTAACGCAGTGAGCCACTGGACCAGAGTACTCAAACATGCCTACTTTTGCATCTTAGAAACTCTGAATTCACTAAATGTACAACTTTTTCTCCATCAAAATGAACAAATGAGACATGAAATAACATCTACAGATCAAGACGAAGCTAATGGAAGCGGTCCCAGCCTCGTAGCTGTGAACAGCTGTGATCGCAGGAAAATGCTGTTACAAAGATTTCTCAGTATATCTCCGGGACATTTCCCTGGCTTTCTCACCGACACAATGGACAAACGAGACATGAAATAACATCAACAGATCAAGACGAAGCGAATGGAGGTACCCCCGGAGTCATAGCATGTGTAAATCGAGACGAAACATCTCTCTCTCCCCCGCCTGCTTGCGAGGGGGAGGGGCAGTTTACACACACACGCAGCTGCTGCATGCAGCAACACACACACAGGGAGGAGATGGCAGAGAGAACGCACTCCCCTGAAAACTCCCCTTGAATTCCTCCAGACTCAGAAAATGTAAAAGATCACTTTTTGGAGATCCATAGAAAAAGGGTGAAAATGGAAAAAAGTATTCAAAAATAGTGCCTCATAAGGCGGGTAGAGTCCCTTGAAAACTCCCCTTGAATTCCTCCAGACTCAGAAAAAGTCAAAGTTGACCTTTTGGAGATCCATAGAAAAAGGGTGAAAATGAAAAAAAGTATGCCACAGCATGGATTCGAACACGCGACCAACCGCATCCAGGGGCGAGCATCAACGTAGTGAGCCACTGGACCTGAGTACTCAAACATGCCTACTTGTGCATCTTAGACACTCTGAATTTACTAAATGTACAACTTTTTCTCCATCAAAATGAACAAATGAGACATGAAATAACATCTACAGATCAAGACGAAGCGAATGGAAGCGGTCCCAGCCTCGTAGCTGTGAACAGCTGAGATCGCAGGAAAATGCTGTTACAAAGATTTCTCAGTATATCTCCGGGACATTTCCCTGGCTTTCCCACCGACACAATGGACAAACGAGACATGAAATAACATCAACAGATCAAGACGAAGCGAATGGAGGTACCCCCGGAGTCATAGCATGTGTAAATCGAGACGAAACATCTCTCTCTCCCCCGCCTGCTTGCGAGAGGGAGGGGCAGTTTACACACACACGCAGCTGCTGCATGCAGCAACGCACACAGAGGGAGGAGATGGCAGAGAGAATGCACTCCCCTGAAAACTCCCCTTGAATTCCTCCAGACTCAGAAAAAGTCAAAGTTGACTTTTTGGAGATCCATAGAAAAAGGGTGAAAATGAAAAAAGTATGCCACAGCATGGATTCGAACACGCGACCAACCGCATCCAGGGGCGAGCATTAACGCAGTGAGCCACTGGACCTGAGTACTCAAACATGCCTACTTGTGCATCTTAGAAACTCTGAATTCACTAAATGTACAACTTTTTCTCCATCAAAATGAACAAATGAGACATTAAATAACATCTACAGATCAAGACGAAGCAAATGGAAGCGGTCCCAGCCTCGTAGCTGTGAACAGCTGTGATCGCAGGAAAATGCTGTTACAAAGATTTCTCAGTATATCTCCGGGACATTTCCCTGGCTTTCCCACCGTCACAATGGACAAACGAGACATGAAATAACATCAACAGATCAAGACGAAGCGAATGGAGGTACCCCCGGAGTCATAGCATGTGTAAATCGAGACGAAACATCTCTCTCTCCCCCGCCTGCTTGCGAGAGGGAGGGGCAGTTTACACACACACGCAGCTGCTGCGTGCAGCAACACACACACAGGGAGGAGATGGCAGAGAGAACGCACTCCCCTGAAAACTCCCCTTGAATTCCTCCAGACTCAGAAAATGTAAAAGATCACTTTTTGGAGATCCATAGAAAAAGGGTGAAAATGAAAAAAAGAATGCCACAGCATGGATTCGAACACGCGACCAACCGCATCCAGGGGCGAGTGTTAACGCAGTGAGCCACTGGACCTGAGTACTCAAATATGCCTACTTGTGCATCTTAGACACTCTGAATTCACTAAATGTACAACTTTTTCTCCATCAAAATGAACAAATGAGACATGAAATAACATCTACAGATCAAGACGAAGCGAATGGAAGCGGTCCCAGCCTCGTAGCTGTGATTGCAGGAAAATGCTGTTACAAAGATTTCTCAGTATATCTCCGGGACATTTCCCTGGCTTTCCCACCGTCACAATGGACAAACGAGACATGAAATAACATCAACAGATCAAGACGAAGCGAATGGAAGTACCCCCGGAGTCATAGCATGTGTAAATCGAGACGAAACATCTCTCTCTCCCCCGCCTGCTTGCGAAGGGGAGGGGCAGTTTACACACACACACGCAGCTGCTGCATGCAGCAACGCACACACAGGGAGAAGATGGCAGAGAGAATGCACTCCCCTGAAAACTCCCCTTGAATTCCTCCAGACTCAGAAAATTTAAAAGTTCACTTTTTGGAGATCCATAGAAAAAGGGTGAAAATGGAAAAAAGTATTCGAAAATAGTGCCTCATAAGGCGGGTAGAGTCCTTTGAAAACTCCCCTTGAATTCCTCCAGACTCAGAAAAAGTCAAAGTTGACTTTTTGGAGATCCATAGAAAAAGGGTGAAAATGAAAAAAGTATGCCACAGCATGGATTCGAACACGCGACCAACCGCATCCAGGGGCGAGCATTAACGCAGTGAGCCACTGGACCTGAGTACTCAAACATGCCTACTTGTGCATCTTAGAAACTCTGAATTCACTAAATGTACAACTTTTTCTCCATCAAAATGAACAAATGAGACATTAAATAACATCTACAGATCAAGACGAAGCGAATGGAAGCGGTCCCAGCCTCGTAGCTGTGAACAGCTGTGATCGCAGGAAAATGCTGTTACAAAGATTTCTCAGTATATCTCCGGGACATTTCCCTGGCTTTCCCACCGTCAAAATGGACAAACGAGACATGAAATAACATCAACAGATCAAGACGAAGCGAATGGAGGTACCCCCGGAGTCATAGCATGTGTAAATCGAGACGAAACATCTCTCTCTCCCCCGCCTGCTTGCGAAGGGGAGGGGCAGTTTACACACACACACGCAGCTGCTGCATGCAGCAACGCACACAGAGGGAGGAGATGGCAGAGAGAATGCACTCCCCTGAAAACTCCCCTTGAATTCCTCCAGACTCAGAAAATGTAAAAGTTCACTTTTTGGAGATCCATAGAAAAAGGGTGAAAATGGAAAAAAGTATTCGAAAATAGTGCCTCATAAGGCGGGTAGAGTCCCTTGAAAACTCCCCTTGAATTCCTCCAGACTCAGAAAAAGTCAAAGTTGACTTTTTGGAGATCCATAGAAAAAGGGTGAAAATGAAAAAAAGTATGCCACAGTATGGATTCGAACACGCGACCAACCGCATCCAGGGGCGAGCATTAACGCAATGAGCCACTGGACCTGAGTACTCAAACATGCCTACTTTTGCATCTTAGAAACTCTGAATTCACTAAATGTACAACTTTTTCTCCATCAAAATGAACAAATGAGACATGAAATAACATCTACAGATCAAGACGAAGCGAATGGAAGCGGTCCCAGCCTCGTAGCTGTGAACAGCTGAGATCGCAGGAAAATGCTGTTACAAAGATTTCTCAGTATATCTCCGGGACATTTCCCTGGCTTTCCCACCGACACAATGGACAAACGAGACATGAAATAACATCAACAGATCAAGACGAAGCGAATGGAGGTACCCCCGGAGTCATAGCATGTGTAAATCGAGACGAAACATCTCTCTCTCCCCCGCCTGCTTGCGAGAGGGAGGGGCAGTTTACACACACACGCAGCTGCTGCATGCAGCAACGCACACAGAGGGAGGAGATGGCAGAGAGAATGCACTCCCCTGAAAACTCCCCTTGAATTCCTCCAGACTCAGAAAAAGTCAAAGTTGACTTTTTGGAGATCCATAGAAAAAGGGTGAAAATGAAAAAAGTATGCCACAGCATGGATTCGAACACGCGACCAACCGCATCCAGGGGCGAGCATTAACGCAGTGAGCCACTGGACCTGAGTACTCAAACATGCCTACTTGTGCATCTTAGAAACTCTGAATTCACTAAATGTACAACTTTTTCTACATCAAAATGAACAAATGAGACATTAAATAACATCTACAGATCAAGACGAAGCAAATGGAAGCGGTCCCAGCCTCGTAGCTGTGAACAGCTGTGATCGCAGGAAAATGCTGTTACAAAGATTTCTCAGTATATCTCCGGGACATTTCCCTGGCTTTCCCACCGTCACAATGGACAAACGAGACATGAAATAACATCAACAGATCAAGACGAAGCGAATGGAGGTACCCCCGGAGTCATAGCATGTGTAAATCGAGACGAAACATCTCTCTCTCCCCCGCCTGCTTGCGAGAGGGAGGGGCAGTTTACACACACACGCAGCTGCTGCGTGCAGCAACACACACACAGGGAGGAGATGGCAGAGAGAACGCACTCCCCTGAAAACTCCCCTTGAATTCCTCCAGACTCAGAAAATGTAAAAGATCACTTTTTGGAGATCCATAGAAAAAGGGTGAAAATGAAAAAAAGAATGCCACAGCATGGATTCGAACACGCGACCAACCGCATCCAGGGGCGAGTGTTAACGCAGTGAGCCACTGGACCTGAGTACTCAAATATGCCTACTTGTGCATCTTAGACACTCTGAATTCACTAAATGTACAACTTTTTCTCCATCAAAATGAACAAATGAGACATGAAATAACATCTACAGATCAAGACGAAGCGAATGGAAGCGGTCCCAGCCTCGTAGCTGTGATTGCAGGAAAATGCTGTTACAAAGATTTCTCAGTATATCTCCGGGACATTTCCCTGGCTTTCCCACCGTCACAATGGACAAACGAGACATGAAATAACATCAACAGATCAAGACGAAGCGAATGGAAGTACCCCCGGAGTCATAGCATGTGTAAATCGAGACGAAACATCTCTCTCTCCCCCGCCTGCTTGCGAAGGGGAGGGGCAGTTTACACACACACACGCAGCTGCTGCATGCAGCAACGCACACACAGGGAGAAGATGGCAGAGAGAATGCACTGCCCTGAAAACTCCCCTTGAATTCCTCCAGACTCAGAAAATGTAAAAGTTCACTTTTTGGAGATCCATAGAAAAAGGGTGAAAATGGAAAAAAGTATTCGAAAATAGTGCCTCATAAGGCGGGTAGAGTCCTTTGAAAACTCCCCTTGAATTCCTCCAGACTCAGAAAAAGTCAAAGTTGACTTTTTGGAGATCCATAGAAAAAGGGTGAAAATGAAAAAAGTATGCCACAGCATGGATTCGAACACGCGACCAACCGCATCCAGGGGCGAGCATTAACGCAGTGAGCCACTGGACCTGAGTACTCAAACATGCCTACTTGTGCATCTTAGAAACTCTGAATTCACTAAATGTACAACTTTTTCTCCATCAAAATGAACAAATGAGACATTAAATAACATCTACAGATCAAGACGAAGCGAATGGAAGCGGTCCCAGCCTCGTAGCTGTGAACAGCTGTGATCGCAGGAAAATGCTGTTACAAAGATTTCTCAGTATATCTCCGGGACATTTCCCTGGCTTTCCCACCGTCAAAATGGACAAACGAGACATGAAATAACATCAACAGATCAAGACGAAGCGAATGGAGGTACCCCCGGAGTCATAGAATGTGTAAATCGAGACGAAACATCTCTCTCTCCCCCGCCTGCTTGCGAAGGGGAGGGGCAGTTTACACACACACGCAGCTGCTGCATGCAGCAACGCACACACAGGGAGGAGATGGCAGAGAGAACGCACTCCCCTGAAAACTCCCCTTGAATTCCTCCAGACTCAGAAAATGTAAAAGTTCACTTTTTGGAGATCCATAGAAAAAGGGTGAAAATGGAAAAAAGTATTTGAAAATAGTGCCTCATAAGGCGGGTAGAGTCCCTTGAAAACTCCCCTTGAATTCCTCCAGACTCAGAAAAAGTCAAAGTTGACTTTTTGGAGATCCATAGAAAAAGGGTGAAAATGAAAAAAAGTATGCCACAGCATGGATTCGAACACGCGACCAACAGCATCCAGGGGCGAGCATTAACGCAGTGAGCCACTGGACCTGAGTACTCAAACATGCCTACTTGTGCATCTTAGACACTCTGAATTCACTAAATGTACAACTTTTTCTCCATCAAAATGAACAAATGAGACATTAAATAACATCTACAGATCAGACGAAGCGAATGGAAGCGGTCCCAGTCTCGTAGCTGTGAACAGCTGTGATCGCAGGAAAATGCTGTTACAAAGATTTCTCAGTATATCTCCGGGACATTTCCCTGGCTTTGCCACCGTCACAATGGACAAACGAGACATGAAATAACATCAACAGATCAAGACGAAGCGAATGGAGGTACCCCCGGAGTCATAGCATGTGTAAATCGAGACGAAACATCTCTCTCTCCCCCGCCTGCTTGCGAGAGGGAGGGGCAGTTTACACACACACGCAGCTGCTGCATGCAGCAACACACACACAGGGAGGAGATGGCAGAGACAACGCACTCCCCTGAAAACTCCCCTTGAATTCCTCCAGACTCAGAAAATGTAAAAGATCACTTTTTGGAGATCCATAGAAAAAGGGTGAAAATGAAAAAAAGAATGCCACAGCATGCATTCGAACACGCGACCAACCGCATCCAGGGGCGAGTGTTAACGCAGTGAGCCACTGGACCTGAGTACTCAAATATGCCTACTTGTGCATTTTAGACACTCTGAATTCACTAAATGTACATCTTTTTCTCCATCAAAATGAACAAATGAGACATGAAATAACATCTACAGATCAAGACGAAGCGAATGGAAGCGGTCCCAGCCTCGTAGCTGTGATTGCAGGAAAATGCTGTTACAAAGATTTCTCAGTATATCTCCGGGACATTTCCCTGGCTTTCCCACCGTCACAATGGACAAACGAGACATGAAATAACATCAACAGATCAAGACGAAGCGAATGAAAGTACCCCCGGAGTCATAGCATGTGTAAATCGAGACGAAACATCTCTCTCTCCCCCGCCTGCTTGCGAAGGGGAGGGGCAGTTTACACACACACACGCAGCTGCTGCATGCAGCAACGCACACACAGGGAGAAGATGGCAGAGAGAATGCACTCCCCTGAAAACTCCCCTTGAATTCCTCCAGACTCAGAAAATGTAAAAGTTCACTTTTTGGAGATCCATAGAAAAAGGGTGAAAATGGAAAAAAGTATTCGAAAATAGTGCCTCATAAGGCGGGTAGAGTCCCTTGAAAACTCCCCTTGAATTCCTCCAGACTCAGAAAAAGTCAAAGTTGACTTTTTGGAGATCCATAGAAAAAGGGTGAAAATGAAAAAAAGTATGCCACAGCATGGATTCGAACACGCGACCAACCGCATCCAGGGGCGAGCGTTAACACAGTGAGCCACTGGACCTGAGTACTTAAACATGCCTACTTGTGCATCTTAGACACTCTGAATTTACTAAATGTACAACTTGTTCTCCATCAAAATGACCAAATGAGACATTAAATAACATCTACAGATCAAGACGAAGTGAATGGAAGCGGTCCCAGCCTCGTAGCTGTGAACAGCTGTGATCGCAGGAAAATGCTGTTACAAAGATTTCTCAGTATATCTCCGGGACATTTCCCTGGCTTTCCCACCGTCAAAATGGACAAACGAGACATGAAATAACATCAACAGATCAAGACGAAGCGAATGGAGGTACCCCCGGAGTCATAGAATGTGTAAATCGAGACGAAACATATCTCTCTCCCCCGCCTGCTTGCGAAGGGGAGGGGCAGTTTACACACACACGCAGCTGCTGCATGCAGCAACGCACACACAAGGAGGAGATGGCAGAGAGAACGCACTCCCCTGAAAACTCCCCTTGAATTCCTCCAGACTCAGAAAATGTAAAAGTTCACTTTTTGGAGATCCATAGAAAAAGGGTGAAAATGGAAAAAAGTATTCGAAAATAGTGCCTCATAAGGCGGGTAGAGTCTCTTGAAAACTCCCCTTGAATTCCTCCAGACTCAGAAAATGTAAAAGATCACTTTTTGGAGATCCATAGAAAAAAGGTTGAAAATGAAAAAAATAATGCCACAGCATGGATTCGAACACGCGACCAACCGCATCCAGGGGCGAGTGTTAACGCAGTGAGTCACTGGACCTGAGTACGCAAATATGCCTACTTGTGCATCTTAGACACTCTGAATTCACTAAATGTACAACTTTTTCTCCATCAAAATGAACAAATGAGACATGAAATAACATCCACAGATCAAGACGAAGCGAATGGAAGCGGTCCCAGCCTCGTAGCTGTGAACAGCTGTGATCGCAGGAAAATGCTGTTACAAAGATTTCTCAGTATATCTCCGGGACATTTCCCTGGCTTTCCCACCGACACAATGGACAAACGAGACATGAAATAACATCAACAGATCAAGACGAAGCGAATGGAGGTACCCCCGGAGTCATAGCATGTGTAAATCGAGACGAAACATCTCTCTCTCCCCCGCCTGCTTGCGAGGGGGAGGGCCAGTTTACACACACACGCAGCTGCTGCATGCAGCAACACACACACAGGGAGGAGATGGCAGAGAGAACGCACTCCCCTGAAAACTCCCCTTGAATTCCTCCAGACTCAGAAAAAGTCAAAGTTGACTTTTTGGAGATCCATAGAAAAAGGGTGAAAATGAAAAAAGTATGCCACAGCATGGATTCGAACACGCGAACAACCGCATCCAGGGGCGAGCGTTAACACAGTGAGCCACTGGACCTGAGTACTCAAACATGCCTACTTGTGCATCTTAGAAACTCTGAATTCACTAAATGTACAACTTTTTCTCCATCAAAATGAACAAATGAGACATTAAATAACATCTACAGATCAAGACGAAGCGAATGGAAGCGGTCCCAGCCTCGTAGCTGTGAACAGCTGTGATCGCAGGAAAATGCTCTTACAAAGATTTATCAGTATATCTCCGGGACATTTCCCTGGCTTTCCCACCGTCACAATGGACAAACAAGACATGAAATAACATCAACAGATCAAGACGAAGCGAATGGAGGTACCCCCGGAGTCATAGCATGTGTATATCGAGACGAAACATCTCTCTCTCCCCCGCCTGCTTGCGAGAGGGAGGGGCAGTTTACACACACACGCAGCTGCTGCATGCAGCAACACACACACAGGGAGGAGATGGCAGAGAGAACGCACTCCCCTGAAAACTCCCCTTGAATTCCTCCAGACTCAGAAAATGTAAAAGATCACTTTTTGGAGATCCATAGAAAAAGGTTGAAAATGAAAAAAAGAATGCCACAGCATGGATTCGAACACGCGACCAACCGCATCCAGGGGCGAGTGTTAACGCAGTGAGCCACTGGACCTGAGTACGCAAATATGCCTACTTGTGCATCTTAGACACTCTGAATTCACTAAATGTACAACTTTTTCTCCATCAAAATGAACAAATGAGACATGAAATAACATCTACAGATCAAGACGAAGCGAATGGAAGCGGTCCCAGTCTCGTAGCTGTGAACAGCTGTGATCGCAGGAAAATGCTGTTACAAAGATTTATCAGTATATCTCCGGGACATTTCCCTGGCTTTCCCACCGTCACAATGGACAAACGAGACATGAAACAACATCAACAGATCAAGACGAAGCGAATGGAAGTACCCCCTGAGTCATAGCATGTGTAAATCGAGACGAAACATCTCTCTCTCCCCCGCCTGCTTGCGAAGGGGAGGGGCAGTTTACACACACACACGCAGCTGCTGCATGCAGCAACGCACACAGAGGGAGGAGATGGCAGAGAGAATGCACTCCCCTGAAAACTCCCCTTGAATTCCTCCAGACTCAGAAAATGTAAAAGTTCACTTTTTGGAGATCCATAGAAAAAGGGTGAAAATGGAAAAAAGTATTCGAAAATAGTGCCTCATAAGGCGGGTCGAGTCCCTTGAAAACTCCCCTTGAATTCCTCCAGACTCAGAAAAAGTCAAAGTTGACTTTTTGGAGATCCATAGAAAAAGGGTGAAAATGAAAAAAAGAATGCCACAGCATGGATTCGAACACGCGACCAACCGCATCCTGGGGCGAGCGTTAACACAGTGAGCCACTGGACCTGAGTACTCAAACATGCCTACTTGTGCATCTTAGACACTCTGAATTTACTAAATGTACAACTTTTTCTCCATCAACATGAACAAATGAGACATTAAATAACATCTACAGATCAAGACGAAGCGAATGGAAGCGGTCCCAGCCTCGTAGCTGCGAACAGCTGTGATCGCAGGAAAATGCTGTTACAAAGATTTCTCAGTATATCTCCGGGACATTTCCCTGGCTTTCCCACCGTCACAATGGACAAACGAGACATGAAATAACATCAACAGATCAAGACGAAGCGAATGGAGGTACCCCCGGAGTCATAGCATGTGTAAATCGAGACGAAACATCTCTCTCTCCCCCGCCTGCTTGCGAAGGGGAGGGGCAGTTTACACACACACACGCAGCTGCTGCATGCAGCAACGCACACAGAGGGAGGAGATGGCAGAGAGAATGCACTCCCCTGAAAACTCCCCTTGAATTCCTCCAGACTCAGAAAATGTAAAAGTTCACTTTTTGGAGATCCATAGAAAAAGGGTGAAAATGGAAAAAAGTATTCGAAAATAGTGCCTCATAAGGCGGGTAGAGTCCCTTGAAAACTCCCCTTGAATTCCTCCAGACTCAGAAAAAGTCAAAGTTGACTTTTTGGAGATCCATAGAAAAAGGGTGAAAATGAAAAAAAGTATGCCACAGTATCGATTCGAACACGCGACCAACCGCATCCAGGGGCGAGCATTAACGCAGTGAGCCACTGGACCTGAGTACTCAAACATGCATACTTTTGCATCTTAGAAACTCTGAATTCACTAAATGTACAACTTTTTCTCCATCAAAATGAACAAATGAGACATGAAATAACATCTACAGATCAAGACGAAGCGAATGGAAGCGGTCCCAGCCTCGTAGCTGTGAACAGCTGTGATCGCAGGAAAATGCTGTTACAAAGATTTCTCAGTATATCTCCGGGACATTTCCCTGGCTTTCCCACCGACACAATGGACAAACGAGACATGAAATAACATCAACAGATCAAGACGAAGCGAATGGAGGTACCCCCGGAGTCATAGCATGTGTAAATCGAGACGAAACATCTCTCTCTCCCCCGCCTGCTTGCGAGGGTGAGGGCCAGTTTACACACACACGCAGCTGCTGCATGCAGCAACACACACACAGGGAGGAGATGGCAGAGAGAACGCACTCCCCTGAAAACTCCCCTTGAATTCCTCCAGACTCAGAAAAAGTCAAAGTTGACTTTTTGGAGATCCATAGAAAAAGGGTGAAAATGAAAAAAAGTATGCCACAGCATGGACTCGAACATGCGACCAACCGCATCCAGGGGCGAGCGTTAACGCAGTGAGCCACTGGACCTGAGTACTCAAACATGCCTACTTGTGCATCTTAGAAACTCGGAATTCACTAAATGTACAACTTTTTCTCCTTCAAAATGAACAAATGAGACATGAAATAACATCTACAGATCAAGACGAAGCGAATGGAAGCGGTCCCAGCCTCGTAGCTGTGAACAGCTGTGATCGCAGGAAAATGCTGTTACAAAGATTTCTCAGTATATCTCCGGGACATTTCCCTGGCTTTCCCACCGTCACAATGGACAAATGAGACATGAAATAACATCAACAGATCAAGACGAAGCGAATGGAAGTACCCCCGGAGTCATAGCATGTGTAAATCGAGACGAAACATCTCTCTCTCCCCCGCCTGCTTGCGAAGGGGAGGGGCAGTTTACACACACACACGCAGCTGCTGCATGCAGCAACGCACACACAGGGAGGAGATGGCAGAGAGAATGCACTCCCCTGAAAACTCCCCTTGAATTCCTCCAGACTCAGAAAATGTAAAAGTTCACTTTTTGGAGATCCATAGAAAAAGGGTGAAAATGGAAAAAAGTATTCGAAAATAGTGCCTCATAAGGCGGGTAGAGTCCTTTGAAAACTCCCCTTGAATTCCTCCAGACTCAGAAAAAGTCAAAGTTGACTTTTTGGAGATCCATAGAAAAAGGGTGAAAATGAAAAAAGTATGCCACAGCATGGATTCGAACACGCGACCAACCGCATCCAGGGGCGAGCATTAACGCAGTGAGCCACTGGACCTGAGTACTCAAACATGCCTACTTGTGCATCTTAGAAACTCTGAATTCACTAAATGTACAACTTTTTCTCCATCAAAATGAAGAAATGAGACATTAAATAACATCTACAGATCAAGACGAAGCGAATGGAAGCGGTCCCAGCCTCGTAGCTGCGAACAGCTGTGATCGCAGGAAAATGCTGTTACAAAGATTTCTCAGTATATCTCCGGGACATTTCCCTGGCTTTCCCACCGTCACAATGGACAAACGAGACATGAAATAACATCAACAGATCAAGACGAAGCGAATGGAAGTACCCCCGGAGTCATAGCATGTGTAAATCGAGACGAAACATCTCTCTCTCTCCCGCGCCTGCTTGCGAGAGGGAGGGGCAGTTTACACACACACACAGCCGCTGCATGCAGCAACGCACACACAGGGAGGAGATGGCAGAGAGAATGCACTCCCCTGAAAACTCCTCTTGAATTCCTCCAGACTCAGAAAATGTAAAAGTTCACTTTTTGGAGATCCATAGAAAAAGGGTGAAAATGGAAAAAAGTATTCGAAAATAGTGCCTCATAAGGCGGGTAGAGTCCCTTGAAAACGCCCCTTGAATTCCTCCAGACTCAGAAAAAGTCAAAGTTGACTTTTTGGAGATCCATAGAAAAAGGGTGAAAATGAAAAAAAGTATGCCACAGCATGGATTCGAACACGTGACCAACTGCATCCAGGGGCGAGCGTTAACGCAGTGAGCCACTGGACCTGAGTACTCAAACATGCCTACTTTTGCATCTTAGACACTCTGAATTCACTAAATGTACAACTTTTTCTCCATCAAAATGAACAAATGAGACATTAAATAACATCTACAGATCAAGACGAAGCGAATGGAAGCGGTCCCACTCTCGTAGCTGTGAACAGCTGTGATCGCAGGAAAATGCTGTTACAAAGATTTCTCAGTATAACTCCGGGACATTTCCCTGGCTTTCCCACCGTCACAATGGACAAACGAGACATGAAATAACATCAACAGATCAAGACGAAGCGAATGGAGGTACCCCCGGAGTCATAGCATGTGTAAATCGAGATGAAACATCTCTCTCTCCCCCGCCTGCTTGCGAGAGGGAGGGGCAGTTTACACACACACGCAGCTGCTGCATGCAGCAACACACACACAGGGAGGAGATGGCAGAGAGAACGCACTCCCCTGAAAACTCCCCTTGAATTCCTCCAGACTCAGAAAATGTAAAAGATCACTTTTTGGAGATCCATAGAAAAAGGGTGAAAATGAAAAAAAAAATGCCACAGCATGGATTCGAACACGCGACCAACCGCATCCAGGGGCGAGTGTTAACGCAGTGAGCCACTGGACCTGAGTACTCAAATATGCCTACTTGTGCATCTTAGACACTCTGAATTCACTAAATGTACAACTTTTTCTCCATCAAAATGAACAAATGAGACATGAAATAACATATACAGATCAAGACGAAGCGAATGGAAGCGGTCCCAGCCTCGTAGCTGTGATCGCAGGAAAATGCTGTTACAAAGATTTCTCAGTATATCTCCGGGACATTTCCCTGGCTTTCCCACCGTCACAATGGACAAACGAGACATGAAGTGACATCAACAGATCAAGACGAAGCGAATGGAAGTACCCCCGGAGTCATAGCATGTGTAAATCGAGACGAAACATCTCTCTCTCCCCCGCCTGCTTGCGAAGGGGAGGGGCAGTTTACACACACACACGCAGCTGCTGCATGCAGCAACGCACACACAGGGAGGAGATGGCAGAGAGAATGCACTCCCCTGAAAACTCCCCTTGAATTCCTCCAGACTCAGAAAATGTAAAAGTTCACTTTTTGGAGATCCATAGAAAAAGGGTGAAAATGGAAAAAAGTATTCGAAAATAGTGCCTCATAAGGCGGGTAGAGTCCTTTGAAAACTCCCCTTGAATTCCTCCAGACTCAGAAAAAGTCAAAGTTGACTTTTTGGAGATCCATAGAAAAAGGGTGAAAATGAAAAAAGTATGCCACAGCATGGATTCGAACACGCGACCAACCGCATCCAGGGGCGAGCATTAACGCAGTGAGCCACTGGACCTGAGTACTCAAACATGCCTACTTGTGCATCTTAGAAACTCTGAATTCACTAAATGTACAACTTTTTCTCCATCAAAATGAAGAAATGAGACATTAAATAACATCTACAGATCAAGACGAAGCGAATGGAAGCGGTCCCAGCCTCGTAGCTGCGAACAGCTGTGATCGCAGGAAAATGCTGTTACAAAGATTTCTCAGTATATCTCCGGGACATTTCCCTGGCTTTCCCACCGTCACAATGGACAAACGAGACATGAAATAACATCAACAGATCAAGACGAAGCGAATGGAAGTACCCCCGGAGTCATAGCATGTGTAAATCGAGACGAAGCATCTCTCTCTCCCCCGCCTGCTTGCGAAGGGGAGGGGCAGTTTACACACACACACGCAGCTGCTGCATGCAGCAACACACACACAGGGAGGAGATGGCAGAGAGAACGCACTCCCCTGAAAACTCCCCTTGAATTCCTCCAGACTCAGAAAATGTAAAAGTTCACTTTTTGGAGATCCATAGAAAAAGGGTGAAAATGGAAAAAAGTATTCGAAAATAGTGCCTCATAAGGCGGGTAGAGTCCCTTGAAAACTCCCCTTGAATTCCTCCAGACTCAGAAAAAGTCAAAGTTGACTTTTTGGAGATCCATAGAAAAAGGGTGAAAATGAAAAAAAGTATGCCACAGCATGGATTCGAACACGCGACCAACAGTATCCAGGGGCGAGCATTAACGCAGTGAGCCACTGGACCTGAGTACTCAAACATGCTTACTTTTGCATCTTAGAAACTCTGAATTCACTAAATGTACAACTTTTTCTCCATCAAAATGAACAAATGAGACATGAAATAACATCTACAGATCAAGACGAAGCGAATGGAAGCGGTCCCAGCCTCGTAGCTGTGAACAGCTGTGATCGCAGGAAAATGCTGTTACAAAGATTTCTCAGTATATCTCCGGGACATTTCCCTGGCTTTCCCACCGTCACAATGGACAAACGAGACATGAAATAACATCAACAGATCAAGACGAAGCGAATGGAGGTACCCCCGGAGTCATAGCATGTGTAAATCGAGACGAAACATCTCTCTCTCCCCCGCCTGCTTGCGAAGGGGAGGGGCAGTTTACACACACACGCAGCTGCTGCATGCAGCAACGCACACACAGGGAGGAGATGGCAGAGAGAACGCACTCCCCTGAAAACTCCCCATGAATTCCTCCAGACTCAGAAAATGTAGAAGTTCACTTTTTGGAGATCCATAGAAAAAGGGTGAAAATGGAAAAAAGTATTCGAAAATAGTGCCTCATAAGGCGGGTAGAGTCCCTTGAAAACGCCCCTTGAATTCCTCCAGACTCAGAAAAAGTCAAAGTTGACTTTTTGGAGATCCATAGAAAAAGGGTGAAAATGAAAAAAAGTATGCCACAGCATGGATTCGAACACGTGACCAACCGCATCCAGTGGCGAGCGTTAACGCAGTGAGCCACTGGACCTGAGTACTCAAACATGCCTACTTTTGCATCTTAGACACTCTGAATTCACTAAATGTACAACTTTTTCTCCATCAAAATGAACAAATGAGACATGAAATAACATCTACAGATCAAGACGAAGCGAATGGAAGCGGTCCCAGCCTCGTAGCTTTGAACAGCTGTGATCGCAGGAAAATGCTGTTACAAAGATTTCTCAGTATATCTCCGGGACATTTCCCTGGCTTTCCCACCGTCACAATGGACAAACGAGACATGAAATAACATCAACAGATGAAGACGAAGCAAATGGAAGTACCCCCGGAGTCATAGCATGTGTAAATCGAGACGAAACATCTCTCTCTCCCCCGCCTGCTTGCGAAGGGGAGGGGCAGTTTACACACACACACGCAGCTGCTGCATGCAGCAACGCACACACAGGGAGGAGATGGCAGAGAGAATGCACTCCCCTGAAAACTCCCCTTGAATTCCTCCAGACTCAGAAAATGTAAAAGTTCACTTTTTGGAGATCCATAGAAAAAGGGTGAAAATGGAAAAAAGTATTCGAAAATAGTGCCTCATAAGGCGGGTAGAGTCCTTTGAAAACTCCCCTTGAATTCCTCCAGACTCAGAAAAAGTCAAAGTTGACTTTTTGGAGATCCATAGAAAAAGGGTGAAAATGAAAAAAGTATGCCACAGCATGGATTCGAACACGCGACCAACCGCATCCAGGGGCGAGCATTAACGCAGTGAGCCACAGGACCTGAGTACTCAAACATGCCTACTTGTGCATCTTAGAAACTCTGAATTCACTAAATGTACAACTTTTTCTCCATCAAAATGAAGAAATGAGACATTAAATAACATCTACAGATCAAGACGAAGCGAATGGAAGCGGTCCCAGCCTCGTAGCTGTGAACAGCTGTGATCGCAGGAAAATGCTGTTACAAAGATTTCTCAGTATATCTCCGGGACATTTCCCTGGCTTTCCCACCGTCACAATGGACAAACGAGACATGAAATAACATCAACAGATCAAGACGAAGCGAATGGAGGTACCCCCGGAGTCATAGCATGTGTAAATCGAGACGAAACATCTCTCTCTCCCCCGCCTGCTTGCGAAGGGGAGGGGCAGTTTACACACACACGCAGCTGCTGCATGCAGCAACGCACACACAGGGAGGAGATGGCAGAGTGAACGCACTCCCCTGAAAACTCCCCATTAATTCCTCCAGACTCAGAAAATGTAAAAGTTCACTTTTTGGAGATCCATAGAAAAAGGGTGAAAATGGAAAAAAGTATTCGAAAATAGTGCCTCATAAGGCGGGTAGAGTCCCTTGAAAACGCCCCTTGAATTCCTCCAGACTCAGAAAAAGTCAAAGTTGACTTTTTGGAGATCCATAGAAAAAGGGTGAAAATGAAAAAAAGTATGCCACAGCATGGATTCGAACACGTGACCAACCGCATCCAGTGGCGAGCGTTAACGCAGTGAGCCACTGGACCTGAGTACTCAAACATGCCTACTTTTGCATCTTAGACACTCTGAATTCACTAAATGTACAACTTTTTCTCCATCAAAATGAACAAATGAGACATGAAATAACATCTACAGATCAAGACGAAGCGAATGGAAGCGGTCCCAGCCTCGTAGCTTTGAACAGCTGTGATCGCAGGAAAATGCTGTTACAAAGATTTCTCAGTATATCTCCGGGACATTTCCCTGGCTTTCCCACCGTCACAATGGACAAACGAGACATGAAATAACATCAACAGATGAAGACGAAGCAAATGGAAGTACCCCCGGAGTCATAGCATGTGTAAATCGAGACGAAACATCTCTCTCTCCCGCGCCTGCTTGCGAGAGGGAGGGGCAGTTTACACACACACACAGCCGCTGCATGCAGCAACGCACACACAGGGAGGAGATGGCAGAGAGAATGCACTCCCCTGAAAACTCCTCTTGAATTCCTCCAGACTCAGAAAATGTAAAAGTTCACTTTTTGGAGATCCATAGAAAAAGGGTGAAAATGGAAAAAAGTATTCGAAAATAGTGCCTCATAAGGCGGGTAGAGTCCCTTGAAAACGCCCCTTGAATTCCTCCAGACTCAGAAAAAGTCAAAGTTGACTTTTTGGAGATCCATAGAAAAAGGGTGAAAATGAAAAAAAGTATGCCACAGCATGGATTCGAACACGTGACCAACTGCATCCAGGGGCGAGCGTTAACGCAGTGAGCCACTGGACCTGAGTACTCAAACATGCCTACTTTTGCATCTTAGACACTCTGAATTCACTAAATGTACAACTTTTTCTCCATCAAAATGAACAAATGAGACATGAAATAACATATACAGATCAAGACGAAGCGAATGGAAGCGGTCCCAGCCTCGTAGCTGTGATCGCAGGAAAATGCTGTTACAAAGATTTCTCAGTATATCTCCGGGACATTTCCCTGGCTTTCCCACCGTCACAATGGACAAACGAGACATGAAGTGACATCAACAGATCAAGACGAAGCGAATGGAAGTACCCCCGGAGTCATAGCATGTGTAAATCGAGACGAAACATCTCTCTCTCCCCCGCCTGCTTGCGAAGGGGAGGGGCAGTTTACACACACACACGCAGCTGCTGCATGCAGCAACGCACACACAGGGAGGAGATGGCAGAGAGAATGCACTCCCCTGAAAACTCCCCTTGAATTCCTCCAGACTCAGAAAATGTAAAAGTTCACTTTTTGGAGATCCATAGAAAAAGGGTGAAAATGGAAAAAAGTATTCGAAAATAGTGCCTCATAAGGCGGGTAGAGTCCTTTGAAAACTCCCCTTGAATTCCTCCAGACTCAGAAAAAGTCAAAGTTGACTTTTTGGAGATCCATAGAAAAAGGGTGAAAATGAAAAAAAGTATGCCACAGCATGGATTCGAACACGTGACCAACCGCATCCAGTGGCGAGCGTTAACGCAGTGAGCCACTGGACCTGAGTACTCAAACATGCCTACTTTTGCATCTTAGACACTCTGAATTCACTAAATGTACAACTTTTTCTCCATCAAAATGAACAAATGAGACATGAAATAACATCTACAGATCAAGACGAAGCGAATGGAAGCGGTCCCAGCCTCGTAGCTTTGAACAGCTGTGATCGCAGGAAAATGCTGTTACAAAGATTTCTCAGTATATCTCCGGGACATTTCCCTGGCTTTCCCACCGTCACAATGGACAAACGAGACATGAAATAACATCAACAGATGAAGACGAAGCAAATGGAAGTACCCCCGGAGTCATAGCATGTGTAAATCGAGACGAAACATCTCTCTTTCCCGCGCCTGCTTGCGAGAGGGAGGGGCAGTTTACACACACACACAGCCGCTGCATGCAGCAACGCACACACAGGGAGGAGATGGCAGAGAGAATGCACTCCCCTGAAAACTCCTCTTGAATTCCTCCAGACTCAGAAAATGTAAAAGTTCACTTTTTGGAGATCCATAGAAAAAGGGTGAAAATGGAAAAAAGTATTCGAAAATAGTGCCTCATAAGGCGGGTAGAGTCCGTTGAAAACGCCCCTTGAATTCCTCCAGACTCAGAAAAAGTCAAAGTTGACTTTTTGGAGATCCATAGAAAAAGGGTGAAAATGAAAAAAAGTATGCCACAGCATGGATTCGAACACGTGACCAACTGCATCCAGGGGCGAGCGTTAACGCAGTGAGCCACTGGACCTGAGTACTCAAACATGCCTACTTTTGCATCTTAGACACTCTGAATTCACTAAATGTACAACTTTTTCTCCATCAAAATGAACAAATGAGACATGAAATAACATCTACAGATCAAGACGAAGCGAATGGAAGCGGTCCCAACCTCGTAGCTTTGAACAGCTGTGATCGCAGGAAAATGCTGTTACAAAGATTTCTCAATATATCTCCGGGACATTTCCCTGGCTTTCCCACCGTCACAATGGACAAACGAGACATGAAATAACATCAACAGATCAAGACGAAGCGAATGGAAGTACCCCCGGAGTCATATCATGTGTAAATCGAGACGAAACATCTCTCTCTCCCCCGCCTGCTTGCGAAGGGGAGGGGCAGTTTACACACACACACGCAGCTGCTGCATGCAGCAACGCACACACAGGGAGGAGATGGCAGAGAGAATGCACTCCCCTGAAAACTCCCCTTGAATTCCTCCAGACTCAGAAAATGTAGAAGTTCACTTTTTGGAGATCCATAGAAAAAGGGTGAAAATGGAAAAAAGTATTCGAAAATAGTGCCTCATAAGGCGGGTAGAGTCCCTTGAAAACTCCCCTTGAATTCCTCCAGACTCAGAAAAAGTCAAAGTTGACTTTTTGGAGATCCATAGAAAAAGGGTGAAAATGAAAAAAAGTATGCCACAGCATGGATTCGAACACGCGACCAACCGCATCCAGGGGCGAGCGTTAACGCAGTGAGCCACTGGACCTGAGTACTCAAACATGCCTACTTTTGCATCTTAGACACTCTGAATTCACTAAATGTACAACTTTTTCTCCATCAAAATGAACAAATGAGACATGAAATAACATCTACAGATCAAGACGAAGCGAATGGAAGCGGTCCCAGCCTCGTAGCTTTGAACAGCTGTGATCGCAGGAAAATGCTGTTACAAAGATTTCTCAGTATATCTCCGGGACATTTCCCTGGCTTTCCCACCGTCACAATTGACAAACGAGACATGAAATAACATCAACAGATCAAGACGAAGCGAATGGAAGTACCCCCGGAGTCATAGCATGTGTAAATCGAGACGAAACATCTCTCTCTCCCCCGCCTGCTTGCGAAGGGGAGGGGCAGTTTACACACACACACGCAGCTGCTGCATGCAGCAACGCACACAGAGGGAGGAGATGGCAGAGAGAATGCACTCCCCTGAAAACTCCCCATGAATTCCTCCAGACTCAGAAAATGTAAAAGTTCACTTTTTGGAGATCCATAGAAAAAGGGTGAAAATGGAAAAAAGTATTCGAAAATAGTGCCTCATAAGGCGGGTAGAGTCCCTTGAAAACTCCCCTTGAATTCCTCCAGACTCAGAAAAAGTCAAAGTTGACTTTTTGGAGATCCATAGAAAAAGGGTGAACATGAAAAAAAGTATGCCACAGCATGGATTCGAACACGCGACCAACCGCATCCAGGGGCGAGCGTTAACGCAGTGAGCCACTGGACCTGAGTACTCAAATATGCCTACTTGTGCATCTTAGACACTCTGAATTCACTAAATGTACAACTTTTTATCCATCAAAATGAACAAATGAGACATGAAATAACATCTACAGATCAAGACGAAGCGAATGGAAGCGGTCCCAGCCTCGTAGCTGTGAACAGCTGTGATCGCAGGAAAATGCTGTTACAAAGATTTCTCAGTCTATTTCTGGGACATTTCCCTAGCTTTCCCACAGTCACAATGGACAAACGAGACATGAAATAACATCAACAGATCAAGACGAAGCGAATGGAAGTACCCCCGGAGTCATAGCATGTGTAAATCGAGACGAAACATATCTCTCTCCCCCGCCTGCTTGCGAAGGGGAGGGGCAGTTTACACACACACACGCAGCTGCTGCATGCAGCAACGCACACACAGGGAGGAGATGGCAGAGAGAATGCACTCCCCTGAAAACTCCCCTTGAATTCCTCCAGACTCAGAAAATGTAAAAGTTCACTTTTTGGAGATCCATAGAAAAAGGGTGAAAATGGTAAAAAGTATTCGAAAATAGTGCCTCATAAGGCGGGTAGAGTCCCTTGAAAACTCCCCTTGAATTCCTCCAGACTCAGAAAAAGTCAAAGTTGACTTTTTGGAGATCCATAGAAAAAGGGTGAAAATGAAAAAAAGTATGCCACAGCATGGATTCGAACACGCGACCAACCGCATCCAGGGGCGAGCATTAACGCAGTGAGCCAAGGACCTGAGTACTCAAACATGCCTACTTGTGCATCTTAGAAACTCTGAATTCACTAAATGTACAACTTTTTATCCATCAAAATGAACAAATGAGACATGAAATAACATCAACAGATCAAGACGAAGCGAATGGAAGTACCCCCGGAGTCATAGCATGTGTAAATCGAGACGAACCATCTCTCTCTCCCCCGCCTGCTTGCGAATGGGAGGGGCAGTTTACACACACACACGCAGCTGCTGCATGCAGCAACGCACACACAGGGAGGAGATGGCAGAGAGAACACACTCCCCTGAAAACTCCCCTTGAATTCCTCCAGACTCAGAAAATGTAAAAGTTCACTTTATGGAGATCCATAGAAAAAGGGTGAAAATGAAAAAAAGTATGCCACAGCATGGATTCGAACACGCGACCAACCGCATCCAGGGGCGAGCGTTAACGCAGTGAGCCACTGGACCTGAGTACTCAAACATGCCTACTTTTGCATCTTAGACACTCTGAATTCACTAAATGTACAACTTTTTCTCCATCAAAATGAACAAATGAGACATGAAATAACATCTACAGATCAAGACGAAGCGAATGGAAGCGGTCCCAGCCTCGTAGCTTTGAACAGCTGTGATCGCAGGAAAATGCTGTTACAAAGATTTCTCAGTATATCTCCGGGACATTTCCCTGGCTTTCCCACCGTCACAATGGACAAACGAGACATGAAATAACATCAACAGATCAAGACGAAGCGAATGGAAGTACCCCCGGAGTCATAGCATGTGTAAATCGAGACAAAACATCTCTCTCTCCCCCGCCTGCTTGCGAAGGGGAGGGGCAGTTTACACACACACACGCAGCTGCTGCATGCAGCAACGCACACACAGGGAGGAGATGGCAGAGAGAACACACTCCCCTGAAAACTCCCCTTGAATTCCTCCAGACTCAGAAAATGTAAAAGTTCACTTTTTGGAGATCCATAGAAAAAGGGTGAAAATGAAAAAAAGTATGCCACAGCATGGATTCGAACATGCGACCAACCACATCCAGGGGCGAGCGTTAACGCAGTGAGCCACTGGACTTGAGTACTCAAACATGCCTACTTGTGCATCTTACTCACTCTGACTTCACTAAATGTACAACTTAGTTTTTCTCCATCAAAATGAACAAATGAGACATTAAATAACATCTACAGATCAAGACGAAGCGAATGGAAGCGGTCCCAGCCTCGTAGCTGTGAACAGCTGTGATCGCAGGAAAATGCTGTTACAAAGATTTATCAGTATATCTCCGGGACATTTCCCTGGCTTTCCCACAGTCACAATGGACAAACGAGACATGAAATAACATCAACAGATCAAGACGAAGCGAATGGAAGTACCCCCGGAGTCATAGCATGTGTAAATCGAGACGAAACATCTCTCTCTCCCCCGCCTGCTTGCGAAGGGGAGGGGCAGTTTACACACACACACGCAGCTGCTGCATGCAGCAACGCACACACAGGGAGGAGATGGCAGAGAGAATGCACTCCCCTGAAAACTCCCCTTGAATTCCTCCAGACTCAGAAAATGTAAAAGTTCACTTTTTGGAGATCCATAGAAAAAGGGTGAAAATGGAAAAAAGTATTCGAAAATAGTGCCTCATAAGGCGGGTAGAGTCCCTTGAAAACTCCCCTTGAATTCCTCCAGACTCAGAAAAAGTCAAAGTTGACTTTTTGGAGATCCATAGAAAAAGGGTGAAAATGAAAAAAAGTATGCCACAGCATGGATTCGAACACGCGACCAACCGCATCCAGGGGCGAGCATTAACGCAGTGAGCCACTGGACCTGAGTACTCAAACATGCCTACTTGTGCATCTTAGAAACTCTGAATTCACTAAATGTACAACTTTTTCTCCATCAAAATGAACAAATGAGACATTAAATAACATCTACAGATCAAGACGAAGCGAATGGAAGCGGTCCCAGCCTCGTAGCTGTGAACAGCTGTGATCGCAGGAAAATGCTGTTACAAAGATTTCTCAGTATATCTCCGGGACATTTCTCTGGCTTTCCCACCGTCACAATGGACAAACGAGACATGAAATAACATCAACAGATCAAGACGAAGCGAATGGAAGTACCCCCGGAGTCATAGCATGTGTAAATCGAGACGAAACATCTCTCTCTCCCCCGCCTGCTTGCGAGGGGGAGGGGCAGTTTACACACACACGCAGCTGCTGCATGCAGCAACACACACACAGGGAGGAGATGGCAGAGAGAACGCACTCCCCTGAAAACTCCCCTTGAATTCCTCCAGACTCAGAAAAAGTCAAAGTTGACTTTTTGGAGATCCATAGAAAAAGGGTGAAAATGAAAAAAAGTATGCCACAGCATGGACTCGAACATGCGACCAACCGCATCCAGGGGCGAGCGTTAACGCAGTGAGCCACTGGACCTGAGTACAAAAAACATGCCTACTTGTGCATCTTAGACACTCTGAATTTACTAAATGTACAACTTGTTCTCCATCAAAATGACCAAATGAGACATTAAATAACATCTACAGATCAAGACGAAGCGAATGGAAGCGGTCCCAGCCTCGTAGCTGTGAACAGCTGTGATCGCAGGAAAATGCTGTTACAAAGATTTATCAGTATATCTCCGGGACATTTCCCTGGCTTTCCCACCGTCACAATGGACAAACGAGACATGAAATAACATCAACAGATCAAGACGAAGCGAATGGAGGTACCCCCGGAGTCATAGCATGTGTAAATCGAGACGAAACATCTCTCTCTCCCCCGCCTGCTTGCGAATGGGAGGGGCAGTTTACACACACACACGCAGCTGCTGCATGCAGCAACGCACACAGAGGGAGGAGATGGCAGAGAGAATGCACTCCCCTGAAAACCCCCCATGAATTCCTCCAGACTCAGAAAATGTAAAAGATCACTTTTTGGAGATCCATAGAAAAAGGGTGAAAATGGAAAAAAGTATTCGAAAATAGTGCCTCATAAGGCGGGTAGAGTCCCTTGAAAACTCCCCTTGAATTCCTCCAGACTCAGAAAAAGTCAAAGTTGACCTTTTGGAGATTCATAGAAAAAGGGTGAAAATGAAAAAAAGTATGCCACAGCATGGATTCGAACACGCGACCAACCGCATCCAGGGGCGAGCATCAACGCAGTGAGCCACTGGACCTGAGTACTCAAACATGCCTACTTTTGCATCTTAGAAACTCTGAATTCACTAAATGTACAACTTTTTATCCATCAAAATGAACAAATGAGACATTAAATAACATCTACAGATCAAGACGAAGCGAATGGAAGCGGTCCCAGCCTCGTAGCTGTGAACAGCTGTGATCGCAGGAAAATGCTGTTACAAAGATTTCTCAGTCTATCTCCGGGACATTTCCCTGGCTTTCCCACCGTCACAATGGATAAACGAGACATGAAATAACATCAACAGATCAAGACGAAGCGAATGGAAGTACCCCCGGAGTCATAGCATGTGTAAATCGAGACGAAACATCTCTCTCTCCCCCGCCTGCTTGCGAAGGGGAGGGGCAGTTTACACACACACACGCAGCTGCTGCATGCAGCAACGCACACACAGGGAGGAGATGGCAGAGAGAATGCACTCCCCTGAAAACTCCCCTTGAATTCCTCCAGACTCAGAAAATGTAAAAGTTCACTTTTTGGAGATCCATAGAAAAAGGGTGAAAATGGAAAAAAGTATTCGAAAATAGTGCCTCATAAGGCGGGTAGAGTCCCTTGAAAACTCCCCTTGAATTCCTCCAGACTCAGAAAAAGTCAAAGTTGACTTTTTGGAGATCCATAGAAAAAGGGTGAAAATGAAAAAAAGTATGCCACAGCATGGATTCGAACACGCGACCAACCGCATCCAGGGGCGAGTGTTAACGCAGTGAGCCACTGGACCTGAGTACTCAAACATGCCTACTTGTGCATCTTAGACACTCTGAATTCACTAAATGTACAACCTTTTCTCCAACAAAATGAACAAATGAGAAATGAAATAACATCTCCAGATCAAGACGAAGCGAATGGAAGCGGTCCCAGCCTCGTAGCTGTGAACAGCTGTGATCGCAGGAAAATGCTGTTACAAAGATTTCTCAGTCTATCTCCGGGACATTTCCCTAGCTTTCCCACCGTCACAATGGACAAACGAGACATGAAATAACATCAACAGATCAAGACGAAGCGAATGGAAGTACCCCCGGAGTCATAGCATGTGTAAATCGAGACGAAACATCTCTCTCTCCCCCGCCTGCTTGCGAATGGGAGGGGCAGTTTACACACACACACGCAGCTGCTGCATGCAGCAACGCACACAGAGGGAGGAGATGGCAGAGAGAATGCAATCTCCCCTGAAAACTCCCCATGAATTCCTCCAGACTCAGAAAATGTAAAAGTTCACTTTTTGGAGATCCATAGAAAAAGGGTGAAAATGGAAAAAAGTATTCGAAAATAGTGCCTCATAAGGCGGGTAGAGTCCCTTGAAAACTCCCCTTGAATTCCTCCAGACTCAGAAAAAGTCAAAGTTGACTTTTTGGAGATCCATAGAAAAAGGGTGAAAATGAAAAAAAGTATGCCACAGCATGGACTCGAACACGCGATCAACCGCATCCAGGGGCGAGCGTTAACGCAGTGAGCCACTGGACCTGAGTACTCAAACACGCCTACTTGTGCATCTTAGACACTCTGAATTCACTAAATGTACAACTTTTTCTCCATCAAAATGAACAAATGAGACATTAAATAACATCTACAGATCAAGACGAAGCGAATGGAAGCGGTCCCAGCCTCGTAGCTGTGAACAGCTGTGATCGCAGGAAAATGCTGTTACAAAGATTTATCAGTATATCTCCGGGACATTTCCCTGGCTTTCCCACCGTCACAATGGACAAACGAGACATGAAATAACATCAACAGATCAAGACGAAGCGAATGGAAGTACCCCCGGAGTCATAGCATGTGTAAATCGAGACGAAACATCTCTCTCTCCCTCGCCTGCTTGCGAAGGGGAGGGGCAGTTTACACACACACACGCAGCTGCTGCATGCAGCAACGCACACAGAGGGAGGAGATGGCAGAGAGAATGCACTCCCCTGAAAACTCCCCATGAATTCCTCCAGACTCAGAAAATGTAAAAGTTCACTTTTTGGAGATCCATAGAAAAAAGGGTGAAAATGGAAAAAAGTATTCGAAAATAGTGCCTCATAAGGCGGCTAGAGTCCCTTGAAAACTCCCCTTGAATTCCTCCAGACATGGAAAAAGTCAAAGTTGACTTTTTGGAGATCCATAGAAAAAGGGTGAAAATGAAAAAAAGTATGCCACAGCATGGATTCGAACACGCGACCAACCACATCCAGGGCGAGCATTAACGCAGTGAGCCACTGGACCTGAGTACTCAAACATGCCTACTTTTGCATCTTAGAAACTCTGAATTCACTAAATGTACAACTTTTTCTCCATCAAAATGAACAAATGAGACATTAAATAACATCTACAGATCAAGACGAAGCGAATGGAAGCGGTCCCAGCCTCGTAGCTGTGGACAGCTGTGATCGCAGGAAAATGCTGTTACAAAGATTTCTCAGTATATCTCCGGGACATTTCCCTGGCTTTCCCACCGTCACAATGGACAAACGAGACATGAAATAACATCAACAGATCAAGACGAAGCGAATGGAAGTACCCCCGGAGTCATAGCATGTGTAAATTGAGACGAAACATCTCTCTCTCCCCCGCCTGCTTGCGAAGGGGAGGGGCAGTTTACACACACACACACGCAGCTGCTGCATGCAGCAACGCACACACAGGGAGGAGATGGCAGAGAGAATGCACTCCCCTGAAAACTCCCCTTGAATTCCTCCAGACTCAGAAAATGTAAAAGTTCACTTTTTGGAGATCCATAGAAAAAGGGTGAAAATGGAAAAAAGTATTCGAAAATAGTGCCTCATAAGGCGGGTAGAGTCCCTTGAAAACTCCCCTTGAATTCCTCCAGACTCAGAAAAAGTCAAAGTTGACTTTTTGGAGATCCATAGAAAAAGGGTGAAAATGAAAAAAAGTATTCCACAGTATGGATTCGAACACGCGACCAACCGCATCCAGGGGCGAGCATTAACTCAGTGAGCCACTGGACCTGAGTACTCAAACATGCCTACTTTTGCATCTTATAAACTCTGAATTCACTAAATGTACAACTTTTTCTCCATCAAAATGAACAAATGAGACATTAAATAACATCTACAGATCAAGACGAAGCGAATGGAAGCGGTCCCAGCCTCGTAGCTGTGAACAGCTGTGATCGCAGGAAAATGCTGTTACAAAGATTTCTCAGTATATCTCCGGGACATTTCTCTGGCTTTCCCACCGTCACAATGGACAAACGAGACATGAAATAACATCAACAGATCAAGACGAAGCGAATGGAAGTACCCCCGGAGTCATAGCATGTGTAAATCGAGACGAAACATCTCTCTCTCCCCCGCCTGCTTGCGAGGGGGAGGGGCAGTTTACACACACACGCAGCTGCTGCATGCAGCAACACACACACAGGGAGGAGATGGCAGAGAGAACGCACTCCCCTGAAAACTCCCCTTGAATTCCTCCAGACTCAGAAAAAGTCAAAGTTGACTTTTTGGAGATCCATAGAAAAAGGGTGAAAATGAAAAAAAGTATGCCATTAAATAACATCTACAGATCAAGACGAAGCGAATGGAAGCGGTCCCAGCCTCGTAGCTGCGAACAGCTGTGATCGCAGGAAAATGCTGTTACAAAGATTTCTCAGTATATCTCCGGGACATTTCCCTGGCTTTCCCACCGTCACAATGGACAAACGAGACATGAAATAACATCAACAGATCAAGACGAAGCGAATGGAGGTACCCCCGGAGTCATAGCATGTGTAAATGGAGACGAAACATCTCTCTCTCCCCCGCCTGCTTGCGAGAGGGAGGGGCAGTTTACACACACACGCAGCTGCTGCATGCAGCAACGCACACAGAGGGAGGAGATGGCAGAGAGAATGCACTCCCCTGAAAACTCCCCTTGAATTCCTCCAGACTCAGAAAATGTAAAAGTTCACTTTTTGGAGATCCATAGAAAAAGGGTGAAAATGGAAAAAAGTATTCGAAAATAGTGCCTCATAAGGCGGCTAGAGTCCCTTGAAAACTCCCCTTGAATTCCTCCAGACTCAGAAAATGTAAAAGATCACTTTTTGGAGATCCATAGAAAAAGGGTGAAAATGAAAAAAAGAATGCCACAGCATGGATTCGAACACGCGACCAACCGCATCCAGGGGCGAGCGTTAACCCAGTGAGCCACTGGACCTGAGTACTCAAACATGCCTACTTGTGCATCTTAGACACTCTGAATTTACTAAATGTACAACTTTTTCTCCATCAAAATGAACAAATGAGACTTTAAATAACATCTACAGATCAAGACGAAGCGAATGGAAGCGGTCCCAGCCTCGTAGCTGCGAACAGCTGTGATCGCAGGAAAATGCTGTTACAAAGATTTGTCAGTATATCACCGGGACATTTCCCTGGCTTTCCCACCGTCACAATGGACAAACGAGACATGAAATAACATCAACAGATCAAGACGAAGCGAATGGAAGTACCCCCGGAGTCATAGCATGTGTAAATCGAGACGAAACATCTCTCTCTCCCCCGCCTGCTTGCGAAGGGGAGGGGCAGTTTACACACACACACGCAGCTGCTGCATGCAGCAACGCACACACAGGGAGGAGATGGCAGAGAGAATGCACTCCCCTGAAAACTCCCCTTGAATTCCTCCAGACTCAGAAAAAGTCAAAGTTGACTTTTTGGAGATCCATAGAAAAAGGGTGAAAATGAAAAAAGTATGCCACAGCATGGATTCGAACACTCGACCAACCGCATCCAGGGGCGAGTGTTAACGCAGTGAGCCACTGGACCTGAGTACTCAAATATGCCTACTTGTGCATCTTAGACACTCTGAATTCACTAAATGTACAACTTTTTCTCCATCAAAATGAACAAATGAGACATGAAATAACATCTACAGATCAAGACGAAGCGAATGGAAGCGGTCCCAGCCTCGTAGCTGTGATCGCAGGAAAATGCTGTTACAAAGATTTCTCAGTATATCTCCGGGACATTTCCCTGGCTGTCCCACCGTCACAATGGACAAACGACACATGAAATAACATCAACAGATCAAGACGAAGCGAATGGAAGTACCCCCGGAGTCATAGCATGTGTAAATCGAGACGAAACATCTCTCTCTCCCCCGCCTGCTTGCGAAGGGGAGGGGCAGTTTACACACACACACGCAGCTGCTGCATGCAGCAACGCACACACAGGGAGAAGATGGCAGAGAGAATGCACTCCCCTCAAAACTCCCCTTGAATTCCTCCAGACTCAGAAAATGTAAAAGTTCACTTTTTGGAGATCCATAGAAAAAGGGTGAAAATGGAAAAAAGTATTCGAAAATAGTGCCTCATAAGGCGGGTAGAGTCCTTTGAAAACTCCCCTTGAATTCATCCAGACTCAAAAAAAGTCAAAGTTGACTTTTTGGAGATCCATAGAAAAAGGGTGAAAATGAAAAAAGTATGCCACAGCATGGATTCGAACACGCGACCAACCGCATCCAGGGGCGAGCATTAACGCAGTGAGCCACTGGACCTGAGTACTCAAACATGCCTACTTGTGCATCTTAGAAACTCTGAATTCACTAAATGTACAACTTTTTCTCCATCAAAATGAACAAATGAGACATTAAATAACATCTACAGATCAAGACGAAGCGAATGGAAGCAGTCCCAGCCTCGTAGCTGCGAACAGCTGTGATCGCAGGAAAATGCTGTTACAAAGATTTCTCAGTATATCTCCGGGACATTTCCCTGGCTTTCCCACCGTCACAATGGACAAACGAGACATGAAATAACATCAACAGATCAAGACGAAGCGAATGGAAGTACCCCCGGAGTCATAGCATGTGTAAATCGAGACGAAACATCTCTCTCTCCCCCGCCTGCTTGCGAAGGGGAGGGGCAGTTTACACACACACACGCAGCTGCTGCATGCAGCAACGCACACACAGGGAGAAGATGGCAGAGAGAATGCACTCCCCTGAAAACTCCCCTTGAATTCCTCCAGACTCAGAAAATGTAAAAGTTCACTTTTTGGAGATCCATAGAAAAAGGGTGAAAATGGAAAAAAGTATTCGAAAATAGTGCCTCATAAGGCGGGTAGAGTCCCTTGAAAACTCCCCTTGAATTCCTCCAGACTCAGAAAAAGTCAAAGTTGACTTTTTGGAGATCCATAGAAAAAGGGTGAAAATGAAAAAAAGTATGCCACAGCATGGATTCGAACACGCGACCAACAGCATCCAGGGGTGAGCATTAACGCAGTGAGCCACTGGACCTGAGTACTCAAACATGCCTACTTGTGCATCTTAGACACTCTGAATTCACTAAATGTACAACTTTTTCTCCATCAAAATGAACAAATGAGACATTAAATAACATCTACAGATCAGACGAAGCGAATGGAAGCGGTCCCAGTCTCGTAGCTGTGAACAGCTGTGATCGCAGGAAAATGCTGTTACAAAGATTTCTCAGTATATCTCCGGGACATTTCCCTGGCTTTGCCACCGTCACAATGGACAAACGAGACATGAAATAACATCAACAGATCAAGACGAAGCGAATGGAGGTACCCCCGGAGTCATAGCATGTGTAAATCGAGACGAAACATCTCTCTCTCCCCCGCCTGCTTGCGAGAGGGAGGGGCAGTTTACACACACACGCAGCTGCTGCATGCAGCAACACACACACAGGGAGGAGATGGCAGAGAGAACGCACTCCCCTGAAAACTCCCCTTGAATTCCTCCAGACTCAGAAAATGTAAAAGATCACTTTTTGGAGATCCATAGAAAAAGGGTGAAAATGAAAAAAAGAATGCCACAGCATGGATTCGAACACGCGACCAACCGCATCCAGGGGCGAGTGTTAACGCAGTGAGCCACTGGACCTGAGTACTCAAATATGCCTACTTGTGCATCTTAGACACTCTGAATTCACTAAATGTACAACTTTTTCTCCATCAAAATGGACAAATGAGACATGAAATAACATCTACAGATCAAGACGAAGCGAATGGAAGCGGTCCCAGCCTCGTAGCTGTGATTGCAGGAAAATGCTGTAACAAAGATTTCTCAGTATATCTCCGGGACATTTCCCTGGCTTTCCCACCGTCACAATGGACAAACGAGACATGAAATAACATCAACAGATCAAGACGAAGCGAATGGAAGTACCCCCGGAGTCATAGCATGTGTAAATCGAGACGAAACATCTCTCTCTCCCCCGCCTGCTTGCGAAGGGGAGGGGCAGTTTACACACACACACGCAGCTGCTGCATGCAGCAACGCACACACAGGGAGAAGATGGCAGAGAGAATGCACTCCCCTGAAAACTCCCCTTGAATTCCTCCAGACTCAGAAAATGTAAAAGTTCACTTTTTGGAGATCCATAGAAAAAGGGTGAAAATGGAAAAAAGTATTCGAAAATAGTGCCTCATAAGGCGGGTAGAGTCCCTTGAAAACTCCCCTTGAATTCCTCCAGACTCAGAAAAAGTCAAAGTTGACTTTTTGGAGATCCATAGAAAAAGGGTGAAAATGAAAAAAAGTATGCCACAGCATGGATTCGAACACGCGACCAACAGCATCCAGGGGCGAGCATTAACGCAGTGAGCCACTGGACCTGAGTACTCAAACATGCCTACTTTTGCATCTTAGAAACTCTGAATTCACTAAATGTACAACTTTTTCTCCATCAAAATGAACAAATGAGACATTAAATGACATCTACAGATCAAGACGAAGCGAATGGAAGCGGTCCCAGCCTCGTAGCTGTGAACAGCTGTGATCGCAGGAAAATGCTGTTACAAAGATTTCTCAGTATATCTCCGGGACATTTCTCTGGCTTTCCCACCGTCACAATGGACAAACGAGACATGAAATAACATCAACAGATAAAGACGAAGCGAATGGAGGTACCCCCGGAGTCATAGCATGTGTAAATCGAGACGAAACATCTCTCTCTCCCCCGCCTGCTTGCGAGGGAGAGGGGCAGTTTACACACACACGCAGCTGCTGCATGCAGCAACACACACATAGGGAGGAGATGGCAGAGAGAACGCACTCCCCTGAAAACTCCCCTTGAATTCCTCCAGACTCAGAAAATGTAAAAGATCACTTTTTGGAGATCCATAGAAAAAGGGTGAAAATAGAAAAAAGTATTCGAAAATAGTGCCTCATAAGGCGGGTAGAGTCCCTTGAAAACTCCCCTTGAATTCCTCCAGACTCAGAAAAAGTCAAAGTTGACTTTTTGGAGATCCATAGAAAAAGGGTGAAAATGAAAAAAAGTATGCCACAGCATGGATTCGAACACGCGACCAACCGCATCCAGGGGCGAGCGTTAACACAGTGAGCCACTGGACCTGAGTACTCAAACATGCCTACTTGTGCATCTTAGACACTCTGAATTTACTAAATGTACAACTTGTTCTCCATCAAAATGACCAAATGAGACATTAAATAACATCTACAGATCAAGACGAAGCGAATGGAAGCGGTCCCAGCCTCGTAGCTGTGAACAGCTGTGATCGCAGGAAAATGCTGTTACAAAGATTTCTCAGTATATCTCCGGGACATTTCCCTGGCTTTCCCACCGTCAAAATGGACAAACGAGACATGAAATAACATCAACAGATCAAGACGAAGCGAATGGAGGTACCCCCGGAGTCATAGAATGTGTAAATCGAGACGAAACATCTCTCTCTCCCCCGCCTGCTTGCGAAGGGGAGGGGCAGTTTACACACACACGCAGCTGCTGCATGCAGCAACGCACACACAGGGAGGAGATGGCAGAGAGAACGCACTCCCCTGAAAACTCCCCTTGAATTCCTCCAGACTCAGAAAATGTAAAAGTTCACTTTTTGGAGATCCATAGAAAAAGGGTGAAAATGGAAAAAAGTATTTGAAAATAGTGCCTCATAAGGCGGGTAGAGTCCCTTGAAAACTCCCCTTGAATTCCTCCAGACTCAGAAAAAGTCAAAGTTGACTTTTTGGAGATCCATAGAAAAAGGGTGAAAATGAAAAAAAGTATGCTACAGCATGGATTCGAACACGCGACCAACCGCATCCAGGGGCGAGCGTTAACGCAGTGAGCCACTGGACATGAGTACTCAAACATGCCTACTTTTGCATCTTAGACACTCTGAATTCACTAAATGTACAACTTTGTCTCCATCAAAATGAACAAATGAGACATGAAATAACATCTACAGATCAAGACGAAGCGAATGGAAGCGGTCCCAGCCTCGTAGCTGTGAACAGCTGTGATCGCAGGAAAATGCTGTTCCAAAGATTTCTCAGTATATCTCCGGGACATTTCCCTGGCTTTGCCACCGTCACAATGGACAAATGAGACATGAAATAACATCAACAGATCAAGACGAAGCGAATGGAAGTACCCCCGGAGTCATAGCATGTGTAAATCGAGACGAAACATCTCTCTCTCCCCCGCCTGCTTGCGAAGGGGAGGGGCAGTTTACACACACACACGCAGCTGCTGCATGCAGCAACGCACACAGAGGGAGGAGATGGCAGAGAGAATGCACTCCCCTGAAAACTCCCCTTGAATTCCTCCAGACTCAGAAAATGTAAATGTTCACTTTTTGGAGATCCATAGAAAAAGGGTGAAAATGGAAAAAAGTATTCGAAAATAGTGCCTCATAAGGCGGGTAGAGTCCCTTGAAAACTCCCCTTGAATTCCTCCAGACTCAGAAAAAGTCAAAGTTGACTTTTTGGAGATCCATAGAAAAAGGGTGAAAATGAAAAAAAGTATGCCACAGCATGGATTCGAACACGCGACCAACAGCATCCAGGGGCGAGCATTAACGCAGTGAGCCACTGGACCTGAGTACTCAAACATGCCTACTTTTGCATCTTAGAAACTCTGAATTCACTAAATGTACAACTTTTTCTCCATCAAAATGAACAAATGAGACATTAAATGACATCTACAGATCAAGACGAAGCGAATGGAAGCGGTCCCAGCCTCGTAGCTGTGAACAGCTGTGATCGCAGGAAAATGCTGTTACAAAGATTTCTCAGTATATCTCCGGGACATTTCTCTGGCTTTCCCACCCTCACAATGGACAAACGAGACATGAAATAACATCAACAGATAAAGACGAAGCGAATGGAGGTACCCCCGGAGTCATAGCATGTGTAAATCGAGACGAAACATCTCTCTCTCCCCCGCCTGCTTGCGAGGGGGAGGGGCAGTTTACACACACACGCAGCTGCTGCATGCAGCAACACACACATAGGGAGGAGATGGCAGAGAGAACGCACTCCCCTGAAAACTCCCCTTGAATTCCTCCAGACTCAGAAAATGTAAAAGATCACTTTTTGGAGATCCATAGAAAAAGGGTGAAAATAGAAAAAAGTATTCGAAAATAGTGCCTCATAAGGCGGGTAGAGTCCCTTGAAAACTCCCCTTGAATTCCTCCAGACTCAGAAAAAGTCAAAGTTGACTTTTTGGAGATCCATAGAAAAAGGGTGAAAATGAAAAAAAGTATGCCACAGCATGGATTCGAACACGCGACCAACGTCCAGGGGCGAGCGTTAACACAGTGAGCCACTGGACCTGAGTACTCAAACATGCCTACTTGTGCATCTTAGACACTCTGAATTTACTAAATGTACAACTTGTTCTCCATCAAAATGACCAAATGAGACATTAAATGACATCTACAGATCAAGACGAAGCGAATGGAAGCGGTCCCAGCCTCGTAGCTGTGAACAGCTGTGATCGCAGGAAAATGCTGTTACAAAGATTTCTCAGTATATCTCCGGGACATTTCCCTGGCTTTCCCACCGTCAAAATGGACAAACGAGACATGAAATAACATCAACAGATCAAGACGAATCGAATGGAGGTACCCCCGGAGTCATAGAATGTGTAAATCGAGACGAAACATCTCTCTCTCCCCCGCCTGCTTGCGAAGGGGAGGGGCAGTTTACACACACACGCAGCTGCTGCATGCAGCAACGCACACACAGGGAGGAGATGGCAGAGAGAACGCACTCCCCTGAAAACTCCCCTTGAATTCCTCCAGACTCAGAAAATGTAAAAGTTCACTTTTTGGAGATCCATAGAAAAAGGGTGAAAATGGAAAAAAGTATTTGAAAATAGTGCCTCATAAGGCGGGTAGAGTCCCTTGAAAACTCCCCTTGAATTCCTCCAGACTCAGAAAAAGTCAAAGTTGACTTTTTGGAGATCCATAGAAAAAGGGTGAAAATGAAAAAAAGTATGCCACAGCATGGACTCGAACACGCGATCAACCGCATCCAGGGGCGAGCGTTAACGCAGTGAGCCACTGGACCTGAGTACTCAAACACGCCTACTTGTGCATCTTAGACACTCTGAATTCACTAAATGTACAACTTTTTCTCCATCAAAATGAACAAATGAGACATTAAATAACATCTACAGATCAAGACGAAGCGAATGGAAGCGGTCCCAGCCTCGTAGCTGTGAACAGCTGTGATCGCAGGAAAATGCTGTTACAAAGATTTATCAGTATATCTCCGGGACATTTCCCTGGCTTTCCCACCGTCACAATGGACAAACGAGACATGAAATAACATCAACAGATCAAGACGAAGCGAATGGAAGTACCCCCGGAGTCATAGCATGTGTAAATCGAGACGAAACATCTCTCTCTCCCTCGCCTGCTTGCGAAGGGGAGGGGCAGTTTACACACACACACGCAGCTGCTGCATGCAGCAACGCACACAGAGGGAGGAGATGGCAGAGAGAATGCACTCCCCTGAAAACTCCCCATGAATTCCTCCAGACTCAGAAAATGTAAAAGTTCACTTTTTGGAGATCCATAGAAAAAAGGGTGAAAATGGAAAAAAGTATTCGAAAATAGTGCCTCATAAGGCGGCTAGAGTCCCTTGAAAACTCCCCTTGAATTCCTCCAGACATGGAAAAAGTCAAAGTTGACTTTTTGGAGATCCATAGAAAAAGGGTGAAAATGAAAAAAAGTATGCCACAGCATGGATTCGAACACGCGACCAACCACATCCAGGGCGAGCATTAACGCAGTGAGCCACTGGACCTGAGTACTCAAACATGCCTACTTTTGCATCTTAGAAACTCTGAATTCACTAAATGTACAACTTTTTCTCCATCAAAATGAACAAATGAGACATTAAATAACATCTATAGATCAAGACGAAGCAAATGGAAGCGGTCCCAGCCTCGTAGCTGTGAACAGCTGTGATCGCAGGAAAATGCTGTTACAAAGATTTCTCAGTATATCTCCGGGACATTTCCCTGGCTTTCCCACCGTCACAATGGACAAACGAGACATGAAATAACATCAACAGATCAAGACGAAGCTAATGGAGGTACCCCCGGAGTCATAGCATGTGTAAATCGAGACGAAACATCTCTCTCTCCCCCGCCTGCTTGCGAGAGGGAGGGGCAGTTTACACACACACGCAGCTGCTGCGTGCAGCAACACACACACAGGGAGGAGATGGCAGAGAGAACGCACTCCCCTGAAAACTCCCCTTGAATTCCTCCAGACTCAGAAAATGTAAAAGATCACTTTTTGGAGATCCATAGAAAAAGGGTGAAAATGAAAAAAAGAATGCCGCAGCATGGATTCGAACACTCGACCAATCGCATCCAGGGGCGAGTGTTAACGCAGTGAGCCACTGGACCTGAGTACTCAAATATGCCTACTTGTGCATCTTAGACACTCTGAATTCACTAAATGTACAACTTTTTCTCCATCAAAATGAACAAATGAGACATGAAATAACATCTACAGATCAAGACGAAGCGAATGGAAGCGGTCCCAGCCTCGTAGCTGTGATTGCAGGAAAATGCTGTTACAAAGATTTCTCAGTATATCTCCGGGACATTTCCCTGGCTGTCCCACCGTCACAATGGACAAACGACACATGAAATAACATCAACAGATCAAGACGAAGCGAATGGAAGTACCCCCGGAGTCATAGCATGTGTAAATCGAGACGAAACATCTCTCTCTCCCCCGCCTGCTTGCGAAGGGGAGGGGCAGTTTACACACACACACGCAGCTGCTGCATGCAGCAACGCACACACAGGGAGAAGATGGCAGAGAGAATGCACTCCCCTCAAAACTCCCCTTGAATTCCTCCAGACTCAGAAAATGTAAAAGTTCACTTTTTGGAGATCCATAGAAAAAGGGTGAAAATGGAAAAAAGTATTCGAAAATAGTGCCTCATAAGGCGGGTAGAGTCCTTTGAAAACTCCCCTTGAATTCCTCCAGACTCAGAAAAAGTCAAAGTTGACTTTTTGGAGATCCATAGAAAAAGGGTGAAAATGAAAAAAGTATGCCACAGCATGGATTCGAACACGCGACCAACCGCATCCAGGGGCGAGCATTAACGCAGTGAGCCACTGGACCTGAGTACTCAAACATGCCTACTTGTGCATCTTAGAAACTCTGAATTCACTAAATGTACAACTTTTTCTCCATCAAAATGAACAAATGAGACATTAAATAACATCTACAGATCAAGACGAAGCGAATGGAAGCAGTCCCAGCCTCGTAGCTGCGAACAGCTGTGATCGCAGGAAAATGCTGTTACAAAGATTTCTCAGTATATCTCCGGGACATTTCCCTGGCTTTCCCACCGTCACAATGGACAAACGAGACATGAAATAACATCAACAGATCAAGACGAAGCGAATGGAAGTACCCCCGGAGTCATAGCATGTGTAAATCGAGACGAAACATCTCTCTCTCCCCAGCCTGCTTGCGAAGGGGAGGGGCAGTTTACACACACACACGCAGCTGCTGCATGCAGCAACACACACACAGGGAGGATATGGCAGAGAGAACGCACTCCCCTGAAAACTCCCCTTGAATTCCTCCAGACTCAGAAAATGTAAAAGTTCACTTTTTGGAGATCCATAGAAAAAGGGTGAAAATGGAAAAAAGTATTCGAAAATAGTGCCTCATAAGGCGGGTAGAGTCCCTTGAAAACTCCCCTTGAATTCCTCCAGACTCAGAAAAAGTCAAAGTTGACTTTTTGGAGATCCATAGAAAAAGGGTGAAAATGAAAAAAAGTATGCCACAGCATGGATTCGAACACGCGACCAACAGCATCCAGGGGCGAGCATTAACGCAGTGAGCCACTGGACCTGAGTACTCAAACATGCCTACTTTTGCATCTTAGAAACTCTGAATTCACTAAATGTACAACTTTTTCTCCATCAAAATGAACAAATGAGACATTAAATGACATCTACAGATCAAGACGAAGCGAATGGAAGCGGTCCCAGCCTCGTAGCTGTGAACAGCTGTGATCGCAGGAAAATGCTGTTACAAAGATTTCTCAGTATATCTCCGGGACATTTCTCTGGCTTTCCCACCGTCACAATGGACAAACGAGACATGAAATAACATCAACAGATCAAGACGAAGCGAATGGAGGTACCCCCGGAGTCATAGCATGTGTAAATCGAGACGAAACATCTCTCTCTCCCCCGCCTGCTTGCGAGAGGGAGGGGCAGTTTACACACACACGCAGCTGCTGCATGCAGCAACACACACACAGGGAGGAGATGGCAGAGAGAACGCACTCCCCTGAAAACTCCCCTTGAATTCCTCCAGACTCAGAAAATGTAAAAGATCACTTTTTGGAGATCCATAGAAAAAGGGTGAAAATGAAAAAAAGAATGCCACAGCATGGATTCGAACACGCGACCAACCGCATCCAGGGGCGAGTGTTAACGCAGTGAGCCACTGGACCTGAGTACTCAAATATGCCTACTTGTGCATCTTAGACACTCTGAATTCACTAAATGTACAACTTTTTCTCCATCAAAATGAACAAATGAGACATGAAATAACATATACAGATCAAGACGAAGCGAATGGAAGCGGTCCCAGCCTCGTAGCTGTGATCGCAGGAAAATGCTGTTACAAAGATTTCTCAGTATATCTCCGGGACATTTCCCTGGCTTTCCCACCGTCACAATGGACAAACGAGACATGAAATAACATCAACAGATCAAGACGAAGCGAATGGAAGTACCCCCGGAGTCATAGCATGTGTAAATCGAGACGAAACATCTCTCTCTCCCCCGCCTGCTTGCGAAGGGGAGGGGCAGTTTACACACACACACGCAGCTGCTGCATGCAGCAACGCACACACAGGGAGGAGATGGCAGAGAGAATGCACTCCCCTGAAAACTCCCCTTGAATTCCTCCAGACTCAGAAAATGTAAAAGTTCACTTTTTGGAGATCCATAGAAAAAGGGTGAAAATGGAAAAAAGTATTCGAAAATAGTGCCTCATAAGGCGGGTAGAGTCCTTTGAAAACTCCCCTTGAATTCCTCCAGACTCAGAAAAAGTCAAAGTTGACTTTTTGGAGATCCATAGAAAAAGGGTGAAAATGAAAAAAGTATGCCACAGCATGGATTCGAACACGCGACCAACCGCATCCAGGGGCGAGCATTAACGCAGTGAGCCACTGGACCTGAGTACTCAAACATGCCTACTTGTGCATCTTAGAAACTCTGAATTCACTAAATGTACAACTTTTTCTCCATCAAAATGAAGAAATGAGACATTAAATAACATCTACAGATCAAGACGAAGCGAATGGAAGCGGTCCCAGCCTCGTAGCTGCGAACAGCTGTGATCGCAGGAAAATGCTGTTACAAAGATTTCTCAGTATATCTCCGGGACATTTCCCTGGCTTTCCCACCGTCACAATGGACAAACGAGACATGAAATAACATCAACAGATCAAGACGAAGCGAATGGAAGTACCCCCGGAGTCATAGCATGTGTACATCGAGACGAAACATCTCTCTCTCCCCCGCCTGCTTGCGAAGGGGAGGGGCAGTTTACACACACACACGCAGCTGCTGCATGCAGCAACGCACACAGAGGGAGGAGATGGCAGAGAGAATGCACTCCCCTGAAAACTCCCCATGAATTCCTCCAGACTCAGAAAATGTAAAAGTTCACTTTTTGGAGATCCATAGAAAAAGGGTGAAAATGGAAAAAAGTATTCGAAAATAGTGCCTCATAAGGCGGGTAGAGTCCCTTGAAAACTCCCCTTGAATTCCTCCAGACTCAGAAAAAGTCAAAGTTGACTTTTTGGAGATCCATAGAAAAAGGGTGAAAATGAAAAAAAGTATGCCACAGCATGGATTCGAACACGCGACCAACCGCATCCAGGGGCGAGCGTTAACGCAGTGAGCCACTGGACCTGAGTACTCAAATATGCCTACTTGTGCATCTTAGACACTCTGAATTCACTAAATGTACAACTTTTTATCCATCAAAATGAACAAATGAGACATGAAATAACATCTACAGATCAAGACGAAGCGAATGGAAGCGGTCCCAGCCTCGTAGCTGTGAACAGCTGTGATCGCAGGAAAATGCTGTTACAAAGATTTCTCAGTCTATCTCCGGGACATTTCCCTAGCTTTCCCACAGTCACAATGGACAAACGAGACATGAAATAACATCAACAGATCAAGACGAAGCGAATGGAAGTACCCCCGGAGTCATAGCATGTGTAAATCGAGACGAAACATCTCTCTCTCCCCCGCCTGCTTGCGAAGGGGAGGGGCAGTTTACACACACACACGCAGCTGCTGCATGCAGCAACGCACACACAGGGAGGAGATGGCAGAGAGAATGCACTCCCCTGAAAACTCCCCTTGAATTCCTCCAGACTCAGAAAATGTAAAAGTTCACTTTTTGGAGATCCATAGAAAAAGGGTGAAAATGGTAAAAAGTATTCGAAAATAGTGCCTCATAAGGCGGGTACAGTCCCTTGAAAACTCCCCTTGAATTCCTCCAGACTCAGAAAAAGTCAAAGTTGACTTTTTGGAGATCCATAGAAAAAGGGTGAAAATGAAAAAAAGTATGCCACAGCATGGATTCGAACACGCGACCAACCGCATCCAGGGGCGAGCATTAACGCAGTGAGCCACTGGACCTGAGTACTCAAACATGCCTACTTGTGCATCTTAGAAACTCTGAATTCACTAAATGTACAACTTTTTATCCATCAAAATGAACAAATGAGACATGAAATAACATCAACAGATCAAGACGAAGCGAATGGAAGTACCCCCGGAGTCATAGCATGTGTAAATCGAGACGAAACATCTCTCTCTCCCCCGCCTGCTTGCGAATGGGAGGGGCAGTTTACACACACACACGCAGCTGCTGCATGCAGCAACGCACACACAGGGAGGAGATGGCAGAGAGAACACACTCCCCTGAAAACTCCCCTTGAATTCCTCCAGACTCAGAAAATGTAAAAGTTCACTTTATGGAGATCCATAGAAAAAGGGTGAAAATGAAAAAAAGTATGCCACAGCATGGATTCGAACATGCGACCAACCACATCCAGGGGCGAGCGTTAACGCAGTGAGCCACTGGACCTGAGTACTCAAACATGCCTACTTGTGCATCTTAGACACTCTGACTTCACTAAATGTACAACTTAGTTTTTCTCCATCAAAATGAACAAATGAGACATTAAATAACATCTACAGATCAAGACGAAGCGAATGGAAGCGGTCCCAGCCTCGTAGCTGTGAACAGCTGTGATCGCAGGAAAATGCTGTTACAAAGATTTCTCAGTATATCTCCGAGACATTTCCCTGGCTTTCCCACCGTCACAATGGACAAACGATACATGAAATAACATCAACAGATCAAGACGAAGCGAATGGAAGTACCCCCGGAGTCATAGCATGTGTAAATCGAGACGAAACATCTCTCTCTCCCCCGCCTGCTTGCGAAGGGGAGGGGCAGTTTACACACACACACGCAGCTGCTGCATGCAGCAACGCACACACAGGGAGGAGATGGCAGAGAGAATGCACTCCCCTGAAAACTCCCCTTGAATTCCTCCAGACTCAGAAAATGTAGAAGTTCACTTTTTGGAGATCCATAGAAAAAGGGTGAAAATGGAAAAAAGTATTCGAAAATAGTGCCTCATAAGGCGGGTAGAGTCCCTTGAAAACTCCCCTTGAATTCCTCCAGACTCAGAAAAAGTCAAAGTTGACTTTTTGGAGATCCATAGAAAAAGGGTGAAAATGAAAAAAAGTATGCCACAGCATGGATTCGAACACGCGACCAACCGCATCCAGGGGCGAGCGTTAACGCAGTGAGCCACTGGACCTGAGTACTCAAATATGCCTACTTGTGCATCTTAGACACTCTGAATTCACTAAATGTACAACTTGTTATCCATCAAAATGAACAAATGAGACATGAAATAACATCTACAGATCAAGACGAAGCGAATGGAAGCGGTCCCAGCCTCGTAGCTGTGAACAGCTGTGATCGCAGGAAAATGCTGTTACAAAGATTTCTCAGTCTATCTCCGGGACATTTCCCTAGCTTTCCCACCGTCACAATGGACAAACGAGACATGAAATAACATCAACAGATCAAGACGAAGCGAATGGAAGTACCTCCAGAGTCATAGCATGTGTAAATCGAGACGAAACATCTCTCTCTCCCCCGCCTGCTTGCGAATGGGAGGGGCAGTTTACACACACACACGCAGCTGCTGCATGCCGCAACGCACACACAGGGAGGAGATGGCAGAGAGAATGCACTCCCCTGAAAACTCCCCTTGAATTCCTCCAGACTCAGAAAATGTAAAAGTTCACTTTTTGGAGATCCATAGAAAAAGGGTGAAAATGAAAAAAAGTATGCCACAGCATGGATTCGAACATGCGACCAACCACATCCAGGGGCGAGCGTTAACGCAGTGAGCCACTGGACCTGAGTACTCAAACATGCCTACTTGTGCATCTTAGACACTCTGACTTCACTAAATGTACAACTTAGTTTTTCTCCATCAAAATGAACAAATGAGACATGAAATAACATCTACAGATCAAGACGAAGCAAATGGAAGCGGTCCCAGCCTCGTAGCTGTGAACAGCTGTGATCGCAGGAAAATGCTGTTACAAAGATTTATCAGTATATCTCCGGGACATTTCCCTGGCTTTCCCACCGTCACAATGGACAAACGAGACATGAAATAACATCAACAGATCAAGACGAAGCGAATGGAAGTACCCCCGGAGTCATAGCATGTGTAAATCGAGACGAAACATCTCTCTCTCCCTCGCCTGCTTGCGAAGGGGAGGGGCAGTTTACACACACACACGCAGCTGCTGCATGCAGCAACGCACACACAGGGAGGAGATGGCAGAGAGAATGCACTCCCCTGAAAACTCCCCTTGAATTCCTCCAGACTCAGAAAATGTAAAAGTTCACTTTTTGGAGATCCATAGAAAAAGGGTGAAAATGGAAAAAAGTATTCGAAAATAGTGCCTCATAAGGCGGGTAGAGTCCCTTGAAAACTCCCCTTGAATTCCTCCAGACTCAGAAAAAGTCAAAGTTGACTTTTTGGAGATCCATAGAAAAAGGGTGAAAATGAAAAAAGTATGCCACAGCATGGATTCGAACACGCGACCAACCGCATCCAGGGGCGAGCATTAACGCAGTGAGCCACTGGACCTGAGTACTCAAACATGCCTACTTGTGCATCTTAGAAACTCTGAATTCACTAAATGTACAACTTTTTCTCCATCAAAATGAACAAATGAGACATTAAATAACATCTACAGATCAAGACGAAGCGAATGGAAGCGGTCCCACTCTCGTAGCTGTGAACAGCTGTGATCGCAGGAAAATGCTGTTACAAAGATTTCTCAGTATATCTCCGGGACATTTCCCTGGCTTTCCCACCGTCACAATGGACAAACGAGACATGAAATAACATCAACAGATCAAGACGAAGCGAATGGAGGTACCCCCGGAGTCATAGCATGTGTAAATCGAGACGAAACATCTCTCTCTCCCCCGCCTGCTTGCGAGAGGGAGGGGCAGTTTACACACACACGCAGCTGCTGCATGCAGCAACACACACACAGGGAGGAGATGGCAGAGAGAATGCACTCCCCTGAAAACTCCCCTTGAATTCCTCCAGACTCAGAAAATGTAAAAGTTCACTTTTTGGAGATCCATAGAAAAAGGGTGAAAATGGAAAAAAGTATTCGAAAATAGTGCCTCATAAGGCGGGTAGAGTCCTTTGAAAACTCCCCTTGAATTCCTCCAGACTCAGAAAAAGTCAAAGTTGACTTTTTGGAGATCCATAGAAAAAGGGTGAAAATGAAAAAAGTATGCCACAGCATGGATTCGAACACGCGACCAACCGCATCCAGGGGCGAGCATTAACGCAGTGAGCCACTGGACCTGAGTACTCAAACATGCCTACTTGTGCATCTTAGAAACTCTGAATTCACTAAATGTACAACTTTTTCTCCATCAAAATGAAGAAATGAGACATTAAATAACATCTACAGATCAAGACGAAGCGAATGGAAGCGGTCCCAGCCTCGTAGCTGCGAACAGCTGTGATCGCAGGAAAATGCTGTTACAAAGATTTCTCAGTATATCTCCGGGACATTTCCCTGGCTTTCCCACCGTCACAATGGACAAACGAGACATGAAATAACATCAACAGATCAAGACGAAGCGAATGGAAGTACCCCCGGAGTCATAGCATGTGTACATCGAGACGAAACATCTCTCTCTCCCCCGCCTGCTTGCGAAGGGGAGGGGCAGTTTACACACACACACGCAGCTGCTGCATGCAGCAACACACACACAGGGAGGAGATGGCAGAGAGAACGCACTCCCCTGAAAACTCCCCTTGAATTCCTCCAGACTCAGAAAATGTAAAAGTTCACTTTTTGGAGATCCATAGAAAAAGGGTGAAAATGGAAAAAAGTATTCGAAAATAGTGCCTCATAAGGCGGGTAGAGTCCCTTGAAAACTCCCCTTGAATTCCTCCAGACTCAGAAAAAGTCAAAGTTGACTTTTTGGAGATCCATAGAAAAAGGGTGAAAATGAAAAAAAGTATGCCACAGCATGGATTCGAACACGCGACCAACAGCATCCAGGGGCGAGCATTAACGCAGTGAGCCACTGGACCTGAGTACTCAAACATGCCTACTTTTGCATCTTAGAAACTCTGAATTCACTAAATGTACAACTTTTTCTCCATCAAAATGAACAAATGAGACATGAAATAACATCTACAGATCAAGACGAAGCGAATGGAAGCGGTCCCAGCCTCGTAGCTGTGAACAGCTGTGATCGCAGGAAAATGCTGTTACAAAGATTTCTCAGTATATCTCCGGGACATTTCCCTGGCTTTCCCACCGACACAATGGACAAACGAGACATGAAATAACATCAACAGATCAAGACGAAGCGAATGGAGGTACCCCCGGAGTCATAGCATGTGTAAATCGAGACGAAACATCTCTCTCTCCACCGCCTGCTTGCGAAGGGGAGGGGCAGTTTACACACACAAGCAGCTGCTGCATGCAGCAACGCACACACAGGGAGGAGATGGCAGAGAGAACGCACTCCCCTGAAAACTCCCCTTGAATTCCTCCAGACTCAGAAAATGTAAAAGATCACTTTTTGGAGATCCATAGAAAAAGGGTGAAAATGGAAAAAATTATTCGAAAATAGTGCCTCATAAGGCGGGTAGAGTCCCTTGAAAACTCCCCTTGAATTCCTCCAGACTCAGAAAAAGTCAAAGTTGACTTTTTGGAGATCCATAGAAAAAGGGTGAAAATGAAAAAAAGTATGCCACAGCATGGATTCGAACACGCGACCAACCACATCCAGGGCGAGCATTAACGCAGTGAGCCACTGGACCTGAGTACTCAAACATGCCTACTTTTGCATCTTAGAAACTCTGAATTCACTAAATGTACAACTTTTTCTCCATCAAAATGAACAAATGAGACATGAAATAACATCTACAGATCAAGACGAAGCGAATGGAAGCGGTCCCAGCCTCGTAGCTGTGAACAGCTGTGATCGCAGGAAAATGCTGTTACAAAGATTTCTCAGTATATCTCCGGGACATTTCCCTGGCTTTCCCACCGTCACAATGGACAAACGAGACATGAAATAACATCAACAGATCAAGACGAAGCGAATGGAGGTACCCCCGGAGTCATAGCATGTGTAAATCGAGACGAAACATCTCTCTCTCCCCCGCCTGCTTGCGAAGGGGAGGGGCAGTTTACACACACACGCAGCTGCTGCATGCAGCAACGCACACACAGGGAGGAGATGGCAGAGAGAACGCACTCCCCTGAAAACTCCCCATGAATTCCTCCAGACTCAGAAAATGTAGAAGTTCACTTTTTGGAGATCCATAGAAAAAGGGTGAAAATGGAAAAAAGTATTCGAAAATAGTGCCTCATAAGGCGGGTAGAGTCCCTTGAAAACGCCCCTTGAATTCCTCCAGACTCAGAAAAAGTCAAAGTTGACTTTTTGGAGATCCATAGAAAAAGGGTGAAAATGAAAAAAAGTATGCCACAGCATGGATTCGAACACGTGACCAACCGCATCCAGTGGCGAGCGTTAACGCAGTGAGCCACTGGACCTGAGTACTCAAACATGCCTACTTTTGCATCTTAGACACTCTGAATTCACTAAATGTACAACTTTTTCTCCATCAAAATGAACAAATGAGACATGAAATAACATATACAGATCAAGACGAAGCGAATGGAAGCGGTCCCAGCCTCGTAGCTGTGATCGCAGGAAAATGCTGTTACAAAGATTTCTCAGTATATCTCCGGGACATTTCCCTGGCTTTCCCACCGTCACAATGGACAAACGAGACATGAAATAACATCAACAGATCAAGACGAAGCGAATGGAAGTACCCCCGGAGTCATAGCATGTGTAAATCGAGACGAAACATCTCTCTCTCCCCCGCCTGCTTGCGAAGGGGAGGGGCAGTTTACACACACACACGCAGCTGCTGCATGCAGCAACGCACACACAGGGAGGAGATGGCAGAGAGAATGCACTCCCCTGAAAACTCCCCTTGAATTCCTCCAGACTCAGAAAATGTAAAAGTTCACTTTTTGGAGATCCATAGAAAAAGGGTGAAAATGGAAAAAAGTATTCGAAAATAGTGCCTCATAAGGCGGGTAGAGTCCTTTGAAAACTCCCCTTGAATTCCTCCAGACTCAGAAAAAGTCAAAGTTGACTTTTTGGAGATCCATAGAAAAAGGGTGAAAATGAAAAAAGTATGCCACAGCATGGATTCGAACACGCGACCAACCGCATCCAGGGGCGAGCATTAACGCAGTGAGCCACTGGACCTGAGTACTCAAACATGCCTACTTGTGCATCTTAGAAACTCTGAATTCACTAAATGTACAACTTTTTCTCCATCAAAATGAAGAAATGAGACATTAAATAACATCTACAGATCAAGACGAAGCGAATGGAAGCGGTCCCAGCCTCGTAGCTGCGAACAGCTGTGATCGCAGGAAAATGCTGTTACAAAGATTTCTCAGTATATCTCCGGGACATTTCCCTGGCTTTCCCACCGTCACAATGGACAAACGAGACATGAAATAACATCAACAGATCAAGACGAAGCGAATGGAAGTACCCCCGGAGTCATAGCATGTGTAAATCGAGACGAAACATCTCTCTCTCCCCCGCCTGCTTGCGAAGGGGAGGGGCAGTTTACACACACACACGCAGCTGCTGCATGCAGCAACACACACACAGGGAGGAGATGGCAGAGAGAACGCACTCCCCTGAAAACTCCCCTTGAATTCCTCCAGACTCAGAAAATGTAAAAGTTCACTTTTTGGAGATCCATAGAAAAAGGGTGAAAATGGAAAAAAGTATTCGAAAATAGTGCCTCATAAGGCGGGTAGAGTCCCTTGAAAACTCCCCTTGAATTCCTCCAGACTCAGAAAAAGTCAAAGTTGACTTTTTGGAGATCCATAGAAAAAGGGTGAAAATGAAAAAAAGTATGCCACAGCATGGATTCGAACACGGTACCAACAGCATCCAGGGGCGAGCATTAACGCAGTGAGCCACTGGACCTGAGTACTCAAACATGCCTACTTTTGCATCTTAGAAACTCTGAATTCACTAAATGTACAACTTTTTCTCCATCAAAATGAACAAATGAGACATGCAATAACATCTACAGATCAAGACGAAGCGAATGGAAGCGGTCCCAGCCTCGTAGCTTTGAACAGCTGTGATCGCAGGAAAATGCTGTTACAAAGATTTCTCAGTATATCTCCGGGACATTTCCCTGGCTTTCCCACCGTCACAATGGACAAACGAGACATGAAATAACATCAACAGATGAAGACGAAGCAAATGGAAGTACCCCCGGAGTCATAGCATGTGTAAATCGAGACGAAACATCTCTCTCTCCCGCGCCTGCTTGCGAGAGGGAGGGGCAGTTTACACACACACACAGCCGCTGCATGCAGCAACGCACACACAGGGAGGAGATGGCAGAGAGAATGCACTCCCCTGAAAACTCCTCTTGAATTCCTCCAGACTCAGAAAATGTAAAAGTTCACTTTTTGGAGATCCATAGAAAAAGGGTGAAAATGGAAAAAAGTATTCGAAAATAGTGCCTCATAAGGCGGGTAGAGTCCCTTGAAAACGCCCCTTGAATTCCTCCAGACTCAGAAAAAGTCAAAGTTGACTTTTTGGAGATCCATAGAAAAAGGGTGAAAATGAAAAAAAGTATGCCACAGCATGGATTCGAACACGTGACCGACCGCATCCAGGGGCGAGCGTTAACGCAGTGAGCCACTGGACCTGAGTACTCAAACATGCCTACTTTTGCATCTTAGACACTCTGAATTCACTAAATGTACAACTTTTTCTCCATCAAAATGAACAAATGAGACATGAAATAACATCTACAGATCAAGACGAAGCGAATGGAAGCGGTCCCAAACTCGTAGCTTTGAACAGCTGTGATCGCAGGAAAATGCTGTTACAAAGATTTCTCAGTATATCTCCGGGACATTTCCCTGGCTTTCCCACCGTCACAATGGACAAACGAGACATGAAATAACATCAACAGATCAAGACGAAGCGAATGGAAGTACCCCCGGAGTCATATCATGTGTAAATCGAGACGAAACATCTCTCTCTCCCCCGCCTGCTTGCGAAGTGGAGGGGCAGTTTACACACACACACGCAGCTGCTGCATGCAGCAACGCACACACAGGGAGGAGATGGCAGAGAGAATGCACTCCCCTGAAAACTCCCCTTGAATTCCTCCAGACTCAGAAAATGTAGAAGTTCACTTTTTGGAGATCCATAGAAAAAGGGTGAAAATGGAAAAAAGTATTCGAAAATAGTGCCTCATAAGGCGGGTAGAGTCCCTTGAAAACTCCCCTTGAATTCCTCCAGACTCAGAAAAAGTCAAAGTTGACTTTTTGGAGATCCATAGAAAAAGGGTGAAAATGAAAAAAAGTATGCCACAGCATGGATTCGAACACGCGACCAACCGCATCCAGGGGCGAGCATTAACGCAGTGAGCCACTGGACCTGAGTACTCAAACATGCCTACTTGTGCATCTTAGAAACTCTGAATTCACTAAATGTACAACTTTTTATCCATCAAAATGAACAAATGAGACATGAAATAACATCAACAGATCAAGACGAAGCGAATGGAAGTACCCCCGGAGTCATAGCATGTGTAAATCGAGACGAAACATCTCTCTCTCCCCCGCCTGCTTGCGAATGGGAGGGGCAGTTTACACACACACACGCAGCTGCTGCATGCAGCAACGCACACACAGGGAGGAGATGGCAGAGAGAACACACTCCCCTGAAAACTCCCCTTGAATTCCTCCAGACTCAGAAAATGTAAAAGTTCACTTTTTGGAGATCCATAGAAAAAGGGTGAAAATGAAAAAAAGTATGCCACAGCATGGATTCGAACATGCGACCAACCACATCCAGGGGCGAGCGTTAACGCAGTGAGCCACTGGACCTGAGTACTCAAACATGCCTACTTGTGCATCTTAGACACTCTGACTTCACTAAATGTACAACTTAGTTTTTCTCCATCAAAATGAACAAATGAGACATTAAATAACATCTACAGATCAAGACGAAGCGAATGGAAGCGGTCCCAGCCTCGTAGCTGTGAACAGCTGTGATCGCAGGAAAATGCTGTTACAAAGATTTCTCAGTATATCTCCGGGACATTTCCCTGGCTTTCCCACCGTCACAATGGACAAACGAGACATGAAATAACATCAACAGATCAAGACGAAGCGAATGGAAGTACCCCCGGAGTCATAGCATGTGTAAATCGAGACGAAACATCTCTCTCTCCCCCGCCTGCTTGCGAAGGGGAGGGGCAGTTTACACACACACACGCAGCTGCTGCATGCAGCAACGCACACACAGGGAGGAGATGGCAGAGAGAATGCACTCCCCTGAAAACTCCCCTTGAATTCCTCCAGACTCAGAAAATGTAAAAGTTCACTTTTTGGAGATCCATAGAAAAAGGGTGAAAATGGAAAAAAGTATTCGAAAATAGTGCCTCATAAGGCGGGTAGAGTCCCTTGAAAACTCCCCTTGAATTCCTCCAGACTCAGAAAAAGTCAAAGTTGACTTTTTGGAGATCCATAGAAAAAGGGTAAAAATGAAAAAAAGTATGCCACAGCATGGATTCGAACACGCGACCAACCGCATCCAGGGGCGAGCATTAACGCAGTGAGCCACTGGACCTGAGTACTCAAACATGCCTACTTGTGCATCTTAGAAACTCTGAATTCACTAAATGTACAACTTTTTCTCCATCAAAATGAACAAATGAGACATTAAATAACATCTACAGATCAAGACGAAGCGAATGGAAGCGGTCCCAGCCTCGTAGCTGTGAACAGCTGTGATCGCAGGAAAATGCTGTTACAAAGATTTCTCAGTATATCTCCGGGACATTTCCCTGGCTTTCCCACCGTCACAATGGACAAACGAGACATGAAATAACATCAACAGATCAAGACGAAGCGAATGGAAGTACCCCCGGAGTCATAGCATGTGTAAATCGAGACGAAACATCTCTCTCTCCCCCGCCTGCTTGCGAATGGGAGGGGCAGTTTACACACACACACGCAGCTGCTGCATGCAGCAACGCACACACAGGGAGGAGATGGCAGAGAGACCACACTCCCCTGAAAATTCCCCTTGAATTCCTCCAGACTCAGAAAATGTAAATGTTCACTTTATGGAGATCCATAGAAAAAGGGTGAAAATGAAAAAAAGTATGCCACAGCATGGATTCGAACATGCGACCAACCACATCCAGGGGCGAGCGTTAACGCAGTGAGCCACTGGACTTGAGTACTCAAACATGCCTACTTGTGCATCTTAGTCACTCTGACTTCACTAAATGTACAACTTAGTTTTTCTCCATCAAAATGAACAAATGAGACATTAAATAACATCTACAGATCAAGACGAAGCGAATGGAAGCGGTCCCAGTCTCGTAGCTGTGAACAGCTGTGATCGCAGGAAAATGCTGTTACAAAGATTTCTCAGTATATCTCCGGGACATTTCCCTGGCTTTCCCACCGTCACAATGGACAAACGAGACATGAAATAACATCAACAGATCAAGACGACGCGAATGGAAGTACCCCCGGAGTCATAGCATGTGTAAATCGAGACGAAACATCTCTCTCTCCCCCGCCTGCTTGCGAATGGGAGGGGCAGTTTACACACACACACGCAGCTGATGCATGCAGCAACGCACACACAGGGAGGAGATGGCAGAGAGAACACACTCCCCTGAAAACTCCCCTTGAATTCCTCCAGACTCAGAAAATGTAAAAGTTCACTTTTTGGAGATCCATAGAAAAAGGGTGAAAATGAAAAAAAGTATGCCACAGCATGGATTCGAACATGCGACCAACCACATCCAGGGGCGAGCGTTAACGCAGTGAGCCACTGGACCTGAGTACTCAAACATGCCTACTTGTGCATCTTAGACACTCTGACTTCACTAAATGTACAACTTAGTTTTTCTCCATCAAAATGAACAAATGAGACATTAAATAACATCTACAGATCAAGACGAAGCGAATGGAAGCGGTCCCAGCCTCGTAGCTGTGAACAGCTGTGATCGCAGGAAAATGCTGTTACAAAGATTTCTCAGTATATCTCCGGGACATTTCCCTGGCTTTCCCACCGTCACAATGGACAAACGAGACATGAAATAACATCAACAGATCAAGACGAAGCGAATGGAAGTACCCCCGGAGTCATAGCATGTGTAAATCGAGACGAAACATCTCTCTCTCCCCCGCCTGCTTGCGAATGGGAGGGGCAGTTTACACACACACACGCAGCTGCTGCATGCAGCAACGCACACAGAGGGAGGAGATGGCAGAGAGAATGCACTCCCCTGAAAACTCCCCATGAATTCCTCCAGACTCAGAAAATGTAAAAGTTCACTTTTTGGAGATCCATAGAAAAAGGGTGAAAATGGAAAAAAGTATTCGAAAATAGTGCCTCATAAGGCGGGTAGAGTCCCTTGAAAACTCCCCTTGAATTCCTCCAGACTCAGAAAAAGTCAAAGTTGACTTTTTGGAGATCCATAGAAAAAGGGTGAAAATGAAAAAAAGTATGCCACAGCATGGATTGGAACACGCGACCAACCGCATCCAGGGGCGAGCGTTAACGCAGTGAGCCACTGGACCTGAGTACTCAAATATGCCTACTTGTGCATCTTAGACACTCTGAATTCACTAAATGTACAACTTTTTATCCATCAAAATGAACAAATGAGACATGAAATAACATCTACAGATCAAGACGAAGCGAATGGAAGCGGTCCCAGCCTCGTAGCTGTGAACAGCTGTGATCGCAGGAAAATGCTGTTACAAAGATTTCTCAGTATATCTCCGGGACATTTCCCTGGCTTTCCCACCGTCACAATGGACAAACGAGACATGAAATAACATCAATAGATCAAGACGAAGCGAATGGAAGTACCCCCGGAGTCAAAGCATGTGTAAATCGAGACGAAACATCTCTCTCTCCCCCGCCTGCTTGCGAATGGGAGGGGCAGTTTACACACACACACGCAGCTGCTGCATGCAGCAACGCACACACAGGGAGGAGATGGCAGAGAGAACGCACTCCCCTGAAAACTCCCCTTGAATTCCTCCAGACTCAGAAAATGTAAAAGTTCACTTTTTGGAGATCCATAGAAAAAGGGTGAAAATGGAAAAAAGTATTCGAAAATAGTGCCTCATAAGGCGGATAGAGTCCCTTGAAAACTCCCCTTGAATTCCTCCAGACTCAGAAAAAGTCAAAGTTGACTTTTTGGAGATCCATAGAAAAAGGGTGAAAATGAAAAAAAGTATTCCACAGTATGGATTCGAACACGCGACCAACCGCATCCAGGGGCGAGCGTTAACGCAGTGAGCCACTGGACATGAGTACTCAAACATGCCTACTTTTGCATCTTAGACACTCTGAATTCACTAAATGTACAACTTTTTCTCCATCAAAATGAACAAATGAGACATGAAATAACATCTACAGATCAAGACAAAGCGAATGGAAGCGGTCCCAGCCTCGTAGCTGTGAACAGCTGTGATCGCAGGAAAATGCTGTTACAAAGATTTCTCAGTATATCTCCGGGACATTTCCCTGGCTTTGCCACCGTCACAATGGACAAACGAGACATGAAATAACATCAACAGATCAAGACGAAGCGAATGGAAGTACCCCCGGAGTCATAGCATGTGTAAATCGAGACGAAACATCTCTCTCTCCCCCGCCTGCTTGCGAAGGGGAGGGGCAGTTTACACACACACACGCAGCTGCTGCATGCAGCAACGCACACAGAGGGAGGAGATGGCAGAGAGAATGCACTCCCCTGAAAACTCCCCTTGAATTCCTCCAGACTCAGAAAATGTAAAAGTTCACTTTTTGGAGATCCATAGAAAAAGGGTGAAAATGGAAAAAAGTATTCGAAAATAGTGCCTCATAAGGCGGGTAGAGTCCCTTGAAAACTCCCCTTGAATTCCTCCAGACTCAGAAAAAGTCAAAGTTCACTTTTTGGAGATCCATAGAAAAAGGGTGAAAATGAAAAAAAGTATGCCACAGTATGGATTCGAACACGCGACCAACCGCATCCAGGGGCGAGCATTAACGCAGTGAGCCACTGGACCTGAGTACTCAAACATGCCTACTTTTGCATCTTAGAAACTCTGAATTCACTAAATGTACACCTTTTTCTCCATCGAAATGAACAAATGAGACATGAAATAACATCTACAGATCAAGACGAAGCGAATGGAAGCGGTCCCAGCCTCGTAGCTGTGAACAGCTGTGATCGCAGGAAAATGCTGTTACAAAGATTTCTCAGTATATCTCCGGGACATTTCCCTGGCTTTGCCACCGTCACAATGGACAAACGAGACATGAAATAACATCAACAGATCAAGACGAAGCGAATGGAAGTACCCCCGGAGTCATAGCATGTGTAAATCGAGACGAAACATCTCTCTCTCCCCCGCCTGCTTGCGAAGGGGAGGGGCAGTTTACACACACACACGCAGCTGCTGCATGCAGCAACGCACACAGAGGGAGGAGATGGCAGAGAGAATGCACTCCCCTGAAAACTCCCCTTGAATTCCTCCAGACTCAGAAAATGTAAAAGTTCACTTTTTGGAGATCCATAGAAAAAGGGTGAAAATGGAAAAAAGTATGCCACAGCATGGACTCGAACATGCGACCAACCGCATCCAGGGGCGAGCGTTAACGCAGTGAGCCACTGGACCTGAGTACTCAAACATGCCTACTTGTGCATCTTAGAAACTCTGAATTCACTAAATGTACAACTTTTTCTCCATCAAAATGAACAAATGAGACATTAAATAACATCTACAGATCAAGACGAAGCGAATGGAAGCGGTCCCAGCCTCGTAGCTGTGAACAGCTGTGATCGCAGGAAAATGCTGTTACAAAGATTTCTCAGTATATCTCCGGGACATTTCCCTGGCTTTCCCACCGTCACAATGGACAAACGAGACATGCAATAACATCAACAGATCAAGACGAAGCGAATGGAAGTACCCCTGGAGTCATAGCATGTGTAAATCGAGACGAAACATCTCTCTCTCCCCCGCCTGCTTGCGAAGGGGAGGGGCAGTTTACACACACACACGCAGCTGCTGCATGCAGTAACGCACACACAGGGAGGAGATGGCAGAGAGAATGCACTCCCCTGAAAACTCCCCTTGAATTCCTCCAGACTCAGAAAATGTAAAAGTTCACTTTTTGGAGATCCATAGAAAAAGGGTGAAAATGGAAAAAAGTATTCGAAAATAGTGCCTCATAAGGCGGGTAGAGTCCCTTGAAAACTCCCCTTGAATTCCTCCAGACTCAGAAAAAGTCAAAGTTGACTTTTTGGAGATCCATAGAAAAAGGGTGAAAATGAAAAAAAGTATGCCACAGTATGGATTCGAACACGCGAGCGTTAACGCAGTGAGCCACTGGACCTGAGTACTCAAACATGCCTACTTTTGCATCTTAGAAACTCTGAATTCACTAAATGTACAACTTTTTCTCCATCAAAATGAACAAATGAGACATGAAATAACATCTACAGATCAAGACGGAGCGAATGGAAGCGGTCCCAGCCTCGTAGCTGTGAACAGCTGTGATCGCAGGAAAATGCTGTTACAAAGATTTCTCAGTATATCTCCGGGACATTTCCCTGGCTTTGCCACCGTCACAATGGACAAACGAGACATGAAATAACATCAACAGATCAAGACGAAGCGAATGGAAGTACCCCCGGAGTCATAGCATGTGTAAATCGAGACGAAACATCTCTCTCTCCCCCGCCTGCTTGCGAAGGGGAGGGGCAGTTTACACACACACACGCAGCTGCTGCATGCAGCAAAGCACACACAGGGAGGAGATGGCAGAGAGAACGCACTCCCCTGAAAACTCCCCTTGAATTCCTCCAGACTCAGAAAATGTAAAAGTTCACTTTTTGGAGATCCATAGAAAAAGGGTGAAAATGGAAAAAAGTATTCGAAAACAGTGCCTCATAAGGCGGGTAGAGTCCCTTGAAAACTCCCCTTGAATTCCTCCAGACTCAGAAAAAGTCAAAGTTGACTTTTTGGAGATCCATAGAAAAAGGGTGAAAATGAAAAAAAGCATGCCACAGTATGGATTCGAACACGCGACCAACCGCATCCAGGGGCGAGCATTAACCTAGTGAGCCACTGGACCTGAGTACTCAAACATGCCTACTTTTGCATCTTAGAAACTCTGAATTCACTAAATGTACAACTTTTTCTCCATCAAAATGAACAAATGAGACATGAAATAACATCTACAGATCAAGACGAAGCGAATGGAAGCGGTCCCAGCCTCGTAGCTGTGAACAGCTGTGATCGCAGGAAAATGCTGTTACAAAGATTTCTCAGTATATCTCCGGGACATTTCCCTGGCTTTGCCACCGTCAAAATGGACAAACGAGACATGAAATAACATCAACAGATCAAGACGAAGCGAATGGAAGTACCCCCGGAGTCATAGCATGTGTAAATCGAGACGAAACATCTCTCTCTCCCCCGCCTGCTTGCGAAGGGGAGGGGCAGTTTACACACACACACGCAGCTGCTGCATGCAGCAACGCACACACAGGGAGGAGATGGCAGAGAGAACGCACTCCCCTGAAAACTCCCCTTGAATTCCTCCAGACTCAGAAAATGTAAAAGTTCACTTTTTGGAGATCCATAGAAAAAGGGTGAAAATGGAAAAAAGTATTCGAAAACAGTGCCTCATAAGGCGGGTAGAGTCCCTTGAAAACTCCCCTTGAATTCCTCCAGACTCAGAAAAAGTCAAAGTTGACTTTTTGGAGATCCATAGAAAAAGGGTGAAAATGAAAAAAAGCATGCCACAGTATGGATTCGAACACGCGACCAACCGCATCCAGGGGCGAGCATTAACCTAGTGAGCCACTGGACCTGAGTACTCAAACATGCCTACTTTTGCATCTTAGAAACTCTGAATTCACTAAATGTACAACTTTTTCTCCATCAAAATGAACAAATGAGACATTAAATAACATCTACAGATCAAGACGAAGCGAATGGAAGCGGTCCCAGCCTCGTAGCTGTGAACAGCTGTGATCGCAGGAAAATGCTGTTACAAAGATTTCTCAGTATATCTCCGGGACATTTCCCTGGCTTTCCCACCGTCACAATGGACAAACGAGACATGAAATAACATCAACAGATCAAGACGAAGCGAATGGAAGTACCCCTGGAGTCATAGCATGTGTAAATCGAGACGAAACATCTCTCTCTCCCCCGCCTGCTTGCGAAGGGGAGGGGCAGTTTACACACACACACGCAGCTGCTGCATGCAGCAACGCACACACAGGGAGGAGATGGCAGAGAGAATGCACTCCCCTGAAAACTCCCCTTGAATTCCTCCAGACTCAGAAAATGTAAAAGTTCACTTTTTGGAGATCCATAGAAAAAGGGTGAAAATGGAAAAAAGTATTCGAAAATAGTGCCTCATAAGGAGGGTAGAGTCCCTTGAAAACTCCCCTTGAATTCCTCCAGACTCAGAAAAAGTCAAAGTTGACTTTTTGGAGATCCATAGAAAAAGGGTGAAAATGAAAAAAAGTATGCCACAGTATGGATTCGAACACGCGACCAACCGCATCCAGGGGCGAGCGTTAACGCAGTGAGCCACTGGACCTGAGTACTCAAACATGCCTACTTTTGCATCTTAGAAACTCTGAATTCACTAAATGTACAACTTTTTCTCCATCAAAATGAACAAATGAGACATGAAATAACATCTACAGATCAAGACGAAGCGAATGGAAGCGGTCCCAGCCTCGTAGCTGTGAACAGCTGTGATCGCAGGAAAATGCTGTTACAAAGATTTCTCAGTATATCTCCGGGACATTTCCCTGGCTTTGCCACCGTCACAATGGACAAACGAGACATGAAATAACATCAACAGATCAAGACGAAGCGAATGGAAGTACCCCCGGAGTCATAGCATGTGTAAATCGAGACGAAACATCTCTCTCTCCCCCGCCTGCTTGCGAAGGGGAGGGGCAGTTTACACACACACACGCAGCTGCTGCATGCAGCAACGCACACACAGGGAGGAGATGGCAGAGAGAACGCACTCCCCTGAAAACTCCACTTGAATTCCTCCAGACTCAGAAAATGTAAAAGTTCACTTTTTGGAGATCCATAGAAAAAGGGTGAAAATGGAAAAAAGTATTCGAAAACAGTGCCTCATAAGGCGGGTAGAGTCCCTTGAAAACTCCCCTTGAATTCCTCCAGACTCAGAAAAAGTCAAAGTTGACTTTTTGGAGATCCATAGAAAAAGGGTGAAAATGAAAAAAAGCATGCCACAGTATGGATTCGAACACGCGACCAACCGCATCCAGGGGCGAGCATTAACCTAGTGAGCCACTGGACCTGAGTACTCAAACATGCCTACTTTTGCATCTTAGAAACTCTGAATTCACTAAATGTACAACTTTTTCTCCATCAAAATGAACAAATGAGACATTAAATAACATCTACAGATCAAGACGAAGCGAATGGAAGCGGTCCCAGCCTCGTAGCTGTGAACAGCTGTGATCGCAGGAAAATGCTGTTACAAAGATTTCTCAGTATATCTCCGGGACATTTCCCTGGCTTTCCCACCGTCACAATGGACAAACGAGACATGAAATAACATCAACAGATCAAGACGAAGCGAATGGAAGTACCCCCGGAGTCATAGCATGTGTAAATCGAGACGAAACATCTCTCTCTCCCCCGCCTGCTTGCGAAGGGGAGGGGCAGTTTACACACACACACACACAGCTGCTGCATGCAGCAACGCACACACAGGGAGGAGATGGCAGAGAGAATGCACTCCCCTGAAAACTCCCCTTGAATTCCTCCAGACTCAGAAAATGTAAAAGTTCACTTTTTGGAGATCCATAGAAAAAGGGTGAAAATGGAAAAAAGTATTCGAAAATAGTGCCTCATAAGGCGGGTAGAGTCCCTTGAAAACTCCCCTTGAATTCCTCCAGACTCAGAAAAAGTCAAAGTTGACTTTTTGGAGATCCATAGAAAAAGGGTGAAAATGAAAAAAAGTATGCCACAGCATGGATTCGAACACACGACCAACCGCATCCAGGGGCGAGCGTTAACGCAGTGAGCCACTGGACATGAGTACTCAAACATGCCTACTTTTGCATCTTAGACACTCTGAATTCACTAAATGTACAACTTTTTCTCCATCAAAATGAACAAATGAGACATGAAATAACATCTACAGATCAAGACGAAGCGAATGGAAGCGGTCCCAGCCTCGTAGCTGTGAACAGCTGTGATCGCAGGAAAATGCTGTTACAAAGATTTCTCAGTATATCTCCGGGACATTTCCCTGGCTTTCCCACCGTCACAATGGACAAACGAGACATGAAATAACATCAACAGATCAAGACGAAGCGAATGGAAGTACCCCTGGAGTCATAGCATGTGTAAATCGAGACGAAACATCTCTCTCTCCCCCGCCTGCTTGCGAAGGGGAGGGGCAGTTTACACACACACACGCAGCTGCTGCATGCAGCAACGCACACACAGGGAGGAGATGGCAGAGAGAATGCACTCCCCTGAAAACTCCCCTTGAATTCCTCCAGACTCAGAAAATGTAAAAGTTCACTTTTTGGAGATCCATAGAAAAAGGGTGAAAATGGAAAAAAGTATTCGAAAATAGTGCCTCATAAGGAGGGTAGAGTCCCTTGAAAACTCCCCTTGAATTCCTCCAGACTCAGAAAAAGTCAAAGTTGACTTTTTGGAGATCCATAGAAAAAGGGTGAAAATGAAAAAAAGTATGCCACAGTATGGATTCGAACACGCGACCAACCGCATCCAGGGGCGAGCGTTAACGCAGTGAGCCACTGGACCTGAGTACTCAAACATGCCTACTTTTGCATCTTAGAAACTCTGAATTCACTAAATGTACAACTTTTTCTCCATCAAAATGAACAAATGAGACATGAAATAACATCTACAGATCAAGACGAAGCGAATGGAAGCGGTCCCAGCCTCGTAGCTGTGAACAGCTGTGATCGCAGGAAAATGCTGTTACAAAGATTTCTCAGTATATCTCCGGGACATTTCCCTGGCTTTGCCACCGTCACAATGGACAAACGAGACATGAAATAACATCAACAGATCAAGACGAAGCGAATGGAAGTACCCCCGGAGTCATAGCATGTGTAAATCGAGACGAAACATCTCTCTCTCCCCCGCCTGCTTGCGAAGGGGAGGGGCAGTTTACACACACACACGCAGCTGCTGCATGCAGCAACGCACACACAGGGAGGAGATGGCAGAGAGAACGCACTCCCCTGAAAACTCCACTTGAATTCCTCCAGACTCAGAAAATGTAAAAGTTCACTTTTTGGAGATCCATAGAAAAAGGGTGAAAATGGAAAAAAGTATTCGAAAACAGTGCCTCATAAGGCGGGTAGAGTCCCTTGAAAACTCCCCTTGAATTCCTCCAGACTCAGAAAAAGTCAAAGTTGACTTTTTGGAGATCCATAGAAAAAGGGTGAAAATGAAAAAAAGCATGCCACAGTATGGATTCGAACACGCGACCAACCGCATCCAGGGGCGAGCATTAACCTAGTGAGCCACTGGACCTGAGTACTCAAACATGCCTACTTGTGCATCTTAGAAACTCTGAATTCACTAAATGTACAACTTTTTCTCCATCAAAATGAACAAATGAGACATTAAATAACATCTACAGATCAAGACGAAGCGAATGGAAGCGGTCCCAGCCTCGTAGCTGTGAACAGCTGTGATCGCAGGAAAATGCTGTTACAAAGATTTCTCAGTATATCTCCGGGACATTTCCCTGGCTTTCCCACCGTCACAATGGACAAACGAGACATGAAATAACATCAACAGATCAAGACGAAGCGAATGGAAGTACCCCCGGAGTCATAGCATGTGTAAATCGAGACGAAACATCTCTCTCTCCCCCGCCTGCTTGCGAAGGGGAGGGGCAGTTTACACACACACACACACAGCTGCTGCATGCAGCAACGCACACACAGGGAGGAGATGGCAGAGAGAATGCACTCCCCTGAAAACTCCCCTTGAATTCCTCCAGACTCAGAAAATGTAAAAGTTCACTTTTTGGAGATCCATAGAAAAAGGGTGAAAATGGAAAAAAGTATTCGAAAATAGTGCCTCATAAGGCGGGTAGAGTCCCTTGAAAACTCCCCTTGAATTCCTCCAGACTCAGAAAAAGTCAAAGTTGACTTTTTGGAGATCCATAGAAAAAGGGTGAAAATGAAAAAAAGTATGCCACAGCATGGATTCGAACACACGACCAACCGCATCCAGGGGCGAGCGTTAACGCAGTGAGCCACTGGACATGAGTACTCAAACATGCCTACTTTTGCATCTTAGACACTCTGAATTCACTAAATGTACAACTTTTTCTCCATCAAAATGAACAAATGAGACATGAAATAACATCTACAGATCAAGACGAAGCGAATGGAAGCGGTCCCAGCCTCGTAGCTGTGAACAGCTGTGATCGCAGGAAAATGCTGTTACAAAGATTTCTCAGTATATCTCCGGGACATTTCCCTGGCTTTGCCACCGTCACAATGGACAAACGAGACATGAAATAACATCAACAGATCAAGACGAAGCGAATGGAAGTACCCCCGGAGTCATAGCATGTGTAAATCGAGACGAAACATCTCTCTCTCCCCCGCCTGCTTGCGAAGGGGAGGGGCAGTTTACACACACACACGCAGCTGCTGCATGCAGCAACGCACACAGAGGGAGGAGATGGCAGAGAGAATGCACTCCCCTGAAAACTCCCCTTGAATTCCTCCAGACTCAGAAAATGTAAAAGTTCACTTTTTGGAGATCCATAGAAAAAGGGTGAAAATGGAAAAAAGTATTCGAAAATAGTGCCTCATAAGGCGGGTAGAGTCCCTTGAAAACTCCCCTTGAATTCCTCCAGACTCAGAAAAAGTCAAAGTTGACTTTTTGGAGATCCATAGAAAAAGGGTGAAAATGAAAAAAAGTATGCCACAGCATGGATTCGAACACGCGACCAACCGCATCCAGGGGCGAGCGTTAACGCAGTGAGCCACTGGACATGAGTACTCAAACATGCCTACTTTTGCATCTTAGACACTCTGAATTCACTAAATGTACAACTTTTTCTCCATCAAAATGAACAAATGAGACATGAAATAACATCTACAGATCAAGACGAAGCGAATGGAAGCGGTCCCAGCCTCGTAGCTGTGAACAGCTGTGATCGCAGGAAAATGCTGTTACAAAGATTTCTCAGTATATCTCCGGGACATTTCCCTGGCTTTGCCACCGTCACAATGGACAAACGAGACATGAAATAACATCAACAGATCAAGACGAAGCGAATGGAAGTACCCCCGGAGTCATAGCATGTGTAAATCGAGACGAAACATCTCTCTCTCCCCCGCCTGCTTGCGAAGGGGAGGGGCAGTTTACACACACACACGCAGCTGCTGCATGCAGCAACGCACACAGAGGGAGGAGATGGCAGAGAGAATGCACTCCCCTGAAAACTCCCCTTGAATTCCTCCAGACTCAGAAAATGTAAAAGTTCACTTTTTGGAGATCCATAGAAAAAGGGTGAAAATGGAAAAAAGTATTCGAAAATAGTGCCTCATAAGGCGGGTAGAGTCCCTTGAAAACTCCCCTTGAATTCCTCCAGACTCAGAAAAAGTCAAAGTTGACTTTTTGGAGATCCATAGAAAAAGGGTGAAAATGAAAAAAAGTATGCCACAGCATGGATTCGAACACGCAACCAACCGCATCCAGGGGCGAGCGTTAACGCAGTGAGCCACTGGACATGAGTACTCAAACATGCCTACTTTTGCATCTTAGACACTCTGAATTCACTAAATGTACAACTTTTTCTCCATCAAAATGAACAAATGAGACATGAAATAACATCTACAGATCAAGACGAAGCGAATGGAAGCGGTCCCAGCCTCGTAGCTGTGAACAGCTGTGATCGCAGGAAAATGCTGTTACAAAGATTTCTCAGTATATCTCCGGGACATTTCCCTGGCTTTGCCACCGTCACAATGGACAAACGAGACATGAAATAACATCAACAGATCAAGACGAAGCGAATGGAAGTACCCCCGGAGTCATAGCATGTGTAAATCGAGACGAAACATCTCTCTCTCCCCCGCCTGCTTGCGAAGGGGAGGGGCAGTTTACACACACACACGCAGCTGCTGCATGCAGCAACGCACACAGAGGGAGGAGATGGCAGAGAGAATGCACTCCCCTGAAAACTCCCCTTGAATTCCTCCAGACTCAGAAAATGTAAAAGTTCACTTTTTGGAGATCCATAGAAAAAGGGTGAAAATGGAAAAAAGTATTCGAAAATAGTGCCTCATAAGCCGGGTAGAGTCCCTTGAAAACTCCCCTTGAATTCCTCCAGACTCAGAAAAAGTCAAAGTTGACTTTTTGGAGATCCATAGAAAAAGGGTGAAAATGAAAAAAAGTATGCCACAGCATGGATTCGAACACGCGACCAACCGCATCCAGGGGCGAGCGTTAACGCAGTGAGCCACTGGACATGAGTACTCAAACATGCCTACTTTTGCATCTTAGACACTCTGAATTCACTAAATGTACAACTTTTTCTCCATCAAAATGAACAAATGAGACATGAAATAACATCTACAGATCAAGACGAAGCGAATGGAAGCGGTCCCAGCCTCGTAGCTGTGAACAGCTGTGATCGCAGGAAAATGCTGTTACAAAGATTTCTCAGTATATCTCCGGGACATTTCCCTGGCTTTCCCACCGACACAATGGACAAACGAGACATGAAATAACATCAACAGATCAAGACGAAGCGAATGGAGGTACCCCCGGAGTCATAGCATGTGTAAATCGAGACGAAACATCTCTCTCTCCCCCGCCTGCTTGCGAGGGGGAGGGGCAGTTTACACACACACGCAGCTGCTGCATGCAGCAACACACACACAGGGAGGAGATGGCAGAGAGAACGCACTCCCCTGAAAACTCCCCTTGAATTCCTCCAGACTCAGAAAATGTAAAAGATCACTTTTTGGAGATCCATAGAAAAAGGGTGAAAATGAAAAAAAGAATGCCACAGCATGGATTCGAACACGCGACCAACCGCATCCAGGGGCGAGCGTTAACACAGTGAGCCACTGGACCTGAGTACTCAAACATGCCTACTTGTGTATCTTAGACACTCTGAATTTACTAAATGTACAACTTTTTCTCCATCAAAATGAACAACTGAGACATTAAATAACATCTACAGATCAAGACGAAGCGAATGGAAGCGGTCCCAGCCTCGTAGCTGCGAACAGCTGTGATCGCAGGAAAATGCTGTTACAAAGATTTCTCAGTATATCTCCGGGACATTTCCCTGGCTTTCCCACCGTCACAATGGACAAACGAGACATGAAATAACATCAACAGATCAAGACGAAGCGAATGGAGGTACCCCCGGAGTCATAGCATGTGTAAATCGAGACGAAACATCTCTCTCTCCCCCGCCTGCTTGCGAAGGGGAGGGGCAGTTTACACACACACGCAGCTGCTGCATGCAGCAACGCACACACAGGGAGGAGATGGCAGAGAGAACGCACTCCCCTGAAAACTCCCCTTGAATTCCTCCAGACTCAGAAAATGTAAAAGTTCACTTTTTGGAGATCCATAGAAAAAGGGTGAAAATGGAAAAAAGTATTCGAAAATAGTGCCTCATAAGGCGGGTAGAGTCCCTTGAAAACTCCCCTTGAATTCCTCCAGACTCAGAAAAAGTCAAAGTTGACTTTTTGGAGATCCATAGAAAAAGGGTGAAAATGAAAAAAAGTATGCCACAGCATGGATTCGAACACGCGACCAACCGCATCCAGGGGCGAGAGTTAACGCAGTGAGCCACTGGACCTGAGTACTCAAACATGCCTACTTGTGCATCTTAGAAACTCTGAATTCACTAAATGTACAACTTTTTCTCCATCAAAATGAACAAATGAGACATTAAATAACATCTACAGATCAAGACGAAGCGAATGGAAGCGGTCCCAGCCTCGTAGCTGTGAACAGCTGTGATCGCAGGAAAATGCTGTTACAAAGATTTATCAGTATATCTCCGGGACATTTCCCTGGCTTTCCCACCGTCACAATGGACAAACAAGACATGAAATAACATCAACAGATCAAGACGAAGCGAATGGAGGTACCCCCGGAGTCATAGCATGTGTACATCGAGACGAAACATCTCTCTCTCCCCCGCCTGCTTGCGAGAGGGAGGGGCAGTTTACACACACACGCAGCTGCTGCATGCAGCAACACACACACAGGGAGGAAATGGCAGAGAGAACGCACTCCCCTGAAAACTCCCCTTGAATTCCTCCAGACTCAGAAAATGTAAAAGATCACTTTTTGGAGATCCATAGAAAAAGGTTGAAAATGAAAAAAAGAATGCCACAGTATGGATTCGAACACGCGACCAACCGCATCCAGGGGCGAGTGTTAACGCAGTGAGCCACTGGACCTGAGTACGCAAATATGCCTACTTGTGCATCTTAGACACTCTGAATTCACTAAATGTACAACTTTTTCTCCATCAAAATGAACAAATGAGACATGAAATAACATCTACAGATCAAGACGAAGCGAATGGAAGCGGTCCCAGTCTCGTAGCTGTGAACAGCTGTGATCGCAGGAAAATGCTGTTACAAAGATTTCTCAGTATATCTCCGGGACATTTCCCTGGCTTTCCCACCGTCACAATGGACAAACGAGACATTAAATAACATCAACAGATCAAGACGAAGCGAATGGAAGTACCCCCGGAGTCATAGCATGTGTAAATCGAGACGAAACATCTCTCTCTCCCCCGCCTGCTTGCGAAGGGGAGGGGCAGTTTACACACACACACGCAGCTGCTGCATGCAGCAACGCACACAGAGGGAGGAGATGGCAGAGAGAATGCACTCCCCTGAAAACTCCCCTTGAATTCCTCTAGACTCAGAAAATGTAAAAGTTCACTTTTTGGAGATCCATAGAAAAAGGGTGAAAATGGAAAAAAGTATTCGAAAACAGTGCCTCATAAGGCGGGTAGAGTCCCTTGAAAACTCCCCTTGAATTCCTCCAGACTCAGAAAAAGTCAAAGTTGACTTTTTGGAGATCCATAGAAAAAGGGTGAAAATGAAAAAAAGCATGCCACAGTATGGATTCGAACACGCGACCAACCGCATCCAGGGGCGAGCATTAACCTAGTGAGCCACTGGACCTGAGTACTCAAACATGCCTACTTTTGCATCTTAGAAACTCTGAATTCACTAAATGTACAACTTTTTCTCCATCAAAATGAACAAATGAGACATTAAATAACATCTACAGATCAAGACGAAGCGAATGGAAGCGGTCCCAGCCTCGTAGCTGTGAACAGCTGTGATCGCAGGAAAATGCTGTTACAAAGATTTCTCAGTATATCTCCGGGACATTTCCCTGGCTTTCCCACCGTCACAATGGACAAACGAGACATGAAATAACATCAACAGATCAAGACGAAGCGAATGGAAGTACCCCCGGAGTCATAGCATGTGTAAATCGAGACGAAACATCTCTCTCTCCCCCGCCTGCTTGCGAAGGGGAGGGGCAGTTTACACACACACACACAGCTGCTGCATGCAGCAACGCACACACAGGGAGGAGATGGCAGAGAGAATGCACTCCCCTGAAAACTCCCCTTGAATTCCTCCAGACTCAGAAAATGTAAAAGTTCACTTTTTGGAGATCCATAGAAAAAGGGTGAAAATGGAAAAAAGTATTCGAAAATAGTGTCTCATAAGGCGGGTAGAGTCCCTTGAAAACTCCCCTTGAATTCCTCCAGACTCAGAAAAAGTCAAAGTTGACTTTTTGGAGATCCATAGAAAAAGGGTGAAAATGAAAAAAAGTATGCCACAGCATGGATTCGAACACACGACCAACCGCATCCAGGGGCGAGCGTTAACGCAGTGAGCCACTGGACATGAGTACTCAAACATGCCTACTTTTGCATCTTAGACACTCTGAATTCACTAAATGTACAACTTTTTCTCCATCAAAATGAACAAATGAGACATGAAATAACATCTACAGATCAAGACGAAGCGAATGGAAGCGGTCCCAGCCTCGTAGCTGTGAACAGCTGTGATCGCAGGAAAATGCTGTTACAAAGATTTCTCAGTATATCTCCGGGACATTTCCATGGCTTTGCCACCGTCACAATGGACAAACGAGACATGAAATAACATCAACAGATCAAGACGAAGCGAATGGAAGTACCCCCGGAGTCATAGCATGTGTAAATCGAGACGAAACATCTCTCTCTCCCCCGCCTGCTTGCGAAGGGGAGGGGCAGTTTACACACACACACGCAGCTGCTGCATGCAGCAACGCACACAGAGGGAGGAGATGGCAGAGAGAATGCACTCCCCTGAAAACTCCCCTTGAATTCCTCCAGACTCAGAAAATGTAAAAGTTCACTTTTTGGAGATCCATAGAAAAAGGGTGAAAATGGAAAAAAGTATTCGAAAATAGTGCCTCATAAGGCGGGTAGAGTCCCTTGAAAACTCCCCTTGAATTCCTCCAGACTCAGAAAAAGTCAAAGTTGACTTTTTGGAGATCCATAGAAAAAGGGTGAAAATGAAAAAAAGTATGCCACAGCATGGATTCGAACACACGACCAACCGCATCCAGGGGCGAGCGTTAACGCAGTGAGCCACTGGACATGAGTACTCAAACATGCCTACTTTTGCATCTTAGACACTCTGAATTCACTAAATGTACAACTTTTTCTCCATCAAAATGAACAAATGAGACATGAAATAACATCTACAGATCAAGACGAAGCGAATGGAAGCGGTCCCAGCCTCGTAGCTGTGAACAGCTGTGATCGCAGGAAAATGCTGTTACAAAGATTTCTCAGTATATCTCCGGGACATTTCCATGGCTTTGCCACCGTCACAATGGACAAACGAGACATGAAATAACATCAACAGATCAAGACGAAGCGAATGGAAGTACCCCCGGAGTCATAGCATGTGTAAATCGAGACGAAACATCTCTCTCTCCCCCGCCTGCTTGCGAAGGGGAGGGGCAGTTTACACACACACACGCAGCTGCTGCATGCAGCAACGCACACAGAGGGAGGAGATGGCAGAGAGAATGCACTCCCCTGAAAACTCCCCTTGAATTCCTCCAGACTCAGAAAATGTAAAAGTTCACTTTTTGGAGATCCATAGAAAAAGGGTGAAAATGGAAAAAAGTATTCGAAAATAGTGCCTCATAAGGCGGGTAGAGTCCCTTGAAAACTCCCCTTGAATTCCTCCAGACTCAGAAAAAGTCAAAGTTGACTTTTTGGAGATCCATAGAAAAAGGGTGAAAATGAAAAAAAGTATGCCACAGCATGGATTCGAACACGCGACCAACCGCATCCAGGGGCGAGCGTTAACGCAGTGAGCCACTGGACATGAGTACTCAAACATGCCTAATTTTGCATCTTAGACACTCTGAATTCACTAAATGTACAACTTTTTCTCCATCAAAATGAACAAATGAGACATGAAATAACATCTACAGATCAAGACGAAGCGAATGGAAGCGGTCCCAGCCTCGTAGCTGTGAACAGCTGTGATCGCAGGAAAATGCTGTTACAAAGATTTCTCAGTATATCTCCGGGACATTTCCCTGGCTTTGCCACCGTCACAATGGACAAACGAGACATGAAATAACATCAACAGATCAAGACGAAGCGAATGGAAGTACCCCCGGAGTCATAGCATGTGTAAATCGAGACGAAACATCTCTCTCTCCCCCGCCTGCTTGCGAAGGGGAGGGGCAGTTTACACACACACACGCAGCTGCTGCATGCAGCAACGCACACAGAGGGAGGAGATGGCAGAGAGAATGCACTCCCCTGAAAACTCCCCTTGAATTCCTCCAGACTCAGAAAATGTAAAAGTTCACTTTTTGGAGATCCATAGAAAAAGGGTGAAAATGGAAAAAAGTATTCGAAAATAGTGCCTCATAAGCCGGGTAGAGTCCCTTGAAAACTCCCCTTGAATTCCTCCAGACTCAGAAAAAGTCAAAGTTGACTTTTTGGAGATCCATAGAAAAAGGGTGAAAATGAAAAAAAGTATGCCACAGCATGGATTCGAACACGCGACCAACCGCATCCAGGGGCGAGAGTTAACGCAGTGAGCCACTGGACCTGAGTACTCAAACATGCCTACTTTTGCATCTTAGAAACTCTGAATTCACTAAATGTACAACTTTTTCTCCATCAAAATGAACAAATGAGACATGAAATAACATCTACAGATCAAGACGAAGCGAATGGAAGCGGTCCCAGCCTCGTAGCTGTGAACAGCTGTGATCGCAGGAAAATGCTGTTACAAAGATTTCTCAGTATATCTCCGGGACATTTCCCTGGCTTTCCCACCGTCACAATGGACAGACGAGACATGAAATAACATCAACAGATCAAGACGAAGCGAATGGAAGTACCCCCGGAGTCATAGCATGTGTAAATCGAGACGAAACATCTCTCTCTCCCCCACCTGCTTGCGAAGGGGATGGGCAGTTTACACACACACGCAGCTGCTGCATGCAGCAAGGCACACACAGGGAGGAGATGGCAGAGAGAACGCACTCCCCTGAAAACTCCCCTTGAATTCCTCCAGACTCAGAAAATGTAAAAGTTCACTTTTTGGAGATCCATAGAAAAAGGGTGAAAATGGAAAAAATTATTCGAAAATAGTGCCTCATAAGGCGGGTAGAGTCCCTTGAAAACTCCCCTTGAATTCCTCCAGACTCAGAAAAAGTCAAAGTTGACTTTTTGGAGATCCATAGAAAAAGGGTGAAAATGAAAAAAAGTATGCCACAGCATGGATTCGAACACGCGACCAACCGCATCCAGGGGCGAGCATTAACGCAGTGAGCCACTGGACCTGAGTACTCAAACATGCCTACTTTTGCATCTTAGAAACTCTGAATTCACTAAATGTACAACTTTTTCTCCATCAAAATGAAGAAATGAGACATGAAATAACATCTACAGATCAAGACGAAGCGAATGGAAGCGGTCCCAGCCTCGTAGCTGTGAACAGCTGTGATCGCAGGAAAATGCTGTTACAAAGATTTCTCAGTATATCTCCGGGACATTTCCCTGGCTTTCCCACCGACACAATGGACAAACGAGACATGAAATAACATCAACAGATCAAGACGAAGCGAATGGAGGTACCCCCGGAGTCATAGCATGTGTAAATCGAGACGAAACATCTCTCTCTCCCCCGCCTGCTTGCGAGGGGGATGGGCAGTTTACACACACACGCAGCTGCTGCATGCAGCAACACACACACAGGGAGGAGATGGCAGAGAGAACGCACTCCCCTGAAAACTCCCCTTGAATTCCTCCAGACTCAGAAAATGTAAAAGTTCACTTTTTGGAGATCCATAGAAAAAGGGTGAAAATGGAAAAAAGTATTCGAAAATAGTGCCTCATAAGGCGGGTAGAGTCCCTTGAAAACTCCCCTTGAATTCCTCCAGACTCAGAAAAAGTCAAAGTTGACTTTTTGGAGATCCATAGAAAAAGGGTGAAAATGAAAAAAAGTATGCCACAGTATGGATTCGAACACGCGACCAACCGCATCCAGGGGCGAGCGTTAACGCAGTGAGCCACTGGACCTGAGTACTCAAACATGCCTACTTTTGCATCTTAGAAACTCTGAATTCACTAAATGTACAACTTTTTCTCCATCAAAATGAACAAATGAGACATGAAATAACATCTACAGATCAAGACGAAGCGAATGGAAGCGGTCCCAGCCTCGTAGCTGTGAACAGCTGTGATCGCAGGAAAATGCTGTTACAAAGATTTCTCAGTATATCTCCGGGACATTTCCCTGGCTTTGCCACCGTCACAATGGACAAACGAGACATGAAATAACATCAACAGATCAAGACGAAGCGAATGGAAGTACCCCCGGAGTCATAGCATGTGTAAATCGAGACGAAACATCTCTCTCTCCCCCGCCTGCTTGCGAAGGGGAGGGGCAGTTTACACACACACACGCAGCTGCTGCATGCAGCAACGCACACACAGGGAGGAGATGGCAGAGAGAACGCACTCCCCTGAAAACTCCCCTTGAATTCCTCCAGACTCAGAAAATGTAAAAGTTCACTTTTTGGAGATCCATAGAAAAAGGGTGAAAATGGAAAAAAGTATTCGAAAACAGTGCCTCATAAGGCGGGTTGAGTCCCTTGAAAACTCCCCTTGAATTCCTCCAGACTCAGAAAAAGTCAAAGTTGACTTTTTGGAGATCCATAGAAAAAGGGTGAAAATGAAAAAAAGCATGCCACAGTATGGATTCGAACACGCGACCAACCGCATCCAGGGGCGAGCATTAACCTAGTGAGCCACTGGACCTGAGTACTCAAACATGCCTACTTTTGCATCTTAGAAACTCTGAATTCACTAAATGTACAACTTTTTCTCCATCAAAATGAACAAATGAGACATTAAATAACATCTACAGATCAAGACGAAGCGAATGGAAGCGGTCCCAGCCTCGTAGCTGTGAACAGCTGTGATCGCAGGAAAATGCTGTTACAAAGATTTCTCAGTATATCTCCGGGACATTTCCCTAGCTTTCCCACCGTCACAATGGACAAACGAGACATGAAATAACATCAACAGATCAAGACGAAGCGAATGGAAGTACCCCCGGAGTCATAGCATGTGTAAATCGAGACGAAACATCTCTCTCTCCCCCGCCTGCTTGCGAAGGGGAGGGGCAGTTTACACACACACACACAGCTGCTGCATGCAGCAACGCACACACAGGGAGGAGATGGCAGAGAGAATGCACTCCCCTGAAAACTCCCCTTGAATTCCTCCAGACTCAGAAAATGTAAAAGTTCACTTTTTGGAGATCCATAGAAAAAGGGTGAAAATGGAAAAAAGTATTCGAAAATAGTGCCTCATAAGGCGGGTAGAGTCCCTTGAAAACTCCCCTTGAATTCCTCCAGACTCAGAAAAAGTCAAAGTTGACTTTTTGGAGATCCATAGAAAAAGGGTGAAAATGAAAAAAAGTATGCCACAGCATGGATTCGAACACACGACCAACCGCATCCAGGGGCGAGCGTTAACGCAGTGAGCCACTGGACATGAGTACTCAAACATGCCTACTTTTGCATCTTAGACACTCTGAATTCACTAAATGTACAACTTTTTCTCCATCAAAATGAACAAATGAGACATGAAATAACATCTACAGATCAAGACGAAGCGAATGGAAGCGGTCCCAGCCTCGTAGCTGTGAACAGCTGTGATCGCAGGAAAATGCTGTTACAAAGATTTCTCAGTATATCTCCGGGACATTTCCCTGGCTTTGCCACCGTCACAATGGACAAACGAGACATGAAATAACATCAACAGATCAAGACGAAGCGAATGGAAGTACCCCCGGAGTCATAGCATGTGTAAATCGAGACGAAACATCTCTCTCTCCCCCGCCTGCTTGCGAAGGGGAGGGGCAGTTTACACACACACACGCAGCTGCTGCATGCAGCAACGCACACACAGGGAGGAGATGGCAGAGAGAACGCACTCCCCTGAAAACTCCCCTTGAATTCCTCCAGACTCAGAAAATGTAAAAGTTCACTTTTTGGAGATCCATAGAAAAAGGGTGAAAATGGAAAAAAGTATTCGAAAACAGTGCCTCATAAGGCGGGTAGAGTCCCTTGAAAACTCCCCTTGAATTCCTCCAGACTCAGAAAAAGTCAAAGTTGACTTTTTGGAGATCCATAGAAAAAGGGTGAAAATGAAAAAAAGCATGCCACAGTATGGATTCGAACACGCGACCAACTGCATCCAGGGGCGAGCATTAACCTAGTGAGCCACTGGACCTGAGTACTCAAAGATGCCTACTTTTGCATCTTAGAAACTCTGAATTCACTAAATGTACAACTTTTTCTCCATCAAAATGAACAAATGAGACATTAAATAACATCTACAGATCAAGACGAAGCGAATGGAAGCGGTCCCAGCCTCGTAGCTGTGAACAGCTGTGATCGCAGGAAAATGCTGTTACAAAGATTTCTCAGTATATCTCCGGGACATTTCCCTGGCTTTCCCACCGTCACAATGGACAAACGAGACATGAAATAACATCAACAGATCAAGACGAAGCGAATGGAAGTACCCCCGGAGTCATAGCATGTGTAAATCGAGACGAAACATCTCTCTCTCCCCCGCCTGCTTGCGAAGGGGAGGGGCAGTTTACACACACACACACAGCTGCTGCATGCAGCAACGCACACACAGGGAGGAGATGGCAGAGAGAATGCACTCCCCTGAAAACTCCCCTTGAATTCCTCCAGACTCAGAAAATGTAAAAGTTCACTTTTTGGAGATCCATAGAAAAAGGGTGAAAATGGAAAAAAGTATTCGAAAATAGTGCCTCATAAGGCGGGTAGAGTCCCTTGAAAACTCCCCTTGAATTCCTCCAGACTCAGAAAAAGTCAAAGTTGACTTTTTGGAGATCCATAGAAAAAGGGTGAAAATGAAAAAAAGTATGCCACAGCATGGATTCGAACACACGACCAACCGCATCCAGGGGCGAGCGTTAACGCAGTGAGCCACTGGACATGAGTACTCAAACATGCCTACTTTTGCATCTTAGACACTCTGAATTCACTAAATGTACAACTTTTTCTCCATCAAAATGAACAAATGAGACATGAAATAACATCTACAGATCAAGACGAAGCGAATGGAAGCGGTCCCAGCCTCGTAGCTGTGAACAGCTGTGATCGCAGGAAAATGCTGTTACAAAGATTTCTCAGTATATCTCCGGGACATTTCCCTGGCTTTGCCACCGTCACAATGGACAAACGAGACATGAAATAACATCAACAGATCAAGACGAAGCGAATGGAAGTACCCCCGGAGTCATAGCATGTGTAAATCGAGACGAAACATCTCTCTCTCCCCCGCCTGCTTGCGAAGGGGAGGGGCAGTTTACACACACACACGCAGCTGCTGCATGCAGCAACGCACACAGAGGGAGGAGATGGCAGAGAGAATGCACTCCCCTGAAAACTCCCCTTGAATTCCTCCAGACTCAGAAAATGTAAAAGTTCACTTTTTGGAGATCCATAGAAAAAGGGTGAAAATGGAAAAAAGTATTCGAAAATAGTGCCTCATAAGGCGGGTAGAGTCCCTTGAAAACTCCCCTTGAATTCCTCCAGACTCAGAAAAAGTCAAAGTTGACTTTTTGGAGATCCATAGAAAAAGGGTGAAAATGAAAAAAAGTATGCCACAGCATGGATTCGAACACGCGACCAACCGCATCCAGGGGCGAGCGTTAACACAGTGAGCCACTGGACATGAGTACTCAAACATGCCTACTTTTGCATCTTAGACACTCTGAATTCACTAAATGTACAACTTTTTCTCCATCAAAATGAACAAATGAGACATGAAATAACATCTACAGATCAAGACGAAGCGAATGGAAGCGGTCCCAGCCTCGTAGCTGTGAACAGCTGTGATCGCAGGAAAATGCTGTTACAAAGATTTCTCAGTATATCTCCGGGACATTTCCCTGGCTTTGCCACCGTCACAATGGACAAACGAGACATGAAATAACATCAACAGATCAAGACGAAGCGAATGGAAGTACCCCCGGAGTCATAGCATGTGTAAATCGAGACGAAACATCTCTCTCTCCCCCGCCTGCTTGCGAAGGGGAGGGGCAGTTTACACACACACACGCAGCTGCTGCATGCAGCAACGCACACAGAGGGAGGAGATGGCAGAGAGAATGCACTCCCCTGAAAACTCCCCTTGAATTCCTCCAGACTCAGAAAATGTAAAAGTTCACTTTTTGGAGATCCATAGAAAAAGGGTGAAAATGGAAAAAAGTATTCGAAAATAGTGCCTCATAAGGCGGGTAGAGTCCCTTGAAAACTCCCCTTGAATTCCTCCAGACTCAGAAAAAGTCAAAGTTGACTTTTTGGAGATCCATAGAAAAAGGGTGAAAATGAAAAAAAGTATGCCACAGCATGGATTCGAACACGCGAGCAACCACATCCAGGGGCGAGCGTTAACGCAGTGAGCCACTGGACCTGAGTACTCAAACATGCCTACTTGTGCATCTTAGACACTCTGACTTCACTAAATGTACAACTTACTTTTTCTCCATCAAAATGAACAAATGAGACATTAAATAACATCTACAGATCAAGACGAAGCGAATGGAAGCGGTCCCAGCCTCGTAGCTTTGAACAGCTGTGATCGCAGGAAAATGCTGTTACAAAGATTTCTCAGTATATCTCCGGGACATTTCCCTGGCTTTCCCACCGTCACAATGGACAAACGAGACATGAAATAACATCAACAGATCAAGACGAAGCGAATGGAAGTACCCCCGGAGTCATAGCATGTGTAAATCGAGACGAAACATCTCTCTCTCCCCCGCCTGCTTGCGAAGGGGAGGGGCAGTTTACACACACACACACGCAGCTGCTGCATGCAGCAACGCACACACAGGGAGGAGATGGCAGAGAGAACGCACTCCCCTGAAAACTCCCCTTGAATTCCTCCAGACTCAGAAAATGTAAAAGTTCACTTTTTGGAGATCCATAGAAAAAGGGTGAAAATGGAAAAAAGTATTCGAAAATAGTGCCTCATAAGGCGGGTAGAGTCCCTTGAAAACTCCCCTTGAATTCCTCCAGACTCAGAAAAAGTCAAAGTTGACTTTTTGGAGATCCATAGAAAAAGGATGAAAATGAAAAAAAGTATGCCACAGCATGGATTCGAACACGCGACCAACCGCATCCAGGGGCGAGCGTTAACGCAGTGAGCCACTGGACCTGAGTACTCAAACATGCCTACTTTTGCATCTTAGACACTCTGAATTCTCTAAATGTACAACTTTTTCTCCATCAAAATGAACAAATGAGACATTAAATAACATCTACAGATCAAGACGAAGCGAATGGAAGTGGTCCCAGCCTCGTAGCTGTGAACAGCTTTGATCGCAGGAAAATGCTGTTCCAAAGATTTCTCAGTATATCTCCGGGACATTTCCCTGGCTTTCCCACCGTCACAATGGACAAACGAGACATGAAATAACATCAACAGATCAAGACGAAGCGAATGGAAGTACCCCCGGAGTCATAGCATGTGTAAATCGAGACGAAACATCTCTCTCTCCCCCCTGCCTGCTTGCGAAGGGGAGGGGCAGTTTACACACACACACGCAGCTGCTGCATGCAGCAACGCACACACAGGGAGGAGATGGCAGAGAGAACACACTCCCCTGAAAACTCCCCTTGAATTCCTCCAGACTCAGAAAATGTAAAAGTTCACTTTTTGGAGATCCATAGAAAAAGGGTGAAAATGAAAAAAAGTATGCCACAGCATGGATTCGAACACGCGACCAACCACATCCAGGGGCGAGCATTAACGCAGTGAGCCACTGGACCTGAGTACTCAAATATGCCTACTTGTGCATCTTAGACACTCTGAATTCACTAAATGTACAACTTTTTCTCCATCAAAATGAACAAATGAGACATGAAATAACATCTACAGATCAAGACAAAGCGAATGGAAGCGGTCCCAGCCTCGTAGCTGCGAACAGCTGTGATCGCAGGAAAATGCTGTTACAAAGATTTCTCAGTATATCTCCGGGACATTTCCCTAGCTTTCCCACCGTCACAATGGACAAACGAGACATGAAATAACATCAACAGATCAAGACGAAGCGAATGGAAGTACCCCCGGAGTCATAGCATGTTTAAATCGAGACGAAACATCTCTCTCTCCCCTGCCTGCTTGCGAGGGGGAGGGGCAGTTTACACACACACACAGCTGCTGCATGCAGCCACGCACACACAGGGAGGAGATGGCAGAGAAAACGCACTCCCCTGAAAACTCCCCTTGAATTCCTCCAGACTCAGAAAATGTAAAAGTTCACTTTTTGGAGATCCATAGAAAAAGGGTGAAAATGGAAAAAACTATTCGAAAATAGTGCCTCATAAGGCGGGTAGAGTCCCTTGAAAACTCCCCTTGAATTCCTCCAGACTCAGAAAAAGTCAAAGTTGACTTTTTGGAGATCCATAGAAAAAGGGTGAAAAGGAAAAAAAGTACACCACAGCATGGATTCGAACACGCGACCAACCGCATCCAGGGGCGAGCGTTAACGCAGTGAGCCACTGGACCTGAGTACTCAAACATGCCTACTTGTGCATCTTAGAAACTCTGAATTCACTAAATGTACAACTTTTTCTCCATCAAAATGAACAAATGAGACATTAAATAACATCTACAGATCAAGACGAAGCGAATGGAAGCGGTCCCAGCCTCGTAGCTGTTTACAGCTGTGATCGCAGGAAAATACTGTTACAAAGATTTCTCAGTATATCTCCGGGACATTTCCCTGGCTTTCCCACCGTCACAATGGACAAACGAGACATGAAATAACATCAACAGATCAAGACGAAGCGAATGGAGGTACCCCCGGAGTCATAGCATGTGTAAATCGAGACGAAACATCTCTCTCTCCCCCGCTTGCTTGCGAGGGGGAGGGGCAGTTTACACACACACACGCAGCTGCTGCATGCAGCAACACACACATAGGGAGGAGAAGGCAGAGAGAACGCACTCCCCTGAAAACTCCCCTTGAATTCCTCCAGACTCAGAAAATGTAAAAGATCACTTTTTGGAGATCCATAGAAAAAGGGTGAAAATGAAAAAAAGTATGCCACAGCATGGATTCGAACACGCGAATCCAGGGGCGAGCATTAACGCAGTGAGCCACTGGACCTGAGTACTCAAACATGCCTACTTTTGCATCTTAGAAACTCTGAATTCACTAAATGTACAACTTTTTCTCCATCAAAATGAACAAATGAGACATGAAATAACATCTACAGATCAAGACGAAGCGAATGGAAGCGGTCCCAGCCTCGTAGCTGTGAACAGCTGTGATCGCAGGAAAATGCTGTTACAAAGATTTATCAGTATATCTCCGGGACATTTCCCTGGCTTTCCCACCGACACAATGGACAAACGAGACATGAAATAACATCTACAGATCAAGACGAAGCGAATGGAAGCGGTCCCAGCCTCGTAGCTGTGAACAGCTGTGATCGCAGGAAAATGCTGTTACAAAGATTTCTCAGTATATCTCCGGGACATTTCCCTGGCTTTTTCACCGTCACAATGGACAAACGAGACATGCAATAACATCAACAGATCAAGACGAAGCGAATGGAGGTACCCCCGGAGTCATAGCATGTGTAAATCGAGACAAAACATCTCTCTCTCCCCCGCCTGCTTGCGAAGGGGAGGGGCAGTTTACACACACACGCAGCTGCTGCATGCAGCAACGCACACACAGGGAGGAGATGGCAGAGAGAACGCACTCCCCTGAAAACTCCCCTTGAATTCCTCCAGACTCAGAAAATGTAAAAGTTCACTTTTTGGAGATCCATAGAAAAAGGGTGAAAATGGAAAAAAGTATTCGAAAATAGTGCCTCATAAGGCGGGTAGAGTCCCTTGAAAACTCCCCTTGAATTCCTCCAGACTCAGAAAAAGTCGAAGTTGACTTTTTGGAGATCCATAGAAAAAGGGTGAAAATGAAAAAAAGTATGCTACAGCATGGATTCGAACACGCGACCAACCGCATCCAGGGGCGAGCGTTAACGCAGTGAGCCACTGGACATGAGTACTCAAACATGCCTACTTTTGCATCTTAGACACTCTGAATTCACTAAATGTACAACTTTTTCTCCATCAAAATGAACAAATGAGACATGAAATAACATCTACAGATCAAGACGAAGCGAATGGAAGCGGTCCCAGCCTCGTAGCTGTGAACAGCTGTGATCTGCTGTTCCAAAGATTTCTCAGTATATCTCCGGGACATTTCCCTGGCTTTGCCACCGTCACAATGGACAAATGAGACATGAAATAACATCAACAGATCAAGACGAAGCGAATGGAAGTACCCCCGGAGTCATAGCATGTGTAAATCGAGACGAAACATCTCTCTCTCCCCCGCCTGCTTGCGAGGGGGAGGGGCAGTTTACACACACACACAGCTGCTGCATGCAGCAACGCACACACAGGGAGGAGATGGCAGAGAGAACGCACTCCCCTGAAAACTCCCCTTGAATTCCTCCAGACTCAGAAAATGTAAAAGTTCACTTTTTGGAGATCCATAGAAAAAGGGTGAAAATGGAAAAAAGTATTCGAAAATAGTGCCTCATAAGGCGGGTAGAGTCCCTTGAAAACTCCCCTTGAATTCCTCCAGACTCAGAAAAAGTCAAAGTTGACTTTTTGGAGATCCATAGAAAAAGGGTGAAAATGAAAAAAAGTACACCACAGCATGGATTCGAACACGCGACCAACCGCATCCAGGGGCGAGCGTTAACGCAGTGAGCCACTGGACCTGAGTACTCAAACATGCCTACTTGTGCATCTTAGAAACTCTGAATTCACTAAATGTACAACTTTTTCTCCATCAAAATGAACAACTGAGACATTAAATAACATCTACAGATCAAGACGAAGCGAATGGAAGCGGTCCCAGCCTCGTAGCTGCGAACAGCTGTGATCGCAGGAAAATGCTGTTACAAAGATTTCTCAGTATATCTCCGGGACATTTCCCTGGCTTTCCCACCGTCACAATGGACAAACGAGACATAAAATAACATCAACAGATCAAGACGAAGCGAATGGAGGTACCCCCGGAGTCATAGCATGTGTAAATTGAGACGAAACATCTCTCTCTCCCCCGCCTGCTTGCGAGGGGGAGGGGCAGTTTACACACACACGCAGCTGCTGCATGCAGCAACACACACACAGGGAGGAGATGGCAGAGAGAACGCACTCCCCTGAAAACTCCCCTTGAATTCCTCCAGACTCAGAAAATGTAAAAGATCCCTTTTTTGGAGATCCATAGAAAAAGGGTGAAAATGAAAAAAAGTATGCCACAGCATGGATTCGAACACGCGACCAACCGCATCCAGGGGCGAGCATTAACGCAGTGAGCCACTGGACCTGAGTACTCAAACATGCCTACTTTTGCATCTTAGAAACTCTGAATTCAATAAATGTACAACTTTTTCTCCATCAAAATGAACAACTGAGACATTAAATAACATCTACAGATCAAGACGAAGCGAATGGAAGCGGTCCCAGCCTCGTAGCTGCGAACAGCTGTGATCGCAGGAAAATGCTGTTACAAAGATTTCTCAGTATATCTCCGGGACATTTCCCTGGCTTTCCCACCGTCACAATGGACAAACGAGACATGAAATAACATCAACAGATCAAGACGAAGCGAATGGAGGTACCCCCGGAGTCATAGCATGTGTACATCGAGACGAAACATCTCTCTCTCCCCCGCCTGCTTGCGAAGGGGAGGGGCAGTTTACACACACACACGCAGCTGCTGCATGCAGCAACGCACACACAGGGAGGAGATGGCAGAGAGAATGCACTCCCCTGAAAACTCCCCTTGAATTCCTCCAGACTCAGAAAATGTAAAAGTTCACTTTTTGGAGATCCATAGAAAAAGGGTGAAAATGGAAAAAAGTATTCGAAAATAGTGCCTCATAAGGCGGGTAGAGTCCCTTGAAAACTCCCCTTGAATTCCTCCAGACTCAGAAAAAGTCAAAGTTGACTTTTTGGAGATCCATAGAAAAAGGGTGAAAATGAAAAAAAGAATGCCACAGCATGGATTCGAACACCCGACCAACCGCATCCAGGGGCGAGCGTTAACACAGTGAGCCACTGGACCTGAGTACTCAAACCTGCCTACTTGTGCATCTTAGACACTCTGAATTTACTAAATGTACAACTTTTTCTCCATCAACATGAACAAATGAGACATTAAATAACATCTACAGATCAAGACGAAGCGAATGGAATCTGTCCCAGCCTCGTAGCTGCGAACAGCTGTGATCGCAGGAAAATGCTGTTACAAAGATTTCTCAGTATATCTCCGGGACATTTCCCTGGCTTTCCCACCGTCACAATGGACAAACGAGACATGAAATAACATCAACAGATCAAGACGAAGCGAATGGAGGTACCCCCGGAGTCATAGCATGTGTAAATCGAGACGAAACATCTCTCTCTCCCCCGCCTGCTTGCGAGGGGGAGGGGCAGTTTACACACACACGCAGCTGCTGCATGCAGCAACACACACACAGGGAGGAGATGGCAGAGAGAACGCACTCCCCTGAAAACTCCCCTTGAATTCCTCCAGACTCAGAAAATGTAAAAGATCACTTTTTGGAGATCCATAGAAAAAGGGTGAAAATGAAAAAAAGTATGCCACAGCATGGATTCGAACACGCGACCAACCGCATCCAGGGGCGAGCATTAACGCAGTGAGCCACTGGACCTGAGTACTCAAACATGCCTACTTTTGCATCTTAGAAACTCTGAATTCACTAAATGTACAACTTTTTCTCCATCAAAATGAACAACTGAGACATTAAATAAAATCTACAGATCAAGACGAAGCGAATGGAAGCGGTCCCAGCCTCGTAGCTGCGAACAGCTGTGATCGCAGGAAAATGTTGTTACAAAGATTTCTCAGTATATCTCCGGGACATTTCCCTGGCTTTCCCACCGTCACAATGGACAAACAAGACATGAAATAACATCAACAGATCAAGACGAAGCGAATGGAAGTACCCCCGGAGTCACAGCATGTGTAAATCGAGACGAAACATCTCTCTCTCCCCCGCCTGCTTGCGAGGGGGAGGGGCAGTTTACACACACACACAGCTGCTGCATGCAGCAACGCACACACAGGGAGGAAATGGCAGAGAGAACGCACTCCCCTGAAAACTCCCCTTGAATTCCTCCAGACTCAGAAAATGTAAAAGTTCACTTTTTGGAGATCCATAGAAAAAGGGTGAAAATGGAAAAAAGTATTCGAAAATAGTGCCTCATAAGGCGGGTAGAGTCCCTTGAAAACTCCCCTTGAATTCCTCCAGACTCAGAAAAAGTCAAAGTTGACTTTTTGGAGATCCATAGAAAAAGGGTGAAAATGAAAAAAAGTACACCACAGCATGGATTCGAACACGCGACCAACCGCATCCAGGGGCGAGCGTTAACGCAGTGAGCCACTGGACCTGAGTACTCAAACATGCCTACTTGTGCATCTTAGAAACTCTGAATTCACTAAATGTACAACTTTTTCTCCATCAAAATGAACAAATGAGACATTAAATAACATCTACAGATCAAGACGAAGCGAATGGAAGCGGTCCCAGCCTCGTAGCTGTTAACAGCTGTGATCGCAGGAAAATACTGTTACAAAGATTTCTCAGTATATCTCCATACATTTCCCTGGCTTTGCCACCGTCACAATGGACAAACGAGACATGAAATAACATCAACAGATCAAGACGAAGCGAATGGAAGTACCCCCGGAGTCATAGCATGTGTAAATCGAGACGAAACATCTCTCTCTCCCCCGCCTGCTTGCGAAGGGGAGGGGCAGTTTACACACACACACGCAGCTGCTGCATGCAGCAACGCACACAGAGGGAGGAGATGGCAGAGAGAATGCACTCCCCTGAAAACTCCCCTTGAATTCCTCCAGACTCAGAAAATGTAAAAGTTCACTTTTTGGAGATCCATAGAAAAAGGGTGAAAATGGAAAAAAGTATTCGAAAATAGTGCCTCATAAGGCGGGTAGAGTCCCTTGAAAACTCCCCTTGAATTCCTCCAGACTCAGAAAAAGTCAAAGTTGACTTTTTGGAGATCCATAGAAAAAGGGTGAAAATGAAAAAAAGTATGCCACAGTATGGATTCGAACACGCGACCAACCGCATCCAGGGGCGAGCATTAACGCAGTGAGCCACTGGACCTGAGTACTCAAACATGCCTACTTTTGCATCTTAGAAACTCTGAATTCACTAAATGTACAACTTTTTCTCCATCAAAATGAACAAATGAGACATGAAATAACATCTACAGATCAAGACGAAGCGAATGGAAGCGGTCCCAGCCTCGTAGCTGTGAACAGCTGTGATCGCAGGAAAATGCTGTTACAAAGATTTATCAGTATATCTCCGGGACATTTCCCTGGCTTTCCCACCGACACAATGGACAAACGAGACATGAAATAACATCTACAGATCAAGACGAAGCGAATGGAAGCGGTCCCAGCCTCGTAGCTGTGAACAGCTGTGATCGCAGGAAAATGCTGTTACAAAGATTTCTCAGTATATCTCCGGGACATTTCCCTGGCTTTTTCACCGTCACAATGGACAAACGAGACATGAAATAACATCAACAGATCAAGACGAAGCGAATGGAAGTACCCCCGGAGTCATAGCATGTGTAAATCGAGACGAAACATCTCTCTCTCCCCCGCCTGCTTGCGAAGGGGAGGGGCAGTTTACACACACACACGCAGCTGCTGCATGCAGCAACGCACACACAGGGAGGAGATGGCAGAGAGAACACACTCCCCTGAAAACTCCCCTTGAATTCCTCCAGACTCAGAAAATGTAAAAGTTCACTTTTTGGAGATCCATAGAAAAAGGGTGAAAATGAAAAAAAGTATGCCACAGCATGGATTCGAACACGCGACCAACCACATCCAGGGGCGAGCATTAACGCAGTGAGCCACTGGACCTGAGTACTCAAATATGCCTACTTGTGCATCTTAGACACTCTGAATTCACTAAATGTACAACTTTTTCTCCATCAAAATGAACAAATGAGACATGAAATAACATCTACAGATCAAGACAAAGCGAATGGAAGCGGTCCCAGCCTCGTAGCTGCGAACAGCTGTGATCGCAGGAAAATGCTGTTACAAAGATTTCTCAGTATATCTCCGGGACATTTCCCTAGCTTTCCCACCGTCACAATGGACAAACGAGACATGAAATAACATCAACAGATCAAGACGAAGCGAATGGAAGTACCCCCGGAGTCATAGCATGTGTAAATCGAGACGAAACATCTCTCTCTCCCCCGCCTGCTTGCGAAGGGGAGGGGCAGTTTACACACACACACGCAGCTGCTGCATGCAGCAACGCACACACAGGGAGGAGATGGCAGAGTGAACACACTCCCCTGAAAACTCCCCTTGAATTCCTCCAGACTCAGAAAATGTAAAAGTTCACTATTTGGAGATCCATAGAAAAAGGGTGAAAATGGAAAAAAGTATTCGAAAATAGTGCCTCATAAGGCGGGTAGAGTCCTTTGAAAACTCCCCTTGAATTCCTCCAGACTCAGAAAAAGTCAAAGTTGACTTTTTTGAGATCCATAGAAAAAGGGTGAAAATGAAAAAAAGTATGCCACAGCATGGATTCGAACACGCGACCAACCGCATCCAGGGGCGAGCGTTAACGCAGTGAGCCACTGGACCTGAGTACTCAAACATGCCTACTTGTGCATCTTAGACAGTCTGACTTCACTAAATGTACAACTTATTTTTTCTCCATCAAAATGAACAAATGAGACATTAAATAACATCTACAGATCAAGACGAAGCGAATGGAAGCGGTCCCAGCCTCGTAGCTGTGAACAGCTGTGATCGCAGGAAAATGCTGTTACAAAGATTTCTCAGTATATCTCCGGGACATTTCCCTGGCTTTCCAACCGTCACAATGGACAAACGAGACATGAAATAACATCAACAGATCAAGACGAAGCGAATGGAGGTACCCCCGGAGTCATAGCATGTGTAAATCGAGACGAAACATCTCTCTCTCCCCCGCCTGCTTGCGAGGGGGAGGGGCAGTTTACACACACACGCAGCTGCTGCATGCAGCAGCACACACATAGGGAGGAGATGGCAGAGAGAACGCACTCCCCTGAAAACTCCCCTTGAATTCCTCCAGACTCAGAAAATGTAAAAGATCACTTTTTGGAGATCCATAGAAAAAGGGTGAAAATGAAAAAAAGTATGCCACAGCATGGATTCGAACACGCGACCAACCGCATCCAGGGGCGAGCATTAACGCAGTGAGCCACTGGACCTGAGTACTCAAACATGCCTACTTTTGCATCTTAGAAACTCTGAATTCACTAAATGTACAACTTTTTCTCCATCAAAATGAACAACTGAGACATTAAATAACATCTACAGATCAAGACGAAGTGAATGGAAGCGGTCCCAGCCTCGTAGCTGCGAACAGCTGTGATCGCAGGAAAATGCTGTTACAAAGATTTCTCAGTATATCTCCGGGACATTTCCCTGGCTTTCCCACCGTCACAATGGACAAACAAGACATGAAATAAAATCAACAGATCAAGACGAAGCGAATGGAAGTACCCCCGGAGTCATAGCATGTTTAAATCGAGACGAAACATCTCTCTCTCCCCTGCCTGCTTGCGAGGGGGAGGGGCAGTTTACACACACACACAGCTGCTGCATGCAGCCACGCACACACAGGGAGGAGATGGCAGAGAAAACGCACTCCCCTGAAAACTCCCCTTGAATTCCTCCAGACTCAGAAAATGTAAAAGTTCACTTTTTGGAGATCCATAGAAAAAGGGTGAAAATGGAAAAAACTATTCGAAAATAGTGCCTCATAAGGCGGGTAGAGTCCCTTGAAAACTCCCCTTGAATTCCTCCAGATTCAGAAAAAGTCAAAGTTGACTTTTTGGAGATCCATAGAAAAAGGGTGAAAAGGAAAAAAAGTACACCACAGCATGGATTCGAACACGCGACCAACCGCATCCAGGGGCGAGCGTTAACGCAGTGAGCCACTGGACCTGAGTACTCAAACATGCCTACTTGTGCATCTTAGAAACTCTGAATTCACTAAATGTACAACTTTTTCTCCATCAAAATGAACAAATGAGACATTAAATAACATCTACAGATCAAGACGAAGCGAATGGAAGCGGTCCCAGCCTCGTAGCTGTTTACAGCTGTGATCGCAGGAAAATACTGTTACAAAGATTTCTCAGTATATCTCCGGGACATTTCCCTGGCTTTCCCACCGTCACAATGGACAAACGAGACATGAAATAACATCAACAGATCAAGACGAAGCGAATGGAGGTACCCCCGGAGTCATAGCATGTGTAAATCGAGACGAAACATCTCTCTCTCCCCCGCTTGCTTGCGAGGGGGAGGGGCAGTTTACACACACACACGCAGCTGCTGCATGCAGCAACACACACATAGGGAGGAGAAGGCAGAGAGAACGCACTCCCCTGAAAACTCCCCTTGAATTCCTCCAGACTCAGAAAATGTAAAAGATCACTTTTTGGAGATCCATAGAAAAAGGGTGAAAATGAAAAAAAGTATGCCACAGCATGGATTCGAACACGCGAATCCAGGGGCGAGCATTAACGCAGTGAGCCACTGGACCTGAGTACTCAAACATGCCTACTTTTGCATCTTAGAAACTCTGAATTCACTAAATGTACAACTTTTTCTCCATCAAAATGAACAAATGAGACATGAAATAACATCTACAGATCAAGACGAAGCGAATGGAAGCGGTCCCAGCCTCGTAGCTGTGAACAGCTGTGATCGCAGGAAAATGCTGTTACAAAGATTTATCAGTATATCTCCGGGACATTTCCCTGGCTTTCCCACCGACACAATGGACAAACGAGACATGAAATAACATCTACAGATCAAGACGAAGCGAATGGAAGCGGTCCCAGCCTCGTAGCTGTGAACAGCTGTGATCGCAGGAAAATGCTGTTACAAAGATTTCTCAGTATATCTCCGGGACATTTCCCTGGCTTTTTCACCGTCACAATGGACAAACGAGACATGAAATAACATCAACAGATCAAGACGAAGCGAATGGAGGTACCCCCGGAGTCATAGCATGTGTAAATCGAGACAAAACATCTCTCTCTCCCCCGCCTGCTTGCGAAGGGGAGGGGCAGTTTACACACACACGCAGCTGCTGCATGCAGCAACGCACACACAGGGAGGAGATGGCAGAGAGAATGCACTCCCCTGAAAACTCCCCTTGAATTCCTCCAGACTCAGAAAATGTAAAAGTTCACTTTTTGGAGATCCATAGAAAAAGGGTGAAAATGGAAAAAAGTATTCGAAAATAGTGCCTCATAAGGCGGGTAGAGTCCCTTGAAAACTCCCCTTGAATTCCTCCAGACTCAGAAAAAGTCGAAGTTGACTTTTTGGAGATCCATAGAAAAAGGGTGAAAATGAAAAAAAGTATGCTACAGCATGGATTCGAACACGCGACCAACCGCATCCAGGGGCGTGCGTTAACGCAGTGAGCCACTGGACATGAGTACTCAAACATGCCTACTTTTGCATCTTAGACACTCTGAATTCACTAAATGTACAACTTTTTCTCCATCAAAATGAACAAATGAGACATGAAATAACATCTACAGATCAAGACGAAGCGAATGGAAGCGGTCCCAGCCTCGTAGCTGTGAACAGCTGTGATCTGCTGTTCCAAAGATTTCTCAGTATATCTCCGGGACATTTCCCTGGCTTTGCCACCGTCACAATGGACAAATGAGACATGAAATAACATCAACAGATCAAGACGAAGCGAATGGAAGTACCCCCGGAGTCATAGCATGTGTAAATCGAGACGAAACATCTCTCTCTCCCCCGCCTGCTTGCGAGGGGGAGGGGCAGTTTACACACACACACAGCTGCTGCATGCAGCAACGCACACACAGGGAGGAGATGGCAGAGAGAACGCACTCCCCTGAAAACTCCCCTTGAATTCCTCCAGACTCAGAAAATGTAAAAGTTCACTTTTTGGAGATCCATAGAAAAAGGGTGAAAATGGAAAAAAGTATTCGAAAATAGTGCCTCATAAGGCGGGTAGAGTCCCTTGAAAACTCCCCTTGAATTCCTCCAGACTCAGAAAAAGTCAAAGTTGACTTTTTGGAGATCCATAGAAAAAGGGTGAAAATGAAAAAAAGTACACCACAGCATGGATTCGAACACGCGACCAACCGCATCCAGGGGCGAGCGTTAACGCAGTGAGCCACTGGACCTGAGTACTCAAACATGCCTACTTGTGCATCTTAGAAACTCTGAATTCACTAAATGTACAACTTTTTCTCCATCAAAATGAACAACTGAGACATTAAATAACATCTACAGATCAAGACGAAGCGAATGGAAGCGGTCCCAGCCTCGTAGCTGCGAACAGCTGTGATCGCAGGAAAATGCTGTTACAAAGATTTCTCAGTATATCTCCGGGACATTTCCCTGGCTTTCCCACCGTCACAATGGACAAACGAGACATAAAATAACATCAACAGATCAAGACGAAGCGAATGGAGGTACCCCCGGAGTCATAGCATGTGTAAATCGAGACGAAACATCTCTCTCTCCCCCGCCTGCTTGCGAGGGGGAGGGGCAGTTTACACACACACGCAGCTGCTGCATGCAACAACACACACACAGGGAGGAGATGGCAGAGAGAACGCACTCCCCTGAAAACTCCCCTTGAATTCCTCCAGACTCAGAAAATGTAAAAGTTCACTTTTTGGAGATCCATAGAAAAAGGGTGAAAATGGAAAAAAGTATTCGAAAATAGTGCCTCATAAGGCGGGTAGAGTCCCTTGAAAACTCCCCTTGAATTCCTCCAGACTCAGAAAAAGTCAAAGTTGACTTTTTGGAGATCCATAGAAAAAGGGTGAAAATGAAAAAAAGAATGCCACAGCATGGATTCGAACACCCGACCAACCGCATCCAGGGGCGAGCGTTAACACAGTGAGCCACTGGACCTGAGTACTCAAACCTGCCTACTTGTGCATCTTAGACACTCTGAATTTACTAAATGTACAACTTTTTCTCCATCAACATGAACAAATGAGACATTAAATAACATCTACAGATCAAGACGAAGCGAATGGAATCTGTCCCAGCCTCGTAGCTGCGAACAGCTGTGATCGCAGGAAAATGTTGTTACAAAGATTTCTCAGTATATCTCCGGGACATTTCCCTGGCTTTCCCACCGTCACAATGGACAAACGAGACATGAAATAACATCAACAGATCAAGACGAAGCGAATGGAGGTACCCCCGGAGTCATAGCATGTGTAAATCGAGACGAAACATCTCTCTCTCCCCCGCCTGCTTGCGAAGGGGAGGGGCAGTTTACACACACACACGCAGCTGCTGCATGCAGCAACGCACACACAGGGAGGAGACAACTTTTTATCCATCAAAATGAACAAATGAGACATTAAATAACATCTACAGATCAAGACGAAGCGAATGGAAGCGGTCCCAGCCTCGTAGCTGTGAACAGCTGTGATCGCAGGAAAATGCTGTTACAAAGATTTCTCAGTATATCTCCGGGACATTTCCCTGGCTTTCCCACCGTCACGATGGACAAACGAGACATGAAATAACATCAACAGATCAAGACGAAGCGAATGGAAGTACCCCCGGAGTCATAGCATGTGTAAATCGAGACGAAACATCTCTCTCTCCCCCGCCTGCTTGCGAATGGGAGGGGCAGTTTACACACACACACGCAGCTGCTGCATGCAGCAACGCACACACAGGGAGGAGATGGCAGAGAGAACACACTCCCCTGAAAACTCCCCTTGAATTCCTCCAGACTCAGAAAATGTAAAAGTTCACTTTTTGGAGATCCATAGAAAAAGGGTGAAAATGAAAAAAAGTATGCCACAGCATGGATTCGAACATGCGACCAACCACATCCAGGGGCGAGCGTTAACGCAGTGAGCCACTGGACCTGAGTACTCAAACATGCCTACTTGTGCATCTTAGACACTCTGACATCACTAAATGTACAACTTAGTTTTTCTCCATCAAAATGAACAAATGAGACATTAAATAACATCTACAGATCAAGACGAAGCGAATGGAAGCGGTCCCAGCCTCGTAGCTGTGAACAGCTGTGATCGCAGGAAAATGCTGTTACAAAGATTTCTCAGTATATCTCCGGGACATTTCCCTGGCTTTCCCACCGTCACAATGGACAAACGAGACATGAAATAACATCAACAGATCAAGACGAAGCGAATGGAAGTACCCCCGGAGTCATAGCATGTGTAAATCGAGACGAAACATCTCTGTCTCCCCCGCCTGCTTGCGAATCGGAGGGGCAGTTTACACACACACACGCAGCTGCTGCATGCAGCAACGCACACAGAGGGAGGAGATGGCAGAGAGAATGCACTCCCCTGAAAACTCCCCATGAATTCCTCCAGACTCAGAAAATGTAAAAGTTCACTTTTTGGAGATCCATAGAAAAAGGGTGAAAATGGAAAAAAGTATTCGAAAATAGTGCCTCATAAGGCGGGTAGAGTCCCTTGAAAACTCCCCTTGAATTCCTCCAGACTCAGAAAAAGTCAAAGTTGACTTTTTGGAGATCCATAGAAAAAGGGTGAAAATGAAAAAAAGTATGCCACAGCATGGATTCGAACACGCGACCAACCGCATCCAGGGGCGAGCGTTAACGCAGTGAGCCACTGGACCTGAGTACTCAAACACGCCTACTTGTGCATCTTAGACACTCTGAATTCACTAAATGTACAACTTTTTCTCCATCAAAGTGAACAAATGAGACATTAAATAACATCTACAGATCAAGACGAAGCGAATGGAAGCGGTCCCAGCCTCGTAGCAGTGAACAGCTGTGATCGCAGGAAAATGCTGTTACAAAGATTTCTCAGTATATCTCCGGGACATTTCCCTGGCTTTCCCACCGTCACAATGGACAAACGAGACATGAAATAACATCAACAGATCAAGACGAAGCGAATGGAAGTACCCCCGGAGTCATAGCATGTGTAAATCGAGACGAAACATCTCTCTCTCCCCCGCCTGCTTGCGAAGGGGAGGGGCAGTTTACACACACACGCAGCTGCTGCATGCAGCAACGCACACACAGGGAGGAGATGGCAGAGAGAACGCACTCCCCTGAAAACTCCCCTTGAATTCCTCCAGACTCAGAAAATGTAAAAGATCGCTTTTTGGAGATCCATAGAAAAAGGGTGAAAATGGAAAAAAGTATTCGAAAATAGTGCCTCATAAGGCGGGTAGAGTCCCTTGAAAACTCCCCTTGAATTCCTCCAGACTCAGAAAAAGTCAAAGTTGACTTTTTGGAGATCCATAGAAAAAGGGTGAAAATGAAAAAAAGTATGCCACAGCATGGATTCGAACACGCGACCAACCACATCCAGGGGCGAGCATTAACGCAGTGAGCCACTGGACCTGAGTAATCAAACATGCCTACTTTTGCATCTTAGAAACTCTGAATTCACTAAATGTACAACTTTTTCTCCATCAAAATGAACAAATGAGACATGAAATAACATCTACAGATCAAGACGAAGCGAATGGAAGCGGTCCCAGCCTCGTAGCTGTGAACAGCTGTGATCGCAGGAAAATGCTGTTACAAAGATTTATCAGTATATCTCCGGGACATTTCCCTGGCTTTCCCACCGTCACAATGGACAAACGAGACATGAAATAACATCAACAGATCAAGACGAAGCGAATGGAAGTACCCCCGGAGTCATAGCATGTGTAAATCGAGACGAAACATCTCTCTCTCCCCCGCCTGCTTGCGAAGGGGAGGGGCAGTTTACACACACACACGCAGCTGCTGCATGCAGCAACGCACACAGAGGGAGGAGATGGCAGAGAGAATGCACTCCCCTGAAAACTCCCCTTGAATTCCTCCAGACTCAGAAAATGTAAAAGTTCACTTTTTGGAGATCCATAGAAAAAGGGTGAAAATGGAAAAAAGTATTCGAAAATAGTGCCTCATAAGGCGGGTAGAGTCCCTTGAAAACTCCCCTTGAATTCCTCCAGACTCAGAAAAAGTCAAAGTTGACTTTTTGGAGATCCATAGAAAAAGGGTGAAAATGAAAAAAAGAATGCCACAGCATGGATTCGAACACGCGACCAACCACATCCAGGGGCGAGCGTTAACACAGTGAGCCACTGGACCTGAGTACTCAAACATGCCTACTTGTGCATCTTAGACACTCTGAATTTACTAAATGTACAACTTTTTCTCCATCAAAATGAACAAATGAGACATTAAATAACATCTACAGATCAAGACGAAGCGAATGGAAGCGGTCCCAGCCTCGTAGCTGCGAACAGCTGTGATCGCAGGAAAATGCTGTTACAAAGATTTCTCAGTATATCTCCGGGACATTTCCCTGGCTTTCCCACCGTCACAATGGACAAACGAGACATGAAATAACATCAACAGATCAAGACGAAGCGAATGGAAGTACCCCCGGAGTCATAGCATGTGTAAATCGAGACGAAACATCTCTCTCTCCCCCGCCTGCTTGCGAAGGGGAGGGGCAGTTTACACACACACACACGCAGCTGCTGCATGCAGCAACGCACACACAGGGAGGAGATGGCAGAGAGAATGCACTCCCCTGAAAACTCCCCTTGAATTCCTCCAGACTCAGAAAATGTAAAAGTTCACTTTTTGGAGATCCATAGAAAAAGGGTGAAAATGGAAAAAAGTATTCGAAAATAGTGCCTCATAAGGCGGGTAGAGTCCCTTGAAAACTCCCCTTGAATTCCTCCAGACTCAGAAAAAGTCAAAGTTTACTTTTTGGAGATCCATAGAAAAAGGGTGAAAATGAAAAAAAGTATGCCACAGCATGGATTCGAACACGCGACCAACCGCATCCAGGGGCGAGCGTTAACGCAGTGAGCCACTGGACATGAGTACTCAAACATACCTACTTTTGCATCTTAGACACTCTGAATTCACTAAATGTACAACTTTTTCTCCATCAAAATGAACAAATGAGACATGAAATAACATCTACAGATCAAGACGAAGCGAATGGAAGCGGTCCCAGCCTCGTAGCTGTGAACAGCTGTGATCGCAGGAAAATGCTGTTACAAAGATTTATCAGTATATCTCCGGGACATTTCCCTGGCTTTCCCACCGTCACAATGGACAAACGAGACATGAAATAACATCAACAGATCAAGACGAAGCGAATGGAGGTACCCCCGGAGTCATAGCATGTGTAAATCGAGACGAAACATCTCTCTCTCCCCCGCCTGCTTGCGAGAGGGAGGGGCAGTTTACACACACACGCAGCTGCTGCATGCAGCAACACACACACAGGGAGGAGATGGCAGAGAGAACGCACTCCCCTGAAAACTCCCCTTGAATTCCTCCAGACTCAGAAAATGTAAAAGATCACTTTTTGGAGATCCATAGAAAAAGGGTGAAAATGAAAAAAAGAACGTCACAGCATGGATTCGAACACGCGACCAACCGCATCCAGGGGCGAGCGTTAACACAGTGAGCCACTGGACCTGAGTACTCAAACATGCCTACTTGTGCATCTTAGACACTCTGAATTTACTAAATGTACAACTTGTTCTCCATCAAAATGAACAAATGAGACATTAAATAACATCTACAGATCAAGACGAAGCGAATGGAAGCGGTCCCAGCCTCGTAGCTCCGAACAGCTGTGATCGCAGGAAAATGCTGTTACAAAGATTTCTCAGTATATCTCCGGGACATTTCCCTGGCTTTCCCACCGTCACAATGGACAAACGAGACACAAAATAACATCAACAGATCAAGACGAAGCGAATGGAAGTACCCCCGGAGTCATAGCATGTGTAAATCGAGACGAAACATCTCTCTCTCCCCCGCCTGCTTGTGAAGGTGAGGGGCAGTTTACACACACACACACGCAGCTGCTGCATGCAGCAACACACACACAGGGAGGAGATGGCAGAGAGAACGCACTCCCCTGAAAACTCCCCTTGAATTCCTCCAGACTCAGAAAAAGTCAAAGTTGACTTTTTGGAGATCCATAGAAAAAGGGTGAAAATGAAAAAACGTATGCCACAGTATGGATTCGAACACGCGACCAACCGCATCCAGGGGCGAGCATTAACGCAGTGAGCCACTGGACCTGAGTACTCAAACATGCCTACTTTTGCATCTTAGAAACTCTGAATTCACTAAATGTACAACTTTTTCTCCATCAAAATGAACAAATGAGACATGAAATAACATCTACAGATCAAGACGAAGCGAATGGAAGCGGTCCCAGCCTCGTAGCTGTGAACAGCTGTGATCGCAGGAAAATGCTGTTACAAAGATTTCTCAGTATATCTCCGGGACATTTCCCTGGCTTTCCCACCGACACAATGGACAAACGAGACATGAAATAACATCAACAGATCAAGACGAAGCGAATGGAGGTACCCCCGGAGTCATAGCATGTGTAAATCGAGACGAAACATCTCTCTCTCCCCCGCCTGCTTGCGAGGGGGAGGGGCAGTTTACACACACACGCAGCTGCTGCATGCAGCAACACACACACAGGGAGGAGATGGCAGAGAGAACGCACTCCCCTGAAAACTCCCCTTGAATTCCTCCAGACTCAGAAAATGTAAAAGATCACTTTTTGGAGATGCATAGAAAAAGGGTGAAAATGAAAAAAAGAATGACACAGCATGGATTCGAACATGCGACCAACCGCATCCAGGGGCGAGCATTAACGCAGTGAGCCACTGGACCTGAGTACTCAAACATGCCTACTTGTGCATCTTAGAAACTCTGAATTCACTAAATGTACAACTTTTTCTCCATCAAAATGAACAAATGAGACATTAAATAACATCTACAGATCAAGACGAAGCGAATGGAAGCGGTCCCAGCCTCGTAGCTGTGAACAGCTGTGATCGCAGGAAAATGCTGTTACAAAGATTTCTCAGTATATCTCCGGGACATTTCCCTGGCTTTCCCACCGTCACAATGGACAAACGAGACATGAAATAACATCAACAGATCAAGACGAAGCGAATGGAGGTACCCCCGGAGTCATAGCATGTGTAAATCGAGACGAAACATCTCTCTCTCCCCCGCCTGCTTGCGAAGGGGAGGGGCAGTTTACACACACACACGCAGCTGCTGCATGCAGCAACGCACACAGAGGGAGGAGATGGCAGAGAGAATGCACTCCCCTGAAAACTCCCCTTGAATTCCTCCAGACTCAGAAAATGTAAAAGTTCACTTTTTGGAGATCCATAGAAAAAGGGTGAAAATTGAAAAAAGTATTCGAAAATAGTGCCTCATAAGGCGGGTAGAGTCCCTTGAAAACTCCCCTTGAATTCCTCCAGACTCAGAAAAAGTCAAAGTTGACTTTTTGGAGATCCATAGAAAAAGGGTGAAAATGAAAAAAAGTATGCCACAGTATGGATTCGAACACGCGAACAACCGCATCCAGGGGCGAGCATTAACGCAGTGAGCCACTGGACCTGAGTACTCAAACATGCCTACTTTTGCATCTTAGAAACTCTGAATTCACTAAATGTACAACTTTTTCTCCATCAAAATGAACAAATGAGACATGAAATAACATCTACAGATCAAGACAAAGCGAATGGAAGCGGTCCCAGCCTCGTAGCTGTGAACAGCTGTGATCGCAGGAAAATGCTGTTACAAAGATTTCTCAGTATATCTCCGGGACATTTCCCTGGCTTTCCCACCGACACAATGGACAAACGAGACATGAAATAACATCAACAGATCAAGACGAAGCGAATGGAGGTACCCCCGGAGTCATAGCATGTGTAAATCGAGACGAAACATCTCTCTCTCCCCCGCCTGCTTGCGAGGGGGAGGGGCAGTTTACACACACACGCAGCTGCTGCATGCAGCAACGCACACACAGGGAGGAGATGGCAGAGAGAATGCACTCCCCTGAAAACTCCCCTTGAATTCCTCCAGACTCAGAAAATGTAAAAGTTCACTTTTTGGAGATCCATAGAAAAAGGGTGAAAATGGAAAAAAGTATTCGAAAATAGTGCCTCATAAGGCGGGTAGAGTCCCTTGAAAACTCCCCTTGAATTCCTCCAGACTCAGAAAAAGTCAAAGTTGACTTTTTGGAGATCCATAGAAAAAGGGTGAAAATGAAAAAAAGTATGCCACAGCATGGATTCGAACACGCGACCAACCACATCCAGGGGCGAGCATTAACGCAGTGAGCCACTGGACCTGAGTACTCAAACATGCCTAATTGTGCATCTTAGAAACTCTGAATTCACTAAATGTACAACTTTTTCTCCATCAAAATGAACAAATGAGACATTAAATAACATCTACAGATCAAGACGAAGCGAATGGAAGCGGTCCCAGCCTCGTAGCTGTGAACAGCTGTGATCGCAGGAAAATGCTGTTACAAAGATTTCTCAGTATATCTCCGGGACATTTCCCTGGCTTTCCCACCGTCAAAATGGACAAACGAGACATGAAATAACATCAACAGATCAAGACGAAGCGAATGGAGGTACCCCCGGAGTCATAGCATGTGTAAATCGAGACGAAACATCTCTCTCTCCCCCGCCTGCTTGCGAGAGGGAGGGGCAGTTTACACACACACGCAGCTGCTGCATGCAGCAACACACACACAGGGAGGAGATGGCAGAGAGAACGCACTCCCCTGAAAACTCCCCTTGAATTCCTCCAGACTCAGAAAATGTAAAAGATCACTTTTTGGAGATCCATAGAAAAAGGGTGAAAATGAAAAAAAGAATGCCACAGAATGGATTCGAACACGCGACCAACCGCATCCAGGGGCCAGTGTTAACGCAGTGAGCCACTGGACCTGAGTAAGCAAATATACCTACTTGTGCATCTTAGACACTATGAATTCACTAAATGTACAACTTGTTCTCCATCAAAATGAACAAATGAGACATTAAATAACATCTACAGATCAAGACGAAGCGAATGGAAGCGGTCCCAGCCTCGTAGCTGCGAACAGCTGTGATCGCAGGAAAATGCTGTTACAAAGATTTCTCAGTATATCTCCGGGACATTTCCCTGGCTTTCCCACCGTCACAATGGACAAACGAGACACAAAATAACATCAACAGATCAAGACGAAGCGAATGGAAGTACCCCCGGAGTCATAGCATGTGTAAACCGAGACGAAACATCTCTCTCTCCCCCGCCTGCTTGTGAAGGGGAGGGGCAGTTTACACACACACACGCAGCTGCTGCATGCAGCAACGCACACAGAGGGAGGAGATGGCAGAGAGAATGCACACCCCTGAAAACTCCCCTTGAATTCCTCCAGACTCAGAAAATGTAAAAGTTCACTTTTTGGAGATCCATAGAAAAAGGGTGAAAATGGAAAAAAGTATTCGAAAATAGTGCCTCATAAGGCGGGTAGAGTCCCTTGAAAACTCCCCTTGAATTCCTCTAGACTCAGAAAAAGTCAAAGTTGACTTTTTGGAGATCCATAGAAAAAGGGTGAAAATGAAAAAAAGTATGCTACAGCATGGATTCGAACACGCGACCAACCGCATCCAGGGGCGAGCGTTAACACAGTGAGCCACTGGACCTGAGTACTCAAACATGCCTACTTGTGCATCTTAGACACTCTGAATTTACTAAATGTACAACTGTTTCTCCATCAAAATGAACAAATGAGACATTAAATAACATCTACAGATCAATACGAAGCGAATGGAAGCGGTCCCAGCCTCGTAGCTGCGAACAGCTGTGATCGCAGGAAAATGCTGTTACAAAGATTTCTCAGTATACCTCCGGGACATTTCCCTGGCTTTCCCACCGTCACAATGGACAAACGAGACATGAAATAACATCAACAGATCAAGACGAAGCGAATGGAAGTACCCCCGGAGTCATAGCATGTGTAAATCGAGACGAAACATCTCTCTCTCCCCCGCCTGCTTGCGAGGGGGAGGGGCAGTTTACACACACACGCAGCTGCTGCATGCATCAACGCACACACAGGGAGGAGATGGCAGAGAGAATGCACTCCCCTGAAAACTCCCCTTGAATTCCTCCAGACTCAGAAAATGTAAAAGTTCACTTTTTGGAGATCCATAGAAAAAGGGTGAAAATGGAAAAAAGTATTCGAAAATAGTGCCTCATAAGGCGGGTAGAGTCCCTTGAAAACTCCCCTTGAATTCCTCCAGACTCAGAAAAAGTCAAAGTTGACTTTTTGGAGATCCATAGAAAAAGGGTGAAAATGAAAAAAAGTATGCCACAGCATGGATTCGAACACGCGACCAACCGCATCCAGGGGCGAGCATTAACGCAGTGAGCCACTGGACCTGAGTACTCAAACATGCCTACTTGTGCATCTTAGAAACTCTGAATTCACTAAATGTACAACTTTTTCTCCATCAAAATGAACAAATGAGACATTAAATAACATCTACAGATCAAGACGAAGCGAATGGAAGCGGTCCCAGCCTCGTAGCTGTGAACAGCTGTGATCGCAGGAAAATGCTGTTACAAAGATTTCTCAGTATACCTCCGGGACATTTCCCTGGCTTTCCCACCGTCACAATGGACAAACGAGACATGAAATAACATCAACAGATCAAGACGAAGCGAATGGAAGTACCCCCGGAGTCATAGCATGTGTAAATCGAGACGAAACATCTCTCTCTCCCCCGCCTGCTTGCGAGGGGGAGGGGCAGTTTACACACACACGCAGCTGCTGCATGCATCAACGCACACACAGGGAGGAGATGGCAGAGAGAATGCACTCCCCTGAAAACTCCCCTTGAATTCCTCCAGACTCAGAAAATGTAAAAGTTCACTTTTTGGAGATCCATAGAAAAAGGGTGAAAATGGAAAAAAGTATTCGAAAATAGTGCATCATAAGGCGGGTAGAGTCCCTTGAAAACTCCCCTTGAATTCCTCCAGACTCAGAAAAAGTCAAAGTTGACTTTTTGGAGATCCATAGAAAAAGGGTGAAAATGAAAAAAAGTATGCCACAGCATGGACTCGAACACGCGACCAACCGCATCCAGGGGCGAGCGTTAACGCAGTGAGCCACTGGACCTGAGTACTCAAACATGCCTACTTGTGCATCTTAGAAACTCTGAATTCACTAAATGTACAACTTTTTCTCCATCAAAATGAACAAATGAGACATTAAATAACATCTACAGATCAAGACGAAGCGAATGGAAGCGGTCCCAGCCTCGTAGCTGTGAACAGCTGTGATCGCAGGAAAATGCTGTTACAAAGATTTATCAGTATATCTCCGGGACATTTCCCTGGCTTTCCCACCGTCACAATGGACAAACGAGACATGAAATAACATCAACAGATCAAGACGAATCGAATGGAGGTACCCCCGGAGTCATAGCATGTGTAAATCGAGACGAAACATCTCTCTCTCCCCCGCCTGCTTGCGAGAGGGAGGGGCAGTTTACACACACAAGCAGCTGCTGCATGCAGCAACACACACACAGGGAGGAGATGGCAGAGAGAACGCACTCCCCTGAAAACTCCCCTTGAATTCCTCCAGACTCATAAAATGTAAAAGATCACTTTTTGGAGATCCATAGAAAAAGGGTGAAAATGAAAAAAAGAATGCCACAGCATGGATTCGAACACGCGACCAACCGCATCCAGGGGCTAGCGTTAACACAGTGAGCCACTGGACCTGAGTACTCAAACATGCCTACTTGTGCATCTTAGACACTCTGAATTTACTAAATGTACAACTTGTTCTCCATCAAAATGAACAAATGAGACATTAAATAACATCTACAGGTCAAGACGAAGCGAATGGAAGCGGTCCCAGCCTCGTAGCTGCGAACAGCTGTGATCGCAGGAAAATGCTGTTACAAAGATTTCTCAGTATATCTCCGGGACATTTCCCTGGCTTTCCCACAGTCACAATGGACAAACGAGACACAAAATAACATCAACAGATCAAGACGAAGCGAATGGAAGTACCCCCGGAGTCATAGCATGTGTAAATCGAGACGAAACATCTCTCTCTCCCCCGCCTGCTTGTGAAGGGGAGGGGCAGTTTACACACACACACGCAGCTGCTGCATGCAGCAACGCACACAGAGGGAGGAGATGGCAGAGAGAATGCACTCCCCTGAAAACTCCCCATGAATTCCTCCAGACTCAGAAAATGTAAAAGTTCACTTTTTGGAGATCCATAGAAAAAGGGTGAAAATGGAAAAAAGTATTCGAAAATAGTGCCTCATAAGGCGGGTAGAGTCCCTTGAAAACTCCCCTTGAATTCCTCCAGACTCAGAAAAAGTCAAAGTTGACTTTTTGGAGATCCATAGAAAAAGGGTGAAAATGAAAAAAAGTATGCCACAGCATGGATTCGAACACGCGACCAACCACATCTAGGTGCGAGCGTTAACGCAGTGAGCCACTGGACCTGAGTACTCAAATATGCCTACTTGTGCATCTTAGACACTCTGAATTCACTAAATGTACAACTTGTTCTCCATCAAAATGAACAAATGAGACATGAAATAACATCTACAGATCAAGACGAAGCGAATGGAAGCGGTCCCAGCCTCGTAGCTGTGAACAGCTGTGATCGCAGGAAAATGCTGTTACAAAGATTTCTCAGTATATCTCCGGGACATTTCCCTGGCTTTGCCAGCGTCACAATGGACAAACGAGACATGAAATAACATCAACAGATCAAGACGAAGCGAATGGAAGTACCCCCGGAGTCATAGCATGTGTAAATCGAGACGAAACATCTCTCTCTCCCCCGCCTGCTTGCGAAGGGGAGGGGCAGTTTACACACACACACGCAGCTGCTGCATGCAGCAACGCACACAGAGGGAGGAGATGGCAGAGAGAATGCACTCCCCTGAAAACTCCCCTTGAATTCCTCCAGACTCAGAAAATGTAAAAGTTCACTTTTTGGAGATCCATAGAAAAAGGGTGAAAATTGAAAAAAGTATTCGAAAATAGTGCCTCATAAGGCGGGTAGAGTCCCTTGAAAACTCCCCTTGAATTCCTCCAGACTCAGAAAAAGTCAAAGTTGACTTTTTGGAGATCCATAGAAAAAGGGTGAAAATGAAAAAACGTATGCCACAGTATGGATTCGAACACGCGACCAACCGCATCCAGGGGCGAGCATTAACGCAGTGAGCCACTGGACCTGAGTACTCAAACATGCCTACTTTTGCAACTTAGAAACTCTGAATTCACTAAATGTACAACTTTTTCTCCATCAAAATGAACAAATGAGACATGAAATAACATCTACAGATCAAGACGAAGCGAATGGAAGCGGTCCCAGCCTCGTAGCTGTGAACAGCTGTGATCGCAGGAAAATGCTGTTACAAAGATTTCTCAGTATATCTCCGGGACATTTCCCTGGCTTTCCCACCGACACAATGGACAAACGAGACATGAAATAACATCAACAGATCAAGACGAAGCGAATGGAGGTACCCCCGGAGTCATAGCATGTGTAAATCGAGACGAAACATCTCTCTCTCCCCCGCCTGCTTGCGAGGGGGAGGGGCAGTTTACACACACACGCAGCTGCTGCATGCAGCAACACACACACAGGGAGGAGATGGCAGAGAGAACGCACTCCCCTGAAAACTCCCCTTGAATTCCTCCAGACTCAGAAAATGTAAAAGATCACTTTTTGGAGATGCATAGAAAAAGGGTGAAAATGAAAAAAAGAATGACACAGCATGGATTCGAACATGCGACCAACCGCATCCAGGGGCGAGCATTAACGCAGTGAGCCACTGGACCTGAGTACTCAAACATGCCTACTTGTGCATCTTAGAAACTCTGAATTCACTAAATGTACAACTTTTTCTCCATCAAAATGAACAAATGAGACATTAAATAACATCTACAGATCAAGACGAAGCGAATGGAAGCGGTCCCAGCCTCGTAGCTGTGAACAGCTGTGATCGCAGGAAAATGCTGTTACAAAGATTTCTCAGTATATCTCCGGGACATTTCCCTGGCTTTCCCACCGTCACAATGGACAAACGAGACATGAAATAACATCAACAGATCAAGACGAAGCGAATGGAGGTACCCCCGGAGTCATAGCATGTGTAAATCGAGACGAAACATCTCTCTCTCCCCCGCCTGCTTGCGAAGGGGAGGGGCAGTTTACACACACACACGCAGCTGCTGCATGCAGCAACGCACACAGAGGGAGGAGATGGCAGAGAGAATGCACTCCCCTGAAAACTCCCCTTGAATTCCTCCAGACTCAGAAAATGTAAAAGTTCACTTTTTGGAGATCCATAGAAAAAGGGTGAAAATTGAAAAAAGTATTCGAAAATAGTGCCTCATAAGGCGGGTAGAGTCCCTTGAAAACTCCCCTTGAATTCCTCCAGACTCAGAAAAAGTCCAAGTTGACTTTTTGGAGATCCATAGAAAAAGGGTGAAAATGAAAAAAAGTATGCCACAGTATGGATTCGAACACGCGACCAACCGCATCCAGGGGCGAGCATTAACGCAGTGAGCCACTGGACCTGAGTACTCAAACATGCCTACTTTTGCATCTTAGAAACTCTGAATTCACTAAATGTACAACTTTTTCTCCATCAAAATGAACAAATGAGACATGAAATAACATCTACAGATCAAGACGAAGCGAATGGAAGCGGTCCCAGCCTCGTAGCTGTGAACAGCTGTGATCGCAGGAAAATGCTGTTACAAAGATTTCTCAGTATATCTCCGGGACATTTCCCTGGCTTTCCCACCGACACAATGGACAAACGAGACATGAAATAACATCAACAGATCAAGACGAAGCGAATGGAGGTACCCCCGGAGTCATAGCATGTGTAAATCGAGACGAAACATCTCTCTCTCCCCCGCCTGCTTGCGAGGGGGAGGGGCAGTTTACACACACACGCAGCTGCTGCATGCAGCAACGCACACACAGGGAGGAGATGGCAGAGAGAATGCACTCCCCTGAAAACTCCCCTTGAATTCCTCCAGACTCAGAAAATGTAAAAGTTCACTTTTTGGAGATCCATAGAAAAAGGGTGAAAATGGAAAAAAGTATTCAAAAATAGTGCCTCATAAGGCGGGTAGAGTCCCTTGAAAACTCCCCTTGAATTCCTCCAGACTCAGAAAAAGTCAAAGTTGACTTTTTGGAGATCCATAGAAAAAGGGTGAAAATGAAAAAAAGTATGCCACAGCATGGATTCGAACACGCGACCAACCGCATCCAGGGGCGAGCATTAACGCAGTGAGCCACTGGACCTGAGTACTCAAACATGCCTACTTGTGCATCTTAGAAACTCTGAATTCACTAAATGTACAACTTTTTCTCCATCAAAATGAACAAAAGAGACATTAAATAACATCTACAGATCAAGACGAAGCGAATGGAAGCGGTCCCAGCCTCGTAGCTGTGAACAGCTGTGATCGCAGGAAAATGCTGTTACAAAGATTTCTCAGTATATCTCCGGGACATTTCCCTGGCTTTCCCACCGTCACAATGGACAAACGAGACATGAAATAACATCAACAGATCAAGACGAAGTGAATGGAAGTACCCCCGGAGTCATAGCATGTGTAAATCGAGACGAAACATCTCTCTCTCCCCCGCCTGCTTGCGAGGGGGAGGGGCAGTTTACACACACACGCAGCTGCTGCATGCAGCAACGCACACACAGGGAGGAGATGGCAGAGAGAATGCACACCCCTGAAAACTCCCCTTGAATTCCTCCAGACTCAGAAAATGTAAAAGATCACTTTTTGGAGATCCATAGAAAAAGGGTGAAAATGAAAAAAAGAATGCCACAGAATGGATTCGAACACGCGACCAACCGCATCCAGGGGCCAGTGTTAACGCAGTGAGCCACTGGACCTGAGTAAGCAAATATACCTACTTGTGCATCTTAGACACTATGAATTCACTAAATGTACAACTTGTTCTCCATCAAAATGAACAAATGAGACATTAAATAACATCTACAGATCAAGACGAAGCGAATGGAAGCGGTCCCAGCCTCGTAGCTGCGAACAGCTGTGATCGCAGGAAAATGCTGTTACAAAGATTTCTCAGTATATCTCCGGGACATTTCCCTGGCTTTCCCACCGTCACAATGGACAAACGAGACACAAAATAACATCAACAGATCAAGACGAAGCGAATGGAAGTACCCCCGGAGTCATAGCATGTGTAAACCGAGACGAAACATCTCTCTCTCCCCCGCCTGCTTGTGAAGGGGAGGGGCAGTTTACACACACACACGCAGCTGCTGCATGCAGCAACGCACACAGAGGGAGGAGATGGCAGAGAGAATGCACACCCCTGAAAACTCCCCTTGAATTCCTCCAGACTCAGAAAATGTAAAAGTTCACTTTTTGGAGATCCATAGAAAAAGGGTGAAAATGGAAAAAAGTATTCGAAAATAGTGCCTCATAAGGCGGGTAGAGTCCCTTGAAAACTCCCCTTGAATTCCTCCAGACTCAGAAAAAGTCAAAGTTGACTTTTTGGAGATCCATAGAAAAAGGGTGAAAATGAAAAAAAGTATGCTACAGCATGGATTCGAACACGCGACCAACCGCATCCAGGGGCGAGCGTTAACACAGTGAGCCACTGGACCTGAGTACTCAAACATGCCTACTTGTGCATCTTAGACACTCTGAATTTACTAAATGTACAACTGTTTCTCCATCAAAATGAACAAATGAGACATTAAATAACATCTACAGATCAAGACGAAGCGAATGGAAGCGGTCCCAGCCTCGTAGCTGCGAACAGCTGTGATCGCAGGAAAATGCTGTTACAAAGATTTCTCAGTATACCTCCGGGACATTTCCCTGGCTTTCCCACCGTCACAATGGACAAACGAGACATGAAATAACATCAACAGATCAAGACGAAGCGAATGGAAGTACCCCCGGAGTCATAGCATGTGTAAATCGAGACGAAACATCTCTCTCTCCCCCGCCTGCTTGCGAGGGGGAGGGGCAGTTCACACACACACGCAGCTGCTGCATGCATCAACGCACACACAGGGAGGAGATGGCAGAGAGAATGCACTCCCCTGAAAACTCCCCTTGAATTCCTCCAGACTCAGAAAATGTAAAAGTTCACTTTTTGGAGATCCATAGAAAAAGGGTGAAAATGGAAAAAAGTATTCGAAAATAGTGCCTCATAAGGCGGGTAGAGTCCCTTGAAAACTCCCCTTGAAGTCCTCCAGACTCAGAAAAAGTCAAAGTTGACTTTTTGGAGATCCATAGAAAAAGGGTGAAAATGAAAAAAAGTATGCCACAGCATGGACTCGAACACGCGACCAACCGCATCCAGGGGCGAGCGTTAACGCAGTGAGCCACTGGACCTGAGTACTCAAACATGCCTACTTGTGCATCTTAGACACTCTGAATTCACTAAATGTACAACCTTTTCTCCATCAAAATGAACAAATCAGACATGAAATAACATCTCCAGATAAAGACGAAGCGAATGGAGGCGGTCCCAGCCTCGTAGCTGTGAACAGCTGTGATCGCAGGAAAATGCTGTTACAAAGATTTATCAGTATATCTCCGGGACATTTCCCTGGCTTTCCCACCGTCACAATGGACAAACGAGACATGAAATAACATCAACAGATCAAGACGAAGCGAATGGAGGTACCCACGGAGTCATAGCATGTGTAAATCGAGACGAAACATCTCTCTCTCCCCCGCCTGCTTGCGAAGGGGAGGGACAGTTTACACACACACACGCAGCTGCTGCATGCAGCAACGCACACAGAGGGAGGAGATGGCAGAGAGAATGCACTCCCCTGAAAACTCCCCTTGAATTCCTCCAGACTCAGAAAATGTAAAAGTTCACTTTTTGGAGATCCATAGAAAAAGGGTGAAAATGGAAAAAAGTATTCGAAAATAGTGCCTCATAAGGCGGGTAGAGTCCCTTGAAAACTCCCCTTGAATTCCTCCAGACTCAGAAAAAGTCAAAGTTGATTTTTTGGAGATCCATAGAAAAAGGGTGAAAATGAAAAAAAGTATGCCACAGTATGGATTCGAGCACGCGACCAACCGCATCCAGGGGCGAGCATTAACGCAGTGAGCCACTGGACCTGAGTACTCAAACATGCCTACTTTTGCATCTTAGAAACTCTGAATTCACTAAATGTACAACTTTTTCTCCATCAAAATGAACAAATGAGACATGAAATAACATCTACAGATCAAGACGAAGCGAATGGAAGCGGTCCCAGCCTCTTAGCTGTGAACAGCTGTGATCGCAGGAAAATGCTGTTACAAAGATTTCTCAGTATATCTCCGGGACATTTCCCTGGCTTTGCCACCGTCACAATGGACAAACGAGACATGAAATAACATCAACAGATCAAGACGAAGCGAATGGAAGTACCCCCGGAGTCATAGCATGTGTAAATCGAGACGAAACATCTCTCTCTCCCCCGCCTGCTTGCGAAGGGGAGGGACAGTTTACACACACACGCAGCTGCTGCATGCAGCAACGCACACACAGGGAGGAGATGGCAGAGAGAACGCACTCCCCTGAAAACTCCCCTTGAATTCCTCCAGACTCAGAAAAAGTCAAAGTTGACTTTTTGGAGATCCATAGAAAAAGGGTGAAAATGAAAAAAAGTATGCTACAGCATGGATTCGAACACGCGACCAACCGCATCCAGGGGCGAGCGTTAACACAGTGAGCCACTGGACCTGAGTACTCAAACATGCCTACTTGTGCATCTTAGACACTCTGAATTTACTAAATGTACAACTGTTTCTCCATCAAAATGAACAAATGAGACATTAAATAACATCTACAGATCAAGACGAAGCGAATGGAAACGGTCCCAGCCTCGTAGCTGCGAACAGCTGTGATCGCAGGAAAATGCTGTTACAAAGATTTCTCAGTATACCTCCGGGACATTTCCCTGGCTTTCCCACCGTCACAATGGACAAACGAGACATGAAATAACATCAACAGATCAAGACGAAGCGAATGGAAGTACCCCCGGAGTCATAGCATGTGTAAATCGAGACGAAACATCTCTCTCTCCCCCGCCTGCTTGCGAGGGGGAGGGGCAGTTTACACACACACGCAGCTGCTGCATGCATCAACGCACACACAGGGAGGAGATGGCAGAGAGAATGCACTCCCCTGAAAACTCCCCTTGAATTCCTCCAGACTCAGAAAATGTAAAAGTTCACTTTTTGGAGATCCATAGAAAAAGGGTGAAAATGGAAAAAAGTATTCGAAAATAGTGCCTCATAAGGCGGGTAGAGTCCCTTGAAAACTCCCCTTGAATTCCTCCAGACTCAGAAAAAGTCAAAGTTGACTTTTTGGAGATCCATAGAAAAAGGGTGAAAATGAAAAAAAGTATGCCACAGCATGGATTCGAACACGCGACCAACCGCATCCAGGGGCGAGCATTAACGCAGTGAGCCACTGGACCTGAGTACTCAAACATGCCTACTTGTGCATCTTAGAAACTCTGAATTCACTAAATGTACAACTTTTTCTCCATCAAAATGAACAAATGAGACATTAAATAACATCTACAGATCAAGACGAAGCGAATGGAAGCGGTCCCAGCCTCGTAGCTGTGAACAGCTGTGATCGCAGGAAAATGCTGTTACAAAGATTTCTCAGTATACCTCCGGGACATTTCCCTGGCTTTCCCACCGTCACAATGGACAAACGAGACATGAAATAACATCAACAGATCAAGACGAAGCGAATGGAAGTACCCCCGGAGTCATAGCATGTGTAAATCGAGACGAAACATCTCTCTCTCCCCCGCCTGCTTGCGAGGGGGAGGGGCAGTTTACACACACACGCAGCTGCTGCATGCATCAACGCACACACAGGGAGGAGATGGCAGAGAGAATGCACTCCCCTGAAAACTCCCCTTGAATTCCTCCAGACTCAGAAAATGTAAAAGTTCACTTTTTGGAGATCCATAGAAAAAGGGTGAAAATGGAAAAAAGTATTCGAAAATAGTGCATCATAAGGCGGGTAGAGTCCCTTGAAAACTCCCCTTGAATTCCTCCAGACTCAGAAAAAGTCAAAGTTGACTTTTTGGAGATCCATAGAAAAAGGGTGAAAATGAAAAAAAGTATGCCACAGCATGGACTCGAACACGCGACCAACCGCATCCAGGGGCGAGCGTTAACGCAGTGAGCCACTGGACCTGAGTACTCAAACATGCCTACTTGTGCATCTTAGAAACTCTGAATTCACTAAATGTACAACTTTTTCTCCATCAAAATGAACAAATGAGACATTAAATAACATCTACAGATCAAGACGAAGCGAATGGAAGCGGTCCCAGCCTCGTAGCTGTGAACAGCTGTGATCGCAGGAAAATGCTGTTACAAAGATTTATCAGTATATCTCCGGGACATTTCCCTGGCTTTCCCACCGTCACAATGGACAAACGAGACATGAAATAACATCAACAGATCAAGACGAATCGAATGGAGGTACCCCCGGAGTCATAGCATGTGTAAATCGAGACGAAACATCTCTCTCTCCCCCGCCTGCTTGCGAGAGGGAGGGGCAGTTTACACACACACGCAGCTGCTGCATGCAGCAACACACACACAGGGAGGAGATGGCAGAGAGAACGCACTCCCCTGAAAACTCCCCTTGAATTCCTCCAGACTCATAAAATGTAAAAGATCACTTTTTGGAGATCCATAGAAAAAGGGTGAAAATGAAAAAAAGAATGCCACAGCATGGATTCGAACACGCGACCAACCGCATCCAGGGGCTAGCGTTAACACAGTGAGCCACTGGACCTGAGTACTCAAACATGCCTACTTGTGCATCTTAGACACTCTGAATTTACTAAATGTACAACTTGTTCTCCATCAAAATGAACAAATGAGACATTAAATAACATCTACAGGTCAAGACGAAGCGAATGGAAGCGGTCCCAGCCTCGTAGCTGCGAACAGCTGTGATCGCAGGAAAATGCTGTTACAAAGATTTCTCAGTATATCTCCGGGACATTTCCCTGGCTTTCCCACAGTCACAATGGACAAACGAGACACAAAATAACATCAACAGATCAAGACGAAGCGAATGGAAGTACCCCCGGAGTCATAGCATGTGTAAATCGAGACGAAACATCTCTCTCTCCCCCGCCTGCTTGTGAAGGGGAGGGGCAGTTTACACACACACACGCAGCTGCTGCATGCAGCAACGCACACAGAGGGAGGAGATGGCAGAGAGAATGCACTCCCCTGAAAACTCCCCATGAATTCCTCCAGACTCAGAAAATGTAAAAGTTCACTTTTTGGAGATCCATAGAAAAAGGGTGAAAATGGAAAAAAGTATTCGAAAATAGTGCCTCATAAGGCGGGTAGAGTCCCTTGAAAACTCCCCTTGAATTCCTCCAGACTCAGAAAAAGTCAAAGTTGACTTTTTGGAGATCCATAGAAAAAGGGTGAAAATGAAAAAAAGTATGCCACAGCATGGATTCGAACACGCGACCAACCACATCTAGGTGCGAGCGTTAACGCAGTGAGCCACTGGACCTGAGTACTCAAATATGCCTACTTGTGCATCTTAGACACTCTGAATTCACTAAATGTACAACTTGTTCTCCATCAAAATGAACAAATGAGACATGAAATAACATCTACAGATCAAGACGAAGCGAATGGAAGCGGTCCCAGCCTCGTAGCTGTGAACAGCTGTGATCGCAGGAAAATGCTGTTACAAAGATTTCTCAGTATATCTCCGGGACATTTCCCTGGCTTTGCCAGCGTCACAATGGACAAACGAGACATGAAATAACATCAACAGATCAAGACGAAGCGAATGGAAGTACCCCCGGAGTCATAGCATGTGTAAATCGAGACGAAACATCTCTCTCTCCCCCGCCTGCTTGAGGAGGGGAGGGGCAGTTTACACACACACACGCAGCTGCTGCATGCAGCAACGCACACAGAGGGAGGAGATGGCAGAGAGAATGCACTCCCCTGAAAACTCCCCTTGAATTCCTCCAGACTCAGAAAATGTAAAAGTTCACTTTTTGGAGATCCATAGAAAAAGGGTGAAAATTGAAAAAAGTATTCGAAAATAGTGCCTCATAAGGCGGGTAGAGTCCCTTGAAAACTCCCCTTGAATTCCTCCAGACTCAGAAAAAGTCAAAGTTGACTTTTTGGAGATCCATAGAAAAAGGGTGAAAATGAAAAAAAGAATGACACAGCATGGATTCGAACATGCGACCAACCGCATCCAGGGGCGAGCATTAACGCAGTGAGCCACTGGACCTGAGTACTCAAACATGCCTACTTGTGCATCTTAGAAACTCTGAATTCACTAAATGTACAACTTTTTCTCCATCAAAATGAACAAATGAGACATTAAATAACATCTACAGATCAAGACGAAGCGAATGGAAGCGGTCCCAGCCTCGTAGCTGTGAACAGCTGTGATCGCAGGAAAATGCTGTTACAAAGATTTCTCAGTATATCTCCGGGACATTTCCCTGGCTTTCCCACCGTCACAATGGACAAACGAGACATGAAATAACATCAACAGATCAAGACGAAGCGAATGGAGGTACCCCCGGAGTCATAGCATGTGTAAATCGAGACGAAACATCTCTCTCTCCCCCGCCTGCTTGCGAAGGGGAGGGGCAGTTTACACACACACACGCAGCTGCTGCATGCAGCAACGCACACAGAGGGAGGAGATGGCAGAGAGAATGCACTCCCCTGAAAACTCCCCTTGAATTCCTCCAGACTCAGAAAATGTAAAAGTTCACTTTTTGGAGATCCATAGAAAAAGGGTGAAAATGGAAAAAAGTATTCGAAAATAGTGCCTCATAAGGCGGGTAGAGTCCCTTGAAAACTCCCCTTGAATTCCTCCAGACTCAGAAAAAGTCAAAGTTGACTTTTTGGAGATCCATAGAAAAAGGGTGAAAATGAAAAAAAGTATGCCACAGCATGGATTCGAACACGCGACCAACCGCATCCAGGGGCGAGCATTAACGCAGTGAGCCACTGGACCTGAGTACTCAAACATGCCTACTTGTGCATCTTAGAAACTCTGAATTCACTAAATGTACAACTTTTTCTCCATCAAAATGAACAAAAGAGACATTAAATAACATCTACAGATCAAGACGAAGCGAATGGAAGCGGTCCCAGCCTCGTAGCTGTGAACAGCTGTGATCGCAGGAAAATGCTGTTACAAAGATTTCTCAGTATATCTCCGGGACATTTCCCTGGCTTTCCCACCGTCACAATGGACAAACGAGACATGAAATAACATCAACAGATCAAGACGAAGCGAATGGAAGTACCCCCGGAGTCATAGCATGTGTAAATCGAGACGAAACATCTCTCTCTCCCCCGCCTGCTTGCGAGGGGGAGGGGCAGTTTACACACACACGCAGCTGCTGCATGCAGCAACGCACACACAGGGAGGAGATGGCAGAGAGAATGCACACCCCTGAAAACTCCCCTTGAATTCCTCCAGACTCAGAAAATGTAAAAGATCACTTTTTGGAGATCCATAGAAAAAGGGTGAAAATGAAAAAAAGAATGCCACAGAATGGATTCGAACACGCGACCAACCGCATCCAGGGGCCAGTGTTAACGCAGTGAGCCACTGGACCTGAGTAAGCAAATATACCTACTTGTGCATCTTAGACACTATGAATTCACTAAATGTACAACTTGTTCTCCATCAAAATGAACAAATGAGACATTAAATAACATCTACAGATCAAGACGAAGCGAATGGAAGCGGTCCCAGCCTCGTAGCTGCGAAGAGCTGTGATCGCAGGAAAATGCTGTTACAAAGATTTCTCAGTATATCTCCGGGACATTTCCCTGGCTTTCCCACCGTCACAATGGACAAACGAGACACAAAATAACATCAACAGATCAAGACGAAGCGAATGGAAGTACCCCCGGAGTCATAGCATGTGTAAACCGAGACGAAACATCTCTCTCTCCCCCGCCTGCTTGTGAAGGGGAGGGGCAGTTTACACACACACACGCAGCTGCTGCATGCAGCAACGCACACAGAGGGAGGAGATGGCAGAGAGAATGCACACCCCTGAAAACTCCCCTTGAATTCCTCCAGACTCAGAAAATGTAAAAGTTCACTTTTTGGAGATCCATAGAAAAAGGGTGAAAATGGAAAAAAGTATTCGAAAATAGTGCCTCATAAGGCGGGTAGAGTCCCTTGAAAACTCCCCTTGAATTCCTCCAGACTCAGAAAAAGTCAAAGTTGACTTTTTGGAGATCCATAGAAAAAGGGTGAAAATGAAAAAAAGTATGCCACAGCATGGACTCGAACACGCGACCAACCGCATCCAGGGGCGAGCGTTAACGCAGTGAGCCACTGGACCTGAGTACTCAAACATGCCTACTTGTGCATCTTAGACACTCTGAATTCACTAAATGTACAACCTTTTCTCCATCAAAATGAACAAATCAGACATGAAATAACATCTCCAGATAAAGACGAAGCGAATGGAGGCGGTCCCAGCCTCGTAGCTGTGAACAGCTGTGATCGCAGGAAAATGCTGTTACAAAGATTTATCAGTATATCTCCGGGACATTTCCCTGGCTTTCCCACCGTCACAATGGACAAACGAGACATGAAATAACATCAACAGATCAAGACGAAGCGAATGGAGGTACCCACGGAGTCATAGCATGTGTAAATCGAGACGAAACATCTCTCTCTCCCCCGCCTGCTTGCGAAGGGGAGGGACAGTTTACACACACACACGCAGCTGCTGCATGCAGCAACGCACACAGAGGGAGGAGATGGCAGAGAGAATGCACTCCCCTGAAAACTCCCCTTGAATTCCTCCAGACTCAGAAAATGTAAAAGTTCACTTTTTGGAGATCCATAGAAAAAGGGTGAAAATGGAAAAAAGTATTCGAAAATAGTGCCTCATAAGGCGGGTAGAGTCCCTTGAAAACTCCCCTTGAATTCCTCCAGACTCAGAAAAAGTCAAAGTTGATTTTTTGGAGATCCATAGAAAAAGGGTGAAAATGAAAAAAAGTATGCCACAGTATGGATTCGAGCACGCGACCAACCGCATCCAGGGGCGAGCATTAACGCAGTGAGCCACTGGACCTGAGTACTCAAACATGCCTACTTTTGCATCTTAGAAACTCTGAATTCACTAAATGTACAACTTTTTCTCCATCAAAATGAACAAATGAGACATGAAATAACATCTACAGATCAAGACGAAGCGAATGGAAGCGGTCCCAGCCTCTTAGCTGTGAACAGCTGTGATCGCAGGAAAATGCTGTTACAAAGATTTCTCAGTATATCTCCGGGACATTTCCCTGGCTTTGCCACCGTCACAATGGACAAACGAGACATGAAATAACATCAACAGATCAAGACGAAGCGAATGGAAGTACCCCCGGAGTCATAGCATGTGTAAATCGAGACGAAACATCTCTCTCTCCCCCGCCTGCTTGCGAAGGGGAGGGACAGTTTACACACACACGCAGCTGCTGCATGCAGCAACGCACACACAGGGAGGAGATGGCAGAGAGAACGCACTCCCCTGAAAACTCCCCTTGAATTCCTCCAGACTCAGAAAAAGTCAAAGTTGACTTTTTGGAGATCCATAGAAAAAGGGTGAAAATGAAAAAAAGTATGCCACAGTATGGATTCGAACACGCGACCAACCGCATCCAGGGGCGAGCATTAACGCAGTGAGCCACTGGACCTGAGTACTCAAACATGCCTACTTTTGCATCTTAGAAACTCTGAATTCACTAAATGTACAACTTTTTCTCCATCAAAATGAACAAATGAGACATGAAATAACATCTACAGATCAAGACGAAGCGAATGGAAGCGGTCCCAGCCTCGTAGCTGTGAACAGCTGTGATCGCAGGAAAATGCTGTTACAAAGATTTCTCAGTATATCTCCGGGACATTTCCCTGGCTTTCCCACCGTCACAATGGACAAACGAGACATGAAATAACATCAACAGATCAAGACGAAGCGAATGGAGGTACCCCCGGAGTCATAGCATGTGTAAATCGAGACGAAACATCTCTCTCTCCCCCGCCTGCTTGCGAGGGGGAGGGGCAGTTTACACACACACGCAGCTGCTGCATGCAGCAACACACACACAGGGAGGAGATGGCAGAGAGAACGCACTCCCCTGAAAACTCCCCTTGAATTCCTCCAGACTCAGAAAATGTAAAAGATCACTTTTTGGAGATCCATAGAAAAAGGGTGAAAATGAAAAAAAGAATGCCACAGCATGGATTCGAACACGCGACCAACCGCATCCAGGGGCGAGCGTTAACACAGTGAGCCACTGGACCTGAGTACTCAAACATGCCTACTTGTGCATCTTAGACACTCTGAATTTACTAAATGTACAACTTGTTCTCCATCAAAATGAACAAATGAGACATTAAATAACATCTACAGATCAAGACGAAGCGAATGGAAGCGGTCCCAGCCTCGTAGCTGTGAACAGCTGTGATCGCAGGAAAATGCTGTTACAAAGATTTCTCAGTATATCTCCGGGACATTTCCCTGGCTTTCCCACCGTCAAAATGGACAAACGAGACATGAAATAACATCAACAGATCAAGACGAAGCGAATGGAGGTACCCCCGGAGTCATAGCATGTGTAAATCGAGACGAAACATCTCTCTCTCCCCCGCCTGCTTGCGAAGGGGAGGGACAGTTTACACACACACGCAGCTGCTGCATGCAGCAACGCACACACAGGGAGGAGATGGCAGAGAGAACGCACTCCCCTGAAAACTCCCCTTGAATTCCTCCAGACTCAGAAAAAGTCAAAGTTGACTTTTTGGAGATCCATAGAAAAAGGGTGAAAATGAAAAAAAGTATGCCACAGTATGGATTCGAACACGCGACCAACCGCATCCAGGGGCGAGCATTAACGCAGTGAGCCACTGGACCTGAGTACTCAAACATGCCTACTTTTGCATCTTAGAAACTCTGAATTCACTAAATGTACAACTTTTTCTCCATCAAAATGAACAAATGAGACATGAAATAACATCTACAGATCAAGACGAAGCGAATGGAAGCGGTCCCAGCCTCGTAGCTGTGAACAGCTGTGATCGCAGGAAAATGCTGTTACAAAGATTTCTCAGTATATCTCCGGGACATTTCCCTGGCTTTCCCACCGTCACAATGGACAAACGAGACATGAAATAACATCAACAGATCAAGACGAAGCGAATGGAGGTACCCCCGGAGTCATAGCATGTGTAAATCAAGACGAAACATCTCTCTCTCCCCCGCCTGCTTGCGAGGGGGAGGGGCAGTTTACACACACACGCAGCTGCTGCATGCAGCAACACACACACAGGGAGGAGATGGCAGAGAGAACGCACTCCCCTGAAAACTCCCCTTGAATTCCTCCAGACTCAGAAAATGTAAAAGATCACTTTTTGGAGATCCATAGAAAAAGGTTGAAAATGAAAAAAAGAATGCCACAGCATGGATTCGAACACGCGACCAACCGCATCCAGGGGCGAGCATTAACGCAGTGAGCCACTGGACCTGAGTACCCAAACATGCCTACTTGTGCATCTTAGAAACTCTGAATTCACTAAATGTACAACTTTTTCTCCATCAAAATGAAGAAATGAGACATTAAATAACATCTACAGATCAAGACGAAGCGAATGGAAGCGGTCCCAGCCTCGTAGCTGCGAACAGCTGTGATCGCAGGAAAATGCTGTTACAAAGATTTCTCAGTATATCTCCGGGACATTTCCCTGGCTTTCCCACCGTCACAATGGACAAACAAGACATGAAATAACATCAACAGATCAAGACGAAGCGAATGGAGGTACCCCCGGAGTCATAGCATGTGTAAATCGAGACGAAACATCTCTCTCTCCCCCGCCTGCTTGCGAGGGGGAGGGGCAGTTTACACACACACGCAGCTGCTGCATGCAGCAACACACACACAGGGAGGAGATGGCAGAGAGAACGCACTCCCCTGAAAACTCCCCTTGAATTCCTCCAGACTCAGAAAATGTAAAAGATCACTTTTTGGAGATCCATAGAAAAAGGGTGAAAATGAAAAAAAGAATGCCACAGCATGGATTCGAACACGCGACCAACCGCATCCAGAGGCGAGCGTTAACACAGTGAGCCACTGGACCTGAGTACTCAAACATGCCTACTTGTGCATCTTAGACACTCTGAATTTACTAAATGTACAACTTGTTCTCCATCAAAATGAACAAATGAGACATTAAATAACATCTACAGATCAAGACGAAGCGAATGGAAGCGGTCCCAGCCTCGTAGCTGTGATCGCAGGAAAATGCTGTTACAAAGATTTCTCAGTATATCTCCGGGACATTTCCCTGGCTTTCCCACCGTCACAATGGACAAACGAGACATGAAATAACATCAACAGATCAAGACGAAGCGAATGGAAGTACCCCCGGAGTCATAGCATGTGTAAATCGAGACGAAACATCTCTCTCTCCCCCGCCTGCTTTTGAAGGGGAGGGGCAGTTTACACACACACACGCAGCTGCTGCATGCAGCAACGCACACACAGGGAGGAGATGGCAGAGAGAACGCACTCCCCTGAAAACTCCCCTTGAATTCCTCCAGACTCAGAACATGTAAAAGTTCACTTTTTGGAGATCCATAGAAAAAGGGTGAAAATGGAAAAAAGTATTCGAAAATAGTGCCTCATAAGGCGGCTAGAGTCCCTTGAAAACTCCCCTTGAATTCCTCCAGACTCAGAAAAAGTCAAAGTTGACTTTTTGGAGATCCATAGAAAAAGTGTGAAAATGAAAAAAAGTATGCCACAGCATGGATTCGAACACGTGACCAACCGCATCCAGGGGCGAGCATTAACGCAGTGAGCCACTGGACCTGAGTACTCAAACATGCCTACTTTTGCATCTTAGAAACTCTGAATTCACTAAATGTACAACTTTTTCTCCATCAAAATGAACAAATGAGACATTAAATAACATCTACAGATCAAGACGAAGCGAATGGAAGCGGTCCCAGCCTCGTAGCTGTGAACAGCTGTGATCGCAGGAAAATGCTGTTACAAAGATTTCTCAGTATATCTCCGGGACATTTCCCTGGCTTTCCCATCGTCACAATGGATAAACGAGACATGAAATAACATCAACAGATCAAGACGAAGCGAATGGAAGTACCCCCGGAGTCATAGCATGTGTAAATCGAGACGAAACATCTCTCTCTCCCCCGCCTGCTTGCGAAGGGGAGGGGCAGTTTACACACACACACGCAGCTGCTGCATGCAGCAACGCACACACAGGGAGGAGATGGCAGAGAGAATGCACTCCCCTGAAAACTCCCCTTGAATTCCTCCAGACTCAGAAAATGTAAAAGTTCACTTTTTGGAGATCCATAGAAAAAGGGTGAAAATGGAAAAAAGTATTCAAAAATAGTGCCTCATAAGGCGGGTAGAGTCCCTTGAAAACTCCCCTTGAATTCCTCCAGACTCAGAAAAAGTCAAAGTTGACTTTTTGGAGATCCATAGAAAAAGGGTGAAAATGAAAAAAGTATGCCACAGCATGGATTCGAACATGCGACCAACCGCATCCAGGGGCGAGCATTAACGCAGTGAGCCACTGGACCTGAGTACTCAAATATGCCTACTTGTGCATCTTAGAAACTCTGAATTCACTAAATGTACAACTTTTTCTCCATCAAAATGAACAAATGAGACATTAAATGACATCTACAGATCAAGACGAAGCGAATGGAAGCGGTCCCAGCCTCGTAGCTGTGAACAGCTGTGATCGCAGGAAAATGCTGTTACAAAGATTTCTCAGTATATCTCCGGGACATTTCCCTGGCTTTCCCACCGTCACAATGGACAAACGAGACATGAAATAACATCAACAGATCAAGACGAAGCGAATGGAAGTACCCCCGGAGTCATAGCATGTGTAAATCGAGACGAAACATCTCTCTCTCCCCCGCCTGCTTGCGAAGGGGAGGGGCAGTTTACACACACACACGCAGCTCCTGCATGCAGCAACGCACACACAGGGAGGAGATGGCAAAGAGAATGCACTCCCCTGAAAACTCCCCTTGAATTCCTCCGGACTCAGAAAATGTAAAAGTTCACTTTTTGGAGATCCATAGAAAAAGGGTGAAAATGGAAAAAAGTATTCGAAAATAGTGCCTCATAAGGCGGGTAGAGTCCCTTGAAAACTCCCCTTGAATTCCTCCAGACTCAGAAAAAGTCAAAGTTGACTTTTTGGAGATCCATAGAAAAAGGGTGAAAATGAAAAAAAGTATGCCACAGCATGGATTCGAACACGCGACCAAGAGCATCCAGGGGCGAGCATTAACGCAGTGAGCCACTGGACCTGAGTACTCAAACATGCCTACTTTTGCATCTTAGAAACTCTGAATTCACTAAATGTACAACTTTTTCTCCATCAAAATGAACAAATGAGACATTAAATGACATCTACAGATCAAGACGAAGCGAATGGAAGCGGTCCCAGCCTCGTAGCTGTGAACAGCTGTGATCGCAGGAAAATGCTGTTACAAAGATTTCTCAGTATATCTCCGGGACATTTCCCTGGCTTTCCCACCGTCACAATGGACAAACGAGACATGAAATAACATCAACAGATCAAGACGAAGCGAATGGAAGTACCCCCGGAGTCATAGCATGTGTAAATCGAGACGAAACATCTCTCTCTCCCCCGCCTGCTTGCGAAGGGGAGGGGCAGTTTACACACACACGCAGCTGCTGCATGCAGCAACGCACACACAGGGAGGAGATGGCAGAGAGAACGCACTCCCCTGAAAACTCCCCTTGAATTCCTCCAGACTCAGAAAATGTAAAAGATCACTTTTTGGAGATCCATAGAAAAAGGGTGAAAATGGAAAAAAGTATTCGAAAATAGTGCCTCATAAGGCGGGTAGAGTCCCTTGAAAACTCCCCTTGAATTCCTCCAGACTCAGAAAATGTAAAAGTTGACTTTTTGGAGATCCATAGAAAAGGGTGAAAATGAAAAAAAGTATTCGAAAATAGTGCCTCATAAGGCGGGTAGAGTCCCTTGAAAACTCCCCTTGAATTCCTCCAGACTCAGAAAAAGTCAAAGTTGACTTTTTGGAGATCCATAGAAAAAGGGTGAAAATGAAAAAAAGTATGCCACAGCATGGACTCGAACATGCGACCAACCGCATCCAGGGGCGAGCGTTAACGCAGTGAGCCACTGGACCTGAGTACTCAAACATGCCTACTTGTGCATCTTAGAAACTCTGAATTCACTAAATGTACAACTTTTTCTCCATCAAAATGAACAAATGAGACATTAAATAACATCTACAGATCAAGACGAAGCGAATGGAAGCGGTCCCAGCCTCGTAGCTGTGAACAGCTGTGATCGCAGGAAAATGCTGTTACAAAGATTTCTCAGTATATCTCCGGGACATTTCCCTGGCTTTCTCACCGTCACAATGGACAAACGAGACATGAAATAACATCAACAGATCAAGACGAAGCGAATGGAAGTACCCCCGGAGTCATAGCATGTGTAAATCGAGACGAAACATCTCTCTCTCTCCCGCCTGCTTGCGAAGGGGAGGGGCAGTTTACACACACACACGCAGCTGCTGCATGCAGCAACGCACACACAGGGAGGAGATGGCAGAGAGAATGCACTCCCCTGAAAACTCCCCTTGAATTCCTCCAGACTCAGAAAATGTAAAAGTTCACTTTTTGGAGATCCATAGAAAAAGGCTGAAAATGGAAAAAAGTATTCGAAAATAGTGCCTCATAAGGCGGGTAGAGTCCCTTGAAAACTCCCCTTGAATTCCTCCAGACTCAGAAAAAGTCAAAGTTGACTTTTTGGAGATCCATAGAAAAAGGGTGAAAATGAAAAAAAGTATGCCACAGCATGGATTCGAACACGCGACCAACCGCATCCAGGGGCGAGCGTTAACGCAGTGAGCCACTGGACCTGAGTACTCAAACATGCCTACTTTTACATCTTAGACACTCTGAATTCACTAAATGTACAACTTTTTCTCCATCAAAATGAACAAATGAGACATGAAATAACATCTACAGATCAAGACGAAGCGAATGGAAGCGGTCCCAGCCTCGTAGCTTTGAACAGCTGTGATCGCAGGAAAATGCTGTTACAAAGATTTCTCAGTATATCTCCGGAACATTTCCCTGGCTTGGCCACCGTCACAATGGACAAACGAGACATGAAATAACATCAACAGATCAAGACGAATCGAATGGAAGTACCCCCGGAGTCATAGCATGTGTAAATCGAGACGAAACATCTCTCTCTCCCCCGCCTGCTTGCGAAGGGGAGGGGCAGTTTACACACACACACGCAGCTGCTGCATGCAGCAACGCACACACAGGGAGGAGAAGGCAGAGAGAATGCACTCCCCTGAAAACTCCCCTTGAATTCCTCCAGACTCAGAAAATGTAAAAGTTCACTTTTTGGAGATCCATAGAAAAAGGGTGAAAATGGAAAAAAGTATTCGAAAATAGTGCCTCATAAGGCGGGTAGAGTCCCTTGAAAACTCCCCTTGAATTCCTCCAGACTCAGAAAATGTAAAAGATCACTTTTTGGAGATCCATAGAAAAAGGGTGAAAATGAAAAAAAGTATGCCACAGCATGGATTCGAACACGCAACCAACCGTATCCAGGGGCGAGCGTTAACACAGTGAGCCACTGGACCTGAGTACTCAAACATGCCTACTTGTGCATCTTAGACACTCTGAATTTACTAAATGTACAACTTTTTCTCCATCAAAATGAACAAATGAGACATTAAATAACATCTACAGATCAAGACGAAGCGAATGGAAGCGGTCCCAGCCTCGTAGCTGCGAACAGCTGTGATCGCAGGAAAATGCTGTTACAAAGATTTCTCAGTATATCTCCGGGACATTTCCCTGGCTTTCCCACCGTCACAATGGACAAACGAGACATGAAATAACATCAACAGATCAAGACGAAGCGAATGGAGGTACCCCCGGAGTCATAGCATGTGTAAATCGAGACGAAACATCTCTCTCTCCCCCGCCTGCTTGCGAGGGGGAGGGGCAGTTTACACACACACGCAGCTGCTGCATGCAGCAACACACACACAGGGAGGAGATGGCAGAGAGAACGCACTCCCCTGAAAACTCCCCTTGAATTCCTCCAGACTCAGAAAATGTAAAAGATCACTTTTTGGAGATCCATAGAAAAAGGGTGAAAATGAAAAAAAGAATGCCACAGCATGGATTCGAACACGCGACCAACCGTATCCAGGGGCGAGCGTTAACACAGTGAGCCACTGTACCTGAGTACTCAAACATGCCTACTTGTGCATCTTAGACACTCTGAATTTACTAAATGTACAACTTTTTCTCCATCAAAATGAACAAATGAGACATTAAATAACATCTACAGATCAAGACGAAGCGAATGGAAGCGGTCCCAGCCTCGTAGCTGCGAACAGCTGTGATCGCAGGAAAATGCTGTTACAAAGATTTCTCAGTATATCTCCGGGACATTTCCCTGGCTTTGCCACTGTCACAATGGACAAACGAGACATGAAATAACATCAACAGATCAAGACGAAGCGAATGGAAGTACCCCCGGAGTCATAGCATGTGTAAATCGAGACGAAACATCTCTCTCTCCCCCGCCTGCTTGCGAAGGGGAGGGGCAGTTTACACACACACACGCAGCTGCTGCATGCAGCAACGCACACAGAGGGAGGAGATGGCAGAGAGAATGCACTCCCCTGAAAACTCCCCTTGAATTCCTCCAGACTCAGAAAATGTAAAAGTTCACTTTTTGGAGATCCATAGAAAAAGGGTGAAAATGGAAAAAAGTATTCGAAAATAGTGCCTCATAAGGCGGGTAGAGTCCCTTGAAAACTCCCCTTGAATTCCTCCAGACTCAGAAAAAGTCAAAGTTGACTTTTTGGAGATCCATAGAAAAAGGGTGAAAATGAAAAAAAGTATGCCACAGCATGGACTCGAACACGCGACCAACCGCATCCAGGGGCGACCGTTAACGCAGTGAGCCACTGGACCTGAGTACTCAAACACGCCTACTTGTGCATCTTAGAAACTCTGAATTCACTAAATGTACAACTTTTTCTCCATCAAAATGAACAAATGAGACATTAAATAACATCTACAGATCAAGACGAAGCGAATGGAAGCGGTCCCAGCCTCGTAGCTGTGAACAGCTGTGATCGCAGGAAAATGCTGTTACAAAGATTTCTCAGTATATCTCCGGGACATTTCCCTGGCTTTCCCACCGTCACAATGGACAAACGAGACATGAAATAACATCAACAGATCAAGACGAAGCGAATGGAAGTACCCCCGGAGTCATTGCATGTGTAAATCGAGACGAAACATCTCTCTCTCCCCCGCCTGCTTGCAAAGGGGAGGGGCAGTTTACACACACACACGCAGCTGCTGCATGCAGCAACGCACACACAGGGAGGAGATGGCAGAGAGAACACACTCCCCTGAAAACTCCCCTTGAATTCCTCGAGACTCAGAAAATGTAAAAGTTCACTTTTTGGAGATCCATAGAAAAAGGGTGAAAATGAAAAAAAGTATGCCACAGCATGGATTCGAACACGCGACCAACCGTATCCAGGGGCGAGCGTTAACACAGTGAGCCACTGGACCTGAGTACTCAAACATGCCTACTTGTGCATCTTAGACACTCTGAATTCACTAAATGTACAACTTTTTCTCCATCAAAATGAACAAATGAGACATTAAATAACATCTACAGATCAAGACGAAGCGAATGGAAGCGGTCCCAGCCTCGTAGCTGTGAACAGCTGTGATCGCAGGAAAATGCTGTTACAAAGATTTCTCAGTATATCTCCGGGACATTTCCCTGGCTTTCCCACCGTCACAATGGACAAACGAGACATGAAATAACATCAACAGATCAAGACGAAGCGAATGGAGGTACCCCCGGAGTCATAGCATGTGTAAATCGAGACGAAACATCTCTCTCTCCCCCGCCTGCTTGCGAGGGGGAGGGGCAGTTTACACACACACGCAGCTGCTGCATGCAGCAACACACACACAGGGAGGAGATGGCAGAGAGAATGCACTCCCCTGAAAACTCCCCTTGAATTCCTCCAGACTCAGAAAATGTAAAAGTTCACTTTTTGGAGATCCATAGAAAAAGGGTGAAAATGGAAAAAAGTATTCGAAAATAGTGCCTCATAAGGCGGGTAGAGTCCCTTGAAAACTCCCCTTGAATTCCTCCAGACTCAGAAAAAGTCAAAGTTGACTTTTTGGAGATCCATAGAAAAAGGGTGAAAATGAAAAAAAGTATGCCACAGCATGGACTCGAACACGCGACCAACCGCATCCAGGGGCGACCGTTAACGCAGTGAGCCACTGGACCTGAGTACTCAAACACGCCTACTTGTGCATCTTAGAAACTCTGAATTCACTAAATGTACAACTTTTTCTCCATCAAAATGAACAAATGAGACATTAAATAACATCTACAGATCAAGACGAAGCGAATGGAAGCGGTCCCAGCCTCGTAGCTGTGAACAGCTGTGATTGCAGGAAAATGCTGTTACAAAGATTTCTCAGTATATCTCCGGGACATTTCCCTGGCTTTCCCACCGTCACAATGGACAAACGAGACATGAAATAACATCAACAGATCAAGACGAAGCGAATGGAAGTACCCCCGGAGTCATAGCATGTGTAAATCGAGACGAAACATCTCTCTCTCCCCCGCCTGCTTGCGAGGGGGAGGGGCAGTTTACACACACACGCAGCTGCTGCATGCAGCAACACACACACAGGGAGGAGATGGCAGAGAGAACGCACTCCCCTGAAAACTCCCCTTGAATTCCTCCAGACTCAGAAAATGTAAAAGATCACTTTTTGGAGATCCATAGAAAAAGGGTGAAAATGAAAAAAAGTATGCCACAGCATGGATTCGAACACGCAACCAACCGTATCCAGGGGCGAGCGTTAACACAGTGAGCCACTGGACCTGAGTACTCAAACATGCCTACTTGTGCATCTTAGACACTCTGAATTCACTAAATGTACAACTTTTTCTCCATCAAAATGAACAAATGAGACATTAAATAACATCTACAGATCAAGACGAAGCGAATGGAAGCGGTCCCAGCCTCGTAGCTGTGAACAGCTGTGATCGCAGGAAAATGCTGTTACAAAGATTTCTCAGTATATCTCCGGGACATTTCCCTGGCTTTGCCACCGTCACAATGGACAAACGAGACATGAAATAACATCAACAGATCAAGACGAAGCGAATGGAGGTACCCCCGGAGTCATAGCATGTGTAAATCGAGACGAAACATCTCTCTCTCCCCCGCCTGCTTGCGAGGGGGAGGGGCAGTTTACACACACACGCAGCTGCTGCATGCAGCAACACACACACAGGGAGGAGATGGCATAGAGAATGCACTCCCCTGAAAACTCCCCTTGAATTCCTCCAGACTCAGAAAATGTAAAAGTTCACTTTTTGGAGATCCATAGAAAAAGGGTGAAAATGGAAAAAAGTATTCGAAAATAGTGCCTCATAAGGCGGGTAGAGTCCCTTGAAAACTCCCCTTGAATTCCTCCAGACTCAGAAAAAGTCAAAGTTGACTTTTTGGAGATCCATAGAAAAAGGGTGAAAATGAAAAAAAGTATGCCACAGCATGGACTCGAACACGCGACCAACCGCATCCAGGGGCGACCGTTAACGCAGTGAGCCACTGGACCTGAGTACTCAAACACGCCTACTTGTGCATCTTAGAAACTCTGAATTCACTAAATGTACAACTTTTTCTCCATCAAAATGAACAAATGAGACATTAAATAACATCTACAGATCAAGACGAAGCGAATGGAAGCGGTCCCAGCCTCGTAGCTGTGAACAGCTGTGATTGCAGGAAAATGCTGTTACAAAGATTTCTCAGTATATCTCCGGGACATTTCCCTGGCTTTCCCACCGTCACAATGGACAAACGAGACATGAAATAACATCAACAGATCAAGACGAAGCGAATGGAAGTACCCCCGGAGTCATAGCATGTGTAAATCGAGACGAAACATCTCTCTCTCCCCCGCCTGCTTGCGAAGGGGAGGGGCAGTTTACACACACACGCAGCTGCTGCATGCAGCAACACACACACAGGGAGGAGATGGCAGAGAGAACGCACTCCCCTGAAAACTCCCCTTGAATTCCTCCAGACTCAGAAAAAGTCAAAGTTGACTTTTTGGAGATCCATAGAAAAAGGGTGAAAATGAAAAAAAGTATGCCACAGCATGGACTCGAACACGCGACCAACCGCATCCAGGGGCGACCGTTAACGCAGTGAGCCACTGGACCTGAGTACTCAAACACGCCTACTTGTGCATCTTAGAAACTCTGAATTCACTAAATGTACAACTTTTTCTCCATCAAAATGAACAAATGAGACATTAAATAACATCTACAGATCAAGACGAAGCGAATGGAAGCGGTCCCAGCCTCGTAGCTGTGAACAGCTGTGATTGCAGGAAAATGCTGTTACAAAGATTTCTCAGTATATCTCCGGGACATTTCCCTGGCTTTCCCACCGTCACAATGGACAAACGAGACATGAAATAACATCAACAGATCAAGACGAAGCGAATGGAAGTACCCCCGGAGTCATAGCATGTGTAAATCGAGACGAAACATCTCTCTCTCCCCCGCCTGCTTGCGAAGGGGAGGGGCAGTTTACACACACACGCAGCTGCTGCATGCAGCAACACACACACAGGGAGGAGATGGCAGAGAGAACGCACTCCCCTGAAAACTCCCCTTGAATTCCTCCAGACTCAGAAAATGTAAAAGATCACTTTTTGGAGATCCATAGAAAAAGGGTGAACATGAAAAAAAGAATGCCACAGCATGGATTCGAACACGCGACCAACCGCATCCAGGGGCGAGCGTTAACCCAGTGAGCTACTGGACCTGAGTACTCAAACATGCCTACTTGTGCATCTTAGACACTCTGAATTTACTAAATGTACAACTTTTTCTCCATCAAAATGAACAAATGAGACATTAAATAACATCTACAGATCAAGACGAAGCGAATGGAAGCGGTCCCAGCCTCGTAGCTGGGAACAGCTGTGATTGCAGGAAAATTCTGTTACAAAGATTTCTCAGTATATCTCCGGGACATTTCCCTGGCTTTCCCACCGTCACAATGGACTAACGATACATGAAATAACATCAACAGATCAAGACGAAGCGAATGGAAGTACCCCCGGAGTCATAGCATGTGTAAATCGAGACGAAACATCTCTCTCTCCCCCGCCTGCTTGCGAAGGGGAGGGGCAGTTTACACACACACACGCAGCTGCTGCATGCAGCAACGCACACACAGGGAGGAGATGGCAGAGAGAATGCACTCCCCTGAAAACTCCCCATGAATTCCTCCAGACTCAGAAAATGTAAAAGTTCACTTTTTGGAGATCCATAGAAAAAGGGTGAAAATGGAAAAAAGTATTCGAAAATAGTGTCTCATAAGGCGGGTAGAGTCCCTTGAAAACTCCCCTTGAATTCCTCCAGACTCAGAAAAAGTCAAAGTTGACTTTTTGGAGATCCACAGAAAAAGGGTGAAAATGAAAAAAAGTATGCCACAGCATGGACTCGAACACGCGACCAACCGCATCCAGGGGCGAGCGTTAACGCAGTGAGCCACTGGACCTGAGTACTCAAACAGGCCTACTTGTGCATCTTAGACACTCTGAATTTACTAAATGTACAACTTTTTCTCCATCAAAATGAACAAATGAGACATTAAATAACATCTACAGATCAAGACGAAGCGAATGGAAGCGGTCCCAGCCTCGTAGCTGCGAACAGCTGTGATCGCAGGAAAATGCTGTTACAAAGATTTCTCAGTATATCTCCGGGACATTTCCCTGGCTTTCCCACCGTCACAATGGACAAACGAGACATGAAATAACATCAACAGATCAAGACGAAGCGAATGGAGGTACCCCCGGAGTCATAGCATGTGTAAATCGAGACGAAACATCTCTCTCTCCCCCGCCTGCTTGCGAGGGGGAGGGGCAGTTTACACACACACGCAGCTGCTGCATGCAGCAACACACACACAGGGAGGAGATGGCAGAGAGAATGCACTCCCCTGAAAACTCCCCTTGAATTCCTCCAGACTCAGAAAATGTAAAAGTTCACTTTTTGGAGATCCATAGAAAAAGGGTGAAAATGGAAAAAAGTATTCGAAAATAGTGCCTCATAAGGCGGGTAGAGTCCCTTGAAAACTCCCCTTGAATTCCTCCAGACTCAGAAAAAGTCAAAGTTGACTTTTTGGAGATCCATAGAAAAAGGGTGAAAATGAAAAAAAGTATGCCACAGCATGGACTCAAACACGCGACCAACCGCATCCAGGGGCGACCGTTAACGCAGTGAGCCACTGGACCTGAGTACTCAAACACGCCTACTTGTGCATCTTAGAAACTCTGAATTCACTAAATGTACAACTTTTTCTCCATCAAAATGAACAAATGAGACATTAAATAACATCTACAGATCAAGACGAAGCGAATGGAAGCGGTCCCAGCCTCGTAGCTGTGAACAGCTGTGATTGCAGGAAAATGCTGTTACAAAGATTTCTCAGTATATCTCCGGGACATTTCCCTGGCTTTCCCACCGTCACAATGGACAAACGAGACATGAAATAACATCAACAGATCAAGACGAAGCGAATGGAAGTACCCCCGGAGTCATAGCATGTGTAAATCGAGACGAAACATCTCTCTCTCCCCCGCCTGCTTGCGAAGGGGAGGGGCAGTTTACACACACACGCAGCTGCTGCATGCAGCAACACACACACAGGGAGGAGATGGCAGAGAGAACGCACTCCCCTGAAAACTCCCCTTGAATTCCTCCAGACTCAGAAAATGTAAAAGATCACTTTTTGGAGATCCATAGAAAAAGGGTGAACATGAAAAAAAGAATGCCACAGCATGGATTCGAACACGCGACCAACCGCATCCAGGGGCGAGCGTTAACCCAGTGAGCTACTGGACCTGAGTACTCAAACATGCCTACTTGTGCATCTTAGACACTCTGAATTTACTAAATGTACAACTTTTTCTCCATCAAAATGAACAAATGAGACATTAAATAACATCTACAGATCAAGACGAAGCGAATGGAAGCGGTCCCAGCCTCGTAGCTGGGAACAGCTGTGATTGCAGGAAAATGCTGTTACAAAGATTTCTCAGTATATCTCCGGGACATTTCCCTGGCTTTCCCACCGTCACAATGGACTAACGATACATGAAATAACATCAACAGATCAAGACGAAGCGAATGGAAGTACCCCCGGAGTCATAGCATGTGTAAATCGAGACGAAACATCTCTCTCTCCCCCGCCTGCTTGCGAAGGGGAGGGGCAGTTTACACACACACACGCAGCTGCTGCATGCAGCAACGCACACACAGGGAGGAGATGGCAGAGAGAATGCACTCCCCTGAAAACTCCCCATGAATTCCTCCACACTCAGAAAATGTAAAAGTTCACTTTTTGGAGATCCATAGAAAAAGGGTGAAAATGGAAAAAAGTATTCGAAAATAGTGTCTCATAAGGCGGGTAGAGTCCCTTGAAAACTCCCCTTGAATTCCTCCAGACTCAGAAAAAGTCAAAGTTGACTTTTTGGAGATCCACAGAAAAAGGATGAAAATGAAAAAAAGTATGCCACAGCATGGACTCGAACACGCGACCAACCGCATCCAGGGGCGAGCGTTAACGCAGTGAGCCACTGGACCTGAGTACTCAAACAGGCCTACTTGTGCATCTTAGACACTCTGAATTTACTAAATGTACAACTTTTTCTCCATCAAAATGAACAAATGAGACATTAAATAACATCTACAGATCAAGACGAAGCGAATGGAAGCGGTCCCAGCCTCGTAGCTGCGAACAGCTGTGATCGCAGGAAAATGCTGTTACAAAGATTTCTCAGTATATCTCCGGGACATTTCCCTGGCTTTCCCACCGTCACAATGGACAAACGAGACATGAAATAACATCAACAGATCAAGACGAAGCGAATGGAAGTACCCCCGGAGTCATAGCATGTGTAAATCGAGACGAAACATCTCTCTCTCCCCCGCCTGCTTGCGAAGGGGAGGGGCAGTTTACACACACACACACGCAGCTGCTGCATGCAGCAACGCACACACAGGGAGGAGAGGGCAGAGAGAACGCACTCCCCTGAAAACTCCCCTTGAATTCCTCCAGACTCAGAAAATGTAAAAGTTCACTTTTTGGAGATCCATAGAAAAAGGGTGAAAATGGAAAAAAGTATTCGAAAATAGTGCCTCATAAGGCGGGTAGAGTCCCTTGAAAACTCCCCTTGAATTCCTCCAGACTCAGAAAAAGTCAAAGTTGACTTTTTGGAGATCCATAGAAAAAGGGTGAAAATGAAAAAAAGTATGCCACAGCATGGATTCGAACACACGACCAACCGCATCCAGGGGCGAGCGTTAACGCAGTGAGCCACTGGACATGAGTACTCAAACATGCCTACTTTTGCATCTTAGACACTCTGAATTCACTAAATGTACAACTTTTTCTCCATCAAAATGAACAAATGAGACATGAAATAACATCTACAGATCAAGACGAAGCGAATGGAAGCGGTCCCAGCCTCGTAGCTGTGAACAGCTGTGATCCCAGGAAAATGCTGTTACAAAGGATTCTCAGTATATCTCCGGGACATTTCCCTGGCTTTGCCACCGTCACAATGGACAAACGAGACATGAAATAACATCAACAGATCAAGACGAAGCGAATGGAAGTACCCCCGGAGTCATAGCATGTGTAAATCGAGACGAAACATATCTCTCTCCCCCGCCTGCTTGCGAGGGGGAGGGGCAGTTTACACACACACGCAGCTGCTGCATGCAGCAACACACACACAGGGAGGAGATGGCAGAGAGAACGCACTCCCCTGAAATCTCCCCTTGAATTCCTCCAGACTCAGAAAATGTGAAAGATCACTTTTTGGAGATCCATAGAAAAAGGGTGAAAATGGAAAAAAGTATTCGAAAATAGTGCCTCATAAGGCGGGTAGAGTCCCTTGAAAACTCCCCTTGAATTCCTCCAGACTCAGAAAATGTAAAAGATCACTTTTTGGAGATCCATAGAAAAAGGTTGAACATGAAAAAAAGAATGCCACAGCATGGATTCGAACACGCGACCAACCGCATCCAGGGGCGAGCGTTAACCCAGTGAGCTACTGGACCTGAGTACTCAAACATGCCTACTTGTGCATCTTAGACACTCTGAATTTACTAAATGTACAACTTTTTCTCCATCAAAATGAACAAATGAGACATTAAATAACATCTACAGATCAAGACGAAGCGAATGGAAGCGGTCCCAGCCTCGTAGCTGTGAACAGCTGTGATTGCAGGAAAATGCTGTTACAAAGATTTCTCAGTATATCTCCGGGACATTTCCCTGGCTTTCCCACCGTCACAATGGACTAACAATACATGAAATAACATCAACAGATCAAGACGAAGCGAATGGAAGTACCCCCGGAGTCATAGCATGTGTAAATCGAGACGAAACATCTCTCTCTCCCCCGCCTGCTTGCGAAGGGGAGGGGCAGTTTACACACACACACGCAGCTGCTGCATGCAGCAACGCACACACAGGGAGGAGATGGCAGAGAGAATGCACTCCCCTGAAAACTCCCCATGAATTCCTCCAGACTCAGAAAATGTAAAAGTTCACTTTTTGGAGATCCATAGAAAAAGGGTGAAAATGGAAAAAAGTATTCGAAAATAGTGTCTCATAAGGCGGGTAGAGTCCCTTGAAAACTCCCCTTGAATTCCTCCAGACTCAGAAAAAGTCAAAGTTGACTTTTTGGAGATCCACAGAAAAAGGGTGAAAATGAAAAAAAGTATGCCACAGCATGGACTCGAACACGCGACCAACCGCATCCAGGGGCGAGCGTTAACGCAGTGAGCCACTGGACCTGAGTACTCAAACAGGCCTACTTGTGCATCTTAGACACTCTGAATTTACTAAATGTACAACTTTTTCTCCATCAAAATGAACAAATGAGACATTAAATAACATCTACAGATCAAGACGAAGCGAATGGAAGCGGTCCCAGCCTCGTAGCTGCGAACAGCTGTGATCGCAGGAAAATGCTGTTACAAAGATTTCTCAGTATATCTCCGGGACATTTCCCTGGCTTTCCCACCGTCACAATGGACAAACGAGACATGAAATAACATCAACAGATCAAGACGAAGCGAATGGAAGTACCCCCGGAGTCATAGCATGTGTAAATCGAGACGAAACATCTCTCTCTCCCCCGCCTGCTTGCGAAGGGGAGGGGCAGTTTACACACACACACGCAGCTGCTGCATGCAGCAACGCACACACAGGGAGGAGAGGGCAGAGAGAACGCACTCCCCTGAAAACTCCCCTTGAATTCCTCCAGACTCAGAAAATGTAAAAGTTCACTTTTTGGAGATCCATAGAAAAAGGGTGAAAATGGAAAAAAGTATTCGAAAATAGTGCCTCATAAGGCGGGTAGAGTCCCTTGAAAACTCCCCTTGAATTCCTCCAGACTCAGAAAAAGTCAAAGTTGACTTTTTGGAGATCCACAGAAAAAGGGTGAAAATGAAAAAAAGTATGCCACAGCATGGATTCGAACACACGACCAACCGCATCCAGGGGCGAGCGTTAACGCAGTGAGCCACTGGACATGAGTACTCAAACATGCCTACTTTTGCATCTTAGACACTCTGAATTCACTAAATGTACAACTTTTTCTCCATCAAAATGAACAAATGAGACATGAAATAACATCTACAGATCAAGACGAAGCGAATGGAAGCGGTCCCAGCCTCGTAGCTGTGAACAGCTGTGATCCCAGGAAAATGCTGTTACAAAGGTTTCTCAGTATATCTCCGGGACATTTCCCTGGCTTTGCCACCGTCACAATGGACAAACGAGACATGAAATAACATCAACAGATCAAGACGAAGCGAATGGAAGTACCCCCGGAGTCATAGCATGTGTAAATCGAGACGAAACATATCTCTCTCCCCCGCCTGCTTGCGAGGGGGAGGGGCAGTTTACACACACACGCAGCTGCTGCATGCAGCAACACACACACAGGGAGGAGATGGCAGAGAGAACGCACTCCCCTGAAATCTCCCCTTGAATTCCTCCAGACTCAGAAAATGTGAAAGATCACTTTTTGGAGATCCATAGAAAAAGGGTGAAAATGGAAAAAAGTATTCGAAAATAGTGCCTCATAAGGCGGGTAGAGTCCCTTGAAAACTCCCCTTGAATTCCTCCAGACTCAGAAAATGTAAAAGATCACTTTTTGGAGATCCATAGAAAAAGGGTGAACATGAAAAAAAGAATGCCACAGCATGGATTCGAACACGCGACCAACCGCATCCAGGGGCGAGCGTTAACCCAGTGAGCTACTGGACCTGAGTACTCAAACATGCCTACTTGTGCATCTTAGACACTCTGAATTTACTAAATGTACAACTTTTTCTCCATCAAAATGAACAAATGAGACATTAAATAACATCTACAGATCAAGACGAAGCGAATGGAAGCGGTCCCAGCCTCGTAGCTGTGAACAGCTGTGATCGCAGGAAAATGCTGTTACAAAGATTTCTCAGTATATCTCCGGGACATTTCCCTGGCTTTCCCACCGTCACAATGGACAAACGAGACATGAAATAACATCAACAGATCAAGACGAAGCGAATGGAGGTACCCCCGGAGTCATAGCATGTGTAAATCGAGACGAAACATCTCTCTCTCCCCCGCCTGCTTGCGAGAGGGAGGGGCAGTTTACACACACACGCAGCTGCTGCATGCAGCAAAACACACACAGGGAGGAGATGGCAGAGAGAACGCACTCCCCTGAAAACTCCCCTTGAATTCCTCCAGACTCAGAAAATGTAAAAGATCACTTTTTGGAGATCCATAGAAAAAGGGTGAAAATGGAAAAAAGTATTCGAAAATAGTGCCTCATAAGGCGGGTAGAGTCCCTTGAAAACTCCCCTTGAATTCCTCCAGACTCAGAAAAAGTCAAAGTTGACTTTTTGGAGATCCATAGAAAAAAGGGTGAAAATGAAAAAAAGAATGCCACAGCATGGATTCGAACACACGACCAACCGCATCCAGGGGCGAGCGTTAACACAGTGAGCCACTGGACCTGAGTACTCAAACATGCCTACTTGTGCATCTTAGACACTCTGAATTTACTAAATGTACAACTTTTTCTCCATCAAAATGAACAAATGAGACATTAAATAACATCTACAGATCAAGACGAAGCGAATGGAAGCGGTCCCAGCCTCGTAGCTGCGAACAGCTGTGATCGCAGGAAAATGCTGTTACAAATATTTCTCAGTATATCTCCGGGACATTTCCCTCGCTTTCCCACCGTCACAATGGACAAACGAGACATGAAATAACATCAACAGATCAAGACGAAGCAAATGGAGGTACCCCCGGACTCATAGCATGTGTAAATCGAGACGAAACATCTCTCTCTCCCCCGCCTGCTTGCGAGGGGGAGGGGCAGTTTACACACACACACAGCTGCTGCATGCAGCAACACACACACAGGGAGGAGATGGCAGAGAGAACGCACTCCCCTGAAAACTCCCCTTGAATTCCTCCAGACTCAGAAAATGTAAAAGTTCACTTTTTGGAGATCCATAGAAAAAGGGTGAAAATGGAAAAAAATATTCGAAAATAGTGCCTCATAAGGCGGGTAGAGTCCCTTGAAAACTCCCCTTGAATTCCTCCAGACTCAGAAAATGTAAAAGATCACTTTTTGGAGATCCATAGAAAAAGGGTGAACATGAAAAAAAGAATGCCACAGCATGGATTCGAACACGCGACCAACCGCATCCAGGGGCGAGCGTTAACCCAGTGAGCTACTGGACCTGAGTACTCAAACATGCCTACTTGTGCATCTTAGACACTCTGAATTTACTAAATGTACAACTTTTTCTCCATCAAAATGAACAAATGAGACATTAAATAACATCTACAGATCAAGACGAAGCGAATGGAAGCGGTCCCAGCCTCGTAGCTGTGAACAGCTGTGATCGCAGGAAAATGCTGTTACAAAGATTTCTCAGTATATCTCCGGGACATTTCCCTGGCTTTCCCACCGTCACAATGGACAAACGAGACATGAAATAACATCAACAGATCAAGACGAAGCGAATGGAGGTACCCCCGGAGTCATAGCATGTGTAAATCGAGACGAAAAATCTCTCTCTCCCCCGCCTGCTTGCGAGAGGGAGGGGCAGTTTACACACACACGCAGCTGCTGCATGCAGCAACACACACACAGGGAGGAGATGGCAGAGAGAACGCACTCCCCTGAAAACTCCCCTTGAATTCCTCCAGACTCAGAAAATGTAAAAGATCACTTTTTGGAGATCCATAGAAAAAGGGTGAAAATGAAAAAAAGAATGCCACAGCATGGATTCGAACACGCGACCAACCGCATCCAGGGGCCAGTGTTAACGCAGTGAGCCACTGGACCTGAGTACGCAAATATGCCTACTTGTGCATCTTAGACACTATGAATTCACTAAATGTACAACCTGTTCTCCATCAAAATGAACAAATGAGACATTAAATAACATCTACAGATCAAGACGAAGCGAATGGAAGCGGTCCCAGCCTCGTAGCTGTGAACAGCTGTGATCGCAGGAAAATGCTGTTACAAAGATTTCTCAGTATATCTCCGGGACATTTCCCTGGCTTTGCCACCGTCACAATGTACAAACAAGACATGAAATAACATCAACAGATCAAGACGAAGCGAATGGAAGTACCCCCGGAGTCATAGCATGTGTAAATCGAGACGAAACATCTCTCTCTCCCCCGCCTGCTTGCGAAGGGGAGGGGCAGTTTACACACACACACGCAGCTGCTGCATGCAGCAACGCACACAGAGGGAGGAGATGGCAGAGAGAATGCACTCCCCTGAAAACTCCCCTTGAATTCCTCCAGACTCAGAAAATGTAAAAGTTCACTTTTTGGAGATCCATAGAAAAAGGGTGAAAATGGAAAAAAGTATTCGAAAATAGTGCCTCATAAGGCGGGTAGAGTCCCTTGAAAACTCCCCTTGAATTCCTCCAGACTCAGAAAAAGTCAAAGTTGACTTTTTGGAGATCCATAGAAAAAGGGTGAAAATGAAAAAAAGTATGCTACAGCATGGATTCGAACACGCGACCAACGGCATCCAGGGGCGAGCGTTAACGCAGTGAGCCACTGGACATGAGTACTCAAACATGCCTACTTTTGCATCTTAGACACTCTGAATTCACTAAATGTACAACTTTTTCTCCATCAAAATGAACAAATGAGACATGAAATAACATCTACAGATCAAGACGAAGCGAATGGAAGCGGTCCCAGCCTCGTAGCTGTGAACAGCTGTGATCGCAGGAAAATGCTGTTACAAAGATTTCTCAGTATATCTCCGGGACATTTCCCTGGCTTTGCCACCGTCACAATGGACAAACGAGACATGAAATAACATCAACAGATCAAGACGAAGCGAATGGAAGTACCCCCGGAGTCATAGCATGTGTAAATCGAGACGAAACATCTCTCTCTCCCCCGCCTGCTTGCGAAGGGGAGGGGCAGTTTACACACACACACGCAGCTGCTGCATGCAGCAACGCACACAGAGGGAGGAGATGGCAGAGAGAATGCACTCCCCTGAAAACTCCCCTTGAATTCCTCCAGACTCAGAAAATGTAAAAGTTCACTTTTTGGAGATCCATAGAAAAAGGGTGAAGATGGAAAAAAGTATTCGAAAATAGTGCCTCATAAGGCGGGTAGAGTCCCTTGAAAACTCCCCTTGAATTCCTCCAGACTCAGAAAAAGTCAAAGTTGACTTTTTGGAGATCCATAGAAAAAGGGTGAAAATGAAAAAAAGTATGCCACAGTATGGATTCGAACACGCGACCAACCGCATCCAGGGGCGAGCATTAACGCAGTGAGCCACTGGACCTGAGTACTCAAACATGCCTACTTTTGCATCTTAGAAACTCTGAATTCACTAAATGTACAACTTTTTCTCCATCAAAATGAACAAATGAGACATGAAATAACATCTACAGATCAAGACGAAGCGAATGGAAGCGGTCCCAGCCTCGTAGCTGTGAACAGCTGTGATCGCAGGAAAATGCTGTTACAAAGATTTCTCAGTATATCTCCGGGACATTTCCCTGGCTTTCCCACCGACACAATGGACAAACGAGACATGAAATAACATCAACAGATCAAGACGAAGCGAATGGAGGTACCCCCGGAGTCATAGCATGTGTAAATCGAGACGAAACATCTCTCTCTCCCCCGCCTGCTTGCAAAGGGGAGGGGCAGTTTACACACACACACGCAGCTGCTGCATGCAGCAACGCACACAGAGGGAGGAGATGGCAGAGAGAATGCACTCCCCTGAAAACTCCCCTTGAATTCCTCCAGACTCAGAAAATGTAAAAGTTCACTTTTTGGAGATCCATAGAAAAAGGGTGAAAATGGAAAAAAGTATTCGAAAATAGTGCCTCATAAGGTGGGTAGAGTCCCTTGAAAACTCCCCTTGAATTCCTCCAGACTCAGAAAAAGTCAAAGTTGACTTTTTGGAGATCCATAGAAAAAGGGTGAAAATGAAAAAAAGTATGCCACAGCATGGATTCGAACACGCTACCAACGGCATCCAGGGGCGAGCGTTAACGCAGTGAGCCACTGGACATGAGTACTCAAACATGCCTACTTTTGCATCTTAGACACTCTGAATTCACTAAATGTACAACTTTTTCTCCATCAAAATGAACAAATGAGACATGAAATAACATCTACAGATCAAGACGAAGCGAATGGAAGCGGTCCCAGCCTCGTAGCTGTGAACAGCTGTGATCGCAGGAAAATGCTGTTACAAAGATTTCTCAGTATATCTCCGGGACATTTCCCTGGCTTTCCCACCGACACAATGGACAAACGAGACATGAAATAACATCAACAGATCAAGACGAAGCGAATGGAGGTACCCCCGGAGTCATAGCATGTGTAAATCGAGACGAAACATCTCTCTCTCCCCCGCCTGCTTGCGAGAGGGAGGGGCAGTTTACACACACACGCAGCTGCTGCTTGCAGCAACACACACACAGGGAGGAGATGGCAGAGAGAACGCACTCCCCTGAAAACTCCCCTTGAATTCCTCCAGACTCAGAAAATGTAAAATATCACTTTTTGGAGATCCATAGAAAAAGGGTGAAAATGGAAAAAAGTATTCGAAAATAGTGCCTCATAAGGCGGGTAGAGTCCCTTGAAAACTCCCCTTGAATTCCTCCAGACTCAGAAAAAGTCAAAGTTGACTTTTTGGAGATCCATAGAAAAAAGGGTGAAAATGAAAAAAAGAATGCCACAGCATGGATTCGAACACACGACCAACCGCATCCAGGGGCGAGCGTTAACACAGTGAGCCACTGGACCTGAGTACTCAAACATGCCTACTTGTGCATCTTAGACACTCTGAATTTACTAAATGTACAACTTTTTCTCCATCAAAATGAACAAATGAGAAATTAAATAACATCAACAGATCAAGACGAAGCAAATGGAGGTACCCCCGGACTCATAGCATGTGTAAATCGAGACGAAACATCTCTCTCTCCCCCGCCTGCTTGCGAGGGGGAGGGGCAGTTTACACACACACGCAGCTGCTGCATGCAGCAACACACACACAGGGAGGAGATGGCAGAGAGAACGCACTCCCCTGAAAACTCCCCTTGAATTCCTCCAGACTCAGAAAATGTAAAAGTTCACTTTTTGGAGATCCATAGAAAAAGGGTGAAAATGGAAAAAAATATTCGAAAATAGTGCCTCATAAGGCGGGTAGAGTCCCTTGAAAACTCCCCTTGAATTCCTCCAGACTCAGAAAAAGTCAAAGTTGACTTTTTGGAGATCCATAGAAAAAAGGGTGAAAATGAAAAAAAGTATGCCACAGCATGGATTCGAACACGCGACCAACCGCATCCAGGGGCGAGCATTAACGCAGTGAGCCACTGGACCTGAGTACTCAAACATGCCTACTTGTGCATCTTAGAAACTCTGAATTCACTAAATGTACAACTTTTTCTCCATCAAAATGAACAAATGAGACATTAAATAACATCTACAGATCAAGACGAAGCGAATGGAAGCGGTCCCAGCCTCGTAGCTGTGAACAGCTGTGATTGCAGGAAAATGCTGTTACAAAGATTTCTCAGTATATCTCCGGGACATTTCCCTGGCTTTCCCACCGTCACAATGGACAAACGAGACATGAAATAACATCAACAGATCAAGACGAAGCGAATGGAGGTACCCCCGGAGTCATAGCATGTGTAAATCGAGACGAAACATCTCTCTCTCCCCCGCCTGCTTGCGAGAGGGAGGGGCAGTTTACACACACACGCAGCTGCTGCATGCAGCAACACACACACAGGGAGGAGATGGCAGAGAGAACGCACTCCCCTGAAAACTCCCCTTGAATTCCTCCAGACTCAGAAAATGTAAAAGATCACTTTTTGGAGATCCATAGAAAAAGGGTGAAAATGAAAAAAAGAATGCCACAGCATGGATTCGAACACGCGACCAACCGCATCCAGGGGCCAGTGTTAACGCAGTGAGCCACTGGACCTGAGTACGCAAAAATGCCTACTTGTGCATCTTAGACACTATGAATTCACTAAATGTACAACTTTTTCTCCATCAAAATGAACAAATGAGACATGACATAACATCTACAGATCAAGACGAAGCGAATGGAAGCGGTCCCAGCCTCGTAGCTGTGAACAGCTGTGATCGCAGGAAAATGCTGTTACAAAGATTTCTCAGTATATCTCCGGGACATTTCCCTGGTTTTGCCACCGTCACAATGGACAAACGAGACATGAAATAACATCAACAGATCAAGACGAAGCGAATGGAAGTACCCCCGGAGTCATAGCATGTGTAAATCGAGACGAAACATCTCTCTCTCCCCCGCCTGCTTGCGAAGGGGAGGGGCAGTTTACACACACACACGCAGCTGCTGCATGCAGCAACGCACACAGAGGGAGGAGATGGAAGAGAGAATGCACTCCCCTGAAAACTCCCCTTGAATTCCTCCAGACTCAGAAAATGTAAAAGTTCACTTTTTGGAGATCCATAGAAAAAGGGTGAAAATGGAAAAAAGTATTCGAAAATAGTGCCTCATAAGGCGGGTAGAGTCCCTTGAAAACTCCCCTTGAATTCCTCCAGACTCAGAAAAAGTCAAAGTTGACTTTTTGGAGATCCATAGAAAAAGGGTGAAAATGAAAAAAAGTATGCCACAGTAAGGATTCGAACACGCGACCAACCGCATCCAGGGGCGAGCATTAACGCAGTGAGCCACTGGACCTGAGTACTCAAACATCCCTACTTTTGCATATTAGAAACTCTGAATTCACTAAATGTACAACTTTTTCTCCATCAAAATGAACAAATGAGACATGAAATAACATCTACAGATCAAGACGAAGCGAATGGAAGCGGTCCACGCCTCGTAGCTGTGAACAGCTGTGATCGCAGGAAAATGCTGTTACAAAGATTTCTCAGTATATCTCCGGGACATTTCCCTGGCTTTCCCACCGACACAATGGACAAACGAGACATGAAATAACATCAACAGATCAAGACGAAGCGAATGGAGGTACCCCCGGAGTCATAGCATGTGTAAATCGAGACGAAACATCTCTCTCTCCCCCGCCTGCTTGCGAAGGGGAGGGGCAGTTTACACACACACACGCAGCTGCTGCATGCAGCAACGCACACAGAGGGAGGAGATGGCAGAGAGAATGCACTCCCCTGAAAACTCCCCTTGAATTCCTCCAGACTCAGAAAATGTAAAAGTTCACTTTTTGGAGATCCATAGAAAAAGGGTGAAGATGGAAAAAAGTATTCGAAAATAGTGCCTCATAAGGCGGGTAGAGTCCCTTGAAAACTCCCCTTGAATTCCTCCAGACTCAGAAAAAGTCAAAGTTGACTTTTTGGAGATCCATAGAAAAAGGGTGAAAATGAAAAAAAGTATGCCACAGTATGGATTCGAACACGCGACCAACCGCATCCAGGGGCGAGCATTAACGCAGTGAGCCACTGGACCTGAGTACTCAAACATGCCTACTTTTGCATCTTAGAAACTCTGAATTCACTAAATGTACAACTTTTTCTCCATCAAAATGAACAAATGAGACATGAAATAACATCTACAGATCAAGACGAAGCGAATGGAAGCGGTCCCAGCCTCGTAGCTGTGAACAGCTGTGATCGCAGGAAAATGCTGTTACAAAGATTTCTCAGTATATCTCCGGGACATTTCCCTGGCTTTCCCACCGACACAATGGACAAACGAGACATGAAATAACATCAACAGATCAAGACGAAGCGAATGGAGGTACCCCCGGAGTCATAGCATGTGTAAATCGAGACGAAACATCTCTCTCTCCCCCGCCTGCTTGCAAAGGGGAGGGGCAGTTTACACACACACACGCAGCTGCTGCATGCAGCAACGCACACAGAGGGAGGAGATGGCAGAGAGAATGCACTCCCCTGAAAACTCCCCTTGAATTCCTCCAGACTCAGAAAATGTAAAAGTTCACTTTTTGGAGATCCATAGAAAAAGGGTGAAAATGGAAAAAAGTATTCGAAAATAGTGCCTCATAAGGTGGGTAGAGTCCCTTGAAAACTCCCCTTGAATTCCTCCAGACTCAGAAAAAGTCAAAGTTGACTTTTTGGAGATCCATAGAAAAAGGGTGAAAATGAAAAAAAGTATGCCACAGCATGGATTCGAACACGCGACCAACGGCATCCAGGGGCGAGCGTTAACGCAGTGAGCCACTGGACATGAGTACTCAAACATGCCTACTTTTGCATCTTAGACACTCTGAATTCACTAAATGTACAACTTTTTCTCCATCAAAATGAACAAATGAGACATGAAATAACATCTACAGATCAAGACGAAGCGAATGGAAGCGGTCCCAGCCTCGTAGCTGTGAACAGCTGTGATCGCAGGAAAATGCTGTTACAAAGATTTCTCAGTATATCTCCGGGACATTTCCCTGGCTTTCCCACCGACACAATGGACAAACGAGACATGAAATAACATCAACAGATCAAGACGAAGCGAATGGAGGTACCCCCGGAGTCATAGCATGTGTAAATCGAGACGAAACATCTCTCTCTCCCCCGCCTGCTTGCGAGAGGGAGGGGCAGTTTACACACACACGCAGCTGCTGCTTGCAGCAACACACACACAGGGAGGAGATGGCAGAGAGAACGCACTCCCCTGAAAACTCCCCTTGAATTCCTCCAGACTCAGAAAATGTAAAAGATCACTTTTTGGAGATCCATAGAAAAAGGGTGAAAATGGAAAAAAGTATTCGAAAATAGTGCCTCATAAGGCGGGTAGAGTCCCTTGAAAACTCCCCTTGAATTCCTCCAGACTCAGAAAAAGTCAAAGTTGACTTTTTGGAGATCCATAGAAAAAAGGGTGAAAATGAAAAAAAGAATGCCACAGCATGGATTCGAACACACGACCAACCGCATCCAGGGGCGAGCGTTAACACAGTGAGCCACTGGACCTGAGTACTCAAACATGCCTACTTGTGCATCTTAGACACTCTGAATTTACTAAATGTACAACTTTTTCTCCATCAAAATGAACAAATGAGACATTAAATAACATCTACAGATCAAGACGAAGCGAATGGAAGCGGTCCCAGCCTCGTAGCTGCGAACAGCTGTGATCGCAGGAAAATGCTGTTACAAAGATTTCTCAGTATATCTCCGGGACATTTCCCTCGCTTTCCCACCGTCACAATGGACAAACGAGACATGAAATAACATCAACAGATCAAGACGAAGCAAATGGAGGTACCCCCGGACTCATAGCATGTGTAAATCGAGACGAAACATCTCTCTCTCCCCCGCCTGCTTGCGAGGGGGAGGGGCAGTTTACACACACACGCAGCTGCTGCATGCAGCAACACACACACAGGGAGGAGATGGCAGAGAGAACGCACTCCCCTGAAAACTCCCCTTGAATTCCTCCAGACTCAGAAAATGTAAAAGTTCACTTTTTGGAGATCCATAGAAAAAGGGTGAAAATGGAAAAAAATATTCGAAAATAGTGCCTCATAAGGCGGGTAGAGTCCCTTGAAAACTCCCCTTGAATTCCTCCAGACTCAGAAAAAGTCAAAGTTGACTTTTTGGAGATCCATAGAAAAAAGGGTGAAAATGAAAAAAAGTATGCCACAGCATGGATTCGAACACGCGACCAACCGCATCCAGGGGCGAGCATTAACGCAGTGAGCCACTGGACCTGAGTACTCAAACATGCCTACTTGTGCATCTTAGAAACTCTGAATTCACTAAATGTACAACTTTTTCTCCATCAAAATGAACAAATGAGACATTAAATAACATCTACAGATCAAGACGAAGCGAATGGAAGCGGTCCCAGCCTCGTAGCTGTGAACAGCTGTGATTGCAGGAAAATGCTGTTACAAAGATTTCTCAGTATATCTCCGGGACATTTCCCTGGCTTTCCCACCGTCACAATGGACAAACGAGACATGAAATAACATCAACAGATCAAGACGAAGCGAATGGAGGTACCCCCGGAGTCATAGCATGTGTAAATCGAGACGAAACATCTCTCTCTCCCCCGCCTGCTTGCGAGAGGGAGGGGCAGTTTACACACACACGCAGCTGCTGCATGCAGCAACACACACACAGGGAGGAGATGGCAGAGAGAACGCACTCCCCTGAAAACTCCCCTTGAATTCCTCCAGACTCAGAAAATGTAAAAGATCACTTTTTGGAGATCCATAGAAAAAGGGTGAAAATGAAAAAAAGAATGCCACAGCATGGATTCGAACACGCGACCAACCGCATCCAGGGGCCAGTGTTAACGCAGTGAGCCACTGGACCTGAGTACGCAAATATGCCTACTTGTGCATCTTAGACACTATGAATTCACTAAATGTACAACTTTTTCTCCATCAAAATGAACAAATGAGACATGACATAACATCTACAGATCAAGACGAAGCGAATGGAAGCGGTCCCAGCCTCGTAGCTGTGAACAGCTGTGATCGCAGGAAAATGCTGTTACAAAGATTTCTCAGTATATCTCCGGGACATTTCCCTGGTTTTGCCACCGTCACAATGGACAAACGAGACATGAAATAACATCAACAGATCAAGACGAAGCGAATGGAAGTACCCCCGGAGTCATAGCATGTGTAAATCGAGACGAAACATCTCTCTCTCCCCCGCCTGCTTGCGAAGGGGAGGGGCAGTTTACACACACACACGCAGCTGCTGCATGCAGCAACGCACACAGAGGGAGGAGATGGAAGAGAGAATGCACTCCCCTGAAAACTCCCCTTGAATTCCTCCAGACTCAGAAAATGTAAAAGTTCACTTTTTGGAGATCCATAGAAAAAGGGTGAAAATGGAAAAAAGTATTCGAAAATAGTGCCTCATAAGGCGGGTAGAGTCCCTTGAAAACTCCCCTTGAATTCCTCCAGACTCAGAAAAAGTCAAAGTTGACTTTTTGGAGATCCATAGAAAAAGGGTGAAAATGAAAAAAAGTATGCCACAGTAAGGATTCGAACACGCGACCAACCGCATCCAGGGGCGAGCATTAACGCAGTGAGCCACTGGACCTGAGTACTCAAACATGCCTACTTTTGCATATTAGAAACTCTGAATTCACTAAATGTACAACTTTTTCTCCATCAAAATGAACAAATGAGACATGAAATAACATCTACAGATCAAGACGAAGCGAATGGAAGCGGTCCACGCCTCGTAGCTGTGAACAGCTGTGATCGCAGGAAAATGCTGTTACAAAGATTTCTCAGTATATCTCCGGGACATTTCCCTGGCTTTCCCACCGACACAATGGACAAACGAGACATGAAATAACATCAACAGATCAAGACGAAGCGAATGGAGGTACCCCCGGAGTCATAGCATGTGTAAATCGAGACGAAACATCTCTCTCTCCCCCGCCTGCTTGCGAAGGGGAGGGGCAGTTTACACACACACACGCAGCTGCTGCATGCAGCAACGCACACACAGGGAGGAGATGGCAGAGAGAATGCACTCCCCTGAAAACTCCCCTTGAATTCCTCCAGACTCAGAAAATGTAAAAGTTCACTTTTTGGAGATCCATAGAAAAAGGGTGAAAATGGAAAAAAGTATTCGAAAATAGTGCCTCATAAGGCAGGTAGAGTCCCTTGAAAACTCCCCTTGAATTCCTCCAGACTCAGAAAAAGTCAAAGTTGACTTTTTGGAGATCCATAGAAAAAGGGTGAAAATGAAAAAAAGTATGCCACAGTATGGATACGAACACGCGACCAACCGCATCCAGGGGCGAGCGTTAACACAGTGAGCCACTGGACCTGAGTACTCAAACATGCCTACTTGTGCATCTTAGACACTCTGAATTTACTAAATGTACAACTTTTTCTCCATCAAAATGAACAAATGAGACATTAAATAACATCTACAGATCAAGACGAAGCGAATGGAAGCGGTCCCAGCCTCGTAGCTGTGAACAGCTGTGATCGCAGGAAAATGCTGTTACAAAGATTTCTCAGTATATCTCCGGGACATTTCCCTGGCTTTGCCACCGTCACAATGGACAAACGAGACATGAAATAACATCAACAGATCAAGACGAAGCGAATGGAAGTACCCCCGGAGTCATAGCATGTGTAAATCGAGACGAAACATCTCTCTCTCCCCCGCCTGCTTGCGAGGGGGAGGGGCAGTTTACACACACACGCAGCTGCTGCATGCAGCAACACACACACAGGGAGGAGATGGCAGAGAGAATGCACTCCCCTGAAAACTCCCCTTGAATTCCTCCAGACTCAGAAAATGTAAAAGTTCACTTTTTGGAGATCCATAGAAAAAGGGTGAAAATGGAAAAAAGTATTCGAAAATAGTGCCTCATAAGGCGGGTAGAGTCCCTTGAAAACTCCCCTTGAATTCCTCCAGACTCAGAAAAAGTCAAAGTTGACTTTTTGGAGATCCATAGAAAAAGGGTGAAAATGAAAAAAAGCATGCCACAGCATGGACTCGAACACGCGACCAACCGCATCCAGGGGCGACCGTTAACGCAGTGAGCCACTGGACCTGAGTACTCAAACACGCCTACTTGTGCATCTTAGAAACTCTGAATTCACTAAATGTACAACTTTTTCTCCATCAAAATGAACAAATGAGACATGAAATAACATCTACAGATCAAGACGAAGCGAATGGAAGCGGTCCCAGCCTCGTAGCTGTGAACAGCTGTGATCGCAGGAAAATGCTGTTACAAAGATTTCTCAGTATATCTCCGGGACATTTCCCTGGCTTTCCCACCGTCACAATGGACAAACGAGACATGAAATAACATCAACAGATCAAGACGAAGCGAATGGAGGTACCCCCGGAGTCATAGCATGTGTAAATCGAGACAAAACATCTCTCTCTCCCCCGCCTGCTTGCGAGAGGGAGGGGCAGTTTACACACACACGCAGCTGCTGCATGCAGCAACACACACACAGGGAGGAGATGGCAGAGAGAACGCACTCCCCTGAAAACTCCCCTTGAATTCCTCCAGACTCAGAAAATGTAAAAGATCACTTTTTGGAGATCCATACAAAAAGGGTGAAAATGAAAAAAAGAATGCCACAGCATGGATTCGAACAAGCGACCAACCGCATCCAGGGGCGAGCGTTAACGCAGTGAGCCACTGGACCTGAGTACTCAAACATGCCTACTTGTGCATCTTAGACACTCTGAATTCACTAAATGTACAACCTTTTCTCCATCAAAATGAACAAATGAGACATGAAATAACATCTCCAGATCAAGACGAAGCGAATGGAAGTTGTCCCAGCCTCGTAGCTGTGAACAGCTGTGATCGCAGGAAAATGCTGTTACAAAGATTTCTCAGTATATCTCCGGGACATTTCCCTGGCTTTCCCACCGTCACAATGGACAAACGAGACATGAAATAACATCAACAGATCAAGACGAAGCGAATGGAGGTACCCCCGGAGTCATAGCATGTGTAAATCGAGACAAAACATCTCTCTCTCCCCCGCCTGCTTGCGAGAGGGAGGGGCAGTTTACACACACACACAGCCGCTGCATGCAGCAACGCACACACAGGGAGGAGATGGCAGAGAGAATGCACTCCCCTGAAAACTCCCCTTGAATTCCTCCAGACTCAGAAAATGTAAAAGTTCACTTTTTGGAGATCCATAGAAAAAGGGTGAAAATGGAAAAAAGTATTCGAAAATAGTGCCTCATAAGGCGGGTAGATTCCCTTGAAAACTCCCCTTGAATTCCTCCAGACTCAGAAAAAGTCAAAGTTGACTTTTTGGAGATCCATAGAAAAAGGTTGAAAATGAAAAAAAGTATGCCACAGCATGGATTCGAACACGCGACCAACCGCATCCAGGGGCGAACGTTAACGCAGTGAGCCACTGGACCTGAGTACTCAAATATGCCTACTTGTGCATCTTAGACACTCTGAATTCACTAAATGTACAACTTTTTATCCATCAAAATGAACAAATGAGACATGAAATAACATCTACAGATCAAGACGAAGCGAATGGAAGCGGTCCCAGCCTCGTAGCTTTGAACAGCTGTGATCGAAGGAAAATGCTGTTACAAAGATTTCTCAGTATATCTCCGGGACATTTCCCTGGCTTTCCCACCGTCACAATGGACAAACGAGACATGAAATAACATCAACAGATCAAGACGAAGCGAATGGAAGTACCCCCGGAGTCATAGCATGTGTAAATCGAGACGAAACATCTCTCTCTCCCCCGCCTGCTTGCGAAGGGGAGGGGCAGTTTACACACACACACGCAGCTGCTGCATGCAGCAACGCACACAGAGGGAGGAGATGGCAGAGATAATGCACTCCCCTGAAAACTCCCCATGAATTCCTCCAGACTCAGAAAATGTAAAAGTTCACTTTTTGGAGATCCATAGAAAAAGGGTGAAAATGGAAAAAAGTATTCGAAAATAGTGCCTCATAAGGCGGGTAGAGTCCCTTGAAAACTCCCCTTGAATTCCTCCAGACTCAGATAAGTCAAAGTTGACTTTTTGGAGATCCATAGAAAAAGGGTGAAAATGAAAAAAAGTATGCCACAGCATGGATTCGAACACGCGACCAACCGCATCCAGGGGCGAACGTTAACGCAGTGAGCCACTGGACCTGAGTACTCAAATATGCCTACTTGTGCATCTTAGACACTCTGAATTCACTAAATGTACAACTTTTTATCCATCAAAATGAACAAATGAGACATGAAATAACATCTACAGATCAAGACGAAGCGAATGGAAGCGGTCCCAGCCTCGTAGCTGTGAACAGCTGTGATCGCAGGAAAATGCTGTTACAAAGATTTCTCAGTATATCTCCGGGACATTTCCCTGGCTTTCCCACCGTCACAATGGACAAACGAGACATGAAATAACATCAACAGATCAAGACGAAGCGAATGGAAGTACCCCCGGAGTCATAGCATGTGTAAATCGAGACGAAACATCTCTCTCTCCCCCGCCTGCTTGCGAAGGGGAGGGGCAGTTTACACACACACACGCAGCTGCTGCATGCAGCAACGCACACACAGGGAGGAGATGGCAGAGAGAATGCACTCCCCTGAAAACTCCCCTTGAATTCCTCCAGACTCAGAAAAAGTCAAAGTTGACTTTTTGGAGATCCATAGAAAAAGGGTGAAAATTAAAAAAAGTATGCCACAGCATGGATTCGAACACGCGACCAACCGCATCCAGGGGCGAGCGTTAACGCAGTGAGCCACTGGACCTGAGTACTCAAACATGCCTACTTTTGCATCTTAGACACTCTGAATTCACTAAATGTACAACTTTTTCTCCATCAAAATCAACAAATGAGACATGAAATAACATCTACATCTACAGACGAAGCGAATGGAAGCGGTCCCAGCCTCGTAGCTGTGAACAGCTGTGATCGCAGGAAAATGCTGTGACAAAGATTTCTCAGTATATCTCCGGGACATTTCCCTAGCTTTCCCACCGTCACAATGGACAAACGAGACATGAAATAACATCAACAGATCAAGACGAAGCGAATGGAAGTACCCCCGGAGTCATAGCATGTGTAAATCGAGACGAAACATCTCTCTCTCCCCCGCCTGCTTGCGAAGGGGAGGGGCAGTTTACACACACACACGCAGCTGCTGCATGCAGCAACGCACACACAGGGAGGAGATTGCAGAGAGAATGCACTCCCCTGAAAACTCCCCTTGAATTCCTACAGACTCAGAAAATGTAAAAGTTAACTTTTTGGAGATCCATAGAAAAGGGTGAAAATGGAAAAAAGTATTCGAAAATAGTGCCTCATAAGGCGGGTAGAGTCCTTTGAAAACTCCCCTTGAATTCCTCCAGACTCAGAAAAAGTCAAAGTTGACTTTTTGGAGATCCATAGAAAAAGGGTGAAAATGAAAAAAAGTACGCCACAGCATGGATTCGAACACGCGACCAACCGCATCCAGGGGTGAGCGTTAACGCAGTGAGCCACTGGACCTGAGTACTCAAACATGCCTACTTGTGCATCTTAGACACTCTGAATTCACTAAATGTACAACCTTTTCTCCATCAAAATGAACAAATGAGACATGAAATAACATCTCCAGATCAAGACGAAGCGAATGGAAGCGGTCCAAGCTTCGTAGCTGTGAACAGCTGTGATCGCAGGAAAATGCTGTTACAAAGATTTCTCAGTATATCTCCGGGACATTTCCCTAGCTTTCCCACCGTCACAATGGACAAACGAGACATGAAATAACATCAACAGATCAAGACGAAGCGAATGGAAGTACCCCCGGAGTCATAGCATGTGTAAATCGAGACGAAACATCTCTCTCTCCCCCGCCTGCTTGCGAAGGGGAGGGGCAGTTTACACACACACACGCAGCTGCTGCATGCAGCAACGCAGACACAGGGAGGAGATGGCAGAGAGAATGCACTCCCCTGAAAACTCCCCTTGAATTCCTCCAGACTCAGAAAAAGTCAAAGTTGACTTTTTGGAGATCCATAGAAAAAGGGTGAAAATGAAAAAAAGTATTCGAAAATAGTGCCTCATAAGGCGGGTAGAGTCCTTTGAAAACTCCCCTTGAATTCCTCCAGACTCAGAAAAAGTCAAAGTTGACTTTTTGGAGATCCATAGAAAAAGGGTGAAAATGAAAAAAAGTATGCCACAGCATGGATTCGAACACGCGACCAACCGCATCCAGGGGCGAGCGTTAACGCAGTGAGCCACTGGACCTGAGTACTCAAACATGCCTACTTGTGCATCTTAGACACTCTGAATTCACTAAATGTACAACCTTTTCTCCATCAAAATGAACAAATGAGACATCAAATAACATCTCCAGATCAAGACGAAGCGAATGGAAGTTGTCCCAGCCTCGTAGCTGTGAACAGCTGTGATCGCAGGAAAATGCTGTTACAAAGATTTCTCAGTATATCTCCGGGACATTTCCCTGGCTTTCCCACCGTCACAATGGACAAACGAGACATGAAATAACATCAACAGATCAAGACGAAGCGAATGGAGGTACCCCCGGAGTCATAGCATGTGTAAATCGAGACAAAACATCTCTCTCTCCCCCGCCTGCTTGCGAGAGGGAGGGGCAGTTTACACACACACACAGCCGCTGCATGCAGCAACGCACACACAGGGAGGAGATGGCAGAGAGAATGCACTCCCCTGAAAACTCCCCTTGAATTCTTCCAGACTCAGAAAATGTAAAAGTTCACTTTTTGGAGATCCATAGAAAAAGGGTGAAAATGGAAAAAAGTATTCGAAAATAGTGCCTCATAAGGCGGGTAGAGTCCCTTGAAAACTCCCCTTGAATTCCTCCAGACTCAGAAAAAGTCAAAGTTGACTTTTTGGAGATCCATAGAAAAAGGGTGAAAATTAAAAAAAGTATGCCAAAGCATGGATTCGAACACGCGACCAACCGCATCCAGGGGCGAGCGTTAACGCAGTGAGCCACTGGACCTGAGTACTCAAACATGCCTACTTTTGCATCTTAGACACTCTGAATTCACTAAATGTACAACTTTTTCTCCATCAAAATGAACAAATGAGACATGAAATAACATCTACAGATCAAGACGAAGCGAATGGAAGCGGTCCCAGCCTCGTAGCTTTGAACAGCTGTGATCGCAGGAAAATGCTGTTACAAAGATTTCTCACTATATCTCCGGGACATTTCCCTGGCTTTCCCACCGTCACAATGGACAAACGAGACATGCAATAACATCAACAGATCAAGACGAAGCGAATGGAAGTACCCCCGGAGTCATATCATGTGTAAATCGAGACGAAACATCTCTCTCTCCCCCGCCTGCTTGCGAAGGGGAGGGGCAGTTTACACACACACACGCAGCTGCTGCATGCAGCAACGCACACAGAGGGAGGAGATGGCAGAGAGAATGCACTCCCCTGAAAACTCCCCATGAATTCCTCCAGACTCAGAAAATGTAAAAGTTCACTTTTTGGAGATCCATAGAAAAAGGCTGAAAATGGAAAAAAGTATTCGAAAATAGTGCCTCATAAGGCGGGTAGAGTCCCTTGAAAACTCCCCTTGAATTCCTCCAGACTCAGAAAAAGTCAAAGTTGACTTTTTTGAGATCCATAGAAAAAGGGTGAAAATGAAAAAAAGTATGCCACAGCATGGATTCGAACACACGACCAACCGCATCCAGGGGCGAGCGTTAACGCAGTGAGCCACTGGACCTGATTACTCAAATATGCCTACTTGTGCATCTTAGACACTCTGAATTCACAAAATGTACAACTTTTTATCCATCAAAATGAACAAATGAGACATTAAATAACATCTACAGATCAAGACGAAGCGAATGGAAGCGGTCCCAGCCTCGTAGCTGTGAACAGCTGTGATCGCAGGAAAATGCTGTTACAAAGATTTCTCAGTATATCCCCGGGACATTTCCCTAGCTTTCCCACCGTCACAATGGACAAACGAGACAGGAAATAACATCAACAGATCAAGACGAAGCGAATGGAAGTACCCCCGGAGTCATAGCATGTGTAAATCGAGACGAAACATCTCTCTCTCCCCCGCCTGCTTGTGAAGGGGAGGGGCAGTTTACACACACACACGCAGATGCTGCATGCAGCAATGCACACAGAGGGAGGAGATGGCAGAGAGAATGCACTCCCCTGAAAACTCCCCATGAATTCCTCCAGACTCAGAAAATGTAAAAGTTCACTTTTTGGAGATCCATAGAAAAAGGGTGAAAATGGAAAAAAGTATTCGAAAATAGTGCCTCATAAGGCGGGTAGAGTCCCTTGAAAACTCCCCTTGAATTCCTCCAGACTCAGACAAAGTCAAAGTTGACTTTTTGGAGATCCATAGAAAAAGGGTGAAAATGAAAAAAAGTATACCACAGCATGGATTCGAACACGTGACCAACCGCATCCAGGGGCGAGCGTTAACGCAGTGAGCCACTGGACCTGAGTACTCAAACATGCCTACTTTTGCATCTTAGACACTCTGAATTCACTAAATGTACAACTTTTTCTCCATCAAAATGAACAAATGAGACATGAAATAACATCTACAGATCAAGACGAAGCGAATGGAAGCGGTCAAAGCCTCGTAGCTTTGAACAGCTGTGATCACAGGAAAATGCTGTTACAAAGATTTCTCCGTATATCTCCGGGACATTTTCCTGGCTTTCCCACCGTCACAATGGACAAACGAGACATGAAATAACATCAACAGATCAAGACGAAGCGAATGGAAGTACCCCCGGAGTCATAGCATGTGTAAATCGAGACGAAACATCTCTCTCTCCCCCGCCTGCTTGCGAAGGGGAGGGGCAGTTTACACACACACACGCAGCTGCTGCATGCAGCAACGCACACAGAGGGAGGAGATGGCAGAGAGAATGCACTCCCCTGAAAACTCCCCTTGAATTCCTCCAGACTCAGAAAAAGTCAAAGTTGACTTTTTGGAGATCCATAGAAAAAGGGTGAAAATGAAAAAAAGTATGCCACAGTATGGATTCGAACACGCGACCAACCGCATCCAGGGGCGAGCATTAACGCAGTGAGCCACTGGACCTGAGTACTCAAACATGCCTACTTTTGCATCTTAGACACTCTGAATTCACTAAATGTACAACTTTTTCTCCATCAAAATGAACAAATGAGACATGAAATAACATCTACAGATCAAGACGAAGCGAATGGAGGCGGTCCCAGCCTCGTAGCTGTGAACAGCTGTGATCGCAGGAAAATGCTGTTACAAAGATTTCTCAGTATATCTCCGGGACATTTCCCTGGCTTTCCCACCGTCACAATGGACAATCGAGACATGAAAAACATCAACAGATCAAGACGAAGCGAATGGAGGTACCCCCGGAGTCATACTATGTGTAAATCGAGACGAAACATCTCTCTCTCCCCCGCCTGCTTGCGAAGGGGAGGGGCAGTTTACACACACACACGCAGCTGCTGCATGCAGCAACGCACACAGAGGGAGGAGATGGCAGAGAGAATGCACTCCCCTGAAAACTCCCCTTGAATTCCTCCAGACTCAGAAAATGTAAAAGTTCACTTTTTGGAGATCCATAGAAAAAGGGTGAAAATGGAAAAAAGTATTCAAAAATAGTGCCTCATAAGGCGGGTAGAGTCCCTTGAAAACTCCCCTTGAATTCCTCCAGACTCAGAAAAAGTCAAAGTTGATTTTTTGGAGATCCATAGAAAAAGGGTGAAAATGAAAAAAAGTATGCCACAGTATGGATTCGAACACGCGACCAACCGCATCCAGGGGCGAGCATTAACGCAGTGAGCCACTGGACCTGAGTACTCAAACATGCCTACTTGTGCATCTTAGACACTCTGAATTTACTAAATGTACAACTTTTTCTCCATCAAAATGAACAAATGAGACATTAAATAACATCTACAGATCAAGACGAAGCGAATGGAAGCGGTCCCAGCCTCGTAGCTGCGAACAGCTGTGATCGCAGGAAAATGCTGTTACAAAGATTTCTCAGTATATCTCCGAGACATTTCCCTGGCTTTCCCACCGTCACAATGGACAAACGAGACATGAAATAACATCAACAGATCAAGACGAAGCGAATGGAAGTACCCCCGGAGTCATAGCATGTGTAAATCGAGACGAAACATCTCTCTCTCCCCCGCCTGCTTGCGAAGGGGAGGGGCAGTTTACACACACACACACGCAGCTGCTGCATGCAGCAACGCACACACAGGGAGGAGATGGCAGAGAGAATGCACTCCCCTGAAAACTCCCCTTGAATTCCTCCAGACTCAGAAAATGTAAAAGTTCACTTTTTGGAGATCCATAGAAAAAGGGTGAAAATGGAAAAAAGTATTCGAAAATAGTGCCTCATAAGGCGGGTAGAGTCCCTTGAAAACTCCCCTTGAATTCCTCCAGACTCAGAAAAAGTCAAAGTTGACTTTTTGGAGATCCATAGAAAAAGGGTGAAAATGAAAAAAAGTATGCCACAGTATGGATTCGAACACGCGACCAACCGCATCCAGGGGCGAGCATTAACGCAGTGAGCCACTGGACCTGAGTACTCAAACATGCCTACTTTTGCATCTTAGAAACTCTGAATTCACTAAATGTACAACTTTTTCTCCATCAAAATGAACAAATGAGACATGAAATAACATCTACAGATCAAGACGAAGCGAATGGAAGCGGTCCCAGCCTCGTAGCTGTGAACAGCTGTGATCGCAGGAAAATGCTGTTACAAAGATTTCTCAGTATATCTCCGGGACATTTCCCTGGCTTTCCCACCGTCACAATGGACAAACGAGACATGAAATAACATCAACAGATCAAGACGAAGCGAATGGAAGTACCCCCGGAGTCATTGCATGTATAAATCGAGACGAAACATCTCTCTCTCCCCCGCCTGCTTGCGAAGGGGAGGGTCAGTTTACACACACACACGCAGCTGCTGCATGCAGCAACGCACACAGAGGGAGGAGATGGCAGAGAGAATGCACTCCCCTGAAAACTCCCCTTGAATTCCTCCAGACTCAGAAAATGTAAAAGTTCACTTTTTGGAGATCCATAGAAAAAGGGTGAAAATGGAAAAAAGTATTCGAAAATAGTGCCTCATAAGGCGGGTAGAGTCCCTTGAAAACTCCCCTTGAATTCCTCCAGACTCAGAAAAAGTCAAAGTTGACTTTTTGGAGATCCATAGAAAAAGGGTGAAAATGAAAAAAAGTATGCCACAGTATGGATTCGAACACGCGACCAACCGCATCCAGGGGCGAGCATTAACGCAGTGAGCCACTGGACCTGAGTACTCAAACATGCCTACTTTTGCATCTTAGAAACTCTGAATTCACTAAATGTACAACTTTTTCTCCATCAAAATGAACAAATGAGACATGAAATAACATCTACAGATCAAGACGAAGCGAATGGAAGCGGTCCCAGCCTCGTAGCTGTGAACAGCTGTGATCGCAGGAAAATGCTGTTACAAAGATTTCTCAGTATATCTCCGGGACATTTCCCTGGCTTTCCCACCGTCACAATGGACAAACGAGACATGAAATAACATCAACAGATCAAGACGAAGCGAATGGAGGTACCCCCGGAGTCATAGCATTTGTAAATCGAGACGAAACATCTCTCTCTCCCCCGCCTGCTTGCGAGGGGGAGGGGCAGTTTACACACACACGCAGCTGCTGCATGCAGCAACACACACATAGGGAGGAGATGGCAGAGAGAACGCACTCCCCTGAAAACTCCCCTTGAATTCCTCCAGACTCAGAAAAAGTCAAAGTTGACTTTTTGGAGATCCATAGAAAAAGGGTGAAAATGAAAAAAAGTACACCACAGCATGGATTCGAACACGCGACCAACCGCATCCAGGGGCGAGCGTTAACGCAGTGAGCCACTGGACCTGAGTACTCAAACATGCCTACTTGTGCATCTTAGATACTCTGAATTCACTAAATGTACAACTTTTTCTCCATCAAAATGAACAAATGAGACATTAAATAAAATCTACAGATCAAGACGAAGCGAATGGAAGCGGTCCCAGCCTCGTAGCTGCGAACAGCTGTGATCGCAGGAAAATGCTGTTCCAAAGATTTCTCAGTATATCTCCGGGACATTTCCCTGGCTTTGCCACCGTCACAATGGACAAATGAGACATGAAATAACATCAACAGATCAAGACGAAGCGAATGGAAGTACCCCCGGAGTCATAGCATGTGTAAATCGAGACGAAACATCTCTCTCTCCCCCGCCTGCTTGCGAAGGGGAGGGGCAGTTTACACACACACACGCAGCTGCTGCATGCAGCAACGCACACAGAGGGAGGAGATGGCAGAGAGAATGCACTCCCCTGAAAACTCCCCTTGAATTCCTCCAGACTCAGAAAATGTAAAAGTTCACTTTTTGGAGATCCATAGAAAAAGGGTGAAAATGGAAAAAAGTATTCGAAAATAGTGCCTCATAAGGCGGGTAGAGTCTCTTGAAAACTCCCCTTGAATTCCTCCAGACTCAGAAAAAGTCAAAGTTGACTTTTTGGAGATCCATAGAAAAAGGGTGAAAATGAAAAAAAGTATGCCACAGTATGGATTCGAACACGCGACCAACCGCATCCAGGGGCGAGCATTAACGCAGTGAGCCACTGGACCTGAGTACTCAAACATGCCTACTTTTGCATCTTAGAAACTCTGAATTCACTAAATGTACAACTTTTTCTCCATCAAAATGAACAAATGAGACATGAAATAACATCTACAGATCAAGACGAAGCGAATGGAAGCGGTCCCAGCCTCGTAGCTGTGAACAGCTGTGATCGCAGGAAAATACTGTTACAAAGATTTCTCAGTATATCTCCGGGACATTTCCCTGGCTTTGCCACCGTCACAATGGACAAACTAGACATGAAATAACATCAACAGATCAAGACGAAGCGAATGGAAGTACCCCCGGAGTCATAGCATGTGTAAATCGAGACAAAACATCTCTCTCTCCCCCGCCTGCTTGCGAAGGGGAGGGGCAGTTTACACACACACACGCAGCTGCTGCATGCAGCAACGCACACAGAGGGAGGAGATGGCAGAGAGAATGCACTCCCCTGAAAACTCCCCTTGAATTCCTCCAGACTCAGAAAATGTAAAAGTTCACTTTTTGGAGATCCATAGAAAAAGGGTGAAAATGGAAAAAAGTATTCGAAAATAGTGCCTCATAAGGCGGGTAGAGTCCCTTGAAAACTCCCCTTGAATTCCTCCAGACTCAGAAAAAGTCAAAGTTGACTTTTTGGAGATCCATAGAAAAAGGGTGAAAATGAAAAAAAGTATGCCACAGTATGGATTCGAACACGCGACCAACCGCATCCAGGGGCGAGCATTAACGCAGTGAGCCACTGGACCTGAGTACTCAAACATGCCTACTTTTGCATCTTAGAAACTCTGAATTCACTAAATGTACAACTTTTTCTCCATCAAAATGAACAAATGAGACATGAAATAACATCTACAGATCAAGACGAAGCGAATGGAAGCGGTCCCAGCCTCGTAGCTGTGAACAGCTGTGATCGCAGGAAAATGCTGTTACAAAGATTTATCAGTATATCTCCGGGACATTTCCCTGGCTTTCCCACCGACACAATGGACAAACGAGACATGAAATAACATCAACAGATCAAGACGAAGCGAATGGAGGTACCCCCGGAGTCATATCATGTGTAAATCGAGACGAAACATCTCTCTCTCCCCCGCCTGCTTGCGAGGGGGAGGGGCAGTTTACACACACACGCAGCTGCTGCATGCAGCAACACACACACAGGGAGGAGATGGCAGAGAGAACGCACTCCCCTGAAAACTCCCCTTGAATTCCTCCAGACTCAGAAAATGTAAAAGTTCACTTTTTGGAGATCCATAGAAAAAGGGTGAAAATGGAAAAAAGTATTCGAAAATAGTGCCTCATAAGGCGGGTAGAGTCCCTTGAAAACTCCCCTTGAATTCCTCCAGACTCAGAAAAAGTCAAAGTTGACTTTTTGGAGATCCATAGAAAAAGGGTGAAAATGAAAAAAAGTATGCCACAGCATGGATTCGAACACGCGACCAACCGCATCCAGGGGCGAGCATTAACGCAGTGAGCCACTGGACCTGAGTACTCAAACATGCCTACTTTTGCATCTTAGAAACTCTGAATTCACTAAATGTACAACTTTTTCTCCATCGAAATGAACAAATGAGACATGAAATAACATCTACAGATCAAGACGAAGCGAATGGAAGTACCCCCGGAGTCATAGCATGTGTAAATCGAGACGAAACATCTCTCTCTCCCCCGCCTGCTTGCGAAGGGGAGGGGCAGTTTACACACACACACGCAGCTGCTGCATGCAGCAACGCACACAGAGGGAGGAGATGGCAGAGAGAATGCACTCCCCTGAAAACTCCCCTTGAATTCCTCCAGACTCAGAAAAAGTCAAAGTTGACTTTTTGGAGATCCATAGAAAAAGGGTGAAAATGAAAAAAAGAATGCCACAGCATGGATTCGAACACGCGACCAACCGCATCCAGGGGCGAGCGTTAACACAGTGAGCCACTGGACCTGAGTACTCAAACATGCCTACTTGTGCATCTTAGACACTCTGAATTTACTAAATGTACAACTTTTTCTCCATCAAAATGAACAAATGAGACATTAAATAACATCTACAGATCAAGACGAAGCGAATTGAAGCGGTCCCAGCCTCGTAGCTGTGAACAGCTGTGATCGCAGGAAAATGCTGTTACAAAGATTTCTCAGTATATCTCCGGGACATTTCCCTGGCTTTCCCACCGTCACAATGGACAAACGAGACATGAAATAACATCAACAGATCAAGACGAAGCGAATGGAGGTACCCCCGGAGTCATAGCATGTGTAAATCGAGACGAAACATCTCTCTCTCCCCCGCCTGCTTGCGAAGGGGAGGGGCAGTTTACACACACACGCAGCTGCTGCATGCAGCAACGCACACACAGGGAGGAGATGGCAGAGAGAACGCACTCCCCTGAAAACTCCCCTTGAATTCCTCCAGACTCAGAAAAAGTCAAAGTTGACTTTTTGGAGATCCATAGAAAAAGGGTGAAAATGAAAAAAAGAATGCCACAGCATGGATTCGAACACGCGACCAACCGCATCCAGGGGCGAGCGTTAACACAGTGAGCCACTGGACCTGAGTACTCAAACATGCCTACTTGTGCATCTTAGACACTCTGAATTTACTAAATGTACAACTTTTTCTCCATCAAAATGAACAAATGAGACATTAAATAACATCTACAGATCAAGACAAAGCGAATGGAAGCGGTCCCAGCCTCGTAGCTGCGAACAGCTGTGATCGCAGGAAAATGCTGTTACAAAGATTTCTCAGTATATCTCCGGGACATTTCCCTGGCTTTCCCACCGTCACAATGGACAAACGAGACATGAAATAACATCAACAGATCAAGACGAAGCGAATGGAGGTACCCCCGGAGTCATAGCATGTGTAAATCGAGACGAAACATCTCTCTCTCCCCCGCCTGCTTGCGAGGGGGAGGGGCAGTTTACACACACACGCAGCTGCTGCATGCAGCAACGCACACAGAGGGAGGAGATGGCAGAGAGAATGCACTCCCCTGAAAACTCCCCTTGAATTCCTCCAGACTCAGAAAATGTAAAAGTTCAGAAAAAAGTATTCGAAAATAGTGCCTCATAAGGCGGGTAGAGTCCCTTGAAAACTCCCCTTGAATTCCTCCAGACTCAGAAAAAGTCAAAGTTGACTTTTTGGAGATCCATAGAAAAAGGGTGAAAATGAAAAAAAGTATGCCACAGCATGGATTCGAACACGCGACCAACCGCATCCAGGGGCGAGCATTAACGCAGTGAGCCACTGGACCTGAGTACTCAAACATGCCTACTTTTGCATCTTAGAAACTCTGAATTCACTAAATGTACAACTTTTTCTCCATCAACATGAACAACTGAGACATTAAATAACATCTACAGATCAAGACGAAGCGAATGGAAGCGGTCCCAGCCTCGTAGCTGCGAACAGCTGTGATCGCAGGAAAATGCTGTTACAAAGATTTCTCAGTATATCTCCGGGACATTTCCCTGGCTTTCCCACCGTCACAATGGACAAACAAGACATGAAATAACATCAACAGATCAAGACGAAGCGAATGGAAGTACCCCCGGAGTCATAGCATGTGTAAATTGAGACGAAACATCTCTCTCTCCCCCACCTGCTTGCGAGGTGGAGGGGCAGTTTACACACACACGCAGCTGCTGCATGCAGCAACACACACACAGGGAGGAGATGGCAGAGAGAACGCACTCCCCTGAAAACTCCCCTTGAATTCCTCCAGACTCAGAAAAATTCAAAGTTGACTTTTTGGAGATCCATAGAAAAAGGGTGAAAATGAAAAAAAGTATGCTACAGCATGGATTCGAACACGCGACCAACCGCATCCAAGGGCGAGCGTTAACGCAGTGAGCCACTGGACCTGAGTACTCAAACATGCCTACTTGTGCATCTTAGAAACTCTGAATTCACTAAATGTACAACTTTTTCTCCATCAAAATGAACAAATGACACATTAAATAACATCTACAGATCAAGACGAAGCGAATGGAAGCGGTCCCAGCCTCGTAGCTGTGAACAGCTGTGATCGCAGGAAAATGCTGTTACAAAGATTTATCAGTATATCTCCGGGACATTTCCCTGGCTTTCCCACCGTCACAATGGACAAACGAGACATGAAATAACATCAACAGATCAAGACGAAGCGAATGGAGGTACCCCCGGAGTCATAGCATGTGTAAATCGAGACGAAACATCTCTCTCTCCCCCGCCTGCTTGCGAAGGGGAGGGGCAGTTTACACACACACGCAGCTGCTGCATGCAGCAACGCACACACAGGGAGGAGATGGCAGAGAGAACGCACTCCCCTGAAAACTCCCCTTGAATTCCTCCAGACTCAGAAAATGTAAAAGATCACTTTTTGGAGATCCATAGAAAAAGGGTGAAAATGGAAAAAAGTATTCGAAAATAGTGCCTCATAAGGCGGGTAGAGTCTCTTGAAAACTCCCCTTGAATTCCTCCAGACTCAGAAAAAGTCAAAGTTGACTTTTTGGAGATCCATAGAAAAAGGGTGAAAATGAAAAAAAGTATGCCACAGTATGGATTCGAACACGCGACCAACCGCATCCAGGGGCGAGCATTAACGCAGTGAGCCACTGGACCTGAGTACTCAAACATGCCTACTTTTGCATCTTAGAAACTCTGAATTGACTAAATGTACAACTTTTTCTCCATCAAAATGAACAAATGAGACATTAAATAACATCTACAGATCAAGACGAAGCGAATTGAAGCGGTCCCAGCCTCGTAGCTGCGAACAGCTGTGATCGCAGGAAAATGCTGTTCCAAAGATTTCTCAGTATATCTCCGGGACATTTCCCTGGCTTTGCCACCGTCACAATGGACAAATGAGACATGAAATAACATCAACAGATCAAGACGAAGCGAATGGAAGTAACCCCGGAGTCATAGCATGTGTAAATCGAGACGAAACATCTCTCTCTCCCCCGCCTGCTTGCGAAGGGGAGGGGCAGTTTACACACACACACGCAGCTGCTGCATGCAGCAACGCACACAGAGGGAGGAGATGGCAGAGAGAATGCACTCCCCTGAAAACTCCCCTTGAATTCCTCCAGACTCAGAAAATGTAAAAGTTCACTTTTTGGAGATCCATAGAAAAAGGGTGAAAATGGAAAAAAGTATTCGAAAATAGTGCCTCATAAGGCGGGTAGAGTCTCTTGAAAACTCCCCTTGAATTCCTCCAGACTCAGAAAAAGTCAAAAATGACTTTTTGGAGATCCATAGAAAAAGGGTGAAAATGAAAAAAAGTATGCCACAGTATGGATTCGAACACGCGACCAACCGCATCCAGGGGCGAGCGTTAACGCAGTGAGCCACTGGACCTGAGTACTCAAACATGGCTACTTGTGCATCTTAGAAACTCTGAATTCAATAAATGTACAACTTTTTCTCCATCAAAATGAACAAATGAGACATGAAATAACATCTACAGATCAAGACGAAGCGAATGGAAGCGGTACCAGCCTCGTAGCTGCGAACAGCTGTGATCGCAGGAAAATGCTGTTACAAAGATTTCTCAGTATATCTCCGGGACATTTCCCTGGCTTTCCCACCGTCACAATGGACAAACGAGACATGAAATAACATCAACAGATCAAGACGAAGCGAATGGAGGTACCCCCGGAGTCATAGCATGTGTAAATCGAGACGAAACATCTCTCTCTCCCCCGCCTGCTTGCGAGGGGGAGGGGCAGTTTACACACACACGCAGCTGCTGCATGCAGCAACGCACACAGAGGGAGGAGATGGCAGAGAGAATGCACTCCCCTGAAAACTCCCCTTGAATTCCTCCAGACTCAGAAAATGTAAAAGTTCAGAAAAAAGTATTCGAAAATAGTGCCTCATAAGGCGGGTAGAGTCCCTTGAAAACTCCCCTTGAATTCCTCCAGACTCAGAAAAAGTCAAAGTTGACTTTTTGGAGATCCATAGAAAAAGGGTGAAAATGAAACAAAGTATGCCACAGCATGGATTCGAACACGCGACCAACCGCATCCAGGGGCGAGCATTAACGCAGTGAGCCACTGGACCTGAGTACTCAAACATGCCTACTTTTGCATCTTAGAAACTCTGAATTCACTAAATGTACAACTTTTTCTCCATCAAAATGAACAACTGAGACATTAAATAACATCTACAGATCAAGACGAAGCGAATGGAAGCGGTCCCAGCCTCGTAGCTGTGAACAGCTGTGATCGCAGGAAAATGCTGTTACAAAGATTTCTCAGTATATCTCCGGGACATTTCCCTGGCTTTCCCACCGTCACAATGGACAAACAAGACATGAAATAACATCAACAGATCAAGACGAAGCGAATGGAAGTACCCCCGGAGTCATAGCATGTGTAAATTGAGACGAAACATCTCTCTCTCCCCCACCTGCTTGCGAGGTGGAGGGGCAGTTTACCCACACACGCAGCTGCTGCATGCAGCAACACACACACAGGGAGGAGATGGCAGAGAGAACGCACTCCCCTGAAAACTCCCCTTGAATTCCTCCAGACTCAGAAAAAGTCAAAGTTGACTTTTTGGAGATCCATAGAAAAAGGGTGAAAATGAAAAAAAGTATGCCACAGCATGGACTCGAACATGCGACCAACCGCATCCAGGGGCGAGCGTTAACGCAGTGAGCCACTGGACCTGAGTACTCAAACATGCCTACTTGTGCATCTTAGAAACTCTGAATTCACTAAATGTACAACTTTTTCTCCATCAAAATGAACAAATGAGACATGAAATAACATCTACAGATCAAGACGAAGCGAATGGAAGCGGTCCCAGCCTCGTAGCTGTGAACAGCTGTGATCGCAGGAAAATGCTGTTACAAAGATTTCTCAGTATATCTCCGGGACATTTCCCTGGCTTTCTCACCGTCACAATGGACAAACGAGACATGAAATAACATCAACAGATCAAGACGAAGCGAATGGAGGTACCCCCGGAGTCATAGCATGTGTAAATCGAGACGAAACATCTCTCTCTCGCCCGCCTGCTTGCGAAGGGGAGGGGCAGTTTACACACACACGCAGCTGCTGCATGCAGCAACGCACACACAGGGAGGAGATGGCAGAGAGAATGCACTCCCCTGAAAACTCCCCTTGAATTCCTCCAGACTCAGAAAATGTAAAAGATCACTTTTTGGAGATCCATAGAAAAAGGGTGAAAATGAAAAAAAGTATTCGAAAATAGTGCCTCATAAGGCGGGTAGAGTCCCTTGAAAACTCCCCTTGAATTCCTCCAGACTCAGAAAAAGTCAAAGTTGACTTTTTGGAGATCCATAGAAAAAGGGTGAAAATGAAAAAAAGAATGCCACAGCATGGATTCGAACACGCGACCAACCGCATCCAGGGGCGAGCGTTAACACAGTGAGCCACTGGACCTGAGTACTCAAACATGCCTACTTGTGCATCTTAGACACTCTGAATTTACTAAATGTACAACTTTTTCTCCATCAAAATGAACAAATGAGACATTAAATAACATCTACAGATCAAGACGAAGCGAATGGAAGCGGTACCAGCCTCGTAGCTGCGAACAGCTGTGATCGCAGGAAAATGCTGTTACAAAGATTTCTCAGTATATCTCCGGGACATTTCCCTGGCTTTCCCACCGTCACAATGGACAAACGAGACATGAAATAACATCAACAGATCAAGACGAAGCGAATGGAGGTAACCCCGGAGTCATAGCATGTGTAAATCGAGACGAAACATCTCTCTCTCCCCCGCCTGCTTGCGAGGGGGAGGGGCAGTTTACACACACACGCAGCTGCTGCATGCAGCAACGCACACAGAGGGAGGAGATGGCAGAGAGAATGCACTCCCCTGAAAACTCCCCTTGAATTCCTCCAGACTCAGAAAATGTAAAAGTTCATAAAAAAGTATTCGAAAATAGTGCCTCATAAGGCGGGTAGAGTCCCTTGAAAACTCCCCTTAAATTCCTCCAGACTCAGAAAAAGTCAAAGTTGACTTTTTGGACATCCATAGAAAAAGGGTGAAAATGAAAAAAAGTATGCCACAGCATGGATTCGAACACGCGACCAACCGCATCCATGGGGCGAGCATTAACGCAGTGAGCCACTGGACCTGAGTACTCAAACATGCCTACTTTTGCATCTTAGAAACTCTGAATTCACTAAATGTACAACTTTTTCTCCATCAAAATGAACAACTGAGACATTAAATAACATCTACAGATCAAGACGAAGCGAATGGAAGCGGTCCCAGCCTCGTAGCTGCAAACAGCTGTGATCGCAGGAAAATGCTGTTACAAAGATTTCTCAGTATATCTCCGGGACATTTCCCTGGCTTTCCCACCGTCACAATGGACAAACAAGACATGAAATAACATCAACAGATCAAGACGAAGCGAATGGAAGTACCCCCGGGGTCATAGCATGTGTAAATTGAGACGAAACATCTCTCTCTCCCCCACCTGCTTGCGAGGTGGAGGGGCAGTTTACACACACACGCAGCTGCTACATGCAGCAACACACACACAGGGAGGAGATGGCAGAGAGAACGCACTCCCCTGAAAACTCCCCTTGAATTCCTCCAGACTCAGAAAAAGTCAAAGTTGACTTTTTGGAGATCCATAGAAAAAGGGTGAAAATGAAAAAAAGTATGCCACAGCATGGACTCGAACATGCGACCAACCGCATCCAGGGGCGAGCGTTAACGCAGTGAGCCACTGGACCTGAGTACTCAAACATGCCTACTTGTGCATCTTAGAAACTCTGAATTCACTAAATGTACAACTTTTTCTCCATCAAAATGAACAAATGAGACATGAAATAACATCTACAGATCAAGACGAAGCGAATGGAAGCGGTCCCAGCCTCGTAGCTGTGAACAGCTGTGATCGCAGGAAAATGCTGTTACAAAGATTTCTCAGTATATCTCCGGGACATTTCCCTGGCTTTCTCACCGTCACAATGGACAAACGAGACATGAAATAACATCAACAGATCAAGACGAAGCGAATGGAGGTACCCCCGGAGTCATAGCATGTGTAAATCGAGACGAAACATCTCTCTCCCCCGCCTGCTTGCGAAGGGGAGGGGCAGTTTACACACACACGCAGCTGCTGCATGCAACAACGCACGCACAGGGAGGAGATGGCAGAGAGAACGCACTCCCCTGAAAACTCCCCTTGAATTCCTCCAGACTCAGAAAATGTAAAAGTTCACTTTTTGGAGATCCATAGAAAAAGGGTGAAAATGGAAAAAAGTATTCGAAAATAGTGCCTCATAAGGCGGGTAGAGTCCCTTGAAAACTCCCCTTGAATTCCTCCAGACTCAGAAAAAGTTGAAGTTGACTTTTTGGAGATCCATAGAAAAAGGGTGAAAATGAAAAAAAGTATGCTACAGCATGGATTCGAACATGCGACCAACCGCATCCAGGGGCGAGCATTAACGCAGTGAGCCACTGGACCTGAGTACTCAAACATGCCTACTTGTGCATCTTAGAAACTCTGAATTCACTAAATGTACAACTTTTTCTCCATCAAAATGAACAAATGAGACATGAAATAACATCTACAGATCAAGACGAAGCGAATGGAAGCGGTCCCAGCCTCGTAGCTGTGAACAGCTGTGATCGCAGGAAAATGCTGTTACAAAGATTTCTCAGTATATCTCCGGGACATTTCCCTGGCTTTCTCACCGTCACAATGGACAAACGAGACATGAAATAACATCAACAGATCAAGACGAAGCGAATGGAGGTACCCCCGGAGTCATAGCATGTGTAAATCGAGACGAAACATCTCTCTCCCCCGCCTGCTTGCGAAGGGGAGGGGCAGTTTACACACACACGCAGCTGCTGCATGCAGCAACGCACGCACAGGGAGGAGATGGCAGAGAGAACGCACTCCCCTGAAAACTCCCCTTGAATTCCTCCAGACTCAGAAAATGTAAAAGTTCACTTTTTGGAGATCCATAGAAAAAGGGTGAAAATGGAAAAAAGTATTCGAAAATAGTGCCTCATAAGGCGGGTAGAGTCCCTTGAAAACTCCCCTTGAATTCCTCCAGACTCAGAAAAAGTCGAAGTTGACTTTTTGGAGATCCATAGAAAAAGGGTGAAAATGAAAAAAAGTATGCTACAGCATGGATTCGAACATGCGACCAACCGCATCCAGGGGCGAGCATTAACGCAGTGAGCCACTGGACCTGAGTACTCAAACATGCCTACTTTTGCATCTTAGAAACTCTGAATTCACTAAATGTACAACTTTTTCTCCATCAAAATGAACACATGAGACATGAAATAACATCTAAAGATCAAGACGAAGCGAATGGAAGCGATCCCAGCCTCGTAGCTGTGAACAGCTGTGATCGCAGGAAAATGCTGTTACAAAGATTTCTCAGTATATCTCCGGGACATTTCCCTGGCTTTCCCACCGTCACAATGGACAAACGAGACATGAAATAACATCAACAGATCAAGACGAAGCGAATGGAGGTACCCCCGGAGTCATAGCATGTGTAAATCGAGACGAAACATCTCTCTCTCCCCCGCCTGCTTGCGAGGGGGAGGGGCAGTTTACACACACACGCAGCTGCTGCATGCAGCAACACACACACAGGGAGGAGATGGCAGAGAGAACGCACTCCCCTGAAAACTCCCCTTGAATTCCTCCAGACTCAGAAAATGTAAAAGATCACTTTTTGGAGATCCATAGAAAAAGGGTGAAAATGGAAAAAAGTATTCGAAAATAGTGCCTCATAAGGCGGGTAGAGTCCCTTGAAAACTCCCCTTGAATTCCTCCAGACTCAGAAAAAGTCAAAGTTGTCTTTTTGGAGATCCATAGAAAAAGGGTGAAAATGAAAAACAGTATGCCACAGCATGGATTCGAACACGCGACCAACCGCATCCAGGGGCGAGCATTAACGCAGTGAGCCACTGGACCTGAGTACTCAAACATGCCTACTTTTGCATCTTAGAAACTCTGAATTCACTAAATGTACAACATTTTCTCCATCAAAATGAACAAATGAGACATGAAATAACATCTACAGATAAAGACGAAGCGAATGGAAGCGGTCCCAGCCTCGTAGCTGTGAACAGCTGTGATCGCAGGAAAATGCTGTTACAAAGATTTCTCAGTATATCTCCGGGACATTTCCCTGGCTTTCTCACCGTCACAATGGACAAACGAGACATGAAATAACATCAACAGATCAAGACGAAGCGAATGGAGGTACCCCCGGAGTCATAGCATGTGTAAATCGAGACGAAACATCTCTCTCCCCCGCCTGCTTGCGAAGGGGAGGGGCAGTTTACACACACACGCAGCTGCTGCATGCAGCAACGCACGCACAGGGAGGAGATGGCAGAGAGAACGCACTCCCCTGAAAACTCCCCTTGAATTCCTCCAGACTCAGAAAATGTAAAAGTTCACTTTTTGGAGATCCATAGAAAAAGGGTGAAAATGGAAAAAAGTATTCGAAAATAGTGCCTCATAAGGCGGGTAGAGTCCCTTGAAAACTCCCCTTGAATTCCTCCAGACTCAGAAAAAGTCGAAGTTGACTTTTTGGAGATCCATAGAAAAAGGGTGAAAATGAAAAAAAGTATGCTACAGCATGGATTCGAACATGCGACCAACCGCATCCAGGGGCGAGCATTAACGCAGTGAGCCACTGGACCTGAGTACTCAAACATGCCTACTTTTGCATCTTAGAAACTCTGAATTCACTAAATGTACAACTTTTTCTCCATCAAAATGAACAAATGAGACATGAAATAACATCTACAGATCAAGACGAAGCGAATGGAAGCGGTCCCAGCCTCGTAGCTGCGAACAGCTGTGATCGCAGGAAAATGCTGTTACAAAGATTTCTCAGTATATCTCCGGGACATTTCCCTGGCTTTCCCACCGTCACAATGGACAAACGAGACATGAAATAACATCAACAGATCAAGACGAAGCGAATGGAGGTACCCCCGGAGTCATAGCATGTGTAAATCGAGACGAAACATCTCTCTCTCCCCCGCCTGCTTGCGAGGGGGAGGGGCAGTTTACACACACACGCAGCTGCTGCATGCAGCAACACACACACAGGGAGGAGATGGCAGAGAGAACGCACTCCCCTGAAAACTCCCCTTGAATTCCTCCAGACTCAGAAAATGTAAAAGATCACTTTTTGGAGATCCATAGAAAAAGGGTGAAAATGGAAAAAAGTATTCGAAAATAGTGCCTCATAAGGCGGGTAGAGTCCCTTGAAAACTCCCCTTGAATTCCTCCAGACTCAGAAAAAGTCAAAGTTGACTTTTTGGAGATCCATAGAAAAAGGGTGAAAATGAAAAACAGTATGCCACAGCATGGATTCGAACACGCGACCAACCGCATCCAGGGGCGAGCATTAACGCAGTGAGCCACTGGACCTGAGTACTCAAACATGCCTACTTTTGCATCTTAGAAACTCTGAATTCACTAAATGTACAACATTTTCTCCATCAAAATGAACAAATGAGACATGAAATAACATCTACAGATCAAGACGAAGCGAATGGAAGCGGTCCCAGCCTCGTAGCTGTGAACAGCTGTGATCGCAGGAAAATGCTGTTACAAAGATTTCTCAGTATATCTCCGGGACATTTCCCTGGCTTTCTCACCGTCACAATGGACAAACGAGACATGAAATAACATCAACAGATCAAGACGAAGCGAATGGAGGTACCCCCGGAGTCATAGCATGTGTAAATCGAGACGAAACATCTCTCTCTCCCCCGCCTGCTTGCGAGGGGGAGGGGCAGTTTACACACACACGCAGCTGCTGCATGCAGCAACGCACACAGAGGGAGGAGATGGCAGAGAGAATGCACTCCCCTGAAAACTCCCCTTGAATTCCTCCAGACTCAGAAAATGTAAAAGTTCAGAAAAAAGTATTCGAAAATAGTGCCTCATAAGGCGGGTAGAGTCCCTTGAAAACTCCCCTTGAATTCCTCCAGACTCAGAAAAAGTCAAAGTTGACTTTTTGGAGATCCATAGAAAAAGGGTGAAAATGAAAAAAAGTATGCCACAGCATGGACTCGAACATGCGACCAACCGCATCCAGGGGCGAGCGTTAACGCAGTGAGCCACTGGACCTGAGTACTCAAACATGCCTACTTGTGCATCTTAGAAACTCTGAATTCACTAAATGTACAACTTTTTCTCCATCAAAATGAACAAATGAGACATGAAATAACATCTACAGATCAAGACGAAGCGAATGGAAGCGGTCCCAGCCTCGTAGCTGTGAACAGCTGTGATCGCAGGAAAATGCTGTTACAAAGATTTCTCAGTATATCTCCGGGACATTTCCCTGGCTTTCTCACCGTCACAATGGACAAACGAGACATGAAATAACATCAACAGATCAAGACGAAGCGAATGGAGGTACCCCCGGAGTCATAGCATGTGTAAATCGAGACGAAACATCTCTCTCTCCCCCGCCTGCTTGCGAAGGGGAGGGGCAGTTTACACACACACGCAGCTGCTGCATGCAGCAACGCACACACAGGGAGGAGATGGCAGAGAGAACGCACTTCCCTGAAAACTCCCCTTGAATTCCTCCAGACTCAGAAAATGTAAAAGATCACTTTTTGGAGATCCATAGAAAAAGGGTGAAAATGAAAAAAAGAATGCCACAGCATGGATTCGAACACGCGACCAACCGCATCCAGGGGCGAGCGTTAACACAGTGAGCCACTGGACCTGAGTACTCAAACATGCCTACTTGTGCATCTTAGACACTCTGAATTTACTAAATGTACAACTTGTTCTCCATCAAAATGAACAAATGAGACATTAAATAACATCTACAGATCAAGACGAAGCGAATTGAAGCGGTCCCAACCTCGTAGCTGTGAACAGCTGTGATCGCAGGAAAATGCTGTTACAAAGATTTCTCAGTATATCTCCGGGACATTTCCCTGGCTTTCCCACCGTCAAAATTGACAAACGAGACATGAAATAACATCAACAGATCAAGACGAAGCGAATGGAGGTACCCCCGGAGTCATAGCATGTGTAAATCGAGACGAAACATCTCTCTCTCCCCCGCCTGCTTGCGAAGGGGAGGGGCAGTTTACACACACACGCAGCTGCTGCATGTAGCAACGCACACACAGGGAGGAGATGGCAGAGAGAACGCACTCCCCTGAAAACTCCCCTTGAATTCCTCCAGACTCAGAACATGTAAAAGTTCACTTTTTGGAGATCCATAGAAAAAGGGTGAAAATGGAAAAAAGTATTCGAAAATAGTGCCTCATAAGGCGGCTAGAGTCCCTTGAAAACTCCCCTTGAATTACTCCAGACTCAGAAAAAGTCAAAGTTGACTTTTTGGAGATCCATAGAAAAAGGGTGAAAATGAAAAAAAGTATGCTACAGCATGGAATCGAACACGCGACCAACCGCATCCAGGGGCGAGCGTTAACGCAGTGAGCCACTGGACATGAGTACTCAAACATGCCTACTTTTGCATCTTAGACACTCTGAATTCACTAAATGTACAACTTTTTCTCCATCAAAATGAACAAATGAGACATGAAATAACATCTACAGATCAAGACGAAGCGAATGGAAGCGGTCCCAGCCTCGTAGCTGTGAACAGCTGTGATCGCAGGAAAATGCTGTTACAAAGATTTCTCAGTATATCTCCGGGACATTTCCCTGGCTTTCTCACCGTCACAATGGACAAACGAGACATGAAATAACATCAACAGATCAAGAAGAAGCGAATGGAGGTACCCCCGGAGTCATAGCATGTGTAAATCGAGACGAAACATCTCTCTCTCCCCCGCCTGCTTGCGAAGGGGAGGGGCAGTTTACACACACACGCAGCTGCTGCATGCAGCAACGCACACACAGGGAGGAGATGGCAGAGAGAACGCACTCCCCTGAAAACTCCCCTTGAATTCCTCCAGACTCAGAAAATGTAAAAGTTCACTTTTTGGAGATCCATAGAAAAAGGGTGAAAATGGAAAAAAGTATTCGAAAATAGTGCCTCATAAGGCGGGTAGAGTCCCTTGAAAACTCCCCTTGAATTCCTCCAGACTCAGAAAAAGTCAAAGTTGACTTTTTGGAGATCCATAGAAAAAGGGTGAAAATGAAAAAAAGAATGCCACAGCATGGATTCGAACACGCGACCAACCGCATCCAGGGGCGAGCGTTAACACAGTGAGCCACTGGACCTGAGTACTCAAACATGCCTACTTGTGCATCTTAGACACTCTGAATTTACTAAATGTACAACTTTTTCTCCATCAAAATGAACAAATGAGACATTAAATAACATCTACAGATCAAGACGAAGCGAATGGAAGCGGTACCAGCCTCGTAGCTGCGAACAGCTGTGATCGCAGGAAAATGCTGTTACAAAGATTTCTCAGTATATCTCCGGGACATTTCCCTGGCTTTCCCACCGTCACAATGGACAAACGAGACATGAAATAACATCAACAGATCAAGACGAAGCGAATGGAGGTACCCCCGGAGTCATAGCATGTGTAAATCGAGACGAAACATCTCTCTCTCCCCCGCCTGCTTGCGAGGGGGAGGGGCAGTTTACACACACACGCAGCTGCTGCATGCAGCAACGCACACAGAGGGAGGAGATGGCAGAGAGAATGCACTCCCCTGAAAACTCCCCTTGAATTCCTCCAGACTCAGAAAATGTAAAAGTTCAGAAAAAAGTATTCGAAAATAGTGCCTCATAAGGCGGGTAGAGTCCCTTGAAAACTCCCCTTAAATTCCTCCAGACTCAGAAAAAGTCAAAGTTGACTTTTTGGACATCCATAGAAAAAGGGTGAAAATGAAAAAAAGTATGCCACAGCATGGATTCGAACACGCGACCAACCGCATCCAGGGGCGAGCATTAACGCAGTGAGCCACTGGACCTGAGTACTCAAACATGCCTACTTTTGCATCTTAGAAACTCTGAATTCACTAAATGTACAACTTTTTCTCCATCAAAATGAACAACTGAGACATTAAATAACATCTACAGATCAAGACGAAGCGAATGGAAGCGGTCCCAGCCTCGTAGCTGCAAACAGCTGTGATCGCAGGAAAATGCTGTTACAAAGATTTCTCAGTATATCTCCGGGACATTTCCCTGGCTTTCCCACCGTCACAATGGACAAACAAGACATGAAATAACATCAACAGATCAAGACGAAGCGAATGGAAGTACCCCCGGAGTCATAGCATGTGTAAATTGAGACGAAACATCTCTCTCTCCCCCACCTGCTTGCGAGGTGGAGGGGCAGTTTACACACACACGCAGCTGCTGCATGCAGCAACACACACACAGGGAGGAGATGGCAGAGAGAACGCACTCCCCTGAAAACTCCCCTTGAATTCCTCCAGACTCAGAAAAAGTCAAAGTTGACTTTTTGGAGATCCATAGAAAAAGGGTGAAAATGAAAAAAAGTATGCCACAGCATGGACTCGAACATGCGACCAACCGCATCCAGGGGCGAGCGTTAACGCAGTGAGCCACTGGACCTGAGTACTCAAACATGCCTACTTGTGCATCTTAGAAACTCTGAATTCACTAAATGTACAACTTTTTCTCCATCAAAATGAACAAATGAGACATGAAATAACATCTACAGATCAAGACGAAGCGAATGGAAGCGGTCCCAGCCTCGTAGCTGTGAACAGCTGTGATCGCAGGAAAATGCTGTTACAAAGATTTCTCAGTATATCTCCGGGACATTTCCCTGGCTTTCTCACCGTCACAATGGACAAACGAGACATGAAATAACATCAACAGATCAAGACGAAGCGAATGGAGGTACCCCCGGAGTCATAGCATGTGTAAATCGAGACGAAACATCTCTCTCCCCCGCCTGCTTGCGAAGGGGAGGGGCAGTTTACACACACACGCAGCTGCTGCATGCAGCAACGCACGCACAGGGAGGAGATGGCAGAGAGAACGCACTCCCCTGAAAACTCCCCTTGAATTCCTCCAGACTCAGAAAATGTAAAAGATCACTTTTTGGAGATCCATAGAAAAAGGGTGAAAATGGAAAAAAGTATTCGAAAATAGTGCCTCATAAGGCGGGTAGAGTCCCTTGAAAACTCCCCTTGAATTCCTCCAGACTCAGAAAAAGTCAAAGTTGACTTTTTGGAGATCCATAGAAAAAGGGTGAAAATGAAAAAAAGTATGCTACAGCATGGATTCGAACATGCGACCAACCGCATCCAGGGGCGAGCATTAACGCAGTGAGCCACTGGACCTGAGTACTCAAACATGCCTACTTTTGCATCTTAGAAACTCTGAATTCACTAAATGTACAACTTTTTCTCCATCAAAATGAACAAATGAGACATGAAATAACATCTACAGATCAAGACGAAGCGAATGGAAGCGGTTCCAGCCTCGTAGCTGTGAACAGCTGTGATCGCAGGAAAATGCTGTTACAAAGATTTCTCAGTATATCTCCGGGACATTTCCCTGGCTTTCCCACCGTCACAATGGACAAACGAGACATGAAATAACATCAACAGATCAAGACGAAGCGAATGGAGGTACCCCCGGAGTCATAGCATGTGTAAATCGAGACGAAACATCTCTCTCCCCCGCCTGCTTGCGAAGGGGAGGGGCAGTTTACACACACACGCAGCTGCTGCATGCAGCAACGCACGCACAGGGAGGAGATGGCAGAGAGAACGCACTCCCCTGAAAACTCCCCTTGAATTCCTCCAGACTCAGAAAATGTAAAAGTTCACTTTTTGGAGATCCATAGAAAAAGGGTGAAAATGGAAAAAAGTATTCGAAAATAGTGCCTCATAAGGCGGGTAGAGTCCCTTGAAAACTCCCCTTGAATTCCTCCAGACTCAGAAAAAGTCGAAGTTGACTTTTTGGAGATCCATAGAAAAAGGGTGAAAATGAAAAAAAGTATGCTACAGCATGGATTCGAACATGCGACCAACCGCATCCAGGGGCGAGCATTAACGCAGTGAGCCACTGGACCTGAGTACTCAAACATGCCTACTTTTGCATCTTAGAAACTCTGAATTCACTAAATGTACAACATTTTCTCCATCAAAATGAACAAATGAGACATGAAATAACATCTACAGATCAAGACGAAGCGAATGGAAGCAATCCCAGCCTCGTAGCTGTGAACAGCTGTGATCGCAGGAAAATGCTGTTACAAAGATTTCTCAGTATATCTCCGGGACATTTCCCTGGCTTTCCCACCGTCACAATGGACAAACGAGACATGAAATAACATCAACAGATCAAGACGAAGCGAATGGAGGTACCCCCGGAGTCATAGCATGTGTAAATCGAGACGAAACATCTCTCTCTCCCCCGCCTGCTTGCGAGGGGGAGGGGCAGTTTACACACACACGCAGCTGCTGCATGCAGCAACACACACACAGGGAGGAGATGGCAGAGAGAACGCACTCCCCTGAAAACTCCCCTTGAATTCCTCCAGACTCAGAAAATGTAAAAGATCACTTTTTGGAGATCCATAGAAAAAGGGTGAAAATGGAAAAAAGTATTCGAAAATAGTGCCTCATAAGGCGGGTAGAGTCCCTTGAAAACTCCCCTTGAATTCCTCCAGACTCAGAAAAAGTCAAAGTTGACTTTTTGGAGATCCATAGAAAAAGGGTGAAAATGAAAAACAGTATGCCACAGCATGGATTCGAAAACGCGACCAACCGCATCCAGGGGCGAGCATTAACGCAGTGAGCCACTGGACCTGAGTACTCAAACATGCCTACTTTTGCATCTTAGAAACTCTGAATTCACTAAATGTACAACTTTTTCTCCATCAACATGAACAACTGAGACATTAAATAACATCTACAGATCAAGACAAAGCGAATGGAAGCGGTCCCAGCCTCGTAGCTGCGAACAGCTGTGATCGCAGGAAAATGCTGTTACAAAGATTTATCAGTATATCTCCGGGACATTTCCCTGGCTTTCCCACCGTCACAATGGACAAACAAGACATGAAATAACATCAACAGATCAAGACGAAGCGAATGGAAGTACCCCCGGAGTCATAGCATGTGAAATCGAGACGAAACATCTCTCTCTCCCCCGCCTGCTTGCGAGGGGGAGGGGCAGTTTACACACACACACAGCTGCTGCATGCAGCAACGCACACACAGGGAGGAGATGGCAGAGAGAACGCACTCCCCTGAAAACTCCCCTTGAATTCCTCCAGACTCAGAAAATGTAAAAGTTCACTTTTTGGAGATCCATAGAAAAAGGGTGAAAATGGAAAAAAGTATTCGAAAATAGTGCCTCATAAGGCGGGTAGAGTCTCTTGAAAACTCCCCTTGAATTCCTCCAGACTCAGAAAAAGTCAAAGTTGACTTTTTGGAGATCCATAGAAAAAGGGTGAAAATGAAAAAAAGTACACCACAGCATGGATTCGAACACGCGACCAACCGCATCCAGGGGCGAGCGTTAACGCAGTGAGCCACTGGACCTGAGTACTCAAACATGGCTACTTGTGCATCTTAGAAACTCTGAATTCACTAAATGTACAACTTTTTCTCCATCAAAATGAACAAATGAGACATTAAATAACATCTACAGATCAAGACGAAGTGAATGGAAGCGGTCCCAGCCTCGTAGCTGTGAACAGCTGTGATCGCAGGAAAATACTGTTACAAAGATTTCTCAGTATATCTCCGGGACATTTCCCTGGCTTTCCCACCGTCACAATGGACAAATGAGACATGTAATAACATCAACAGATCAAGACGAAGCGAATGGAGGTACCCCCGGAGTCATAGCATGTGTAAATCGAGACGAAACATCTCTCTCTCCCCCGCCTGCTTGCGAAGGGGAGGGGCAGTTTACACACACACACGCAGCTGCTGCATGCAGCAACGCACACACAGGGAGGAGATGGCAGAGAGAATGCACTCCCCTGAAAACTCCCCTTGAATTCCTCCAGACTCAGAAAATGTAAAAGTTCACTTTTTGGAGATCCATAGAAAAAGGGTGAAAATGGAAAAAAGTATTCGAAAATAGTGCCTCATAAGGCGGATAGAGTCCCTTGAAAACTCCCCTTGAATTCCTCCAGACTCAGAAAAAGTCAAAGTTGACTTTTTGGAGATCCATAGAAAAAGGGTGAAAATGAAAAAAAGTATGCCACAGCATGGACTCGAACACGCGACCAACCGCGTCCAGGGGCGAGCGTTAACGCAGTGAGCCACTGGACCTGAGTACTCAAACATGCCTACTTGTGCATCTTAGAAACTCTGAATTCACTAAATGTACAACTTTTTCTCCATCAAAATGAACAAATGAGACATTAAATAACATCTACAGATCAAGACGAAGCGAATGGAAGCGGTCCCAGCCTCGTAGCTGCGAACAGCTGTGATCGCAGGAAAATGCTGTTACAAAGATTTCTCAGTATATCTCCGGGACATTTCCCTGGCTTTCCCACCGTCACAATGGACAAACGAGACATGAAATAACATCAACAGATCAAGACGAAGCGAATGGAAGTACCCCCGGAGTCATAGCATGTGTAAATCGAGACGAAACATCTCTCTCTCCCCCGCCTGCTTGCGAAGGGGAGGGGCAGTTTACACACACGCAGTTGCTGCATGCAGCAACGCACACACAGGGAGGAGATGGCAGAGAGAACGCACTCCCCTGAAAACTCCCCTTGAATTCCTCCAGACTCAGAAAATGTAAAAGATCACTTTTTGGAGATCCATAGAAAAAGGTTGAAAATGAAAAAAAGAATGCCACAGCATGGATTCGAACACGCGACCAACCGCATCCAGGGGCGAGTGTTAACGCAGTGAGCCACTGGACCTGAGTACGCAAATATGCCTACTTGTGCATCTTAGACACTCTGAATTCACTAAATGTACAACTTTTTCTCCATCAACATGAACAACTGAGACATTAAATAACATCTACAGATCAAGACGAAGCGAATGGAAGCCGTCCCAGCCTCGTAGCTGTGAACAGCTGTGATCGCAGGAAAATGCTGTTACAAAGATTTCTCAGTATATCTCCGGGACATTTCCCTGGCTTTCCCACCGTCACAATGGACAAACGAGACATGAAATAACATCAACAGATCAAGACGAAGCGAATGGAAGTACCCCCGGAGTCATAGCATGTGTAAATCGAGACGAAACATCTCTCTCTCCCCCGCCTGCTTGCGAAGGGGAGGGGCAGTTTACACACACACACGCTCTGCTGCATGCAGCAACGCACACACAGGGAGGAGATGGCAGAGAGAATGCACTCCCCTGAAAACTCCCCATGAATTCCTCCAGACTCAGAAAATGTAAAAGTTCACTTTTTGGAGATCCATAGAAAAAGGGTGAAAATGAAAAAAAGTATGACACAGCATGGATTCGAACACGCGACCAACCGCATCCAGGGGCGAGCATTAACGCAGTGAGCCACTGGACCTGAGTACTCAAACATGCCTACTTTTGCATCTTAGAAACTCTGAATTCACTAAATTCACAACTTTTTCTCCATCAAAATGAACAAATGAGACATTAAATAACATCTACAGATCAAGACGAAGCAAATGGAAGCAGTCCCAGCCTCGTAGCTGTGAACAGCTGTGATCGCAGGAAAATGATGTTACAAAGATTTCTCAGTATATCTCCGGGACATTTCCCTGGCTTTCCCACCGTCAAAATGGACAAACGAGACATGAAATAACATCAACAGATCAAGACGAAGCGAATGGAGGTACCCCCGGAGTCATAGCATGTGTAAATCGAGACGAAACATCTCTCTCTCCCCCGCCTGCTTGCGAGGGGGAGGGGCAGTTTACACACTCACGCAGCTGCTGCATGCAGCAACACACACACAGGGAGGAGATGGCAGAGAGAACGCACTCCCCTGAAAACTCCCCTTGAATTCCTCCAGACTCAGAAAATGTAAAAGATCACTTTTTGGAGATCCATAGAAAAAGGGTGAAAATGAAAAAAAGTATGCCACAGCATGGATTCGAACACACGACCAACCGCATCCAGGGGCGAGCATTAACACAGTGAGCCACTGGACCTGAGTACTCAAACATGCATACTTGTGCATCTTAGACACTCTGAATTTACTAAATGTACAACTTTTTCTCCATCAACATGAACAAATGAGACATTAAATAACATCTACAGATCAAGACGAAGCGAATGGAAGCGGTCCCAGCCTCGTAGCTGCGAACAGCTGTGATCGCAGGAAAATGCTGTTACAAAGATTTCTCAGTATATCTCCGGGACATTTCCCTGGCTTTCCCACCGTCACAATGGACAAACGAGACATGAAATAACATCAACAGATCAAGACGAAGCGAATGGAGGTACCCCCGGAGTCATAGCATGTGTAAATCGAGACGAAACATCTCTCTCTCCCCCGCCTGCTTGCGAGGGGGAGGGGCAGTTTACACACACACGCAGCTGCTGCATGCAGCAACACACACACAGGGAGGAGATGGCAGAGAGAACGCACTCCCCTGAAAACTCCCCTTGAATTCCTCCAGACTCAGAAAATGTAAAAAATCACTTTTTGGAGATCCATAGAAAAAGGGTGAAAATGAAAAAAAGAATGCCACAGCATGGATTCGAACACGCGACCAACCGCATCCAGGGGCGAGCGTTAACACAGTGAGCCACTGGACCTGAGTACTCAAACATGCCTACTTTTGCATCTTAGAAACTCTGAATTCACTAAATTCACAACTTTTTCTCCATCAAAATGAACAAATGAGACATTAAATAACATCTACAGATCAAGACGAAGCGAATGGAAGCAGTCCCAGCCTCGTAGCTGTGAACAGCTGTGATCGCAGGAAAATGATGTTACAAAGATTTCTCAGTATATCTCCGGGACATTTCCCTGGCTTTCCCACCGTCAAAATGGACAAACGAGACATGAAATAACATCAACAGATCAAGACGAAGCGAATGGAGGTACCTCCGGAGTCATAGCATGTGGAAATCGAGACGAAACATCTCTCTCTCCCCCGCCTGCTTGCGAGGGGGAGGGGCAGTTTACACACTCACGCAGCTGCTGCATGCAGCAACACACACACAGGGAGGAGATGGCAGAGAGAACGCACTCCCCTGAAAACTCCCCTTGAATTCCTCCAGACTCAGAAAATGTAAAAGATCACTTTTTGGAGATCCATAGAAAAAGGGTGAAAATGAAAAAAAGTATGCCACAGTATGGATTCGAACACGCGACCAACCGCATCCAGGGGCGAGCATTAACGCAGTGAGCCACTGGACCTGAGTACTCAAACATGCCTACTTTTGCATCTTAGACACTCTGAATTCACTAAATGTACAACTTTTTCTCCATCAAAATGAACAAATGAGACATGAAATAACATCTACAGATCAAGACGAAGCGAATGGAAGCGGTCCCAGCCTCGTAGCTGTGAACAGCTGTGATCGCAGGAAAATGCTGTTACAAAGATTTCTCAGTATATCTCCGGGACATTTCCCTGGCTTTCTCACCGTCACAATGGACAAACGAGACATGAAATAACATCAACAGATCAAGACGAAGCGAATGGAGGTACCCCCGGAGTCATAGCATGTGTAAATCGAGACGAAACATCTCTCTCTCCCCCGCCTGCTTGCGAAGGGGAGGGGCAGTTTACACACACACGCAGCTGCTGCATGCAGCAACGCACACACAGGGAGGAGATGGCAGAGAGAACGCACTCCCCTGAAAACTCCCCTTGAATTCCTCCAGACTCAGAAAATGTAAAAGTTAACTTTTTGGAGATCCATAGAAAAAGGGTGAAAATGGAAAAAAGTATTCGAAAATAGTGCCTCATAAGGCGGGTAGAGTCCCTTGAAAACTCCCCTTGAATTCCTCCAGACTCAGAAAAAGTCAAAGTTGACTTTTTGGAGATCCATAGAAAAAGGGTGAAAATGAAAAAAAGTATGCCACAGCATGGATTCGAACACGCGACCAACCGCATCCAGGGGCGAGCGTTAACACAGTGAGCCACTGGACCTGAGTACTCAAACATGCCTACTTGTGCATCTTAGACACTCTGAATTTACTAAATGTACAACTTGTTCTCCATCAAAATGAACAAATGAGACATTAAATAACATCTACAGATCAAGACGAAGCGAATTGAAGCGGTCCCAGCCTCGTAGCTGTGAACAGCTGTGATCGCAGGAAAATGCTGTTACAAAGATTTCTCAGTATATCTCCGGGACATTTCCCTGGCTTTCCCACCGTCAAAATGGACAAACGAGACATGAAATAACATCAACAGATCAAGACGAAGCGAATGGAAGTACCCCCGGAGTCATAGCATGTGTAAATCGAGACGAAACATCTCTCTCTCCCCCGCCTGCTTGCGAAGGGGAGGGGCAGTTTACACACACACACGCAGCTGATGCATGCAGCAACGCACACACAGGGAGGAGATGGCAGAGAGAATGCACTCCCCTGAAAACTCCCCTTGAATTCCTCCAGACTCAGAAAATGTAAAAGTTCACTTTTTGGAGATCCATAGAAAAAGGGTGAAAATGGAAAAAAGTATTCGAAAATAGTGCCTCATAAGGCGGGTAGAGTCCCTTGAAAACTCCCCTTGAATTCCTCCAGACTCAGAAAATGTAAAAGATCACTTTTTGGAGATCCATAGAAAAAGGGTGAAAATGAAAAAAAGAATGCCACAGCATGGATTCGAACACGCGACCAACCGCATCCAGGGGCGAGCGTTAACACAGTGAGCCACTGGACCTGAGTACTCAAACATGCCTACTTTTGCATCTTAGAAACTCTGAATTCACTAAATTCACAACTTTTTCTCCATCAAAATGAACAAATGAGACATTAAATAACATCTACAGATCAAGACGAAGCGAATGGAAGCAGTCCCAGCCTCGTAGCTGTGAACAGCTGTGATCGCAGGAAAATGATGTTACAAAGATTTCTCAGTATATCTCCGGGACATTTCCCTGGCTTTCCCACCGTCAAAATGGACAAACGAGACATGAAATAACATCAACAGATCAAGACGAAGCGAATGGAGGTACCTCCGGAGTCATAGCATGTGGAAATCGAGACGAAACATCTCTCTCTCCCCCGCCTGCTTGCGAGGGGGAGGGGCAGTTTACACACTCACGCAGCTGCTGCATGCAGCAACACACACACAGGGAGGAGATGGCAGAGAGAACGCACTCCCCTGAAAACTCCCCTTGAATTCCTCCAGACTCAGAAAATGTAAAAGATCACTTTTTGGAGATCCATAGAAAAAGGGTGAAAATGAAAAAAAGTATGCCACAGTATGGATTCGAACACGCGACCAACCGCATCCAGGGGCGAGCATTAACGCAGTGAGCCACTGGACCTGAGTACTCAAACATGCCTACTTTTGCATCTTAGACACTCTGAATTCACTAAATGTACAACTTTTTCTCCATCAAAATGAACAAATGAGACATGAAATAACATCTACAGATCAAGACGAAGCGAATGGAAGCGGTCCCAGCCTCGTAGCTGTGAACAGCTGTGATCGCAGGAAAATGCTGTTACAAAGATTTCTCAGTATATCTCCGGGACATTTCCCTGGCTTTCTCACCGTCACAATGGACAAACGAGACATGAAATAACATCAACAGATCAAGACGAAGCGAATGGAGGTACCCCCGGAGTCATAGCATGTGTAAATCGAGACGAAACATCTCTCTCTCCCCCGCCTGCTTGCGAAGGGGAGGGGCAGTTTACACACACACGCAGCTGCTGCATGCAGCAACGCACACACAGGGAGGAGATGGCAGAGAGAACGCACTCCCCTGAAAACTCCCCTTGAATTCCTCCAGACTCAGAAAATGTAAAAGTTAACTTTTTGGAGATCCATAGAAAAAGGGTGAAAATGGAAAAAAGTATTCGAAAATAGTGCCTCATAAGGCGGGTAGAGTCCCTTGAAAACTCCCCTTGAATTCCTCCAGACTCAGAAAAAGTCAAAGTTGACTTTTTGGAGATCCATAGAAAAAGGGTGAAAATGAAAAAAAGTATGCCACAGCATGGATTCGAACACGCGACCAACCGCATCCAGGGGCGAGCGTTAACACAGTGAGCCACTGGACCTGAGTACTCAAACATGCCTACTTGTGCATCTTAGACACTCTGAATTTACTAAATGTACAACTTGTTCTCCATCAAAATGAACAAATGAGACATTAAATAACATCTACAGATCAAGACGAAGCGAATTGAAGCGGTCCCAGCCTCGTAGCTGTGAACAGCTGTGATCGCAGGAAAATGCTGTTACAAAGATTTCTCAGTATATCTCCGGGACATTTCCCTGGCTTTCCCACCGTCAAAATGGACAAACGAGACATGAAATAACATCAACAGATCAAGACGAAGCGAATGGAAGTACCCCCGGAGTCATAGCATGTGTAAATCGAGACGAAACATCTCTCTCTCCCCCGCCTGCTTGCGAAGGGGAGGGGCAGTTTACACACACACACGCAGCTGATGCATGCAGCAACGCACACACAGGGAGGAGATGGCAGAGAGAATGCACTCCCCTGAAAACTCCCCTTGAATTCCTCCAGACTCAGAAAATGTAAAAGTTCACTTTTTGGAGATCCATAGAAAAAGGGTGAAAATGGAAAAAAGTATTCGAAAATAGTGCCTCATAAGGCGGGTAGAGTCCCTTGAAAACTCCCCTTGAATTCCTCCAGACTCAGAAAAAGTCAAAGTTGACTTTTTGGAGATCCATAGAAAAAGGGTGAAAATGAAAAAAAGTATGCCACAGCATGGACTCGAACACGCGACCAACCGCATCCAGGGGCGAGCGTTAACGCAGTGAGCCATTGGACCTGAGTACTCAAACATGCCTACTTGTGCATCTTAGAAACTCTGAATTCACTAAATGTACAACTTTTTCTCCATCAAAATGAACAAATGAGACATTAAATAACAACTACAGATCAAGACGAAGCGAATGGAAGCGGTACCAGCCTCGTAGCTGCGAACAGCTGTGATCGCAGGAAAATGCTGTTACAAAGATTTCTCAGTATATCTCCGGGACATTTCCCTGGCTTTCCCACCGTCACAATGGACAAACGAGACATGAAATAACATCAACAGATCAAGACGAAGCGAATGGAGGTACCCCCGGAGTCATAGCATGTGTAAATCGAGACGAAACATCTCTCTCTCCCCCGCCTGCTTGCGAGGGGGAGGGGCAGTTTACACACACACGCAGCTGCTGCATGCAGCAACGCACACAGAGGGAGGAGATGGCAGAGAGAATGCACTCCCCTGAAAACTCCCCTTGAATTCCTCCAGACTCAGAAAATGTAAAAGTTCAGAAAAAAGTATTCGAAAATAGTGCCTCATAAGGCGGGTAGAGTCCCTTGAAAACTCCCCTTGAATTCCTCCAGACTCAGAAAAAGTCAAAGTTGACTTTTTGGAGATCCATAGAAAAAGGGTGAAAATGAAAAAAAGTATGCCACAGCATGGATTCGAACACGCGACCAACCACATCCAGGGGCGAGCATTAACGCAGTGAGCCACTGGACCTGAGTACTCAAACATGCCTACTTTTGCATCTTAGAAACTCTGAATTCACTAAATGTACAACTTTTTCTCCATCAACATGAACAACTGAGACATTAAATAACATCTACAGATCAAGACGAAGCGAATGGAAGCGGTCCCAGCCTCGTAGCTGCAAACAGCTGTGATCGCAGGAAAATGCTGTTACAAAGATTTCTCAGTATATCTCCGGGACATTTCCCTGGCTTTCCCACCGTCACAATGGACAAACAAGACATGAAATAACATCAACAGATCAAGACGAAGCGAATGGAAGTACCCCCGGAGTCATAGCATGTGTAAATTGAGACGAAACATCTCTCTCTCCCCCACCTGCTTGCGAGGTGGAGGGGCAGTTTACACACACACGCAGCTGCTGCATGCAGCAACACACACACATGGAGGAGATGGCAGAGAGAACGCACTCCCCTGAAAACTCCCCTTGAATTCCTCCAGACTCAGAAAAAGTCAAAGTTGACTTTTTGGAGATCCATAGAAAAAGGGTGAAAATGAAAAAAAGTATGCCACAGCATGGACTCGAACATGCGACCAACCGCATCCAGGGGCGAGCGTTAACGCAGTGAGCCACTGGACCTGAGTACTCAAACATGCCTACTTGTGCATCTTAGAAACTCTGAATTCACTAAATGTACAACTTTTTCTCCATCAAAATGAACAAATGAGACATGAAATAACATCTACAGATCAAGACGAAGCGAATGGAAGCGGTCCCAGCCTCGTAGCTGTGAACAGCTGTGATCGCAGGAAAATGCTGTTACAAAGATTTCTCAGTATATCTCCGGGACATTTCCCTGGCTTTCTCACCGTCACAATGGACAAACGAGACATGAAATAACATCAACAGATCAAGACGAAGCGAATTGAGGTACCCCCGGAGTCATAGCATGTGTAAATCGAGACGAAACATCTCTCTCTCCCCCGCCTGCTTGCGAAGGGGAGGGGCAGTTTACACACACGCAGTTGCTGCATGCAGCAACGCACACACAGGGAGGAGATGGCAGAGAGAACGCACTCCCCTGAAAACTCCCCTTGAATTCCTCCAGACTCAGAAAATGTAAAAGATCACTTTTTGGAGATCCATAGAAAAAGGTTGAAAATGAAAAAAAGAATGCCACAGCATGGATTCGAACACGCGACCAACCGCATCCAGGGGCGAGTGTTAACGCAGTGAGCCACTGGAGCTGAGTACGCAAATATGCCTACTTGTGCATCTTAGACACTCTGAATTCACTAAATGTACAACTTTTTCTCCATCAACATGAACAACTGAGACATTAAATAACATCTACAGATCAAGACGAAGCGAATGGAAGCGGTCCCAGCCTCGTAGCTGTGAACAGCTGTGATCGCAGGAAAATGCTGTTACAAAGATTTCTCAGTATATCTCCGGGACATTTCCCTGGCTTTCCCACCGTCACAATGGACAAACGAGACATGAAATAACATCAACAGATCAAGACGAAGCGAATGGAAGTACCCCCGGAGTCATAGCATGTGTAAATCGAGACGAAACATCTCTCTCTCCCCCGCCTGCTTGCGAAGGGGAGGGGCAGTTTACACACACACGCAGCTGCTGCATGTAGCAACGCACACACAGGGAGGAGATGGCAGAGAGAACGCACTCCCCTGAAAACTCCCCTTGAATTCCTCCAGACTCAGAAAATGTAAAAGTTCACTTTTTGGAGATCCATAGAAAAAGGGTGAAAATGGAAAAAAGTATTCGAAAATAGTGCCTCATAAGGCGGCTAGAGTCCCTTGAAAACTCCCCTTGAATTCCTCCAGACTCAGAAAAAGTCAAAGTTGACTTTTTGGAGATCCATAGAAAAAGGGTGAAAATGAAAAAAAGTATGCTACAGCATGGATTCGAACACGCGACCAACCGCATCCAGGGGCGAGCGTTAACGCAGTGAGCCACTGGACATGAGTACTCAAACATGCCTACTTTTGCATCTTAGAAACTCTGAATTCACTAAATGTACAACTTTTTCTCCATCAAAATGAACAAATGAGACATGAAATAACATCTACAGATCAAGAAGATGCGAATGGAAGCGGTCCCAGCCTCGTAGCTGTGAACAGCTGTGATCGCAGGAAAATGCTGTTCCAAAGATTTCTCAGTATATCTCCGGGACATTTCCCTGGCTTTGCCACCGTCACAATGGACAAATGAGACATGAAATAACATCAACAGATCAAGACGAAGCGAATGGAAGTACCCCCGGAGTCATAGCATGTGTAAATTGAGACGAAACATCTCTCTCTCCCCCGCCTGCTTGCGAAGGGGAGGGGCAGTTTACACACACACACGCAGCTGCTGCATGCAGCAACGCACACACAGGGAGGAGATGGCAGAGAGAATGCACTCCCCTGAAAACTCCCCTTGAATTCCTCCAGACTCAGAAAATGTAAAAGTTCACTTTTTGGAGATCCATAGAAAAAGGGTGAAAATGGAAAAAAGTATTCGAAAATAGTGCCTCATAAGGCGGGTAGAGTCCCTTGAAAACTCCCCTTGAATTCCTCCAGACTCAGAAAAAGTCAAAGTTGACTTTTTGGAGATCCATAGAAAAAGGGTGAAAATGAAAAAAAGTATGCCACAGCATGGACTCGAACACGCGACCAACCGCATCCAGGGGCGAGCGTTAACGCAGTGAGCCACTGGACCTGAGTACTCAAACATGCCTACTTGTGCATCTTAGAAACTCTGAATTCACTAAATGTACAACTTTTTCTCCATCAAAATGAACAAATGAGACATGAAATAACATCTACAGATCAAGACGAAGCGAATGGAAGCGGTCCCAGCCTCGTAGCTGTGAACAGCTGTGATCGCAGGAAAATGCTGTTACAAAGATTTCTCAGTATATCTCTGGGACATTTCCCTGGCTTTCCCACCGTCACAATGGACAAACGAGACATGAAATAACATCAACAGATCAAGACGAAGCGAATGGAGGTACCCCCGGAGTCATAGCATGTGTAAATCGAGACGAAACATCTCTCTCTCCCCCGCCTGCTTGCGAGGGGGAGGGGCAGTTTACACACACACGCTCTGCTGCATGCAGCAACGCACACACAGGGAGGAGATGGCAGAGAGAATGCACTCCCCTGAAAACTCCCCATGAATTCCTCCAGACTCAGAAAATGTAAAAGTTCACTTTTTGGAGATCCATAGAAAAAGGGTGAAAATGGAAAAAAGTATTCAAAAATAGTGCCTCATAAGGCGGCTAGAGTCCCTTGAAAACTCCCCTTGAATTCCTCCAGACTCAGAAAAAGTCAAAGTTGACTTTTTGGAGATCCATAGAAAAAGGGTGAAAATGAAAAAAAGTATGCCACAGCATGGATTCGAACACGCGACCAACCGCATCCAGGGGCGAGCATTAACGCAGTGAGCCACTGGACCTGAGTACTCAAACATGCCTACTTGTGCATCTTAGAAACTCTGAATTCACTAAATGTACAACTTTTTCTCCATCAAAATGAACAAATGAGACATGAAATAACATCTACAGATCAAGACGAAGCGAATGGAAGCGGTCCCAGCCTCGTAGCTGTGAACAGCTGTGATCGCAGGAAAATGCTGTTACAAAGATTTCTCAGTATATCTCTGGGACATTTCCCTGGCTTTCCCACCGTCACAATGGACAAACGAGACATGAAATAACATCAACAGATCAAGACGAAGCGAATGGAGGTACCCCCGGAGTCATAGCATGTGTAAATCGAGACGAAACATCTCTCTCTCCCCCGCCTGCTTGCGAGGGGGAGGGGCAGTTTACACACACACGCTCTGCTGCATGCAGCAACGCACACACAGGGAGGAGATGGCAGAGAGAATGCACTCCCCTGAAAACTCCCCATGAATTCCTCCAGACTCAGAAAATGTAAAAGTTCACTTTTTGGAGATCCATAGAAAAAGGGTGAAAATGGAAAAAAGTATTCAAAAATAGTGCCTCATAAGGCGGCTAGAGTCCCTTGAAAACTCCCCTTGAATTCCTCCAGACTCAGAAAAAGTCAAAGTTGACTTTTTGGAGATCCATAGAAAAAGGTTGAAAATGAAAAAAAGAATGCCACAGCATGGATTCGAACACGCGACCAACCGCATCCAGGGGCGAGTGTTAACGCAGTGAGCCACTGGACCTGAGTACGCAAATATGCCTACTTGTGCATCTTAGACACTCTGAATTCACTAAATGTACAACTTTTTCTCCATCAAAATTAACAAATGAGACATTAAATAACATCTACAGATCAAGACGAATCGAATGGAAGCGGTCCCAGCCTCGTAGCTGTGAACAGCTGTGATCGCAGGAAAATGCTGTTACAAAGATTTCTCAGTATATCTCCGGGACATTTCCCTGGCTTTCCCACCGTCACAATGGACAAACAAATCAATGAAATAACATCAACAGATCAAGACAAAGCGAATGGAGGTACCCCCGGAGTCATAGCATGTGTAAATCGAGACGAAACATCTCTCTCTCCCCCGCCTGCTTGCGAGGGGGAGGGGCAGTTTACACACACACACGCAGCTGCTGCATGCAGCAACGCACACAGAGGGAGGAGATGGCAGAGAGAATGCACTCCCCTGAAAACTCCCCTTGAATTCCTCCAGACTCAGAAAATGTAAAAGTTCACTTTTTGGAGATCCATAGAAAAAGGGTGAACATGGAAAAAAGTATTCGAAAATAGTGCCTCATAAGGCGGGTAGAGTCCTTTGAAAACTCCCCTTGAATTCCTCCAGACTCAGAAAAAGTCAAAGTTGACTTTTTGGAGATCCATAGAAAAAGGGTGAAAATGAAAAAAAGTATGCCACAGCATGGATTCGAACACGCGACCAACCGCATCCAGGGGCGAGCGTTAACGCAGTGAGCCACTGGACCTGAGTACTCAAACATGCCTACTTGTGCATCTTAGACACTCTGAATTCACTAAATGTACAACTTTTCTCCATCAAAATGAACAAATGAGACATGAAATAACATCTCCAGATCAAGACGAAGCGAATGGAAGCGGTCCCAGCCTCGTAGCTGTGAACAGCTGTGATCGCAGGAAAATGCTGTTACAAAGATTTATCAGTATATCTCCGGGACATTTCCCTGACTTTCCCACCGTCACAATGGACAAACGAGACATGAAATAACATCAACAGATCAAGACGAAGCGAATGGAAGTACCCCCGGAGTCATAGCATGTGTAAATCGAGACGAAACATCTCTCTCTCCCCCGCCTGCTTGCGAAGGGGAGGGGCAGTTTACACACACACACGCAGCTGCTGCATGCAGCAACGCACACAGAGGGAGGAGATGGCAGAGAGAATGCACTCCCCTGAAAACTCCCCTTGAATTCCTCCAGACTCAGAAAATGTAAAAGTTCACTTTTTGGAGATCCATAGAAAAAGGGTGAAAATGGAAAAAAGTATTCGAAAATAGTGCCTCATAAGGCGGGTAGAGTCCCTTGAAAACTCCCCTTGAATTCTTCCAGACTCAGAAAAAGTCAAAGTTGACTTTTTGGAGATCCATAGAAAAAGGGTGAAAATGAAAAAAAGAATGCCACAGCATGGATTCGAACACGCGACCAACCGCATCCAGGGGCGAGCGTTAACACAGTGAGCCACTGGACCTGAGTACTCAAACACGCCTACTTTTGCATCTTAGACACTCTGAATTCACTAAATGTACAACTTTTTCTCCATCAAAATGAACAAATGAGACATGAAATAACATCTAAAGATCAAGACGAAGCGAATGGAAGCGGTCCCAGCCTCGTAGCTGTGAACAGCTGTGATCGCAGGAAAATGCTGTTCCAAAGATTTCTCAGTATATCTCCGGGACATTTCCCTGGCTTTGCCACCGTCACAATGGACAAACGAGACATGAAATAACATCAACAGATCAAGACGAAGCGAATGGAAGTACCCCCGGAGTCATAGCATGTGTAAATCGAGACGAAACATCTCTTTCTCCCCCGCCTGCTTGCGAGGGGGAGGGGCAGTTTACACACACACGCAGCTGCTGCATGCAGCAACACACACATAGGGAGGAGATGGCAGAGAGAACGCACTCCCCTGAAAACTCCCCTTGAATTCCTCCAGACTCAGAAAATGTAAAAGATCACTTTTTGGAGATCCATAGAAAAAGGGTGAAAATGGAAAAAAGTATTCGAAAATAGTGCCTCATAAGGCGGGTAGAGTCCCTTGAAAACTCCCCTTGAATTCCTCCAGACTCAGAAAAAGTCAAAGTTGACTTTTTGGAGATCCATAGAAAAAGGGTGAAAATGAAAAAAAGTATGCCACAGCATGGATTCGAAGACGCGACCAACCGCATCCAGGGGCGAGCGTTAACGCAGTGAGCCACTGGACATGAGTACTCAAACATGCCTACTTTTGCATCTTACACACTCTGAATTCACTAAATGTACAACTTTTTCTCCATCAAAATGAACAAATGAGACATGAAATAACATCTACAGATCAAGACGAAGCGAATGGAAGCGGTCCCAGCCTCGTAGCTGTGAACAGCTGTGATCGCAGGAAAATGCTGTTACAAAGATTTCTCAGTATATCTCCGGGACATTTCCCTGGCTTTGCCACCGTCACAATGGACAAACGAGACATGAAATAACATCAACAGATCAAGACGAAGCGAATGGAAGTACCCCCGGAGTCATAGCATGTGTAAATCGAGACGAAACATCTCTCTCTCCCCCGCCTGCTTGCGAAGGGGAGGGGCAGTTTACACACACACACGCAGCTGCTGCATGCAGCAACGCACACAGAGGGAGGAGATGGCAGAGAGAATGCACTCCCCTGAAAACTCCCCTTTGAATTCCTCCAGACTCAGAAAATGTAAAAGTTCACTTTTTGGAGATCCATAGAAAAAGGGTGAAAATGGAAAAAAGTATTCGAAAATAGTGCCTCATAAGGCGGGTAGAGTCCCTTGAAAACTCCCCTTGAATTCCTCCAGACTCAGAAAAAGTCAAAGTTGACTTTTTGGAGATCCATAGAAAAAGGGTGAAAATGAAAAAAAGTATGCCACAGCATGGACTCGAACACGCGACCAACCGCATCCAGGGGCGAGCGTTAACGCAGTGAGCCACTGGACCTGAGTACTCAAACATGCCTACTTGTGCATCTTAGAAACTCTGAATTCACTAAATGTACAACTTTTTCTCCATCAAAATGAACAAATGAGACATTAAATAACATCTACAGATCAAGACGAAGCGAATGGAAGCGGTCCCAGCCTTGTAGCTGTGAACAGCTGTGATCGCAGGAAAATGCTGTTACAAAGATTTCTCAGTATATCTCCGGGACATTTCCCTGGCTTTCCCACCGTCACAATGGACAAACGAGACATGAAATAACATCAACAGATCAAGACGAAGCGAATGGAGGTACCCCCGGAGTCATAGCATGTGTAAATCGAGACGAAACATCTCTCTCTCCCCCGCCTGCTTGCGAGGGGGAGGGGCAGTTTACACACACACGCAGCTGCTGCATGCAGCAACACACACACAGGGAGGAGATGGCAGAGAGAACGCACTCCCCTGAAAACTCCCCTTGAATTCCTCCAGACTCAGAAAATGTAAAAGATCACTTTTTGGAGATCCATAGAAAAAGGGTGAAAATGAAAAAAAGAATGCCACAGCATGGATTCGAACACGCGACCAACCGCATCCAGGGGCGAGCGTTAACACAGTGAGCCACTGGACCTGAGTACTCAAACATGCCTACTTGTGCATCTTAGTCACTCTGAATTTACTAAATGTACAACTTTTTCTCCATCAAAATGAACAAATGAGACATTAAATAACATCTACAGATCAAGACGAAGCGAATGGAAGCGGTACCAGCCTCGTAGCTGCGAACAGCTGTGATCGCAGGAAAATGCTGTTACAAAGATTTCTCAGTATATCTCCGGGACATTTCCCTGGCTTTCCCACCGTCACAATGGACAAACGAGACATGAAATAACATCAACAGATCAAGACGAAGCGAATGGAAGTACCCCCGGAGTCATAGCATGTGTAAATCGAGACGAAACATCTCTATCTCCCCCGCCTGCTTGCGAAGGGGAGGGGCAGTTTACACACACACACACACGCAGCTGCTGCATGCAGCAACGCACACACAGGGAGGAGATGGCAGAGAGAATGCACTCCCCTGAAAACTCCCCTTGAATTCCTCCAGACTCAGAAAATGTAAAAGTTCACTTTTTGGAGATCCATAGAAAAAGGGTGAAAATGGAAAAAAGTATTCGAAAATAGTGCCTCGTAAGGCGGGTAGAGTCCCTTGAAAACTCCCCTTGAATTCCTCCAGACTCAGAAAAAGTCAAAGTTGACTTTTTGGAGATCCATAGAAAAAGGGTGAAAATGAAAAAAAGTATGCCACAGCATGGATTCGAACAGGCGACCAACCGCATCCAGGGGCGAGCATTAACACAGTGAGCCACTGGACCTGAGTACTCAAACATGCCTACTTTTGCATCTTAGAAACTCTGAATTCACTAAATGTACAACCTTTTCTCCATCAAAATGATCAAATGAGACATTAAATAACATCTACAGATCAAGACGAAGCGAATGGAAGCGGTCCCAGCCTCGTAGCTGTGAACAGCTGTGATCGCAGGAAAATGCTGTTACAAAGATTTCTCAGTATATCTCCGGGACATTTCCCTGGCTTTCCCACCGTCACAATGGACAAACGAGACATGAAATAACATCAACAGATCAAGACGAAGCGAATGGAGGTACCCCCGGAGTCATAGCATGTGTAAATCGAGACGAAACATCTCTCTCTCCCCCGCCTGCTTGCGAAGGGGAGGGGCAGTTTACACACACACACGCAGCTGCTGCATGCAGCAACGCACACAGAGGGAGGAGATGGCAGAGAGAATGCACTCCCCTGAAAACTCCCCTTGAATTCCTCCAGACTCAGAAAAAGTCAAAGTTGACTTTTTGGAGATCCATAGAAAAAGGGTGAAAATGAAAAAAAGTATTCCACAGTATGGATTCGAACACGCGACCAACCGCATCCAGGGGCGAGCATTAACGCAGTGAGCCACTGGACCTGAGTACTCAAACATGCCTACTTTTGCATCTTAGAAACTCTGAATTCACTAAATGTACAACTTTTTCTCCATCAAAATGAACAAATGAGACATTAAATAACATCTACAGATCAAGACGAAGCGAATGGAAGCGGTCCCAGCCTCGTAGCTGTGAACAGCTGTGATCGAAGGAAAATGCTGTTACAAAGATTTCTCAGTATATCTCCGGGACATTTCCCTGGCTTTCCCACCGTCACAATGGACAGACGAGACATGAAATAACATCAACAGATCAAGACGAAGCGAAAGGAGGTACCCCCGGAGTCATAGCATGTGTAAATCGAGACGAAACATCTCTCTCTCCCCCGCCTGCTTGCGAAGGGGAGGGGCAGTTTACACACACACGCAGCTGCTGCATGCAGCAACGCACACACAGGGAGGAGATGGCAGAGAGAATGCACTCCCCTGAAAACTCCCCTTGAATTCCTCCAGACTCAGAAAATGTAAAAGTTCACTTTTTGGAGATCCATAGAAAAAGGGTGAAAATGGAAAAAAGTATTCGAAAATAGTGCCTCATAAGGCGGGTAGAGTCCCTTGAAAACTCCCCTTGAATTCCTCCAGACTCAGAAAAAGTCAAAGTTGATTTTTTGGAGATCCATAGAAAAAGGGTGAAAATGAAAAAAAGTATGCCACAGTATGGATTCGAACACGCGACCAACCGCATCCAGGGGCGAGCATTAACGCAGTGAGCCACTGGACCTGAGTACTCAAACATGCCTACTTTTGCATCTTAGAAACTCTGAATTCACTAAATGTACAACTTTTTCTCCATCAAAATGAACAAATGAGACATGAAATAACATCTACAGATCAAGACGAAGCGAATGGAAGCGGTCCCAGCCTCGTAGCTGTGAACAGCTGTGATCGCATGAAAATGCTGTTACAAAGATTTCTCAGTATATCTCCGGGACATTTCCCTGGCTTTGCCACCGTCACAATGGACAAACGAGACATGAAATAACATCAAAAGATCAAGACGAAGCGAATGGAAGTACCCCCGGAGTCATAGCATGTGTAAATCGAGACGAAACATCTCTCTCTCCCCCGCCTGCTTGCGAAGGGGAGGGGCAGTTTACACACACACACACGCAGCTGCTGCATGCAGCAACGCACACACAGGGAGGAGATGGCAGAGAGAATGCACTCCCCTGAAAACTCCCCTTCAATTCCTCCAGACTCAGAAAATGTAAAAGTTCACTTTTTGGAGATCCATAGAAAAAGGGTGAAAATGGAAAAAAGTATTCGAAAATAGTGCCTCATAAGGCGGGTAGAGTCCCTTGAAAACTCCCCTTGAATTCCTCCAGACTCAGAAAAAGTCAAAGTTGACTTTTTGGAGATCCATAGAAAAAGGGTGAAAATGAAAAAAAGTATGCCACAGTATGGATTCGAACACGCGACCAACCGCATCCAGGGGCGAGCGTTAACGCAGTGAGCCACTGGACATGAGTACTCAAACATGCCTACTTTTGCATCTTAGACACTCTGAATTCACTAAATGTACAACTTTTTCTCCATCAAAATGAACAAATGAGACATGAAATAACATCTACAGATCAAGACGAAGCGAATGGAAGCGGTCCCAGCCTCGTAGCTGTGAACAGCTGTGATCGCAGGAAAATGCTGTTACAAAGATTTCTCAGTATATCTCCGGGACATTTCCCTGGCTTTCCCACCGACACAATGGACAAACGAGACATGAAATAACATCAACAGATCAAGACGAAGCGAATGGAGGTACCCCCGGAGTCATAGCATGTGTAAATCGAGACGAAACATCTCTCTCTCCCCCGCCTGCTTGCGAGGGGGAGGGGCAGTTTACACACACACGCAGCTGCTGCATGCAGCAACACACACACAGGGAGGAGATGGCAGAGAGAACGCACTCCCCTGAAAACTCCCCTTGAATTCCTCCAGACTCAGAAAATGTAAAAGATCACTTTTTGGAGATCCATAGAAAAAGGGTGAAAATGAAAAAAAGTATGCCACAGTATGGATTCGAACACGCGACCAACCGCATCCAGGGGCGAGCGTTAACGCAGTGAGCCACTGGACATGAGTACTCAAACATGCCTACTTTTGCATCTTAGACACTCTGAATTTACTAAATGTACAACTTTTTCTCCATCAAAATGAACAAATGAGACATTAAATAACATCTACAGATCAAGACGAAGCGAATGGAAGCGGTCCCAGCCTCGTAGCTGCGAACAGCTGTGATCGCAGGAAAATGCTGTTACAAAGATTTCTCAGTATATCTCCGGGACATTTCCCTGGCTTTCCCACCGTCACAATGGACAAACGAGACATGAAATAACATCAACAGATCAAGACGAAGCGAATGGAAGTACCCCCGGAGTCATAGCATGTGTAAATCGAGACGAAACATCTCTCTCTCCCCCGCCTGCTTGCGAAGGGGAGGGGCAGTTTACACACACACACGCAGCTGCTGCATGCAGCAACGCACACAGAGGGAGGAGATGGCAGAGAGAATGCACTCCCCTGAAAACTCCCCTTGAATTCCTCCAGACTCAGAAAATGTAAAAGTTCACTTTTTGGAGATCCATAGAAAAAGGGTGAAAATGGAAAAAAGTATTCGAAAATAGTGCCTCATAAGGCGGGTAGAGTCCCTTGAAAACTCCCCTTGAATTCCTCCAGACTCAGAAAAAGTCAAAGTTGACTTTTTGGAGATCCATAGAAAAAGGGTGAAAATGAAAAAAAGCATGCCACAGTATGGATTCGAACACGCGACCAACCACATCCAGGGGCGAGCATTAACGCAGTGAGCCACTGGACCTGAGTACTCAAACATGCCTACTTTTGCATCTTAGAAACTCTGAATTCACTAAATGTACAACTTTTTCTCCATCAAAATGAACAAATGAGACATTAAATAACATCTACAGATCAAGACGAAGCGAATGGAAGCGGTCCCAGCCTCGTAGCTGTGAACAGCTGTGATCGCAGGAAAATGCTGTTACAAAGATTTCTCAGTATATCTCCGGGACATTTCCCTGGCTTTCCCACCGTCACAATGGACAAACGAGACATGAAATAACATCAACAGATCAAGACGAAGCGAATGGAGGTACCCCCGGAGTCATAGCATGTGTAAATCGAGACGAAACATCTCTCTCTCCCCCGCCTGCTTGCGAAGGGGAGGGGCAGTTTACACACACACACGTAGCTGCTGCATGCAGCAACGCACACAGAGGGAGGAGATGACAGAGAGAATGCACTCCCCTGAAAACTCCCCTTGAATTCCTCCAGACTCAGAAAATGTAAAAGTTCACTTTTTGGAGATCCATAGAAAAAGGGTGAAAATGGAAAAAAGTATTCGAAAATAGTGCCTCATAAGGCGGGTAGAGTCCCTTGAAAACTCCCCTTGAATTCCTCCAGACTCAGAAAAAGTCAAAGTTGACTTTTTGGAGATCCATAGAAAAAGGGTGAAAATGAAAAAAAGCATGCCACAGCATGGATTCGAACACGCGACCAACCGCATCCAGGGGCGAGCATTAACGCAGTGAGCCACTGGACCTGAGTACTCAAACATGCCTACTTTTGCATCTTAGAAACTCTGAATTCACTAAATGTACAACTTTTTTCTCCATCAAAATGAACAAATGAGACATTAAATAACATCTACAGATCAAGACGAAGCGAATGGAAGCGGTCCCAGCCTCGTAGCTGTGAACAGCTGTGATCGCAGGAAAATGCTGTTACAAAGATTTCTAAGTATATCTCCGGGACATTTCCCTGGCTTTCCCACCGTCACAATGGACAAACGAGACATGAAATAACATCAACAGATCAAGACGAAGCGAATGGAGGTACCCCCGGAGTCATAGCATGTGTAAATCGAGACGAAACATCTCTCTCTCCCCCGCCTGCTTGCGAAGGGGAGGGGCAGTTTACACACACACACGTAGCTGCTGCATGCAACAACGCACGCAGAGGGAGGAGATGACAGAGAGAATGCACTCCCCTGAAAACTCCCCTTGAATTCCTCCAGACTCAGAAAATGTAAAAGTTCACTTTTTGGAGATCCATAGAAAAAGGGTGAAAATGGAAAAAAGTATTCGAAAATAGTGCCTAATAAGGCGGGTAGAGTCCCTTGAAAACTCCCCTTGAATTCCTCCAGACTCAGAAAAAGTCAAAGTTGACTTTTTGGAGATTCATAGAAAAAGGGTGAAAATGAAAAAAATTATGCCACAGTATGGATTCGAACACGCGACCAACCGCATCCAGGGGCGAGCGTTAACGCAGTGAGCCACTGGACATGAGTACTCAAACATGCCTACTTTTGCATCTTAGACACTCTGAATTCACTAAATGTACAACTTTTTCTCCATCAAAATGAACAAATGAGACATGAAATAACATCTACAGATCAAGACGAAGCGAATGGAAGCGGTCCCAGCCTCGTAGCTGTGAACAGCTGTGATCGCAGGAAAATGCTGTTACAAAGATTTCTCAGTATATCTCCGGGACATTTCCCTGGCTTTGCCACCGTCACAATGGACAAACGAGACATGAAATAACATCAACAGATCAAGACGAAGCGAATGGAAGTACCCCCGGAGTCATAGCATGTGTAAATCGAGACGAAACATCTCTCTCTCCCCCGCCTGCTTGCGAGGGGGAGGGGCAGTTTACACACACACGCAGCTGCTGCATGCAGCAACACACACATAGGGAGGAGATGGCAGAGAGAACGCACTCCCCTGAAAACTCCCCTTGAATTCCTCCAGACTCAGAAAATGTAAAAGATCAATTTTTGGAGATCCATAGAAAAAGGGTGAAAATGGAAAAAAGTATTCGAAAATAGTGCCTCATAAGGCGGGTAGAGTCCCTTGAAAACTCCCCTTGAATTCCTCCAGACTCAGAAAAAGTCAAAATTGACTTTTTGGAGATCCATAGAAAAAGGGTGAAAATGAAAAAAAGTATGCCACAGCATGGATTCGAACACGCGACCAACCGCATCCAGGGGCGAGCATTAACGCAGTGAGCCACTGGACCTGAGTACTCAAACATGCCTACTTTTGCATCTTAGAAACTCTGAATTCACTAAATGTACAACTTTTTCTCCATAAAAATGAACAAATGAGACATTAAATAACATCTACAGATCAAGACGAAGCGAATGGAAGCGGTCCCAGCCTCGTAGCTGCGAACAGCTGTGATCGCAGGAAAATGCTGTTACAAAGATTTCTCAGTATATCTCCGAGACATTTTCCTGGCTTTCCCACCGTCACAATGGACAAACGAGACATGAAATAACATCAACAGATCAAGACGAAGCGAATGGAGGTACCCCCGGAGTCATAGCATTTGTAAATCGAGACGAAACATCTCTCTCTCCCCCGCCTGCTTGCGAGGGGGAGGGGCAGTTTACACACACACGCAGCTGCTGCATGCAGCAACACACACATAGGGAGGAGATGCTAGAGAGAACGCACTCCCCTGAAAACTCCCCTTGAATTCCTCCAGACTCAGAAAATGTAAAAGATCACTTTTTGGAGATCCATAGAAAAAGGGTGAAAATGGAAAAAAGTATTCGAAAATAGTGCCTCATAAGGCGGGTAGAGTCCCTTGAAAACTCCCCTTGAATTCCTCCAGACTCAGAAAAAGTCAAAGTTGACTTTTTGGAGATCCATAGAAAAAGGGTGAAAATGAAAAAAATTATGCCACAGTATGGATTCGAACACGCGACCAACCGCATCCAGGGGCGAGCGTTAACGCAGTGAGCCACTGGACATGAGTACTCAAACATGCCTACTTTTGCATCTTAGACACTCTGAATTCACTAAATGTACAACTTTTTCTCCATCAAAATGAACAAATGAGACATGAAATAACATTTACAGATCAAGACGAAGCGAATGGAAGCGGTCCCAGCCTCGTAGCTGTGAACAGCTGTGATCGCAGGAAAATGCTGTTACAAAGATTTCTCAGTATATCTCCAGGACATTTCCCTGGCTTTGCCACCGTCACAATGGACAAACGAGACAATAAATAACATCAACAGATCAAGACGAAGCGAATGGAAGTACCCCCGGAGTCATAGCATGTGTAAATCGAGACGAAACATCTCTCTCTCCCCCGCCTGCTAGCGAAGGGGAGGGGCAGTTTACACACACACACGCAGCTGCTGCATGCAGCAACGCACACAGAGGGAGGAGATGGCAGAGAGAATGCACTCCCCTGAAAACTCCCCTTGAATTCCTGCAGACTCAGAAAATGTAAAAGTTCACTTTTTGGAGATCCATAGAAAAAGGGTGAAAATGGAAAAAAGTATTCGAAAATAGTGCCTCATAAGGCGGGTAGAGTCCCTTGAAAACTCCCCTTGAATTCCTCCAGACTCAGAAAAAGTCAAAGTTGACTTTTTGGAGATCCATAGAAAAAGGGTGAAAATGAAAAAAAGAATGCCACAGCATGGATTCGAACACGCGACCAACAGCATCCAGGGGTGAGCGTTAACACAGTGAGCCACTGGACCTGAGTACTCAAACATGCCTACTTGTGCATCTTAGACACTCTGAATTCACTAAATGTACAACTTTTTATCCATCAAAATGAACAAATGAGACATGAAATAACATCTACAGATCAAGACGAAGCGAATGGAAGCGGTCCCAGCCTCGTAGCTGTGAACAGCTGTGATCGCAGGAAAATGCTGTTACAAAGATTTCTCAGTATATCTCCGGGACATTTCCCTAGCTTTCCCACCGTCACAATGGACAAACGAGACAGGAAATAACATCAACAGATCAAGACGAAGCGAATGGAAGTACCCCCGGAGTCATAGCATGTGTAAATCGAGACGAAACATCTCTCTCTCCCCCGCCTGCTTGTGAAGGGGAGGGGCAGTTTACACACACACACGCAGCTGCTGCATGCAGCAACGCACACAGAGGGAGGAGATGGCAGAGAGAATGCACTCCCCTGAAAACTCCCCATGAATTCCTCCAGACTCAGAAAATGTAAAAGTTCACTTTTTGGAGATCCATAGAAAAAGGGTGAAAATGGAAAAAAGTATTTGAAAATAGTGCCTCATAAGGCGGGTAGAGTCCCTTGAAAACTCCCCTTGAATTCCTCCAGACTCAGAAAAAGTCAAAGTTGACTTTTTGGAGATCCATAGAAAAAGGGTGAAAATGAACAAAAGAATGCCACAGCATGGATTCGAACACGCGACCAACCGCATCCAGGGGCGAGCGTTAACGCAGTGAGCCACTGGACCTGAGTACTCAAATATGCCTACTTTTGCATCTTAGACACTCTGAATTCACTAAATGTACAACTTTTTCTCCATCAAAATGAACAAATGAGACATGAAATAACATCTACAGATCAAGACGAAGCGAATGGAAGCGGTCCCAGCCTCGTAGCTTTGAACAGCTGTGATCGCAGGAAAATGATGTTACAAAGATTTCTCAGTATATCTCCGGGACATTTCCCTGGCTTTCCCACCGTCACAATGGACAAACGAGACATGAAATAACATCAACAGATCAAGACGAAGCGAATGGAGGTACCCCCGGAGTCATAGCATGTGTAAATCGAGACGAAACATCTCTCTCTCCCCCGCCTGCTTGCGAAGGGGAGGGGCAGTTTACACACACACACGCAGCTGCTGCATGCAGCAACGCACACAGAGGGAGGATATGGCAGAGAGAATGCACTCCCCTGAAAACTCCCCTTTGAATTCCTCCAGACTCAGAAAATGTAAAAGTTCACTTTTTGGAGATCCATAGAAAAAGGGTGAAAATGGAAAAAAGTATTCGAAAATAGTGCCTCATAAGGCGGGTAGAGTCCCTTGAAAACTCCCCTTGAATTCCTCCAGACTCAGAAAAAGTCAAAGTTGACTTTTTGGAGATCCATAGAAAAAGGGTGAAAATGAAAAAAAGTATGCCACAGCATGGACTCGAACACGCGACCAACCGCATCCAGGGGCGAGCGTTAACGCAGTGAGCCACTGGACCTGAGTACTCAAACATGCCTACTTGTGCATCTTAGAAACTCTGAATTCACTAAATGTACAACTTTTTCTCCATCAAAATGAACAAATGAGACATTAAATAACATCTACAGATCAAGACGAAGCGAATGGAAGCGGTCCCAGCCTTGTAGCTGTGAACAGCTGTGATCGCAGGAAAATGCTGTTACAAAGATTTCTCAGTATATCTCCGGGACATTTCCCTGGCTTTCCCACCGTCACAATGGACAAACGAGACATGAAATAACATCAACAGATCAAGACGAAGCGAATGGAAGTACCCCCGGAGTCATAGCATGTGTAAATCGAGACGAAACATCTCTCTCTCCCCCGCCTGCTTGCGAAGGGGAGGGGCAGTTGACACACACACACGCAGCTGCTGCATGCAGCAACGCACACAGAGGGAGGAGATGGCAGAGAGAATGCACTCCCCTGAAAACTCCCCTTGAATTCCTCCAGACTCAGAAAATGTAAAAGTTCACTTTTTGGAGATCCATAGAAAAAGGGTGAAAATGGAAAAAAGTATTCGAAAATAGTGCCTCATAAGGCGGGTAGAGTCCCTTGAAAACTCCCCTTGAATTCCTCCAGACTCAGAAAAAGTCAAAGTTGACTTTTTGGAGATCCATAGAAAAAGGGTGAAAATGAAAAAAAGTATGCCACAGTATGGATTTGAACACGCGACCAACCGCATCCAGGGGCGAGCATTAACGCAGTGAGCCACTGGACCTGAGTACTCAAACATGCCTACTTTTGCATCTTAGAAACTCTGAATTCACTAAATGTACAACTTTTTCTCCATCAAAATGAACAAATGAGACATGAAATAACATCTACAGATCAAGACGAAGCGAATGGAAGCGGTCCCAGTCTCGTAGCTGTGAACAGCTGTGATCGCAGGAAAATGCTGTTACAAAGATTTCTCAGTATATCTCCGGGACATTTCCCTGGCTTTCCCACCGTCACAATGGACAAACGAGACATGAAATAACATCAACAGATCAAGACGAAGCGAATGGAAGTACCCCCGGAGTCATAGCATGTGTAAATCGAGACGAAACATCTATCTCTCCCCCGCCTGCTTGCGAAGGGGAGGGGCAGTTTACACACACACACGCAGCTGCTGCATGCAGCAACGCACACACAGGGAGGAGATGGCAGAGAGAATGCACTCCCCTGAAAACTCCCCTTGAATTCCTCCAGACTCAGAAAATGTAAAAGTTCACTTTTTGGAGATCCATAGAAAAAGGGTGAAAATGGAAAAAAGTATTCGAAAATAGTGCCTCATAAGGCGGGTAGAGTCCCTTGAAAACTCCCCTTGAATTCCTCCAGACTCAGAAAAAGTCAAAGTTGACTTTTTGGAGATCCATAGAAAAAGGGTGAAAATGAAAAAAAGAATGCCACAGCATGGATTCGAACACGCGACCAACAGCATCCAGGGGTGAGCGTTAACACAGTGAGCCACTGGACCTGAGTACTCAAACATGCCTACTTGTGCATCTTAGACACTCTGAATTCACTAAATGTACAACTTTTTATCCATCAAAATGAACAAATGAGACATGAAATAACATCTACAGATCAAGACGAAGCGAATGGAAGCGGTCCCAGCCTCGTAGCTGTGAACAGCTGTGATCGCAGGAAAATGCTGTTACAAAGATTTCTCAGTATATCTCCGGGACATTTCCCTAGCTTTCCCACCGTCACAATGGACAAACGAGACAGGAAATAACATCAACAGATCAAGACGAAGCGAATGGAAGTACCCCCGGAGTCATAGCATGTGTAAATCGAGACGAAACATCTCTCTCTCCCCCGCCTGCTTGTGAAGGGGAGGGGCAGTTTACACACACACACGCAGCTGCTGCATGCAGCAACGCACACAGAGGGAGGAGATGGCAGAGAGAATGCACTCCCCTGAAAACTCCCCATGAATTCCTCCAGACTCAGAAAATGTAAAAGTTCACTTTTTGGAGATCCATAGAAAAAGGGTGAAAATGGAAAAAAGTATTTTGAAAATAGTGCCTCATAAGGCGGGTAGAGTCCCTTGAAAACTCCCCTTGAATTCCTCCAGACTCAGAAAAAGTCAAAGTTGACTTTTTGGAGATCCATAGAAAAAGGGTGAAAATGAACAAAAGAATGCCACAGCATGGATTCGAACACGCGACCAACCGCATCCAGGGGCGAGCGTTAACGCAGTGAGCCACTGGACCTGAGTACTCAAATATGCCTACTTTTGCATCTTAGACACTCTGAATTCACTAAATGTACAACTTTTTCTCCATCAAAATGAACAAATGAGACATGAAATAACATCTACAGATCAAGACGAAGCGAATGGAAGCGGTCCCAGCCTCGTAGCTTTGAACAGCTGTGATCGCAGGAAAATGCTGTTACAAAGATTTCTCAGTATATCTCCGGGACATTTCCCTGGCTTTCCCACCGTCACAATGGACAAACGAGACATGAAATAACATCAACAGATCAAGACGAAGCGAATGGAAGTACCCCGGAGTCATAGCATGTGTAAATCGAGACGAAACATCTCTCTCTCCCACGCCTGCTTGCCAAGGGGAGGGGCAGTTTACACACACACACGCAGCTGCTGCATGCAGCAACGCACACAGAGGGAGGAGATGGCAGAGAGAATGCACTCCCCTGAAAACTCCCCATGAATTCCTCCAGACTCAGAAAATGTAAAAGTTCACTTTTTGGAGATCCATAGAAAAAGGGTGAAAATGGAAAAAAGTATTCGAAAATAGTGCCTCATAAGGCGGGTAGAGTCCCTTGAAAACTCCCCTTGAATTCCTCCAGACTCAGAAAAAGTCAAAGTTGACTTTTTGGAGATCCATAGAAAAAGGGTGAAAATGAAAAAAAGTATGCCACAGTATGGATTTGAACACGCGACCAACCGCATCCAGGGGCGAGCATTAACGCAGTGAGCCACTGGACCTGAGTACTCAAACATGCCTACTTTTGCATCTTAGAAACTCTGAATTCACTAAATGTACAACTTTTTCTCCATCAAAATGAACAAATGAGACATGAAATAACATCTACAGATCAAGACGAAGCGAATGGAAGCGGTCCCAGTCTCGTAGCTGTGAACAGCTGTGATCGCAGGAAAATGCTGTTACAAAGATTTCTCAGTATATCTCCGGGACATTTCCCTGGCTTTCCCACCGTCACAATGGACAAACGAGACATGAAATAACATCAACAGATCAAGACGAAGCGAATGGAAGTACCCCCGGAGTCATAGCATGTGTAAATCGAGACGAAACATCTATCTCTCCCCCGCCTGCTTGCGAAGGGGAGGGGCAGTTTACACACACACACGCAGCTGCTGCATGCAGCAACGCACACACAGGGAGGAGATGGCAGAGAGAATGCACTCCCCTGAAAACTCCCCTTGAATTCCTCCAGACTCAGAAAATGTAAAAGTTCACTTTTTGGAGATCCATAGAAAAAGGGTGAAAATGGAAAAAAGTATTCGAAAATAGTGCCTCATAAGGCGGGTAGAGTCCCTTGAAAACTCCCCTTGAATTCCTCCAGACTCAGAAAAAGTCAAAGTTGACTTTTTGGAGATCCATAGAAAAAGGGTGAAAATGAAAAAAAGAATGCCACAGCATGGATTCGAACACGCGACCAACAGCATCCAGGGGTGAGCGTTAACACAGTGAGCCACTGGACCTGAGTACTCAAACATGCCTACTTGTGCATCTTAGACACTCTGAATTCACTAAATGTACAACTTTTTATCCATCAAAATGAACAAATGAGACATGAAATAACATCTACAGATCAAGACGAAGCGAATGGAAGCGGTCCCAGCCTCGTAGCTGTGAACAGCTGTGATCGCAGGAAAATGCTGTTACAAAGATTTCTCAGTATATCTCCGGGACATTTCCCTAGCTTTCCCACCGTCACAATGGACAAACGAGACAGGAAATAACATCAACAGATCAAGACGAAGCGAATGGAAGTACCCCCGGAGTCATAGCATGTGTAAATCGAGACGAAACATCTCTCTCTCCCCCGCCTGCTTGTGAAGGGGAGGGGCAGTTTACACACACACACGCAGCTGCTGCATGCAGCAACGCACACAGAGGGAGGAGATGGCAGAGAGAATGCACTCCCCTGAAAACTCCCCATGAATTCCTCCAGACTCAGAAAATGTAAAAGTTCACTTTTTGGAGATCCATAGAAAAAGGGTGAAAATGGAAAAAAGTATTTTGAAAATAGTGCCTCATAAGGCGGGTAGAGTCCCTTGAAAACTCCCCTTGAATTCCTCCAGACTCAGAAAAAGTCAAAGTTGACTTTTTGGAGATCCATAGAAAAAGGGTGAAAATGAACAAAAGAATGCCACAGCATGGATTCGAACACGCGACCAACCGCATCCAGGGGCGAGCGTTAACGCAGTGAGCCACTGGACCTGAGTACTCAAATATGCCTACTTTTGCATCTTAGACACTCTGAATTCACTAAATGTACAACTTTTTCTCCATCAAAATGAACAAATGAGACATGAAATAACATCTACAGATCAAGACGAAGCGAATGGAAGCGGTCCCAGCCTCGTAGCTTTGAACAGCTGTGATCGCAGGAAAATGCTGTTACAAAGATTTCTCAGTATATCTCCGGGACATTTCCCTGGCTTTCCCACCGTCACAATGGACAAACGAGACATGAAATAACATCAACAGATCAAGACGAAGCGAATGGAAGTACCCCGGAGTCATAGCATGTGTAAATCGAGACGAAACATCTCTCTCTCCCACGCCTGCTTGCCAAGGGGAGGGGCAGTTTACACACACACACGCAGCTGCTGCATGCAGCAACGCACACAGAGGGAGGAGATGGCAGAGAGAATGCACTCCCCTGAAAACTCCCCATGAATTCCTCCAGACTCAGAAAATGTAAAAGTTCACTTTTTGGAGATCCATAGAAAAAGGGTGAAAATGGAAAAAAGTATTCGAAAATAGTGCCTCATAAGGCGGGTAGAGTCCCTTGAAAACTCCCCTTGAATTCCTCCAGACTCAGAAAAAGTCAAAGTTGACTTTTTGGAGATCCATAGAAAAAGGGTGAAAATGAAAAAAAGTATGCCACAGCATGGATTCGAACACGCGACCAACCGCATCCAGGGGCGAGCGTTAACACAGTGAGCCACTGGACCTGAGTACTCAAACATGCCTACTTGTGCATCTTAGAAACTCTGAATTCTATAAATGTACAACTTTTTCTCCATCAAAATGAACAAATGAGACATTAAATAACATCTACAGATCAAGACGAAGCGAATGGAAGCGGTCCCAGCCTTGTAGCTGTGAACAGCTGTGACCGCGGGAAAATGCTGTTACAAAGATTTCTCAGTATATCTCCGGGACATTTCCCTAGCTTTCCCACCGTCACAATGGACAAACGAGACATGAAATAACATCAACAGATCAAGACGAAGCGAATGGAGGTACCCCCGGAGTCATAGCATGTGTAAATCGAGAAGAAACATCTCTCTCTCCCCCGCCTGCTTGCGAGAGGGAGGGGCAGTTTACACACACACGCAGCTGCTGCATGCAGCAACACACACACAGGGAGGAGATGGCAGAGAGAACGCACTCCCCTGAAAACTCCCCTTGAATTCCTCCAGACTCAGAAAATGTAAAAGATCACTTTTTGGAGATCCATAGAAAAAGGGTGAAAATGTAAAAAAGTATTCGAAAATAGTGCCTCATAAGGCGGGTAGAGTCCCTTGAAAACTCCCCTTGAATTCCTCCAGACTCAGAAAAAGTCAAAGTTGACTTTTTGGAGATCCATAGAAAAAGGGTGAAAATGAAAAAAAGAATGCCACAGCATGGATTCGAACACGCGACCAACCGCATCCAGGGGCGAGCGTTAACACAGTGAGCCACTGGACCTGAGTACTCAAACATGCCTACTTGTGCATCTTAGAAACTCTGAATTCTATAAATGTACAACTTTTTCTCCATCAAAATGAACAAATGAGACATTAAATAACATCTACAGATCAAGACGAAGCGAATGGAAGCGGTCCCAGCCTTGTAGCTGTGAACAGCTGTGACCGCGGGAAAATGCTGTTACAAAGATTTCTCAGTATATCTCCGGGACATTTCCCTGGCTTTCCCACCGTCACAATGGACAAACGAGACATAAAATAACATCAACAGATCAAGACGAAGTGAATGGAAGTACCCCCGGAGTCATAGCATGTGTAAATTGAGACGAAACATCTCTCTCTCCCCCGCCTGCTTGCGAAGGGGAGGGGCAGTTTACACACACACACGCAGCTGCTGCATGCAGCAACGCACACAGAGGGAGGAGATGGCAGAGAGAATGCACTCCCCTGAAAACTCCCCTTGAATTCCTCCAGACTCAGAAAATGTAAAAGTTCACTTTTTGGAGATCCATAGAAAAAGGGTGAAAATGGAAAAAAGTATTCGAAAATAGTGCCTCATAAGGCGGGTAGAGTCCCTTGAAAACTCCCCTTGAATTCCTCCAGACTCAGAAAAAGTCAAAGTTGACTTTTTGGAGATCCATAGAAAAAGGGTGAAAATGAAAAAAAGTATGCCACAGCATGGATTCGAACACGCGACCAACCGCATCCAGGGGCGAGCGTTAACGCAGTGAGCCACTGGACATGAGTACTCAAACATGCCTACTTTTGCATCTTAGACACTCTGAATTCACTAAATGTACAACTTTTCCTCCATCAAAATGAACAAATGAGACATGAAATAACATCTACAGATCAAGACGAAGCGAATGGAAGCGGTCCCAGCCTCGTAGCTGTGAACAGCTGTGATCGCAGGAAAATGCTGTTACAAAGATTTCTCAGTATATCTCCGGGACATTTCCCTGGCTTTGCCACCGTCACAATGGACAAACGAGACATGAAATAACATCAACAGATCAAGACGAAGCGAATGGAAGTACCCCCGGAGTCATAGCATTTGTAAATCGAGACGAAACATCTCTCTCTCCCCCGCCTGCTTGCGAAGGGGAGGGGCAGTTTACACACACACACGCAGCTGCTGCATGCAGCAACGCACACAGAGGGAGGAGATGGCAGAGAGAATGCACTCCCCTGAAAACTCCCCTTTGAATTCCTCCAGACTCAGAAAATGTAAAAGTTCACTTTTTGGAGATCCATAGAAAAAGGGTGAAAATGGAAAAAAGTATTCGAAAATAGTGCCTCATAAGGCGGGTAGAGTCCCTTGAAAACTCCCCTTGAATTCCTCCAGACTCAGAAAAAGTCAAAGTTGACTTTTTGGAGATCCATAGAAAAAGGGTGAAAATGAAAAAAAGTATGCCACAGCATGGATTCGAACACGCGACCAACCGCATCCAGGGGCGAGCGTTAACGCAGTGAGCCACTGGACATGAGTACTCAAACATGCCTACTTTTGCATCTTAGACACTCTGAATTCACTAAATGTACAACCTTTTCTCCATCAAAATGAACAAATGAGACATGAAATAACATCTACAGATCAAGACGAAGCGAATGGAGGCGGTCCCAGCCTCGTAGCTGTGAACAGCTGTGATCGCAGGAAAATGCTGTTACAAAGATTTCTCAGTATATCTCCGGAACATTTCCCTGGCTTTGCCACCGTCACAATGGATAAACGAGACATGAAATAACATCAACAGATCAAGACGAAGCGAATGGAAGTACCCCCGGAGTCATAGCATGTGTAAATCGAGACGAAACATCTCTCTCTCCCCCGCCTGCTTGCGAAGGGGAGGGGCAGTTTACACACACACACACGCAGCTGCTGCATGCAGCAACGCACACAGAGGGAGGAGATGGCAGAGAGAATGCACTCCCCTGAAAACTCCCCTTTGAATTCCTCCAGACTCAGAAAATGTAAAAGTTCACTTTTTGGAGATCCATAGAAAAAGGGTGAAAATGGAAAAAAGTATTCGAAAATAGTGCCTCATAAGGCGGGTAGAGTCCCTTGAAAACTCCCTTTGAATTCCTCCAGACTCAGAAAAAGTCAAAGTTGACTTTTTGGAGATCCATAGAAAAAGGGTGAAAATGAACAAAAGTATGCCACAGCATGGATTCGAACACGCGACCAACCGCATCCAGGGGCGAGCGTTAACGCAGTGAGCCACTGGACATGAGTACTCAAACATGCCTACTTTTGCATCTTAGACACTCTGAATTCACTAAATGTACAACTTTTTCTCCATCAAAATGAACAAATGAGACATTAAATAACATCTACAGATCAAGACGAAGTGAATGGAAGCGGTCCCAGCCTAGTAGCTGTGAACAGCTGTGATCGCAGGAAAATGCTGTTACAAAGATTTCTCAGTATATCTCCGGGACATTTCCCTGGCTTTCCCACCGTCACAATGGACAAACGAGACATGAAATAACATCAACAGATCAAGACGAAGCGAATGGAAGTACCCCCGGAGTCATAGCATGTGTAAATCGAGACGAAACATCTCTCTCTCCCCCGCCTGCTTGCGAAGGGGAGGGGCAGTTTACACACACACACGCAGCTGCTGCATGCAGCAACGCACACAGAGGGAGGAGATGGCAGAGAGAATGCACTCCCCTGAAAACTCCCCTTGAATTCCTCCAGACTCAGAAAATGTAAAAGTTCACTTTTTGGAGATCCATAGAAAAAGGGTGAAAATGGAAAAAAGTATTCGAAAATAGTGCCTCATAAGGCGGGTAGAGTCCCTTGAAAACTCCCCTTGAATTCCTCCAGACTCAGAAAAAGTCAAAGTTGACTTTTTGGAGATCCATAGAAAAAGGGTGAAAATGAACAAAAGTATGCCACAGCATGGATTCGAACACACGACCAACCGCATCCAGGGGCGAGCATTAACGCAGTGAGCCACTGGACCTGAGTACTCAAATATGACTACTTGTGCATCTTAGACACTCTGAATTCACTAAATGTACAACTTTTTCTCCATCAAAATGAACAAATGAGACATTAAATAACATCTACAGATCAAGACGAAGCGAATGGAAGCGGTCCCAGCCTCGTAGCTGTGAACAGCTGTGATCGCAGGAAAATGCTGTTACAAAGATTTCTCAGTATATCTCCGGGACATTTCCCTGGCTTTCCCACCGTCACAATGGACAAACGAGACATGAAATAACATCAACAGATCAAGACGAAGCGAATGGAAGTACCCCCAGAGTCATAGCATGTGTAAATCGAGACGAAACATCTCTCTCTCCCCCGCCTGCTTGCGAAGGGGAGGGGCAGTTTACACACACACACGCAGCTGCTGCATGCAGCAACGCACACACAGGGAGGAGATGGCAGAGAGAATGCACTCCCCTGAAAACTCCCCTTGAATTCCTCCAGACTCAGAAAAAGTCAAAGTTGACTTTTTGGAGATCCATAGAAAAAGGGTGAAAATGAAAAAAAGTATGCCACAGCATGGATTCGAACACGCGACCAACCGCATCCAGGGGCGAGTGTTAACGCAGTGAGCCACTGGACCTGAGTACTCAAACATGCCTACTTGTGCATCTTAAACACTCTGAATTCACTAAATGTACAACCTTTTCTCCATCAAAATGAACAAATGAGACATGAAATAACATCTCCAGATCAAGACGAAGCGAATGGAAGCGGTCCCAACCTCGTAGCTGTGAACAGCTGTGATCGCAGGAAAATGCTGTTACAAAGATTTCTCAGTATATCTCCGGGACATTTCACTAAATGTACAACCTTTTCTCCATCAAAATGAACAAATGAGACATGAAATAACATCTCCAGATCAAGACGAAGCGAATGGAAGCGGTCCCAACCTCATAGCTGTGAACAGCTGTGATCGCAGGAAAATGCTGTTACAAAGATTTCTCAGTATATCTCCGGGACATTTCCCTGGCTTTCCCACCGTCACATAAATAACATCAACAGATCAAGACGAAGCGAATGGAAGTACCCCCGGAGTCATAGCATGTGTAAATTGAGACGAAACATCTCTCTCTCCCCCGCCTGCTTGCGAAGGGGAGGGGCAGTTTACACACACACACGCAGCTGCTGCATGCAGCAACGCACACAGAGGGAGGAGATGGCAGAGAGAATGCACTCCCCTGAAAACTCCCCTTGAATTCCTCCAGACTCAGAAAATGTAAAAGTTCACTTTTTGGAGATCCATAGAAAAAGGGTGAAAATGGAAAAAAGTATTCGAAAATAGTGCCTCATAAGGCGGGTAGAGTCCCTTGAAAACTCCCCTTGAATTCCTCCAGACTCAGAAAAAGTCAAAGTTGACTTTTTGGAGATCCATAGAAAAAGGGTGAAAATGAAAAAAAGTATGCCACAGCATGGATTCGAACACGCGACCAACCGCATCCAGGGGCGAGCGTTAACGCAGTGAGCCACTGGACCTGAGTACTCAAACATGCCTACTTTTGCATCTTAGACACTCTGAATTCACTAAATGTACAACTTTTTCTCCATCAAAATGAACAAATGAGACATGATATAACATCTACAGATCAAGACGAAGCGAATGGAAGCGGTCCCAGCCTCGTAGCTGTGAAGAGCTGTGATCGCAGGAAAATGCTGTTACAAAGATTTCTCAGTATATCTCCGGGACATTTCCCTGGCTTTCCCACCGTCACAATGGACAAACGAGACATGAAATAACATCAACAGATCAAGACGAAGCGAATGGAAGTACCCCCGGAGTCATAGCATGTGTAAATCGAGACGAAACATCTCTCTCTCCCCCGCCTGCTTGCGAAGGGGAGGGGCAGTTTACACACACACGCAGCTGCTGCATGCAGCAACGCACACACAGGGAGGAGATGGCAGAGAGAATGCACTCCCCTGAAAACTCCCCTTGAATTCCTCCAGACTCAGAAAATGTAAAAGTTCACTTTTTGGAGATCCATAGAAAAAGGGTGAAAATGAAAATAAGAATGCCACAGCGTGGATTCGAACACTTGACCAACCGCATCCAGGGGCGAGCATTAACGCAGTGAGCCACTGGACCTGAGTACTCAAACATGCCTACTTTTGCATCTTAGAAACTCTGAATTCACTAAATGTACAACTTTTTCTCCATCAAAATGAACAACTGAGACATTAAATAACATCTACAGATCAAGACGAAGCGAATGGAAGCGGTCCCAGCCTCGTAGCTGTGAACAGCTGTGATCGCAGGAAAATACTGTTACAAAGATTTCTCAGTATATCTCCGGCACATTTCCCTGGCTTTCCCACCGTCACAATGGACAAACGAGACATTAGATAACATCAACAGATCAAGACGAAGCGAATGGAGGTACCCCCGGAGTCATAGCATGTGTAAATCGAGACAAAACATCTCTCTCTCCCCCGCCTGCTTGCGAGAGGGAGGGGCAGTTTACACACACACGCAGCTGCTGCATGCAGCAACACACACACAGGGAGGAGATGGCAGAGAGAACGCACTCCCCTGAAAACTCCCCTTGAATTCCTCCAGACTCAGAAAATGTAAAAGATCACTTTTTGGAGATCCATAGAAAAAGGGTGAAAATGAAAAAAAAATGCCACAGCATGGATTCGAACACGTGACCAACCGCATCCAGGGGCGAGTGTTAACGCAGTGAGCCACTGGACCTGAGTACTCAAATATGCCTACTTGTGCATCTTAGACACTCTGAATTCACTAAATGTACAACTTTTTCTCCATCAAAATGAACAAATGAGACATGAAATAACATCTACAGATCAAGACGAAGCGAATGGAAGCGGTCCCAGCCTCGTAGCTGTGAACAGCTGTGATCGCAGGAAAATGCTGTTACAAAGATTTCTCAGTATATCTCTGGGACATTTCCCTGGCTTTCCCACCGTCACAATGGACAAACGAGACATGAAATAACATCAACAGATCAAGACGAAGCGAATGGAGGTACCCCCGGAGTCATAGCATGTGTAAATCGAGACGAAACATCTCTCTCTCCCCCGCCTGCTTGCGAAGGGGAGGGGCAGTTTACACACACACGCAGCTGCTGCATGCAGCAACGCACACACAGGGAGGAGATGGCAGAGAGAACGCACTCCCCTGAAAACTCCCCTTGAATTCCTCCAGACTCAGAAAATGTAAAAGTTCACTTTTTGGAGATCCATAGAAAAAGGGTGAAAATGGAAAAAAGTATTCGAAAATAGTGCCTCATAAGGCGGCTAGAGTCCCTTGAAAACTCCCCTTTAATTCCTCCAGACTCAGAAAAAGTCAAAGTTGACTTTTTGGAGATCCATAGAAAAAAGGGTGAAAATGAAAAAAAGTATGCCACAGCATGGATTCGAACACGCGACCAACCGCATCCAGGGGCGAGCGTTAACGCAGTGAGCCACTGGACCTTAGTACTCAAACATGCCTACTTTTGCATCTTAGACACTCTGAATTCACTAAATGTACAACTTTTTCTCCATCAAAATGAACAAATGAGACATGATATAACATCTACAGATCAAGACGAAGCGAATGGAAGCGGTCCCAGCCTCGTAGCTGTGAACAGCTGTGATCGCAGGAAAATGCTGTTATAAAGATTTCTCAGTATATCTCCGGGACATTTCCCTGGCTTTCCCACCGTCACAATGGACAAACGAGACATGAAATAACATCAACAGATCAAGACGAAGTGAATGGAAGTACCCCCGGAGTCATAGCATGTGTAAATCGAGACGAAACATCTCTCTCTCCCCCGCCTGCTTGCGAAGGGGAGGGGCAGTTTACACACACACGCAGCTGCTGCATGCAGCAACGCACACACAGGGAGGAGATGGCAGAGAGAACGCACTCCCCTGAAAACTCCCCTTGAATTCCTCCAGACTCAGAAAATGTAAAAGATCACTTTTTGGAGATCCATAGAAAAAGGGTCAAAATGAAAAAAAAATGCCACAGCATGGATTCGAACACGCGACCAACCGCATCCAGGGGCGAGTGTTAACGCAGTGAGCCACTGGACCTGAGTACTCAAATATGCCTACTTGTGCATCTTAGACACTCTGAATTCACTAAATGTACAACTTTTTCTCCATCAAAATGAACAAATGAGACATGAAATAACATCTACAGATCGAGACGAAGCGAATGGAAGCGGTCCCAGCCTCGTAGCTGTGAACAGCTGTGATCGCAGGAAAATGCTGTTACAAAGATTTCTCAGTATATCTCCGGGACATTTCCCTGGCTTTCCCACCGTCACAATGGACAAACGAGACATGAAATAACATCAACAGATCAAGACGAAGCGAATGGAAGTACCCCCAGAGTCATAGCATGTGTAAATCGAGACGAAACATCTCTCTCTCCCCCGCCTGCTTGCGAAGGGGAGGGGCAGTTTACACACACACACGCAGCTGCTGCATGCAGCAACGCACACACAGGGAGGAGATGGCAGAGAGAATGCACTCCCCTGAAAACTCCCCTTGAATTCCTCCAGACTCAGAAAATGTAAAAGTTCATTTTTTGGAGATCCATAGAAAAAGGGTGAAAATGGAAAAAAGTATTCAAAAATAGTGCCTCATAAGGCGGGTAGAGTCCCTTGAAAACTCCCCTTGAATTCCTCCAGACTCAGAAAAAGTCAAAGTTGACTTTTTGGAGATCCATAGAAAAAGGGTGAAAATGAAAAAAAGTATGCCACAGCATGGATTCGAACACGCGACCAACCGCATCCAGGGGCGAGCGTTAACGCAGTGAGCCACTGGACCTGAGTACTCAAACATGCCTACTTGTGCATCTTAAACACTCTGAATTCACTAAATGTACAACCTTTTCTCCATCAAAATGAACAAATGAGACATGAAATAACATCTCCAGATCAAGACGAAGCGAATGGAAGCGGTCCCAACCTCGTAGCTGTGAACAGCTGTGATCGCAGGAAAATGCTGTTACAAAGATTTCTCAGTATATCTCCGGGACATTTCACTAAATGTACAACCTTTTCTCCATCAACATGAACAAATGAGACATGAAATAACATCTCCAGATCAAGACGAAGCGAATGGAAGCGGTCCCAACCTCGTAGCTGTGAACAGCTGTGATCGCAGGAAAATGCTGTTACAAAGATTTCTCAGTATATCTCCGGGACATTTCCCTGGCTTTCCCACCGTCACATAAATAACATCAACAGATCAAGACGAAGCGAATGGAAGTACCCCCGGAGTCATAGCATGTGTAAATCGAGACGAAACATCTCTCTCTCCCCCGCCTGCTTGCGAAGGGGAGGGGCAGTTTACACACACACACGCAGCTGCTGCATGCAGCAACGCACACAGAGGGAGGAGATGGCAGAGAGAATGCACTCCCCTGAAAACTCCCCTTGAATTCCTCCAGACTCAGAAAACGTAAAAGTTAACTTTTTGGAGATCCATAGAAAAAGGGTGAAAATGGAAAAAAGTATTCGAAAATAGTGCCTCATAAGGCGGGTAGAGTCCCTTGAAAACTCCCCTTGAATTCCTCCAGACTCAGAAAAAGTCAAAGTTGACTTTTTGGAGATCCATAGAAAAAGGGTGAAAATGAAAAAAAGTATGCCACAGCATGGATTCGAACACACGAATAACCGCATCCAGGGGCGAGCATTAACGCAGTGAGCCACTGGACCTGAGTACTCAAACATGCCTACTTTTGCATCTTAGACACTCTGAATTCACTAAATGTACAACTTTTTCTCCATCAAAATGAACAAATGAGACATTAAATAACATCTACAGATCAAGACGAAGCGAATGGAAGCGGTCCCAGCCTCGTAGCTGTGAACAGCTGTGATCGCAGGAAAATGCTGTTACAAAGATTTCTCAGTATATCTCCGGGACATTTCCGTGGCTTTCCCACCGTCACAATGGACAAACGAGACATGAAATAACATCAACAGATCAAGACGAAGCGAATGGAGGTACCCCCAGAGTCATAGCATGTGTAAATCGAGACGAAACATCTCTCTCTCTCCCCCGCCTGCTTGCGAGAGGGAGGGACAGTTTACACACACACGCAGCTGCTGCATGCAGCAACACACACACAGGGAGGAGATGGCAGAGAGAACGCACTCCCCTGAAAACTCCCCTTGAATTCCTCCAGACTCTGAAAATGTAAAAGATCACTTTTTGGAGATCCATAGAAAAAGGGTGAAAATGAAAAAAAAATGCCACAGCATGGATTCGAACACGCGACCAACCGCATCCAGGGGCGAGTGTTAACGCAGTGAGCCACTGGACCTGAGTACTCAAATATGCCTACTTGTGCATCTTAGACACTCTGAATTCACTAAATGTACAACTTTTTCTCCATCAAAATGAACAAATGAGACATGAAATAACATCTACAGATCAAGACGAAGCGAATGGAAGCGGTCCCAGCCTCGTAGCTGTGAACAGCTGTGATCGCAGGAAAATGCTGTTACAAAGATTTCTCAGTATATCTCCGGGACATTTCCCTGGCTTTCCCACCGTCACAATGGACAAACGAGACATGAAATAACATCAACAGATCAAGACGAAGCGAATGGAAGTACCCCCAGAGTCATAGCATGTGTACATCGAGACGAAACATCTCTCTCTCCCCCGCCTGCTTGCGAAGGGGAGGGGCAGTTTACACACACACACGCAGCTGCTGCATGCAGCAACGCACACACAGGGAGGAGATGGCAGAGAGAATGCACTCCCCTGAAAACTCCCCTTGAATTCCTCCAGACTCAGAAAAAGTCAAAGTTGAATTTTTGGAGATCCATAGAAAAAGGGTGAAAATGAAAAAAAGTATGCCACAGCATGGATTCGAACACGCGACCAACCGCATCCAGGGGCGAGCGTTAACGCAGTGAGCCACTGGACCTGAGTACTCAAACATGCCTACTTTTGCATCTTAGACACTCTGAATTCACTAAATGTACAACTTTTTCTCCATCAAAATGAACAAATGAGACATGATATAACATCTACAGATCAAGACGAAGCGAATGGAAGCGGTCCCAGCCTCGTAGCTGTGAACAGCTGTGATCGCAGGAAAATGCTGTTACAAAGATTTCTCAGTATATCTCCGGGACATTTCCCTGGCTTTCCCACCGTCACAATGGACAAACGAGACATGAAATAACATCAACAGATCAAGACGAAGCGAATGGAAGTACCCCCGGAGTCATAGCATGTGTAAATCGAGACGAAACATCTCTCTCTCCCCCGCCTGCTTGCGAGGGGGAGGGGCAGTTTACACACACACGCAGCTGCTGCATGCAGCAACACACACACAGGGAGGAGATGGCAGAGAGAACGCACTCCCCTGAAAACTCCCCTTGAATTCCTCCAGACTCAGAAAATGTAAAAGATCACTTTTTGGAGATCCATAGGAAAAGGGTGAAAATTAAAAAAAAATACCACAGCATGGATTCGAACACGCGACCAACCGCATCCAGGGGCGAGCATTAACGCAGTGAGCCACTGGACCTGAGTACTCAAATATGACTACTTGTGCATCTTAGACACTCTGAATTCACTAAATGTACAACTTTTTCTCCATCAAAATGAACAAATGAGACATTAAATAACATCTACAGATCAAGACGAAGCGAATGGAAGCGGTCCCAGCCTCGTAGCTGTGAACAGCTTTGATCGCAGGAAAATGCTGTTACAAAGATTTCTCAGTATATTTCCGGGACATTTCCCTGGCTTTCCCACCGTCACATAAATAACATCAACAGATCAAGACGAAGCGAATGGAAGTACCCCCGGAGTCATAGCATGTGTAAATCGAGACGAAACATCTCTCTCTCCCCCGCCTGCTTGCGAAGGGGAGGGGCAGTTTACACACACACACGCAGCTGCTGCATGCAGCAACGCACACAGAGGGAGGAGATGGCAGAGAGAATGCACTCCCCTGAAAACTCCCCTTGAATTCCTCCAGACTCAGAAAATGTAAAAGTTCACTTTTTGGAGATCCATAGAAAAAGGGTGAAAATGGAAAAAAGTATTCGAAAATAGTGCCTCATAAGGCGGGTAGAGTCCCTTGAAAACTCCCCTTGAATTCCTCCAGACTCAGAAAAAGTCAAAGTTGAATTTTTGGAGATCCATAGAAAAAGGGTGAAAATGAAAAAAAGTATGCCACAGCATGGATTCGAACACGCGACCAACCGCATCCAGGGGCGAGCGTTAACGCAGTGAGCCACTGGACCTGAGTACTCAAACATGCCTACTTTTGCATCTTAGACACTCTGAATTCACTAAATGTACAACTTTTTCTCCATCAAAATGAACAAATGAGACATGATATAACATCTACAGATCAAGACGAAGCGAATGGAAGCGGTCCCAGCCTCGTAGCTGTGAACAGCTGTGATCGCAGGAAAATGCTGTTACAAAGATTTCTCAGTATATCTCCGGGACATTTCCCTGGCTTTCCCACCGTCACAATGGACAAACGAGACATGAAATAACATCAACAGATCAAGACGAAGCGAATGGAAGTACCCCCGGAGTCATAGCATGTGTAAATCGAGACGAAACATCTCTCTCTCCCCCGCCTGCTTGCGAGGGGGAGGGGCAGTTTACACACACACGCAGCTGCTGCATGCAGCAACACACACACAGGGAGGAGATGGCAGAGAGAACGCACTCCCCTGAAAACTCCCCTTGAATTCCTCCAGACTCAGAAAATGTAAAAGTTCACTTTTTGGAGATCCATTGAAAAAGGGTGAAAATGGAAAAAAGTATTCGAAAATAGTGCCTCATAAGTCCCTTGAAAACTCCCCTTGAATTCCTCCAGACTCAGAAAATGTAAAAGATCACTTTTTGGAGATCCATAGAAAAAGGGTGAAAATGAAAAAAAAAATGCCACAGCATGGATTCGAACACGCGACCAACCGCATACAGGGGCGAGCGTTAACGCAGTGAGCCACTGGACCTGAGTACTCAAACATGCCTATTTGTGAATCTTAGACACTCAGAATTCACTAAATGTACAACTTTTTCTCCATCAAAATGAACAAATGAGACATTAAATAACATCTACAGATCAAGACGAAGCGAATGGAAGCGGTCCCAGCCTCGTAGCTGTGAACAGCTGTGATCGCAGGAAAATGCTGTTACAAAGATTTCTCAGTATATCTCCGGGACATTTCCCTGGCTTTCCCACCGTCACAATGGACAAACGAGACATGAAATAACATCAACAGATCAAGACGAAGCGAATGGAAGTACCCCCGGAGTCATAGCATGTGTAAATCGAGACGAAACATCTCTCTCTCCCCCGCCTGCTTGCGAAGGGGAGGGGCAGTTTACACACACACGCAGCTGCTGCATGCAGCAACGCACACACAGGGAGGAGATTGGTATTGGTAGCTCTATTATGAGACACGTGAATTTAGAGACCGAAGCGTCCACAGTCACATGCATTCCGGGGGCCAGAGCGGGCGACGTTGAGGCGCATCTAAGACTGCTGGCTAAAAATAAACGTAAATACAGTAGGATTGTTATTCACGTCGGTGGTAATGATGTTCGTTTACGCCAATCAGAATGCACCAAACTCAATGTGGCGTCGGTGTGTAGTTATGCTAAAACAATGTCGGACACCGTAATCTTCTCTGGTCCCCTCCCCAATCTGATCAATGATGACATGTATAGCCGCATGTCATCATTTCAGCGCTGGTTGTCTTGGTGGTGCCCAGCAAACAATGTGGGCTTTGTGAATAATTGGACAGCCTTCTGGGGAAAACCTGGTCTGATTAAGAGAGACGGCATTCATCCTACTTTGGAAGGTGCAAATCTCATTTCGGCAAACATTTCAGGGCTCTGTGGACTTAATCCATGACAAACTGGAGTTGAGACCAGGAGGCAGAGTCGCAGTCTTACACGCTTCTCTGCGCTCTCTCCTAGGCAGTCATCCATAGGAATCCCGACCCCAATAAAATACCCAATATTAACGGTGTGTGTGTCTGCCCAAGGACAATTTAAGGTAAAACCTAATAGAGGTGTCATACATAATAACCTAATAAAAGTAAATGTAACAACTACAGTGCAACAAAACAGGAAGATTAAATGTGGTCTCTTAAACATAAGATCTCTAGCATCTAAAGCAATACTGGTAAATGATTTAATATCAGATTATAATATTGATATATGCTGTCTCACTGAAACTTGGTTGAGACATGAAGAATATGTCAGCATAAATGAGGCCACTCCACCCAGCCATATCAATACTCATATTGCCCGAGGCACGGGCCGAGGAGGTGGAGTTGCAGCAATCTTTGACTCAAGTTTACTTATCAATACTAAACAAAAATTAAATTATACCTCCTTTGAAAGCCTCATTTTCAGTCTTACGCATCCGACCTGGAAAACTTTGCAGCCAATCTTATTTGTTACAGTGTACCGTGCACCAGGTCCTTATTCAGAATTCTTATCAGAATTATCTGAGTTTTTATCAGCTTTGGTACTTAAAACAGATAAAGTAATTATCGTAGGTGACTTTAATATTCATGTTGACGATGATAAAAATAGCCTTACTGTTGCATTTAACTCTATATTAGATTCTGTTGGTTTCTGTCAGAGTGTAAATAAACCAACCCACTGCTATAATCACACTCTTGACCTTGTTCTGACTTATGGTATTGAAATTGAGCAACTATTAGTCGAACCGCATAATCCTGCTTTATCCGACCATTTCTTAATAACTTTTGAAGTACTGTTACTAGACTACAAAGCATTAGCCAAAAGCTCCTGCAGCAGAAACCTATCTGTTAGTGCTATAGCCAAATTTAAGGAAGAGATTCCACCAATACTTAACTCGATAGCATGTCTGCGTGTAGGGGAGGAAACTTATACAAAATGTACACCACCCCAAATTGATCATGTTGTTGATAGTGCTACAGATGCGCTGCGAATAAAATTAGACTCTGTTGCTCCTTTGAAAAAGAAGAAAATAAAACAACATAGATTAGCTCCATGGCATAATGCCGAAACCCGCAAAATAAAGCAAAAGTCGAGACAACTTGAACGGATATGGCGTTCCACTAAACTTGAAGAATCTCGTTTAATTTGGCATATTACTCTCAATGAATATAAGAAAGCACTGCGTAAAGCGAGAGCAGCATACTACTCTTCATTAATAGATGAGAATAAGAATAATGCAATATTTCTTTTCAGCACTGTAGCCAGGCTGACAGAGAGCCACAGCTCGACTGAGCCTTCTATTCCCATAGCACTCAGTAGTAATGATTTTATGTGCTTTTTTAACGATAAAATTGTTACTCTTAGAAACAAAATCAATGACCTCTTGCCTTTGACCAGTATAGTGTTATCAACAGCTCCCGGAAACGTAAGTTCTAATAATATTACACTAGATAGTAAACTAGAATGCTTTTCAGCCATAAACCTTGAACAATTAAATTCAATGATTCTCTCTTCTAAACCATCAACGTGTATCTTAGACCCGATTCCAACTAAGCTGTTAAAAGAAGTTTTTCCATTAATTAGCACTTCTTTATTAAATATTATGAATATGTCTTTATTATCAGGCTATGTTCCAAAATCATTCAAAGTAGCAGTGATAAAACCGCTTCTTAAAAAGCACAACCTCGATCCAGAGGTTTTAGCCAACTATAGACCTATTTCTAATCTTCCGTTCCTCTCAAAAATTCTTGAGAAAGCAGTCGCAAAACAGCTGTGTGATTACTTAAGAAACTATGATTTATTTGAAGATTTTCAGTCTGGCTTTAGAACACAACATAGCACAGAGACAGCTCTGGTTAAAGTCACAAATGACATTCTAATAGCCTCTGACAAGGGACTTGTCTCTATTCTTGTCTTACTCGATCTTAGTGCTGCATTTGATACTATCGACCATGATATCCTATTGCAAAGACTAGAGCACTTAGTTGGCATACAGGGAACTGCTTTAGGCTGGTTTAGGTCTTATCTATCTGAACGCTCTCAGTTTGTACGTGTCAACGATGAATCTTCCATGCAAACCAAAGTTAGCCATGGAGTGCCACAGGGCTCAGTGCTTGGACCTATTTTGTTCACCCTATATATGCTTCCGTTAGGCAATATTATAAGGAATCATTCTGTAAACTTTCATTGTTATGCGGATGATACTCAACTATATTTATCAATCAAGCCTGATGAAATTAATCATCTAAATAAAATTCAAGACTGCCTCAAGGACTTAAAAACGTGGATGACCTTACATTTTTTGATGTTAAACACGACCAAAACTGAAGTTATTGTACTTGGCCCGAAGAATCTACGAAACAAATTATCTAAAGATATATTAACTATGGATGGCATTAATTTGGCCTCCAGTGAGACTGTAAGGAATCTTGGTGTTATATTTGATCAGGATTTATCCTTTAACGCCCACATAAAATCAATTTCAAGGACCGCCTACTTCCATCTACGTAACATTGCAAACATCAGGCATATCTTGCCTCAAAACGATGCAGAGAAACTAGTCCATGCATTTGTTACTTCAAGGCTGGATTATTGTAACTCTTTATTATCAGGGTGTACCAAGAAGTCAGTCAAGTCGCTTCAGCTGATTCAAAATGCTGCAGCTCGTGTACTAACCAGAGTTAGGAAAAGGGACCACATTACTCCTGTTCTGGCTGCCTTACACTGGCTCCCTATAGAACACAGGATATCATTTAAAATTATTCTTCTCGCCTACAAAGCCCTTAATGGGCAGGCGCCATCTTACCTTAAAGAACTCATTATACCCTATTGTCCTACTAGGGCATTGCGTTCCAAGAATGCAGGGTTGTTGGTTGTTCCTAGAGTCTCTAAAAGTACAATGGGAGCCAGAGCCTTTTCTTATCAAGCTCCACTTTTGTGGAATCAGCTTCCAGTTTGTGTTCGGACGGCAGACACCCTATCCGTTTTTAAGAGTGCGCTTAAGACCTTCCTTTTTGATAAAGCTTATAGTTAGGGCTGATTAGATTCAGCCCCTAGTTTTGCTGATATAGGCTTAGTTTGTCGGGGGACATCTTACTTCTTCCTTCTCTCTGTCTATACCTGTGTACTCTCATGTTCCGATTAACCCAGCTTCCCCAAATTTCTTTCTTTTTGGTGTCTATATACGCCGGGATCCGGAGTCATGGATGATCCTGCGGTCCTGTGTCATGGATTGCGAGTCCTGGATCTTGAGTCGTGGCTGCGGTCCTGGATCATAAGTCCTGGATGGATATCCTCGTGGATTCATCTTCTTATTATACACACATGCATTTCAAAACATTTGGACTACCTATGTTGCAAATGTATTATCTTTTCAATTTACACACGGCATCTATTGCACGTCTGTCCGTCCTGGGAGAGGGATCCCTCCTCTGTTGCTCTCCCTGAGGTTTCTCCCATTTTTCCCTTTAAACTGTGGGGTTTTCTCTGGAAGTTTTTCCTTGTACGATGTGAGGGTCTAAGGACAGAGGGTGTCGTATTGTCATACTGATATTCTGTACAAACTGTGAAGTCCACTGAGACAAATGTAACATTTGTGATATTGGGCTATATAAATAAACATTGATTGATTGATTGATTGAGATGGCAGAGAGAATGCACTCCCCTGAAAACTCCCCTTGAATTCCTCCAGACTCAGAAAATGTAAAAGTTCACTTTTTGGAGATCCATAGAAAAAGGGTGAAAATGGAAAAAAGTATTCGAAAATAGTGCCTCATAAGGCGGGTAGAGTCCCTTGAAAACTCCCCTTGAATTCCTCCAGACTCAGAAAAAGTCAAAGTTGACTTTTTGGAGATCCATAGAAAAAGGGTGAAAATGAAAAAAAGAATGCCACAGCATGGATTCGAACACGCGACCAACCGCATCCAGGGGCGAGCGTTAACGCAGTGAGCCACTGGACCTGAGTACTCAAACATGCCTACTTGTGCATCTTAAACACTCTGAATTCACTAAATGTACAACTTTTTCTCCATCAAAATGAACAAATGAGACATTAAATAACATCTACAGAACAAGACGAAGCGAATGGAAGCGGTCCCAGTCTCGTAGCTGTGAACAGCTGTGATCGCAGGAAAATGCTGTTACAAAGATTTCTCAGTATATCTCCGGGACATTTCCGTGGCTTTCCTACCGTCACAATGGACAAACGAGACATGAAATAACATCAACAGATCAAGACGAAGCGAATGGAGGTACCCCCGGAGTCATAGCATGTGTAAATCGAGACGAAACATCTCTCTCTCCCCCGCCTGCTTGCGAAGGGGAGGGGCAGTTTACACACACACACGCAGCTGCTGCATGCAGCAACGCACACACAGGGAGGATATGGCAGAGAGAATGCACTCCCCTGAAAACTCCCCTTGAATTCCTCCAGACTCAGAAAATGTAAAAGTTCACTTTTTGGAGATCCATAGAAAAAGGGTGAAAATGGAAAAAAGTATTCGAAAATAGTGCCTCATAAGGCGGGTAGAGTCCCTTGAAAACTCCCCTTGAATTCCTCCAGACTCAGAAAAAGTCAAAGTTGACTTTTTGGAGATCCATAGAAAAAGGGTGAAAATGAAAAAAAGAATGCCACAGCATGGATTCGAACACGCGACCAACCGCATCCAGGGGCGAGCGTTAACGCAGTGAGCCACTGGACCTGAGTACTCAAACATGCCTACTTGTGCATCTTAAACACTCTGAATTCACTAAATGTACAACCTTTTCTCCATCAAAATGAACAAATGAGACATTAAATAACATCTACAGATCAAGACGAAGCGAATGGAAGCGGTCCCAGTCTCGTAGCTGTGAACAGCTGTGATCGCAGGAAAATGCTGTTACAAAGATTTCTCAGTATATCTCCGGGACATTTCCCTGGCTTTCCCACCGTCACAATGGACAAACGAGACATGAAATAACATCAACAGATCAAGACGAAGCGAATGGAAGTACCCCCGGAGTCATAGCATGTGTAAATCGAGACGAAACATCTCTCTCTCCCCCGCCTGCTTGCGAGGGGGAGGGGCAGTTTACACACACACACAGCTGCTGCATGCAGCAACGCACACACAGGGAGGAGATGGCAGAGAGAACGCACTCCCCTGAAAACTCCCCTTGAATTCCTCCAGACTCAGAAAATGTAAAAGTTCACTTTTTGGAGATCCATAGAAAAAGGGTGAAAATGAAAAAAAGAATGCCACAGCATGGATTCGAACACGCGACCAACCGCATTTAGGGGCGAGCGTTAACACAGTGAGCCACTGGACCTGAGTACTCAAACATGCCTACTTGTGCATCTTAGACACTCTGAATTTACTAAATGTACAACTTTTTCTCCATCAAAATGAACAAATGAGACATTAAATAACATCTACAGATCAAGACGAAGCGAATGGAATCGGTCCCAGCCTCGTAGCTGCGAACAGCTTTGATCGCAGGAAAATACTGTTACAAAGATTTCTCAGTATATCTCCGGGACATTTCCCTGGCTTTCCCAACGTCACAATGGACAAACGAGACATGAAATAACATCAACAGATCAAGACGAAGCGAATGGAAGTACCCCCGGAGTCATAGCATGTGTAAATCGAGACGAAACATCTCTCTGTCCCCCGCCTGCTTGCGAGGGGGAGGGGCAGTTTACACACACACACACAGCTGCTGCATGCAGCAACGCACACACAGGGAGGAGATGGCAGAGAGAACGCACTCCCCTGAAAACTCCCCTTGAATTCCTCCAGACTCAGAAAATGTAAAACTTCACTTTTTGGAGATCCATAGAAAAAGGGTGAAAATGGAAAAAAGTATTCGAAAATAGTGCCTCATAAGGCGGGTAGAGTCCCTTGAAAACTCCCCTTGAATTCCTCCAGACTCAGAAAAAGTCAAAGTTGACTTTTTGGAGATCCATAGAAAAAGGGTGAAAATGAAAAAAAGTATGCCACAGCATGGATTCGAACACGCGACCAAGCGCATCCAGGGGCGAGCGTTAACGCAGTGAGCCACTGGACCTGAGTACTCAAACATGCCTACTTGTGCATCTTAGAAACTCTGAATTCACTAAATGTACAACTTTTTCTCCATCAAAATGAACAAATGAGACATGAAATAACATCTACAGATCAAGACGAAGCGAATGGAAGTGGTCCCAGCCTCGTAGCTGTGAACAGCTGTGATCGCAGGAAAATGCTGTTACAAAGATTTCTCAGTATAACTCCGGGACATTTCCCTGGCTTTCCCACCGTCACAATGGACAAACGAGACATGAAATAACATCAACAGATCAAGACGAAGCGGATGGAAGTACCCCCGGAGTCATAGCATGTGTAAATCGAGACGAAACATCTCTCTCTCCCCCGCCTGCTTGCGAAGGGGAGGGGCAGTTTACACACACACACGCAGCTGCTGCAGGCAGCAACGCACACAGAGGGAGGAGATGGCAGAGAAAATGCACTCCCCTGAAAACTCCCCTTGAATTCCTCCAGACTCAGAAAATGTAAAAGTTCACTTTTTGGAGATCCATAGAAAAAGGGTGAAAATGGAAAAAAGTATTCGAAAATAGTGCCTCATAAGGCGGGTAGAGTCCCTTGAAAACTCCCCTTGAATTCCTCCAGACTCAGAAAAAGTCAAAGTTGACTTTTTGGAGATCCATAGAAAAAGGGTGAAAATGAAAAAAAGTATGCCACAGCATGGATTCGAACACGCGACCAACCGCATCCAGGGGCGAGCGTTAACGCAGTGAGCCACTGGACCTGAGTACTCAAACATGCCTACTTGTCTATCTTAGACACTCTGAATTCACTAAATGTACAACCTTTTCTCCAAAAAAATGAACAAATGAGACATGAAATAACATCTCCAGATCAAGACGAAGCGAATGGAAGCGGTCCCAACCTCGTAGCTGTGAACAGCTGTGATCGCAGGAAAATGCTGTTACAAAGATTTCTCAGTATATCTCCGGGACATTTCCCTGGCTTTCCCACCGTCACAATGGACAAACGAGACATGAAATAACATCAACAGATCAAGACGAAGCGAATGGAAGTACCCCCGGAGTCATAGCATGTGTAAATCGAGACGAAACATCTCTCTCTCCCCCGCCTGCTTGCGAAGGGGAGGGGCAGTTTACACACACACACGCAGCTGCTGCATGCAGCAACGCACACAGAGGGAGGAGATGGCAGAGAGAATGCACTCCCCTGAAAACTCCCCTTGAATTCCTCCAGACTCAGAAAATGTAAAAGTTCACTTTTTGGAGATCCATAGAAAAAGGGTGAAAATGGAAAAAAGTATTCGAAAATAGTGCCTCATAAGGCGGGTAGAGTCCCTTGAAAACTCCCCTTGAATTCCTCCAGACTCAGAAAAAGTCAAAGTTGACTTTTTGGAGATCCATAGAAAAAGGGTGAAAATGAAAAAAAGTATGACACAGCATGGATTCGAACACGCGACCAACCACATCCAGGGGCGAGCGTTAACGCAGTGAGCCACTGGACCTGAGTACTCAAACATGCCTACTTTTGCATCTTAGACACTCTGAATTCACTAAATGTACAACTTTTTCTCCATCAAAATGAACAAATGAGACATGATATAACATCTACAGATCAAGACGAAGCGAATGGAAGCGGTCCCAGCCTCGTAGCTGTGAACAGCTGTGATTGCAGGAAAATGCTGTTACAAAGATTTCTCAGTATATCTCCGGGACATTTCCCTGGCTTTCCCACCGTCACAATGGACAAACGAGACATGAAATAACATCAACAGATCAAGACGAAGCGAATGGAAGTACCCCCGGAGTCATAGCATGTGTAAATCGAGACGAAACATCTCTCTCTCCCCCGCCTGCTTGTGAGGGGGAGGGGCAGTTTACACACACACGCAGCTGCTGCATGCAGCAACACACACACAGGGAGGAGATGGCAGAGAGAACGCACTCCCCTGAAAACTCCCCTTGAATTCCTCCAGACTCAGAAAATGTAAAAGTTCACTTTTTGGAGATCCATTGAAAAAGGGTGAAAATGGAAAAAAGTATTCGAAAATAGTGCCTCATAAGTCCCTTGAAAACTCCCCTTGAATTCCTCCAGACTCAGAAAATGTAAAAGATCACTTTTTGGAGATCCATAGAAAAAGGGTGAAAATGAAAAAAAAAATGCCACAGCATGGATTCGAACACGCGACCAACCGCATACAGGGGCGAGCGTTAACGCAGTGAGCCACTGGACCTGAGTACTCAAACATGCCTATTTGTGAATCTTAGACACTCAGAATTCACTAAATGTACAACTTTTTCTCCATCAAAATGAACAAATGAGACATTAAATAACATCTACAGATCAAGACGAAGCGAATGGAAGCGGTCCCAGCCTCGTAGCTGTGAACAGCTGTGATCGCAGGAAAATGCTGTTACAAAGATTTCTCAGTATATCTCCGGGACATTTCCCTGGCTTTCCCACCGTCACAATGGACAAACGAGACATGAAATAACATCAACAGATCAAGACGAAGCGAATGGAAGTACCCCCGGAGTCATAGCATGTGTAAATCGAGACGAAACATCTCTCTCTCCCCCGCCTGCTTGCGAAGGGGAGGGGCAGTTTACACACACACGCAGCTGCTGCATGCAGCAACGCACACACAGGGAGGAGATTGGTATTGGTAGCTCTATTATGAGACACGTGAATTTAGAGACCGAAGCGTCCACAGTCACATGCATTCCGGGGGCCAGAGCGGGCGACGTTGAGGCGCATCTAAGACTGCTGGCTAAAAATAAACGTAAATACAGTAGGATTGTTATTCACGTCGGTGGTAATGATGTTCGTTTACGCCAATCAGAATGCACCAAACTTAATGTGGCGTCGGTGTGTAGTTATGCTAAAACAATGTCGGACACCGTAATCTTCTCTGGTCCCCTCCCCAATCTGATCAATGATGACATGTATAGCCGCATGTCATCATTTCAGCGCTGGTTGTCTTGGTGGTGCCCAGCAAACAATGTGGGCTTTGTGAATAATTGGACAGCCTTCTGGGGAAAACCTGGTCTGATTAAGAGAGACGGCATTCATCCTACTTTGGAAGGTGCAAATCTCATTTCGGCAAACATTTCAGGGCTCTGTGGACTTAATCCATGACAAACTGGAGTTGAGACCAGGAGGCAGAGTCGCAGTCTTACACGCTTCTCTGCGCTCTCTCCTAGGCAGTCATCCATAGGAATCCCGACCCCAATAAAATACCCAATATTAACGGTGTGTGTGTCTGCCCAAGGACAATTTAAGGTAAAACCTAATAGAGGTGTCATACATAATAACCTAATAAAAGTAAATGTAACAACTACAGTGCAACAAAACAGGAAGATTAAATGTGGTCTCTTAAACATAAGATCTCTAGCATCTAAAGCAATACTGGTAAATGATTTAATATCAGATTATAATATTGATATATGCTGTCTCACTGAAACTTGGTTGAGACATGAAGAATATGTCAGCATAAATGAGGCCACTCCACCCAGCCATATCAATACTCATATTGCCCGAGGCACGGGCCGAGGAGGTGGAGTTGCAGCAATCTTTGACTCAAGTTTACTTATCAATACTAAACAAAAATTAAATTATACCTCCTTTGAAAGCCTCATTTTCAGTCTTACGCATCCGACCTGGAAAACTTTGCAGCCAATCTTATTTGTTACAGTGTACCGTGCACCAGGTCCTTATTCAGAATTCTTATCAGAATTATCTGAGTTTTTATCAGCTTTGGTACTTAAAACAGATAAAGTAATTATCGTAGGTGACTTTAATATTCATGTTGACGATGATAAAAATAGCCTTACTGTTGCATTTAACTCTATATTAGATTCTGTTGGTTTCTGTCAGAGTGTAAATAAACCAACCCACTGCTATAATCACACTCTTGACCTTGTTCTGACTTATGGTATTGAAATTGAGCAACTATTAGTCGAACCGCATAATCCTGCTTTATCCGACCATTTCTTAATAACTTTTGAAGTACTGTTACTAGACTACAAAGCATTAGCCAAAAGCTCCTGCAGCAGAAACCTATCTGTTAGTGCTATAGCCAAATTTAAGGAAGAGATTCCACCAATACTTAACTCGATAGCATGTCTGCGTGTAGGGGAGGAAACTTATACAAAATGTACACCACCCCAAATTGATCATGTTGTTGATAGTGCTACAGATGCGCTGCGAATAAAATTAGACTCTGTTGCTCCTTTGAAAAAGAAGAAAATAAAACAACATAGATTAGCTCCATGGCATAATGCCGAAACCCGCAAAATAAAGCAAAAGTCGAGACAACTTGAACGGATATGGCGTTCCACTAAACTTGAAGAATCTCGTTTAATTTGGCATATTACTCTCAATGAATATAAGAAAGCACTGCGTAAAGCGAGAGCAGCATACTACTCTTCATTAATAGATGAGAATAAGAATAATGCAATATTTCTTTTCAGCACTGTAGCCAGGCTGACAGAGAGCCACAGCTCGACTGAGCCTTCTATTCCCATAGCACTCAGTAGTAATGATTTTATGTGCTTTTTTAACGATAAAATTGTTACTCTTAGAAACAAAATCAATGACCTCTTGCCTTTGACCAGTATAGTGTTATCAACAGCTCCCGGAAACGTAAGTTCTAATAATATTACACTAGATAGTAAACTAGAATGCTTTTCAGCCATAAACCTTGAACAATTAAATTCAATGATTCTCTCTTCTAAACCATCAACGTGTATCTTAGACCCGATTCCAACTAAGCTGTTAAAAGAAGTTTTTCCATTAATTAGCACTTCTTTATTAAATATTATGAATATGTCTTTATTATCAGGCTATGTTCCAAAATCATTCAAAGTAGCAGTGATAAAACCGCTTCTTAAAAAGCACAACCTCGATCCAGAGGTTTTAGCCAACTATAGACCTATTTCTAATCTTCCGTTCCTCTCAAAAATTCTTGAGAAAGCAGTCGCAAAACAGCTGTGTGATTACTTAAGAAACTATGATTTATTTGAAGATTTTCAGTCTGGCTTTAGAACACAACATAGCACAGAGACAGCTCTGGTTAAAGTCACAAATGACATTCTAATAGCCTCTGACAAGGGACTTGTCTCTATTCTTGTCTTACTCGATCTTAGTGCTGCATTTGATACTATCGACCATGATATCCTATTGCAAAGACTAGAGCACTTAGTTGGCATACAGGGAACTGCTTTAGGCTGGTTTAGGTCTTATCTATCTGAACGCTCTCAGTTTGTACGTGTCAACGATGAATCTTCCATGCAAACCAAAGTTAGCCATGGAGTGCCACAGGGCTCAGTGCTTGGACCTATTTTGTTCACCCTATATATGCTTCCGTTAGGCAATATTATAAGGAATCATTCTGTAAACTTTCATTGTTATGCGGATGATACTCAACTATATTTATCAATCAAGCCTGATGAAATTAATCATCTAAATAAAATTCAAGACTGCCTCAAGGACTTAAAAACGTGGATGACCTTACATTTTTTGATGTTAAACACGACCAAAACTGAAGTTATTGTACTTGGCCCGAAGAATCTACGAAACAAATTATCTAAAGATATATTAACTATGGATGGCATTAATTTGGCCTCCAGTGAGACTGTAAGGAATCTTGGTGTTATATTTGATCAGGATTTATCCTTTAACGCCCACATAAAATCAATTTCAAGGACCGCCTACTTCCATCTACGTAACATTGCAAACATCAGGCATATCTTGCCTCAAAACGATGCAGAGAAACTAGTCCATGCATTTGTTACTTCAAGGCTGGATTATTGTAACTCTTTATTATCAGGGTGTACCAAGAAGTCAGTCAAGTCGCTTCAGCTGATTCAAAATGCTGCAGCTCGTGTACTAACCAGAGTTAGGAAAAGGGACCACATTACTCCTGTTCTGGCTGCCTTACACTGGCTCCCTATAGAACACAGGATATCATTTAAAATTATTCTTCTCGCCTACAAAGCCCTTAATGGGCAGGCGCCATCTTACCTTAAAGAACTCATTATACCCTATTGTCCTACTAGGGCATTGCGTTCCAAGAATGCAGGGTTGTTGGTTGTTCCTAGAGTCTCTAAAAGTACAATGGGAGCCAGAGCCTTTTCTTATCAAGCTCCACTTTTGTGGAATCAGCTTCCAGTTTGTGTTCGGACGGCAGACACCCTATCCGTTTTTAAGAGTGCGCTTAAGACCTTCCTTTTTGATAAAGCTTATAGTTAGGGCTGATTAGATTCAGCCCCTAGTTTTGCTGATATAGGCTTAGTTTGTCGGGGGACATCTTACTTCTTCCTTCTCTCTGTCTATACCTGTGTACTCTCATGTTCCGATTAACCCAGCTTCCCCAAATTTCTTTCTTTTTGGTGTCTATATACGCCGGGATCCGGAGTCATGGATGATCCTGCGGTCCTGTGTCATGGATTGCGAGTCCTGGATCTTGAGTCGTGGCTGCGGTCCTGGATCATAAGTCCTGGATGGATATCCTCGTGGATTCATCTTCTTATTATACACACATGCATTTCAAAACATTTGGACTACCTATGTTGCAAATGTATTATCTTTTCAATTTACACACGGCATCTATTGCACGTCTGTCCGTCCTGGGAGAGGGATCCCTCCTCTGTTGCTCTCCCTGAGGTTTCTCCCATTTTTCCCTTTAAACTGTGGGGTTTTCTCTGGAAGTTTTTCCTTGTACGATGTGAGGGTCTAAGGACAGAGGGTGTCGTATTGTCATACTGATATTCTGTACAAACTGTGAAGTCCACTGAGACAAATGTAACATTTGTGATATTGGGCTATATAAATAAACATTGATTGATTGATTGATTGAGATGGCAGAGAGAATGCACTCCCCTGAAAACTCCCCTTGAATTCCTCCAGACTCAGAAAATGTAAAAGTTCACTTTTTGGAGATCCATAGAAAAAGGGTGAAAATGGAAAAAAGTATTCGAAAATAGTGCCTCATAAGGCGGGTAGAGTCCCTTGAAAACTCCCCTTGAATTCCTCCAGACTCAGAAAAAGTCAAAGTTGACTTTTTGGAGATCCATAGAAAAAGGGTGAAAATGAAAAAAAGAATGCCACAGCATGGATTCGAACACGCGACCAACCGCATCCAGGGGCGAGCGTTAACGCAGTGAGCCACTGGACCTGAGTACTCAAACATGCCTACTTGTGCATCTTAAACACTCTGAATTCACTAAATGTACAACTTTTTCTCCATCAAAATGAACAAATGAGACATTAAATAACATCTACAGAACAAGACGAAGCGAATGGAAGCGGTCCCAGTCTCGTAGCTGTGAACAGCTGTGATCGCAGGAAAATGCTGTTACAAAGATTTCTCAGTATATCTCCGGGACATTTCCGTGGCTTTCCTACCGTCACAATGGACAAACGAGACATGAAATAACATCAACAGATCAAGACGAAGCGAATGGAGGTACCCCCGGAGTCATAGCATGTGTAAATCGAGACGAAACATCTCTCTCTCCCCCGCCTGCTTGCGAAGGGGAGGGGCAGTTTACACACACACACGCAGCTGCTGCATGCAGCAACGCACACACAGGGAGGATATGGCAGAGAGAATGCACTCCCCTGAAAACTCCCCTTGAATTCCTCCAGACTCAGAAAATGTAAAAGTTCACTTTTTGGAGATCCATAGAAAAAGGGTGAAAATGGAAAAAAGTATTCGAAAATAGTGCCTCATAAGGCGGGTAGAGTCCCTTGAAAACTCCCCTTGAATTCCTCCAGACTCAGAAAAAGTCAAAGTTGACTTTTTGGAGATCCATAGAAAAAGGGTGAAAATGAAAAAAAGAATGCCACAGCATGGATTCGAACACGCGACCAACCGCATCCAGGGGCGAGCGTTAACGCAGTGAGCCACTGGACCTGAGTACTCAAACATGCCTACTTGTGCATCTTAAACACTCTGAATTCACTAAATGTACAACCTTTTCTCCATCAAAATGAACAAATGAGACATTAAATAACATCTACAGATCAAGACGAAGCGAATGGAAGCGGTCCCAGTCTCGTAGCTGTGAACAGCTGTGATCGCAGGAAAATGCTGTTACAAAGATTTCTCAGTATATCTCCGGGACATTTCCCTGGCTTTCCCACCGTCACAATGGACAAACGAGACATGAAATAACATCAACAGATCAAGACGAAGCGAATGGAAGTACCCCCGGAGTCATAGCATGTGTAAATCGAGACGAAACATCTCTCTCTCCCCCGCCTGCTTGCGAGGGGGAGGGGCAGTTTACACACACACACAGCTGCTGCATGCAGCAACGCACACACAGGGAGGAGATGGCAGAGAGAACGCACTCCCCTGAAAACTCCCCTTGAATTCCTCCAGACTCAGAAAATGTAAAAGTTCACTTTTTGGAGATCCATAGAAAAAGGGTGAAAATAAAAAAAAGAATGCCACAGCATGGATTCGAACACGCGACCAACCGCATTTAGGGGCGAGCGTTAACACAGTGAGCCACTGGACCTGAGTACTCAAACATGCCTACTTGTGCATCTTAGACACTCTGAATTTACTAAATGTACAACTTTTTCTCCATCAAAATGAACAAATGAGACATTAAATAACATCTACAGATCAAGACGAAGCGAATGGAATCGGTCCCAGCCTCGTAGCTGCGAACAGCTTTGATCGCAGGAAAATACTGTTACAAAGATTTCTCAGTATATCTCCGGGACATTTCCCTGGCTTTCCCAACGTCACAATGGACAAACGAGACATGAAATAACATCAACAGATCAAGACGAAGCGAATGGAAGTACCCCCGGAGTCATAGCATGTGTAAATCGAGACGAAACATCTCTCTGTCCCCCGCCTGCTTGCGAGGGGGAGGGGCAGTTTACACACACACACACAGCTGCTGCATGCAGCAACGCACACACAGGGAGGAGATGGCAGAGAGAACGCACTCCCCTGAAAACTCCCCTTGAATTCCTCCAGACTCAGAAAATGTAAAACTTCACTTTTTGGAGATCCATAGAAAAAGGGTGAAAATGGAAAAAAGTATTCGAAAATAGTGCCTCATAAGGCGGGTAGAGTCCCTTGAAAACTCCCCTTGAATTCCTCCAGACTCAGAAAAAGTCAAAGTTGACTTTTTGGAGATCCATAGAAAAAGGGTGAAAATGAAAAAAAGTATGCCACAGCATGGATTCGAACACGCGACCAAGCGCATCCAGGGGCGAGCGTTAACGCAGTGAGCCACTGGACCTGAGTACTCAAACATGCCTACTTGTGCATCTTAGAAACTCTGAATTCACTAAATGTACAACTTTTTCTCCATCAAAATGAACAAATGAGACATGAAATAACATCTACAGATCAAGACGAAGCGAATGGAAGTGGTCCCAGCCTCGTAGCTGTGAACAGCTGTGATCGCAGGAAAATGCTGTTACAAAGATTTCTCAGTATAACTCCGGGACATTTCCCTGGCTTTCCCACCGTCACAATGGACAAACGAGACATGAAATAACATCAACAGATCAAGACGAAGCGGATGGAAGTACCCCCGGAGTCATAGCATGTGTAAATCGAGACGAAACATCTCTCTCTCCCCCGCCTGCTTGCGAAGGGGAGGGGCAGTTTACACACACACACGCAGCTGCTGCAGGCAGCAACGCACACAGAGGGAGGAGATGGCAGAGAAAATGCACTCCCCTGAAAACTCCCCTTGAATTCCTCCAGACTCAGAAAATGTAAAAGTTCACTTTTTGGAGATCCATAGAAAAAGGGTGAAAATGGAAAAAAGTATTCGAAAATAGTGCCTCATAAGGCGGGTAGAGTCCCTTGAAAACTCCCCTTGAATTCCTCCAGACTCAGAAAAAGTCAAAGTTGACTTTTTGGAGATCCATAGAAAAAGGGTGAAAATGAAAAAAAGTATGCCACAGCATGGATTCGAACACGCGACCAACCGCATCCAGGGGCGAGCGTTAACGCAGTGAGCCACTGGACCTGAGTACTCAAACATGCCTACTTGTCTATCTTAGACACTCTGAATTCACTAAATGTACAACCTTTTCTCCAAAAAAATGAACAAATGAGACATGAAATAACATCTCCAGATCAAGACGAAGCGAATGGAAGCGGTCCCAACCTCGTAGCTGTGAACAGCTGTGATCGCAGGAAAATGCTGTTACAAAGATTTCTCAGTATATCTCCGGGACATTTCCCTGGCTTTCCCACCGTCACAATGGACAAACGAGACATGAAATAACATCAACAGATCAAGACGAAGCGAATGGAAGTACCCCCGGAGTCATAGCATGTGTAAATCGAGACGAAACATCTCTCTCTCCCCCGCCTGCTTGCGAAGGGGAGGGGCAGTTTACACACACACACGCAGCTGCTGCATGCAGCAACGCACACAGAGGGAGGAGATGGCAGAGAGAATGCACTCCCCTGAAAACTCCCCTTGAATTCCTCCAGACTCAGAAAATGTAAAAGTTCACTTTTTGGAGATCCATAGAAAAAGGGTGAAAATGGAAAAAAGTATTCGAAAATAGTGCCTCATAAGGCGGGTAGAGTCCCTTGAAAACTCCCCTTGAATTCCTCCAGACTCAGAAAAAGTCAAAGTTGACTTTTTGGAGATCCATAGAAAAAGGGTGAAAATGAAAAAAAGTATGACACAGCATGGATTCGAACACGCGACCAACCACATCCAGGGGCGAGCGTTAACGCAGTGAGCCACTGGACCTGAGTACTCAAACATGCCTACTTTTGCATCTTAGACACTCTGAATTCACTAAATGTACAACTTTTTCTCCATCAAAATGAACAAATGAGACATGATATAACATCTACAGATCAAGACGAAGCGAATGGAAGCGGTCCCAGCCTCGTAGCTGTGAACAGCTGTGATTGCAGGAAAATGCTGTTACAAAGATTTCTCAGTATATCTCCGGGACATTTCCCTGGCTTTCCCACCGTCACAATGGACAAACGAGACATGAAATAACATCAACAGATCAAGACGAAGCGAATGGAAGTACCCCCGGAGTCATAGCATGTGTAAATCGAGACGAAACATCTCTCTCTCCCCCGCCTGCTTGTGAGGGGGAGGGGCAGTTTACACACACACGCAGCTGCTGCATGCAGCAACACACACACAGGGAGGAGATGGCAGAGAGAACGCACTCCCCTGAAAACTCCCCTTGAATTCCTCCAGACTCAGAAAATGTAAAAGTTCACTTTTTGGAGATCCATAGAAAAAGGGTGAAAATGGAAAAAAGTATTCGAAAATAGTGCCTCATAAGGCGGGTAGAGTCCTTTGAAAACTCCCCTTGAATTCCTCCAGACTCAGAAAAAGTCAAAGTTGACTTTTTGGAGATCCATAGAAAAAGGGTGAAAATGAAAAAAAGTATGCCACAGCATGGATTCGAACACGCGACCAACCGCATCCAGGGGCGAGCGTTAACGCAGTGAGCCACTGGACCTGAGTACTCAAACATGCCTACTTTTGCATCTTAGACACTCTGAATTCACTAAATGTACAACTTTTTCTCCATCAAAATGAACAAATGAGACATGAAATAACATCTACAGATCAAGACGAAGCGAATGGAAGCGGTCCCAGCCTCGTAGCTGTGAACAGCTGTGATCGCAGGAAAATGCTGTTACAAAGATTTCTCAGTATATCTCCGGGACATTTCCCTGGCTTTCCAACCGTCACAATGGACAAACGAGACATGAAATAACATCAACAGATCAAGACGAAGCGGATGGAAGTACCCCCGGAGTCATAGCATGTGTAAATCGAGACGAAACATCTCTCTCTCCCCCGCCTGCTTGCGAAGGGGAGGGGCAGTTTACACACACACACGCAGCTGCTGCATGCAGCAACGCACACAGAGGGAGGAGATGGCAGAGAGAATGTACTCCCCTGAAAACTCCCCTTGAATTCCTCCAGACTCAGAAAATGTAAAAGTTCACTTTTTGGAGATCCATAGAAAAAGGGTGAAAATGGAAAAAAGTATTCGAAAATAGTGCCTCATAAGGCGGGTAGAGTCCCTTGAAAACTCCCCTTGAATTCCTCCAGACTCAGAAAAAGTCAAAGTTGACTTTTTGGAGATCCATAGAAAAAGGGTGAAAATGAAAAAAAGTATGCCACAGCATGGATTCGAACACGCGACCAACCGCATCCAGGGGCGAGCATTAACGCAGTGAGCCACTGGACCTGAGTACTCAAACATGCCTACTTTTGCATCTTAGAAACTCTGAATTCACTAAATGTACAACTTTTTCTCCATCAAAATGAACAACTGAGACATTAAATAACATCTACAGATCAAGACGAAGCGAATGGAATCGGTCCCAGCCTCGTAGCTGCGAACAGCTTTGATCGCAGCAAAATAATGTTACAAAGATTTCTCAGTATATCTCCGGGACATTTCCCTGGCTTTCCCAACGTCACAATGGACAAACGAGACATGAAATAACATCAACAGATCAAGACGAAGCGAATGGAAGTACCCCCGGAGTCATAGCATGTGTAAATCGAGACGAAACATCTCTCTCTCCCCCGCCTGCTTGCGAGGGGGAGGGGCAGTTTACACACACACACAGCTGCTGCATGCAGCAACGCACACACAGGGAGGAGATGGCAGAGAGAACGCACTCCCCTGAAAACTCCCCTTGAATTCCTCCAGACTCAGAAAATGTAAAAGTTCACTTTTTGGAGATCCATAGAAAAAGGGTGAAAATGAAAAAAAGAATGCCACAGCATGGATTCGAACACGCGACCAACCGCATTTAGGGGCGAGCGTTAACACAGTGAGCCACTGGACCTGAGTACTCAAACATGCCTACTTGTGCATCTTAGACACTCTGAATTTACTAAATGTACAACTTTTTCTCCATCAAAATGAACAAATGAGACATTAAATAACATCTACAGATCAAGACGAAGCGAATGGAATCGGTCCCAGCCTCGTAGCTGCGAACAGCTTTGATCGCAGGAAAATACTGTTACAAAGATTTCTCAGTATATCTCCGGGACATTTCCCTGGCTTTCCCAACGTCACAATGGACAAACGAGACATGAAATAACATCAACAGATCAAGACGAAGCGAATGGAAGTACCCCCGGAGTCATAGCATGTGTAAATCGAGACGAAACATCTCTCTGTCCCCCGCCTGCTTGCGAGGGGGAGGGGCAGTTTACACACACACACGCAGCTGCTGCATGCAGCAACGCACACACAGGGAGGATATGGCAGAGAGAATGCACTCCCCTGAAAACTCCCCTTGAATTCCTCCAGACTCAGAAAATGTAAAAGTTCACTTTTTGGAGATCCATAGAAAAAGGGTGAAAATGGAAAAAAGTATTCGAAAATAGTGCCTCATAAGGCGGGTAGAGTCCCTTGAAAACTCCCCTTGAATTCCTCCAGACTCAGAAAAAGTCAAAGTTGACTTTTTGGAGATCCATAGAAAAAGGGTGAAAATGAAAAAAAGAATGCCACAGCATGGATTCGAACACGCGACCAACCGCATCCAGGGGCGAGCGTTAACGCAGTGAGCCACTGGACCTGAGTACTCAAACATGCCTACTTGTGCATCTTAAACACTCTGAATTCACTAAATGTACAACCTTTTCTCCATCAAAATGAACAAATGAGACATGAAATAACATCTACAGATCAAGACGAAGCGAATGGAAGCGGTCCCAGCCTCGTAGCTGTGAACAGCTGTGATCGCAGGAAAATGCTGTTACAAAGATTTCTCAGTATATCTCCGGGACATTTCCCTGGCTTTCCCACCGTCACAATGGACAAACGAGACATGAAATAACATCAACAGATCAAGACGAAGCGAATGGAAGTACCCTCGGAGTCATAGCATGTGTAAATCGAGACGAAACATCTCTCTCTCCCCCGCCTGCTTGCGAGAGGGAGGGGCAGTTTACACACACACGCAGCTGCTGCATGCAGCAACACACACACAGGGAGGAGATGGCAGAGAGAACGCACTCCCCTGAAAACTCCCCTTGAATTCCTCCAGACTCAGAAAATGTAAAAGATCACTTTTTGGAGATCCATAGAAAAAGGGTGAAAATGAAAAAAAAAATGCCACAGCATGGATTCGAACACGCGACCAACCGCATCCAGGGGCGAGCGTTAACACAGTGAGCCACTGGACCTGAGTACTCAAACATGCCTACTTGTGCATCTTAGACACTCTGAATTTACTAAATGTACAACTTTTTCTCCATCAAAATGAACAAATGAGACATTAAATAACATCTACAGATCAAGACGAAGCGAATGGAAGCGGTCCCAGCCTCGTAGCTGTGAACAGCTGTGATTGCAGGAAAATGCTGTGACAAAGATTTCTCAGTATATCTCCGGGACATTTCCCTGGCTTTCCCACCGTCACAATGGACAAACGAGACATGAAATAACATCAACAGATCAAGACGAAGCGAATGGAAGTACCCCCGGAGTCATAGCATGTGTAAATCGAGAAGAAACATCTCTCTCTCCACCGCCTGCTTGCGAAGGGGAGGGGCAGTTAACACACACACACGCTGCTGCTGCATGCAGCAACGCACACAGAGGGAGGAGATGGCAGAGAGAATGCACTCCCCTGAAAACTCCCCTTGAATTCCTCCAGACTCAGAAAATGTAAAAGTTCACTTTTTGGAGATCCATAGAAAAAGGGTGAAAATGGAAAAAAGTATTCGAAAATAGTGCCTCATAAGGCGGCTAGAGTCCCTTGAAAACTCCCCTTGAATTCCTCCAGACTCAGAAAAAGTCAAAGTTGACTTTTGGAGATCCATAGAAAAAGGGTGAAAATGAATAAAAGTATGCCACAGCATGGATTCGAACACGCGACGTACCGCATCCAGGGGCGAGCATTAACGCAGTGAGCCACTGGACCTGAGTACTCAAACATGCCTACTTTTGCATCTTAGAAACTCTGAATTCACTAAATGTACAACCTTTTCTCCATCAAAATGAACAAATGAGACATTAAATAACATCTACAGATCAAGACGAAGCGAATGGAAGCGGTCCCAGCCTCGTAGCTGTGAACAGCTGTGATCGCAGGAAAATGCTGTTACAAAGATTTCTCAGTATATCTCCGGGACATTTCCCTGGCTTTCCAACCGTCACAATGGACAAACGAGACATGAAATAACATCAACAGATCAAGACGAAGCGGATGGAAGTACCCCCGGAGTCATAGCATGTGTAAATCGAGACGAAACATCTCTCTCTCCCCCGCCTGCTTGCGAAGGGGAGGGGCAGTTTACACACACACACGCAGCTGCTGCATGCAGCAACGCACACAGAGGGAGGAGATGGCAGAGAGAATGCACTCCCCTGAAAACTCCCCTTGAATTCCTCCAGACTCAGAAAATGTAAAAGTTCACTTTTTGGAGATCCATAGAAAAAGGGTGAAAATGGAAAAAAGTATTCGAAAATAGTGCCTCATAAGGCGGGTAGAGTCCCTTGAAAACTCCCCTTGAATTCCTCCAGACTCAGAAAAAGTCAAAGTTGACTTTTTGGAGATCCATAGAAAAAGGGTGAAAATGAAAAAAAGAATGCCACAGCATGGATTCGAACACGCGACCAACCGCATCCAGGGGCGAGCGTTAACACAGTGAGCCACTGGACCTGAGTACTCAAACATGCCTACTTGTGCATCTTAGACACTCTGAATTTACTAAATGTACAACTTTTTCTCCATCAAAATGAACAAATGAGACATTAAATAACATCTACAGATCAAGACGAAGCGAATGGAAGCGGTCCCAGCCTCGTAGCTGTGAACAGCTGTGATCGCAGGAAATTGCTGTTACAAAGATTTCTCAGTATATCTCCGGGACATTTCCCTGGCTTTCCCACCGTCACAATGGACAAACGAGACATGAAATAACATCAACAGATCAAGACGAAGCGAATGGAGGTACCCCCGGAGTCATAGCATGTGTAAATCGAGACGAAACATCTCTCTCTCCCCCGCCTGCTTGCGAGAGGGAGGGGCAGTTTACACACACACGCAGCTGCTGCATGCAGCAACACACACACAGGGAGGAGATGGCAGAGAGAACGCACTCCCCTGAAAACTCCCCTTGAATTCCTCCAGACTCAGAAAATGTAAAAGATCACTTTTTGGAGATCCATAGAAAAAGGGTGAAAATGAAAAAAAAATGCCACAGCATGGATTCGAACACGCGACCAACCGCATCCAGGGGCGAGCGTTAACGCAGTGAGCCACTGGACATGAGTACTCAAACATGCCTACTTTTGCATGTTAGACACTCTGAATTCACTAAATGTACAACTTTTTCTCCATCAAAATGAACAAATGAGACATGAAATAACATCTACAGATCAAGACGAAACGAATGGAAGTACCCCCGGAGTCATAGCATGTGTAAATCGAGACGAAACATCTCTCTCTCCCCCGCCTGCTTGCGAAGGGGAGGGGCAGTTTACACACACACGCAGCTGCTGCATGCAGCAACGCACACACAGGGAGGAGATGGCAGAGAGAATGCACTCCCCTGAAAACTCCCCTTGAATTCCTCCAGACTCAGAAAATGTAAAAGTTCACTTTTTGGAGATCCATAGAAAAAGGGTGAAAATGGAAAAAAGTATTCAAAAATAGTGCCTCATAAGGCGGGTAGAGTCCCTTGAAAACTCCCCTTGAATTCCTCCAGACTCAGAAAAAGTCAAAGTTGACTTTTTGGAGATCCATAGAAAAAGGGTGAAAATGAAAAAAAGTATGCCACAGCATGGATTCGAACACGCGACCAACCGCATCCAGGGGCGAGCATTAACGCAGTGAGCCACTGGACCTGAGTACTCAAACATGCCTACTTTTGCATTTTAGAAACTCTGAATTCACTAAATGTACAACTTTTTCTCCATCAAAATGAACAACTGAGACATTAAATAACATCTACAGATCAAGACGAAGCGAATGGAAGCGGTCCCAGCCTCGTAGCTGCGAACAGCTTTGATCGCAGGAAAATACTGTTACAAAGATTGCTCAGTATATCTCCGGGACATTTCCCTGGCTTTCCCACCGTCACAATGGACAAACGAGACATGAAATAACATCAACAGATCAAGACGAAGCGAATGGAAGTACCCCCGGAGTCATAGCATGTGTAAATCGAGACGAAACATCTCTCTCTCCCCCGCCTGCTTGCGAGGGGGAGGGGCAGTTTACACACACACGCAGCTGCTGCATGTAGCAACACACACACAGGGAGGAGATGGCAGAGAGAACGCACTCCCCTGAAAACTCCCCTTGAATTCCTCCAGACTCAGAAAATGTAAAAGATCACTTTTTGGAGATCCATAGAAAAAGGGTGAAAATGAAAAAAAGAATGCCACAGCATGGATTCGAACACGCACCAACCGCATCCAGGGGCGAGCGTTAACACAGTGAGCCACTGGACCTGAGTACTCAAACATGCCTACTTGTGCATCTTAGACACTCTGAATTTACTAAATGTACAACTTTTTCTCCATCAAAATGAACAAATGAGACATTAAATAACATCTACAGATCAAGACGAAGCGAATGGAAGCGGTCCCAGCCTCGTAGCTGTGAACAGCTTTGATCGCAGGAAAATGCTGTTACAAAGATTTCTCAGTATATCTCCGGGACATTTCCCTGGCTTTCCCACCGTCACAATGGACAAACGAGACATGAAATAACATCAACAGATCAAGACGAAGCGAATGGAAGTACCCCCGGAGTCATAGCATGTGTAAATTGAGACGAAACATCTCTCTCTCCCCCGCCTGCTTGCGAGGGGGAGGGGCAGTTTACACACACACGCAGCTGCTGCATGCAGCAACACACACACAGGGAGGAGATGGCAGACAGAATGCACTCCCCTGAAAACTCCCCTTGAATTCCTCCAGACTCAGAAAATGTAAAAGATCACGTTTTGGAGATCCATAGAAAAAGGGTGAAAATGAAAAAAAGAATGCCACAGCATGGATTCCAACACGCGACCAACCGCATCCAGGGTCGAGCATTAACGCAGTGAGCCACTGGACCTGAGTACTCAAACATGCCTACTTTTGCATCTTAGAAACTCTGAATTCACTAAATGTACAACTTTTTCTCCATCAAAATGAACAACTGAGACATTAAATAACATCTACAGATCAAGACGAAGCGAATGGAATCGGTCCCAGCCTCGTAGCTGCGAACAGCTTTGATCGCAGGAAAATACTGTTACAAAGATTTCTCAGTATATCTCCGGGACATTTCCCTGGCTTTCCCACCGTCACAATGGACAAACGAGACATGAAATAACATCAACAGATCAAGACGAAGCGAATGGAAGTACCCCCGGAGTCATAGCATGTGTAAATCGAGACGAAACATCTCTCTCTCCCCCGCCTGCTTGCGAGGGGGAGGGGCAGTTTACACACACACACAGCTGCTGCATGCAGCAACGCACACACAGGGAGGAGATGGCAGAGAGAACGCACTCCCCTGAAAACTCCCCTTGAATTCCTCCAGACTCAGAAAATGTAAAAGTTCACTTTTTGGAGATCCATAGAAAAAGGGTGAAAATGAAAAAAGAATGCCACAGCATGGATTCGAACACGCGACCAACCGCATCCAGGGGCGAGCGTTAACACAGTGAGCCACTGGACCTGAGTACTCAAACATGCCTACTTGTGCATCTTAGACACTCTGAATTTACTAAATGTACAACTTTTTCTCCATCAAAATGAACAAATGAGACATTAAATAACATCTACAGATCAAGACAAAGCGAATGGAAGCGGTCCCAGCCTCGTAGCTGTGAACAGCTGTGATCGCAGGAAATTGCTGTTACAAAGATTTCTCAGTATATCTCCGGGACATTTCCCTGGCTTTCCCACCGTCACAATGGACAAACGAGACATGAAATAACATCAACAGATCAAGATGAAAAGAAATGGAGGTACCCCCGGAGTCATAGCATGTGTAAATCGAGACGAAACATCTCTCTCTCCCCCGCCTGCTTGCGAGGGGGAGGGGCAGTTTACACACACACGCAGCTGCTGCATGTAGCAACACACACACAGGGAGGAGATGGCAGAGAGAACGCACTCCCCTGAAAACTCCCCTTGAATTCCTCCAGACTCAGAAAATGTAAAAGATCACTTTTTGGAGATCCATAGAAAAAGGGTGAAAATGAAAAAAAGTATGCCACAGCATGGATTCGAACACGCGACCAACCGCATCCAGGGGCGAGCGTTAACGCAGTGAGCCACTGGACCTGAGTACTCAAACATGCCTACTTTTGCATCTTAGACACTCTGAATTCACTAAATGTACAACTTTTTCTCCATCAAAATGAACAAATGAGACATGAAATAACATCTACAGATTAAGACGAAGCAAATGGAAGCGGTCCCAGCCTCGTAGCTGTGAACAGCTGTGATCGCAGGAAAATGCTGTTACAAAGATTTCTCAGTATATCTCCGGGACATTTCCCTGGCTTTCCCACCGTCACAATGGTCAAACGAGACATGAAATAACATCAACAGATCAAGACGAAGCGAATGGAAGTACCCCCGGAGTCATAGCATGTGTAAATCGAGACGAAACATCTCTCTCTCCCCCGCCTGTTTGCGAAGGGGAGGGGCAGTTTACACACACACGCAGCTCCTGCATGCAGCAACGCACACACAGGGAGGAGATGGCAGAGAGAATGCACTCCCCTGAAAACTCCCCTTGAATTCCTCCAGACTCAGAAAATGTAAAAGTTCACTTTTTGGAGATCCATAGAAAAAGGGTGAAAATGGAAAAAAGTATTCAAAAATAGTGCCTCATAAGGCGGGTAGAGTCCCTTGAAAACTCCCCTTGAATTCCTCCAGACTCAGAAAAAGTCAAAGTTGACTTTTTGGAGATCCATAGAAAAAGGGTGAAAATTAAAAAAAGTATGCCACAGTATGGATTCGAACACGCGACCAACCGCATCCAGGGGCGAGCATTAACGCAGTGAGCCACTGGACCTGAGTACTCAAACATGCCTACTTGTGCATCTTAGACACTCTGAATTTACTAAATGTACAACTTTTTCTCTATCAACATGAACAAATGAGACATGAAATAACATCTACAGATCAAGACGAAGCGAATGGAAGCGGTCCCAGCCTCGTAGCTGCGAACAGCTGTGATCGCAGGAAAATGCTGTTACAAAGATTTCTCAGTATATCTCCGGGACATTTCCCTGGCTTTCCCACCGTCACAATGGACAAACGAGACATGAAATAACATCAACAGATCAAGACGAAGCGAATGGAGGTACCCCCGGAGTCATAGCATGTGTACATCGAGACGAAAGATCTCTCTCTCCCCCGCCTGCTTGCGAGGGGGAGGGGCAGTTTACACACACACGCAGCTGCTGCATGCAGCAACACACACACAGGGAGGAGATGGCAGAGAGAACGCACTCCCCTGAAAACTCCCCTTGAATTCCTCCAGACTCAGAAAATGTAAAAGATCACTTTTTGGAGATCCATAGAAAAAGGGTGAAAATGGAAAAAAGTATTCGAAAATAGTGCCTCATAAGGCGGGTAGAGTCCCTTGAAAACTCCCCTTGAATTCCTCCAGACTCAGAAAAAGTCAAAGTTGACTTTTTGGAGATCCATAGAAAAAGGGTGAAAATGAAAAAAAGTATGCCACAGCATGGATTCGAACACGCGACCAACCGCATGCAGGGGCGACCGTTAACGCAGTGAGCCACTGGACCTGAGTACTCAAACACGCCTACTTGTGCATCTTAGAAACTCTGAATTCACTAAATGTACAACTTTTTCTCCATCAAAATGAACAAATGAGACATTAAATAACATCTACAGATCAAGACGAAGCGAATGGAAGCGGTCCCAGCCTCGTAGCTGTGAACAGCTGTGATCGCAGGAAAATGCTGTTACAAAGATTTCTCAGTATATCTCCGGGACATTTCCCTGGCTTTCCCACCGTCACAATGGACAAACGAGACATGAAATAACATCAACAGATCAAGACGAAGCGAATGGAAGTACCCCCGGAGTCATAGCATGTGTACATCGAGACGAAACATCTCTCTCTCCCCCGCCTGCTTGCGAAGGGGAGGGGCAGTTTACACACACACACGCAGCTGCTGCATGCAGCAACGCACACACAAGGAGGAGATGGCAGAGAGAACACACTCCCCTGAAAACTCCCCTTGAATTCCTCGAGACTCAGAAAATGTAAAAGTTCACTTTTTGGAGATCCATAGAAAAAGGGTGAAAATGAAAAAAAGTATGCCACAGCATGGATTCGAACACGCGACCAACCGCATCCATGGGCGAGCATTAACGCAGTGAGCCACTGGACATGAGTACTCAAACATGTCTACTTTTGCATCTTAGACACTCTGAATTCACTAAATGTACAACTTTTTCTCCATCAAAATGAACAAATGAGACATGAAATAACATCTACAGATCAAGACGAAGCGAATGGAAGCGGTCCCAGCCTCGTAGCTGTGAACAGCTGTGATCGCAGGAAAATGCTGTTACAAAGATTTCTCAGTATATCTCCGGGACATTTCCCTGGCTTTCCCACCGTCACAATGGACAAACGAGACATCAAATAACATCAACAGATCAAGACGAAGCGAATGGAGGTACCCCCGGAGTCATAGCATGTGTAAATCGAGACGAAACATCTCTCTCTCCCCCGCCTGCTTGCGAGAGGGAGGGGCAGTTTACACACACACACGCAGCTGCTGCATGCAGCAACGCACACAGAGGGAGGAGATGGCAGAGAGAATGCACTCCCCTGAAAACTCCCCTTGAATTCCTCCAGACTCAGAAAATGTAAAAGTTCACTTTTTGGAGATCCATAGAAAAAGGGTGAAGATGGAAAAAAGTATTCGAAAATAGTGCCTCATAAGGCGGGTAGAGTCCCTTGAAAACTCCCCTTGAATTCCTCCAGACTCAGAAAAAGTCAAAGTTGACTTTTTGGAGATCCATAGAAAAAGGGTGAAAATGAAAAAAAGTATGCCACAGTATGGATTCGAACACGCGACCAACCGCATCCAGGGGCGAGCATTAACGCAGTGAGCCACTGGACCTGAGTACTCAAACATGCCTACTTTTGCATCTTAGAAACTCTGAATTCACTAAATGTACAACTTTTTCTCCATCAAAATGAACAAATGAGACATGAAATAACATCTACAGATCAAGACGAAGCGAATGGAAGCGGTCCCAGCCTCGTAGCTGTGAACAGCTGTGATCGCAGGAAAATGCTGTTACAAAGATTTCTCAGTATATCTCCGGGACATTTCCCTGGCTTTCCCACCGACACAATGGACAAACGAGACATGAAATAACATCAACAGATCAAGACGAAGCGAATGGAGGTACCCCCGGAGTCATAGCATGTGTAAATCGAGACGAAACATCTCTCTCTCCCCCGCCTGCTTGCGAAGGGGAGGGGCAGTTTACACACACACACGCAGCTGCTGCATGCAGCAACGCACACAGAGGGAGGAGATGGCAGAGAGAATGCACTCCCCTGAAAACTCCCCTTGAATTCCTCCAGACTCAGAAAATGTAAAAGTTCACTTTTTGGAGATCCATAGAAAAAGGGTGAAAATGGAAAAAAGTATTCGAAAATAGTGCCTCATAAGGCGGGTAGAGTCCCTTGAAAACTCCCCTTGAATTCCTCCAGACTCAGAAAAAGTCAAAGTTGACTTTTTGGAGATCCATAGAAAAAAGGGTGAAAATGAAAAAAAGTATGCCACAGTATGGATTCGAACACGCGACCAACCGCATCCAGGGGCGAGCATTAACGCAGTGAGCCACTGGACTTGAGTACTCAAACATGCCTACTTTTGCATATTAGAAACTCTGAATTCACTAAATGTACAACTTTTTCTCCATCAAAATGAACAAATGAGACATGAAATAACATCTACAGATCAAGACGAAGCGAATGGAAGCGGTCCCCGCCTCGTAGCTGTGAACAGCTGTGATCGCAGGAAAATGCTGTTACAAAGATTTCTCAGTATATCTCCGGGACATTTCCCTGGCTTTCCCACCGACACAATGGACAAACGAGACATGAAATAACATCAACAGATCAAGACGAAGCGAATGGAGGTACCCCCGGAGTCATAGCATGTGTAAATCGAGACGAAACATCTCTCTCTCCCCCGCCTGCTTGCGAGAGGGAGGGGCAGTTTACACACACACGCAGCTGCTGCATGCAGCAACACACACACAGGGAGGAGATGGCAGAGAGAACGCACTCCCCTGAAAACTCCCCTTGAATTCCTCCAGACTCAGAAAATGTAAAAGATCACTTTTTGGAGATCCATAGAAAAGGGTGAAAATGGAAAAAAGTATTCGAAAATAGTGCCTCATAAGGCGGGTAGAGTCCCTTGAAAACTCCCCTTGAATTCCTCCAGACTCAGAAAAAGTCAAAGTTGACTTTTTGGAGATCCATAGAAAAAGGGTGAAAATGAAAAAAAGTATGCCACAGCATGGACTCAAACATGCGACCAACCGCATCCAGGGGCGAGCGTTAACGCAGTGAGCCACTGGACCTGAGTACTCAAACATGCCTACTTGTGCATCTTAGAAACTCTGAATTCACTAAATGTACAACTTTTTCTCCATCAAAATGAACAAATGAGACATTAAATAACATCTACAGATCAAGACGAAGCGAATGGAAGCGGTCCCAGCCTCGTAGCTGTGAACAGCTGTGATCGCAGGAAAATGCTGTTACAAAGATTTCTCAGTATATCTCCGGGACATTTCCCTGGCTTTCTCACCGTCACAATGGACAAACGAGACATGAAATAACATCAACAGATCAAGACGAAGCGAATGGAGGTACCCCCGGAGTCATAGCATGTGTAAATCGAGACGAAACATATCTCTCTCCCCCGCCTGCTTGCGAGGGGGAGGGGCAGTTTACACACACACGCAGCTGCTGCATGCAGCAACACACACACAGGGAGGAGATGGCAGAGAGAACGCACTCCCCTGAAATCTCCCCTTGAATTCCTCCAGACTCAGAAAATGTGAAAGATCACTTTTTGGAGATCCATAGAAAAAGGGTGAAAATGGAAAAAAGTATTCGAAAATAGTGCCTCATAAGGCGGGTAGAGTCCCTTGAAAACTCCTCTTGAATTCCTCCAGACTCAGAAAAAGTCAAAGTTGACTTTTTGGAGATCCATAGAAAAAGGGTGAAAATGAAAAAAGTATGCCACATCATGGATACGAACACGCGACCAACCGCATCCAGGGGCGAGCGTTAACGCAGTGAGCCACTGGACATGAGTACTCAAACATGCCTACTTTTGCATCTTAGACACTCTGAATTCACTAAATGTACAACTTTTTCTCCATCAAAATGAACAAATGAGACATGAAATAACATCTACAGATCAAGACGAAGCGAATGGAAGCGGTCCCAGCCTCGTAGCTGTGAACAGCTGTGATCGCAGGAAAATGCTGTTACAAAGATTTCTCAGTATATCTCCGGGACATTTCCCTAGCTTTCCCACCGTCACAATGGACAAACGAGACAGGAAATAACATCAACAGATCAAGACGAAGCGAATGGAAGTACCCCCGGAGTCATAGCATGTGTAAATCGAGACGAAACATCTCTCTCTCCCCCGCCTGCTTGTGAAGGGGAGGGGCAATTTACACACACACACGCAGCTGCTGCATGCAGCAACGCACACAGAGGGAGGAGATGGCAGAGAGAATGCACTCCCCTGAAAACTCCCCATGAATTCCTCCAGACTCAGAAAATGTAAAAGTTCACTTTTTGGAGATCCATAGAAAAAGGGTGAAAATGGAAAAAAATATTCGAAAATAGTGCCTCATAAGGCGGGTAGAGTCCCTTGAAAACTCCCCTTGAATTCCTCCAGACTCAGAAAAAGTCAAAGTTGACTTTTTGGAGATCCATAGAAAAAGGGTGAAAATGAAAAAAAGTATGCCACAGCATGGATTCGAACACGTGACCAACCGCATCCAGGGGCGAGCGTTAACGCAGTAAGCCACTGGACCTGAGTACTCAAATATGCCTACTTGTGCATCTTAGACACTCTGAATTCACTAAATGTACAACTTTTTATCCATCAAAATGAACAAATGAGACATGAAATAACATCTACAGATCAAGACGAAGCGAATGGAAGCGGTCCCAGCCTCGTAGCTGTGAACAGCTGTGATCGCAGGAAAATGCTGTTACAAAGATTTCTCAGTATATCTCCGGGACATTTCCCTAGCTTTCCCACCGTCACAATGGACAAACGAGACATGAAATAACATCAACAGATCAAGACGAAGCGAATGGAAGTACCCCCGGAGTCATAGCATGTGTAAATCGAGACGAAACATCTCTCTCTCCCCCGCCTGCTTGCCAAGGGGAGGGGCAGTTTACACACACACACGCAGCTGCTGCATGCAGCAACGCACACAGAGGGAGGAGATGGCAGAGAGAATGCACTCCCCTGAAAACTCCCCATGAATTCCTCCAGACTCAGAACATGTAAAAGTTCACTTTTTGGAGATCCATAGAAAAAGGGTGAAAATGGAAAAAAGTATTCGAAAATAGTGCCTCATAAGGCGGGTAGAGTCCCTTGAAAACTCCCCTTGAATTCCTCCAGACTCAGAAAAAGTCAAAGTTGACTTTTTGGAGATCCATAGAAAAAGGGTGAAAATGAAAAAAAGTATGCCACAGCATGGATTCGAACACGCGACCAACCGCATCCAGGGGCGAGCGTTAACGCAGTGAGCCACTGGACCTGAGTACTCAAATATGCCTAATTGTGCATCTTAGACACTCTGAATTCACTAAATGTACAACTTTTTATCCATCAAAATGAACAAATGAGACATGAAATAACATCTACAGATCAAGACGAAGCGAATGGAAGCGGTCCCAGCCTCGTAGCTGTGAACAGCTGTGATCGCAGGAAAATGCTGTTACAAAGATTTTTCAGTATATCTCCGGGACATTTCCCTAGCTTTCCCACCGTCACAATGGACAAACGAGACATGAAATAACATCAACAGATCAAGACGAAGCGAATGGAAGTACCCCCGGAGTCATAGCATGTGTAAATCGAGACGAAACATCTCTCTCTCCCCCGCCTGCTTGCGAAGGGGAGGGGCAGTTTACACAAACACACGCAGCTGCTGCATGCAGCAACGCACACACAGGGGGGAGATGGCAGAGAGAATGCACTCCCCTGAAAACTCCCCTTGAATTCCTCCAGACTCAGAAAATGTAAAAGTTCACTTTTTGGAGATCCATAGAAAAAGAGTGAAAATGGAAAAAAGTATTCGAAAATAGTGCCTCATAAGGCGGGTAGAGTCCCTTGAAAACTCCCCTTGAATTCCTCCAGACTCAGAAAAAGTCGAAGTTGACTTTTTGGAGATCCATAGAAAAAGGGTGAAAATGAAAAAAAGTATGCCACAGCATGGATTCGAACACGCGACCAACCGCATCCAGGGGCGAGCGTTAACGCAGTGAGCTACTGGACCTGAGTACTCAAACATGCCTACTTTTGCATCTTAGACACTCTGAATTCACTAAATGTACAACTTTTTCTCCATCAAAATCAACAAATGAGACATTAAATAACATCTACAGATCAAGACGAAGTGAATGGAAGCGGTCCCAGCCTCGTAGCTGTGAACAGCTGTGATCGCAGGAAAATGCTGTTACAAAGATTTCTCAGTATATCTCCGGGACATTTCCCTAGCTTTCCCACCGTCACAATGGACAAACGAGACATGAAATAACATCAACAGATCAAGACGAAGCGAATGGAAGTACCCCCGGAGTCATAGCATGTGTAAATCGAGACGAAACATCTCTCTCTCCCCCGCCTGCTTGCGAAGGGGAGGGGCAGTTTACACACACACACGCAGCTGCTGCATGCAGCAACGCACACACAGGGAGGAGATGGCAGAGAGAATGCACTCCCCTGAAAACTCCCCTTGAATTCCTCCAGACTCAGAAAATGTAAAAGTTCACTTTTTGGAGATCCATAGAAAAGGGTGAAAATGGAAAAAAGTATTCGAAAATAGTGCCTCATAAGGCGGGTAGAGTCCTTTGAAAACTCCCCTTGAATTCCTCCAGACTCAGAAAAAGTCAAAGTTGACTTTTTGGAGATCCATAGAAAAAGGGTGAAAATGAAAAAAAGTATGCCACAGCATGGATTCGAACACGCGACCAACCGCATCCAGGGGCGAGCGTTAACGCAGTGAGCCACTGGACCTGAGTACTCAAATATGCCTACTTGTGCATCTTAGACACTCTGAATTCACTAAATGTACAACTTTGTATCCATCAAAATGAACAAATGAGACATGAAATAACATCTACAGATCAAGACGAAGCGAATGGAAGCGGTCCCAGCCTCGTAGCTGTGAACAGCTGTGATCGCAGGAAAATGCTGTTACAAAGATTTCTCAGTATATCTCCGGGACATTTCCCTAGCTTTCCCACCGTCACAATGGACAAACGAGACAGGAAATAACATCAACAGATCAAGACGAAGCGAATGGAAGTACCCCCGGAGTCATAGCATGTGTACATCGAGACGAAACATCTCTCTCTCCCCCGCCTGCTTGTGAAGGGGAGGGGCAGTTTACACACACACACGCAGCTGCTGCATGCAGCAACGCACACACAGGGAGGAGATGGCAGAGAGAATGCACTCCCCTGAAAACTCCCCTTGAATTCCTCCAGACTCAGAAAATGTAAAACTTCACTTTTTGGAGATCCATAGAAAAAGGGTGAAAATGGAAAAAAGTATTCGAAAATAGTGCCTCATAAGGCGGGTAGAGTCCCTTGAAAACTCCCCTTGAATTCCTCCAGACTCAGAAAAAGTCAAAGTTGACTTTTTGGAGATCCATAGAAAAAGGGTGAAAATGAAAAAAAGTATGCCACAGCATGGATTCGAACACGCGACCAACCGCATCCAGGGGCGAGCGTTAACGCAGTGAGCCACTGGACCTGAGTACTCAAACATGCCTACTTTTGCATCTTAGACACTCTGAATTCACTAAATGTACAACTTTTTCTCCATCAAAATCAACAAATGAGACATGAAATAACATCTACAGATCAAGACGAAGCGAATGGAAGCGGTCCCAGCCTCGTAGCTTTGAACAGCTGTGATCGCAGGAAAATGCTGTTACAAAGATTTCTCAGTATATCTCCGGGACATTTCCCTGGCTTTCCCACCGTCACAATGGACAAACGAGACATGAAATAACATCAACAGATCAAGACGAAGCGAATGGAAGTACCCCCGGAGTCATATCATGTGTAAATCGAGACGAAACATCTCTGTCTCCCCCGCCTGCTTGCGAAGGGGAGGGGCAGTTTACACACACACACGCAGCTGCTGCATGCAGCAACGCACACAGAGGGAGGAGATGGCAGAGAGAATGCACTCCCCTGAAAACTCCCCATGAATTCCTCCAGACTCAGAAAATGTAAAAGTTCACTTTTTGGAGATCCATATAAAAAGGGTGAAAATGGAAAAAAGTATTCGAAAATAGTGCCTCATAAGGCGGGTAGAGTCCCTTGAAAACTCCCCTTGAATTCCTCCAGACTCAGAAAAAGTCAAAGTTGACTTTTTTGAGATCCATAGAAAAAGGGTGAAAATGAAAAAAAGTATGCCACAGCATGGATTCGAACACGCGACCAACCGCATCCAGGGGTGAGCGTTAACGCAGTGAGCCACTGGACCTGAGTACTCAAACATGCCTACTTGTGCATCTTAGACACTCTGAATTCACTAAATGTACAACCTTTTCTCCATCAAAATGAACAAATGAGACATGAAATAACATCTCCAGATCAAGACGAAGCGAATGGAAGTGGTCCCAGCCTCGTAGCTGTGAACAGCTGTGATCGCAGGAAAATGCTGTTACAAAGATTTCTCAGTATATCTCCGGGACATTTCCCTGGCTTTCCCACCGTCACAATGGACAAACGAGACATGAAATAACATCAACAGATCAAGACGAAGCGAATGGAAGTACCCCCGGAGTCATAGCATGTGTAAATCGAGACGAAACATCTCTCTCTCCCCCGCCTGCTTGCGAAGGGGAGGGGCAGTTTACACACACACACGCAGCTGCTGCATGCAGCAACGCACACACAGGGAGGAGATGGCAGAGAGAATGCACTCCCCTGAAAACTCCCCTTGAATTCCTCCAGACTCAGAAAATGTAAAAGTTCACTTTTTGGAGATCCATAGAAAAGGGTGAAAATGGAAAAAAGTATTCGAAAATAGTGCCTCATAAGGCGGGTAGAGTCCCTTGAAAACGCCCCTTGAATTCCTCCAGACTCAGAAAAAGTCAAAGTTGACTTTTTGGAGATCCATAGAAAAAGGGTGAAAATGAAAAAAAGTATGCCACAGCATGGATTCGAACACGTGACCAACCGCATCCAGGGGCGAGCGTTAACGCAGTGAGCCACTGGACCTGAGTACTCAAACATGCCTACTTTTGCATCTTAGACACTCTGAATTCACTAAATGTACAACTTTTTCTCCATCAAAATGAACAAATGAGACATGAAATAACATCTACAGATCAAGACGAAGCGAATGGAAGCGGTCCAAGCCTCGTAGCTGTGAACAGCTGTGATCGCAGGAAAATGCTGTTACAAAGATTTCTCAGTATATCTCCGGGACATTTCCCTAGCTTTCCCACCGTCACAATGGACAAACGAGACATGAAATAACATCAACAGATCAAGACGAAGCGAATGGAAGTACCCCCGGAGTCATAGCATGTGTAAATCGAGACGAAACATCTCTCTCTCCCCCGCCTGCTTGCGAAGGGGAGGGGCAGTTTACACACACACACGCAGCTGCTGCATGCAGCAACGCACACACAGGGAGGAGATGGCAGAGAGAATGCACTCCCCTGAAAACTCCCCTTGAATTCCTCCAGACTCAGAAAAAGTCAAAGTTGACTTTTTGGAGATCCATAGAAAAAGGGTGAAAATTTAAAAAAGTATGCCACAGCATGGATTCGAACACGCGACCAACCGCATCCAGGGGCGAGCGTTAACGCAGTGAGCCACTGGACCTGAGTACTCAAACATGCCTACTTTTGCATCTTAGACACTCTGAATTCACTAAATGTACAACTTTTTCTCCATCAAAATCAACAAATGAGACATGAAATAACATCTACATCTACAGACGAAGCGAATGGAAGCGGTCCCAGCCTCGTAGCTGTGAACAGCTGTGATCGCAGGAAAATGCTGTTACAAAGATTTCTCAGTATATCTCCGGGACATTTCCCTAGCTTTCCCACCGTCACAATGGACAAACGAGACATGAAATAACATCAACAGATCAAGACGAAGCGAATGGAAGTACCCCCGGAGTCATAGCATGTGTAAATCGAGACGAAACATCTCTCTCTCCCCCGCCTGCTTGCCAAGGGGAGGGGCAGTTTACACACACACACGCAGCTGCTGCATGCAGCAACGCACACAGAGGGAGGAGATGGCAGAGAGAATGCACTCCCCTGAAAACTCCCCATGAATTCCTCCAGACTCAGAACATGTAAAAGTTCACTTTTTGGAGATCCATAGAAAAAGGGTGAAAATGGAAAAAAGTATTCGAAAATAGTGCCTCATAAGGCGGGTAGAGTCCCTTGAAAACTCCCCTTGAATTCCTCCAGACTCAGAAAAAGTCAAAGTTGACTTTTTGGAGATCCATAGAAAAAGGGTGAAAATGAAAAAAAGTATGCCACAGCATGGATTCGAACACGCGACCAACCGCATCCAGGGGCGAGCGTTAACGCAGTGAGCCACTGGACCTGAGTACTCAAATATGCCTACTTGTGCATCTTAGACACTCTGAATTCACTAAATGTACAACTTTTTATCCATCAAAATGAACAAATGAGACATGAAATAACATCTACAGATCAAGACGAAGCGAATGGAAGCGGTCCCAGCCTCGTAGCTGTGAACAGCTGTGATCGCAGGAAAATGCTGTTACAAAGATTTTTCAGTATATCTCCGGGACATTTCCCTAGCTTTCCCACCGTCACAATGGACAAACGAGACATGAAATAACATCAACAGATCAAGACGAAGCGAATGGAAGTACCCCCGGAGTCATAGCATGTGTAAATCGAGACGAAACATCTCTCTCTCCCCCGCCTGCTTGCGAAGGGGAGGGGCAGTTTACACAAACACACGCAGCTGCTGCATGCAGCAACGCACACACAGGGGGGAGATGGCAGAGAGAATGCACTCCCCTGAAAACTCCCCTTGAATTCCTCCAGACTCAGAAAATGTAAAAGTTCACTTTTTGGAGATCCATAGAAAAAGGGTGAAAATGGAAAAAAGTATTCGAAAATAGTGCCTCATAAGGCGGGTAGAGTCCCTTGAAAACTCCCCTTGAATTCCTCCAGACTCAGAAAAAGTCGAAGTTGACTTTTTGGAGATCCATAGAAAAAGGGTGAAAATGAAAAAAAGTATGCCACAGCATGGATTCGAACACGCGACCAACCGCATCCAGGGGCGAGCGTTAACGCAGTGAGCTACTGGACCTGAGTACTCAAACATGCCTACTTTTGCATCTTAGACACTCTGAATTCACTAAATGTACAACTTTTTCTCCATCAAAATCAACAAATGAGACATTAAATAACATCTACAGATCAAGACGAAGTGAATGGAAGCGGTCCCAGCCTCGTAGCTGTGAACAGCTGTGATCGCAGGAAAATGCTGTTACAAAGATTTCTCAGTATATCTCCGGGACATTTCCCTAGCTTTCCCACCGTCACAATGGACAAACGAGACATGAAATAACATCAACAGATCAAGACGAAGCGAATGGAAGTACCCCCGGAGTCATAGCATGTGTAAATCGAGACGAAACATCTCTCTCTCCCCCGCCTGCTTGCGAAGGGGAGGGGCAGTTTACACACACACACGCAGCTGCTGCATGCAGCAACGCACACACAGGGAGGAGATGGCAGAGAGAATGCACTCCCCTGAAAACTCCCCTTGAATTCCTCCAGACTCAGAAAATGTAAAAGTTCACTTTTTGGAGATCCATAGAAAAGGGTGAAAATGGAAAAAAGTATTCGAAAATAGTGCCTCATAAGGCGGGTAGAGTCCTTTGAAAACTCCCCTTGAATTCCTCCAGACTCAGAAAAAGTCAAAGTTGACTTTTTGGAGATCCATAGAAAAAGGGTGAAAATGAAAAAAAGTACACCACAGCATGGATTCGAACACGCGACCAACCGCATCCAGGGGTGAGCGTTAACGCAGTGAGCCACTGGACCTGAGTACTCAAACATGCCTACTTGTGCATCTTAGACACTCTGAATTCACTAAATGTACAACCTTTTCTCCATCAAAATGAACAAATGAGACATGAAATAACATCTCCAGATCAAGACGAAGCGAATGGAAGCGGTCCAAGCCTCGTAGCTGTGAACAGCTGTGATCGCAGGAAAATGCTGTTACAAAGATGTATCAGTATATCTCCGGGACATTTCCCTGGCTTTCCCACCGTCACAATGGACAAACGAGACATGAAATAACATCAACAGATCAAGACGAAGCGAATGGAGGTACCCCCGGAGTCATAGCATGTGTAAATCGAGACGAAACATCTCTCTCTCCCCCGCCTGCTTGCGAGAGGGAGGGGCAGTTTACACACACACACAGCCGCTGCATGCAGCAACGCACACACAGGGAGGAGATGGCAGAGAGAATGCACTCCCCTGAAAACTCCCCTTGAATTCCTCCAGACTCAGAAAAAGTCAAAGTTGACTTTTTGGAGATCCATAGAAAAAGGGTGAAAATGAAAAAAAGTATGCCACAGCATGGATTCGAACACGCGACCAACCGCATCCAGGGGCGAGCGTTAACGCAGTGAGCCACTGGACCTGAGTACTCAAATATGCCTACTTGTGCATCTTAGACACTCTGAATTCACTAAATGTACAACTTTTTATCCATCAAAATGAACAAATGAGACATGAAATAACATCGACAGATCAAGACGAAGCGAATGGAAGCGGTCCCAGCCTCGTAGCTGTGAACAGCTGTGATCGCAGGAAAATGCTGTTACAAAGATTTCTCAGTATATCTCCGGGACATTTCCCTGGCTTTCCCACCGTCACAATGGACAAACGAGACATGAAATAACATCAACAGATCAAGACGAAGCGAATGGAAGTACCCCCGGAGTCATAGCATGTGTAAATCGAGACGAAACATCTTTCTCTCCCCCGCCTGCTTGCGAAGGGGAGGGGCAGTTTACACACACACACGCAGCTGCTGCATGCAGCAACGCACACACAGGGAGGAGATGGCAGAGAGAATGCACTCCCCTGAAAACTCCCCTTGAATTCCTCCAGACTCAGAAAATGTAAAAGTTCACTTTTTGGAGATCCATAGAAAAAGGGTGAAAATGGAAAAAAGTATTCGAAAATAGTGCCTCATAAGGCGGGTAGAGTCCCTTGAAAACGCCCCTTGAATTCCTCCAGACTCAGAAAAAGTCAAAGTTGACTTTTTGGAGATCCATAGAAAAAGGGTGAAAATGAAAAAAAGTATGCCACAGCATGGATTCGAACACGTGACCAACCGCATCCAGGGGCGAGCGTTAACGCAGTGAGCCACTGGACCTGAGTACTCAAACATGCCTACTTTTGCATCTTAGACACTCTGAATTCACTAAATGTACAACTTTTTCTCCATCAAAATGAACAAATGAGACATGAAATAACATCTACAGATCAAGACGAAGCGAATGGAAGCGGTCCAAGCCTCGTAGCTGTGAACAGCTGTGATCGCAGGAAAATGCTGTTACAAAGATTTCTCAGTATATCTCCGGGACATTTCCCTAGCTTTCCCACCGTCACAATGGACAAACGAGACATGAAATAACATCAACAGATCAAGACGAAGCGAATGGAAGTACCCCCGGAGTCATAGCATGTGTAAATCGAGACGAAACATCTCTCTCTCCCCCGCCTGCTTGCGAAGGGGAGGGGCAGTTTACACACACACACGCAGCTGTTGCATGCAGCAACGCACACACAGGGAGGAGATGGCAGAGAGAATGCACTCCCCTGAAAACTCCCCTTGAATTCCTCCAGACTCAGAAAAAGTCAAAGTTGACTTTTTGGAGATCCATAGAAAAAGGGTGAAAATTTAAAAAAGTATGCCACAGCATGGATTCGAACACGCGACCAACCGCATCCAGGGGCGAGCGTTAACGCAGTGAGCCACTGGACCTGAGTACTCAAACATGCCTACTTTTGCATCTTAGACACTCTGAATTCACTAAATGTACAACTTTTTCTCCATCAAAATCAACAAATGAGACATGAAATAACATCTACATCTACAGACGAAGCGAATGGAAGCGGTCCCAGCCTCGTAGCTGTGAACAGCTGTGATCGCAGGAAAATGCTGTTACAAAGATTTCTCAGTATATCTCCGGGACATTTCCCTGGCTTTCCCACCGTCACAATGGACAAACGAGACATGAAATAACATCAACAGATCAAGACGAAGCGAATGGAAGTACCCCCGGAGTCATAGCATGTGTAAATCGAGACGAAACATCTCTCTCTACCCCGCCTGCTTGCCAAGGGGAAGGGCAGTTTACACACACACACGCAGCTGCTGCATGCAGCAACGCACACAGAGGGAGGAGATGGCAGAGATAATGCACTCCCCTGAAAACTCCCTATGAATTCCTCCAGACTCAGAAAATGTAAAAGTTCACTTTTTGGAGATCCATAGAAAAAGGGTGAAAATGGAAAAAAGTATTCGAAAATAGTGCCTCATAAGGCGGGTAGAGTCCCTTGAAAACTCCCCTTGAATTCCTCCAGACTCAGAAAAAGTCAAAGTTGACTTTTTGGAGATCCATAGAAAAAGGGTGAAAATGAAAAAAAGTATGCCACAGCATGGATTCGAACACGCGACCAACCGCATCCAGGGGCGAGCGTTAACGCAGTGAGCTACTGGACCTGAGTACTCAAACATGCCTACTTTTGCATCTTAGACACTCTGAATTCACTAAATGTACAACTTTTTCTCCATCAAAATCAACAAATGAGACATTAAATAACATCTACAGATCAAGACGAAGTGAATGGAAGCGGTCCCAGCCTCGTAGCTGTGAACAGCTGTGATCGCAGGAAAATGCTGTTACAAAGATTTCTCAGTATATCTCCGGGACATTTCCCTAGCTTTCCCACCGTCACAATGGACAAACGAGACATGAAATAACATCAACAGATCAAGACGAAGCGAATGGAAGTACCCCCGGAGTCATAGCATGTGTAAATCGAGACGAAACATCTCTCTCTCCCCCGCCTGCTTGCGAAGGGGAGGGGCAGTTTACACACACACACGCAGCTGCTGCATGCAGCAACGCACACACAGGGAGGAGATGGCAGAGAGAATGCACTCCCCTGAAAACTCCCCTTGAATTCCTCCAGACTCAGAAAATGTAAAAGTTCACTTTTTGGAGATCCATAGAAAAGGGTGAAAATGGAAAAAAGTATTCGAAAATAGTGCCTCATAAGGCGGGTAGAGTCCTTTGAAAACTCCCCTTGAATTCCTCCAGACTCAGAAAAAGTCAAAGTTGACTTTTTGGAGATCCATAGAAAAAGGGTGAAAATGAAAAAAAGTACGCCACAGCATGGATTCGAACACGCGACCAACCGCATCCAGGGGTGAGCGTTAACGCAGTGAGCCACTGGACCTGAGTACTCAAACATGCCTACTTGTGCATCTTAGACACTCTGAATTCACTAAATGTACAACCTTTTCTCCATCAAAATGAACAAATGAGACATGAAATAACATCTCCAGATCAAGACGAAGCGAATGGAAGCGGTCCAAGCCTCGTAGCTGTGAACAGCTGTGATCGCAGGAAAATGCTGTTACAAAGATTTATCAGTATATCTCCGGGACATTTCCCTGGCTTTCCCACCGTCACAATGGACAAACGAGACATGAAATAACATCAACAGATCAAGACGAAGCGAATGGAGGTACCCCCGGAGTCATAGCATGTGTAAATCGAGACGAAACATCTCTCTCTCCCCCGCCTGCTTGCGAGAGGGAGGGGCAGTTTACACACACACACAGCCGCTGCATGCAGCAACGCACACACAGGGAGGAGATGGCAGAGAGAATGCACTCCCCTGAAAACTCCCCTTGAATTCCTCCAGACTCAGAAAAAGTCAAAGTTGACTTTTTGGAGATCCATAGAAAAAGGGTGAAAATGAAAAAAAGTATGCCACAGCATGGATTCGAACACGCGACCAACCGCATCCAGGGGCGAGCGTTAACGCAGTGAGCCACTGGACCTGAGTACTCAAATATGCCTACTTGTGCATCTTAGACACTCTGAATTCAATAAATGTACAACTTTGTATCCATCAAAATGAACAAATGAGACATGAAATAACATCTACAGATCAAGACGAAGGGAATGGAAGCGGTCCCAGCCTCGTAGCTGTGAACAGCTGTGATCGCAGGAAAATGCTGTTACAAAGATTTCTCAGTATATCTCCGGGACATTTCCCTAGCTTTCCCACCGTCACAATGGACAAACGAGACAGGAAATAACATCAACAGATCAAGACGAAGCGAATGGAAGTACCCCCGGAGTCATAGCATGTGTAAATCGAGACGAAACATCTCTCTCTCCCCCGCCTGCTTGTGAAGGGGAGGGGCAGTTTACACACACACACGCAGCTGCTGCATGCAGCAACGCACACACAGGGAGGAGATGGCAGAGAGAATGCACTCCCCTGAAAACTCCCCTTGAATTCCTCCAGACTCAGAAAATGTAAAACTTCACTTTTTGGAGATCCATAGAAAAAGGGTGAACATGGAAAAAAGTATTCGAAAATAGTGCCTCATAAGGCGGGTAGAGTCCCTTGAAAACTCCCCTTGAATTCCTCCAGACTCAGAAAAAGTCAAAGTTGACTTTTTGGAGATCCATAGAAAAAGGGTGAAAATGAAAAAAAGTATGCCACAGCATGGATTCGAACACGCGACCAACCGCATCCAGGGGCGAGCGTTAACGCAATGAGCCACTGGACCTGAGTACTCAAACATGCCTACTTTTGCATCTTAGACACTCTGAATTCACTAAATGTACAACTTTTTCTCCATCAAAATCAACAAATGAGACATGAAATAACATCTACAGATCAAGACGAAGCGAATGGAAGCGGTCCCAGCCTCGTAGCTTTGAACAGCTGTGATCGCAGGAAAATGCTGTTACAAAGATTTCTCAGTATATCTCCGGGACATTTCCCTGGCTTTCCCACCGTCACAATGGACAAACGAGACATGAAATAACATCAACAGATCAAGACGAAGCGAATGGAAGTACCCCCGGAGTCATATCATGTGTAAATCGAGACGAAACATCTCTGTCTCCCCCGCCTGCTTGCGAAGGGGAGGGGCAGTTTACACACACACACGCAGCTGCTGCATGCAGCAACGCACACAGAGGGAGGAGATGGCAGAGAGAATGCACTCCCCTGAAAACTCCCCATGAATTCCTCCAGACTCAGAAAATGTAAAAGTTCACTTTTTGGAGATCCATATAAAAAGGGTGAAAATGGAAAAAAGTATTCGAAAATAGTGCCTCATAAGGCGGGTAGAGTCCCTTGAAAACTCCCCTTGAATTCCTCCAGACTCAGAAAAAGTCAAAGTTGACTTTTTTGAGATCCATAGAAAAAGGGTGAAAATGAAAAAAAGTATGCCACAGCATGGATTCGAACACGCGACCAACCGCATCCAGGGGCGAGAGTTAACGCAGTGAGCCACTGGACCTGAGTACTCAAATATGCCTACTTGTGCATCTTAGACACTCTGAATTCACTAAATGTACAACTTTTTATCCATCAAAATGAACAAATGAGACATGAAATAACATCTACAGATCAAGACGAAGCGAATGGAAGCGGTCCCAACCTCGTAGCTTTGAACAGCTGTGATCGCAGGAAAATGCTGTTACAAAGATTTCTATGTATATCTCCGGGACATTTCCCTGGCTTTCCCACCGTCACAATGGACAAACGAGACATGAAATAACATCAACAGATCAAGACGAAGCGAATGGAGGTACCCCCGGAGTCATAGCATGTGTAAATCGAGACGAAACATCTCTCTCTCCCCCGCCTGCTTGCGAGAGGGAGGGGCAGTTTACACACACACACAGCCGCTGCATGCAGCAACGCACACACAGGGAGGAGATGGCAGAGAGAATGCACTCCCCTGAAAACTCCCCTTGAATTCCTCCAGACTCAGAAAATGTAAATGTTCACTTTTTGGAGATCCATAGAAAAAGGGTGAAAATGGAAAAAAGTATTCGAAAATAGTGCCTCATAAGGCGGGTAGAGTCCCTTGAAAACGCCCCTTGAATTCCTCCAGACTCAGAAAAAGTCAAAGTTGACTTTTTGGAGATCCATAGAAAAAGGGTGAAAATGAAAAAAAGTATGCCACAGCATGGATTCGAACACGTGACCAACCGCATCCAGGGGCGAGCGTTAACGCAGTGAGCCACTGGACCTGAGTACTCAAACATGCCTACTTTTGCATCTTAGACACTCTGAATTCACTAAATGTACAACTTTTTCTCCATCAAAATGAACAAATGAGACATGAAATAACATCTACAGATCAAGACGAAGCGAATGGAAGCGGTCCCAGCCTCGTAGCTTTGAACAGCTGTGATCGCAGGAAAATGCTGTTACAAAGATTTCTCAGTATATCTCCGGGACATTTCCCTGGCTTTCCCACCGTCACAATGGACAAACGAGACATGAAATAACATCAACAGATCAAGACGAAGCGAATGGAAGTACCCCCGGAGTCATATCATGTGTAAATCGAGAAGAAACATCTCTCTCTCCCCCGCCTGCTTGCGAAGGGGAGGGGCAGTTTACACACACACACGCAGCTGCTGCATGCAGCAACGCACACAGAGGGAGGAGATGGCAGAGAGAATGCACTCCCCTGAAAACTCCCCATGAATTCCTCCAGACTCAGAAAATGTAAAAGTTCACTTTTTGGAGATCCATAGAAAAAGGGTGAAAATGGAAAAAAGTATTCGAAAATAGTGCCTCATAAGGCGGGTAGAGTCCCTTGAAAACTCCCCTTGAATTCCTCCAGACTCAGACAAAGTCAAAGTTGACTTTTTGGAGATCCATAGAAAAAGGGTGAAAATGAAAAAAAGTATACCACAGCATGGATTCGAACACATGACCAACCGCATCCAGGGGCGAGCGTTAACGCAGTGAGCCACTGGACCTGAGTACTCAAACATGCCTACTTTTGCATCTTAGACACTCTGAATTCACTAAATGTACAACTTTTTCTCCATCAAAATGAACAAATGAGACATGAAATAACATCTACAGATCAAGACAAAGCGAATGGAAGCGGTCAAAGCCTCGTAGCTTTGAACAGAGGTGATCACAGGAAAATGCTGTTACAAAGATTTCTCAGTATATCTCCGGGACATTTCCCTGGCTTTCCCACCGTCACAATGGACAAACGAGACATGAAATAACATCAACAGATCAAGACGAAGCGAATGGAAGTACCCCCGGAGTCATAGCATGTGTAAATCGAGACGAAACATCTCTCTCTTCCCCGCCTGCTTGCGAAGGGGAGGGGCAGTTTACACACACACACGCAGCTGCTGCATGCAGCAACGCACACAGAGGGAGGAGATGGCAGAGAGAATGCACTCCCCTGAAAACTCCCCATGAATTCCTCCAGATTCAGAAAATGTAAAAGTTCACTTTTTGGAGATCCATAGAAAAAGTGTGAAAATGGAAAAAAGTATTCGAAAATAGTGCCTCATAAGGCGGGTAGAGTCCTTTGAAAACTGCCCTTGAATTCCTCCAGACTCAGAAAAAGTCAAAGTTGACTTTTTGGAGATCCATAGAAAAAGGGTGAAAATTAAAAAAAGTATGCCACAGCATGGATTCGAACACGCGACCAACCGCATCCAGGGGTGAGCGTTAACGCAGTGAGCCACTGGACCTGAGTACTCAAAAATGCCTACTTGTGCATCTTAGACACTCTGAATTCACTAAATGTACAACCTTTTCTCTATCAAAATGAACAAATGAGACATGAAATAACATCTCCAGATCAAGACGAAGCGACTGGAAGCGGTCCAAGCCTCGTAGCTGTGAACAGCTGTGATCGCAGGAAAATGCTGTTACAAAGATTTCTCAGTATATCTCCGGGACATTTCCCTGGCTTTCCCACCGTCACAATGGACAAACGAGACATGAAATAACATCAACAGATCAAGACGAAGCGAATGGAGGTACCCCGGGAGTCATAGCATGTGTAAATCGAGACGAAACATCTCTCTCTCCCCCGCCTGCTTGCGAGAGGGAGGGGCAGTTTACACACACACACAGCCGCTGCATGCAGCAACGCACACACAGGGAGGAGATGGCAGAGAGAATGCACTCCCCTGAAAACTCCCCTTGAATTCCTCCAGACTCAGAAAATGTAAAAGTTCACTTTTTGGAGATCCATAGAAAAAGGGTGAAAATGGAAAAAAGTATTCGAAAATAGTGCCTCATAAGGCGGGTAGAGTCCCTTGAAAACTCCCCTTGAATTCCTCCAGACTCAGAAAAAGTCAAAGTTGACTTTTTTGAGATCCATAGAAAAGGGTGAAAATGAAAAAAAGTATGCCACAGCATGGATTTGAACACGCGACCAACCGCATCCAGGGGCGAGAGTTAACGCAGTGAGCCACTGGACCTGAGTACTCAAATATGCCTACTTGTGCATCTTAGACACTCTGAATTCACTAAATGTACAACTTTTTATCCATCAAAATGAACAAATGAGACATGAAATAACATCTACAGATCAAGACGAAGCGAATGGAAGCGGTCCCAGCCTCGTAGCTGTGAACAGCTGTGATCGCAGGAAAATGCTGTTACAAAGATTTCTCAGTATATCCCCGGGACATTTCCCTAGCTTTCCCACCGTCACAATGGACAAACGAGACAGGAAATAACATCAACAGATCAAGACGAAGCGAATGGAAGTACCCCCGGAGTCATAGCATGTGTAAATCGAGACGAAACATCTCTCTCTCCCCCGCCTGCTTGCGAAGGGGAGGGGCAGTTTACACAAACACACGCAGCTGCTGCATGCAGCAACGCACACACAGGGAGGAGATGGCAGAGAGAATGCACTCCCCTGAAAACTCCCCTTGAATTCCTCCAGACTCAGAAAATGTAAAAGTTCACTTTTTGGAGATCCATAGAAAAAGGGTGAAAATGGAAAAAAGTATTCGAAAATAGTGCCTCATAAGGCGGGTAGAGTCCCTTGAAAACTCCCCTTGAATTCCTCCAGACTCAGAAAAAGTCAAAGTTGACTTTTTGGAGATCCATAGAAAAAGGGTGAAAATTAAAAAAAGTATGCCACAGCATGGATTCGAACACGCGACCAACCGCATCCAGGGGCGAGCGTTAACGCAGTGAGCCACTGGACCTGAGTACTCAAACATGCCTACTTTTGCATCTTAGACACTCTGAATTCACTAAATGTACAACTTTTTCTCCATCAAAATCAACAAATGAGACATGAAATAACATCTACATCTACAGACGAAGCGAATGGAAGCGGTCCCAGCCTCGTAGCTTTGAACAGCTGTGATCGCAGGAAAATGCTGTTACAAAGATTTCTCAGTATATCTCCGGGACATTTCCCTGGCTTTCCCACCGTCACAATGGACAAACGAGACATGAAATAACATCAACAGATCAAGACGAAGCGAATGGAAGTACCCCCGGAGTCATAGCATGTGTAAATCGAGACGAAACATCTCTCTCTCCCCCGCCTGCTTGCGAAGGGGAGGGGCAGTTTACACACACACACGCAGCTGCTGCATGCAGCAACGCACACAGAGTGAGGAGATGGCAGAGAGAATGCACTCCCCTGAAAACTCCCCATGAATTCCTCCAGATTCAGAAAATGTAAAAGTTCACTTTTTGGAGATCCATAGAAAAAGGGTGAAAATGGAAAAAAGTATTCGAAAATAGTGCCTCATAAGGCGGGTAGAGTCCTTTGAAAACTGCCCTTGAATTCCTCCAGACTCAGAAAAAGTCAAAGTTGACTTTTTGGAGATCCATAGAAAAAGGGTGAAAATGAAAAAAAGTATGCCACAGCATGGATTCGAACACGCGACCAACCGCATCCAGGGGTGAGCGTTAACGCAGTGAGCCACTGGACCTGAGTACTCAAATATGCCTACTTGTGCATCTTAGACACTCTGAATTCACTAAATGTACAACTTTTTATCCATCAAAATGAACAAATGAGACATGAAATAACATCTACAGATCAAGACGAAGCGAATGGAAGCGGTCCCAGCCTCGTAGCTGTGAACAGCTGTGATCGCAGGAAAATGCTGTTACAAAGATTTCTCAGTATATCTCCGGGACATTTCCCTAGCTTTCCCACCGTCACAATGGACAAACGAGACAGGAAATAACATCAACAGATCAAGACGAAGCGGATGGAAGTACCCCCGGAGTCATAGCATGTGTAAATCGAGACGAAACATCTCTCTCTCCCCCGCCTGCTTGTGAAGGGGAGGGGCAGTTTACACACACACACGCAGCTGCTGCATGCAGCAACGCACACAGAGGGAGGAGATGGCAGAGAGAATGCACTCCCCTGAAAACTCCCCATGAATTCCTCCAGACTCAGAACATGTAAAAGTTCACTTTTTGGAGATCCATAGAAAAAGGGTGAAAATGGAAAAAAGTATTCGAAAATAGTGCCTCATAAGGTGGGTAGAGTACCTTGAAAACGCCCCTTGAATTCCTCCAGGCTCAGAAAAAGTCAAAGTTGACTTTTTGGAGATCCAAAGAAAAAGGGTGAAAATGAAAAAAAGTATGCCACAGCATGGATTCGAACACGCGACCAACCGCATCCAGGGGCGAGCGTTAACGCAGTGAGCCACTGGACCTGAGTACTCAAACATGCCTACTTTTTTGCATCTTAGACACTCTGAATTCACTAAATGTACAACTTTTTCTCCATCAAAATGAACAAATGAGACATGAAATAACATCTACAGATCAAGACGAAGCGAATGGAAGCGGTCCCAGCCTCGTAGCTTTGAACAGTAGTGATCGCAGGAAAATGCTGTTACAAAGATTTCTCAGTATATCTCCGGGACATTTCCCTGGCTTTCCCACCGTCACAATGGACAAACGAGACATGAAATAACATCAACAGATCAAGACGAAGCGAATGGAAGTACCCCCGGAGTCATAGCATGTGTAAATTGAGACGAAACATCTCTCTCTCCCCCGCCTGCTTGCGAAGGGGAGGGGCAGTTTACACACACACACACGCAGCTGCTGCATGCAGCAACGCACACAGAGGGAGGAGATGGCAGAGAGAATGCACTCCCCTGAAAACTCCCCATGAATTCCTCCAGACTCAGAAAATGTAAAAGTTCACTTTTTGGAGATCCATATAAAAAGGGTGAAAATGGAAAAAAGAATTCGAAAATAGTGCCTCATAATGCGGGTAGAGTCCCTTGAAAACTCCCCTTGAATTCCTCCAGACTCAGAAAAAGTCAAAGTTGACTTTTTGGAGATCCATAGAAAAAGGGTGAAAATGAAAAAAAGTATGCCACAGCATGGATTCGAACACGCGACCAACCGCATCCAGGGGCGAGCGTTAACGCAGTGAGCCACTGGACCTGAGTACTCAAACATGCCTACTTTTGCATCTTAGACACTCTGAATTCACTAAATGTACAACTTTTTCTCCATCAAAATGAACAAATGAGACATGAAATAACATCTACAGATCAAGACGAAGCGAATGGAAGCGGTCCCAGCCTCATAGCTTTGAACAGCTGTGATCGCAGGAAAATGCTGTTACAAAGATTTCTCAGTATATCTCCGGGACATTTCCCTGGCTTTCCCACCGTCACAATGGACAAACGAGACATGAAATAACATCAACAGATCAAGACGAAGCGAATGGAAGTACCCCCGGAGTCATATCATGTGTAAATCGAGACGAAACATCTCTCTCTCCCCCGCCTGCTTGCGAAAGGGAGGGGCAGTTTACACACACACACACGCAGCTGCTGCATGCAGCAACGCACACAGAGGGAGGAGATGGCAGAGAGAATGCACTCCCCTGAAAACTCCCCATGAATTCCTCCAGACTCAGAAAATGTAAAAGTTCACTTTTTGGAGATCCATATAAAAAGGGTGAAAATGGAAAAAAGAATTCGAAAATAGTGCCTCATAATGCGGGTAGAGTCCCTTGAAAACTCCCCTTGAATTCCTCCAGACTCAGAAAAAGTCAAAGTTGACTTTTTGGAGATCCATAGAAAAAGGGTGAAAATGAAAAAAAGTATGCCACAGCATGGATTCGAACACGCGACCAACCGCATCCAGGGGCGAGCGTTAACGCAGTGAGTCACTGGACCTGAGTACTCAAACATGCCTACTTTTGCATCTTAGACACTCTGAATTCACTAAATGTACAACTTTTTCTCCATCAAAATCAACAAATGAGACATGAAATAACATCTACAGATCAAGACGAAGCGAATGGAAGCGGTCCCAGCCTCATAGCTTTGAACAGCTGTGATCGCAGGAAAATGCTGTTACAAAGATTTCTCAGTATATCTCCGGGACATTTCCCTGGCTTTCCCACCGTCACAATGGACAAACGAGACATGAAATAACATCAACAGATCAAGACGAAGCGAATGGAAGTACCCCCGGAGTCATATCATGTGTAAATCGAGACGAAACATCTCTCTCTCCCCCGCCTGCTTGCGAAAGGGAGGGGCAGTTTACACACACACACACGCAGCTGCTGCATGCAGCAACGCACACAGAGGGAGGAGATGGCAGAGAGAATGCACTCCCCTGAAAACTCCCCATGAATTCCTCCAGACTCAGAAAATGTAAAAGTTCACTTTTTGGAGATCCATATAAAAAGGGTGAAAATGGAAAAAAGAATTCGAAAATAGTGCCTCATAATGCGGGTAGAGTCCCTTGAAAACTCCCCTTGAATTCCTCCAGACTCAGAAAAAGTCAAAGTTGACTTTTTGGAGATCCATAGAAAAAGGGTGAAAATGAAAAAAAGTATGCCACAGCATGGATTCGAACACGCGACCAACCGCATCCAGGGGCGAGCGTTAACGCAGTGAGCCACTGGACCTGAGTACTCAAACATGCCTACTTTTGCATCTTAGACACTCTGAATTCACTAAATGTACAACTTTTTCTCCATCAAAATGAACAAATGAGACATGAAATAACATCTACAGATCAAGACGAAGCGAATGGAAGCGGTCCCAGCCTCATAGCTTTGAACAGCTGTGATCGCAGGAAAATGCTGTTACAAAGATTTCTCAGTATATCTCCGGGACATTTCCCTGGCTTTCCCACCGTCACAATGGACAAACGAGACATGAAATAACATCAACAGATCAAGACGAAGCGAATGGAAGTACCCCCGGAGTCATATCATGTGTAAATCGAGACGAAACATCTCTCTCTCCCCCGCCTGCTTGCGAAAGGGAGGGGCAGTTTACACACACACACACGCAGCTGCTGCATGCAGCAACGCACACAGAGGGAGGAGATGGCAGAGAGAATGCACTCCCCTGAAAACTCCCCATGAATTCCTCCAGACTCAGAAAATGTAAAAGTTCACTTTTTGGAGATCCATATAAAAAGGGTGAAAATGGAAAAAAGAATTCGAAAATAGTGCCTCATAATGCGGGTAGAGTCCCTTGAAAACTCCCCTTGAATTCCTCCAGACTCAGAAAAAGTCAAAGTTGACTTTTTGGAGATCCATAGAAAAAGGGTGAAAATGAAAAAAAGTATGCCACAGCATGGATTCGAACACGCGACCAACCGCATCCAGGGGCGAGCGTTAACGCAGTGAGCCACTGGACCTGAGTACTCAAACATGCCTACTTTTGCATCTTAGACACTCTGAATTCACTAAATGTACAACTTTTTCTCCATCAAAATGAACAAATGAGACATGAAATAACATCTACAGATCAAGACGAAGCGAATGGAAGCGGTCCCAGCCTCGTAGCTTTGAACAGCTGTGATCGCAGGAAAATGCTGTTACAAAGATTTCTCAGTATATCTCCGGGACATTTCCCTGGCTTTCCCACCGTCACAATGGACAAACGAGACATGAAATAACATCAACAGATCAAGACGAAGCGAATGGAAGTACCCCCGGAGTCATAGCATGTGTAAATCGAGACGAAACATCTCTCTCTCCCCCGCCTGCTTGCGAAGGGGAGGGGCAGTTTACACACACACACGCAGCTGCTGCATGCAGCAACGCACACAGAGGGAGGAGATGGCAGAGAGAATGCACTCCCCTGAAAACTCCCCATGAATTCCTCCAGATTCAGAAAATGTAAAAGTTCACTTTTTGGAGATCCATAGAAAAAGGGTGAAAATGGAAAAAAGTATTCGAAAATAGTGCCTCATAAGGCGGGTAGAGTCCTTTGAAAACTGCCCTTGAATTCCTCCAGACTCAGAAAAAGTCAAAGTTGACTTTTTGGAGATCCATAGAAAAAGGGTGAAAATGAAAAAAAGTATGCCACAGCATGGATTCGAACACGCGACCAACCGCATCCAGGGGTGAGCGTTAACGCAGTGAGCCACTGGACCTGAGTACTCAAATATGCCTACTTGTGCATCTTAGACACTCTGAATTCACTAAATGTACAACTTTTTATCCATCAAAATGAACAAATGAGACATGAAATAACATCTACAGATCAAGACGAAGCGAATGGAAGCGGTCCCAGCCTCGTAGCTGTGAACAGCTGTGATCGCAGGAAAATGCTGTTACAAAGATTTCTCAGTATATCTCCGGGACATTTCCCTAGCTTTCCCACCGTCACAATGGACAAACGAGACAGGAAATAACATCAACAGATCAAGACGAAGCGGATGGAAGTACCCCCGGAGTCATAGCATGTGTAAATCGAGACGAAACATCTCTCTCTCCCCCGCCTGCTTGTGAAGGGGAGGGGCAGTTTACACACACACACGCAGCTGCTGCATGCAGCAACGCACACAGAGGGAGGAGATGGCAGAGAGAATGCACTCCCCTGAAAACTCCCCATGAATTCCTCCAGACTCAGAAAATGTAAAAGTTCACTTTTTGGAGATCCATAGAAAAAGGGTGAAAATGGAAAAAAGTATTCGAAAATAGTGCCTCATAAGGCGGGTAGAGTACCTTGAAAACGCCCCTTGAATTCCTCCAGGCTCAGAAAAAGTCAAAGTTGACTTTTTGGAGATCCAAAGAAAAAGGGTGAAAATGAAAAAAAGTATGCCACAGCATGGATTCGAACACGCGACCAACCGCATCCAGGGGCGAGCGTTAACGCAGTGAGCCACTGGACCTGAGTACTCAAACATGCCTACTTTTTTGCATCTTAGACACTCTGAATTCACTAAATGTACAACTTTTTCTCCATCAAAATGAACAAATGAGACATGAAATAACATCTACAGATCAAGACGAAGCGAATGGAAGCGGTCCCAGCCTCGTAGCTTTGAACAGTAGTGATCGCAGGAAAATGCTGTTACAAAGATTTCTCAGTATATCTCCGGGACATTTCCCTGGCTTTCCCACCGTCACAATGGACAAACGAGACATGAAATAACATCAACAGATCAAGACGAAGCGAATGGAAGTACCCCCGGAGTCATAGCATGTGTAAATTGAGACGAAACATCTCTCTCTCCCCCGCCTGCTTGCGAAGGGGAGGGGCAGTTTACACACACACACACGCAGCTGCTGCATGCAGCAACGCACACAGAGGGAGGAGATGGCAGAGAGAATGCACTCCCCTGAAAACTCCCCATGAATTCCTCCAGACTCAGAAAATGTAAAAGTTCACTTTTTGGAGATCCATATAAAAAGGGTGAAAATGGAAAAAAGAATTCGAAAATAGTGCCTCATAAGGCGGGTAGAGTCCCTTGAAAACTCCCCTTGAATTCCTCCAGACTCAGAAAAAGTCAAAGTTGACTTTTTGGAGATCCATAGAAAAAGGGTGAAAATGAAAAAAAGTATGCCACAGCATGGATTCGAACACGCGACCAACCGCATCCAGGGGCGAGCGTTAACGCAGTGAGCCACTGGACCTGAGTACTCAAACATGCCTACTTTTGCATCTTAGACACTCTGAATTCACTAAATGTACAACTTTTTCTCCATCAAAATCAACAAATGAGACATGAAATAACATCTACAGATCAAGACGAAGCGAATGGAAGCGGTCCCAGCCTCATAGCTTTGAACAGCTGTGATCGCAGGAAAATGCTGTTACAAAGATTTCTCAGTATATCTCCGGGACATTTCCCTGGCTTTCCCACCGTCACAATGGACAAACGAGACATGAAATAACATCAACAGATCAAGACGAAGCGAATGGAAGTACCCCCGGAGTCATATCATGTGTAAATCGAGACGAAACATCTCTCTCTCCCCCGCCTGCTTGCGAAAGGGAGGGGCAGTTTACACACACACACACGCAGCTGCTGCATGCAGCAACGCACACAGAGGGAGGAGATGGCAGAGAGAATGCACTCCCCTGAAAACTCCCCATGAATTCCTCCAGACTCAGAAAATGTAAAAGTTCACTTTTTGGAGATCCATATAAAAAGGGTGAAAATGGAAAAAAGTATTCGAAAATAGTGCCTCATAAGGCGGGTAGAGTCCCTTGAAAACTCCCCTTGAATTCCTCCAGACTCAGAAAAAGTCAAAGTTGACTTTTTTGAGATCCATAGAAAAAGGGTGAAAATGAAAAAAAGTATGCCACAGCATGGATTCGAACACGTGACCAACCGCATCCAGGGGCGAGAGTTAACGCAGTGAGCCACTGGACCTGAGTACTCAAATATGCCTACTTGTGCATCTTAGACACTCTGAATTCACTAAATGTACAACTTTTTATCCATCAAAATGAACAAATGAGACATGAAATAACATCTACAGATCAAGACGAAGCGAATGGAAGCGGTCCCAGCCTCGTAGCTGTGAACAGCTGTGATCGCAGGAAAATGCTGTTACAAAGATTTCTCAGTATATCTCCGGGACATTTCCCTAGCTTTCCCACCGTCACAATGGACAAACGAGACAGGAAATAACATCAAGAGATCAAGACGAAGCGAATGGAAGTACCCCCGGAGTCATAGCATGTGTAAATCGAGACGAAACATCTCTCTCTCCCCCGCCTGCTTGCGAAGGGGAGGGGCAGTTTACACACACACACACGCAGCTGCTGCATGCAGCAACGCACACAGAGGGAGGAGATGGCAGAGAGAATGCACTCCCCTGAAAACTCCCCATGAATTCCTCCAGACTCAGAACATGTAAAAGTTCACTTTTTGGAGATCCATAGAAAAAGGGTGAAAATGGAAAAAAGTATTCGAAAATAGTGCCTCATAAGGCGGGTAGAGTCCCTTGAAAACTCCCCTTGAATTCCTCCAGACTCAGAAAAAGTCTAAGTTGACTTTTTGGAGATCCATAGAAAAAGGGTGAAAATGAAAAAAAGTATGCCACAGCATGGATTCGAACACGCGACCAACCGCATCCAGGGGCGAGCGTTAACGCAGTGAGCCACTGGACCTGAGTACTCAAATATGTCTACTTGTGCATCTTAGACACTCTGAATTCACTAAATGTACAACTTTTTATCCATCAAAATGAACAAATGAGACATGAAATAACATCTACAGATCAAGACGAAGCGAATGGAAGCGGTCCCAGCCTCGTAGCTGTGAACAGCTGTGATCGCAGGAAAATGCTGTTACAAAGATTTCTTAGTATATCTCCGGGACATTTCCCTAGCTTTCCCACCGTCACAATGGACAAACGAGACAGGAAATAACATCAACAGATCAAGACGAAGCGAATGGAAGTACCCCCGGAGTCATAGCATGTGTAAATCGAGACGAAACATCTCTCTCTCCCCCGCCTGCTTGTGAAGGGGAGGGGCAGTTTACACACACACACACAGCTGCTGCATGCAGCAACGCACACAGAGGGAGGAGATGGCAGAGAGAATGCACTCCCCTGAAAACTCCCCATGAATTCCTCCAGACTCAGAAAATGTAAAAGTTCACTTTTTGGAGATCCATATAAAAAGGGTGAAAATGGAAAAAAGAATTCGAAAATAGTGCCTCATAAGGCGGGTAGAGTCCCTTGAAAACTCCCCTTGAATTCCTCCAGACTCAGAAAAAGTCAAAGTTGACTTTTTGGAGATCCATAGAAAAAGGGTGAAAATGAAAAAAAGTATGCCACAGCATGGATTCGAACACGCGACCAACCGCATCCAGGGGCGAGCGTTAACACAGTGAGCCACTGGACCTGAGTACTCAAACATGCCTACTTTTGCATCTTAGACACTCTGAATTCACTAAATGTACAACTTTTTCTCCATCAAAATGAACAAATGAGACATGAAATAACATCTACAGATCAAGACGAAGCGAATGGAAGCAGTCCCAGCCTCGTAGCTTTGAACAGCTGTGATCACAGGAAAATGCTGTTACAAAGATTTCTCAGTATATCTCCGGGACATTTCCCTGGCTTTCCCACCGTCACAATGGACAAACGAGACATGAAATAACATCAACAGATCAAGACGAAGCGAATGGAAGTACCCCCGGAGTCATAGCATGTGTAAATCGAGACGAAACATCTCTCCCTCCCCCGCCTGCTTGCGAAGGGGAGGGGCAGTTTACACACACACACGCAGCTGCTGCATGCAGCAACGCACACAGAGGGAGGAGATGGCAGAGAGAATGCACTCCCCTGAAAACTCCCCATGAATTCCTCCAGATTCAGAAAATGTAAAAGTTCACTTTTTGGAGATCCATAGAAAAAGGGTGAAAATGGAAAAAAGTATTCGAAAATAGTGCCTCATAAGGCGGGTAGAGTCCTTTGAAAACTCCCCTTGAATTCCTCCAGACTCAGAAAAAGTCAAAGTTGACTTTTTGGAGATCCATAGAAAAAGGGTGAAAATTAAAAAAAGTATGCCACAGCATGGATTCGAACACGCGACCAACCGCATCCAGGGGTGAGCGTTAACGCAGTGAGCCACTGGACCTGAGTACTCAAAAATGCCTACTTGTGCATCTTAGACACTCTGAATTCACTAAATGTACAACCTTTTCTCTATCAAAATGAACAAATGAGACATGAAATAACATCTCCAGATCAAGACGAAGCGACTGGAAGCGGTCCAAGCCTCGTAGCTGTGAACAGCTGTGATCGCAGGAAAATGCTGTTACAAAGATTTCTCAGTATATCTCCGGGACATTTCCCTGGTTTTCCCACCGTCACAATGGACAAACGAGACATGAAATAACATCAACAGATCAAGACGAAGCGAATGGAGGTACCCCCGGAGTCATAGCATGTGTAAATCGAGACGAAACATCTCTCTCTCCCCCGCCAGCTTGCGAGAGGGAGGGGCAGTTTACACACACACACAGCCGCTGCATGCAGCAACGCACACACAGGGAGGAGATGGCAGAGAGAATGCACTCCCCTGAAAACTCCCCTTGAATTCCTCCAGACTCAGAAAATGTAAAAGTTCACTTTTTGGAGATCCATATAAAAAGGGTGAAAATGGAAAAAAGTATTCGAAAATAGTGCCTCATAAGGCGGGTAGAGTCCCTTGAAAACTCCCCTTGAATTCCCTCCAGACTCAGAAACAGTCAAAGTTGACTTTTTTGAGATCCATAGAAAAAGGGTGAAAATGAAAAAAAGTATGCCACAGCATGGATTCGAACACGCGACCAACCGCATCCAGGGGCGAGAGTTAACGCAGTGAGCCACTGGACCTGAGTACTCAAATATGCCTACTTGTGCATCTTAGACACTCTGAATTCACTAAATGTACAACTTTTTATCCATCAAAATGAACAAATGAGACATGAAATAACATCTACAGATCAAGACGAAGCGAATGGAAGCGGTCCCAGCCTCGTAGCTGTGAACAGCTGTGATCGCAGGAAAATGCTGTTACAAAGATTTCTCAGTATATCTCCGGGACATTTCCCTAGCTTTCCCACCGTCACAATGGACAAACGAGACAGGAAATAACATCAACAGATCAAGACGAAGCGAATGGAAGTACCCCCGGAGTCATAGCATGTGTAAATCGAGACGAAACATCTCTCTCTCCCCCGCCTGCTTGTGAAGGGGAGGGGCAGTTTACACACACACACGCAGCTGCTGCATGCAGCAACGCACACAGGGGGAGGAGATGGCAGAGTGAATGCACTCCCCTGAAAACTCCCCATGAATTCCTCCAGACTCAGAACATGTAAAAGTTCACTTTTTGGAGATCCATAGAAAAAGGGTGAAAATGGAAAAAAGTATTCGAAAATAGTGCCTCATAAGGCGGGTAGAGTCCCTTGAAAACTCACCTTGAATTCCTCCAGACTCAGAAAAAGTCAAAGTTGACTTTTTGGAGATCCATAGAAAAAGGGTGAAAATGAAAAAAAGTATGCCACAGCATGGATTCGAACACGCGACCAACCGCATCCAGGGGCGAGCGTTAACGCAGTGAGCCACTGGACCTGAGTACTCAAATATGCCTACTTGTGCATCTTAGACACTCTGAATTCACTAAATGTACAACTTTTTATCCATCAAAATGAACAAATGAGACATGAAATAACATCTACAGATCAAGACGAAGCGAATGGAAGCGGTCCCAGCCTCGTAGCTGTGAACAGCTGTGATCGCAGGAAAATGCTGTTACAAAGATTTCTCAGTATATCTCCGGGACATTTCCCTAGCTTTCCCACCGTCACAATGGACAAACGAGACAGGAAATAACATCAACAGATCAAGACGAAGCGAATGGAAGTACCCCCGGAGTCATAGCATGTGTAAATCGAGACGAAACATCTCTCTCTCCCCCGCCTGCTTGCGAAGGGGAGGGGCAGTTTACACAAACACACGCAGCTGCTGCATGCAGCAACGCACACACAGGGAGGAGATGGCAGAGAGAATGCACTCCCCTGAAAACTCCCCTTGAATTCCTCCAGACTCAGAAAATGTAAAAGTTCACTTTTTGGAGATCCATAGAAAAAGGGTGAAAATGGAAAAAAGTATTCGAAAATAGTGCCTCATAAGGCGGGTAGAGTCCCTTGAAAACTCCCCTTGAATTCCTCCAGACTCAGAAAAAGTCAAAGTTGACTTTTTGGAGATCCATAGAAAAAGGGTGAAAATTAAAAAAAGTATGCCACAGCATGGATTCGAACACGCGACCAACCGCATCCAGGGGCGAGCGTTAACGCAGTGAGCCACTGGACCTGAGTACTCAAACATGCCTACTTTTGCATCTTAGACACTCTGAATTCACTAAATGTACAACTTTTTCTCCATCAAAATCAACAAATGAGACATGAAATAACATCTACATCTACAGACGAAGCGAATGGAAGCGGTCCCAGCCTCGTAGCTGTGAACAGCTGTGATCGCAGGAAAATGCTGTTACAAAGATTTCTCAGTATATCTCCGGGACATTTCCCTAGCTTTCCCACCGTCACAATGGACAAACGAGACATGAAATAACATCAAAAGATCAAGACGAAGCGAATGGAAGTACCCCCGGAGTCATAGCATGTGTAAATCGAGACGAAACATCTCTCTCTCCCCCGCCTGCTTGTGAAGGGGAGGGGCAGTTTACACACACACACGCAGCTGCTGCATGCAGCAACGCACATAGAGGGAGGAGATGGCAGAGAGAATGCACTCCCCTGAAAACTCCCCATGAATTCCTCCAGACTCAGAAAATGTAAAAGTTCACTTTTTGGAGATCCATAGAAAAAGGGTGAAAATGGAAAAAAGTATTCGAAAATAGTGCCTCATAAGGCGGGTAGAGTCCCTTGAAAACTCCCCTTGAATTCCTCCAGACTCAGACAAAGTCAAAGTTGACTTTTTGGAGATCCATAGAAAAAGGGTGAAAATGAAAAAAAGTATACCACAGCATGGATTCGAACACGTGACCAACCGCATCCAGGGGCGAGCGTTAACGCAGTGAGCCACTGGACCTGAGTACACAAACATGCCTACTTTTGCATCTTAGACACTCTGAATTCACTAAATGTACAACTTTTTCTCCATCAAAATGAACAAATGAGACATGAAATAACATCTACAGATCAAGACGAAGCGAATGGAAGCGGTCCCAGCCTCGTAGCTTTGAACAGCTGTGATCACAGGAAAATCCTGTTACAAAGATTTCTCAGTATATCTCCGGGACATTTCCCTGGCTTTCCCACCGTCACAATGGACAAACGAGACATGAAATAACATCAACAGATCAAGACGAAGCGAATGGAAGTACCCCCGGAGTCATAGCATGTGTAAATCGAGACGAAACATCTCTCTCTCCCCCGCCTGCTTGCGAAGGGGAGGGGCAGTTTACACACACACACGCAGCTGCTGCATGCAGCAACGCACACAGAGGGAGGAGATGGCAGAGAGAATGCACTCCCCTGAAAACTCCCCATGAATTCCTCCAGATTCAGAAAATGTAAAAGTTCACTTTTTGGAGATCCATAGAAAAAGGGTGAAAATGGAAAAAAGTATTCGAAAATAGTGCCTCATAAGGCGGGTAGAGTCCTTTGAAAACTCCCCTTGAATTCCTCCAGACTCAGAAAAAGTCAAAGTTGACTTTTTGGAGATCCATAGAAAAAGGGTGAAAATTAAAAAAAGTATGCCACAGCATGGATTCGAACACGCGACCAACCGCATCCAAGGGTGAGCGTTAACGCAGTGAGCCACTGGACCTGAGTACTCAAAAATGCCTACTTGTGCATCTTAGACACTCTGAATTCACTAAATGTACAACTTTTTCTCCATCAAAATGAACAAATGAGACATGAAATAACATCTACAGATCAAGACGAAGCGAATGGAAGCGGTCCCAGCCTCGTAGCTTTGAACAGCTGTGATCGCAGGAAAATGCTGTTACAAAGATTTCTCAGTATATCTCCGGGACATTTCTCTGGCTTTCCCACCGTCAAAATGGACAAACGAGACATGAAATAACATCAACAGATCAAGACGAAGCGAATGGAAGTACCCCCGGAGTCATAGCATGTGTAAATCGAGACGAAACATCTCTCTCTCCCCCGCCTGCTTGCGAAGGGGAGGGGCAGTTTACACACACACACACGCAGCTGCTGCATGCAGCAACGCACACAGAGGGAGGAGATGGCAGAGAGAATGCACTCCCCTGAAAACTCCCCATGAATTCCTCCAGACTCAGAAAATGTAAAAGTTCACTTTTTGGAGATCCATATAAAAAGGGTGAAAATGGAAAAAAGTATTCGAAAATAGTGCCTCATAAGGCGGGTAGAGTCCCTTGAAAACTCCCCTTGAATTCCCTCCAGACTCAGAAACAGTCAAAGTTGACTTTTTTGAGATCCATAGAAAAAGGGTGAAAATGAAAAAAAGTATGCCACAGCATGGATTCGAACACGCGACCAACCGCATCCAGGGGCGAGAGTTAACGCAGTGAGCCACTGGACCTGAGTACTCAAATATGCCTACTTGTGCATCTTAGACACTCTGAATTCACTAAATGTACAACTTTTTATCCATCAAAATGAACAAATGAGACATGAAATAACATCTACAGATCAAGACGAAGCGAATGGAAGCGGTCCCAGCCTCGTAGCTGTGAACAGCTGTGATCGCAGGAAAATGATGTTACAAAGATTTCTCAGTATATCTCCGGGACATTTCCCTAGCTTTCCCACCGTCACAATGGACAAACGAGACAGGAAATAACATCAACAGATCAAGACGAAGCGAATGGAAGTACCCCCGGAGTCATAGCATGTGTAAATCGAGACGAAACATCTCTCTCTCCCCCGCCTGCTTGTGAAGGGGAGGGGCAGTTTACACACACACACGCAGCTGCTGCATGCAGCAACGCACACAGAGGGAGGAGATGGCAGAGAGAATGCACTCCCCTGAAAACTCCCCATGAATTCCTCCAGACTCAGAAAATGTAAAAGTTCACTTTTTGGAGATCCATAGAAAAAGGGTGAAAATGGAAAAAAGTATTCGAAAATAGTGCCTCATAAGGCGGGTAGAGTACCTTGAAAACGCCCCTTGAATTCCTCCAGGCTCAGAAAAAGTCAAAGTTGACTTTTTGGAGATCCAAAGAAAAAGGGTGAAAATGAAAAAAAGTATGCCACAGCATGGATTCGAACACGCGACCAACCGCATCCAGGGGCGAGCATTAACGCAGTGAGCCACTGGACCTGAGTACTCAAACATGCCTACTTTTTTGCATCTTAGACACTCTGAATTCACTAAATGTACAACTTTTTCTCCATCAAAATGAACAAATGAGACATGAAATAACATCTACAGATCAAGACGAAGCGAATGGAAGCGGTCCCAGCCTCGTAGCTTTGAACAGTAGTGATCGCAGGAAAATGCTGTTACAAAGATTTCTCAGTATATCTCCGGGACATTTCCCTGGCTTTCCCACCGTCACAATGGACAAACGAGACATGAAATAACATCAACAGATCAAGACGAAGCGAATGGAAGTACCCCCGGAGTCATAGCATGTGTAAATTGAGACGAAACATCTCTCTCTCCCCCGCCTGCTTGCGAAGGGGAGGGGCAGTTTACACACACACACACGCAGCTGCTGCATGCAGCAACGCACACAGAGGGAGGAGATGGCAGAGAGAATGCACTCCCCTGAAAACTCCCCATGAATTCCTCCAGACTCAGAAAATGTAAAAGTTCACTTTTTGGAGATCCATATAAAAAGGGTGAAAATGGAAAAAAGAATTCGAAAATAGTGCCTCATAAGGCGGGTAGAGTCCCTTGAAAACTCCCCTTGAATTCCTCCAGACTCAGAAAAAGTCAAAGTTGACTTTTTGGAGATCCATAGAAAAAGGGTGAAAATGAAAAAAAGTATGCCACAGCATGGATTCGAACACGCGACCAACCGCATCCAGGGGCGAGCGTTAACGCAGTGAGCCACTGGACCTGAGTACTCAAACATGCCTACTTTTGCATCTTAGACACTCTGAATTCACTAAATGTACAACTTTTTCTCCATCAAAATCAACAAATGAGACATGAAATAACATCTACAGATCAAGACGAAGCGAATGGAAGCGGTCCCAGCCTCATAGCTTTGAACAGCTGTGATCGCAGGAAAATGCTGTTACAAAGATTTCTCAGTATATCTCCGGGACATTTCCCTGGCTTTCCCACCGTCACAATGGACAAACGAGACATGAAATAACATCAACAGATCAAGACGAAGCGAATGGAAGTACCCCCGGAGTCATATCATGTGTAAATCGAGACGAAACATCTCTCTCTCCCCCGCCTGCTTGCGAAAGGGAGGGGCAGTTTACACACACACACACGCAGCTGCTGCATGCAGCAACGCACACAGAGGGAGGAGATGGCAGAGAGAATGCACTCCCCTGAAAACTCCCCATGAATTCCTCCAGACTCAGAAAATGTAAAAGTTCACTTTTTGGAGATCCATATAAAAAGGGTGAAAATGGAAAAAAGTATTCGAAAATAGTGCCTCATAAGGCGGGTAGAGTCCCTTGAAAACTCCCTTGAATTCCTCCAGACTCAGAAAAAGTCAAAGTTGACTTTTTTGAGATCCATAGAAAAAGGGTGAAAATGAAAAAAAGTATGCCACAGCATGGATTCGAACACGTGACCAACCGCATCCAGGGGCGAGAGTTAACGCAGTGAGCCACTGGACCTGAGTACTCAAATATGCCTACTTGTGCATCTTAGACACTCTGAATTCACTAAATGTACAACTTTTTATCCATCAAAATGAACAAATGAGACATGAAATAACATCTACAGATCAAGACGAAGCGAATGGAAGCGGTCCCAGCCTCGTAGCTGTGAACAGCTGTGATCGCAGGAAAATGCTGTTACAAAGATTTCTCAGTATATCTCCGGGACATTTCCCTAGCTTTCCCACCGTCACAATGGACAAACGAGACAGGAAATAACATCAAGAGATCAAGACGAAGCGAATGGAAGTACCCCCGGAGTCATAGCATGTGTAAATCGAGACGAAACATCTCTCTCTCCCCCGCCTGCTTGCGAAGGGGAGGGGCAGTTTACACACACACACACGCAGCTGCTGCATGCAGCAACGCACACAGAGGGAGGAGATGGCAGAGAGAATGCACTCCCCTGAAAACTCCCCATGAATTCCTCCAGACTCAGAACATGTAAAAGTTCACTTTTTGGAGATCCATAGAAAAAGGGTGAAAATGGAAAAAAGTATTCGAAAATAGTGCCTCATAAGGCGGGTAGAGTCCCTTGAAAACTCCCCTTGAATTCCTCCAGACTCAGAAAAAGTCTAAGTTGACTTTTTGGAGATCCATAGAAAAAGGGTGAAAATGAAAAAAAGTATGCCACAGCATGGATTCGAACACGCGACCAACCGCATCCAGGGGCGAGCGTTAACGCAGTGAGCCACTGGACCTGAGTACTCAAATATGTCTACTTGTGCATCTTAGACACTCTGAATTCACTAAATGTACAACTTTTTATCCATCAAAATGAACAAATGAGACATGAAATAACATCTACAGATCAAGACGAAGCGAATGGAAGCGGTCCCAGCCTCGTAGCCTGTGATCGCAGGAAAATGCTGTTACAAAGATTTCTCAGTATATCTCCGGGACATTTCCCTGGCTTTCCCACCGTCAAAATGGACAAACGAGACATGAAATAACATCAACAGATCAAGACGAAGCGAATGGAAGTACCCCCGGAGTCATAGCATGTGTAAATCGAGACGAAACATCTCTCTCTCCCCCGCCTGCTTGAGAAGGGGAGGGGCAGTTTACACACACACACACGCAGCTGCTGCATGCAGCAACGCACACAGAGGGAGGAGATGGCAGAGAGAATGCACTCCCCTGAAAACTCCCCATGAATTCCTCCAGACTCAGAAAATGTAAAAGTTCACTTTTTGGAGATCCATATAAAAAGGGTGAAAATGGAAAAAAGTATTCGAAAATAGTGCCTCATAAGGCGGGTAGAGTCCCTTGAAAACTCCCCTTGAATTCCCTCCAGACTCAGAAACAGTCAAAGTTGACTTTTTTGAGATCCATAGAAAAAGGGTGAAAATGAAAAAAAGTATGCCACAGCATGGATTCGAACACGCGACCAACCGCATCCAGGGGCGAGAGTTAACGCAGTGAGCCACTGGACCTGAGTACTCAAATATGCCTACTTGTGCATCTTAGACACTCTGAATTCACTAAATGTACAACTTTTTATCCATCAAAATGAACAAATGAGACATGAAATAACATCTACAGATCAAGACGAAGCGAATGGAAGCGGTCCCAGCCTCGTAGCTGTGAACAGCTGTGATCGCAGGAAAATGCTGTTACAAAGATTTCTCAGTATATCTCCGGGACATTTCCCTAGCTTTCCCACCGTCACAATGGACAAACGAGACAGGAAATAACATCAACAGATCAAGACGAAGCGAATGGAAGTACCCCCGGAGTCATAGCATGTGTAAATCGAGACGAAACATCTCTCTCTCCCCCGCCTGCTTGTGAAGGGGAGGGGCAGTTTACACACACACACGCAGCTGCTGCATGCAGCAACGCACACAGGGGGAGGAGATGGCAGAGTGAATGCACTCCCCTGAAAACTCCCCATGAATTCCTCCAGACTCAGAACATGTAAAAGTTCACTTTTTGGAGATCCATAGAAAAAGGGTGAAAATGGAAAAAAGTATTCGAAAATAGTGCCTCATAAGGCGGGTAGAGTCCCTTGAAAACTCACCTTGAATTCCTCCAGACTCAGAAAAAGTCAAAGTTGACTTTTTGGAGATCCATAGAAAAAGGGTGAAAATGAAAAAAAGTATGCCACAGCATGGATTCGAACACGCGACCAACCGCATCCAGGGGCGAGCGTTAACGCAGTGAGCCACTGGACCTGAGTACTCAAATATGCCTACTTGTGCATCTTAGACACTCTGAATTCACTAAATGTACAACTTTTTATCCATCAAAATGAACAAATGAGACATGAAATAACATCTACAGATCAAGACGAAGCGAATGGAAGCGGTCCCAGCCTCGTAGCTGTGAACAGCTGTGATCGCAGGAAAATGCTGTTACAAAGATTTCTCAGTATATCTCCGGGACATTTCCCTAGCTTTCCCACCGTCACAATGGACAAACGAGACAGGAAATAACATCAACAGATCAAGACGAAGCGAATGGAAGTACCCCGGGAGTCATAGCATGTGTAAATCGAGACGAAACATCTCTCTCTCCCCCGCCTGCTTGCGAAGGGGAGGGGCAGTTTACACAAACACACACAGCTGCTGCATGCAGCAACGCACACAGAGGGAGGAGATGGCAGAGAGAATGCACTCCCCTGAAAACTCCCCATGAATTCCTCCAGACTCAGAAAATGTAAAAGTTCACTTTTTGGAGATCCATAGAAAAAGGGTGAAAATGGAAAAAAGTATTCGAAAATAGTGCCTCATAAGGCGGGTAGAGTCCCTTGAAAACTCCCCTTGAATTCCTCCAGACTCAGAAAAAGTCAAAGTTGACTTTTTGGAGATCCATAGAAAAAGGGTGAAAATGAAAAAAAGTATGCCACAGCATGGATTCGAACACGCGACCAACCGCATCCAGGGGCGAGCGTTAACGCAGTGAGCCACTGGACCTGAGTACTCAAACATGCCTACTTGTGCATCTTAGACACTCTGAATTCACTAAATGTACAACCTTTTCTCCATCAAAATGAACAAATGAGACATGAAATAACATCTCCAGATCAAGACGAAGCGAATGGAAGCGGTCCCAGCCTCATAGCTGTGAACAGCTGTGATCGCAGGAAAATGCTGTTACAAAGATTTCTCAGTATATCTCCGGGACATTTCCCTGGCTTTCCCACCGTCACAATGGACAAACGAGACATGAAATAACATCAACAGATCAAGACGAAGCGAAAAACTCCCCTTGAATTCCTCCAGACTTAGAAAATGTAAAAGTTCACTTTTTGGAGATCCATAGAAAAAAAGGGTGAAAATGGAAAAAAGTATTCGAAAATAGTGCCTCATAAGGCGGGTAGAGTCCCTTGAAAACTCCCCTTGAATTCCTCCAGACTCGGAAAAAGTCAAAGTTGACTTTTTGGAGATCCATAGAAAAAGGGTGAAAATGAAAAAAAGTATGCCACAGCATGGATTCGAACACGCGACCAACCACATCCAGGGGCGAGCGTTAACGCAGTGAGCCACTGGACCTGAGTACTCAAACATGCCTACTTTTGCATCTTAGACACTCTGAATTCACTAAATGAACAACTTTTTCTCCATCAAAATGAACAAATGAGACATGAAATAACATCTACAGATCAAGACGAAGCGAATGGAAGCGGTCCCAGCCTCGTAGCTTTGAACAGCTGTGATCGCAGGAAAATGCTGTTACAAAGATTTCTCAGTATATCTCCGGGACATTTCCCTGGCTTTCCCACCGTCACAATGGACAAACGAGACATGAAATAACGTCAACAGATCAAGACGAAGCGAATGGAAGTACCCCCGGAGTCATAGCATGTGTAAATCGAGACGAAACATCTCTCTCTCCCCCGCCTGCTTGCGAAGGGGAGGGGCAGTTTACACACACACACGCAGCTGCTGCATGCAGCAACGCACACAGAGGGAGGAGATGTTAGAGAGAATGCACTCCCCTGAAAACTCCCCATGAATTCCTCCAGACTCAGAAAATGTAAAAGTTCACTTTTTGGAGATCCATAGAAAAAGGGTGAAAATGGAAAAAAGTATTCGAAAATAGTGCCTCATAAGGCGGGTAGAGTCCCTTGAAAACGCCCCTTGAATTCCTCCAGACTCAGAAAAAGTCAAAGTTGACTTTTTGGAGATCCATAGAAAAAGGGTGAAAATGAAAAAAAGTATGCCACAGCATGGATTCGAACACGTGACCAACCGCATCCAGGGGCGAGCGTTAACGCAGTGAGCCACTGGACCTGAGTACTCAAACATGCCTACTTTTGCATCTTAGACACTCTGAATTCACTAAATGTACAACTTTTTCTCCATCAAAATGAACAAATGAGACATGAAATAACATCTACAGATCAAGACGAAGCGAATGGAAGCGGTCCCAGCCTCGTAGCTTTGAACAGCTGTGATCGCAGGAAAATGCTGTTACAAAGATTTCTCAGTATATCTCCGGGACATTTCCCTGGCTTTCCCACCGTCACAATGGACAAACGAGAAATGAAATAACATCAACAGATCAAGACGAAGCGAATGGAAGTACCCCCGGAGTCATATCATGTGTAAATCGAGACGAAACATCTCTCTCTCCCCCGCCTGCTTGCGAAGGGGAGGGGCAGTTTACACACACACACGCAGCTGCTGCATGCAGCAACGCACACAGAGGGAGGAGATGGCAGAGAGAATGCACTCCCCTGAAAACTCCCCATGAATTCCTCCAGACTCAGAAAATGTAAAAGTTCACTTTTTGGAGATCCATAGAAAAAGGGTGAAAATGGAAAAAAGTATTCAAAAATAGTGCCTCATAAGGCGGGTAGAGTCCCTTGAAAACTCCCCTTGAATTCCTCCAGACTCAGAAAAAGTCAAAGTTGACTTTTTGGAGATCCATAGAAAAAGGGTGAAAATGAAAAAAAGTATGCCACAGCATGGATTCGAACACGCGACCAACCGCATCCAGGGGCGAGCGTTAACGCAGTGAGCCACTGGACCTGAGTACTCAAATATGCCTACTTGTGCATCTTAGACACTCTGAATTCACTAAATGTACAACTTTTTATCCATCAAAATGAACAAATGAGACATGAAATAACATCTACAGATCAAGACGAAGCGAATGGAAGCGGTCCCAGCCTCGTAGCTTTGAACAGCTGTGATCGCAGGAAAATGCTGTTACAAAGATTTCTCAGTATATCTCCGGGACATTTCCCTGGCTTTCCCACCGTCAAAATGGACAAACGAGACATGAAATAACATCAACAGATCAAGACGAAGCAAATGGAAGTACCCCCGGAGTCATAGCATGTGTAAATCGAGACGAAACATCTCTCTCTCCCCCGCCTGCTTGCGAAGGGGAGGGGCAGTTTACACACACACACGCAGCTGCTGCATGCAGCAACGCACACAGAGGGAGGAGATGGCAGAGAGAATGCACTCCCCTGAAAACTCCCCATGAATTCCTCCAGACTCAGAAAATGTAAAAGTTCACTTTTTGGAGATCCATAGAAAAAGGGTGAAAATGGAAAAAAGTATTCGAAAATAGTGCCTCATAAGGCGGGTAGAGTCCCTTGAAAACTCCCCTTGAATTCCTCCAGACTCAGAAAAAGTCAAAGTTGACTTTTTGGAGATCCATAGAAAAAGGGTGAAAATGAAAAAAAGTATGCCACAGCATGGATTCGAACACGCGACCAACCGCATCCAGGGGCGAGCGTTAACGCAGTGAGCCACTGGACCTGAGTACTCAAATATGCCTACTTGTGCATCTTAGACACTCCGAATTCACTAAATGTACAACTTTTTCTCCATCAAAATGAACAAATGAGACATGAAATAACATCTACAGATCAAGACGAAGCGAATGGAAGCGGTCCCAGCCTCGTAGCTTTGAACAGCTGTGATCGCAGGAAAATGCTGTTACAAAGATTTCTCAGTATATCTCCGGGACATTTCCCTGGCTTTCCCACCGTCACAATGGACAAACGAGACATGAAATAACGTCAACAGATCAAGACGAAGCGAATGGAAGTACCCCCGGAGTCATAGCATGTGCAACTCGAGACGAAACATCTCTCTCTCCCCCGCCTGCTTGCGAGAGGGAGGGGCAGTTTACACACACACACAGCCGCTGCATGCAGCAACGCACACACAGGGAGGAGATGGCAGAGAGAATGCACTCCCCTGAAAACTCCCCTTGAATTCCTCCAGACTCAGAAAATGTAAAAGTTCACTTTTTGGAGATCCATAGAAAAAGGGTGAAAATGGAAAAAAGTATGCCACAGCATGGATTCGAACATGCGACCAACCACATCCAGGGGCGAGCGTTAACGCAGTGAGCCACTGGACCTGAGTACTCAAATATGCCTACTTGTGCATCTTAGATACTCTGAATTCACTAAATGTACAACTTTTTATCCATCAAAATGAACAAATGAGACATGAAATAACATCTACAGATCAAGACGAAGCGAATGGAAGCGGTCCCAGCCTCGTAGCTGTGAACAGCTGTGATCGCAGGAAAATGCTGTTACAAAGATGTCTCAGTCTATCTCCGGGACATTTCCCTAGCTTTCCCACCGTCACAATGGACAAACGAGACATGAAATAACATCAACAGATCAAGACGAAGCGAATGGAAGTACCCCCGGAGTCATAGCATGTGTAAATCGAGACGAAACATCTCTCTCTCCCCCGCCTGCTTGCGAAGGGGAGGGGCAGTTTACACACACACACGCAGCTGCTGCATGCAGCAACGCACACACAGGGAGGAGATGGCAGAGAGAATGCACTCCCCTGAAAACTCCCCTTGAATTCCTCCAGACTCAGAAAATGTAAAAGTTCACTTTTTGGAGATCCATAGAAAAAGGGTGAAAATGGAAAAAAGTATTCGAAAATAGTGCCTCATAAGGCGGGTAGAGTCCCTTGAAAACTCCCCTTGAATTCCTCCAGACTCAGAAAAAGTCAAAGTTGACTTTTTGGAGATCCATAGAAAAAGGGTGAAAATTAAAAAAAGTATGCCACAGCATGGATTCGAACACGCGACCAACCGCATCCAGGGGCGAGCATTAACGCAGTGAGCCACTGGACCTGAGTACTCAAACACGCCTACTTGTGCATCTTAGAAACTCTGAATTCACTAAATGTACAACTTTTTCTCCATCAAAATGAACAAATGAGACATTAAATAACATCTACAGATCAAGACGAAGCGAATGGAAGCGGTCCCAGCCTCGTAGCTGTGAACAGCTGTGATCGCAGGAAAATGCTGTTACAAAGATTTCTCAGTATATCTCCGGGACATTTCCCTGGCTTTCCCACCGTCACAATGGACAAACGAGACATGAAATAACATCAACAGATCAAGACGAAGCGAATGGAAGTACCCCCGGAGTCATAGCATGTGCAAATTGAGACGAAACATCTCTCTCTCCCCCGCCTGCTTGCGAAGGGGAGGGGCAGTTTACACACACACACGCAACTGCTGCATGCAGCAACGCACACACAGGGAGGAGATGGCAGAGAGAACACACTCCCCTGAAAACTTCCCTTGAATTCCTCGAGACTCAGAAAATGTAAAAGTTCACTTTTTGGAGATCCATAGAAAAAGGGTGAAAATGAAAAAAAGTATGCCACAGCATGGATTCGAACACGCGACCAACCGTATCCAGGGGCGAGCGTTAACACAGTGAGCCACTGGACCTGAGTATTCAAACATGCCTACTTGTGCATCTTAGACACTCTGAATTTACTAAATGTAGAACTTTTTCTCCATCAAAATGAACAAATGAGACATTAAATAACATCTACAGATCAAGACGAAGCGAATGGAAGCGGTCCCAGCCTCGTAGCTGCGAACAGCTGTGATCGCAGGAAAATGCTGTTACAAAGATTTCTCAGTATATCTCCGGGACATTTCCCTGGCTTTCCCACCGTCACAATGGACAAACGAGACATGAAATAACATCAACAGATCAAGACGAAGCGAATGGAGGTACCCCCGGAGTCATAGCATGTGTAAATCGAGACGAAACATCTCTCTCTCCCCCGCCTGCTTGCGAGGGGGAGGGGAAGTTTACACACACACGCAGCTGCTGCATGCAGCAACACACACACAGGGAGGAGATGGCAGAGAGAACGCACTCCCCTGAAAACTCCCCTTGAATTCCTCCAGACTCAGAAAATGTAAAAGATCACTTTTTGGAGATCCATAGAAAAAGGGTGAAAATGGAAAAAAGTATTCGAAAATAGTGCCTCATAAGGCGGGTAGAGTCCCTTGAAAACTCCCCTTGAATTCCTCCAGACTCAGAAAAAGTCAAAGTTGACTTTTTGGAGATCCATAGAAAAAGGGTGAAAATGAAAAAAAGTATTCCACAGCATGGACTCGAACACGCGACCAACCGCATCCAGGGGCGACCGTTAACGCAGTGAGCCACTGGACCTGAGTACTCAAACACGCCTACTTGTGCATCTTAGAAACTCTGAATTCACTAAATGTACAACTTTTTCTCCATCAAAATGAACAAATGAGACATTAAATAACATCTACAGATCAAGACGAAGCGAATGGAAGCAGTCCCAGCCTCTTAGCTGTGAACAGCTGTGATCGCAGGAAAATGCTGTTACAAAGATTTCTCAGTATATCTCCGGGACATTTCCCTGGCTTTCCCACCGTCACAATGGACAAACGAGACATGAAATAACATCAACAGATCAAGACGAAGCGAATGGAAGTACCCCCGGAGTCATAGCATGTGTAAATCGAGACGAAACATCTCTCTCTCCCCCGCCTGCTTGAGAAGGGGAGGGGCAGTTTACACACACACACACGCAGCTGCTGCATGCAGCAACGCACACAGAGGGAGGAGATGGCAGAGAGAATGCACTCCCCTGAAAACTCCCCATGAATTCCTCCAGACTCAGAAAATGTAAAAGTTCACTTTTTGGAGATCCATATAAAAAGGGTGAAAATGGAAAAAAGTATTCGAAAATAGTGCCTCATAAGGCGGGTAGAGTCCCTTGAAAACTCCCCTTGAATTCCCTCCAGACTCAGAAACAGTCAAAGTTGACTTTTTTGAGATCCATAGAAAAAGGGTGAAAATGAAAAAAAGTATGCCACAGCATGGATTCGAACACGCGACCAACCGCATCCAGGGGCGAGAGTTAACGCAGTGAGCCACTGGACCTGAGTACTCAAATATGCCTACTTGTGCATCTTAGACACTCTGAATTCACTAAATGTACAACTTTTTATCCATCAAAATGAACAAATGAGACATGAAATAACATCTACAGATCAAGACGAAGCGAATGGAAGCGGTCCCAGCCTCGTAGCTGTGAACAGCTGTGATCGCAGGAAAATGCTGTTACAAAGATTTCTCAGTATATCTCCGGGACATTTCCCTAGCTTTCCCACCGTCACAATGGACAAACGAGACAGGAAATAACATCAACAGATCAAGACGAAGCGAATGGAAGTACCCCCGGAGTCATAGCATGTGTAAATCGAGACGAAACATCTCTCTCTCCCCCGCCTGCTTGTGAAGGGGAGGGGCAGTTTACACACACACACGCAGCTGCTGCATGCAGCAACGCACACAGGGGGAGGAGATGGCAGAGTGAATGCACTCCCCTGAAAACTCCCCATGAATTCCTCCAGACTCAGAACATGTAAAAGTTCACTTTTTGGAGATCCATAGAAAAAGGGTGAAAATGGAAAAAAGTATTCGAAAATAGTGCCTCATAAGGCGGGTAGAGTCCCTTGAAAACTCACCTTGAATTCCTCCAGACTCAGAAAAAGTCAAAGTTGACTTTTTGGAGATCCATAGAAAAAGGGTGAAAATGAAAAAAAGTATGCCACAGCATGGATTCGAACACGCGACCAACCGCATCCAGGGGCGAGCGTTAACGCAGTGAGCCACTGGACCTGAGTACTCAAATATGCCTACTTGTGCATCTTAGACACTCTGAATTCACTAAATGTACAACTTTTTATCCATCAAAATGAACAAATGAGACATGAAATAACATCTACAGATCAAGACGAAGCGAATGGAAGCGGTCCCAGCCTCGTAGCTGTGAACAGCTGTGATCGCAGGAAAATGCTGTTACAAAGATTTCTCAGTATATCTCCGGGACATTTCCCTAGCTTTCCCACCGTCACAATGGACAAACGAGACAGGAAATAACATCAACAGATCAAGACGAAGCGAATGGAAGTACCCCGGGAGTCATAGCATGTGTAAATCGAGACGAAACATCTCTCTCTCCCCCGCCTGCTTGCGAAGGGGAGGGGCAGTTTACACAAACACACACAGCTGCTGCATGCAGCAACGCACACAGAGGGAGGAGATGGCAGAGAGAATGCACTCCCCTGAAAACTCCCCATGAATTCCTCCAGACTCAGAAAATGTAAAAGTTCACTTTTTGGAGATCCATAGAAAAAGGGTGAAAATGGAAAAAAGTATTCGAAAATAGTGCCTCATAAGGCGGGTAGAGTCCCTTGAAAACTCCCCTTGAATTCCTCCAGACTCAGAAAAAGTCAAAGTTGACTTTTTGGAGATCCATAGAAAAAGGGTGAAAATGAAAAAAAGTATGCCACAGCATGGATTCGAACACGCGACCAACCGCATCCAGGGGCGAGCGTTAACGCAGTGAGCCACTGGACCTGAGTACTCAAACATGCCTACTTGTGCATCTTAGACACTCTGAATTCACTAAATGTACAACCTTTTCTCCATCAAAATGAACAAATGAGACATGAAATAACATCTCCAGATCAAGACGAAGCGAATGGAAGCGGTCCCAGCCTCATAGCTGTGAACAGCTGTGATCGCAGGAAAATGCTGTTACAAAGATTTCTCAGTATATCTCCGGGACATTTCCCTGGCTTTCCCACCGTCACAATGGACAAACGAGACATGAAATAACATCAACAGATCAAGACGAAGCGAAAAACTCCCCTTGAATTCCTCCAGACTTAGAAAATGTAAAAGTTCACTTTTTGGAGATCCATAGAAAAAAAGGGTGAAAATGGAAAAAAGTATTCGAAAATAGTGCCTCATAAGGCGGGTAGAGTCCCTTGAAAACTCCCCTTGAATTCCTCCAGACTCGGAAAAAGTCAAAGTTGACTTTTTGGAGATCCATAGAAAAAGGGTGAAAATGAAAAAAAGTATGCCACAGCATGGATTCGAACACGCGACCAACCACATCCAGGGGCGAGCGTTAACGCAGTGAGCCACTGGACCTGAGTACTCAAACATGCCTACTTTTGCATCTTAGACACTCTGAATTCACTAAATGAACAACTTTTTCTCCATCAAAATGAACAAATGAGACATGAAATAACATCTACAGATCAAGACGAAGCGAATGGAAGCGGTCCCAGCCTCGTAGCTTTGAACAGCTGTGATCGCAGGAAAATGCTGTTACAAAGATTTCTCAGTATATCTCCGGGACATTTCCCTGGCTTTCCCACCGTCACAATGGACAAACGAGACATGAAATAACGTCAACAGATCAAGACGAAGCGAATGGAAGTACCCCCGGAGTCATAGCATGTGTAAATCGAGACGAAACATCTCTCTCTCCCCCGCCTGCTTGCGAAGGGGAGGGGCAGTTTACACACACACACGCAGCTGCTGCATGCAGCAACGCACACAGAGGGAGGAGATGTTAGAGAGAATGCACTCCCCTGAAAACTCCCCATGAATTCCTCCAGACTCAGAAAATGTAAAAGTTCACTTTTTGGAGATCCATAGAAAAAGGGTGAAAATGGAAAAAAGTATTCGAAAATAGTGCCTCATAAGGCGGGTAGAGTCCCTTGAAAACGCCCCTTGAATTCCTCCAGACTCAGAAAAAGTCAAAGTTGACTTTTTGGAGATCCATAGAAAAAGGGTGAAAATGAAAAAAAGTATGCCACAGCATGGATTCGAACACGTGACCAACCGCATCCAGGGGCGAGCGTTAACGCAGTGAGCCACTGGACCTGAGTACTCAAACATGCCTACTTTTGCATCTTAGACACTCTGAATTCACTAAATGTACAACTTTTTCTCCATCAAAATGAACAAATGAGACATGAAATAACATCTACAGATCAAGACGAAGCGAATGGAAGCGGTCCCAGCCTCGTAGCTTTGAACAGCTGTGATCGCAGGAAAATGCTGTTACAAAGATTTCTCAGTATATCTCCGGGACATTTCCCTGGCTTTCCCACCGTCACAATGGACAAACGAGAAATGAAATAACATCAACAGATCAAGACGAAGCGAATGGAAGTACCCCCGGAGTCATATCATGTGTAAATCGAGACGAAACATCTCTCTCTCCCCCGCCTGCTTGCGAAGGGGAGGGGCAGTTTACACACACACACGCAGCTGCTGCATGCAGCAACGCACACAGAGGGAGGAGATGGCAGAGAGAATGCACTCCCCTGAAAACTCCCCATGAATTCCTCCAGACTCAGAAAATGTAAAAGTTCACTTTTTGGAGATCCATAGAAAAAAGGGTGAAAATGGAAAAAAGTATTCGAAAATAGTGCCTCATAAGGCGGGTAGAGTCCCTTGAAAACTCCCCTTGAATTCCTCCAGACTCAGAAAAAGTCAAAGTTGACTTTTTGGAGATCCATAGAAAAAGGGTGAAAATGAAAAAAAGTATGCCACAGCATGGATTCGAACACGCGACCAACCGCATCCAGGGGCGAGCGTTAACGCAGTGAGCCACTGGACCTGAGTACTCAAATATGCCTACTTTTGCATCTTAGTCACTCTGAATTCACTAAATGTACAACTTTTTCTCCATCAAAATGAACAAATGAGACATGAAATAACATCTACAGATCAAGACGAAGCGAATGGAAGCGGTCCCAGCCTCGTAGCTTTGAACAGCTGTGATCGCAGGAAAATGCTGTTACAAAGATTTCTCAGTATATCTCCGGGACATTTCCCTGGCTTTCCCACCGTCAAAATGGACAAACGAGACATGAAATAACATCAACAGATCAAGACGAAGCGAATGGAAGTACCCCCGGAGTCATAGCATGTGTAAATCGAGACGAAACATCTCTCTCTCCCCCGCCTGCTTGCGAAGGGGAGGGGCAGTTTACACACACACACGCAGCTGCTGCATGCAGCAACGCACACAGAGGGAGGAGATGGCAGAGAGAATGCACTCCCCTGAAAACTCCCCATGAATTCCTCCAGACTCAGAAAATGTAAAAGTTCACTTTTTGGAGATCCATAGAAAAAGGGTGAAAATGGAAAAAAGTATTCAAAAATAGTGCCTCATAAGGCGGGTAGAGTCCCTTGAAAACTCCCCTTGAATTCCTCCAGACTCAGAAAAAGTCAAAGTTGACTTTTTGGAGATCCATAGAAAAAGGGTGAAAATGAAAAAAAGTATGCCACAGCATGGATTCGAACACGCGACCAACCGCATCCAGGGGCGAGCGTTAACGCAGTGAGCCACTGGACCTGAGTACTCAAATATGCCTACTTGTGCATCTTAGACACTCTGAATTCACTAAATGTACAACTTTTTATCCATCAAAATGAACAAATGAGACATGAAATAACATCTACAGATCAAGACGAAGCGAATGGAAGCGGTCCCAGCCTCGTAGCTTTGAACAGCTGTGATCGCAGGAAAATGCTGTTACAAAGATTTCTCAGTATATCTCCGGGACATTTCCCTGGCTTTCCCACCGTCAAAATGGACAAACGAGACATGAAATAACATCAACAGATCAAGACGAAGCGAATGGAAGTACCCCCGGAGTCATAGCATGTGTAAATCGAGACGAAACATCTCTCTCTCCCCCGCCTGCTTGCGAAGGGGAGGGGCAGTTTACACACACACACGCAGCTGCTGCATGCAGCAACGCACACAGAGGGAGGAGATGGCAGAGAGAATGCACTCCCCTGAAAACTCCCCATGAATTCCTCCAGACTCAGAAAATGTAAAAGTTCACTTTTTGGAGATCCATAGAAAAAGGGTGAAAATGGAAAAAAGTATTCGAAAATAGTGCCTCATAAGGCGGGTAGAGTCCCTTGAAAACTCCCCTTGAATTCCTCCAGACTCAGAAAAAGTCAAAGTTGACTTTTTGGAGATCCATAGAAAAAGGGTGAAAATGAAAAAAAGTATGCCACAGCATGGATTCGAACACGCGACCAACCGCATCCAGGGGCGAGCGTTAACGCAGTGAGCCACTGGACCTGAGTACTCAAATATGCCTACTTGTGCATCTTAGACACTCCGAATTCACTAAATGTACAACTTTTTCTCCATCAAAATGAACAAATGAGACATGAAATAACATCTACAGATCAAGACGAAGCGAATGGAAGCGGTCCCAGCCTCGTAGCTTTGAACAGCTGTGATCGCAGGAAAATGCTGTTACAAAGATTTCTCAGTATATCTCCGGGACATTTCCCTGGCTTTCCCACCGTCACAATGGACAAACGAGACATGAAATAACGTCAACAGATCAAGACGAAGCGAATGGAAGTACCCCCGGAGTCATAGCATGTGCAACTCGAGACGAAACATCTCTCTCTCCCCCGCCTGCTTGCGAGAGGGAGGGGCAGTTTACACACACACACAGCCGCTGCATGCAGCAACGCACACACAGGGAGGAGATGGCAGAGAGAATGCACTCCCCTGAAAACTCCCCTTGAATTCCTCCAGACTCAGAAAATGTAAAAGTTCACTTTTTGGAGATCCATAGAAAAAGGGTGAAAATGGAAAAAAGTATGCCACAGCATGGATTCGAACATGCGACCAACCACATCCAGGGGCGAGCGTTAACGCAGTGAGCCACTGGACCTGAGTACTCAAATATGCCTACTTGTGCATCTTAGATACTCTGAATTCACTAAATGTACAACTTTTTATCCATCAAAATGAACAAATGAGACATGAAATAACATCTACAGATCAAGACGAAGCGAATGGAAGCGGTCCCAGCCTCGTAGCTGTGAACAGCTGTGATCGCAGGAAAATGCTGTTACAAAGATGTCTCAGTCTATCTCCGGGACATTTCCCTAGCTTTCCCACCGTCACAATGGACAAACGAGACATGAAATAACATCAACAGATCAAGACGAAGCGAATGGAAGTACCCCCGGAGTCATAGCATGTGTAAATCGAGACGAAACATCTCTCTCTCCCCCGCCTGCTTGCGAAGGGGAGGGGCAGTTTACACACACACACGCAGCTGCTGCATGCAGCAACGCACACACAGGGAGGAGATGGCAGAGAGAATGCACTCCCCTGAAAACTCCCCTTGAATTCCTCCAGACTCAGAAAATGTAAAAGTTCACTTTTTGGAGATCCATAGAAAAAGGGTGAAAATGGAAAAAAGTATTCGAAAATAGTGCCTCATAAGGCGGGTAGAGTCCCTTGAAAACTCCCCTTGAATTCCTCCAGACTCAGAAAAAGTCAAAGTTGACTTTTTGGAGATCCATAGAAAAAGGGTGAAAATGAAAAAAAGTATGCCACAGCATGGATTCGAACACGCGACCAACCGCATCCAGGGGCGAGCGTTAACGCAGTGAGCCACTGGACCTGAGTACTCAAATATGCCTACTTGTGCATCTTAGACACTCTGAATTCACTAAATGTACAACTTTTTATCCATCAAAATGAACAAATGAGACATGAAATAACATCTACAGATCAAGACGAAGCGAATGGAAGCGGTCCCAGCCTCGTAGCTGTGAACAGCTGTGATCGCAGGAAAATGCTGTTACAAAGATTTCTCAGTATATCTCCGGGACATTTCCCTAGCTTTCCCACCGTCACAATGGACAAACGAGACAGGAAATAACATCAACAGATCAAGACGAAGCGAATGGAAGTACCCCGGGAGTCATAGCATGTGTAAATCGAGACGAAACATCTCTCTCTCCCCCGCCTGCTTGCGAAGGGGAGGGGCAGTTTACACAAACACACACAGCTGCTGCATGCAGCAACGCACACAGAGGGAGGAGATGGCAGAGAGAATGCACTCCCCTGAAAACTCCCCATGAATTCCTCCAGACTCAGAAAATGTAAAAGTTCACTTTTTGGAGATCCATAGAAAAAGGGTGAAAATGGAAAAAAGTATTCGAAAATAGTGCCTCATAAGGCGGGTAGAGTCCCTTGAAAACTCCCCTTGAATTCCTCCAGACTCAGAAAAAGTCAAAGTTGACTTTTTGGAGATCCATAGAAAAAGGGTGAAAATGAAAAAAAGTATGCCACAGCATGGATTCGAACACGCGACCAACCGCATCCAGGGGCGAGCGTTAACGCAGTGAGCCACTGGACCTGAGTACTCAAACATGCCTACTTGTGCATCTTAGACACTCTGAATTCACTAAATGTACAACCTTTTCTCCATCAAAATGAACAAATGAGACATGAAATAACATCTCCAGATCAAGACGAAGCGAATGGAAGCGGTCCCAGCCTCATAGCTGTGAACAGCTGTGATCGCAGGAAAATGCTGTTACAAAGATTTCTCAGTATATCTCCGGGACATTTCCCTGGCTTTCCCACCGTCACAATGGACAAACGAGACATGAAATAACATCAACAGATCAAGACGAAGCGAAAAACTCCCCTTGAATTCCTCCAGACTTAGAAAATGTAAAAGTTCACTTTTTGGAGATCCATAGAAAAAAAGGGTGAAAATGGAAAAAAGTATTCGAAAATAGTGCCTCATAAGGCGGGTAGAGTCCCTTGAAAACTCCCCTTGAATTCCTCCAGACTCGGAAAAAGTCAAAGTTGACTTTTTGGAGATCCATAGAAAAAGGGTGAAAATGAAAAAAAGTATGCCACAGCATGGATTCGAACACGCGACCAACCACATCCAGGGGCGAGCGTTAACGCAGTGAGCCACTGGACCTGAGTACTCAAACATGCCTACTTTTGCATCTTAGACACTCTGAATTCACTAAATGAACAACTTTTTCTCCATCAAAATGAACAAATGAGACATGAAATAACATCTACAGATCAAGACGAAGCGAATGGAAGCGGTCCCAGCCTCGTAGCTTTGAACAGCTGTGATCGCAGGAAAATGCTGTTACAAAGATTTCTCAGTATATCTCCGGGACATTTCCCTGGCTTTCCCACCGTCACAATGGACAAACGAGACATGAAATAACGTCAACAGATCAAGACGAAGCGAATGGAAGTACCCCCGGAGTCATAGCATGTGTAAATCGAGACGAAACATCTCTCTCTCCCCCGCCTGCTTGCGAAGGGGAGGGGCAGTTTACACACACACACGCAGCTGCTGCATGCAGCAACGCACACAGAGGGAGGAGATGTTAGAGAGAATGCACTCCCCTGAAAACTCCCCATGAATTCCTCCAGACTCAGAAAATGTAAAAGTTCACTTTTTGGAGATCCATAGAAAAAGGGTGAAAATGGAAAAAAGTATTCGAAAATAGTGCCTCATAAGGCGGGTAGAGTCCCTTGAAAACGCCCCTTGAATTCCTCCAGACTCAGAAAAAGTCAAAGTTGACTTTTTGGAGATCCATAGAAAAAGGGTGAAAATGAAAAAAAGTATGCCACAGCATGGATTCGAACACGTGACCAACCGCATCCAGGGGCGAGCGTTAACGCAGTGAGCCACTGGACCTGAGTACTCAAACATGCCTACTTTTGCATCTTAGACACTCTGAATTCACTAAATGTACAACTTTTTCTCCATCAAAATGAACAAATGAGACATGAAATAACATCTACAGATCAAGACGAAGCGAATGGAAGCGGTCCCAGCCTCGTAGCTTTGAACAGCTGTGATCGCAGGAAAATGCTGTTACAAAGATTTCTCAGTATATCTCCGGGACATTTCCCTGGCTTTCCCACCGTCACAATGGACAAACGAGAAATGAAATAACATCAACAGATCAAGACGAAGCGAATGGAAGTACCCCCGGAGTCATATCATGTGTAAATCGAGACGAAACATCTCTCTCTCCCCCGCCTGCTTGCGAAGGGGAGGGGCAGTTTACACACACACACGCAGCTGCTGCATGCAGCAACGCACACAGAGGGAGGAGATGGCAGAGAGAATGCACTCCCCTGAAAACTTCCCTTGAATTCCTCGAGACTCAGAAAATGTAAAAGTTCACTTTTTGGAGATCCATAGAAAAAGGGTGAAAATGAAAAAAAGTATGCCACAGCATGGATTCGAACACGCGACCAACCGTATCCAGGGGCGAGCGTTAACACAGTGAGCCACTGGACCTGAGTATTCAAACATGCCTACTTGTGCATCTTAGACACTCTGAATTTACTAAATGTAGAACTTTTTCTCCATCAAAATGAACAAATGAGACATTAAATAACATCTACAGATCAAGACGAAGCGAATGGAAGCGGTCCCAGCCTCGTAGCTGCGAACAGCTGTGATCGCAGGAAAATGCTGTTACAAAGATTTCTCAGTATATCTCCGGGACATTTCCCTGGCTTTCCCACCGTCACAATGGACAAACGAGACATGAAATAACATCAACAGATCAAGACGAAGCGAATGGAGGTACCCCCGGAGTCATAGCATGTGTAAATCGAGACGAAACATCTCTCTCTCCCCCGCCTGCTTGCGAGGGGGAGGGGAAGTTTACACACACACGCAGCTGCTGCATGCAGCAACACACACACAGGGAGGAGATGGCAGAGAGAACGCACTCCCCTGAAAACTCCCCTTGAATTCCTCCAGACTCAGAAAATGTAAAAGATCACTTTTTGGAGATCCATAGAAAAAGGGTGAAAATGGAAAAAAGTATTCGAAAATAGTGCCTCATAAGGCGGGTAGAGTCCCTTGAAAACTCCCCTTGAATTCCTCCAGACTCAGAAAAAGTCAAAGTTGACTTTTTGGAGATCCATAGAAAAAGGGTGAAAATGAAAAAAAGTATTCCACAGCATGGACTCGAACACGCGACCAACCGCATCCAGGGGCGACCGTTAACGCAGTGAGCCACTGGACCTGAGTACTCAAACACGCCTACTTGTGCATCTTAGAAACTCTGAATTCACTAAATGTACAACTTTTTCTCCATCAAAATGAACAAATGAGACATTAAATAACATCTACAGATCAAGACGAAGCGAATGGAAGCGGTCCCAGCCTCTTAGCTGTGAACAGCTGTGATCGCAGGAAAATGCTGTTACAAAGATTTCTCAGTATATCTCCGGGACATTTCCCTGGCTTTCCCACCGTCACAATGGACAAACGAGACATGAAATAACATCAACAGATCAAGACGAAGCGAATGGAAGTACCCCCGGAGTCATAGCATGTGTAAATCGAGACGAAACATCTCTCTCTCCCCCGCCTGCTTGCGAATGGGAGGGGCAGTTTACACACACACACGCAGCTGCTGCATGCAGCAACGCACACACAGGGAGGAGATGGCAGAGAGAACACACTCCCCTGAAAACTCCCCTTGAATTCCTCGAGACTCAGAAAATGTAAAAGTTCACTTTTTGGAGATCCATAGAAAAAGGGTGAAAATGAAAAAAAGTATGCCACAGCATGGACTCGAACACGCGACCAACCGCATCCAGGGGCGACCGTTAACGCAGTGAGCCACTGGACCTGAGTACTCAAACACGCCTACTTGTGCATCTTAGAAACTCTGAATTCACTAAATGTACAACTTTTTCTCCATCAAAATGAACAAATGAGACATTAAATAACATCTACAGATCAAGACGAAGCGAATGGAAGCGGTCCCAGCCTCGTAGCTGTGAACAGCTGTGATCGCAGGAAAATGCTGTTACAAAGATTTCTCAGTATATCTCCGGGACATTTCCCTGGCTTTCCCACCGTCACAATGGACAAACGAGACATGAAATAACATCAACAGATCAAGACGAAGCGAATGGAAGTACCCCCGGAGTCATAGCATGTGTAAATCGAGACGAAACATCTCTCTCTCCCCCGCCTGCTTGCGAAGGGGAGGGGCAGTTTACACACACACGCAGCTGCTGCATGCAGCAACACACACACAGGGAGGAGATGGCAGAGAGAACGCACTCCCCTGAAAACTCCCCTTGAATTCCTCCAGACTCAGAAAATGTAAAAGATCACTTTTTGGAGATCCATAGAAAAAGGGTGAAAATGAAAAAAAGAATGCCACAGCATGGATTCGAACACGCGACCAACCGCATCCAGGGGCGAGCGTTAACCCAGTGAGCTACTGGACCTGAGTACTCAAACATGCCTACTTGTGCATCTTAGACACTCTGAATTTACTAAATGTACAACTTTTTCTCCATCAAAATGAACAAATGAGACATTAAATAACATCTACAGATCAAGATGAAGCGAATGGAAGCGGTCCCAGCCTCTTAGCTGTGAACAGCTGTGATTGCAGGAAAATGCTGTTACAAAGATTTCTCAGTATATCTCCGGGACATTTCCCTGGCTTTCCCACCGTCACAATGGACAAACGATACATGAAATAACATCAACAGATCAAGACGAAGCGAATGGAAGTACCCCCGGAGTCATAGCATGTGTAAATCGAGACGAAACATCTCTCTCTCCCCCGCCTGCTTGCGAAGGGGAGGGGCAGTTTACACACACACACGCAGCTGCTGCATGCAGCAATGCACACACAGGGAGGAGATGGCAGAGAGAATGCACTCCCCTGAAAACTCCCCATGAATTCCTCCAGACTCAGAAAATGTAAAAGTTCACTTTTTGGAGATCCATAGAAAAAGGGTGAAAATGGAAAAAAGTATTCGAAAATAGTGCCTCATAAGGCGGGTAGAGTCCCTTGAAAACTCCCCTTGAATTCCTCCAGACTCAGAAAAAGTCAAAGTTGACTTTTTGGAGATCCACAGAAAAAGGGTGAAAATGAAAAAAAGTATGCCACAGCATGGACTCGAACACGCGACCAACCGCATCCAGGGGCGAGCGTTAACGCAGTGAGCCACTGGACCTGAGTACTCAAACACGCCTACTTGTGCATCTTAGACACTCTGAATTTACTAAATGTACAACTTTTTCTCCATCAAAATGAACAAATGAGACATTAAATAACATCTACAGATCAAGACGAAGCGAATGGAAGCGGTCCCAGCCTCGTAGCTGCGAACAGCTGTGATCGCAGGAAAATGCTGTTACAAAGATTTCTCAGTATATCTCCGGGACATTTCCCTGGCTTTCCCACCGTCACAATGGACAAACGAGACATGAAATAACATCAACAGATCAAGACGAAGCGAATGGAAGTACCCCCGGAGTCATAGCATGTGTAAATCGAGACGAAACATCTCTCTCTCCCCCGCCTGCTTGCGAAGGGGAGGGGCAGTTTACACACACACACGCAGCTGCTGCATGCAGCAACGCACACAGAGGGAGGAGATGGCAGAGAGAATGCACTCCCCTGAAAACTCCCCATGAATTCCTCCAGACTCAGAAAATGTAAAAGTTCACTTTTTGGAGATCCATAGAAAAAGGGTGAAAATGGAAAAAAGTATTCGAAAATAGTGCCTCATAAGGCGGGTAGAGTCCCTTTAAAACTCCCCTTGAATTCCTCCAGACTCAGAAAAAGTCAAAGTTGACTTTTTGGAGATCCATAGAAAAAGGGTGAAAATGAAAAAAAGTATGCCACAGTATGGATTTGAACACGCGACCAACCACATCCAGGGGCGAGTGTTAACGCAGTGAGCCACTGGACCTGAGTATGCAAATATGCCTACTTGTGCATCTTAGACACTCTGAATTCACTAAATGTACAACTTTTTCTCCATCAAAATGAACAAATGAGACATGAAATAACATCTACAGATCAAGACGAAGCGAATGGAAGTGGTCCCAGCCTCGTAGCTGTGAACAGCTGTGATCGCAGGAAAATGCTGTTACAAAGATTTCTCAGTATACAGGACTGTCTCAGAAAATTAGAATATTGTGATAAAGTTCTTTATTTTCTGTAATGCAATTAAAAAAACAAAAATGTCATACATTCTGGATTCATTACAAATCAACTGAAATATTGCAAGCCTTTTATTATTTTAATATTGCTGATTATGGCATACAGCTTAAGAAAACTCAAATATCCTATCTCTAAATATTAGAATATCATGAAAAAGTATACTAGTAGGGTGTTCAACGAATCACTTGAATCGTCTAATTAACTCGAAACACCTGCAAGGGTTTCCTGAGCCTTGAAAAACACTCAGCTTGGTTCAGTAAACTAAATCACAAGTATGGGGAAGACTGCTGATCTGACTGCTGTCCAGAGGACCGTCATTGACACCCTCCATCAGGAGGGTAAGACACAAAAATAAATTTCTCAAAGAGCAAGCTGTTCACAGAGTGCAGTTTCAAAGCACATCCACAAAAAGTCTGTTGGAAGGGGGAAATGTGGCAGGAAACGCTGCACAACCAAGAGAGATGACCGCAGCCTTAACAGCATTGTGAAGAAGAGTCGCTTCCAGAATTTGGGGGAGCTTCAAAGACAGTGGACTGAAGCTGGAGTCCAGGTATCAAAAGTCACTGTTCACAGACGTGTCCGGGAAATGGGCTACAATAGCCGTATTCCCATGGTCAAGCCACTTCTGAACTCAAGACAACGGAAGAGGCGTCTGACTTGGGCTAAGGAAAAGAAGCACTGGACAGTTGCACAGTGGTCCAAAGTCCTCTTTTCAGACGAAAGCAAGTTTTGTATTTCATTTGGAAGTCAAGGCGCCAGAGTCTGGAGAAAGGCTGGAGAGGAGCAAAATCCAAGTTGCTTGAAATCCAGTGTGAAGTTCCCACAGTCAGCGATGGTTTGGGGAGCCATGTCAGCTGCTGGTGTTGGTCCACTGTGTTTCATCAAGCCCAGAGTAAATGCAGCTGTGTACCAAGAGATTTTAGAGCACTACATGCTTCCGTCTGCTGAAAAGCTCTATGGAGATGAGGAATTCATTTTCCAGCATGATCTGGCACCTGCCCACAGTGCCAAAACCACCAGTAACTGGTGTACTGACCATGGCATTACTGTCCTCGATTGGCCTGCAAATTCCCCTGACCTGAACCCCATAGAGAATATGTGGGGTATTGTGAAGAAGAAGCTGAAAGACACCAGACCCAACAATGCTAATGAGCTAAAGGCCGCTATTGAAGCATCCTGGGCATCCATAACACCTCAGCAATGCCACAGGCTGATTGCCTCCATGCCACGCCGCATTGATGCAGTAATCCGTGCAAAAGGATTCCCAACCAAGTACTGAGTGCATTAATGGACATTTTCAAATGTTTGATTGTGTTTTGCTGTTATAAATCTTTTTTTTTTACTTGGTCTGAGGAACTATTCTAATTTTTTGAGATAGGATTTTTGAGTTTTCTTAAGCTGTATGCCATAATCAGCAATATTAAAATAATAAAAGGCTTGCAATATTTCAGTTGATTTGTAATGAATCCAGAATGTATGACATTTTTGTGTTTTTAATTGCATTAAAGAAAATAAAGAACTTTATCACAATATTCAAATTTTCTGAGACAGTCCTGTATCTCCGGGACATTTCCCTGGCTTTCCCACCGTCACAATGGACAAACGAGACATGAAATAACATCAACAGATCAAGACGAAGCGAATGGAAGTACCCCCGGAGTCATAGCATGTGTAAATCGAGACGAAACATCTCTCTCTCCCCCGCCTGCTTGCGAAGGGGAGGGGCAGTTTACACACACACACGCAGCTGCTGCATGCAGCAACGCACACACAGGGAGGAGATGGCAGAGAGAATGCACTCCCCTGAAAACTCCCCTTGAATTCCTCCAGACTCAGAAAATGTAAAAGTTCACTTTTTGGAGATCCATAAAAAAAGGGTGAAAATGGAAAAAAGTATTCGAAAATAGTGCCTCATAAGGCGGGTAGAGTCCCTTGAAAACTCCCCTTGAATTCCTCCAGACTCAGAAAAAGTCAAAGTTGACTTTTTGGAGATCCATAGCAAAAGGGTGAAAATGAAAAAAAGTATGCCACAGCATGGATTCGAACACGCGACCAACCGCATCCAGGGGCGAGCATTAACGCAGTGAGCCACTGGACCTGAGTACTCAAACATGCCTACTTTTGCATCTTAGAAACTCTGAATTCACTAAATGTACAACTTTTTCTCCATAAAAATGAGCAAATGAGACATTAAATAACATCTACAGATCAAGACGAAGCGAATGGAAGCGGTCCCAGCCTCGTAGCTGTGAACAGCTGTGATCGCAGGAAAATGCTGTTACAAATATTTCTCAGTATATCTCCGGGACATTTCCCTGGCTTTCCCACCGTCACAATGGACAAACGAGACATGAAATAACATCAACAGATCAAGACGAAGCGAATGGAGGTACCCCCGGAGTCATAGCATGTGTAAATCGAGACGAAACATCTCTCTCTCCCCCGCCTGCTTGCGAAGGGGAGGGGCAGTTTACACACACACGCAGCTGCTGCATGCAGCAACGCACACACAGGGAGGAGATGGCAGAGAGAACGCACTCCCCTGAAAACTCCCCTTGAATTCCTCCAGACTCAGAAAATGTAAAAGTTCACTTTTTGGAGATCCATAGAAAAAGGGTGAAAATGGAAAAAAGAATTCGAAAATAGTGCCTCATAAGGCGGGTAGAGTCCCTTGAAAACTCCCCTTGAATTCCTCCAGACTCAGAAAAAGTCAAAGTTGACTTTTTGGAGATCCATAGAAAAAGGGTGAAAATGAAAAAAAGTATGCCACAGCATGGATTCGAACACGCGACCAACCGCATCCAGGGGCGAGCGTTAACGCAGTGAGCCACTGGACCTGAGTACTCAAACATGCCTACTTTTGCATCTTAGACACTCTGAATTCACTAAATGTACAACTTTTTCTCCATCAAAATCAACAAATGAGACATGAAATAACATCTACAGATCAAGACGAAGCGAATGGAAGCGGTCCCAGCCTCATAGCTTTGAACAGCTGTGATCGCAGGAAAATGCTGTTACAAAGATTTCTCAGTATATCTCCGGGACATTTCCCTGGCTTTCCCACCGTCACAATGGACAAACGAGACATGAAATAACATCAACAGATCAAGACGAAGCGAATGGAAGTACCCCCGGAGTCATATCATGTGTAAATCGAGACGAAACATCTCTCTCTCCCCCGCCTGCTTGCGAAAGGGAGGGGCAGTTTACACACACACACACGCAGCTGCTGCATGCAGCAACGCACACAGAGGGAGGAGATGGCAGAGAGAATGCACTCCCCTGAAAACTCCCCATGAATTCCTCCAGACTCAGAAAATGTAAAAGTTCACTTTTTGGAGATCCATATAAAAAGGGTGAAAATGGAAAAAAGAATTCGAAAATAGTGCCTCATAAGGCGGGTAGAGTCCCTTGAAAACTCCCCTTGAATTCCTCCAGACTCAGAAAAAGTCAAAGTTGACTTTTTGGAGATCCATAGAAAAAGGGTGAAAATGAAAAAAAGTATGCCACAGCATGGATTCGAACACGCGACCAACCGCATCCAGGGGCGAGCGTTAACGCAGTGAGCCACTGGACATGAGTACTCAAACATGCCTACTTGTGCATCTTAGACACTCTGAATTCACTAAATGTACAACTTTTTCTCCATCAAAATGAACAAATGAGACATGAAATAACATCTACAGATCAAGACGAAGCGAATGGAAGCGGTCCCAGCCTTGTAGCTGTGAACAGCTGTGATCGCAGGAAAATGCTGTTACAAAGATTTCTCAGTATATCTCCGGGACATTTACCTGGCTTTCCCACCGTCACAATGGACAAACGAGACATGAAATAACATCAACAGATCAAGACGAAGCGAATGGAGGTACCCCCGGAGTCATAGCATGTGTAAATCGAGACGAAACATCTCTCTCTCCCCCGCCTGCTTGCGAGAGGGAGGGGCAGTTTACACACACACGCAGCTGCTGCCTGCAGCAACACACACACAGGGAGGAGATGGCAGAGAGAACGCACTCCCCTGAAAACTCCCCTTGAATTCCTCCAGACTCAGAAAATGTAAAAGATCACTTTTTGGAGATCCATAGAAAAAGGGTGAAAATGAAAAAAAGAATGCCACAGCATGGATTCGAACACGCGACCAACCGCATCCAGGGGCGAGTGTTAACGCAGTGAGCCACTGGACCTGAGTACGCAAATATGCCTACTTGTGCATCTTAGACACTCTGAATTCACTAAATGTACAACTTTTTCTCCATCAAAATGAACAAATGAGACATGAAATAACATCTACAGATCCAGACGAAGCGAATGGAAGCGGTCCCAGTCTCGTAGCTGTGAACAGCTGTGATCGCAGGAAAATGCTGTTACAAAGATTTCTCAGTATATCTCCGGGACATTTCCCTGGCTTTCCCACCGTCACAATGGACAAACGAGACATGAAATAACATCAACAGATCAAGACGAAGCGAATGGAGGTACCCCCGGAGTCATAGCATGTGTAAATCGAGACGAAACATCTCTCTCTCCCCCGCCTGCTTGCGAGAGGGAGGGGCAGTTTACACACACACGCAGCTGCTGCATGCAGCAACACACACACAGGGAGGAGATGGCAGAGAGAACGCACTCCCCTGAAAACGCCCCTTGAATTCCTCCAGACTCAGAAAATGTAAAAGATCACTTTTTGGAGATTCATAGAAAAAGGGTGAAAATGTAAAAAAGTATTCGAAAATAGTGCCTCATAAGGCGGGTAGAGTCCCTTGAAAACTCCCCTTGAATTCCTCCAGACTCAGAAAAAGTCAAAGTTGACTTTTTGGAGATCCATAGAAAAAGGGTGAAAATGAAAAAAAGTATGCCACAGCATGGACTCGAACACGCGACCAACCGCATCCAGGGGCGAGCGTTAACGCAGTGAGCCACTGGACCTGAGTACTCAAACATGCCTACTTGTGCATCTTAGAAACTCTGAATTCACAAAATGTACAATTTTTTCTCCATCAAAATGAACAAATGAGACATTAAATAACATCTACAGATCAAGACGAAGCGAATGGAAGCGGTCCCAGCCTTGTAGCTGTGAACAGCTGTGATCGCAGGAAAATGCTGTTACAAAGATTTCTCAGTATATCTCCGGGACATTTACCTGGCTTTCCCACCGTCACAATGGACAAACGAGACATGAAATAACATCAACAGATCAAGACGAAGCGAATGGAAGTACCCCCGGAGTCATAGCATGTGTACATCGAGACGAAACATCTCTCTCTCCCCCGCCTGCTTGCGAAGGGGAGGGGCAGTTTACACACACACACGCAGCTGCTGCATGCAGCAACGCACACAGAGGGAGGAGATGGCAGAGAGAATGCACTCCCCTGAAAACTCCCCTTTGAATTCCTCCAGACTCAGAAAATGTAAAAGTTCACTTTTTGGAGATCCATAGAAAAAGGGTGAAAATGGAAAAAAGTATTCGAAAATAGTGCCTCATAAGGCGGGTAGAGTCCCTTGAAAACTCCCCTTGAATTCCTCCAGACTCAGAAAAAGTCAAAGTTGACTTTTTGGAGATCCATAGAAAAAGGGTGAAAATGAAAAAAAGTATGCCACAGCATGGACTCGAACACGCGACCAACCGCATCCAGGGGCGACCGTTAACGCAGTGAGCCACTGGACCTGAGTACTCAAACACGCCTACTTGTGCATCTTAGAAACTCTGAATTCACTAAATGTACAACTTTTTCTCCATCAAAATGAACAAATGAGACATTAAATAACATCTACAGATCAAGACGAAGCGAATGGAAGCGGTCCCAGCCTTGTAGCTGTGAACAGCTGTGATCGCAGGAAAATGCTGTTACAAAGATTTCTCAGTATATCTCCGGGACATTTACCTGGCTTTCCCACCGTCACAATGGACAAACGAGACATGAAATAACATCAACAGATCAAGACGAAGCGAATGGAGGTACCCCCGGAGTCATAGCATGTGTAAATCGAGACGAAACATCTCTCTCTCCCCCGCCTGCTTGCGAGAGGGAGGGGCAGTTTACACACACACGCAGCTGCTGCCTGCAGCAACGCACACAGAGGGAGGAGATGGCAGAGAGAATGCACTCCCCTGAAAACTCCCCATGAATTCCTCCAGACTCAGAAAATGTAAAAGTTCACTTTTTGGAGATCCATAGAAAAAGGGTGAAAATGGAAAAAAGTATTCGAAAATAGTGCCTCATAAGGCGGGTAGAGTCCCTTTAAAACTCCCCTTGAATTCCTCCAGACTCAGAAAAAGTCAAAGTTGACTTTTTGGAGATCCATAGAAAAAGGGTGAAAATGAAAAAAAGTATGCCACAGTATGGATTTGAACACGCGACCAACCACATCCAGGGGCGAGTGTTAACGCAGTGAGCCACTGGACCTGAGTATGCAAATATGCCTACTTGTGCATCTTAGACACTCTGAATTCACTAAATGTACAACTTTTTCTCCATCAAAATGAACAAATGAGACATGAAATAACATCTACAGATCAAGACGAAGCGAATGGAAGTGGTCCCAGCCTCGTAGCTGTGAACAGCTGTGATCGCAGGAAAATGCTGTTACAAAGATTTCTCAGTATACAGGACTGTCTCAGAAAATTAGAATATTGTGATAAAGTTCTTTATTTTCTGTAATGCAATTAAAAAAACAAAAATGTCATACATTCTGGATTCATTACAAATCAACTGAAATATTGCAAGCCTTTTATTATTTTAATATTGCTGATTATGGCATACAGCTTAAGAAAACTCAAATATCCTATCTCTAAATATTAGAATATCATGAAAAAGTATACTAGTAGGGTGTTCAACGAATCACTTGAATCGTCTAATTAACTCGAAACACCTGCAAGGGTTTCCTGAGCCTTGAAAAACACTCAGCTTGGTTCAGTAAACTAAATCACAAGTATGGGGAAGACTGCTGATCTGACTGCTGTCCAGAGGACCGTCATTGACACCCTCCATCAGGAGGGTAAGACACAAAAATAAATTTCTCAAAGAGCAAGCTGTTCACAGAGTGCAGTTTCAAAGCACATCCACAAAAAGTCTGTTGGAAGGGGGAAATGTGGCAGGAAACGCTGCACAACCAAGAGAGATGACCGCAGCCTTAACAGCATTGTGAAGAAGAGTCGCTTCCAGAATTTGGGGGAGCTTCAAAGACAGTGGACTGAAGCTGGAGTCCAGGTATCAAAAGTCACTGTTCACAGACGTGTCCGGGAAATGGGCTACAATAGCCGTATTCCCATGGTCAAGCCACTTCTGAACTCAAGACAACGGAAGAGGCGTCTGACTTGGGCTAAGGAAAAGAAGCACTGGACAGTTGCACAGTGGTCCAAAGTCCTCTTTTCAGACGAAAGCAAGTTTTGTATTTCATTTGGAAGTCAAGGCGCCAGAGTCTGGAGAAAGGCTGGAGAGGAGCAAAATCCAAGTTGCTTGAAATCCAGTGTGAAGTTCCCACAGTCAGCGATGGTTTGGGGAGCCATGTCAGCTGCTGGTGTTGGTCCACTGTGTTTCATCAAGCCCAGAGTAAATGCAGCTGTGTACCAAGAGATTTTAGAGCACTACATGCTTCCGTCTGCTGAAAAGCTCTATGGAGATGAGGAATTCATTTTCCAGCATGATCTGGCACCTGCCCACAGTGCCAAAACCACCAGTAACTGGTGTACTGACCATGGCATTACTGTCCTCGATTGGCCTGCAAATTCCCCTGACCTGAACCCCATAGAGAATATGTGGGGTATTGTGAAGAAGAAGCTGAAAGACACCAGACCCAACAATGCTAATGAGCTAAAGGCCGCTATTGAAGCATCCTGGGCATCCATAACACCTCAGCAATGCCACAGGCTGATTGCCTCCATGCCACGCCGCATTGATGCAGTAATCCGTGCAAAAGGATTCCCAACCAAGTACTGAGTGCATTAATGGACATTTTCAAATGTTTGATTGTGTTTTGCTGTTATAAATCTTTTTTTTTTACTTGGTCTGAGGAACTATTCTAATTTTTTGAGATAGGATTTTTGAGTTTTCTTAAGCTGTATGCCATAATCAGCAATATTAAAATAATAAAAGGCTTGCAATATTTCAGTTGATTTGTAATGAATCCAGAATGTATGACATTTTTGTGTTTTTAATTGCATTAAAGAAAATAAAGAACTTTATCACAATATTCAAATTTTCTGAGACAGTCCTGTATCTCCGGGACATTTCCCTGGCTTTCCCACCGTCACAATGGACAAACGAGACATGAAATAACATCAACAGATCAAGACGAAGCGAATGGAAGTACCCCCGGAGTCATAGCATGTGTAAATCGAGACGAAACATCTCTCTCTCCCCCGCCTGCTTGCGAAGGGGAGGGGCAGTTTACACACACACACGCAGCTGCTGCATGCAGCAACGCACACACAGGGAGGAGATGGCAGAGAGAATGCACTCCCCTGAAAACTCCCCTTGAATTCCTCCAGACTCAGAAAATGTAAAAGTTCACTTTTTGGAGATCCATAAAAAAAGGGTGAAAATGGAAAAAAGTATTCGAAAATAGTGCCTCATAAGGCGGGTAGAGTCCCTTGAAAACTCCCCTTGAATTCCTCCAGACTCAGAAAAAGTCAAAGTTGACTTTTTGGAGATCCATAGCAAAAGGGTGAAAATGAAAAAAAGTATGCCACAGCATGGATTCGAACACGCGACCAACCGCATCCAGGGGCGAGCATTAACGCAGTGAGCCACTGGACCTGAGTACTCAAACATGCCTACTTTTGCATCTTAGAAACTCTGAATTCACTAAATGTACAACTTTTTCTCCATAAAAATGAGCAAATGAGACATTAAATAACATCTACAGATCAAGACGAAGCGAATGGAAGCGGTCCCAGCCTCGTAGCTGTGAACAGCTGTGATCGCAGGAAAATGCTGTTACAAATATTTCTCAGTATATCTCCGGGACATTTCCCTGGCTTTCCCACCGTCACAATGGACAAACGAGACATGAAATAACATCAACAGATCAAGACGAAGCGAATGGAGGTACCCCCGGAGTCATAGCATGTGTAAATCGAGACGAAACATCTCTCTCTCCCCCGCCTGCTTGCGAAGGGGAGGGGCAGTTTACACACACACGCAGCTGCTGCATGCAGCAACGCACACACAGGGAGGAGATGGCAGAGAGAACGCACTCCCCTGAAAACTCCCCTTGAATTCCTCCAGACTCAGAAAATGTAAAAGTTCACTTTTTGGAGATCCATAGAAAAAGGGTGAAAATGGAAAAAAGAATTCGAAAATAGTGCCTCATAAGGCGGGTAGAGTCCCTTGAAAACTCCCCTTGAATTCCTCCAGACTCAGAAAAAGTCAAAGTTGACTTTTTGGAGATCCATAGAAAAAGGGTGAAAATGAAAAAAAGTATGCCACAGCATGGATTCGAACACGCGACCAACCGCATCCAGGGGCGAGCGTTAACGCAGTGAGCCACTGGACCTGAGTACTCAAACATGCCTACTTTTGCATCTTAGACACTCTGAATTCACTAAATGTACAACTTTTTCTCCATCAAAATCAACAAATGAGACATGAAATAACATCTACAGATCAAGACGAAGCGAATGGAAGCGGTCCCAGCCTCATAGCTTTGAACAGCTGTGATCGCAGGAAAATGCTGTTACAAAGATTTCTCAGTATATCTCCGGGACATTTCCCTGGCTTTCCCACCGTCACAATGGACAAACGAGACATGAAATAACATCAACAGATCAAGACGAAGCGAATGGAAGTACCCCCGGAGTCATATCATGTGTAAATCGAGACGAAACATCTCTCTCTCCCCCGCCTGCTTGCGAAAGGGAGGGGCAGTTTACACACACACACACGCAGCTGCTGCATGCAGCAACGCACACAGAGGGAGGAGATGGCAGAGAGAATGCACTCCCCTGAAAACTCCCCATGAATTCCTCCAGACTCAGAAAATGTAAAAGTTCACTTTTTGGAGATCCATATAAAAAGGGTGAAAATGGAAAAAAGAATTCGAAAATAGTGCCTCATAAGGCGGGTAGAGTCCCTTGAAAACTCCCCTTGAATTCCTCCAGACTCAGAAAAAGTCAAAGTTGACTTTTTGGAGATCCATAGAAAAAGGGTGAAAATGAAAAAAAGTATGCCACAGCATGGATTCGAACACGCGACCAACCGCATCCAGGGGCGAGCGTTAACGCAGTGAGCCACTGGACATGAGTACTCAAACATGCCTACTTGTGCATCTTAGACACTCTGAATTCACTAAATGTACAACTTTTTCTCCATCAAAATGAACAAATGAGACATGAAATAACATCTACAGATCAAGACGAAGCGAATGGAAGCGGTCCCAGCCTTGTAGCTGTGAACAGCTGTGATCGCAGGAAAATGCTGTTACAAAGATTTCTCAGTATATCTCCGGGACATTTACCTGGCTTTCCCACCGTCACAATGGACAAACGAGACATGAAATAACATCAACAGATCAAGACGAAGCGAATGGAGGTACCCCCGGAGTCATAGCATGTGTAAATCGAGACGAAACATCTCTCTCTCCCCCGCCTGCTTGCGAGAGGGAGGGGCAGTTTACACACACACGCAGCTGCTGCCTGCAGCAACACACACACAGGGAGGAGATGGCAGAGAGAACGCACTCCCCTGAAAACTCCCCTTGAATTCCTCCAGACTCAGAAAATGTAAAAGATCACTTTTTGGAGATCCATAGAAAAAGGGTGAAAATGAAAAAAAGAATGCCACAGCATGGATTCGAACACGCGACCAACCGCATCCAGGGGCGAGTGTTAACGCAGTGAGCCACTGGACCTGAGTACGCAAATATGCCTACTTGTGCATCTTAGACACTCTGAATTCACTAAATGTACAACTTTTTCTCCATCAAAATGAACAAATGAGACATGAAATAACATCTACAGATCCAGACGAAGCGAATGGAAGCGGTCCCAGTCTCGTAGCTGTGAACAGCTGTGATCGCAGGAAAATGCTGTTACAAAGATTTCTCAGTATATCTCCGGGACATTTCCCTGGCTTTCCCACCGTCACAATGGACAAACGAGACATGAAATAACATCAACAGATCAAGACGAAGCGAATGGAGGTACCCCCGGAGTCATAGCATGTGTAAATCGAGACGAAACATCTCTCTCTCCCCCGCCTGCTTGCGAGAGGGAGGGGCAGTTTACACACACACGCAGCTGCTGCATGCAGCAACACACACACAGGGAGGAGATGGCAGAGAGAACGCACTCCCCTGAAAACGCCCCTTGAATTCCTCCAGACTCAGAAAATGTAAAAGATCACTTTTTGGAGATTCATAGAAAAAGGGTGAAAATGTAAAAAAGTATTCGAAAATAGTGCCTCATAAGGCGGGTAGAGTCCCTTGAAAACTCCCCTTGAATTCCTCCAGACTCAGAAAAAGTCAAAGTTGACTTTTTGGAGATCCATAGAAAAAGGGTGAAAATGAAAAAAAGTATGCCACAGCATGGACTCGAACACGCGACCAACCGCATCCAGGGGCGAGCGTTAACGCAGTGAGCCACTGGACCTGAGTACTCAAACATGCCTACTTGTGCATCTTAGAAACTCTGAATTCACAAAATGTACAATTTTTTCTCCATCAAAATGAACAAATGAGACATTAAATAACATCTACAGATCAAGACGAAGCGAATGGAAGCGGTCCCAGCCTTGTAGCTGTGAACAGCTGTGATCGCAGGAAAATGCTGTTACAAAGATTTCTCAGTATATCTCCGGGACATTTACCTGGCTTTCCCACCGTCACAATGGACAAACGAGACATGAAATAACATCAACAGATCAAGACGAAGCGAATGGAAGTACCCCCGGAGTCATAGCATGTGTACATCGAGACGAAACATCTCTCTCTCCCCCGCCTGCTTGCGAAGGGGAGGGGCAGTTTACACACACACACGCAGCTGCTGCATGCAGCAACGCACACAGAGGGAGGAGATGGCAGAGAGAATGCACTCCCCTGAAAACTCCCCTTTGAATTCCTCCAGACTCAGAAAATGTAAAAGTTCACTTTTTGGAGATCCATAGAAAAAGGGTGAAAATGGAAAAAAGTATTCGAAAATAGTGCCTCATAAGGCGGGTAGAGTCCCTTGAAAACTCCCCTTGAATTCCTCCAGACTCAGAAAAAGTCAAAGTTGACTTTTTGGAGATCCATAGAAAAAGGGTGAAAATGAAAAAAAGTATGCCACAGCATGGACTCGAACACGCGACCAACCGCATCCAGGGGCGACCGTTAACGCAGTGAGCCACTGGACCTGAGTACTCAAACACGCCTACTTGTGCATCTTAGAAACTCTGAATTCACTAAATGTACAACTTTTTCTCCATCAAAATGAACAAATGAGACATTAAATAACATCTACAGATCAAGACGAAGCGAATGGAAGCGGTCCCAGCCTTGTAGCTGTGAACAGCTGTGATCGCAGGAAAATGCTGTTACAAAGATTTCTCAGTATATCTCCGGGACATTTACCTGGCTTTCCCACCGTCACAATGGACAAACGAGACATGAAATAACATCAACAGATCAAGACGAAGCGAATGGAGGTACCCCCGGAGTCATAGCATGTGTAAATCGAGACGAAACATCTCTCTCTCCCCCGCCTGCTTGCGAGAGGGAGGGGCAGTTTACACACACACGCAGCTGCTGCCTGCAGCAACACACACACAGGGAGGAGATGGCAGAGAGAACGCACTCCCCTGAAAACTCCCCTTGAATTCCTCCAGACTCAGAAAATGTAAAAGATCACTTTTTGGAGATCCATAGAAAAAGGGTGAAAATGAAAAAAAGAATGCCACAGCATGGATTCGAACACGCGACCAACCGCATCCAGGGGCGAGTGTTAACGCAGTGAGCCACTGGACCTGAGTACGCAAATATGCCTACTTGTGCATCTTAGACACTCTGAATTCACTAAATGTACAACTTTTTCTCCATCAAAATGAACAAATGAGACATGAAATAACATCTACAGATCCAGACGAAGCGAATGGAAGCGGTCCCAGTCTCGTAGCTGTGAACAGCTGTGATCGCAGGAAAATGCTGTTACAAAGATTTCTCAGTATATCTCCGGGACATTTCCCTGGCTTTCCCACCGTCACAATGGACAAACGAGACATGAAATAACATCAACAGATCAAGACGAAGCGAATGGAGGTACCCCCGGAGTCATAGCATGTGTAAATCGAGACGAAACATCTCTCTCTCCCCCGCCTGCTTGCGAGAGGGAGGGGCAGTTTACACACACACGCAGCTGCTGCATGCAGCAACACACACACAGGGAGGAGATGGCAGAGAGAACGCACTCCCCTGAAAACGCCCCTTGAATTCCTCCAGACTCAGAAAATGTAAAAGATCACTTTTTGGAGATTCATAGAAAAAGGGTGAAAATGTAAAAAAGTATTCGAAAATAGTGCCTCATAAGGCGGGTAGAGTCCCTTGAAAACTCCCCTTGAATTCCTCCAGACTCAGAAAAAGTCAAAGTTGACTTTTTGGAGATCCATAGAAAAAGGGTGAAAATGAAAAAAAGTATGCCACAGCATGGACTCGAACACGCGACCAACCGCATCCAGGGGCGAGCGTTAACGCAGTGAGCCACTGGACCTGAGTACTCAAACATGCCTACTTGTGCATCTTAGAAACTCTGAATTCACAAAATGTACAATTTTTTCTCCATCAAAATGAACAAATGAGACATTAAATAACATCTACAGATCAAGACGAAGCGAATGGAAGCGGTCCCAGCCTTGTAGCTGTGAACAGCTGTGATCGCAGGAAAATGCTGTTACAAAGATTTCTCAGTATATCTCCGGGACATTTACCTGGCTTTCCCACCGTCACAATGGACAAACGAGACATGAAATAACATCAACAGATCAAGACGAAGCGAATGGAAGTACCCCCGGAGTCATAGCATGTGTACATCGAGACGAAACATCTCTCTCTCCCCCGCCTGCTTGCGAAGGGGAGGGGCAGTTTACACACACACACGCAGCTGCTGCATGCAGCAACGCACACAGAGGGAGGAGATGGCAGAGAGAATGCACTCCCCTGAAAACTCCCCTTTGAATTCCTCCAGACTCAGAAAATGTAAAAGTTCACTTTTTGGAGATCCATAGAAAAAGGGTGAAAATGGAAAAAAGTATTCGAAAATAGTGCCTCATAAGGCGGGTAGAGTCCCTTGAAAACTCCCCTTGAATTCCTCCAGACTCAGAAAAAGTCAAAGTTGACTTTTTGGAGATCCATAGAAAAAGGGTGAAAATGAAAAAAAGTATGCCACAGCATGGACTCGAACACGCGACCAACCGCATCCAGGGGCGACCGTTAACGCAGTGAGCCACTGGACCTGAGTACTCAAACACGCCTACTTGTGCATCTTAGAAACTCTGAATTCACTAAATGTACAACTTTTTCTCCATCAAAATGAACAAATGAGACATTAAATAACATCTACAGATCAAGACGAAGCGAATGGAAGCGGTCCCCGTCTCGTAGCTGTGAACAGCTGTGATCTCAGGAAAATGCTGTTACAAAGATTTCTCAGTATATCTCCGGGACATTTCCCTGGCTTTCCCACCATCACAATGGACAAACGAGACATGAAATAACATCAACAGATCAAGACGAAGCGAATGGAAGTACCCCCGGAGTCATAGCATGTGTAAATCGAGACGAAACATCTCTCTCTCCCCCGCCTGCTTGCGAAGGGGAGGGGCAGTTTACACACACACACGCAGCTGCTGCATGCAGCAACGCACACACAGGGAGGAGATGGCAGAGAGAACACACTCCCCTGAAAACTCCCCTTGAATTCCTCGAGACTCAGAAAATGTAAAAGTTCACTTTTTGGAGATCCATAGAAAAAGGGTGAAAATGAAAAAAAGTATGCCACAGCATGGATTCGAACACGCGACCAACCGTATCCAGGGGTGAGCGTTAACACAGTGAGCCACTGGACCTGAGTACTCAAACATGCCTACTTGTGCATCTTAGACACTCTGAATTTACTAAATGTACAACTTTTTCTCCATCAAAATGAACAAATGAGACATTAAATAACATCTACAGATCAAGACGAAGCGAATGGAAGCGGTCCCAGCCTCGTAGCTGCGAACAGCTGTGATCGCAGGAAAATGCTGTTACAAAGATTTCTCAGTATATCTCCGGGACATTTCCCTGGCTTTCCCACCGTCACAATGGACAAACGAGACATGAAATAACATCAACAGATCAAGACGAAGCGAATGGAGGTACCCCCGGAGTCATAGCATGTGTAAATCGAGACGAAACATCTCTCTCTCCCCCGCCTGCTTGCAAGAGGGAGGGGCAGTTTACACACACACGCAGCTGCTGCCTGCAGCAACACACACACAGGGAGGAGATGGCAGAGATAACGCACTCCCCTGAAAACTCCCCTTGAATTCCTCCAGACTCAGAAAATGTAAAAGATCACTTTTTGGAGATCCATAGAAAAAGGGTGAAAATGAAAAAAAGAATGCCACAGCATGGATTCGAACACGCGACCAACCGCATCCAGGGGCGAGTGTTAACGCAGTGAGCCACTGGACCTGAGTACGCAAATATGCCTACTTGTGTATCTTAGACACTCTGAATTCACTAAATGTACAACTTTTTCTCCATCGAAATGAACAAATGAGACATGAAATAACATCTACAGATCAAGACGAAGCGAATGGAAGCGGTCCCAGTCTCGTAGCTGTGAACAGCTGTGATCGCAGGAAAATGCTGTTACAAAGATTTCTCAGTATATCTCCGGGACATTTCCCTGGCTGTCCCACCGTCACAATGGACAAACGAGACATGAAATAACATCAACAGATCAAGACGAAGCGAATGGAGGTACCCCCGGAGTCATAGCATGTGTAAATCGAGACGAAACATCTCTCTCTCCCCCGCCTGCTTGCGAGAGGGAGGGGCAGTTTACACACACACGCAGCTGCTGCATGCAGCAACACACACACAGGGAGGAGATGGCAGAGAGAACGCACTCCCCTGAAAACGCCCCTTGAATTCCTCCAGACTCAGAAAATGTAAAAGATCACTTTTTGGAGATCCATAGAAAAAGGGTGAAAATGTAAAAAAGTATTCGAAAATAGTGCCTCATAAGGCGGGTAGAGTCCCTTGAAAACTCCCCTTGAATTCCTCCAGACTCAGAAAAAGTCAAAGTTGACTTTTTGGAGATCCATAGAAAAAGGGTGAAAATGAAAAAAAGTATGCCACAGCATGGATTCGAACACGCGACCAACCGCATCCAGGGGCGAGCGTTAACGCAGTGAGCCACTGGACCTGAGTACTCAAACATGCCTACTTGTGCATCTTAGACACTCTGAATTCACTAAATGTACAACATTTTCTCCATCAAAATGAACAAATGAGACATGAAATAACATCTACAGATCAAGACGAAGCGAATGGAAGCGGTCCCAGCCTTGTAGCTGTGAACAGCTGTGATCGCAGGAAAATGCTGTTACAAAGATTTCTCAGTATATCTCCGGGACATTTACCTGGCTTTCCCACCGTCACAATGGACAAACGAGACATGAAATAACATCAACAGATCAAGACGAAGCGAATGGAGGTACCCCCGGAGTCATAGCATGTGTAAATCGAGACGAAACATCTCTCTCTCCCCCGCCTGCTTGCGAGAGGGAGGGGCAGTTTACACACACACGCAGCTGCTGCCTGCAGCAACACACACACAGGGAGGAGATGGCAGAGAGAACGCACTCCCCTGAAAACTCCCCTTGAATTCCTCCAGACTCAGAAAATGTAAAAGATCACTTTTTGGAGATCCATAGAAAAAGGGTGAAAATGAAAAAAAGAATGCCACAGCATGGATTCGAACACGCGACCAACCGCATCCAGGGGCGAGTGTTAACGCAGTGAGCCACTGGACCTGAGTACGCAAATATGCCTACTTGTGCATCTTAGACACTCTGAATTCACTAAATGTACAACTTTTTCTCCATCAAAATGAACAAATGAGACATGAAATAACATCTACAGATCAAGACGAAGCGAATGGAAGCGGTCCCAGTCTCGTAGCTGTGAACAGCTGTGATCGCAGGAAAATGCTGTTACAAAGATTTCTCAGTATATCTCCGGGACATTTCCCTGGCTTTCCCACCGTCACAATGGACAAACGAGACATGAAATAACATCAACAGATCAAGACGAAGCGAATGGAGGTACCCCCGGAGTCATAGCATGTGTAAATCGAGACGAAACATCTCTCTCTCCCCCGCCTGCTTGCGAGAGGGAGGGGCAGTTTACACACACACGCAGCTGCTGCATGCAGCAACACACACACAGGGAGGAGATGGCAGAGAGAACGCACTCCCCTGAAAACGCCCCTTGAATTCCTCCAGACTCAGAAAATGTAAAAGATCACTTTTTGGAGATTCATAGAAAAAGGGTGAAAATGTAAAAAAGTATTCGAAAATAGTGCCTCATAAGGCGGGTAGAGTCCCTTGAAAACTCCCCTTGAATTCCTCCAGACTCAGAAAAAGTCAAAGTTGACTTTTTGGAGATCCATAGAAAAAGGGTGAAAATGAAAAAAAGTATGCCACAGCATGGACTCGAACACGCGACCAACCGCATCCAGGGGCGAGCGTTAACGCAGTGAGCCACTGGACCTGAGTACTCAAACATGCCTACTTGTGCATCTTAGAAACTCTGAATTCACAAAATGTACAATTTTTTCTCCATCAAAATGAACAAATGAGACATTAAATAACATCTACAGATCAAGACGAAGCGAATGGAAGCGGTCCCAGCCTTGTAGCTGTGAACAGCTGTGATCGCAGGAAAATGCTGTTACAAAGATTTCTCAGTATATCTCCGGGACATTTACCTGGCTTTCCCACCGTCACAATGGACAAACGAGACATGAAATAACATCAACAGATCAAGACGAAGCGAATGGAAGTACCCCCGGAGTCATAGCATGTGTACATCGAGACGAAACATCTCTCTCTCCCCCGCCTGCTTGCGAAGGGGAGGGGCAGTTTACACACACACACGCAGCTGCTGCATGCAGCAACGCACACAGAGGGAGGAGATGGCAGAGAGAATGCACTCCCCTGAAAACTCCCCTTTGAATTCCTCCAGACTCAGAAAATGTAAAAGTTCACTTTTTGGAGATCCATAGAAAAAGGGTGAAAATGGAAAAAAGTATTCGAAAATAGTGCCTCATAAGGCGGGTAGAGTCCCTTGAAAACTCCCCTTGAATTCCTCCAGACTCAGAAAAAGTCAAAGTTGACTTTTTGGAGATCCATAGAAAAAGGGTGAAAATGAAAAAAAGTATGCCACAGCATGGACTCGAACACGCGACCAACCGCATCCAGGGGCGACCGTTAACGCAGTGAGCCACTGGACCTGAGTACTCAAACACGCCTACTTGTGCATCTTAGAAACTCTGAATTCACTAAATGTACAACTTTTTCTCCATCAAAATGAACAAATGAGACATTAAATAACATCTACAGATCAAGACGAAGCGAATGGAAGCGGTCCCCGTCTCGTAGCTGTGAACAGCTGTGATCTCAGGAAAATGCTGTTACAAAGATTTCTCAGTATATCTCCGGGACATTTCCCTGGCTTTCCCACCATCACAATGGACAAACGAGACATGAAATAACATCAACAGATCAAGACGAAGCGAATGGAAGTACCCCCGAAGTCATAGCATGTGTAAATCGAGACGAAACATCTCTCTCTCCCCCGCCTGCTTGCGAAGGGGAGGGGCAGTTTACACACACACACGCAGCTGCTGCATGCAGCAACGCACACACAGGGAGGAGATGGCAGAGAGAACACACTCCCCTGAAAACTCCCCTTGAATTCCTCGAGACTCAGAAAATGTAAAAGTTCACTTTTTGGAGATCCATAGAAAAAGGGTGAAAATGAAAAAAAGTATGCCACAGCATGGATTCGAACACGCGACCAACCGTATCCAGGGGTGAGCGTTAACACAGTGAGCCACTGGACCTGAGTACTCAAACATGCCTACTTGTGCATCTTAGACACTCTGAATTTACTAAATGTACAACTTTTTCTCCATCAAAATGAACAAATGAGACATTAAATAACATCTACAGATCAAGACGAAGCGAATGGAAGCGGTCCCAGCCTCGTAGCTGCGAACAGCTGTGATCGCAGGAAAATGCTGTTACAAAGATTTCTCAGTATATCTCCGGGACATTTCCCTGGCTTTCCCACCGTCACAATGGACAAACGAGACATGAAATAACATCAACAGATCAAGACGAAGCGAATGGAGGTACCCCCGGAGTCATAGCATGTGTAAATCGAGACGAAACATCTCTCTCTCCCCCGCCTGCTTGCAAGAGGGAGGGGCAGTTTACACACACACGCAGCTGCTGCCTGCAGCAACACACACACAGGGAGGAGATGGCAGAGATAACGCACTCCCCTGAAAACTCCCCTTGAATTCCTCCAGACTCAGAAAATGTAAAAGATCACTTTTTGGAGATCCATAGAAAAAGGGTGAAAATGAAAAAAAGAATGCCACAGCATGGATTCGAACACGCGACCAACCGCATCCAGGGGCGAGTGTTAACGCAGTGAGCCACTGGACCTGAGTACGCAAATATGCCTACTTGTGTATCTTAGACACTCTGAATTCACTAAATGTACAACTTTTTCTCCATCGAAATGAACAAATGAGACATGAAATAACATCTACAGATCAAGACGAAGCGAATGGAAGCGGTCCCAGTCTCGTAGCTGTGAACAGCTGTGATCGCAGGAAAATGCTGTTACAAAGATTTCTCAGTATATCTCCGGGACATTTCCCTGGCTTTCCCACCGTCACAATGGACAAACGAGACATGAAATAACATCAACAGATCAAGACGAAGCGAATGGAGGTACCCCCGGAGTCATAGCATGTGTAAATCGAGACGAAACATCTCTCTCTCCCCCGCCTGCTTGCGAGAGGGAGGGGCAGTTTACACACACACGCAGCTGCTGCATGCAGCAACACACACACAGGGAGGAGATGGCAGAGAGAACGCACTCCCCTGAAAACGCCCCTTGAATTCCTCCAGACTCAGAAAATGTAAAAGATCACTTTTTGGAGATCCATAGAAAAAGGGTGAAAATGTAAAAAAGTATTCGAAAATAGTGCCTCATAAGGCGGGTAGAGTCCCTTGAAAACTCCCCTTGAATTCCTCCAGACTCAGAAAAAGTCAAAGTTGACTTTTTTGAGATCCATAGAAAAAGGGTGAAAATGAAAAAAAGTATGCCACAGCATGGATTCGAACACGCGACCAACCGCATCCAGGGGCGAGCGTTAACGCAGTGAGCCACTGGACCTGAGTACTCAAACATGCCTACTTGTGCATCTTAGACACTCTGAATTCACTAAATGTACAACCTTTTCTCCATCAAAATGAACAAATGAGACATGAAATAACATCTCCAGATCAAGACGAAGCGAATGGAAGCGGTCCCAGCCTCGTAGCTGCGAAGAGCTGTGATCGCAGGAAAATGCTGTTACAAAGATTTCTCAGTATATCTCCGGGACATTTCCCTGGCTTTCCCACCGTCACAATGGACAAACGAGACATGAAATAACATCAACAGATCAAGACGAAGCGAATGGAAGTACCCCCGGAGTCATAGCATGTGTAAATCGAGACGAAACATCTCTCTCTCCCCCGCCTGCTTGCGAAGTGGAGGGGCAGTTTACACACACACACGCAGCTGCTGCATGCAGCAACGCACACAGAGGGAGGAGATGGCAGAGAGAATGCACTCCCCTGAAAACTCCCCTTGAATTCCTCCAGACTCAGAAAATGTAAAAGTTCACTTTTTGGAGATCCATAGAAAAAGGGTGAAAATGGAAAAAAGTATTCGAAAATAGTGCCTCATAAGGCGGGTAGAGTCCCTTGAAAACTCCCCTTGAATTCCTCCAGACTCAGAAAAAGTCAAAGTTGACTTTTTGGAGATCCATAGAAAAAGGGTGAAAATGAAAAAAAGTATGCCACAGCATGGACTCGAACACGCGACCAACCGCATCCAGGGGCGAGCGTTAACGCAGTGAGCCACTGGACCTGAGTCCTCAAACATGCCTACTTGTGCATCTTAGAAACTCTGAATTCACAAAATGTACAATTTTTTCTCCATCAAAATGAACAAATGAGACATTAAATAACATCTACAGATCAAGACGAAGCGAATGGAAGCGGTCCCAGCCTTGTAGCTGTGAACAGCTGTGATCGCAGGAAAATGCTGTTACAAAGATTTCTCAGTATATCTCCGGGACATTTACCTGGCTTTCCCACCGTCACAATGGACAAACGAGACATGAAATAACATCAACAGATCAAGACGAAGCGAATGGAAGTACCCCCGGAGTCATAGCATGTGTACATCGAGACGAAACATCTCTCTCTCCCCCGCCTGCTTGCGAAGGGGAGGGGCAGTTTACACACACACACGCAGCTGCTGCATGCAGCAACGCACACAGAGGGAGGAGATGGCAGAGAGAATGCACTCCCCTGAAAACTCCCCTTTGAATTCCTCCAGACTCAGAAAATGTAAAAGTTCACTTTTTGGAGATCCATAGAAAAAGGGTGAAAATGGAAAAAAGTATTCGAAAATAGTGCCTCATAAGGCGGGTAGAGTCCCTTGAAAACTCCCCTTGAATTCCTCCAGACTCAGAAAAAGTCAAAGTTGACTTTTTGGAGATCCATAGAAAAAGGGTGAAAATGAAAAAAAGTATGCCACAGCATGGACTCGAACACGCGACCAACCGCATCCAGGGGCGACCGTTAACGCAGTGAGCCACTGGACCTGAGTACTCAAACACGCCTACTTGTGCATCTTAGAAACTCTGAATTCACTAAATGTACAACTTTTTCTCCATCAAAATGAACAAATGAGACATTAAATAACATCTACAGATCAAGACGAAGCGAATGGAAGCGGTCCCCGTCTCGTAGCTGTGAACAGCTGTGATCTCAGGAAAATGCTGTTACAAAGATTTCTCAGTATATCTCCGGGACATTTCCCTGGCTTTCCCACCATCACAATGGACAAACGAGACATGAAATAACATCAACAGATCAAGACGAAGCGAATGGAAGTACCCCCGGAGTCATAGCATGTGTAAATCGAGACGAAACATCTCTCTCTCCCCCGCCTGCTTGCGAAGGGGAGGGGCAGTTTACACACACACACGCAGCTGCTGCATGCAGCAACGCACACACAGGGAGGAGATGGCAGAGAGAACACACTCCCCTGAAAACTCCCCTTGAATTCCTCGAGACTCAGAAAATGTAAAAGTTCACTTTTTGGAGATCCATAGAAAAAGGGTGAAAATGAAAAAAAGTATGCCACAGCATGGATTCGAACACGCGACCAACCGTATCCAGGGGTGAGCGTTAACACAGTGAGCCACTGGACCTGAGTACTCAAACATGCCTACTTGTGCATCTTAGACACTCTGAATTTACTAAATGTACAACTTTTTCTCCATCAAAATGAACAAATGAGACATTAAATAACATCTACAGATCAAGACGAAGCGAATGGAAGCGGTCCCAGCCTCGTAGCTGCGAACAGCTGTGATCGCAGGAAAATGCTGTTACAAAGATTTCTCAGTATATCTCCGGGACATTTCCCTGGCTTTCCCACCGTCACAATGGACAAACGAGACATGAAATAACATCAACAGATCAAGACGAAGCGAATGGAGGTACCCCCGGAGTCATAGCATGTGTAAATCGAGACGAAACATCTCTCTCTCCCCCGCCTGCTTGCAAGAGGGAGGGGCAGTTTACACACACACGCAGCTGCTGCCTGCAGCAACACACACACAGGGAGGAGATGGCAGAGATAACGCACTCCCCTGAAAACTCCCCTTGAATTCCTCCAGACTCAGAAAATGTAAAAGATCACTTTTTGGAGATCCATAGAAAAAGGGTGAAAATGAAAAAAAGAATGCCACAGCATGGATTCGAACACGCGACCAACCGCATCCAGGGGCGAGTGTTAACGCAGTGAGCCACTGGACCTGAGTACGCAAATATGCCTACTTGTGTATCTTAGACACTCTGAATTCACTAAATGTACAACCTTTTCTCCATCAAAATGAACAAATGAGACATGAAATAACATCTACAGATCAAGACGAAGCGAATGGAAGCGGTCCCAGCCTTGTAGCTGTGAACAGCTGTGATCGCAGGAAAATGCTGTTACAAAGATTTCTCAGTATATCTCCGGGACATTTACCTGGCTTTCCCACCGTCACAATGGACAAACGAGACATGAAATAACATCAACAGATCAAGACGAAGCGAATGGAGGTACCCCCGGAGTCATAGCATGTGTAAATCGAGACGAAACATCTCTCTCTCCCCCGCCTGCTTGCGAGAGGGAGGGGCAGTTTACACACACACGCAGCTGCTGCATGCAGCAACACACACACAGGGAGGAGATGGCAGAGAGAACGCACTCCCCTGAAAACGCCCCTTGAATTCCTCCAGACTCAGAAAATGTAAAAGATCACTTTTTGGAGATTCATAGAAAAAGGGTGAAAATGTAAAAAAGTATTCGAAAATAGTGCCTCATAAGGCGGGTAGAGTCCCTTGAAAACTCCCCTTGAATTCCTCCAGACTCAGAAAAAGTCAAAGTTGACTTTTTGGAGATCCATAGAAAAAGGGTGAAAATGAAAAAAAGTATGCCACAGCATGGACTCGAACACGCGACCAACCGCATCCAGGGGCGAGCGTTAACGCAGTGAGCCACTGGACCTGAGTACTCAAACATGCCTACTTGTGCATCTTAGAAACTCTGAATTCACAAAATGTACAATTTTTTCTCCATCAAAATGAACAAATGAGACATTAAATAACATCTACAGATCAAGACGAAGCGAATGGAAGCGGTCCCAGCCTTGTAGCTGTGAACAGCTGTGATCGCAGGAAAATGCTGTTACAAAGATTTCTCAGTATATCTCCGGGACATTTACCTGGCTTTCCCACCGTCACAATGGACAAACGAGACATGAAATAACATCAACAGATCAAGACGAAGCGAATGGAAGTACCCCCGGAGTCATAGCATGTGTACATCGAGACGAAACATCTCTCTCTCCCCCGCCTGCTTGCGAAGGGGAGGGGCAGTTTACACACACACACGCAGCTGCTGCATGCAGCAACGCACACAGAGGGAGGAGATGGCAGAGAGAATGCACTCCCCTGAAAACTCCCCTTTGAATTCCTCCAGACTCAGAAAATGTAAAAGTTCACTTTTTGGAGATCCATAGAAAAAGGGTGAAAATGGAAAAAAGTATTCGAAAATAGTGCCTCATAAGGCGGGTAGAGTCCCTTGAAAACTCCCCTTGAATTCCTCCAGACTCAGAAAAAGTCAAAGTTGACTTTTTGGAGATCCATAGAAAAAGGGTGAAAATGAAAAAAAGTATGCCACAGCATGGACTCGAACACGCGACCAACCGCATCCAGGGGCGACCGTTAACGCAGTGAGCCACTGGACCTGAGTACTCAAACACGCCTACTTGTGCATCTTAGAAACTCTGAATTCACTAAATGTACAACTTTTTCTCCATCAAAATGAACAAATGAGACATTAAATAACATCTACAGATCAAGACGAAGCGAATGGAAGCGGTCCCCGTCTCGTAGCTGTGAACAGCTGTGATCTCAGGAAAATGCTGTTACAAAGATTTCTCAGTATATCTCCGGGACATTTCCCTGGCTTTCCCACCATCACAATGGACAAACGAGACATGAAATAACATCAACAGATCAAGACGAAGCGAATGGAAGTACCCCCGGAGTCATAGCATGTGTAAATCGAGACGAAACATCTCTCTCTCCCCCGCCTGCTTGCGAAGGGGAGGGGCAGTTTACACACACACACGCAGCTGCTGCATGCAGCAACGCACACACAGGGAGGAGATGGCAGAGAGAACACACTCCCCTGAAAACTCCCCTTGAATTCCTCGAGACTCAGAAAATGTAAAAGTTCACTTTTTGGAGATCCATAGAAAAAGGGTGAAAATGAAAAAAAGTATGCCACAGCATGGATTCGAACACGCGACCAACCGTATCCAGGGGTGAGCGTTAACACAGTGAGCCACTGGACCTGAGTACTCAAACATGCCTACTTGTGCATCTTAGACACTCTGAATTTACTAAATGTACAACTTTTTCTCCATCAAAATGAACAAATGAGACATTAAATAACATCTACAGATCAAGACGAAGCGAATGGAAGCGGTCCCAGCCTCGTAGCTGCGAACAGCTGTGATCGCAGGAAAATGCTGTTACAAAGATTTCTCAGTATATCTCCGGGACATTTCCCTGGCTTTCCCACCGTCACAATGGACAAACGAGACATGAAATAACATCAACAGATCAAGACGAAGCGAATGGAGGTACCCCCGGAGTCATAGCATGTGTAAATCGAGACGAAACATCTCTCTCTCCCCCGCCTGCTTGCAAGAGGGAGGGGCAGTTTACACACACACGCAGCTGCTGCCTGCAGCAACACACACACAGGGAGGAGATGGCAGAGATAACGCACTCCCCTGAAAACTCCCCTTGAATTCCTCCAGACTCAGAAAATGTAAAAGATCACTTTTTGGAGATCCATAGAAAAAGGGTGAAAATGAAAAAAAGAATGCCACAGCATGGATTCGAACACGCGACCAACCGCATCCAGGGGCGAGTGTTAACGCAGTGAGCCACTGGACCTGAGTACGCAAATATGCCTACTTGTGTATCTTAGACACTCTGAATTCACTAAATGTACAACTTTTTCTCCATCGAAATGAACAAATGAGACATGAAATAACATCTACAGATCAAGACGAAGCGAATGGAAGCGGTCCCAGTCTCGTAGCTGTGAACAGCTGTGATCGCAGGAAAATGCTGTTACAAAGATTTCTCAGTATATCTCCGGGACATTTCCCTGGCTTTCCCACCGTCACAATGGACAAACGAGACATGAAATAACATCAACAGATCAAGACGAAGCGAATGGAGGTACCCCCGGAGTCATAGCATGTGTAAATCGAGACGAAACATCTCTCTCTCCCCCGCCTGCTTGCGAGAGGGAGGGGCAGTTTACACACACACGCAGCTGCTGCATGCAGCAACACACACACAGGGAGGAGATGGCAGAGAGAACGCACTCCCCTGAAAACGCCCCTTGAATTCCTCCAGACTCAGAAAATGTAAAAGATCACTTTTTGGAGATCCATAGAAAAAGGGTGAAAATGTAAAAAAGTATTCGAAAATAGTGCCTCATAAGGCGGGTAGAGTCCCTTGAAAACTCCCCTTGAATTCCTCCAGACTCAGAAAAAGTCAAAGTTGACTTTTTGGAGATCCATAGAAAAAGGGTGAAAATGAAAAAAAGTATGCCACAGCATGGATTCGAACACGCGACCAACCGCATCCAGGGGCGAGCGTTAACGCAGTGAGCCACTGGACCTGAGTACTCAAACATGCCTACTTGTGCATCTTAGACACTCTGAATTCACTAAATGTACAACCTTTTCTCCATCAAAATGAACAAATGAGACATGAAATAACATCTCCAGATCAAGACGAAGCGAATGGAAGCGGTCCCAGCCTCGTAGCTGCGAAGAGCTGTGATCGCAGGAAAATGCTGTTACAAAGATTTCTCAGTATATCTCCGGGACATTTCCCTGGCTTTCCCACCGTCACAATGGACAAACGAGACATGAAATAACATCAACAGATCAAGACGAAGCGAATGGAAGTACCCCCGGAGTCATAGCATGTGTAAATCGAGACGAAACATCTCTCTCTCCCCCGCCTGCTTGCGAAGTGGAGGGGCAGTTTACACACACACACGCAGCTGCTGCATGCAGCAACGCACACAGAGGGAGGAGATGGCAGAGAGAATGCACTCCCCTGAAAACTCCCCTTGAATTCCTCCAGACTCAGAAAATGTAAAAGTTCACTTTTTGGAGATCCATAGAAAAAGGGTGAAAATGGAAAAAAGTATTCGAAAATAGTGCCTCATAAGGCGGGTAGAGTCCCTTGAAAACTCCCCTTGAATTCCTCCAGACTCAGAAAAAGTCAAAGTTGACTTTTTGGAGATCCATAGAAAAAGGGTGAAAATGAAAAAAAGTATGCCACAGCATGGACTCGAACACGCGACCAACCGCATCCAGGGGCGAGCGTTAACGCAGTGAGCCACTGGACCTGAGTACTCAAACATGCCTACTTGTGCATCTTAGAAACTCTGAATTCACTAAATGTACAATTTTTTCTCCATCAAAATGAACAAATGAGACATTAAATAACATCTACAGATCAAGACGAAGCGAATGGAAGCGGTCCCAGCCTTGTAGCTGTGAACAGCTGTGATCGCAGGAAAATGCTGTTACAAAGATTTCTCAGTATATCTCCGGGACATTTACCTGGCTTTCCCACCATCACAATGGACAAACGAGACATGAAATAACATCAACAGATCAAGACGAAGCGAATGGAAGTACCCCCGGAGTCATAGCATGTGTACATCGAGACGAAACATCTCTCTCTCCCCCGCCTGCTTGCGAAGGGGAGGGGCAGTTTACACACACACACGCAGCTGCTGCATGCAGCAACGCACACAGAGGGAGGAGATGGCAGAGAGAATGCACTCCCCTGAAAACTCCCCTTTGAATTCCTCCAGACTCAGAAAATGTAAAAGTTCACTTTTTGGAGATCCATAGAAAAAGGGTGAAAATGGAAAAAAGTATTCGAAAATAGTGCCTCATAAGGCGGGTAGAGTCCCTTGAAAACTCCCCTTGAATTCCTCCAGACTCAGAAAAAGTCAAAGTTGACTTTTTGGAGATCCATAGAAAAAGGGTGAAAATGAAAAAAAGTATGCCACAGCATGGACTCGAACACGCGACCAACCGCATCCAGGGGCGACCGTTAACGCAGTGAGCCACTGGACCTGAGTACTCAAACACGCCTACTTGTGCATCTTAGAAACTCTGAATTCACTAAATGTACAACTTTTTCTCCATCAAAATGAACAAATGAGACATTAAATAACATCTACAGATCAAGACGAAGCGAATGGAAGCGGTCCCCGTCTCGTAGCTGTGAACAGCTGTGATCGCAGGAAAATGCTGTTACAAAGATTTCTCAGTATATCTCCGGGACATTTCCCTGGCTTTCCCACCATCACAATGGACAAACGAGACATGAAATAACATCAACAGATCAAGACGAAGCGAATGGAAGTACCCCCGGAGTCATAGCATGTGTAAATCGAGACGAAACATCTCTCTCTCCCCCGCCTGCTTGCGAAGGGGAGGGGCAGTTTACACACACACACGCAGCTGCTGCATGCAGCAACGCACACACAGGGAGGAGATGGCAGAGAGAACACACTCCCCTGAAAACTCCCCTTGAATTCCTCGAGACTCAGAAAATGTAAAAGTTCACTTTTTGGAGATCCATAGAAAAAGGGTGAAAATGAAAAAAAGTATGCCACAGCATGGATTCGAACACGCGACCAACCGTATCCAGGGGTGAGCGTTAACACAGTGAGCCACTGGACCTGAGTACTCAAACATGCCTACTTGTGCATCTTAGACACTCTGAATTTACTAAATGTACAACTTTTTCTCCATCAAAATGAACAAATGAGACATTAAATAACATCTACAGATCAAGACAAAGCGAATGGAAGCGGTCCCAGCCTCGTAGCTGCGAACAGCTGTGATCGCAGGAAAATGCTGTTACAAAGATTTCTCAGTATATCTCCGGGACATTTCCCTGGCTTTCCCACCGTCACAATGGACAAACGAGACATGAAATAACATCAACAGATCAAGACGAAGCGAATGGAGGTACCCCCGGAGTCATAGCATGTGTAAATCGAGACGAAACATCTCTCTCTCCCCCGCCTGCTTGCAAGGGGGAGGGGCAGTTTACACACACACGCAGCTGCTGCATGCAGCAACACACACACAGGGAGGAGATGGCAGAGAGAACGCACTCCCCTGAAAATTCCCCTTGAATTTCTCCAGACTCAGAAAATGTAAAAGATCACTTTTTGGAGATCCATAGAAAAAGGGTGAAAATGGAAAAAAGTATTCGAAAATAGTGCCTCATAAGGCGGGTAGAGTCCCTTGAAAACTCCCCTTGAATTCCTCCAGACTCAGAAAAAGTCAAAGTTGACTTTTTGGAGATCCATAGAAAAAGGGTGAAAATGAAAAAAAGTATGCCACAGCATGGACTCGAACACGCGACCAACCGCATCCAGGGGCGACCGTTAACGCAGTGAGCCACTGGACCTGAGTACTCAAACATGCCTACTTGTGCATCTTAGACACTCTGAATTTACTAAATGTACAACTTTGTCTCCATCAAAATGAACAAATGAGACATTAAATAACATCTACAGATCAAGACGAAGCGAATGGAAGCGGTCCCAGCCTCGTAGCTGTGAACAGCTGTGATCGCAGGAAAATGCTGTTACAAAGATTTCTCAGTATATCTCCGGGACATTTCCCTGGCTTTCCCACCGTCACAATGGACAAACGAGACATGAAATAACATCAACAGATCAAGACGAAGCGAATGGAGGTACCCCCGGAGTCATAGCATGTGTAAATCGAGACGAAACATCTCTCTCTCCCCCGCCTGCTTGCGAGGGGGAGGGGCAGTTTACACACACACGCAGCTGCTGCATGCAGCAACACACACACAGGGAGGAGATGGCAGAGAGAACGCACTCCCCTGAAAACTCCCCTTGAATTCCTCCAGACTCAGAAAATGTAAAAGATCACTTTTTGGAGATCCATAGAAAAAGGGTGAAAATGAAAAAAAGAATGCCACAGCATGGATTCGAACACGCGACCAACCGCGTCCAGGGGCGAGCATTAACGCAGTGAGCCACTGGACCTGAGTACTCAAACATGCCTACTTTTGAATCTTAGAAACTCTGAATTCACTAAATGTACAACTTTTTCTCCATCAAAATGAACAAATGAGACATTAAATAACATCTACAGATCAAGACGAAGCGAATGGAAGCGGTCCCAGCCTCGTAGCTGTGAACAGCTGTGATCGCAGGAAAATGCTGTTACAAAGATTTCTCAGTATATCTCCGGGACATTTCCCTGGCTTTCCCACCGACACAATGGACAAACGAGACATGAAATAACATCAACAGATCAAGACGAAGCGAATGGAGGTACCCCCGGAGTCATAGCATGTGTAAATCGAGACGAAACATATCTCTCTCCCCCGCATGCTTGCGAGGGGGAGGGGCAGTTTACACACACACGCAGCTGCTGCATGCAGCAACACACACACAGGGAGGAGATGGCAGAGAGAACGCACTCCCCTGAAATCTCCCCTTGAATTCCTCCAGACTCAGAAAATGTGAAAGATCACTTTTTGGAGATCCATAGAAAAAGGGTGAAAATGGAAAAAAGTATTCGAAAATAGTGCCTCATAAGGCGGGTAGAGTCCCTTGAAAACTCCTCTTGAATTCCTCCAGACTCAGAAAAAGTCAAAGTTGACTTTTTGGAGATCCATAGAAAAAGGGCGAAAATGAAAAAAAGTATGCCACAGCATGGATTCGAACACGCGACCAACCGCATCCAGGGGCGAGCGTTAACGCAGTGAGCCACTGGACCTGAGTACTCAAACATGCCTACTTTTGCATCTTAGAAACTCTGAATTGACTAAATGTACAACTTTTTCTCCATCAAAATGAACAAATGAGACATGAAATAACATCTACAGATCAAGACGAAGCGAATGGAAGCGGTCCCAGCCTCGTAGCTGTGAACAGCTGTGATCGCAGGAAAATGCTGTTACAAAGATTTCTCAGTTTATCTCCGGGACATTTCCCTGGCTTTCCCACCGACACAATGGACAAACGAGACATGAAATAACATCAACAGATCAAGACGAAGCGAATGGAGCTACCCCCGGAGTCATAGCATGTGTAAATCGAGACGAAACATCTCTCTATCCCCCGCCTGCTTGCGAGAGGGAGGGGCAGTTTACACACACACGCAGCTGCTGCATGCAGCAACACACACACAGGGAGGAGATGGCAGAGAGAACGCACTCCCCTGAAAACTCCCCTTGAATTCCTCCAGACTCAGAAAATGTAAAAGATCACTTTTTGGAGATCCATAGAAAAAGGGTGAAAATGGAAAAAAGTATTCGAAAATAGTGCCTCATAAGGCGGGTAGAGTCCCTTGAAAACTCCCCTTGAATTCCTCCAGACTCAGAAAAAGTCAAAGTTGACTTTTTGGAGATCCATAGAAAAAGGGTGAAAATGAAAAAAAATATGCTACAGCATGGATTCGAACACGCGACCAACCGCATCCAGGGGCGAGCGTTAACGCAGTGAGCAACTGGACATGAGTACTCAAACATGCCTACTTTTGCATCTTAGACACTCTGAATTCACTAAATGTACAACTTTTTCTCCATCAAAATGAACAAATGAGACATGAAATAAAATCTACAGATCAAGACGAAGCGAATGGAAGTGGTCCCAGCCTCGTAGCTGTGAACAGCTGTGATCGCAGGAAAATGCTGTTACAAAGATTTCTCAGTATATCTCCGGGACACTGCCCTGGCTTTGCCACCGTCACAATGGACAAACGAGACATGAAATAACATCAACAGATCAAGACGAAGCGAATGGAAGTACCCCCGGAGTCATAGCATGTGTAAATCGAGACGAAACATCTCTCTCTCCCCCGCCTGCTTGCGAAGGGGAGGGGCAGTTTACACACACACACGCAGCTGCTGCATGCAGCAACGCACACAGAGGGAGGAGATGGCAGAGAGAATGCACTCCCCTGAAAACTCCCCTTGAATTCCTCCAGACTCAGAAATTGTAAAAGTTCACTTTTTGGAGATCCATAGAAAAAGGGTGAAAATGGAAAAAAGTATTCGAAAATAGTGCCTCATAAGGTGGGTAGAGTCCCTTGAAAACTCCCCTTGAATTCCTCCAGACTCAGAAAAAGTCAAAGTTGACTTTTTGGAGATCCATAGAAAAAGGGTGAAAATGAAAAAAAGTATGCCACAGCATGGATTCGAACACGCGACCAACCGCATCCAGGGGCGAGCATTAACGCAGTGAGCCACTGGACCTGAGTTCTCAAACATGCCTACTTTTGCATCTTAGAAACTCTGAATTCACTAAATGTACAACTTTTTCTCCATCAAAATGAACAAATGAGACATGAAATAACATCTACAGATCAAGACGAAGTGAATGGAAGCGGTCCCAGCCTCGTAGCTGTGAACAGCTGTGATCGCAGGAAAATGCTGTTACAAAGATTTCTCAGTATATCTCCGGGACATTTCCCTGGCTTTCCCACCGTCACAATGGACAAACGAGACATGAAATAACATCAACAGATCAAGACGAAGCGAATGGAGGTACCCCCGGAGTCATAGCATGTGTAAATCGAGACGAAACATCTCTCTCTCCCCCGCCTGCTTGCGAGGGGGAGGGGCAGTTTACACACACACGCAGCTGCTGCATGCAGCAACACACACACAGGGAGGAGATGGCAGAGAGAACGCACTCCCCTGAAAACTCCCCTTGAATTCCTCCAGACTCAGAAAATGTAAAAGATCACTTTTTGGAGATCCATAGAAAAAGGGTGAAAATGAAAAAAAGAATGCCACAGCATGGATTCGAACACGCGACCAACCGCGTCCAGGGGCGAGCATTAACGCAGTGAGCCACTGGACCTGAGTACTCAAACATGCCTACTTTTGAATCTTAGAAACTCTGAATTCACTAAATGTACAACTTTTTCTCCATCAAAATTAACAAATGAGACATTAAATAACATCTACAGATCAAGACGAAGCGAATGGAAGCGGTCCCAGCCTCGTAGCTGTGAACAGCTGTGATCGCAGGAAAATGCTGTTACAAAGATTTCTCAGTATATCTCCGGGACATTTCCCTGGCTTTCCCACCGACACAATGGACAAACGAGACATGAAATAACATCAACAGATCAAGACGAAGCGAATGGAGGTACCCCCGGAGTCATAGCATGTGTAAATCGAGACGAAACATATCTCTCTCCCCCGCATGCTTGCGAGGGGGAGGGGCAGTTTACACACACACGCAGCTGCTGCATGCAGCAACACACACACAGGGAGGAGATGGCAGAGAGAACGCACTCCCCTGAAATCTCCCCTTGAATTCCTCCAGACTCAGAAAATGTGAAAGATCACTTTTTGGAGATCCATAGAAAAAGGGTGAAAATGGAAAAAAGTATTCGAAAATAGTGCCTCATAAGGCGGGTAGAGTCCCTTGAAAACTCCTCTTGAATTCCTCCAGACTCAGAAAAAGTCAAAGTTGACTTTTTGGAGATCCATAGAAAAAGGGCGAAAATGAAAAAAAGTATGCCACAGCATGGATTCGAACACGCGACCAACCGCATCCAGGGGCGAGCGTTAACGCAGTGAGCCACTGGACCTGAGTACTCAAACATGCCTACTTTTGCATCTTAGAAACTCTGAATTGACTAAATGTACAACTTTTTCTCCATCAAAATGAACAAATGAGACATGAAATAACATCTACAGATCAAGACGAAGCGAATGGAAGCGGTCCCAGCCTCGTAGCTGTGAACAGCTGTGATCGCAGGAAAATGCTGTTACAAAGATTTCTCAGTTTATCTCCGGGACATTTCCCTGGCTTTCCCACCGACACAATGGACAAACGAGACATGAAATAACATCAACAGATCAAGACGAAGCGAATGGAGGTACCCCCGGAGTCATAGCATGTGTAAATCGAGACGAAACATCTCTCTATCCCCCGCCTGCTTGCGAGAGGGAGGGGCAGTTTACACACACACGCAGCTGCTGCATGCAGCAACACACACACAGGGAGGAGATGGCAGAGAGAACGCACTCCCCTGAAAACTCCCCTTGAATTCCTCCAGACTCAGAAAATGTAAAAGATCACTTTTTGGAGATCCATAGAAAAAGGGTGAAAATGGAAAAAAGTATTCGAAAATAGTGCCTCATAAGGCGGGTAGAGTCCCTTGAAAACTCCCCTTGAATTCCTCCAGACTCAGAAAAAGTCAAAGTTGACTTTTTGGAGATCCATAGAAAAAGGGTGAAAATGAAAAAAAATATGCTACAGCATGGATTCGAACACGCGACCAACCGCATCCAGGGGCGAGCGTTAACGCAGTGAGCAACTGGACATGAGTACTCAAACATGCCTACTTTTGCATCTTAGACACTCTGAATTCACTAAATGTACAACTTTTTCTCCATCAAAATGAACAAATGAGACATGAAATAAAATCTACAGATCAAGACGAAGCGAATGGAAGTGGTCCCAGCCTCGTAGCTGTGAACAGCTGTGATCGCAGGAAAATGCTGTTACAAAGATTTCTCAGTATATCTCCGGGACACTGCCCTGGCTTTGCCACCGTCACAATGGACAAACGAGACATGAAATAACATCAACAGATCAAGACGAAGCGAATGGAAGTACCCCCGGAGTCATAGCATGTGTAAATCGAGACGAAACATCTCTCTCTCCCCCGCCTGCTTGCGAAGGGGAGGGGCAGTTTACACACACACACGCAGCTGCTGCATGCAGCAACGCACACAGAGGGAGGAGATGGCAGAGAGAATGCACTCCCCTGAAAACTCCCCTTGAATTCCTCCAGACTCAGAAATTGTAAAAGTTCACTTTTTGGAGATCCATAGAAAAAGGGTGAAAATGGAAAAAAGTATTCGAAAATAGTGCCTCATAAGGTGGGTAGAGTCCCTTGAAAACTCCCCTTGAATTCCTCCAGACTCAGAAAAAGTCAAAGTTGACTTTTTGGAGATCCATAGAAAAAGGGTGAAAATGAAAAAAAGTATGCCACAGCATGGATTCGAACACGCGACCAACGGCATCCAGGGGCGAGCGTTAACGCAGTGAGCCACTGGACATGAGTACTCAAACATGCCTACTTTTGCATCTTAGACACTCTGAATTCACTAAATGTACAACTTTTTCTCCATCAAAATGAACAAATGAGACATGAAATAACATCTACAGATCAAGACGAAGCGAATGGAAGCGGTCCCAGCCTCGTAGCTGTGAACAGCTGTGATCGCAGGAAAATGCTGTTACAAAGATTTCTCAGTATATCTCCGGGACATTTCCCTGGCTTTGCCACCGTCACAATGGACAAACGAGACATGAAATAACATCAACAGATCAAGACGAAGCGAATGGAAGTACCCCCGGAGTCATAGCATGTGTAAATCGAGACGAAACATCTCTCTCTCCCCCGCCTGCTTACGAAGGGGAGGGGCAGTTTACACACACACACGCAGCTGCTGCATGCAGCAACGCACACAGAGGGAGGAGATGGAAGAGAGAATGCACTCCCCTGAAAACTCCCCTTGAATTCCTCCAGACTCAGAAAATGTAAAAGTTCACTTTTTGGAGATCCATAGAAAAAGGGTGAAAATGGAAAAAAGTATTCGAAAATAGTGCCTCATAAGGCGGGTAGAGTCCCTTGAAAACTCCCCTTGAATTCCTCCAGACTCAGAAAAAGTCAAAGTTGACTTTTTGGAGATCCATAGAAAAAGGGTGAAAATGAAAAAAAGTATGCCACAGTATGGATTCGAACACGCGACCAACCGCATCCAGGGGCGAGCATTAACGCAGTGAGCCACTGGACCTGAGTTCTCAAACATGCCTACTTTTGCATCTTAGAAACTCTGAATTCACTAAATGTACAACTTTTTCTCCATCAAAATGAACAAATGAGACATGAAATAACATCTACAGATCAAGACGAAGTGAATGGAAGCGGTCCCAGCCTCGTAGCTGTGAACAGCTGTGATCGCAGGAAAATGCTGTTACAAAGATTTCTCAGTATATCTCCGGGACATTTCCCTGGCTTTCCCACCGACACAATGGACAAACGAGACATGAAATAACATCAACAGATCAAGACGAAGCGAATGGAGGTACCCCCGGAGTCATAGCATGTGTAAATCGAGACGAAACATCTCTCTCTCCCCCGCCTGCTTGCGAGAGGGAGGGGCAGTTTACACACACACGCAGCTGCTGCATGCAGCAACACACACACAGGGAGGAGATGGCAGAGAGAACGCACTCCCGTGAAAACTCCCCTTGAATTCCTCCAGACTCAGAAAATGTAAAAGATCACTTTTTGGAGATCCATAGAAAAAGGGTGAAAATGGAAAAAAGTATTCGAAAATAGTGCCTCATAAGGCGGGTAGAGTCCCTTGAAAACTCCCCTTGAATTCCTCCAGACTCAGAAAAAGTCAAAGTTGACTTTTTGGAGATCCATAGAAAAAGGGTGAAAATGAAAAAAAGTATGCCACAGCATGGATTCGAACACGCGACCAACCGCATCCAGGGGCGAGCGTTAACGCAGTGAGCCACTGGACATGAGTACTCAAACATGCCTACTTTTGCATCTTAGACACTCTGAATTCACTAAATGTACAACTTTTTCTCCATCAAAATGAACAAATGAGACATGAAATAACATCTACAGATCAAGACGAAGCGAATGGAAGTGGTCCCAGCCTCGTAGCTGTGAACAGCTGTGTTCGCAGGAAAATGCTGTTACAAAGATTTCTCAGTATATCTCCGGGAAATTTCCCTGGCTTTGCCACCGTCACAATGGACAAACGAGACATGAAATAACATCAACAGATCAAGACGAAGCGAATGGAAGTACCCCCGGAGTCATAGCATGTGTAAATCGAGACGAAACATCTCTCTCTCCCCCGCCTGCTTGCGAAGGGGAGGGGCAGTTTACATACACACACGCAGCTGCTGCATGCAGCAACGCACACAGAGGGAGGAGATGGCAGAGAGAATGCACTCCCCTGAAAACTCCCCTTGAATTCCTCCAGACTCAGAAAATGTAAAAGTTCACTTTTTGGAGATCCATAGAAAAAGGGTGAAAATGGAAAAAAGTATTCGAAAATAGTGCCTCATAAGGCGGGTAGAGTCCCTTGAAAACTCCCCTTGAATTCCTCCAGACTCAGAAAAAGTCAAAGTTGACTTTTTGGAGATCCATAGAAAAAGGGTGAAAATGAAAAAAAGAATGCCACAGCATGGATTCGAACACGCGACCAACCGCATCCAGGGGCCAGTGTTAACGCAGTGAGCCACTGGACCTGAGTACGCAAATATGCCTACTTGTGCATCTTAGACACTATGAATTCACTAAATGTACAACATTTTCTCCATCAAAATGAACAAATGAGACATTAAATAACATCTACAGATTAAGACGAAGCGAATGGAAGCGGTCCCAGCCTCGTAGCTGTGAACAGCTGTGATCGCAGGAAAATGCTGTTACAAAGATTTCTCAGTATATCTCCGGGACATTTCCCTGGCTTTCCCACCGTCACAATGGACAAACAAGACATGAAATAACATCAACAGATCAAGACGAAGCGAATGGAAGTACCCCCGGAGTCATAGCATGTGTAAATCGAGACGAAACATCTCTCTCTCCCCCGCCTGCTTGCGAGGGGGAGGGGCAGTTTACACACACACACAGCTGCTGCAGGCAGCAACGCACACACAGGGAGGAGATGGCAGAGAGAACGCACTCCCCTGAAAACTCCCCTTGAATTCCTCCAGACTCAGAAAATGTAAAAGTTCACTTTTTGGAGATCCATAGAAAAGGGTGAACATGGAAAAAAGTATTCGAAAATAGTGCCTCATAAGGCGGGTAGAGTCCCTTGAAAACTCCCCTTGAATTCCTCCAGACTCAGAAAAAGTCAAAGTTGACTTTTTGGAGATCCATAGAAAAAGGGTGAAAATGAAAAAAAGTATGCCACAGCATGGATTCGAACACGCGACCAACCGCATCCAGGGGCGAGCATTAACGCAGTGAGCCACTGGACCTGAGTACTCAAACATGCCTACTTTTGCATCTTAGAAACTCTGAATTCACTAAATGTACAACATTTTCTCCATCAAAATGAACAAATGAGACATTAAATAACATCTACAGATCAAGACGAAGCGAATGGAAGCGGTCCCAGCCTCGTAGCTGTGAACAGCTGTGATCGCAGGAAAATGCTGTTACAAAGATTTCTCAGTATATCTCCGGGACATTTCCCTGGCTTTCCCACCGTCACAATGGACAAACGAGACATGACATAACATCAACAGATCAAGACGAAGCGAATGGAAGTACCCCCGGAGTCATAGCATGTGTAAATCGAGAAGAAACATCTCTCTCTCCCCCGCCTGCTTGCGAAGGGGAGGGGCAGTTTACACACACACACGCAGTTGCTGCATGCAGCAACGCACACACAGGGAGGAGATGGCAGAGAGAATGCACTCCCCTGAAAACTCCCCTTGAATTCCTCCAGACTCAGAAAATGTAAAAGTTCACTTTTTGGAGATCCATAGAAAAAGGGTGAAAATGGAAAAAAGTATTCGAAAATAGTGCCTCATAAGGCGGGTAGAGTCCCTTGAAAACTCCCCTTGAATTCCTCCAGACTCAGAAAAAGTCAAAGTTGACTTTTTGGAGATCCATAGAAAAAGGGTGAAAATGAAAAAAAGTATGCCACAGCATGGATTCGAACACGCGACCAACCGCATCCAGGGGCGAGCGTTAACACAGTGAGCCACTGGACCTGAGTACTCAAACATGCCTACTTGTGCATCTTAGACACTCTGAATTTACTAAATGTACAACTTTTTCTCCGTCAAAATGAACAAATGAGACATTAAATAACATCTACAGATCAAGACGAAGCGAATGGAAGCGGTCCTAGCCTCGTAGCTGTGAACAGCTGTGATCGCAGATAAATGCTGTTACAAAGATTTCTCAGTATATCTCCGGGACATTTCCCTGGCTTTCCCACCGTCACAATGGACAAACGAGAGATGAAATAACATCAACAGATCAAGACGAAGCGAATGGAGGTACCCCCGGAGTCATAGCATGTGTAAATCGAGACGAAACATCTCTCTCTCCCCCGCCTGCTTGCGAGAGGGAGGGGCAGTTTACACACACACGCAGCTGCTGCATGCAGCAACACACACACAGGGAGGAGATGGCAGAGAGAACGCACTCCCCTGAAAACTCCCCTTGAATTCCTCCAGATTCAGAAAAAGTCAAAGTTGACTTTTTGGAGATCCATAGAAAAAGGGTGAAAATGAAAAAAAGTATGCCACAGCATGGATTCGAACACGCGACCAACGGCATCCAGGGGCGAGCGTTAACGCAGTGAGCCACTGGACATGAGTACTCAAACATGCCTACTTTTGCATCTTAGACACTCTGAATTCACTAAATGTACAACTTTTTCTCCATCAAAATGAACAAATGAGACATGAAATAACATCTACAGATCAAGACGAAGCGAATGGAAGCAGTCCCAGCCTCGTAGCTGTGAACAGCTGTGATCGCAGGAAAATGCTGTTACAAAGATTTATCAGTATATCTCCGGGACATTTCCCTGGCTTTCCCACTGTCACAATGGACAAACGAGACATGAAATAACATCAACAGATCAAGACGAAGCGAATGGAGGTACCCCCGGAGTCATAGCATGTGTAAATCGAGACGAAACATCTCTCTCTCCCCCGCCTGCTTGCGAGGGGGAGGGGCAGTTTACACACACACGCAGCTGCTGCATGCAGCAACACACACACAGGGAGGAGATGGCAGAGAGAACGCACTCCCCTGAAAACTCCCCTTGAATTCCTCCAGACTCAGAAAATGTAAAAGATCACTTTTTGGAGATCCATAGAAAAAGGGTGAAAATGAAAAAAAGAATGCCACAGCATGGATTCGAACACGCGACCAACCGCATCCAGGGGCCAGTGTTAACGCAGTGAGCCACTGGACCTGAGTACGCAAATATGCCTACTTGTGCATCTTAGACACTCTGAATTCACTAAATGTACAACTTTTTCTCCATCAAAATGAACAAATGAGACATTAAATAACATCTACAGATCAAGACGAAGCGAATGGAAGCGGTCCCAGCCTCGTAGCTGTGAACAGCTGTGATCGCAGGAAAATGCTGTTACAAAGATTTCTCAGTATATCTCCGGGACATTTCCCTGGCTTTCCCACCGACACAATGGACAAACGAGACATGAAATAACATCAACAGATCAAGACGAAGCGAATGGAGGTACCCCCGGAGTCATAGCATGTGTAAATCGAGACGAAACATCTCTCTCCCCCCCGCCTGCTTGCGAGAGGGAGGGGCAGTTTACACACACACGCAGCTGCTGCTGCATGCAGCAACGCACACAGAGGGAGGAGATGGCAGAGAGAATGCACTCCCCTGAAAACTCCCCTTGAATTCCTCCAGACTCAGAAAATGTAAAAGTTCACTTTTTGGAGATCCATAGAAAAAGGGTGAAAATGGAAAAAAGTATTCGAAAATAGTGCCTCATAAGGCGGGTAGAGTCCCTTGAAAACTCCCCTTGAATTCCTCCAGACTCAGAAAAAGTCAAAGTTGACTTTTTGGAGATCCATAGAAAAAGGGTGAAAATGAAAAAAAGTATGCCACAGTATGGATTCGAACACACGACCAACCGCATCCAGGGGCGAGCATTAACGCAGTGAGCCACTGGACCTGAGTACTCAAACATGCCTACTTTTGCATCTTAGAAACTCTGAATTCACTAAATGTACAACTTTTTCTCCATCAAAATGAACAAATGAGACATGAAATAACATCTACAGATCAAGACGAAGCGAATGGAAGCGGTCCCAGCCTCGTAGCTGTGAACAGCTGTGATCGCAGGAAAATGCTGTTACAAAGATTTATCAGTATATCTCCGGGACATTTCCCTGGCTTTCCCACCGACACAATGGACAAACGAGACATGAAATAACATCAACAGATCAAGACGAAGCGAATGGAGGTACCCCCGGAGTCATAGCATGTGTAAATCGAGACGAAACATCTCTCTCTCCCCCGCCTGCTTGCGAGGGGGAGGGGCAGTTTACACACACACGCAGCTGCTGCATGCAGCAACACACACACAGGGAGGAGATGGCAGAGAGAACGCACTCCCCTGAAAACTCCCCTTGAATTCCTCCAGACTCAGAAAATGTAAAAGTTCACTTTTTGGAGATCCATAGAAAAAGGGTGAAAATGGAAAAAAGTATTCGAAAATAGTGCCTCATAAGGCGGGTAGAGTCCCTTGAAAACTCCCCTTGAATTCCTCCAGACTCAGAAAAAGTCAAAGTTGACTTTTTGGAGATCCATAGAAAAAGGGTGAAAATGAAAAAAAGTATGCCACAGCATGGATTCGAACACGCGACCAACCGCATCCAGGGGCGAGCATTAACGCAGTGAGCCACTGGACCTGAGTACTCAAACATGCCTACTTTTGCATCTTAGAAACTCTGAATTCACTAAATGTACAACTTTTTCTCCATCAACATGAACAAATGAGACATGAAATAACATATACAGATCAAGACGAAGCGAATGGAAGCAGTCCCAGCCTCGTAGCTGCGAACAGCTGTGATCGCAGGAAAATGCTGTTACAAAGATTTCTCAGTATATCTCCGGGACATTTCCCTGGCTTTCCCACCGTCACAATGGACAAACGAGACATGAAATAACATCAACAGATCAAGACGAAGCGAATGGAGGTACCCCCGGAGTCATAGCATGTGTAAATCGAGACGAAACATCTCTCTCTCCCCCGCCTGCTTGCGAGGGGGAGGGGCAGTTTACACACACACGCAGCTGCTGCATGCAGCAACACACACACAGGGAGGAGATGGCAGAGAGAACGCACTCCCCTGAAAACTCCCCTTGAATTCCCCCAGACTCAGAAAATGTAAAAGATCACTTTTTGGAGATCCATAGAAAAAGGGTGAAAATGGAAAAAAGTATTCGAAAATAGTGCCTCATAAGGCGGGTAGAGTCCCTTGAAAACTCCCCTTGAATTCTTCCAGACTAAGAAAAGTCAAAGTTGACTTTTTGGAGATCCATAGAAAAAGGGTGAAAATGAAAAAAAGTATGCCACAGCATGGATTCGAACACGCGTCCAACCGCATCCAGGGGCGAGCATTAACGCAGTGAGCCACTGGACCTGAGTACTCAAACATGCCTACTTTTGCATCTTAGAAACTCTGAATTCACTAAATGTACAACTTTTTCTCCATCAACATGAACAACTGAGACATTAAATAACATCTACAGATCAAGACGAAGCGAATGGAAGCGGTCCCAGCATCGTAGCTGCGAACAGCTGTGATCGCAGGAAAATGCTGTTACAAAGATTTCTCAGTATATCTCCGGGACATTTCCCTGGCTTTCCCACCGTCACAATGGACAAACAAGACATGAAATAACATCAACAGATCAAGACGAAGCGAATGGAAGTACCCCCGGAGTCATAGCATGTGTAAATCGAGACGAAACATCTCTCTCTCCCCCGCCTGCTTGCGAGGGGGAGGGGCAGTTTACACACACACACAGCTGATGCATGCAGCAACGCACACACAGGGAGGAGATGGCAGAGAGAACGCACTCCCCTGAAAACTCCCCTTGAATTCCTCCAGACTCAGAAAATGTAAAAGTTCAGAAAAAAGTATTCGAAAATAGTGCCTCATAAGAAGGGTAGAGTCCCTTGAAAACTCCCCTTGAATTCCTCCAGACTCAGAAAAAGTCAAAGTTGACTTTTTGGAGATCCATAGAAAAAGGGTGAAAATGAAAAAAAGTATGCCACAGCATGGACTCGAACATGCGACCAACCGCATCCAGGGGCGAGCGTTAACGCAGTGAGCCACTGGACCTGAGTACTCAAACATGCCTACTTGTGCATCTTAGAAACTCTGAATTCACTAAATGTACAACTTTTTCTCCATCAAAATGAACAAATGAGACATGAAATAACATCTACAGATCAAGACGAAGCGAATGGAAGCGGTCCCAGCCTCGTAGCTGTGAACAGCTGTGATCGCAGGAAAATGCTGTTACAAAGATTTCTCAGTATATCTCCGGGACATTTCCCTGGCTTTCCCACCGACACAATGGACAAACAAGACATGAAATAACATCAACAGATCAAGACGAAGCGAATGGAGGTACCCCCGGAGTCATAGCATGTGTAAATCGAGATGAAACATCTCTCTCTCCCCCGCCTGCTTGCGAGGGGGAGGGGCAGTTTACACACACACGCAGCTGCTGCATGCAGCAACACACACACAGGGAGGAGATGGCAGAGAGAACGCACTCCCCTGAAAACTCCCCTTGAATTCCTCCAGACTCAGAAAATGTAAAAGTTCACTTTTTGGAGATCCATAGAAAAAGGGTGAAAATGGAAAAAAGTATTCGAAAATAGTGCCTCATAAGGCGGGTAGAGTCCCTTGAAAACTCCCCTTGAATTCCTCCAGACTCAGAAAAAGTCAAAGTTGACTTTTTGGAGATCCATAGAAAAAGGGTGAAAATGAAAAAAAGTATGCCACAGCATGGATTCGAACACGCGACCAACCGCATCCAGGGGCGAGCATTAACGCAGTGAGCCACTGGACCTGAGTACTCAAACATGCCTACTTTTGCATCTTAGAAACTCTGAATTCACTAAATGTACAACTTTTTCTCCATCAACATGAACAAATGAGACATGAAATAACATATACAGATCAAGACGAAGCGAATGGAAGCAGTCCCAGCCTCGTAGCTGCGAACAGCTGTGATCGCAGGAAAATGCTGTTACAAAGATTTCTCAGTATATCTCCGGGACATTTCCCTGGCTTTCCCACCGTCACAATGGACAAACGAGACATGAAATAACATCAACAGATCAAGACGAAGCGAATGGAGGTACCCCCGGAGTCATAGCATGTGTAAATCGAGACGAAACATCTCTCTCTCCCCCGCCTGCTTGCGAGGGGGAGGGGCAGTTTACACACACACGCAGCTGCTGCATGCAGCAACACACACACAGGGAGGAGATGGCAGAGAGAACGCACTCCCCTGAAAACTCCCTTTGAATTCCCCCAGACTCAGAAAATGTAAAAGATCACTTTTTGGAGATCCATAGAAAAAGGGTGAAAATGGAAAAAAGTATTCGAAAATAGTGCCTCATAAGGCGGGTAGAGTCCCTTGAAAACTCCCCTTGAATTCCTCCAGACTCAGAAAAAGTCAAAGTTGACTTTTTGGAGATCCATAGAAAAAGGGTGAAAATGAAAAAAAGTATGCCACAGCATGGATTCGAACACGCGACCAACCGCATCCAGGGGCGAGCATTAACGCAGTGAGCCACTGGACCTGAGTACTCAAACATGCCTACTTTTGCATCTTAGAAACTCTGAATTCACTAAATGTACAACTTTTTCTCCATCAACATGAACAACTGAGACATTAAATAACATCTACAGATCAAGACGAAGCGAATGGAAGCGGTCCCAGCCTCGTAGCTGCGAACAGCTGTGATCGCAGGAAAATGCTGTTACAAAGATTTCTCAGTATATCTCCGGGACATTTCCCTGGCTTTCCCACCGTCACAATGGACAAACAAGACATGAAATAACATCAACAGATCAAGACGAAGCGAATGGAAGTACCCCCGGAGTCATAGCATGTGTAAATTTAGACGAAACATCTCTCTCTCCCCCACCTGCTTGCGAGGTGGAGGGGCAGTTTACACACACACGCAGCTGCTGCATGCAGCAACACACACACAGGGAGGAGATGGCAGAGAGAACGCACTCCCCTGAAAACTCCCCTTGAATTCCTCCAGACTCAGAAAAAGTCAAAGTTGACTTTTTGGAGATCCATAGAAAAAGGGTGAAAATGAAAAAAAGTATGCTACAGCATGGATTCGAACACGCGACCAACCGCATCCAAGGGCGAGCGTTAACGCAGTGAGCCACTGGACCTGAGTACTCAAACATGCCTACTTGTGCATCTTAGAAACTCTGAATTCACTAAATGTACAACTTTTTCTCCATCAAAATGAACAAATGAGACATTAAATAACATCTACAGATCAAGACAAAGCGAATGGAAGCGGTCCCAGCCTCGTAGCTGTGAACAGCTGTGATCGCAGGAAAATGCTGTTACAAAGATTTATCAGTATATCTCCGGGACATTTCCCTGGCTTTCCCACCGTCACAATGGACAAACGAGACATGAAATAACATCAACAGATCAAGACGAAGCGAATGGAGGTACCCCCGGAGTCATAGCATGTGTAAATCGAGACGAAACATCTCTCTCTCCCCCGCCTGCTTGCGAAGGGGAGGGGCAGTTTACACACACACGCAGCTGCTGCATGCAGCAACGCACACACAGGGAGGAGATGGCAGAGAGAACGCACTCCCCTGAAAACTCCCCTTGAATTCCTCCAGACTCAGAAAATGTAAAAGATCACTTTTTGGAGATCCATAGAAAAAGGGTGAAAATGAAAAAAAGAATGCCACAGCATGGATTCGAACACGCGACCAACCGCATCCAGGGGCGAGCGTTAACACAGTGAGCCACTGGACCTGAGTACTCAAACATGCCTATTTGTGCATCTTAGACACTCTGAATTTACTAAATGTACAACTTGTTCTCCATCAAAATGAACAAATGAGACATTAAATAACATCTACAGATCAAGACGAAGCGAATTGAAGCGGTCCCAGCCTCGTAGCTGCGAACAGCTGTGATCGCAGGAAAATGCTGTTCCAAAGATTTCTCAGTATATCTCCGGGACATTTCCCTGGCTTTGCCACCGTCACAATGGACAAATGAGACATGAAATAACATAAACAGATCAAGACAAAGCGAATGGAAGTACCCCCGGAGTCATAGCATGTGTAAATCGAGACGAAACATCTCTCTCTCCCCCGCCTGCTTGCGAAGGGGAGGGGCAGTTTACACACACACACGCAGCTGCTGCATGCAGCAACGCACACAGAGGGAGGAGATGGCAGAGAGAATGCACTCCCCTGAAAACTCCCCTTGAATTCCTCCAGACTCAGAAAATGTAAAAGTTCACTTTTTGGAGATCCATAGAAAAAGGGTGAAAATGGAAAAAAGTATTAGAAAATAGTGCCTCATAAGGCGGGTAGAGTCTCTTGAAAACTCCCCTTGAATTCCTCCAGACTCAGAAAAAGTCAAAGTTGACTTTTTGGAGATCCATAGAAAAAGGGTGAAAATGAAAAAAAGTATGCCACAGTATGGATTCGAACACGCGACCAACCGCATCCAGGGGCGAGCATTAACGCAGTGAGCCACTGGACCTGAGTACTCAAACATGCCTACTTTTGCATCTTAGAAACTCTGAATTGACTAAATGTACAACTTTTTCTCCATCAAAATGAACAAATGAGACATGAAATAACATCTACAGATCAAGACGAAGCGAATGGAAGCGGTCCCAGCCTCCAAGCTGTGAACAGCTGTGATCGCAGGAAAATGCTGTTACAAAGATTTCTCAGTATATCTCCGGGACATTTCCCTGGCTTTCCCACCGTCACAATGGACAAACGAGACATGAAATAACATCAACAGATCAAGACGAAGCGAATGGAAGTACCCCCGGAGTCATAGCATGTGTAAATCGAGACGAAACATCTCTCTCTCCCCCGCCTGCTTGCGAAGGGGAGGGGCAGTTTACACACACACACGCAGTTGCTGCATGCAGCAACGCACACACAGGGAGGAGATGGCAGAGAGAATGCACTCCCCTGAAAACTCCCCTTGAATTCCTCCAGACTCAGAAAATGTAAAAGTTCACTTTTTGGAGATCCATAGAAAAAGGGTGAAAATGGAAAAAAGTATTCGAAAATAGTGCCTCATAAGGCGGGTAGAGTCCCTTGAAAACTCCCCTTGAATTCCTCCAGACTCAGAAAAAGTCAAAGTTGACTTTTTGGAGATCCATAGAAAAAGGGTGAAAATGAAAAAAAGTATGCTACAGCATGGATTCGAACACGCGACCAACCGCATCCAGGGGCGAGCGTTAACGCAGTGAGCCACTGGACCTGAGTACTCAAACATGCCTACTTGTGCATCTTAGAAACTCTGAATTCACTAAATGTACAACTTTTTCTCCATCAAAATGAACAAATGAGACATTAAATAACATCTACAGATCAAGACGAAGCGAATGGAAGCGGTCCCAGCCTCGTAGCTGCGAACAGCTGTGATCGCAGGAAAATGCTGTTCCAAAGATTTCTCAGTATATCTCCGGGACATTTCCCTGGCTTTGCCACCGTCACAATGGACAAATGAGACATGAAATAACATCAACAGATCAAGACGAAGCGAATGGAAGTACCCCCGGAGTCATAGCATGTGTAAATCGAGACGAAACATCTCTCTCTCCCCCGCCTGCTTGCGAAGGGGAGGGGCAGTTTACACACACACACGCAGCTGCTGCATGCAGCAACGCACACAGAGGGAGGAGATGGCAGAGAGAATGCACTCCCCTGAAAACTCCCCTTGAATTCCTCCAGACTCAGAAAAAGTCAAAGTTGACTTTTTGGAGATCCATAGAAAAAGGGTGAAAATGAAAAAAAGAATGCCACAGCATGGATTCGAACACGCGACCAACCGCATCCAGGGGCGAGCGTTAACACAGTGAGACACTGGACCTGAGTACTCAAACATGCCTACTTGTGCATCTTAGACACTCTGAATTTACTAAATGTACAACTTTTTCTCCATCAAAATGAACAAATGAGACATTAAATAACATCTACAGATCAAGACGAAGCGAATGGAAGCGGTCCCAGCCTCGTAGCTGCGAACAGCTGTGATCGCAGGAAAATGCTGTTACAAAGATTTCTCAGTATATCTCCGGGACATTTCCCTGGCTTTCCCACCGTCACAATGGACAAACGAGACATGAAATAACATCAACAGATCAAGACGAAGCGAATGGAGGTACCCCCGGAGTCATAGCATGTGTAAATCGAGACGAAACATCTCTCTCTCCCCCGCCTGCTTGCGAGGGGGAGGGGCAGTTTACACACACACGCAGCTGCTGCATGCAGCAACGCACACAGAGGGAGGAGATGGCAGAGAGAATGCACTCCCCTGAAAACTCCCCTTGAATTCCTCCAGACTCAGAAAAAGTCAAAGTTGACTTTTTGGAGATCCATAGAAAAAGGGTGAAAATGAAAAAAAGTATGCCACAGCATGGACTCGAACATGCGACCAACCGCATCCAGGGGCGAGCGTTAACGCAGTGAGCCACTGGACCTGAGTACTCAAACATGCCTACTTGTGCATCTTAGAAACTCTGAATTCACTAAATGTACAACTTTTTCTCCATCAAAATGAACAAATGAGACATGAAATAACATCTACAGATCAAGACGAAGCGAATGGAAGCGGTCCCAGCCTCGTAGCTGTGAACAGCTGTGATCGCAGGAAAATGCTGTTACAAAGATTTCTCAGTATATCTCCGGGACATTTCCCTGGCTTTCTCACCGTCACAATGGACAAACGAGACATGAAATAACATCAACAGATCAAGACGAAGCGAATGGAGGTACCCCCGGAGTCATAGCATGTGTAAATCGAGACGAAACATCTCTCTCTCCCCCGCCTGCTTGCGAAGGGGAGGGGCAGTTTACACACACACGCAGCTGCTGCATGCAGCAACGCACACACAGGGAGGAGATGGCAGAGAGAACGCACTCCCCTGAAAACTCCCCTTGAATTCCTCCAGACTCAGAAAATGTAAAAGTTCACTTTTTGGAGATCCATAGAAAAAGGGTGAAAATGGAAAAAAGTATTCGAAAATAGTGCCTCATAAGGCGGGTAGAGTCCCTTGAAAACTCCCCTTGAATTCCTCCAGACTCAGAAAAAGTCGAAGTTGACTTTTTGGAGATCCATAGAAAAAGGGTGAAAATGAAAAAAAGTATGCTACAGCATGGATTCGAACACGCGACCAACCGCATCCAGGGGCGAGCGTTAACGCAGTGAGCCACTGGACCTGAGTACTCAAACATGCCTACTTGTGCATCTTAGAAACTCTGAATTCACTAAATGTACAACTTTTTCTCCATCAAAATGAACAAATGAGACATTAAATAACATCTACAGATCAAGACGAAGCGAATGGAAGCGGTCCCAGCCTCGTAGCTGTGAACAGCTGTGATCGCAGGAAAATGCTGTTACAAAGATTTATCAGTATATCTCCGGGACATTTCCCTGGCTTTCCCACCGTCACAATGGACAAACGAGACATGAAATAACATCAACAGATCAAGACGAAGCGAATGGAGGTACCCCCGGAGTCATAGCATGTGTAAATCGAGACGAAACATCTCTCTCTCCCCCGCCTGCTTGCGAAGGGGAGGGGCAGTGTACACACACACGCAGCTGCTGCATGCAGCAACGCACACACAGGGAGGAGATGGCAGAGAGAACGCACTCCCCTGAAAACTCCCCTTGAATTCCTCCAGACTCAGAAAATGTAAAAGATCACTTTTTGGAGATCCATAGAAAAAGGGTGAAAATGAAAAAAAGAATGCCACAGCATGGATTCGAACACACGACCAACCGCATCCAGGGGCGAGCGTTAACACAGTGAGCCACTGGACCTGAGTACTCAAACATGCCTATTTGTGCATCTTAGACACTCTGAATTTACTAAATGTAGAACTTGTTCTCCATCAAAATGAACAAATGAGACATTAAATAACATCTACAGATCAAGACGAAGCGAATTGAAGCGGTCCCAGCCTCGTAGCTGCGAACAGCTGTGATCGCAGGAAAATGCTGTTCCAAAGATTTCTCAGTATATCTCCGGGACATTTCCCTGGCTTTGCCACCGTCACAATGGACAAATGAGACATGAAATAACATCAACAGATCAAGACGAAGCGAATGGAAGTACCCCCGGAGTCATAGCATGTGTAAATCGAGACGAAACATCTCTCTCTCCCCCGCCTGCTTGCGAAGGGGAGGGGCAGTTTACACACACACACGCAGCTGCTGCATGCAGCAACGCACACAGAGGGAGGAGATGGCAGAGAGAATGCACTCCCCTGAAAACTCCCCTTGAATTCCTCCAGACTCAGAAAATGTAAAAGTTCACTTTTTGGAGATCCATAGAAAAAGGGTGAAAATGAAAAAAAGTATGCCACAGCATGGACTCGAACATGCGACCAACCGCATCCAGGGGCGAGCGTTAACGCAGTGAGCCACTGGACCTGAGTACTCAAACATGCCTACTTGTGCATCTTAGAAACTCTGAATTCACTAAATGTACAACTTTTTCTCCATCAAAATGAACAAATGAGACATGAAATAACATCTACAGATCAAGACGAAGCGAATGGAAGCGGTCCCAGCCTCGTAGCTGTGAACAGCTGTGATCGCAGGAAAATGCTGTTACAAAGATTTCTCAGTATATCTCCGGGACATTTCCCTGGCTTTCTCACCGTCACAATGGACAAACGAGACATGAAATAACATCAACAGATCAAGACGAAGCGAATGGAGGTACCCCCGGAGTCATAGCATGTGTAAATCGAGACGAAACATCTCTCTCTCCCCCGCCTGCTTGCGAAGGGGAGGGGCAGTTTACACACACACGCAGCTGCTGCATGCAGCAACGCACACACAGGGAGGAGATGGCAGAGAGAACGCACTCCCCTGAAAACTCCCCTTGAATTCCTCCAGACTCAGAAAATGTAAAAGTTCACTTTTTGGAGATCCATAGAAAAAGGGTGAAAATGGAAAAAAGTATTCGAAAATAGTGCCTCATAAGGCGGGTAGAGTCCCTTGAAAACTCCCCTTGAATTCCTCCAGACTCAGAAAAAGTCGAAGTTGACTTTTTGGAGATCCATAGAAAAAGGGTGAAAATGAAAAAAAGTATGCTACAGCATGGATTCGAACACGCGACCAACCGCATCCAGGGGCGAGCGTTAACGCAGTGAGCCACTGGACCTGAGTACTCAAACATGCCTACTTTTGCATCTTAGAAACTCTGAATTCACTAAATGTACAACTTTTTCTCCATCAAAATGAACAAATGAGACATGAAATAACATCTACAGATCAAGACGAAGCGAATGGAAGTGATCCCAGCCTCGTAGCTGTGAACAGCTGTGATCGCAGGAAAATGCTGTTACAAAGATTTCTCAGTATATCTCCGGGACATTTCCCTGGCTTTCCCACCGTCACAATGGACAAACGAGACATGAAATAACATCAACAGATCAAGACGAAGCGAATGGAGGTACCCCCGGAGTCATAGCATGTGTAAATCGAGACGAAACATCTCTCTCTCCCCCGCCTGCTTGCGAGGGGGAGGGGCAGTTTACACACACACGCAGCTGCTGCATGCAGCAACACACACACAGGGAGGAGATGGCAGAGAGAACGCACTCCCCTGAAAACTCCCCTTGAATTCCTCCAGACTCAGAAAATGTAAAAGTTCACTTTTTGGAGATCCATAGAAAAAGGGTGAAAATGGAAAAAAGTATTCGAAAATAGTGCCTCATAAGGCGGGTAGAGTCTCTTGAAAACTCCCCTTGAATTCCTCCAGACTCAGAAAAAGTCAAAGTTGACTTTTTGGAGATCCATAGAAAAAGGGTGAAAATGAAAAAAAGTATGCCACAGCATGGACTCGAACACGCGACCAACCGCATCCAGGGGCGAGCGTTAACGCAGTGAGCCACTGGACCTGAGTACTCAAACATGCCTACTTGTGCATCTTAGAAACTCTGAATTCACTAAATGTACAACTTTTTCTCCATCAAAATGAACAAATGAGACATTAAATAACATCTACAGATCAAGACGAAGCGAATGGAAGCGGTCCCAGCCTCGTAGCTGTGAACAGCTGTGATCGCAGGAAAATGCTGTTACAAAGATTTATCAGTATATCTCCGGGACATTTCCCTGGCTTTCCCACCGTCACAATGGACAAACGAGACATGAAATAACATCAACAGATCAAGACGAAGCGAATGGAGGTACCCCCGGAGTCATAGCATGTGTAAATCGAGACGAAACATCTCTCTCTCCCCCGCCTGCTTGCGAAGGGGAGGGGCAGTGTACACACACACGCAGCTGCTGCATGCAGCAACGCACACACAGGGAGGAGATGGCAGAGAGAACGCACTCCCCTGAAAACTCCCCTTGAATTCCTCCAGACTCAGAAAATGTAAAAGATCACTTTTTGGAGATCCATAGAAAAAGGGTGAAAATGAAAAAAAGAATGCCACAGCATGGATTCGAACACACGACCAACCGCATCCAGGGGCGAGCGTTAACACAGTGAGCCACTGGACCTGAGTACTCAAACATGCCTATTTGTGCATCTTAGACACTCTGAATTTACTAAATGTAGAACTTGTTCTCCATCAAAATGAACAAATGAGACATTAAATAACATCTACAGATCAAGACGAAGCGAATTGAAGCGGTCCCAGCCTCGTAGCTGCGAACAGCTGTGATCGCAGGAAAATGCTGTTCCAAAGATTTCTCAGTATATCTCCGGGACATTTCCCTGGCTTTGCCACCGTCACAATGGACAAATGAGACATGAAATAACATCAACAGATCAAGACGAAGCGAATGGAAGTACCCCCGGAGTCATAGCATGTGTAAATCGAGACGAAACATCTCTCTCTCCCCCGCCTGCTTGCGAAGGGGAGGGGCAGTTTACACACACACACGCAGCTGCTGCATGCAGCAACGCACACAGAGGGAGGAGATGGCAGAGAGAATGCACTCCCCTGAAAACTCCCCTTGAATTCCTCCAGACTCAGAAAATGTAAAAGTTCACTTTTTGGAGATCCATAGAAAAAGGGTGAAAATGGAAAAAAGTATTCGAAAATAGTGCCTCATAAGGCGGGTAGAGTCTCTTGAAAACTCCCCTTGAATTCCTCCAGACTCAGAAAAAGTCAAAGTTGACTTTTTGGAGATCCATAGAAAAAGGGTGAAAATGAAAAAAAGTATGCCACAGTATGGATTCGAACACGCGACCAACCGCATCCAGGGGCGAGGATTAACGCAGTGAGCCACTGGACCTGAGTACTCAAACATGCCTACTTTTGCATCTTAGAAACTCTGAATTGACTAAATGTACAACTTTTTCTCCATCAAAATGAACAAATGAGACATGAAATAACATCTACAGATCAAGACGAAGCGAATGGAAGCGGTCCCAGCCTCCAAGCTGTGAACAGCTGTGATCGCAGGAAAATGCTGTTACAAAGATTTCTCAGTATATCTCCGGGACATTTCCCTGGCTTTCCCACCGTCACAATGGACAAACGAGACATGAAATAACATCAACAGATCAAGACGAAGCGAATGGAAGTACCCCCGGAGTCATAGCATGTGTAAATCGAGACGAAACATCTCTCTCTCCCCCGCCTGCTTGCGAAGGGGAGGGGCAGTTTACACACACACACGCAGTTGCTGCATGCAGCAACGCACACACAGGGAGGAGATGGCAGAGAGAATGCACTCCCCTGAAAACTCCCCTTGAATTCCTCCAGACTCAGAAAATGTAAAAGTTCACTTTTTGGAGATCCATAGAAAAAGGGTGAAAATGGAAAAAAGTATTCGAAAATAGTGCCTCATAAGGCGGGTAGAGTCCCTTGAAAACTCCCCTTGAATTCCTCCAGACTCAGAAAAAGTCAAAGTTGACTTTTTGGAGATCCATAGAAAAAGGGTGAAAATGAAAAAAAGTACACCACAGCATGGATTCGAACACGCGACCAACCGCATCCAGGGGCGAGCGTTAACGCAGTGAGCCACTGGACCTGAGTACTCAAACATGGCTACTTGTGCATCTTAGAAACTCTGAATTCACTAAATGTACAACTTTTTCTCCATCAAAATGAACAAATGAGACATTAAATAACATCTACAGATCAAGACGAAGCGAATTGAAGCGGTCCCAGCCTCATAGCTGTGAACAGCTGTGATCGCAGGAAAATGCTGTTCCAAAGATTTCTCAGTATATCTCCGGGACATTTCCCTGGCTTTCCCACCGTCACAATGGACAAACGAGACATGAAATAACATCAACAGATCAAGACGAAGCGAATGGAGGTACCCCCGGAGTCATAGCATGTGTAAATCGAGACGAAACATCTCTCTCTCCCCCGCCTGCTTGCGAAGGGGAGGGGCAGTTTACACACACACGCAGCTGCTGCATGCAGCAACGCACACACAGGGAGGAGATGGCAGAGAGAACGCACTCCCCTGAAAACTCCCCTTGAATTCCTCCAGACTCAGAAAATGTAAAAGTTCACTTTTTGGAGATCCATAGAAAAAGGGTGAAAATGGAAAAAAGTACTCGAAAATAGTGCCTCATAAGGCGGGTAGAGTCCCTTGAAAACTCCCCTTGAATTCCTCCAGACTCAGAAAAAGTCAAAGTTGACTTTTTGGAGATCCATAGAAAAAGGGTGAAAATGAAAAAAAGTATGCCACAGCATGGACTCGAACACGCGACCAACCGCATCCAGGGGCGAGCGTTAACGCAGTGAGCCACTGGACCTGAGTACTCAAACATGCCTACTTGTGCATCTTAGAAACTCTGAATTCACTAAATGTACAACTTTTTCTCCATCAAAATGAACAAATGAGACATTAAATAACATCTACAGATCAAGACGAAGCGAATGGAAGCGGTCCCAGCCTCGTAGCTGTGAACAGCTGTGATCGCAGGAAAATGCTGTTACAAAGATTTATCAGTATATCTCCGGGACATTTCCCTGGCTTTCCCACCGTCACAATGGACAAACGAGACATGAAATAACATCAACAGATCAAGACGAAGCGAATGGAGGTACCCCCGGAGTCATAGCATGTGTAAATCGAGACGAAACATCTCTCTCTCCCCCGCCTGCTTGCGAAGGGGAGGGGCAGTTTACACACACACGCAGCTGATGCATGCAGCAACGCACACACAGGGAGGAGATGGCAGAGAGAACGCACTCCCCTGAAAACTCCCCTTGAATTCCTCCAGACTCAGAAAATGTAAAAGATCACTTTTTGGAGATCCATAGAAAAAGGGTGAAAATGAAAAAAAGAATGCCACAGCATAGATTCGAACACACGACCAACCGCATCCAGGGGCGAGCGTTAACACAGTGAGCCACTGGACCTGAGTACTCAAACATGCCTATTTGTGCATCTTAGACACTCTGAATTTACTAAATGTACAACTTGTTCTCCATCAAAATGAACAAATGAGACATTAAATAACATCTACAGATCAAGACGAAGCGAATTGAAGCGGTCCCAGCCTCGTAGCTGCGAACAGCTGTGATCGCAGGAAAATGCTGTTCCAAAGATTTCTCAGTATATCTCCGGGACATTTCCCTGGCTTTGCCACCGTCACAATGGACAAATGAGACATGAAATAACATCAACAGATCAAGACGAAGCGAATGGAAGTAACCCCGGAGTCATAGCATGTGTAAATCGAGACGAAACATCTCTCTCTCCCCCGCCTGCTTGCGAAGGGGAGGGGCAGTTTACACACACACACGCAGCTGCTGCATGCAGCAACGCACACAGAGGGAGGAGATGGCAGAGAGAATGCACTCCCCTGAAAACTCCCCTTGAATTCCTCCAGACTCAGAAAATGTAAAAGTTCACTTTTTGGAGATCCATAGAAAAAGGGTGAAAATGGAAAAAAGTATTCGAAAATAGTGCCTCATAAGGCGGGTAGAGTCTCTTGAAAACTCCCCTTGAATTCCTCCAGACTCAGAAAAAGTCAAAGTTGACTTTTTGGAGATCCATAGAAAAAGGGTGAAAATGAAAAAAAGTATGCCACAGTATGGATTCGAACACGCGTCCAACCGCATCCAGGGGCGAGCATTAACGCAGTGAGCCGCTGGACCTGAGTACTCAAACATGCCTACTTTTGCATCTTAGAAACTCTGAATTGACTAAATGTAAAACTTTTTCTCCATCAAAATGAACAAATGAGACATGAAATAACATCTACAGATCAAGACGAAGCGAATGGAAGCGGTCCCAGCCTCCAAGCTGTGAACAGCTGTGATCGCAGGAAAATGCTGTTACAAAGATTTCTCAGTATATCTCCGGGACATTTCCCTGGCTTTCCCACCGTCACAATGGACAAACGAGACATGAAATAACATCAACAGATCAAGACGAAGCGAATGGAAGTACCCCCGGAGTCATAGCATGTGTAAATCGAGACGAAACATCTCTCTCTCCCCCGCCTGCTTGCGAAGGGGAGGGGCAGTTTACACACACACACGCAGTTGCTGCATGCAGCAACGCACACACAGGGAGGAGATGGCAGAGAGAATGCACTCCCCTGAAAACTCCCCTTGAATTCCTCCAGACTCAGAAAATGTAAAAGTTCAGAAAAAAGTATTCGAAAATAGTGCCTCATAAGGCGGGTAGAGTCCCTTGAAAACTCCCCTTGAATTCCTCCAGACTCAGAAAAAGTCAAAGTTGACTTTTTGGAGATCCATAGAAAAAGGGTGAAAATGAAAAAAAGTACACCACAGCATGGATTCGAACACGCGACCAACCGCATCCAGGGGCGAGCGTTAACGCAGTGAGCCACTGGACCTGAGTACTCAAACATGGCTACTTGTGCATCTTAGAAACTCTGAATTCACTAAATGTACAACTTTTTCTCCATCAAAATGAACAAATGAGACATTAAATAACATCTACAGATCAAGACGAAGCGAATTGAAGCGGTCCCAGCCTCGTAGCTGTGAACAGCTGTGATCGCAGGAAAATGCTGTTACAAAGATTTCTCAGTATATCTCCGGGACATTTCCCTGGCTTTCCCACCATCACAATGGACAAACGAGACATGAAATAACATCAACAGATCAAGACGAAGCGAATGGAGGTACCCCCGGAGTCATAGCATGTGTAAATCGAGACGAAACATCTCTCTCTCCCCCGCCTGCTTGCGAAGGGGAGGGGCAGTTTACACACACACGCAGCTGCTGCATGCAGCAACGCACACACAGGGAGGAGATGGCAGAGAGAACGCACTCCCCTGAAAACTCCCCTTGAATTCCTCCAGACTCAGAAAATGTAAAAGATCACTTTTTGGAGATCCATAGAAAAAGGTTGAAAATGAAAAAAAGAATGCCACAGCATAGATTCGAACACACGACCAACCGCATCCAGGGGCGAGCGTTAACACAGTGAGCCACTGGACCTGAGTACTCAAACATGCCTATTTGTGCATCTTAGACACTCTGAATTTACTAAATGTACAACTTGTTCTCCATCAAAATGAACAAATGAGACATTAAATAACATCTACAGATCAAGACGAAGCGAATTGAAGCGGTCCCAGCCTCGTAGCTGCGAACAGCTGTGATCGCAGGAAAATGCTGTTCCAAAGATTTCTCAGTATATCTCCGGGACATTTCCCTGGCTTTGCCACCGTCACAATGGACAAATGAGACATGAAATAACATCAACAGATCAAGACGAAGCGAATGGAAGTAACCCCGGAGTCATAGCATGTGTAAATCGAGACGAAACATCTCTCTCTCCCCCGCCTGCTTGCGAAGGGGAGGGGCAGTTTACACACACACACGCAGCTGCTGCATGCAGCAACGCACACAGAGGGAGGAGATGGCAGAGAGAATGCACTCCCCTGAAAACTCCCCTTGAATTCCTCCAGACTCAGAAAATGTAAAAGTTCACTTTTTGGAGATCCATAGAAAAAGGGTGAAAATGGAAAAAAGTATTCGAAAATAGTGCCTCATAAGGCGGGTAGAGTCTCTTGAAAACTCCCCTTGAATTCCTCCAGACTCAGAAAAAGTCAAAGTTGACTTTTTGGAGATCCATAGAAAAAGGGTGAAAATGAAAAAAAGTATGCCACAGTATGGATTCGAACACGCGTCCAACCGCATCCAGGGGCGAGCATTAACGCAGTGAGCCACTGGACCTGAGTACTCAAACATGCCTACTTTTGCATCTTAGAAACTCTGAATTGACTAAATGTAAAACTTTTTCTCCATCAAAATGAACAAATGAGACATGAAATAACATCTACAGATCAAGACGAAGCGAATGGAAGCGGTCCCAGCCTCCAAGCTGTGAACAGCTGTGATCGCAGGAAAATGCTGTTACAAAGATTTCTCAGTATATCTCCGGGACATTTCCCTGGCTTTCCCACCGTCACAATGGACAAACGAGACATGAAATAACATCAACAGATCAAGACGAAGCGAATGGAAGTACCCCCGGAGTCATAGCATGTGTAAATCGAGACGAAACATCTCTCTCTCCCCCGCCTGCTTGCGAAGGGGAGGGGCAGTTTACACACACACACGCAGTTGCTGCATGCAGCAACGCACACACAGGGAGGAGATGGCAGAGAGAATGCACTCCCCTGAAAACTCCCCTTGAATTCCTCCAGACTCAGAAAATGTAAAAGTTCAGAAAAAAGTATTCGAAAATAGTGCCTCATAAGGTGGGTAGAGTCCCTTGAAAACTCCCCTTGAATTCCTCCAGACTCAGAAAAAGTCAAAGTTGACTTTTTGGAGATCCATAGAAAAAGGGTGAAAATGAAAAAAAGTACACCACAGCATGGATTCGAACACGCGACCAACCGCATCCAGGGGCGAGCGTTAACGCAGTGAGCCACTGGACCTGAGTACTCAAACATGGCTACTTGTGCATCTTAGAAACTCTGAATTCACTAAATGTACAACTTTTTCTCCATCAAAATGAACAAATGAGACATTAAATAACATCTACAGATCAAGACGAAGCGAATTGAAGCGGTCCCAGCCTCGTAGCTGTGAACAGCTGTGATCGCAGGAAAATGCTGTTACAAAGATTTCTCAGTATATCTCCGGGACATTTCCCTGGCTTTCCCAACGTCACAATGGACAAACGAGACATGAAATAACATCAACAGATCAAGACGAAGCGAATGGAGGTACCCCCGGAGTCATAGCATGTGTAAATCGAGACGAAACATCTCTCTCTCCCCCGCCTGCTTGCGAAGGGGAGGGGCAGTTTACACACACACGCAGCTGCTGCATGCAGCAACGCACACACAGGGAGGAGATGGCAGAGAGAACGCACTCCCCTGAAAACTCCCCTTGAATTCCTCCAGACTCAGAAAAAGTCAAAGTTGACTTTTTGGAGATCCATAGAAAAAGGGTGAAAATGAAAAAAAGAATGCCACAGCATGGATTCGAACACGCGACCAACCGCATCCAGGGGCGAGCGTTAACACAGTGAGCCACTGGACCTGAGTACTCAAACATGCCTACTTGTGCATCTTAGACACTCTGAATTTACTAAATGTACAACTTTTTCTCCATCAAAATGAACAAATGAGACATTAAATAACATCTACAGATCAAGACGAAGCGAATGGAAGCGGTCCCAGCCTCGTAGCTGCGAACAGCTGTGATCGCAGGAAAATGCTGTTACAAAGATTTCTCAGTATATCTCCGGGACATTTCCCTGGCTTTCCCACCGTCACAATGGACAAACGAGACATGAAATAACATCAACAGATCAAGACGAAGCGAATGGAGGTACCCCCGGAGTCATAGCATGTGTAAATCGAGACGAAACATCTCTCTCTCCCCCGCCTGCTTGCGAAGGGGAGGGGCAGTTTACACACACACACGCAGCTGCTGCATGCAGCAACGCACACAGAGGGAGGAGATGGCAGAGAGAATGCACTCCCCTGAAAACTCCCCTTGAATTCCTCCAGACTCAGAAAATGTAAAAGTTCACTTTTTGGAGATCCATAGAAAAAGGGTGAAAATGGAAAAAAGTATTCGAAAATAGTGCCTCATAAGGCGGGTAGAGTCTCTTGAAAACTCCCCTTGAATTCCTCCAGACTCAGAAAAAGTCAAAGTTGACTTTTTGGAGATCCATAGAAAAAGGGTGAAAATGAAAAAAAGTATGCCACAGTATGGATTCGAACACGCGTCCAACCGCATCCAGGGGCGAGCATTAACGCAGTGAGCCACTGGACCTGAGTACTCAAACATGCCTACTTTTGCATCTTAGAAACTCTGAATTGACTAAATGTAAAACTTTTTCTCCATCAAAATGAACAAATGAGACATGAAATAACATCTACAGATCAAGACGAAGCGAATGGAAGCGGTCCCAGCCTCCAAGCTGTGAACAGCTGTGATCGCAGGAAAATGCTGTTACAAAGATTTCTCAGTATATCTCCGGGACATTTCCCTGGCTTTCCCACCGTCACAATGGACAAACGAGACATGAAATAACATCAACAGATCAAGACGAAGCGAATGGAAGTACCCCCGGAGTCATAGCATGTGTAAATCGAGACGAAACATCTCTCTCTCCCCCGCCTGCTTGCGAAGGGGAGGGGCAGTTTACACACACACACGCAGTTGCTGCATGCAGCAACGCACACACAGGGAGGAGATGGCAGAGAGAATGCACTCCCCTGAAAACTCCCCTTGAATTCCTCCAGACTCAGAAAATGTAAAAGTTCAGAAAAAAGTATTCGAAAATAGTGCCTCATAAGGCGGGTAGAGTCCCTTGAAAACTCCCCTTGAATTCCTCCAGACTCAGAAAAAGTCAAAGTTGACTTTTTGGAGATCCATAGAAAAAGGGTGAAAATGAAAAAAAGTACACCACAGCATGGATTCGAACACGCGACCAACCGCATCCAGGGGCGAGCGTTAACGCAGTGAGCCATTGGACCTGAGTACTCAAACATGGCTACTTGTGCATCTTAGAAACTCTGAATTCACTAAATGTACAACTTTTTCTCCATCAAAATGAACAAATGAGACATTAAATAACATCTACAGATCAAGACGAAGCGAATTGAAGCGGTCCCAGCCTCGTAGCTGTGAACAGCTGTGATCGCAGGAAAATGCTGTTACAAAGATTTCTCAGTATATCTCCGGGACATTTCCCTGGCTTTCCCAACGTCACAATGGACAAACGAGACATGAAATAACATCAACAGATCAAGACGAAGCGAATGGAGGTACCCCCGGAGTCATAGCATGTGTAAATCGAGACGAAACATCTCTCTCTCCCCCGCCTGCTTGCGAAGGGGAGGGGCAGTTTACACACACACGCAGCTGCTGCATGCAGCAACGCACACACAGGGAGGAGATGGCAGAGAGAACGCACTCCCCTGAAAACTCCCCTTGAATTCCTCCAGACTCAGAAAAAGTCAAAGTTGACTTTTTGGAGATCCATAGAAAAAGGGTGAAAATGAAAAAAAGAATGCCACAGCATGGATTCGAACACGCGACCAACCGCATCCAGGGGCGAGCGTTAACACAGTGAGCCACTGGACCTGAGTACTCAAACATGCCTACTTGTGCATCTTAGACACTCTGAATTTACTAAATGTACAACTTTTTCTCCATCAAAATGAACAAATGAGACATTAAATAACATCTACAGATCAAGACGAAGCGAATGGAAGCGGTCCCAGCCTCGTAGCTGCGAACAGCTGTGATCGCAGGAAAATGCTGTTACAAAGATTTCTCAGTATATCTCCGGGACATTTCCCTGGCTTTCCCACCGTCACAATGGACAAACGAGACATGAAATAACATCAACAGATCAAGACGAAGCGAATGGAGGTACCCCCGGAGTCATAGCATGTGTAAATCGAGACGAAACATCTCTCTCTCCCCCGCCTGCTTGCGAGGGGGAGGGGCAGTTTACACACACACGCAGCTGCTGCATGCAGCAACGCACACAGAGGGAGGAGATGGCAGAGAGAATGCACTCCCCTGAAAACTCCCCTTGAATTCCTCCAGACTCAGAAAATGTAAAAGTTCAGAAAAAAGTATTCGAAAATAGTGCCTCATAAGGCGGGTAGAGTCCCTTGAAAACTCCCCTTGAATTCCTCCAGACTCAGAAAAAGTCAAAGTTGACTTTTTGGAGATCCATAGAAAAAGGGTGAAAATGAAAAAAAGAATGCCACAGCATGGATTCGAACACGCGACCAACCGCATCCAGGGGCGAGCGTTAATACAGTGAGCCACTGGACCTGAGTACTCAAACATGCCTACTTGTGCATCTTAGACACTCTGAATTTACTAAATGTACAACTTTTTCTCCATCAAAATGAACAAATGAGACATTAAATAACATCTACAGATCAAGACGAAGCGAATGGAAGCGGTCCCAGCCTCGTAGCTGCGAACAGCTGTGATCGCAGGAAAATGCTGTTACAAAGATTTCTCAGTATATCTCCGGGACATTTCCCTGGCTTTCCCACCGTCACAATGGACAAACGAGACATGAAATAACATCAACAGATCAAGACGAAGCGAATGGAGGTATCCCCGGAGTCATAGCATGTGTAAATCGAGACGAAACATCTCTCTCTCCCCCGCCTGCTTGCGAGGGGGAGGGGCAGTTTACACACACACGCAGCTGCTGCATGCAGCAACGCACACAGAGGGAGGAGATGGCAGAGAGAATGCACTCCCCTGAAAACTCCCCTTGAATTCCTCCAGACTCAGAAAATGTAAAAGTTCAGAAAAAAGTATTCGAAAATAGTGCCTCATAAGGCGGGTAGAGTCCCTTGAAAACTCCCCTTGAATTCCTCCAGACTCAGAAAATGTAAAAGTTCACTTTTTGGAGATCCATAGAAAAAGGGTGAAAATGGAAAAAAGTATTCGAAAATAGTGCCTCATAAGGCGGGTAGAGTCTCTTGAAAACTCCCCTTGAATTCCTCCAGACTCAGAAAAAGTCAAAGTTGACTTTTTGGAGATCCATAGAAAAAGGGTGAAAATGAAAAAAAGTATGCCACAGCATGGACTCGAACATGCGACCAACCGCATCCAGGGGCGAGCGTTAACGCAGTGAGCCACTGGACCTGAGTACTCAAACATGCCTACTTGTGCATCTTAGAAACTCTGAATTCACTAAATGTACAACTTTTTCTCCATCAAAATGAACAAATGAGACATGAAATAACATCTACAGATCAAGACGAAGCGAATGGAAGCGGTCCCAGCCTCGTAGCTGTGAACAGCTGTGATCGCAGGAAAATGCTGTTACAAAGATTTCTCAGTATATCTCCGGGACATTTCCCTGGCTTTCTCACCGTCACAATGGACAAACGAGACATGAAATAACATCAACAGATCAAGACGAAGCGAATGGAGGTACCCCCGGAGTCATAGCATGTGTAAATCGAGACGAAACATCTCTCTCTCCCCCGCCTGCTTGCGAAGGGGAGGGGCAGTTTACACACACACGCAGCTGCTGCATGCAGCAACGCACACACAGGGAGGAGATGGCAGAGAGAACGCACTCCCCTGAAAACTCCCCTTGAATTCCTCCAGACTCAGAAAATGTAAAAGATCACTTTTTGGAGATCCATAGAAAAAGGGTGAAAATGAAAAAAAGAATGCCACAGCATGGATTCGAACACGCGACCAACCGCATCCAGGGGCGAGCGTTAACACAGTGAGCCACTGGACCTGAGTACTCAAACATGCCTACTTGTGCATCTTAGACACTCTGAATTTACTAAATGTACAACTTGTTCTCCATCAAAATGAACAAATGAGACATTAAATAACATCTACAGATCAAGACGAAGCGAATTGAAGCGGTCCCAACCTCGTAGCTGTGAACAGCTGTGATCGCAGGAAAATGCTGTTACAAAGATTTCTCAGTATATCTCCGGGACATTTCCCTGGCTTTCCCACCGTCAAAATTGACAAACGAGACATGAAATAACATCAACAGATCAAGACGAAGCGAATGGAGGTACCCCCGGAGTCATAGCATGTGTAAATCGAGACGAAACATCTCTCTCTCCCACGCCTGCTTGCGAAGGGGAGGGGCAGTTTACACACACACGCAGCTGCTGCATGTAGCAACGCACACACAGGGAGGAGATGGCAGAGAGAACGCACTCCCCTGAAAACTCCCCTTGAATTCCTCCAGACTCAGAAAATGTAAAAGTTCACTTTTTGGAGATCCATAGAAAAAGGGTGAAAATGGAAAAAAGTATTCGAAAATAGTGCCTCATAAGGCGGGTAGAGTCCCTTGAAAACTCCCCTTGAATTCATCCAGACTCAGAAAAAGTCAAAGTTGACTTTTTGGAGATCCATAGAAAAAGGGTGAAAATGAAAAAAAGTATGCCACAGCATGGACTCGAACATGCGACCAACCGCATCCAGGGGCGAGCGTTAACGCAGTGAGCCACTGGACCTGAGTACTCAAACATGGCTACTTGTGCATCTTAGAAACTCTGAATTCACTAAATGTACAACTTGTTCTCCATCAAAATGAACAAATGAGACATTAAATAACATCTACAGATCAAGACGAAGCGAATGGAAGCGGTCCCAGCCTCGTAGCTGTGAACAGCTGTGATCGCAGGAAAATGCTGTTACAAAGATTTCTCAGTATATCTCCGGGACATTTCCCTGGCTTTCCCACCGTCACAATGGACAAACGAGACATGAAATAACATCAACAGATCAAGACGAAGCGAATGGAGGTACCCCCGGAGTCATAGCATGTGTAAATCGAGACGAAACATCTCTCTCTCCCCCGCCTGCTTGCGAAGGGGAGGGGCAGTTTACACACACACGCAGCTGCTGCATGCAGCAACGCACACACAGGGAGGAGATGGCAGAGAGAATGCACTCCCCTGAAAACTCCCCTTGAATTCCTCCAGACTCAGAAAATGTAAAAGTTCAGAAAAAAGTATTCGAAAATAGTGCCTCATAAGGCGGGTAGAGTCCCTTGAAAACTCCCCTTGAATTCCTCCAGACTCAGAAAAAGTCAAAGTTGACTTTTTGGAGATCCATAGAAAAAGGGTGAAAATGAAAAAAAGAATGCCACAGCATGGATTCGAACACGCGACCAACCGCATCCAGGGGCGAGCGTTAACACAGTGAGCCACTGGACCTGAGTACTCAAACATGCCTACTTGTGCATCTTAGACACTCTGAATTTACTAAATGTACAACTTTTTCTCCATCAAAATGAACAAATGAGACATTAAATAACATCTACAGATCAAGACGAAGCGAATGGAAGCGGTCCCAGCCTCGTAGCTGCGAACAGCTGTGATCGCAGGAAAATGCTGTTACAAAGATTTCTCAGTATATCTCCGGGACATTTCCCTGGCTTTCCCACCGTCACAATGGACAAACGAGACATGAAATAACATCAACAGATCAAGACGAAGCGAATGGAGGTACCCCCGGAGTCATAGCATGTGTAAATCGAGACGAAACATCTCTCTCTCCCCCGCCTGCTTGCGAGGGGGAGGGGCAGTTTACACACACACGCAGCTGCTGCATGCAGCAACGCACACAGAGGGAGGAGATGGCAGAGAGAATGCACTCCCCTGAAAACTCCCCTTGAATTCCTCCAGACTCAGAAAATGTAAAAGTTCAGAAAAAAGTATTCGAAAATAGTGCCTCATAAGGCGGGTAGAGTCCCTTGAAAACTCCCCTTGAATTCCTCCAGACTCAGAAAATGTAAAAGTTCACTTTTTGGAGATCCATAGAAAAAGGGTGAAAATGGAAAAAAGTATTCGAAAATAGTGCCTCATAAGGCGGGTAGAGTCTCTTGAAAACTCCCCTTGAATTCCTCCAGACTCAGAAAAAGTCAAAGTTGACTTTTTGGAGATCCATAGAAAAAGGGTGAAAATGAAAAAAAGTACACCACAGCATGGATTCGAACACGCGACCAACCGCATCCAGGGGCGAGCGTTAACGCAGTGAGCCACTGGACCTGAGTACTCAAACATGGCTACTTGTGCATCTTAGAAACTCTGAATTCAATAAATGTACAACTTTTTCTCCATCAAAATGAACAAATGAGACATTAAATAACATCTACAGATCAAGACGAAGCGAATGGAAGCGGTCCCAGCCTCGTAGCTGTGAACAGCTGTGATCGCAGGAAAATGCTGTTACAAAGATTTATCAGTATATCTCCGGGACATTTCCCTGGCTTTCCCACCGTCACAATGGACAAACGAGACATGAAATAACATCAACAGATCAAGACGAAGCGAATGGAGGTACCCCCGGAGTCATAGCATGTGTAAATCGAGACGAAACATCTCTCTCTCCCCCGCCTGCTTGCGAAGGGGAGGGGCAGTTTACACACACACGCAGCTGCTGCATGCAGCAACGCACACACAGGGAGGAGATGGCAGAGAGAACGCACTCCCCTGAAAACTCCCCTTGAATTCCTCCAGACTCAGAAAATGTAAAAGATCACTTTTTGGAGATCCATAGAAAAAGGGTGAAAATGAAAAAAAGAATGCCACAGCATGGATTCGAACACGCGACCAACCGCATCCAGGGGCGAGCGTTAACACAGTGAGCCACTGGACCTGAGTACTCAAACATGCCTACTTTTGCATCTTAGACACTCTGAATTCACTAAATGTACAACTTTTTCTCCATCAAAATGAACAAATGAGACATGAAATAACATCTACAGATCAAGACGAAGTGAATGGAAGCGGTCCCAGCCTCGTAGCTGTGAACAGCTGTGATCGCAGGAAAATGCTGTTACAAAGATTTCTCAGTATATCTCCGGGACATTTCCCTGGCTTTCTCACCGTCACAATGGACAAACGAGACATGAAATAACATCAACAGATCAAGACGAAGCGAATGGAGGTACCCCCGGAGTCATAGCATGTGTAAATCGAGACGAAACATCTCTCTCTCCCCCGCCTGCTTGCGAAGGGGAGGGGCAGTTTACACACACACGCAGCTGCTGCATGCAGCAACGCACACACAGGGAGGAGATGGCAGAGAGAACGCACTCCCCTGAAAACTCCCCTTGAATTCCTCCAGACTCAGAAAATGTAAAAGTTCACTTTTTGGAGATCCATAGAAAAAGGGTGAAAATGGAAAAAAGTATTCGAAAATAGTGCCTCATAAGGCGGGTAGAGTCCCTTGAAAACTCCCCTTGAATTCCTCCAGACTCAGAAAAAGTCAAAGTTGACTTTTTGGAGATCCATAGAAAAAGGGTGAAAATGAAAAAAAGAATGCCACAGCATGGATTCGAACACGCGACCAACCGCATCCAGGGGCGAGCGTTAACACAGTGAGCCACTGGACCTGAGTACTCAAACATGCCTACTTGTGCATCTTAGACACTCTGAATTTACTAAATGTACAACTTTTTCTCCATCAAAATGAACAAATGAGACATTAAATAACATCTACAGATCAAGACGAAGCGAATGGAAGCGGTACCAGCCTCGTAGCTGCGAACAGCTGTGATCGCAGGAAAATGCTGTTACAAAGATTTCTCAGTATATCTCCGGGACATTTCCCTGGCTTTCCCACCGTCACAATGGACAAACGAGACATGAAATAACATCAACAGATCAAGACGAAGCGAATGGAGGTACCCCCGGAGTCATAGCATGTGTAAATCGAGACGAAACATCTCTCTCTCCCCCGCCTGCTTGCGAGGGGGAGGGGCAGTTTACACACACACGCAGCTGCTGCATGCAGCAACGCACACAGAGGGAGGAGATGGCAGAGAGAATGCACTCCCCTGAAAACTCCCCTTGAATTCCTCCAGACTCAGAAAATGTAAAAGTTCAGAAAAAAGTATTCGAAAATAGTGCCTCATAAGGCGGGTAGAGTCCCTTGAAAACTCCCCTTGAATTCCTCCAGACTCAGAAAAAGTCAAAGTTGACTTTTTGGAGATCCATAGAAAAAGGGTGAAAATGAAAAAAAGTATGCCACAGCATGGATTCGAACACGCGACCAACCGCATCCAGGGGCGAGCATTAACGCAGTGAGCCACTGGACCTGAGTACTCAAACATGCCTACTTTTGCATCTTAGAAACTCTGAATTCACTAAATGTACAACTTTTTCTCCATCAAAATGAACAACTGAGACATTAAATAACATCTACAGATCAAGACGAAGCGAATGGAAGCGGTCCCAGCCTCGTAGCTGCAAACAGCTGTGATCGCAGGAAAATGCTGTTACAAAGATTTCTCAGTATATCTCCGGGACATTTCCCTGGCTTTCCCACCGTCACAATGGACAAACAAGACATGAAATAACATCAACAGATCAAGACGAAGCGAATGGAAGTACCCCCGGAGTCATAGCATGTGTAAATTGAGACGAAACATCTCTCTCTCCCCCACCTGCTTGCGAGGTGGAGGGGCAGTTTACACACACACGCAGCTGCTGCATGCAGCAACGCACACACAGGGAGGAGATGGCAGAGAGAACGCACTCCCCTGAAAACTCCCCTTGAATTCCTCCAGACTCAGAAAATGTAAAAGATCACTTTTTGGAGATCCATAGAAAAAGGGTGAAAATGAAAAAAAGAATGCCACAGCATGGATTCGAACACGCGACCAACCGCATCCAGGGGCGAGCGTTAACACAGTGAGCCACTGGACCTGAGTACTCAAACATGCCTACTTGTGCATCTTAGACACTCTGAATTTACTAAATGTACAACTTGTTCTCCATCAAAATGAACAAATGAGACATTAAATAACATCTACAGATCAAGACGAAGCGAATTGAAGCGGTCCCAACCTCGTAGCTGTGAACAGCTGTGATCGCAGGAAAATGCTGTTACAAAGATTTCTCAGTATATCTCGGGACATTTCCCTGGCTTTCCCACCGTCAAAATTGACAAACGAGACATGAAATAACATCAACAGATCAAGACGAAGCGAATGGAGGTACCCCCGGAGTCATAGCATGTGTAAATCGAGACGAAACATCTCTCTCTCCCACGCCTGCTTGCGAAGGGGAGGGGCAGTTTACACACACACGCAGCTGCTGCATGTAGCAACGCACACACAGGGAGGAGATGGCAGAGAGAACGCACTCCCCTGAAAACTCCCCTTGAATTCCTCCAGACTCAGAAAATGTAAAAGTTCACTTTTTGGAGATCCATAGAAAAAGGGTGAAAATGGAAAAAAGTATTCGAAAACAGTGCCTCATAAGGCGGGTAGAGTCCCTTGAAAACTCCCCTTGAATTCATCCAGACTCAGAAAAAGTCAAAGTTGACTTTTTGGAGATCCATAGAAAAAGGGTGAAAATGAAAAAAAGTATGCCACAGCATGGACTCGAACATGCGACCAACCGCATCCAGGGGCGAGCGTTAACGCAGTGAGCCACTGGACCTGAGTACTCAAACATGGCTACTTGTGCATCTTAGAAACTCTGAATTCACTAAATGTACAACTTGTTCTCCATCAAAATGAACAAATGAGACATTAAATAACATCTACAGATCAAGACGAAGCGAATGGAAGCGGTCCCAGCCTCGTAGCTGTGAACAGCTGTGATCGCAGGAAAATGCTGTTACAAAGATTTCTCAGTATATCTCCGGGACATTTCCCTGGCTTTCCCACCGTCACAATGGACAAACGAGACATGAAATAACATCAACAGATCAAGACGAAGCGAATGGAGGTACCCCCGGAGTCATAGCATGTGTAAATCGAGACGAAACATCTCTCTCTCCCCCGCCTGCTTGCGAAGGGGAGGGGCAGTTTACACACACACGCAGCTGCTGCATGCAGCAACGCACACACAGGGAGGAGATGGCAGAGAGAACGCACTCCCCTGAAAACTCCCCTTGAATTCCTCCAGACTCAGAAAATGTAAAAGTTCACTTTTTGGAGATCCATAGAAAAAGGGTGAAAATGGAAAAAAGTATTCGAAAATAGTGCCTCATAAGGCGGGTAGAGTCCCTTGAAAACTCCCCTTGAATTCCTCCAGACTAAGAAAAAGTCAAAGTTGACTTTTTGGAGATCCATAGAAAAAGGGTGAAAATGAAAAAAAGTATGCTACAGCATGGATTCGAACACGCGACCAACCGCATCCAGGGGCGAGCGTTAACGCAGTGAGCCACTGGACCTGAGTACTCAAACATGCCTACTTGTGCATCTTAGAAACTCTGAATTCACTAAATGTACAACTTTTTCTCCATCAAAATGAACAAATGAGACATTAAATAACATCTACAGATCAAGACGAAGCGAATGGAAGCGGTCCCAGCCTCGTAGCTGCGAACAGCTGTGATCGCAGGTAAATGCTGTTCCAAAGATTTCTCAGTATATCTCCGGGACATTTCCCTGGCTTTCCCACCGTCACAATGGACAAATGAGACATGAAATAACATCAACAGATCAAGACGAAGCGAATGGAAGTACCCCCGGAGTCATAGCATGTGTAAATCGAGACGAAACATCTCTCTCTCCCCCGCCTGCTTGCGAAGGGGAGGGGCAGTTTACACAAACACACGCAGCTGCTGCATGCAGCAACGCACACAGAGGGAGGAGATGGCAGAGAGAATGCACTCCCCTGAAAACTCCCCTTGAATTCCTCCAGACTCAGAAAATGTAAAAGTTCACTTTTTGGAGATCCATAGAAAAAGGGTGAAAATGGAAAAAAGTATTCGAAAATAGTGCCTCATAAGGCGGGTAGAGTCCCTTGAAAACTCCCCTTGAATTCCTCCAGACTCAGAAAAAGTCAAAGTTGACTTTTTGGAGATCCATAGAAAAAGGGTGAAAATGAAAAAAAGAATGCCACAGCATGGATTCGAACACGCGACCAACCGCATCCAGGGGCGAGCGTTAACACAGTGAGCCACTGGACCTGAGTACTCAAACATGCCTACTTGTGCATCTTAGACACTCTGAATTTACTAAATGTACAACTTTTTCTCCATCAAAATGAACAAATGAGACATTAAATAACATCTACAGATCAAGACGAAGCGAATGGAAGCGGTACCAGCCTCGTAGCTGCGAACAGCTGTGATCGCAGGAAAATGCTGTTACAAAGATTTCTCAGTATATCTCCGGGACATTTCCCTGGCTTTCCCACCGTCACAATGGACAAACGAGACATGAAATAACATCAACAGATCAAGACGAAGCGAATGGAGGTACCCCCGGAGTCATAGCATGTGTAAATCGAGACGAAACATCTCTCTCTCCCCCGCCTGCTTGCGAGGGGGAGGGGCAGTTTACACACACACGCAGCTGCTGCATGCAGCAACGCACACAGAGGGAGGAGATGGCAGAGAGAATGCACTCCCCTGAAAACTCCCCTTGAATTCCTCCAGACTCAGAAAATGTAAAAGTTCAGAAAAAAGTATTCGAAAATAGTGCCTCATAAGGCGGGTAGAGTCCCTTGAAAACTCCCCTTGAATTCCTCCAGACTCAGAAAAAGTCAAAGTTGACTTTTTGGAGATCCATAGAAAAAGGGTGAAAATGAAAAAAAGTATGCCACAGCATGGATTCGAACACGCGACCAACCGCATCCAGGGGCGAGCATTAACGCAGTGAGCCACTGGACCTGAGTACTCAAACATGCCTACTTTTGCATCTTAGAAACTCTGAATTCACTAAATGTACAACTTTTTCTCCATCAAAATGAACAACTGAGACATTAAATAACATCTACAGATCAAGACGAAGCGAATGGAAGCGGTCCCAGCCTCGTAGCTGTGAACAGCTGTGATCGCAGGAAAATGCTGTTACAAAGATTTCTCAGTATATCTCCGGGACATTTCCCTGGCTTTCCCACCGTCACAATGGACAAACAAGACATGAAATAACATCAACAGATCAAGACGAAGCGAATGGAAGTACCCCCGGAGTCATAGCATGTGTAAATTGAGACGAAACATCTCTCTCTCCCCCACCTGCTTGCGAGGTGGAGGGGCAGTTTACACACACACGCAGCTGCTGCATGCAGCAACACACACACAGGGAGGAGATGGCAGAGAGAACGCACTCCCCTGAAAACTCCCCTTGAATTCCTCCAGACTCAGAAAAAGTCAAAGTTGACTTTTTGGAGATCCATAGAAAAAGGGTGAAAATGAAAAAAAGTATGCCACAGCATGGACTCGAACATGCGACCAACCGCATCCAGGGGCGAGCGTTAACGCAGTGAGCCACTGGACCTGAGTACTCAAACATGCCTACTTGTGCATCTTAGAAACTCTGAATTCACTAAATGTACAACTTTTTCTCCATCAAAATGAACAAATGAGACATGAAATAACATCTACAGATCAAGACGAAGCGAATGGAAGCGGTCCCAGCCTCGTAGCTGTGAACAGCTGTGATCGCAGGAAAATGCTGTTACAAAGATTTCTCAGTATATCTCCGGGACATTTCCCTGGCTTTCTCACCGTCACAATGGACAAACGAGACATGAAATAACATCAACAGATCAAGACGAAGCGAATGGAGGTACCCCCGGAGTCATAGCATGTGTAAATCGAGACGAAACATCTCTCTCTCCCCCGCCTGCTTGCGAAGGGGAGGGGCAGTTTACACACACACGCAGCTGCTGCATGCAGCAACGCACACACAGGGAGGAGATGGCAGAGAGAACGCACTCCCCTGAAAACTCCCTTGAATTCCTCCAGACTCAGAAAATGTAAAAGATCACTTTTTGGAGATCCATAGAAAAAGGGTGAAAATGAAAAAAAGAATGCCACAGCATGGATTCGAACACGCGACCAACCGCATCCAGGGGCGAGCGTTAACACAGTGAGCCACTGGACCTGAGTACTCAAACATGCCTACTTGTGCATCTTAGACACTCTGAATTTACTAAATGTACAACTTGTTCTCCATCAAAATGAACAAATGAGACATTAAATAACATCTACAGATCAAGACGAAGCGAATGGAAGCGGTACCAGCCTCGTAGCTGCAAACAGCTGTGATCGCAGGAAAATGCTGTTACAAAGATTTCTCAGTATATCTCCGGGACATTTCCCTGGCTTTCCCACCGTCACAATGGACAAACAAGACATGAAATAACATCAACAGATCAAGACGAAGCGAATGGAAGTACCCCCGGAGTCATAGCATGTGTAAATTGAGACGAAACATCTCTCTCTCCCCCACCTGCTTGCGAGGTGGAGGGGCAGTTTACACACACACGCAGCTGCTGCATGCAGCAACGCACACACAGGGAGGAGATGGCAGAGAGAACGCACTCCCCTGAAAACTCCCCTTGAATTCCTCCAGACTCAGAAAATGTAAAAGATCACTTTTTGGAGATCCATAGAAAAAGGGTGAAAATGAAAAAAAGAATGCCACAGCATGGATTCGAACACGCGACCAACCGCATCCAGGGGCGAGCGTTAACACAGTGAGCCACTGGACCTGAGTACTCAAACATGCCTACTTGTGCATCTTAGACACTCTGAATTTACTAAATGTACAACTTGTTCTCCATCAAAATGAACAAATGAGACATTAAATAACATCTACAGATCAAGACGAAGCGAATTGAAGCGGTCCCAACCTCGTAGCTGTGAACAGCTGTGATCGCAGGAAAATGCTGTTACAAAGATTTCTCAGTATATCTCGGGACATTTCCCTGGCTTTCCCACCGTCAAAATTGACAAACGAGACATGAAATAACATCAACAGATCAAGACGAAGCGAATGGAGGTACCCCCGGAGTCATAGCATGTGTAAATCGAGACGAAACATCTCTCTCTCCCACGCCTGCTTGCGAAGGGGAGGGGCAGTTTACACACACACGCAGCTGCTGCATGTAGCAACGCACACACAGGGAGGAGATGGCAGAGAGAACGCACTCCCCTGAAAACTCCCCTTGAATTCCTCCAGACTCAGAAAATGTAAAAGTTCACTTTTTGGAGATCCATAGAAAAAGGGTGAAAATGGAAAAAAGTATTCGAAAACAGTGCCTCATAAGGCGGGTAGAGTCCCTTGAAAACTCCCCTTGAATTCATCCAGACTCAGAAAAAGTCAAAGTTGACTTTTTGGAGATCCATAGAAAAAGGGTGAAAATGAAAAAAAGTATGCCACAGCATGGACTCGAACATGCGACCAACCGCATCCAGGGGCGAGCGTTAACGCAGTGAGCCACTGGACCTGAGTACTCAAACATGGCTACTTGTGCATCTTAGAAACTCTGAATTCACTAAATGTACAACTTGTTCTCCATCAAAATGAACAAATGAGACATTAAATAACATCTACAGATCAAGACGAAGCGAATGGAAGCGGTCCCAGCCTCGTAGCTGTGAACAGCTGTGATCGCAGGAAAATGCTGTTACAAAGATTTCTCAGTATATCTCCGGGACATTTCCCTGGCTTTCCCACCGTCACAATGGACAAACGAGACATGAAATAACATCAACAGATCAAGACGAAGCGAATGGAGGTACCCCCGGAGTCATAGCATGTGTAAATCGAGACGAAACATCTCTCTCTCCCCCGCCTGCTTGCGAAGGGGAGGGGCAGTTTACACACACACGCAGCTGCTGCATGCAGCAACGCACACACAGGGAGGAGATGGCAGAGAGAACGCACTCCCCTGAAAACTCCCCTTGAATTCCTCCAGACTCAGAAAATGTAAAAGTTCACTTTTTGGAGATCCATAGAAAAAGGGTGAAAATGGAAAAAAGTATTCGAAAATAGTGCCTCATAAGGCGGGTAGAGTCCCTTGAAAACTCCCCTTGAATTCCTCCAGACTAAGAAAAAGTCAAAGTTGACTTTTTGGAGATCCATAGAAAAAGGGTGAAAATGAAAAAAAGTATGCTACAGCATGGATTCGAACACGCGACCAACCGCATCCAGGGGCGAGCGTTAACGCAGTGAGCCACTGGACCTGAGTACTCAAACATGCCTACTTGTGCATCTTAGAAACTCTGAATTCACTAAATGTACAACTTTTTCTCCATCAAAATGAACAAATGAGACATTAAATAACATCTACAGATCAAGACGAAGCGAATGGAAGCGGTCCCAGCCTCGTAGCTGCGAACAGCTGTGATCGCAGGTAAATGCTGTTCCAAAGATTTCTCAGTATATCTCCGGGACATTTCCCTGGCTTTCCCACCGTCACAATGGACAAATGAGACATGAAATAACATCAACAGATCAAGACGAAGCGAATGGAAGTACCCCCGGAGTCATAGCATGTGTAAATCGAGACGAAACATCTCTCTCTCCCCCGCCTGCTTGCGAAGGGGAGGGGCAGTTTACACAAACACACGCAGCTGCTGCATGCAGCAACGCACACAGAGGGAGGAGATGGCAGAGAGAATGCACTCCCCTGAAAACTCCCCTTGAATTCCTCCAGACTCAGAAAATGTAAAAGTTCACTTTTTGGAGATCCATAGAAAAAGGGTGAAAATGGAAAAAAGTATTCGAAAATAGTGCCTCATAAGGCGGGTAGAGTCCCTTGAAAACTCCCCTTGAATTCCTCCAGACTCAGAAAAAGTCAAAGTTGACTTTTTGGAGATCCATAGAAAAAGGGTGAAAATGAAAAAAAGAATGCCACAGCATGGATTCGAACACGCGACCAACCGCATCCAGGGGCGAGCGTTAACACAGTGAGCCACTGGACCTGAGTACTCAAACATGCCTACTTGTGCATCTTAGACACTCTGAATTTACTAAATGTACAACTTTTTCTCCATCAAAATGAACAAATGAGACATTAAATAACATCTACAGATCAAGACGAAGCGAATGGAAGCGGTACCAGCCTCGTAGCTGCGAACAGCTGTGATCGCAGGAAAATGCTGTTACAAAGATTTCTCAGTATATCTCCGGGACATTTCCCTGGCTTTCCCACCGTCACAATGGACAAACGAGACATGAAATAACATCAACAGATCAAGACGAAGCGAATGGAGGTACCCCCGGAGTCATAGCATGTGTAAATCGAGACGAAACATCTCTCTCTCCCCCGCCTGCTTGCGAGGGGGAGGGGCAGTTTACACACACACGCAGCTGCTGCATGCAGCAACGCACACAGAGGGAGGAGATGGCAGAGAGAATGCACTCCCCTGAAAACTCCCCTTGAATTCCTCCAGACTCAGAAAATGTAAAAGTTCAGAAAAAAGTATTCGAAAATAGTGCCTCATAAGGCGGGTAGAGTCCCTTGAAAACTCCCCTTGAATTCCTCCAGACTCAGAAAAAGTCAAAGTTGACTTTTTGGAGATCCATAGAAAAAGGGTGAAAATGAAAAAAAGTATGCCACAGCATGGATTCGAACACGCGACCAACCGCATCCAGGGGCGAGCATTAACGCAGTGAGCCACTGGACCTGAGTACTCAAACATGCCTACTTTTGCATCTTAGAAACTCTGAATTCACTAAATGTACAACTTTTTCTCCATCAAAATGAACAACTGAGACATTAAATAACATCTACAGATCAAGACGAAGCGAATGGAAGCGGTCCCAGCCTCGTAGCTGTGAACAGCTGTGATCGCAGGAAAATGCTGTTACAAAGATTTCTCAGTATATCTCCGGGACATTTCCCTGGCTTTCCCACCGTCACAATGGACAAACAAGACATGAAATAACATCAACAGATCAAGACGAAGCGAATGGAAGTACCCCCGGAGTCATAGCATGTGTAAATTGAGACGAAACATCTCTCTCTCCCCCACCTGCTTGCGAGGTGGAGGGGCAGTTTACACACACACGCAGCTGCTGCATGCAGCAACACACACACAGGGAGGAGATGGCAGAGAGAACGCACTCCCCTGAAAACTCCCCTTGAATTCCTCCAGACTCAGAAAAAGTCAAAGTTGACTTTTTGGAGATCCATAGAAAAAGGGTGAAAATGAAAAAAAGTATGCCACAGCATGGACTCGAACATGCGACCAACCGCATCCAGGGGCGAGCGTTAACGCAGTGAGCCACTGGACCTGAGTACTCAAACATGCCTACTTGTGCATCTTAGAAACTCTGAATTCACTAATGTACAACTTTTTCTCCATCAAAATGAACAAATGAGACATGAAATAACATCTACAGATCAAGACGAAGCGAATGGAAGCGGTCCCAGCCTCGTAGCTGTGAACAGCTGTGATCGCAGGAAAATGCTGTTACAAAGATTTCTCAGTATATCTCCGGGACATTTCCCTGGCTTTCTCACCGTCACAATGGACAAACGAGACATGAAATAACATCAACAGATCAAGACGAAGCGAATGGAGGTACCCCCGGAGTCATAGCATGTGTAAATCGAGACGAAACATCTCTCTCTCCCCCGCCTGCTTGCGAAGGGGAGGGGCAGTTTACACACACACGCAGCTGCTGCATGCAGCAACGCACACACAGGGAGGAGATGGCAGAGAGAACGCACTCCCCTGAAAACTCCCCTTGAATTCCTCCAGACTCAGAAAATGTAAAAGATCACTTTTTGGAGATCCATAGAAAAAGGGTGAAAATGAAAAAAAGAATGCCACAGCATGGATTCGAACACGCGACCAACCGCATCCAGGGGCGAGCGTTAACACAGTGAGCCACTGGACCTGAGTACTCAAACATGCCTACTTGTGCATCTTAGACACTCTGAATTTACTAAATGTACAACTTGTTCTCCATCAAAATGAACAAATGAGACATTAAATAACATCTACAGATCAAGACGAAGCGAATTGAAGCGGTCCCAACCTCGTAGCTGTGAACAGCTGTGATCGCAGGAAAATGCTGTTACAAAGATTTCTCAGTATATCTCCGGGACATTTCCCTGGCTTTCCCACCGTCAAAATTGACAAACGAGACATGAAATAACATCAACAGATCAAGACGAAGCGAATGGAGGTACCCCCGGAGTCATAGCATGTGTAAATCGAGACGAAACATCTCTCTCTCCCCCGCCTGCTTGCGAAGGGGAGGGGCAGTTTACACACACACGCAGCTGCTGCATGCAGCAACGCACACACAGGGAGGAGATGGCAGAGAGAACGCACTCCCCTGAAAACTCCCCTTGAATTCCTCCAGACTCAGAAAATGTAAAAGTTCACTTTTTGGAGATCCATAGAAAAAGGGTGAAAATGGAAAAAAGTATTCGAAAATAGTGCCTCATAAGGCGGGTAGAGTCCCTTGAAAACTCCCCTTGAATTCCTCCAGACTCAGAAAAAGTCAAAGTTGACTTTTTGGAGATCCATAGAAAAAGGGTGAAAATGAAAAAAAGAATGCCACAGCATGGATTCGAACACGCGACCAACCGCATCCAGGGGCGAGCGTTAACACAGTGAGCCACTGGACCTGAGTACTCAAACATGCCTACTTGTGCATCTTAGACACTCTGAATTTACTAAATGTACAACTTTTTCTCCATCAAAATGAACAAATGAGACATTAAATAACATCTACAGATCAAGACGAAGCGAATGGAAGCGGTACCAGCCTCGTAGCTGCGAACAGCTGTGATCGCAGGAAAATGCTGTTACAAAGATTTCTCAGTATATCTCCGGGACATTTCCCTGGCTTTCCCACCGTCACAATGGACAAACGAGACATGAAATAACATCAACAGATCAAGACGAAGCGAATGGAGGTACCCCCGGAGTCATAGCATGTGTAAATCGAGACGAAACATCTCTCTCTCCCCCGCCTGCTTGCGAGGGGGAGGGGCAGTTTACACACACACGCAGCTGCTGCATGCAGCAACGCACACAGAGGGAGGAGATGGCAGAGAGAATGCACTCCCCTGAAAACTCCCCTTGAATTCCTCCAGACTCAGAAAATGTAAAAGTTCAGAAAAAAGTATTCGAAAATAGTGCCTCATAAGGCGGGTAGAGTCCCTTGAAAACTCCCCTTAAATTCCTCCAGACTCAGAAAAAGTCAAAGTTGACTTTTTGGACATCCATAGAAAAAGGGTGAAAATGAAAAAAAGTATGCCACAGCATGGATTCGAACACGCGACCAACCGCATCCAGGGGCGAGCATTAACGCAGTGAGCCACTGGACCTGAGTACTCAAACATGCCTACTTTTGCATCTTAGAAACTCTGAATTCACTAAATGTACAACTTTTTCTCCATCAAAATGAACAACTGAGACATTAAATAACATCTACAGATCAAGACGAAGCGAATGGAAGCGGTCCCAGCCTCGTAGCTGCAAACAGCTGTGATCGCAGGAAAATGCTGTTACAAAGATTTCTCAGTATATCTCCGGGACATTTCCCTGGCTTTCCCACCGTCACAATGGACAAACAAGACATGAAATAACATCAACAGATCAAGACGAAGCGAATGGAAGTACCCCCGGAGTCATAGCATGTGTAAATTGAGACGAAACATCTCTCTCTCCCCCACCTGCTTGCGAGGTGGAGGGGCAGTTTACACACACACGCAGCTGCTGCATGCAGCAACACACACACAGGGAGGAGATGGCAGAGAGAACGCACTCCCCTGAAAACTCCCCTTGAATTCCTCCAGACTCAGAAAAAGTCAAAGTTGACTTTTTGGAGATCCATAGAAAAAGGGTGAAAATGAAAAAAAGTATGCCACAGCATGGACTCGAACATGCGACCAACCGCATCCAGGGGCGAGCGTTAACGCAGTGAGCCACTGGACCTGAGTACTCAAACATGCCTACTTGTGCATCTTAGAAACTCTGAATTCACTAAATGTACAACTTTTTCTCCATCAAAATGAACAAATGAGACATGAAATAACATCTACAGATCAAGACGAAGCGAATGGAAGCGGTCCCAGCCTCGTAGCTGTGAACAGCTGTGATCGCAGGAAAATGCTGTTACAAAGATTTCTCAGTATATCTCCGGGACATTTCCCTGGCTTTCTCACCGTCACAATGGACAAACGAGACATGAAATAACATCAACAGATCAAGACGAAGCGAATGGAGGTACCCCCGGAGTCATAGCATGTGTAAATCGAGACGAAACATCTCTCTCCCCCGCCTGCTTGCGAAGGGGAGGGGCAGTTTACACACACACGCAGCTGCTGCATGCAGCAACGCACGCACAGGGAGGAGATGGCAGAGAGAACGCACTCCCCTGAAAACTCCCCTTGAATTCCTCCAGACTCAGAAAATGTAAAAGTTCACTTTTTGGAGATCCATAGAAAAAGGGTGAAAATGGAAAAAAGTATTCGAAAATAGTGCCTCATAAGGCGGGTAGAGTCCCTTGAAAACTCCCCTTGAATTCCTCCAGACTCAGAAAAAGTCGAAGTTGACTTTTTGGAGATCCATAGAAAAAGGGTGAAAATGAAAAAAAGTATGCTACAGCATGGATTCGAACATGCGACCAACCGCATCCAGGGGCGAGCATTAACGCAGTGAGCCACTGGACCTGAGTACTCAAACATGCCTACTTTTGCATCTTATAAACTCTGAATTCACTAAATGTACAACTTTTTCTCCATCAAAATGAACAAATGAGACATGAAATAACATCTACAGATCAAGACGAAGCGAATGGAAGTACCCCCGGAGTCATAGCATGTGTAAATCGAGACGAAACATCTCTCTCTCTCCCGCCTGCTTGCGAAGGGGAGGGGCAGTTTACACACACACGCAGCTGCTGCATGTAGCAACGCACACACAGGGAGGAGATGGCAGAGAGAACGCACTCCCCTGAAAACTCCCCTTGAATTCCTCCAGACTCAGAAAATGTAAAAGTTCACTTTTTGGAGATCCATAGAAAAAGGGTGAAAATGGAAAAAAGTATTCGAAAATAGTGCCTCATAAGGCGGGTAGAGTCCCTTGAAAACTCCCCTTGAATTCATCCAGACTCAGAAAAAGTCAAAGTTGACTTTTTGGAGATCCATAGAAAAAGGGTGAAAATGAAAAAAAGTATGCCACAGCATGGACTCGAACATGCGACCAACCGCATCCAGGGGCGAGCGTTGACGCAGTGAGCCACTGGACCTGAGTACTCAAACATGGCTACTTGTGCATCTTAGAAACTCTGAATTCACTAAATGTACAACTTGTTCTCCATCAAAATGAACAAATGAGACATTAAATAACATCTACAGATCAAGACGAAGCGAATGGAAGCGGTCCCAGCCTCGTAGCTGTGAACAGCTGTGATCGCAGGAAAATGCTGTTACAAAGATTTCTCAGTATATCTCCGGGACATTTCCCTGGCTTTCCCACCGTCACAATGGACAAACAAGACATGAAATAACATCAACAGATCAAGACGAAGCGAATGGAAGTACCCCCGGAGTCATAGCATGTGTAAATTGAGACGAAACATCTCTCTCTCCCCCACCTGCTTGCGAGGTGGAGGGGCAGTTTACACACACACGCAGCTGCTGCATGCAGCAACACACACACAGGGAGGAGATGGCAGAGAGAACGCACTCCCCTGAAAACTCCCCTTGAATTCCTCCAGACTCAGAAAAAGTCAAAGTTGACTTTTTGGAGATCCATAGAAAAAGGGTGAAAATGAAAAAAAGTATGCCACAGCATGGACTCGAACATGCGACCAACCGCATCCAGGGGCGAGCGTTAACGCAGTGAGCCACTGGACCTGAGTACTCAAACATGCCTACTTGTGCATCTTAGAAACTCTGAATTCACTAAATGTACAACTTTTTCTCCATCAAAATGAACAAATGAGACATGAAATAACATCTACAGATCAAGACGAAGCGAATGGAAGCGGTCCCAGACTCGTAGCTGTGAACAGCTGTGATCGCAGGAAAATGCTGTTACAAAGATTTCTCAGTATATCTCCGGGACATTTCCCTGGCTTTCTCACCGTCACAATGGACAAACGAGACATGAAATAACATCAACAGATCAAGACGAAGCGAATGGAGGTACCCCCGGAGTCATAGCATGTGTAAATCGAGACGAAACATCTCTCTCCCCCGCCTGCTTGCGAAGGGGAGGGGCAGTTTACACACACACGCAGCTGCTGCATGCAGCAACGCACGCACAGGGAGGAGATGGCAGAGAGAACGCACTCCCCTGAAAACTCCCCTTGAATTCCTCCAGACTCAGAAAATGTAAAAGTTCACTTTTTGGAGATCCATAGAAAAAGGGTGAAAATGAAAAAAAGTATGCTACAGCATGGATTCGAACATGCGACCAACCGCATCCAGGGGCGAGCATTAACGCAGTGAGCCACTGGACCTGAGTACTCAAACATGCCTACTTTTGCATCTTATAAACTCTGAATTCACTAAATGTACAACTTTTTCTCCATCAAAATGAACAAATGAGACATGAAATAACATCTACAGATCAAGACGAAGCGAATGGAAGCGGTCCCAGCCTCGTAGCTGTGAACAGCTGTGATCGCAGGAAAATGCTGTTACAAAGATTTCTCAGTATATCTCCGGGACATTTCCCTGGCTTTCTCACCGTCACAATGGACAAACGAGACATGAAATAACATCAACAGATCAAGACGAAGCGAATGGAGGTACCCCCGGAGTCATAGCATGTGTAAATCGAGACGAAACATCTCTCTCCCCCGCCTGCTTGCGAAGGGGAGGGGCAGTTTACACACACACGCAGCTGCTGCATGCAGCAACGCACGCACAGGGAGGAGATGGCAGAGAGAACGCACTCCCCTGAAAACTCCCCTTGAATTCCTCCAGACTCAGAAAATGTAAAAGTTCACTTTTTGGAGATCCATAGAAAAAGGGTGAAAATGGAAAAAAGTATTCGAAAATAGTGCCTCATAAGGCGGGTAGAGTCCCTTGAAAACTCCCCTTGAATTCCTCCAGACTCAGAAAAAGTCGAAGTTGACTTTTTGGAGATCCATAGAAAAAGGGTGAAAATGAAAAAAAGTATGCTACAGCATGGATTCGAACATGCGACCAACCGCATCCAGGGGCGAGCATTAACGCAGTGAGCCACTGGACCTGAGTACTCAAACATGCCTACTTTTGCATCTTAGAAACTCTGAATTCACTAAATGTACAACTTTTTCTCCATCAAAATGAACAAATGAGACATGAAATAACATCTACAGATCAAGACGAAGCGAATGGAAGTACCCCCGGAGTCATAGCATGTGTAAATCGAGACGAAACATCTCTCTCTCCCCCGCCTGCTTGCGAGGGGGAGGGGCAGTTTACACACTCACGCAGCTGCTGCATGCAGCAACACACACACAGGGAGGAGATGGCAGAGAGAACGCACTCCCCTGAAAACTCCCCTTGAATTCCTCCAGACTCAGAAAATGTAAAAGATCACTTTTTGGAGATCCATAGAAAAAGGGTGAAAATGAAAAAAAGTATGCCACAGTATGGATTCGAACACGCGACCAACCGCATCCAGGGGCGAGCATTAACGCAGTGAGCCACTGGACCTGAGTACTCAAACATGCCTACTTTTGCATCTTAGACACTCTGAATTCACTAAATGTACAACTTTTTCTCCATCAAAATGAACAAATGAGACATTAAATAACATCTACAGATCAAGACGAAGCGAATGGAAGCGGTCCCAGCCTCGTAGCTGCGAACAGCTGTGATCGCAGGAAAATACTGTTACAAAGATTTCTCAGTATATCTCCGGGACATTTCCCTGGCTTTCCCACCGTCACAATGGACAAACGAGACATGAAATAACATCAACAGATCAAGACGAAGCGAATGGAGGTACCCCCGGAGTCATAGCATGTGTAAATCGAGACGAAACATCTCTCTCTCCCCCGCCTGCTTGCGAGGGGGAGGGGCAGTTTACACACACACGCAGCTGCTGCATGCAGCAACACACACACAGGGAGGAGATGGCAGAGAGAACGCACTCCCCTGAAAACTCCCCTTGAATTCCTCCAGACTCAGAAAATGTAAAAGATCACTTTTTGGAGATCCATAGAAAAAGGGTGAAAATGGAAAAAAGTATTCGAAAATAGTGCCTCATAAGGCGGGTAGAGTCCCTTGAAAACTCCCCTTGAATTCCTCCAGACTCAGAAAAAGTCAAAGTTGACTTTTTGGAGATCCATAGAAAAAGGGTGAAAATGAAAAAAAGTATGCCACAGCATGGATTCGAACAGGCGACCAACCGCATCCAGGGGCGAGCGTTAACGCAGTGAGCCACTGGACATGAGTACTCAAACATGCCTACTTTTGCATCTTAGACACTCTGAATTCACTAAATGTACAACTTTTTCTCCATCAAAATGAACAAATGAGACATGAAATAACATCTACAGATCAAGACGAAGCGAATGGAAGCGGTCCCAGCCTCGTAGCTGTGAACAGCTGTGATCGCAGGAAAATGCTGTTACAAAGATTTATCAGTATATCTCCGGGACATTTCCCTGGCTTTGCCACCGTCACAATGGACAAACGAGACATGAAATAACATCAACAGATCAAGACGAAGCGAATGGAAGTACCCCCGGAGTCATAGCATGTGTAAATCGAGACGAAACATCTCTCTCTCCCCCGCCTGCTTGCGAAGGGGAGGGGCAGTTTACACACACACACGCAGCTGCTGCATGCAGCAACGCACAAAGAGGGAGGAGATGGCAGAGAGAATGCACTTCCCTGAAAACTCCCCTTGAATTCCTCCAGACTCAGAAAATGTAAAAGTTCACTTTTTGGAGATCCATAGAAAAAGGGTGAAAATGGAAAAAAGTATTCGAAAATAGTGCCTCATAAGGCGGGTAGAGTCCCTTGAAAACTCCCCTTGAATTCCTCCAGACTCAGAAAAAGTCAAAGTTGATTTTTTGGAGATCCATAGAAAAAGGGTGAAAATGAAAAAAAGTATGCCACAGTATGGATTCGAACACGCGACCAACCACATCCAGGGGCGAGCATTAACGCAGTGAGCCACTGGACCTGAGTACTCAAACATGCCTACTTTTGCATCTTAGAAACTCTGAATTCACTAAATGTACAACTTTTTCTCCATCAAAATGAACAAATGAGACATGAAATAACATCTACAGATCAAGACGAAGCGAATGGAAGCGGTCCCAGCCTCGTAGCTGTGAACAGCTGTGATCGCAGGAAAATGCTGTTACAAAGATTTCTCAGTATATCTCCGGGACATTTCCCTGGCTTTCCCACCGACACAATGGACAAACGAGACATGAAATAACATCAACAGATCAAGACGAAGCGAATGGAGGTACCCCCGGAGTCATAGCATGTGTAAATCGAGACGAAACATCTCTCTCTCCCCCGCCTGCTTGCGAGGGGGAGGGGCAGTTTACACACACACGCAGCTGCTGCATGCAGCAACACACACACAGGGAGGAGATGGCAGAGAGAACGCACTCCCCTGAAAACTCCCCTTGAATTCCTCCAGACTCAGAAAATGTAAAAGTTCACTTTTTGGAGATCCATAGAAAAAGGGTGAAAATGGAAAAAAGTATTCGAAAATAGTGCCTCATAAGGCGGGTAGAGTCCCTTGAAAACTCCCCTTGAATTCCTCCAGACTCAGAAAAAGTCAAAGTTGACTTTTTGGAGATCCATAGAAAAAGGGTGAAAATGAAAAAAAGTATGCCACAGCATGGATTCGAACAGGCGACCAACCGCATCCAGGGGCGAGCATTAACGCAGTGAGCCACTGGACCTGAGTACTCAAACATGCCTACTTTTGCATCTTAGAAACTCTGAATTCACTAAATGTACAACCTTTTCTCCATCAAAATGAACAAATGAGACATTAAATAACATCTACAGATCAAGACGAAGCGAATGGAAGCGGTCCCAGCCTCGTAGCTGTGAACAGCTGTGATCGCAGGAAAATGCTGTTACAAAGATTTCTCAGTATATCTCCGGGACATTTCCCTGGCTTTCCCACCGTCACAATGGAAAAACGAGACATGAAATAACATCAACAGATCAAGACGAAGCGAATGGAGGTACCCCCGGAGTCATAGCATGTGTAAATCGAGACGAAACATCTCTCTCTCCCCCGCCTGCTTGCGAAGGGGAGGGGCAGTTTACACACACACACGCAGCTGCTGCATGCAGCAACGCACACAGAGGGAGGAGATGGCAGAGAGAATGCACTTCCCTGAAAACTCCCCTTGAATTCCTCCAGACTCAGAAAATGTAAAAGTTCACTTTTTGGAGATCCATAGAAAAAGGGTGAAAATGGAAAAAAGTATTCGAAAATAGTGCCTCATAAGGCGGGTAGAGTCCCTTGAAAACTCCCCTTGAATTCCTCCAGACTCAGAAAAAGTCAAAGTTGATTTTTTGGAGATCCATAGAAAAAGGGTGAAAATGAAAAAAAGTATGCCACAGTATGGATTCGAACACGCGACCAACCGCATCCAGGGGCGAGCATTAACGCAGTGAGCCACTGGACCTGAGTACTCAAACACGCCTACTTTTGCATCTTAGACACTCTGAATTCACTAAATGTACAACTTTTTCTCCATCAAAATGAACAAATGAGACATGAAATAACATCTAAAGATCAAGACGAAGCGAATGGAAGCGGTCCCAGCCTCGTAGCTGTGAACAGCTGTGATCGCAGGAAAATGCTGTTCCAAAGATTTCTCAGTATATCTCCGGGACATTTCCCTGGCTTTGCCACCGTCACAATGGACAAACGAGACATGAAATAACATCAACAGATCAAGACGAAGCGAATGGAAGTACCCCCGGAGTCATAGCATGTGTAAATCGAGACGAAACATCTCTCTCTCCCCCGCCTGCTTGCGAGGGGGAGGGGCAGTTTACACACACACGCAGCTGCTGCATGCAGCAACACACACATAGGGAGGAGATGGCAGAGAGAACGCACTCCCCTGAAAACTCCCCTTGAATTCCTCCAGACTCAGAAAATGTAAAAGATCACTTTTTGGAGATCCATAGAAAAAGGGTGAAAATGGAAAAAAGTATTCGAAAATAGTGCCTCATAAGGCGGGTAGAGTCCCTTGAAAACTCCCCTTGAATTCCTCCAGACTCAGAAAAAGTCAAAGTTGACTTTTTGGAGATCCATAGAAAAAGGGTGAAAATGAAAAAAAGTATGCCACAGCATGGATTCGAAGACGCGACCAACCGCATCCAGGGGCGAGCGTTAACGCAGTGAGCCACTGGACATGAGTACTCAAACATGCCTACTTTTGCATCTTAGACACTCTGAATTCACTAAATGTACAACTTTTTCTCCATCAAAATGAACAAATGAGACATGAAATAACATCTACAGATCAAGACGAAGCGAATGGAAGCGGTCCCAGCCTCGTAGCTGTGAACAGCTGTGATCGAAGGAAAATGCTGTTACAAAGATTTCTCAGTATATCTCCGGGACATTTCCCTGGCTTTCCCACCGTCACAATGGACAAACGAGACATGAAATAACATCAACAGATCAAGACGAAGCGAATGGAGGTACCCCCGGAGTCATAGCATTTGTAAATCGAGACGAAACATCTCTCTCTCCCCCGCCTGCTTGCGAGGGGGAGGGGCAGTTTACACACACACGCAGCTGCTGCAAGCAGCAACACACACATAGGGAGGAGATGGCAGAGAGAACGCACTCCCCTGAAAACTCCCCTTGAATTCCTCCAGACTCAGAAAATGTAAAAGTTCACTTTTTGGAGATCCATAGAAAAAGGGTGAAAATGGAAAAAAGTATTCGAAAATAGTGCCTCATAAGGCGGGTAGAGTCCCTTGAAAACTCCCCTTGAATTCCTCCAGACTCAGAAAAAGTAAAAGCTGACTTTTTGGAGATCCATAGAAAAAGGGTGAAAATGAAAAAAAGTATGCCACAGTATGGATTTGAACACGCGACCAACCGCATCCAGGGGCGAGCATTAACGCAGTGAGCCACTGGACCTGAGTACTCAAACATGCCTACTTTTGCATCTTAGAAACTCTGAATTCACTAAATGTACAACTTTTTCTCCATCAAAATGAACAAATGAGACATGAAATAACATCTACAGATCAAGATGAAGCGAATGGAAGCGGTCCCAACCTCGTAGCTGTGAACAGCTGTGATCGCAGGAAAATGCTGTTACAAAGATTTCTCAGTATATCTCCGGGACATTTCCGTGGCTTTGCCACCGTCACAATGGACAAACGAGACATGAAATAATATCAACAGATCAAGACGAAGCGAATGGAAGTACCCCCGGAGTCATAGCATGTGTAAATCGAGATGAAACATCTCTCTCTCCCCCGCCTGCTTGCGAAGGGGAGGGGCAGTTTACACACACACACGCAGCTGCTGCATGCAGCAACGCACACACAGGGAGGAGATGGCAGAGAGAATGCACTCCCCTGAAAACTCCCCTTGAATTCCTCCAGACTCAGAAAATGTAAAAGTTCACTTTTTGGAGATCCATAGAAAAAGGGTGAAAATGGAAAAAAGTATTCGAAAATAGTGCCTCATAAGGCGGGTAGAGTCCCTTGAAAACTCCCCTTGAATTCCTCCAGACTCAGAAAAAGTCAAAGTTGACTTTTTGGAGATCCATAGAAAAAGGGTGAACATGAAAAAAAGTATGCCACAGTATGGATTCGAGCACGCGACCAACCGCATCCAGGGGCGAGCATTAACGCAGTGAGCCACTGGACCTGAGTACTCAAACATGCCTACTTTTGCATCTTAGAAACTCTGAATTCACTAAATGTACAACTTTTTCTCCATCAAAATGAACAAATGAGACTTGAAATAACATCTACAGATCAAGACGAAGCGAATGGAAGCGGTCCCAGTCTCGTAGCTTTGAACAGCTGTGATCGCAGGAAAATGCTGTTACAAAGATTTCTCAGTATATCTCCGGGACATTTCCCTAGCTTTCCCACCGTCACAATGGACAAACGAGACATGAAATAACATCAACAGATCAAGACGAAGCGAATGGAGGTACCCCCGGAGTCATAGCATGTGTAAATCGAGACGAAACATCTCTCTCTCCCCCGCCTGCTTGCGAGAGGGAGGGGCAGTTTACACACACACGCAGCTGCTGCCTGCAGCAACACACACACAGGGAGGAGATGGCAGAGAGAACGCACTCCCCTGAAAACTCCCCTTGAATTCCTCCAGACTCAGAAAAAGTCAAAGTTGACTTTTTGGAGATCCATAGAAAAAGGGTGAAAATGAAAAAAAGAATGCCACAGCATGGATTCGAACACGCGACCAACCGCATCCAGGGGCGAGTGTTAACGCAGTGAGCCACTGGACCTGAGTACTCAAATATGCCTACTTGTGCATCTTAGACACTCTGAATTCACTAAATGTACAACTTTTTCTCCATCAAAATGAACAAATGAGACATGAAATAACATCTCCAGATCAAGACGAAGCGAATGGAAGCGGTCCCAACCTCGTAGCTGTGAACAGCTGTGATCGCAGGAAAATGCTGTTACAAAGATTTCTCAGTATATCTCCGGGACATTTCACTAAATGTACAACCTTTTCTCCATCAACATGAACAAATGAGACATGAAATAACATCAACAGATCAAGACGAAGCGAATGGAAGTACCCCCGGAGTCATAGCATGTGTAAATCGAGACGAAACATCTCTCTCTCCCCCGCCTGCTTGCGAGGGGGAGGGCAGTTTACACACACACGCAGCTGCTGCATGCAGCAACACACACACAGGGAGGAGATGGCAGAGAGAACGCACTCCCCTGAAAACTCCCCTTGAATTCCTCCAGACTCAGAAAATGTAAAAGTTCACTTTTTGGAGATCCATAGAAAAAGGGTGAAAATGGAAAAAAGTATTCGAAAATAGTGCCTCATAAGGCGGCTAGAGTCCCTTGAAAACTCCCCTTGAATTCCTCCAGACTCAGAAAAAGTCAAAGTTGACTTTTTGGAGATCCATAGAAAAAGGGTGAAAATGAACAAAAGTATGCCACAGCATGGATTCGAACACACGACCAACCGCATCCAGGGGCGAGCATTAACGCAGTGAGCCACTGGACCTGAGTACTCAAATATGACTACTTGTGCATCTTAGACACTCTGAATTCACTAAATGTACAACTTTGTCTCCATCAAAATGAACAAATGAGACATTAAATAACATCTACAGATCAAGACGAAGCGAATGGAAGCGGTCCCAGCCTCATAGCTGTGAACAGCTGTGATCGCAGGAAAATGCTGTTACAAAGATTTCTCAGTATATCTCCGGGACATTTCCCTGGCTTTCCCACCGTCACAATGGACAAACGAGACATGAAATAACATCAACAGATCAAGACGAAGCGAATGGAAGTACCCCCAGAGTCATAGCATGTGTAAATCGAGACGAAACATCTCTCTCTCCCCCGCCTGCTTGCGAAGGGGAGGGGCAGTTTACACACACACACGCAGCTGCTGCATGCAGCAACGCACACACAGGGAGGAGATGGCAGAGAGAATGCACTCCCCTGAAAACTCCCCTTGAATTCCTCCAGACTCAGAAAAAGTCAAAGTTGACTTTTTGGAGATCCATAGAAAAAGGGTGAAAATGAAAAAAAGTATGCCACAGCATGGATTCGAACACGCGACCAACCGCATCCAGGGGCGAGTGTTAACGCAGTGAGCCACTGGACCTGAGTACTCAAACATGCCTACTTGTGCATCTTAAACACTCTGAATTCACTAAATGTACAACCTTTTCTCCATCAAAATGAACAAATGAGACATGAAATAACATCTCCAGATCAAGACGAAGCGAATGGAAGCGGTCCCAACCTCGTAGCTGTGAACAGCTGTGATCGCAGGAAAATGCTGTTACAAAGATTTCTCAGTATATCTCCGGGACATTTCACTAAATGTACAACCTTTTCTCCATCAAAATGAACAAATGAGACATGAAATAACATCTCCAGATCAAGACGAAGCGAATGGAAGCGGTCCCAACCTCATAGCTGTGAACAGCTGTGATCGCAGGAAAATGCTGTTACAAAGATTTCTCAGTATATCTCCGGGACATTTCCCTGGCTTTCCCACCGTCACATAAATAACATCAACAGATCAAGACGAAGCGAATGGAAGTACCCCCAGAGTCATAGCATGTGTAAATCGAGACGAAACATCTCTCTCTCCCCCGCCTGCTTGCGAAGGGGAGGGGCAGTTTACACACACACACGCAGCTGCTGCATGCAGCAACGCACACAGAGGGAGGAGATGGCAGAGAGAATGCACTCCCCTGAAAACTCCCCTTGAATTCCTCCAGACTCAGAAAATGTAAAAGTTCACTTTTTGGAGATCCATAGAAAAAGGGTGAAAATGGAAAAAAGTATTCGAAAATAGTGCCTCATAAGGCGGGTAGAGTCCCTTGAAAACTCCCCTTGAATTCCTCCAGACTCAGAAAAAGTCAAAGTTGAATTTTTGGAGATCCATAGAAAAAGGGTGAAAATGAAAAAAAGTATGCCACAGCATGGATTCGAACACGCGACCAACCGCATCCAGGGGCGAGCGTTAACGCAGTGAGCCACTGGACCTGAGTACTCAAACATGCCTACTTTTGCATCTTAGACACTCTGAATTCACTAAATGTACAACTTTTTCTCCATCAAAATGAACAAATGAGACATGATATAACATCTACAGATCAAGACGAAGCGAATGGAAGCGGTCCCAGCCTCGTAGCTGTGAACAGCTGTGATCGCAGGAAAATGCTGTTACAAAGATTTCTCAGTATATCTCCGGGACATTTCCCTGGCTTTCCCACCGTCACAATGGACAAACGAGACATGAAATAACATCAACAGATCAAGACGAAGCGAATGGAAGTACCCCCGGAGTCATAGCATGTGTAAATCGAGACGAAACATCTCTCTCTCCCCCGCCTGCTTGCGAGGGGGAGGGGCAGTTTACACACACACGCAGCTGCTGCATGCAGCAACACACACACAGGGAGGAGATGGCAGAGAGAACGCACTCCCCTGAAAACTCCCCTTGAATTCCTCCAGACTCAGAAAATGTAAAAGATCACTTTTTGGAGATCCATAGGAAAAGGGTGAAAATGAAAAAAAAATACCACAGCATGGATTCGAACACGCGACCAACCGCATCCAGGGGCGAGCATTAACGCAGTGAGCCACTGGACCTGAGTACTCAAATATGACTACTTGTGCATCTTAGACACTCTGAATTCACTAAATGTACAACTTTTTCTCCATCAAAATGAACAAATGAGACATTAAATAACATCTACAGATCAAGACGAAGCGAATGGAAGCGGTCCCAGCCTCGTAGCTGTGAACAGCTGTGATCGCAGGAAAATGCTGTTACAAAGATTTCTCAGTATATTTCCGGGACATTTCCCTGGCTTTCCCACCGTCACATAAATAACATCAACAGATCAAGACGAAGCGAATGGAAGTACCCCCGGAGTCATAGCATGTGTAAATCGAGACGAAACATCTCTCTCTCCCCTGCCTGCTTGCGAAGGGGAGGGGCAGTTTACACACACACACGCAGCTGCTGCATGCAGCAACGCACACAGAGGGAGGAGATGGCAGAGAGAATGCACTCCCCTGAAAACTCCCCTTGAATTCCTCCAGACTCAGAAAATGTAAAAGTTCACTTTTTGGAGATCCATAGAAAAAGGGTGAAAATGGAAAAAAGTATTCGAAAATAGTGCCTCATAAGGCGGGTAGAGTCCCTTGAAAACTCCCCTTGAATTCCTCCAGACTCAGAAAAAGTCAAAGTTGAATTTTTGGAGATCCATAGAAAAAGGGTGAAAATGAAAAAAAGTATGCCACAGCATGGATTCGAACACGCGACCAACCGCATCCAGGGGCGAGCGTTAACGCAGTGAGCCACTGGACCTGAGTACTCAAACATGCCTACTTTTGCATCTTAGACACTCTGAATTCACTAAATGTACAACTTTTTCTCCATCAAAATGAACAAATGAGACATGATATAACATCTACAGATCAAGACGAAGCGAATGGAAGCGGTCCCAGCCTCGTAGCTGTGAACAGCTGTGATCGCAGGAAAATGCTGTTACAAAGATTTCTCAGTATATCTCCGGGACATTTCCCTGGCTTTCCCACCGTCACAATGGACAAACGAGACATGAAATAACATCAACAGATCAAGACGAAGCGAATGGAAGTACCCCCGGAGTCATAGCATGTGTAAATCGAGACGAAACATCTCTCTCTCCCCCGCCTGCTTGCGAGGGGGAGGGGCAGTTTACACACACACGCAGCTGCTGCATGCAGCAACACACACACAGGGAGGAGATGGCAGAGAGAACGCACTCCCCTGAAAACTCCCCTTGAATTCCTCCAGACTCAGAAAATGTAAAAGTTCACTTTTTGGAGATCCATTGAAAAAGGGTGAAAATGGAAAAAAGTATTCGAAAATAGTGCCTCATAAGTCCCTTGAAAACTCCCCTTGAATTCCTCCAGACTCAGAAAAAGTCAAAGTTTACCTTTTGGAGATCCATAGAAAAAGGGTGAAAATGAAAAAAAGTATGCCACAGCATGGATTCGAACACGCGACCAACCGCATACAGGGGCGAGCGTTAACGCAGTGAGCCACTGGACCTGAGTACTCAAACATGCCTATTTGTGAATCTTAGACACTCAGAATTCACTAAATGTACAACTTTTTCTCCATCAAAATGAACAAATGAGACATTAAATAACATCTACAGATCAAGACGAAGCGAATGGAAGCGGTCCCAGCCTCGTAGCTGTGAACAGCTGTGATCGCAGGAAAATGCTGTTACAAAGATTTCTCAGTATATCTCCGGGACATTTCCCTGGCTTTCCCACCGTCACAATGGACAAACGAGACATGAAATAACATCAACAGATCAAGACGAAGCGAATGGAAGTACCCCCGGAGTCATAGCATGTGTAAATCGAGACGAAACATCTCTCTCTCCCCCGCCTGCTTGCGAAGGGGAGGGGCAGTTTACACACACACGCAGCTGCTGCAGGCAGCAACGCACACACAGGGAGGAGATTGGTATTGGTAGCTCTATTATGAGACACGTGAATTTAGAGACCGAAGCGTCCACAGTCACATGCATTCCGGGGGCCAGAGCGGGCGACGTTGAGGCGCATCTAAGACTGCTGGCTAAAAATAAACGTAAATACAGTAGGATTGTTATTCACGTCGGTGGTAATGATGTTCGTTTACGCCAATCAGAATGCACCAAACTTAATGTGGCGTCGGTGTGTAGTTATGCTAAAACAATGTCGGACACCGTAATCTTCTCTGGTCCCCTCCCCAATCTGATCAATGATGACATGTATAGCCGCATGTCATCATTTCAGCGCTGGTTGTCTTGGTGGTGCCCAGCAAACAATGTGGGCTTTGTGAATAATTGGACAGCCTTCTGGGGAAAACCTGGTCTGATTAAGAGAGACGGCATTCATCCTACTTTGGAAGGTGCAAATCTCATTTCGGCAAACATTTCAGGGCTCTGTGGACTTAATCCATGACAAACTGGAGTTGAGACCAGGAGGCAGAGTCGCAGTCTTACACGCTTCTCTGCGCTCTCTCCTAGGCAGTCATCCATAGGAATCCCGACCCCAATAAAATACCCAATATTAACGGTGTGTGTGTCTGCCCAAGGACAATTTAAGGTAAAACCTAATAGAGGTGTCATACATAATAACCTAATAAAAGTAAATGTAACAACTACAGTGCAACAAAACAGGAAGATTAAATGTGGTCTCTTAAACATAAGATCTCTAGCATCTAAAGCAATACTGGTAAATGATTTAATATCAGATTATAATATTGATATATGCTGTCTCACTGAAACTTGGTTGAGACATGAAGAATATGTCAGCATAAATGAGGCCACTCCACCCAGCCATATCAATACTCATATTGCCCGAGGCACGGGCCGAGGAGGTGGAGTTGCAGCAATCTTTGACTCAAGTTTACTTATCAATACTAAACAAAAATTAAATTATACCTCCTTTGAAAGCCTCATTTTCAGTCTTACGCATCCGACCTGGAAAACTTTGCAGCCAATCTTATTTGTTACAGTGTACCGTGCACCAGGTCCTTATTCAGAATTCTTATCAGAATTATCTGAGTTTTTATCAGCTTTGGTACTTAAAACAGATAAAGTAATTATCGTAGGTGACTTTAATATTCATGTTGACGATGATAAAAATAGCCTTACTGTTGCATTTAACTCTATATTAGATTCTGTTGGTTTCTGTCAGAGTGTAAATAAACCAACCCACTGCTATAATCACACTCTTGACCTTGTTCTGACTTATGGTATTGAAATTGAGCAACTATTAGTCGAACCGCATAATCCTGCTTTATCCGACCATTTCTTAATAACTTTTGAAGTACTGTTACTAGACTACAAAGCATTAGCCAAAAGCTCCTGCAGCAGAAACCTATCTGTTAGTGCTATAGCCAAATTTAAGGAAGAGATTCCACCAATACTTAACTCGATAGCATGTCTGCGTGTAGGGGAGGAAACTTATACAAAATGTACACCACCCCAAATTGATCATGTTGTTGATAGTGCTACAGATGCGCTGCGAATAAAATTAGACTCTGTTGCTCCTTTGAAAAAGAAGAAAATAAAACAACATAGATTAGCTCCATGGCATAATGCCGAAACCCGCAAAATAAAGCAAAAGTCGAGACAACTTGAACGGATATGGCGTTCCACTAAACTTGAAGAATCTCGTTTAATTTGGCATATTACTCTCAATGAATATAAGAAAGCACTGCGTAAAGCGAGAGCAGCATACTACTCTTCATTAATAGATGAGAATAAGAATAATGCAAGATTTCTTTTCAGCACTGTAGCCAGGCTGACAGAGAGCCACAGCTCGACTGAGCCTTCTATTCCCATAGCACTCAGTAGTAATGATTTTATGTGCTTTTTTAACGATAAAATTGTTACTCTTAGAAACAAAATCAATGACCTCTTGCCTTTGACCAGTATAGTGTTATCAACAGCTCCCGGAAACGTAAGTTCTAATAATATTACACTAGATAGTAAACTAGAATGCTTTTCAGCCATAAACCTTGAACAATTAAATTCAATGATTCTCTCTTCTAAACCATCAACGTGTATCTTAGACCCGATTCCAACTAAGCTGTTAAAAGAAGTTTTTCCATTAATTAGCACTTCTTTATTAAATATTATGAATATGTCTTTATTATCAGGCTATGTTCCAAAATCATTCAAAGTAGCAGTGATAAAACCGCTTCTTAAAAAGCACAACCTCGATCCAGAGGTTTTAGCCAACTATAGACCTATTTCTAATCTTCCGTTCCTCTCAAAAATTCTTGAGAAAGCAGTCGCAAAACAGCTGTGTGATTACTTAAGAAACTATGATTTATTTGAAGATTTTCAGTCTGGCTTTAGAACACAACATAGCACAGAGACAGCTCTGGTTAAAGTCACAAATGACATTCTAATAGCCTCTGACAAGGGACTTGTCTCTATTCTTGTCTTACTCGATCTTAGTGCTGCATTTGATACTATCGACCATGATATCCTATTGCAAAGACTAGAGCACTTAGTTGGCATACAGGGAACTGCTTTAGGCTGGTTTAGGTCTTATCTATCTGAACGCTCTCAGTTTGTACGTGTCAACGATGAATCTTCCATGCAAACCAAAGTTAGCCATGGAGTGCCACAGGGCTCAGTGCTTGGACCTATTTTGTTCACCCTATATATGCTTCCGTTAGGCAATATTATAAGGAATCATTCTGTAAACTTTCATTGTTATGCGGATGATACTCAACTATATTTATCAATCAAGCCTGATGAAATTAATCATCTAAATAAAATTCAAGACTGCCTCAAGGACTTAAAAACGTGGATGACCTTACATTTTTTGATGTTAAACACGACCAAAACTGAAGTTATTGTACTTGGCCCGAAGAATCTACGAAACAAATTATCTAAAGATATATTAACTATGGATGGCATTAATTTGGCCTCCAGTGAGACTGTAAGGAATCTTGGTGTTATATTTGATCAGGATTTATCCTTTAACGCCCACATAAAATCAATTTCAAGGACCGCCTACTTCCATCTACGTAACATTGCAAACATCAGGCATATCTTGCCTCAAAACGATGCAGAGAAACTAGTCCATGCATTTGTTACTTCAAGGCTGGATTATTGTAACTCTTTATTATCAGGGTGTACCAAGAAGTCAGTCAAGTCGCTTCAGCTGATTCAAAATGCTGCAGCTCGTGTACTAACCAGAGTTAGGAAAAGGGACCACATTACTCCTGTTCTGGCTGCCTTACACTGGCTCCCTATAGAACACAGGATATCATTTAAAATTATTCTTCTCGCCTACAAAGCCCTTAATGGGCAGGCGCCATCTTACCTTAAAGAACTCATTATACCCTATTGTCCTACTAGGGCATTGCGTTCCAAGAATGCAGGGTTGTTGGTTGTTCCTAGAGTCTCTAAAAGTACAATGGGAGCCAGAGCCTTTTCTTATCAAGCTCCACTTTTGTGGAATCAGCTTCCAGTTTGTGTTCGGACGGCAGACACCCTATCCGTTTTTAAGAGTGCGCTTAAGACCTTCCTTTTTGATAAAGCTTATAGTTAGGGCTGATTAGATTCAGCCCCTAGTTTTGCTGATATAGGCTTAGTTTGTCGGGGGACATCTTACTTCTTCCTTCTCTCTGTCTATACCTGTGTACTCTCATGTTCCGATTAACCCAGCTTCCCCAAATTTCTTTCTTTTTGGTGTCTATATACGCCGGGATCCGGAGTCATGGATGATCCTGCGGTCCTGTGTCATGGATTGCGAGTCCTGGATCTTGAGTCGTGGCTGCGGTCCTGGATCATAAGTCCTGGATGGATATCCTCGTGGATTCATCTTCTTATTATACACACATGCATTTCAAAACATTTGGACTACCTATGTTGCAAATGTATTATCTTTTCAATTTACACACGGCATCTATTGCACGTCTGTCCGTCCTGGGAGAGGGATCCCTCCTCTGTTGCTCTCCCTGAGGTTTCTCCCATTTTTCCCTTTAAACTGTGGGGTTTTCTCTGGAAGTTTTTCCTTGTACGATGTGAGGGTCTAAGGACAGAGGGTGTCGTATTGTCATACTGATATTCTGTACAAACTGTGAAGTCCACTGAGACAAATGTAACATTTGTGATATTGGGCTATATAAATAAACATTGATTGATTGATTGATTGAGATGGCAGAGAGAATGCACTCCCCTGAAAACTCCCCTTGAATTCCTCCAGACTCAGAAAATGTAAAAGTTCACTTTTTGGAGATCCATAGAAAAAGGGTGAAAATGGAAAAAAGTATTCGAAAATAGTGCCTCATAAGGCGGGTAGAGTCCCTTGAAAACTCCCCTTGAATTCCTCCAGACTCAGAAAAAGTCAAAGTTGACTTTTTGGAGATCCATAGAAAAAGGGTGAAAATGAAAAAAAGAATGCCACAGCATGGATTCGAACACGCGACCAACCGCATCCAGGGGCGAGCGTTAACGCAGTGAGCCACTGGACCTGAGTACTCAAACATGCCTACTTGTGCATCTTAAACACTCTGAATTCACTAAATGTACAACCTTTTCTCCATCAAAATGAACAAATGAGACATTAAATAACATCTACAGATCAAGACGAAGCGAATGGAAGCGGTCCCAGTCTCGTAGCTGTGAACAGCTGTGATCGCAGGAAAATGCTGTTACAAAGATTTCTCAGTATATCTCCGGGACATTTCCGTGGCTTTCCCACCGTCACAATGGACAAACGAGACATGAAATAACATCAACAGATCAAGACGAAGCGAATGGAGGTACCCCCGGAGTCATAGCATGTGTAAATCGAGACGAAACATCTCTCTCTCCCCCGCCTGCTTGCGAAGGGGAGGGGCAGTTTACACACACACACGCAGCTGCTGCATGCAGCAACGCACACACAGGGAGGATATGGCAGAGAGAATGCACTCCCCTGAAAACTCCCCTTGAATTCCTCCAGACTCAGAAAATGTAAAAGTTCACTTTTTGGAGATCCATAGAAAAAGGGTGAAAATGGAAAAAAGTATTCGAAAATAGTGCCTCATAAGGCGGGTAGAGTCCCTTGAAAACTCCCCTTGAATTCCTCCAGACTCAGAAAAAGTCAAAGTTGACTTTTTGGAGATCCATAGAAAAAGGGTGAAAATGAAAAAAAGAATGCCACAGCATGGATTCGAACACGCGACCAACCGCATCCAGGGGCGAGCGTTAACGCAGTGAGCCACTGGACCTGAGTACTCAAACATGCCTACTTGTGTATCTTAGACACTCTGAATTCACTAAATGTACAACCTTTTCTCCAAAAAAATGAACAAATGAGACATGAAATAACATCTCCAGATCAAGACGAAGCGAATGGAAGCGGTCCCAACCTCGTAGCTGTGAACAGCTGTGATCGCAGGAAAATGCTGTTACAAAGATTTCTCAGTATATCTCCGGGACATTTCCCTGGCTTTCCCACCGTCACAATGGACAAACGAGACATGAAATAACATCAACAGATCAAGACGAAGCGAATGGAAGTACCCCCGGAGTCATAGCATGTGTAAATCGAGACGAAACATCTCTCTCTCCCCCGCCTGCTTGCGAAGGGGAGGGGCAGTTTACACACACACACGCAGCTGCTGCATGCAGCAACGCACACAGAGGGAGGAGATGGCAGAGAGAATGCACTCCCCTGAAAACTCCCCTTGAATTCCTCCAGACTCAGAAAATGTAAAAGTTCACTTTTTGGAGATCCATAGAAAAAAGGGTGAAAATGGAAAAAAGTATTCGAAAATAGTGCCTCATAAGGCGGGTAGAGTCCCTTGAAAACTCCCCTTGAATTCCTCCAGACTCAGAAAAAGTCAAAGTTGACTTTTTGGAGATCCATAGAAAAAGGGTGAAAATGAAAAAAAGTATGCCACAGCATGGATTCGAACACGCGACCAACCGCATCCAGGGGCGAGCATTAACGCAGTGAGCCACTGGACCTGAGTACTCAAACATGCCTACTTTTGCATCTTAGAAACTCTGAATTCACTAAATGTACAACTTTTTCTCCATCAAAATGAACAACTGAGACATTAAATAACATCTACAGATCAAGACGAAGCGAATGGAATCGGTCCCAGCCTCGTAGCTGCGAACAGCTTTGATCGCAGGAAAATACTGTTACAAAGATTTCTCAGTATATCTCCGGGACATTTCCCTGGCTTTCCCAACGTCACAATGGACAAACGAGACATGAAATAACATCAACAGATCAAGACGAAGCGAATGGAAGTACCCCCGGAGTCATAGCATGTGTAAATCGAGACGAAACATCTCTCTCTCCCCCGCCTGCTTGCGAGGGGGAGGGGCAGTTTACACACACACACAGCTGCTGCATGCAGCAACGCACACACAGGGAGGAGATGGCAGAGAGAACGCACTCCCCTGAAAACTCCCCTTGAATTCCTCCAGACTCAGAAAATGTAAAAGTTCACTTTTTGGAGATCCATAGAAAAAGGGTGAAAATGAAAAAAAGAATGCCACAGCATGGATTCGAACACGCGACCAACCGCATTTAGGGGCGAGCGTTAACACAGTGAGCCACTGGACCTGAGTACTCAAACATGCCTACTTGTGCATCTTAGACACTCTGAATTTACTAAATGTACAACTTTTTCTCCATCAAAATGAACAAATGAGACATTAAATAACATCTACAGATCAAGACGAAGCGAATGGAATCGGTCCCAGCCTCGTAGCTGCGAACAGCTTTGATCGCAGGAAAATACTGTTACAAAGATTTCTCAGTATATCTCCGGGACATTTCCCTGGCTTTCCCAACGTCACAATGGACAAACGAGACATGAAATAACATCAACAGATCAAGACGAAGCGAATGGAAGTACCCCCGGAGTCATAGCATGTGTAAATCGAGACGAAACATCTCTCTGTCCCCCGCCTGCTTGCGAGGGGGAGGGGCAGTTTACACACACACACAGCTGCTGCATGCAGCAACGCACACACAGGGAGGAGATGGCAGAGAGAACGCACTCCCCTGAAAACTCCCCTTGAATTCCTCCAGACTCAGAAAATGTAAAAGTTCACTTTTTGGAGATCCATAGAAAAAGGGTGAAAATGGAAAAAAGTATTCGAAAATAGTGCCTCATAAGGCGGGTAGAGTCCCTTGAAAACTCCCCTTGAATTCCTCCAGACTCAGAAAATGTAAAAGTTCACTTTTTGGAGATCCATAGAAAAAGGGTGAAAATGGAAAAAAGTATTCGAAAATAGTGCCTCATAAGGCGGGTAGAGTCCCTTGAAAACTCCCCTTGAATTCCTCCAGACTCAGAAAAAGTCAAAGTTGACTTTTTGGAGATCCATAGAAAAAGGGTGAAAATGAAAAAAAGAATGCCACAGCATGGATTCGAACACGCGACCAACCGCATCCAGGGGCGAGCGTTAACGCAGTGAGCCACTGGACCTGAGTACTCAAACATGCCTACTTGTGCATCTTAAACACTCTGAATTCACTAAATGTACAACCTTTTCTCCATCAAAATGAACAAATGAGACATTAAATAACATCTACAGATCAAGACGAAGCGAATGGAAGCGGTCCCAGTCTCGTAGCTGTGAACAGCTGTGATCGCAGGAAAATGCTGTTACAAAGATTTCTCAGTATATCTCCGGGACATTTCCGTGGCTTTCCCACCGTCACAATGGACAAACGAGACATGAAATAACATCAACAGATCAAGACGAAGCGAATGGAGGTACCCCCGGAGTCATAGCATGTGTAAATCGAGACGAAACATCTCTCTCTCCCCCGCCTGCTTGCGAAGGGGAGGGGCAGTTTACACACACACACGCAGCTGCTGCATGCAGCAACGCACACACAGGGAGGATATGGCAGAGAGAATGCACTCCCCTGAAAACTCCCCTTGAATTCCTCCAGACTCAGAAAATGTAAAAGTTCACTTTTTGGAGATCCATAGAAAAAGGGTGAAAATGGAAAAAAGTATTCGAAAATAGTGCCTCATAAGGCGGGTAGAGTCCCTTGAAAACTCCCCTTGAATTCCTCCAGACTCAGAAAAAGTCAAAGTTGACTTTTTGGAGATCCATAGAAAAAGGGTGAAAATGAAAAAAAGAATGCCACAGCATGGATTCGAACACGCGACCAACCGCATCCAGGGGCGAGCGTTAACGCAGTGAGCCACTGGACCTGAGTACTCAAACATGCCTACTTGTGTATCTTAGACACTCTGAATTCACTAAATGTACAACCTTTTCTCCAAAAAAATGAACAAATGAGACATGAAATAACATCTCCAGATCAAGACGAAGCGAATGGAAGCGGTCCCAACCTCGTAGCTGTGAACAGCTGTGATCGCAGGAAAATGCTGTTACAAAGATTTCTCAGTATATCTCCGGGACATTTCCCTGGCTTTCCCACCGTCACAATGGACAAACGAGACATGAAATAACATCAACAGATCAAGACGAAGCGAATGGAAGTACCCCCGGAGTCATAGCATGTGTAAATCGAGACGAAACATCTCTCTCTCCCCCGCCTGCTTGCGAAGGGGAGGGGCAGTTTACACACACACACGCAGCTGCTGCATGCAGCAACGCACACAGAGGGAGGAGATGGCAGAGAGAATGCACTCCCCTGAAAACTCCCCTTGAATTCCTCCAGACTCAGAAAATGTAAAAGTTCACTTTTTGGAGATCCATAGAAAAAAGGGTGAAAATGGAAAAAAGTATTCGAAAATAGTGCCTCATAAGGCGGGTAGAGTCCCTTGAAAACTCCCCTTGAATTCCTCCAGACTCAGAAAAAGTCAAAGTTGACTTTTTGGAGATCCATAGAAAAAGGGTGAAAATGAAAAAAAGTATGCCACAGCATGGATTCGAACACGCGACCAACCGCATCCAGGGGCGAGCATTAACGCAGTGAGCCACTGGACCTGAGTACTCAAACATGCCTACTTTTGCATCTTAGAAACTCTGAATTCACTAAATGTACAACTTTTTCTCCATCAAAATGAACAACTGAGACATTAAATAACATCTACAGATCAAGACGAAGCGAATGGAATCGGTCCCAGCCTCGTAGCTGCGAACAGCTTTGATCGCAGGAAAATACTGTTACAAAGATTTCTCAGTATATCTCCGGGACATTTCCCTGGCTTTCCCAACGTCACAATGGACAAACGAGACATGAAATAACATCAACAGATCAAGACGAAGCGAATGGAAGTACCCCCGGAGTCATAGCATGTGTAAATCGAGACGAAACATCTCTCTCTCCCCCGCCTGCTTGCGAGGGGGAGGGGCAGTTTACACACACACACAGCTGCTGCATGCAGCAACGCACACACAGGGAGGAGATGGCAGAGAGAACGCACTCCCCTGAAAACTCCCCTTGAATTCCTCCAGACTCAGAAAATGTAAAAGTTCACTTTTTGGAGATCCATAGAAAAAGGGTGAAAATGAAAAAAAGAATGCCACAGCATGGATTCGAACACGCGACCAACCGCATTTAGGGGCGAGCGTTAACACAGTGAGCCACTGGACCTGAGTACTCAAACATGCCTACTTGTGCATCTTAGACACTCTGAATTTACTAAATGTACAACTTTTTCTCCATCAAAATGAACAAATGAGACATTAAATAACATCTACAGATCAAGACGAAGCGAATGGAATCGGTCCCAGCCTCGTAGCTGCGAACAGCTTTGATCGCAGGAAAATACTGTTACAAAGATTTCTCAGTATATCTCCGGGACATTTCCCTGGCTTTCCCAACGTCACAATGGACAAACGAGACATGAAATAACATCAACAGATCAAGACGAAGCGAATGGAAGTACCCACGGAGTCATAGCATGTGTAAATCGAGACGAAACATCTCTCTGTCCCCCGCCTGCTTGCGAGGGGGAGGGGCAGTTTACACACACACACAGCTGCTGCATGCAGCAACGCACACACAGGGAGGAGATGGCAGAGAGAACGCACTCCCCTGAAAACTCCCCTTGAATTCCTCCAGACTCAGAAAATGTAAAAGTTCACTTTTTGGAGATCCATAGAAAAAGGGTGAAAATGGAAAAAAGTATTCGAAAATAGTGCCTCATAAGGCGGGTAGAGTCCCTTGAAAACTCCCCTTGAATTCCTCCAGACTCAGAAAAAGTCAAAGTTGACTTTTTGGAGATCCATAGAAAAAGGGTGAAAATGAAAAAAAGTATGCCACAGCATGGATTCGAACACGCGACCAAGCGCATCCAGGGGCGAGCGTTAACGCAGTGAGCCACTGGACCTGAGTACTCAAACATGCCTACTTTTGCATCTTAGACACTCTGAATTCACTAAATGTACAACTTTTTCTCCATCAAAATGAACAAATGAGACATGAAATAAAATCTACAGATCAAGACGAAGCGAATGGAAGCGGTCCCAGCCTCGTAGCTGTGAACAGCTGTGATCGCAGGAAAATGCTGTTACAAAGATTTCTCAGTATAACTCCGGGACATTTCCCTGGCTTTCCCACCGTCACAATGGACAAACGAGACATGAAATAACATCAACAGATCAAGACGAAGCGGATGGAAGTACCCCCGGAGTCATAGCATGTGTAAATCGAGACGAAACATCTCTCTCTCCCCCGCCTGCTTGCGAAGGGGAGGGGCAGTTTACACACACACACACGCAGCTGCTGCATGCAGCAACGCACACAGAGGGAGGAGATGGCAGAGAGAATGCACTCCCCTGAAAACTCCCCTTGAATTCCTCCAGACTCAGAAAATGTAAAAGTTCACTTTTTGGAGATCCATAGAAAAAGGGTGAAAATGGAAAAAAGTATTCGAAAATAGTGCCTCATAAGGCGGGTAGAGTCCCTTGAAAACTCCCCTTGAATTCCTCCAGACTCAGAAAAAGTCAAAGTTGACTTTTTGGAGATCCATAGAAAAAGGGTGAAAATGAAAAAAAGTATGCCACAGCATGGATTCGAACACGCGACCAACCGCATCCAGGGGCGAGCATTAACGCAGTGAGCCACTGGACCTGAGTACTCAAACATGCCTACTTTTGCATCTTAGAAACTCTGAATTCACTAAATGTACAACTTTTTCTCCATCAAAATGAACAACTGAGACATTAAATAACATCTACAGATCAAGACGAAGCGAATGGAATCGGTCCCAGCCTCGTAGCTGCGAACAGCTTTGATCGCAGGAAAATAATGTTACAAAGATTTCTCAGTATATCTCCGGGACATTTCCCTGGCTTTCCCAACGTCACAATGGACAAACGAGACATGAAATAACATCAACAGATCAAGACGAAGCGAATGGAAGTACCCCCGGAGTCATAGCATGTGTAAATCGAGACGAAACATCTCTCTCTCCCCCGCCTGCTTGCGAGGGGGAGGGGCAGTTTACACACACACACAGCTGCTGCATGCAGCAACGCACACACAGGGAGGAGATGGCAGAGAGAACGCACTCCCCTGAAAACTCCCCTTGAATTCCTCCAGACTCAGAAAATGTAAAAGTTCACTTTTTGGAGATCCATAGAAAAAGGGTGAAAATGAAAAAAAGAATGCCACAGCATGGATTCGAACACGCGACCAACCGCATTTAGGGGCGAGCGTTAACACAGTGAGCCACTGGACCTGAGTACTCAAACATGCCTACTTGTGCATCTTAGACACTCTGAATTTACTAAATGTACAACTTTTTCTCCATCAAAATGAACAAATGAGACATTAAATAACATCTACAGATCAAGACGAAGCGAATGGAATCGGTCCCAGCCTCGTAGCTGCGAACAGCTTTGATCGCAGGAAAATACTGTTACAAAGATTTCTCAGTATATCTCCGGGACATTTCCCTGGCTTTCCAACCGTCACAATGGACAAACGAGACATGAAATAACATCAACAGATCAAGACGAAGCGGATGGAAGTACCCCCGGAGTCATAGTATGTGTAAATCGAGACGAAACATCTCTCTCTCCCCCGCCTGCTTGCGAAGGGGAGGGGCAGTTTACACACACACACGCAGCTGCTGCATGCAGCAACGCACACAGAGGGAGGAGATGGCAGAGAGAATGCACTCCCCTGAAAACTCCCCTTGAATTCCTCCAGACTCAGAAAATGTAAAAGTTCACTTTTTGGAGATCCATAGAAAAAGGGTGAAAATGGAAAAAAGTATTCGAAAATAGTGCCTCATAAGGCGGGTAGAGTCCCTTGAAAACTCCCCTTGAATTCCTCCAGACTCAGAAAAAGTCAAAGTTGACTTTTTGGAGATCCATAGAAAAAGGGTGAAAATGAAAAAAAGTATGCCACAGCATGGATTCGAACACGCGACCAACCGCATCCAGGGGCGAACATTAACGCAGTGAGCCACTGGACCTGAGTACTCAAACATATCTACTTTTGCATCTTAGAAACTCTGAATTCACTAAATGTACAACTTTTTCTCCATCAAAATGAACAACTGAGACATTAAATAACATCTACAGATCAAGACGAAGCGAATGGAATCGGTCCCAGCCTCGTAGCTGCGAACAGCTTTGATCGCAGCAAAATAATGTTACAAAGATTTCTCAGTATATCTCCGGGACATTTCCCTGGCTTTCCCAACGTCACAATGGACAAACGAGACATGGAATAACATCAACAGATCAAGACGAAGCGAATGGAAGTACCCCCGGAGTCATAGCATGTGTAAATCGAGACGAAACATCTCTCTCTCCCCCGCCTGCTTGCGAGGGGGAGGGGCAGTTTACACACACACACAGCTGCTGCATGCAGCAACGCACACACAGGGAGGAGATGGCAGAGAGAACGCACTCCCCTGAAAACTCCCCTTGAATTCCTCCAGACTCAGAAAATGTAAAAGTTCACTTTTTGGAGATCCATAGAAAAAGGGTGAAAATGAAAAAAAGAATGCCACAGCATGGATTCGAACACGCGACCAACCGCATTTAGGGGCGAGCGTTAACACAGTGAGCCACTGGACCTGAGTACTCAAACATGCCTACTTTTGCATTTTAGAAACTCTGAATTCACTAAATGTACAACTTTTTCTCCATCAAAATGAACAACTGAGACATTAAATAACATCTACAGATCAAGACGAAGCGAATGGAAGCGGTCCCAGCCTCGTAGCTGCGAACAGCTTTGATCGCAGGAAAATACTGTTACAAAGATTGCTCAGTATATCTCCGGGACATTTCCCTGGCTTTCCCACCGTCACAATGGACAAACGAGACATGAAATAACATCAACAGATCAAGACGAAGCGAATGGAAGTACCCCCGGAGTCATAGCATGTGTAAATCGAGACGAAACATCTCTCTCTCCCCCGCCTGCTTGCGAGGGGGAGGGGCAGTTTACACACACACACAGCTGCTGCATGCAGCAACGCACACACAGGGAGGAGATGGCAGAGAGAACGCACTTCTCTGAAAACTCCCCTTGAATTCCTCCAGACTCAGAAAATGTAAAAGATCACTTTTTGGAGATCCATAGAAAAAGGGTGAAAATGAAAAAAAGAATGCCACAGCATGGATTCGAACACGCGACCAACAGCATCCAGGGGCGAGCGTTAACACAGTGAGCCACTGGACCTGAGTACTCAAACATGCCTACTTGTGCATCTTAGACACTCTGAATTTACTAAATGTACAACTTTTTCTCCATCAAAATGAACAAATGAGACATTAAATAACATCTACAGATCAAGACGAAGCGAATGGAAGCGGTCCCAGCCTCGTAGCTGTGAACAGCTGTTATTGCAGGAAAATGCTGTTACAAAGATTTCTCAGTATATCTCCGGGACATTTCCCTGGCTTTCCCACCGTCACAATGGACAAACGAGACATGAAATAACATCAACAGATCAAGACGAAGCGAATGGAAGTACCCCCGGAGTCATAGCATGTGTAAATCGAGAAGAAACATCTCTCTCTCCCCCGCCTGCTTGCGAAGGGGAGGGGCAGTTTACACACACACACGCAGCTGCTGCATGCAGCAACGCACACAGAGGGAGGAGATGGCAGAGAGAATGCACTCCCCTGAAAACTCCCCTTGAATTCCTCCAGACTCAGAAAATGTAAAAGTTCACTTTTTGGAGATCCATAGAAAAAGGGTGAAAATGGAAAAAAGTATTCGAAAATAGTGCCTCATAAGGCGGCTAGAGTCCCTTGAAAACTCCCCTTGAATTCCTCCAGACTCAGAAAAAGTCAAAGTTGACTTTTGGAGATCCATAGAAAAAGGGTGAAAATGAATAAAAGTATGCCACAGCATGGATTCGAACACGCGACGTACCGCATCCAGGGGCGAGCATTAACGCAGTGAGCCACTGGACCTGAGTACTCAAACATGCCTACTTTTGCATCTTAGAAACTCTGAATTCACTAAATGTACAACCTTTTTCTCCATCAAAATGAACAAATGAGACATTAAATAACATCTACAGATCAAGACGAAGCGAATGGAAGCGGTCCCAGCCTCGTAGCTGTGAACAGCTGTGATCGCAGGAAAATGCTGTTACAAAGATTTCTCAGTATATCTCCGGGACATTTCCCTGGCTTTCCAACCGTCACAATGGACAAACGAGACATGAAATAACATCAACAGATCAAGACGAAGCGGATGGAAGTACCCCCGGAGTCATAGCATGTGTAAATCGAGACGAAACATCTCTCTCTCCCCCGCCTGCTTGCGAAGGGGAGGGGCAGTTTACACACACACACGCAGCTGCTGCATGCAGCAACGCACACAGAGGGAGGAGATGGCAGAGAGAATGCACTCCCCTGAAAACTCCCCTTGAATTCTTCCAGACTCAGAAAATGTAAAAGTTCACTTTTTGGAGATCCATAGAAAAAGGGTGAAAATGGAAAAAAGTATTCGAAAATAGTGCCTCATAAGGCGGGTAGAGTCCCTTGAAAACTCCCCTTGAATTCCTCCAGACTCAGAAAAAGTCAAAGTTGACTTTTTGGAGATCCATAGAAAAAGGGTGAAAATGAAAAAAAGAATGCCACAGCATGGATTCGAACACGTGACCAACCGCATCCAGGGGCGAGCGTTAACACAGTGAGCCACTGGACCTGAGTACTCAAACATGCCTACTTGTGCATCTTAGACACTCTGAATTTACTAAATGTACAACTTTTTCTCCATCAAAATGAACAAATGAGACATTAAATAACATCTACAGATCAAGACGAAGCGAATGGAAGCGGTCCCAGCCTCGTAGCTGTGAACAGCTGTGATCGCAGGAAATTGCTGTTACAAAGATTTCTCAGTATATCTCCGGGACATTTCCCTGGCTTTCCCACCGTCACAATGGACAAACGAGACATGAAATAACATCAACAGATCAAGACGAAGCGAATGGAGGTACCCCCGGAGTCATAGCATGTGTAAATCGAGACGAAACATCTCTCTCTCCCCCGCCTGCTTGCGAGAGGGAAGGGCAGTTTACACACACACGCAGCTGCTGCATGCAGCAACACACACACAGGGAGGAGATGGCAGAGAGAACGCACTCCCTTGAAAACTCCCCTTGAATTCCTCCAGACTCAGAAAATGTAAAAGATCACTTTTTGGAGATCCATAGAAAAAGGGTGAAAATGAAAAAAAAATGCCACAGCATGGATTCGAACACGCGACCAACCGCATCCAGGGGCGAGCGTTAACGCAGTGAGCCACTGGACATGAGTACTCAAACATGCCTACTTTTGCATATTAGACACTCTGAATTCACTAAATGTACAACTTTTTCTCCATCAAAATGAACAAATGAGACATTAAATAACATCTACAGATCAAGACGAAGCGAATGGAAGCGGTCCCAGCCTCGTAGCTGCGAACAGCTTTGATCGCAGGAAAATACTGTTACAAAGATTGCTCAGTATATCTCCGGGACATTTCCCTGGCTTTCCCACCGTCACAATGGACAAACGAGACATGAAATAACATCAACAGATCAAGACGAAGCGAATGGAAGTACCCCCGGAGTCATAGCATGTGTAAATCGAGACGAAACATCTCTCTCTCCCCCGCCTGCTTGCGAGGGGGAGGGGCAGTTTACACACACACGCAGCTGCTGCATGTAGCAACACACACACAGGGAGGAGATGGCAGAGAGAACGCACTCCCCTGAAAACTCCCCTTGAATTCCTCCAGACTCAGAAAATGTAAAAGATCACTTTTTGGAGATCCATAGAAAAAGGGTGAAAATGAAAAAAAGAATGCCACAGCATGGATTCGAACACGCACCAACCGCATCCAGGGGCGAGCGTTAACACAGTGAGCCACTGGACCTGAGTACTCAAACATGCCTACTTGTGCATCTTAGACACTCTGAATTTACTAAATGTACAACTTTTTCTCCATCAAAATGAACAAATGAGACATTAAATAACATCTACAGATCAAGACGAAGCGAATGGAAGCGGTCCCAGTCTCGTAGCTGTGAACAGCTGTGATTGCAGGAAAATGCTGTTACAAAGATTTCTCAGTATATCTCCGGGACATTTCCCTGGCTTTCCCACCGTCACAATGGACAAACGAGACATGAAATAACATCAACAGATCAAGACGAAGCGAATGGAAGTACCCCCGGAGTCATAGCATGTGTAAATCGAGAAGAAACATCTCTCTCTCCCCCGCCTGCTTGCGAAGGGGAGGGGCAGTTTACACACACACACGCAGCTGCTGCATGCAGCAACGCACACAGAGGGAGGAGATGGCAGAGAGAACGCACTCCCCTGAAAACTCCCCTTGAATTCCTCCAGACTCAGAAAATGTAAAAGATCACTTTTTGGAGATCCATAGAAAAAGGGTGAAAATGAAAAAAAGAATGCCACAGCATGGATTCGAACACGCACCAACCGCATCCAGGGGCGAGCGTTAACACAGTGAGCCACTGGACCTGAGTACTCAAACATGCCTACTTGTGCATCTTAGACACTCTGAATTTACTAAATGTACAACTTTTTCTCCATCAAAATGAACAAATGAGACATTAAATAACATCTACAGATCAAGACGAAGCGAATGGAAGCGGTCCCAGCCTCGTAGCTGTGAACAGCTGTGATTGCAGGAAAATGCTGTTACAAAGATTTCTCAGTATATCTCCGGGACATTTCCCTGGCTTTCCCACCGTCACAATGGACAAACGAGACATGAAATAACATCAACAGATCAAGACGAAGCGAATGGAAGTACCTCCGGAGTCATAGCATGTGTAAATCGAGAAGAAACATCTCTCTCTCCCCCGCCTGCTTGCGAAGGGGAGGGGCAGTTTACACACACACACGCAGCTGCTGCATGCAGCAACGCACACAGAGGGAGGAGATGGCAGAGAGAATACACTCCCCTGAAAACTCCCCTTGAATTCCTCCAGACTCAGAAAATGTAAAAGTTCACTTTTTGGAGATCCATAGAAAAAGGGTGAAAATGGAAAAAAGTATTCGAAAATAGTGCCTCATAAGGCGGCTAGAGTCCCTTGAAAACTCCCCTTGAATTCCTCCAGACTCAGAAAAAGTCAAAGTTGACTTTTGGAGATCCATAGAAAAAGGGTGAAAATGAAAAAAAGTATGCCACAGCATGGATTCGAACACGCGACGTACCGCATCCAGGGGCGAGCATTAACGCAGTGAGACACTGGACCTGAGTACTCAAACATGCCTACTTTTGCATCTTAGAAACTCTGAATTCACTAAATGTACAACCTTTTCTCCATCAAAATGAACAAATGAGACATTAAATAACATCTACAGATCAAGACGAAGCGAATGGAAGCGGTCCCAGCCTCGTAGCTGTGAACAGCTGTGATCGCAGGAAAATGCTGTTACAAAGATTTCTCAGTATATCTCCGGGACATTTCCCTGGCTTTGCCACCGTCACAATGGACAAACGAGACATGAAATAACATCAACAGATCAAGACGAAGCGAATGGAAGTACCCCCGGAGTCATAGCATGTGTAAATCGAGACGAAACATCTCTCTCTCCCCCGCCTGCTTGCGAAGGGGAGGGGCAGTTTACACACACACACGCAGCTGCTGCATGCAGCAACGCACACAGAGGGAGGAGATGGCAGAGAGAATACACTCCCCTGAAAACTCCCCTTGACTCAGAAAATGTAAAAGTTCACTTTTTGGAGATCCATAGAAAAAGGGTGAAAATGAAAAAAAAAAATCGAAAATAGTGCCTCATAAGGCGGGTAGGGTCCCTTGAAAACTCCCCTTGAATTCCTCCAGACTCAGAAAAAGTCAAAGTTGACTTTTTGGAGATCCATAGAAAAAGGGTGAAAATGAAAAAAAGTATGCCACAGCATGGACTCGAACACGCGACCAACCGCATCCAGGGGCGAGCATTAACGCAGTGAGCCACTGGACCTGAGTACTCAATCATGCCTACTTTTGCATCTTAGACACTCTGAATTCACTAAATGTACAACTTTTTCTCCATCAAAATGAACAAATGAGACATGATATAACATCTACAGATCAAGACGAAGCGAATGGAAGCGGTCCCAGCCTCGTAGCTGTGAACAGCTGTGATCGCAGGAAAATGCTGTTACAAAGATTTCTCAGTATATCTCCGGGACATTTCCCTGGCTTTCCCACCGTCACAATGGACAAACAAGACATGAAATAACATCAACAGATCAAGACGAAGCGAATGGAGGTACCCCCGGAGTCATAGCATGTGTAAATCGAGACGACGAAACATCTCTCTCTCCCCCGCCTGCTTGCGAAGGGGAGGGGCAGTTTACACACACACACGCAGCTGCTGCATGCAGCAACGCACACAGAGGGAGGAGATGGCAGAGAGAATGCACTCCCCTGAAAACTCCCCTTGAATTCCTCCAGACTCAGAAAATGTAAAAGTTCACTTTTTGGAGATCCATAGAAAAAGGGTGAAAATGGAAAAAAGTATTCGAAAATAGTGCCTCATAAGGCGGGTAGAGTCCCTTGAAACTCCCCTTGAATTCCTCCAGACTCAGAAAATGTAAAAGATCACGTTTTGGAGATCCATAGAAAAAGGGTGAAAATGAAAAAAAGAATGCCACAGCATGGATTCCAACACGCGACCAACCGCATCCAGGGTCGAGCATTAACGCAGTGAGCCACTGGACCTGAGTACTCAAACATGCCTACTTTTGCATCTTAGAAACTCTGAATTCACTAAATGTACAACTTTTTCTCCATCAAAATGAACAACTGAGACATTAAATAACATCTACAGATCAAGACGAAGCGAATGGAATCGGTCACAGCCTCGTAGCTGTGAACAGCTGTGATCGCAGGAAATTGCTGTTACAAAGATTTCTCAGTATATCTCCGGGACATTTCCCTGGCTTTCCCACCGTCACAATGGACAAACGAGACATGAAATAACATCAACAGATCAAGACGAAGGGAATGGAAGTACCCCCGGAGTCAGTGTAAATCGAGACGAAACATCTCTCTCTCCCCCGCCTGCTTGCGAGAGGGAGGGGCAGTTTACACACACACGCAGCTGCTGCATGCAGCAACACACACACAGGGAGGAGATGGCAGAGAGAACGTACTCCCCTGAAAACTCCCCTTGAATTCCTCCAGACTCAGAAAATGTAAAAGATCACTTTTTGGAGATCCATAGAAAAAGGGTGAAAATGAAAAAAAGAATGCCACAGCATGGATTCGAACACGCGACCAACCGCATCCAGGGGCCAGTGTTAACGCAGTGAGCCACTGGACCTGAGTACGCAAATATGCCTACTTGTGCATCTTAGACACTCTGAATTCACTAAATGTACAACTTTTTCTCCATCAAAATGAACAAATGAGACATGAAATAACATCTACAGATCAAGACGAAGCGAATGGAAGCGGTCCCAGTCTCATAGCTGTGAACAGCTGTGATCGCAGGAAAATGCTGTTACAAAGATTTCTCAGTATATCTCCGGGACATTTCCCTGGCTTTTCCACCGTCACAATGGACAAACGAGACATGAAATAACATCAACAGATCAAGACGAAGCGAATGGAAGTACCCCCGGAGTCATAGCATGTGTAAATCGAGACGAAACATCTCTCTCTCCCCTGCCTGCTTGCGAAGGGGAGGGGCAGTTTACACACACACACGCAGCTGCTGCCTGCAGCAACGCACACAGAGGGAGGAGATGGCAGAGAGAATGCACTCCCCTGAAAACTCCCCTTGAATTCCTCCAGACTCAGAAAATGTAAAAGTTCACTTTTTGGAGATCCATAGAAAAAGGGTGAAAATGGAAAAAAGTATTCGAAAATAGTGCCTCATAAGGCGGGTAGAGTCCCTTGAAAACTCCCCTTGAATTCCTCCAGACTCAGAAAAAGTCAAAGTTGACTTTTTGGAGATCCATAGAAAAAGGGTGAAAATGAAAAAAAGTATGCTACAGCATGGATTCGAACACGCGACCAACCGCATCCAGGGGCGAGCGTTAGCGCAGTGAGCCACTGGACATGAGTACTCAAACATGCCTACTTTTGCATCTTAGACACTCTGAATTCACTAAATGTACAACTTTTTCTCCATCAAAATGAACAAATGAGACATGAAATAACATCTACAGATCAAGACGAAGCGAATGGAAGCGGTCCCAGCCTCGTAGCTGTGAACAGCTGTGATCGCAGGAAAATGCTGTTACAAAGATTTCTCAGTATATCTCCGGGACATTTCCCTGGCTTTCCCACCGACACAATGGACAAACGAGACATGAAATAACATCAACAGATCAAGACGAAGCGAATGGAGGTACCCCCGGAGTCATAGCATGTGTAAATCGAGACGAAACATCTCTCTCTCCCCCGCCTGCTTGCGAGGGGGAGGGGCAGTTTACACACACACGCAGCTGCTGCATGCAGCAACACACACACAGGGAGGAGATGGCAGAGAGAACGCACTCCCCTGAAAACTCCCCTTGAATTCCTCCAGACTCAGAAAATGTAAAAGATCACTTTTTGGAGATGCATAGAAAAAGGGTGAAAATGAAAAAAAGAATGCCACAGCATGGATTCGAACATGCGACCAACCGCATCCAGGGGCGAGCGTTAACACAGTGAGCCACTGGACCTGAGTACTCAAACATGCCTACTTGTGCATCTTAGACACTCTGAATTTACTAAATGTACAACTTTTTCACAATCAAAATGAACAAATGAGACATTAAATAACATCTACAGATCAAGACGAAGCGAATGGAAGCGGTCCCAGCCTCGTAGCTGCGAACAGCTGTGATCGCAGGAAAATGCTGTTACAAAGATTTCTCAGTATATCTCCGGGACATTTCCCTGGCTTTCCCACCGTCACAATGGACAAACAAGACATGAAAGAACATCAACAGATCAAGACGAAGCGAATGGAAGTACCCCCGGATTCATAGCATGTGTAAATCGAGACGAAACATCTCTCTCTCCCCCGCCTGCTTGCGAGGGGGAGGGGCAGTTTACACACACACGCAGCTGCTGTATGCAGCAACGCACACACAGGGAGGAGATGGCAGAGAGAATGCACTCCCCTGAAAACTCCCCTTGAATTCCTCCAGACTCAGAAAATGTAAAAGTTCACTTTTTGGAGATCCATAGAAAAAGGGTGAAAATGGAAAAAAGTATTCGAAAATAGTGCCTCATAAGGCGGGTAGAGTCCCTTGAAAACTCCCCTTGAATTCCTCCAGACTCAGAAAAAGTCAAAGTTGACTTTTTGGAGATCCATAGAAAAAGGGTGAAAATGAAAAAAAGTATGCCACAGCATGGATTCGAACACGCGACCAACCGCATCCAGGGGCGAGCATTAACGCAGTGAGCCACTGGACCTGAGTACTCAAACATGCCTACTTGTGCATCTTAGAAACTCTGAATTCACTAAATGTACAACTTTTTCTCCATCAAAATGAACAAATGAGACATTAAATAACATCTACAGATCAAGACGAAGCGAATGGAAGCGGTCCCAGCCTCGTAGCTGTGAACAGCTGTGATCGCAGGAAAATGCTGTTACAAAGATTTCTCAGTATATCTCCGGGACATTTCCCTCGCTTTCCCACCGTCACAATGGACAAACGAGACATGAAATAACATCAACAGATCAAGACGAAGCGAATGGAGGTACCCCCGGAGTCATAGCATGTGTAAATCGAGACGAAACATCTCTCTCTCTCCCCCGCCTGCTTGCGAGAGGGAGGGGCAGTTTACACACACACGCAGCTGCTGCATGCAGCAACACACACACAGGGAGGAGATGGCAGAGAGAAGGCACTCCCCTGAAAACTCCCCTTGAATTCCTCCAGACTCAGAAAATGTAAAAGATCACTTTTTGGAGATCCATAGAAAAAGGGTGAAAATGAAAAAAAGAATGCCACAGCATGGATTCGAACACGCGACCAACCGCATCCAGGGGCCAGTGTTAACGCAGTGAGCCACTGGACCTGAGTAAGCAAATATGCCTACTTGTGCATCTTAGACACTATGAATTCACTAAATGTACAACCTTTTCTCCATCAAAATGAACAAATGAGACATTAAATAACATCTACAGATCAAGACGAAGCGAATGGAAGCGGTCCCAGCCTCGTAGCTGTGAACAGCTGTGATCGCAGGAAAATGCTGTTACAAAGATTTCTCAGTATATCTCCGGGACATTTCCCTGGCTTTCCCACCGTCACAATGGACAAACGAGACATGAAATAACATCAACAGATCAAGACGAAGCGAATGGAAGTACCCCCGGAGTCATAGCATGTGTAAATCGAGACGAAACATCTCTCTCTCCCCCGCCTGCTTGCGAAGGGGAGGGGCAGTTTACACACACACACGCAGTTGCTGCATGCAGCAACACACACACAGGGAGGAGATGGCAGAGAGAACGCACTCCCCTGAAAACTCCCCTTGAATTCCTCCAGACTCAGAAAATGTAAAAGATCACTTTTTGGAGATGCATAGAAAAAGGGTGAAAATGAAAAAAAGAATGCCACAGCATGGATTCGAACACGCGACCAACCGCATCCAGGGGCGAGCGTTAACACAGTGAGCCACTGGACCTGAGTACTCAAACATGCCTACTTGTGCATCTTAGACACTCTGAATTTACTAAATGTACAACTTTTTCTCCATCAAAATGAACAAATGAGACATTAAATAACATCTACAGATCAAGACGAAGCGAATGGAAGCGGTCCCAGCCTCGTAGCTGCGAACAGCTGTGATCGCAGGAAAATGCTGTTACAAAGATTTCTCAGTATATCTCCGGGACATTTCCCTGGCTTTCCCACCGTCACAATGGACAAACGAGACATGAAATAACATCAACAGATCAAGACGAAGCGAATGGAAGTACCCCCGGAGTCATAGCATGTGTAAATCGAGACGAAACATCTCTCTCTCCCCCGCCTGCTTGCGAGGGGGAGGGGCAGTTTACACACACACGCAGCTGCTGTATGCAGCAACGCACACACAGGGAGGAGATGGCAGAGAGAATGCACTCCCCTGAAAACTCCCCTTGAATTCCTCCAGACTCAGAAAATGTAAAAGTTCACTTTTTGGAGATCCATAGAAAAAGGGTGAAAATGGAAAAAAGTATTCGAAAATAGTGCCTCATAAGGCGGGTAGAGTCCCTTGAAAACTCCCCTTGAATTCCTCCAGACTCAGAAAAAGTCAAAGTTGACTTTTTGGAGATCCATAGAAAAAGGGTGAAAATGAAAAAAAGAATGCCACAGCATGGATTCGAACACGCGACCAACCGCATCCAGGGGCGAGCATTAACGCAGTGAGCCACTGGACCTGAGTACTCAAACATGCCTACTTGTGCATCTTAGAAACTCTGAATTCACTAAATGTACAACTTTTTCTCCATCAAAATGAACAAATGAGACATTAAATAACATCTACAGATCAAGACGAAGCGAATGGAAGCGGTCCCAGCCTCGTAGCTGTGAACAGCTGTGATCGCAGGAAAATGCTGTTACAAAGATTTCTCAGTATATCTCCGGGACATTTCCCTCGCTTTCCCACCGTCACAATGGACAAACGAGACATGAAATAACATCAACAGATCAAGACGAAGCGAATGGAGGTACCCCCGGAGTCATAGCATGTGTAAATCGAGACGAAACATCTCTCTCTCCCCCGCCTGCTTGCGAGAGGGAGGGGCAGTTTACACACACACGCAGCTGCTGCATGCAGCAACACACACACAGGGAGGAGATGGCAGAGAGAACGCACTCCCCTGAAAACTCCCCTTGAATTCCTCCAGACTCAGAAAATGTAAAAGATCACTTTTTGGAGATCCATAGAAAAAGGGTGAAAATGAAAAAAAGAATGCCACAGCATGGATTCGAACACGCGACCAACCGCATCCAGGGGCCAGTGTTAACGCAGTGAGCCACTGGACCTGAGTAAGCAAATATGCCTACTTGTGCATCTTAGACACTATGAATTCACTAAATGTACAACCTTTTCTCCATCAAAATGAACAAATGAGACATTAAATAACATCTACAGATCAAGACGAAGCGAATGGAAGCGGTCCCAGCCTCGTAGCTGTGAACAGCTGTGATCGCAGGAAAATGCTGTTACAAAGATTTCTCAGTATATCTCCGGGACATTTCCCTGGCTTTCCCACCGTCACAATGGACAAACGAGACATGAAATAACATCAACAGATCAAGACGAAGCGAATGGAAGTACCCCCGGAGTCATAGCATGTGTAAATCGAGACGAAACATCTCTCTCTCCCCCGCCTGCTTGCGAAGGGGAGGGGCAGTTTACACACACACACGCAGTTGCTGCATGCAGCAACGCACACACAGGGAGGAGATGGCAGAGAGAATGCACTCCCCTGAAAACTCCCCTTGAATTCCTCCAGACTCAGAAAATGTAAAAGTTCACTTTTTGGAGATCCATAGAAAAAGGGTGAAAATGAAAAAAAGTATGCCACAGCATGGATTCGAACACGCGACCAACCGCATCCAGGGGCGAGCGTTAGCGCAGTGAGCCACTGGACATGAGTACTCAAACATGCCTACTTTTGCATCTTAGACACTCTGAATTCACTAAATGTACAACTTTTTCTCCATCAAAATGAACAAATGAGACATGAAATAACATCTACAGATCAAGACGAAGCGAATGGAAGCGGTCCCAGCCTCATAGCTGTGAACAGCTGTGATCGCAGGAAAATGCTGTTACAAAGATTTCTCAGTATATCTCCGGGACATTTCCCTGGCTTTGCCACCGTCACAATGGACAAACGAGACATGAAATAACATCAACAGATCAAGACGAAGCGAATGGAAGTACCCCCGGAGTCATAGCATGTGTAAATCGAGACGAAACATCTCTCTCTCCCCCGACTGCTTGCGAAGGGGAGGGGCAGTTTACACACACACACGCAGCTGCTGCATGCAGCAACGCACACAGAGGGAGGAGATGGCAGAGAGAATGCACTCCCCTGAAAACTCCCCTTGAATTCCTCCAGACTCAGAAAATGTAAAAGTTCACTTTTTGGAGATCCATAGAAAAAGGGTGAAAATGGAAAAAAGTATTCGAAAATAGTGCCTCATAAGGCGGGTAGAGTCCCTTGAAAACTCCCCTTGAATTCCTCCAGACTCAGAAAAAGTCAAAGTTGACTTTTTGGAGATCCATAGAAAAAGGGTGAAAATGAAAAAAAGTATGCCACAGCATAGACTCGAACACGCGACCAACCGCATCCAGGGGCGACCGTTAACGCAGTGAGCCACTGGACCTGAGTACTCAAACACGCCTACTTGTGCATCTTAGAAACTCTGAATTCACTAAATGTACAACTTTTTCTCCATCAAAATGAACACATGAGACATTAAATAACATCTACAGATCAAGACGAAGCGAATGGAAGCGGTCCCAGCCTCGTAGCTGCGAACAGCTGTGATCGCAGGAAAATGCTGTTACAAAGATTTCTCAGTATATCTCCGGGACATTTCCCTGGCTTTCCCACCGTCACAATGGACAGACCAGACATGAAATAACATCAACAGATCAAGACGAAGCGAATGGAAGTACCCCCGGAGTCATAGCATGTGTAAATCGAGACGAAACATCTCTCTCTCCCCCGCCTGCTTGCGAAGGGGAGGGGCAGTTTACACACACACACGCAGCTGCTGCATGCAGCAACGCACACACAGGGAGGAGATGGCAGAGAGAATGCACTCCCCTGAAAACTCCCCTTGAATTCCTCGAGACTCAGAAAATGTAAAAGTTCACTTTTTGGAGATCCATAGTAAAAGGGTCAAAATGAAAAAAAGAATGCCACAGCATGGATTCAAACACGCGACCAACCGTATCCAGGGGCGAGCGTTAACACAGTGAGCCACTGTACCTGAGTACTCAAACATGCCTACTTGTGCATCTTAGACACTCTGAATTTACTAAATGTACAACTTTTTCTCCATCAAAATGAACAAATGAGACATTAAATAACATCTACAGATCAAGACGAAGCGAATGGAAGCGGTCCCAGCCTCGTAGCTGCGAACAGCTGTGATCGCAGGAAAATGCTGTTACAAAGATTTCAAAGTATATCTCCGGGACATTTCCCTGGCTTTCCCACCGTCACAATGGACAGACGAGACATGAAATAACATCAACAGATCAAGACGAAGCGAATGGAAGTACCCCCGGAGTCATAGCATGTGTAAATCGAGACGACACATCTCTCTCTCCCCCGCCTGCTTGCGAAGGGGAGGGGCAGTTTACACACACACACGCAGCTGCTACATGCAGCAACGCACACACAGGGAGGAGATGGCAGAGAGAATGCACTCCCCTGAAAACTCCCCTTGAATTCCTCCAGACTCAGAAAATGTAAAAGTTCACTTTTTGGAGATCCATAGAAAAAGGGTGAAAATGGAAAAAAGTATTCGAAAATAGTGCCTCATAAGGCGGGTAGAGTCCCTTGAAAACTCCCCTTGAATTCCTCCAGACTCAGAAAAAGTCAAAGTTGACTTTTTGGAGATCCATAGAAAAAGGGTGAAAATGAAAAAAAGAATGCCACAGCATGGATTCGAACACGCGACCAACCGCATCCAGGGGCGAGCGTTAACGCAGTGAGCCACTGGACCTGAGTACTCAAACATGCCTACTTGTGCATCTTAAACACTCTGAATTCACTAAATGTACAACCTTTTCTCCATCAAAATGAACAAATGAGACATTAAATAACATCTACAGATCAAGACGAAGCGAATGGAAGCGGTCCCAGTCTCGTAGCTGTGAACAGCTGTGATCGCAGGAAAATGCTGTTACAAAGATTTCTCAGTATATCTCCGGGACATTTCCGTGGCTTTCCCACCGTCACAATGGACAAACGAGACATGAAATAACATCAACAGATCAAGACGAAGCGAATGGAGGTACCCCCGGAGTCATAGCATGTGTAAATCGAGACGAAACATCTCTCTCTCCCCCGCCTGCTTGTGAAGGGGAGGGGCAGTTTACACACACACACGCAACTGCTGCATGCAGCAACGCACACACAGGGAGGAGATGGCAGAGAGAATGCACTCCCCTGAAAACTCCCCTTGAATTCCTCCAGACTCAGAAAATGTAAAAGTTCACTTTTTGGAGATCCATAGAAAAAGGGTGAAAATGGAAAAAAGTATTCGAAAATAGTGCCTCATAAGGCGGGTAGAGTCCCTTGAAAACGCCCCTTGAATTCCTCCAGGCTCAGAAAAAGTCAAAGTTGACTTTTTGGAGATCCATAGAAAAAGGGTGAAAATGAAAAAAAGTATGCCACAGCATGGATTCGAACACGTGACCAACCGCATCCAGGGGCGAGCGTTAACGCAGTGAGCCACTGGACCTGAGTACTCAAACATGCCTACTTTTGCATCTTAGACACTCTGAATTCACTAAATGTACAACTTTTTATCCATCAAAATGAACAAATGAGACATGAAATAACATCTACATATCAAGACGAAGCGAATGGAAGCGGTCCCAGCCTCGTAGCTTTGAACAGCTGTGATCGCAGGAAAATGCTGTTACAAAGATTTCTCAGTATATCTCCGGGACATTTCCCTGGCTTTCCCACCGTCACAATGGACAAACGAGACATGAAATAACATCAACAGATCAAGACGAAGCGAATGGAAGTACCCCCGGAGTCATAGCATGTGTACATCAAGACGAAACATCTCTCTCTCCCCCGCCTGCTTGCGAAGGGGAGGGGCAGTTTACACACACACACGCAGCTGCTGCATGCAGCAACGCACACAGAGGGAGGAGATGGCAGAGAGAATGCACTCCCCTGAAAACTCCCAATGAATTCCTCCAGACTCAGAAAATGTAAAAGTTCACTTTTTGGAGATCCATAGAAAAAGGGTGAAAATGGAAAAAAGTATTCGAAAATAGTGCATCATAAGGCGGGTAGAGTCCCTTGAAAACTCCCCTTGAATTCCTCCAGACTCAGAAAAAGTCAAAGTTGACTTTTTGGAGATCCATAGAAAAAGGGTGAAAATGAAAAAAAGTATGCCACAGCATGGACTCGAACACGCGACCAACCGCATCCAGGGGCGAGCGTTAACGCAGTGAGCCACTGGACCTGAGTACTCAAACATGCCTACTTGTGCATCTTAGACACTCTGAATTCACTAAATGTACAACTTTTTCTCCATCAAAATGAACAAATGAGACATGAAATAACATCTACAGATCAAGACGAAGCGAATGGAAGCGGTCCCAGCCTCGTAGCTTTGAACAGCTGTGATCGCAGGAAAATGCTGTTACAAAGATTTCTCAGTATATCTCCGGGACATTTCCCTGGCTTTCCCACCGTCACAATGGACAAACGAGACATGAAATAACATCAACAGATCAAGACGAAGCGAATGGAAGTACCCCCGGAGTCATAGCATGTGTAAATCGAGACGAAACATCTCTCTCTCCCCCGCCTGCTTGCGAAGGGGAGGGGCAGTTTACACACACACACGCAGCTGCTGCATGCAGCAACGCACACACAGGGAGGAGATGGCAGAGAGAATGCACTCCCCTGAAAACTCCCCTTGAATTCCTCCAGACTCAGAAAATGTAAAAGTTCACTTTTTGGACATCCATAGAAAAAGGGTGAAAATGGAAAAAAGTATTCGAAAATAGTGCCTCATAAGGCGGGTAGAGTCCCTTGAAAACTCCCCTTGAATTCCTCCAGACTCAGAAAAAGTCAAAGTTGACTTTTTGGAGATCCATAGAAAAAGGGTGAAAATGAAAAAAAGTATGCCACAGCATGGATTCGAACACGCGACCAACCGCATCCAGGGGCGAGCATTAACGCAGTGAGCCACTGGACCTGAGTACTCAAACATGCCTACTTTTGCATCTTAGACACTCTGAATTCACTAAATGTACAACTTTTTCTCCATCAAAATGAACAAATGAGACATGAAATAACATCTACAGATCAAGACGAAGCGAATGGAAGCGGTCCCAGCCTCGTAGCTTTGAACAGCTGTGATCGCAGGAAAATGCTGTTACAAAGATTTCTCAGTATATCTCCGGGACATTTCCCTGGCTTTCCCACCGTCACAATGGACAAACGAGACATGAAATAACATCAACAGATCAAGACGAAGCGAATGGAAGTACCCCCGGAGTCATAGCATGTGTAAATCGAGACGAAACATCTCTCTCTACCCCGCCTGCTTGCCAAGGGGAGGGGCAGTTTACACACACACACGCAGCTGCTGCATGCAGCAACGCACACAGAGGGAGGAGATGGCAGAGAGAATGCACTCCCCTGAAAACTCCCCATGAATTCCTCCAGACTCAGAAAATGTAAAAGTTCACTTTTTGGAGATCCATAGAAAAAGGGTGAAAATGGAAAAAAGGATTCGAAAATAGTGCCTCATAAGGCGGGTAGAGTCCCTTGAAAACTCCCCTTGAATTCCTCCAGACTCAGAAAAAGTCAAAGTTGACTTTTTGGAGATCCATAGAAAAAGGGTGAAAATTTAAAAAAGTATGCCACAGCATGGATTCGAACACGCGACCAACCGCATCCAGGGGCGAGCGTTAACGCAGTGAGCCACTGGACCTGAGTACTCAAACATGCCTACTTTTGCATCTTAGACACTCTGAATTCACTAAATGTACAACTTTTTCTCCATCAAAATGAACAAATGAGACATGAAATAACATCTACAGATCAAGACGAAGCGAATGGAAGCGGTCCCAGCCTCGTAGCTGTGAACAGCTGTGATCGCAGGAAAATGCTGTTACAAAGATTTCTCAGTATATCTCCGGGACATTTCCCTAGCTTTCCCACCGTCACAATGGACAAACGAGACATGAAATAACATCAACAGATCAAGACGAAGCGAATGGAAGTACCCCCGGAGTCATAGCATGTGTAAATCGAGACGAAACATCTCTCTCTCCCCCGCCTGCTTGCGAAGGGGAGGGGCAGTTTACACACACACGCAGCTGCTGCATGCAGCAACGCACACACAGGGAGGAGATGGCAGAGAGAATGCACTCCCCTGAAAACTCCCCTTGAATTCCTCCAGACTCAGAAAATGTAAAAGTTCACTTTTTGGAGATCCATAGAAAAAGGGTGAAAATGGAAAAAAGTATTCGAAAATAGTGCCTCATAAGGCGAGTAGAGTCCCTTGAAAACTCCCCTTGAATTCCTCCAGACTCAGAAAAAGTCAAAGTTGACTTTTTGGAGATCCATAGAAAAAGGGTGAAAATGAAAAAAAGTATGCCACAGCATTGATTCGAACACGCGACCAACCGCATCCAGGGGCGAGCGTTAACGCAGTGAGCCACTGGACCTGAGTACTCAAACATGCCTACTTTTGCATCTTAGACACTCTGAATTCACTAAATGTACAACTTTTTCTCCATCAAAATGAACAAATGAGACATGAAATAACATCTACAGATCAAGACGAAGCGAATGGAAGCGGTCCCAGCCTCGTAGCTGTGAACAGCTGTGATCGCAGGAAAATGCTGTTACAAAGATTTCTCAGTATATCTCCGGGACATTTCCCTAGCTTTCCCACCGTCACAATGGACAAACGAGACATGAAATAAGATCAACAGATCAAGACGAAGCGAATGGAAGTACCCCCGGAGTCATAGCATGTGTAAATCGAGACGAAACATCTCTCTCTCACCCGCCTGCTTGCGAAGGGGAGGGGCAGTTTACACAAACACACGCAGCTGCTGCATGCAGCAACGCACACACAGGGAGGAGATGGCAGAGAGAATGCACTCCCCTGAAAACTCCCCTTGAATTCCTCCAGACTCAGAAAATGTAAAAGTTCACTTTTTGGAGATCCATAGAAAAAGGGTGAAAATGGAAAAAATTATTCGAAAATAGTGCCTCATAAGGCGGGTAGAGTCCCTTGAAAACTCCCCTTGAATTCCTCCAGACTCAGAAAAAGTCAAAGTTGACTTTTTGGAGATCCATAGAAAAAGGGTGAAAATGAAAAAAAGTATGCCACAGCATGGATTCGAACACGCGACCAACCGCATCCAGGGGCGAGCGTTAACGCAGTGAGCCACTGGACCTGAGTACTCAAACATGCCTACTTTTGCATCTTAGACACTCTGAATTCACTAAATGTACAACTTTTTCTCCATCAAAATGAACAAATGAGACATGAAATAACATCTACAGATCAAGACGAAGCGAATGGAAGCGGTCCCAGCCTCGTAGCTTTGAACAGCTGTGATCGCAGGAAAATGCTGTTACAAAGATTTCTCAGTATATCTCCGGGACATTTCCCTGGCTTTCCCACCGTCACAATGGACAAACGAGACATGAAATAACATCAACAGATCAAGACGAAGCGAATGGAAGTACCCCCGGAGTCATAGCATGTGTAAATCGAGACGAAACATCTCTCTCTCCCCCGCCTGCTTGCGAAGGGGAGGGGCAGTTTACACACACACACGCAGCTGCTGCATGCAGCAACGCACACATAGGGAGGAGATGGCAGAGAGAATGCACTCCCCTGAAAACTCCCCTTGAATTCCTCCAGACTCAGAAAATGTAAAAGTTCACTTTTTGGAGATCCATAGAAAAGGGTGAAAATGGAAAAAAGTATTCGAAAATAGTGCCTCATAAGGCGGGTAGAGTCCTTTGAAAACTCCCCTTGAATTCCTCCAGACTCAGAAAAAGTCAAAGTTGACTTTTTGGAGATCCATAGAAAAAGGGTGAAAATGAAAAAAAGTACGCCACAGCATGGATTCGAACACGCGACCAACCGCATCCAGGGGTGAGCGTTAACGCAGTGAGCCACTGGACCTGAGTACTCAAACATGCCTACTTGTGCATCTTAGACACTCTGAATTCACTAAATGTACAACCTTTTCTCCATCAAAATGAACAAATGAGACATGAAATAACATCTCCAGATCAAGACGAAGCGAATGGAAGCGGTCCAAGCCTCGTAGCTGTGAACAGCTGTGATCGCAAGAAAATGCTCTTACAAAGATGTATCAGTATATCTCCGGGACATTTCCCTGGCTTTCCCACCGTCACAATGGACAAACGAGACATGAAATAACATCAACAGATCAAGACGAAGCGAATGGAGGTACCCCCGGAGTCATAGCATGTGTAAATCGAGACGAAACATCTCTCTCTCCCCCGCCTGCTTGCGAGAGGGAGGGGCAGTTTACACACACACACAGCCGCTGCATGCAGCAACGCACACACAGGGAGGAGATGGCAGAGAGAATGCACTCCCCTGAAAACTCCCCTTGAATTCCTCCAGACTCAGAAAAAGTCAAAGTTGACTTTTTGGAGATCCATAGAAAAAGGGTGAAAATGAAAAAAAGTATGCCACAGCATGGATTCGAACACGCGACCAACCGCATCCAGGGGCGAGCGTTAACGCAGTGAGCCACTGGACCTGAGTACTCAAATATGCCTACTTGTGCAGCTTAGACACTCTGAATTCACTAAATGTACAACTTTTTATCCATCAAAATGAACAAATGAGACATGAAATAACATCGACAGATCAAGACGAAGCGAATGGAAGCGGTCCCAGCCTCGTAGCTGTGAACAGCTGTGATCGCAGGAAAATGCTGTTACAAAGATTTCTCAGTATATCTCCGGGACATTTCCCTAGCTTTCCCACCGTCACAATGGACAAACGAGACAGGAAATAACATCAACAGATCAAGACGAAGCGAATGGAAGTACCCCCAGAGTCATAGCATGTGTAAATCGAGACGAAACATCTCTCTCTCCCCCGCCTGCTTGTGAAGGGGAGGGGCAGTTTACACACACACACGCAGCTGCTGCATGCAGCAACGCACACACAGGGAGGAGATGGCAGAGAGAATGCACTCCCCTGAAAACTCCCCTTGAATTCCTCCAGACTCAGAAAATGTAAAAGTTCACTTTTTGGAGATCCATAGAAAAGGGTGAAAATGGAAAAAAGTATTCGAAAATAGTGCCTCATAAGGCGGGTAGAGTCCTTTGAAAACTCCCCTTGAATTCCTCCAGACTCAGAAAAAGTCAAAGTTGACTTTTTGGAGATCCATAGAAAAAGGGTGAAAATGAAAAAAAGTACGCCACAGCATGGATTCGAACACGCGACCAACCGCATCCAGGGGTGAGCGTTAACGCAGTGAGCCACTGGACCTGAGTACTCAAACATGCCTACTTGTGCATCTTAGACACTCTGAATTCACTAAATGTACAACCTTTTCTCCATCAAAATGAACAAATGAGACATGAAATAACATCTCCAGATCAAGACGAAGCGAATGGAAGCGGTCCAAGCCTCGTAGCTGTGAACAGCTGTGATCGCAGGAAAATGCTGTTACAAAGATGTATCAGTATATCTCCGGGACATTTCCCTGGCTTTCCCACCGTCACAATGGACAAACGAGACATGAAATAACATCAACAGATCAAGACGAAGCGAATGGAGGTACCCCCGGAGTCATAGCATGTGTAAATCGAGACGAAACATCTCTCTCTCCCCCGCCTGCTTGCGAGAGGGAGGGGCAGTTTACACACACACACAGCCGCTGCATGCAGCAACGCACACACAGGGAGGAGATGGCAGAGAGAATGCACTCCCCTGAAAACTCCCCTTGAATTCCTCCAGACTCAGAAAAAGTCAAAGTTGACTTTTTTGAGATCCATAGAAAAAGGGTGAAAATGAAAAAAAGTATGCCACAGCATGGATTCGAACACGGGACCAACTGCATCCAGGGGCGAGAGTTAACGCAGTGAGCCACTGGACCTGAGTACTCAAATATGCCTACTTGTGCATCTTAGACACTCTGAATTCACTAAATGTACAACTTTTTATCCATCAAAATGAACAAATTAGACATGAAATAACATCTACAGATCAAGACGAAGCGAATGGAAGCGGTCCAAGCCTCGTAGCTGTGAACAGCTGTGATCGCAGGAAATTGCTGTTACAAAGATTTCTCAGTATATCTCCGGGACATTTCCCTGGCTTTCCCACCGTCACAATGGACAAACGAGACATGAAATAACATCAACAGATCAAGATGAAAAGAAATTGTATTTAGATAAGAATAAAACAAACACTGTCCAGTATCAAATACTCATTTCCCTTCAGGGTGATAACAGGACACCCCACCTAGTCACTCGAGGAGAATCAGGACTTTCTGATGTAGAGTTTCAAAATAAAAGACCTTTGAAATCTCTATTGCATGAGCTATCATCCCTGTTTTTAGATGAGAATAAAACCAAAACTGTCCCGTATCAAAGACTCATCTCACTCCAGGGTGATAGCAGGACACCCCATCTAGTCACTCAGAAAAAATCAGGACATTCTGATGTAGATTTTCAAAATAAAATACCTTTTAAATCTCTATTGTATGAGCTATCATCCCTGTTTTTAGATGAGAATAAAACAAAAACTGTCCAGTATCAAAGACTCATCTCACTCCAGGGTGATAGCAGGACACCCCACCTAGTCACTCAGAAAATAACAGGACATTCTGATGTAGAGTTTCAAAATAAAATACCTTTGAAATCTCTATTGTATGAGCTATCATCCCTATTTTTAGATGAGAATACAACAAAGACTGTCCAGTATCAAAGACTCATCTCACTCCAGGGTGATAGCAGGACACCCCATCTAGTCACTCAGAAAAAATCAGGACATTCTGGTGTACAGTTTCAAAATAAAATACCTTTGAAGTCTCATATATGAGCTATCATCCCTGTTTTTAGATGAGAATAAAACATTAACTGTCCAATATCAAAGACTCAACAAACTCCAGGGTGATAGCAGGACACCCCACCTAGTCACTCAGAAAAAATCAGGACATTCTGATGTAGAGTTTCAAAATAAAAGACCTTTGAAATCTCTATTGCATGAGCTATCATCCCTGTTTTTAGATGAGAATAAAACAAAAACTGTCCCGTATCAAAGACTCATCTCACTCCAGGGTGATAGCAGGACACCCCATCTAGTCACTCAGAAAAAATCAGGACATTCTGATGTAGAGTTTCAAAATAAAATACCTTTGAAATCTCTATTGTATGAGCTATCATCCCTGTTTTTAGATGAGAATAAAACAAAAACTGTCCAGTATCAAAGACGCATCTCACTCCAGGGTGATAGCAGGACACCCCACCTAGTCACTCAGAAAAAATCAGGACATTCTGATGTAGAGTTTCAAAATAAAATACCTTTGAAATCTCTATTGTATGAGCTATCATCCCTATTTTTAGATGAGAATAAAACAAAGACTGTCCAGTATCAAAGACTCATCTCACTCCAGGGTGATAGCAGGACACCCCATCTAGTCACTCAGAAAATAACAGGACATTCTGGTGTACAGTTTCAAAATAAAATACCTTTGAAGTCTCATATATGAGCTATCATCCCTGTTTTTAGATGAGAATAAAACATTAACTGTCCAGTATCAAAGACTCATCTCACTCCAGGGTGATAGCAGGACACCCCACCTAGTCACTCAGGGAGAATCAGGACTTTCTGATGTAGAGTTTCAAAATAAAAGACCTTTGAAATCTCTATTGCATGAGCGATCATCCCTGTTTTTAGATGAGAATAAAACAAATACTGTCCAATATCAAAGACTCATCTCACTCCAGGGTGATAGCAGGACACCCCATCTAGTCACTCAGAAAAAATCAGGACATTCTGATGTAGAGTTTCAAAATAAAATACCTTTGAAATCTCTATTGTATGAGCTATCATCCCTGTATTTAGATGAGAATAAAACAAAAACTGTCCAGTATCAAAGACTCATCTCACTCCAGGGTGATAGCAGGACACCCCACCTAGTCACTCAGAAAAAATCAGGACATTCTGATGTAGAGTTTCAAAATAAAATACCTTTGAAGCTGAGCTATATATGAGCTATCATCCCTGTTTTTAGATGAGAATAAAACAATAACTGTCCAGTATCAAAAACTCATCTCACTCCAGGGTGATAGCATGACACCCCACCTAGTCACTTAGGGAGAATCAGGACATTTTGATGTAGAGTTTCAAAATAAAAGACCTTTGAAATCTCATATATGAGCTATCATCCCTCTGTATTTAGATAAGAATAAAACAAACACTGTCCAGTATCAAAGACGCATCTCACTCCAGGGTGATAGCAAGACACCCCACCTAGTCACTCAGGGAGAATCAGGACATTCTGATGTAGAGTTTCAAAATAAAAGACCTTTGAAATCTCATATATGAGCTATAATCCCTCTCTGTTTAGATGAGAATAAAACAAAAACTGTCCAGTATCAAAGACTCATCTCACTCCAGGGTGATAGCAGGACACCCCACCTAGTCACTCAGGGAGAATCAGGACTTTCTGATGTAGAGTTTCAAAATAAAATACCTTTGAAATCTCTATTCTATGAGCTATCATCCCTATTTTTAGATGAGAATAAAACAAAGACTGTCCAGTATCAAAGACGCATCTCACTCCAGGGTGATAGCAGGACACCCCACCTAGTCACTCAGAAAAAATCAGGACATTCTGATGTAGAGTTTCAAAATAAAATACCTTTGAAGTCTCATATATGAGCTATCATCCCTGTTTTTAGATGAGAATAAAACAATAACTGTCCAATATCAAAGACTCAACAAACACCAGGGTGATATCAGGACACCCCACCTAGTCACTCAGAAAAAATCCGGACATTCTGATGTACAGTCTCAAAATAAAAGACCTTTGAAATCTCATATATGAGCTATCATCCCTCTCTGTTTAGATGAGAATAAAACAAAAACTGTCCAGTATCAAAGACTCATCTCACTCCAGGGTGATAGCAGGACACCCCACCTGGTCACTCAAAAAATAACAGGACATTCTGATGTAGAGTTTCAAAATAAAATACCTTTGAGATCTCTATTGTATGAGCTATCATCCCTATTTTTAGATGATAATAAAACAAAGACTGTCCAGTATCAAAGACTCATCTCACTCCAGGGTGATAGCAGGACACCCCATCTAGTCACTCAGGGAGAATCAGGACATTCTGAAGGACAGTTTCAAAATAAAGACCTTTGAAATCTCTATTGCATGAGCTATCATCCCTGTTTTTAGATGAGAATAAAACAAAAACTGTCCCGTATCAAAGACTCATCTCACTCCAGGGTGATAGCAGGACACCCCATCTAGTCACTCAGAAAAAAATCAGGACATTCTGGTGTACAGTTTCAAAATAAAATACCTTTGAAGTCTCATATATGAGCTATCATCCCTGTTTTTAGATGAGAATAAAACATTAACTGTCCAATATCAAAGACTCAACAAACTCCAGGGTGATAGCAGGACACCCCACCTAGTCACTCAGAAAAAATCAGGACATTCTGATGTAGAGTTTCAAAATAAAAGACCTTTGAAATCTCTATTGCATGAGCTATCATCCCTGTTTTTAGATGAGAATAAAACAAAAACTGTCCCGTATCAAAGACTCATCTCACTCCAGGGTGATAGCAGGACACCCCATTTAGTCACTCAGAAAAAATCAGGACATTCTGATGTAGAGTTTCAAAATAAAATACCTTTGAAATCTCTATTGTATGAGCTATCATCCCTGTTTTTAGATGAGAATAAAACAAAAACTGTCCAGTATCAAAGACGCATCTCACTCCAGGGTGATAGCAGGACACCCCACCTAGTCACTCAGAAAAAATCAGGACATTCTGATGTAGAGTTTCAAAATAAAATACCTTTGAAATCTCTATTGTATGAGCTATCATTCCTATTTTTAGATGAGAATAAAACAAAGACTGTCCAGTATCAAAGACTCATCTCACTCCAGGGTGATAGCAGGACACCCCACCTAGTCACTCAGGGAGAATCAGGACATTCTGATGTAGAGATTCAAAATAAAATACCTTTGAAATCTCATATATGAGCTATAATCCCTCTCTGTTTAGATGAGAATAAAACAAAAACTCTCAAGTATCAAAGACTGATCTCACTCCAGGGTGATAGCAGGACATGCCACCTAGTCACTCAGAAAAAATCAGGACATTCTGATGTACAGTTTCAAAATAAAAGACCTTTGAAATCTCATATATGAGCTATCATCCCTCTCTGTTTGGATGAGAATAAAACAAAAACTGTCCAGTATCAAAGACTCATCTCACTCCAGGGTGATAGCAGGACACCCCACCTAGTCACTCAGAAAAAATCAGGACATTCTGATGTAGAGTTTCAAAATAAAATACCTTTGAAATCTCATATATGAGCTATCTCTGTATTTAGATAAGAATAAAACAAACACTGTCCAGTATCAAATACTCATTTCCCTTCAGGGTGATAACAGGACACCCCACCTAGTCACTCAAGGAGAATCAGGACTTTCTGATGTAGAGTTTCAAAATAAAAGACCTTTGAAATCTCTATTGCATGAGCTATCATCCCTGTTTTTAGATGAGAATAAAACAATAACTGTCCAATATCAAAGACTCATCTCACTCCAGGGTGATAGCAGGACACCCCACCTAGTCACTCAGAAAAAATCAGGACATTCTGACGTAGAGTTTCAAAATAAAATACCTTTGAAATCTCTATTGTATGAGCTATCATCCCTATTTTTAGATGATAATAAAACAAAGACTGTCCAGTATCAAAGACTCATCTCACTCCAGGGTGATAGCAGGACACCCCACCTAGTCACTCAGAAAAAATCAGGACATTCTGATGTAGAGTTTCAAAATAAAATACCTTTGAAATCTCTATTGTATGAGCTATCATCCCTGTTTTTAGATGAGAATAAAACAAAAACTGTCCAGTATCAAAGACGCATCTCACTCCAGGGTGATAGCAGGACACCCCACCTAGTCACTCAGAAAAAATCAGGACATTCTGATGTAGAGTTTCAAAATAAAATACCTTTGAAATCTCTATTGTATGAGCTATCATCCCTATTTTTAGATGAGAATAAAACAAAGACTGTCCAGTATCAAAGACGCATCTCACTCCAGGGTGATAGCAGGACACCCCACCTAGTCACTCAGAAAAAATCAGGACATTCTGATTTAGAGTTTCAAAATAAAATACCTTTGAAATCTCATATATGAGCTATCTCTGTATTTAGATAAGAATAAAACAAACACTGTCCAGTATCAAATACTCATTTCCCTTCAGGGTGATAACAGGACACCCCACCTAGTCACTCGAGGAGAATCAGGACTTTCTGATGTAGAGTTTCAAAATAAAAGACCTTTGAAATCTCTATTGCATGAGCTATCATCCCTGTTTTTAGATGAGAATAAAACCAAAACTGTCCCGTATCAAAGACTCATCTCACTCCAGGGTGATAGCAGGACACCCCATCTAGTCACTCAGAAAAAATCAGGACATTCTGATGTAGATTTTCAAAATAAAATACCTTTTAAATCTCTATTGTATGAGCTATCATCCCTGTTTTTAGATGAGAATAAAACAAAAACTGTCCAGTATCAAAGACTCATCTCACTCCAGGGTGATAGCAGGACACCCCACCTAGTCACTCAGAAAATAACAGGACATTCTGATGTAGAGTTTCAAAATAAAATACCTTTGAAATCTCTATTGTATGAGCTATCATCCCTATTTTTAGATGAGAATACAACAAAGACTGTCCAGTATCAAAGACTCATCTCACTCCAGGGTGATAGCAGGACACCCCATCTAGTCACTCAGAAAAAATCAGGACATTCTGGTGTACAGTTTCAAAATAAAATACCTTTGAAGTCTCATATATGAGCTATCATCCCTGTTTTTAGATGAGAATAAAACATTAACTGTCCAATATCAAAGACTCAACAAACTCCAGGGTGATAGCAGGACACCCCACCTAGTCACTCAGAAAAAATCAGGACATTCTGATGTAGAGTTTCAAAATAAAAGACCTTTGAAATCTCTATTGCATGAGCTATCATCCCTGTTTTTAGATGAGAATAAAACAAAAACTGTCCCGTATGAAAGACTCATCTCACTCCAGGGTGATAGCAGGACAACCCACCTAGTCACTCAGAAAAAATCAGGACATTCTGATGTACAGTTTCAAAATAAAATACCTTTGAAATCTCTATTGTATGAGCTATCATCCTTGTTTTTAGATGAGAATAAAACAAAAACTGTCCAGTATCAAAGACGCATCTCACTCCAGGGTGATAGCAGGACACCCCACCTAGTCACTCAGAAAAAATCAGGACATTCTGATGTAGAGTTTCAAAATAAAATACCTTTGAAATCTCTATTGTATGAGCTATCATCCCTATTTTTAGATGAGAATAAAACAAAGACTGTCCAGTATCAAAGACGCATCTCACTCCAGGGTGATAGCAGGACACCCCACCTAGTCACTCAGAAAAAATCAGGACATTCTGATTTAGAGTTTCAAAATAAAATACCTTTGAAATCTCATATATGAGCTATCATCCCTGTTTTTAGATGAGAATAACACAATAACACCCCACCTAGTCACTCAGGGAGAATCAGGACATTCTGAAGTACAGTTTCAAAATAAAAGACCTTTGAAATCTATATTGCATGAGCTATCATCTCTGTTTTTAGATGAGAATAAAACAAAAACTGTCCCGTATCAAAGACTCATATCACTCCAGGGTGATTGCAGGACACCCCATCTAGTCACTCAGAAAAAATCAGGACATTCTGATGTAGAGTTTCAAAATAAAATACCTTTGAAATCTCTATTGTATGAGCTATAATCCCTGTTTTTAGATGAGAATAAAACAAAAACTGTCCAGTATCAAAGACGCATCTCACTCCAGGGTGATAGCAGGACACCCCACCTAGTCACTCAGGGAGAATCAGGACATTCTGATGTAGAGTTTCAAAATAAAAGACCTTTGAAATCTCATATATGAGCTATCTCTGTATTTAGATAAGAATAAAACAAACACTGTCCAGTATCAAATACTCATTTCCCTTCAGGGTGATAACAGGACACCCCACCTAGTCACTCGAGGAGAATCAGGACTTTCTGATGTAGAGTTTCAAAATAAAAGACCTTTGAAATCTCTATTGCATGAGCTATCATCTCTGTTTTTAGATGAGAATAAAACCAAAACTGTCCCGTATCAAAGATTCATCTCACTCCAGGGTGATAGCAGGACACCCCATCTAGTCACTCAGAAAAAATCAGGACATTCTGATGTAGATTTTCAAAATAAAATACCTTTTAAATCTCTATTGTATGAGCTATCATCCCTGTTTTTAGATGAGAATAAAACAAAAACTGTCCAGTATCAAAGACTCATCTCACTCCAGGGTGATAGCAGGACACCCCACCTAGTCACTCAGAAAATAACAGGACATTCTGATGTAGAGTTTCAAAATAAAATACCTTTGAAATCTCTATTGTATGAGCTATCATCCCTATTTTTAGATGAGAATACAACAAAGACTGTCCAGTATCAAAGACTCATCTCACTCCAGGGTGATAGCAGGACACCCCATCTAGTCACTCAGAAAAAATCAGGACATTCTGGTGTACAGTTTCAAAATAAAATACCTTTGAAGTCTCATATATGAGCTATCATCCCTGTTTTTAGATGAGAATAAAACATTAACTGTCCAATATCAAAGACTCAACAAACTCCAGGGTGATAGCAGGACACCCCACCTAGTCACTCAGAAAAAATCAGGACATTCTGATGTAGAGTTTCAAAATAAAAGACCTTTGAAATCTCTATTGCATGAGCTATCATCCCTGTTTTTAGATGAGAATAAAACAAAAACTGTCCCGTATGAAAGACTCATCTCACTCCAGGGTGATAGCAGGACAACCCACCTAGTCACTCAGAAAAAATCAGGACATTCTGATGTACAGTTTCAAAATAAAATACCTTTGAAATCTCTATTGTATGAGCTATCATCCTTGTTTTTAGATGAGAATAAAACAAAAACTGTCCAGTATCAAAGACGCATCTCACTCCAGGGTGATAGCAGGACACCCCACCTAGTCACTCAGAAAAAATCAGGACATTCTGATGTAGAGTTTCAAAATAAAATACCTTTGAAATCTCTATTGTATGAGCTATCATCCCTATTTTTAGATGAGAATAAAACAAAGACTGTCCAGTATCAAAGACGCATCTCACTCCAGGGTGATAGCAGGACACCCCACCTAGTCACTCAGAAAAAATCAGGACATTCTGATTTAGAGTTTCAAAATAAAATACCTTTGAAATCTCATATATGAGCTATCATCCCTGTTTTTAGATGAGAATAACACAATAACACCCCACCTAGTCACTCAGGGAGAATCAGGACATTCTGAAGTACAGTTTCAAAATAAAAGACCTTTGAAATCTATATTGCATGAGCTATCATCTCTGTTTTTAGATGAGAATAAAACAAAAACTGTCCCGTATCAAAGACTCATATCACTCCAGGGTGATTGCAGGACACCCCATCTAGTCACTCAGAAAAAATCAGGACATTCTGATGTAGAGTTTCAAAATAAAATACCTTTGAAATCTCTATTGTATGAGCTATAATCCCTGTTTTTAGATGAGAATAAAACAAAAACTGTCCAGTATCAAAGACGCATCTCACTCCAGGGTGATAGCAGGACACCCCACCTAGTCACTCAGGGAGAATCAGGACATTCTGATGTAGAGTTTCAAAATAAAAGACCTTTGAAATCTCATATATGAGCTATCTCTGTATTTAGATAAGAATAAAACAAACACTGTCCAGTATCAAATACTCATTTCCCTTCAGGGTGATAACAGGACACCCCACCTAGTCACTCGAGGAGAATCAGGACTTTCTGATGTAGAGTTTCAAAATAAAAGACCTTTGAAATCTCTATTGCATGAGCTATCATCTCTGTTTTTAGATGAGAATAAAACCAAAACTGTCCCGTATCAAAGATTCATCTCACTCCAGGGTGATAGCAGGACACCCCATCTAGTCACTCAGAAAAAATCAGGACATTCTGATGTAGATTTTCAAAATAAAATACCTTTTAAATCTCTATTGTATGAGCTATCATCCCTGTTTTTAGATGAGAATAAAACAAAAACTGTCCAGTATCAAAGACTCATCTCACTCCAGGGTGATAGCAGGACACCCCACCTAGTCACTCAGAAAATAACAGGACATTCTGATGTAGAGTTTCAAAATAAAATACCTTTGAAATCTCTATTGTATGAGCTATCATCCCTATTTTTAGATGAGAATACAACAAAGACTGTCCAGTATCAAAGACTCATCTCACTCCAGGGTGATAGCAGGACACCCCATCTAGTCACTCAGAAAAAATCAGGACATTCTGGTGTACAGTTTCAAAATAAAATACCTTTGAAGTCTCATATATGAGCTATCATCCCTGTTTTTAGATGAGAATAAAACATTAACTGTCCAATATCAAAGACTCAACAAACTCCAGGGTGATAGCAGGACACCCCACCTAGTCACTCAGAAAAAATCAGGACATTCTGATGTAGAGTTTCAAAATAAAAGACCTTTGAAATCTCTATTGCATGAGCTATCATCCCTGTTTTTAGATGAGAATAAAACAAAAACTGTCCCGTATGAAAGACTCATCTCACTCCAGGGTGATAGCAGGACAACCCACCTAGTCACTCAGAAAAAATCAGGACATTCTGATGTACAGTTTCAAAATAAAATACCTTTGAAGCTGAGCTATATATGAGCTATCATCCCTGTTTTTAGATGAGAATAAAACAAAAACTGTCCAGTATCAAAGACGCATCTCACTCCAGGGTGATAGCAGGACACCCCATCTAGTCACTCAGAAAATAACAGGACATTCTGGTGTACAGTTTCAAAATAAAATACCTTTGAAGTCTCATATATGAGCTATCATCCCTGTTTTTAGATGAGAATAAAACATTAACTGTCCAATATCAAAGACTCATCAAACTCCAGGGTGATAGCAGGACACCCCACCTAGTCACTCAGAAAAAATCAGGACATTCTGATGTACAGTCTCAAAATAAAAGACCTTTGAAATCTCAAATATGAGCTATCATCCCTGTATTTAGATGAGAATAAAACAAAAACTGTCCAGTATCAAAGACTCATCTCACTCCAGGGTGATAGCAGGACACCCCACCTAGTCACTCAGAAAAAATCAGGACATTCTGATGTAGAGTTTCAAAATAAAATACCTTTGAAGTCTCATATATGAGCTATCATCTCTGTTTTTAGATGAGAATAAAACAATAACTGTCCAATATCAAAGACTCATCAAACTCCAGGGTGATAGCAGGACAACCCACCTAGTCACTCAGAAAAAATCAGGACATTCTGATGTACAGTTTCAAAATAAAATACCTTTGAAGCTGAGCTATATATGAGCTATCATCCCTGTTTTTAGATGAGAATAAAACAATAACTGTCCAGTATCAAAAGCTCATCTCACTCCAGGGTGATAGCATGACACCCCACCTAGTCACTTAGGGAGAATCAGGACATTTTGATGTAGAGTTTCAAAATAAAAGACCTTTGAAATCTCATATATGAGCTATCATCCCTCTGTATTTAGATAAGAATAAAACAAACACTGTCCAGTATCAAAGACGCATCTCACTCCAGGGTGATAGCAGGACACCCCACCTAGTCACTCAGGGAGAATCAGGACATTCTGATGTAGAGTTTCAAAATAAAAGACCTTTGAAATCTCATATATGAGCTATAATCCCTCTCTGTTTAGATGAGAATAAAACAAAAACTGTCCAGTATCAAAGACTCATCTCACTCCAGGGTGATAGCAGGACACCCCACCTAGTCACTCAGAAAAAATCAGGACATTCTGATGTAGAGTTTCAAAATAAAATACCTTTGAAATCTCTATTCTATGAGCTATCATCCCTATTTTTAGATGAGAATAAAACAAAGACTGTCCAGTATCAAAGACGCATCTCACTCCAGGGTGATAGCAGGACACCCCACCTAGTCACTCAGAAAAAATCAGGACATTCTGATGTAGAGTTTCAAAATAAAATACCTTTGAAATCTCTATTGTATGAGCTATCATCCCTGTTTTTAGATGAGAATAAAACAAAAACTGTCCAGTATCAAAGACTCATCTCACTCCAGGGTGATAGCAGGACACCCCACCTAGTCACTCAGAAAATAACAGGACATTCTGATGTAGAGTTTCAAAATAAAATACCTTTGAAGTCTCATATATGAGCTATCATCCCTGTTTTTAGATGAGAATAAAACAATAACTGTCCAATATCAAAGACTCAACAAACACCAGGGTGATATCAGGACACCCCACCTAGTCACTCAGAAAAAATCCGGACATTCTGATGTACAGTCTCAAAATAAAAGACCTTTGAAATCTCATATATGAGCTATCATCCCTCTCTGTTTAGATGAGAATAAAACAAAAACTGTCCAGTATCAAAGACTCATCTCACTCCAGGGTGATAGCAGGACACCCCACCTGGTCACTCAAAAAATAACAGGACATTCTGATGTAGAGTTTCAAAATAAAATACCTTTGAAATCTCTATTGTATGAGCTATCATCCCTATTTTTAGATGATAATAAAACAAAGACTGTCCAGTATCAAAGACTCATCTCACTCCAGGGTGATAGCAGGACACCCCATCTAGTCACTCAGGGAGAATCAGGACATTCTGAAGGACAGTTTCAAAATAAAGACCTTTGAAATCTCTATTGCATGAGCTATCATCCCTGTTTTTAGATGAGAATAAAACAAAAACTGTCCCGTATCAAAGACTCATCTCACTCCAGGGTGATAGCAGGACACCCCATCTAGTCACTCAGAAAAAAATCAGGACATTCTGGTGTACAGTTTCAAAATAAAATACCTTTGAAGTCTCATATATGAGCTATCATCCCTGTTTTTAGATGAGAATAAAACATTAACTGTCCAATATCAAAGACTCAACAAACTCCAGGGTGATAGCAGGACACCCCACCTAGTCACTCAGAAAAAATCAGGACATTCTGATGTAGAGTTTCAAAATAAAAGACCTTTGAAATCTCTATTGCATGAGCTATCATCCCTGTTTTTAGATGAGAATAAAACAAAAACTGTCCCGTATCAAAGACTCATCTCACTCCAGGGTGATAGCAGGACACCCCATTTAGTCACTCAGAAAAAATCAGGACATTCTGATGTAGAGTTTCAAAATAAAATACCTTTGAAATCTCTATTGTATGAGCTATCATCCCTGTTTTTAGATGAGAATAAAACAAAAACTGTCCAGTATCAAAGACGCATCTCACTCCAGGGTGATAGCAGGACACGCCACCTAGTCACTCAGAAAAAATCAGGACATTCTGATGTACAGTTTCAAAATAAAAGACCTTTGAAATCTCATATATGAGCTATCATCCCTCTCTGTTTAGATGAGAATAAAACAAAAACTGTCCAGTATCAAAGACTCATCTCACTCCAGGGTGATAGCAGGACACCCCACCTAGTCACTCAGAAAAAATCAGGACATTCTGATGTAGAGTTTCAAAATAAAATACCTTTGAAGTCTCATATATGAGCTATCATCTCTGTTTTTAGATGAGAATAAAACAATAACTGTCCAATATCAAAGACTCATCAAACTCCAGGGTGATAGCAGGACAACCCACCTAGTCACTCAGAAAAAATCAGGACATTCTGATGTACAGTTTCAAAATAAAATACCTTTGAAGCTGAGCTATATATGAGCTATCATCCCTGTTTTTAGATGAGAATAAAACAATAACTGTCCAGTATCAAAAGCTCATCTCACTCCAGGGTGATAGCATGACACCCCACCTAGTCACTTAGGGAGAATCAGGACATTTTGATGTAGAGTTTCAAAATAAAAGACCTTTGAAATCTCATATATGAGCTATCATCCCTCTGTATTTAGATAAGAATAAAACAAACACTGTCCAGTATCAAAGACGCATCTCACTCCAGGGTGATAGCAGGACACCCCACCTAGTCACTCAGGGAGAATCAGGACATTCTGATGTAGAGTTTCAAAATAAAAGACCTTTGAAATCTCATATATGAGCTATAATCCCTCTCTGTTTAGATGAGAATAAAACAAAAACTGTCCAGTATCAAAGACTCATCTCACTCCAGGGTGATAGCAGGACACCCCACCTAGTCACTCAGAAAAAATCAGGACATTCTGATGTAGAGTTTCAAAATAAAATACCTTTGAAATCTCTATTCTATGAGCTATCATCCCTATTTTTAGATGAGAATAAAACAAAGACTGTCCAGTATCAAAGACGCATCTCACTCCAGGGTGATAGCAGGACACCCCACCTAGTCACTCAGAAAAAATCAGGACATTCTGATGTAGAGTTTCAAAATAAAATACCTTTGAAATCTCTATTGTATGAGCTATCATCCCTGTTTTTAGATGAGAATAAAACAAAAACTGTCCAGTATCAAAGACTCATCTCACTCCAGGGTGATAGCAGGACACCCCACCTAGTCACTCAGAAAATAACAGGACATTCTGATGTAGAGTTTCAAAATAAAATACCTTTGAAGTCTCATATATGAGCTATCATCCCTGTTTTTAGATGAGAATAAAACAATAACTGTCCAATATCAAAGACTCAACAAACACCAGGGTGATATCAGGACACCCCACCTAGTCACTCAGAAAAAATCCGGACATTCTGATGTACAGTCTCAAAATAAAATACCTTTGAAGTCTCATATATGAGCTATCATCCCTGTTTTTAGATGAGAATAAAACATTAACTGTCCAATATCAAAGACTCAACAAACTCCAGGGTGATAGCAGGACACCCCACCTAGTCACTCAGAAAAAATCAGGACATTCTGATGTAGAGTTTCAAAATAAAAGACCTTTGAAATCTCTATTGCATGAGCTATCATCCCTGTTTTTAGATGAGAATAAAACAAAAACTGTCCCGTATCAAAGACTCATCTCACTCCAGGGTGATAGCAGGACACCCCATTTAGTCACTCAGAAAAAATCAGGACATTCTGATGTAGAGTTTCAAAATAAAATACCTTTGAAATCTCTATTGTATGAGCTATCATCCCTGTTTTTAGATGAGAATAAAACAATAACTGTCCGATATCAAAGACTCAACAAACACCAGGGTGATAGCAGGACACCCCACCTAGTCACTCAGAAAAAATCAGGACATTCTGATGTACAGTCTCAAAATAAAAGACCTTTGAAATCTCATATATGAGCTATCATCCCTCTCTGTTTAGATGAGAATAAAACAAAAACTGTCCAGTATCAAAGACTCATCTCACTCCAGGGTGATAGCAGGACACCCCACCTGGTCACTCAAAAAATAACAGGACATTCTGATGTAGAGTTTCAAAATAAAATACCTTTGAAATCTCTATTGTATGAGCTATCATCCCTATTTTTAGATGATAATAAAACAAAGACTGTCCAGTATCAAAGACTCATCTCACTCCAGGGTGATAGCAGGACACCCCATCTAGTCACTCAGGGAGAATCAGGACATTCTGAAGGACAGTTTCAAAATAAAGACCTTTGAAATCTCTATTGCATGAGCTATCATCCCTGTTTTTAGATGAGAATAAAACAAAAACTGTCCCGTATCAAAGACTCATCTCACTCCAGGGTGATCGCAGGACACCCCATCTAGTCACTCAGAAAAAATCAGGACATTCTGGTGTACAGTTTCAAAATAAAATACCTTTGAATTCTCATATATGAGCTATCATCCCTGTTTTTAGATGAGAATAAAACATTAACTGTCCAATATCAAAGACTCAACAAACTCCAGGGTGATAGCAGGACACCCCACCTAGTCACTCAGAAAAAATCAGGACATTCTGATGTAGAGTTTCAAAATAAAAGACCTTTGAAATCTCTATTGCATGAGCTATCATCCCTGTTTTTAGATGAGAATAAAACAAAAACTGTCCCGTATCAAAGACTCATCTCACTCCAGTGTGATAGCAGGACACCCCATCTAGTCACTCAGAAAAAATCAGGACATTCTGATGTAGAGTTTCAAAATAAAAGACCTTTGAAATCTCTATTGTATGAGCTATCATCCCTGTTTTTAGATGAGAATAAAACAAAAACTGTCCAGTATCAAAGACGCATCTCACTCCAGGGTGATAGCAGGACACCCCACCTAGTCACTCAGAAAAAATCAGGACATTCTGATGTAGAGTTTCAAAATAAAATACCTTTGAAATCTCTATTGTATGAGCTATCATCCCTATTTTTAGATGAGAATAAAACAAAGACTGTCCAGTATCAAAGACTCATCTCACTCCAGGGTGATAGCAGGACACCCCATCTAGTCACTCAGAAAATAACAGGACATTCTGGTGTACAGTTTCAAAATAAAATACCTTTGAAGTCTCATATATGAGCTATCATCCCTGTTTTTAGATGAGAATAAAACATTAACTGTCCAATATCAAAGACTCATCAAACTCCAGGGTGATAGCAGGACACCCCACCTAGTCACTCAGAAAAAATCAGGACATTCTGATGTACAGTCTCAAAATAAAAGACCTTTGAAATCTCATATATGAGCTATCATCCCTGTTTTTAGATGAGAATAAAACAAATACTGTCCAATATCAAAGACTCATCTCACTCCAGGGTGATAGCAGGACACCCCATCTAGTCAATCAGAAAAAATCAGGACATTCTGATGTAGAGTTTCAAAATAAAATACCTTTGAAATCTCTATTGTATGAGCTATCATCCCTGTTTTTAGATGAGAATAAAACAAAAACTGTCCAGTATCAAAGACTCATCTCACTCCAGGGTGATAGCAGGACACCCCACCTAGTCACTCAGAAAAAATCAGGACATTCTGATGTAGAGTTTCAAAATAAAATACCTTTGAAGTCTCATATATGAGCTATCATCTCTGTTTTTAGATGAGAATAAAACAATAACTGTCCAATATCAAAGACTCATCAAACTCCAGGGTGATAGCAGGACAACCCACCTAGTCACTCAGAAAAAATCAGGACATTCTGATGTACAGTTTCAAAATAAAATACCTTTGAAGCTGAGCTATATATGAGCTATCATCCCTGTTTTTAGATGAGAATAAAACAATAACTGTCCAATATCAAAGACGCATCTCACTCCAGGGTGATAGCAGGACACCCCATCTAGTCACTCAGAAAAAATCAGGACATTCTGATGCAGAGTTTCAAAATAAAATACCTTTGAAATCTGTTGTATGAGCTATCATCCCTGTTTTTAGATGAGAATAAAACAAAAACTATCCAGTATCAAAGACGCATCTCACTCCAGGGTGATAGCAGGACACCCCACCTAGTCACTCAGGGAGAATCAGGACATTCTGATGTAGAGATTCAAAATAAAATACCTTTGAAATCTCATATATGAGCTATCATCCCTCTCTGTTTGGATGAGAATAAAACAAAAACTGTCCAGTATCAAAGACTCATCTCACTCCAGGGTGATAGCAGGACACCCCACCTAGTCACTCAGAAAAAATCAGGACATTCTGATGTAGAGTTTCAAAATAAAAGACCTTTGAAATCTCATATATGAGCTATCATCCCTCTCTGTTTGGATGAGAATAAAACAAAAACTGTCCAGTATCAAAGACTCATCTCACTCCAGGGTGATAGCAGGACACCCCACCTAGTCACTCAGAAAAAATCAGGACATTCTGATGTAGAGTTTCAAAATAAAATACCTTTGAAATCTCTATTGTATGAGCTATCATCCCTATTTTTAGATGAGAATAAAACAAAGACTGTCCAGTATCAAAGACGCATCTCACTCCAGGGTGATAGCAGGACACCCCACCTAGTCACTCAGGGAGAATCAGGACATTCTGATGTAGAGTTTCAAAATAAAAGACCTTTGAAATCTCATATATGAGCTATCTCTGTATTTAGATAAGAATAAAACAAACACTATCCAGTATCAAATACTCATTTCCCTTCAGGGTGATAACAGGACACCCCACCTAGTCACTCAAGGAGAATCAGGACTTTCTGATGTAGAGTTTCAAAATAAAAGACCTTTGAAATCTCTATTGCATGAGCTATCATCCCTGTTTTTAGATGAGAATAAAACAATAACTGTCCAATATCAAAGACTCATCTCACTCCAGGGTGATAGCAGGACACCCCACCTAGTCACTCAGAAAAAATCAGGACATTCTGACGTAGAGTTTCAAAATAAAATACCTTTGAAATCTCTATTGTATGAGCTATCATCCCTATTTTTAGATGATAATAAAACAAAGACTGTCCAGTATCAAAGACTCATCTCACTCCAGGGTGATAGCAGGACACCCCACCTAGTCACTCAGAAAAAATCAGGACATTCTGATGTAGAGTTTCAAAATAAAATACCTTTGAAGTCTCATATATGAGCTATCATCTCTGTTTTTAGATGAGAATAAAACAATAACTGTCCAATATCAAAGACTCATCAAACTCCAGGGTGATAGCAGGACAACCCACCTAGTCACTCAGAAAAAATCAGGACATTCTGATGTACAGTTTCAAAATAAAATACCTTTGAAGCTGAGCTATATATGAGCTATCATCCCTGTTTTTAGATGAGAATAAAACAATAACTGTCCAGTATCAAAAACTCATCTCACTCCAGGGTGATAGCATGACACCCCACCTAGTCACTTAGGGAGAATCAGGACATTTTGATGTAGAGTTTCAAAATAAAAGACCTTTGAAATCTCATATATGAGCTATCATCCCTCTGTATTTAGATAAGAATAAAACAAACACTGTCCAGTATCAAAGACGCATCTCACTCCAGGGTGATAGCAGGACACCCCACCTAGTCACTCAGGGAGAATCAGGACATTCTGATGTAGAGTTTCAAAATAAAAGACCTTTGAAATCTCATATATGAGCTATAATCCCTCTCTGTTTAGATGAGAATAAAACAAAAACTGTCCAGTATCAAAGACTCATCTCACTCCAGGGTGATAGCAGGACACCCCACCTAGTCACTCAGAAAAAATCAGGACATTCTGATGTAGAGTTTCAAAATAAAATACCTTTGAAATCTCTATTGTATGAGCTATCATCCCTGTTTTTAGATGAGAATAAAACAAAAACTGTCCAGTATCAAAGACTCATCTCACTCCAGGGTGATAGCAGGACACCCCACCTAGTCACTCAGAAAAAATCAGGACATTCTGATGTAGAGTTTCAAAATAAAATACCTTTGAAGTCTCATATATGAGCTATCATCTCTGTTTTTAGATGAGAATAAAACAATAACTGTCCAATATCAAAGACTCATCAAACTCCAGGGTGATAGCAGGACAACCCACCTAGTCACTCAGAAAAAATCAGGACATTCTGATGTACAGTTTCAAAATAAAATACCTTTGAAGCTGAGCTATATATGAGCTATCATCCCTGTTTTTAGATGAGAATAAAACAATAACTGTCCAATATCAAAGACGCATCTCACTCCAGGGTGATAGCAGGACACCCCATCTAGTCACTCAGAAAAAATCAGGACATTCTGATGCAGAGTTTCAAAATAAAATACCTTTGAAATCTGTTGTATGAGCTATCATCCCTGTTTTTAGATGAGAATAAAACAAAAACTATCCAGTATCAAAGACGCATCTCACTCCAGGGTGATAGCAGGACACCCCACCTAGTCACTCAGGGAGAATCAGGACATTCTGATGTAGAGATTCAAAATAAAATACCTTTGAAATCTCATATATGAGCTATCATCCCTCTCTGTTTGGATGAGAATAAAACAAAAACTGTCCAGTATCAAAGACTCATCTCACTCCAGGGTGATAGCAGGACACCCCACCTAGTCACTCAGAAAAAATCAGGACATTCTGATGTAGAGTTTCAAAATAAAAGACCTTTGAAATCTCATATATGAGCTATCATCCCTCTCTGTTTGGATGAGAATAAAACAAAAACTGTCCAGTATCAAAGACTCATCTCACTCCAGGGTGATAGCAGGACACCCCACCTAGTCACTCAGAAAAAATCAGGACATTCTGATGTAGAGTTTCAAAATAAAATACCTTTGAAATCTCTATTGTATGAGCTATCATCCCTATTTTTAGATGAGAATAAAACAAAGACTGTCCAGTATCAAAGACGCATCTCACTCCAGGGTGATAGCAGGACACCCCACCTAGTCACTCAGGGAGAATCAGGACATTCTGATGTAGAGTTTCAAAATAAAAGACCTTTGAAATCTCATATATGAGCTATCTCTGTATTTAGATAAGAATAAAACAAACACTATCCAGTATCAAATACTCATTTCCCTTCAGGGTGATAACAGGACACCCCACCTAGTCACTCAAGGAGAATCAGGACTTTCTGATGTAGAGTTTCAAAATAAAAGACCTTTGAAATCTCTATTGCATGAGCTATCATCCCTGTTTTTAGATGAGAATAAAACAATAACTGTCCAATATCAAAGACTCATCTCACTCCAGGGTGATAGCAGGACACCCCACCTAGTCACTCAGAAAAAATCAGGACATTCTGACGTAGAGTTTCAAAATAAAATACCTTTGAAATCTCTATTGTATGAGCTATCATCCCTATTTTTAGATGATAATAAAACAAAGACTGTCCAGTATCAAAGACTCATCTCACTCCAGGGTGATAGCAGGACACCCCACCTAGTCACTCAGAAAAAATCAGGACATTCTGATGTAGAGTTTCAAAATAAAATACCTTTGAAGTCTCATATATGAGCTATCATCTCTGTTTTTAGATGAGAATAAAACAATAACTGTCCAATATCAAAGACTCATCAAACTCCAGGGTGATAGCAGGACAACCCACCTAGTCACTCAGAAAAAATCAGGACATTCTGATTTACAGTTTCAAAATAAAATACCTTTGAAGCTGAGCTATATATGAGCTATCATCCCTGTTTTTAGATGAGAATAAAACAATAACTGTCCAGTATCAAAAACTCATCTCACTCCAGGGTGATATCATGACACCCCACCTAGTCACTTAGGGAGAATCAGGACATTTTGATGTAGAGTTTCAAAATAAAAGACCTTTGAAATCTCATATATGAGCTATCATCCCTCTGTATTTAGATAAGAATAAAACAAACACTGTCCAGTATCAAAGACGCATCTCACTCCAGGGTGATAGCAGGACACCCCACCTAGTCACTCAGGGAGAATCAGGACATTCTGATGTAGAGTTTCAAAATAAAAGACCTTTGAAATCTCATATATGAGCTATAATCCCTCTCTGTTTAGATGAGAATAAAACAAAAACTGTCCAGTATCAAAGACTCATCTCACTCCAGGGTGATAGCAGGACACCCCACCTAGTCACTCAGAAAAAATCAGGACATTCTGATGTAGAGTTTCAAAATAAAATACCTTTGAAATCTCTATTGTATGAGCTATCATCCCTGTTTTTAGATGAGAATAAAACAAAAACTGTCCAGTATCAAAGACTCATCTCACTCCAGGGTGATAGCAGGACACCCCACCTAGTCACTCAGAAAATAACAGGACATTCTGATGTAGAGTTTCAAAATAAAATACCTTTGAAGTCTCATATATGAGCTATCATCCCTGTTTTTAGATGAGAATAAAACAATAACTGTCCGATATCAAAGACTCAACAAACACCAGGGTGATAGCAGGACACCCCACCTAGTCACTCAGAAAAAATCAGGACATTCTGATGTACAGTCTCAAAATAAAAGACCTTTGAAATCTCATATATGAGCTATCATCCCTCTCTGTTTAGATGAGAATAAAACAAAAACTGTCCAGTATCAAAGACTCATCTCACTCCAGGGTGATAGCAGGACACCCCACCTGGTCACTCAAAAAATAACAGGACATTCTGATGTAGAGTTTCAAAATAAAATACCTTTGAAATCTCTATTGTATGAGCTATCATCCCTATTTTTAGATGATAATAAAACAAAGACTGTCCAGTATCAAAGACTCATCTCACTCCAGGGTGATAGCAGGACACCCCATCTAGTCACTCAGGGAGAATCAGGACATTCTGAAGGACAGTTTCAAAATAAAGACCTTTGAAATCTCTATTGCATGAGCTATCATCCCTGTTTTTAGATGAGAATAAAACAAAAACTGTCCCGTATCAAAGACTCATCTCACTCCAGGGTGATAGCAGGACACCCCATCTAGTCACTCAGAAAAAATCAGGACATTCTGGTGTACAGTTTCAAAATAAAATACCTTTGAAGTCTCATATATGAGCTATCATCCCTGTTTTTAGATGAGAATAAAACATTAACTGTCCAATATCAAAGACTCAACAAACTCCAGGGTGATAGCAGGACACCCCACCTAGTCACTCAGAAAAAATCAGGACATTCTGATGTAGAGTTTCAAAATAAAAGACCTTTGAAATCTCTATTGCATGAGCTATCATCCCTGTTTTTAGATGAGAATAAAACAAAAACTGTCCCGTATCAAAGACTCATCTCACTCCAGGGTGATAGCAGGACACCCCATCTAGTCACTCAGAAAAAATCAGGACATTCTGATGTAGAGTTTCAAAATAAAAGACCTTTGAAATCTCTATTGTATGAGCTATCATCCCTGTTTTAGATGAGAATAAAACAAAAACTGTCCAGTATCAAAGACGCATCTCACTCCAGGGTGATAGCAGGACACCCCACCTAGTCACTCAGAAAAAATCAGGACATTCTGATGTAGAGTTTCAAAATAAAATACCTTTGAAATCTCTATTGTATGAGCTATCATCCCTATTTTTAGATGAGAATAAAACAAAGACTGTCCAGTATCAAAGACTCATCTCACTCCAGGGTGATAGCAGGACACCCCATCTAGTCACTCAGAAAATAACAGGACATTCTGGTGTACAGTTTCAAAATAAAATACCTTTGAAGTCTCATATATGAGCTATCATCCCTGTTTTTAGATGAGAATAAAACATTAACTGTCCAATATCAAAGACTCATCAAACTCCAGGGTGATAGCAGGACACCCCACCTAGTCACTCAGAAAAAATCAGGACATTCTGATGTACAGTCTCAAAATAAAAGACCTTTGAAATCTCATATATGAGCTATCATCCCTGTTTTTAGATGAGAATAAAACAATAACTGTCCAGTATCAAAGACTCATCTCACTCCAGGGTGATAGCAGGACACCCCACCTGGTCACTCAAAAAATAACAGGACATTCTGATGTAGAGTTTCAAAATAAAATACCTTTGAAATCTCTATTGTATGAGCTATCATCCCTATTTTTAGATGAGAATAAAACAAATACTGTCCAGTATCAAAGACTCATCTCACTCCAGGGTGATAGCAGGACACCCCATCTAGTCACTCAGAAAAAATCAGGACATTCTGGTGTACAGTTTCAAAATAAAATACCTTTGAAGTCTCATATATGAGCTATCATCCCTGTTTTTAGATGAGAATAAAACAATAACTGTCCAATATCAAAGACTCAACAAACTCCAGGGTGATAGCAGGACACCCCACCTAGTCACTCAGAAAAAATCAGGACATTCTGATGTACAGTTTCAAAATAAAAGACCTTTGAAATCTCATATATGAGCTATCATCCCTCTCTGTTTAGATGAGAATAAAACAAAAACTGTCCAGTATCAAAGACTCATCTCACTCCAGGGTGATAGCAGGACACCCCACCTAGTCACTCAGGGAGAATCAGGACTTTCTGATGTAGAGTTTCAAAATAAAAGACCTTTGAAATCTCTATTGCATGAGCTATCATCCCTGTTTTTAGATGAGAATAAAACAAATACTGTCCAATATCAAAGACTCATCTCACTCCAGGGTGATAGCAGGACTCCCCACCTAGTCACTCAGGGAGAATCAGGACATTCTGAATTACAGTTTCAAAATAAAAGACCTTTGAAATCTCTATTGCATGAGCTATCATCCCTGTTTTTAGATGAGAATAAAACAAAAATTGTCCCGTATCAAAGACTCATCTCACTCCAGGGTGATAGCAGGACACCCCATCTAGTCACTCAGAAAAAATCAGGACATTCTGATGTAGAGTTTCAAAATAAAATACCTTTGAAATCTCTATTGTATGAGCTATCATCCCTGTTTTTAGATGAGAATAAAACAAAAACTGTCCAGTATCAAAGAAGCATCTCACTCCAGGGTGATAGCAGGACACGCCACCTAGTCACTCAGAAAAAATCAGGACATTCTGATGTACAGTTTCAAAATAAAAGACCTTTGAAATCTCATATATGAGCTATCATCCCTCTCTGTTTAGATGAGAATAAAACAAAAACTGTCCAGTATCAAAGACTCATCTCACTCCAGGGTGATAGCAGGACACCCCACCTAGTCACTCAGAAAAAATCAGGACATTCTGATGTAGAGTTTCAAAATAAAATACCTTTGAAATCTCTATTGTATGAGCTATCATCCCTATTTTTAGATGAGAATAAAACAAAAACTGTCCAGTATCAAAGACTCATCTCACTCCAGGGTGATAGCAGGACACCCCATCTAGTCACTCAGAAAAAATCAGGACATTCTGGTGTACAGTTTCAAAATAAAATACCTTTGAAGTCTCATATATGAGCTATCATCCCTGTTTTTAGATGAGAATAAAACAATAACTGTCCAATATCAAAGACTCATCAAACTCCAGGGTGATAGCAGGACACCCCACCTAGTCACTCAGAAAAAATCAGGACATTCTGATGTACAGTTTCAAAATAAAAGACCTTTGAAATGTCATATATGAGCTATCATCCCTCTCTGTTTAGATGAGAATAAAACAAAAACTGTCCAGTATCAAAGACTCATCTCACTCCAGGGTGATAGCAGGACACCCCATCTAGTCACTCAGAAAAAATCAGGACATTCTGATGTAGAGTTTCAAAATAAAATACCTTTGAAATCTCTATTGTATGAGCTATCATCCCTATTTTTAGATGAGAATAAAACAAAGACTGTCCAGTATCAAAGACTCATCTCACTCCAGGGTGATAGCAGCACACCCCATCTAGTCACTCGGAAAAAAATCAGGACATTCTGGTGTACAGTTTCAAAATAAAATACCTTTGAAGTCTCATATATGAGCTATCATCCCTCTCTGTTTAGATGAGAATAAAACAAAAACTGTCCAGTATCAAAGACTCATCTCACTCCAGGGTGATAGCAGGACACCCCACCTAGTCACTCAGGGAGAATCAGGACATTCTGAATTACAGTTTCAAAATAAAAGACCTTTGAAATCTCTATTGCATGAGCTATCATCCCTGTTTTTAGATGAGAATAAAACAAAAATTGTCCCGTATCAAAGACTCATCTCACTCCAGGGTGATAGCAGGACACCCCATCTAGTCACTCAGAAAAAATCAGGACATTCTGATGTACAGTTTCAAAATAAAAGACCTTTGAAATCTCATATATGAGCTATCATCCCTCTCTGTTTAGATGAGAATAAAACAAAAACTGTCCAGTATCAAAGACTCATCTCACTCCAGGGTGATAGCAGGACACCCCACCTGGTCACTCAAAAAATAACAGGACATTCTGATGTAGAGTTTCAAAATAAAATACCTTTGAAATCTCTATTGTATGAGCTATCATCCCTATTTTTAGATGAGAATAAAACAAATACTGTCCAGTATCAAAGACTTATCTCACTCCAGGGTGATAGCAGGACACCCCATCTAGTCACTCAGGGAGAATCAGGACATTCTGAATTACAGTTTCAAAATAAAAGACCTTTGAAATCTCTATTGCATGAGCTATCATCCCTGTTTTTAGATGAGAATAAAACAAAAATTGTCCCGTATCAAAGACTCATCTCACTCCAGGGTGATAGCAGGACACCCCATCTAGTCACTCAGAAAAAATCAGGACATTCTGATGTAGAGTTTCAAAATAAAATACCTTTGAAATCTCTATTGTATGAGCTATCATCCCTGTTTTTAGATGAGAATAAAACAAAAACTGTCCAGTATCAAAGACGCATCTCACTCCAGGGTGATAGCAGGACACGCCACCTAGTCACTCAGAAAAAATCAGGACATTCTGATGTACAGTTTCAAAATAAAAGACCTTTGAAATCTCATATATGAGCTATCATCCCTCTCTGTTTAGATGAGAATAAAACAAAAACTGTCCAGTATCAAAGACTCATCTCACTCCAGGGTGATAGCAGGACACCCCACCTAGTCACTCAGAAAAAATCAGGACATTCTGATGTAGAGTTTCAAAATAAAATACCTTTGAAATCTCTATTGTATGAGCTATCATCCCTATTTTTAGATGAGAATAAAACAAAGACTGTCCAGTATCAAAGACTCATCTCACTCCAGGGTGATAGCAGGACACCCCATCTAGTCACTCAGAAAACATCAGGACATTCTGGTGTACAGTTTCAAAATAAAATACCTTTGAAGTCTCATATATGAGCTATCATCCCTGTTTTTAGATGAGAATAAAACAATAACTGTCCAATATCAAAGACTCATCAAACTCCAGGGTGATAGCAGGACACCCCACCTAGTCACTCAGAACAAATCAGGACATTCTGATGTACAGTTTCAAAATAAAAGAACTTTGAAATCTCATCTATGAGCTATCATCCCTCTCTGTTTAGATGAGAATAAAACAAAAACTGTCCAGTATCAAAGACTCATCTCACTCCAGGGTGATAGCAGGACACCCCATCTAGTCACTCAGAAAAAATCAGGACATTCTGATTTAGAGTTTCAAAATAAAATACCTTTCAAATCTCTATTGTATGTGCTATCATCCCTGTTTTTAGATGAGAATAAAACAAAAACTGTCCAGTATCAAAGACTCATCTCACTCCAGGGTGATAGCAGGACACCCCACCTAGTCACTCAGAAAAAATCAGGACATTCTGATGTAGAGTTTCAAAATAAAATACCTTTGAAGTCTACTATATGAGCTATCATCCCTGTTTTTAGATGAGAATAAAACAATAACTGTCCAATATCAAAGACTCAACAAACTCCAGGGTGATAGCAAGACACCCCACCTAGTCACTCAGAAAGAATCAGGACATTCTGATGTACAGTTTCAAAATAAAAGACCTTTGAAATCTCATATATGAGCTATCATCCCTCTCTGGGATGGGAAAAATCAGGACATTCTGATGTAGAGTTTCAAAATAAAATACCTTTGAAATCTCTATTGTATGAGCTATCATCCCTATTTTTAGATGAGAATAAAACAAAGACTGTCCAGTATCAAAGACTCATCTCACTCCAGGGTGATTGCAGGACACCCCATCTAGTCACTCAGAAAAAAATCAGGACATTCTGGTGTACAGTTTCAAAATAAAATACCTTTGAAGTCTCATATATGAGCTATCATCCCTGTTTTTAGATGAGAATAAAACAATAACTGTCCAATATCAAAGACTCATCAAACTCCAGGGTGATAGCAGGACAACCCACCTAGTCACTCAGAAAAAATCAGGACATTCTGATGTACAGTTTCAAAATAAAAGACCTTTGAAATCTCATATATGAGCTATCATCCCTCTCTGTTTAGATGAGAATAAAACAAAAACTGTCCAGTATCAAAGACTCATCTCACTCCAGGGTGATAGCAGGACACCCCACCTAGTCACTCAGAAAAAATCAGGACATTCTGATGTAGAGTTTCAAAATAAAATACCTTTGAAATCTCTATTGTATGAGCTATCATCCCTGTATTTAGATGAGAATAAAACAAAAACTGTCCAGTATCAAAGACGCATCTCACTCCAGGGTGATAGCAGGACACCCCATCTAGTCACTCAGAAAAAATCAGGACATTCTGATGTAGAGTTTCAAAATAAAATACCTTTGAAATCTCTATTGTATGAGCTATCATCCCTGTTTTTAGATGAGAATAAAACAAAAACTGTCCAGTATCAAAGACGCATCTCACTCCAGGGTGATAGCAGGACACCCCACCTAGTCACTCAGGGAGAATCAGGACATTCTGATGTAGAGTTTCAAAATAAAAGACCTTTGAAATCTCATATATGAGCTATCATCCCTCTCTGTTTAGATGAGAATAAAACAAAAACTGTCCAGTATCAAAGACTCATCTCACTCCAGGGTGATAGCAGGACACCCCACCTAGTCACTCAGAAGAAATCAGGACATTCTGATGTAGAGTTTCAAAATAAAATACCTTTGAAATCTCTATTGTATGAGCTATCATCCCTATTTTTAGATGAGAATAAAACAAAGACTGTCCAGTATCAAAGACTCATCTCACTCCAGGGTGATAGCAGGACACCCCATCTAGTCACTCAGAAAAAATCAGGACATTCTGGTGTACAGTTTCAAAATAAAATACCTTTGAAGTCTCATATATGAGCTATCATCCCTGTTTTTAGATGAGAATAAAACAATAACTGTCCAATATCAAAGACTCATCAAACTCCAGGGTGATAGCAGGACACCCCACCTAGTCACTCAGAAAAAATCAGGACATTCTGATGTACAGTCTCAAAATAAAAGACCTTTGAAATCTCATATATGAGCTATCATCCCTCTCTGTTTAGATGAGAATAAAACAAAAACTGTCCAGTATCAAAGACTCATCTCACTCCAGGGTGATAGCAGGACACCCCACCTAGTCACTCAGGGAGAATCAGGACTTTCTGATGTAGAGTTTCAAAATAAAAGACCTTTGAAATCTCTATTGCATGAGCTATCATCCCTGTTTTTAGATGAGAATAAAACAAATACTGTCCAATATTAAAGACTCATCTCAATCCAGGTTGATAGCAGGACACCCCATCTAGTCACTCAGAAAAAATCAGGACATTCTGATGTACAGTTTCAAAATAAAATACCTTTGAAGCTGAGCTATATATGAGCTATCATCCCTGTTTTTAGATGAGAATAAAACAATAACTGTCCAGTATCAAAAACTCATCTCACTCCAGGGTGATAGCAGGACACCCCACCTAGTCACTCAGGGAGAATCAGGACATTCTGATGTAGAGTTTCAAAATAAAAGACCTTTGAAATCTCATATATGAGCTATAATCCCTCTCTGTTTAGATGAGAATAAAACAAAAACTGACCAGTATCAAAGACTCATCTCACTCCAGGGTGATAGCAGGACACCCCACCTAGTCACTCAGAAAAAATCAGGACATTCTGATGTAGAGTTTCAAAATAAAATACCTTTGAAATCTCTATTCTATGAGCTATCATCCCTATTTTTAGATGAGAATAAAACAAAGACTGTCCAGTATCAAAGACGCATCTCACTCCAGGGTGATAGCAGGACACCCCACCTAGTCACTCAGAAAAAATCAGGACATTCTGATGTAGAGTTTCAAAATAAAATACCTTTGAAAGCTCTATTGTATGAGCTATCATCCCTGTTTTTAGATGAGAATAAAACAAAAACTGTCCAGTATCAAAGACTCATCTCACTCCAGGGTGATAGCAGGACACCCCACCTAGTCACTCAGAAAATAACAGGACATTCTGATGTAGAGTTTCAAAATAAAATACCTTTGAAGTCTCATATATGAGCTATCATCCCTGTTTTTAGATGAGAATAAAACAAATACTGTCCAGTATCAAAGACTTATCTCACTCCAGGGTGATAGCAGGACACCCCATCTAGTCACTCAGAAAAAATCAGGACATTCTGGTGTACAGTTTCAAAATAAAATACCTTTGAAGTCTCATATATGAGCTATCATCCCTCTCTGTTTAGATGAGAATAAAAATAAAACTGTCCAGTATCAAAGACTCATCTCACTCCAGGGTGATAGCAGGACACCCCACCTAGTCACTCAGAAAAAATCAGGACATTCTGATGTAGAGTTTCAAAATAAAATACCTTTGAAATCTCTATTGTATTAGCAATCATCCCTGTTTTTAGATGAGAATAAAACAAAAACTGTCCAGTATCAAAGACTCATCTCACTGCAGGGTGATAGCATGAAACCCCACCTATTCACTCAGGGAGAATCAGGACATTCTGATGTACAGTTTCAAAATAAAAGACCTTTGAAATCTCATATATGAGCTATCATCCCTCTGTATTTAGATAAGAATAAAACAAAAACTGTCCATTATCAAATACTCATTTCCCTTCAGGGTTATAACAGGACACCCCACCTAGTCACTCAGGGAGAATCAGGACTTTCTGATGTAGATTTTCAAAATAAAATACCTTTGAAATCTCTATTGTATGAGCTATCATCCCTGTTTTTAGATGAGAATAAAACAAAGACTGTCCAGTATCAAAGACTCATCTCACTCCATGGTGATAGCAGGACACCCTTTCTAGTCACTCCGAAAAAATCAGGACATTCTGATTTAGAGTTTCAAAATAAAATACCTTTGAAGTCTCATATATGAGCTATCATCCCTGTTTTTAGATGAGAATAAAACAATAACTGTCCAATTTCAAAGACTCATCAAACTCCAGGGTGATAGCAGGACACCCCACCTAGTCACTCAGAAAAAATCAGGACATTCTGATGTAAAGTTTCAAAATAAAATACCTTTGAAATCTCTATTGTATGAGCTATCATCCCTGTTTTTAGATGAGAATAAAACAAAAACTGTCCAGTATCAAAGACCCATCTAATTCCATGGTGATAGCAGGACACCCCATCTAGTCACTCAGAAAAAATCAGGACATTCTGATGTACAGTTTCAAAATAAAATACCTTTGAAATCTCATATGAGCTATCATCCCTCTCTGTATAGATGAGAATAAAACAAAATCTCTCCAGTATCAAAGACTCATCTCACTCCAGGGTGATAGCAGGACACCCCATCTAGTCACTCAGAAAAAATCAGGACATTCTGACGTACAGTTTCAAAATAAAATACCTTTGAAATCTCTATTGTATGAGCTATCATCCCTATTTTTAGATGAGAATAAAACAAAGACTGTCCAGTATCAAAGACTCATCTCACTGCAGGGTGATAGCATGAAACCCCACCTATTCACTCAGGGAGAATCAGGACATTCTGATGTACAGTTTCAAAATAAAAGACCTTTGAAATCTCATATATGAGCTATCATCCCTCTGTATTTAGATAAGAATAAAACAAAAACTGTCCAGTATCAAATACTCATTTCCCTTCAGGGTTATAACAGGACACCCCACCTAGTCACTCAGGGAGAATCAGGACTTTCTGATGTAGAGTTTCAAAATAAAAGACCTTTGAAATCTCTAGTGTATGAGCTATCATCCCTGTTTTTAGATGAGAATAAAACAAAGACTGTCAAGTATCAAAGACTCATCTTACTCCATGGTGATAGCAGGACACCCCACCTAGTCACTCCGAAAAAATCAGGACATTCTGATGTAGAGTTTCAAAATAAAATACCTTTGAAATCTCTATTGTATGAGCTATCATCCCTATTTTTAGATGAGAATAAAACAACAACTGTCCAGTATCAAAGACGCATCTCACTCCAGGGTGATAGCAGGACACCCCACCTAGTCAATCAGGGAGAATCAGGACATTCTGATGTAGAGTTTCAAAATAAAAGACCTTTGAAATCTCATATATGAGCTATCATCCCTCTCTGTTTAGATGAGAATAAAAATAAAACTGTCCAGTATCAAAGACTCATCTCACTCCAGGGTGATAGCAGGACACCCCACCTAGTCACTCAGAAAAAATCAGGACATTCTGATGTAGAGTTTCAAAATAAAATACCTTTGAAATCTCTATTGTATGAGCTATCATCCCTATTTTTAGATGAGAATAAAACAACAACTGTCCAGTATCAAAAACTCATCTCACTCCAGGGTGATAGCATGACACCCCACCTAGTCACTCAGGGAGAATCAGGACATTCTGATGTAGAGTTTCAAAATAAAAGACCTTTGAAATCTCATATATGAGCTATCATCCCTCTGTATTTAGATAAGAATAAAACAAACACTGTCCAGTATCAAATACTCATTTCTCTTCAGGGTGATAACAGGACACCCCACCTAGTCACTCAGGGAGAATCAGGACTTTCTGATTTAGAGTTTCAAAATAAAAGACCTTTGAAATCTCTATTGCATGAGCTATCATCCCTGTTTTTAGATGAGAATAAAACAAATACTGTCCAATATCAAAGACTCATCTCACTCCAGGGTGATAGCAGGACTCCCCACCTAGTCACTCAGGGAGAATCAGGACATTCTGATGTAGAGTTTCAAAATAAAAGACCTTTGAAATCTCATATATGAGCTATCATCCCTCTGTATTTAGATAAGAATAAAACAAACACTGTCCAGTATCAAATACTCATTTCCCTTCAGGGTGATAACAGGACTCCCCACCTAGTCACTCAGGGAGAATCAGGACTTTCTGATGTAGAGTTTCAAAATAAAAGACCTTTGAAATCTCTATTGCATGATCTATCATCCCTGTTTTTAGATGAGAATAAAACAATAACTGTCCAATTTCAAAGACTCATCAAACTCCAGGGTGATAGCAGGACACCCCACCTAGTCACTCAGAAAAAATCAGGACATTCTGATGTAGAGTTTCAAAATAAAATACCTTTGAAATCTCTATTGTATCATCCCTGTTTTTAGATGAGAATAAAACAAAAACTGTCCAGTATCAAAGACTCATCTAATTCCATGGTGATAGCAGGACACCCCATCTAGTCACTCATAAAAAATCAGGACATTCTGATGTACAGTTTCAAAATAAAATACCTTTGAAATCTCATATATGAGCTATCATCCCTCTCTGTTTAGATGAGAATAAAACAAAATCTCTCCAGTATCAAAGACTCATCTCACTCCAGGGTGATAGCAGGACACCCCATCTAGTCACTCAGAAAAAATCAGGACATTCTGATGTACAGTTTCAAAATAAAAGACCTTTGAAATCTCTATTGCATGAGCTATCATCCCTGTTTTTAGATGAGAATAAAACAAAAACGGTCCAGTATCAAAGACTCATCTCACTCCAGGGTGATAGCAGCACACCCCATCTAGTCACTCAGAAAAAATCAGGACATTCTGATTTACAGTTTCAAAATAAAAGACCTTTGAAATCTCATATATGAGCTATCATCCCTCTCTGTTTAGATGAGAATAAAACAAAACTGTCCAGTATCAAAGACTCATCTCACTCCAGGGTGATAGCAGGACACCCCACCTAGTCACTCAGAAAAAATCAGGACATTCTGATGTAGAGTTTCAAAATAAAATACCTTTGAAATCTCTATTGTATGAGCTATAATCCCTATTTTTAGATGAGAATAAAACAAAGACTGTCCAGTATCAAAGACGCATCTCACTCCAGGGTGATTGCAGGACTCCCCACCTAGTCACTCAGGGAGAATAAGGACATTCTGAAGTACAGTTTCAAAATAAAAGACCTTTGAAATATATATTGCATAAGCTATCATCCCTGTTTTAGATGAGAATAAAACAAAAACTGGATAGTATCAAAGACTCATCTCACTCCAGGGTGATAGCAGGACACGCCACCTAGTCACTCAGAAAAAATCAGGACATTCTGATGTAGAGTTTCAAAATAAAAGACCTTTGAAATCTCATATATGAGCTATCATCCCATTTTTTAGATGAGAATAAAACAATAACTGTCCAGTATCAAAAACTCATCTCACTCCAGGGTGATAGCAGGAAACCCCACCTAGTCACTCAGGGAGAATCAGGACATTCTGATGTACAGTTTAAAAATAAAAGACCTTTGAAATCTCTATTGCATGAGCTATCATCCCTGTTTTTAGATGAGAATAAAACAAAAACTCTCCAGTATCAAAGACTCATCTCACTCCAGGGTGATAGCAGGACACCCCATCTAGTCACTCAGAAAAAATCAGGACATTCTGATGTACAGTTTCAAAATAAAATACCTTTGAAGTCTCATATATGAGCTATCATCCCTGTTTTTAGATGAGAATAAAACAATAACTGTCCAATTTCAAAGACTCATCAAACTCCAGGGTGATAGCAGGACACCCCACCTAGTCACTCAGAAAAAATCAGGACATTCTGATGTAGAGTTTCAAAATAAAATACCTTTGGAATCTCTATTGTATCATCCCTGTTTTTAGATGAGAATAAAACAAAAACTGTCCAGTATCAAAGACGCATCTCACTCCAGGGTGATAACAGGACACCCCACCTAGTCACTCAGGGAGAATCAGGACATTCTGATGTAGAGTTTCAAAATAAAAGACCTTTGAAATCTCATATATGAGCTATAATCCCTCTCTGTTTAGATGAGAATAAAACAAAAACTCTCAAGTATCAAAGACTGATCTTACTCCAGGGTGATAGCAGGACACGCCACATAGTCACTCAGAAAAAATCAGGACATTCTGATGTACTGTTTCAAAATAAAAGACCTTTGAAATCTCATATATGAGCTATCATCCCTCTCTGTTTAGATGAGAATAAAACAAAACTGTCAAGTATCAAAGACTCATCTCACTCCAGGGTGATAGCAGGACACCCAACCTAGTCACTCAGAAAAAATCAGGACATTCTGATGTAGAGTTTCAAAATAAAAGACCTTTGAAATCTCTATTGTATGAGCTATCATCCCTGTTTTTAGATGAGAATAAAACAAAGACTGTCCAGTATCAAAGACTCATCTTACTCCATGGTGATAGCAGGACACCCCACCTAGTCACTCCGAAAAAATCAGGACATTCTGATGTAGAGTTTCAAAATAAAATACCTTTGAAGTCTCATATATGAGCTATCATCCCTCTCTGTTTAGATGAGAATAAAAATAAAACTGTCCAGTATCAAAAACTCATCTCACTCCAGGGTGATAGCATGACACCCCACCTAGTCACTCAGGGAGAATCAGGACATTCTGATGTAGAGTTTCAAAATAAAAGACCTTTGAAATCTCATATATGAGCTATCATCCCTCTGTATTTAGATAAGAATAAAACAAACACTGTCCAGTATCAAATACTCATTTCCCTTCAGGGTGATAACAGGACACCCCACCTAGTCACTCAGGGAGAATCAGGACATTCTGATTTAGAGTTTCAAAATAAAAGACCTTTGAAATCTCTATTGCATGAGCTATCATCCCTGTTTTTAGATGAGAATAAAACAAATACTGTCCAATATCAAAGACTCATCTCACTCCAGGGTGATAGCAGGACTCCCCACCTAGTCACTCAGGGAGAATCAGGACATTCTGAAGTACAGTTTCAAAATAAAAGACCTTTGAAATATCTATTGTATGAGCTATCATCCCTGTTTTTAGATGAGAATAAAACAAAAACTGGATAGTATCAAAGACTCATCTCACTCCAGGGTGATAGCAGGACACCCCATCTAGTCACTCAGAAAAAATCAGGACATTCTGATGTAGAGTTTCAAAATAAAATACCTTTGAAATCTCTATTGTATGAGCTATCATCCCTGTTTTTAGATGAGAATAAAACAAAAACTGTCCAGTATCAAAGACGCATCTCACTCCAGGGTGATAGCAGGACACCCCATCTAGTCACTCAGAAAAAATCAGGACATTCTGATGTAGAGTTTCAAAATAAAATACCTTTGAAATCTCTATTGTATGAGCTATCATCCCTCTCTGTTTAGATGAGAATAAAACAAAAACTGTCCAGTATCAAAGACGCATCTCACTCCAGGGTGATAGCAGGACACCCCACCTAGTCACTCAGGGAGAATCAGGACATTCTGATGTAGAGTTTCAAAATAAAAGACCTTTGAAATCTCATATATGAGCTATCATCCCTGTATTTAGATGGGAATAAAACAAACAGTGTCAAAGACTCATCTAACTCCATGGTGATAGCAGGACACCCCATCTAGTCACTCAGACAAAATCAGGACATTCTGATGTAGAGTTTCAAAATAAAATATTTTTGAAGTCTCTATTGTATTAGCTATCATCCCTGTTTTTAGATGAGAATAAAACAAAAACTGTCCAGTATCAAAGACTCATCTCACGCCAGGGTGATAGCAGGACACCCCATCTAGTCACTTTGGGAGAATCAGGACATTCTGATGTACAGTTTCAAAATAAAATACCTTTGAAATCTCTATTGCATGAGCTATCATCCCTGTTTTTAGATGAGAATAAAACAAACACTGTCCAATATCAAAGACACATCAAACTCCAGGGTGATAGCAGGACACCCCACCTAGTCACTCAGGGAGAATCAGGACATTCTGATTTAGAGTTTCAAAATAAAATACCTTTGAAGTCTCATATATGAGCTATCATCCCTGTTTTTAGATGGGAATAAAACAAACACTGTCCAATATCAAAGACTCATCTAACTCCATGGTGATAGCAGGACACCCCATCTAGTCACTCAGAAAAAATCAGGACATTCTGATGTACAGTTTCAAAATAAAATACCTTTGAAATCTCATATATGAGCTATCATCCCTCTCTGTTTAGATGAGAATAAAACAAAATCTCTCCAGTATCAAAGACTCATCTCACTCCAGGGTGATAGCAAGACACCCCATCTAGTCACTCAGAAAAAATCAGGACATTCTGATGTACAGTTTCAAAATAAAATACCTTTGAAATCTCTATTGTATGAGCTATCATCCCTGTTTTTAGATGAGAATAAAACAAAAACTGTCCAGTATCAAAGACGCATCTCACTCCAGGGTGATAACAGGACACCCCACCTAGTCACTCAGGGAGAATCAGGACATTCTGATTTAGAGTTTCAAAATAAAAGACCTTTGAAATCTCATATATGAGCTATAATCCCTCTCTGTTTAGATGAGAATAAAACAAAAACTCTCAAGTATCAAAGACTGATCTAACTCCAGGGTGATAGCAGGACACGCCACATAGTCACTCAGGGAGAATCAGGACATTCTGATGTAGAATTTCAAAATAAAAGACCTTTGAAATCTCTATTGCATGAGCTATCATCCCTGTTTTTAGATGAGAATAAAACAAAAACTGTCCAGTATCAAAGACTCATCTCACTCCAGGGTGATAGCAGGACACCCCATCTAGTCACTCAGGGAGAATCAGGACATTCTGATGTAGAGTTTCAAAATAAAAGACCTTTGAAATCTCATATATGAGCTATAATCCCTCTCTGTTTAGATGAGAATAAAACAAAAACTCTCAAGTATCAAAGACTGATCTAACTCCAGGGTGATAGCAGGACACGCCACATAGTCACTCAGAAAAAATCAGGACATTCTGATGTACTGTTTCAAAATAAAAGACCTTTGAAATCTCTATTGCATGAGCTATCATCCCTGTTTTTAGATGAGAATAAAACAAAAACTGTCCAGTATCAAAGACTCATCTCACTCCAGGGTGATAGCAGCACACCCCATCTAGTCACTCAGAAAAAATCAGGACATTCTGATTTACAGTTTCAAAATAAAAGACCTTTGAAATCTCATATATGAGCTATCATCCCTCTCTGTTTAGATGAGAATAAAACAAAACTGTCCAGTATCAAAGACTCATCTCACTCCAGGGTGATAGCAGGACACCCCACCTAGTCACTCAGAAAAAATCAGGACATTCTGATGTAGAGTTTCAAAATAAAATACCTTTGAAATCTCTATTGTATGAGCTATAATCCCTATTTTTAGATGAGAATAAAACAAAGACTGTCCAGTATCAAAGACGCATCTCACTCCAGGGTGATAGCAGGACACCCCACCTAGTCACTCAGGGAGAATCAGGACTTTCTGATGTAGAGTTTCAAAATAAAATACCTTTGAAGTCTCATATATGAGCTATCATCCCTGTTTTTAGATGAGAATAAAACAATAACTGTCCAATATCAAAGACTCATCAAACTCCAGGGTGATAGCAGGACACCCCATCTAGTCACTCAGAAAAAATCAGGACATTCTGATGTAGAGTTTCAAAATAAAATACCTTTGAAATCTCATATATGAGCTATCATCCCTCTCTGTTTAGATGAGAATAAAACAAAAACTGTCCATTATCAAAGACTCATCTCACTCCAGGGTGATAGCAGGACACCCATCTAGTCACTCAGGGAGAATCAGGACATTCTGATGTAGAATTTCAAAATAAAAGACCTTTGAAATCTCTATTGCATGAGCTATCATCCCTGTTTTTAGATGAGAATAAAACAAAAACTGTCCAGTATCAAAGACTCATCTCACTCCAGGGTGATAGCAGGACACCCCATCTAGTCACTCAGAAAAAATCAGGACATTCTGATGTAGAGTTTCAAAATAAAATACCTTTGAAATCTCTATTGTATGAGCTATCATCCCTATTTTTAGATGAGAATAAAACAAAGACTGTCCAGTATCAAAGACGCATCTCACTCCAGGGTGATAGCAGGACACCCCACCTAGTCACTCAGAAAAAATCAGGACATTCTGATTTAGAGTTTCAAAATAAAATACCTTTGAAATCTCATATATGAGCTATCATCCCTGTTTTTAGATGGGAATAAAACAAACACTGTCCAGTATCAAAGACTCATCTAACTCCATGGTGATAGCAGGACACCCCATCAAGTCACTCAAGGAGAATCAGGACATTCTGATGTACAGTTTCAAAATAAAAGAACTTTGAAATCTCATATATGAGCTATCATCCCTCTGTATTTAGATAAGAATAAAACAAAACTGTCCAGTATCAAATACTCATTTCCCTTCAGGGTGATAACAGGACACCCCACCTAGTCACTCAGGGAGAATCAGGACTTTCTGATGTAGAGTTTCAAAATAAAAGACCTTTGAAATCTCTATTGCATGAGCTATCATCCCTGTTTTTAGATGAGAATAAAACAAATACTGTCCAATATCAAAGACTCATCTCACTCCAGGGCGATAGCAGGACTCCCCACCTAGTCACTCAGGGAGAATCAGGACATTCTGATGTAGAGTTTCAAAATAAAAGACCTTTGAAATCTCATATATGAGCTATCATCCCTCTGTATTTAGATAAGAATAAAACAAACACTGTCCAGTATCAAATACTCATTTCCCTTCAGGGTGATAACAGGACTCCCCACCTAGTCACTCAGGGAGAATCAGGACTTTCTGATGTAGAGTTTCAAAATAAAAGACCTTTGAAATCTCTATTGCATGAGCTATCATCCCTGTTTTTAGATGAGAATAAAACAAATACTGTCCAATATCAAAGACTCATCTCACTCCAGGGTGATAGCAGGACTCCCCACCTAGTCACTCAGGGAGAATCAGGACATTCTGAAGTACAGTTTCAAAATAAAAGACCTTTGAAATATCTATTGCATGAGCTATCATCCCTGTTTTTAGATGAGAATAAAACAAAAACTGGACAGTATCAAAGACTCATCTCACTCCAGGGTGATAGCAGGACACCCCATCTAGTCACTCAGAAAAAATCAGGACATTCTGATGTAGAGTTTCAAAATAAAATACCTTTGAAATCTCATATATGAGCTATAATCCCTCTCTGTTTAGATGAGAATAAAACAAAAACTGTCCAGTATCAAATACTCATTTCCCTTCAGGGTGATAACAGGACACCCCACCTAGTCACTCAGGGAGAATCAGGACTTTCTGATGTAGAGTTTCAAAATAAAAGACCTTTGAAATCTCTATTGCATGAGCTATCATCCCTGTTTTTAGATGAGAATAAAACAAATACTGTCCAATATCAAAGACTCATCTCACTCCAGGGCGATAGCAGGACTCCCCACCTAGTCACTCAGGGAGAATCAGGACATTCTGATGTAGAGTTTCAAAATAAAAGACCTTTGAAATCTCATATATGAGCTATCATCCCTCTGTATTTAGATAAGAATAAAACAAACACTGTCCAGTATCAAATACTCATTTCCCTTCAGGGTGATAACAGGACTCCCCACCTAGTCACTCAGGGAGAATCAGGACTTTCTGATGTAGAGTTTCAAAATAAAAGACCTTTGAAATCTCTATTGCATGAGCTATCATCCCTGTTTTTAGATGAGAATAAAACAAATACTGTCCAATATCAAAGACTCATCTCACTCCAGGGTGATAGCAGGACACCCCATCTAGTCACTGAGAAAAAATCAGGACATTCTGATGTACAGTTTCAAAATAAAAGACCTTTGAAATCTCTATTGCATGAGCTATCATCCCTGTTTTTAGATGAGAATAAAAGAAAAACTGTCCAGTATCAAAGACTCATCTCACTCCAGGGTGATAGCAGGACACCCCATCTAGTCACTCAGAAAAAATCAGGACATTTTGATGTACGGTTTCAAAATAAAATACCTTTGAAGTCTCATATATGAGCTATCATCCCTGTTTTTAGATGGGAATAAAACAAACACTGTCCAGTATCAAAGACTCATCTAACTCCATGGTGATAGCAGGACACCCCATCAAGTAACTCAGAAAAAATCAGGACATTGTGATGTAGAGTTTCAAAATAAAAGACCTTTGAAATCTCATATATGAGCTATCATCCCTCTATGTTTAGATGAGAATAAAACAAAATCTCTCCAGTATCAAAGACTCATCTCACTCCAGGGTGATAGCAGGACACCCCATCTAGTCACTGAGAAAAAATCAGGACATTCTGATGTACAGTTTCAAAATAAAAGACCTTTGAAATCTCTATTGCATGAGCTATCATCCCTGTTTTTAGATGAGAATAAAACAAAAACTGTCCAGTATCAAAGACTCATCTCACTCCAGGGTGATAGCAGGACACCCCATCTAGTCACTCAGAAAAAATCAGGACATTCTGATGTACAGTTTCAAAATAAAATACCTTTGAAGTCTCATATATGAGCTATCATCCCTATTTTTAGATGAGAATAAAACAATAACTGTCCAATATCAAAGACTCATCAAACTACAGGGTGATAGCAGGACACCCCATCTAGTCACTCAGAAAAAATCAGGACATTCTGATGTAGAGTTTCAAAATAAAATACCTTTGAAATCTCTATTGTATGAGCTATCATCCCTGTTTTTAGATGAGAATAAAACAAAGACTGTCCAGTATCAAAGACGCATCTCACTCCAGGGTGATAGCAGGACACCCCACCTAGTCACTCAGGGAGAATCAGGACATTCTGATGTAGAGTTTCAAAATAAAAGACCTTTGAAATCTCATATATGAGCTATAATCCCTCTCTGTTTAGATGAGAATAAAACAAAAACTCTCAAGTATCAAAGACTGATCTCACTCCAGGGTGATAGCAGGACACGCCACCTAGTCACTCAGAAAAAATCAGGATATTCTGATGTACAGTTTCAAAATAAAAGACCTTTGAAATCTCATATATGAGCTATCATCCCTCTCTGTTTAGATGAGAATAAAACAAAAACTGTCCAGTATCAAAGACTCATCTCACTCCAGGGTGATAGCAGGACACCCCACCTAGTCACTCAGAAAAAATCAGGACATTCTGATGTAGAGTTTCAAAATAAAATACCTTTGAAATCTCTATTGTATGAGCTATCATCCCTATTTTTAGATGAGAATAAAACAAAGACTGTCCAGTATCAAAGACTCATCTCACTCCAGGGTGATAGCAGGACACCCCACCTAGTCACTCAGTAAAAATCAGGACATTCTGATTTAGAGTTTCAAAATAAAATACCTTTGAAATCTCATATATGAGCTATCATCCCTGTTTTTAGATGAGAATAAAACAATAACTGTCCAGTATCAAAAACTCATCTCACTCCAGGGTGATAACAGGACACCCCACCTAGTCACTCAGGGAGAATCAGGACATTCTGATTTAGAGTTTCAAAATAAAAGACCTTTGAAATCTCTATTGCATGAGCTATCATCCCTGTTTTTAGATGAGAATAAAACAAATACTGTCCAATATCAAAGACTCATCTCACTCCAGGGCGATAGCAGGACTCCCCACCTAGTCACTCAGGGAGAATCAGGACATTCTGATGTAGAGTTTCAAAATAAAAGACCTTTGAATTCTCATGTATGAGCTATCATCCCTCTGTATTTAGATAAGAATAAAACAAACACTGTCCAGTATCAAATACTCATTTCCCTTCAGGGTGATAACAGGACTCCCCACCTAGTCACTCAGGGAGAATCAGGACTTTCTGATGTAGAGTTTCAAAATAAAAGACCTTTGAAATCTCTATTGCATGAGCTATCATCCCTGTTTTTAGATGAGAATAAAACAAATACTGTCCAATATCAAAGACTCATCTCACTCCAGGGTGATAGCAGGACTCCCCACCTAGTCACTCAGGGAGAATCAGGACATTCTGAAGTACAGTTTCAAAATAAAAGACCTTTGAAATATCTATTGCATGAGCTATCATCCCTGTTTTTAGATGAGAATAAAACAAAAACTGGACAGTATCAAAGACTCATCTCACACCAGGGTGATAGCAGGACACCCCATCTAGTCACTCAGAAAAAATCAGGACATTCTGATGTAGAGTTTCAAAATAAAATACCTTTGAAATCTCATATATGAGCTATAATCCCTCTCTGTTTAGTTGAGAATAAAACGAAAACTGTCCAGTATCAAATACTCATTTCCCTTCAGGGTGATAACAGGACACCCCATCTAGTCACTCAGAAAAAATCAGGACATTCTGATGTAGAGTTTCAAAATAAAATACCTTTGAAATCTCTATTGTATGAGCTATCATCCCTGTTTTTAGATGAGAATAAAACAAAGACTGTCCAGTATCAAAGACGCATCTCACTCCAGGGTGATAGCAGGACACCCCACCTAGTCACTCAGAAAAAATCAGGACATTCTGATGTAGAGTTTCAAAATAAAATACCTTTGAAATCTCTATTGTATGAGCTATCATCCCTGTTTTTAGATGAGAATAAAACAATAACTGTCCAGTATCAAAAACTCATCTCACTCCAGGGTGATAACAGGACACCCCACCTAGTCACTCAGGGAGAATCATGACTTTCTGATGTAGAGTTTCAAAATAAAAGACCTTTGAAATCTCTATTGCATGAGCTATCATCCCTGTTTTTAGATGAGAATAAAACAAATACTGTCCAATATCAAAGACTCATCTCACTCCATGGCGATAGCAGGACTCCCCACCTAGTCACTCAGGGAGAATCAGGACATTCTGATGTAGAGTTTCAAAATAAAAGACCTTTGAAATCTCATATATGAGCTATCATCCCTCTGTATTTAGATAAGAATAAAACAAACACTGTCCAGTATCAAATACTCATTTCCCTTCAGGGTGATAACAGGAATCCCCACCTAGTCACTCAGGGAGAATCAGGACTTTCTGATGTAGAGTTTCAAAATAAAAGACCTTTGAAATCTCTATTGCATGAGCTATCATCCCTGTTTTTAGATGAGAATAAAACAAATACTGTCCAATATCAAAGACTCATCTCACTCCAGGGTGATAGCAGGACTCCCCACCTAGTCACTCAGGGAGAATCAGGACATTCTGAAGTACAGTTTCAAAATAAAAGACCTTTGAAATATCTATTGCATGAGCTATCATCCCTGTTTTTAGATGAGAATAAAACAAAAACTGGACAGTATCAAAGACTCATCTCACTCCAGGGTGATAGCAGGACACCCCATCTAGTCACTCAGAAAAAATCAGGACATTCTGATGTAGAGTTTCAAAATAAAATACCTTTGAAATCTCTATTGTATGAGCTATCATCCCTGTTTTTAGATGAGAATAAAACAAAAACTGTCCAGTATCAAAGACGCATCTCACTCCAGGGTGATAGCAGGACACCCCATCTAGTCACTCAGAAAAAATCAGGACATTCTGATGTAGAGTTTCAAAATAAAATACCTTTGAAATCTCATATATGAGCTATCATCCCTCTCTGTTTAGATGAGAATAAAACAAAAACTGTCCATTATCAAAGACTCATCTCACTCCAGGGTGATAGCAGGACACCCCATCTAGTCACTCAGAAAAAATCAGGACATTCTGATTTAGAGTTTCAAAATAAAATACCTTTAAAATCTCATATATGAGCTATCATCCCTGTTTTTAGATGGGAATAAAACAAACACTGTCCAGTATCAAAGACTCATCTAACTCCATGGTGATAGCAGGACACCCCATCAAGTCACTCAGGGAGAATCAGGACATTCTGATGTACAGTTTCAAAATAAAAGAACTTTGAAATCTCATATATGAGCTATCATCCCTCTCTGTTTAGATGAGAATAAAACAAAAACTGTCCAGTATCAAAGACTCATCTCACTCCAGGGTGATAGCAGGACACCCCACCTAGTCACTCAGAAAAAAATCAGGACATTCTGATGTAGAGTTTCAAAATAAAATACCTTTGAAATCTCTATTGTATGAGCTATCATCCCTATTTTTAGATGAGAATAAAACAAAGACTGTCCAGTATCAAAGACGCATCTCACTCCAGGGTGATAGCATGACACCCCACCTAGTCACTCAGGGAGAATCAGGACATTCTGATGTAGAGTTTCAAAATAAAAGACCTTTGAAATCTCATATATGAGCTATCATCCCTCTGTATTTAGATAAGAATAAAACAAACACTGTCCAGTATCAAATACTCATTTCCCTTCAGGGTGATAACAGGACACCCCACCTAGTCACTCAGGGAGAATCAGGACTTTCTGATGTAGAGTTTCAAAATAAAAGACCTTTGAAATCTCTATTGCATGAGCTATCATCCCTGTATTTAGATGAGAATAAAACAAATACTGTCCAATATCAAAGACTCATCTCACTCCAGGGCGATAGCAGGACTCCCCACCTAGTCACTCAGGGAGAATCAGGTCTTTCTGATGTAGAGTTTCAAAATAAAAGACCTTTGAAATCTCATATATGAGCTATCATCCCTCTGTATTTAGATAAGAATAAAACAAACACTGTCCAGTATCAAATACTCATTTCCCTTCAGGGTGATAACAGGACTCCCCACCTAGTCACTCAGGGAGAATCAGGTCTTTCTGATGTAGAGTTTCAAAATAAAAGACCTTTGAAATCTCTATTGCATGAGCTATCATCCCTGTTTTTAGATGAGAATAAAACAAATACTGTCCAATATCAAAGACTCATCTCACTCCAGGGTGATAGCAGGACTCCCCACCTAGTCACTCAGGGAGAATCAGGACATTCTGAAGTACAGTTTCAAAATAAAAGACCTTTGAAATATCTATTGCATGAGCTATCATCCCTGTTTTTAGATGAGAATAAAACAAAAACTGGACAGTATCAAAGACTCATCTCACTCCAGGGTGATAGCAGGACACCCCATCTAGTCACTCAGAAAAAATCAGGACATTCTGATGTAGAGTTTCAAAATAAAATACCTTTGAAATCTCATATATGAGCTATAATCCCTCTCTGTTTAGATGAGAATAAAACAAAAACTCTCAAGTATCAAAGACTGATCTCACTCCAGGGTGATAGCAGGACACGCCACCTAGTCACTCAGAAAAAATCAGGACATTCTGATGTACAGTTTCAAAATAAAATACCTTTGAAATCTCTATTGCATGAGCTATCATCCCTGTTTTTAGATGAGAATAAAACAAAAACTGTCCAGTATCAAAGACTCATCTCACTCCAGGGTGATAGCAGGACACCCCATCTAGTCACTCAGAAAAAATCAGGACATTCTGATGTAGAGTTTCAAAATAAAATACCTTTGAAATCTCTATTGTATGAGCTATCATCCCTGTTTTTAGATGAGAATAAAACAAAAACTGTCCAGTATCAAAGATGCATCTCACTCCAGGGTGATAACAGGACACCCCACCTAGTCACTCAGGGAGAATCAGGACATTCTGATGTAGAGTTTCAAAATAAAAGACCTTTGAAATCTCATATATGAGCTATAATCCCTCTCTGTTTAGATGAGAATAAAACAAAAACTCTCAAGTATCAAAGACTGATCTAACTCCAGGGTGATAGCAGGACACGCCACATAGTCACTCAGAAAAAATCTGGACATTCTGATGTACAGTTTCAAAATAAAAGACCTTTGAAATCTCATATATGAGCTATCATCCCTCTCTGTTTAGATGAGAATAAAACAAAACTGTCCAGTATCAAAGACTCATCTCACTCCAGGGTGATAGCAGGACACCCCACCTAGTCACTCAGAAAAAATCAGGACATTCTGATGTAGAGTTTCAAAATAAAATACCTTTGAAATCTCTATTGTATGAGCTATCATCCCTATTTTTAGATGAGAATAAAACAAAGACTGTCCAGTATCAAAGACGCATCTCACTCCAGGGTGATAGCAGGACACCCCATCTATTCACTTAGAAAAAATCAGGACATTCTGATGTACAGTTTCAAAATAAAATACCTTTGAAGTCTCATATATGAGCTATCATCCCTGTTTTTAGATGAGAATAAAACAATAACTGTCCAATATCAAAGACTCATCAAACTCCAGGGTGATAACAGGACACCCCACCTAGGCACTCAGAAAAAATCAGGACATTCTGATGTAGAGTTTCAAAATAAAAGACCTTTGAAATCTCATATATGAGCTATCATCCCTCTGTATTTAGATAAGAATAAAACAAACACTGTCCAGTATCAAATACTCATTTCCCTTCAGGGTGATAACAGGACACCCCACCTAGTCACTCAGGGAGAATCAGGACTTTCTGATCTAGAGTTTCAAAATAAAAGACCTTTGAAATCTCTATTGCATGAGCTATCATCCCTGTTTTTAGATGAGAATAAAACAAATACTGACCAATATCAAAGACTCATCTCACTCCAGGGTCATAGCAGGACTCCCCACCTAGTCACTCAGGGAGAATCAGGACATTCTGATGTAGAGTTTCAAAATAAAAGACCTTTGAAATCTCATATATGAGCTATCATCCCTCTGTATTTAGATAAGAATAAAACAAACACTGTCCAGTATCAAATACTCATTTCCCTTCAGGGTGATAACAGGACTCCCCACCTAGTCACTCAGGGAGAATCAGGACTTTCTGATGTAGAGTTTCAAAATAAAAGACCTTTGAAATCTCTATTGCATGAGCTATCATCCCTGTTTTTAGATGAGAATAAAACAAAGACTGTCCAATATCAAAGACTCATCTCACTCCAGGGTGATAGCAGGACTCCCCACCTAGTCACTCAGGGAGAATCAGGACATTCTGAAGTACAGTTTCAAAATAAAAGACCTTTGAAATATCTATTGCATGAGCTATCATCCCTGTTTTTAGATGAGAATAAAACAAAAACTGGACAGTATCAAAGACTCATCTCACTCCAGGGTGATAGCAGGACACCCCATCTAGTCACTCAGAAAAAATCAGGACATTCTGATGTAGAGTTTCAAAATAAAATACCTTTGAAATCTCTATTGTATGAGCTATCATCCCTGTTTTTAGATGAGAATAAAACAAAAACTGTCCAGTATCAAAGACGCATCTCACTCCAGGGTGATAGCAGGACACCCCACCTAGTCACTCAGGGAGAATCAGGACATTCTGATGTACAGTTTCAAAATAAAAGACCTTTGAAATATCATATATGAGCTATCATCCCTCTCTGTTTAGAAGAGAATAAAACAAAAACTGTCCAGTATCAAAGACTCATCTCACTCCAGGGTGATAGCAGGACACCCCACCTAGTCACTCAGAAAAAATCAGGACATTCTGATTTAGAGTTTCAAAATAAAATACCTTTGAAATCTCATATATGAGCTATCATCCCTGTTTTTAGATGGGAATAAAACAAACACTGTCCAGTATCAAAGACTCATCTAACTCCATGGTGATAGCAGGACACCCCATCTAGTCACTCAGAAAAAATCAGGACATTCTGATGTAGAGTTTCAAAATAAAATATTTTTGAAGTCTCTATTGTATTAGCTATCATCCCTGTTTTTAGATGAGAATAAAACAAAAACTGTCCAGTATCAAAGATTCATCTCACTCCAGGGTGATAGCAGGACACCCCATCTAGTCACTCAGGGAGAATCAGGACATTCTGATGTACAGTTTCAAAATAAAATACCTTTGAAATCTCATATATGAGCTATCATCCCTGTTTTTAGATGGGAATAAAACAAACACTGTCCAGTATCAAAGACTCATCTAACTCCATGGTGATAGCAGGACACCCCATCAAGTCACTCAGAAAAAATCAGGACATTGTGATGTAGAGTTTCAAAATAAAAGACCTTTGAAATCTCATATATGAGCTATCATCCCTCTATGTTTAGATGAGAATAAAACAAAATCTCTCCAGTATCAAAGACTCATCTCACTCCAGGGTGATAGCAGGACACCCCATCTAGTCACTGAGAAAAAATCAGGACATTCTGATGTACAGTTTCAAAATAAAAGACCTTTGAAATCTCTATTGCATGAGCTATCATCCCTGTTTTTAGATGAGAATAAAACAAAAACTGTCCAGTATCAAAGACTCAGCTCACTCCAGGGTGATAGCAGGACACCCCATCTAGTCACTCAGAAAAAATCAGGACATTCTGATGTACAGTTTCAAAATAAAATACCTTTGAAGTCTCATATATGAGCTATCATCCCTGTTTTTAGATGAGAATAAAACAATAACTGTCCAATATCAAAGACTCATCAAACTCCAGGGTGATAGCAGGACACCCCATCTAGTCACTCAGAAAAAATCAGGACATTCTGATGTAGAGTTTCAAAATAAAATATCTTTGAAATCTCTATTGTATGAGCTATCATCCCTGTTTTTAGATGAGAATAAAACAAAAACTGTCCAGTATCAAAGACGCATCTCACTCCAGGGTGATAGCAGGACACCCCACCTAGTCACTCAGGGAGAATCAGGACATTCTGGTGTACAGTTTCAAAATAAAATACCTTTGAAGTCTCATATATGAGCTATCATCCCTGTTTTTAGATGAGAATAAAACAATAACTGTCCAATATCAAAGACTCATCAAACTCCAGGGTGATAGTAGGACACCCCACCTAGTCACTCAGAAAAAATCAGGACATTCTGGTGTACAGTTTCAAAATAAAATACCTTTGAAATCTCTATTGTATGAGCTATCATCCCTGTTTTTAGATGGGAATAAAACAAACACTGTCCAGTATCAAAGACTCATCTAACTCCATGGTGATAGCAGGACACCCCATCTAGTCACTCAGAAAAAATCAGGACATTCTGATGTACAGTTTCAAAATAAAATACCTTTGAAATCTCATATATGAGCTATCATCCCTCTCTATTTAGATGAAAATAAAACAAAATCTCTCCAGTATCAAAGACTCATCTCACTCCAGGGTGATAGCAGGACACCCCATCTAGTCACTCAGAAAAAATCAGGACATTCTGATGTACAGTTTCAAAATAAAATACCTTTGAAATCTCTATTGCATGAGCTATCATCCCTGTTTTTAGATGAGAATAAAACAAAAACTGTCCATTATCAAAGACTCATCTCACTCCAGGGTGATAGCAGGACACCCATCTAGTCACTCAGGGAGAGTCAGGACATTCTGATTTAGAGTTTCAAAATAAAATACCTTTGAAATCTCTATTGTATGAGCTATCATCCCTATTTTTAGATGAGAATAAAACAAAGACTGTCCAGTATCAAAGACGCATCTCACTCCAGGGTGATAGCAGGACACCCCACCTAGTCACTCAGAAAAAATCAGGACATTCTGATGAACAGTTTCAAAATAGAATACCTTTGAAGTCTCATATATGAGCTATCATCCCTGTTTTTAGATGAGAATAAAACAATAACTGTCCAATATCAAAGACTCATCAAACTCCAGGGTGATAACAGGACACCCCACCTAGTCACTCAGAAAAAATCAGGACATTCTGATGTAGAGTTTCAAAATAAAAGACCTTTGAAATCTCTTTTGTATGAGCTATCATCCCTATTTTTAGATGAGAATAAAACAAAGACTGTCCAGTATCAAAGACGCATCTCACTCCAGGGTGATAGCAGGTAACCCCACCTAGTCACTCAGGGAGAATCAGGACATTCTGATGTAGAGTTTCAAAATAAAATACCTTTGAAATCTCATATATGAGCTATCATCCCTGTTTTTAGATGGGAATAAAACAAACACTGTCCAGTATCAAAGACTCATCTAACTCCATGGTGATAGCAGGACACCCCATCAAGTCACTCAGAAAAAATCAGGACATTGTGATGTAGAGTTTCAAAATAAAAGACCTTTGAAATCTCATATATGAGCTATCATCCCTCTATGTTTAGATGAGAATAAAACAAAATCTCTCCAGTATCAAAGACTCATCTCACTCCAGGGTGATAGCAGGACACCCCATCTAGTTACTGAGAAAAAATCAGGACATTCTGATGTACAGTTTCAAAATAAAAGACCTTTGAAATCTCTATTGCATGAGCTATCATCCCTGTTTTTAGATGAGAATAAAACAAAAACTGTCCAGTATCAAAGACTCATCTCACTCCAGGGTGATAGCAGGACACCCCATCTAGTCACTCAGAAAAAATCAGGACATTCTGATGTACAGTTTCAAAATAAAATACCTTTGAAGTCTCATATATGAGCTATCATCCCTGTTTTTAGATGAGAATAAAACAATAACTGTCCAGTATCAAAGACTCATCTAACTCCATGGTGATAGCAGGACACCCCACCTAGTCACTCAGAAAAAATCAGGACATTCTGATTTAGAGTTTCAAAATAAAATACCTTTGAAATCTCATATATGAGCTATCATCCCTGTTTTTAGATGGGAATAAAACAAAACTGTCCAGTATCAAATACTCATTTCCCTTCAGGGTTATAACAGGACACCCCACCTAGTCACTCAGGGAGAATCAGGACTTTCTGATGTAGAGTTTCAAAATAAAAGACCTTTGAAATCTCATATATGAGCTATAATCCCTCTCTGTTTAGATGAGAATAAAACAAAACTGTCCAGTATCAAATACTCATGTCCCTTCAGGGTGATAACAGGACACCCCACCTAGTCACTCAGGGAGAATCAGGACTTTCTGATCTAGAGTTTCAAAATAAAAGACCTTTGAAATCTCTATTGCATGAGCTATCATCCCTGTTTTTAGATGAGAATAAAACAAATACTGTCCAATATCAAAGACTCATCTCACTCCAGGGTCATAGCAGGACTCCCCACCTAGTCACTCAGGGAGAATCAGGACATTCTGATGTAGAGTTTCAAAATAAAAGACCTTTGAAATCTCATATATGAGCTATCATCCCTCTGTATTTAGATAAGAATAAAACAAACACTGTCCAGTATCAAATACTCATTTCCCTTCAGGGTGATAACAGGACTCCCCACCTAGTCACTCAGGGAGAATCAGGACTTTCTGATGTAGAGTTTCAAAATAAAAGACCTTTGAAATCTCTATTGCATGAGCTATCATCCCTGTTTTTAGATGAGAATAAAACAAATACTGTCCAATATCAAAGACTCATCAAACTCCAGGGTGATAGCAGGACACCCCATCTAGTCACTCAGAAAAAATCAGGACATTCTGATGTAGAGTTTCAAAATAAAATACCTTTGAAATCTCTATTGTATGAGCTATCATCCCTGTTTTTAGATGAGAATAAAACAAAAACTGTCCAGTATCAAAGACGCATCTCACTCCAGGGTGATAGCAGGACACCCCACCTAGTCACTCAGGGAGAATCAGGACATTCTGATGTAGAGTTTCAAAATAAAAGACCTTTGAAATCTCATATATGAGCTATAATCCCTCTCTGTTTAGATGAGAATAAAACAAAAACTCTCAAGTATCAAAGACTGATCTCACTCCAGGGTGATAGCAGGACACGCCACCTAGTCACTCAGAAAAAATCAGGATATTCTGATGTACAGTTTCAAAATAAAAGACCTTTGAAATCTTATATATGAGCTATCATCCCTCTCTGTTTAGATGAGAATAAAACAAAAACTGTCCAGTATCAAAGACTCATCTCACTCCAGGGTGATAGCAGGACACCCCACCTAGTCACTCAGAAAAAATCAGGACATTCTGATGTAGAGTTTCAAAATAAAATACCTTTGAAATCTCTATTGTATGAGCTATCATCCCTATTTTTAGATGAGAATAAAACAAAGACTGTCCAGTATCAAAGACGCATCTCACTCCAGGGTGATAGCAGGACACCCCACCTAGTCACTCAGAAAAAATCAGGACATTCTGATTTAGAGTTTCAAAATAAAATACCTTTGAAATCTCATATATGAGCTATCATCCCTGTATTTAGATGAGAATAAAACAATAACTGTCCAGTATCAAAGACTCATCTCACTCCAGGGTGATAGCAGGATACCCCATCTATTCACTTACAAAAAATCAGGACATTCTGATGTACAGTTTCAAAATAAAATACCTTTGAAGTCTCATATATGAGCTATCATCCCTGTTTTTAGATGAGAATAAAACAATAACTGTCCAATATCAAAGACTCATCAAACTCCAGGGTGATAACAGGACTCCCCACCTAGTCACTCAGGGAGAATCAGGACATTCTGAAGTACAGTTTCAAAATAAAAGACCTTTGAAATATCTATTGCATGAGCTATCATCCCTGTTTTTAGATGAGAATAAAACAAACACTGGATAGTATCAAAGACTCATCTCACTCCAGGGTGATAGCAGGACACCCCATCTAGTCACTCAGAAAAAATCAGGACATTCTGATGTAGAGTTTCAAAATAAAATACCTTTGAAATCTCTATTGTATGAGCTATCATCCCTGTTTTTAGATGAGAATAAAACAAAAACTGTCCAGTATCAAAGACGCATCTCACTCCAGGGTGATAGCAGGACACCCCACCTAGTCACTCAGGGAGAATCAGGACATTCTGATGTAGAGTTTCAAAATAAAAGACCTTTGAAATCTCATATATGAGCTATAATCCCTCTCTGTTTAGATGAGAATAAAACAAAAATTTTCCAGTATCAAAGACTCATTTCACTGCAGGGTGATAGCATGAAACCCCACCTAGTCACTCAGGGAGAATCAGGACATTCTGATGTACAGTTTCAAAATAAAAGACCTTTGAAATCTCATATATGAGCTATCATCCCTCTGTATTTAGATAAGAATAAAACAAAAACTGTCCAGTATCAAATACTCATTTCCCTTCAGGGTTATAACAGGACACCCCACCTAGTCACTCAGGGAGAATCAGGACTTTCTGATGTAGAGTTTCAAAATAAAAGACCTTTGAAATCTCTAGTGTATGAGCTATCATCCCTGTTTTTAGATGATAATAAAACAAAGACTGTCAAGTATCAAAGACTCATCTTACTCCATGGTGATAGCAGGACACCCCACCTAGTCACTCCGAAAAAATCAGGACACTCTGATGTAGAGTTTCAAAATAAAATACCTTTGAAGTCTCATATATGAGCTATCATCCCTCTCTGTTTAGATGAGAATAAAAATAAAACTGTCCAGTATCAAAGACTCATCTCACTCCAGGGTGATAGCAGGACACCCCACCTAGTCACTCAGAAAAAATCAGGACATTCTGATGTAGAGTTTCAAAATAAAATACCTTTGAAATCTCTATTGTATGAGCTATCATCCCTATTTTTAGATGAGAATAAAACAAAGACTGTCCAGTATCAAAGACGCATCTCACTCCAGGGTGATAGCAGGACACCCCACCTAGTCACTCAGGGAGAATTAGGACATTCTGATTTAGATTTTCAAAATAAAATACCTTTGAAATCTCATATATGAGCTATCATCCCTCTGTATTTAGATAAGAATAAAACAAACACTGTCCAGTATCAAATACTCATTTCCCTTCAGGGTGATAACAGGACACCCCACCTAGTCACTCCGAAAAAATCAGGACATTCTGATGTAGAGTTTCAAAATAAAATACCTTTGAAGTCTCATATATGAGCTATCATCCCTCTCTGTTTAGATGAGAATAAAAATAAAAATGTCCAGTATCAAAGACTCATCTCACTCCAGGGTGATAGCAGGACACCCCACCTAGTCACTCACAAAAAATCAGGACATTCTGATGTAGAGTTTCAAAATAAAAGACCTTTGAAATCTCTATTGCATGAGCTATCATCCCTGTTTTTAGATGAGAATAAAACAAATACTGTCCAATATCAAAGATTCATCTCACTCCAGGGTGATAGCAGGACTCCCCACCTAGTCACTCAGGGAGAATCAGGACATTCTGAAGTACAGTTTCAAAATAAAAGACCTTTGAAATATCTATTGCATGAGCTATCATCCCTGTTTTTATATGAGAATAAAACAAACACTGGATAGTATCAAAGACTCATCTCACTCCAGGGTGATAGCAGGACACCCCATCTAGTCACTCAGAAAAAATCAGGACATTCTGATGTAGAGTTTCAAAATAAAATACCTTTGAAATCTCTATTGTATGAGCTATCATCCCTGTTTTTAGATGAGAATAAAACAAAAACTGTCCAGTATCAAAGACGCATCTCACTCCAGGGTGATAGCAGGACACCCCACCTAGTCACTCAGGGAGAATCAGGACATTCTGATGTAGAGTTTCAAAATAAAAGACCTTTGAAATCTCATATATGAGCTATAATCCCTCTCTGTTTAGATGAGAATAAAACAAAAACTGTCCAGTATCAAAGACTCAGCTCACTCCAGGGTGATAGCAGGACACGCCACCTAGTCACTCAGAAAAAATCAGGACATTCTGATGTACAGTTTCAAAATAAAAGACCTTTGAAATCTCATATATGAGCTATCATCCCTCTCTGTTTAGATGAGAATAAAACAAAAACTGTCCAGTATCAAAGACTCAGCTCACTCCAGGGTGATAGCAGGACACCCCATCTAGTCACTCAGAAAAAATCAGGACATTCTGATGTACAGTTTCAAAATAAAATACCTTTGAAGTCTCATATATGAGCTATCATCCCTGTTTTTAGATGAGAATAAAACAATAACTGTCCAATATCAAAGACTCATCAAACTCCAGGGTGATAGCAGGACACCCCATCTAGTCACTCAGAAAAAATCAGGACATTCTGATGTAGAGTTTCAAAATAAAATATCTTTGAAATCTCTATTGTATGAGCTATCATCCCTGTTTTTAGATGAGAATAAAACAAAAACTGTCCAGTATCAAAGACGCATCTCACTCCAGGGTGATAGCAGGACACCCCACCTAGTCACTCAGGGAGAATCAGGACATTCTGATGTAGAGTTTCAAAATAAAAGACCTTTGAAATCTCATATATGAGCTATCATCCCTCTCTGTTTAGATGAGAATAAAACTAAACTGTCCAGTATCAAATACTCATTTCCCTTCAGGGTTATAACAGGACACCCCACCTAGTCACTCAGGGAGAATCAGGACTTTCTGATGTAGAGTTTCAAAATAAAAGACCTTTGACATCTCTATTGTATGAGCTATCATCCCTGTTTTTAGATGAGAATAAAACAAAGACTGTCCAGTATCAAAGACTCATCTCACTCCAGGGTGATAGCAGGATACCCCATCTATTCACTTAGAAAAAATCAGGACATTCTGATGTACAGTTTCAAAATAAAATACCTTTGAAGTCTCATATATGAGCTATCATCCCTGTTTTTAGATGAGAATAAAACAATAACTGTCCAATATCAAAGACTCATCAAACTCCAGGGTGATAACAGGACACCCCACCTAGGCACTCAGAAAAAATCAGGACATTCTGATCTAGAGTTTCAAAATAAAAGACCTTTGAAATCTCTATTGCATGAGCTATCATCCCTGTTTTTAGATGAGAATAAAACAAATACTGTCCAATATCAAAGACTCATCTCACTCCAGGGTCATAGCAGGACTCCCCACCTAGTCACTCAGGGAGAATCAGGACATTCTGATGTAGAGTTTCAAAATAAAAGACCTTTGAAATCTCATATATGAGCTATCATCCCTCTGTATTTAGATAAGAATAAAACAAACACTGTCCAGTATCAAATACTCATTTCCCTTCAGGGTGATAACAGGACTCCCCACCTAGTCACTCAGGGAGAATCAGGACTTTCTGATGTAGAGTTTCAAAATAAAAGACCTTTGAAATCTCTATTGCATGAGCTATCATCCCTGTTTTTAGATGAGAATAAAACAAATACTGTCCAATATCAAAGACTCATCTCACTCCAGGGTGATAGCAGGACTCCCCACCTAGTCACTCAGGGAGAATCAGGACATTCTGAAGTACAGTTTCAAAATAAAAGACCTTTGAAATATCTATTGCATGAGCTATCATCCCTGTTTTTAGATGAGAATAAAACAAAAACTGGACAGTATCAAAGACTCATCTCACTCCAGGGTGATAGCAGGACACCCCATCTAGTCACTCAGAAAAAATCAGGACATTCTGATGTAGAGTTTCAAAATAAAATACCTTTGAAATCTCTATTGTATGAGCTATCATCACTGTTTTTAGATGAGAATAAAACAAAAACTGTCCAGTATCAAAGACGCATCTCACTCCAGGGTGATAGCAGGACACCCCATCTATTCACTCAGAAAAAATCAGGAAATTCTGATGTAGAGTTTCAAAATAAAATACCTTTGAAATCTCTATTGTATGAGCTATCATCCCTGTTTTTAGATGAGAATAAAACAAAAACTGTCCAGTATCAAAGACGCATCTCACTCCAGGGTGATAGCAGGACACCCCACCTAGTCACTCAGGGAGAATCAGGACATTCTGATGTACAGTTTCAAAATAAAAGACCTTTGAAATCTCATATATGAGCTATAATCCCTCTCTGTTTAGATGAGAATAAAACAAAAATTCTCAAGTATCAAAGACTGATCTCACTCCAGGGTGATAGCAGGACACGCCACCTAGTCACTCAGAAAAAATCAGGACATTCTGATGTACAGTTTCAAAATAAAAGACCTTTGAAATCTCATATATGAGCTATAATCCCTCTCTGTTTAGATGAGATTAAAACAAAAATTGTCCAGTATCAAAGACTCATCTCACTGCAGGGTGATAGCATGAAACCCCACCTAGTCACTCAGGGAGAATCAGGACATTCTGATGTAGAGTTTCAAAATAAAAGACCTTTGAAATCTCATATATGAGCTATCATCCCTCTGTATTTAGATAAGAATAAAACAAAAACTGTCCAGTATCAAATACTCATTTCCCTTCAGGGTTATAACAGGACACCCCACCTAGTCACTCAGGGAGAATCAGGACTTTCTGATGTAGAGTTTCAAAATAAAAGACCTTTGAAATCTCTAGTGTATGAGCTATCATCCCTGTTTTTAGATGATAATAAAACAAAGACTGTCAAGTATCAAAGACTCATCTTACTCCATGGTGATAGCAGGACACCCCACCTAGTCACTCCGAAAAAATCAGGACACTCTGATGTAGAGTTTCAAAATAAAATACCTTTGAAGTCTCATATATGTGCTATCATCCCTCTCTGTTTAGATGAGAATAAAAATAAAACTGTCCAGTATCAAAGACTCATCTCACTCCAGGGTGATAGCAGGACACCCCACCTAGTCACTCAGAAAAAATCAGGACATTCTGATGTAGAGTTTCAAAATAAAATACCTTTGAAATCTCTATTGTATGAGCTATCATCCCTATTTTTAGATGAGAATAAAACAAAGACTGTCCAGTATCAAAGACGCATCTCACTCCAGGGTGATAGCAGGACACCCCACCTAGTCACTCAGGGAGAATTAGGACATTCTGATTTAGATTTTCAAAATAAAATACCTTTGAAATCTCATATATGAGCTATCATCCCTCTGTATTTAGATAAGAATAAAACAAACACTGTCCAGTATCAAATACTCATTTCCCTTCAGGGTGATAACAGGACACCCCACCTAGTCACTCCGAAAAAATCAGGACATTCTGATGTAGAGTTTCAAAATAAAATACCTTTGAAGTCTCATATATGAGCTATCATCCCTCTCTGTTTAGATGAGAATAAAAATAAAACTGTCCAGTATCAAAGACTCATCTCACTCCAGGGTGATAGCAGGACACCCCACCTAGTCACTCACAAAAAATCAGGACATTCTGATGTAGAGTTTCAAAATAAAAGACCTTTGAAATCTCTATTGCATGAGCTATCATCCCTGTTTTTAGATGAGAATAAAACAAATACTGTCCAAAGTCAAAGACTCATCTCACTCCAGGGTGATAGCAGGACTCCCCACCTAGTCACTCAGGGAGAATCAGGACATTCTGAAGTACAGTTTCAAAATAAAAGACCTTTGAAATATCTATTGCATGAGCTATCATCCCTGTTTTTAGATGAGAATAAAACAAACACTGGATAGTATCAAAGACTCATCTCACTCCAGGGTGATAGCAGGACACCCCATCTAGTCACTCAGAAAAAATCAGGACATTCTGATGTAGAGTTTCAAAATAAAATACCTTTGAAATCTCTATTGTATGAGCTATCATCCCTGTTTTTAGATGAGAATAAAACAAAAACTGTCCAGTATCAAAGACGCATCTCACTCCAGGGTGATAGCAGGACACCCCACCTAGTCACTCAGGGAGAATCAGGACATTCTGATGTAGAGTTTCAAAATAAAAGACCTTTGAAATCTCATATATGAGCTATAATCCCTCTCTGTTTAGATGAGAATAAAACTAAAAGGGTCCAGTATCAAAGACTCATCTCACTCCAGGGTGATAGCAGGACACCCCACCTAGTCACTCAGAAAAAATCAGGACATTCTGAAGTAGAGTTTCAAAATAAAATACCTTTGAAATCTCTATTGTATGAGCTATCATCCCTGTTTTTAGATGAGAATAAAACAAAAACTGTCCAGTATCAAAGACGCATCTCACTCCAGGGTGATAGCAGGACACCCCACCTAGTCACTCAGGGAGAATCAGGACATTCTGATGTAGAGTTTCAAAATAAAAGACCTTTGAAATCTCATATATGAGCTATAATCCCTCTCTGTTTAGATGAGAATAAAACAAAAACTCTCAAGTATCAAAGACTGATCTCACTCCAGGTTGATAGCAGGACACGCCACCTAGTCACTCAGAAAAAATCAGGACATTCTGATGTACAGTTTCAAAATAAAAGACCTTTGAAATCTCATATATGAGCTATCATCCCTCTCTGTTTAGATGAGAATAAAACAAAAACTGTCCAGTATCAAAGACTCAGCTCACTCCAGGGTGATAGCAGGACACCCCATCTAGTCACTCAGAAAAAATCAGGACATTCTGATGTACAGTTTCAAAATAAAATAGCTTTGAAGTCTCATATATGAGCTATCATCCCTGTTTTTAGATGAGAATAAAACAATAACTGTCCAATATCAAAGACTCATCAAACTCCAGGGTGATAGCAGGACACCCCATCTAGTCACTCAGAAAAAATCAGGACATTCTGATGTAGAGTTTCAAAATAAAATATCTTTGAAATCTCTATTGTATGAGCTATCATCCCTGTTTTTAGATGAGAATAAAACAAAAACTGTCCAGTATCAAAGACGCAACTCACTCCAGGGTGATAGCAGGACACCCCACCTAGTCACTCAGGGAGAATCAGGACATTCTGATGTAGAGTTTCAAAATAAAAGACCTTTGACATCTCTATTGTATGAGCTATCATCCCTGTTTTTAGATGAGAATAAAACAAAGACTGTCCAGTATCAAAGACTCATCTCACTCCAGGGTGATAGCAGGATACCCCATCTATTCACTTAGAAAAAATCAGGACATTCTGATGTACAGTTTCAAAATAAAATACCTTTGAAGTCTCATATATGAGCTATCATCCCTGTTTTTAGATGAGAATAAAACAATAACTGTCCAATATCAAAGACTCATCAAACTCCAGGGTGATAACAGGACACCCCACCTAGGCACTCAGAAAAAATCAGGACATTCTGATGTAGAGTTTCAAAATAAAAGACCTTTGAAATCTCATATATGAGCTATCATCCCTCTGTATTTAGATAAGAATAAAACAAACACTGTCCAGTATCAAATACTCATTTCCCTTCAGGGTGATAACAGGACACCCCACCTAGTCACTCAGGGAGAATCAGGACTTTCTGATCTAGAGTTTCAAAATAAAAGACCTTTGAAATCTCTATTGCATGAGCTATCATCCCTGTTTTTAGATGAGAATAAAACAAATACTGTCCAATATCAAAGACTCATCTCACTCCAGGGTCATAGCAGGACTCCCCACCTAGTCACTCAGGGAGAATCAGGACATTCTGATGTAGAGTTTCAAAATAAAAGACCTTTGAAATCTCATATATGAGCTATCATCCCTCTGTATTTAGATAAGAATAAAACAAACACTGTCCAGTATCAAATACTCATTTCCCTTCAGGGTGATAACAGGACTCCCCACCTAGTCACTCAGGGAGAATCAGGACTTTCTGATGTAGAGTTTCAAAATAAAAGACCTTTGAAATCTCTATTGCATGAGCTATCATCCCTGTTTTTAGATGAGAATAAAACAAATACTGTCCAATATCAAAGACTCATCTCACTCCAGGGTGATAGCAGGACTCCCCACCTAGTCACTCAGGGAGAATCAGGACATTCTGAAGTACAGTTTCAAAATAAAAGACCTTTGAAATCTCTATTGTATGAGCTATCATCCCTGTTTTTAGATGAGAATAAAACAAAAACTGTCCAGTATCAAAGACGCATCTCACTCCAGGGTGATAGCAGGACACCCCACCTAGTCACTCAGGGAGAATCAGGACATTCTGATGTACAGTTTCAAAATAAAAGACCTTTGAAATCTCATATATGAGCTATAATCCCTCTCTGTTTAGATGAGAATAAAACAAAAAGGGTCCAGTATCAAAGACTCATCTCACTCCAGGGTGATAGCAGGACACCCCACCTAGTCACTCAGAAAAAATCAGGACATTCTGAAGTAGAGTTTCAAAATAAAATACCTTTGAAATCTCTATTGTATGAGCTATCATCCCTGTTTTTAGATGAGAATAAAACAAAAACTGTCCAGTATCAAAGACGCATCTCACTCCAGGGTGATAGCAGGACACCCCACCTAGTCACTCAGGGAGAATCAGGACATTCTGATGTAGAGTTTCAAAATAAAAGACCTTTGAAATCTCATATATGAGCTATAATCCCTCTCTGTTTAGATGAGAATAAAACAAAAACTCTCAAGTATCAAAGACTGATCTCACTCCAGGTTGATAGCAGGACACGCCACCTAGTCACTCAGAAAAAATCAGGACATTCTGATGTACAGTTTCAAAATAAAAGACCTTTGAAATCTCATATATGAGCTATCATCCCTCTCTGTTTAGATGAGAATAAAACAAAAACTGTCCAGTATCAAAGACTCAGCTCACTCCAGGGTGATAGCTGGACACCCCATCTAGTCACTCAGAAAAAATCAGGACATTCTGATGTACAGTTTCAAAATAAAATACCTTTGAAGTCTCATATATGAGCTATCATCCCTGTTTTTAGATGAGAATAAAACAATAACTGTCCAATATCAAAGACTCATCAAACTCCAGGGTGATAGCAGGACACCCCATCTAGTCACTCAGAAAAAATCAGGACATTCTGATGTAGAGTTTCAAAATAAAATATCTTTGAAATCTCTATTGTATGAGCTATCATCCCTGTTTTTAGATGAGAATAAAACAAAAACTGTCCAGTATCAAAGACGCATCTCACTCCAGGGTGATAGCAGGACACCCCACCTAGTCACTCAGGGAGAATCAGGACATTCTGATGTGGAGTTTCAAAATAAAAGACCTTTGAAATCTCATATATGAGCTATCATCCCTCTCTGTTTAGATGAGAATAAAACTAAACTGTCCAGTATCAAATACTCATTTCCCTTCAGGGTTATAACAGGACACCCCACCTAGTCACTCAGGGAGAATCAGGACTTTCTGATGTAGAGTTTCAAAATAAAAGACCTTTGACATCTCTATTGTATGAGCTATCATCCCTGTTTTTAGATGAGAATAAAACAAAGACTGTCCAGTATCAAAGACTCATCTCACTCCAGGGTGATAGCAGGATACCCCATCTATTCACTTAGAAAAAATCAGGACATTCTGATGTACAGTTTCAAAATAAAATACCTTTGAAGTCTCATATATGAGCTATCATCCCTGTTTTTAGATGAGAATAAAACAATAACTGTCCAATATCAAAGACTCATCAAACTCCAGGGTGATAACAGGACACCCCACCTAGGCACTCAGAAAAAATCAGGACATTCTGATGTAGAGTTTCAAAATAAAAGACCTTTGAAATCTCATATATGAGCTATCATCCCTCTGTATTTAGATAAGAATAAAACAAACACTGTCCAGTATCAAATACTCATTTCCCTTCAGGGTGATAACAGGACACCCCACCTAGTCACTCAGGGAGAATCAGGACTTTCTGATCTAGAGTTTCAAAATAAAAGACCTTTGAAATCTCTATTGCATGAGCTATCATCCCTGTTTTTAGATGAGAATAAAACAAATACTGTCCAATATCAAAGACTCATCTCACTCCAGGGTCATAGCAGGACTCCCCACCTAGTCACTCAGGGAGAATCAGGACATTCTGATGTAGAGTTTCAAAATAAAAGACCTTTGAAATCTCATATATGAGCTATCATCCCTCTGTATTTAGATAAGAATAAAACAAACACTGTCCAGTATCAAATACTCATTTCCCTTCAGGGTGATAACAGGACTCCCCACCTAGTCACTCAGGGAGAATCAGGACTTTCTGATGTAGAGTTTCAAAATAAAAGACCTTTGAAATCTCTATTGCATGAGCTATCATCCCTGTTTTTAGATGAGAATAAAACAAATACTGTCCAATATCAAAGACTCATCTCACTCCAGGGTGATAGCAGGACTCCCCACCTAGTCACTCAGGGAGAATCAGGACATTCTGAAGTACAGTTTCAAAATAAAAGACCTTTGAAATATCTATTGCATGAGCTATCATCCCTGTTTTTAGATGAGAATAAAACAAAAACTGGACAGTATCAAAGACTCATCTCACTCCAGGGTGATAGCAGGACACCCCATCTAATCACTCAGAAAAAATCAGGACATTCTGATGTAGAGTTTCAAAATAAAATACCTTTGAAATCTCTATTGTATGAGCTATCATCACTGTTTTTAGATGAGAATAAAACAAAAACTGTCCAGTATCAAAGACGCATCTCACTCCAGGGTGATATCAGGACACCCCATCTATTCACTCAGAAAAAATCAGGAAATTCTGATGTAGAGTTTCAAAATAAAATACCTTTGAAATCTCTATTGTATGAGCTATCATCCCTGTTTTTAGATGAGAATAAAACAAAAACTGTCCATTATCAAAGACGCATCTCACTCCAGGGTGATAGCAGGACACCCCACCTAGTCACTCAGGGAGAATCAGGACATTCTGATGTACAGTTTCAAAATAAAAGACCTTTGAAATCTCATATATGAGCTATAATCCCTCTCTGTTTAGATGAGAATAAAACAAAAATTCTCAAGTATCAAAGACTGATCTCACTCCAGGGTGATAGCAGGACACGCCACCTAGTCACTCAGAAAAAATCAGGACATTCTGATGTACAGTTTCAAAATAAAAGACCTTTGAAATCTCATATATGAGCTATCATCCCTCTCTGTTTAGATGAGAATAAAACAAAAACTGTCCAGTATCAAAGACTCATCTCACTCCAGGGTGATAGCAGGACACCCCACCTAGTCACTCAGAAAAAATCAGGACATTCTGATGTAGAGTTTCAAAATAAAATACCTTTGAAATCTCTATTGTATGAGCTATCATCCCTATATTTAGATGAGAATAAAACAAAGACTGTCCAGTATCAAAGACGCATCTCACTCCAGGGTGATAGCAGGACACCCCACCTAGTCACTCAGAAAAAATCAGGACATTCTGATTTAGAGTTTCAAAATAAAATACCTTTGAAATCTCATATATGAGCTATCATCCCTGTTTTTAGATGGGAATAAAACAAACACTGTCCAGTATCAAAGACTCATCTAACTCCATGGTGATAGCAGGACACCCCATCTAGTCACTCAGAAAAAATCAGGACATTCTGATGAACAGTTTCAAAATAAAAGACCTTTGAAATCTCTTTTGTATGAGCTATCATCCCTATTTTTAGATGAGAATAAAACAAAGACTGTCCAGTATCAAAGACGCATCTCACTCCAGGGTGATAGCAGGTAACCCCACCTAGTCACTCAGGGAGAATCAGGACATTCTGATGTAGAGTTTCAAAATAAAATACCTTTGAAATCTCATATATGAGCTATCATCCCTGTTTTTAGATGGGAATAAAACAAACACTGTCCAGTATCAAAGACTCATCTAACTCCATGGTGATAGCAGGACACCCCATCAAGTCACTCAGAAAAAATCAGGACATTGTGATGTAGAGTTTCAAAATAAAAGACCTTTGAAATCTCATATATGAGCTATCATCCCTCTATGTTTAGATGAGAATAAAACAAAATCTCTCCAGTATCAAAGACTCATCTCACTCCAGGGTGATAGCAGGACACCCCATCTAGTTACTGAGAAAAAATCAGGACATTCTGATGTACAGTTTCAAAATAAAAGACCTTTGAAATCTCTATTGCATGAGCTATCATCCCTGTTTTTAGATGAGAATAAAACAAAAACTGTCCAGTATCAAAGACTCATCTCACTCCAGGGTGATAGCAGGACACCCCATCTAGTCACTCAGAAAAAATCAGGACATTCTGATGTACAGTTTCAAAATAAAATACCTTTGAAGTCTCATATATGAGCTATCATCCCTGTTTTTAGATGAGAATAAAACAATAACTGTCCAGTATCAAAGACTCATCTAACTCCATGGTGATAGCAGGACACCCCACCTAGTCACTCAGAAAAAATCAGGACATTCTGATTTAGAGTTTCAAAATAAAATACCTTTGAAATCTCATATATGAGCTATCATCCCTGTTTTTAGATGGGAATAAAACAAAACTGTCCAGTATCAAATACTCATTTCCCTTCAGGGTTATAACAGGACACCCCACCTAGTCACTCAGGGAGAATCAGGACTTTCTGATGTAGAGTTTCAAAATAAAAGACCTTTGAAATCTCATATATGAGCTATAATCCCTCTCTGTTTAGATGAGAATAAAACAAAACTGTCCAGTATCAAATACTCATGTCCCTTCAGGGTGATAACAGGACACCCCACCTAGTCACTCAGGGAGAATCAGGACTTTCTGATCTAGAGTTTCAAAATAAAAGACCTTTGAAATATCTATTGCATGAGCTATCATCCCTGTTTTTAGATGAGAATAAAACAAATACTGTCCAATATCAAAGACTCATCTCACTCCAGGGTCATAGCAGGACTCCCCACCTAGTCACTCAGGGAGAATCAGGACATTCTGATGTAGAGTTTCAAAATAAAAGACCTTTGAAATCTCATATATGAGCTATCATCCCTCTGTATTTAGATAAGAATAAAACAAACACTGTCCAGTATCAAATACTCATTTCCCTTCAGGGTGATAACAGGACTCCCCACCTAGTCACTCAGGGAGAATCAGGACTTTCTGATGTAGAGTTTCAAAATAAAAGACCTTTGAAATCTCTATTGCATGAGCTATCATCCCTGTTTTTAGATGAGAATAAAACAAATACTGTCCAATATCAAAGACTCATCTCACTCCAGGGTCATAGCAGGACTCCCCACCTAGTCACTCAGGGAGAATCAGGACATTCTGATGTAGAGTTTCAAAATAAAAGACCTTTGAAATCTCATATATGAGCTATCATCCCTCTGTATTTAGATAAGAATAAAACAAACACTGTCCAGTATCAAAGACTCATCTCACTGCAGGGTGATAGCATGAAACCCCACCTAGTCACTCAGGGAGAATCAGGACATTCTGATGTAGAGTTTCAAAATAAAAGACCTTTGAAATCTCATATATGAGCTATCATCCCTCTGTATTTAGATAAGAATAAAACAAAAACTGTCCAGTATCAAATACTCATTTCCCTTCAGGGTTATAACAGGACACCCCACCTAGTCACTCAGGGAGAATCAGGACTTTCTGATGTAGAGTTTCAAAATAAAAGACCTTTGAAATCTCTAGTGTATGAGCTATCATCCCTGTTTTTAGATGATAATAAAACAAAGACTGTCAAGTATCAAAGACTCATCTTACTCCATGGTGATAGCAGGACACCCCACCTAGTCACTCCGAAAAAATCAGGACACTCTGATGTAGAGTTTCAAAATAAAATACCTTTGAAGTCTCATATATGAGCTATCATCCCTCTCTGTTTAGATGAGAATAAAAATAAAACTGTCCAGTATCAAAGACTCATCTCACTCCAGGGTGATAGCAGGACACCCCACCTAGTCACTCAGAAAAAATCAGGACATTCTGATGTAGAGTTTCAAAATAAAATACCTTTGAAATCTCTATTGTATGAGCTATCATCCCTATTTTTAGATGAGAATAAAACAAAGACTGTCCAGTATCAAAGACGCATCTCACTCCAGGGTGATAGCAGGACACCCCACCTAGTCACTCAGGGAGAATTAGGACATTCTGATTTAGATTTTCAAAATAAAATACCTTTGAAATCTCATATATGAGCTATCATCCCTCTGTATTTAGATAAGAATAAAACAAACACTGTCCAGTATCAAATACTCATTTCCCTTCAGGGTGATAACAGGACACCCCACCTAGTCACTCCGAAAAAATCAGGACATTCTGATGTAGAGTTTCAAAATAAAATACCTTTGAAGTCTCATATATGAGCTATCATCCCTCTCTGTTTAGATGAGAATAAAAATAAAACTGTCCAGTATCAAAGACTCATCTCACTCCAGGGTGATAGCAGGACACCCCATCTAGTCACTCAGAAAAAATCAGGACATTCTGATGTAGAGTTTCAAAATAAAATACCTTTGAAATCTCTATTGTATGAGCTATCATCCCTGTTTTTAGATGAGAATAAAACAAAAACTGTCCAGTATCAAAGACGCATCTCACTCCAGGGTGATAGCAGGACACCCCACCTAGTCACTCAGGGAGAATCAGGACATTCTGATGTAGAGTTTCAAAATAAAAGACCTTTGAAATCTCATATATGAGCTATAATCCCTCTCTGTTTAGATGAGAATAAAACAAAAAGGGTCCAGTATCAAAGACTCATCTCACTCCAGGGTGATAGCAGGACACCCCACCTAGTCACTCAGAAAAAATCAGGACATTCTGAAGTAGAGTTTCAAAATAAAATACCTTTGAAATCTCTATTGTATGAGCTATCATCCCTGTTTTTAGATGAGAATAAAACAAAAACTGTCCAGTATCAAAGACGCATCTCACTCCAGGGTGATAGCAGGACACCCCACCTAGTCACTCAGGGAGAATCAGGACATTCTGATGTAGAGTTTCAAAATAAAAGACCTTTGAAATCTCATATATGAGCTATAATCCCTCTCTGTTTAGATGAGAATAAAACAAAAACTCTCAAGTATCAAAGACTGATCTCACTCCAGGTTGATAGCAGGACACCCCACCTAGTCACTCAGAAAAAATCAGGACATTCTGATGTACAGTTTCAAAATAAAAGACCTTTGAAATCTCATATATGAGCTATCATCCCTCTCTGTTTAGATGAGAATAAAACAAAAACTGTCCAGTATCAAAGACTCATCTCACTCCAGGGTGATAGCAGGACACCCCACCTAGTCACTCAGGGAGAATCAGGACATTCTGATTTAGAGTTTCAAAATAAAATACCTTTGAAGTCTCATATATGAGCTATCATCCCTGTTTTTAGATGGGAATAAAACAAACACTGTCCAGTATCAAAGACTCATCTAACTCCATGGTGATAGCAGGACACCCCATCTAGTCACTCAGAAAAAATCAGGACATTCTGATGTAGAGTTTCAAAATAAAAGACCTTTGAAATCTCATATATGAGCTATCATCCCTCTGTATTTAGATAAGAATAAAACAAACACTGTCCAGTATCAAATACTCATTTCCATTCAGGGTGATAACGGGACACCCCACCTAGTCACTCAGGGAGAATCAGGACTTTCTGATGTACAGTTTCAAAATAAAAGACCTTTGAAATCTCTATTGTATGAGCTATCATCCCTGTTTTTAGATGAGAATAAAACAAAAACTGTCCAGTATCAAAGACGCATCTCACTCCAGGGTGATAACAGGACACCCCACCTAGTCACTCAGGGAGAATCAGGACATTCTGATGTAGAGTTTCAAAATAAAAGACCTTTGAAATCTCATATATGAGCTATAATCCCTCTCTGTTTAGATGAGAATAAAACAAAAACTCTCAAGTATCAAAGACTGATCTAACTCCAGGGTGATAGCAGGACACGCCACATAGTCACTCAGAAAAAATCAGGACATTCTGATGTACTGTTTCAAAATAAAAGACCTTTGAAATCTCATATATGAGCCATCATCCCTCTCTGTTTAGATGAGAATAAAACAAAACTGTCAAGTATCAAAGACTCATCTCACTCCAGGGTGATAGCAGGTAACCCCACCTAGTCACTCAGGGAGAATCAGGACATTCTGATGTACAGTTTCAAAATAAAAGACCTTTGAAATATCTATTGTATGAGCTATCATCCCTGTTTGTAGATGAGAATAAAACAAAAACTGTCCAGTATCAAAGACGCATCTCACTCCAGGGTGATAGCAGGACACCCCACCTAGTCACTCAGGGAGAATCAGGACATTCTGATGTAGAGTTTCAAAATAAAAGACCTTTGAAATCTCATATATGAGCTATAATCCCTCTATGTTTAGATGAGAATAAAACAAAAACTCTCAAGTATCAAAGACTGATCTCACTCCAGGGTGATAGCAGGACACGCCACATAGTCACTCAGAAAAAATCAGGACATTCTGATATACAGTTTCAAAATAAAAGACCTTTGAAATCTCATATATGAGCTATCATCCCTCTCTGTTTAGATGAGAATAAAACAAAACTGTCCAGTATCAAAGACTCATCTCACTCCAGGGTGATAGCAGGACACCCCACCTAGTCACTCAGAAAAAATCAGGACATTCTGATGTAGAGTTTCAAAATAAAATACCTTTGAAATCTCTATTGTATGAGCTATCATCCCTATTTTTAGATGAGAATAAAACAAAGACTGTCCAGTATCAAAGACGCATCTCACTCCAGGGTGATAGCAGGTAACCCCACCTAGTTACTCAGAAAAAATTAGGACATTCTGATTTAGAGTTTCAAAATAAAATACCTTTGAAATCTCATATATGAGCTATCATCCCTGTTTTTAGATGGGAATAAAACAAACACTGTCCAGTATCAAAGACTCATCTAACTCCATGGTGATAGCAGGACACCCCATCAAGTCACTCAGAAAAAATCAGGACATTGTGATGTAGAGTTTCAAAATAAATGACCTTTGAAATCTCATATATGAGCTATCATCCCTCTCTGTTTAGATGAGAATAAAACAAAATCTCTCCAGTATCAAAGACTCATCTCACTCCAGGGTGATAGCAGGACACCCCATCTAGTCACTGAGAAAAAATCAGGACATTCTGATGTAAAGTTTCAAAATAAAATACCTTTGAAGTCTCATATATGAGCTATCATCCCTGTTTTTAGATGAGAATAAAACAAATACTGTCCAATATCAAAAACTCATCTCACTCCAGGGTGATAGCAGGAAACCCCACCTAGTCACTCAGGGAGAATCAGGACATTCTAATGTAACGTTTCAAAATAAAAGACCTTTGAAATCTCTATTGCATGAGCTATCATCCCTGTTTTAGATGAGAATAAAACAAACACTGTCCAGTATCAAAGACTCATCTAACTCCATGGTGATAGCAGGACACCCCATCTAGTCACTCAGAAAAAATCAGGACATTCTGATGTGGAGTTTCAAAATAAAAGACCTTTGAAATCTCATATATGAGCTATCATCCCTCTGTATTTAGATAAGAATAAAACAAACACTGTCCAGTATCAAATACTCATTTCCCTTCAGGGTGATAACAGGACTCCCCACCTAGTCACTCAGGGAGAATCAGGACTTTCTGATGTAGAGTTTCAAAATAAAAGACCTTTGAAATCTCTATTGCATGAGCTATCATCCCTGTTTTTAGATGAGAATAAAACAAACACTGTCCAATATCAAAGACTCATCTCACTCCAGGGTGATAGCAGGACACCCCATCTAGTCACTCAGAAAAAATCAGGACATTCTGATGTAGAGTTTCAAAATAAAATACCTTTAAAATCTCTATTGTATGAGCTATCATCCCTGTTTTTAGATGAGAATAAAACAAAAACTGTCCAGTATCAAAGACGCATCTCACTCCAGGGTGATAGCAGGACACCCCACCTAGTCACTCAGGGAGAATCAGGACATTCTGATGTAGAGTTTCAAAATAAAATACCTTTGAAATCTCATATATGAGCTATAATCCCTCTCTGTTTAGATGAGAATAAAACAAAAATTGTCCAGTATCAAAGACTCATCTCACTGCAGGGTGATAGCATGAATCCCCACCTAGTCACTCAGGGAGAATCAGGACATTCTGATGTAGAGTTTCAAAATAAAAGACCTTTGAAATCTCATATATGAGCTATCATCCCTCTGTATTTAGATAAGAATAAAACAAAAACTGTCCAGTATCAAATACTCATTTCCCTTCAGGGTTATAACAGGACACCCCACCTAGTCACTCAGGGAGAATCAGGACTTTCTGATGTAGAGTTTCAAAATAAAAGACCTTTGAAATCTCTAGTGTATGAGCTATCATCCCTGTTTTTAGATGATAATAAAACAAAGACTGTCAAGTATCAAAGACTCATCTTACTCCATGGTGATAGCAGGACACCCCACCTAGTCACTCCGAAAAAATCAGGACACTCTGATGTAGAGTTTCAAAATAAAATACCTTTGAAGTCTCATATATGAGCTATCATCCCTCTCTGTTTAGATGAGAATAAAAATAAAACTGTCCAGTATCAAAGACTCATCTCACTCCAGGGTGATAGCAGGACACCCCACCTAGTCACTCAGAAAAAATCAGGACATTCTGATGTACAGTTTCAAAATAAAATACCTTTGAAATCTCTATTGTATGAGCTATCATCCCTATTTTTAGATGAGAATAAAACAAAGACTGTCCAGTATCAAAGACGCATCTCACTCCAGGGTGATAGCAGGACACCCCACCTAGTCACTCAGGGAGAATTAGGACATTCTGATTTAGATTTTCAAAATAAAATACCTTTGAAATCTCATATATGAGCTATCATCCCTCTGTATTTAGATAAGAATAAAACAAACACTGTCCAGTATCAAATACTCATTTCCCTTCAGGGTGATAACAGGACACCCCACCTAGTCACTCCGAAAAAATCAGGACATTCTGATGTAGATTTTCAAAATAAAATACCTTTGAAGTCTCATATATGAGCTATCATCCCTCTCTGTTTAGATGAGAATAAAAATAAAACTGTCCAGTATCAAAGACTCATCTCACTCCAGGGTGATAGCAGGACACCCCACCTAGTCACTCACAAAAAATCAGGACATTCTGATGTAGAGTTTCAAAATAAAATACCTTTGAAATCTCTATTGTATGAGCTATCATCCCTATTTTTAGATGAGAATAAAACAAAGACTGTCCAGTATCAAAGACGCATCTCACTCCAGGGTGATAGCAGGACACCCCACCTAGTCACTCAGAAAAAATCAGGACATTCTGATTTAGATTTTCAAAATAAAATACCTTTGAAATCTCATATATGAGCTATAATCCCTCTCTGTTTAGATGAGAATAAAACAAAAAGGGTCCAGTATCAAAGACTCATCTCACTCCAGGGTGATAGCAGGACACCCCACCTAGTCACTCAGGGAGAATCAGGACATTCTGATTTAGAGTTTCAAAATAAAATACCTTTGAAGTCTCATATATGAGCTATCATCCCTGTTTTTAGATGGGAATAAAACAAACACTGTCCAGTATCAAAGACTCATCTAACTCCATGGTGATAGCAGGACACCCCATCTAGTCACTCAGAAAAAATCAGGACATTCTGATGTAGAGTTTCAAAATAAAAGACCTTTGAAATCTCATATATGAGCTATCATCCCTCTGTATTTAGATAAGAATAAAACAAACACTGTCCAGTATCAAATACTCATTTCCATTCAGGGTGATAACGGGACACCCCACCTAGTCACTCAGGGAGAATCAGGACTTTCTGATGTACAGTTTCACAATAAAAGACCTTTGAAATCTCTATTGTATGAGCTATCATCCCTGTTTTTAGATGAGAATAAAACAAAAACTGTCCAGTATCAAAGACGCATCTCACTCCAGGGTGATAACAGGACACCCCACCTAGTCACTCAGGGAGAATCAGGACATTCTGATGTAGAGTTTCAAAATAAAAGACCTTTGAAATCTCTATTGTATGAGCTATCATCCCTGTTTGTAGATGAGAATAAAACAAAAACTGTCCAGTATCAAAGACTCATCTCACTCCAGGGTGATAGCAGGACACCCCATCTAGTCACTCAGAAAAAATCAGGACATTCTGATGTACAGTTTCAAAATAAAATACCTTTGAAGTCTCATATATGAGCTATCATGCCTGTTTTTAGATGAGAATAAAACAATAACTGTCCAGTATCAAAGACTCATCTAACTCCATGGTGATAGCAGGACACCCCACCTAGTCACTCAGAAAAAATCAGGACATTCTGATTTAGAGTTTCAAAATAAAATACCTTTGAAATCTCATATATGAGCTATCATCCCTGTTTTTAGATGGGAATAAAACAAAACTGTCCAGTATCAAATACTCATTTCCCTTCAGGGTTATAACATGACTCCCCACCTAGTCACTCAGGGAGAATCAGGACTTTCTGATGTAGAGTTTCAAAATAAAAGACCTTTGAAATCTCATATATGAGCTATAATCCCTCTCTGTTTAGATGAGAATAAAACAAAACTGTCCAGTATCAAATACTCATGTCCCTTCAGGGTGATAACAGGACACCCCACCTAGTCACTCAGGGAGAATCAGGACTTTCTGATCTAGAGTCTCAAAATAAAAGACCTTTGAAATCTCTATTGCATGAGCTATCATCCCTGTTTTTAGATGAGAATAAAACAAATACTGTCCAATATCAAAGACTCATCTCACTCCAGGGTCATAGCAGGACTCCCCACCTAGTCACTCAGGGAGAATCAGGACATTCTGATGTAGAGTTTCAAAATAAAAGACCTTTGAAATCTCATATATGAGCTATCATCCCTCTGTATTTAGATAAGAATAAAACAAACACTGTCCAGTATCAAATACTCATTTCCCTTCAGGGTGATAACAGGACTCCCCACCTAGTCACTCAGGGAGAATCAGGACTTTCTGATGTAGAGTTTCAAAATAAAAGACCTTTGAAATCTCTATTGCATGAGCTATCATCCCTGTTTTTAGATGAGAATAAAACAAATACTGTCCAATATCAAAGACTCATCTCACTCCAGGGTCATAGCAGGACTCCCCACCTAGTCACTCAGGGAGAATCAGGACATTCTGATGTAGAGTTTCAAAATAAAAGACCTTTGAAATCTCATATATGAGCTATCATCCCTCTGTATTTAGATAAGAATAAAACAAACACTGTCCAGTATCAAATACTCATTTCCCTTCAGGGTGATAACAGGACTCCCCACCTAGTCACTCAGGGAGAATCAGGACTTTCTGATGTAGAGTTTCAAAATAAAAGACCTTTGAAATATCTATTGCATGAGCTATCATCCCTGTTTTTAGATGAGAATAAAACAAAAACTGGACAGTATCAAAGACTCATCTCACTCCAGGGTGATAGCAGGACACCCCATCTAGTCACTCAGAAAAAATCAGGACATTCTGATGTACAGTTTCAAAATAAAATACCTTTGAAGTCTCATATATGAGCTATCATCCCTGTTTTTAGATGAGAATAAAACAATAACTGTCCAATATCAAAGACTCATCAAACTCCAGGGTGATAGCAGGACACCCCATCTAGTCACTCAGAAAAAATCAGGACATTCTGATGTAGAGTTTCAAAATAAAATACCTTTGAAATCTCTATTGTATGAGCTATCATCCCTGTTTTTAGATGAGAATAAAACAAAAACTGTCCAGTATCAAAGACGCATCTCACTCCAGGGTGATAGCAGGACACCCCACCTAGTCACTCAGGGAGAATCAGGACATTCTGATGTAGAGTTTCAAAATAAAAGACCTTTGAAATCTCATATATGAGCTATCATCCCTCTATGTTTAGATGAGAATAAAACAAAATCTCTCCAGTATCAAAGACTCATCTCACTCCAGGGTGATAGCAGGACACCCCATCTAGTCACTCAGAAAAAATCAGGACATTCTGATGTACAGTTTCAAAATAAAATACCTTTGAAGTCTCATATATGAGCTATCATCCCTGTTTTTAGATGAGAATAAAACAATAACTGTCCAATATCAAAGACTCATCAAACTCCAGGGTGATAGCAGGACACGCCACCTAGTCACTCAGAAAAAATCAGGATATTCTGATGTACAGTTTCAAAATAAAAGACCTTTGAAATCTCATATATGAGCTATCATCCCTCTCTGTTTAGATGAGAATAAAACAAAAACTGTCCAGTATCAAAGACTCATCTCACTCCAGGGTGATAGCAGGACACCCCACCTAGTCACTCAGAAAAAATCAGGACATTCTGATGTAGAGTTTCAAAATAAAATACCTTTGAAATCTCTATTGTATGAGCTATCATCCCTATTTTTAGATGAGAATAAAACAAAGACTGTCCAGTATCAAAGACGCATCTCACTCCAGGGTGATAGCAGGACACCCCACCTAGTCACTCAGAAAAAATCAGGACATTCTGATTTAGAGTTTCAAAATAAAATACCTTTGAAATCTCATATATGAGCTATCATCCCTGTATTTAGATGAGAATAAAACAATAACTGTCCAGTATCAAAGACTCATCTCACTCCAGGGTGATAGCAGGATACCCCATCTATTCACTTACAAAAAATCAGGACATTCTGATGTACAGTTTCAAAATAAAATACCTTTGAAGTCTCATATATGAGCTATCATCCCTGTTTTTAGATGAGAATAAAACAATAACTGTCCAATATCAAAGACTCATCAAACTCCAGGGTGATAACAGGACTCCCCACCTAGTCACTCAGGGAGAATCAGGACATTCTGAAGTACAGTTTCAAAATAAAAGACCTTTGAAATATCTATTGCATGAGCTATCATCCCTGTTTTTAGATGAGAATAAAACAAACACTGGATAGTATCAAAGACTCATCTCACTCCAGGGTGATAGCAGGACACCCCATCTAGTCACTCAGAAAAAATCAGGACATTCTGATGTAGAGTTTCAAAATAAAATACCTTTGAAATCTCTATTGTATGAGCTATCATCCCTGTTTTTAGATGAGAATAAAACAAAAACTGTCCAGTATCAAAGACGCATCTCACTCCAGGGTGATAGCAGGACACCCCACCTAGTCACTCAGGGAGAATCTGGACATTCTGATGTAGAGTTTCAAAATAAAAGACCTTTGAAATCTCATATATGAGCTATAATCCCTCTCTGTTTAGATGAGAATAAAACAAAAATTTTCCAGTATCAAAGACTCATTTCACTGCAGGGTGATAGCATGAAACCCCACCTAGTCACTCAGGGAGAATCAGGACATTCTGATGTACAGTTTCAAAATAAAAGACCTTTGAAATCTCATATATGAGCTATCATCCCTCTGTATTTAGATAAGAATAAAACAAAAACTGTCCAGTATCAAATACTCATTTCCCTTCAGGGTTATAACAGGACACCCCACCTAGTCACTCAGGGAGAATCAGGACTTTCTGATGTAGAGTTTCAAAATAAAAGACCTTTGAAATCTCTAGTGTATGAGCTATCATCCCTGTTTTTAGATGATAATAAAACAAAGACTGTCCAGTATCAAAGACGCATCTCACTCCAGGGTGATAGCAGGACACCCCACCTAGTCACTCAGAAAAAATCAGGACATTCTGATTTAGATTTTCAAAATAAAATACCTTTGAAATCTCATATATGAGCTATCATCCCTCTGTATTTAGATAAGAATAAAACAAACACTGTCCAGTATCAAATACTCATTTCCCTTCAGGGTGATAACAGGACTCCCCACCTAGTCACTCAGGGAGAATCAGGACTTTCTGATGTAGAGTTTCAAAATAAAAGACCTTTGAAATCTCTATTGCATGAGCTATCATCCCTGTTTTTAGATGAGAATAAAACAAATACTGTCCAATATCAAAGACTCATCTCACTCCAGGGTGATAGCAGGACTCCCCACCTAGTCACTCAGGGAGAATCAGGACATTCTGAAGTACAGTTTCAAAATAAAAGACCTTTGAAATATCTATTGCATGAGCTATCATCCCTGTTTTTAGATGAGAATAAAACAAACACTGGATAGTATCAAAGACTCATCTCACTCCAGGGTGATAGCAGGACACCCCATCTAGTCACTCAGAAAAAATCAGGACATTCTGATGTAGAGTTTCAAAATAAAATACCTTTAAAATCTCTATTGTATGAGCTATCATCCCTGTTTTTAGATGAGAATAAAACAAAAACTGTCCAGTATCAAAGACGCATCTCACTCCAGGGTGATAGCAGGACACCCCACCTAGTCACTCAGGGAGAATCAGGACATTCTGATGTAGAGTTTCAAAATAAAAGACCTTTGAAATCTCATATATGAGCTATAATCCCTCTCTGTTTAGATGAGAATAAAACAAAAATTGTCCAGTATCAAAGACTCATCTCACTGCAGGGTGATAGCATGAAACCCCACCTAGTCACTCAGGGAGAATCAGGACATTCTGATGTAGAGTTTCAAAATAAAAGACCTTTGAAATCTCATATATGAGCTATCATCCCTCTGTATTTAGATAAGAATAAAACAAAAACTGTCCAGTATCAAATACTCATTTCCCTTCAGGGTTATAACAGGACACCCCACCTAGTCACTCAGGGAGAATCAGGACTTTCTGATGTAGAGTTTCAAAATAAAAGACCTTTGAAATCTCTAGTGTATGAGCTATCATCCCTGTTTTTAGATGATAATAAAACAAAGACTGTCAAGTATCAAAGACTCATCTTACTCCATGGTGATAGCAGGACACCCCACCTAGTCACTCCGAAAAAATCAGGACACTCTGATGTAGAGTTTCAAAATAAAATACCTTTGAAGTCTCATATATGAGCTATCATCCCTCTCTGTTTAGATGAGAATAAAAATAAAACTGTCCAGTATCAAAGACTCATCTCACTCCAGGGTGATAGCAGGACACCCCACCTAGTCACTCAGAAAAAATCAGGACATTCTGATGTAGAGTTTCAAAATAAAATACCTTTGAAATCTCTATTGTATGAGCTATCATCCCTATTTTTAGATGAGAATAAAACAAAGACTGTCCAGTATCAAAGACGCATCTCACTCCAGGGTGATAGCAGGACACCCCACCTAGTCACTCAGGGAGAATTAGGACATTCTGATTTAGATTTTCAAAATTAAATACCTTTGAAATCTCATATATGAGCTATCATCCCTCTGTATTTAGATAAGAATAAAACAAACACTGTCCAGTATCAAATACTCATTTCCCTTCAGGGTGATAACAGGACACCCCACCTAGTCACTCCGAAAAAATCAGGACATTCTGATGTAGAGTTTCAAAATAAAATACCTTTGAAGTCTCATATATGAGCTATCATCCCTCTCTGTTTAGATGAGAATAAAAATAAAACTGTCCAGTATCAAAGACTCATCTCACTCCAGGGTGATAGCAGGACACCCCATCTAGTCACTCAGAAAAAATCAGGACATTCTGATGTAGAGTTTCAAAATAAAATACCTTTGAAATCTCTATTGTATGAGCTATCATCCCTGTTTTTAGATGAGAATAAAACAAAAACTGTCCAGTATCAAAGACGCATCTCACTCCAGGGTGATAGCAGGACACCCCACCTAGTCACTCAGGGAGAATCAGGACATTCTGATGTAGAGTTTCAAAATAAAAGACCTTTGAAATCTCATATATGAGCTATAATCCCTCTCTGTTTAGATGAGAATAAAACAAAAAGGGTCCAGTATCAAAGACTCATCTCACTCCAGGGTGATAGCAGGACACCCCACCTAGTCACTCAGAAAAAATCAGGACATTCTGAAGTAGAGTTTCAAAATAAAATACCTTTGAAATCTCTATTGTATGAGCTATCATCCCTGTTTTTAGATGAGAATAAAACAAAAACTGTCCAGTATCAAAGACGCATCTCACTCCAGGGTGATAGCAGGACACCCCACCTAGTCACTCAGGGAGAATCAGGACATTCTGATTTAGAGTTTCAAAATAAAATACCTTTGAAGTCTCATATATGAGCTATCATCCCTGTTTTTAGATGGGAATAAAACAAACACTGTCCAGTATCAAAGACTCATCTAACTCCATGGTGATAGCAGGACACCCCATCTAGTCACTCAGAAAAAATCAGGACATTCTGATGTAGAGTTTCAAAATAAAAGACCTTTGAAATCTCATATATGAGCTATCATCCCTCTGTATTTAGATAAGAATAAAACAAACACTGTCCAGTATCAAATACTCATTTCCATTCAGGGTGATAACGGGACACCCCACCTAGTCACTCAGGGAGAATCAGGACTTTCTGATGTACAGTTTCAAAATAAAAGACCTTTGAAATCTCTATTGTATGAGCTATCATCCCTGTTTTTAGATGAGAATAAAACAAAAACTGTCCAGTATCAAAGACGCATCTCACTCCAGGGTGATAACAGGACACCCCACCTAGTCACTCAGGGAGAATCAGGACATTCTGATGTAGAGTTTCAAAATAAAAGACCTTTGAAATCTCATATATGAGCTATAATCCCTCTCTGTTTAGATGAGAATAAAACAAAAACTCTCAAGTATCAAAGACTGATCTAACTCCAGGGTGATAGCAGGACACGCCACATAGTCACTCAGAAAAAATCAGGACATTCTGATGTACTGTTTCAAAATAAAAGACCTTTGAAATCTCATATATGAGCCATCATCCCTCTCTGTTTAGATGAGAATAAAACAAAACTGTCAAGTATCAAAGACTCATCTCACTCCAGGGTGATAGCAGGTAACCCCACCTAGTCACTCAGGGAGAATCAGGACATTCTGATGTACAGTTTCAAAATAAAAGACCTTTGAAATCTCATATATGAGCTATCATCCCTGTTTTTAGATGGGAATAAAACAAACACTGTCCAGTATCAAAGACTCATCTAACTCCATGGTGATAGCAGGACACCCCATCAAGTCACTCAGAAAAAATCAGGACATTGTGATGTAGAGTTTCAAAATAAATGACCTTTGAAATCTCATATATGAGCTATCATCCCTCTCTGTTTAGATGAGAATAAAACAAAATCTCTCCAGTATCAAAGACTCATCTCACTCCAGGGTGACAGCAGGACACCCCATCTAGTCACTGAGAAAAAATCAGGACATTCTGATGTAAAGTTTCAAAATAAAATACCTTTGAAGTCTCATATATGAGCTATCATCCCTGTTTTTAGATGAGAATAAAACAAATACTGTCCAATATCAAAAACTCATCTCACTCCAGGGTGATAGCAGGAAACCCCACCTAGTCACTCAGGGAGAATCAGGACATTCTAATGTAACGTTTCAAAATAAAAGACCTTTGAAATCTCTATTGCATGAGCTATCATCCCTGTTTTAGATGAGAATAAAACAAACACTGTCCAGTATCAAAGACTCATCTAACTCCATGGTGATAGCAGGACACCCCATCTAGTCACTCAGAAAAAATCAGGACATTCTGATGTGGAGTTTCAAAATAAAAGACCTTTGAAATCTCATATATGAGCTATCATCCCTCTGTATTTAGATAAGAATAAAACAAACACTGTCCAGTATCAAATACTCATTTCCCTTCAGGGTGATAACAGGACTCCCCACCTAGTCACTCAGGGAGAATCAGGACTTTCTGATGTAGAGTTTCAAAATAAAAGACCTTTGAAATCTCTATTGCATGAGCTATCATCCCTGTTTTTAGATGAGAATAAAACAAATACTGTCCAATATCAAAGACTCATCTCACTCCAGGGTGATAGCAGGACACCCCATCTAGTCACTCAGAAAAAATCAGGACATTCTGATGTAGAGTTTCAAAATAAAATACCTTTAAAATCTCTATTGTATGAGCTATCATCCCTGTTTTTAGATGAGAATAAAACAAAAACTGTCCAGTATCAAAGACGCATCTCACTCCAGGGTGATAGCAGGACACCCCACCTAGTCACTCAGGGAGAATCAGGACATTCTGATGTAGAGTTTCAAAATAAAAGACCTTTGAAATCTCATATATGAGCTATAATCCCTCTCTGTTTAGATGAGAATAAAACAAAAATTGTCCAGTATCAAAGACTCATCTCACTGCAGGGTGATAGCATGAATCCCCACCTAGTCACTCAGGGAGAATCAGGACATTCTGATGTAGAGTTTCAAAATAAAAGACCTTTGAAATCTCATATATGAGCTATCATCCCTCTGTATTTAGATAAGAATAAAACAAACACTGTCCAGTATCAAATACTCATTTCCCTTCAGGGTGATAACGGGACACCCCACCTAGTCACTCAGGGAGAATCAGGACTTTCTGATGTACAGTTTCACAATAAAAGACCTTTGAAATCTCTATTGTATGAGCTATCATCCCTGTTTTTAGATGAGAATAAAACAAAAACTGTCCAGTATCAAAGACGCATCTCACTCCAGGGTGATAACAGGACACCCCACCTAGTCACTCAGGGAGAATCAGGACATTCTGATGTAGAGTTTCAAAATAAAAGACCTTTGAAATCTCTATTGTATGAGCTATCATCCCTGTTTGTAGATGAGAATAAAACAAAAACTGTCCAGTATCAAAGACGCATCTCACTCCAGGGTGATAGCAGGACACCCCACCTAGTCACTCAGGGAGAATCAGGACATTCTGATGTAGAGTTTCAAAATAAAAGACCTTTGAAATCTCATATATGAGCTATCATCCCTCTCTGTTTAGATGAGAATAAAACAAAAACTCTCCAGTATTAAAGACTCATCTCACTCCAGGGTGATAGCAGGACACCCTATCTAGTCACTCAGAAAAAATCAGGACATTCTGATGTAGAGTTTCAAAATAAAATACCTTTGAATTCTCATATATGAGCTATCATCCCATTTTTTAGATGAGAATAAAAAAATAACTGTCCAGTATCAAAAACTCATCTCACTCCAGGGTGATAGCAGGACACCCCATCTAGTCACTCAGAAAAAATCAGGACATTCTGATGTACAGTTTCAAAATAAAATACCTTTGAAATCTCTATTGCATGAGCTATCATCCCTGTTTTTATATGAGAATAAAACAAAAACTGTCCATTATCAAGACTCATCTCACTCCAGGGTGATAGCAGGACACCCATCTAGTCACTCAGGGAGAATCAGGACATTCTGATGTAGAATTTCAAAATAAAAGACCTTTGAAATCTCTATTGCATGAGCTATCATCCCTGTATTTAGATGAGAATAAAAGAAAAACTGTCCAGTATCAAAGACTCATCTCACTCCAGGGTGATAGCAGGAAACCCCATCTAGTCACTCAGAAAAAATCAGGACATTCTGATGTACAGTTTCAAAATAAAATACCTTTGAAGTCTCATATATGAGCTATCATCCCTGTTTTTAGATGAGAATAAAACAAAAACTGTCCAGTATCAAAGACTCATCTCACTCCAGGGTGATAGCAGGACACCCCACCTAGTCACTCAGGGAGAATCAGGACATTCTGATGTACAGTTTCAAAATAAAAGACCTTTGAAATCTCTATTGCATGAGCTATCATCCCTGTTTTTAGATGAGAATAAAACAAAAACTGTCCAGTATCAAAGACTCATCTCACTCCAGGGTGATAGCAGCACACCCCATCTAGTCACTCAGGGAGAATCAGGACATTCTGATGTAGAGTTTCAAAATAAAAGACCTTTGAAATCTCTATTGCATGAGCTATCATCCCTGTTTTTAGATGAGAATAAAACAAAAACTGTCCAGTATCAAAGACTCATCTCACTCCAGGGTGATAGCAGGACACCCCACCTAGTCACTCAGGGAGAATCAGGACATTCTGATGTACAGTTTCAAAATAAAAGACCTTTGAAATCTCTATTGCATGAGCTATCATCCCTGTTTTTAGATGAGAATAAAACAAAAACTGTCCAGTATCAAAGACTCATCTCACTCCAGGGTGATAGCAGCACACCCCACCTAGTCACTCAGGGAGAATTAGGACATTCTGATGTAGAGTTTCAAAATAAAAGACCTTTGAAATCTCATATATGAGCTATCATCCTTCTCTGTTTAGATGAGAATAAAACAAAACTGTCCAGTATCAAAGACTCATCTGACTCCAGGGTGATAGCAGGACACCCAACCTAGTCACTCAGAAAAAATCAGGACATTCTGATGTAGAGTTTCAAAATAAAATACCTTTGAAATCTCATATATGATCTATCATCCCTGTTTTTAGATGGGAATAAAACAAACACTGTCCAGTATCAAAGACTCAATCTAACTCCATGGTGATAGCAGGACACCCCATCAAGACATTCTGATGTAGTTTCAAAATAAAAGACCTTTGTAATCTCATATATGAGCTATCATCCCTCTCTGTTTAGATGAGAATAAAACAAAATCTCTCCAGTATCAAAGACTCATCTCACTCCAGGGTGATAGCAGGACACCCCATCTAGTCACTGAGAAAAAATCAGGACATTCTGATGTAGAGTTTCAAAATAAAATATTTTTGAAATCTCTATTGTATTAGCTATCATCCCTGTTTTTAGATGAGAATAAAACAAAAACTGTCCAGTATCAAAGACGCATCTCACTCCAGGGTGATTGCAGGACACCCCACCTAGTCACTCAGGGAGAATCAGGACATTCTGATGTAGAGTTTCAAAATAAAAGACCTTTGAAATCTCATATATGAGCTATAATCCCTCTCTGTTTAGATGAGAATAAAACAAAAACTCTCAAGTATCAAAGACTGATCTCACTCCAAGGTGATAGCAGGACACGCCACATAGTCACTCAGAAAAAATCAGGACATTCTGATGTACAGTTTCAAAATAAAAGACCTTTGAAATCTCATATATGAGCTATCATCCCTCTCTGTTTAGATGAGAATAAAACAAAACTGTCCAGTATCAAAGACTCATCTCACTCCAGGGTGATAGCAGGACACCCCACCTAGTCACTCAGAAAAAATCAGGACATTCTGATTTAGAGTTTCAAAATAAAATACCTTTGAAATCTCTATTGTATGAGCTATCATCCCTATTTTTAGATGAGAATAAAACAAAGACTGTCCAGTATCAAAGACGCATCTCACTCCAGGGTGATAGCAGGACACCCCACCTAGTCACTCAGAAAAAATCAGGACATTCTGATGTAGAGTTTCAAAATAAAATACCTTTGAAATCTCTATTGTATGAGCTATCATCAATGTTTTTAGATGAGAATAAAACAAAACTGTCCAGTATCAAATACTCATTTCCCTTCAGGGTTATAACAGGACACCCCACCTAGTCACTCAGGGAGAATCAGGACTTTCTGATGTAGAGTTTCAAAATAAAAGACCTTTGAAATCTCTATTGTATGAGCTATCATCCCTGTTTTTAGATGAGAATAAAACAAAGACTGTCCAGTATCAAAGACTCATCTCACTCCATGGTGATAGCAGGACACCCTTTCTAGTCACTCCGAAAAAATCAGGACATTCTGATGTAGAGTTTCAAAATAAAATACCTTTGAAGTCTCATATATGAGCTATCATGCCTGTTTTTAGATGAGAATAAAACAAATACTGTCCAATATCAAAAACTCATCTCACTCCAGGGTGATAGCAGGAAACCCCACCTAGTCACTCAGGGAGAATCAGGACATTCTGATGTACAGTTTCAAAATAAAAGACCTTTGAAATCTCTATTGCATGAGCTATCATCCCTGTTTTTAGATGAGAATAAAAGAAAAACTGTCCAGTATCAAAGACTCATCTCACTCCAGGGTGATAGCAGGAAACCCCATCTAGTCACTCAGAAAAAATCAGGACATTCTGATGTACAGTTTCAAAATAAAATACCTTTGAAGTCTCATATATGAGCTATCATCCCTGTTTTTAGATGAGAATACAACCAAAACTGTCCAGTATCAAAGACTCATCTCACTCCAGGGTGATAGCAGGACACCCCACCTAGTCACTCAGGGAGAATCAGGACATTCTGATGTACAGTTTCAAAATAAAATACCTTTGAAATCTCTATTGCATGAGCTATCATCCCTGTTTTTAGATGAGAATAAAACAAAAACTGTCCAGTATCAAAGACTCATCTCACTCCAGGGTGATAGCAGCACACCCCATCTAGTCACTCAGGGAGAATCAGGACATTCTGATGTAGAGTTTCAAAATAAAAGACCTTTGAAATCTCTATTGCATGAGCTATCATCCCTGTTTTTAGATGAGAATAAAACAACAACTGTCCAGTATCAAAGACTCATCTCACTCCAGGGTGATAGCAGGACACCCCACCTAGTCACTCAGGGAGAATCAGGACATTCTGATGTACAGTTTCAAAATAAAAGACCTTTGAAATCTCATATATGAGCTATCATCCCTGTTTTTGGATGGGAATAAAACAAACACTGTCCAGTATAAAAGACTCATCTAACTCCATGGTGATAGCAGGACACTCCATCAAGTCACTCAGGGAGAATCAGGACATTCTGATGTACAGTTTCAAAATAAAAGACCTTTGAAATCTCATATATGAGCTATCATCCCTCTCTGTTTAGATGAGAATAAAACAAAACTGTCCAGTATCAAATACTCATTTCCCTTCAGGGTTATAACAGGACACCCCATCTAGTCACTCAGGGAGAATCAGGACATTCTGATGTAGAGTTTCAAAATAAAAGACCTTTGAAATCTCATATATGATCTATCATCCCTGTATTTAGATGGGAATAAAACAAACACTGTCCAGTATCAAAGACTCAATCTAACTCCATGGTGATAGCAGGACACCCCATCAAGTCACTCAGAAAAAATCAGGACATTCTGATGTAGAGTTTCAAAATAAAAGACCTTTGAAATCTCATATATGAGCTATCATCCCTCTCTGTTTAGATGAGAATAAAACGAAATCTCTCCAGTATCAAAGACTCATCTCACTCCAGGGTGATAGCAGGACACCCCATCTAGTCACTGAGAAAAAATCAGGACATTCTGATGTAGAGTTTCAAAATAAAATATTTTTGAAATCTCTATTGTATTAGCTATCATCCCTGTTTTTAGATGAGAATAAAACAAAAACTGTCCAGTATCAAAGACGCATCTCACTCCAGGGTGATTGCAGGACACCCCACCTAGTCACTCAGGGAGAATCAGGACATTCTGATGTAGAGTTTCAAAATAAAAGACCTTTGAAATCTCTATTGCATGAGCTATCATCCCTGTTTTTAGATGAGAATAAAAGAAAAACTGTCCACTATCAAAGACTCATCTCACTCCAGGGTGATCGCAGGAAACCCCACCTAGTCACTCAGGGAGAATCAGGACATTCTGATGTACAGTTTCAAAATAAAAGACCTTTGAAATCTCTATTGCATGAGCTATCATCCCTGTTTTTAGATGAGAATAAAACAAAAACTGTCCAGTATCAAAGACTCATCTCACTCCAGGGTGATAGCAGCACACCCCATCTAGTCACTCAGGGAGAATCAGGACATTCTGATGTAGAGTTTCAAAATAAAAGACCTTTGAAATCTCTATTGCATGAGCTATCATCCCTGTTTTTAGATGAGAATAAAACAAAAACTGTCCAGTATCAAAGACTCATCTCACTCCAGGGTGATAGCAGGACACCCCACCTAGTCACTCAGGGAGAATCAGGACATTCTGATGTAGAGTTTCAAAATAAAATACCTTTGAAGTCTCATATATGAGCTATCATGCCTGTTTTTAGATGAGAATAAAACAAATACTGTCCAATATCAAAAACTCATCTCACTCCAGGGTGATAGCAGGAAACCCCACCTAGTCACTCAGGGAGAATCAGGACATTCTGATGTACAGTTTCAAAATAAAAGACCTTTGAAATCTCTATTGCATGAGCTATCATCCCTGTTTTTAGATGAGAATAAAAGAAAAACTGTCCAGTATCAAAGACTCATCTCACTCCAGGGTGATAGCAGGAAACCCCATCTAGTCACTCAGAAAAAATCAGGACATTCTGATGTACAGTTTCAAAATAAAATACCTTTGAAGTCTCATATATGAGCTATCATCCCTGTTTTTAGATGAGAATAAAACAAAAACTGTCCAGTATCAAAGACTCATCTCACTCCAGGGTGATAGCAGGACACCCCACCTAGTCACTCAGGGAGAATCAGGACATTCTGATGTACAGTTTCAAAATAAAAGACCTTTGAAATCTCTATTGCATGAGCTATCATCCCTGTTTTTAGATGAGAATAAAACAAAAACTGTCCAGTATCAAAGACTCATCTCACTCCAGGGTGATAGCAGCACACCCCATCTAGTCACTCAGGGAGAATCAGGACATTCTGATGTATAGTTTCAAAATAAAAGACCTTTGAAATCTCTATTGCATGAGCTATCATCCCTGTTTTTAGATGAGAATAAAACAAAAACTGTCCAGTATCAAAGACTCATCTCACTCCAGGGTGATAGCAGGACACCCCACCTAGTCACTCAGGGAGAATCAGGACATTCTGATGTACAGTTTCAAAATAAAAGACCTTTGAAATCTCTATTGCATGAGCTATCATCCCTGTTTTTAGATGAGAATAAAACAAAAACTGTCCAGTATCAAAGACTCATCTCACTCCAGGGTGATAGCAGCACACCCCATCTAGTCACTCAGGGAGAATCAGGACATTCTGATGTAGAGTTTCAAAATAAAAGACCTTTGAAATCTCTATTGCATGAGCTATCATCCCTGTTTTTAGATGAGAATAAAACAAAAACTGTCCAGTATCAAAGACTCATCTCACTCCAGGGTGATAGCAGGACACCCCACCTAGTCACTCAGGGAGAATCAGGACATTCTGATGTAGAGTTTCAAAATAAAAGAACTTTGAAATCTCATATATGAGCTATCATCCTTCTCTGTTTAGATGAGAATAAAACAAAACTGTCCAGTATCAAAGACTCATCTGACTCCAGGGTGATAGCAGGACACCCAACCTAGTCACTCAGAAAAAATCAGGACATTCTGATGTAGAGTTTCAAAATAAAATACCTTTGAAATCTCTATTGTATGAGCTATCATCCCTATTTTTAGATGAGAATAAAACAAAGACTGTCCAGTATCAAAGACGCATCTCACTCCAGGGTGATAGCAGGACACCCCACCTAGTCACTCAGAAAAAATGAGGACATTCTGATTTAGAGTTTCAAAATAAAATACCTTTGAAATCTCATATATGATCTATCATCCCTGTTTTTAGATGGGAATAAAACAAACACTGTCCAGTATCAAAGACTCAATCTAACTCCATGGTGATAGCAGGACACCCCATCAAGTCACTCAGAAAAAATCAGGACATTCTGATGTAGAGTTTCAAAATAAAAGACCTTTGAAATCTCATATATGAGCTATCATCCCTCTCTGTTTAGATGAGAATAAAACAAAAACTGTCCATTATCAAAGACTCATCTCACTCCAGGGTGATAGCAGCACACCCATCTAGTCACTCACGGAGAATCAGGACATTCTGATGTACAGTTTCAAAATAAAAGACCTTTGAAATCTCTATTGCATGAGCTATCATCCCTGTTTTTAGTTGAGAATAAAACAAAGACTGTCCAGTATCAAAGACTCATCTCACTGCAGGGTGATAGCAGGACACCCCATCTAGTCACTCAGAAAAAATCAGGATATTCTGATGTGGAGTTTCAAAATAAAATACATTTGAAATCTCTATTGTATGAGCTATCATCCCTGTTTTTAGATGAGAATAAAACAAAAACTGTCCAGTATCAAAGAAGCATCTCACTCCAGGGTGATAGCAGGACACCCCACCTATTCACTCAGGGAGAATCAGGACATTCTGATGTAGAGTTTCAAAATAAAAGACCTTTGAAATCTCATATATGAGCTATAATCCCTCTCTGTTTAGATGAGAATAAAACAAAAACTCTCAAGTATCAAAGACTGATCTAACTCCAGGGTGATAGCAGGACACGCCACATAGTCACTCAGAAAAAATCAGGACATTCTGATGTACAGTTTAGAAATAAAAGATCTTTAAAATCTCATATATGAGCTATCATCCCTCTCTGTTTAGATGAGAATAAAACAAAACTGTCCAGTATCAAAGACTCATCTCACTCCAGGGTGATAGCAGGACACCCCACCTAGTCACTCAGAAAAAATCAGGACATTCTGATGTAGAGTTTCAAAATAAAATACCTTTGAAATCTCTATTGTATGAGCTATCATCCCTGTTTTTAGATGAGAATAAAAAAATAACTGTCCAGTATCAAAAACTCATCTCACTCCAGGGTGATAGCATGACACCCCACCTAGTCACTCCGGGAGAATCAGGACATTCTGATTTAGAGATTCAAAATAAAAGACCTTTGAAATCTCAAATATGAGCTATCATCCCTCTGTATTTAGATATGAATAAAACAAACACTGTCCAGTATCAAATACTCATTTCCCTTCAGGGTGATAACAGGACACCCCACCTAGTCACTCAGGGAGAATCAGGACTTTCTGATGTAGAGTTTCAAAATAAAAGACCTTTGAAATCTCTATTGCATGAGCTATCATCCCTCTCTGTTTAGATGAGAATAAAACAAAATATCTCCAGTATCAAAGACTCATCTCACTCCAGGGTGATAGCAGGACACCCATCTAGTCACTCAGGGAGAATCAGGACATTCTGATGTAGAATTTCAAAATAAAAGACCTTTGAAATCTCTATTGTATGAGCTATCATCCCTATTTTTAGATGAGAATAAAACAAAGACTGTCCAGTATCAAAGATGCATCTCACTCCAGGGTGATAGCAGGACACCCCACCTAGTCACTCAGAAAAAATCAGGACATTCTGATTTAGAGTTTCAAAATAAAATACCTTTGAAATCTCATATATGAGCTATCATCCCTGTTTTTGGATGGGAATAAAACAAACACTGTCCAGTATCAAAGACTCATCTAACTCCATGGTGATAGCAGGACACTCCATCAAGTCACTCAGGGAGAATCAGGACATTCTGATGTACAGTTTCAAAATAAAAGACCTTTGAAATCTCATATATGAGCTATCATCCCTCTCTGTTTAGATGAGAATAAAACAAAACTGTCCAGTATCAAATACTCATTTCCCTTCAGGGTTATAACAGGACACCCCACCTAGTCACTCAGGGAGAATCAGGACTTTCTGATGTAGAGTTTCAAAATAAAAGACCTTTGAAATCTCTATTGTATGAGCTATCATCCCTGTTTTTAGATGAGAATAAAACAAAGACTGTCCAGTATCAAAGACTCATCTCACTCCATGGTGATAGCAGGACACCCTTTCTAGTCACTCCGAAAAAATCAGGACATTCTGATGTAGAGTTTCAAAATAAAATACCTTTGAAGTCTCATATATGAGCTATCATGCCTGTTTTTAGATGAGAATAAAACAAATACTGTCCAATATCAAAAACTCATCTCACTCCAGGGTGATAGCAGGAAACCCCACCTAGTCACTCAGGGAGAATCAGGACATTCTGATGTACAGTTTCAAAATAAAAGACCTTTGAAATCTCTATTGCATGAGCTATCATCCCTGTTTTTAGATGAGAATAAAAGAAAAACTGTCCAGTATCAAAGACTCATCTCACTCCAGGGTGATAGCAGGAAACCCCATCTAGTCACTCAGAAAAAATCAGGACATTCTGATGTACAGTTTCAAAATAAAATACCTTTGAAGTCTCATATATGAGCTATCATCCCTGTTTTTAGATGAGAATAAAACCAAAACTGTCCAGTATCAAAGACTCATCTCACTCCAGGGTGATAGCAGGACACCCCACCTAGTCACTCAGGGAGAATCAGGACATTCTGATGTACAGTTTCAAAATAAAAGACCTTTGAAATCTCTATTGCATGAGCTATCATCCCTGTTTTTAGATGAGAATAAAACAAAAACTATCCAGTATCAAAGACTCATCTCACTCCAGGGTGATAGCAGCACACCCCATCTAGTCACTCAGGGAGAATCAGGACATTCTGATGTAGAGTTTCAAAATAAAAGACCTTTGAAATCTCTATTGCATGAGCTATCATCCCTGTTTTTAGATGAGAATAAAACAACAACTGTCCAGTATCAAAGACTCATCTCACTCCAGGGTGATAGCAGCACACCCCATCTAGTCACTCAGGGAGAATCAGGACATTCTGATGTAGAGTTTCAAAATAAAAGACCTTTGAAATCTCTATTGCGTGAGCTATCATCCCTGTTTTTAGATGAGAATAAAACAAAAACTGTCCAGTATCAAAGACTCATCTCACTCCAGGGTGATAGCAGGACACCCCACCTAGTCACTCAGGGAGAATCAGGACATTCTGATGTAGAGTTTCAAAATAAAAGACCTTTGAAATCTCATATATGAGCTATCATCCTTCTCTGTTTAGATGAGAATAAAACAAAACTGTCCAGTATCAAAGACTCATCTGACTCCAGGGTGATAGCAGGACACCCAACCTAGTCACTCAGAAAAAATCAGGACATTCTGATGTAGAGTTTCAAAATAAAATACCTTTGAAATCTCTATTGTATGAGCTATCATCCCTATTTTTAGATGAGAATAAAACAAAGACTGTCCAGTATCAAAGACGCATCTCACTCCAGGGTGATAGCAGGACACCCCACCTAGTCACTCAGAAAAAATGAGGACATTCTGATTTAGAGTTTCAAAATAAAATACCTTTGAAATCTCATATATGATCTATCATCCCTGTTTTTAGATGGGAATAAAACAAACACTGTCCAGTATCAAAGACTCAATCTAACTCCATGGTGATAGCAGGACACCCCATCAAGTCACTCAGAAAAAATCAGGACATTCTGATGTAGAGTTTCAAAATAAAAGACCTTTGAAATCTCATATATGAGCTATCATCCCTCTCTGTTTAGATGAGAATAAAACAAAATCTCTCCAGTATCAAAGACTCATCTCACTCCAGGGTGATAGCAGGACACCCCATCTAGTCACTGAGAAAAAATCAGGACATTCTGATGTAGAGTTTCAAAATAAAATATTTTTGAAATCTCTATTGTATTAGCTATCATCCCTGTTTTTAGATGAGAATAAAACAAAAACTGTCCAGTATCAAAGACGCATCTCACTCCAGGGTGATTGCAGGACACCCCACCTAGTCACTCAGGGAGAATCAGGACATTCTGATGTAGAGTTTCAAAATAAAAGACCTTTGAAATCTCATATATGAGCTATAATCCCTCTCTGTTTAGATGAGAATAAAACAAAAACTCTCCAGTATCAAAGACTCATCTCACTCCATGGTGATAGCAGGACACCCTTTCTAGTCACTCCGAAAAAATCAGGACATTCTGATGTAGAGTTTCAAAATAAAATACCTTTGAAGTCTCATATATGAGCTATCATGCCTGTTTTTAGATGAGAATAAAACAAATACTGTCCAATATCAAAAACTCATCTCACTCCAGGGTGATAGCAGGAAACCCCACCTAGTCACTCAGGGAGAATCAGGACATTCTGATGTACAGTTTCAAAATAAAAGACCTTTGAAATCTCTATTGCATGAGCTATCATCCCTGTTTTTAGATGAGAATAAAAGAAAAACTGTCCAGTATCAAAGACTCATCTCACTCCAGGGTGATCGCAGGAAACCCCACCTAGTCACTCAGGGAGAATCAGGACATTCTGATGTACAGTTTCAAAATAAAAGACCTTTGAAATCTCTATTGCATGAGCTATCATCCCTGTTTTTAGATGAGAATAAAACAAAAACTGTCCAGTATCAAAGACTCATCTCACTCCAGGGTGATAGCAGCACACCCCATCTAGTCACTCAGGGAGAATCAGGACATTCTGATGTAGAGTTTCAAAATAAAAGACCTTTGAAATCTCATATATGAGCTATAATCCCTCTCTGTTTAGATGAGAATAAAACAAAAACTCTCAAGTATCAAAGACTGATCCCACTCCAGGGTTATAGCAGGACACGCCACATAGTCACTCAGAAAAAATCAGGACATTCTGATGTACAGTTTCAAAATAAAAGACCTTTGAAATCTCATATATGAGCTATCATCCCTCTCTGTTTAGATGAGAATAAAACAAAACTGTCCAGTATCAAAGACTCATCTCACTCCAGGGTGATAGCAGGTAACCCCACCTAGTTACTCAGAAAAAATTAGGACATTCTGATTTAGAGTTTCAAAATAAAATACCTTTGAAATCTCATATATGAGCTATCATCCCTGTTTTTAGATGGGAATAAAACAAACACTGTCCAGTATCAAAGACTCATCTAACTCCATGGTGATAGCAGGACACCCCATCAAGTCACTCAGAAAAAATCAGGACATTGTGATGTAGAGTTTCAAAATAAAAGACCTTTGAAATCTCATACAGTATATGAGCTATCATCCCTCTATGTTTAGATGAGAATAAAACAAAATCTCTCCAGTATCAAAGACTCATCTCACTCCAGGGTGATAGCAGGACACCCCATCTAGTCACTGAGAAAAAATCAGGACATTCTGATGTAGAGTTTCAAAATAAAATATTTTTGAAATCTCTATTGTATTAGCTATCATCCCTGTTTTTAGATGAGAATACAACAAAAACTGTCCAGTATCAAAGACGCATCTCACTCCAGGGTGATACCAGGACACCCCACCTAGTCACTCAGGGAGAATCAGGACATTCTGATGTAGAGTTTCAAAATAAAAGACCTTTGAAATCTCATATATGAGCTATAATCCCTCTCTGTTTAGATTAGAATAAAACAAAAACTCTCAAGTATCAAAGACTGATCTCACCCCAGGGTGATAGCAGGACACGCCACATAGTCACTCAGAAAAAATCAGGACATTCTGATGTAGAGTTTCAAAATAAAATACCTTTGAAATCTCTATTGTATGAGCTATCATCCCTGTTTTTAGATGAGAATAAAAGAAAAACTGTCCAGTATCAAAGACTCATCTCACTCCAGGGTGATAGCAGGAAACCCCATCTAGTCACTCAGAAAAAATCAGGACATTCTGATGTACAGTTTCAAAATAAAATACCTTTGAAGTCTCATATATGAGCTATCATCCCTGTTTTTAGATGAGAATAAAACCAAAACTGTCCAGTATCAAAGACTCATCTCACTCCAGGGTGATAGCAGGACACCCCACCTAGTCACTCAGGGAGAATCAGGACATTCTGATGTACAGTTTCAAAATAAAAGACCTTTGAAATCTCTATTGCATGAGCTATCATCCCTGTTTTTAGATGAGAATAAAACAAAAACTGTCCAGTATCAAAGACTCATCTCACTCCAGGGTGATAGCAGCACACCCCATCTAGTCACTCAGGGAGAATCAGGACATTCTGATGTAGAGTTTCAAAATAAAAGACCTTTGAAATCTCTATTGCATGAGCTATCATCCCTGTATTTAGATGAGAATAAAACAACAACTGTCCAGTATCAAAGACTCATCTCACTCCAGGGTGATAGCAGGACACCCCACCTAGTCACTCAGGGAGAATCAGGACATTCTGAGGTACAGTTTCAAAATAAAAGACCTTTGAAATCTCTATTGCATGAGCTATCATCCCTGTTTTTAGATGAGAATAAAACAAAAACTGTCCAGTATCAAAGACTCATCTCACTCCAGGGTGATAGCAGCACACCCCATCTAGTCACTCAGGGAGAATCAGGACATTCTGATGTAGAGTTTCAAAATAAAGGACCTTTGAAATCTCATATATGAGCTATCATCCTTCTCTGTTTAGATGAGAATAAAACAAAACTGTCCAGTATCAAAGACTCATCTCACTCCAGGGTGATAGCAGGACACCCCACCTAGTCACTCAGGGAGAATCAGGACATTCTGATGTAGAGTTTCAAAATAAAAGACCTTTGAAATCTCATATATGAGCTATCATCCTTCTCTGTTTAGATGAGAATAAAACAAAACTGTCCAGTATCAAAGACTCATCTGACTCCAGGGTGATTGCAGGACACCCAACCTAGTCACTCAGAAAAAATCAGGACATTCTGATGTAGAGTTTCAAAATAAAATACCTTTGAAATCTCATATATGATCTATAATCCCTGTTTTTAGATGGGAATAAAACAAACACTGTCCAGTATCAAAGACTCAATCTAACTCCATGGTGATAGCAGGACACCCCATCAAGTCACTCAGAAAAAATCAGGACATTCTGATGTAGAGTTTCAAAATAAAAGACCTTTGAAATCTCATATATGAGCTATCATCCCTCTCTGTTTAGATGAGAATAAAACAAAATCTCTCCAGTATCAAAGACTCATCTCACTCCAGGGTGATAGCAGGACACCCCATCTAGTCACTGAGAAAAAATCAGGACATTCTGATGTAGAGTTTCAAAATAAAATATTTTTGAAATCTCTATTGTATTAGCTATCATCCCTGTTTTTAGATGAGAATAAAACAAAAACTGTCCAGTATCAAAGACGCATCTCACTCCAGGGTGATTGCAGGACACCCCACCTAGTCACTCAGGGAGAATCAGGACATTCTGATGTAGAGTTTCAAAATAAAAGACCTTTGAAATCTCATATATGAGCTATAATCCCTCTCTGTTTAGATGAGAATAAAACAAAAACTCTCCAGTATCAAAGACTCATCTCACTCCATGGTGATAGCAGGACACCCTTTCTAGTCACTCCGAAAAAATCAGGACATTCTGATGTAGTTTCAAAATAAAATACCTTTGAAGTCTCATATATGAGCTATCATGCCTGTTTTTAGATGAGAATAAAACAAATACTGTCCAATATCAAAAACTCATCTCACTCCAGGGTGATAGCAGGAAACCCCACCTAGTCACTCAGGGAGAATCAGGACATTCTGATGTACAGTTTCAAAATAAAAGACCTTTGAAATCTCTATTGCATGAGCTATCATCCCTGTTTTTAGATGAGAATAAAAGAAAAACTGTCCAGTATCAAAGACTCATTTCACTCCAGGGTGATCGCAGGAAACCCCACCTAGTCACTCAGGGAGAATCAGGACATTCTGATGTACAGTTTCAAAATAAAAGACCTTTGAAATCTCTATTGCATGAGCTATCATCCCTGTTTTTAGATGAGAATAAAACAAAAACTGTCCAGTATCAAAGACTCATCTCACTCCAGGGTGATAGCAGCACACCCCATCTAGTCACTCAGGGAGAATCAGGACATTCTGATGTAGAGTTTCAAAATAAAAGACCTTTGAAATCTCTATTGCATGAGCTATCATCCCTGTTTTTAGATGAGAATAAAACAAAAACTGTCCAGTATCAAAGACTCATCTCACTCCAGGGTGATAGCAGGACACCCCACCTAGTCACTCAGGGAGAATCAGGACATTCTGATGTAGAGTTTCAAAATAAAAGACCTTTGAAATATCATATATGAGCTATAATCCCTCTCTGTTTAGATGAGAATAAAACAAAAACTCTCAAGTATCAAAGACTGATCCCACTCCAGGGTTATAGCAGGACACGCCACATAGTCACTCAGAAAAAATCAGGACATTCTGATGTACAGTTTCAAAATAAAAGACCTTTGAAATCTCATATATGAGCTATCATCCCTCTCTGTTTAGATGAGAATAAAACAAAACTGTCCAGTATCAAAGACTCATCTCACACCAGGGTGATAGCAGGACACCCCACCTAGTCACTCAGAAAAAATCAGGACATTCTGATGTAGAGTTTCAAAATAAAAATACCTTTGAAATCTCTATTGTATGAGCTATCATCCCTATTTTTAGATGAGAATAAAACAAAGACTGTCCAGTATCAAAGACAAATCTCACTCCAGGGTGATAGCAGGTAACCCCACCTAGTTACTCAGAAAAAATTAGGACATTCTGATTTAGAGTTTCAAAATAAAATACCTTTGAAATCTCATATATGAGCTATCATCCCTGTTTTTAGATGGGAATAAAACAAACACTGTCCAGTATCAAAGACTCATCTAACTCCATGGTGATAGCAGGACACCCCATCAAGTCACTCAGAAAAAATCAGGACATTGTGATGTAGAGTTTCAAAATAAAAGACCTTTGAAATCTCATATATGAGCTATCATCCCTCTCTGTTTAGATGAGAATAAAACAAAATCTCTCCAGTATCAAAGACTCATCTCACTCCAGGGTGATAGCAGGACACCCCACCTAGTCACTGAGAAAAAATCAGGACATTCTGATGTAGAGTTTCAAAATAAAATATTTTTGAAATCTCTATTGTATTAGCTATCATCCCTGTTTTTAGATGAGAATACAACAAAAACTGTCCAGTATCAAAGACGCATCTCACTCCAGGGTGATACCAGGACACCCCACCTAGTCACTCAGGGAGAATCAGGACATTCTGATGTAGAGTTTCAAAATAAAAGACCTTTGAAATCTCTATTGTATGAGCTATCATCCCTATTTTTAGATGAGAATAAAACAAAGACTGTCCAGTATCAAAGACAAATCTCACTCCAGGATGATAGCAGGTAACCCCACCTAGTTACTCAGAAAAAATTAGGACATTCTGATTTAGAGTTTCAAAATAAAATACCTTTGAAATCTCATATATGAGCTATCATCCCTGTTTTTAGATGGGAATAAAACAAACACTGTCCAGTATCAAAGACTCATCTAACTCCATGGTGATAGCAGGACACCCCATCAAGTCACTCAGAAAAAATCAGGACATTGTGATGTAGAGTTTCAAAATAAAAGACCTTTGAAATCTCATACAGTATATGAGCTATCATCCCTCTATGTTTAGATGAGAATAAAACAAAATCTCTCCAGTATCAAAGACTCATCTCACTCCAGGGTGATAGCAGGACACCCCATCTAGTCACTCAGAAAAAATGAGGACATTCTGATTTAGAGTTTCAAAATAAAATACCTTTGAAATCTCATATATGAGCTATCATCCCTGTTTTTAGATAGGAATAAAACAAACACTGTCCAGTATCAAATACTCAATCTAACTCCATGGTGATAGCAGGACACCCCATCAAGTCACTCAGAAAAAATCAGGACATTGTGATGTAGAGTTTCAAAATAAAAGACCTTTGAAATCTCATATATGAGCTATCATCCCTCTCTGTTTAGATGAGAATAAAACAAAATCTCTCCAGTATCAAAGACTCATCTCACTCCAGGGTGATAGCAGGACACCCCATCTAGTCACTGAGAAAAAATCAGGACATTCTGATGTAGAGTTTCAAAATAAAATATTTTTGAAATCTCTATTGTATTAGCTATCATCCCTGTTTTTAGATGAGAATACAACAAAAACTGTCCAGTATCAAAGACGCATCTCACTCCAGGGTGATACCAGGACACCCCACCTAGTCACTCAGGGAGAATCAGGACATTCTGATGTAGAGTTTCAAAATAAAAGACCTTTGAAATCTCATATATGAGCTATAATCCCTCTCTGTTTAGATTAGAATAAAACAAAAACTCTCAAGTATCAAAGACTGATCTCACCCCAGGGTGATAGCAGGACACGCCACATAGTCACTCAGAAAAAATCAGGACATTCTGATGTACTGTTTCAAAATAAAAGACCTTTGAAATCTCTATTGTATGAGCTATCATCCCTATTTTTAGATGAGAATAAAACAAAAACTGTCCAGTATCAAAGACTCATCTCACTCCAGGGTGATAGCAGCACACCCCATCTAGTCACTCAGGGAGAATCAGGACATTCTGATGTAGAGTTTCAAAATAAAAGACCTTTGAAATCTCTATTGCATGAGCTATCATCCCTGTTTTTAGATGAGAATAAAACAACAACTGTCCAGTATCAAAGACTCATCTTACTCCAGGGTGATAGCAGGACACCCCACCTAGTCACTCAGGGAGAATCAGGACATTCTGATGTAGAGTTTAAAAATAAAAGACCTTTGAAATCTCTATTGCATGAGCTATCATCCCTGTTTTTAGATGAGAATAAAACAAAAACTGTCCAGTATCAAAGACTCATCTCACTCCAGGGTGATAGCAGGACACCCCACCTAGTCACTCAGGGAGAATCAGGACATTCTGATGTAGAGTTTAAAAATAAAAGACCTTTGAAATCTCATATATGAGCTATCATCCTTCTCTGTTTAGATGAGAATAAAACAAAACTGTCCAGTATCAAAGACGCATCTCACTCCAGGGTGATAGCAGGACACCCCACCTAGTCACTCAGAAAAAATGAGGACATTCTGATTTAGAGTTTCAAAATAAAATACCTTTGAAATCTCATATATGATCTATCATCCCTGTTTTTAGATGGGAATAAAACAAACACTGTCCAGTATGAAAGACTCATCTCACTCCAGGGTGATAGCAGGACACCCCACCTAGTCACTCAGGGAGAATCAGGACATTCTGATGTACAGTTTCAAAATAAAAGACCTTTGAAATCTCTATTGCATGAGCTATCATCCCTGTTTTTAGATGAGAATAAAACAAAAACTGTCCAGTATCAAAGACTCATCTCACTCCAGGGTGATAGCAGCACACCCCATCTAGTCACTCAGGGAGAATCAGGACATTCTGATGTAGAGTTTCAAAATAAAAGACCTTTGAAATCTCTATTGCATGAGCTATCATCCCTGTTTTTAGATGAGAATAAAACAACAACTGTCCAGTATCAAAGACTCATCTCACTCCAGGGTGATAGCAGGACACCCCACCTAGTCACTCAGGGAGAATCAGGACATTCTGATGTAGAGTTTCAAAATAAAAGACCTTTGAAATCTCTATTGCATGAGCTATCATCCCTGTTTTTAGATGAGAATAAAACAAAAACTGTCCAGTATCAAAGACCCATCTCACTCCAGGGTGATAGCAGGACACCCCACCTAGTCACTCAGGGAGAATCAGGACATTCTGATGTAGAGTTTCAAAATAAAAGACCTTTGAAATCTCATATATGAGCTATCATCCTTCTCTGTTTAGATGAGAATAAAACAAAACTGTCCAGTATCAAAGACTCATCTGACTCCAGGGTGAAAGCAGGACACCCAACCTAGTCACTCAGAAAAAATCAGGACATTCTGATGTAGAGTTTCAAAATAAAATACCTTTGAAATCTCTATTGTATGAGCTATCATCCCTATTTTTAGATGAGAATAAAACAAAGACTGTCCAGTATCAAAGACGCATCTCACTCCAGGGTGATAGCAGGACACCCCACCTAGTCACTCAGAAAAAATGAGGACATTCTGATTTAGAGTTTCAAAATAAAATACCTTTGAAATCTCATATATGATCTATCATCCCTGTTTTTAGATGGGAATAAAACAAACACTGTCCAGTATCAAAGACTCAATCTAACTCCATGGTGATAGCAGGACACCCCATCAAGTCACTCAGAAAAAATCAGGACATTCTGATGTAGAGTTTCAAAATAAAAGACCTTTGAAATCTCATATATGAGCTATCATCCCTCTCTGTTTAGATGAGAATAAAACAAAATCTCTCCAGTATCAAAGACTCATCTCACTCCAGGGTGATAGCAGGACACCCCATCTAGTCACTCCGAAAAAATCAGGACATTCTGATGTAGAGTTTCAAAATAAAATACCTTTGAAGTCTCATATATGAGCTATCATGCCTGTTTTTAGATGAGAATAAAACAAATACTGTCCAATATCAAAAACTCATCTCACTCCAGGGTGATAGCAGGACACCCCACCTAGTCACTCAGGGAGAATCAGGACATTCTGATGTACAGTTTCAAAATAAAAGACCTTTGAAATCTCTATTACATGAGCTATCATCCCTGTGTTTAGATGAGAATAAAACAAAAACTGTCCAGTATCAAAGACTCATCTCACTCCAGGGTGATAGCAGCACACCCCATCTAGTCACTCAGAAAAAATCAGGACATTCTGATGTAGAGTTTCAAAATAAAATACCTTTGAAATCTCTATTGTATGAGCTATCATCCCTGTTTGTAGATGAGAATAAAACAAAAACTGTCCAGTATCAAAGACGCATCTCACTACAGGGTGATAGCAGGACACCCCACCTAGTCACTCAGGGAGAATCAGGACATTCTGATGTAGAGTTTCAAAATAAAATACCTTTGAAATCTCATATATGAGCTATAATCCCTCTCTGTTTAGATGAGAATAAAACAAAAACTCTCAAGTATCAAAGACTGATCTCACTCCAGGGTGATAGCAGGACACGCCACATAGTCACTCAGAAAAAATCAGGACATTCTGATGTAGAGTTTCAAAATAAAATACCTTTGAAATCTCTATTGTATGAGCTATCATCCCTATTTTTAGATGATAATAAAACAAAGACTGTCCAGTATCAAAGACGCATCTCACTCCAGGGTGATAGCAGGTAACCCCAGCTAGTTACTCAGAAAAATTTAGGACATTCTGATTTAGAGTTTCAAAATAAAATACCTTTGAAATCTCATATATGAGCTATCATCCCTGTTTTTAGATGGGAATAAAACAAACACTGTCCAGTATCAAAGACTCATCTAACTCCATGGTGATAGCAGGACACCCCATCAAGTCACTCAGAAAAAATCAGGACATTGTGATGTAGAGTTTCAAAATAAAAGACCTTTGAAATCTCATATATGAGCTATCATCCCTCTCTGTTTAGATGAGAATAAAACAAAATCTCTCCAGTATCAAAGACTCATCTCACTCCAGGGTGATAGCAGGACACCCCATCTAGTCACTGAGAAAAAATCAGGACATTCTGATGTAGAGTTTCAAAATAAAATATTTTTGAAATCTCTATTGTATTTGCTATCATCCCTGTATTTAGATGAGAATAAAACAAAAACTGTCCAGTATCAAAGACTCATCTCACTCCAGGGTGATAACAGGACACCCCATCTAGTCACTGAGAAAAAATCAGGACATTCTGATGTTGAGTTTCAAAATAAAATACCTTTGAAGTCTCATATATGAGCTATCATCCCTGTTTTTAGATGAGAATAAAACAAATACTGTCCAATATCAAAAACTCATCTCACTCCAGGGTGATAGCAGGAAACCCCACCTAGTCACTCAGGGAGAATCAGGACATTCTAATGTAACGTTTCAAAATAAAAGACCTTTGAAATCTCTATTGCATGAGCTATCATCCCTGTTTTTAGATGAGAATAAAACAAAAACTGTCCATTATCAAAGACTCATCTCACTCCAGGGTGATAGCAGGACACCCATCTAGTCACTCAGGGAGAATCAGGACATTCTGATTTAGAATTTCAAAATAAAAGACCTTTGAAATCTCTATTTTATGAGCTATCATCCCTATTTTTAGATGAGAATAAAACAAAGACTGTCCAGTATCAAAGACGCATCTCACTCCAGGGTGATAGCAGGACACCCCACCTAGTCACTCAGAAAAAATCAGGACATTCTGATTTAGAGTTTCAAAATAAAATACCTTTGAAATCTCATATATGAGCTATCATCCCTGTTTTTGGATGGGAATAAAAGAAACACTGTCCAGTATCAAAGACTCATCTAACTCCATGGTGATAGCAGGACACCCCATCAAGTCACGCAGGGAGAATCAGGACATTCTGATGTACAGTTTCAAAATAAAAGACCTTTGAAATCTCATATATGAGCTATCATCCCTCTCTGTTTAGATGAGAATAAAACAAAACTGTCTAGTATCAAATACTCATTTCCCTTCAGGGTTATAACAGGACACCCCACCTAGTCACTCAGGGAGAATCAGGACTTTCTGATGTAGAGTTTCAAAATAAAAGACCTTTGAAATCTCTATTGTATGAGCTATCATCCCTGTTTTTAGATGAGAATAAAACAAAGACTGTCCAGTATCAAAGACTCATCTCACTCCATGGTGATAGCAGGACACCCTTTCTAGTCACTCCGAAAAAATCAGGACATTCTGATGTAGAGTTTCAAAATAAAATACCTTTGAAGTCTCATATATGAGCTATCATGCCTGTTTTTAGATGAGAATAAAACAAATACTGTCCAATATCAAAAACTCATCTCACTCCAGGTTGATAGCAGGAAACCCCACCTAGTCACTCAGGTAGAATCAGGACATTCTGATGTACAGTTTCAAAATAAAAGACCTTTGAAATCTCTATTGCATTAGCTATCATCCCTGTTTTTAGATGAGAATAAAAGAAAAACTGTCCAGTATCAAAGACTCATCTCACTCCAGGGTGATAGCAGGAAACCCCATCTAGTCACTCAGAAAAAATCAGGACATTCTGATGTACAGTTTCAAAATAAAATACCTTTGAAGTCTCATATATGAGCTATCATCCCTGTTTTTAGATGAGAATAAAACAATAACTGTCCAATATCAAAGACTCATCAAACTCCAAGGTGATAACAGGACACCCCACCTAGTCACTCAGAAAAAATCAGGACATTCTGATGTAGAGTTTCAAAATAAAAGACCTTTGAAATCTCTATTGTATGAGCTATCATCCCTGTTTTTAGATGAGAATAAAACAAAAACTGTCCAGTATCAAATACTCATTTCCCTTCAGGGTGATAACAGGACACCCCACCTAGTCACTCAGGGAGAATCAGGACTTTCTGATGTAGAGTTTCAAAATAAAAGACCTTTGAAATCTCTATTGCATGAGCTATCATCCCTCTCTGTTTAGATGAGAATAAAACAAAATCTCTCCAGTATCAAAGACTCATCTCACTCCAGGGTGATAGCAGGACACCCCATCTAGTCACTCAGAAAAAATCAGGACATTCTGATGTACAGTTTCAAAATAAAATACCTTTGAAATCTCTATTGCATGAGCTATCATCCCTGTTTTTATATGAGAATAAAACAAAAACTGTCCATTATCAAAGACTCATCTCACTCCAGGGTGATAGTAGGACACCCATCTAGTCACTCAGGGAGAATCAGGACATTCTGATGTAGAATTTCAAAATAAAAGACCTTTGAAATCTCTATTGCATGAGCTATCATTCCTTTATTTAGATGAGAATAAAACAAAAACTGTCCAGTATCAAAGACGCATCTCACTCCAGGGTGATAACAGGACACCCCACCTAGTCACTCAGGGAGAATCAGGACATTCTGATGTAGAGTTTCAAAATAAAAGACCTTTGAAATTTCATATATGAGCTATAATCCCTCTCTGTTTAGATGAGAATAAAACAAAAACTCTCAAGTATCAAAGACTGATCTAACTCCAGGGTGATAGCAGGACACGCCACATAGTCACTCAGAAAAAATCAGGACATTCTGATGTACAGTTTCAAAATAAAAGACCTTTGAAATCTCATATATGAGCTATCATCCCTCTCTGTTTAGATGAGAATAAAACAAAACTGTCCAGTATCAAAGACTCATCTCACTCCAGGGTGATAGCAGGACACCCCACCTAGTCACTCAGAAAAAATCAGGACATTCTGATGTAGAGTTTCAAAATAAAATACCTTTGAAATCTCTATTGTATGAGCTATCATCCCTATTTTTAGATGAGAATAAAACAAAGACTGTCCAGTATCAAAGACGCATCTCACTCCAGGGTGATAGCAGGTAACCCCACCTAGTTACTCAGAAAAAATTAGGACATTCTGATTTAGAGTTTCAAAATAAAATACCTTTGAAATCTCATATATGAGCTATCATCCCTGTTTTTAGATGGGAATAAAACAAACACTGTCCAGTATCAAAGACTCATCTAACTCCATGGTGATAGCAGGACACCCCATCAAGTCACTCAGAAAAAATCAGGACATTGTGATGTAGATTTTCAAAATAAAAGACCTTTGAAATCTCATATATGAGCTATCATCCCTCTCTGTTTAGATGAGAATAAAACAAAATCTCTCCAGTATCAAAGACTCATCTCACTCCAGGGTGATAGCAGGACACCCCATCTAGTCACTGAGAAAAAATCAGGACATTCTGATGTAGAGTTTCAAAATAAAATATTTTTGAAATCTCTATTGTATGAGCTATCATCCCTGTTTTTAGATGAGAATAAAACAAAAACTGTCCAGTATCAAAGACTCATCTCACTCCAGGGTGATAGCAGCACACCCCATCTAGTCACTCAGGGAGAATCAGGACATTCTGATGTAGAGTTTCAAAATAAAAGACCTTTGAAATCTCTATTGCATGAGCTATCATCCCTGTTTTTAGATGAGAATAAAACAAAAACTGTCCAGTATCAAAGACTCATCTCACTCCAGGGTGATAGCAGGACACCCCACCTAGTCACTCAGGGAGAATCAGGACATTCTGATGTAGAGTTTCAAAATAAAAGACCTTTGAAATATCATATATGAGCTATAACCCCTCTCTGTTTAGATGAGAATAAAACAAAAACTCTCAAGTATCAAAGACTGATCCCACTCCAGGGTTATAGCAGGACACGCCACATAGTCACTCAGAAAAAATCAGGACATTCTGATGTACAGTTTCAAAATAAAAGACCTTTGAAATCTCATATATGAGCTATCATCCCTCTCTGTTTAGATGAGAATAAAACAAAACTGTCCAGTATCAAAGACTCATCTCACTCCAGGGTGATAGCAGGACACCCCACCTAGTCACTCAGAAAAAATCAGGACATTCTGATGTAGAGTTTCAAAATAAAAATACCTTTGAAATCTCTATTGTATGAGCTATCATCCCTATTTTTAGATGAGAATAAAACAAAGACTGTCCAGTATCAAAGACAAATCTCACTCCAGGGTGATAGCAGGAAACCCCATCTAGTCACTCAGAAAAAATCAGGACATTCTGATGTACAGTTTCAAAATAAAATACCTTTGAAGTCTCATATATGAGCTATCATCCCTGTTTTTAGATGAGAATAAAACCAAAACTGTCCAGTATCAAAGACTCATCTCACTCCAGGGTGATAGCAGGACACCCCACCTAGTCACTCAGGGAGAATCAGGACATTCTGATGTACAGTTTCAAAATAAAAGACCTTTGAAATCTCTATTGCATGAGCTATCATCCCTGTTTTTAGATGAGAATAAAACAAAAACTGTCCAGTATCAAAGACTCATCTCACTCCAGGGTGATAGCAGCACACCCCATCTAGTCACTCAGGGAGAATCAGGACATTCTGATGTAGAGTTTCAAAATAAAATATTTTTGAAATCTCTATTGTATTAGCTATCATCCCTGTTTTTAGATGAGAATACAACAAAAACTGTCCAGTATCAAAGACGCATCTCACTCCAGGGTGATACCAGGACACCCCACCTAGTCACTCAGGGAGAATCAGGACATTCTGATGTAGAGTTTCAAAATAAAAGACCTTTGAAATCTCATATATGAGCTATAATCCCTCTCTGTTTAGATTAGAATAAAACAAAAATTCTCAAGTATCAAAGACTGATCTCACCCCAGGGTGATAGCAGGACACCCCACCTAGTCACTCAGAAAAAATCAGGACATTCTGATGTAGAGTTTCAAAATAAAATACCTTTGAAATCTCTATTGTATGAGCTATCATCCCTGTTTTTAGATGAGAATAAAACAAAAACTGTCCAGTATCAAAGACTCATCTAATTCCATGGTGATAGCAGGACACGCCACATAGTCACTCAGAAAAAATCAGGACATTCTGATGTACAGTTTCAAAATAAAAGACCTTTGAAATCTCATATATGAGCTATCATCCCTCTCTGTTTAGATGAGAATAAAACAAAACTGTCCAGTATCAAAGACTCATCTCACTCCAGGGTGATAGCAGGACACCCCACCTAGTCACTCAGAAAAAATCAGGACATTCTGATGTAGAGTTTCAAAATAAAATACCTTTGAAATCTCTATTGTATGAGCTATCATCCCTATTTTTAGATGAGAATAAAACAAAGACTGTCCAGTATCAAAGACTTATCTCACTCCAGGGTGATAGCAGGTAACCCCACCTAGTTAATCAGAAAAAATTAGGACATTCTGATTTAGAGTTTCAAAATAAAATACCTTTGAAATCTCATATATGAGCTATCATCCCTGTTTTTAGATGGGAATAAAACAAACACTGTCCAGTATCAAAGACTCATCTAACTCCATGGTGATAGCAGGACACCCCATCAAGTCACTCAGAAAAAATCAGGACATTGTGATGTAGAGTTTCAAAATAAAATACCTTTGAAATCTCATATATGAGCTATCATCCCTGTTTTTAGATGGGAATAAAACAAACACTGTCCAGTATCAAAGACTCATTTAACTCCATGGTGATAGCAGGAAACCCCATCTAGTCACTGAGAAAAAATCAGGACATTCTGATGTACAGTTTCAAAATAAAATACCTTTGAAGTCTCATATATGAGCTATCATCCTTGTTTTTAGATGAGAATAAAACAATAACTGTCCAATATCAAAGACTCATCAAACTCCAGGGTGATAACAGGACACCCCACCTAGTCACTCAGAAAAAATCAGGACATTCTGATGTAGAGTTTCAAAATAAAAGACCTTTGAAAATCTCTATTGTATGAGCTATCATCCCTGTTTTTAGATGAGAATAAAACAAAAACTGTCCAGTATCAAAGACTCATCTCACTCCAGGGTGATAGCAGGACACCCCACCTAGTCACTCAGGGAGAATCAGGACATTCTGATGTACAGTTTCAAAATAAAAGACCTTTGAAATCTCTATTACATGAGCTATCATCCCTGTGTTTAGATGAGAATAAAACAAAAACTGTCCAGTATCAAAGACTCATCTCACTCAAGGGTGATAGCAGCACACCCCATCTAGTCACTCAGAAAAAATCAGGACATTCTGATGTAGAGTTTCAAAATAAAATACCTTTGAAATCTCTATTGTATGAGCTATCATCCCTGTTTGTAGATGAGAATAAAACAAAAACTGTCCAGTATCAAAGACGCATCTCACTCCAGGGTGATAGCAGGACACCCCACCTAGTCACTCAGGGAGAATCAGGACATTCTGATGTAGAGTTTCAAAATAAAATACCTTTGAAATCTCATATATGAGCTATAATCCCTCTCTGTTTAGATGAGAATAAAACAAAAACTCTCAAGTATCAAAGACTGATCTCACTCCAGGGTGATAGCAGGACACGCCACATAGTCACTCAGAAAAAATCAGGACATTCTGATGTAGAGTTTCAAAATAAAATACCTTTGAAATCTCTATTGTATGAGCTATCATCCCTATTTTTAGATGATAATAAAACAAAGACTGTCCAGTATCAAAGACGCATCTCACTCCAGGGTGATAGCAGGTAACCCCAGCTAGTTACTCAGAAAAATTTAGGACATTCTGATTTAGAGTTTCAAAATAAAATACCTTTGAAATCTCATATATGAGCTATCATCCCTGTTTTTAGATGGGAATAAAACAAACACTGTCCAGTATCAAAGACTCATCTAACTCCATGGTGATAGCAGGACACCCCATCAAGTCACTCAGAAAAAATCAGGACATTGTGATGTAGAGTTTCAAAATAAAAGACCTTTGAAATCTCATATATGAGCTATCATCCCTCTCTGTTTAGATGAGAATAAAACAAAATCTCTCCAGTATCAAAGACTCATCTCACTCCAGGGTGATAGCAGGACACCCCATCTAGTCACTGAGAAAAAATCAGGACATTCTGATGTAGAGTTTCAAAATAAAATATTTTTGAAATCTCTATTGTATTTGCTATCATCCCTGTATTTAGATGAGAATAAAACAAAAACTGTCCAGTATCAAATACTCATTTCCCTTCAGGGTGATAACAGGACACCCCACCTAGTCACTCAGGGAGAATCAGGACTTTCTGATGTAGAGTTTCAAAATAAAAGACCTTTGAAATCTCTATTGCATGAGCTATCATCCCTCTCTGTTTAGATGAGAATAAAACAAAATCTCTCCAGTATCAAAGACTCATCTCACTCCAGGGTGATAGCAGGACACCCCATCTAGTCACTCAGAAAAAATCAGGACATTCTGATGTAGAGTTTCAAAATAAAATACCTTTGAAATCTCTATTGCATGAGCTATCATCCCTGTTTTTATATGAGAATAAAACAAAAACTGTCCATTATCAAAGACTCATCTCACTCCAGGGTGATAGTAGGACACCCATCTAGTCACTCAGGGAGAATCAGGACATTCTGATGTAGAATTTCAAAATAAAAGACCTTTGAAATCTCTATTGCATGAGCTATCATTCCTTTATTTAGATGAGAATAAAACAAAAACTGTCCAGTATCAAAGACGCATCTCACTCCAGGGTGATAACAGGACACCCCACCTAGTCACTCAGGGAGAATCAGGACATTCTGATGTAGAGTTTCAAAATAAAAGACCTTTGAAATCTCATATATGAGCTATCATCCCTCTCTGTTTAGATGAGAATAAAACAAAACTGTCCAGTATCAAAGACTCATCTCACTCCAGGGTGATAGCAGGACACCCCACCTAGTCACTCAGAAAAAATCAGGACATTCTGATGTAGAGTTTCAAAATAAAATACCTTTGAAATCTCTATTGTATGAGCTATCATCCCTATTTTTAGATGAGAATAAAACAAAGACTGTCCAGTATCAAAGACGCATCTCACTCCAGGGTGATAGCAGGTAACCCCACCTAGTTACTCAGAAAAAATTAGGACATTCTGATTTAGAGTTTCAAAATAAAATACCTTTGAAATCTCATATATGAGCTATCATCCCTGTTTTTAGATGGGAATAAAACAAACACTGTCCAGTATCAAAGACTCATCTAACTCCATGGTGATAGCAGGACACCCCATCAAGTCACTCAGAAAAAATCAGGACATTGTGATGTAGATTTTCAAAATAAAAGACCTTTGAAATCTCATATATGAGCTATCATCCCTCTCTGTTTAGATGAGAATAAAACAAAATCTCTCCAGTATCAAAGACTCATCTCACTCCAGGGTGATAGCAGGACACCCCATCTAGTCACTGAGAAAAAATCAGGACATTCTGATGTAGAGTTTCAAAATAAAATATTTTTGAAATCTCTATTGTATGAGCTATCATCCCTGTTTTTAGATGAGAATAAAACAAAAACTGTCCAGTATCAAAGACTCATCTCACTCCAGGGTGATAGCAGCACACCCCATCTAGTCACTCAGGGAGAATCAGGACATTCTGATGTAGAGTTTCAAAATAAAAGACCTTTGAAATCTCTATTGCATGAGCTATCATCCCTGTTTTTAGATGAGAATAAAAGAAAAACTGTCCAGTATCAAAGACTCATCTCACTCCAGGGTGATAGCAGGAAACCCCATCTAGTCACTCAGAAAAAATCAGGACATTCTGATGTACAGTTTCAAAATAAAATACCTTTGAAGTCTCATATATGAGCTATCATCCCTGTTTTTAGATGAGAATAAAACAGGAACTGTCCAATATCAAAGACTCATCAAACTCCAGGGTGATAACAGGACACCCAACCTAGTCACTCAGAAAAAATCAGGACATTCTGACGTAGAGTTTCAAAATAAAAGACCTTTGAAATCTCTATTGTATGAGCTATCATCCCTGTTTTTAGATGAGAATAAAACAAAAACTGTCCAGTATTAAAGACTCATCTCACTCCAGGGTGATAGCAGGACACCCCACCTAGTCACTCAGGGAGAATCAGGACATTCTGATGTACAGTTTCAAAATAAAAGACCTTTGAAAATCTCTATTGTATGAGCTATCATCCCTGTTTTTAGATGAGAATAAAACAAAAACTGTCCAGTATCAAAGACTCATCTCAATCCAGGGTGATATCAGGACACCCCACCTAGTCACTCAGGGAGAATCAGGACATTCTGATGTACAGTTTCAAAATAAAAGACCTTTGAAATCTCTATTGCATGAGCTATCATCCCTGTTTTTAGATGAGAATAAAACAAAAACTATCCAGTATCAAAGACTCATCTCACTCCAGGGTGATAGCAGCACACCCCATCTAGTCACTCAGAAAAAATCAGGACATTCTGATGTAGAGTTTCAAAATAAAATACCTTTGAATTCTCATATATGAGCTATCATCCCATTTTTTAGATGAGAATAAAAGAATAACTGTACAGTATCAAAAACTCATCTCACTCCAGGGTGATTGCATGACACCCCACCTAGTCACTCAGGGAGAATCAGGACATTCTGATGTAGAGTTTCAAAATAAAAGACCTTTGAAATCTCATATATGAGCTATCATCCTTCTGTATTTAGATAAGAATAAAACAAACACTGTCCAGTATCAAATACTAATTTCCCTTCAGGGTGATAACAGGACACCCCACCTAATCACTCAGGGAGAATCAGGACTTTCTGATGTAGAGTTTCAAAATAAAATACCTTTGAAATCTCTATTGTATGAGCTATCATCCCTGTATTTAGATGAGAATAAAACAAAAACTGTCCAGTATCAAAGACTCATCTCACTCCAGGGTGATAGCAGTACACCCCACCTAGTCACTCAGGGAGAATCAGGACATTCTGATGTACAGTTTCAAAATAAAAGACCTTTGAAATCTCTATTGCATGAGCTATCATCCCTGTTTTTAGATGAGAATAAAACAAAAACTGTCCAGTATCAAAGACGCATCTCACTCCAGGGTGATAGCAGGACACCCCACCTAGTCACTCAGGGAGAATCAGGACATTCTGATGTAGAGTTTCAAAATAAAAGACCTTTGAAATCTCATATATGAGCTATAATCCCTCTCTGTTTAGATGAGAATAAAACAAAAACTCTCAAGTATCAAAGACTGATCTCACTCCAGGGTGATAGCAGGACACGCCACATAGTCACTCAGAAAAAATCAGGACATTCTGATGTAGAGTTTCAAAATAAAATACCTTTGAAATCTCTATTGTATGAGCTATCATCCCTATTTTTAGATGAGAATAAAACAAAGACTGTCCAGTATCAAAGACTCATCTCACTCCAGGGTGATAGCAGGACACCCCACCTAGTTACTCAGGGAGAATCAGGACATTCTGATGTACAGTTTCAAAATAAAAGACCTTTGAAATCTCTATTGCATGAGCTATCATCCCTGTTTTTAGATGATAATAAAACAAAAACTGTCCAGTATCAAAGACTCATCTCACTGCAGGGTGATAGCAGGACACCCCATCTAGTCACTCAGAAAAAATCAGGATATTCTGATGTAGAGTTTCAAAATAAAATACATTTGAAATCTCTATTGTATGAGCTATCATCCCTGTTTTTAGATGAGAATAACACAAAAACTGTCCAGTATCAAAGACGCATCTCACTCCAGGGTGATAGCAGGACACCCCACCTAGTCACTCAGGGAGAATCAGGACATTCTGATGTAGAGTTTCAAAATAAAAGACCTTTGAAATCTCATATATGAGCTATCATCCCTCTCTGTTTAGATTAGAATAAAACAAAACTGTCCAGTATCAAAGACTCATCTCACTCCAGGGTGATAGCAGGACACCCCACCTAGTCACTCAGAAAAAATCAGGACATTCTGATTTAGAGTTTCAAAATAAAATACCTTTGAAATCTCATATATGAGCTATCATCCCTGTTTTTAGATGAGAATAAAACAAACACTGTCCAGTATCAAAGACTCATCTAACTCCATGGTGATAGCAGGACACCCCATCTAGTCACTCAGAAAAAATCAGGACATTCTGATGTAGAGTTTCAAAATAAAATACCTTTGAATTCTCATATATGAGCTATCATCCCATTTTTTAGATGAGAGTAAAACAATAACTGTCCAGTATCAAAAACTCATCTCACTCCAGGGTGATAGCATGACACCCCACCTAGTCACTCAGGGAGAATCAGGACATTCTGATGTAGAGTTTCAAAATAAAAGACCTTTGAAATCTCATATATGAGCTATCATCCTTCTGTATTTAGATAAGAATAAAACAAACACTGTCCAGTATCAAATACTAATTTCCCTTCAGGGTGATAACAGGACACCCCACCTAGTCACTCAGGGAGAATCAGGACATTCTGATGTACAGTTTCAAAATGAAAGACCTTTGAAATCTCTATTGCATGAGCTATCATCCCTGTTTTTAGATGAGAATAAAACAAAAACTGTCCAGTATCAAAGACTCATCTCACTCCAGGGTGATAGCAGCTCACCCCATCTAGTCACTCAGAAAAAATCAGGACATTCTGATGTAGAGTTTCAAAATAAAATACCTTTGAATTCTCATATATGAGCTATCATCCCATTTTTTAGATGAGAATAAAAAAATAACTGTCCAGTATCAAAAACTCATCTCACTCCAGGGTGATAGCATGACACCCCACCTAGTCACTCAGGGAGAATCAGGACATTCTGATATAGAGATTCAAAATAAAAGACCTTTGAAATCTCATATATGAGCTATCATCCCTCTGTATTTAGATACGAATAAAACAAACACTGTCCAGTATCAAATACTAATTTCCCTTCAGGGTGATAACAGGACACCCCATCTAGTCACTCCGAAAAAATCAGGACATTCTGATGTAGAGTTTCAAAATAAAATACCTTTGAAGTCTCATATATGAGCTATCATCCCTGTTTTTAGATGAGAATAAAACAAATACTGTCCAATATCAAAAACTCATCTCACTCCAGGGTGATAGCAGGAAACCCCACCTAGTCACTCAGGGAGAATCAGGACATTCTAATGTACAGTTTCAAAATAAAAGACCTTTGAAATCTCTATTGCATGAGCTATCATCCCTGTTTTTAGATGAGAATAAAACAAAAACTGTCCAGTATCAAAGACTCATCTCACTCCAGGGTGATAGCAGGACACCCCATCTAGTCACTCAAAAAAAATCAGGACATTCTGATGTACAGTTTCAAAATAAAATACCTTTGAAGTCTCATATATGAGCTATCATCCCTGTTTTTAGATGAGAATAAAACAATAACTGTCCAATATCAAAGACTCATCAAACTCCAGGGCGATAACAGGACTCCCCACCCAGTCACTCAGGGAGAATCAGGACATTCTGATGTAGAATTTCAAAATAAAAGACCTTTGAAATCTCTATTGCATGAGCTATCATCCCTGTTTTTAGATGAGAATAAAACAAAAACTGTCCAGTATCAAAGACTCATCTCACTCCAGGGTGATAGCAGGACACCCCATCTAGTCACTCAGAAAAAATCAGGACATTCTGATGTAGAGTTTCAAAATAAAAGACCTTTGAAATCTCATATATGAGCTATAATCCCTCTCTGTTTAGATGAGAATAAAACAAAACTGTCCAGTATCAAAGACTCATCTCACTCCAGGGTGATAGCAGGACACCCCACCTAGTCACTCAGAAAAAATCAGGACATTCTGATGTAGAGTTTCAAAATAAAATATTTTTGAAATCTCTATTGTATTAGCTATCATCCCTGTTTTTAGATGAGAATAAAACAAATACTGTCCAATATCAAAAACTCATCTCACTCCAGGGTGATAGCAGGAAACCCCACCTAGTCACTCAGGGAGAATCAGGACATTCTGATGTACAGTTTCAAAATAAAAGACCTTTGAAATCTCTATTGCATGAGCTATCATCCCTGTTTTTAGATGAGAATAAAACAAACACTGTCCAGTATCAAAGACGCATCTCACTCCAGGGTGATAACAGGACACCCCACCTAGTCACTCAGGGAGAATCAGGACATTCTGATGTAGAGTTTCAAAATAAAAGACCTTTGAAATCTCATATATGAGCTATAATCCCTCTCTGTTTAGATGAGAATAAAACAAAAACTCTCAAGTATCAAAGACTGATCTAACTCCAGGGTGATAGCAGGACACGCCACATAGTCACTCAGAAAAAATCAGGACATTCTGATGTACAGTTTCAAAATAAAAGACCTTTGAAATCTCATATATGAGCTATCATCCCTCTCTGTTTAGATGAGAATAAAACAAAACTGTCCAGTATCAAAGACTCATCTCACTCCAGGGTGATAGCAGGACACCCCACCTAGTCACTCAGAAAAAATCAGGACATTCTGATTTAGAGTTTCAAAATAAAATACCTTTGAAATCTCTATTGTATGAGCTATCATCCCTATTTTTAGATGAGAATAAAACAAAGACTGTCCAGTATCAAAGACGCATCTCACTCCAGGGTGATAGCAGGACACCCCACCTAGTCACTTTGAAAAAATCAGGACATTCTGATTTAGAGTTTCAAAATAAAATACCTTTGAAATCTCATATATGAGCTATCATCCCTTTTTTAGATGGGAATAAAACAAACACTGTCCAGTATCAAAGACTCATCTAACTCCATGGTGATAGCAGGACACCCCATCAAGTCACTCAGAAAAAATCAGGACATTCTGATGTAGAGTTTCAAAATAAAAGACCTTTGAAATTTCATATATGAGCTATAATCCCTCTCTGTTTAGATGAGAATAAAACAAAAAGGGTCCAGTATCAAAGACTCATCTCACTCCAGGGTGATAGCAGGACACCCCACCTAGTCACTCAGAAAAAATCAGGACATTCTGAAGTAGAGTTTCAAAATAAAATACCTTTGAAATCTCTATTGTATGAGCTATCATCCCTATTTTTAGATGAGAATAAAACAAAGACTGTCCAGTATCAAAGACGCATCTCACTCCAGGGTGATAGCAGGACACCCCACCTAGTCACTCAGAAAAAATCAGGACATTCTGATTTAGAGTTTCAAAATAAAATACCTTTGAAATCTCATATATGAGCTATCATCCCTGTTTTTAGATGAGAATAACACAATAACACCCCACCTAGTCACTCAGGGAGAATCAGGACATTCTGAAGTACAGTTTCAAAATAAAAGACCTTTGAAATCTATATTGCATGAGCTATCATCTCTGTTTTTAGATGAGAATAAAACAAAAACTGTCCCGTATCAAAGACTCATATCACTCCAGGGTGATTGCAGGACACCCCATCTAGTCACTCAGAAAAAATCAGGACATTCTGATGTAGAGTTTCAAAATAAAATATTTTTGAAGTCTCTATTGTATTAGCTATCATCCCTGTTTTTTGATGAGAATAAAACAAAAACTGTCCAGTATCAAAGACTCATCTCACTCCAGGGTGATAGCAGGACACCCCACCTAGTCACTCAGGGAGAATCAGGACTTTCTGATGTACAGTTTCAAAATAAAAGACCTTTGAAATCTCTATTGCATGAGCTATCATCCCTGTTTTTACATGAGAATAAAACAAAAACTCTCCAGTATCAAAGACTCATCTCACTCCAGGGTGATAGCAGGACACCCCATCTAGTCACTCAGAAAAAATCAGGACATTCTGATGTACAGTTTCAAAATAAAATACCTTTGAAGTCTCATATATGAGCTATCATCCCTGTTTTTAGATGAGAATAAAACAATAACTGTCCAATTTCAAAGACTCATCAAACTCCAGGGTGATATCAGGACACCCCACCTAGTCACTCAGAAAAAATCAGGACATTCTGATGTAGAGTTTCAAAATAAAATACCTTTGACATCTCATATATGAGCTATCATCCCTCTCTGTTTAGATGAGAATAAAACAAAATCTCTCCAGTATCAAAGACTCATCTCACTCCAGGGTGATAGCAGGACACCCCATCTAGTCACTCAGAAAAAATCAGGACATTCTGATGTACAGTTTCAAAATAAAATACCTTTGAAATCTCTATTGCATGAGCTATCATCCCTGTTTTTAGATGAGAATAAAACAAAAACTGTCCATTATCAAAGACTCATCTCACTCCAGGGTGATAGCAGGACACCCATCTAGTCACTCAGAGAGAATCAGGACATTCTGATGTAGAATTTCAAAATAAAAGACCTTTGAAATCTCTATTGCATGAGCTATCATCCCTGTTTTTAGATGAGAATAAAACAAAAACTGTCCAGTATCAAAGACTCATCTCACTCCAGGGTGATAGCAGGACACCCCATCTAGTCACTCAGAAAAAATCAGGACATTCTGATGTAGAGTTTCAAAATAAAATACCTTTGAAATCTCTATTGTATGAGCTATCATCCCTGTTTTTAGATGAGAATAAAACAAAAACTCTCCAGTATCAAAGACGCATCTCACTCCAGGGTGATAACAGGACACCCCACCTAGTCACTCAGGGAGAATCAGGACATTCTGATGTAGAGTTTCAAAATAAAAGACCTTTGAAATCTCATATATGAGCTATAATCCCTCTCTGTTTAGATGAGAATAAAACAAAAACTCTCAAGTATCAAAGACTGATCTAACTCCAGGGTGATAGCAGGACACGCCACATAGTCACTCAGAAAAAATCAGGACATTCTGATGTACTGTTTCAAAATAAAAGACCTTTGAAATCTCATATATGAGCTATCATCCCTCTCTGTTTAGATGAGAATAAAACAAAACTGTCCAGTATCAAAGACTCATCTCACTCCAGGGTGATAGCAGGACACCCCACCTAGTCACTCAGAAAAAATCAGGACATTCTGATGTAGAGTTTCAAAATAAAATACCTTTGAAATCTCTATTGTATGAGCTATCATCCCTATTTTTAGATGAGAATAAAACAAAGACTGTCCAGTATCAAAGACGCATCTCACTCCAGGGTGATAGCAGGACACCCCACCTAGTCACTCAGAAAAAATCAGGACATTCTGATTTAGAGTTTCAAAATAAAATACCTTTGAAATCTCATATATGAGCTATCATCCCTGTTTTTAGATGGGAATAAAACAAACACTGTCCAGTATCAAAGACTCATCTAACTCCAGGGTGATAGCAGGAAACCCCATCTAGTCACTCAGAAAAAATCAGGACATTCTGATGTACAGTTTCGAAATAAAATACCTTTGAAGTCTCATATATGAGCTATCATCCCTGTTTTTAGATGAGAATAAAACAATAACTGTCCAGTATCAAATACTCATTTCCCTTCAGGGTGATAACAGGACACCCCACCTAGTCACTCAGGGAGAATCAGGACTTTCTGATTTAGAGTTTCAAAATAAAAGACCTTTGAAATCTCTATTGCATGAGCTATCATCCCTCTCTGTTTAGATGAGAATAAAACAAAACTGTCCAGTATCAAAGACTCATCTCACTCCAGGGTGATAGCAGGACACCCCACCTAGTCACTCAGAAAAAATCAGGACATTCTGATGTAGAGTTTCAAAATAAAATACCTTTGAAATCTCATATATGAGCTATCATCCCTGTTTTTAGATGGGAATAAAACAAACACTGTCCAGTATCAAAGACTCATCTAACTCCATGGTGATAGCAGGACACCCCATCAAGTCACTCAGAAAAAATCAGGACATTGTGATGTAGAGTTTCAAAATAAAAGACCTTTGAAATCTCATATATGAGCTATCATCCCTCTGTATTTAGATAAGAATAAAACAAACACTGTCCAGTATCAAATACTCATTTCCCTTCAGGGTGATAACAGGACACCCCACCTAGTCACTCAGGGAGAATCAGGACTTTCTGATTTAGAGTTTCAAAATAAAAGACCTTTGAAATCTCTATTGCATGAGCTATCATCCCTGTTTTTAGATGAGAATAAAACAAATACTGTCCAATATCAAAGACTCATCTCACTCCAGGGTCATAGCAGGACTCCCCACCTAGTCACTCAGGGAGAATCAGGACATTCTGATGTAGAGTTTCAAAATAAAAGACCTTTGAAATCTCATATATGAGCTATCATCCCTCTGTATTTAGATAAGAATAAAACAAACACTGTCCAGTATCAAATACTCATTTCCCTTCAGGGTGATAACAGGACTCCCCACCTAGTCACTCAGGGAGAATCAGGACTTTCTGATGTAGAGTTTCAAAATAAAAGACCTTTGAAATCTCTATTGCATGAGCTATCATCCCTGTTTTTAGATGAGAATAAAACAAATACTGTCCAATATCAAAGACTCATCTCACTCCAGGGTGATAGCAGCACACCCCATCTAGTCACTCAGGGAGAATCAGGACATTCTGATGTACAGTTTCAAAATAAAAGACCTTTGAAATCTCATATATGAGCTATCATCCCTCTCTGTTTAGATGAGAATAAAACAAAACTGTCCAGTATCAAAGACTCATCTCACTCCAGGGTGATAGCAGGACACCCCACCTAGTCACTCAGAAAAAATCAGGACATTCTGATGTAGAGTTTCAAAATAAAATACCTTTGAAATCTCATATATGAGCTATCATCCCTGTTTTTAGATGGGAATAAAACAAACACTGTCCAGTATCAAAGACTCATCTAACTCCATGGTGATAGCAGGACACCCCATCAAGTCACTCAGAAAAAATCAGGACATTGTGATGTAGAGTTTCAAAATAAAAGACCTTTGAAATCTCATATATGAGCTATCATCCCTCTGTATTTAGATAAGAATAAAACAAACACTGTCCAGTATCAAATACTCATTTCCCTTCAGGGTGATAACAGGACACCCCACCTAGTCACTCAGGGAGAATCAGGACTTTCTGATTTAGAGTTTCAAAATAAAAGACCTTTGAAATCTCTATTGCACGAGCTATCATCCCTGTTTTTAGATGAGAATAAAACAAATACTGTCCAATATCAAAGACTCATCTCACTCCAGGGTCATAGCAGGACTCCCCACCTAGTCACTCAGGGAGAATCAGGACATTCTGATGTAGAGTTTCAAAATAAAAGACCTTTGAAATCTCATATATGAGCTATCATCCCTCTGTATTTAGATAAGAATAAAACAAACACTGTCCAGTATCAAATACTCATTTCCCTTCAGGGTGATAACAGGACTCCCCACCTAGTCACTCAGGGAGAATCAGGACTTTCTGATGTAGAGTTTCAAAATAAAAGACCTTTGAAATCTCTATTGCATGAGCTATCATCCCTGTTTTTAGATGAGAATAAAACAAATACTGTCCAATATCAAAGACTCATCTCACTCCAGGGTGATAGCAGCACACCCCATCTAGTCACTCAGGGAGAATCAGGACATTCTGATGTACAGTTTCAAAATAAAAGACCTTTGAAATCTCATATATGAGCTATCATCCCTCTCTGTTTAGATGAGAATAAAACAAAACTGTCCAGTATCAAAGACTCATCTCACTCCAGGGTGATAGCAGGACACCCCACCTAGTCACTCAGAAAAAATCAGGACATTCTGATGTAGAGTTTCAAAATAAAATACCTTTGAAATCTCATATATGAGCTATCATCCCTGTTTTTAGATGGGAATAAAACAAACACTGTCCAGTATCAAAGACTCATCTAACTCCATGGTGATAGCAGGACACCCCATCAAGTCACTCAGAAAAAATCAGGACATTGTGATGTAGAGTTTCAAAATAAAAGACCTTTGAAATCTCATATATGAGCTATCATCCCTCTGTATTTAGATAAGAATAAAACAAACACTGTCCAGTATCAAATACTCATTTCCCTTCAGGGTGATAACAGGACACCCCACCTAGTCACTCAGGGAGAATCAGGACTTTCTGATTTAGAGTTTCAAAATAAAAGACCTTTGAAATCTCTATTGCATGAGCTATCATCCCTGTTTTTAGATGAGAATAAAACAAATACTGTCCAATATCAAAGACTCATCTCACTCCAGGGTCATAGCAGGACTCCCCACCTAGTCACTCAGGGAGAATCAGGACATTCTGATGTAGAGTTTCAAAATAAAAGACCTTTGAAATCTCATATATGAGCTATCATCCCTCTGTATTTAGATAAGAATAAAACAAACACTGTCCAGTATCAAATACTCATTTCCCTTCAGGGTGATAACAGGACTCCCCACCTAGTCACTCAGGGAGAATCAGGACTTTCTGATGTAGAGTTTCAAAATAAAAGACCTTTGAAATCTCTATTGCATGAGCTATCATCCCTGTTTTTAGATGAGAATAAAACAAATACTGTCCAATATCAAAGACTCATCTCACTCCAGGGTGATAGCAGGACTCCCCACCTAGTCACTCAGGGAGAATCAGGACATTCTGAAGTACAGTTTCAAAATAAAAGACCTTTGAAATATCTATTGCATGAGCTATCATCCCTGTTTTTAGATGAGAATAAAACAAAACCTGGACAGTATCAAAGACTCATCTCACTCCAGGGTGATAGCAGGACACCCCATCTAGTCACTCAGAAAAAATCAGGACATTCTGATGTAGAGTTTCAAAATAAAATACCTTTGAAATCTCTATTGGTTGAGCTATCATCCCTGTTTTTAGATGAGAATAAAACAAAAACTGTCCAGTATCAAAGACGCATCTCACTCCAGGGTGATAGCAGGACACCCCACCTAGTCACTCAGAAAAAAATCAGGAAATTCTGATGTAGAGTTTCAAAATAAAATACCTTTGAAATCTCTATTGTATGAGCTATCATCCCTGTTTTTAGATGAGAATAAAACAAAAACTGTCCAGTATCAAAGACGACACCCCACCTAGTCACTCAGAAAAAATCAGGACATTCTGATGTACAGTTTCAAAATAAAATATTTTTGAAGTCTCTATTGTATTAGCTATCATCCCTGTTTTTAGATGAGAATAAAACAAAAACTGTCCAGTATCAAAGACTCATCTCACTCCAGGGTGATAGCAGGACACCCCATCTAGTCACTCAGGGAGAATCAGGACATTCTGATGTACAGTTTCAAAATAAAAGACCTTTGAAATCTCTATTGCATGAGCTATCATCCCTGTTTTTAGATGAGAATAAAACAAACACTGTCCAGTATCAAAGACTCATCTCACTCCAGGGTGATAGCAGGACACCCCATCTAGTCACTCAGAAAAAATCAGGACATTCTGGTGTACAGTTTCAAAATAAAATACCTTTGAAGTCTCATATATGAGCTATCATCCCTGTTTTTAGATGAGAATAAAACAATAACTGTCCAATATCAAAGACGCATCTCACTCCAGGGTGATAACAGGACACCCCACCTAGTCACTCAGGGAGAATCAGGACATTCTGATGTAGAGTTTCAAAATAAAAGACCTTTGAAATCTCATATATGAGCTATAATCCCTCTCTGTTTAGATGAGAATAAAACAAAACTGTCCAGTATCAAAGACTCATCTCACTCCAGGGTGATAGCAGGACACCCCACCTAGTCACTCAGAAAAAATCAGGACATTCTGATGTAGAGTTTCAAAATAAAATACCTTTGAAATCTCTATTGTATGAGCTATCATCCCTATTTTTAGATGAGAATAAAACAAAGACTGTCCAGTATCAAAGACGCATCTCACTCCAGGTTGATAGCAGGACACCCCACCTAGTCACTTTGAAAAAATCAGGACATTCTGATTTAGAGTTTCAAAATAAAATACCTTTGAAATCTCATATATGAGCTATCATCCCTTTTTTAGATGGGAATAAAACAAACACTGTCCAGTATCAAAGACTCATCTAACTCCATGGTGATAGCAGGACACCCCATCAAGTCACTCAGAAAAAATCAGGACATTCTGATGTAGAGTTTCAAAATAAAAGACCTTTGAAATCTCATATATGAGCTATCATCCCTCTCTGTTTAGATGAGAATAAAACAAAATCTCTCCAGTATCAAAGACTCATCTCACTCCAGGGTGATAGCAGGACACCCCATCTAGTCACTGAGAAAAAATCAGGACATTCTGATGTAGAGTTTCAAAATAAAATATTTTTGAAATCTCTATTGTATTAGCTATCATCCCTGTTTTTAGATGAGAATAAAACAAATACTGTCCAATATCAAAAACTCATCTCACTCCAGGGTGATAGCAGGAAACCCCACCTAGTCACTCAGGGAGAATCAGGACATTCTGATGTACAGTTTCAAAATAAAAGACCTTTGAAATCTCTATTGCATGAGCTATCATCCCTGTTTTTAGATGAGAATAAAACAAACACTGTCCAGTATCAAAGACGCATCTCACTCCAGGGTGATAACAGGACACCCCACCTAGTCACTCAGGGAGAATCAGGACATTCTGATGTAGAGTTTCAAAATAAAAGACCTTTGAAATCTCATATATGAGCTATAATCCCTCTCTGTTTAGATGAGAATAAAACAAAAACTCTCAAGTATCAAAGACTGATCTAACTCCAGGGTGATAGCAGGACACGCCACATAGTCACTCAGAAAAAATCAGGACATTCTGATGTACAGTTTCAAAATAAAAGACCTTTGAAATCTCATATATGAGCTATCATCCCTCTCTGTTTAGATGAGAATAAAACAAAACTGTCCAGTATCAAAGACTCATCTCACTCCAGGGTGATAGCAGGACACCCCACCTAGTCACTCAGAAAAAATCAGGACATTCTGATTTAGAGTTTCAAAATAAAATACCTTTGACATCTCATATATGAGCTATCATCCCTCTCTGTTTAGATGAGAATAAAACAAAATCTCTCCAGTATCAAAGACTCATCTCACTCCAGGGTGATAGCAGGACACCCCATCTAGTCACTCAGAAAAAATCAGGACATTCTGATGTACAGTTTCACAATAAAATACCTTTGAAATCTCTATTGCATGAGCTATCATCCCTGTTTTTAGATGAGAATAAAACAAAAACTGTCCATTATCAAAGACTCATCTCACTCCAGGGTGATAGCAGGACACCCATCTAGTCACTCAGAGAGAATCAGGACATTCTGATGTAGAATTTCAAAATAAAAGACCTTTGAAATCTCTATTGCATGAGCTATCATCCCTGTTTTTAGATGAGAATAAAACAAAAACTGTCCAGTATCAAAGACTCATCTCACTCCAGGGTGATAGCAGGACACCCCATCTAGTCACTCAGAAAAAATCAGGACATTCTGATGTAGAGTTTCAAAATAAAATACCTTTGAAATCTCTATTGTATGAGCTATCATCCCTGTTTTTAGATGAGAATAAAACAAAAACTGTCCAGTATCAAAGACGCATCTCACTCCAGGGTGATAACAGGACACCCCACCTAGTCACTCAGGGAGAATCAGGACATTCTGATGTAGAGTTTCAAAATAAAAGACCTTTGAAATCTCATATATGAGCTATAATCCCTCTCTGTTTAGATGAGAATAAAACAAAAACTCTCAAGTATCAAAGACTGATCTAACTCCAGGGTGATAGCAGGACACGCCACATAGTCACTCAGAAAAAATCAGGACATTCTGATGTACTGTTTCAAAATAAAAGACCTTTGAAATCTCATATATGAGCTATCATCCCTCTCTGTTTAGATGAGAATAAAACAAAACTGTCCAGTATCAAAGACTCATCTCACTCCAGGGTGATAGCAGGACACCCCACCTAGTCACTCAGAAAAAATCAGGACATTCTGATGTAGAGTTTCAAAATAAAATACCTTTGAAATCTCTATTGTATGAGCTATCATCCCTATTTTTAGATGAGAATAAAACAAAGACTGTCCAGTATCAAAGACGCATCTCACTCCAGGGTGATAGCAGGACACCCCACCTAGTCACTCAGAAAAAATCAGGACATTCTGATTTAGAGTTTCAAAATAAAATACCTTTGAAATCTCATATATGAGCTATCATCCCTGTTTTTAGATGGGAATAAAACAAACACTGTCCAGTATCAAAGACTCATCTAACTCCATGGTGATAGCAGGACACCCCATCAAGTCACTCAGGGAGAATCAGGACATTCTGATGTACAGTTTCAAAATAAAAGACCTTTGAAATCTCATATATGAGCTATCATCCCTCTCTGTTTAGATGAGAATAAAACAAAACTGTCCAGTATCAAATACTCATTTCCCTGCAGGGTTATAACAGGACACCCCACCTAGTCACTCAGGGAGAATCAGGACTTTCTGATGTAGAGTTTCAAAATAAAAGACCTTTGAAATCTCTATTGTATGAGCTATCATCCCTGTTTTTATATGAGAATAAAACAAAGACTGTCCAGTATCAAAGACTCATCTCACTCCAGGGTGATAGCAGGAAACCCCATCTAGTCACTCAGAAAAAATCAGGACATTCTGATGTACAGTTTCAAAATAAAATACCTTTGAAGTCTCATATATGAGCTATCATCCCTGTTTTTAGATGAGAATAAAACAATAACTGTCCAATATCAAAGACTCATCAAACTCCAGGGTGATAACAGGACACCCCACCTAGTCACTCAGGGAGAATCAGGACATTCTGATGTACAGTTTCAAAATAAAATACCTTTGAAATCTCTATTGCATGAGCTATCATCCCTGTTTGTAGATGAGAATAAAACAAAAACTGTCCAGTATCAAAGACTCATCTCACTCCAGGGTGATAGCAGCACACCCCATCTAGTCACTCAGGGAGAATCAGGACATTCTGATGTACAGTTTCAAAATAAAAGACCTTTGAAATCTCATATATGAGCTATCATCCCTCTCTGTTTAGATGAGAATAAAACAAAACTGTCCAGTATCAAAGACTCATCTCAATCCAGGGTGATAGCAGGACACCCCACCTAGTCACTCAGAAAAAATCAGGACATTCTGATGTAGAGTTTCAAAATAAAATACCTTTGAAATCTCATATATGAGCTATCATCCCTGTTTTTAGATGGGAATAAAACAAACACTGTCCAGTATCAAAGACTCATCTAACTCCATGGTGATAGCAGGACACCCCATCAAGTCACTCAGAAAAAATCAGGACATTGTGATGTAGAGTTTCAAAATAAAAGACCTTTGAAATCTCATATATGAGCTATCATCCCTCTGTATTTAGATAAGAATAAAACAAACACTGTCCAGTATCAAATACTCATTTCCCTTCAGGTTGATAACAGGACACCCCACCTAGTCACTCAGGGAGAATCAGGACTTTCTGATTTAGAGTTTCAAAATAAAAGACCTTTGAAATCTCTATTGCATGAGCTATCATCCCTGTTTTTAGATGAGAATAAAACAAATACTGTCCAATATCAAAGACTCATCTCACTCCAGGGTCATAGCAGGACTCCCCACCTAGTCACTCAGGGAGAATCAGGACATTCTGATGTAGAGTTTCAAAATAAAAGACCTTTGAAATCTCATATATGAGCTATCATCCCTCTGTATTTAGATAAGAATAAAACAAACACTGTCCAGTATCAAATACTCATTTCCCTTCAGGGTGATAACAGGACTCCCCACCTAGTCACTCAGGGAGAATCAGGACTTTCTGATGTAGAGTTTCAAAATAAAAGACCTTTGAAATCTCTATTGCATGAGCTATCATCCCTGTTTTTAGATGAGAATAAAACAAATACTGTCCAATATCAAAGACTCATCTCACTCCAGGGTGATAGCAGCACACCCCATCTAGTCACTCAGGGAGAATCAGGACATTCTGATGTACAGTTTCAAAATAAAAGACCTTTGAAATCTCATATATGAGCTATCATCCCTCTCTGTTTAGATGAGAATAAAACAAAACTGTCCAGTATCAAAGACTCATCTCACTCCAGGGTGATAGCAGGACACCCCACCTAGTCACTCAGAAAAAATCAGGACATTCTGATGTAGAGTTTCAAAATAAAAGACCTTTGAAATCTCTATTGTATGAGCTATCATCCCTGTTTTTAGATGAGAATAAAACAAAAACTGTCCAGTATCAAAGACGCATCTCACTCCAGGGTGATGACAGGACACCCCACCTATTCACTCAGGGAGAATCAGGACATTCTGATGTAGAGTTTCAAAATAAAAGACCTTTGAAATCTCATATATGAGCTATCATCCCTCTCTGTTTAGATGAGAATAAAACAAAAATTCTCCAGTATCAAAGACTCATCTCACTCCAGGGTGATAGCAGGACACCCCATCTAGTCACTCAGAAAAAATCAGGACATTCTGATTTAGAGTTTCAAAATAAAATACCTTTGAATTCTCATATATGAGCTATCATCCCATTTTTTAGATGAGAATAAAACAATAACTGTCCAGTATCAAAGACGCATCTCACTCCAGGGTGAAAGCAGGACACCCCACCTATTCACTCAGGGAGAATCAGGACATTCTGATGTAGAGTTTCAAAATAAAAGACCTTTGAAATCTCATATATACGAGCTATCATCCTTCTCTGTTTAGATGAGAATAAAACAAAACTGTCCAGTATCAAAGACTCATCTGACTCCAGGGTGATAGCAGGAAACCCCACCTAGTCACTCAGAAAAAATGAGGACATTCTGATTTAGAGTTTCAAAATAAAATACCTTTGAAATCTCATATATGAGCTATCATCCCTCTCTGTTTAGATGAGAATAAAACAAAATCTCTCCAGTATCAAACACACATCTCACTCCAGGGTGATAGCAGGACACCCCATCTAGTCACTGAGAAAAAAATCAGGACATTCTGATGTAGAGTTTCAAAATAAAATATTTTTGAAATCTCTATTGTATTAGCTATCATCCCTGTTTTTAGATGTGAATAAAACAAAAACTGTCCAGTATCAAAGACGCATCTCACTCCAGGGTGATTGCAGGACACCCCACCTAGTCACTCAGGGAGAATCAGGACATTCTGATGTAGAGTTTCAAAATAAAAGACCTTTGAAGTCTCATATATGAGCTATCATCCCTGTTTTTAGATGAGAATTAAACAAAAACTGTCCAGTATCAAAGACTCATCTCACTCCAGGGTGATAGCAGGACACCCCACCTAGTCACTCAGGGAGAATCAGGACATTCTGATGTAGAGTTTCAAAATAAAAGACCTTTGAAATCTCATATATGAGCTATAATCCCTCTCTGTTTAGATGAGAATAAAACAAAAACTCTCAAGTATCAAAGACTGATCCCACTCCAGGGTTATAGCAGGACACACCACATAGTCACTCAGAAAAAAATCAGGACATTCTGATGTACAGTTTCAAAATAAAAGACCTTTGAAATCTCATATGAGCAATCATCCCTCTCTGTTTAGATGAGAATAAAACAAAACTGTCCAGTATCAAAGACTCATCTAATTCCATGGTGATAGCAGGACACGCCACATAGTCACTCAGAAAAAATCAGGACATTCTGATGTACAGTTTCAAAATAAAAGACCTTTGAAATCTCATATATGAGCTATCATCCCTCTCTGTTTAGATGAGAATAAAACAAAACTGTCCAGTATCAAAGACTCATCTCACTCCAGGGTGATAGCAGGACACCCCACCTAGTCACTCAGAAAAAATCAGGACATTCTGATGTAGAGTTTCAAAATAAAATACCTTTGAAATCTCTATTGTATGAGCTATCATCCCTATTTTTAGATGAGAATAAAACAAAGACTGTCCAGTATCAAAGACTTATCTCACTCCAGGGTGATAGCAGGTAACCCCACCTAGTTACTCAGAAAAAATTAGGACATTCTGATTTAGAATTTCAAAATAAAAGACCTTTGAAATCTCTATTGCATGAACTATCATCCCTGTTTTTAGATGAGAATAAAACAAAAACTGTCCAGTATCAAAGACTCATCTCACTCCAGGGTGATAGCAGGACACCCCATCTAGTCACTCAGAAAAAATCAGGACATTCTGATATAGAGTTTCAAAATAAAATACATTTGAAATCTCTATTGTATGAGCTATCATCCCTGTTTTTAGATGAGAATAAAACAAAAACTGTCCAGTATCAAAGACGCATCTCACTCCAGGGTGATGACAGGACACCCCACCTAGTCACTCAGGGAGAATCAGGACATTCTGATGTAGAGTTTCAAAATAAAAGACCTTTGAAATCTCATATATGAGCTATCATCCCTCTCTGTTTAGATGAGAATAAAACAAAAATTCTCCAGTATCAAAGACTCATCTCACTCCAGGGTGATAGCAGGACACCCCATCTAGTCACTCAGAAAAAATCAGGACATTCTGATGTAGAGTTTCAAAATAAAATACCTTTGAAATCTCTATTGTATGAGCTATCATCCCTGTTTTTAGATGAGAATAAAACAAAAACTGTCCAGTATCAAAGACGCATCTCACTCCAGGGTGATAGCAGGACACCCCACCTAGTCACTCAGAAAAAATCAGGAAATTCTGATGTAGAGTTTCAAAATAAAATACCTTTGAAATCTCTATTGTATGAGCTATCATCCCTGTTTTTAGATGAGAATAAAACAAAAACTGTCCAGTATCAAAGACGCATCTCACTCCAGGGTGATAGCAGGACACCCCACCTAGTCACTCAGGGAGAATCAGGACATTCTGATGTACAGTTTCAAAATAAAAGACCTTTGAAATCTCATATATGAGCTATAATCCCTCTCTGTTTAGATGAGAATAAAACAAAAATTCTCAAGTATCAAAGACTGATCTCACTCCAGGGTGATAGCAGGACACGCCACCTAGTCACTCAGAAAAAATCAGGACATTCTGATGTACAGTTTCAAAATAAAAGACCTTTGAAATATCATATATGAGCTATCATCCCTCTCTGTTTAGATGAGAATAAAACAAAAACTGTCCAGTATCAAAGACTCATCTCACTCCAGGGTGATAGCAGGACACCCCATCTAGTCACTCAGAAAAAATCAGGACATTCTGATCTAGAGTTTCAAAATAAAATATTTTTGAAGTCTCTATTGTATTAGCTATCATCCCTGTTTTTAGATGAGAATAAAACAAAAACTGTCCAGTATCAAAGACTCATCTCACTCCAGGGTGATAGCAGGACACCCCATCTAGTCACTCAGGGAGAATCAGGACATTCTGATGTACAGTTTCAAAATAAAAGACCTTTGAAATCTCTATTGCATGAGCTATCATCCCTGTTTTTAGATGAGAATAAAACAAACACTGTCCAGTATCAAAGACTCATCTCACTCCAGGGTGATAGCAGGACACCCCATCTAGTCACTCAGAAAAAATCAGGACATTCTGGTGTACAGTTTCAAAATAAAATACCTTTGAAGTCTCATATATGAGCTATCATCCCTGTTTTTAGATGAGAATAAAACAATAACTGTCCAATATCAAAGACTCATCAAACACCAGGGTGATAGCAGGACACCCCACCTAGTCACTCAGAAAAAATCAGGACATTCTGATGTAGAGTTTCAAAATAAAATACCTTTGAAATCTCTATTGTATGAGCTATCATCCCTGTTTTTAGATGAGAATAAAACAAAAACTGTCCAGTATCAAAGACGCATCTCACTCCAGGGTGATAGCAGGACACCCCATCTAGTCACTCAGGGAGAATCAGGACATTCTGATTTAGAGTTTCAAAATAAAATACCTTTGAAGTCTCATATATGAGCTATCATCCCTGTTTTTAGATGGGAATAAAACAAACACTGTCCAGTATCAAAGACTCATCTAACTCCATGGTGATAGCAGGACACCCCATCTAGTCACTCAGAAAAAATCAGGACATTCTGATGTACAGTTTCAAAATAAAATACCTTTGAAATCTCATATATGAGCTATCATCCCTCTCTGTTTAGATGAAAATAAAACAAAATCTCTCCAGTATCAAAGACTCATCTCACTCCAGGGTGATAGCAGGACACCCCACCTAGTCACTCAGGGAGAATCAGGACATTCTGATTTAGAATTTCAAAATAAAAGACCTTTGAAATCTCTATTGCATGAACTATCATCCCTGTATTTAGATGAGAATAAAACAAAAACTGTCCAGTATCAAAGACTCATCTCACTCCAGGGTGATAGCAGGACACCCCATCTAGTCACTCAGAAAAAATCAGGACATTCTGATGTAGAGTTTCAAAATAAAATACCTTTGAAATCTCTATTGTATGAGCTATCATCCCTGTTTTTAGATGAGAATAAAACAAAAACTGTCCAGTATCAAAGACGCATCTCACTCCAGGGTGATGACAGGACACCCCACCTAGTCACTCAGGGAGAATCAGGACATTCTGATGTAGAGTTTCAAAATAAAAGACCTTTGAAATCTCATATATGAGCTATCATCCCTCTCTGTTTAGATGAGAATAAAACAAAAATTCTCCAGTATCAAAGACTCATCTCACTCCAGGGTGATAGCAGGACACCCCATCTAGTCACTCAGAAAAAATCAGGACATTCTGATTTAGAGTTTCAAAATAAAATACCTTTGAATTCTCATATATGAGCTATCATCCCATTTTTTAGATGAGAATAAAACAATAACTGTCCAGTATCAAAAACTCATCTCACTCCAGGGTGATAGCATGACACCCCACCTAGTCACTCAGGGAGAATCAGGACATTCTGATGTAGAGTTTCAAAATAAAAGACCTTTGAAATCTCATATATGAGCTATCATCCCTCTGTATTTAGATACGAATAAAACAAACACTGTCCAGTATCAAATACTCATTTCCATTCAGGGTGATAACAGGACACCCCACCTAGTCACTCAGGGAGAATCAGGACTTTCTGATATAGAGTTTCAAAATAAAAGACCTTTGAAATCTCTATTGCATGAGCTATCATCCCTGTTTTTAGATGAGAATAAAACAAATACTGTCCAATATCAAAGACTCATCTCACTCCAGGGTGATAGCAGGACACCCCACCTAGTCACTCAGGGAGAATCAGGACATTCTGATGTACAGTTTCAAAATAAAAGACCTTTGAAATCTCATATATGAGCTATCATCCCTCTCTGTTTAGATGAGAATAAAACAAAACTGTCCAGTATCAAAGACTCATCTCACTCCAGGGTGATAGCAGGACACCCCATCTAGTCACTCAGAAAAAATCAGGACATTCTGATTTAGAGTTTCAAAATAAAATACCTTTGAATTCTCATATATGAGCTATCATCCCATTTTTTAGATGAGAATAAAACAATAACTGTCCAGTATCAAAGACGCATCTCACTCCAGGGTGAAAGCAGGACACCCCACCTATTCACTCAGGGAGAATCAGGACATTCTGATGTAGAGTTTCAAAATAAAAGACCTTTGAAATCTCATATATACGAGCTATCATCCTTCTCTGTTTAGATGAGAATAAAACAAAACTGTCCAGTATCAAAGACTCATCTGACTCCAGGGTGATAGCAGGAAACCCCACCTAGTCACTCAGAAAAAATGAGGACATTCTGATTTAGAGTTTCAAAATAAAATACCTTTGAAATCTCATATATGAGCTATCATCCCTCTCTGTTTAGATGAGAATAAAAAAAAATCTCTCCAGTATCAAACACACATCTCACTCCAGGGTGATAGCAGGACACCCCATCTAGTCACTGAGAAAAAATCAGGACATTCTGATGTAGAGTTTCAAAATAAAATATTTTTGAAATCTCTATTGTATTAGCTATCATCCCTGTTTTTAGATGAGAATAAAACAAAAACTGTCCAGTATCAAAGACGCATCTCACTCCAGGGTGATTGCAGGACACCCCACCTAGTCACTCAGGGAGAATCAGGACATTCTGATGTAGAGTTTCAAAATAAAAGACCTTTGAAGTCTCATATATGAGCTATCATCCCTGTTTTTAGATGATAATTAAACAAAAACTGTCCAGTATCAAAGACTCATCTCACTCCAGGGTGATAGCAGGACACCCCACCTAGTCACTCAGGGAGAATCAGGACATTCTGATGTAGAGTTTCAAAATAAAAGACCTTTGAAATCTCATATATGAGCTATAATCCCTCTCTGTTTAGATGAGAATAAAACAAAAACTCTCAAGTATCAAAGACTGATCCCACTCCAGGGTTATAGCAGGACACACCACATAGTCACTCAGAAAAAAATCAGGACATTCTGATGTACAGTTTCAAAATAAAAGACCTTTGAAATCTCATATGAGCAATCATCCCTCTCTGTTTAGATGAGAATAAAACAAAACTGTCCAGTATCAAAGACTCATCTAATTCCATGGTGATAGCAGGACACGCCACATAGTCACTCAGAAAAAATCAGGACATTCTGATGTACAGTTTCAAAATAAAAGACCTTTGAAATCTCATATATGAGCTATCATCCCTCTCTGTTTAGATGAGAATAAAACAAAACTGTCCAGTATCAAAGACTCATCTCACTCCAGGGTGATAGCAGGACACCCCACCTAGTCACTCAGAAAAAATCAGGACATTCTGATGTAGAGTTTCAAAATAAAATACCTTTGAAATCTCTATTGTATGAGCTATCATCCCTATTTTTAGATGAGAATAAAACAAAGACTGTCCAGTATCAAAGACTTATCTCACTCCAGGGTGATAGCAGGTAACCCCACCTAGTTACTCAGAAAAAATTAGGACATTCTGATTTAGAATTTCAAAATAAAAGACCTTTGAAATCTCTATTGCATGAACTATCATCCCTGTTTTTAGATGAGAATAAAACAAAAACTGTCCAGTATCAAAGACTCATCTCACTCCAGGGTGATAGCAGGACACCCCATCTAGTCACTCAGAAAAAATCAGGACATTCTGATATAGAGTTTCAAAATAAAATACATTTGAAATCTCTATTGTATGAGCTATCATCCCTGTTTTTAGATGAGAATAAAACAAAAACTGTCCAGTATCAAAGACGCATCTCACTCCAGGGTGATGACAGGACACCCCACCTAGTCACTCAGGGAGAATCAGGACATTCTGATGTAGAGTTTCAAAATAAAAGACCTTTGAAATCTCATATATGAGCTATCATCCCTCTCTGTTTAGATGAGAATAAAACAAAAATTCTCCAGTATCAAAGACTCATCTCACTCCAGGGTGATAGCAGGACACCCCACCTAGTCACTCAGAAAAAATCAGGAAATTCTGATGTAGAGTTTCAAAATAAAATACCTTTGAAATCTCTATTGTATGAGCTATCATCCCTGTTTTTAGATGAGAATAAAACAAAAACTGTCCAGTATCAAAGACGCATCTCACTCCAGGGTGATAGCAGGACACCCCACCTAGTCACTCAGGGAGAATCAGGACATTCTGATGTACAGTTTCAAAATAAAAGACCTTTGAAATCTCATATATGAGCTATAATCCCTCTCTGTTTAGATGAGAATAAAACAAAAATTCTCAAGTATCAAAGACTGATCTCACTCCAGGGTGATAGCAGGACACGCCACCTAGTCACTCAGAAAAAATCAGGACATTCTGATGTACAGTTTCAAAATAAAAGACCTTTGAAATATCATATATGAGCTATCATCCCTCTCTGTTTAGATGAGAATAAAACAAAAACTGTCCAGTATCAAAGACTCATCTCACTCCAGGGTGATAGCAGGACACCCCATCTAGTCACTCAGAAAAAATCAGGACATTCTGATCTAGAGTTTCAAAATAAAATATTTTTGAAGTCTCTATTGTATTAGCTATCATCCCTGTTTTTAGATGAGAATAAAACAAAAACTGTCCAGTATCAAAGACTCATCTCACTCCAGGGTGATAGCAGGACACCCCATCTAGTCACTCAGGGAGAATCAGGACATTCTGATGTACAGTTTCAAAATAAAAGACCTTTGAAATCTCTATTGCATGAGCTATCATCCCTGTTTTTAGATGAGAATAAAACAAACACTGTCCAGTATCAAAGACTCATCTCACTCCAGGGTGATAGCAGGACACCCCATCTAGTCACTCAGAAAAAATCAGGACATTCTGGTGTACAGTTTCAAAATAAAATACCTTTGAAGTCTCATATATGAGCTATCATCCCTGTTTTTAGATGAGAATAAAACAATAACTGTCCAATATCAAAGACTCATCAAACACCAGGGTGATAGCAGGACACCCCACCTAGTCACTCAGAAAAAATCAGGACATTCTGATGTAGAGTTTCAAAATAAAATACCTTTGAAATCTCTATTGTATGAGCTATCATCCCTGTTTTTAGATGAGAATAAAACAAAAACTGTCCAGTATCAAAGACGCATCTCACTCCAGGGTGATAGCAGGACACCCCATCTAGTCACTCAGGGAGAATCAGGACATTCTGATTTAGAGTTTCAAAATAAAATACCTTTGAAGTCTCATATATGAGCTATCATCCCTGTTTTTAGATGGGAATAAAACAAACACTGTCCAGTATCAAAGACTCATCTAACTCCATGGTGATAGCAGGACACCCCATCTAGTCACTCAGAAAAAATCAGGACATTCTGATGTACAGTTTCAAAATAAAATACCTTTGAAATCTCATATATGAGCTATCATCCCTCTCTGTTTAGATGAAAATAAAACAAAATCTCTCCAGTATCAAAGACTCATCTCACTCCAGGGTGATAGCAGGACACCCCACCTAGTCACTCAGGGAGAATCAGGACATTCTGATTTAGAATTTCAAAATAAAAGACCTTTGGAATCTCTATTGCATGAACTATCATCCCTGTTTTTAGATGAGAATAAAACAAAAACTGTCCAGTATCAAAGACTCATCTCACTCCAGGGTGATAGCAGGACACCCCATCTAGTCACTCAGAAAAAATCAGGACATTCTGATGTAGAGTTTCAAAATAAAATACCTTTGAAATCTCTATTGTATGAGCTATCATCCCTGTTTTTAGATGAGAATAAAACAAAAACTGTCCAGTATCAAAGACGCATCTCACTCCAGGGTGATGACAGGACACCCCACCTAGTCACTCAGGGAGAATCAGGACATTCTGATGTAGAGTTTCAAAATAAAAGACCTTTGAAATCTCATATATGAGCTATCATCCCTCTCTGTTTAGATGAGAATAAAACAAAAATTCTCCAGTATCAAAGACTCATCTCACTCCAGGGTGATAGCAGGACACCCCATCTAGTCACTCAGAAAAAATCAGGACATTCTGATTTAGAGTTTCAAAATAAAATACCTTTGAATTCTCATATATGAGCTATCATCCCATTTTTTAGATGAGAATAAAACAATAACTGTCCAGTATCAAAAACTCATCTCACTCCAGGGTGATAGCATGACACCCCACCTAGTCACTCAGGGAGAATCAGGACATTCTGATGTAGAGTTTCAAAATAAAAGACCTTTGAAATCTCATATATGAGCTATCATCCCTCTGTATTTAGATACGAATAAAACAAACACTGTCCAGTATCAAATACTCATTTCCATTCAGGGTGATAACAGGACACCCCACCTAGTCACTCAGGGAGAATCAGGACTTTCTGATATAGAGTTTCAAAATAAAAGACCTTTGAAATCTCTATTGCATGAGCTATCATCCCTGTTTTTAGATGAGAATAAAACAAATACTGTCCAATATCAAAGACTCATCTCACTCCAGGGTGATAGCAGGACACCCCACCTAGTCACTCAGGGAGAATCAGGACATTCTGATGTAGAGTTTCAAAATAAAATACATTTGAAATCTCTATTGTATGAGCTATCATCCCTGTTTTTCGATGAGAATAAAACAAAAACTGTCCAGTATCAAAGACTCATCTCACTCCAGGGTGATAGCAGGACACCCCATCTAGTCACTGAGAAAAAATCAGGACATTCTGATGTAGAGTTTCAAAATAAAATACATTTGAAATCTCTATTGTATGAGCTATCATCCCTGTTTTTAGATGATAATAAAACAAAAACTGTCCAGTATCAAAGACGCATCTCACTCCAGGGTGAAAGCAGGACACCCCACCTATTCACTCAGGGAGAATCAGGACATTCTGATGTAGAGTTTCAAAATAAAAGACCTTTGAAATCTCATATATACGAGCTATAATCCCTCTCTGTTTAGATGAGAATAAAACAAAAACTCTCAAGTATCAAAGACTGATCTAACTCCAGGGTGATGGCAGGACACGCCACATAGTCACTCAGAAAAAATCAGGACATTCTGATGTACAGTTTCAAAATAAAAGACCTTTGAAATCTCTATTGTATTAGCTATCATCCCTGTTTTTAGATGAGAATAAAACAAAAACTGTCCAGTATCAAAGACGCATCTCACTCCAGGGTGATTGCAGGACACCCCACCTAGTCACTCAGGGAGAATCAGGACATTCTGATGTAGAGTTTCAAAATAAAAGACCTTTGAAGTCTCATATATGAGCTATCATCCCTGTTTTTAGATGAGAATAAAACAATAACTGTCCAATATCAAAGACTCATCAAACTCCAAGGTGATAACAGGACACCCCACCTAGTCACTCAGAAAAAATCAGGACATTCTGATGTAGAGTTTCAAAATAAAAGACCTTTGAAATCTCTATTGTATGAGCTATCATCCCTGTTTTTAGATGAGAATAAAACAAAAACTGTCCAGTATCAAAGACTCATCTCACTCCAGGGTGATAGCAGGACACCCCACCTAGTCACTCAGGGAGAATCAGGACATTCTGATGTACAGTTTCAAAATAAAAGACCTTTGAAATCTCTATTGCATGAGCTATCATCCCTGTTTTTAGATGAGAATAAAACAAAAACTGTCCAGTATCAAAGACTCATCTCACTCCAGGGTGATAGCAGCACACCCCATCTAGTCACTCAGGGAGAATCAGGACATTCTGATGTAGAGTTTCAAAATAAAAGACCTTTGAAATCTCTATTGCATGAGCTATCATCCCTGTTTTTAGATGAGAATAAAACAAAAACTGTCCAGTATCAAAGACTCATCTCACTCCAGGGTGATAGCAGGACACCCCACCTAGTCACTCAGGGAGAATCAGGACATTCTGATGTAGAGTTTCAAAATAAAAGACCTTTGAAATCTCATATGAGCTATCATCCCTCTCTGTTTAGATGAGAATAAAACAAAACTGTCCAGTATCAAAGACTCATCTCACTCCAGGGTGATAGCAGGACACCCCACCTAGTCACTCAGAAAAAATCAGGACATTCTGATGTAGAGTTTCAAAATAAAATACCTTTGAAATCTCTATTGTATGAGCTATCATCCCTATTTTTAGATGAGAATAAAACAAAGACTGTCCAGTATCAAAGACAAATCTCACTTCAGGGTGATAGCAGGTAACCCCACCTAGTTACTCAGAAAAAATTAGGACATTCTGATTTAGAGTTTCAAAATAAAATACCTTTGAAATCTCATATATGAGCTATCATCCCTGGTTTTAGATGGGAATAAAACAAACACTGTCCAGTATCAAAGACTCATCTAACTCCATGGTGATAGCAGGACACCCCATCAAGTCACTCAGAAAAAATCAGGACATTGTGATGTAGAGTTTCAAAATAAAAGACCTTTGAAATATCATACAGTATATGAGCTATCATCCCTCTATGTTTAGATGAGAATAAAACAAAATCTCTCCAGTATCAAAGACTCATCTCACTCCAGGGTGATAGCAGGACACCCCATCTAGTCACTTAGAAAAAATGAGGACATTCTGATTTAGAGTTTCAAAATAAAATACCTTTGAAATCTCATATATGAGCTACCATCCCTGTTTTTAGATGGGAATAAAACAAACACTGTCCAGTATCAAATACTCAATCCAACTCCATGGTGATAGCAGGACACCCCATCAAGTCACTCAGAAAAAATCAGGACATTCTGATATAGAGTTTCAAAATAAAAGACCTTTGAAATCTCATATATGAGCTATCATCCCTCTCTGTTTAGATGAGAATAAAACAAAATCTCTCCAGTATCAAAGACTCATCTCACTCCAGGGTGATAGCAGGACACCCCATATAGTCACTGAGAAAAAATCAGGACATTCTGATGTAGAGTTTCAAAATAAAATATTTTTGAAATCTCTATTGTATTAGCTATCATCCCTGTTTTTAGATGAGAATACAACAAAAACTGTCCAGTATCAAAGACGCATCTCACTCCAGGGTGATACCAGGACACCCCACCTAGTCACTCAGGGAGAATCAGGACATTCTGATGTAGAGTTTCAAAATAAAAGACCTTTGAAATCTCATATATGAGCTATAATCCCTCTCTGTTTAGATTAGAATAAAACAAAAACTCTCAAGTATCAAAGACTGATCTCACCCCAGGGTGATAGCAGGACACGCCACATAGTCACTCAGAAAAAATCAGGACATTCTGATGTACTGTTTCAAAATAAAAGACCTTTGAAATCTCTATTGTATGAGCTATCATCCCTATTTTTAGATGAGAATAAAACAAAGACTGTCCAGTATCAAAGACGCATCTCACTCCAGGGTGATAGCAGGACACCCCACCTAGTCACTCAGAAAAAATCAGGACATTCTGATGTAGAGTTTCAAAATAAAATACCTTTGAAATCTCTATTGTATGAGCTATCATCCATGTTTTTAGATGAGAATAAAACAAAAACTGTCCAGTATCAAAGACTCATCTAATTCCATGGTGATAGCAGGACACGCCACATAGTCACTCAGAAAAAATCAGGACATTCTGATGTACAGTTTCAAAATAAAAGACCTTTGAAATCTCATATATGAGCTATCATCCCTCTCTGTTTAGATGAGAATAAAACAAAACTGTCCAGTATCAAAGACGCATCTCACTCCAGGGTGATTGCAGGACACCCCACCTAGTCACTCAGGGAGAATCAGGACATTCTGATGTAGAGTTTCAAAATAAAAGACCTTTGAAGTCTCATATATGAGCTATCATCCCTGTTTTTAGATGAGAATTAAACAAAAACTGTCCAGTATCAAAGACGCATCTCACTCCAGGGTGATAGCAGGACACCCCACCTAGTCACTCAGGGAGAATCAGGACATTCTGATGTACAGTTTCAAAATAAAAGACCTTTGAAATCTCATATATGAGCTATAATCCCTCTCTGTTTAGATGAGAATAAAACAAAAACTCTCAAGTATCAAAGACTGATCCCACTCCAGGGTTATAGCAGGACACACCACATAGTCACTCAGAAAAAATCAGGACATTCTGATGTACAGTTTCAAAATAAAAGACCTTTGAAATCTCATATGAGCAATCATCCCTCTCTGTTTAGATGAGAATAAAACAAAACTGTCCAGTATCAAAGACTCATCTAATTCCATGGTGATAGCAGGACACGCCACATAGTCACTCAGAAAAAATCAGGACATTCTGATGTACAGTTTCAAAATAAAAGACCTTTGAAATCTCATATATGAGCTATCATCCCTCTCTGTTTAGATGAGAATAAAACAAAACTGTCCAGTATCAAAGACTCATCTCACTCCAGGGTGATAGCAGGACACCCCACCTAGTCACTCATTAAAAATCAGGACATTCTGATGTAGAGTTTCAAAATAAAATACCTTTGAAATCTCTATTGTATGAGCTATCATCCCTATTTTTAGATGAGAATAAAACAAAGACTGTCCAGTATCAAAGACTTATCTCACTCCAGGGTGATAGCAGGTAACCCCACCTAGTTACTCAGAAAAAATTAGGACATTCTGATTTAGAATTTCAAAATAAAAGACCTTTGAAATCTCTATTGCATGAACTATCATCCCTGTTTTTAGATGAGAATAAAACAAAAACTGTCCAGTATCAAAGACTCATCTCACTCCAGGGTGATAGCAGGACACCCCATCTAGTCACTCAGAAAAAATCAGGACATTCTGATATAGAGTTTCAAAATAAAATACATTTGAAATCTCTATTGTATGAGCTATCATCCCTGTTTTTAGATGAGAATAAAACAAAAACTGTCCAGTATCAAAGACGCATCTCACTCCAGGGTGAAAGCAGGACACCCCACCTATTCACTCAGGGAGAATCAGGACATTCTGATGTAGAGTTTCAAAATAAAAGACCTTTGAAATCTCATATATACGAGCTATAATCCCTCTCTGTTTAGATGAGAATAAAACAAAAACTCTCAAGTATCAAAGACTGATCTAACTCCAGGGTGATGGCAGGACACGCCACATAGTCACTCAGAAAAAATCAGGACATTCTGATGTACAGTTTCAAAATAAAAGACCTTTGAAATCTCTATTGTATTAGCTATCATCCCTGTTTTTAGATGAGAATAAAACAAAAACTGTCCAGTATCAAAGACGCATCTCACTCCAGGGTGATTGCAGGACACCCCACCTAGTCACTCAGGGAGAATCAGGACATTCTGATGTAGAGTTTCAAAATAAAAGACCTTTGAAGTCTCATATATGAGCTATCATCCCTGTTTTTAGATGAGAATAAAACAATAACTGTCCAATATCAAAGACTCATCAAACTCCAAGGTGATAACAGGACACCCCACCTAGTCACTCAGAAAAAATCAGGACATTCTGATGTAGAGTTTCAAAATAAAAGACCTTTGAAATCTCTATTGTATGAGCTATCATCCCTGTTTTTAGATGAGAATAAAACAAAAACTGTCCAGTATCAAAGACTCATCTCACTCCAGGGTGATAGCAGGACACCCCACCTAGTCACTCAGGGAGAATCAGGACATTCTGATGTACAGTTTCAAAATAAAAGACCTTTGAAATCTCTATTGCATGAGCTATCATCCCTGTTTTTAGATGAGAATAAAACAAAAACTGTCCAGTATCAAAGACTCATCTCACTCCAGGGTGATAGCAGCACACCCCATCTAGTCACTCAGGGAGAATCAGGACATTCTGATGTAGAGTTTCAAAATAAAAGACCTTTGAAATCTCTATTGCATGAGCTATCATCCCTGTTTTTAGATGAGAATAAAACAAAAACTGTCCAGTATCAAAGACTCATCTCACTCCAGGGTGATAGCAGGACACCCCACCTAGTCACTCAGGGAGAATCAGGACATTCTGATGTAGAGTTTCAAAATAAAAGACCTTTGAAATCTCATATGAGCTATCATCCCTCTCTGTTTAGATGAGAATAAAACAAAACTGTCCAGTATCAAAGACTCATCTCACTCCAGGGTGATAGCAGGACACCCCACCTAGTCACTCAGAAAAAATCAGGACATTCTGATGTAGAGTTTCAAAATAAAATACCTTTGAAATCTCTATTGTATGAGCTATCATCCCTATTTTTAGATGAGAATAAAACAAAGACTGTCCAGTATCAAAGACAAATCTCACTTCAGGGTGATAGCAGGTAACCCCACCTAGTTACTCAGAAAAAATTAGGACATTCTGATTTAGAGTTTCAAAATAAAATACCTTTGAAATCTCATATATGAGCTATCATCCCTGGTTTTAGATGGGAATAAAACAAACACTGTCCAGTATCAAAGACTCATCTAACTCCATGGTGATAGCAGGACACCCCATCAAGTCACTCAGAAAAAATCAGGACATTGTGATGTAGAGTTTCAAAATAAAAGACCTTTGAAATATCATACAGTATATGAGCTATCATCCCTCTATGTTTAGATGAGAATAAAACAAAATCTCTCCAGTATCAAAGACTCATCTCACTCCAGGGTGATAGCAGGACACCCCATCTAGTCACTTAGAAAAAATGAGGACATTCTGATTTAGAGTTTCAAAATAAAATACCTTTGAAATCTCATATATGAGCTACCATCCCTGTTTTTAGATGGGAATAAAACAAACACTGTCCAGTATCAAATACTCAATCCAACTCCATGGTGATAGCAGGACACCCCATCAAGTCACTCAGAAAAAATCAGGACATTCTGATATAGAGTTTCAAAATAAAAGACCTTTGAAATCTCATATATGAGCTATCATCCCTCTCTGTTTAGATGAGAATAAAACAAAATCTCTCCAGTATCAAAGACTCATCTCACTCCAGGGTGATAGCAGGACACCCCATATAGTCACTGAGAAAAAATCAGGACATTCTGATGTAGAGTTTCAAAATAAAATATTTTTGAAATCTCTATTGTATTAGCTATCATCCCTGTTTTTAGATGAGAATACAACAAAAACTGTCCAGTATCAAAGACGCATCTCACTCCAGGGTGATACCAGGACACCCCACCTAGTCACTCAGGGAGAATCAGGACATTCTGATGTAGAGTTTCAAAATAAAAGACCTTTGAAATCTCATATATGAGCTATAATCCCTCTCTGTTTAGATTAGAATAAAACAAAAACTCTCAAGTATCAAAGACTGATCTCACCCCAGGGTGATAGCAGGACACGCCACATAGTCACTCAGAAAAAATCAGGACATTCTGATGTACTGTTTCAAAATAAAAGACCTTTGAAATCTCTATTGTATGAGCTATCATCCCTATTTTTAGATGAGAATAAAACAAAGACTGTCCAGTATCAAAGACGCATCTCACTCCAGGGTGATAGCAGGACACCCCACCTAGTCACTCAGAAAAAATCAGGACATTCTGATGTAGAGTTTCAAAATAAAATACCTTTGAAATCTCTATTGTATGAGCTATCATCCATGTTTTTAGATGAGAATAAAACAAAAACTGTCCAGTATCAAAGACTCATCTAATTCCATGGTGATAGCAGGACACGCCACATAGTCACTCAGAAAAAATCAGGACATTCTGATGTACAGTTTCAAAATAAAAGACCTTTGAAATCTCATATATGAGCTATCATCCCTCTCTGTTTAGATGAGAATAAAACAAAACTGTCCAGTATCAAAGACGCATCTCACTCCAGGGTGATTGCAGGACACCCCACCTAGTCACTCAGGGAGAATCAGGACATTCTGATGTAGAGTTTCAAAATAAAAGACCTTTGAAGTCTCATATATGAGCTATCATCCCTGTTTTTAGATGAGAATTAAACAAAAACTGTCCAGTATCAAAGACGCATCTCACTCCAGGGTGATAGCAGGACACCCCACCTAGTCACTCAGGGAGAATCAGGACATTCTGATGTACAGTTTCAAAATAAAAGACCTTTGAAATCTCATATATGAGCTATAATCCCTCTCTGTTTAGATGAGAATAAAACAAAAACTCTCAAGTATCAAAGACTGATCCCACTCCAGGGTTATAGCAGGACACACCACATAGTCACTCAGAAAAAATCAGGACATTCTGATGTACAGTTTCAAAATAAAAGACCTTTGAAATCTCATATGAGCAATCATCCCTCTCTGTTTAGATGAGAATAAAACAAAACTGTCCAGTATCAAAGACTCATCTCACTCCAGGGTGATAGCAGGACACCCCACCTAGTCACTCAGAAAAAATCAGGACATTCTGATGTAGAGTTTCAAAATAAAATACCTTTGAAATCTCTATTGTATGAGCTATCATCCCTATTTTTAGATGAGAATAAAACAAAGACTGTCCAGTATCAAAGACTTATCTCACTCCAGGGTGATAGCAGGTAACCCCACCTAGTTACTCAGAAAAAATTAGGACATTCTGATTTAGAATTTCAAAATAAAAGACCTTTGAAATCTCTATTGCATGAACTATCATCCCTGTTTTTAGATGAGAATAAAACAAAAACTGTCCAGTATCAAAGACTCATCTCACTCCAGGGTGATAGCAGGACACCCCATCTAGTCACTCAGAAAAAATCAGGACATTCTGATATAGAGTTTCAAAATAAAATACATTTGAAATCTCTATTGTATGAGCTATCATCCCTGTTTTTAGATGAGAATAAAACAAAAACTGTCCAGTATCAAAGACGCATCTCACTCCAGGGTGATGACAGGACACCCCACCTAGTCACTCAGGGAGAATCAGGACATTCTGATGTAGAGTTTCAAAATAAAAGACCTTTGAAATCTCATATATGAGCTATCATCCCTCTCTGTTTAGATGAGAATAAAACAAAAATTCTCCAGTATCAAAGACTCATCTCACTCCAGGGTGATAGCAGGACACCCCATCTAGTCACTCAGAAAAAATCAGGACATTCTGATGTAGAGTTTCAAAATAAAATACCTTTGAAATCTCTATTGTATGAGCTATCATCCCTGTTTTTAGATGAGAATAAAACAAAAACTGTCCAGTATCAAAGACGCATCTCACTCCAGGGTGATAGCAGGACACCCCACCTAGTCACTCAGAAAAAATCAGGAAATTCTGATGTAGAGTTTCAAAATAAAATACCTTTGAAATCTCTATTGTATGAGCTATCATCCCTGTTTTTAGATGAGAATAAAACAAAAACTGTCCAGTATCAAAGACGCATCTCACTCCAGGGTGATAGCAGGACACCCCACCTAGTCACTCAGGGAGAATCAGGACATTCTGATGTACAGTTTCAAAATAAAAGACCTTTGAAATCTCATATATGAGCTATAATCCCTCTCTGTTTAGATGAGAATAAAACAAAAATTCTCAAGTATCAAAGACTGATCTCACTCCAGGGTGATAGCAGGACACGCCACCTAGTCACTCAGAAAAAATCAGGACATTCTGATGTACAGTTTCAAAATAAAAGACCTTTGAAATATCATATATGAGCTATCATCCCTCTCTGTTTAGATGAGAATAAAACAAAAACTGTCCAGTATCAAAGACTCATCTCACTCCAGGGTGATAGCAGGACACCCCATCTAGTCACTCAGAAAAAATCAGGACATTCTGATCTAGAGTTTCAAAATAAAATATTTTTGAAGTCTCTATTGTATTAGCTATCATCCCTGTTTTTAGATGAGAATAAAACAAAAACTGTCCAGTATCAAAGACTCATCTCACTCCAGGGTGATAGCAGGACACCCCATCTAGTCACTCAGGGAGAATCAGGACATTCTGATGTACAGTTTCAAAATAAAAGACCTTTGAAATCTCTATTGCATGAGCTATCATCCCTGTTTTTAGATGAGAATAAAACAAACACTGTCCAGTATCAAAGACTCATCTCACTCCAGGGTGATAGCAGGACACCCCATCTAGTCACTCAGAAAAAATCAGGACATTCTGGTGTACAGTTTCAAAATAAAATACCTTTGAAGTCTCATATATGAGCTATCATCCCTGTTTTTAGATGAGAATAAAACAATAACTGTCCAATATCAAAGACTCATCAAACACCAGGGTGATAGCAGGACACCCCACCTAGTCACTCAGAAAAAATCAGGACATTCTGATGTAGAGTTTCAAAATAAAATACCTTTGAAATCTCTATTGTATGAGCTATCATCCCTGTTTTTAGATGAGAATAAAACAAAAACTGTCCAGTATCAAAGACGCATCTCACTCCAGGGTGATAGCAGGACACCCCATCTAGTCACTCAGGGAGAATCAGGACATTCTGATTTAGAGTTTCAAAATAAAATACCTTTGAAGTCTCATATATGAGCTATCATCCCTGTTTTTAGATGGGAATAAAACAAACACTGTCCAGTATCAAAGACTCATCTAACTCCATGGTGATAGCAGGACACCCCATCTAGTCACTCAGAAAAAATCAGGACATTCTGATGTACAGTTTCAAAATAAAATACCTTTGAAATCTCATATATGAGCTATCATCCCTCTCTGTTTAGATGAAAATAAAACAAAATCTCTCCAGTATCAAAGACTCATCTCACTCCAGGGTGATAGCAGGACACCCCACCTAGTCACTCAGGGAGAATCAGGACATTCTGATTTAGAATTTCAAAATAAAAGACCTTTGAAATCTCTATTGCATGAACTATCATCCCTGTTTTTAGATGAGAATAAAACAAAAACTGTCCAGTATCAAAGACTCATCTCACTCCAGGGTGATAGCAGGACACCCCACCTAGTCACTCAGGGAGAATCAGGACATTCTGATGTAGAGTTTCAAAATAAAAGACCTTTGAAATCTCATATATGAGCTATCATCCCTCTGTATTTAGATACGAATAAAACAAACACTGTCCAGTATCAAATACTCATTTCCATTCAGGGTGATAACAGGACACCCCACCTAGTCACTCAGGGAGAATCAGGACTTTCTGATATAGAGTTTCAAAATAAAAGACCTTTGAAATCTCTATTGCATGAGCTATCATCCCTGTTTTTAGATGAGAATAAAACAAATACTGTCCAATATCAAAGACTCATCTCACTCCAGGGTGATAGCAGGACACCCCACCTAGTCACTCAGGGAGAATCAGGACATTCTGATGTAGAGTTTCAAAATAAAATACATTTGAAATCTCTATTGTATGAGCTATCATCCCTGTTTTTAGATGAGAATAAAACAAAAACTGTCCAGTATCAAAGACTCATCTCACTCCAGGGTGATAGCAGGACACCCCATCTAGTCACTGAGAAAAAATCAGGACATTCTGATGTAGAGTTTCAAAATAAAATACATTTGAAATCTCTATTGTATGAGCTATCATCCCTGTTTTTAGATGATAATAAAACAAAAACTGTCCAGTATCAAAGACGCATCTCACTCCAGGGTGAAAGCAGGACACCCCACCTATTCACTCAGGGAGAATCAGGACATTCTGATGTAGAGTTTCAAAATAAAAGACCTTTGAAATCTCATATATACGAGCTATAATCCCTCTCTGTTTAGATGAGAATAAAACAAAAACTCTCAAGTATCAAAGACTGATCTAACTCCAGGGTGATAGCAGGACACGCCACATAGTCACTCAGAAAAAATCAGGACATTCTGATGTACAGTTTCAAAATAAAAGACCTTTGAAATCTCTATTGTATTAGCTATCATCCCTGTTTTTAGATGAGAATAAAACAAAAACTGTCCAGTATCAAAGACGCATCTCACTCCAGGGTGATTGCAGGACACCCCACCTAGTCACTCAGGGAGAATCAGGACATTCTGATGTAGAGTTTCAAAATAAAAGACCTTTGAAGTCTCATATATGAGCTATCATCCCTGTTTTTAGATGAGAATAAAACAATAACTGTCCAATATCAAAGACTCATCAAACTCCAAGGTGATAACAGGACACCCCACCTAGTCACTCAGAAAAAATCAGGACATTCTGATGTAGAGTTTCAAAATAAAAGACCTTTGAAATCTCTATTGTATGAGCTATCATCCCTGTTTTTAGATGAGAATAAAACAAAAACTGTCCAGTATCAAAGACTCATCTCACTCCAGGGTGATAGCAGGACACCCCACCTAGTCACTCAGGGAGAATCAGGACATTCTGATGTACAGTTTCAAAATAAAAGACCTTTGAAATCTCTATTGCATGAGCTATCATCCCTGTTTTTAGATGAGAATAAAACAAAAACTGTCCAGTATCAAAGACTCATCTCACTCCAGGGTGATAGCAGCACACCCCATCTAGTCACTCAGGGAGAATCAGGACATTCTGATGTAGAGTTTCAAAATAAAAGACCTTTGAAATCTCTATTGCATGAGCTATCATCCCTGTTTTTAGATGAGAATAAAACAAAAACTGTCCAGTATCAAAGACTCATCTCACTCCAGGGTGATAGCAGGACACCCCACCTAGTCACTCAGGGAGAATCAGGACATTCTGATGTAGAGTTTCAAAATAAAAGACCTTTGAAATCTCATATATGAGCTATAATCCCTCTCTGTTTAGATGAGAATAAAACAAAAACTCTCAAGTATCAAAGACTGATCCCACTCCAGGGTTATAGCAGGACACACCACATAGTCACTCAGAAAAAATCAGGACATTCTGATGTACAGTTTCAAAATAAAATACCTTTGAAATCTCTATTGTATGAGCTATCATCCCTATATTTAGATGAGAATAAAACAAAGACTGTCCAGTATCAAAGACAAATCTCACTTCAGGGTGATAGCAGGTAACCCCACCTAGTTACTCAGAAAAAATTAGGACATTCTGATTTAGAGTTTCAAAATAAAATACCTTTGAAATCTCATATATGAGCTATCATCCCTGGTTTTAGATGGGAATAAAACAAACACTGTCCAGTATCAAAGACTCATCTAACTCCATGGTGATAGCAGGACACCCCATCAAGTCACTCAGAAAAAATCAGGACATTGTGATGTAGAGTTTCAAAATAAAAGACCTTTGAAATATCATACAGTATATGAGCTATCATCCCTCTATGTTTAGATGAGAATAAAACAAAATCTCTCCAGTATCAAAGACTCATCTCACTCCAGGGTGATAGCAGGACACCCCATCTAGTCACTCAGAAAAAATGAGGACATTCTGATTTAGAGTTTCAAAATAAAATACCTTTGAAATCTCATATATGAGCTACCATCCCTGTTTTTAGATGGGAATAAAACAAACACTGTCCAGTATCAAATACTCAATCCAACTCCATGGTGATAGCAGGACACCCCATCAAGTCACTCAGAAAAAATCAGGACATTCTGATATAGAGTTTCAAAATAAAAGACCTTTGAAATCTCATATATGAGCTATCATCCCTCTCTGTTTAGATGAGAATAAAACAAAATCTCTCCAGTATCAAAGACTCATCTCACTCCAGGGTGATAGCAGGACACCCCATATAGTCACTGAGAAAAAATCAGGACATTCTGATGTAGAGTTTCAAAATAAAATATTTTTGAAATCTCTATTGTATTAGCTATCATCCCTGTTTTTAGATGAGAATACAACAAAAACTGTCCAGTATCAAAGACGCATCTCACTCCAGGGTGATACCAGGACACCCCACCTAGTCACTCAGGGAGAATCAGGACATTCTGATGTAGAGTTTCAAAATAAAAGACCTTTGAAATCTCATATATGAGCTATAATCCCTCTCTGTTTAGATTAGAATAAAACAAAAACTCTCAAGTATCAAAGACTGATCTCACCCCAGGGTGATAGCAGGACACGCCACATAGTCACTCAGAAAAAATCAGGACATTCTGATGTACTGTTTCAAAATAAAAGACCTTTGAAATCTCTATTGTATGAGCTATCATCCCTATTTTTAGATGAGAATAAAACAAAGACTGTCCAGTATCAAAGACGCATCTCACTCCAGGGTGATAGCAGGACACCCCACCTAGTCACTCAGAAAAAATCAGGACATTCTGATGTAGAGTTTCAAAATAAAATACCTTTGAAATCTCTATTGTATGAGCTATCATCCCTATTTTTAGATGAGAATAAAACAAAGACTGTCCAGTATCAAAGACTTATCTCACTCCAGGGTGATAGCAGGTAACCCCACCTAGTTACTCAGAAAAAATTAGGACATTCTGATTTAGAGTTTCAAAATAAAATACCTTTGAAATCTCATATATGAGCTATCATCCCTGTTTTTAGATGGGAATAAAACAAACACTGTCCAGTATCAAAGACTCATCTAACTCCATGGTGATAGCAGGACACCCCATCAAGTCACTCAGAAAAAATCAGGACATTGTGATGTAGAGTTTCAAAATAAAATACCTTTGAAATCTCATATATGAGCTATCATCCCTGTTTTTAGATGAGAATAAAACAAAACCTGGACAGTATCAAAGACTCATCTCACTCCAGGGTGATAGCAGGACACCCCATCTAGTCACTCAGAAAAAATCAGGACATTCTGATGTAGAGTTTCAAAATAAAATACCTTTGAAATCTCTATTGTATGAGCTATCATCCCTGTTTTTAGATGAGAATAAAACAAAAACTGTCCAGTATCAAAGACGCATCTCACTCCAGGGTGATAGCAGGACACCCCACCTAGTCACTCAGAAAAAATCAGGAAATTCTGATGTAGAGTTTCAAAATAAAATACCTTTGAAATCTCTATTGTATGAGCTATCATCCCTGTTTTTAGATGAGAATAAAACAAAAACTGTCCAGTATCAAAGACGCATCTCACTCCAGGGTGATAGCAGGACACCCCACCTAGTCACTCAGGGAGAATCAGGACATTCTGATGTACAGTTTCAAAATAAAAGATCTTTGAAATCTCATATATGAGCTATAATCCCTCTCTGTTTAGATGAGAATAAAACAAAAATTCTCAAGTATCAAAGACTGATCTCACTCCAGGGTGATAGCAGGACACGCCACCTAGTCACTCAGAAAAAATCAGGACATTCTGATGTACAGTTTCAAAATAAAAGACCTTTGAAATATCATATATGAGCTATCATCCCTCTCTGTTTAGATGAGAATAAAACAAAAACTGTCCAGTATCAAAGACTCATCTCACTCCAGGGTGATAGCAGGACACCCCATCTAGTCACTCAGAAAAAATCAGGACATTCTGATCTAGAGTTTCAAAATAAAATATTTTTGAAGTCTCTATTGTATTAGCTATCATCCCTGTTTTTAGATGAGAATAAAACAAAAACTGTCCAGTATCAAAGACTCATCTCACTCCAGGGTGATAGCAGGACACCCCATCTAGTCACTCAGGGAGAATCAGGACATTCTGATGTACAGTTTCAAAATAAAAGACCTTTGAAATCTCTATTGCATGAGCTATCATCCCTGTTTTTAAATGAGAATAAAACAAACACTGTCCAGTATCAAAGACTCATCTCACTCCAGGGTGATAGCAGGACACCCCATCTAGTCACTCAGAAAAAATCAGGACATTCTGGTGTACAGTTTCAAAATAAAATACCTTTGAAATCTCATATATGAGCTATCATCCCTCTCTGTTTAGATGAAAATAAAACAAAATCTCTCCAGTATCAAAGACTCATCTCACTCCAGGGTGATATCAGGACACCCCATCTAGTCACTCAGAAAAAATCAGGACATTCTGATGTACAGTTTCAAAATAAAATACCTTTGAAATCTCTATTGCATGAGCTATCATCCCTGTTTTTAGATGAGAATAAAACAAAAACTGTCCATTATCAAAGACTCATCTCACTCCAGGGTGATAGCAGGACACCCATCTAGTCACTCAGGGAGAATCAGGACATTCTGATTTAGAATTTCAAAATAAAAGACCTTTGAAATCTCTATTGCATGAACTATCATCCCTGTTTTTAGATGAGAATAAAACAAAAACTGTCCAGTATCAAAGACTCATCTCACTCCAGGGTGATAGCAGGACACCCCATCTAGTCACTCAGAAAAAATCAGGACATTCTGATGTAGAGTTTCAAAATAAAATACCTTTGAAATCTCTATTGTATGAGCTATCATCCCTGTTTTTAGATGAGAATAAAACAAAAACTGTCCAGTATCAAAGACGCATCTCACTCCAGGGTGATGACAGGACACCCCACCTAGTCACTCAGGGAGAATCAGGACATTCTGATGTAGAGTTTCAAAATAAAAGACCTTTGAAATCTCATATATGAGCTATCATCCCTCTCTGTTTAGATGAGAATAAAACAAAAATTCTCCAGTATCAAAGACTCATCTCACTCCAGGGTGATAGCAGGACACCCCATCTAGTCACTCAGAAAAAATCAGGACATTCTGATTTAGAGTTTCAAAATAAAATACCTTTGAATTCTCATATATGAGCTATCATCCCATTTTTTAGATGAGAATAAAACAATAACTGTCCAGTATCAAAAACTCATCTCACTCCAGGGTGATAGCATGACACCCCACCTAGTCACTCAGGGAGAATCAGGACATTCTGATGTAGAGTTTCAAAATAAAAGACCTTTGAAATCTCATATATGAGCTATCATCCCTCTGTATTTAGATACGAATAAAACAAACACTGTCCAGTATCAAATACTCATTTCCATTCAGGGTGATAACAGGACACCCCACCTAGTCACTCAGGGAGAATCAGGACTTTCTGATATAGAGTTTCAAAATAAAAGACCTTTGAAATCTCTATTGCATGAGCTATCATCCCTGTTTTTAGATGAGAATAAAACAAATACTGTCCAATATCAAAGACTCATCTCACTCCAGGGTGATAGCAGGACACCCCACCTAGTCACTCAGGGAGAATCAGGACATTCTGATGTAGAGTTTCAAAATAAAATACATTTGAAATCTCTATTGTATGAGCTATCATCCCTGTTTTTAGATGAGAATAAAACAAAAACTGTCCAGTATCAAAGACTCATCTCACTCCAGGGTGATAGCAGGACACCCCATCTAGTCACTGAGAAAAAATCAGGACATTCTGATGTAGAGTTTCAAAATAAAATACATTTGAAATCTCTATTGTATGAGCTATCATCCCTGTTTTTAGATGATAATAAAACAAAAACTGTCCAGTATCAAAGACGCATCTCACTCCAGGGTGAAAGCAGGACACCCCACCTAGTCACTCAGGGAGAATCAGGACATTCTGATGTACAGTTTCAAAATAAAAGACCTTTGAAATCTCATATATGAGCTATCATCCTTCTCTGTTTAGATGAGAATAAAACAAAACTGTCCAGTATCAAAGACTCATCTGACTCCAGGGTGATAGCAGGACACCCAACCTAGTCACTCAGAAAAAATTAGGACATTCTGATTTAGAGTTTCAAAATAAAATACCTTTGAAATCTCATATATGAGCTATCATCCCTGTTTTTAGATGGGAATAAAACAAACACTGTCCAGTATCAAAGACTCATCTAACTCCATGGTGATAGCAGGACACCCCATCAAGTCACTCAGAAAAAATCAGGACATTCTGATGTAGAGTTTCAAAATAAAATACCTTTGAAATCTCTATTGTATGAGCTATCATCCCTATTTTTAGATGAGAATAAAACAAAGACTGTCCAGTATCAAAGACGCATCTCACTCCAGGGTGATAGCAGGACACCCCACCTAGTCACTCAGAAAAAATGAGGACATTCTGATTTAGAGTTTCAAAATAAAATACCTTTGAAATCTCATATATGAGCTATCATCCCTCTCTGTTTAGATGAGAATAAAACAAAATCTCTCCAGTATCAAAGACGCATCTCACTCCAGGGTGATGACAGGACACCCCACCTAGTCACTCAGGGAGAATCAGGACATTCTGATGTAGAGTTTCAAAATAAAAGACCTTTGAAATCTCATATATGAGCTATCATCCCTCTCTGTTTAGATGAGAATAAAACAAAAATTCTCCAGTATCAAAGACTCATCTCACTCCAGGGTGATAACAGGACACCCCATGTAGTCACTCAGAAAAAATCAGGACATTATGATGTAGAGTTTCAAAATAAAATACCTTTGAATTCTCATATATGAGCTATCATCCCATTTTTTAGATGAGAATAAAACAATAACTGTCCAGTATCAAAAACTCATCTCACTCCAGGGTGATAGCATGACACCCCACCTAGTCACTCAGGGAGAATCAGGACATTCTGATGTAGAGTTTCAAAATAAAAGACCTTTGAAATCTCATATATGAGCTATCATCCCTCTGTATTTAGATACGAATAAAACAAACACTGTCCAGTATCAAATACTCATTTCCATTCAGGGTGATAACAGGACACCCCACCTAGTCACTCAGGGAGAATCAGGACTTTCTGATATAGAGTTTCAAAATAAAAGACCTTTGAAATCTCTATTGCATGAGCTATCATCCCTGTTTTTAGATGAGAATAAAACAAATACTGTCCAATATCAAAGACTCATCTCACTCCAGGGTGATAGCAGGACACCCCACCTAGTCACTCAGGGAGAATCAGGACATTCTGATGTAGAGTTTCAAAATAAAATACATTTGAAATCTCTATTGTATGAGCTATCATCCCTGTTTTTAGATGAGAATAAAACAAAAACTGTCCAGTATCAAAGACTCATCTCACTCCAGGGTGATAGCAGGACACCCCATCTAGTCACTGAGAAAAAATCAGGACATTCTGATGTAGAGTTTCAAAATAAAATACATTTGAAATCTCTATTGTATGAGCTATCATCCCTGTTTTTAGATGATAATAAAACAAAAACTGTCCAGTATCAAAGACGCATCTCACTCCAGGGTGAAAGCAGGACACCCCATCTAGTCACTCAGGGAGAATCAGGACATTCTGATGTACAGTTTCAAAATAAAAGACCTTTGAAATCTCATATATGAGCTATCATCCTTCTCTGTTTAGATGAGAATAAAACAAAACTGTCCAGTATCAAAGACTCATCTGACTCCAGGGTGATAGCAGGACACCCAACCTAGTCACTCAGAAAAAATTAGGACATTCTGATTTAGAGTTTCAAAATAAAATACCTTTGAAATCTCATATATGAGCTATCATCCCTGTTTTTAGATGGGAATAAAACAAACACTGTCCAGTATCAAAGACTCATCAAACTCCAAGGTGATAACAGGACACCCCACCTAGTCACTCAGAAAAAATCAGGACATTCTGATGTAGAGTTTCAAAATAAAAGACCTTTGAAATCTCTATTGTATGAGCTATCATCCCTGTTTTTAGATGAGAATAAAACAAAAACTGTCCAGTATCAAAGACTCATCTCACTCCAGGGTGATAGCAGGACACCCCACCTAGTCACTCAGGGAGAATCAGGACATTCTGATGTACAGTTTCAAAATAAAAGACCTTTGAAATCTCTATTGCATGAGCTATCATCCCTGTTTTTAGATGAGAATAAAACAAAAACTGTCCAGTATCAAAGACTCATCTCACTCCAGGGTGATAGCAGCACACCCCATCTAGTCACTCAGGGAGAATCAGGACATTCTGATGTAGAGTTTCAAAATAAAAGACCTTTATCATCCCTGTTTTTAGATGAGAATAAAACAAAAACTGTCCAGTATCAAAGACTCATCTCACTCCAGGGTGATAGCAGCACACCCCATCTAGTCACTCAGGGAGAATCAGGACATTCTGATGTACAGTTTCAAAATAAAAGACCTTTGAAATCTCTATTGTATGAGCTATCATCCCTGTTTTTAGATGAGAATAAAACAAACACTGTCCAGTATCAAAGACTCATCAAACTCCAAGGTGATAACAGGACACCCCACCTAGTCACTCAGAAAAAATCAGGACATTCTGATGTAGAGTTTCAAAATAAAAGACCTTTGAAATCTCTATTGTATGAGCTATCATCCCTGTTTTTAGATGAGAATAAAACAAAAATTGTCCAGTATCAAAGACTCATCTCACTCCAGGGTGATAGCAGGACACCCATCTAGTCACTCAGGGAGAATCAGGACATTCTGATGTAGAGTTTCAAAATAAAATACCTTTGAATTCTCATATATGAGATATCATCCGATTTTTTAGATGAGAATAAAAAAATAACTGTCGAGTATCAAAAACTCATCTCACTCCAGGGTGATAGCATGACACCCCACCTAGTCACTCCGGGAGAATCAGGACATTCTGATGTAGGGATTCAAAATAAAAGACCTTTGAAATCTCATATATGAGCTATCATCCCTCTGTATTTAGATACGAATAAAACAAACACTGTCCAGTATCAAATACTCATTTCCCTTCAGGGTGATAACAGGACACCCCACCTAGTCACTCAGGGAGAATCAGGACTTTCTGATGTAGAGTTTCAAAATAAAAGACCTTTGAAATCTCTATTGCATGAGCTATCATCCCTCTCTGTTTAGATGAGAATAAAACAAAATCTCTCCAGTATCAAAGACTCATCTCACTCCAGGGTGATAGCAGGACACCCCATCTAGTCACTCAGAAAAAATCAGGACATTCTGATGTACAGTTTCAAAATAAAATACCTTGGAAATCTCTATTGCATGAGCTATCGTCCCTGTTTTTATATGAGAATAAAACAAAAACCGTCCATTATCAAAGACTCATCTCACTCCAGGGTGATAGCAGGACACCCATCTAGTCACTCAGGGAGAATCAGGACATTCTGATGTAGAATTTCAAAATAAAAGACCTTTGAAATCTCTATTGTATGAGCTATCATCCCTATTTTTAGATGAGAATAAAACAAAGACTGTCCAGTATCAAAGACGCATCTCACTCCAGGGTGATGGCAGGTAACCCCACCTAGTTACTCAGAAAAAATTAGGACATTCTGATTTAGAGTTTCAAAATAAAATACCTTTGAAATCTCATATATGAGCTATCATCCCTGTTTTTAGATGGGAATAAAACAAACACTGTCCAGTATCAAAGACTCATCTAACTCCATGGTGATAGCAGGACACCCCATCAAGTCACTCAGAAAAAAATCAGGACATTGTGATGTAGATTTTCAAAATAAAAGACCTTTGAAATCTCATATATGAGCTATCATCCCTCTCTGTTTAGATGAGAATAAAACAAAATCTCTCCAGTATCAAAGACTCATCTCACTCCAGGGTGATAGCAGGACACCCCATCTAGTCACTGAGAAAAAATCAGGACATTCTGATGTAGAGTTTCAAAATAAAATATTTTTGAAATCTCTATTGTATGAGCTATCATCCCTTTTTTTAGATGAGAATAAAACAAAAACTGTCCAGTATCAAAGACTCATCTCACTCCAGGGTGATAGCAGGACACCCCATCTAGTCACTCAGAAAAAATCAGGACATTCTGATGTAGAGTTTCAAAATAAAATACCTTTGAAGTCTCATATATGAGCTATCATCCCTGTTTTTAGATGAGAATAAAACAATAACTGTCCAATATCAAAGACTCATCAAACTCCAGGGTGATAAGAGGACACCCCACCTAGTCACTCAGAAAAAATCAGGACATTCTGATGTAGAGTTTCAAAATAAAATACCTTTGAATTCTCATATATGAGATATCATCCGATTTTTTAGATGAGAATAAAAAAATAACTGTCGAGTATCAAAAACTCATCTCACTCCAGGGTGATAGCATGACACCCCACCTAGTCACTCCGGGAGAATCAGGACATTCTGATGTAGGGATTCAAAATAAAAGACCTTTGAAATCTCATATATGAGCTATCATCCCTCTGTATTTAGATACGAATAAAACAAACACTGTCCAGTATCAAATACTCATTTCCCTTCAGGGTGATAACAGGACACCCCACCTAGTCACTCAGGGAGAATCAGGACTTTCTGATGTAGAGTTTCAAAATAAAAGACCTTTGAAATCTCTATTGCATGAGCTATCATCCCTCTCTGTTTAGATGAGAATAAAACAAAATCTCTCCAGTATCAAAGACTCATCTCACTCCAGGGTGATAGCAGGACACCCCATCTAGTCACTGAGAAAAAATCAGGACATTCTGATGTAGAGTTTCAAAATAAAAGACCTTTGAAATCTCTATTGCATGAGCTATCATCCCTCTCTGTTTAGATGAGAATAAAACAAAATCTCTCCAGTATCAAAGACTCATCTAACTCCAGGGTGATAGCAGGACACCCCATCTAGTCACTCAGAAAAAATCAGGACATTCTGATGTAGAGTTTCAAAATAAAATACCTTTGAAGTCTCATATATGAGCTATCATCCCTGTTTTTAGATGAGAATAAAACAATAACTGTCCAATATCAAAGACTCATCAAACTCCAGGGTGATAACAGGACACCCCACCTAGTCACTCAGAAAAAATCAGGACATTCTGATGTAGAGTTTCAAAATAAAATACCTTTGAAATCTCTATTGTATGAGCTATCATCCCTGTTTTTAGATGAGAATAAAACAAAAACTGTCCAGTATCAAAGACACATCTCACTCCAGGGTGATAGCAGGACACCCCACCTAGTCACTCAGGGAGAATCAGGACATTCTGATGTAGATATTCAAAATAAAAGACCTTTGAAATCTCATATATGAGCTATCATCCCTCTGTATTTAGATACGAATAAAACAAACACTGTCCAGTATCAAATACTCATTTCCCTTCAGGGTGATAACAGGACACCCCACCTAGTCACTCAGGGAGAATCAGGACTTTCTGATGTAGAGTTTCAAAATAAAAGACCTTTGAAATCTCTATTGCATGAGCTATCATCCCTCTCTGTTTAGATGAGAATAAAACAAAATCTCTCCAGTATCAAAGACTCATCTCACTCCAGGGTGATAGCAGGACACCCCATCTAGTCACTCAGAAAAAATCAGGACATTCTGATGTACAGTTTCAAAATAAAATACCTTGGAAATCTCTATTGCATGAGCTATCGTCCCTGTTTTTATATGAGAATAAAACAAAAACCGTCCATTATCAAAGACTCATCTCACTCCAGGGTGATAGCAGGACACCCATCTAGTCACTCAGGGAGAATCAGGACATTCTGATGTAGAATTTCAAAATAAAAGACCTTTGAAATCTCTATTGTATGAGCTATCATCCCTATTTTTAGATGAGAATAAAACAAAGACTGTCCAGTATCAAAGACGCATCTCACTCCAGGGTGATAGCAGGACACCCCACCTAGTCACTCAGAAAAAATCAGGACATTCTGATTTAGAGTTTCAAAATAAAATATCTTTGAAATCTCATATATGAGCTATCATCCCTGTTTTTAGATGGGAATAAAACAAACACTGTCCAGTATCAAAGACTCATCTAACTCCATGGTGATAGCAGGACACCCCATCAAGTCACTCAGGGAGAATCAGGATATTCTGATGTACAGTTTCAAAATGAAAGACCTTTGAAATCTCATATATGAGCTATCATCCCTCTCTGTTTAGATGAGAATAAAACAAAACTGTCCAGTATCAAATACTCATTTCCCTTCAGGGTTATAACAGGACACCCCACCTAGTCACTCAGGGAGAATCAGGACTTTCTGATGTAGAGTTTCAAAATAAAAGACCTTTGAAATCTCTATTGTATGAGCTATCATCCCTGTTTTTAGATGAGAATAAAACAAAGACTGTCCAGTATCAAAGACTCATCTCACTCCATGGTGATAGTAGGACACCCTTTCTAGTCACTCCGAAAAAATCATGACATTCTGATGTAGAGTTTCAAAATAAAATACCTTTGAAGTCTCATATATGAGCTATCATGCCTGTTTTTAGATGAGAATAAAACAAAGACTGTCCAGTATCAAAGACGCATCTCACTCCAGGGTGATAGCAGGTAACCCCACCTAGTTACTCAGAAAAAATTAGGACATTCTGATTTAGAGTTTCAAAATAAAATACCTTTGAAATCTCATATATGAGCTATCATCCCTGTTTTTAGATGGGAATAAAACAAACACTGTCCAGTATCAAAGACTCATCTAACTCCATGGTGATAGCAGGACACCCCATCAAGTCACTCAGAAAAAATCAGGACATTGTGATGTAGAGTTTCAAAATAAAAGACCTTTGAAATCTCATATATGAGCTATCATCCCTCTATGTTTAGATGAGAATAAAAAAAAATCTCTCCAGTATCAAAGACTCATCTCACTCCAGGGTGATAGCAGGACACCCCATCTAGTCACTGAGAAAAAATCAGGACATTCTGATGTAGAGTTTCAAAATAAAATATTTTTGAAATCTCTATTGTATTAGCTATGATCCCTGTATTTAGATGAGAATAAAACAAAATCTCTCCAGTATCAAAGACTCATCTCAATCCAGGGTGATAGCAGGACACCCCATCTAGTCACTGAGAAAAAATCAGGACATTCTGATTTACAGTTTCAAAATAAAATACCTTTGAAGTCTCATATATGAGCTATCATCCCTGTTTTTAGATGAGAATAAAACAATAACTGTCCAATATCAAAGACTCATCAAACTCCAGGGTGATAACAGGACACCCCACCTAGTCACTCAGGGAGAATCAGGACATTATGATGTAGAGTTTCAAAATAAAAGACCTTTGAAAATCTCTATTGTATGAGCTATCATCCCTGTTTTTAGATGAGAATAAAACAAAAACTGTACAGTATCAAAGACTCATCTCACTCCAGGGTGATATCAGGACACCCCACCTAGTCACTCAGGGAGAATCAGGACATTCTGATGTACAGTTTCAAAATAAAAGACCTTTGAAATCTCTATTGCATGAGCTATCATCCCTGTTTTTAGATGAGAATAAAACAAAAACTGTCCAGTATCAAAGACTCATCTCACTGCAGGGTGATAGCATGAAACCCCACCTAGTCACTCAGGGAGAATCAGGACATTCTGATGTACAGTTTCAAAATAAAAGACCTTTGAAATCTCATATATGAGCTATCATCCCTCTCTGTTTAGATGAGAATAAAACAAAAACTCTCCAGTATTAAAGACTCATCTCACTCCAGGGTGATAGCAGGACACCCTATCTAGTCACTCAGAAAAAATCAGGACATTCTGATGTAGAGTTTCAAAATAAAATACCTTTGAATTCTCTATTGCATGAGCTATCATCCCTCTCTGTTTAGATGAGAATAAAACAAAATATCTCCAGTATCAAAGACTCATCTCACTCCAGGGTGATAGCAGGACACCCCATCTAGTCACTCAGAAAAAATCAGGACATTCTGATGTACAGTTTCAAAATAAAATACCTTTGAAATCTCTATTGCATGAGCTATCATCCCTGTTTTTATATGAGAATAAAACAAAAACTGTCCATTATCAAAGACTCATCTCACTCCAGGGTGATAGCAGGAAACCCCATCTAGTCACTCAGGGAGAATCAGGACATTCTGATGTACAGTTTCAAAATAAAAGACCTTTGAAATCTCTATTGCATGAGCTATCATCCCTGTTTTTAGATGAGAATAAAAGAAAAACTGTCCAGTATCAAAGACTCATCTCACTCCAGGGTGATAGCAGGAAACCCCATCTAGTCACTCAGAAAAAATCAGGACATTCTGATGTACAGTTTCAAAATAAAATACCTTTGAAGTCTCATATATGAGCTATCATCCCTGTTTTTAGATGAGAATAAAACAATAACTGTCCAATATCAAAGACTCATCAAACTCCAAGGTGATAACAGGACACCCCACCTAGTCACTCAGAAAAAATCAGGACATTCTGATGTAGAGTTTCAAAATAAAAGACCTTTGAAATCTCTATTGTATGAGCTATCATCCCTGTTTTTAGATGAGAATAAAACAAAAACTGTCCAGTATCAAAGACTCATCTCACTCCAGGGTGATAGCAGGACACCCCATCTAGTCACTGAGAAAAAATCAGGACATTCTGATGTAGAGTTTCAAAATAAAATACCTTTGAAATCTCTATTGTATGAGCTATCATCCCTGTTTTTAGATGAGAATAAAACAAAAACTGTCCAGTATCAAAGACGCATCTCACTCCAGGGTGATAACAGGACACCCCATATAGTCACTCAGGGAGAATCAGGACATTCTGATGTAGAGTTTCAAAATAAAAGACCTTTGAAATCTCATATATGAGCTATAATCCCTCTCTGTTTAGATGAGAATAAAACAAAACTGTCCAGTATCAAAGACTCATCTCACTCCAGGGTGATAGCAGGACACCCCATCAAGTCACTCAGAAAAAAATCAGGACATTGTGATGTAGATTTTCAAAATAAAAGACCTTTGAAATCTCATATATGAGCTATCATCCCTCTCTGTTTAGATGAGAATAAAACAAAATCTCTCCAGTATCAAAGACTCATCTCACTCTAGGGTGATAGCAGGACACCCCATCTAGTCACTGAGAAAAAATCAGCACATTCTGATGTAGAGTTTCAAAATAAAATATTTTTGAAATCTCTATTGTATGAGCTATCATCCGTTTTTTTAGATGAGAATAAAACAAAAACTGTCCAGTATCAAAGACTCATCTCACTCCAGGGTGATAGCAGGACACCCCATCTAGTCACTCAGAAAAAATCAGGACATTCTGATGTAGAGTTTCAAAATAAAATACCTTTGAAGTCTCATATATGAGCTATCATCCCTGTTTTTAGATGAGAATAAAACAATAACTGTCCAATATCAAAGACTCATCAAACTCCAGGGTGATAAGAGGACACCCCACCTAGTCACTCAGAAAAAATCAGGACATTCTGATGTAGAGTTTCAAAATAAAATACCTTTGAAATCTCTATTGTATGAGCTATCATCCCTGTTTTTAGATGAGAATAAAACAAAAACTGTCCAGTATCAAAGACACATCTCACTCCAGGGTGATAGCAGGACACCCCACCTAGTCACTCAGGGAGAATCAGGACATTCTGATTTAGAGTTTCAAAATAAAATACCTTTGAAGTCTCATATATGAGCTATCATCCCTGTTTTTAGATGGGAATAAAACAAACACTGTCCAGTATCAAAGACTCATCTAACTCCATGGTGATAGCAGGACACCCCATCTAGTCACTCAGAAAAAATCAGGACATTCTGATGTAGAGTTTCAAAATAAAAGACCTTTGAAATCTCATATATGAGCTATCATCCCTCTCTGTTTAGATGAGAATTAAACAAAAACTCTCCAGTATTAAAGACTCATCTCACTCCAGGGTGATAGCAGGACTCCCCATCTAGTCACTCAGAAAAAATCAGGACATTCTGATGTAGAGTTTCAAAATAAAATACCTTTGAATTCTCATATATGAGATATCATCCGATTTTTTAGATGAGAATAAAAAAATAACTGTCGAGTATCAAAAACTCATCTCACTCCAGGGTGATAGCATGACACCCCACCTAGTCACTCCGGGAGAATCAGGACATTCTGATGTAGGGATTCAAAATAAAAGACCTTTGAAATCTCATATATGAGCTATCATCCCTCTGTATTTAGATACGAAGAAAACAAACACTGTCCAGTATCAAATACTCATTTCCCTTCAGGGTGATAACAGGACACCCCACCTAGTCACTCAGGGAGAATCAGGACTTTCTGATGTAGAGTTTCAAAATAAAAGACCTTTGAAATCTCTATTGCATGAGCTATCATCCCTCTCTGTTTAGATGAGAATAAAACAAAATCTCTCCAGTATCAAAGACTCATCTCACTCCAGGGTGATAGCAGGACACCCCATCTAGTCACTGAGAAAAAATCAGGACATTCTGATGTAGAGTTTCAAAATAAAATATTTTTGAAATCTCTATTGTATGAGCTATCATCCCTGTTTTTAGATGAGAATAAAAAAAAAACTGTCCAGTATCAAAGACTCATCTAACTCCAGGGTGATATCAGGACACCCCATCTAGTCACTCAGAAAAAATCAGGACATTCTGATGTAGAGTTTCAAAATAAAATACCTTTGAAGTCTCATATATGAGCTATCATCCCTGTTTTTAGATGAGAATAAAACAATAACTGTCCAATATCAAAGACTCATCAAACTCCAGGGTGATAACAGGACACCCCACCTAGTCACTCAGAAAAAATCAGGACATTCTGATGTAGAGTTTCAAAATAAAATACCTTTGAATTCTCATATATGAGATATCATCCGATTTTTTAGATGAGAATAAAAAAATAACTGTCGAGTATCAAAAACTCATCTCACTCCAGGGTGATAGCATGACACCCCACCTAGTCACTCCGGGAGAATCAGGACATTCTGATGTAGGGATTCAAAATAAAAGACCTTTGAAATCTCATATATGAGCTATCATCCCTCTGTATTTAGATACGAATAAAACAAACACTGTCCAGTATCAAATACTCATTTCCCTTCAGGGTGATAACAGGACACCCCACCTAGTCACTCAGGGAGAATCAGGACTTTCTGATGTAGAGTTTCAAAATAAAAGACCTTTGAAATCTCTATTGCATGAGCTATCATCCCTCTCTGTTTAGATGAGAATAAAACAAAATCTCTCCAGTATCAAAGACTCATCTCACTCCAGGGTGATAGCAGGACACCCCATCTAGTCACTGAGAAAAAATCAGGACATTCTGATGTAGAGTTTCAAAATAAAATATTTTTGAAATCTCTATTGTATGAGCTATCATCCCTGTTTTTAGATGAGAATAAAAAAAAAACTGTCCAGTATCAAAGACTCATCTAACTCCAGGGTGATAGCAGGACACCCCATCTAGTCACTCAGAAAAAATCAGGACATTCTGATGTAGAGTTTCAAAATAAAATACCTTTGAAGTCTCATATATGAGCTATCATCCCTGTTTTTAGATGAGAATAAAACAATAACTGTCCAATATCAAAGACTCATCAAACTCCAGGGTGATAACAGGACACCCCACCTAGTCACTCAGAAAAAATCAGGACATTCTGATGTAGAGTTTCAAAATAAAATACCTTTGAAATCTCTATTGTATGAGCTATCATCCCTGTTTTTAGATGAGAATAAAATAAAAACTGTCCAGTATCAAAGACACATCTCACTCCAGGGTGATAGCAGGACACCCCACCTAGTCACTCAGGGAGAATCAGGACATTCTGATGTAGAGATTCAAAATAAAAGACCTTTGAAATCTCATATATGAGCTATCATCCCTCTGTATTTAGATACGAATAAAACAAACACTGTCCAGTATCAAATACTCATTTCCCTTCAGGGTGATAACAGGACACCCCACCTAGTCACTCAGGGAGAATCAGGACTTTCTGATGTAGAGTTTCAAAATAAAAGACCTTTGAAATCTCTATTGCATGAGCTATCATCCCTCTCTGTTTAGATGAGAATAAAACAAAATCTCTCCAGTATCAAAGACTCATCTCACTCCAGGGTGATAGCAGGACACCCCATCTAGTCACTCAGAAAAAATCAGGACATTCTGATGTACAGTTTCAAAATAAAATACCTTGGAAATCTCTATTGCATGAGCTATCGTCCCTGTTTTTATATGAGAATAAAACAAAAACCGTCCATTATCAAAGACTCATCTCACTCCAGGGTGATAGCAGGACACCCATCTAGTCACTCAGGGAGAATCAGGACATTCTGATGTAGAATTTCAAAATAAAAGACCTTTGAAATCTCTATTGTATGAGCTATCATCCCTATTTTTAGATGAGAATAAAACAAAGACTGTCCAGTATCAAAGACGCATCTCACTCCAGGGTGATAGCAGGACACCCCACCTAGTCACTCAGAAAAAATCAGGACATTCTGATTTAGAGTTTCAAAATAAAATATCTTTGAAATCTCATATATGAGCTATCATCCCTGTTTTTAGATGGGAATAAAACAAACACTGTCCAGTATCAAAGACTCATCTAACTCCATGGTGATAGCAGGACACCCCATCAAGTCACTCAGGGAGAATCAGGACATTCTGATGTACAGTTTCAAAATGAAAGACCTTTGAAATCTCATATATGAGCTATCATCCCTCTCTGTTTAGATGAGAATAAAACAAAACTGTCCAGTATCAAATACTCATTTCCCTTCAGGGTTATAACAGGACACCCCACCTAGTCACTCAGGGAGAATCAGGACTTTCTGATGTAGAGTTTCAAAATAAAATACCTTTGAAGTCTCATATATGAGCTATCATGCCTGTTTTTAGATGAGAATAAAACAAAGACTGTCCAGTATCAAAGACGCATCTCACTCCAGGGTGATAGCAGGTAACCCCACCTAGTTACTCAGAAAAAATTAGGACATTCTGATTTAGAGTTTCAAAATAAAATACCTTTGAAATCTCATATATGAGCTATCATCCCTGTTTTTAGATGGGAATAAAACAAACACTGTGCAGTATCAAAGACTCATCTAACTCCATGGTGATAGCAGGACACCCCATCAAGTCACTCAGAAAAAATCAGGACATTGTGATGTAGAGTTTCAAAATAAAAGACCTTTGAAATCTCATATATGAGCTATCATCCCTCTATGTTTAGATGAGAATAAAACAAAATCTCTCCAGTATCAAAGACTCATCTCACTCCAGGGTGATAGCAGGACACCCCATCTAGTCACTGAGAAAAAATCAGGACATTCTGATGTAGAGTTTCAAAATAAAATATTTTTGAAATCTCTATTGTATTAGCTATCATCCCTGTATTTAGATGAGAATAAAACAAAATCTCTCCAGTATCAAAGACTCATCTCACTCCAGGGTGATAGCAGGACACCCCATCTAGTCACTGAGAAAAAATCAGGACATTCTGATTTACAGTTTCAAAATAAAATACCTTTGAAGTCTCATATATGAGCTATCATCCCTGTTTTTAGATGAGAATAAAACAATAACTGTCCAATATCAAAGACTCATCAAACTCCAGGGTGATAACAGGACACCCCACCTAGTCACTCAGGGAGAATCAGGACATTATGATGTAGAGTTTCAAAATAAAAGACCTTTGAAAATCTCTATTGTATGAGCTATCATCCCTGTTTTTAGATGAGAATAAAACAAAAACTGTACAGTATCAAAGACTCATCTCACTCCAGGGTGATATCAGGACACCCCACCTAGTCACTCAGGGAGAATCAGGACATTCTGATGTACAGTTTCAAAATAAAAGACCTTTGAAATCTCTATTGCATGAGCTATCATCCCTGTTTTTAGATGAGAATAAAACAAAAACTGTCCAGTATCAAAGACTCATCTCACTGCAGGGTGATAGCATGAAACCCCACCTAGTCACTCAGGGAGAATCAGGACATTCTGATGTACAGTTTCAAAATAAAAGACCTTTGAAATCTCATATATGAGCTATCATCCCTCTGTATTTAGATAAGAATAAAACAAAAACTGTCCAGTATCAAATACTCATTTCCCTTCAGGGTGATAGCAGGACACCCCATCTAGTCACTCAGAAAAAATCAGGACATTCTGATGTAGAGTTTCAAAATAAAATACCTTTGAATTCTCATATATGAGCTATCATCCCATTTTTTAGATGAGAATAAAAAAATAACTGTCCAGTATCAAAAACTCATCTCACTCCAGGGTGATAGCATGACACCCCACCTAGTCACTCCGGGAGAATCAGGACATTCTGATGTAGAGGTTCAAAATAAAAGACCTTTGAAATCTCATATATGAGCTATCATCCCTCTGTATTTAGATACGAATAAAACAAACACTGTCCAGTATCAAATACTCATTTCCCTTCAGGGTGATAACAGGACACCCCACCTAGTCACTCAGGGAGAATCAGGACTTTCTGATGTAGAGTTTCAAAATAAAAGACCTTTGAAATCTCTATTGCATGAGCTATCATCCCTCTCTGTTTAGATGAGAATAAAACCAAATATCTCCAGTATCAAAGACTCATCTCACTCCAGGGTGATAGCAGGACACCCATCTAGTCACTCAGAAAAAATCAGGACATTCTGATTTAGAGTTTCAAAATAAAATACCTTTGAAATCTCATATATGAGCTATCATCCCTGTTTTTAGATGGGAATAAAACAAACACTGTCCAGTATCAAAGATTCATCTAACTCCATGGTGATAGCAGGACACCCCATCAAGTCACTCAGGGAGAATCAGGACATTCTGATGTACAGTTTCAAAATAAAAGACCTTTGAAATCTCAAATATGAGCTATCATCCCTGTTTTTAGATGAGAATAAAACAAAGACTGTCCAGTATCAAAGACTCATCTCACTCCATGGTGATAGCAGGACACCCTTTCTAGTCACTCCGAAAAAATCAGGACATTCTGATGTAGAGTTTCAAAATAAAATACCTTTGAAGTCTCATATATGAGCTATCATCCCTGTTTTTAGATGAGAATAAAACAAATACTGTCCAATATCAAAAACTCATCTCACTCCAGGGTGATAGCAGGAAACCCCACCTAGTCACTCAGGGAGAATCAGGACATTCTGATGTACAGTTTCAAAATAAAAGACCTTTGAAATCTCTATTGCATGAGCTATCATCCCTGTTTTTAGATGAGAATAAAAGAAAAACTGTCCAGTATCAAAGACTCATCTCACTCCAGGGTGATAGCAGGAAACCCCATCTAGTCACTCAGAAAAAATCAGGACATTCTGATGTACAGTTTCAAAATAAAATACCTTTGAAGTCTCATATATGAGCTATCATCCCTGTTTTTAGATGAGAATAAAACAGTAACTGTCCAATATCAAAGACTCATCAAACTCCAGGGTGATAACAGGACACCCCACCTAGTCACTCAGAAAAAATCAGGACATTCTGATGTAGAGTTTCAAAATAAAAGACCTTTGAAATCTCTATTGTATGAGCTATCATCCCTGTTTTTAGATGAGAATAAAACAAAAACTCTCCAGTATTAAAGACTCATCTCACTCCAGGGTGATAGCAGGACACCCCACCTAGTCACTCAGGGAGAATCAGGACATTCTGATGTACAGTTTCAAAATAAAAGACCTTTGAAAATCTCTATTGTATGAGCTATCATCCCTGTTTTTAGATGAGAATAAAACAAAAACTTTCCAGTATCAAAGACTCATCTCAATCCAGGGTGATATCAGGACACCCCACCTAGTCACTCAGGGAGAATCAGGACATTCTGATGTACAGTTTCAAAATAAAAGACCTTTGAAATCTCTATTGCATGAGCTATCATCCCTGTTTTTAGATGAGAATAAAACAAAAACTATCCAGTATCAAAGACTCATTTCACTCCAGGGTGATAGCAGCACACCCCATCTAGTCACTCAGAAAAAATCAGGACATTCTGATGTAGAGTTTCAAAATAAAATACCTTTGAATTCTCATATATGAGCTATCATCCCATTTTTTAGATGAGAATAAAAAAATAACTGTCCAGTATCAAAAACTCATCTCACTCCAGGGTGATAGCATGACACCCCACCTAGTCACTCAGGGAGAATCAGGACATTCTGATATAGAGATTCAAAATAAAAGACCTTTGAAATCTCATATATGAGCTATCATCCCTCTGTATTTAGATATGAATAAAACAAACACTGTCCAGTATCAAATACTAATTTCCCTTCAGGGTGATAACAGGACACCCCATCTAGTCACTCCGAAAAAATCAGGACATTCTGATGTAGAGTTTCAAAATAAAAGACCTTTGAAATCTCTATTGCATGAGCTATCATCCCTGTTTTTAGATGAGAATAAAACAAACACTGTCCAGTATCAAAGACTCATCAAACTCCAGGGTGGTAACAGGACACCCCAACTAGTCACTCAGAAAAAATCAGGACATTCTGATGTAGAGTTTCAAAATAAAATACCTTTGAAATCTCTATTGTATGAGCTATCATCCCTGTTTTTAGATGAGAATAAAACAAACACTGTCCAGTATCAAAGACTCATCTAACTCCATGTTGATAGCAGGACACCCCATCTAGTCACTCAGAAAAAATCAGGACATTCTGATGTAGAGTTTCAAAATAAAATACCTTTGAAATCTCTATTGTATGAGCTATCATCCCTGTTTTTAGATGAGAATAAAAAAAAAACTGTCCAGTATCAAAGACGCATCTCACCCCAGGGTGATAGCAGGACACCCCACCTAGTCACTCAGGGAGAATCAGGACATTCTGATGTAGAGTTTCAAAATAAAAGACCTTTGAAATCTCATATATGAGCTATAATCCCTCTCTGTTTAGATGAGAATAAAACAAAAACTGTCCAGTATCAAAGACGCAGGACACCCCACCTAGTCACTCAGGGAGAATCAGGACATTCTGATGTAGAGTTTCAAAATAAAATACCTTTGAATTCTCATATATGAGCTATCATCCCTCTGTATTTAGATATGAATAAAACAAACACTGTCCAGTATCAAATACTAATTTCCCTTCAGGGTGATAACAGGACACCCCATCTAGTCACTCCGAAAAAATCAGGACATTCTGATGTAGAGTTTCAAAATAAAAGACCTTTGAAATCTCTATTGCATGAGCTATCATCCCTGTTTTTAGATGAGAATAAAACAAACACTGTCCAGTATCAAAGACTCATCAAACTCCAGGGTGATAACAGGACACCCCACCTAGTCACTCAGAAAAAATCAGGACATTCTGATGTAGAGTTTCAAAATAAAATACCTTTGAAATCTCTATTGTATGAGCTATCATCCCTGTTTTTAGATGAGAATAAAACAAACACTGTCCAGTATCAAAGACTCATCTAACTCCATGGTGATAGCAGGACACCCCATCTAGTCACTCAGAAAAAATCAGGACATTCTGATGTAGAGTTTCAAAATAAAATACCTTTGAAATCTCTATTGTATGAGCTATCATCCCTGTTTTTAGATGAGAATAAAAAAAAAACTGTCCAGTATCAAAGACGCATCTCACCCCAGGGTGATAGCAGGACACCCCACCTAGTCACTCAGGGAGAATCAGGACATTCTGATGTAGAGTTTCAAAATAAAAGACCTTTGAAATCTCATATATGAGCTATAATCCCTCTCTGTTTAGATGAGAATAAAACAAAAACTATCAAGTATCAAAGACTGATCTCACTCCAGGGTGATAGCAGGACACGCCACATAGTCACTCAGAACAAATCAGGACATTCTGATGTACAGTTTCAAAATAAAAGACCTTTGAAATCTCATATATGAGCTATCATCCCTCTCTGTTTAGATGAGAATAAAACAAAACTGTCCAGTATCAAAGACTCATCTCACTCCAGGGTGATAGCAGGACACCCCACCTAGTCACTCAGAAAAAATCAGGACATTCTGATGTAGAGTTTCAAAATAAAATACCTTTGAAATCTCTATTGTATGAGCTATCATCCCTATTTTTAGATGAGAATAAAACAAAGACTGTCCAGTATCAAAGACTCATCTCACTCCAGGGTGATAGCAGGACACCCCACCTAGTTACTCAGAAAAAATCAGGACATTCTGATTTAGAGTTTCAAAATAAAATACCTTTGAAATCTCATATATGAGCTATCATCCCTGTTTTTAGATGGGAATAAAACAAACACTGTCCAGTATCAAAGACTCATCTAACTCCATGGTGATAGCAGGACACCCCATCAAGTCACTGAGAAAAAATCAGGACATTCTGATGTAGAGTTTCAAAATAAAATATTTTTGAAATCTCTATTGTATTAGCTATCATCCCTGTTTTTAGATGAGAATAAAACAAATACTGTCCAGTATCAAAGACTCATCAAACTCCAGTGTGATAGCAGGACACCCCATCTAGTCACTCAGAAAAAATCAGGACATTCTGATGTAGAGTTTCAAAATAAAATACCTTTGAAATCTCTATTGTATGAGCTATCATCCCTGTTTTTAGATGTGAATAAAACAAAAACTGTCCAGTCTCAAAGACGCATCTCACTCCAGGGTAATAGCAGGATACCCCACCTAGTCACTCAGGGAGAATCAGGACATTCTGATTTAGAGTTTCAAAATAAAATACCTTTGAAGTCTCATATATGAGCTATCATCCCTGTTTTTAGATGGGAATAAAACAAACACTGTCCAGTATCAAAGACTCATCTAACTCCATGATGATAGCAGGACACCCCATCTAGTCACTCAGAAAAAATCAGGACATTCTGATGTAGAGTTTCAAAATAAAAGACCTTTGAAATCTCATATATGAGCTATCATCCCTCTCTGTTTAGATGAGAATAAAACAAAAACTCTCCAGTATCAAAGACTCATCTCACTCCAGGGTGATAGCAGGACACCCCATCTAGTCACTCAGAAAGAATCAGGACATTCTGATTTAGAGTTTCAAAATAAAATACCTTTGAATTCTCATATATGAGCTATCATCCCATTTTTTAGATGAGAATAAAACAATAACTGTCCAGTATCAACAACTCATCTCACTCCAGGGTGATAGCATTACACCCCACCTAGTCACTCAGGGAGAATCAGGACATTCTGATGTAGAGTTTCAAAATAAAAGACCTTTGAAATCTCATATATGAGCTATCATCCCTCTGTATTTAGATACGAATAAAACAAACACTGTCCAGTATCAAATACTCATTTCCCTTCAGGGTGATAACAGGACACCCCACCTAGTCACTCAGGGAGAATCAGGACTTTCTGATGTAGAGTTTCAAAATAAAAGACCTTTGAAATCTCTATTGCATGAGCTATAATCCCTGTTTTTAGATGAGAATAAAACAAATACTGTCCAATATCAAAGACTCATCTCACTCCAGGGTGATAGCAGGACACCCCACCTAGTCACTCAGGGAGAATCAGGACATTCTGATGTACAGTTTCAAAATAAAAGACCTTTGAAATCTCTATTGCATGAGCTATCATCCCTCTCTGTTTAGATGAGAATAAAACAAAATATCTCCAGTATCAAAGACTCATCTCACTCCAGGGTGATAGCAGGACACCCCATCTAGTCACTCAGAAAAAATCAGGACATTCTGATGTACAGTTTCAAAATAAAATACCTTTGAAATCTCTATTGCATGAGCTATCATCCCTGTTTTTATATGAGAATAAAACAAAAACTGTCCATTATCAAAGACTCATCTCACTCCAGGGTGATAGCAGGACACCCATCTAGTCACTCAGGGAGAATCAGGACATTCTGATGTAGAATTTCTAAATAAAAGACCTTTGAAATCTCTATTGTATGAGCTATCATCCCTTTTTTTAGATGAGAATAAAACAAAGACTGTCCAGTATCAAAGACGCATCTCACTCCAGGGTGATAGCAGGACACCCCACCTAGTCACTCAGAAAAAATCAGGACATTCTGATTTAGAGTTTCAAAATAAAAATACCTTTGAAATCTCATATATGAGCTATCATCCCTGTTTTTAGATGGGAATAAAACAAACACTGTCCAGTATCAAAGACTCATCTAACTCCATGGTGATAGCAGGACACCCCATCAAGTCACTCAGGGAGAATCAGGACATTCTGATGTACAGTTGCAAAATAAAAGACCTTTGAAATCTCATATATGAGCTATCATCCCTCTCTGTTTAGATGAGAATAAAACAAAAATGTCCAGTATCAAATAATCATTTCCCTTCAGGGTTATAACAGGACACCCCACCTAGTCACTCAGGGAGAATCAGGACTTTCTGATGTAGAGTTTCAAAATAAAAGACCTTTGAAATCTCTATTGTATGAGCTATCATCCCTGTTTTTAGATGAGAATAAAACAAAGACTGTCCTGTATCAAAGACTCATCTCACTCCATGGTGTTAGCAGGACACCCTTTCTAGTCACTCCGAAAAAATCAGGACATTCTGATGTAGAGTTTCAAAATAAAATACCTTTGAAGTCTCATATATGAGCTATCATCCCTGTTTTTAGATGAGAATAAAACAAATACTGTCCAATATCAAAAACTCATCTCACTCCAGGGTGATAGCAGGAAACCCCACCTAGTCACTCAGGGAGAATCAGGACATTCTGATGTACAGTTTCAAAATAAAAGACCTTTGAAATCTCTATTGCATGAGCTATCATCCCTGTTTTTAGATGAGAATAAAAGAAAAACTGTCCAGTATCAAAGACTCATCTCACTCCAGGGTGATAGCAGGACACCCCACCTAGTCACTCAGAAAAAATCAGGACATTCTGATGTAGAGTTTCAAAATAAAAGACCTTTGAAATCTCTTTTGCATGAGCTATCATCCCTGTTTTTAGATGAGAATAAAACAAACACTGTCCAGTATCAAAGACTCATCTAACTCCATGGTGATAGCAGGACACCCCATCTAGTCACTCAGAAAAAATCAGGACATTCTGATGTAGAGTTTCAAAATAAAATACCTTTGAATTCTCATATATGAGCTATCATCCCATTTTTTAGATGAGAATAAAACAATAACTGTCCAGTATCAAAAACTCATCTCACTCCAGGGTGATAGCATGACACCCCACCTAGTCACTCAGGGAGAATCAGGACATTCTGATGTAGAGTTTCAAAATAAAAGACCTTTGAAATCTCATATATGAGCTATCATCCTTCTGTATTTAGATAAGAATAAAACAAACACTGTCCAGTATCACATACTCATTTCCCTTCAGGGTGATAACAGGACACCCCACCTAGTCACTCAGGGAGAATCAGGACTTTCTGATGTAGAGTTTCAAAATAAAAGACCTTTGAAATCTCTATTGTATGAGCTATCATCCCTGTATTTAGATGAGAATAAAACAAAAACTGTCCAGTATCAAAGACTCATCTCACTCCAGGGTGATAGCAGTACACCCCACCTAGTCACTCAGGGAGAATCAGGACATTCTGATGTACAGTTTCAAAATAAAAGACCTTTGAAATCTCTATTGCATGAGCTATCATCCCTGTTTTTAGATGAGAATAAAACAAACACTGTCCAGTATCAAAGACTCATCTCACTCCAGGGTGATAGCAGCTCACCCCATCTAGTCACTCAGAAAAAATCAGGACATTCTGATGTAGAGTTTCAAAATAAAATACCTTTGAATTCTCATATATGAGCTATCATCCCATTTTTTAGATGAGAATAAAAAAATAACTGTCCAGTATCAAAAACTCATCTCACTCTAGGGTGATAGCATGACACCCCACCTAGTCACTCAGGGAGAATCAGGACATTCTGATATAGAGATTCAAAATAAAAGACCTTTGAAATCTCATATATGAGCTATCATCCCTCTGTATTTAGATACGAATAAAACAAACACTGTCCAGTATCAAATACTAATTTCCCTCCAGGGTGATAACAGGACACCCCATCTAGTCACTCAGAAAAAATCAGGACATTCTGATGTAGAGTTTCAAAATAAAATACCTTTGAAATCTCTATTGTATGAGCTATCATCCCTGTTTTTAGATGAGAATAAAACAAACACTGTCCAGTATCAAAGACTCATCTAACTCCATGGTGATAGCAGGACACCCCATCTAGTCACTCAGAAAAAATCAGGACATTCTGATGTAGAGTTTCAAAATAAAATACCTTTGAATTCTCATATATGAGCTATCATCCCATTTCTTAGATGAGAATAAAAGAATAACTGTCCAGTATCAAAAACTCATCTCACTCCAGGGTGATAGCATGACACCCCACCTAGTCACTCAGGGAGAATCAGGACATTCTGATGTAGAGTTTCAAAATAAAAGACCTTTGAAATCTCATATATGAGCTATCATCCTTCTGTATTTAGATAAGAATAAAACAAACACTGTCCAGTATCAAATACTAATTTCCCTTCAGGGTGATAACAGGACACCCCACCTAATCACTCAGGGAGAATCAGGACTTTCTGATGTAGAGTTTCAAAATAAAAGACCTTTGAAATCTCTATTGTATGAGCTATCATCCCTGTATTTAGATGAGAATAAAACAAAAACTGTCCAGTATCAAAGACTCATCTCACTCCAGGGTGATAGCAGTACACCCCACCTAGTCACTCAGGGAGAATCAGGACATTCTGATGTACAGTTTCAAAATAAAAGACCTTTGACATCTCTATTGCATGAGCTATCATCCCTGTTTTTAGATGAGAATAAAACAAAAACTGTCCAGTATCAAAGACGCATCTCACTCCAGGGTGATAGCAGGACACCCCACCTAGTCACTCAGGGAGAATCAGGACATTCTGATGTAGAGTTTTAAAATAAAAGACCTTTGAAATGTCATATATGAGCTATAATCCCTCTCTGTTTAGATGAGAATAAAACAAAAACTCTCAAGTATCAAAGACTGATCTCACTCCAGGGTGATAGCAGGACACGCCACATAGTCACTCAGAACAAATCAGGACATTCTGATGTACAGTTTCAAAATAAAAGACCTTTGAAATCTCATATATGAGCTATCATCCCTCTCTGTTTAGATGAGAATAAAACAAAACTGTCCAGTATCAAAGACTCATCTCACTCCAGGGTGATAGCAGGACACCCCACCTAGTCACTCAGAAAAAATCAGGACATTCTGATGTAGAGTTTCAAAATAAAATACCTTTGAAATCTCTATTGTATGAGCTATCATCCCTATTTTTAGATGAGAATAAAACAAAGACTGTCCAGTATCAAAGACTCATCTCACTCCAGGGTGATAGCAGGACACCCCACCTAGTTACTCAGAAAAAATCAGGACATTCTGATTTAGAGTTTCAAAATAAAATACCTTTGAAATCTCATATATGAGCTATCATCCCTGTTTTTAGATGGGAATAAAACAAACACTGTCCAGTATCAAAGACTCATCTAACTCCATGGTGATAGCAGGACACCCCATCAAGTCACTCAGAAAAAATCAGGACATTGTGATGTAGAGTTTCAAAATAAAATACCTTTGAAATCTCATATATGAGCTATCATCCCTCTCTGTTTAGATGAGAATAAAACAAAATCTCTCCAGTATCAAAGACTCATCTCACTCCAGGGTGATAGCAGTACACCCCATCTAGTCACTGAGAAAAAATCAGGACATTCTGATGTAGAGTTTCAAAATAAAATATTTTTGAAATCTCTATTGTATTAGCTATCATCCCTGTTTTTAGATGAGAATAAAACAAAAACTGTCCAGTATCAAAGACTCATCTCACTCCAGGGTGATAGCAGGACACCCCATCTAGTGACTGAGAAAAAATCAGGACATTCTGATGTAGAGTTTCAAAATAAAATATTTTTGAAATCTCTATTGTATTAGCTATCATCCCTGTTTTTAGATGAGAATAAAACAAACACTGTCCAGTATCAAAGACTCATCTAACTCCATGGTGATAGCAGGACACCCCATCTAGTCACTCAGAAAAAATCAGGACATTCTGATGTAGAGTTTCAAAATAAAATACCTTTGAATTCTCATATATGAGCTATCATCCCATGTTTTAGATGAGAATAAAACAATAACTGTCCAGTATCAAAGACTCATCTCACTCCAGGGTGATAGCAGGAAAGCCCACCTAGTCACTCAGGGAGAATCAGGACATTCTGATGTAGAGTTTCAAAATAAAAGACCTTTGAAATCTCATATATGAGCTATCATCCTTCTGTATTTAGATAAGAATAAAACAAACACTGTCCAGTATCAAATACTCATTTCCCTTCAGGGTGATAACAGGACACCCCACCTAGTCACTCAGGGAGAATCAGGACTTTCTGATGTAGAGTTTCAAAATAAAAGACCTTTGAAATCTCTATTGTATGAGCTATCATCCCTGTATTTAGATGAGAATAAAACAAAAACTGTCCAGTATCAAAGACTCATCTCACTCCAGGGTGATAGCAGTACACCCCACCTAGTCACTCAGGGAGAATCAGGACATTCTGATGTCCAGTTTCAAAATAAAAGACCTTTGAAATCTCTATTGCATGAGCTATCATCCCTGTTTTTAGATGAGAATAAAACAAACACTGTCCAGTATCAAAGACTCATCAAACTCCAGGGTGATAACAGGACACCCCACCTAGTCACTCAGAAAAAATCAGGACATTCTGATGTAGAGTTTCAAAATAAAATACCTTTGAAATCTCTATTGTATGAGCTATCATCCCTGTTTTTAGATGAGAATAAAACAAACACTGTCCAGTATCAAAGACTCATCTAACTCCATGGTGATAGCAGGACACCCCATCTAGTCACTCAGAAAAAATCAGGACATTCTGATGTAGAGTTTCAAAATAAAATACCTTTGAATTCTCATATATGAGCTATCATCCCATTTTTTAGATGAGAATAAAACAATAACTGTCCAGTATCAAAAACTCATCTCACTCCAGGGTGATAGCATGACACCCCACCTAGTCACTCAGGGAGAATCAGGACATTCTGATGTAGAGTTTCAAAATAAAAGACCTTTGAAATCTCATATATGAGCTATAATCCCTCTCTGTTTAGATGAGAATAAAACAAAAACTCTCAAGTATCAAAGACTGATCTAACTCCAGGGTGATAGCAGGACACGCCACATAGTCACTCAGAAAAAATCAGGACATTCTGATGTACAGTTTCAAAATAAAAGACCTTTGAAATCTCATATATGAGCTATCATCCCTCTCTGTTTAGATGAGAATAAAACAAAACTGTCCAGTATCAAAGACTCATCTCACTCCAGGGTGATAACAGGACACCCCATCTAGTCACTCAGAAAAAATCAGGACATTCTGATGTAGAGTTTCAAAATAAAATACCTTTGAAATCTCTATTGTATGAGCTATCATCCCTATTTTTAGATGAGAATAAAACAAAGACTGTCCAGTATCAAAGACGCATCTCACTCCAGGTTGATAGCAGGACACCCCACCTAGTCACTTTGAAAAAATCAGGACATTCTGATTTAGAGTTTCAAAATAAAATACCTTTGAAATCTCATATATGAGCTATCATCCCTTTTTTAGATGGGAATAAAACAAACACTGTCCAGTATCAAAGACTCATCTAACTCCATGGTGATAGCAGGACACCCCATCAAGTCACTCAGAAAAAATCAGGACATTCTGATGTAGAGTTTCAAAATAAAAGACCTTTGAAATCTCATATATGAGCTATCATCCCTCTCTGTTTAGATGAGAATAAAACAAAATCTCTCCAGTATCAAAGACTCATCTCACTCCAGGGTGATAGCAGGACACCCCATCTAGTCACTGAGAAAAAATCAGGACATTCTGATGTAGAGTTTCAAAATAAAATATTTTTGAAATCTCTATTGTATTAGCTATCATCCCTGTTTTTAGATGAGAATAAAACAAAAACTGTCCAGTATCAAAGACTCATCTCACTCCAGGGTGATAGCAGGACACCCCATCTAGTGACTGAGAAAAAATCAGGACATTCTGATGTAGAGTTTAAAAATAAAATATTTTTGAAATCTCTATTGTATTAGCTATCATCCCTGTTTTTAGATGAGAATAAAACAAACACTGTCCAGTATCAAAGACTCATCTAACTCCATGGTGATAGCAGGACACCCCATCTAGTCACTCAGAAAAAAATCAGGACATTCTGATGTAGAGTTTCAAAATAAAATACCTTTGAAATCTCTATTGTATGAGCTATCATCCCTGTTTTTAGATGAGAATAAAACAAACACTGTCCAGTATCAAAGACTCATCTAACTCCATGGTGATAGCAGGACACCCCATCTAGTCACTCAGAAAAAATCAGGACATTCTGATGTAGAGTTTCAAAATAAAATACCTTTGAATTCTCATATATGAGCTATCATCCCATTTCTTAGATGAGAATAAAAGAATAACTGTCCAGTATCAAAAACTCATCTCACTCCAGGGTGATAGCATGACACCCCACCTAGTCACTCAGGGAGAATCAGGACATTCTGATGTAGAGTTTCAAAATAAAAGACCTTTGAAATCTCATATATGAGCTATCATCCTTCTGTATTTAGATAAGAATAAAACAAACACTGTCCAGTATCAAATACTAATTTCCCTTCAGGGTGATAACAGGACACCCCACCTAATCACTCAGGGAGAATCAGGACTTTCTGATGTAGAGTTTCAAAATAAAAGACCTTTGAAATCTCTATTGTATGAGCTATCATCCCTGTATTTAGATGAGAATAAAACAAAAACTGTCCAGTATCAAAGACTCATCTCACTCCAGGGTGATAGCAGTACACCCCACCTAGTCACTCAGGGAGAATCAGGACATTCTGATGTACAGTTTCAAAATAAAAGACCTTTGAAATCTCTATTGCATGAGCTATCATCCCTGTTTTTAGATGAGAATAAAACAAAAACTGTCCAGTATCAAAGACGCATCTCACTCCAGGGTGATAGCAGGACACCCCACCTAGTCACTCAGGGAGAATCAGGACATTCTGATGTAGAGTTTTAAAATAAAAGACCTTTGAAATGTCATATATGAGCTATAATCCCTCTCTGTTTAGATGAGAATAAAACAAAAACTCTCAAGTATCAAAGACTGATCTCACTCCAGGGTGATAGCAGGACACGCCACATAGTCACTCAGAACAAATCAGGACATTCTGATGTACAGTTTCAAAATAAAAGACCTTTGAAATCTCATATATGAGCTATCATCCCTCTCTGTTTAGATGAGAATAAAACAAAACTGTCCAGTATCAAAGACTCATCTCACTCCAGGGTGATAGCAGGACACCCCACCTAGTCACTCAGAAAAAATCAGGACATTCTGATGTAGAGTTTCAAAATAAAATACCTTTGAAATCTCTATTGTATGAGCTATCATCCCTATTTTTAGATGAGAATAAAACAAAGACTGTCCAGTATCAAAGACTCATCTCACTCCAGGGTGATAGCAGGACACCCCACCTAGTTACTCAGAAAAAATCAGGACATTCTGATTTAGAGTTTCAAAATAAAAGACCTTTGAAATCTCATATATGAGCTATCATCCTTCTGTATTTAGATAAGAATAAAACAAACACTGTCCAGTATCAAATACTAATTTCCCTTCAGGGTGATAACAGGACACCCCACCTAATCACTCAGGGAGAATCAGGACTTTCTGATGTAGAGTTTCAAAATAAAAGACCTTTGAAATCTCTATTGTATGAGCTATCATCCCTGTATTTAGATGAGAATAAAACAAAAACTGTCCAGTATCAAAGACTCATCTCACTCCAGGGTGATAGCAGTACACCCCACCTAGTCACTCAGGGAGAATCAGGACATTCTGATGTACAGTTTCAAAATAAAAGACCTTTGAAATCTCTATTGCATGAGCTATCATCCCTGTTTTTAGATGAGAATAAAACAAAAACTGTCCAGTATCAAAGACGCATCTCACTCCAGGGTGATAGCAGGACACCCCACCTAGTCACTCAGGGAGAATCAGGACATTCTGATGTAGAGTTTTAAAATAAAAGACCTTTGAAATGTCATATATGAGCTATAATCCCTCTCTGTTTAGATGAGAATAAAACAAAAACTCTCAAGTATCAAAGACTGATCTCACTCCAGGGTGATAGCAGGACACGCCACATAGTCACTCAGAACAAATCAGGACATTCTGATGTACAGTTTCAAAATAAAAGACCTTTGAAATCTCATATATGAGCTATCATCCCTCTCTGTTTAGATGAGAATAAAACAAAACTGTCCAGTATCAAAGACTCATCTCACTCCAGGGTGATAGCAGGACACCCCACCTAGTCACTCAGAAAAAATCAGGACATTCTGATGTAGAGTTTCAAAATAAAATACCTTTGAAATCTCTATTGTATGAGCTATCATCCCTATTTTTAGATGAGAATAAAACAAAGACTGTCCAGTATCAAAGACTCATCTCACTCCAGGGTGATAGCAGGACACCCCACCTAGTTACTCAGAAAAAATCAGGACATTCTGATTTAGAGTTTCAAAATAAAAGACCTTTGAAATCTCATATATGAGCTATCATCCCTCTCTGTTTAGATGAGAATAAAACAAAATCTCTCCAGTATCAAAGACTCATCTCACTCCAGGGTGATAGCAGTACACCCCATCTAGTCACTGAGAAAAAATCAGGACATTCTGATGTAGAGTTTCAAAATAAAATATTTTTGAAATCTCTATTGTATTAGCTATCATCCCTGTTTTTAGATGAGAATAAAACAAAAACTGTCCAGTATCAAAGACTCATCTCACTCCAGGGTGATAGCAGGACACCCCATCTAGTGACTGAGAAAAAATCAGGACATTCTGATGTAGAGTTTCAAAATAAAATATTTTTGAAATCTCTATTGTATTAGCTATCATCCCTGTTTTTAGATGAGAATAAAACAAACACTGTCCAGTATCAAAGACTCATCTAACTCCATGGTGATAGCAGGACACCCCATCTAGTCACTCAGAAAAAATCAGGACATTCTGATGTAGAGTTTCAAAATAAAATACCTTTGAATTCTCATATATGAGCTATCATCCCATTTTTTAGATGAGAATAAAACAATAACTGTCCAGTATCAAAAACTCATCTCACTCCAGGGTGATAGCATGACACCCCACCTAGTCACTCAGGGAGAATCAGGACATTCTGATGTAGAGTTTCAAAATAAAAGACCTTTGAAATCTCATATATGAGCTATCATCCTTCTGTATTTAGATAAGAATAAAACAAACACTGTCCAGTATCAAATACTCATTTCCCTTCAGGGTGATAACAGGACACCCCACCTAGTCACTCAGGGAGAATCAGGACTTTCTGATGTAGAGTTTCAAAATAAAAGACCTTTGAAATCTCTATTGTATGAGCTATCATCCCTGTATTTAGATGAGAATAAAACAAAAACTGTCCAGTATCAAAGACTCATCTCACTCCAGGGTGATAGCAGTACACCCCACCTAGTCACTCAGGGAGAATCAGGACATTCTGATGTCCAGTTTCAAAATAAAAGACCTTTGAAATCTCTATTGCATGAGCTATCATCCCTGTTTTTAGATGAGAATAAAACAAACACTGTCCAGTATCAAAGACTCATCAAACTCCAGGGTGATAACAGGACACCCCACCTAGTCACTCAGAAAAAATCAGGACATTCTGATGTAGAGTTTCAAAATAAAATACCTTTGAAATCTCTATTGTATGAGCTATCATCCCTGTTTTTAGATGAGAATAAAACAAACACTGTCCAGTATCAAAGACTCATCTAACTCCATGGTGATAGCAGGACACCCCATCTAGTCACTCAGAAAAAATCAGGACATTCTGATGTAGAGTTTCAAAATAAAATACCTTTGAATTCTCATATATGAGCTATCATCCCATTTTTTAGATGAGAATAAAACAATAACTGTCCAGTATCAAAAACTCATCTCACTCCAGGGTGATAGCATGACACCCCACCTAGTCACTCAGGGAGAATCAGGACATTCTGATGTAGAGTTTCAATATAAAAGACCTTTGAAATCTCATATATGAGCTATCATCCTTCTGTATTTAGATAAGAATAAAACAAACACTGTCCAGTATCAAATACTCATTTCCCTTCAGGGTGATAACAGGACACCCCACCTAGTCACTCAGGGAGAATCAGGACTTTCTGATGTAGAGTTTCAAAATAAAAGACCTTTGACATCTCTATTGTATGAGCTATCATCCCTGTATTTAGATGAGAATAAAACAAAAACTGTCCAGTATCAAAGACTCATCTCACTCCAGGGTGATAGCAGTACACCCCACCTAGTCACTCAGGGAGAATCAGGACATTCTGATGTCCAGTTTCAAAATAAAAGACCTTTGAAATCTCTATTGCATGAGCTATCATCCCTGTTTTTAGATGAGAATAAAACAAACACTGTCCAGTATCAAAGACTCATCTAACTCCATGGTGATAGCAGGACACCCCATCTAGTCACTCAGAAAAAATCAGGACATTCTGATGTAGAGTTTCAAAATAAAATACCTTTGAATTCTCATATATGAGCTATCATCCCATTTTTTAGATGAGAATAAAACAATAACTGTCCAGTATCAAAAACTCATCTCACTCCAGGGTGATAGCATGACACCCCACCTAGTCACTCAGGGAGAATCAGGACATTCTGATGTACAGTTTCAAAATAAAAGACCTTTGAAATCTCATATATGAGCTATCATCCCTCTCTGTTTAGATGAGAATAAAACAAAACTGTCCAGTATCAAAGACTCATCTCACTCCAGGGTGATAGCAGGACACCCAACCTAGTCACTCAGAAAAAATCAGGACATTCTGATGTAGAGTTTCAAAATAAAATACCTTTGAAATCTCTATTGTATGAGCTATCATCCCTATTTTTAGATGAGAATAAAACAAAGACTGTCCAGTATCAAAGACGCATCTCACTCCAGGGTGATAGCAGGACACCCCACCTAGTCACTCAGAAAAAATCAGGACATTCTGATTTAGAGTTTCAAAATAAAATACCTTTGAAATCTCATATATGAGCTATCATCCCTGTTTTTAGATGGGAATAAAACAAACACTGTCCAGTATCAAAGACTCATCTAATTACATGGTGATAGCAGGACACCCCATCTAGTCACTCAGAAAGAATCAGGACATTCTGATGTACAGTTTCAAAATAAAAGACCTTTGACATCTCATATATGAGCTATCATCCCTCTCTGTTTAGATGAGAATAAAACAAAAACTCTCAAGTATCAAAGACTGATCTAACTCCAGGGTGATAGCAAGACACGCCACATAGTCATTCAGAAAAAATCAGGACATTCTGATGTAGAGTTTCAAAATAACAGACCTTTGAAATCTCATATATGAGCTATCATCCCTCTCTGTTTAAATGAGAATAAAACAAAACTGTCCAGTATCAAAGACTCATCTCACTCCAGGGTGATAGCAGGACACCCCACCTAGTCACTCAGAAAAAATCAGGACATTCTGATGTAGAGTTTCAAAATAAAATACCTTTGAAATCTCTATTGTATGAGCTATCATCCCTATTTTTAGATGAGAATAAAACAAAGACTGTCCAGTATCAAAGACGCATCTCACTCCAGGGTGATAGCAGGACACCCCACCTAGTCACTCAGGGAGAATCAGGACTTTCTGATGTAGAGTTTCAAAATAAAAGACCTTTGAAATCTCTATTGTATGAGCTATCATCCCTGTTTTTAGATGAGAATAAAACAAAAACTGTCCAGTATCAAAGACTCATCTCACTCCAGGGTGATAGCAGTACACCCCACCTAGTCACTCAGGGAGAATCAGGACATTCTGATCTACAGTTTCAAAATAAAAGACCTTTGAAATCTCTATTGTATGAGCTATTATCCCTGTTTTTAGATGAGAATAAAACAAAAACTGTCCAGTATCAAAGACGCATCTCACTCCAGGGTGATAGCAGGACATCCCACCTAGTCACTCACGGAGAATCAGGACATTCTGATGTAGAGTTACAAAATAAAAGACCTTTGAAATCTCATATATGAGCTATAATCCCTCTCTGTTTCGATGAGAATAAAACAAAAACTCTCAAGTATCAAAGACTGATCTCACTCCAGGGTGATAGCAGGACACGCCACATAGTCACTCAGAAAAAATCAGGACATTCTGATGTACAGTTTCAAAATAAAAGACCTTTGAAATCTCATATATGAGCTATCATCCCTCTCTGTTTAGATGAGAATAAAACAAAACTGTCCAGTATCAAAGAGTCATCTAACTATATGGTGATAGCAGGACACCCCATCTAGTCACTCAGAAAAAATCAGGACATTCTGATGTAGAATTTCAAAATAAAAGACCTTTGAAATCTCATATATGAGATATCATCCCTCTCTGTTTAGATGAGAATAAAATAAAAACTGTCCAGTATCAAAGACTCATCTCACTCCAGGGTGATAGCAGGACACCCCACCTAGTCACTCAGGGAGAATCAGGACATTCTGATGTACAGTTTCAAAATAAAATACCTTTGAAATCTCTATTGCATGAGCTATCATCCCTGTTTTTAGATGAGAATAAAACAAACACTGTCCAGTATCAAAGACTCATCAAACTCCAGGGTGATAGCAGCACACCCCATCTAGTCACTCAGAAAAAATCAGGACATTCTGATGTAGAGTTTCAAAATAAAATACCTTTGAAATCTCTATTGTATGAGCTATCATCCCTGTTTTTAGATGAGAATAAAACAAAAACTGTCCAGTATCAAAGACGCATCTCACTCCAGGGTGATAGCAGGACACCCCACCTAGTCACTCAGGGAGAATCAGGACATTCTGATGTAGAGTTACAAAATAAAAGACTTTTGAAATCTCATATATGAGCTATAATCCCTCTCTGTTTAGATGAGAATAAAACAAAAACTCTCAAGTATCAAAGACTGATCTCACTCCAGGGTGATAGCAGGACACGCCACATAGTCACTCAGAAAAAATCAGGACATTCTGATGTACAGTTTCAAAATAAAAGACCTTTGAAATCTCATATATGAGCTATCATCCCTCTCTGTTTAGATGAGAATAAAACAAAACTGTCCAGTATCAAAGAGTCATCTAACTCTATGGTGATAGCAGGACACCCCACCTAGTCACTCAGGGAGAATCAGGACATTCTGATGTAGAGTTTCAAAATAAAATACCTTTGAAATCTCTATTGTATGAGCTATCATCCCTATTTTTAGATGAGAATAAAACAAAGACTGTCCAGTATCAAAGACGCATCTCACTCCAGGGTGATAGCAGGACACCCCACCTAGTCACTCAGAAAAAATCAGGACATTCTGATTTAGAGTTTCAAAATAAAATACCTTTGAAATCTCATATATGAGCTATCATCCCTGTTTTTAGATGGGAATAAAACAAACACTGTCCAGTATCAAAGAGTCATCTAACTCCATGGTGATAGCAGGACACCCCATCAAGTCACTCAGAAAAAATCAGGACATTCTGATGTAGAGTTTCAAAATAAAAGACCTTTGAAATCTCATATATGAGCTATCATCCCTCTCTGTTTAGATGAGAATAAAAAAAAACCTCTCCAGTATCAAAGACTCATCTCACTCCAGGGTGATAGCAGGACACCCCATCTAGTCACTGAGAAAAAATCAGGACATTCTGATGTAGAGTTTCAAAATAAAATATTTTTGAAATCTCTATTGTATTAGCTATCATCCCTGTTTTTAGATGAGAATAAAACAAATACTGTCCAATATCAAAAACTCATCTCACTCCAGGGTGATAGCAGGAAACCCCACCTAGTCACTCAGGGAGAATCAGGACTTTCTGATGTAGAGTTTCAAAATAAAAGACCTTTGAAATCTCTATTGTATGAGCTATCATCCCTGTTTTTAGATGAGAATAAAACAAAAACTGTCCAGTATCAAAGACTCATCTCACTCCAGGGTGATAGCAGTACACCCCACCTAGTCACTCAGGGAGAATCAGGACATTCTGATCTACAGTTTCAAAATAAAAGACCTTTGAAATCTCTATTGTATGAGCTATTATCCCTGTTTTTAGATGAGAATAAAACAAAACTGTCCAGTATCAAAGAGTCATCTAACTATATGGTGATAGCAGGACACCCCATCTAGTCACTCAGAAAAAATCAGGACATTCTGATGTAGAATTTCAAAATAAAAGACCTTTGAAATCTCATATATGAGATATCATCCCTCTCTGTTTAGATGAGAATAAAATAAAAACTGTCCAGTATCAAAGACTCATCTCACTCCAGGGTGATAGCAGGACACCCCACCTAGTCACTCAGGGAGAATCAGGACATTCTGATGTACAGTTTCAAAATAAAATACCTTTGAAATCTCTATTGCATGAGCTATCATCCCTGTTTTTAGATGAGAATAAAACAAACACTGTCCAGTATCAAATACTCATTTCCCTTCAGGGTGATAACAGGACACCCCACCTAGTCACTCAGGGAGAATCAGGACTTTCTGATGTAGAGTTTCAAAATAAAAGACCTTTGAAATCTCTATTGTATGAGCTATCATCCCTGTTTTTAGATGAGAATAAAACAAAAAATGTCCAGTATCAAAGACACATCTCAGTCCAGGGTGATAGCAGGACACCGCACCTAGTCACTCAGGGACAATCAGGACATTCTGCTTTAGAGTTTCAAAATAAAATACCTTTGAAGTCTCATATATGAGCTATCATCCCTGTTTTAGATGGGAATAAAACAAACACTGTCCAGTATCAAAGACTCATCTAACTCCATGGTGATAGCAGGACACCCAATATAGTCACTCAGGGAGAATCAGGACTTTCTGATGTAGAGTTTCAAAATAAAAGACCTTTGAAATCTTATATATGAGCTATCATCCCTCTCTGTTTAGATGAGAATAAAACAAAAACTCTCCAGTATCAAAGACTCATCTCACTCCAGGGTGATAGCAGGAAACCCCACCTAGTCACTCAGGGACAATCAGGACATTCTGCTTTAGAGTTACAAAATAAAATACCTTTGAAGTCTCATATATGAGCTATCATCCCTGTTTTTAGATGGGAATAAAACAAAAACTGTCCAGTATCAAAGACTCATCTAACTCCATGGTGATAGCAGGACACCCCATCTAGTCCCTCAGAAAAAAACAGGACATTCTGATGTAGAGTTTCAAAATAAAAGACCTTTGAAATCTCATATATGAGCTATAATCCCTCTGTATTTAGATAAGAATAAAACAAACACTGTCCAGTATCAAATACTTATTTCCCTTCAGGGTGATAACAGGACACCCCACCTAGTCACTCAGGGAGAATCAGGACTTTCTGATGTGGAGTCTCAAATCAAAAGACCTTTGAAATCTCTATTGTATGAGCTATCATCCCTGTTTTTAGATGAGAATAAAACAAACACTGTCCAGTATCAAAGACCCATCTCAATCCAGGGTGATATCATGACACCCCACCTAGTCACTCAGGGAGAATCAGGAGATTCTGATGTACAGTTTCAAAATAAAAGACCTTTGAAATCTCATATATGAGCTATCATCCCTCTGTATTTAGATATGAATAAAACAAACACTGTCAAGTATCAAATACTCATTTCCCTCCAGGGTGATAACAGGACACCCCACCTAGTCACTCAGGGAGAATCAGGACTTTCTGATATAGAGTTTCAAAATAAAAGACCTTTGAAATCTCTATTGTATGAGCTATCATCCCTCTCTGTTTAGATGAGAATAAAACCAAAACTCTCCAGTATTAAAGACTCATCTCACTCCAGGGTGATAGCAGGACACCCCACCTAGTGAACCCAGAAAAGATCAGGACATTCTGATGTACAGTTTCAAAATAAAAGACATTTGAAATCTCTATTGCATGAGCTATCATCCCTGTTTTTAGATGAGAATAAAACAAAAACTGTCCAGTATCAAAGACGCATCTCACTCCAGGGTGATAGCAGGACACCCCATCTAGTCACTCAGAAAAAATCAGGACATTCTGATGTAGAGTTTCAAAATAAAAGACCTTTGAAATCTCATATATGAGCTGTCATCCCTCTGCATTTAGATAAGAATAAAACAAACACTGTCCAGTATCAAATACTCATTTCCCTTCAGGGTGATAACAGGACACCCCACCTAGTCACTCAGGGAGAATCAGGACTTTCTGATGTAGAGTTTCAAAATAAAAGACCTTTGAAGTCTCATATATGAGCTATCATCCCTGTTTTTAGATGAGAATAAAACAAAAACTGTCCAGTATCAAAGACTCATCTAACTCCAGGGTGTAGCAGGACACCCCACCTAGTCACTCAGGGAGAATCAGGACATTCTGATGAAGACATTCAAAATAAAAGACCTTTGAAATCTCTATTGTATGAGCTATCATCCCTGTTTTTAGATGAGAATAAAACAAACACTGTCCAGTATCAAAGACCTATCTCACTCCAGGGTGATAGCAGGATATCCCATCTAGTCACTCAGGGACAATCAGGACATTCTGCTTTAGAGTTTCAAAATAAAAGACCTTTGAAATCTCATATATGAGCTATCATCCCTCTCTGTTTAGATGAGAATAAAACAAAAACTCTCCAGTATCAAAGACTCATCTCACTCCAGGGTGATAGCAGGAAATCCCACCTAGTCACTCAGGGACAATCAGGACATTCTGCTTTAGAGTTTCAAAATAAAATACCTTTGAAATCTCATATATGAGCTATCATCCCTCTGTATTTAGATAAGAATAAAACAAACACTGTCAAGTATCAAATACTCATTTCCCTTCAGGGTGATAACAGGACACCCCACCTAGTCACTCAGGGAGAATCAGGACTTTCTGATGTAGAGTTTCAAATTAAAAGACCTTTGAAATCTCTATTGTATGAGCTATCATCCCTGTTTTTAGATGAGAATAAAACAAACACTGTCCAGTATCAAAGACCCATCTCAATCCAGGGTGATATCATGACACCCCACCTAGTCACTCAGGGAGAATCAGGAGATTCTGATGTACAGTTTCAAAATAAAAGACCTTTGAAATCTCATATATGAGCTATCATCCCTCTGTATTTAGATATGAATAAAACAAACACTGTCAAGTATCAAATACTCATTTCCCTCCAGGGTGATAACAGGACACCCCACCTAGTCACTCAGGGAGAATCAGGACTTTCTGATATAGAGTTTCAAAATAAAAGACCTTTGAAATCTCTATTGTATGAGCTATCATCCCTCTCTGTTTAGATGAGAATAAAAACAAAACTCTCCAGTATTAAAGACTCATCTCACTCCAGGGTGATAGCAGGACACCCCACCTAGTGAACCCAGAAAAGATCAGGACATTCTGATGTACAGTTTCAAAATAAAAGACATTTGAAATCTCTATTGCATGAGCTATCATCCCTGTTTTTAGATGAGAATAAAACAAAAACTGTCCAGTATCAAGGACGCATCTCACTCCAGGGTGATAGCAGGACACCCCATCTAGTCACTCAGAAAAAATCAGGACATTCTGATGTAGAGTTTCAAAATAAAAGACCTTTGAAATCTCATATATGAGCTGTCATCCCTCTGCATTTAGATAAGAATAAAACAAACACTGTCCAGTATCAAATACTCATTTCCCTTCAGGGTGATAACAGGACACCCCACCTAGTCACTCAGGGAGAATCAGGACTTTCTGATGTAGAGTTTCAAAATAAAAGACCTTTGAAGTCTCATATATGAGCTATCATCCCTGTTTTTAGATGAGAATAAAACAAACACTGTCCAGTATCAAAGACCTATCTCACTCCAGGGTGATAGCAGGATATCCCATCTAGTCACTCAGGGACAATCAGGACATTCTGCTTTAGAGTTTCAAAATAAAAGACCTTTGAAATCTCATATATGAGCTATCATCCCTCTCTGTTTAGATGAGAATAAAACAAAAACTCTCCAGTATCAAAGACTCATCTCACTCCAGGGTGATAGCAGGAAATCCCACCTAGTCACTCAGGGACAATCAGGACATTCTCCTTTAGAGTTTCAAAATAAAATACCTTTGAAATCTCATATATGAGCTATCATCCCTCTGTATTTAGATAAGAATAAAACAAACACTGTCAAGTATCAAATACTCATTTCCCATCAGGGTGATAACAGGACACCCCACCTAGTCACTCAGGGAGAATCAGGACTTTCTGATGTAGAGTTTCAAAATAAAAGACCTTTGAAATCTCTATTGTATGAGCTATCATCCCTCTCTGTTTAGATTGGAATAAAACAAACACTGTCCAGTATCAGAGACTCATCTAACGCCATGGTGATAGCAGGACACCCCATCTAGTCACTCAGAAAAATCAGGACATTCTGATGTAGAGTTTCAAAATAAAAGACCATTGAAATCTCATATATGAGCTATCCTCCCTCTCTGTTTAGATGAGAATAAAACAACAACTCTCCAGTATCAAAGACTCATCTCAATCCAGGGTGATAGCAGGACACCCCATCTAGTCACTCAGGGAGAATCAGGACATTCTGATGTAGAGTTTCAAAATAAAAGACCTTTGAAATCTCTATTGTATGAGCTATCATCCCTGTTTTTAGATGAGAATAAAACAAACACTGTCCAGTATCAAATACCTATCTTACTCCAGGGTGTTAGCAGGACACCCCATCTAGTCACTCCAAAGAAAAATCAGGACATTCTGATGTAGAGTTTCAAAATAAAAGACCTTTGAAATCTCATATATGAGCTATCATCCCTCTCTGTTTAGATGAGAATAAAACAAAAACTCTCCAGTATCAAAGACTCATCTCACTCCAGGGTGATAGCAGGAAACCCCACCTAGTCACTCAGGGACAATCAGGAGATTCTGATGTAGAATTTCAAAACAAAAGACCTTTTAAATCTCTATTGTATGAGCTATCATCCCTGTTTTTAGATGAGAATAAAACAAACACTGTCCAGTATCAAAGACCTATCTCACTCCAGGGTGATAGCAGGATACCCCATCTAGTCACTCAGGGACAATCAGGACATTCTGCTTTAGAGTTTCAAAATAAAAGACCTTTGAAATCTCATATATGAGCTATCATCCCTCTCTGTTTAGATGAGAATAAAACAAAAACTCTGCAGTATCAAAGACTCATCTCACTCCAGGGTGATAGCAGGAAATCCCACCTAGTCACTCAGGGACAATCAGGACATTCTGCTTTAGAGTTTCAAAATAAAATACCTTTGAAATCTCATATATGAGCTATCATCCCTGTTTTTAGATGGGAATAAAACAAACACTGTCCAGTATCAAATACTCATTTCCCTTCAGGGTGATAACAGGACACCCCACCTAGTCACTCAGGGAGAATCAGGACTTTCTGATGTAGAGTTTCAAAATAAAAGACCTTTGAAATCTCTATTGTATGAGCTATCATCCCTGTTTTTAGATGAGAATAAAACAAACACTGTCCAGTATCAAAGACCCATCTCACTCCAGGGTTATAGCATGACACCCCACCTAGTCACTCAGGGAGAATCAGGAGATTCTGATGTACAGTTTCAAAATAAAAGACCTTTGAAGTCTCATATATGAGCTATCATCCTTCTGTATTTAGATAAGAATAAAACAAACACTGTCAAGTATCAAATACTCATTTCCCTTCAGGGTGATAACAGGACACCCCACCTAGTCACTCAGGGAGAATCAGGACTTTCTGATGTAGAGTTTCAAAATAAAAGACCATTGAAATCTCATATATGAGCTATCCTCCCTCTCTGTTTAGATGAGAATAAAACAAAAACTCTCCAGTATCAAAGACTCATCTCAATCCAGGGTGATAGCAGGACACCCCATCTAGTCACTTAGGGAGAATCAGGACATTTTGATGTAGAGTTTCAAAATAAAATACCTTTGAAATCTCTATTGTATGAGCTATCATCCCTGTTTTTAGATGAGAATAAAACAAACACTGTCCAGTATCAAATACCTATCTTACTCCAGGGTGATAGCAGGACACCCCACCTAGTCACTCAGGGAGAATCAGGACATTCTGATGTACAGTTTCAAAATAAAATACCTTTGAAATCTCTATTGCATGAGCTATCATCCCTGTTTTTAGATGAGAATAAAACAAACACTGTCCAGTATCAAATACTCATTTCCCTTCAGGGTGATAACAGGACACCCCACCTAGTCACTCAGGGAGAATCAGGACTTTCTGATGTAGAGTTTCAAAATAAAAGACCTTTGAAATCTCTATTGTATGAGCTATCATCCCTGTTTTTAGATGAGAATAAAACAAAAAATGTCCAGTATCAAAGACACATCTCAGTCCAGGGTGATAGCAGGACACCGCACCTAGTCACTCAGGGACAATCAGGACATTCTGCTTTAGAGTTTCAAAATAAAATACCTTTGAAGTCTCATATATGAGCTATCATCCCTGTTTTAGATGGGAATAAAACAAACACTGTCCAGTATCAAAGACTCATCTAACTCCATGGTGATAGCAGGACACCCCATATAGTCACTCAGGGAGAATCAGGACTTTCTGATGTAGAGTTTCAAAATAAAAGACCTTTGAAATCTCTATTGTATGAGCTATCATCCCTCTCTGTTTAAATGAGAATAAAACCAAAACTCTCCAGTATTAAAGACTCATCTCACTCCAGGGTGATAGCAGGACACCCCACCTAGAGAACCCAGAAAAGATCAGGACATTCTGATGTACAGTTTCAAAATAAAAGACATTTGAAATCTCTATTGCATGAGCTATCATCCCTGTTTTTAGATGAGAATAAAACAAAAAATGTCCAGTATCAAAGACGCATCTCACTCCAGGGTGATAGCAGGACACCCCACATAGTCACTCAGGGAGAATCAGGACATTCTGATGTACAGTTTCAAAATAAAAGACCTATGAAATCTTATATATGAGCTATCATCCCTCTCTGTTTAGATGAGAATAAAACAAAAACTCTCCAGTATCAAAGACTCATCTCACTCCAGGGTGATAGCAGGAAACCCCACCTAGTCACTCAGGGACAATCAGGACATTCTGATGTAGAGTTTCAAAATAAAAGACCTTTGAAATCTCTATTGTATGAGCTATCATCCCTCTCTGTTTAGATTGGAATAAAACAAACACTGTCCAGTATCAAAGACTCATCTAACGCCATGGTGATAGCAGGACACCCCATCTAGTCACTCAGAAAAAATCAGGACATTCTGATGTAGAGTTTCAAAATAAAAGACCATTGAAATCTCATATATGAGCTATCCTCCCTCTCTGTTTAGATGAGAATAAAACAACAACTCTCCAGTATCAAAGACTCATCTCAATCCAGGGTGATAGCAGGACACCCCATCTAGTCACTCAGGGAAAATCAGGACATTCTGATGTAGAGTTTCAAAATAAAAGACCTTTGAAATCTCTATTGTATGAGCTATCATCCCTGTTTTTAGATGAGAATAAAACAAACACTGTCCAGTATCAAAGACCGGGTGATTGCATGACACCCCACCTAGTCACTCAGGGAGAATCAGGAGATTCTGATGTACAGTTTCAAAATAAAAGACCTTTGAAGTCTCATATATGAGCTATCATCCCTCTGTATTTAGATAAGAATAAAACCAAAACTCTCCAGTATTAAAGACTCATCTCACTCCAGGGTGATAGCAGGACACCCCACCTAGAGAACCCAGAAAAGATCAGGACATTCTGATGTACAGTTTCAAAATAAAATACATTTGAAATCTCTATTGCATGAGCTATCATCCCTGTTTTTAGATGAGAATAAAACAAAAACTGTCCAGTATCAAAGACTCATCTCACTATAGGTTTATAGCAGGACACCCCTTCTAGTCACTCCGAAAACAAATCAGGACATTCTGATGTAGAGTTTCAAAATAAAATACCTTTGAAATCTCATATATGAGCTATCATCCCTCTCTGTTTAGATGAGAATAAAACAAAAACTCTCCAGTATCAAAGACGCATCTCACTCCAGGGTGATAGCAGGACACCCCACCTAGTCACTCAGGGAGAATCAGGACATTCTGATGTAGAGTTTCAAAATAAAATACCTTTGAAGTCTCATATATGAGCTATCATCCCTGTTTTTAGATTGGAATAAAACAAACACTGTCCAGTATCAAAGACTCATCTAACGCCATGGTGATAGCAGGACACCCCATCTAGTCACTCAGAAAAAATCAGGACATTCTGATGTAGAGTTTCAAAATAAAAGACCATTGAAATCTCATATATGAGCTATCCTCCCTCTCTGTTTAGATGAGAATAAAACAAAAACTCTCCAGTATCAAAGACTCATCTCAATCCAGGGTGATAGCAGGACACCCCACCTAGTCATTCAGGGAGAATCAGGACATTCTGATTTAGAGTTTCAAAATAAAATACCTTTGAAGTCTCATATATGAGCTATCATCCCTGTTTTTAGATGGGAATAAAACACACACTGTCCAGTATCAAATACTCATTTCCCTCCAGGGTGATAACAGGACACCCCACCTAGTCACTCAGGGAGAATCAGGACTTTCTGATGTAGAGTGTCAAAATAAAAGACCTTTGAAATCTCATATATGAGCTATCATCCCTCTCTGTTTAGATGAGAATAAAACAAAGATTCTCCAGTATCAAAGACACATCTCACTCCAGGGTGATAGCAGGACACCCCATCTAGTCACTCCGAAGAAAAATCAGGACATTCTGATGTAGAGTTTCAAAATAAAAGACCTTTGAAATCTCATATATGAGCTATCATCCCTCTCTGTTTAGATGAGAATAAAACAAAAACTCTCCAGTATCAAAGACTCATCTCACTCCAGGGTGATAGCAGGACACCCCACCTAGTCACTCAGGGAGAATCAGGACATTCTGATTTAGAGTTTCAAAATAAAATACCTTTGAAGTCTCATATATGAGCTATCATCCCTGTTTTTAGATAGGAATACAACACACACTGTCCAGTATCAAAGACTCATCTTACTCCATGGTGACAGCAGGACACCCCATCTAGTCACTCAGAAAAAATCAGGACATTCTGATCTAGAGTTTCAAAATAAAAGACCTTTGAAATCTCATGTATGAGCTATCACCCCTCTCTGTTTAGATGAGAATAAAACAAAGATTCTCCAGTATCAAAGACACATCTCACTCCAGGGTGATAGCATGACACCCCACCTAGTCACTCAGGGAGAATCAGGATATTCTGATGTAGAGTTTCAAAATAAAAGACCTTTTAAATCTCTATTGTATGAGCTATCATCCCTGTTTTTAGATGGGAATAAAACAAACACTGTCCAGTATTAAAGACCTATCTTACTCCAGGGTGATAGCAGAACACCCCATCTAGTCACTCAGGGAGAATCAGAACATTCTGATTTAGAGTTTCAAAATAAAAGACCTTTGAAATCTCATATATGAGCTATCATCCCTCTCTGTTTAGATGAGAATAAAACAAAAACTCTCCAGTATCAAAGACTCATCTCACTCCAGGGTGATAGCATGAAACCCCACCTAGTCACTCAGGGACAATCAGGACATTCTGCTTTAGAGTTTCAAAATAAAATACCTTTGAAATCTCTAATATGAGCTATCATCCCTGTTTTTAGATGGGAATAAAACAAACACTGTCGAGTATCAAAGACAGATCTCAATCCAGGGTGATAGCAGGACACCCCACCTAGTCACTCAGGGAGAATCAGAACATTCTGATGTAGAGTTTCAAAATAAAATACCTTTGTAATCTCTATTGTATGAGCTATCATCCCTGTATTTAGATGAAAATAAAACAAAAACTGTCCAGTATCAAAGACTGATCTCAATCCAGGGTGATAGCAGGACACCCCACCTAGTCACTCAGGGAGAATCAGGACATTCTGATTTAGAGTTTCAAAATAAAATACCTTTGAAGTCTCATATATGAGCTATCATCCCTGTTTTTAGATGGGAATAAAACACACACTGTCCAGTATCAAAGACTCATCTAACTCCATGGTGACAGCAGGACACCCCATCTAGTCACTCAGAAAAAATCAGGACATTCTGATCTAGAGTTTCAAAATAAAAGACCTTTGAAATCTCATGTATGAGCTATCATCCCTCTCTGTTTAGATGAGAATAAAACAAAGATTCTCCAGTATCAAAGACACATCTCACTCCAGGGTGATAGCAGGAAACCCCACCTAGTCACTCAGGGACAATCAGGACATTCTGCTTTAGAGTTTCAAAATAAAATACCTTTGAAGTCTCATATATGAGCCATCATCCCTGTTTTTAGATGAATATAAAACAAAAACTGTCCAGTATCAAAGACTCATCTCAATCCAGGGTGATAGCAGGACACCCCACCTAGTCACTCAGGGAGAATCAGGTCATTCTGATTTAGAGTTTCAAAATAAAATACCTTTGAAATCTCTATTGTATGAGCTATCATCCCTGTTTTTAGATGAGAATAAAACCAAAACTCTCCAGTATTAAAGACTCATCTCACTCCAGGGTGATAGCAGGACACCCCACCTAGAGAACCCAGAAAAGATCAGGACATTCTGATGTACAGTTTCAAAATAAAAGACATTTGAAATATCTATTGCATGAGCTATCATCCCTGTTTTTAGATGAGAATAAAACAAAAACTGTCCAGTATCAAAGATGCATCTCACTCCAGGGTGATAGCAGGACACCCCACCTAGTCACTCAGGGAGAATCAGGACATTCTGATTTAGAGTTTCAAAATAAAATAACTTTGAAATCTCTATTGTATGAGCTATCATCCCTGTTTTTAGATGAGAATAAAACAAACACTGTCCAGTATCAAAGACCTATCTAACTCCAGGGTGATAGCAGGACACCCCATCTAGTCACTCCGAAGAAAAATCAGGACATTCTGATGTAGAGTTTCAAAATAAAAGACCTTTGAAATCTCATATATGAGCTATCATCCCTGTCTGTTTAGATGAGAATAAAACAAAAACTCTCCAGTATCAAAGACTCATCTCACTCCAGGGTGATAGCATGACACCCCACCTAGTCACTCAGGGAGAATCAGGAGATTCTGATGTAGAGTTTCAAAATAAAATACCTTTTAAATCTCTATTGTATGAGCTATCATCCATGTTTTTAGATGAGAATAAAACAAACACTGTCCAGTATCAAAGACCTATCTTACTCCAGGGTGATAGCAGGACACCCCATCTAGTCACTCCGAAGAAATATCAGGACATTCTGATGTAGAGTTTCAAAATAAAAGACCTTTGAAATCTCATATATGAGCTATCATCCCTCTCTGTTTAGATGGGAATAAAACAAAAACTCTCCAGTATCAAAGACTCATCTCAATCCAGGGTGATAGCAGGACACCCCACCTAGTCACTCAGGGAGAATCAGGAGATTCTGATGTAGAGTTTCGAAATAAAAGACCTTTTAAATCTCTATTGTATGAGCTATCATCCCTGTTTTTAGATGAAAATAAAACAAAAACTGTCCAGTATCAAAGACTCATCTCAATCCAGGGTGATAGCAGGACACCCCACCTAGTCACTCAGGGAGAATCAGGACATTCTGATTTATAGTTTCAAAATAAAATACCTTTGAAGTCTCATATATGAGTTATCATCCCTGTTTTTAGATGGGAATAAAACACACACTGTCCAGTATCAAAGACTCATCTAACTCCATGGTGACAGCAGGACATCCCATCTAGTCACTCAGAAAAAATCAGGACATTCTGATCTAGAGTTTCAAAATAAAAGACCTTTGAAATCTCATGTATGAGCTATCATCCCTCTCTGTTTAGATGAGAATAAAACAAAGACTCTCCAGTATCAAAGACACATCTCACTCCAGGGTGATAGCATGACACCCCACCTAGTCACTCAGGGAGAATCAGGAGATTCTGATGTAGAGTTTCAAAATAAAAGACCTTTTAAATCTCTATTGTATGAGCTATCATCCCTGTTTTTAGATGAGAATAAAACAAACACTGTCCAGTATCAAAGACCTATCTTACTCCAGGGTGATAGCAGGACACCCCATCTAGTCACTCCGAAGAAAAATCAGGACATTCTGATGTAGAGTTTCAAAATAAAAGACCTTTGAAATCTCATATATGAGCTATCATCCCTCTCTGTTTAGATGAGAATAAAACAAAAACTCTCCAGTATCAAAGACTCATCTCACTCCAGGGTGATAGCATGAAACCCCACCTAGTCACTCAGGGACAATCAGGACATTCTGCTTTAGAGTTTCAAAATAAAATACCTTTGAAATCTCTAATATGAGCTATCATCCCTGTTTTTAGATGGGAATAAAACAAACACTGTCCAGTATCAAAGACAGATCTCAATCCAGGGTGATAGCAGGACACCCCACCTAGTCACTCAGGGAGAATCAGAACATTCTGATGTAGAGTTTCAAAATAAAAGACCTTTGTAATCTCTATTGTATGAGCTATCATCCCTGTATTTAGATGAAAATAAAACAAAAACTGTCCAGTATCAAAGACTGATCTCAATCCAGGGTGATAGCAGGACACCTCACCTAGTCACTCAGGGAGAATCAGGACATTCTGATTTAGAGTTTCAAAATAAAATACCTTTGAAGTCTCATATATGAGCTATCATCCCTGTTTTTAGATGGGAATAAAACACACACTGTCCAGTATCAAAGACTCATCTAACTCCATGGTGACAGCAGGACACCCCATCTAGTCACTCAGAAAAAATCAGGACATTCTGATCTAGAGTTTCAAAATAAAAGACCTTTGAAATCTCATGTATGAGCTATCATCCCTCTCTGTTTAGATGAGAATAAAACAAAGATTCTCCAGTATCAAAGACACATCTCACTCCAGGGTGATAGCAGGAAACCCCACCTAGTCACTCAGGGACAATCAGGACATTCTGCTTTAGAGTTTCAAAATAAAATACCTTTGAAGTCTCATGTATGAGCTATCATCCCTGTTTTTAGATGAAAATAAAACAAAAACTGTCCAGTATCAAAGACTCATCTCAATCCAGGGTGATAGCAGGACACCCCACCTAGTCACTCAGGGAGAATCAGGACATTCTGATTTAGAGTTTCAAAATAAAATACCTTTGAAATCTCTATTGTATGAGCTATCATCCCTGTTTTTAGATGAGAATAAAACCAAAACTCTCCAGTATTAAAGACTCATCTCACTCCAGGGTGATAGCAGGACACCCCACCTAGAGAACCCAGAAAAGATCAGGACATTCTGATGTACAGTTTCAAAATAAAAGACATTTGAAATATCTATTGCATGAGCTATCATCCCTGTTTTTAGATGAGAATAAAACAAAAACTGTCCAGTATCAAAGATGCATCTCACTCCAGGGTGATAGCAGGACACCCCACCTAGTCACTCAGGGAGAATCAGGACATTCTGATGTAGAGTTTCAAAATAAAAGACCTTTGAAATCTCATATATGAGCTATCATCCCTGTCTGTTTAGATGAGAATAAAACAAAAACTCTCCAGTATCAAAGACTCATCACACTCCAGGGTGATAGCATGACACCCCACCTAGTCACTCAGGGAGAATCAGGAGATTCTGATGTAGAGTTTCAAAATAAAATACCTTTTAAATCTCTATTGTATGAGCTATCATCCCTGTTTTTAGATGAGAATAAAACAAACACTGTCCAGTATCAAAGACCTATCTTACTCCAGGGTGATAGCAGGACACCCCATCTAGTCACTCCGAAGAAATATCAGGACATTCTGATGTAGAGTTTCAAAATAAAAGACCTTTGAAATCTCATATATGAGCTATCATCCCTCTCTGTTTAGATGAGAATAAAACAAAAACTCTCCAGTATCAAAGACTCATCTCACTCCAGGGTGATAGCAGGAAACCCCACCTAGTCACTCAGGGACAATCAGGACATTCTGCTTTAGAGTTTCAAAATAAAATACCTTTGAAGTCTCATATATGAGCTATCATCCATGTTTTTAGATGGGAATAAAACAAACACTGTCCAGTATCAAAGACAGATCTCAATCCAGGGTGATAGCAGGACACCCCACCTAGTCACTCAGGGAGAATCAGGAGATTCTGATGTAGAGTTTCAAAATAAAAGACCTTTTAAATCTCTATTGTATGAGCTATCATCCCTGTTTTTAGATGAAAATAAAACAAAAACTGTCCAGTATCAAAGACTCATCTCAATCCAGGGTGATAGCAGGACACCCCACCTAGTCACTCAGGGAGAATCAGGACATTCTGATTTATAGTTTCAAAATAAAATACCTTTGAAGTCTCATATATGAGTTATCATCCCTGTTTTTAGATGGGAATAAAACACACACTGTCCAGTATCAAAGACTCATCTAACTCCATGGTGACAGCAGGACATCCCATCTAGTCACTCAGAAGAAAAATCAGGACATTCTGATGTAGAGTTTCAAAATAAAAGACCTTTGAAATCTCATATATGAGCTATCATCCCTCTCTGTTTAGATGAGAATAAAACAAAAACTCTCCAGTATCAAAGACTCATCTCACTCCAGGGTGATAGCATGAAACCCCACCTAGTCACTCAGGGACAATCAGGACATTCTGCTTTAGAGTTTCAAAATAAAATACCTTTGAAATCTCTAATATGAGCTATCATCCCTGTTTTTAGATGGGAATAAAACAAACACTGTCCAGTATCAAAGACAGATCTCAATCCAGGGTGATAGCAGGACACCCCACCTAGTCACTCAGGGAGAATCAGAACATTCTGATGTAGAGTTTCAAAATAAAAGACCTTTGTAATCTCTATTGTATGAGCTATCATCCCTGTATTTAGATGAAAATAAAACAAAAACTGTCCAGTATCAAAGACTGATCTCAATCCAGGGTGATAGCAGGACACCTCACCTAGTCACTCAGGGAGAATCAGGACATTCTGATTTAGAGTTTCAAAATAAAATACCTTTGAAGTCTCATATATGAGCTATCATCCCTGTTTTTAGATGGGAATAAAACACACACTGTCCAGTATCAAAGACTCATCTAACTCCATGGTGACAGCAGGACACCCCATCTAGTCACTCAGAAAAAATCAGGACATTCTGATCTAGAGTTTCAAAATAAAAGACCTTTGAAATCTCATGTATGAGCTATCATCCCTCTCTGTTTAGATGAGAATAAAACAAAGATTCTCCAGTATCAAAGACACATCTCACTCCAGGGTGATAGCAGGAAACCCCACCTAGTCACTCAGGGACAATCAGGACATTCTGCTTTAGAGTTTCAAAATAAAATACCTTTGAAGTCTCATGTATGAGCTATCATCCCTGTTTTTAGATGAAAATAAAACAAAAACTGTCCAGTATCAAAGACTCATCTCAATCCAGGGTGATAGCAGGACACCCCACCTAGTCACTCAGGGAGAATCAGGACATTCTGATTTAGAGTTTCAAAATAAAATACCTTTGAAATCTCTATTGTATGAGCTATCATCCCTGTTTTTAGATGAGAATAAAACCAAAACTCTCCAGTATTAAAGACTCATCTCACTCCAGGGTGATAGCAGGACACCCCACCTAGAGAACCCAGAAAAGATCAGGACATTCTGATGTACAGTTTCAAAATAAAAGACATTTGAAATATCTATTGCATGAGCTATCATCCCTGTTTTTAGATGAGAATAAAACAAAAACTGTCCAGTATCAAAGATGCATCTCACTCCAGGGTGATAGCAGGACACCCCACCTAGTCACTCAGGGAGAATCAGGACATTCTGATGTAGAGTTTCAAAATAAAAGACCTTTGAAATCTCATATATGAGCTATCATCCCTGTCTGTTTAGATGAGAATAAAACAAAAACTCTCCAGTATCAAAGACTCATCACACTCCAGGGTGATAGCATGACACCCCACCTAGTCACTCAGGGAGAATCAGGAGATTCTGATGTAGAGTTTCAAAATAAAATACCTTTTAAATCTCTATTGTATGAGCTATCATCCCTGTTTTTAGATGAGAATAAAACAAACACTGTCCAGTATCAAAGACCTATCTTACTCCAGGGTGATAGCAGGACACCCCATCTAGTCACTCCGAAGAAATATCAGGACATTCTGATGTAGAGTTTCAAAATAAAAGACCTTTGAAATCTCATATATGAGCTATCATCCCTCTCTGTTTAGATGAGAATAAAACAAAAACTCTCCAGTATCAAAGACTCATCTCACTCCAGGGTGATAGCAGGAAACCCCACCTAGTCACTCAGGGACAATCAGGACATTCTGCTTTAGAGTTTCAAAATAAAATACCTTTGAAGTCTCATATATGAGCTATCATCCATGTTTTTAGATGGGAATAAAACAAACACTGTCCAGTATCAAAGACAGATCTCAATCCAGGGTGATAGCAGGACACCCCACCTAGTCACTCAGGGAGAATCAGGAGATTCTGATGTAGAGTTTCAAAATAAAAGACCTTTTAAATCTCTATTGTATGAGCTATCATCCCTGTTTTTAGATGAAAATAAAACAAAAACTGTCCAGTATCAAAGACTCATCTCAATCCAGGGTGATAGCAGGACACCCCACCTAGTCACTCAGGGAGAATCAGGACATTCTGATTTATAGTTTCAAAATAAAATACCTTTGAAGTCTCATATATGAGTTATCATCCCTGTTTTTAGATGGGAATAAAACACACACTGTCCAGTATCAAAGACTCATCTAACTCCATGGTGACAGCAGGACATCCCATCTAGTCACTCAGAAAAAATCAGGACATTCTGATCTAGAGTTTCAAAATAAAAGACCTTTGAAATCTCATGTATGAGCTATCATCCCTCTCTGTTTAGATGAGAATAAAACAAAGACTCTCCAGTATCAAAGACACATCTCACTCCAGGGTGATAGCATGACACCCCACCTAGTCACTCAGGGAGAATCAGGAGATTCTGATGTAGAGTTTCAAAATAAAAGACCTTTTAAATCTCTATTGTATGAGCTATCATCCCTGTTTTTAGATGAGAATAAAACAAACACTGTCCAGTATCAAAGACCTATCTTACTCCAGGGTGATAGCAGGACACCCCATCTAGTCACTCCGAAGAAAAATCAGGACATTCTGATGTAGAGTTTCAAAATAAAAGACCTTTGAAATCTCATATATGAGCTATCATCCCTCTCTGTTTAGATGAGAATAAAACAAAAACTCTCCAGTATCAAAGACTCATCTCACTCCAGGGTGATGGCATGAAACCCCACCTAGTCACTCAGGGACAATCAGGACATTCTGCTTTAGAGTTTCAAAATAAAATACCTTTGAAATCTCATATATGAGCTATCATCCCAGTTTTTAGATGGGAATAAAACAAACACTGTCCAGTATCAAAGACAGATCTCAATCCAGGGTGATAGCAGGACACCCCACCTAGTCACTCAGGGAGAATAAGAACATTCTGATGTAGAGTTTCAAAATAAAAGACCTTTGTAATCTCTATTGTATGAGCTATCATCCCTGTATTTAGATGAAAATAAAACAAAAACTGTCCAGTATCAAAGACTGATCTCAATCCAGGGTGATAGCAGGACACCCCACCTAGTCACTCAGGGAGAATCAAGACATTCTGATTTAGAGTTTCAAAATAAAATACCTTTGAAGTCTCATATATGAGCTATCATCCCTGTTTTTAGATGGGAATAAAACACACACTGTCCAGTATCAAAGACTCATCTAACTCCATGGTGACAGCAGGACACCCCATCTAGTCACTCAGAAAAAATCAGGACATTCTGATCTAGAGTTTCAAAATAAAAGACCTTTGAAATCTCATGTATGAGCTATCATCCCTCTCTGTTTAGATGAGAATAAAACAAAGATTATCCAGTATCAAAGACACATCTCACTCCAGGGTGATAGCAGGAAACCCCACCTAGTCACTCAGGGACAATCAGGACATTCTGCTTTAGAGTTTCAAAATAAAATACCTTTGAAGTCGCATATGTGACCCGCTCTATCGAAATCAGTCGGAAGTCGCAACGGCTCATTTCAAAATAAACGTGGATTTGAGTAAAAAACTAGTTTTTCGGGGTTTTGGTGTTTTGTTTGATTTCAAATAAACAACGTCTTGGCTTTCAGAATCTGAAACTTTTATTTCCAAAATCAAACGATAAATACATGTTTGAAGCTTGTAATGGGAAGATGACAGCTCTCACGCTGCTCTTCCGCAGCGCTGCCCCCCCTCCCTCCGGCTGACATTATGAATGAAAAGCGTATAGTAATCATGAATAACACGGCAGAGTCCGTGATAGTTTATTTTCATCTGATTTCAAATAAACAAAGTCTTGGCTTTCAGAATATTAAACTTGTTTTGCCAAATTCAGATGATAAATACAACTTTGAAGCTTGTAAAGGCATCATTACGAGCGGAGAACGGAGTAACGTAACGTCACAGCTGGCATAACAACAGCCGGTGTTTCTTGTGAGGGTTTTCCCCGGGAAACCAACACAATACACACAAACGCAAAATACACAAACACACACACACACACACTATATAAACCAACATTATTCCTCGCGACCTTCACCCAGTAAAACGAAAATATTTTTCCTCCGTACTTTGACAATTTATTAGCCGCTAATCAGATCGATGGATTCCAGAGAAGATCAAATCGCAAGACTGTTGAACTCCAACATTGTGAGAGGGACAGCCTCTGATGAGCAATGGGTTCAGCTGATCACTGATTACTTTTTGACGGCACCGGTTGAAGTTTCCCCGTTATCCGGCTCCGATTTAGAGTCAGACAGCCCTGACACTGACAGCAGCCCTCAGACCACGGATGCTGAAGAGGATGAGGACACCACAGAGGAACAACCACTGCTGAACGACCCGGTGGCTGAGACACTTCAGTCCGTACGGCATTATGTGAGAGAGGACAGCGCTCAAGAGATTGAGAGGGCCCGTGACTACAGGTGTAGCTGTACATTTAATGATGGAGTTCCCTGTTACACCCGTTACACCCCTGAGGAGATGGTCAAGAGATGAGACCAAATGAATGAAATGACTAATGGTAAGTAACGTTATAACGTTATATTATTTAAATACCTTTGACTGTGGTAACGATGTGTGTGTGAGTATGGGTTAGTGTTAAAAACATAACAACAATTAAAATAATGCTCACATAACCACCTACAACTTAAAGTTGGCTAATACTCATTGAAAAATTATTGTGGTGAACATTTTCATAAATGTTTCAACCCTACATTTTATCCACATGGGGAGACATATTTTTTTGGCTACCCCTTAAATCACATGTGGCCCCAGCCTAATTATCTAAAGATTTGCAGAGATAGGCAGCTACAAATGTATTATCTCATGTGAGAGCAGTTTACTCTGGAGTCACTGCCAGACTAGCCTGTACTTATTATTACCCTTTATAATAGATAGAATATGTGTGTATGGGAGTGTGTTTAACATAATACTATAGGCAATGTGTGGGGGGTGGGCCTGTGTGTTCTGTTACACGTTAAAGATTTAAGTTGTGTGTGATGAGTGATTGACACAACACATTATGCAATGTTATATGATTTTCCAGGTGAAAAGCATTTGGTGCTACTTGGAAAGATAAGCTCCAACATAAACCTCTCCAAAGAGACCGCTTGTGCAAAGAGAGGACACCAAAAGGAGCGGAAACAGCAGAGAACGTCCTATTTCTTAGATGGGCACAAAATCTGCCGGGAGACTTTCAAGTTTCTACATGGGTGAGTTTGATTTTGAAAAGGCTACTTCACTTTTGGTAGTGTTACTATTTTCAAATGAAGTGGTAATAAGCCATGCATGAGTTGAACTGAGTTTGACAATAACTCAATAGAAGCAGAATTTACAGCAATAGTAATACATAAATAAATAAATATATATATATATACATGCTTTTACATAATGAAAAAATACAACGACAATGTATATACTACAATGCATACATTAAAGAAAGCCATAAAAAACAATCAAAGACTGATGTTTTAAACCATTCCAGAATTTCTCAAGACAAGCTGACAGGTATCATCAAGTTCTTCAAGGAACATGGCTTGGCCTCAAGGATAAGACGTGGTGGTCGTGTGGTGACCAAAAGGGTGTTGTCCTTTGAAGACATCCAGCGAATTGTACGGTTCATTACCAACTTTGCAGATGTCTTTGCCATGCCACTTCCTGGACGGATTCCAGGGTTTAAGAGGACGGACATCAGTGTTCTACCAACAACTGAGACCAAGTCCTCTGTGTGGCGGAAATACAAGGTTCAGAGAAGGGTGGGTATTTTCTTATATTTTAATCTTGTTTTTTTGGGGGTTTTTTACACGAGGAAACCTCAATGGAAAACTAATGATGAGTAATCTAACAATGCTATATTTGTCTTTAATCACCTTTCCAGGTCACCGTGCTGCTGGCAACAGCACATTTAGGAAGCTGTGGAAGGAGCTGACTCCCAGTGTCATTGTTGGGAGGCCGATGACAGACCTATGTTGGTTCTGTCAGAAAAACAACATTGCCATCTACCGCAGCTCCAACTTTCCCGACTGTGTCAAGTCAGCGAAGCTCAGGAAGCAGGAAGAACACCTCCGCACCGTGGGGGTGGAGCGTCAGGCTTACCAGGAGATGGTCGCCAGCTGTAAAGAAACAGCTAGAGAGCTGGGTGTCAAATTAGGACCCAACCAACCCTGTAGCAGAGACATCACCATCCACTACAGCTTTGACTATGCACAGCAGGTGAGGTGTGTGAATGTGATGAATGCTGTGATAATCCAGAATGTTTGGAATGTAACAATATGAATATTCACACATTTTTAGAATTAGAGTATAGATCACTCATTAGTTAATTCATCTGTTGGTCTGGTGTTACAGGTTCACTACCCCAGTGACCCTCTCCAGCCCGGGCCCATTTACTTTATGGTTCCCAGGAAGTGTGGACTGTTTGGTGTCTGCTGTGAAGGTGTTCCTCAGTAGGTAAACTACCTCATAGATGAGGCTCATTGCAGCAGCAAGGGTTCCAATGCTGTCATTGCCTACCTCCACCACTTCTTCTCTCAGTATGGGCTTGGGGAGAAACATGTTCACCTGCACTGTGACAACTGCTCTGGTCAGAACAAAAACAGATACCTCCTCTGGTACCTTGCTTGGCGGTGCATGGTGGGACTCCATGAAGATATCTCCCTCAACTTTCTTATTGCTGGCCACACCAAATTTGCACCTGACTGGTGCTTTGGCCTGTTTAAGCAGCAGTTCCGCCGCACACCAGTGTCCTGCCTGAAGGACATCAGCCAGGCTGTCAGGTCCAGTACCGTCACTGGAGTCAACATCCCCCAGCTGGTTGGCAATGAGTCAGGGGAGACCTTCGTCAAAACAGACGACTGGCACAACTTCCTTGCCCCCAGCTTCAGACCGCTTCCAGGTATCAAGAGGTACCATCACCTACGCTTCACCAGTGCCGAGCCTGGAGTGGTCTACGCCAAGGAGTTTGAACGTAAAGAAGAAGAATCCTTCAAGCTGCTACGCACAGGGTGCTTTACTGACCAGGAGGCACGTCCCACTGAACTGACTCCCCCTGGGCTTGATGAAAAACGGCAGTGGTATCTTTTTGAGAAGATCAGAGAGTTCTGCACTGAGGACACCAAAGACATCACCTGCCCCAAACCCTTAACACCTCATCCTTAATGAGTGAGAGTGCATAATACATCAACACTATGTCATTCTTCTATAAATGCTGTAAATATATATTTCAAATTGGTTTTAAGTACTGTTAGCTACTCTGTTGATTGTTTGCTATTTTTATATTGTGTAGTATATTTATCTGTTCTGTTGCTTGCTTCTTTCTCTAAATTAGCTTTTGTGCCAAATGATTCTAATGTTGTTAGAGGTTAACATGCAATCAGTTCATTTAAGTATTTATTCATAGTGTTTTTCATAAAAATTGTATATTGATGATTCTGCACGTGGGTGTGGGTGTGCACGTGAGTACGGGCGTGCACGTGAGTACGGGTGTGCATGTGGTCTGGGTGTGCACATGGCCATGTACATGGGAATAGATGTGTGCGCATAAGCATGTGCTCAAACATGACCAAAATACATACATAAATTGATGAACGTGCACGTGAGTTCGGGAGTGTACGGGAGTGCACGTTGGTACGGCGTGCATGTGTATGTGAGTGCCTTTGTTCCATGTATTGATGTATGAAAGTGACAACAAGAGAACAGTATATTGTGTGTGTGTGTGTGTGTGTGTGTGTGTGTGTGTGTGTGTGTGTGTGTGTGTGTGTGTGTGTGTGTGTGTGTGTGTGTGTGTGTGTGTGTGTGTGTGTTTTTGTGCAAACAGCTCTAGATGAATTCGTTTTATGGTATGGTTCATTTGAATAAATACCTAAGAAAGTACTGCAAACTTTGAAGGCCTTTTTCTCAAAATCATGGTTCGATGACATTCATTATGTAAAGTGACGTATTTTGCTTAATATTTGGAGGACAAAAACAATATTGATATCATTAGAAAGCTAAGAATCTCATCTTTCCAACAGTGTATCAAACTCAAAATGTGTTTCAGGGTCAATGTGACTGAAAATGATAGAGCAGGTCACATATATGAGCTATCATCCCTGTTTTTAGATGGGAATAAAACAAACACTGTCCAGTATCAAAGACAGATCTCAATCCAGGGTGATAGCAGGACACCCCACCTAGTCACTCAGGGAGAATCAGAACATTCTGATGTAGAGTTTCAAAATAAAAGACCTTTGTAATCTCTATTGTATGAGCTATCATCCCTGTATTTAGATGAAAATAAAACAAAAACTGTCAAGTATCAAAGAATCATCTCAATCCAGGGTGATAGCAGGACACCCCACCTAGTCACTCAGGGAGAATCAGGACATTCTGATTTAGAGTTTCAAAATAAAATACCTTTGAAGTCTCTATTGTATGAGCTATCATCCCTGTTTTTAGATGAGAATAAAACAAACACTGTCCAGTATCAAAGACCTATCTAACTCCAGGGTGATAGCAGGACACCCCATCTAGTCACTCCGAAGAAAAATCAGGACATTCTGATGTAGAGTTTCAAAATAAAAGTCCTTTGAAATCTCATATATGAGCTATCATCCCTCTCTGTTTAGATGAGAATAAAACAAAAACTCTCCAGTATTAAAGACTCATCTCACTCCAGGGTGATAGCATGACACCCCACCTAGTCACTCAGGGAGAATCAGGAGATTCTGATGTAGAGTTTCAAAATAAAATACCTTTTAAATCTCTATTTTATGAGCTATCATCCCTGTTTTTAGATGAGAATAAAACAAACACTGTCCAGTATCAAAGACCTATCTTACTCCAGGGTGATAGCAGGACACCCCATCTAGTCACTCCGAAGAAAAATCAGGACATTCTGATGTAGAGTTTCAAAATAAAAGACCTTTGAAATCTCATATATGAGCTATCATCCCTTTCTGTTTAGATGAGAATAAAACAACAACTCTCCAGTATCAAAGACTCATCTCACTCCAGGGTGATAGCAGGAAACCCCACCTAGTCACTCATGGACAATCAGGACATTCTGCTTTAGAGTTTCAAAATAAAATACCTTTGAAGTCTCATATATGAGCTATCATCCCTGTTTTTAGATGGGAATAAAACAAACACTGTCCAATATCAAAGACAGATCTCAATCCAGGGTGATAGCAGGACACCCCACCTAGTCACTCAGGGAGAATCAGGAGATTCTGATGTAGAGTTTCAAAATAAAAGACCTTTTAAATCTCTATTGTATGAGCTATCATCCCTGTTTTTAGATGAAAATAAAACAAAAACTGTCCAGTATCAAAGACTCATCTCAATCCAGGGTGATAGCAGGACACCCCACCTAGTCACTCAGGGAGAATCAGGACATTCTGATTTATAGTTTCAAAATAAAATACCTTTGAAGTCTCATATATGAGTTATCATCCCTGTTTTTAGATGGGAATAAAACACACACTGTCCAGTATCAAAGACTCATCTAACTCCATGGTGACAGCAGGACATCCCATCTAGTCACTCAGAAAAAATCAGGACATTCTGATCTAGAGTTTCAAAATAAAAGACCTTTGAAATCTCATGTATGAGCTATCATCCCTCTCTGTTTAGATGAGAATAAAACAAAGACTCTCCAGTATCAAAGACACATCTCACTCCAGGGTGATAGCATGACACCCCACCTAGTCACTCAGGGAGAATCAGGACATTCTGATTTAGAGTTTCAAAATAAAATACCTTTGAAGTCTCTATTGTATGAGCTATCATCCCTGTTTTTAGATGAGAATAAAACAAACACTGTCCAGTATCAAAGACCTATCTAACTCCAGGGTGATAGCAGGACACCCCATCTAGTCACTCCGAAGAAAAATCAGGACATTCTGATGTAGAGTTTCAAAATAAAAGTCCTTTGAAATCTCATATATGAGCTATCATCCCTCTCTGTTTAGATGAGAATAAAACAAAAACTCTCCAGTATTAAAGACTCATCTCACTCCAGGGTGATAGCATGACACCCCACCTAGTCACTCAGGGAGAATCAGGAGATTCTGATGTAGAGTTTCAAAATAAAATACCTTTTAAATCTCTATTTTATGAGCTATCATCCCTGTTTTTAGATGAGAATAAAACAAACACTGTCCAGTATCAAAGACCTATCTTACTCCAGGGTGATAGCAGGACACCCCATCTAGTCACTCCGAAGAAAAATCAGGACATTCTGATGTAGAGTTTCAAAATAAAAGACCTTTGAAATCTCATATATGAGCTATCATCCCTTTCTGTTTAGATGAGAATAAAACAACAACTCTCCAGTATCAAAGACTCATCTCACTCCAGGGTGATAGCAGGAAACCCCACCTAGTCACTCAGGGACAATCAGGACATTCTGCTTTAGAGTTTCAAAATAAAATACCTTTGAAGTCTCATATATGAGCTATCATCCCTGTTTTTAGATGGGAATAAAACAAACACTGTCCAGTATCAAAGACAGATCTCAATCCAGGGTGATAGCAGGACACCCCACCTAGTCACTCAGGGAGAATCAGGACATTCTGATTTAGAGTTTCAAAATAAAATACCTTTGAAGTCTCATATATGAGCTATCATCCCTGTTTTTAGATGGGAATAAAACACACACTGTCCAGTATCAAAGACTCATCTAACTCCATGGTGACAGCAGGACACCCCATCTAGTCACTCAGAAAAAATCAGGACATTCTGATGTAGAGTTTCAAAATAAAAGAAAATTGAAATCTCATATATGAGCTATCCTCCCTCTCTGTTTAGATGAGAATAAAACAAAAACTCTCTAGTATCAAAGACTCATCTCAATCCAGGGTGATAGCAGGACACCCCATCTAGTCACTCAGGGAGAATCAGGACATTCTGATGTAGAGTTTCAAAATAAAAGACCTTTGAAATATCATATATGAGCTATCATCCCTCTGCATTTAGATAAGAATAAAACAAACACTGTCCAGTATCAAATACTCATTTCCCTTCAGGGTGATAACAGGACACCCCACCTAGTCACTCAGGGAGAATCAGGACTTTCTGATGTAGAGTTTCAAAATAAAAGACCTTTGAAATCTCTATTGTATGAGCTATCATCCCTGTTTCTAGATGAGAATAAAACAAAGACTGTCCAGTATCAAAGACTCATCTCACTCCAGGGTGATAGCAAGACACCCCTTCTAGTAACTCCGAAGAAATCAGGACATTCTGATGTAGAGTTTCAAAATAAAAGTCCTTTGAAATCTCATGTATGAGCTATCATCCCTCTCTGTTTAGATGATAATAAAACAAAGACTCTCCAGTATCAAAGACACATCTCACTCCAGGGTGATAGCATGACACCCCATCTAGTCACTCAGAAAAAATCAGGACATTCTGATCTAGAGTTTCAAAATAAAAGACCTTTGAAATCTCATGTATGAGCTATCATCCCTCTCTGTTTAGATGAGAATAAAACAAAGACTCTCCAGTATCAAAGACACATCTCACTCCAGGGTGATAGCATGACACCCCACCTAGTCACTCAGAAAAAATCAGGACATTCTGATGTAGAGTTTCAAAATAAAAGACCTTTGAAATCTCATATATGAGCTATCATCCCTCTGCATTTAGATAAGAATAAAACAAACACTGTCCAGTATCAAATACTAATTTCCCTTCAGGGTGATAACAGGACACCCCACCTAGTCACTCAGGGAGAATCAGGACTTTCAGATGTAGAGTTTCAAAATAAAAGACCTTTGAAGTCTCATATATGAGCTATCATCCCTGTTTTTAGATGAGAATAAAACAAACACTGTCCAGTATCAAAGACCTATCTTACTCCAGGGTGATAGCAGGACACCCCATCTAGTCACTCCGAAGAAAAATCAGGACATTCTGATGTAGAGTTTCAAAATAAAAGACCTTTGAAATCTCATATATGAGCTATCATCCCTTTCTGTTTAGATGAGAATAAAACAACAACTCTCCAGTATCAAAGACTCATCTCACTCCAGGGTGATAGCAGGAAACCCCACCTAGTCACTCAGGGACAATCAGGACATTCTGCTTTAGAGTTTCAAAATAAAATACCTTTGAAGTCTCATATATGAGCTATCATCCCTGTTTTTAGATGGGAATAAAACAAACACTGTCCAGTATCAAAGACAGATCTCAATCCAGGGTGATAGCAGGACACCCCACCTAGTCACTCAGGGAGAATCAGGACATTCTGATTTAGAGTTTCAAAATAAAATACCTTTGAAGTCTCATATATGAGCTATCATCCCTGTTTTTAGATGGGAATAAAACACACACTGTCCAGTACCAAAGACTCATCTAACTCCATGGTGACAGCAGGACACCCCATCTAGTCACTCAGAAAAAATCAGGACATTCTGATGTAGAGTTTCAAAATAAAAGAAAATTGAAATCTCATATATGAGCTATCCTCCCTCTCTGTTTAGATGAGAATAAAACAAAAACTCTCCAGTATCAAAGACTCATCTCAATCCAGGGTGATAGCAGGACACCCCATCTAGTCACTCAGGGAGAATCAGGACATTCTGATGTAGAGTTTCAAAATAAAAGACCTTTGAAATATCATATATGAGCTATCATCCCTCTGCATTTAGATGAGAATAAAACAAACACTGTCCAGTATCAAATACTCATCTCACTCCAGGGTGATAGCAGGACACCCCTTCTAGTAACTCCGAAGAAATCAGGACATTCTGATGTAGAGTTTCAAAATAAAAGTCCTTTGAAATCTCATGTATGAGCTATCATCCCTCTCTGTTTAGATGATAATAAAACAAAGACTCTCCAGTATCAAAGACACATCTCACTCCAGGGTGATAGCATGACACCCCATCTAGTCACTCAGAAAAAATCAGGACATTCTGATCTAGAGTTTCAAAATAAAAGACCTTTGAAATCTCATGTATGAGCTATCATCCCTCTCTGTTTAGATGAGAATAAAACAAAGACTCTCCAGTATCAAAGACACATCTCACTCCAGGGTGATAGCATGACACCCCACCTAGTCACTCAGGGAGAATCAGGAGATTCTGATGTAAAGTTTCAAAATAAAAGACCTTTTAAATCTCTATTTTATGAGCTATCATCCCTGTTTTTAGATGAGAATAAAACAAACACTGTCCAGTATCAAAGACCTATCTTACTCCAGGGTGATAGCAGGACACCCCATCTACTCACTCCAAAGAAAAATCAGGACATTCTGATGTAGAGTTTCAAAATAAAAGACCTTTGAAATCTCATATATGAGCTATCATCCCTCTGTATTTAGATAAGAATAAAACAAACACTGTCCAGTATCAAATACTCATTTCCCTTCAGGGTGATAACAGGACACCCCACCTAGTCACTCAGGGAGAATCAGGACTTTCTGATGTAGATTTTCAAAATAAAAGACCTTTGAAATCCCTATTGTATGAGCTATCATCCCTTTTTTTAGATGAGAATAAAACAAAAACTGTCCAGTATCAAAGACACATCTCAGTCCAGGGTGATAGCAGGACACCGCACCTAGTCACTCAGGGACAATCAGGACATTCTGCTTTAGAGTTTCAAAATAAAATACCTTTGAAGTCTCATATATGAGCTATCATCCCTGTTTTTAGATGGGAATAAAACAAACACTGTCCAGTATCAAAGACTCATCTAAGTCCATGGTGATAGCAGGACACCCCATCTAGTCCCTCAGAAAAAAACAGGACATTCTGATGTAGAGTTTCAAAATAAAAGACCTTTGAAATCTCATATATGAGCTATCATCCCTGTTTTTAGATGAGAATAAAACAAACACTGTCCAGTATCAAAGACCCATCTCACTCCAGGGTGATAGCATGACACCCCACCTAGTCACTCAGGGAGAATCAGGAGATTCTGATGTACAGTTTCAAAATAAAAGACCTTTGAAATCTCTATTGTATGAGCTATCATCCCTCTCTGTTTAGATGAGAATAAAACCAAAACACTCCAGTATTAAAGACTCATCTCACTCCAGGGTGATAGCAGGACACCCCACCTAGAGAACCCAGAAAAGATCAGGACATTCTGATGTACAGTTTCAAAATAAAAGACATTTGAAATCTCTATTGCATGAGCTAGCATCCCTGTTTTTAGTTGAGAATGAAACAAAAACTGTCCAGTATCAAAGACTCATCTCACTATAGGTTTATAGCAGGACACCCCTTCTAGTCACTCCGAAAACAAATCAGGACATTCTGATGTAGAGTTTCAAAATAAAATACCTTTGAAATATCATATATGAGCTATCATCCCTCTCTGTTTAGATGAGAATAAAACAAAAACTCTCCAGTATCAAAGACGCATCTCACTCCAGGGTGATAGCAGGACACCCCACCTAGAGAACTGAGAAAACATCAGGACATTCTGATGTAGTGTTTCAAAATAAAAGACCTTTGACATCTCTATTGTATGAGCTATCATCCCTGTTTTTAGATGAAAATAAAACAAAAACTGTCCAGTATCAAAGACGCATCTCACTCCAGGGTGATAGCAGGACACCCCACCTAGTCACTCAGGGAGAATCAGGACATTCTGATTTAGAGTTTCAAAATAAAATACCTTTGAAGTCTCATATATGAGCTATCATCCCTGTTTTTAGATTGGAATAAAACAAACACTGTCCAGTATCAAAGACTCATCTAACTCCATGGTGATAGCAGGACACCCCTTCTAGTCACTCAGAAAAAATCAGGACATTCTGATGTAGAGTTTCAAAATAAAAGACCTTTGAAATCTCATATATGAGCTATCATCCCTCTGCATTTAGATAAGAATAAAAAAAACACTGTCCAGTATCAAATACTCATTTCCCTTCAGGGTGATAACAGGACACCCCACCTAGTCACTCAGGGAGAATCAGGACTTTCTGATGTAGAGTTTCAAAATAAAAGACCTTTGAAGTCTCATATATGAGCTATCATCCCTGTTTTTAGATGAGAATAAAACAAAAACAGTCCAGTATCAAAGACTCATCTAACTCCAGGGTGTAGCAGGACACCCCACCTAGTCACTCAGGGAGAATCAGGACATTCTGATGTAGACATTCAAAATAAAAGACCTTTGAAATCTCTATTGTATGAGCTATCATCCCTCTCTGTTTAGATGAGAATAAAACAAAGACTCTCCAGTATCAAAGACACATCTCACTCCAGGGTGATAGCATGACACCCCACCTAGTCACTCAGGGAGAATCAGGAGATTCTGATGTAGAGTTTCAAAATAAAAGACCTTTTAAATCTCTATTGTATGAGCTATCATCCCTGTTTTTAGATGAGAATAAAACAAACACTGTCCAGTATCAAAGACCTATCTTACTCCAGGGTGATAGCAGGACACCCCATCTAGTCACTCCAAAGAAAAATCAGGACATTCTGATGTAGAGTTTCAAAATAAAAGACCTTTGAAATCTCATATATGAGCTATCATCCCTCTCTGTTTAGATGAGAATAAAACAAAAACTCTCGAGTATCAAAGACTCATCTCACTCCAGGGTGATAGCAGGAAACCCCACCTAGTCACTCAGGGACAATCAGGACATTCTGCTTTAGAGTTTCAAAATAAAATACCTATGAAGTCTCATATATGAGCTATCATCCCTGTTTTTAGATGGGAATAACACAAACACTGTCCAGTATCAAAGACAGATCTCAATCCAGGGTGATAGCAGGACACCCCACCTAGTCACTCAGGGAGAATCAGAACATTCTGATCGACAGTTTCAAAATAAAAGACCTTTGAAATCTCATGTATGAGCTATCATCCCTCTCTGTTTAGATGAGAATAAAACAAAGACTCTCCAGTATCAAAGACACATCTCACTCCAGGGTGATAGAATGACACCCCACCTAGTCACTCAGGGAGAATCAGGAGATTCTGATGTAGAGTTTCAAAATAAAAGACCTTTTAAATCTCTATTGTATGAGCTATCATCCCTGTTTTTAGATGAGAATAAAACAAACACTGTCCAGTATCAAAGACCTATCTTACTCCAGGGTGATAGCAGGACACCCCATCTAGTCACTCCGAAGAAAAATCAGGACATTCTGATGTAGAGTTTCAAAATAAAAGACATTTGAAATCTCATATATGAGCTATCATCCCTGTTTTTAGATGAGAATAAAACAAACACTGTCCAGTATCAAATACTCATTTCCCTTCAGGGTGATAACAGGACACCCCACCTAGTCACTCAGGGAGAATCAGGACCTTCTGATGTAGAGTTTCAACATAAAAGACCTTTGAAGTCTCATATATGAGCTATCTTCCCTGTTTTTAGATGAGAATAAAACAAAAACAGTCCAGTATCAAAGACTCATCTAACTCCAGGGTGTAGCAGGACACCCCACCTAGTCACTCAGGGAGAATCAGGACATTCTGATGTAGACATTCAAAATAAAAGACCTTTGAAATCTCTATTGTATGAGCTATCATCCCTGTTTTTAGATGAGAATAAAACAAACACTGTCCAGTATCAAAGACCCATCTCACTCCAGGGTGATAGCAGGAAACCCCACCTAGTCACTCAGGGAGAATCAGGAGATTCTGATGTAGAGTTTCAAAATAAAAGACCTTTTAAATCTCTATTGTATGAGCTATCATCCCTGTTTTTAGATGAAAATAAAACAAAAACTGTCCAGTATCAAAGACTCATCTCAATCCAGGGTGATAGCAGGACACCCCACCTAGTCACTCAGGGAGAATCAGGACATTCTGATTTATAGTTTCAAAATAAAATACCTTTGAAGTCTCATATATGAGTTATCATCCCTGTTTTTAGATGGGAATAAAACACACACTGTCCAGTATCAAAGACTCATCTAACTCCATGGTGACAGCAGGACATCCCATCTAGTCACTCAGAAAAAATCAGGACATTCTGATCTAGAGTTTCAAAATAAAAGACCTTTGAAATCTCATGTATGAGCTATCATCCCTCTCTGTTTAGATGAGAATAAAACAAAGACTCTCCAGTATCAAAGACACATCTCACTCCAGGGTGATAGCATGACACCCCACCTAGTCACTCAGGGAGAATCAGGAGATTCTGATGTAGAGTTTCAAAATAAAAGACCTTTTAAATCTCTATTGTATGAGCTATCATCCCTGTTTTTAGATGAGAATAAAACAAACACTGTCCAGTATCAAAGACCTATCTTACTCCAGGGTGATAGCAGGACACCCCATCTAGTCACTCCGAAGAAAAATCAGGACATTCTGATGTAGAGTTTCAAAATAAAAGACCTTTGAAATCTCATATATGAGCTATCATCCCTCTCTGTTTAGATGAGAATAAAACAAAAACTCTCCAGTATCAAAGACACATCTCACTCCAGGGTGATAGCAGGAAACCCCACCTAGTCACTCAGGGACAATCAGGACATTCTGCTTTAGAGTTTCAAAATAAAATACCTTTGAAGTCTCATATGTGACCCGCTCTATCGAAATCAGTCGGAAGTCGCAACGGCTCATTTCAAAATAAACGTGGATTTGAGTAAAAAACTAGTTTTTCGGGGTTTTGGTGTTTTGTTTGATTTCAAATAAACAACGTCTTGGCTTTCAGAATCTGAAACTTTTATTTCCAAAATCAAACGATAAATACATGTTTGAAGCTTGTAATGGGAAGATGACAGCTCTCACGCTGCTCTTCCGCAGCGCTGCCCCCCCTCCCTCCGGCTGACATTATGAATGAAAAGCGTATAGTAATCATGAATAACACGGCAGAGTCCGTGATAGTTTATTTTCATCTGATTTCAAATAAACAAAGTCTTGGCTTTCAGAATATTAAACTTGTTTTGCCAAATTCAGATGATAAATACAACTTTGAAGCTTGTAAAGGCATCATTACGAGCGGAGAACGGAGTAACGTAACGTCACAGCTGGCATAACAACAGCCGGTGTTTCTTGTGAGGGTTTTCCCCGGGAAACCAACACAATACACACAAACGCAAAATACACAAACACACACACACACACACTATATAAACCAACATTATTCCTCGCGACCTTCACCCAGTAAAACGAAAATATTTTTCCTCCGTACTTTGACAATTTATTAGCCGCTAATCAGATCGATGGATTCCAGAGAAGATCAAATCGCAAGACTGTTGAACTCCAACATTGTGAGAGGGACAGCCTCTGATGAGCAATGGGTTCAGCTGATCACTGATTACTTTTTGACGGCACCGGTTGAAGTTTCCCCGTTATCCGGCTCCGATTTAGAGTCAGACAGCCCTGACACTGACAGCAGCCCTCAGACCACGGATGCTGAAGAGGATGAGGACACCACAGAGGAACAACCACTGCTGAACGACCCGGTGGCTGAGACACTTCAGTCCGTACGGCATTATGTGAGAGAGGACAGCGCTCAAGAGATTGAGAGGGCCCGTGACTACAGGTGTAGCTGTACATTTAATGATGGAGTTCCCTGTTACACCCGTTACACCCCTGAGGAGATGGTCAAGAGATGAGACCAAATGAATGAAATGACTAATGGTAAGTAACGTTATAACGTTATATTATTTAAATACCTTTGACTGTGGTAACGATGTGTGTGTGAGTATGGGTTAGTGTTAAAAACATAACAACAATTAAAATAATGCTCACATAACCACCTACAACTTAAAGTTGGCTAATACTCATTGAAAAATTATTGTGGTGAACATTTTCATAAATGTTTCAACCCTACATTTTATCCACATGGGGAGACATATTTTTTTGGCTACCCCTTAAATCACATGTGGCCCCAGCCTAATTATCTAAAGATTTGCAGAGATAGGCAGCTACAAATGTATTATCTCATGTGAGAGCAGTTTACTCTGGAGTCACTGCCAGACTAGCCTGTACTTATTATTACCCTTTATAATAGATAGAATATGTGTGTATGGGAGTGTGTTTAACATAATACTATAGGCAATGTGTGGGGGGTGGGCCTGTGTGTTCTGTTACACGTTAAAGATTTAAGTTGTGTGTGATGAGTGATTGACACAACACATTATGCAATGTTATATGATTTTCCAGGTGAAAAGCATTTGGTGCTACTTGGAAAGATAAGCTCCAACATAAACCTCTCCAAAGAGACCGCTTGTGCAAAGAGAGGACACCAAAAGGAGCGGAAACAGCAGAGAACGTCCTATTTCTTAGATGGGCACAAAATCTGCCGGGAGACTTTCAAGTTTCTACATGGGTGAGTTTGATTTTGAAAAGGCTACTTCACTTTTGGTAGTGTTACTATTTTCAAATGAAGTGGTAATAAGCCATGCATGAGTTGAACTGAGTTTGACAATAACTGAATAGAAGCAGAATTTACAGCAATAGTAATACATAAATAAATAAATATATATATATATACATGCTTTTACATAATGAAAAAATACAACGACAATGTATATACTACAATGCATACATTAGAGAAAGCCATAAAAAACAATCAAAGACTGATGTTTTAAACCATTCCAGAATTTCTCAAGACAAGCTGACAGGTATCATCAAGTTCTTCAAGGAACATGGCTTGGCCTCAAGGATAAGACGTGGTGGTCGTGTGGTGACCAAAAGGGTGTTGTCCTTTGAAGACATCCAGCGAATTGTACGGTTCATTACCAACTTTGCAGATGTCTTTGCCATGCCACTTCCTGGACGGATTCCAGGGTTTAAGAGGACGGACATCAGTGTTCTACCAACAACTGAGACCAAGTCCTCTGTGTGGCGGAAATACAAGGTTCAGATGCAGGAGAAGGGTGGGTATTTTCTTATATTTTAATCTTGTTTTTTTGGGGGTTTTTTACACGAGGAAACCTCAATGGAAAACTAATGATGAGTAATCTAACAATGCTATATTTGTCTTTAATCACCTTTCCAGGTCACCGTGCTGCTGGCAACAGCACATTTAGGAAGCTGTGGAAGGAGCTGACTCCCAGTGTCATTATTGGGAGGCCGATGAGAGACCTATGTTGGTTCTGTCAGAAAAACAACATTGCCATCTACCGCAGCTCCAACTTTCCCGACTGTGTCAAGTCAGCGAAGCTCAGGAAGCAGGAAGAACACCTCCGCACCGTGGGGGTGGAGCGTCAGGCTTACCAGGAGATGGTCGCCAGCTGTAAAGAAACAGCTAGAGAGCTGGGTGTCAAATTAGGACCCAACCAACCCTGTAGCAGAGACATCACCATCCACTACAGCTTTGACTATGCACAGCAGGTGAGGTGTGTGAATGTGATGAATGCTGTGATAATCCAGAATGTTTGGAATGTAACAATATGAATATTCACACATTTTTAGAATTAGAGTATAGATCACTCATTAGTTAATTCATCTGTTGGTCTGGTGTTACAGGTTCACTACCCCAGTGACCCTCTCCAGCCCGGGCCCATTTACTTTATGGTTCCCAGGAAGTGTGGACTGTTTGGTGTCTGCTGTGAAGGTGTTCCTCAGCAGGTAAACTACCTCATAGATGAGGCTCATTGCAGCAGCAAGGGTTCCAATGCTGTCATTGCCTACCTCCACCACTTCTTCTCTCAGTATGGGCTTGGGGAGAAACATGTTCACCTGCACTGTGACAACTGCTCTGGTCAGAACAAAAACAGATACCTCCTCTGGTACCTTGCTTGGCGGTGCATGGTGGGACTCCATGAAGATATCTCCCTCAACTTTCTTATTGCTGGCCACACCAAATTTGCACCTGACTGGTGCTTTGGCCTGTTTAAGCAGCAGTTCCGCCGCACACCAGTGTCCTGCCTGAAGGACATCAGCCAGGCTGTCAGGTCCAGTACCGTCACTGGAGTCAACATCCCCCAGCTGGTTGGCAATGAGTCAGGGGAGACCTTCGTCAAAACAGACGACTGGCACAACTTCCTTGCCCCCAGCTTCAGACCGCTTCCAGGTATCAAGAGGTACCATCACCTACGCTTCACCAGTGCCGAGCCTGGAGTGGTCTACGCCAAGGAGTTTGAACGTAAAGAAGAAGAATCCTTCAAGCTGCTACGCACAGGGTGCTTTACTGACCAGGAGGCACGTCCCACTGAACTGACTCCCCCTGGGCTTGATGAAAAACGGCAGTGGTATCTTTTTGAGAAGATCAGAGAGTTCTGCACTGAGGACACCAAAGACATCACCTGCCCCAAACCCTTAACACCTCATCCTTAATGAGTGAGAGTGCATAATACATCAACACTATGTCATTCTTCTATAAATGCTGTAAATATATATTTCAAATTGGTTTTAAGTACTGTTAGCTACTCTGTTGATTGTTTGCTATTTTTATATTGTGTAGTATATTTATCTGTTCTGTTGCTTGCTTCTTTCTCTAAATTAGCTTTTGTGCCAAATGATTCTAATGTTGTTAGAGGTTAACATGCAATCAGTTCATTTAAGTATTTATTCATAGTGTTTTTCATAAAAATTGTATATTGATGATTCTGCACGTGGGTGTGGGTGTGCACGTGAGTACGGGCGTGCACGTGAGTACGGGTGTGCATGTGGTCTGGGTGTGCACATGGCCATGTACATGGGAATAGATGTGTGCGCATAAGCATGTGCTCAAACATGACCAAAATACATACATAAATTGATGAACGTGCACGTGAGTTCGGGAGTGTACGGGAGTGCACGTTGGTACGGCGTGCATGTGTATGTGAGTGCCTTTGTTCCATGTATTGATGTATGAAAGTGACAACAAGAGAACAGTATATTGTGTGTGTGTGTGTGTGTGTGTGTGTGTGTGTGTGTGTGTGTGTGTGTGTGTGTGTGTGTGTGTGTGTGTTTTTGTGCAAACAGCTCTAGATGAATTCGTTTTATGGTATGGTTCATTTGAATAAATACCTAAGAAAGTACTGCAAACTTTGAAGGCCTTTTTCTCAAAATCATGGTTCGATGACATTCATTATGTAAAGTGACGTATTTTGCTTAATATTTGGAGGACAAAAACAATATTGATATCATTAGAAAGCTAAGAATCTTATCTTTCCAACAGTGTATCAAACTCAAAATGTGTTTCAGGATCAATGTGACTGAAAATGATAGAGCAGGTCACATATATGAGCTATCATCCCTGTTTTTAGATGGGAATAAAACAAACACTGTCCAGTATCAAAGACAGATCTCAATCCAGGGTGATAGCAGGACACCCCACCTAGTCACTCAGGGAGAATCAGAACATTCTGATGTAGAGTTTCAAAATAAAAGACCTTTGTAATCTCTATTGTATGAGCTATCATCCCTGCATTTAGATGAAAATAAAACAAAAACTGTCAAGTATCAAAGAATCATCTCAATCCAGGGTGATAGCAGGACACCCCACCTAGTCACTCAGGGAGAATCAGGACATTCTGATTTAGAGTTTCAAAATAAAATACCTTTGAAGTCTCTATTGTATGAGCTATCATCCCTGTTTTTAGATGAGAATAAAACAAACACTGTCCAGTATCAAAGACCTATCTAACTCCAGGGTGATAGCAGGACACCCCATCTAGTCACTCCGAAGAAAAATCCGGACATTCTGATGTAGAGTTTCAAAATAAAAGTCCTTTGAAATCTCATATATGAGCTATCATCCCTCTCTGTTTAGATGAGAATAAAACAAAAACTCTCCAGTATTAAAGACTCATCTCACTCCAGGGTGATAGCATGACACCCCACCTAGTCACTCAGGGAGAATCAGGAGATTCTGATGTAGAGTTTCAAAATAAAATACCTTTTAAATCTCTATTTTATGAGCTATCATCCCTGTTTTTAGATGAGAATAAAACAAACACTGTCCAGTATCAAAGACCTATCTTACTCCAGGGTGATAGCAGGACACCCCATCTAGTCACTCCGAAGAAAAATCAGGACATTCTGATGTAGAGTTTCAAAATAAAAGACCTTTGAAATCTCATATATGAGCTATCATCCCTTTCTGTTTAGATGAGAATAAAACAACAACTCTCCAGTATCAAAGACTCATCTCACTCCAGGGTGATAGCAGGAAACCCCACCTAGTCACTCAGGGACAATCAGGACATTCTGCTTTAGAGTTTCAAAATAAAATACCTTTGAAGTCTCATATATGAGCTATCATCCCTGTTTTTAGATGGGAATAAAACACACACTGTCCAGTATCAAAGACGCATCTAACTCCATGGTGACAGCAGGACACCCCATCTAGTCACTCATAAAAAATCAGGACATTCTGATCTAGAGTTTCAAAATAAAAGACCTTTGAAATCTCATATATGAGCCATCATCCCTCTCTGTTTAGATGAGAATAAAACAAAGATTCTCCAGTATCAAAGACACATCTCACTCCAGGGTGATAGCATGACACCCCACTTAGTCACTCAGGGAGAATCAGGAGATTCTGATGTAGAATTTCAAAATAAAAGACCTTTTAAATCTCTATTGTATGAGCTATCATCCCTGTTTTTAGATGAGAATAAAACAAACACTGTCCAGTATCAAAGACCTATCTCACTCCAGGGTGATAGCAGGATACCCCATCTAGTCACTCCGAAGAAAAACAGGACCTTCTGATGTAGAGTTTCAAAATAAAAGACCTTTGAAATCTCATATATGAGCTATCATCCCTCTGTATTTAGATAACAATAAAACAAACACTGTCCAGTATCAAATACTCATTTCCCTTCAGGGTGATAACAGGACACCCCACCTAGTCACTCAGGGATAATCAGGACTTTCTGATGTAGATTTTCAAAATAAAAGACCTTTGAAATCCCTATTGTATGAGCTATCATCCCTTTTTTTAGATGAGAATAAAACAAAAACTGTCCAGTATCAAAGACACATCTCAGTCCAGGGTGATAGCAGGACACCGCACCTAGTCACTCAGGGACAATCAGGACATTCTGCTTTAGAGTTTCAAAATAAAATACCTTTGAAGTCTCATATATGAGCTATCATCCCTGTTTTTAGATGGGAATAAAACAAACACTGTCCTGTATCAAAGACTCATCTAAGTCCATGGTGATAGCAGGACACCCCATCTAGTCCCTCAGAAAAAAACAGGACATTCTGATGTAGAGTTTCAAAATAAAAGACCTTTGAAATCTCATATATGAGCTATCATCCCTGTTTTTAGATGAGAATAAAACAAACACTGTCCAGTATCAAAGACCCATCTCACTCCAGGGTGATAGCATGACACCCCACCTAGTCACTCAGGGAGAATCAGGAGATTCTGATGTACAGTTTCAAAATAAAAGACCTTTGAAATCTCTATTGTATGAGCTATCATCCCTCTCTGTTTAGATGAGAATAAAACCAAAACACTCCAGTATTAAAGACTCATCTCACTCCAGGGTGATAGCAGGACACCCCACCTAGAGAACCCAGAAAAGATCAGGACATTCTGATGTACAGTTTCAAAATAAAAGACATTTGAAATCTCTATTGCATGAGCTAGCATCCCTGTTTTTAGATGAGAATGAAACAAAAACTGTCCAGTATCAAAGACTCATCTCACTATAGGTTTATAGCAGGACACCCCTTCTAGTCACTCCGAAAACAAATCAGGACATTCTGATGTAGAGTTTCAAAATAAAATACCTTTGAAATCTCATATATGAGCTATCATCCCTCTCTGTTTAGATGAGAATAAAACAAAAACTCTCCAGTATCAAAGACGCATCTCACTCCAGGGTGATAGCGGGACACCCCACCTAGAGAACTGAGAAAACATCAGGACATTCTGATGTAGTGTTTCAAAATAAAAGACCTTTGACATCTCTATTGTATGAGCTATCATCCCTGTTTTTAGATGAAAATAAAACAAAAACTGTCCAGTATCAAAGACGCATCTCACTCCAGGGTGATAGCAGGACACCCCACCTAGTCACTCAGGGAGAATCAGGACATTCTGATTTAGAGTTTCAAAATAAAATACCTTTGAAGTCTCATATATGAGCTATCATCCCTGTTTTTAGATTGGAATAAAACAAACACTGTCCAGTATCAAAGACTCATCTAACTCCATGGTGATAGCAGGACACCCCATCTAGTCACTCAGAAAAAATCAGGACATTCTGATGTAGATTTTCAAAATAAAAGAAAATTGAAATCTCATATATGAGCTATCCTCCCTCTCTGTTTAGATGAGAATAAAACAAAAACTCTCCAGTATCAAAGACTCATCTCAATCCAGGGTGATAGCAGGACACCCCATCTAGTCACTCAGGGAGAATCAGGACATTCTGATGTAGAGTTTCAAAATAAAAGACCTTTGAAATATCATATATGAGCTATCATCCCTCTGCATTTAGATAAGAATAAAACAAACACTGTCCAGTATCAAATACTCATTTCCCTTCAGGGTGATAACAGGACACCCCACCTAGTCACTCAGGGAGAATCAGGACTTTCTGATGTAGAGTTTCAGAATAAAAGACCTTTGAAATCTCTATTGTATGAGCTATCATCCCTGTTTCTAGATGAGAATAAAACAAAGACTGTCCAGTATCAAAGACTCATCTCACTCCAGGGTGATAGCAGGACACCCCTTCTAGTAACTCCGAAAAAATCAGGACATTCTGATGTAGAGTTTCAAAATAAAAGTCCTTTGAAATCTCATGTATGAGCTATCATCCCTCTCTGTTTAGATGATAATAAAACAAAGACTCTCCAGTATCAAAGACACATCTCACTCCAGGGTGATTGCATGACACCCCATGTAGTCACTCAGAAAAAATCAGGACATTCTGATCTAGAGTTTCAAAATAAAAGACCTTTGAAATCTCATGTATGAGCTATCATCCCTCTCTGTTTAGATGAGAATAAAACAAAGACTCTCCAGTATCAAAGACACATCTCACTCCAGGGTGATAGCATGACACCCCACCTAGTCACTCAGGGAGAATCAGGAGATTCTGATGTAAAGTTTCAAAATAAAAGACCTTTTAAATCTCTATTTTATGAGCTATCATCCCTGTTTTTAGATGAGAATAAAACAAACACTGTCCAGTATCAAAGACCTATCTTACTCCAGGGTGATAGCAGGACACCCCATCTACTCACTCCAAAGAAAAATCAGGACATTCTGATGTAGAGTTTCAAAATAAAAGACCTTTGAAATATCATATATGAGCTATCATCCCTCTCTGTTTAGATGAGAATAAAACAAAAACTCTCCAGTATCAAAGACTCATCTCACTCCAGGGTGATAGCAGGAAACCCCACCTAGTCACTCAGGGAGAATCAGAACATTCTGATCTAGAGTTTCAAAATAAAAGACCTTTGTAATCTCTATTGTATGAGCTATCATCCCTGTATTTAGATGAAAATAAAACACACACTGTCCAGTATCAAATACTCATTTCCCTCCAGGGTGATAACAGGACACCCCACCTAGTCACTCAGGGAGAATCAGGACTTTCTGATGTAGAGTTTCAAAATAAAAGACCTTTGAAATCTCTATTGCATGAGCTATCATCCCTGTTTTTAGATGAGAATAAAACAAAAATTGTCCAGTATCAAAGACGCATCTCACTCCAGGGTGATAGCAGGACACCCCACCTAGTCACTCAGGGAGAATCAGGACATTCTGATTTAGAGTTTCAAAATAAAATACCTTTGAAGTCTCATATATGAGCTATCATCCCTGTTTTTAGATTGGAATAAAACAAACACTGTCCAGTATCAAAGACTCATCTAACTCCATGGTGATAGAAGGACACCCCTTCTAGTCACTCAGAACAAATCAGGACATTCTGATGTAGAGTTTCAAAATAAAAGACCTTTGAAATCTCATATATGAGCTATCATCCCTCTGCATTTAGATAAGAATAAAACAAACACTGTCCAGTATCAAATACTCATTTCCCTTCAGGGTGATAACAGGACACCACACCTAGTCACTCAGGGAGAATCAGGACTTTCTGATGTAGAGTTTCAAAATAAAAGACCTTTGAAGTCTCATATATGAGCTATCATCCCTGTTTTTAGATGAGAATAAAACAAAAACAGTCCAGTATCAAAGACTCATCTAACTCCAGGGTGTAGCAGGACACCCCACCTAGTCACTCAGGGAGAATCAGGACATTCTGATGTAGACATTCAAAATAAAAGACCTTTGAAATCTCTATTGTATGAGCTATCATCCCTGTTTTTAGATGGCAATAAAACACACACTGTCCAGTATCAAAGAATCATCTAACTCCATGGTGACAGCAGGACACCCCATCTAGTCACTCAGAAAAAATCAGGACATTCTGATCTAGAGTTTCAAAATAAAAGACCTTTGAAATCTCATGTATGAGCTATCATCCCTCTCTGTTTAGATGAGAATAAAACAAAGACTCTCCAGTATCAAAGACACATCTCACTCCAGGGTGATAGCAGGAAACCCCACCTAGTCACTCAGGGACAATCAGGACATTCTGCTTTAGAGTTTCAAAATAAAATACCTTTGAAGTCTCATATATGAGCTATCATCCCTGTTTTTAGATGGGAATAAAACAAACACTGTCCAGTATCAAAGACTCATCTAACTCCATGGTGATAGCAGGACACCCCATCTAGTCCCTCAGAAAAAAACAGGACATTCTGATGTAGAGTTTCAAAATAAAAGACCTTTGGAATCTCATATATGAGCTATCATCCCTCTGTATTTAGATAAGAATAAAACAAACACTGTCCAGTATCAAATACTCATTTCCCTTCAGGGTGATAACAGGACACCCCACCTAGTCACTCAGGGAGAATCAGGACTTTCTGATGTAGAGTTTCAAAATAAAAGACCTTTGAAGTCTCATATATGAGCTATCATCCCTGTTTTTAGATGAGAATAAAACAAAAACAGTCCAGTATCAAAGACTCATCTAACTCCAGGGTGTAGCAAGACACCCCACCTAGTCACTCAGGGAGAATCAGGACATTCTGATGTAGACATTCAAAATAAAAGACCTTTGAAATCTCTATTGTATGAGCTATCATCCCTGTTTTTAGATGAGAATAAAACAAACACTGTCCAGTATCAAAGACCCATCTCACTCCAGGGTGATAGCAGGAAACCCCACCTAGTCACTCAGGGATAATGAGGACATTCTGCTTTAGAGTTTCAAAATAAAATACCTTTGAAGTCTCATATATGAGCTATCATCCCTGTTTTTAGATGGCAATAAAACACACACTGTCCAGTATCAAAGAATCATCTAACTCCATGGTGACAGCAGGACACCCCATCTAGTCACTCAGAAAAAAATCAGGACATTCTGATCTAGAGTTTCAAAATAAAAGACCTTTGAAATCTCATGTATGAGCTATCATCCCTCTCTGTTTAGATGAGAATAAAACAAAGACTATCCAGTATCAAAGACACATCTCACTCCAGGGTGATAGCATGACACCCCACCTAGTCACTCAGGGAGAATCAGGAGATTCTGATGTAGAGTTTCAAAATAAAAGACCTTTTAAATCTCTATTGTATGAGCTATCATCCCTGTTTTTAGATGAGAATAAAACAAACACTGTCCAGTATCAAAGACCTATCTTACTCCAGGGTGATAGCAGGACACCCCATCTAGTCACTCCAAAGAAAAATCAGGACATTCTGATGTAGAGTTTCAAAATAAAAGACCTTTGAAATCTCATATATGAGCTATCATCCCTCTCTGTTTAGATGAGAATAAAACAAAAACTCTCCAGTATCAAAGACTCATCTCACTCCAGGGTGATAGCAGGAAACCCCACCTAGTCACTCAGGGACAATCAGGACATTCTGCTTTAGAGTTTCAAAATAAAATACCTTTGAAGTCTCATATATGAGCTATCATCCCTGTTTTTAGATGGGAATAAAACAAACATTGTCCAGTATCAAAGACAGATTTCAATCCAGGGTGATAGCAGGACACCCCACCTAGTCACTCAGGGAGAATCAGAACATTCTGATGTAGAGTTTCAAAATAAAAGGCCTTTGTAATCTCTATTGTATGAGCTATCATCCTTGTATTTAGATGAAAATAAAACAAAAACTATCCAGTATCAAAGACACATCTCACTCCAGGGTGATAGCATGACACCCCACCTAGTCACTCAGGGAGAATCAGGAGATTCTGATGTAGAGTTTCAAAATAAAAGACCTTTTAAATCTCTATTGTATGAGCTATCATCCCTGTTTTTAGATGAGAATAAAACAAACACTGTCCAGTATCAAAGACCTATCTTACTCCAGGGTGATAGCAGGACACCCCATCTAGTCACTCCAAAGAAAAATCAGGACATTCTGATGTAGAGTTTCAAAATAAAAGACCTTTGAAATCTCATATATGAGCTATCATCCCTCTCTGTTTAGATGAGAATAAAACAAAAACTCTCCAGTATCAAAGACTCATCTCACTCCAGGGTGATAGCAGGAAACCCCACCTAGTCACTCAGGGACAATCAGGACATTCTGCTTTAGAGTTTCAAAATAAAATACCTTTGAAGTCTCATATATGAGCTATCATCCCTGTTTTTAGATGGGAATAAAACAAACATTGTCCAGTATCAAAGACAGATTTCAATCCAGGGTGATAGCAGGACACCCCACCTAGTCACTCAGGGAGAATCAGAACATTCTGATGTAGAGTTTCAAAATAAAAGGCCTTTGTAATCTCTATTGTATGAGCTATCATCCTTGTATTTAGATGAAAATAAAACAAAAACTGTCCAGTATCAAATACTCATCTCAATCCAGGGTGATAGCAGGACACCCAACCTAGTCACTCAGGGAGAATCAGGACATTCTGATTTAGAGTTTCAAAATAAAATACCTTTGAAGTCTCATATATGAGCTATCATCCCTGTTTTTAGATGGGAATAAAACACACACTGTCCAGTATCAAAGACTCATCTAACTCCATGGTGACAGCAGGACACCCCATCTAGTCACTCAGAAAAAATCAGGACATTCTGATCTAGAGTTTCAAAATAAAAGACCTTTGAAATCTCATATATGAGCTATCATCCCTCTCTGTTTAGATGAGAATAAAACAAAGATTCTCCAGTATCAAAGACACATCTCACTCCAGGGTGATAGCATGACACCCCACTTAGTCACTCAGGGAGAATCAGGAGATTCTGATGTAGAATTTCAAAATAAAAGACCTTTTAAATCTCTATTGTATGAGCTATCATCCCTGTTTTTAGATGAGAATAAAACAAACACTGTCCAGTATCAAAGACCTATCTCACTCCAGGGTGATAGCAGGATACCCCATCTAGTCACTCCGAAGAAAGATCAGGACATTCTGATGTAGAGTTTCAAAATAAAAGACCTTTGAAATCTCATATATGAGCTATCATCCCTCTCTGTTTAGATGAGAATAAAACAAAAACTCTCCAGTATCAAAGACTCATCTCACTCCAGGGTGATAGCAGGAAACCCCACCTAGTCACTCAGGGACAATCAGGACATTCTGCTTTAGAGTTTCAAAATAAAATACCTTTGAAGTCTCATATATGAGCTATAATCCCTGTTTTTAGATGGGAATAAAACAAACACTGTCCAGTATCAAAGACTCATCTAACTCCATGGTGATAGCAGGACACCCCATCTAGTCCCTCAGAAAAAAACAGGACATTCTGATGTAGAGTTTCAAAATAAAAGACCTTTGAAATCTCATATATGAGCTATCATCCCTCTCTGTTTAGATGAGAATAAAACAAAAACTCTCCAGTATCAAAGACTCATCTCACTCCAGGGTGATAGCAGGAAACCCCACCTAGTCACTCAGGGACAATCAGGACATTCTGCTTTAGAGTTTCAAAATAAAATACCTTTGAAGTCTCATATATGAGCTATAATCCCTGTTTTTAGATGGGAATAAAACAAACACTGTCCAGTATCAAAGACTCATCTAACTCCATGGTGATAGCAGGACACCCCATCTAGTCCCTCAGAAAAAAACAGGACATTCTGCTTTAGAGTTTCAAAATAAAATACCTTTGAAGTCTCATATATAATCCCTCAGTATCCGTCTGCATTGTCGGTTTTCCTCCCGTTTCTCCAGCATGTTCCGCTGCATTCAGCTCGGCTTCTTCCGCTTTCTTCGCCGCCCCCCGCATTCCAGACATTCCAGACATTCCAGGATTCACGTCCTTATTCTCCGTTCTTTTCTCCATTTTCTCTACAACGCACCTTCAATGTTTGTCCCCCCAGACAGCTGAGCTGTTTGGGGGGGGTTTTGCCGGAAAAGATCGCGATTAAAACGCTTGTTTTAATCACTTTGTCCCGTTTCCTCAGCAAACAATTGACCTGCTTCCTCCAGCACTCTCGCTGCGTTCGCGCTGTTGCTCCTCGTATTTTCTCCTCTGATGTTCACAAAACACGGTTTGAAAGTATCCCCCCCGACAGCAGAGCTGTTTGGGGGGCTGTTTGTCCAAAAATAAAGTGCAAAAACCGTCTTATTTGCTCCACTTTGTCCAAATTCGTCCCAAACTTTTGCGTCCACACATACACTGCACGTTAACGCAGTGAGCCACTGGACCTGAGTACTCAAACATGCCTACTTTTGCATCTTAGAAACTCTGAATTCACTAAATGTACAACTTTTTCTCCATCAAAATGAACAAATGAGACATTAAATAACATCTACAGATCAAGACGAAGCGAATGGAAGCGGTCCCAGCCTCGTAGCTGTGAACAGCTGTGATCGCAGGAAAATGCTGTTACAAAGATTTCTCAGTATATCTCCGGGACATTTCCCTGGCTTTCCCACCGTCACAATGGACAAACGAGACATTAAATAACATCAACAGATCAAGACGAAGCGAATGGAGGTACCCCCGGAGTCATAGCATGTGTAAATCGAGACGAAACATCTCTCTCTCCCCCGCCTGCTTGCGAAGGGGAGGGGCAGTTTACACACACACGCAGCTGCTGCATGCAGCAACGCACACACAGGGAGGAGATGGCAGAGAGAACGCACTCCACTGAAAACTCCCCTTGAATTCCTCCAGACTCAGAAAATGTAAAAGTTCACTTTTTGGAGGTCCATAGAAAAAGGGTGAAAATGGAAAAAAGTATTCGAAAATAGTGCCTCATAAGGCGGGTAGAGTCCCTTGAAAACTCCCCTTGAATTCCTCCAGACTCAGAAAAAGTCAAAGTTGACTTTTTGGAGATCCATAGAAAAAGGGTGAAAATTAAAAAAAGTATACCACAGCATGGATTCGAACACGCAACCAACCACATCCAGGGGCGAGCATTAACGCAGTGAGCCACTGGACCTGAGTACTCAAACATGCCTACTTTTGCATCTTAGAAACTCTGAATTCACTAAATGTACAACTTTTTCTCCATCAAAATGAACAAATGAGACATTAAATAACATCTACAGATCAAGACGAAGTGAATGGAAGCGGTCCCAGCCTCGTAGCTGTGAACAGCTGTGATCGCAGGAAAATGCTGTTACAAAGATTTCTCAGTATATATCCGGGACATTTCCCTGGCTTTCCCACCGTCACAATGGACAAACGAGACATGAAATAACATCAACAGATCAAGACGAAGTGAATGGAGGTACCCCCGGAGTCATAGCATGTGTAAATCGAGACGAAACATCTCTCTCTCCCCCGCCTGCTTGCGAGGGGGAGGGGCAGTTTACACACACACGCAGCTGCTGCATGCAGCAACACACACACAGGGAGGAGATGGCAGAGAGAACGCACTCCCCTGAAAACTCCCCTTGAATTCCTCCAGACTCAGAAAATGTAAAAGTTCACTTTTTGGAGGTCCATAGAAAAAGGGTGAAAATGGAAAAAAGTATTCGAAAATAGTGCCTCATAAGGCGGGTAGAGTCCCTTGAAAACTCCCCTTGAATTCCTCCAGACTCAGAAAAAGTCAAAGTTGACTTTTTGGAGATCCATAGAAAAAGGGTGAAAATGAAAAAAAGTATACCACAGCATGGATTCGAACACGCGACCAACCGCATCCAGGGGCGAGCGTTAACGCAGTGAGCCACTGGACCTGAGTACTCAAACATGCCTACTTTTGCATCTTAGACACTCTGAATTCACTAAATGTACAACTTTTTCTCCATCAAAATGAACAAATGAGACATTAAATAACATCTACAGATCAAGACGAAGCGAATGGAAGCGGTCCCAGCCTCGTAGCTGTGAACAGCTGTGATCGCAGGAAAATGCTGTTACAAAGATTTCTCAGTATATCTCCGGGACATTTCCCTGGCTTTCCCACCGTCACAATGGACAAACGAGACATGAAATAACATCAACAGATCAAGACGAAGCGAATGGAAGTACCCCCGGAGTCATAGCATGTGTAAATCGAGACGAAACATCTCTCTCTCCCCCGCCTGCTTGCGAAGGGGAGGGGCAGTTTACACACACACACGCAGCTGCTGCATGCAGCAACGCACACAGAGGGAGGAGATGGCAGAGAGAATGCACTCCCCTGAAAACTCCCCATGAATTCCTCCAGACTCCGAAAATGTAAAAGTTCACTTTTTGGAGATCCATAGAAAAAGGGTGAAAATGGAAAAAAGTATTCGAAAATAGTGCCTCATAAGGCGGGTAGAGTCCCTTGAAAACTCCCCTTGAATTCCTCCAGACTCAGACAAAGTCAAAGTTGACTTTTTGGAGATCCATAGAAAAAGGGTGAAAATGAAAAAAAGTATACCACAGCATGGATTCGAACACGTGACCAACCGCATCCAGGGGCGAGCGTTAACGCAGTGAGCCACTGGACCTGAGTACTCAAACATGCCTACTTTTGCATCTTAGACACTCTGAATTCACTAAATGTACAACTTTTTCTCCATCAAAATGAACAAATGAGACATGAAATAACATCTACAGATCAAGACGAAGCGAATGGAAGCGGTCCCAGCCTCGTAGCTTTGAACAGCTGTGATCACAGGAAAATGCTGTTACAAAGATTTCTCAGTATATATCCGGGACATTTCCCTGGCTTTCCCACCGTCACAATGGACAAACGAGACATGAAATAACATCAACAGATCAAGACGAAGCGAATGGAAGTACCCCCGGAGTCATAGCATGTGTAAATCGAGACGAAACATCTCTCTCTCCCCCGCCTGCTTGCGAAGGGGAGGGGCAGTGTACACACACACACGCAGCTGCTGCATGCAGCAACGCACACAGAGGGAGGAGATGGCAGAGAGAATGCACTCCCCTGAAAACTCCCCTTTGAATTCCTCCAGACTCAGAAAATGTAAAAGTTCACTTTTTGGAGATCCATAGAAAAAGGGTGAAAATGGAAAAAAGTATTCGAAAATAGTGCCTCATAAGGCGGGTAGAGTCCCTTGAAAACTCCCCTTGAATTCCTCCAGACTCAGAAAAAGTCAAAGTTGACTTTTTGGAGATCCATAGAAAAAGGGTGAAAATGAAAAAAAGTATGCCACAGCGTGGACTCGAACACGCGACCAACCGCATCCAGGGGCGAGCGTTAACGCAGTGAGCCACTGGACCTGAGTACTCAAACATGCCTACTTGTGCATCTTAGACACTCTGAATTCACTAAATGTACAACCTTTTCTCCATCAAAATGAACAAATGAGACATGAAATAACATCTCCAGATCAAGACGAAGCGAATGGAAGCGGTCCCAGCCTCGTAGCTGTGAAGAGCTGTGATCACAGGAAAATGCTGTTACAAAGATTTATCAGTATATCTCCGGGACATTTCCCTGGCTTTCCCACCGTCACAATGGACAAACGAGACATGAAATAACATCAACAGATCAAGACGAAGCGAATGGAAGTACCCCCGGAGTCATAGCATGTGTAAATCGAGACGAAACATCTCTCTCTCCACCGCCTGCTTGCGAAGGGGAGGGGCAGTTTACACACACACACGCAGCTGCTGCATGCAGCAACGCACACAGAGGGAGGAGATGGCAGAGAGAATGCACTCCCCTGAAAACTCCCCTTGAATTCCTCCAGACTCAGAAAATGTAAAAGTTCACTTTTTGGAGATCCATAGAAAAAGGGTGAAAATGAAAAAAAGAATGCCACAGCATGGATTCGAACACGCGACCAACCACATCCAGGGGCGAGCATTAACGCAGTGAGCCACTGGACCTGAGTACTCAAATATTCCTACTTGTGCATCTTAGACACTCTGAATTCACTAAATGTACAACTTTTTCTCCATCAAAATGAACAAATGAGACATGAAATAACATCTACAGATCAAGACGAAGCGAATGGAAGCGGTCCCAGCCTCGTAGCTGTGAACAGCTGTGATCGCAGGAAAATGCTGTTACAAAGATTTCTCAGTATATCTCCAGGACATTTCCCTGGCTTTCCCACCAACACAATGGAGAAACGAGACATGAAATAACATCAACAGATCAAGACGAAGCGAATGGAGGTACCCCCGGAGTCATAGCATGTGTAAATCGAGACGAAACATCTCTCTCTCCCCAGCCTGCTTGCGAGGGGGAGGGGCAGTTTACACACACACGCAGCTGCTGCATGCAGCAACACACACACAGGGAGGAGATGGCAGAGAGAACGCACTAACCTGAAAACTCCCCTTGAATTCCTCCAGACTCAGAAAATTTAAAAGATCACTTTTTGGAGATCCATAGAAAAAGGGTGAAAATGGAAAAAAGTATTCGAAAATAGTGCCTCATAAGGCGGGTAGAGTCCCTTGAAAACTCCCCTTGAATTCCTCCAGACTCAGAAAAAGTCAAAGTTGACTTTTTGGAGATCCATAGAAAAAGGGTGAAAATGAAAAAAAGTATGCCACAGCATGGATTCGAACACGCGACCAACTGCATCCAGGGGCGAGCGTTAACGCAGTGAGCCACTGGACATGAGTACTCAAACATGCCTACTTTTGCATCTTAGACACTCTGAATTCACTAAATGTACAACTTTTTCTCCATCAAAATGAACAAATGAGACATGAAATAACATCTACAGATCAAGACGAAGCGAATGGAAGCGGTCCCAGCCTCGTAGCTGTGAACAGCTGTGATCGCAGGAAAATGCTGTTACAAAGATTTCTCAGTATATCTCCGGGACATTTCCCTGGCTTTCCCACCGTCACAATGGACAAACGAGACATGAAATAACATCAACAGATCAAGACGAAGCGAATGGAGGTACCCCCGGAGTCATAGCATGTGTAAATCGAGACGAAACATCTCTCTCTCTCCCCCGCCTGCTTGCGAAGGGGAGGGGCAGTTTACACACACACACGCAGCTGCTGCATGCAGCAACGCACACACAGGGAGAAGATGGCAGAGAGAATGCACTCCCCTGAAAACTCCCCTTGAATTCCTCCAGACTCAGAAAATGTAAAAGTTCACTTTTTGGAGATCCATAGAAAAAGGGTGAAAATGGAAAAAAGTATTCGAAAATAGTGCCTCATAAGGCGGGTAGAGTCCTTTGAAAACTCCCCTTGAATTCCTCCAGACTCAGAAAAAGTCAAAGTTGACTTTTTGGAGATCCATAGAAAAAGGGTGAAAATGAAAAAAAGTATGCCACAGCATGGATTCGAACACGCGACCAACCGCATCCAGGGGTGAGCATTAACGCAGTGAGCCACTGGACCTGAGTACTCAAACATGCCTACTTGTGCATCTTAGACACTCTGAATTCACTAAATGTACAACCTTTTCTCCATCAAAATGAACAAATGAGAAATGAAATAACATCTCCAGATCAAGACGAAGCGAATGGAAGCGGTCCAAGCCTCGTAGCTGTGAACAGCTGTGATCGCAGGAAAATGCTGTTACAAAGATTTCTCAGTATATCTCCGGGACATTTCCCTGGCTTTGCCACCGTCACAATGGACAAACGAGACATGAAATAACATCAACAGATCAAGACGAAGCGAATGGAAGTACCCCCGGAGTCATAGCATGTGTAAATTGAGACGAAACATCTCTCTCTCCCCCGCCTGCTTGCGAAGGGGAGGGGCAGTTTACACACACACACGCAGCTGCTGCATGCAGCAACGCACACAGTGGGAGGAGATGGCAGAGAGAATGCACTCCCCTGAAAACTCCCCTTGAATTCCTCCAGACTCAGAAAATGTAAAAGTTCACTTTTTGGAGATCCATAGAAAAAGGGTGAAAATGGAAAAAAGTATTCGAAAATAGTGCCTCATAAGGCGGGTAGAGTCCCTTGAAAACTCCCCTTGAATTCCTCCAGACTCAGAAAAAGTCAAAGTTGACTTTTTGGAGATCCATAGAAAAAGGGTGAAAATGAAAAAAAGTATACCACAGTATGGATTCGAACACGCGACCAACCGCATCCAGGGGCGAGCATTAACGCAGTGAGCCACTGGACCTGAGTACTCAAACATGCCTACTTTTGCATCTTAGAAACTCTGAATTCACGAAATGTACAACTTTTTCTCCATCAAAATGAACAAATGAGACATGAAATAACATCTCCAGATCAAGACGAAGCGAATGGAAGCGGTCCCAGCCTCGTAGCTGTGAACAGCTGTGATCGCAGGAAAATGCTGTTACAAAGATTTCTCAGTATATCTCCGGGACATTTCCCTGGCTTTCCCACCGACACAATGGAGAAACGAGACATGAAATAACATCAACAGATCAAGACGAAGCGAATGGAGGTACCCCCTGAGTCATAGCATGTGTAAATCGAGACGAAACATCTCTCTCTCCCCCGCCTGCTTGCAAATGGGAGGGGCAGTTTACACACACACACGCAGCTGCTGCATGCAGCAACGCACACAGTGGGAGGAGATGGCAGAGAGAATGCACTCCCCTGAAAACTCCCCTTGAATTCCTCCAGACTCAGAAAATGTAAAAGTTCACTTTTTGGATATCCATAGAAAAAGGGTGAAAATGGAAAAAAGTATTCGAAAATAGTGCCTCATAAGGCGGGTAGAGTCCCTTGAAAACTCCCCTTGAATTCCTCCAGACTCAGAAAAAGTCAAAGTTGACTTTTTGGAGATCCATAGAAAAAGGGTGAAAATGAAAAAAAGTATGCCACAGCATGGATTCGAACACGCGACCAACTGCATCCAGGGGCGAGCGTTAACGCAGTGAGCCACTGGACATGAGTACTCAAACATGCCTACTTTTGCATCTTAGACACTCTGAATTCACTAAATGTACAACTTTTTCTCCATCAAAATGAACAAATGAGACATGAAATAACATCTACAGATCAAGACGAAGCGAATGGAAGCGGTCCCAGCCTCGTAGCTGTGAACAGCTGTGATCGCAGGAAAATGCTGTTACAAAGATTTCTCAGTATATCTCCGGGACATTTCCCTGGCTTTGCCACCGTCACAATGGACAAACGAGACATGAAATAACATCAACAGATCAAGACAAAGCGAATGGAAGTACCCCCGGAGTCATATCATGTGTAAATCGAGACGAAACATCTCTCTCTCCCCCGCCTGCTTGCGAAGGGGAGGGGCAGTTTACACACACACACGCAGCTGCTGCATGCAGCAACGCACACACAGGGAGGAGATGGCAGAGAGAACACACTCCCCTGAAAACTCCCCTTGAATTCCTCCAGACTCAGAAAATGTAAAAGTTCACTTTTTGGAGATCCATAGAAAAAGGGTGAAAATGAAAAAAAGTATGCTACAGCATGGATTCGAACACGCGACCAACCGCATCCAGGGACGAGCGTTAACGCAGTGAGCCACTGGACATGAGTACTCAAACATGCCTACTTTTGCATCTTAGACACTCTGAATTCACTAAATGTACAACTTTTTCTCCATCAAAATCAACAAATGAGACATGAAATAACATCTACAGATCAAGACGAAGCGAATGGAAGCGGTCCCAGCCTCGTAGCTGTGAACAGCTGTGATCGCAGGAAAATGCTGTTACAAAGATTTCTCAGTATATCTCCGGGACATTTCCCTGGCTTTGCCACCGTCACAATGGACAAACGAGACATGAAATAACATCAACAGATCAAGACGAAGCGAATGGAAGTACCCCCGGAGTCATATCATGTGTAAATCGAGACGAAACATCTCTCTCTCCCCCGCCTGCTTGCGAAGGGGAGGGGCAGTTTACACACACACACGCAGCTGCTGCATGCAGCAACGCACACACAGGGAGGAGATGGCAGAGAGAACACACTCCCCTGAAAACTCCCCTTGAATTCCTCCAGACTCAGAAAATGTAAAAGTTCACTTTTTGGAGATCCATAGAAAAAGGGTGAAAATGAAAAAAAGTATGCTACAGCATGGATTCGAACACGCGACCAACCGCATCCAGGGACGAGCGTTAACGCAGTGAGCCACTGGACATGAGTACTCAAACATGCCTACTTTTGCATCTTAGACAGTCTGAATTCACTAAATGTACAACTTTTTCTCCATCAAAATCAACAAATGAGACATGAAATAACATCTACAGATCAAGACGAAGCGAATGGAAGCGGTCCCAGCCTCGTAGCTGTGAACAGCTGTGATCGCAGGAAAATGCTGTTACAAAGATTTCTCAGTATATCTCCGGGACATTTCCCTGGCTTTGCCACCGTCACAATGGACAAACGAGACATGAAATAACATCAACAGATCAAGACGAAGCGAATGGAAGTACCCCCGGAGTCATATCATGTGTAAATCGAGACGAAACATCTCTCTCTCCCCCGCCTGCTTGCGAAGGGGAGGGGCAGTTTACACACACACACGCAGCTGCTGCATGCAGCAACGCACACACAGGGAGGAGATGGCAGAGAGAATGCACTCCCCTGAAAACTCCCCTTGAATTCCTCCAGACTCAGAAAATGTAAAAGTTCACTTTTTGGAGATCCATAGAAAAAGGGTGAAAATGGAAAAAAGTATTCGAAAATAGTGCCTCATAAGGCGGGTAGAGTCCTTTGAAAACTCCCCTTGAATTCCTCCAGACTCAGAAAAAGTCAAAGTTGACTTTTTGGAGATCCATAGAAAAAGGGTGAAAATGAAAAAAAGTATGCCACAGCATGGATTCGAACACGCGACCAACCGCATCCAGGGGCGAGCGTTAATGCAGTGAGCCACTGGACCTGAGTACTCAAACATGCCTACTTGTGCATCTTAGACACTCTGAATTCACTAAATGTACAACCTTTTCTCCATCAAAATGAACAAATGAGAAATGAAATAACATCTCCAGATCAAGACGAAGCGAATGGAAGCGGTCCAAGCCTCGTAGCTGTGAACAGCTGTGATCGCAGGAAAATGCTGTTACAAAGATTTCTCAGTATATCTCCGGGACATTTCCCTGGCTTTCCCACCGTCACAATGGACAAACGAGACATGAAATAACATCAACAGATCAAGACGAAGCGAATGGAAGTACCCCCGGAGTCATAGCATGTGTAAATCGAGACGAAACATCTCTCTCTCCCCCGCCTGCTTGCGAAGGGGAGGGGCAGTTTACACACACACACGCAGCTGCTGCATGCAGCAACGCACACAGTGGGAGGAGATGGCAGAGAGAATGCACTCCCCTGAAAACTCCCCTTGAATTCCTCCAGACTCAGAAAATGTAAAAGTTCACTTTTTGGAGATCCATAGAAAAAGGGTGAAATTGGAAAAAAGTATTCGAAAATAGTGCCTCATAAGGCGGGTAGAGTCCCTTGAAAACTCCCCTTGAATTCCTCCAGACTCAGAAAAAGTCAAAGTTGACTTTTTGGAGATCCATAGAAAAAGGGTGAAAATGAAAAAAAGTATGCCACATTATGGATTCGAACACGCGACCAACCGCATCCAGGGGCGAGCATTAACGCAGTGAGCCACTGGACCTGAGTACTCAAACATGCCTACTTTTGCATCTTAGAAACTCTGAATTCACTAAATGTACAACTTTTTCTCCATCAAAATGAACAAATGAGACATGAAATAACATCTCCAGATCAAGACGAAGCGAATGGAAGCGGTCCCAGCCTCGGAGCTGTGAACAGCTGTGATCGCAGGAAAATGCTGTTACAAAGATTTCTCAGTATATCTCCGGGACATTTCCCTGGCTTTCCCACCGACACAATGGAGAAACGAGACATGAAATAACATCAACAGATCAAGACGAAGCGAATGGAGGTACCCCCTGAGTCATAGCATGTGTAAATCGAGACGAAATATCTCTCTCTCCCCCGCCTGCTTGCGAATGGGAGGGGCAGTTTACACACACACACGCAGCTGCTGCATGCAGCAACGCACACACAGGGAGGAGATGGCAGAGAGAACACACTCCCCTGAAAACTCCCCTTGAATTCCTCCAGACTCAGAAAATGTAAAAGTTCACTTTTTGGAGATCCATAGAAAAAGGGTAAAAATGGAAAAAAGTATTCGAAAATAGTGCCTCATAAGGCGGGTAGAGTCCCTTGAAAACTCCCCTTGAATTCCTCCAGACTCAGAAAAAGTCAAAGTTGACTTTTTGGAGATCCATAGAAAAAGGGTGAAAATGAAAAAAAGTATGCCACAGCATGGATTCGAACACGCGACCAACCGCATCCAGGGGCGAGCGTTAACGCAGTGAGCCACTGGACCTGAGTACTCAAACATGCCTACTTTTGCATCTTAGAGACTCTGAATTCACTAAATGTACAACTTTTTCTCCATCAAAATGAACAAATGAGACATGAAATAACATCTACAGATCAAGACGAAGCGAATGGAAGCGGTCCCAGCCTCGTAGCTTTGAACAGCTGTGATCGCAGGAAAATGCTGTTACAAAGATTTCTCAGTATATCTCCGGGACATTTCCCTGGCTTTCCCACCGTCACAATGGACAAACGAGACATGAAATAACATCAACAGATCAAGACGAAGCGAATGGAAGTACCCCCGGAGTCATAGCATGTGTAAATCGAGACGAAACATCTCTCTCTCCCCCGCCTGCTTGCGAAGGGGAGGGGCAGTTTACACACACACACGCAGCTGCTGCATGCAGCAACGCACACAGAGGGAGGAGATGGCAGAGAGAATGCACTCCCCTGAAAACTCCCCATGAATTCCTCCAGACTCAGAAAATGTAAAAGTTCACTTTTTGGAGATCCATAGAAAAAGGGTGAAAATGGAAAAAAGTATTCGAAAATAGTGCCTCATAAGGCGGGTAGAGTCCCTTGAAAACTCCCCTTGAATTCCTCCAGACTCAGAAAAAGTCAAAGTTGACTTTTTGGAGATCCATAGAAAAAGGGTGAAAATGAAAAAAAGCATGCCACAGTATGGATTCGAACACGCGACCAACCGCATCCAGGGGCGAGCATTAACCTAGTGAGCCACTGGACCTGAGTACTCAAACATGCCTACTTTTGCATCTTAGAAACTGTGAATTCACTAAATGTACAACTTTTTCTCCATCAAAATGAACAAATGAGACATGAAATAACATCTACAGATCAAGACGAAGCGAATGGAAGTACCCCCGGAGTCATAGCATGTGTAAATCGAGACGAAACATCCCTCTCTCCCCCGCCTGCTTGCGAGAGGGAGGGGCAGTTTACACACACACACAGCCGCTGCATGCAGCAACGCACACACAGGGAGGAGATGGCAGAGAGAATGCACTCCCCTGAAAACTCCCCATGAATTCCTCCAGATTCAGAAAATGTAAAAGTTCACTTTTTGGAGATCCATAGAAAAAGGGTGAAAATGGAAAAAAGTATTCGAAAATAGTGCCTCATAAGGCGGGTAGAGTCCCTTGAAAACGCCCCTTGAATTCCTCCAGACTCAGAAAAAGTCAAAGTTGACTTTTTGGAGATCCATAGAAAAAGGGTGAAAATGAAAAAAAGTATGCCACAGCATGGATTCGAACACGTGACCAACCGCATCCAGGGGCGAGCGTTAACGCAGTGAGCCACTGGACCTGAGTACTCAAACATGCCTACTTTTGCATCTTAGACACTCTGAATTCACTAAATGTACAACTTTTTCTCCATCAAAATGAACAAATGAGACATGCAATAACATCTACAGATCTAGACGAAGCGAATGGAAGCGGTCCCAGCCTCGTAGCTTTGAACAGCTGTGATCGCAGGAAAATGCTGTTACAAAGATTTCTCAGTATATCTCCGGGACATTTCCCTGGCTTTCCCACCGTCACAATGGACAAACGAGACATGAAATAACATCAACAGATCAAGACGAAGCGAATGGAAGTACCCCCGGAGTCATATCATGTGTAAATCGAGACGAAACATCTCTCTCTCCCCCGCCTGCTTGCGAAGGGGAGGGGCAGTTTACACACACACACGCAGCTGCTGCATGCAGCAACGCACACAGAGGGAGGAGATGGCAGAGAGAATGCACTCCCCTGAAAACTCCCCATGAATTCCTCCAGACTCAGAAAATGTAAAAGTTCACTTTTTGGAGATCCATAGAAAAAGGCTGAAAATGGAAAAAAGTATTCGAAAATAGTGCCTCATAAGACATGAAATAACATCTACAGATCAAGACGAAGCGAATGGAGGCGGTCCCAGCCTCGTAGCTGTGAACAGCTGTGATCGCAGGAAAATGCTGTTACAAAGATTTCTCAGTATATCTCCGGGACATTTCCCTGGCTTTCCCACCGTCACAATGGACAAACGAGACATGAAAAACATCAACAGATCAAGACGAAGCGAATGGAGGTACCCCCGGAGTCATACTATGTGTAAATCGAGACGAAACATCTCTCTCTCCCCCGCCTGCTTGCGAAGGGGAGGGGCAGTTTACACACACACACGCAGCTGCTGCATGCAGCAACGCACACAGAGGGAGGAGATGGCAGAGAGAATGCACTCCCCTGAAAACTCCCCTTGAATTCCTCCAGACTCAGAAAATGTAAAAGTTCACTTTTTGGAGATCCATAGAAAAAGGGTGAAAATGGAAAAAAGTATTCGAAAATAGTGCCTCATAAGGCGGGTAGAGTCCCTTGAAAACTCCCCTTGAATTCCTCCAGACTCAGAAAAAGTCAAAGTTGATTTTTTGGAGATCCATAGAAAAAGGGTGAAAATGAAAAAAAGTATGCCACAGTATGGATTCGAACACGCGACCAACCGCATCCAGGGGCGAGCATTAACGCAGTGAGCCACTGGACCTGAGTACTCAAACATGCCTACTTTTGCATCTTAGAAACTCTGAATTCACTAAATGTACAACTTTTTCTCCATCAAAATGAACAAATGAGACATGAAATAACATCTACAGATCAAGACAAAGCGAATGGAAGCGGTCCCAGCCTCGTAGCTGCGAACAGCTGTGATCGCAGGAAAATGCTGTTACAAAGATTTCTCAGTATATCTCCGAGACATTTCCCTGGCTTTCCCACCGTCACAATGGACAAACGAGACATGAAATAACATCAACAGATCAAGACGAAGCGAATGGAAGTACCCCCGGAGTCATAGCATGTGTAAATCGAGACGAAACATCTCTCTCTCCCCCGCCTGCTTGCGAAGGGGAGGGGCAGTTTACACACACACACGCAGCTGCTGCATGCAGCAACGCACACAGAGGGAGGAGATGGCAGAGAGAATGCACTCCCCTGAAAACTCCCCTTGAATTCCTCCAGACTCAGAAAATGTAAAAGTTCACTTTTTGGAGATCCATAGAAAAAGGGTGAAAATGGAAAAAAGTATTCGAAAATAGTGCCTCATAAGGCGGGTAGAGTCCCTTGAAAACTCCCCTTGAATTCCTCCAGACTCAGAAAAAGTCAAAGTTGACTTTTTGGAGATCCATAGAAAAAGGGTGAAAATGAAAAAAAGCATGCCACAGTATGGATTCGAACACGCGACCAACCGCATCCAGGGGCGAGCATTAACCTAGTGAGCCACTGGACCTGAGTACTCAAACATGCCTACTTTTGCATCTTAGAAACTCTGAATTCACTAAATGTACAACTTTTTCTCCATCAAAATGAACAAATGAGACATTAAATAACATCTACAGATCAAGACGAAGCGAATGGAAGCGGTCCCAGCCTCGTAGCTGTGAACAGCTGTGATCGCAGGAAAATGCTGTTACAAAGATTTCTCAGTATATCTCCGGGACATTTCCCTGGCTTTCCCACCGTCACAATGGACAAACGAGACATGAAATAACATCAACAGATCAAGACGAAGCGAATGGAAGTACCCCCGGAGTCATAGCATGTGTAAATCGATACGAAACATCTCTCTCTCCCCCGCCTGCTTGCGAAGGGGAGGGGCAGTTTACACACACACGCAGCTGCTGCATGCAGCAACGCACACAGAGGGAGGAGATGGCAGAGAGAATGCACTCCCCTGAAAACTCCCCTTGAATTCCTCCAGACTCAGAAAATGTAAAAGTTCACTTTTTGGAGATCCATAGAAAAAGGGTGAAAATGAAAAAAAGTATGCCACAGTATGGATTCGAACACGCGACCAACCGCATCCAGGGGCGAGCATTAACGCAGTGAGCCACTGGACCTGAGTACTCAAACATGCCTACTTTTGCATCTTAGACACTCTGAATTCACTAAATGTACAACTTTTTCTCCATCAAAATGAACAAATGAGACATGAAATAACATCTACAGATCAAGACGAAGCGAATGGAGGCGGTCCCAGCCTCGTAGCTGTGAACAGCTGTGATCGCAGGAAAATGCTGTTACAAAGATTTCTCAGTATATCTCCGGGACATTTCCCTGGCTTTCCCACCGTCACAATGGACAAACGAGACATGAAAAACATCAACAGATCAAGACGAAGCGAATGGAGGTACCCCCGGAGTCATACTATGTGTAAATCGAGACGAAACATCTCTCTCTCCCCCGCCTGCTTGCGAAGGGGAGGGGCAGTTTACACACACACACGCAGCTGCTGCATGCAGCAACGCACACAGAGGGAGGAGATGGCAGAGAGAATGCACTCCCCTGAAAACTCCCCTTGAATTCCTCCAGACTCAGAAAATGTAAAAGTTCACTTTTTGGAGATCCATAGAAAAAGGGTGAAAATGGAAAAAAGTATTCGAAAATAGTGCCTCATAAGGCGGGTAGAGTCCCTTGAAAACTCCCCTTGAATTCCTCCAGACTCAGAAAAAGTCAAAGTTGATTTTTTGGAGATCCATAGAAAAAGGGTGAAAATGAAAAAAAGTATGCCACAGTATGGATTCGAACACGCGACCAACCGCATCCAGGGGCGAGCATTAACGCAGTGAGCCACTGGACCTGAGTACTCAAACATGCCTACTTTTGCATCTTAGACACTCTGAATTCACTAAATGTACAACTTTTTCTCCATCAAAATGAACAAATGAGACATGAAATAACATCTACAGATCAAGACGAAGCGAATGGAGGCGGTCCCAGCCTCGTAGCTGTGAACAGCTGTGATCGCAGGAAAATGCTGTTACAAAGATTTATCAGTATATCTCCGGGACATTTCCCTGGCTTTCCCACCGTCACAATGGACAAACGAGACATGAAAAACATCAACAGATCAAGACGAAGCGAATGGAGGTACCCCCGGAGTCATACTATGTGTAAATCGAGACGAAACATCTCTCTCTCCCCCGCCTGCTTGCGAAGGGGAGGGGCAGTTTACACACACACACGCAGCTGCTGCATGCAGCAACGCACACAGAGGGAGGAGATGGCAGAGAGAATGCACTCCCCTGAAAACTCCCCTTGAATTCCTCCAGACTCAGAAAATGTAAAAGTTCACTTTTTGGAGATCCATAGAAAAAGGGTGAAAATGGAAAAAAGTATTCGAAAATAGTGCCTCATAAGGCGGGTAGAGTCCCTTGAAAACTCCCCTTGAATTCCTCCAGACTCAGAAAAAGTCAAAGTTGATTTTTTGGAGATCCATAGAAAAAGGGTGAAAATGAAAAAAAGTATGCTACAGTATGGATTCGAACACGCGACCAACCGCATCCAGGGGCGAGCATTAACGCAGTGAGCCACTGGACCTGAGTACTCAAACATGCCTACTTTTGCATCTTAGAAACTCTGAATTCACTAAATGTACAACTTTTTCTCCATCAAAATGAACAAATGAGACATGAAATAACATCTACAGATCAAGACGAAGCGAATGGAAGCGGTCCCAGCCTCGTAGCTGTGAACAGCTGTGATCGCAGGAAAATGCTGTTACAAAGATTTCTCAGTATATCTCCGGGACATTTCCCTGGCTTTCCCACCGACACAATGGACAAACGAGACATGAAATAACATCAACAGATCAAGACGAAGCGAATGGAGGTACCCCCGGAGTCATAGCATGTGTAAATCGAGACGAAACATCTCTCTCTCCCCCGCCTGCTTGCGAGGGGGAGGGGCAGTTTACACACACACGCAGCTGCTGCATGCAGCAACACACACACAGGGAGGAGATGGCAGAGAGAACGCACTCCCCTGAAAACTCCCCTTGAATTCCTCCAGACTCAGAAAATGTAAAAGATCACTTTTTGGAGATCCATAGAAAAAGGGTGAAAATGAAAAAAAGAATGCCACAGCATGGATTCGAACACGCGACCAACCGCATCCAGGGGCGAGCATTAACGCAGTGAGCCACTGGACCTGAGTACTCAAACATGCCTACTTGTGCATCTTAGACACTCTGAATTTACTAAATGTACAACTTTTTCTCCATCAAAATGAACAAATGAGACATTAAATAACATCTACAGATCAAGACAAAGCGAATGGAAGCGGTCCCAGCCTCGTAGCTGCGAACAGCTGTGATCGCAGGAAAATGCTGTTACAAAGATTTCTCAGTATATCTCCGAGACATTTCCCTGGCTTTCCCACCGTCACAATGGACAAACGAGACATGAAATAACATCAACAGATCAAGACGAAGCGAATGGAAGTACCCCCGGAGTCATAGCATGTGTAAATCGAGACGAAACATCTCTCTCTCCCCCGCCTGCTTGCGAAGGGGAGGGGCAGTTTACACACACACACGCAGCTGCTGCATGCAGCAACGCACACAGAGGGAGGAGATGACAGAGAGAATGCACTCCCCTGAAAACTCCCCTTGAATTCCTCCAGACTCAGAAAATGTAAAAGTTCACTTTTTGGAGATCCATAGAAAAAGGGTGAAAATGGAAAAAAGTATTCGAAAATAGTGCCTCATAAGACGGGTAGAGTCCCTTGAAAACTCCCCTTGAATTCCTCCAGACTCAGAAAAAGTCAAAGTTGACTTTTTGGAGATTCATAGAAAAAGGGTGAAAATGAAAAAAATTATGCCACAGTATGGATTCGAACACGCGACCAACCGCATCCAGGGGCGAGCGTTAACGCAGTGAGCCACTGGACATGAGTACTCAAACATGCCTACTTTTGCATCTTAGACACTCTGAATTCACTAAATGTACAACTTTTTCTCCATCAAAATGAACAAATGAGACATGAAATAACATCTACAGATCAAGACGAAGCGAATGGAAGCGGTCCCAGCCTCGTAGCTGTGAACAGCTGTGATCGCAGGAAAATGCTGTTACAAAGATTTCTCAGTATATCTCCGGGACATTTCCCTGGCTTTGCCACCGTCACAATGGACAAACGAGACATGAAATAACATCAACAGATCAAGACGAAGCGAATGGAAGTACCCCCGGAGTCATAGCATGTGTAAATCGAGACGAAACATCTCTCTCTCCCCCGCCTGCTTGCGAAGGGGAGGGGCAGTTTACACACACACACGCAGCTGCTGCATGCAGCAACGCACACAGAGGGAGGAGATGGCAGAGAGAATGCACTCCCCTGAAAACTCCCCTTGAATTCCTCCAGACTCAGAAAATGTAAAAGTTCACTTTTTGGAGATCCATAGAAAAAGGGTGAAAATGGAAAAAAGTATTCGAAAATAGTGCCTCATAAGGCGGGTAGAGTCCCTTGAAAACTCCCCTTGAATTCCTCCAGACTCAGAAAAAGTCAAAGTTGACTTTTTGGAGATCCATAGAAAAAGGGTGAAAATGAAAAAAAGTATGCCACAGTATGGATTCGAACACGCGACCAACCGCATCCAGGGGCGAGCATTAACGCAGTGAGCCACTGGACCTGAGTACTCAAACATGCCTACTTTTGCATCTTAGAAACTCTGAATTCACTAAATGTACAACTTTTTCTCCATCAAAATGAACAAATGAGACATGAAATAACATCTACAGATCAAGACGAAGCGAATGGAAGCGGTCCCAGTCTCGTAGCTGTGAACAGCTGTGATCGCAGGAAAATGCTGTTACAAAGATTTCTCAGTATATCTCCGGGACATTTCCCTGGCTTTCCCACCGTCACAATGGACAAACGAGACATGAAATAACATCAACAGATCAAGACGAAGCGAATGGAAGTACCCCCGGAGTCATAGCATGTGTAAATCGAGACGAAACATCTCTCTCTCCCCCGCCTGCTTGCGAAGGGGAGGGGCAGTTTACACACACACACGCAGCTGCTGCATGCAGCAACGCACACAGAGGGAGGAGATGGCAGAGAGAATGCACTCCCCTGAAAACTCCCCTTGAATTCCTCCAGACTCAGAAAAAGTCAAAGTTGACTTTTTGGAGATCCATAGAAAAAGGGTGAAAATGAAAAAAAGTACACCACAGCATGGATTCGAACACGCGACCAACCGCATCCAGGGGCGAGCGTTAACGCAGTGAGCCACTGGACCTGAGTACTCAAACATGGCTACTTGTGCATCTTAGAAACTCTGAATTCACTAAATGTACAACTTTTTCTCCATCAAAATGAACAAATGAGACATTAAATAACATCTACAGATCAAGACGAAGCGAATTGAAGCGGTCCCAGCCTCGTAGCTGTGAACAGCTGTGATCGCAGGAAAATGCTGTTACAAAGATTTCTCAGTATATCTCCGGGACATTTCCCTGGCTTTCCCACCGTCACAATGGACAAACGAGACATGAAATAACATCAACAGATCAAGACGAAGCGAATGGAGGTACCCCCGGAGTCATAGCATGTGTAAATCGAGACGAAACATCTCTCTCTCCCCCGCCTGCTTGCGAAGGGGAGGGGCAGTTTACACACACACGCAGCTGCTGCATGCAGCAACGCACACACAGGGAGGAGATGGCAGAGAGAACGCACTCCCCTGAAAACTCCCCTTGAATTCCTCCAGACTCAGAAAATGTAAAAGTTCACTTTTTGGAGATCCATAGAAAAAGGGTGAAAATGGAAAAAAGTATTCGAAAATAGTGCCTCATAAGGCGGGTAGAGTCCCTTGAAAACTCCCCTTGAATTCCTCCAGACTCAGAAAAAGTCAAAGTTGACTTTTTGGAGATCCATAGAAAAAGGGTGAAAATGAAAAAAAGTATGCTACAGCATGGATTCGAACACGCGACCAACCGCATCCAGGGGCGAGCGTTAACGCAGTGAGCCACTGGACCTGAGTACTCAAACATGCCTACTTGTGCATCTTAGATACTCTGAATTCACTAAATGTACAACTTTTTCTCCATCAAAATGAACAAATGAGACATTAAATAACATCTACAGATCAAGACGAAGCGAATGGAAGCGGTCCCAGCCTCGTAGCTGCGAACAGCTGTGATCGCAGGAAAATGCTGTTCCAAAGATTTCTCAGTATATCTCCGGGACATTTCCCTGGCTTTGCCACTGTCACAATGGACAAATGAGACATGAAATAACATCAACAGATCAAGACGAAGCGAATGGAAGTACCCCCGGAGTCATAGCATGTGTAAATCGAGACGAAACATCTCTCTCTCCCCCGCCTGCTTGCGAAGGGGAGGGGCAGTTTACACACACACACGCAGCTGCTGCATGCAGCAACGCACACAGAGGGAGGAGATGGCAGAGAGAATGCACTCCCCTGAAAACTCCCCTTGAATTCCTCCAGACTCAGAAAATGTAAAAGTTCACTTTTTGGAGATCCATAGAAAAAGGGTGAAAATGGAAAAAAGTATTCGAAAATAGTGCCTCATAAGGCGGGTAGAGTCTCTTGAAAACTCCCCTTGAATTCCTCCAGACTCAGAAAAAGTCAAAGTTGACTTTTTGGAGATCCATAGAAAAAGGGTGAAAATGAAAAAAAGTATGCCACAGTATGGATTCGAACACGCGACCAACCGCATCCAGGGGCGAGCATTAACGCAGTGAGCCACTGGACCTGAGTACTCATACATGCCTACTTTTGCATCTTAGAAACTCTGAATTCACTAAATGTACAACTTTTTCTCCATCAAAATGAACAAATGAGACATGAAATAACATCTACAGATCAAGACGAAGCGAATGGAAGCGGTCCCAGCCTCGTAGCTGTGAACAGCTGTGATCGCAGGAAAATGCTGTTACAAAGATTTCTCAGTATATCTCCGGGACATTTCCCTGGCTTTCCCACCGTCACAATGGACAAACGAGACATGAAATAACATCAACAGATCAAGACGAAGCGAATGGAAGTACCCCCGGAGTCATAGCATGTGTAAATCGAGACGAAACATCTCTCTCTACCCCGCCTGCTTGCGAAGGGGAGGGGCAGTTTACACACACACACGCAGTTGCTGCATGCAGCAACGCACACACAGGGAGGAGATGGCAGAGAGAATGCACTCCCCTGAAAACTCCCCTTGAATTCCTCCAGACTCAGAAAATGTAAAAGTTCACTTTTTGGAGATCCATAGAAAAAGGGTGAAAATGGAAAAAAGTATTCGAAAATAGTGCCTCATAAGGCGGGTAGAGTCCCTTGAAAACTCCCCTTGAATTCCTCCAGACTCAGAAAAAGTCAAAGTTGACTTTTTGGAGATCCATAGAAAAAGGGTGAAAATGAAAAAAAGAATGCCACAGCATGGATTCGAACACGCGACCAACCGCATCCAGGGGCGAGCGTTAACACAGTGAGCCACTGGACCTGAGTACTCAAACATGCCTACTTGTGCATCTTAGACACTCTGAATTTACTAAATGTACAACTTTTTCTCCATCAAAATGAACAAATGAGACATTAAATAACATCTACAGATCAAGACGAAGCGAATGGAAGCGGTCCCAGCCTCGTAGCTGCGAACAGCTGTGATCGCAGGAAAATGCTGTTACAAAGATTTCTCAGTATATCTCCGGGACATTTCCCAGGCTTTCCCACCGTTACAATGGACAAACGAGACATGAAATAACATCAACAGATCAAGACGAAGCGAATGGAGGTACCCCAGGAGTCATAGCATGTGTAAATCGAGACGAAACATCTCTCTCTCCCCCGCCTGCTTGCGAAGGGGAGGGGCAGTTTACACACACACACGTAGCTGCTGCATGCAGCAACGCACACAGAGGGAGGAGATGACAGAGAGAATGCACTCCCCTGAAAACTCCCCTTGAATTCCTCCAGACTCAGAAAATGTAAAAGTTCACTTTTTGGAGATCCATAGAAAAAGGGTGAAAATGGAAAAAAGTATTCGAAAATAGTGCCTCATAAGACGGGTAGAGTCCCTTGAAAACTCCCCTTGAATTCCTCCAGACTCAGAAAAAGTCAAAGTTGACTTTTTGGAGATTCATAGAAAAAGGGTGAAAATGAAAAAAATTATGCCACAGTATGGATTCGAACACGCGACCAACCGCATCCAGGGGCGAGCGTTAACGCAGTGAGCCACTGGACATGAGTACTCAAACATGCCTACTTTTGCATCTTAGACACTCTGAATTCACTAAATGTACAACTTTTTCTCCATCAAAATGAACAAATGAGACATGAAATAACATCTACAGATCAAGACGAAGCGAATGGAAGCGGTCCCAGCCTCGTAGCTGTGAACAGCTGTGATCGCAGGAAAATGCTGTTACAAAGATTTCTCAGTATATCTCCGGGACATTTCCCTGGCTTTGCCACCGTCACAATGGACAAACGAGACATGAAATAACATCAACAGATCAAGACGAAGCGAATGGAAGTACCCCCGGAGTCATAGCATGTGTAAATCGAGACGAAACATCTCTCTCTCCCCCGCCTGCTTGCGAAGGGGAGGGGCAGTTTACACACACACACGCAGCTGCTGCATGCAGCAACGCACACAGAGGGAGGAGATGGCAGAGAGAATGCACTCCCCTGAAAACTCCCCTTGAATTCCTCCAGACTCAGAAAATGTAAAAGTTCACTTTTTGGAGATCCATAGAAAAAGGGTGAAAATGGAAAAAAGTATTCGAAAATAGTGCCTCATAAGGCGGGTAGAGTCCCTTGAAAACTCCCCTTGAATTCCTCCAGACTCAGAAAAAGTCAAAGTTGACTTTTTGGAGATCCATAGAAAAAGGGTGAAAATGAAAAAAAGTATGCCACAGTATGGATTCGAACACGCGACCAACCGCATCCAGGGGCGAGCATTAACGCAGTGAGCCACTGGACCTGAGTACTCAAACATGCCTACTTTTGCATCTTAGAAACTCTGAATTCACTAAATGTACAACTTTTTCTCCATCAAAATGAACAAATGAGACATGAAATAACATCTACAGATCAAGACGAAGCGAATGGAAGCGGTCCCAGCCTCGTAGCTGTGAACAGCTGTGATCGCAGGAAAATGCTGTTACAAAGATTTCTCAGTATATCTCCGGGACATTTCCCTGGCTTTCCCACCGTCACAATGGACAAACGAGACATGAAATAACATCAACAGATCAAGACGAAGCGAATGGAAGTACCCCCGGAGTCATAGCATGTGTAAATCGAGACGAAACATCTCTCTCTCCCCCGCCTGCTTGCGAAGGGGAGGGGCAGTTTACACACACACACGCAGCTGCTGCATGCAGCAACGCACACAGAGGGAGGAGATGGCAGAGAGAATGCACTCCCCTGAAAACTCCCCTTGAATTCCTCCAGACTCAGAAAAAGTCAAAGTTGACTTTTTGGAGATCCATAGAAAAAGGGTGAAAATGAAAAAAAGTATGCCACAGTATGGATTCGAACACGCGACCAACCGCATCCAGGGGCGAGCATTAACGCAGTGAGCCACTGGACCTGAGTACTCAAACATGCCTACTTTTGCATCTTAGAAACTCTGAATTCACTAAATGTACAACTTTTTCTCCATCAAAATGAACAAATGAGACATGAAATAACATCTACAGATCAAGACGGAGCGAATGGAAGCGGTCCCAGCCTCGTAGCTGTGAACAGCTGTGATCGCAGGAAAATGCTGTTACAAAGATTTCTCAGTATATCTCCGGGACATTTCCCTGGCTTTCCCACCGTCACAATGGACAAACGAGACATGAAATAACATCAACAGATCAAGACGAAGCGAATGGAAGTACCCCCGGAGTCATAGCATGTGTAAATCGAGACGAAACATCTCTCTCTACCCCGCCTGCTTGCGAAGGGGAGGGGCAGTTTACACACACACACGCAGTTGCTGCATGCAGCAACGCACACACAGGGAGGAGATGGCAGAGAGAATGCACTCCCCTGAAAACTCCCCTTGAATTCCTCCAGACTCAGAAAATGTAAAAGTTCACTTTTTGGAGATCCATAGAAAAAGGGTGAAAATGGAAAAAAGTATTCGAAAATAGTGCCTCATAAGGCGGGTAGAGTCCCTTGAAAACTCCCCTTGAATTCCTCCAGACTCAGAAAAAGTCAAAGTTGACTTTTTGGAGATCCATAGAAAAAGGGTGAAAATGAAAAAAAGAATGCCACAGCATGGATTCGAACACGCGACCAACCGCATCCAGGGGCGAGCGTTAACACAGTGAGCCACTGGACCTGAGTACTCAAACATGCCTACTTGTGCATCTTAGACACTCTGAATTTACTAAATGTACAACTTTTTCTCCATCAAAATGAACAAATGAGACATTAAATAACATCTACAGATCAAGACGAAGCGAATGGAAGCGGTCCCAGCCTCGTAGCTGCGAACAGCTGTGATCGCAGGAAAATGCTGTTACAAAGATTTCTCAGTATATCTCCGGGACATTTCCCAGGCTTTCCCACCGTTACAATGGACAAACGAGACATGAAATAACATCAACAGATCAAGACGAAGCGAATGGAGGTACCCCAGGAGTCATAGCATGTGTAAATCGAGACGAAACATCTCTCTCTCCCCCGCCTGCTTGCGAAGGGGAGGGGCAGTTTACACACACACACGTAGCTGCTGCATGCAGCAACGCACACAGAGGGAGGAGATGACAGAGAGAATGCACTCCCCTGAAAACTCCCCTTGAATTCCTCCAGACTCAGAAAATGTAAAAGTTCACTTTTTGGAGATCCATAGAAAAAGGGTGAAAATGGAAAAAAGTATTCGAAAATAGTGCCTCATAAGACGGGTAGAGTCCCTTGAAAACTCCCCTTGAATTCCTCCAGACTCAGAAAAAGTCAAAGTTGACTTTTTGGAGATTCATAGAAAAAGGGTGAAAATGAAAAAAATTATGCCACAGTATGGATTCGAACACGCGACCAACCGCATCCAGGGGCGAGCGTTAACGCAGTGAGCCACTGGACATGAGTACTCAAACATGCCTACTTTTGCATCTTAGACACTCTGAATTCACTAAATGTACAACTTTTTCTCCATCAAAATGAACAAATGAGACATGAAATAACATCTACAGATCAAGACGAAGCGAATGGAAGCGGTCCCAGCCTCGTAGCTGTGAACAGCTGTGATCGCAGGAAAATGCTGTTACAAAGATTTCTCAGTATATCTCCGGGACATTTCCCTGGCTTTGCCACCGTCACAATGGACAAACGAGACATGAAATAACATCAACAGATCAAGACGAAGCGAATGGAAGTACCCCCGGAGTCATAGCATGTGTAAATCGAGACGAAACATCTCTCTCTCCCCCGCCTGCTTGCGAAGGGGAGGGGCAGTTTACACACACACACGCAGTTGCTGCATGCAGCAACGCACACACAGGGAGGAGATGGCAGAGAGAATGCACTCCCCTGAAAACTCCCCTTGAATTCCTCCAGACTCAGAAAATGTAAAAGTTCACTTTTTGGAGATCCATAGAAAAAGGGTGAAAATGGAAAAAAGTATTCGAAAATAGTGCCTCATAAGGCGGGTAGAGTCCCTTGAAAACTCCCCTTGAATTCCTCCAGACTCAGAAAAAGTCAAAGTTGACTTTTTGGAGATCCATAGAAAAAGGGTGAAAATGAAAAAAAGAATGCCACAGCATGGATTCGAACACGCGACCAACCGCATCCAGGGGCGAGCGTTAACACAGTGAGCCACTGGACCTGAGTACTCAAACATGCCTACTTGTGCATCTTAGACACTCTGAATTTACTAAATGTACAACTTTTTCTCCATCAAAATGAACAAATGAGACATTAAATAACATCTACAGATCAAGACGAAGCGAATGGAAGCGGTCCCAGCCTCGTAGCTGCGAACAGCTGTGATCGCAGGAAAATGCTGTTACAAAGATTTCTCAGTATATCTCCGGGACATTTCCCAGGCTTTCCCACCGTTACAATGGACAAACGAGACATGAAATAACATCAACAGATCAAGACGAAGCGAATGGAGGTACCCCAGGAGTCATAGCATGTGTAAATCGAGACGAAACATCTCTCTCTCCCCCGCCTGCTTGCGAAGGGGAGGGGCAGTTTACACACACACACGTAGCTGCTGCATGCAGCAACGCACACAGAGGGAGGAGATGACAGAGAGAATGCACTCCCCTGAAAACTCCCCTTGAATTCCTCCAGACTCAGAAAATGTAAAAGTTCACTTTTTGGAGATCCATAGAAAAAGGGTGAAAATGGAAAAAAGTATTCGAAAATAGTGCCTCATAAGACGGGTAGAGTCCCTTGAAAACTCCCCTTGAATTCCTCCAGACTCAGAAAAAGTCAAAGTTGACTTTTTGGAGATCCATAGAAAAAGGGTGAAAATGAAAAAAAGTATGCCACAGTATGGATTCGAACACGCGACCAACCGCATCCAGGGGCGAGCATTAACGCAGTGAGCCACTGGACCTGAGTACTCAAACATGCCTACTTTTGCATCTTAGAAACTCTGAATTCACTAAATGTACAACTTTTTCTCCATCAAAATGAACAAATGAGACATGAAATAACATCTACAGATCAAGACGAAGCGAATGGAAGCGGTCCCAGCCTCGTAGCTGTGAACAGCTGTGATCGCAGGAAAATGCTGTTACAAAGATTTCTCAGTATATCTCCGGGACATTTCCCTGGCTTTCCCACCGTCACAATGGACAAACGAGACATGAAATAACATCAACAGATCAAGACGAAGCGAATGGAAGTACCCCCGGAGTCATAGCATGTGTAAATCGAGACGAAACATCTCTCTCTCCCCCGCCTGCTTGCGAAGGGGAGGGGCAGTTTACACACACACACGCAGCTGCTGCATGCAGCAACGCACACAGAGGGAGGAGATGGCAGAGAGAATGCACTCCCCTGAAAACTCCCCTTGAATTCCTCCAGACTCAGAAAAAGTCAAAGTTGACTTTTTGGAGATCCATAGAAAAAGGGTGAAAATGAAAAAAAGTATGCCACAGTATGGATTCGAACACGCGACCAACCGCATCCAGGGGCGAGCATTAACGCAGTGAGCCACTGGACCTGAGTACTCAAACATGCCTACTTTTGCATCTTAGAAACTCTGAATTCACTAAATGTACAACTTTTTCTCCATCAAAATGAACAAATGAGACATGAAATAACATCTACAGATCAAGACGAAGCGAATGGAAGCGGTCCCAGCCTCGTAGCTGTGAACAGCTGTGATCGCAGGAAAATGCTGTTACAAAGATTTCTCAGTATATCTCCGGGACATTTCCCTGGCTTTCCCACCGTCACAATGGACAAACGAGACATGAAATAACATCAACAGATCAAGACGAAGCGAATGGAGGTACCCCCGGAGTCATAGCATTTGTAAATCGAGACGAAACATCTCTCTCTCCCCCGCCTGCTTGCGAGGGGGAGGGGCAGTTTACACACACACGCAGCTGCTGCATGCAGCAACACACACATAGGGAGGAGATGGCAGAGAGAACGCACTCCCCTGAAAACTCCCCTTGAATTCCTCCAGACTCAGAAAATGTAAAAGTTCACTTTTTGGAGATCCATAGAAAAAGGGTGAAAATGGAAAAAAGTATTCGAAAATAGTGCCTCATAAGGCGGGTAGAGTCTCTTGAAAACTCCCCTTGAATTCCTCCAGACTCAGAAAAAGTCAAAGTTGACTTTTTGGAGATCCATAGAAAAAGGGTGAAAATGAAAAAAAGTATGCCACAGTATGGATTCGAACACGCGACCAACCGCATCCAGGGGCGAGCATTAACGCAGTGAGCCACTGGACCTGAGTACTCAAACATGCCTACTTTTGCATCTTAGAAACTCTGAATTCACTAAATGTACAACTTTTTCTCCATCAAAATGAACAAATGAGACATGAAATAACATCTACAGATCAAGACGAAGCGAATGGAAGCGGTCCCAGCCTCGTAGCTGTGAACAGCTGTGATCGCAGGAAAATGCTGTTACAAAGATTTCTCAGTATATCTCCGGGACATTTCCCTGGCTTTCCCACCGTCACAATGGACAAACGAGACATGAAATAACATCAACAGATCAAGACGAAGCGAATGGAGGTACCCCCGGAGTCATAGCATTTGTAAATCGAGACGAAACATCTCTCTCTCCCCCGCCTGCTTGCGAGGGGGAGGGGCAGTTTACACACACACGCAGCTGCTGCATGCAGCAACACACACATGGGGAGGAGATGGCAGAGAGAACGCACTCCCCTGAAAACTCCCCTTGAATTCCTCCAGACTCAGAAAAAGTCAAAGTTGACTTTTTGGAGATCCATAGAAAAAGGGTGAAAATGAAAAAAAGTACACCACAGCATGGATTCGAACACGCGACCAACCGCATCCAGGGGCGAGCGTTAACGCAGTGAGCCACTGGACCTGAGTACTCAAACATGGCTACTTGTGCATCTTAGAAACTCTGAATTCACTAAATGTAGAACTTTTTCTCCATCAAAATGAACAAATGAGACATTAAATAACATCTACAGATCAAGACGAAGCGAATTGAAGCGGTCCCAGCCTCGTAGCTGTGAACAGCTGTGATCGCAGGAAAATGCTGTTACAAAGATTTCTCAGTATATCTCCGGGACATTTCCCTGGCTTTCCCACCGTCACAATGGACAAACGAGACATGAAATAACATCAACAGATCAAGACGAAGCGAATGGAGGTACCCCCGGAGTCATAGCATGTGTAAATCGAGACGAAACATCTCTCTCTCCCCCGCCTGCTTGCGAAGGGGAGGGGCAGTTTACACACACACACGCAGCTGCTGCATGCAGCAACGCACACAGAGGGAGGAGATGGCAGAGAGAATGCACTCCCCTGAAAACTCCCCTTGAATTCCTCCAGACTCAGAAAATGTAAAAGTTCACTTTTTGGAGATCCATAGAAAAAGGGTGAAAATGGAAAAAAGTATTCGAAAATAGTGCCTCATAAGGCGGGTAGAGTCTCTTGAAAACTCCCCTTGAATTCCTCCAGACTCAGAAAAAGTCAAAGTTGACTTTTTGGAGATCCATAGAAAAAGGGTGAAAATGAAAAAAAGTATGCCACAGTATGGATTCGAACACGCGACCAACCGCATCCAGGGGCGAGCATTAACGCAGTGAGCCACTGGACCTGAGTACTCATACATGCCTACTTTTGCATCTTAGAAACTCTGAATTCACTAAATGTACAACTTTTTCTCCATCAAAATGAACAAATGAGACATGAAATAACATCTACAGATCAAGACGAAGCGAATGGAAGCGGTCCCAGCCTCGTAGCTGTGAACAGCTGTGATCGCAGGAAAATGCTGTTACAAAGATTTCTCAGTATATCTCCGGGACATTTCCCTGGCTTTCCCACCGTCACAATGGACAAACGAGACATGAAATAACATCAACAGATCAAGACGAAGCGAATGGAAGTACCCCCGGAGTCATAGCATGTGTAAATCGAGACGAAACATCTCTCTCTACCCCGCCTGCTTGCGAAGGGGAGGGGCAGTTTACACACACACACGCAGTTGCTGCATGCAGCAACGCACACACAGGGAGGAGATGGCAGAGAGAATGCACTCCCCTGAAAACTCCCCTTGAATTCCTCCAGACTCAGAAAATGTAAAAGTTCACTTTTTGGAGATCCATAGAAAAAGGGTGAAAATGGAAAAAAGTATTCGAAAATAGTGCCTCATAAGGCGGGTAGAGTCCCTTGAAAACTCCCCTTGAATTCCTCCAGACTCAGAAAAAGTCAAAGTTGACTTTTTGGAGATCCATAGAAAAAGGGTGAAAATGAAAAAAAGAATGCCACAGCATGGATTCGAACACGCGACCAACCGCATCCAGGGGCGAGCGTTAACACAGTGAGCCACTGGACCTGAGTACTCAAACATGCCTACTTGTGCATCTTAGACACTCTGAATTTACTAAATGTACAACTTTTTCTCCATCAAAATGAACAAATGAGACATTAAATAACATCTACAGATCAAGACGAAGCGAATGGAAGCGGTCCCAGCCTCGTAGCTGCGAACAGCTGTGATCGCAGGAAAATGCTGTTACAAAGATTTCTCAGTATATCTCCGGGACATTTCCCAGGCTTTCCCACCGTTACAATGGACAAACGAGACATGAAATAACATCAACAGATCAAGACGAAGCGAATGGAGGTACCCCAGGAGTCATAGCATGTGTAAATCGAGACGAAACATCTCTCTCTCCCCCGCCTGCTTGCGAAGGGGAGGGGCAGTTTACACACACACACGTAGCTGCTGCATGCAGCAACGCACACAGAGGGAGGAGATGACAGAGAGAATGCACTCCCCTGAAAACTCCCCTTGAATTCCTCCAGACTCAGAAAATGTAAAAGTTCACTTTTTGGAGATCCATAGAAAAAGGGTGAAAATGGAAAAAAGTATTCGAAAATAGTGCCTCATAAGACGGGTAGAGTCCCTTGAAAACTCCCCTTGAATTCCTCCAGACTCAGAAAAAGTCAAAGTTGACTTTTTGGAGATTCATAGAAAAAGGGTGAAAATGAAAAAAATTATGCCACAGTATGGATTCGAACACGCGACCAACCGCATCCAGGGGCGAGCGTTAACGCAGTGAGCCACTGGACATGAGTACTCAAACATGCCTACTTTTGCATCTTAGACACTCTGAATTCACTAAATGTACAACTTTTTCTCCATCAAAATGAACAAATGAGACATGAAATAACATCTACAGATCAAGACGAAGCGAATGGAAGCGGTCCCAGCCTCGTAGCTGTGAACAGCTGTGATCGCAGGAAAATGCTGTTACAAAGATTTCTCAGTATATCTCCGGGACATTTCCCTGGCTTTGCCACCGTCACAATGGACAAACGAGACATGAAATAACATCAACAGATCAAGACGAAGCGAATGGAAGTACCCCCGGAGTCATAGCATGTGTAAATCGAGACGAAACATCTCTCTCTCCCCCGCCTGCTTGCGAAGGGGAGGGGCAGTTTACACACACACACGCAGCTGCTGCATGCAGCAACGCACACAGAGGGAGGAGATGGCAGAGAGAATGCACTCCCCTGAAAACTCCCCTTGAATTCCTCCAGACTCAGAAAATGTAAAAGTTCACTTTTTGGAGATCCATAGAAAAAGGGTGAAAATGGAAAAAAGTATTCGAAAATAGTGCCTCATAAGGCGGGTAGAGTCCCTTGAAAACTCCCCTTGAATTCCTCCAGACTCAGAAAAAGTCAAAGTTGACTTTTTGGAGATCCATAGAAAAAGGGTGAAAATGAAAAAAAGTATGCCACAGTATGGATTCGAACACGCGACCAACCGCATCCAGGGGCGAGCATTAACGCAGTGAGCCACTGGACCTGAGTACTCAAACATGCCTACTTTTGCATCTTAGAAACTCTGAATTCACTAAATGTACAACTTTTTCTCCATCAAAATGAACAAATGAGACATGAAATAACATCTACAGATCAAGACGAAGCGAATGGAAGCGGTCCCAGCCTCGTAGCTGTGAACAGCTGTGATCGCAGGAAAATGCTGTTACAAAGATTTCTCAGTATATCTCCGGGACATTTCCCTGGCTTTCCCACCGTCACAATGGACAAACAAGACATGAAATAACATCAACAGATCAAGACGAAGCGAATGTAAGTACCCCCGGAGTCATAGCATGTGTAAATTGAGACGAAACATCTCTCTCTCCCCCACCTGCTTGCGAGGTGGAGGGGCAGTTTACACACACACGCAGCTGCTGCATGCAGCAACACACACACAGGGAGGAGATGGCAGAGAGAACGCACTCCCCTGAAAACTCCCCTTGAATTCCTCCAGACTCAGAAAAAGTCAAAGTTGACTTTTTGGAGATCCAAAGAAAAAGGGTGAAAATGAAAAAAAGTATGCCACAGCATGGACTCGAACATGCGACCAACCGCATCCAGGGGCGAGCGTTAACGCAGTGAGCCACTGGACCTGAGTACTCAAACATGCCTACTTGTGCATCTTAGAAACTCTGAATTCACTAAATGTACAACTTTTTCTCCATCAAAATGAACAAATGAGACATGAAATAACATCTACAGATCAAGACGAAGCGAATGGAAGCGGTCCCAGCCTCGTAGCTGTGAACAGCTGTGATCGCAGGAAAATGCTGTTACAAAGATTTCTCAGTATATCTCCGGGACATTTCCCTGGCTTTCTCACCGTCACAATGGACAAACGAGACATGAAATAACATCAACAGATCAAGACGAAGCGAATGGAGGTACCCCCGGAGTCATAGCATGTGTAAATCGAGACGAAACATCTCTCTCTCCCCCGCCTGCTTGCGAAGGGGAGGGGCAGTTTACACACACACGCAGCTGCTGCATGCAGCAACGCACACACAGGGAGGAGATGGCAGAGAGAACGCACTCCCCTGAAAACTCCCCTTGAATTCCTCCAGACTCAGAAAATGTAAAAGTTCACTTTTTGGAGATCCATAGAAAAAGGGTGAAAATGGAAAAAAGTATTCGAAAATAGTGCCTCATAAGGCGGGTAGAGTCCCTTGAAAACTCCCCTTGAATTCCTCCAGACTCAGAAAAAGTCGAAGTTGACTTTTTGGAGATCCATAGAAAAAGGGTGAAAATGAAAAAAAGTATGCTACAGCATGGATTCGAACACGCGACCAACCGCATCCAGGGGCGAGCGTTAACGCAGTGAGCCACTGGACCTGAGTACTCAAACATGCCTACTTTTGCAACTTAGAAACTCTGAATTCACTAAATGTACAACTTTTTCTCCATCAAAATGAACAAATGAGACATGAAATAACATCTACAGATCAAGACGAAGCGAATGGAAGTGATCCCAGCCTCGTAGCTGTGAACAGCTGTGATCGCAGGAAAATGCTGTTACAAAGATTTCTCAGTATATCTCCGGGACATTTCCCTGGCTTTCCCACCGTCACAATGGACAAACGAGACATGAAATAACATCAACAGATCAAGACGAAGCGAATGGAGGTACCCCCGGAGTCATAGCATGTGTAAATCGAGACGAAACATCTCTCTCTCCCCCGCCTGCTTGCGAAGGGGAGGGGCAGTTTACACACACACGCAGCTGCTGCATGCAGCAACGCACACACAGGGAGGAGATGGCAGAGAGAACGCACTCCCCTGAAAACTCCCCTTGAATTCCTCCAGACTCAGAAAATGTAAAAGATCACTTTTTGGAGATCCATAGAAAAAGGGTGAAAATGAAAAAAAGAATGCCACAGCATGGATTCGAACACGCGACCAACCGCATCCAGGGGCGAGCGTTAACACAGTGAGCCACTGGACCTGAGTACTCAAACATGCCTATTTGTGCATCTTAGACACTCTGAATTTACTAAATGTACAACTTGTTCTCCATCAAAATGAACAAATGAGACATTAAATAACATCTACAGATCAAGACGAAGCGAATGGAAGCGGTCCCAGCCTCGTAGCTGCGAACAGCTGTGATCGCAGGAAAATGCTGTTCCAAAGATTTCTCAGTATATCTCCGGGACATTTCCCTGGCTTTGCCACCGTCACAATGGACAAATGAGACATGAAATAACATCAACAGATCAAGACGAAGCGAATGGAAGTACCCCCGGAGTCATAGCATGTGTAAATCGAGACGAAACATCTCTCTCTCTCCCCCGCCTGCTTGCGAAGGGGAGGGGCAGTTTACACACACACACGCAGCTGCTGCATGCAGCAACGCACACAGAGGGAGGAGATGGCAGAGAGAATGCACTCCCCTGAAAACTCCCCTTGAATTCCTCCAGACTCAGAAAAAGTCAAAGTTGACTTTTTGGAGATCCATAGAAAAAGGGTGAAAATGAAAAAAAGAATGCCACAGCATGGATTCGAACACGCGACCAACCGCATCCAGGGGCGAGCGTTAACACAGTGAGCCACTGGACCTGAGTACTCAAACATGCCTACTTGTGCATCTTAGACACTCTGAATTTACTAAATGTACAACTTTTTCTCCATCAAAATGAACAAATGAGACATTAAATAACATCTACAGATCAAGACGAAGCGAATGGAAGCGGTCCCAGCCTCGTAGCTGCGAACAGCTGTGATCGCAGGAAAATGCTGTTACAAAGATTTCTCAGTATATCTCCGGGACATTTCCCTGGCTTTCCCACCGTCACAATGGACAAACGAGACATGAAATAACATCAACAGATCAAGACGAAGCGAATGGAAGTACCCCCGGAGTCATAGCATGTGTAAATCGAGACGAAACATCTCTCTCTCCCCCGCCTGCTTGCGAAGGGGAGGGGCAGTTTACACAAACACACGCAGTTGCTGCATGCAGCAACGCACACACAGGGAGGAGATGGCAGAGAGAATGCACTCCCCTGAAAACTCCCCTTGAATTCCTCCAGACTCAGAAAATGTAAAAGTTCACTTTTTGGAGATCCATAGAAAAAGGGTGAAAATGGAAAAAAGTATTCGAAAATAGTGCCTCATAAGGCGGGTAGAGTCCCTTGAAAACTCCCCTTGAATTCCTCCAGACTCAGAAAAAGTCAAAGTTGACTTTTTGGAGATCCATAGAAAAAGGGTGAAAATGAAAAAAAGTACACCACAGCATGGATTCGAACACGCGACCAACCGCATCCAGGGGCGAGCGTTAACGCAGTGAGCCACTGGACCTGAGTACTCAAACATGGCTACTTGTGCATCTTAGAAACTCTGAATTCACTAAATGTACAACTTTTTCTCCATCAAAATGAACAAATGAGACATTAAATAACATCTACAGATCAAGACGAAGCGAATTGAAGCGGTCCCAGCCTCGTAGCTGTGAACAGCTGTGATCGCAGGAAAATGCTGTTCCAAAGATTTCTCAGTATATCTCCGGGACATTTCCCTGGCTTTGCCACCGTCACAATGGACAAATGAGACATGAAATAACATCAACAGATCAAGACGAAGCGAATGGAAGTACCCCCGGAGTCATAGCATGTGTAAATCGAGACGAAACATCTCTCTCTCCCCCGCCTGCTTGCGAAGGGGAGGGGCAGTTTACACACACACACGCAGCTGCTGCATGCAGCAACGCACACAGAGGGAGGAGATGGCAGAGAGAATGCACTCCCCTGAAAACTCCCCTTGAATTCCTCCAGACTCAGAAAATGTAAAAGTTCACTTTTTGGAGATCCATAGAAAAAGGGTGAAAATGGAAAAAAGTATTCGAAAATAGTGCCTCATAAGGCGGGTAGAGTCCCTTGAAAACTCCCCTTGAATTCCTCCAGACTCAGAAAAAGTCAAAGTTGACTTTTTGGAGATCCATAGAAAAAGGGTGAAAATGAAAAAAAGTATGCCACAGTATGGATTCGAACACGCGACCAACCGCATCCAGGGGCGAGCATTAACGCAGTGAGCCACTGGACCTGAGTACTCAAACATGCCTACTTTTGCATCTTAGAAACTCTGAATTCACTAAATGTACAACTTTTTCTCCATCAACATGAACAAATGAGACATGAAATAACATGTACAGATCAAGACGAAGCGAATGGAAGCAGTCCCAGCCTCGTAGCTGCGAACAGCTGTGATCGCAGGAAAATGCTGTTACAAAGATTTCTCAGTATATCTCCGGGACATTTCCCTGGCTTTCCCACCGTCACAATGGACAAACAAGACATGAAATAACATCAACAGATCAAGACGAAGCGAATGGAAGTACCCCCGGAGTCATAGCATGTGTAAATCGAGACGAAACATCTCTCTCTCCCCCGCCTGCTTGCGAGGGGGAGGGGCAGTTTACACACACACACAGCTGATGCATGCAGCAACGCACACACAGGGAGGAGATGGCAGAGAGAATGCACTCCCCTGAAAACTCCCCTTGAATTCCTCCAGACTCAGAAAATGTAAAAGTTCAGAAAAAAGTATTCGAAAATAGTGCCTCATAAGGCGGGCAGAGTCCCTTGAAAACTCCCCTTGAATTCCTCCAGACTCAGAAAAAGTCAAAGTTGACTTTTTGGAGATCCATAGAAAAAGGGTGAAAATGAAAAAAAGTACACCACAGCATGGATTCGAACACGCGACCAACCGCATCCAGGGGCGAGCGTTAACGCAGTGAGCCACTGGACCTGAGTACTCAAACATGGCTACTTGTGCATCTTAGAAACTCTGAATTCACTAAATGTACAACTTTTTCTCCATCAAAATGAACAAATGAGACATTAAATAACATCTACAGATCAAGACGAAGCGAATGGAAGCGGTCCCAGCCTCGTAGCTGTGAACAGCTGTGATCGCAGGAAAATGCTGTTACAAAGATTTCTCAGTATATCTCCGGGACATTTCCCTGGCTTTCCCACCGTCACAATGGACAAACGAGACATGAAATAACATCAACAGATCAAGACGAAGCGAATGGAAGTACCCCCGGAGTCATAGCATGTGTAAATCGAGACGAAACATCTCTCTCTCCCCCGCCTGCTTGCGAAGGGGAGGGGCAGTTTACACACACACACGCAGTTGCTGCATGCAGTAACGCACACACAGGGAGGAGATGGCAGAGAGAATGCACTCCCCTGAAAACTCCCCTTGAATTCCTCCAGACTCAGAAAATGTAAAAGTTCACTTTTTGGAGATCCATAGAAAAAGGGTGAAAATGGAAAAAAGTATTCGAAAATAGTGCCTCATAAGGCGGGTAGAGTCCCTTGAAAACTCCCCTTGAATTCCTCCAGACTCAGAAAAAGTCAAAGTTGACTTTTTGGAGATCCATAGAAAAAGGGTGAAAATGAAAAAAAGAATGCCACAGCATGGATTCGAACACGCGAACAACCGCATCCAGGGGCGAGCGTTAACACAGTGAGCCACTGGACCTGAGTACTCAAACATGCCTACTTGTGCATCTTAGACACTCTGAATTTACTAAATGTACAACTTTTTCTCCATCAAAATGAACAAATGAGACATTAAATAACATCTACAGATCAAGACGAAGCGAATGGAAGCGGTCCCAGCCTCGTAGCTGCGAACAGCTGTGATCGCAGGAAAATGCTGTTACAAAGATTTCTCAGTATATCTCCGGGACATTTCCCTGGCTTTCCCACCGTCACAATGGACAAACGAGACATGAAATAACATCAACAGATCAAGACGAAGCGAATGGAGGTACCCCCGGAGTCATAGCATGTGTAAATCGAGACGAAACATCTCTCTCTCCCCCGCCTGCTTGCGAGGGGGAGGGGCAGTTTACACACACACGCAGCTGCTGCATGCAGCAACACACACACAGGGAGGAGATGGCAGAGAGAACGCACTCCCCTGAAAACTCCCCTTGAATTCCTCCAGACTCAGAAAATGTAAAAGATCACTTTTTGGAGATCCATAGAAAAAGGGTGAAAATGAAAAAAAGAATGCCACAGCATGGATTCGAACACGCGACCAACCGCATCCAGGGGCGAGCGTTAACACAGTGAGCCACTGGACCTGAGTACTCAAACATGCCTACTTGTGCATCTTAGACACTCTGAATTTACTAAATGTACAACTTGTTCTCCATCAAAATGAACAAATGAGACATTAAATAACATCTACAGATCAAGACGAAGCGAATTGAAGCGGTCCCAACCTCGTAGCTGTGAACAGCTGTGATCGCAGGAAAATGCTGTTACAAAGATTTCTCAGTATATCTCCGGGACATTTCCCTGGCTTTCCCACCGTCAAAATTGACAAACGAGACATGAAATAACATCAACAGATCAAGACGAAGCGAATGGAGGTACCCCCGGAGTCATAGCATGTGTAAATCGAGACGAAACATCTCTCTCTCCCCCGCCTGCTTGCGAGGGGGAGGGGCAGTTTACACACACACGCAGCTGCTGCATGCAGCAACGCACACAGAGGGAGGAGATGGCAGAGAGAATACACTCCCCTGAAAACTCCCCTTGAATTCCTCCAGACTCAGAAAATGTAAAAGTTCAGAAAAAAGTATTCGAAAATAGTGCCTCATAAGGCGGGTAGAGTCCCTTGAAAACTCCCCTTAAATTCCTCCAGACTCAGAAAAAGTCAAAGTTGACTTTTTGGACATCCATAGAAAAAGGGTGAAAATGAAAAAAAGTATGCCACAGCATGGATTCGAACACGCGACCAACCGCATCCAGGGGCGAGCATTAACGCAGTGAGCCACTGGACCTGAGTACTCAAACATGCCTACTTTTGCATCTTAGAAACTCTGAATTCACTAAATGTACAACTTTTTCTCCATCAAAATGAACAACTGAGACATTAAATAACATCTACAGATCAAGACGAAGCGAATGGAAGCGGTCCCAGCCTCGTAGCTGCAAACAGCTGTGATCGCAGGAAAATGCTGTTACAAAGATTTCTCAGTATATCTCCGGGACATTTCCCTGGCTTTCCCACCGTCACAATGGACAAACAAGACATGAAATAACATCAACAGATCAAGACGAAGCGAATGGAAGTACCCCCGGAGTCATAGCATGTGTAAATTGAGACGAAACATCTCTCTCTCCCCCACCTGCTTGCGAGGTGGAGGGGCAGTTTACACACACACGCAGCTGCTGCATGCAGCAACACACACACAGGGAGGAGATGGCAGAGAGAACGCACTCCCCTGAAAACTCCCCTTGAATTCCTCCAGACTCAGAAAAAGTCAAAGTTGACTTTTTGGAGATCCATAGAAAAAGGGTGAAAATGAAAAAAAGTATGCCACAGCATGGACTCGAACATGCGACCAACCGCATCCAGGGGCGAGCGTTAACGCAGTGAGCCACTGGACCTGAGTACTCAAACATGCCTACTTGTGCATCTTAGACACTCTGAATTCACTAAATGTACAACTTTTTCTCCATCAACATGAACAACTGAGACATTAAATAACATCTACAGATCAAGACGAAGCAAATGGAAGCAGTCCCAGCCTCGTAGCTGTGAACAGCTGTGATCGCAGGAAAATGATGTTACAAAGATTTCTCAGTATATCTCCGGGACATTTCCCTGGCTTTCCCACCGTCAAAATGGACAAACGAGACATGAAATAACATCAACAGATCAAGACGAAGCGAATGGAGGTACCCCCGGAGTCATAGCATGTGTAAATCGAGACGAAACATCTCTCTCTCCCCCGCCTGCTTGCGAGGGGGAGGGGCAGTTTACACACTCACGCAGCTGCTGCATGCAGCAACACACACACAGGGAGGAGATGGCAGAGAGAACGCACTCCCCTGAAAACTCCCCTTGAATTCCTCCAGACTCAGAAAATGTAAAAGATCACTTTTTGGAGATCCATAGAAAAAGGGTGAAAATGAAAAAAAGTATGCCACAGCATGGATTCGAACACACGACCAACCGCATCCAGGGGCGAGCATTAACGCAGTGAGCCACTGGACCTGAGTACTCAAACATGCCTACTTTTGCATATTAGACACTCTGAATTCACTAAATGTACAACTTTTTCTCCATCAACATGAACAAATGAGACATTAAATAACATCTACAGATCAAGACGAAGCGAATGGAAGCGGTCCCAGCCTCGTAGCTGCGAACAGCTGTGATCGCAGGAAAATGCTGTTACAAAGATTTCTCAGTATATCTCCGGGACATTTCCCTGGCTTTCCCACCGTCACAATGGACAAACGAGACATGAAATAACATCAACAGATCAAGACGAAGCGAATGGAGGTACCCCCGGAGTCATAGCATGTGTAAATCGAGACGAAACATCTCTCTCTCCCCCGCCTGCTTGCGAGGGGGAGGGGCAGTTTACACACACACGCAGCTGCTGCATGCAGCAACACACACACAGGGAGGAGATGGCAGAGAGAACGCACTCCCCTGAAAACTCCCCTTGAATTCCTCCAGACTCAGAAAATGTAAAAGTTCACTTTTTGGAGATCCATAGAAAAAGGGTGAAAATGGAAAAAAGTATTCGAAAATAGTGCCTCATAAGGCGGGTAGAGTCCCTTGAAAACTCCCCTTGAATTCCTCCAGACTCAGAAAAAGTCAAAGTTGACTTTTTGGAGATCCATAGAAAAAGGGTGAAAATGAAAAAAAGAATGCCACAGCATGGATTCGAACAGGCGACCAACCGCATCCAGGGGCGAGCATTAACGCAGTGAGCCACTGGACCTGAGTACTCAAACATGCCTACTTTTGCATCTTAGAAACTCTGAATTCACTAAATGTACAACCTTTTCTCCATCAAAATGAACAAATGAGACATTAAATAACATCTACAGATCAAGACGAAGCGAATGGAAGCGGTCCCAGCCTCGTAGCTGTGAACAGCTGTGATCGCAGGAAAATGCTGTTACAAAGATTTCTCAGTCTATCTCCGGGACATTTCCCTGGCTTTCCCACCGTCACAATGGACAAACGAGACATGAAATAACATCAACAGATCAAGACGAAGCGAATGGAGGTACCCCCGGAGTCATAGCATGTGTAAATCGAGACGAAACATCTCTCTCTCCCCCGCCTGCTTGCGAAGGGGAGGGGCAGTTTACACACACACACGCAGCTGCTGCATGCAGCAACGCACACAGAGGGAGGAGATGGCAGAGAGAATGCACTCCCCTGAAAACTCCCCTTGAATTCCTCCAGACTCAGAAAATGTAAAAGTTCACTTTTTGGAGATCCATAGAAAAAGGGTGAAAATGGAAAAAAGTATTCGAAAATAGTGCCTCATAAGGCGGGTAGAGTCCCTTGAAAACTCCCCTTGAATTCCTCCAGACTCAGAAAAAGTCAAAGTTGATTTTTTGGAGATCCATAGAAAAAGGGTGAAAATGAAAAAAAGTATGCCACAGTATGGATTCGAACACGCGACCAACCGCATCCAGGGGCGAGCATTAACGCAGTGAGCCACTGGACCTGAGTACTCAAACATGCCTACTTTTGCATCTTAGAAACTCTGAATTCACTAAATGTACAACTTTTTCTCCATCAAAATGAACAAATGAGACATGAAATAACATCTACAGATCAAGACGAAGCGAATGGAAGCGGTCCCAGCCTCGTAGCTGTGAACAGCTGTGATCGCAGGAAAATGCTGTTACAAAGATTTCTCAGTATATCTCCGGGACATTTCCCTGGCTTTCCCACCGACACAATGGACAAACGAGACATGAAATAACATCAACAGATCAAGACGAAGCGAATGGAGGTACCCCCGGAGTCATAGCATGTGTAAATCGAGACGAAACATCTCTCTCTCCCCCGCCTGCTTGCGAGGGGGAGGGGCAGTTTACACACACACGCAGCTGCTGCATGCAGCAACACACACAGAGGGAGGAGATGGCAGAGAGAACGCACTCCCCTGAAAACTCCCCTTGAATTCCTCCAGACTCAGAAAATGTAAAAGTTCACTTTTTGGAGATCCATAGAAAAAGGGTGAAAATGGAAAAAAGTATTCGAAAATAGTGCCTCATAAGGCGGGTAGAGTCCCTTGAAAACTCCCCTTGAATTCCTCCAGACTCAGAAAAAGTCAAAGCTGACTTTTTGGAGATCCATAGAAAAAGGGTGAAAATGAAAAAAAGTATGCCACAGCATGGATTCGAACATGCGACCAACCACATCCAGGGGCGAGCCTTAACGCAGTGAGCCACTGGACCTGAGTACTCAAACATGCCTACTTGTGCATCTTAGACACTCTGACTTCACTAAATGTACAACTTAGTTTTTCTCCATCAAAATGAACGAATGAGACATTAAATAACATCTACAGATCAAGACGAAGCGAATGGAAGTACCCCCGGAGTCATAGCATGTGTAAATCGAGACGAAACATCTCTCTCTCCCCCGCCTGCTTGCGAGAGGGAGGGGCAGTTTACACACACACACAGCCGCTGCATGCAGCAACGCACACACAGGGAGGAGATGGCAGAGAGAATGCACTCCCCTGAAAACTCCCCTTGAATTCCTCCAGACTCAGAAAATGTAAAAGTTCACTTTTTGGAGATCCATAGAAAAAGGGTGAAAATGGAAAAAAGTATTCGAAAATAGTGCCTCATAAGGCGGGTAGAGTCCCTTGAAAACGCCCCTTGAATTCCTCCAGACTCAGAAAAAGTCAAAGTTGACTTTTTGGAGATCCATAGAAAAAGGGTGAAAATGAAAAAAAGTATGCCACAGCATGGATTCGAACACGCGACCAACCGCATCCAGGGGCGAGCGTTAACGCAGTGAGCCACTGGACCTGAGTACTCAAACATGCCTACTTTTGAATCTTAGACACTCTGAATTCACTAAATGTACAACTTTTTCTCCATCAAAATGAACAAATTAGACATGAAATAACATCTACAGATCAAGACGAAGCGAATGGAAGCGGTCCCAGCCTCGTAGCTTTGAACAGCTGTGATCGCAGGAAAATGCTGTTACAAAGATTTCTCAGTATATCTCCGGGACATTTCCCTGGCTTTCCCACCGTCACAATGGACAAACGAGACATGAAATAACATCAACAGATCAAGACGAAGCGAATGGAAGTACCCCCGGAGTCATAGCATGTGTAAATCGAGACGAAACATCTCTCTCTCCCCCGCCTGCTTGCGAAGGGGAGGGGCAGTTTACACACACACACGCAGCTGCTGCATGCAGCAACGCACACAGAGGGAGGAAATGGCAGAGAGAATGCACTCCCCTGAAAACTCCCCATGAATTCCTCCAGACTCAGAAAATGTAAAAGTTCACTTTTTGGAGATCCATAGAAAAAGGGTGAAAATGGAAAAAAGTATTCGAAAATAGTGCCTCATAAGGCGGGTAGAGTCCCTTGAAAACTCCCCTTGAATTCCTCCAGACTCAGAAAAAGTCAAAGTTGACTTTTTGGAGATCCATAGAAAAAGGGTGAAAATGAAAAAAAGTATGCCATAGCATGGATTCGAACACGCGACCAACCGCATCCAGGGGCGAGCGTTAACGCAGTGAGCCACTGGACCTGAGTACTCAAACATTCCTACTTTTGAATCTTAGACACTCTGAATTCACTAAATGTACCACTTTTTCTCCATCAAAATGAAAAAATTAGACATGAAATAACATCTACAGATCAAGACGAAGCGAATGGAAGCGGTCCCAGCCTCGTAGCTTTGAACAGCTGTGATCGCAGGAAAATGCTGTTACAAAGATTTCTCAGTATATCTCCGGGACATTTCCCTGGCTTTCCCACCGTCACAATGGACAAACGAGACATGAAATAACATCAACAGATCAAGACGAAGCGAATGGAAGTACCCCCGGAGTCATAGCATGTGTAAATCGAGACGAAACATCTCTCTCTCCCCCGCCTGCTTGCGAAGGGGAGGGGCAGTTTACACACACACACGCAGCTGCTGCATGCAGCAACGCACACAGAGGGAGGAAATGGCAGAGAGAATGCACTCCCCTGAAAACTCCCCATGAATTCCTCCAGACTCAGAAAATGTAAAAGTTCACTTTTTGGAGATCCATAGAAAAAGGGTGAAAATGGAAAAAAGTATTCGAAAATAGTGCCTCATAAGGCGGGTAGAGTCCCTTGAAAACTCCCCTTGAATTCCTCCAGACTCAGAAAAAGTCAAAGTTGACTTTTTGGAGATCCATAGAAAAAGGGTGAAAATGAAAAAAAGTATGCCACAGCATGGATTCAAACACGCGACCAACCGCATCCAGGGGCGAGCGTTAACGCAGTGAGCCACTGGACCTGAGTACTCAAACATGCCTACTTTTGAATCTTAGACACTCTGAATTCACTAAATGTACAACTTTTTCTCCATCAAAATGAAAAAATTAGACATGAAATAACATCTACAGATCAAGACGAAGCGAATGGAAGCGGTCCCAGCCTCGTAGCTTTGAACAGCTGTGATCGCAGGAAAATGCTGTTACAAAGATTTCTCAGTATATCTCCGGGACATTTCCCTGGCTTTCCCACCGTCACAATGGACAAACGAGACATGAAATAACATCAACAGATCAAGACGAAGCGAATGGAAGTACCCCCGGAGTCATAGCATGTGTAAATCGAGACGAAACATCTCTCTCTCCCCCGCCTGCTTGCGAAGGGGAGGGGCAGTTTACACACACACACGCAGCTGCTGCATGCAGCAACGCACACAGAGGGAGGAAATGGCAGAGAGAATGCATTCCCCTGAAAACTCCCCATGAATTCCTCCAGACTCAGAAAATGTAAAAGTTCACTTTTTGGAGATCCATAGAAAAAGGGTGAAAATGGAAAAAAGTATTCGAAAATAGTGCCTCATAAGGCGGGTAGAGTCCCTTGAAAACTCCCCTTGAATTCCTCCAGACTCAGAAAAAGTCAAAGTTGACTTTTTGGAGATCCATAGAAAAAGGGTGAAAATGAAAAAAAGTATGCCACAGCATGGATTCGAACACGCGACCAACCGCATCCAGGGGCGAGCGTTAACGCAGTGAGCCATTGGACCTGAGTACTCAAATATGCCTACTTGTGCATCTTAGACACTCTGAATTCACTAAATGTACAACTTTTTATCCATCAAAATGAACAAATGAGACATGAAATAACATCTACAGATCAAGACGAAGCGAATGGAAGCGGTCCCAGCCTCGTAGCTGTGAACAGCTGTGATCGCAGGAAAATACTGTTACAAAGATTTCTCAGTATATCTCCGGGACATTTCCCTAGCTTTCCCGCCGTCACAATGGACAAACGAGACATGAAATAACATCAACAGATCAAGACGAAGCGAATGGAAGTACCCCCGGAGTCATAGCATGTGTAAATCGAGACGAAACATCTCTCTCTCCCCCGCTTGCTTGCGAAGGGGAGGGGCAGTTTACACACACACACGCAGCTGCTGCATGCAGCAACGCACACACAGGGAGGAGATGGCAGAGAGAATGCACTCCCCTGAAAACTCCCCTTGAATTCCTCCAGACTCAGAAAATGTAAAAGTTCACTTTTTGGAGATCCATAGAAAAAGGGTGAAAATGGAAAAAAGTATTCGAAAATAGTGCCTCATAAGGCGGGTAGAGCCCCTTGAAAACTCCCCTTGAATTCCTCCAGACTCAGAAAAAGTCAAAGTTGACTTTTTGGAGATCCATAGAAAAAGGGTGAAAATGAAAAAAAGTATGCCACAGCATGGATTCGAACACGCGACCAACCGCATCCAGGGGCGAGCGTTAACGCAGTGAGCCACTGGACCTGAGTACTCAAACATGCCTACTTTTGCATCTTAGACACTCTGAATTCACTAAATGTACAACTTTTTCTCCATCAAAATGAACAAATGAGACATGAAATAACATCTACAGATCAAGACGAAGCGAATGGAAGCGGTCCAAGCCTCGTAACTTTGAACAGCTGTGATCGCAGGAAAATGCTGTTACAAAGATTTCTCAGTATATCTCCGGGACATTTCCCTGGCTTTCCCACCGTCACAATGGACAAACAAGACATGAAATAACATCAACAGATCAAGACGAAGCGAATGGAAGTACCCCCGGAGTCATAGCATGTGTAAATCGAGACGAAACATCTCTCTCTCCCCCGCCTGCTTGCGAAGGGGAGGGGCAGTTTACACACACACACGCAGCTGCTGCATGCAGCAACGCACACAGAGGGAGGAGATGGCAGAGAGAACACACTCCCCTGAAAACTCCCCTTGAATTCCTCCAGACTCAGAAAAAGTCAAAGTTGACTTTTTGGAGATCCATAGAAAAAGGGTGAAAATGAAAAAAAGTATGCCACAGCATGGATTCGAACACGTGACCAACCGCATCCAGGGGCGAGCGTTAACGCAGTGAGCCATTGGACCTGAGTACTCAAACATGCCTACTTTTGCATCTTAGACACTCTGAATTCACTAAATGTACAACTTTTTCTCCATCAAAATGAACAAATGAGACATGAAATAACATCTACAGATCAAGACGGAGCGAATGGAAGCGGTCCCAGCCTCATAGCTTTGAACAGCTGTGATCGCAGGAAAATGCTGTTACAAAGATTTCTCAGTATATCTCCGGGACATTTCCCTGGCTTTCCCACCGTCACAATGGACAAACGAGACATGAAACAACATCAACAGATCAAGACGAAGCGAATGGAAGTACCCCCGGAGTCATATCATGTGTAAATCGAGACGAAACATCTCTCTCTCCCCCGCCTGCTTGCGAAGGGGAGGGGCAGTTTACACACACACACGCAGCTGCTGCATGTCGCAACGCACACAGAGGGAGGAGATGGCAGAGAGAATGCACTCCCCTGAAAACTCCCCATGAATTCCTCCAGACTCAGAAAATGTAAAAGTTCACTTTTTGGAGATCCATAGAAAAAGGGTGAAAATGGAAAAAAGTATTCGAAAATAGTGCCTCATAAGGCGGGTAGAGCCCCTTGAAAACTCCCCTTGAATTCCTCCAGACTCAGAAAAAGTCAAAGTTGACTTTTTGGAGATCCATAGAAAAAGGGTGAAAATGAAAAAAAGTATGCCACAGCATGGATTCGAACACGCGACCAACCGCATCCAGGGGCGAGCGTTAACGCAGTGAGCCACTGGACCTGAGTACTCAAACATGCCTACTTTTGCATCTTAGACACTCTGAATTCACTAAATGTACAACTTTTTCTCCATCAAAATGAACAAATGAGACATGAAATAACATCTACAGATCAAGACGAAGCGAATGGAAGCGGTCCAAGCCTCGTAACTTTGAACAGCTGTGATCGCAGGAAAATGCTGTTACAAAGATTTCTCAGTATATCTCCGGGACATTTCCCTGGCTTTCCCACCGTCACAATGGACAAACAAGACATGAAATAACATCAACAGATCAAGACGAAGCGAATGGAAGTACCCCCGGAGTCATTGCATGTGTAAATCGAGACGAAACATCTCTCTCTCCCCCGCCTGCTTGCGAAGGGGAGGGGCAGTTTACACACACACACGCAGCTGCTGCATGCAGCAACGCACACAGAGGGAGGAGATGGCAGAGAGAATGCACTCCCCTGAAAACTCCCCATGAATTCCTCCAGACTCAGAACATGTAAAAGTTCACTTTTTGGAGATCCATAGAAAAAGGGTGAAAATGGAAAAAAGTATTCGAAAATAGTGCCTCATAAGGCGGGTAGGGTCCCTTGAAAACTCCCCTTGAATTCCTCCAGACTCAGAAAAAGTCAAAGTTGACTTTTTGGAGATCCATAGAAAAAGGGTGAAAATGAAAAAAAGTATGCCACAGCATGGATTCGAACACGAGACCAACCGCATCCAGGGGCGAGCGTTAACGCAGTGAGCCATTGGACCTGAGTACTCAAACATGCCTACTTTTGCATCTTAGACACTCTGAATTCACTAAATGTACAACTTTTTCTCCATCAAAATGAACAAATGAGACATGAAATAACATCTACAGATCAAGACGAAGCGAATGGAAGCGGTCCCAGCCTCATAGCTTTGAACAGCTGTGATCGCAGGAAAATGCTGTTACAAAGATTTCTCAGTATATCTCCGGGACATTTCCCTGGCTTTCCCACCGTCACAATGGACAAACGAGACATGAAACAACATCAACAGATCAAGACGAAGCGAATGGAAGTACCCCCGGAGTCATATCATGTGTAAATCGAGACGAAACATCTCTCTCTCCCCCGCCTGCTTGCGAAGGGGAGGGGCAGTTTACACACACACACGCAGCTGCTGCATGTCGCAACGCACACAGAGGGAGGAGATGGCAGAGAGAATGCACTCCCCTGAAAACTCCCCATGAATTCCTCCAGACTCAGAAAATGTAAAAGTTCACTTTTTGGAGATCCATAGAAAAAGGGTGAAAATGGAAAAAAGTATTCGAAAATAGTGCCTCATAAGGCGGGTAGAGTCCCTTGAAAACTCCCCTTGAATTCCTCCAGACTCAGAAAAAGTCAAAGTTGACTTTTTGGAGATCCATAGAAAAAGGGTGAAAATGAAAAAAAGTATGCCACAGCATGGATTCGAACACGTGACCAACCGCATCCAGGGGCGAGCGTTAACGCAGTGAGCCATTGGACCTGAGTACTCAAACATGCCTACTTTTGCATCTTAGACACTCTGAATTCACTAAATGTACAACTTTTTCTCCATCAAAATGAACAAATGAGACATGAAATAACATCTACAGATCAAGACGAAGCGAATGGAAGCGGTCCCAGCCTCATAGCTTTGAACAGCTGTGATCGCAGGAAAATGCTGTTACAAAGATTTCTCAGTATATCTCCGGGACATTTCCCTGGCTTTCCCACCGTCACAATGGACAAACGAGACATGAAACAACATCAACAGATCAAGACGAAGCGAATGGAAGTACCCCCGGAGTCATATCATGTGTAAATCGAGACGAAACATCTCTCTCTCCCCCGCCTGCTTGCGAAGGGGAGGGGCAGTTTACACACACACACGCAGCTGCTGCATGCAGCAACGCACACACAGGGAGGAGATGGCAGAGAGAATGCACTCCCCTGAAAACTCCCCTTGAATTCCTCCAGACTCAGAAAATGTAAAAGTTCACTTTTTGGAGATCCATAGAAAAAGGGTGAAAATGGAAAAAAGTATTCGAAAATAGTGCCTCATAAGGCGGGTAGAGCCCCTTGAAAACTCCCCTTGAATTCCTCCAGACTCAGAAAAAGTCAAAGTTGACTTTTTGGAGATCCATAGAAAAAGGGTGAAAATGAAAAAAAGTATGCCACAGCATGGATTCGAACAGGCGACCAACCGCATCCAGGGGCGAGCGTTAACGCAGTGAGCCACTGGACCTGAGTACTCAAACATGCCTACTTTTGCATCTTAGACACTCTGAATTCACTAAATGTACAACTTTTTCTCCATCAAAATGAACAAATGAGACATGAAATAACATCTACAGATCAAGACGAAGCGAATGGAAGCGGTCCAAGCCTCGTAGCTTTGAACAGCTGTGATCGCAGGAAAATGCTGTTACAAAGATTTCTCAGTATATCTCCGGGACATTTCCCTGGCTTTCCCACCGTCACAATGGACAAACAAGACATGAAATAACATCAACAGATCAAGACGAAGCGAATGGAAGTACCCCCGGAGTCATAGCATGTGTAAATCGAGACGAAACATCTCTCTCTCCCCCGCCTGCTTGCGAAGGGGAGGGGCAGTTTACACACACACACGCAGCTGCTGCATGCAGCAACGCACACACAGGGAGGAGATGGCAGAGAGAATGCACTCCCCTGAAAACTCCCCTTGAATTCCTCCAGACTCAGAAAATGTAAAAGTTCACTTTTTGGAGATCCATAGAAAAAGGGTGAAAATGGAAAAAAGTATTCGAAAATAGTGCCTCATAAGGCGGGTAGAGCCCCTTGAAAACTCCCCTTGAATTCCTCCAGACTCAGAAAAAGTCAAAGTTGACTTTTTGGAGATCCATAGAAAAAGGGTGAAAATGAAAAAAAGTATGCCACAGCATGGATTCGAACACGCGACCAACCGCATCCAGGGGCGAACGTTAACGCAGTGAGCCACTGGACCTGAGTACTCAAACATGCCTACTTTTGCATCTTAGACACTCTGAATTCACTAAATGTACAACTTTTTCTCCATCAAAATGAACAAATGAGACATGAAATAACATCTACAGATCAAGACGAAGCGAATGGAAGCGGTCCAAGCCTCGTAGCTTTGAACAGCTGTGATCGCAGGAAAATGCTGTTACAAAGATTTCTCAGTATATCTCCGGGACATTTCCCTGGCTTTCCCACCGTCACAATGGACAAACAAGACATGAAATAACATCAACAGATCAAGACGAAGCGAATGGAAGTACCCCCGGAGTCATAGCATGTGTAAATCGAGACGAAAAAACTCTCTCTCCCCCGCCTGCTTGCGAAGGGGAGGGGCAGTTTACACACACACACGCAGCTGCTGCATGCAGCAACGCACACAGAGGGAGGAGATGGCAGAGAGAATGCACTCCCCTGAAAACTCCCCTTGAATTCCTCCAGACTCAGAAAATGTAAAAGTTCACTTTTTGGAGATCCATAGAAAAAGGGTGAAAATGGAAAAAAGTATTCGAAAATAGTGCCTCATAAGGCGGGTAGAGTCCTTTGAAAACTCCCCTTGAATTCCTCCAGACTCAGAAAAAGTCAAAGTTGACTTTTTGGAGATCCATAGAAAAAGGGTGAAAATGAAAAAAAGTATGCCACAGCATGGATTCGAACACGCGACCAACCGCATCCAGGGGCGAGCGTTAACGCAGTGAGCCACTGGACCTGAGTACTCAAACATGCCTACTTGTGCATCTTAGACACTCTGAATTCACTAAATGTACAACCTTTTCTCCATCAAAATGAACAAATGAGAAATGAAATAACATCTCCAGATCAAGACGAAGCGAATGGAAGCGGTCCAAGCCTCGTAGCTGTGAACAGCTGTGATCGCAGGAAAATGCTGTTACAAAGATTTCTCAGTATATCTCCGGGACATTTCCCTGGCTTTCCCACCGTCACAATGGACACACGAGACATAAAATAACATCAACAGATCAAGACGAAGCGAATGGAAGTACCCCCGGAGTCATAGCATGTGTAAATCGAGACGAAACATCTCTCTCCCCCGCCTGCTTGCGAAGGGGAGGGGCAGTTTACACACACACGCAGCTGCTGCATGCAGCAACGCAAACACAGGGAGGAGATGGCAGAGAGAACGCACTCCCCTGAAAACTCCCATTGAATTCCTCCAGACTCAGAAAATGTAAAAGTTCACTTTTTGGAGATCCATAGAAAAAGGGTGAAAATGGAAAAAAGTATTCGAAAATAGTGCCTCATAAGGCGGGTAGAGTCCCTTGAAAACTCCCCTTGAATTCCTCCAGACTCAGAAAAAGTCAAAGTTGACTTTTTGGAGATCCATAGAAAAAGGGTGAAAATGAAAAAAAGTATGCCACAGCATGGATTCGAACACGCGACCAACTGCATCCAGGGGCGAGCATTAACGCAGTGAGCCACTGGACCTGAGTACTCAAACATGCCTACTTGTGCATCTTAGAAACTCTGAATTCACTAAATGTACAACTTTTTCTCCATCAAAATGAACAAATGAGACATTAAATAACATCTACAGATCAAGACGAAGCGAATGGAAGCGGTCCTAGCCTCGTAGCTGTGAACAGCTGTGATCGCAGGAAAATGCTGTTTCAAAGATTTCTCAGTATATCTCCGGGACATTTCCCTGGCTTTCCCACCTTCACAATGGACAAACGAGACATGAAATAACATCAACAGATCAAGACGAAGCGAATGGAAGTACCCCCGGAGTCATAGCATGTGTAAATCGAGACGAAACATCTCTCTCTCCCCCGCCGGCTTGCGAATGGGAGGGGCAGTTTACACACACACACGCAGCTGCTGCATGCAGCAACGCACACAGAGGGAGGAGATGGCAGAGAGAACACACTCCCCTGAAAACTCCCCATGAATTCCTCCAGACTCAGAAAATGTAAAAGTTCACTTTTTGGAGATCCATAGAAAAAGGGTGAAAATGGAAAAAAGTATTCGAAAATAGTGCCTCATAAGGCGGGTAGAGTCCTTTGAAAACTCCCCTTGAATTCCTCCAGACTCAGAAAAAGTCAAAGTTGACTTTTTGGAGATCCATAGAAAAAGGGTGAAAATGAAAAAAAGTATGCCACAGCATGGATTCGAACACGCGACCAACCGCATCCAGGGGCGAGCGTTAACGCAGTGAGCCACTGGACCTGAGTACTCAAACATGCCTACTTGTGCATCTTAGACACTCTGAATTCACTAAATGTACAACCTTTTCTCCATCAAAATGAACAAATGAGAAATGAAATAACATCTCCAGATCAAGACGAAGCGAATGGAAGCGGTCCAAGCCTCGTAGCTGTGAACAGCTGTAATCGCAGGAAAATGCTGTTACAAAGATTTCTCAGTATATCTCCGGGACATTTCCCTGGCTTTCCCACCGTCACAATGGACAAACGAGACATGAAATAACATCAACAGATCAAGACGAAGCGAATGGAAGTACCCCCGGAGTCATAGCATGTGTAAATCGAGACGAAACATCTCTCTCCCCCGCCTGCTTGCGAAGGGGAGGGGCAGTTTACACACACACGCAGCTGCTGCATGCAGCAACGCACACACAGGGGGGAGATGGCAGAGAGAACGCACTCCCCTGAAAACTCCCATTGAATTCCTCCAGACTCAGAAAATGTAAAAGTTCACTTTTTGGAGATCCATAGAAAAAGGGTGAAAATGGAAAAAAGTATTCGAAAATAGTGCCTCATAAGGCGGGTAGAGTCCCTTGAAAACTCCCCTTGAATTCCTCCAGACTCAGAAAAAGTCAAAGTTGACTTTTTGGAGATCCATAGAAAAAGGGTGAAAATGAAAAAAAGTATGCCACAGCATGGATTCGAACACGCGACCAACTGCATCCAGGGGCGAGCATTAACGCAGTGAGCCACTGGACCTGAGTACTCAAACATGCCTACTTGTGCATCTTAGAAACTCTGAATTCACTAAATGTACAACTTTTTCTCCATCAAAATGAACAAATGAGACATTAAATAACATCTACAGATCAAGACGAAGCGAATGGAAGCGGTCCCAGCCTCGTAGCTGTGAACAGCTGTGATCGCAGGAAAATGCTGTTACAAAGATTTCTCAGTATATCTCCGGGACATTTCCCTGGCTTTCCCACCTTCACAATGGACAAACGAGACATGAAATAACATCAACAGATCAAGACGAAGCGAATGGAAGTACCCCCGGAATCATAGCATGTGTAAATCGAGACGAAACATCTCTCTCTCCCCCGCCGGCTTGCGAATGGGAGGGGCAGTTTACACACACACACGCAGCTGCTGCATGCAGCAACGCACACAGAGGGAGGAGATGGCAGAGAGAACACACTCCCCTGAAAACTCCCCATGAATTCCTCCAGACTCAGAAAATGTAAAAGTTCACTTTTTGGAGATCCATAGAAAAAGGGTGAAAATGGAAAAAAAGTATTCGAAAATAGTGCCTCATAAGGCGGGTAGAGTCCCTTGAAAACGCCCCTTGAATTCCTCCAGACTCAGAAAAAGTCAAAGTTGACTTTTTGGAGATCCATAGAAAAAGGGTGAAAATGAAAAAAAGTATGCCACAGCATGGATTCGAACACGTGACCAACCGCATCCAGGGGCGAGCGTTAACGCAGTGAGCCACTGGACCTGAGTACTCAAACATGCCTACTTTTGCATATTAGACACTCTGAATTCACTAAATGTACAACTTTTTCTCCATCAAAATGAACAAATGAGACATGAAATAACATCTAAAGATCAAGACGAAGCGAATGGAAGCGGTCCCAGCCTCGTAGCTTTGAACAGCTGTGATCGCAGGAAAATGCTGTTACAAAGATTTCTCAGTATATCTCCGGGACATTTCCCTGGCTTTCCCACCGTCACAATGGACAAACGAGACATGAAATAACATCAACAGATCAAGACGAAGCGAATGGAAGTACCCCCGGAGTCATAGCATGTGTAAATCGAGACGAAACATCTCTCTCTCCCCCGCCTGCTTGCGAAGGGGAGGGGCAGTTTACACACACACACGCAGCTGCTGCATGCAGCAACGCACACAGAGGGAGGAGATGGCAGAGAGAATGCACTCCCCTGAAAACTCCCCTTGAATTCCTCCAGACTCAGAAAATGTAAAAGTTCACTTTTTGGAGATCCATAGAAAAAGGGTGAAAATGGAAAAAAGTATTCGAAAATAGTGCCTCATAAGGCGGCTAGAGTCCCTTGAAAACTCCCCTTGAATTCCTCCAGACTCAGAAAAAGTCAAAGTTCACTTTTTGGAGATCCATAGAAAAAGGGTGAAAATGAAAAAAAGTATGCCACAGCATGGATTCGAACACGCGACCAACCGCATCCAGGGGCGAGCATTAACACAGTGAGCCACTGGACCTGAGTACTCAAACATGCCTACTTTTGCATCTTAGAAACTCTGAATTCACTAAATGTACAACTTTTTCTCCATCAAAATGAACAAATGAGACATTAAATAACATCTACAGATCAAGACGAAGCGAATGGAAGCGGTCCCAGCAACGTAGCTGTGAACAGCTGTGATCGCAGGAAAATACTGTTACAAAGATTTCTCAGTATATCTCCGGGACATTTCCTTAGCTTTCCCACCGTCACAATGGACAAACGAGACATGAAATAACATCAACAGATCAAGACGAAGCGAATGGAAGTACCCCCGGAGTCATAGCATGTGTAAATCGAGACGAAACATCTCTCTCTCCCCCGCTTGCTTGCGAAGGGGAGGGGCAGTTTACACACACACACGCAGCTGCTGCATGCAGCAACGCACACAGAGGGAGGAGATGGCAGAGAGAATGCACTCCCCTGAAAACTCCCCATGAATTCCTCCAGACTCAGAAAATGTAAAAGTTCACTTTTTGGAGATCAATAGAAAAAAGGGTGAAAATGGAAAAAAGTATTCGAAAATAGTGCCTCATAAGGCGGGTAGAGTCCCTTGAAAACTCCCCTTGAATTCCTCCAGACTCAGAAAAAGTCAAAGTTCACTTTTTGGAGATCCATAGAAAAAGGGTGAAAATGAAAAAAAGTATGCCACAGCATGGATTCGAACACGCGACCAACCGCATCCAGGGGCGAGCGTTAACGCAGTGAGCCACTGGACCTGAGTACTCAAACATGCCTACTTTTGCATCTTAGACACTCTGAATTCACTAAATGTACAACTTTTTCTCAATCAAAATGAACAAATGAGACATGAAATAACATCTACAGATCAAGATGAAGCGAATGGAAGCGGTCCCAGCCTCGTAGCTTTGAACAGCTGTGATCGCAGGAAAATGCTGTTACAAAGATTTCTCAGTATATCTCCGGGACATTTCCCTGGCTTTCCCACCGTCACAATGGACAAACGAGACATGAAATAACATAAACAGATCAAGACGAAGCGAATGGAAGTACCCCCGGAGTCATAGCATGTGTAAATCGAGACGAAACATCTCTCTCTCCCCCGCCTGCTTGCGAAGGGGAGGGGCAGTTTACACACACACACGCAGCTGCTGCATGCAGCAACGCACACACAGGGAGGAGATGGCAGAGAGAACACACTCCCCTGAAAACTCCCCTTGAATTCCTCCAGACTCAGAAAATGTAAAAGTTCACTTTTTGGAGATCCATAGAAAAAGGGTGAAAATGAAAAAAAGTATGCCACAGCATGGATTCGAACATGCGACCAACCACATCCAGGGGCGAGCGTTAACGCAGTGAGCCACTGGACCTGAGTACTCAAACATGCCTACTTGTGCATCTTAGACACTCTGACTTCACTAAATGTACAACTTAGTTTTTCTCCATCAAAATGAACAAATGAGACATTAAATAACATCTACAGATCAAGACGAAGCGAATGGAAGTACCCCCGGAGTCATAGCATGTGTAAATCGAGACGAAACATCTCTCTCTCCCCCGCCTGCTTGCGAGAGGGAGGGGCAGTTTACACACACACACAGCCGCTGCATGCAGCAACGCACACACAGGGAGGAGATGGCAGATAGAATGCACTCCCCTGAAAACTCCCCTTGAATTCCTCCAGACTCAGAAAATGTAAAAGTTCACTTTTTGGAGATCCATAGAAAAAGGGTGAAAATGGAAAAAAGTATTCGAAAATAGTGCCTCATAAGGCGGGTAGAGTCCCTTGAAAACGCCCCTTGAATTCCTCCAGACTCAGAAAAAGTCAAAGTTGACTTTTTGGAGATCCATAGAAAAAGGGTGAAAATGAAAAAAAGTATGCCACAGCATGGATTCGAACACGTGACCAACCGCATCCAGGGGCGAGCGTTAACGCAGTGAGCCACTGGACCTGAGTACTCAAACATGCCTACTTTTGCATATTAGACACTCTGAATTCACTAAATGTACAACGTTTTCTCCATCAAAATGAACAAATGAGACATTAAATAACATCTACAGATCAAGACGAAGCGAATGGAAGCGGTCCCAGCCTCGTAGCTGTGAACAGCTGTGATCGCAGGAAAATGCTGTTACAAAGATTTATCAGTATATCTCCGGGACATTTCCCTGGCTTTCCCACCGTCACAATGGACAAACGAGACATGAAATAACATCAACAGATCAAGACGAAGCGAATGGAAGTACCCCCGGAGTCATAGCATGTGTAAATCGAGATGAAACATCTCTCTCTCCCCCGCTTGCTTGCGAAGGGGAGGGGCAGTTTACACACACACACGCAGCTGCTGCATGCAGCAACGCACACACAGGGAGGAGATGGCAGAGAGAATGCACTCCCCTGAAAACTCCCCTTGAATTCCTCCTGACTCAGAAAATGTAAAAGTTCACTTTTTGGAGATCCATAGAAAAAGGGTGAAAATGGAAAAAAGTATTCGAAAATAGTGCCTCATAAGGCGGCTAGAGTCCCTTGAAAACTCCCCTTGAATTCCTCCAGACTCAGAAAAAGTCAAAGTTCACTTTTTGGAGATCCATAGAAAAAGGGTGAAAATGAAAAAAAGTATGCCACAGCATGGATTCGAACACGCGACCAACCGCATCCAGGGGCGAGCGTTAACGCAGTGAGCCACTGGACCTGAGTACTCAAACATGCCTACTTTTGCATCTTAGAAACTCTGAATTCACTAAATGTACAACTTTTTCTCCATCAAAATGAGCAAATGAGACATGAAATAACATCTACAGATCAAGACGAAGCGAATGGAAGCGGTCCCAGCCTCGTAGCTTTGAACAGCTGTGATCGCAGGATAATGCTGTTACAAAGATTTCTCAGTATATCTCCGGGACATTTCCCTGGCTTTCCCACCGTCACAATGGACAAACGAGACATGAAATAACATCAACAGATCAAGACGAAGCGAATGGAAGTACCCCCGGAGTCATAGCATGTGTAAATCGAGACGAAACATCTCTCTCTCCCCCGCCTGCTTGCGAGAGGGAGGGGCAGTTTACACACACACACAGCCGCTGCATGCAGCAACGCACACACAGGGAGGAGATGGCAGAGAGAATGCATTCCCCTGAAAACTCCCCTTGAATTCCTCCAGACTCAGAAAATGTAAAAGTTCACTTTTTGGAGATCCATAGAAAAAGGGTGAAAATGGAAAAAAGTATTCGAAAATAGTGCCTCATAAGGCGGGTAGAGTCCCTTGAAAACGCCCCTTGAATTCCTCCAGACTCAGAAAAAGTCAAAGTTGACTTTTTGGAGATCCATAGAAAAAGGGTGAAAATGAAAAAAAGTATGCCACAGCATGGATTCGAACACGCGACCAACCGCATCCAGGGGCGAGCGTTAACGCAGTGAGCCACTGGACCTGAGTAGTCAAATATGCCTACTTGTGCATCTTAGACACTCTGAATTCACTAAATGTACAACTTTTTATCCATCAAAATGAACAAATGAGACATGAAATAACATCTACAGATCAAGACGAAGCGAATGGAAGCGGTCCCAGCCTCGTAGCTGTGAACAGCTGTGATCGCAGGAAAATGCTGTTACAAAGATTTATCAGTATATCTCCGGGACATTTCCCTGGCTTTCCCACCGTCACAATGGACAAACGAGACATGAAATAACATCAACAGATCAAGACGAAGCGAATGGAAGTACCCCCGGAGTCATAGCATGTGTAAATCGAGATGAAACATCTCTCTCTCCCCCGCTTGCTTGCGAAGGGGAGGGGCAGTTTACACACACACACGCAGCTGCTGCATGCAGCAACGCACACACAGGGAGGAGATGGCAGAGAGAATGCACTCCCCTGAAAACTCCCCTTGAATTCCTCCTGACTCAGAAAATGTAAAAGTTCACTTTTTGGAGATCCATAGAAAAAGGGTGAAAATGGAAAAAAGTATTCGAAAATAGTGCCTCATAAGGCGGCTAGAGTCCCTTGAAAACTCCCCTTGAATTCCTCCAGACTCAGAAAAAGTCAAAGTTCACTTTTTGGAGATCCATAGAAAAAGGGTGAAAATGAAAAAAAGTATGCCACAGCATGGATTCGAACACGCGACCAACCGCATCCAGGGGCGAGCGTTAACGCAGTGAGCCACTGGACCTGAGTACTCAAACATGCCTACTTTTGCATCTTAGAAACTCTGAATTCACTAAATGTACAACTTTTTCTCCATCAAAATGAGCAAATGAGACATGAAATAACATCTACAGATCAAGACGAAGCGAATGGAAGCGGTCCCAGCCTCGTAGCTTTGAACAGCTGTGATCGCAGGATAATGCTGTTACAAAGATTTCTCAGTATATCTCCGGGACATTTCCCTGGCTTTCCCACCGTCACAATGGACAAACGAGACATGAAATAACATCAACAGATCAAGACGAAGCGAATGGAAGTACCCCCGGAGTCATAGCATGTGTAAATCGAGACGAAACATCTCTCTCTCCCCCGCCTGCTTGCGAGAGGGAGGGGCAGTTTACACACACACACAGCCGCTGCATGCAGCAACGCACACACAGGGAGGAGATGGCAGAGAGAATGCATTCCCCTGAAAACTCCCCTTGAATTCCTCCAGACTCAGAAAATGTAAAAGTTCACTTTTTGGAGATCCATAGAAAAAGGGTGAAAATGGAAAAAAGTATTCGAAAATAGTGCCTCATAAGGCGGGTAGAGTCCCTTGAAAACGCCCCTTGAATTCCTCCAGACTCAGAAAAAGTCAAAGTTGACTTTTTGGAGATCCATAGAAAAAGGGTGAAAATGAAAAAAAGTATGCCACAGCATGGATTCGAACACGCGACCAACCGCATCCAGGGGCGAGCGTTAACGCAGTGAGCCACTGGACCTGAGTAGTCAAATATGCCTACTTGTGCATCTTAGACACTCTGAATTCACTAAATGTACAACTTTTTATCCATCAAAATGAACAAATGAGACATGAAATAACATCTACAGATCAAGACGAAGCGAATGGAAGCGGTCCCAGCCTCGTAGCTGTGAACAGCTGTGATCGCAGGAAAATGCTGTTACAAAGATTTCTCAGTATATCTCCGGGACATTTCCCTGGCTTTCCCACCGTCACAATGGACAAACGAGACATGAAATAACATCAACAGATCAAGACGAAGCGAATGGAAGTACCCCCGGAGTCATATCATGTGTAAATCGAGACGAAACATCTCTCTCTCCCCCGCCTGCTTGCGAAGGGCAGGGGCAGTTTACACACACACACGCAGCTGCTGCATGCAGCAACGCACACAGAGGGAGGAGATGGCAGAGAGAATGCACTCCCCTGAAAACTCCCCTTGAATTCCTCCAGACTCAGAAAATGTAAAAGTTCACTTTTTGGAGATCCATAGAAAAAGGGTGAAAATGGAAAAAAGTATTCGAAAATAGTGCCTCATAAGGCGGGTAGAGTCCCTTGAAAACGCCCCTTGAATTCCTCCAGACTCAGAAAAAGTCAAAGTTGACTTTTTGGAGATCCATAGAAAAAGGGTGAAAATGAAAAAAAGTATGCCACAGCATGGATTCGAACACGCGACCAACCGCATCCAGGGGCGAGCGTTAACGCAGTGAGCCACTGGACCTGAGTACTCAAACATGCCTACTTTTGCATCTTAGACACTCTGAATTCACTAAATGTACAACTTTTTCTCCATCAAAATGAACAAATGAGACATGAAATAACATCTACAGATCAAGACGAAGCGAATGGAAGCGGTCCAAGCCTCGTAGCTTTGAACAGTTGTGATCGCAGGAAAATGCTGTTACAAAGATTTCTCAGTATATCTCCGGGACATTTCCCTGGCTTTCCCACCGTCACAATGGACAAACGAGACATGAAATAACATCAACAGATCAAGACGAAGCGAATGGAAGTACCCCCGGAGTCATAGCATGTGTAAATCGAGACGAAACATCTCTCTCTCCCCCGCCTGCTTGCGAAGGGGAGGGGCAGTTTACACACACACACGCAGCTGCTGCATGCAGCAACGCACACACAGGGAGGAGATGGCAGAGAGAATGCACTCCCCTGAAAACTCCCCTTGAATTCCTCCAGACTCAGAAAATGTAAAAGTTCACTTTTTGGAGATCCATAGAAAAAGGGTGAAAATGGAAAAAAGTATTCGAAAATAGTGCCTCATAAGGCGGGTAGAGTCCCTTGAAAACGCCCCTTGAATTCCTCCAGACTCAGAAAAAGTCAAAGTTGACTTTTTGGAGATCCATAGAAAAAGGGTGAAAATGAAAAAAAGTATGCCACAGCATGGATTCGAACACGCGACCAACCGCATCCAGGGGCGAACGTTAACGCAGTGAGCCACTGGACCTGAGTACTCAAATATGCCTACTTGTGCATCTTAGACACTCTGAATTCACTAAATGTACAACTTGTTATCCATCAAAATGAACAAATGAGACATGAAATAACATCTACAGATCAAGACGAAGCGAATGGAAGCGGTCCCAGCCTCGTAGCTGTGAACAGCTGTGATCGCAGGAAAATGCTGTTACAAAGATTTCTCAGTCTATCTCCGGGACATTTCCCTAGCTTTCCCACCGTCACAATGGACAAACGAGACATGAAATAACATCAACAGATCAAGACGAAGCGAATGGAGGTACCCCCGGAGTCATAGCATGTGTAAATTGAGACGAAACATCTCTCTCTCCCCCGCCTGCTTGCGAAGGGGAGGGGCAGTTTACACGCACACACGCAGCTGCTGCATGCAGAAACGCACACACAGGGAGGAGATGGCAGAGAGAACGCACTCACCTGAAAACTCCCCTTGAATTCCTCCAGACTCAGAAAATGTAAAAGTTCACTTTTTGGAGATCCATAGAAAAAGGGTGAAAATGGAAAAAAGTATTCGAAAATAGTGCCTCATAAGGCGGGTAGAGTCCCTTGAAAACTCCCCTTGAATTCCTCCAGACTCAGAAAAAGTCAAAGTTGACTTTTTGGAGATCCATAGAAAAAGGGTGAAAATGAAAAAAAGTATGCCACAGCATGGATTCGAACACGCGACCAACCGCATCCAGGGGCGAGCGTTAACGCAGTGAGCCACTGGACCTGAGTACTCAAACATGCCTACTTTTGCATCTTAGACACTCTGAATTCACTAAATGTACAACTTTTTCTCCATCAAAATGAACAAATGAGACATGAAATAACATCTACAGATCAAGACGAAGCGAATGGAAGCGGTCCAAGCCTCGTAGCTTTGAACAGTTGTGATCGCAGGAAAATGCTGTTACAAAGATTTCTCAGTATATCTCCGGGACATTTCCCTGGCTTTCCCACCGTCACAATGGACAAACGAGACATGAAATAACATCAACAGATCAAGACGAAGCGAATGGAAGTACCCCCGGAGTCATAGCATGTGTAAATCGAGACGAAACATCTCTCTCTCCCCCGCCTGCTTGCGAAGGGGAGGGGCAGTTTACACACACACACGCAGCTGCTGCATGCAGCAACGCACACACAGGGAGGAGATGGCAGAGAGAATGCACTCCCCTGAAAACTCCCCTTGAATTCCTCCAGACTCAGAAAATGTAAAAGTTCACTTTTTGGAGATCCATAGAAAAAGGGTGAAAATGGAAAAAAGTATTCGAAAATAGTGCCTCATAAGGCGGGTAGAGTCCCTTGAAAACGCCCCTTGAATTCCTCCAGACTCAGAAAAAGTCAAAGTTGACTTTTTGGAGATCCATAGAAAAAGGGTGAAAATGAAAAAAAGAATGCCACAGCATGGATTCGAACACGTGACCAACCGCATCCAGGGGCGAGTGTTAACGCAGTGAGCCACTGGACCTGAGTACTCAAATAAGCCTACTTGTGCATCTTAGACACTCTGAATTCACTAAATGTACAACTTTTTCTCCATCAAAATGAACAAATGAGACATGAAATAACATCTACAGATCAAGACGAAGCGAATGGAAGCGATCCCAGCCTCGTAGCTGTGAACAGCTGTGATCGCAGGAAAATGCTGTTACAAAGATTTATCAGTATATCTCCGGGACATTTCCCTGGCTTTCCCACCGTCACAATGGACAAACAAGACATGAAATAACATCAACAGATCAAGACGAAGCGAATGGAGGTACCCCCGGAGTCATAGCATGTGTAAATTGAGACGAAACATCTCTCTCTCCCCCGCCTGCTTGCGAAGGGGAGGGGCAGTTTACACACACACACGCAGCTGCTGCATGCAGCAACGCACACACAGGGAGGAGATGGCAGAGAGAACGCACTCCCCTGAAAACTCCCCTTGAATTCCTCCAGACTCAGAAAATGTAAAAGTTCACTTTTTGGAGATCCATAGAAAAAGGGTGAAAATGGAAAAAAGTATTCGAAAATAGTGCCTCATAAGGCGGGTAGAGTCCCATGAAAACTCCCCTTGAATTCCTCCAGACTCAGAAAAAGTCAAAGTTGACTTTTTGGAGATCCATAGAAAAAGGGTGAAAATGAAAAAAAGTATGCCACAGTATGGATTCGAACACGCGACCAACCGCATCCAGGGGCGAGCATTAACGCAGTGAGCCACTGGACCTGAGTACTCAAACATGCCTACTTTTGCATCTTAGAAACTCTGAATTCACTAAATGTACAACTTTTTCTCCATCAAAATGAACAAATGAGACATGAAATAACATCTCCAGATCAAGACGAAGCGAATGGAAGCGGTCCCAGCCTCGTAGCTGTGAACAGCTGTGATCGCAGGAAAATGCTGTTACAAAGATTTCTCAGTATATCTCCGGGACATTTCCCTGGCTTTCCCACCGACACAATGGACAAACAAGACATGAAATAACATCAACAGATCAAGACGAAGCGAATGGAGGTACCCCCGGAGTCATAGCATGTGTAAATTGAGACGAAACATCTCTCTCTCCCCCGCCTGCTTGCGAAGGGGAGGGGCAGTTTACACACACACACACGCAGCTGCTGCATGCAGCAACGCACACACAGGGAGGAGATGGCAGAGAGAACGCACTCCCCTGAAAACTCCCCTTGAATTCCTCCAGACTCAGAAAATGTAAAAGTTCACTTTTTGGAGATCAATAGAAAAAAGGGTGAAAATGGAAAAAAGTATTCGAAAATAGTGCCTCATAAGGCGGGTAGAGTCCCTTGAAAACTCCCCTTGAATTCCTCCAGACTCAGAAAAAGTCAAAGTTCACTTTTTGGAGATCCATAGAAAAAGGGTGAAAATGAAAAAAAGTATGCCACAGCATGGATTCGAACACGCGACCAACCGCATCCAGGGGCGAGCGTTAACGCAGTGAGCCACTGGACCTGAGTACTCAAACATGCCTACTTTTGCATCTTAGACACTCTGAATTCACTAAATGTACAACTTTTTCTCAATCAAAATGAACAAATGAGACATGAAATAACATCTACAGATCAAGATGAAGCGAATGGAAGCGGTCCCAGCCTCGTAGCTTTGAACAGCTGTGATCGCAGGAAAATGCTGTTACAAAGATTTCTCAGTATATCTCCGGGACATTTCCCTGGCTTTCCCACCGTCACAATGGACAAACGAGACATGAAATAACATAAACAGATCAAGACGAAGCGAATGGAAGTACCCCCGGAGTCATAGCATGTGTAAATCGAGACGAAACATCTCTCTCTCCCCCGCCTGCTTGCGAAGGGGAGGGGCAGTTTACACACACACACGCAGCTGCTGCATGCAGCAACGCACACACAGGGAGGAGATGGCAGAGAGAACACACTCCCCTGAAAACTCCCCTTGAATTCCTCCAGACTCAGAAAATGTAAAAGTTCACTTTTTGGAGATCCATAGAAAAAGGGTGAAAATGAAAAAAAGTATGCCACAGCATGGATTCGAACATGCGACCAACCACATCCAGGGGCGAGCGTTAACGCAGTGAGCCACTGGACCTGAGTACTCAAACATGCCTACTTGTGCATCTTAGACACTCTGACTTCACTAAATGTACAACTTAGTTTTTCTCCATCAAAATGAACAAATGAGACATTAAATAACATCTACAGATCAAGACGAAGCGAATGGAAGTACCCCCGGAGTCATAGCATGTGTAAATCGAGACGAAACATCTCTCTCTCCCCCGCCTGCTTGCGAGAGGGAGGGGCAGTTTACACACACACACAGCCGCTGCATGCAGCAACGCACACACAGGGAGGAGATGGCAGATAGAATGCACTCCCCTGAAAACTCCCCTTGAATTCCTCCAGACTCAGAAAATGTAAAAGTTCACTTTTTGGAGATCCATAGAAAAAGGGTGAAAATGGAAAAAAGTATTCGAAAATAGTGCCTCATAAGGCGGGTAGAGTCCCTTGAAAACGCCCCTTGAATTCCTCCAGACTCAGAAAAAGTCAAAGTTGACTTTTTGGAGATCCATAGAAAAAGGGTGAAAATGAAAAAAAGTATGCCACAGCATGGATTCGAACACGTGACCAACTGCATCCAGGGGCGAGCGTTAACGCAGTGAGCCACAGGACCTGAGTACTCAAACATGCCTACTTTTGCATATTAGACACTCTGAATTCACTAAATGTACAACGTTTTCTCCATCAAAATGAACAAATGAGACATTAAATAACATCTACAGATCAAGACGAAGCGAATGGAAGCGGTCCCAGCCTCGTAGCTGTGAACAGCTGTGATCGCAGGAAAATGCTGTTACAAAGATTTATCAGTATATCTCCGGGACATTTCCCTGGCTTTCCCACCGTCACAATGGACAAACGAGACATGAAATAACATCAACAGATCAAGACGAAGCGAATGGAAGTACCCCCGGAGTCATAGCATGTGTAAATCGAGATGAAACATCTCTCTCTCCCACGCTTGCTTGCGAAGGGGAGGGGCAGTTTACACACACACACGCAGCTGCTGCATGCAGCAACGCACACACAGGGAGGAGATGGCAGAGAGAATGCACTCCCCTGAAAACTCCCCTTGAATTCCTCCTGACTCAGAAAATGTAAAAGTTCACTTTTTGGAGATCCATAGAAAAAGGGTGAAAATGGAAAAAAGTATTCGAAAATAGTGCCTCATAAGGCGGCTAGAGTCCCTTGAAAACTCCCCTTGAATTCCTCCAGACTCAGAAAAAGTCAAAGTTCACTTTTTGGAGATCCATAGAAAAAGGGTGAAAATGAAAAAAAGTATGCCACAGCATGGATTCGAACACGCGACCAACCGCATCCAGGGGCGAGCGTTAACGCAGTGAGCCACTGGACCTGAGTACTCAAACATGCCTACTTTTGCATCTTAGAAACTCTGAATTCACTAAATGTACAACTTTTTCTCCATCAAAATGAGCAAATGAGACATGAAATAACATCTACAGATCAAGACGAAGCGAATGGAAGCGGTCCCAGCCTCGTAGCTTTGAACAGCTGTGATCGCAGGATAATGCTGTTACAAAGATTTCTCAGTATATCTCCGGGACATTTCCCTGGCTTTCCCACCGTCACAATGGACAAACGAGACATGAAATAACATCAACAGATCAAGACGAAGCGAATGGAAGTACCCCCGGAGTCATAGCATGTGTAAATCGAGACGAAACATCTCTCTCTCCCCCGCCTGCTTGCGAGAGGGAGGGGCAGTTTACACACACACACACAGCCGCTGCATGCAGCAACGCACACACAGGGAGGAGATGGCAGAGAGAATGCACTCCCCTGAAAACTCCCCTTGAATTCCTCCAGACTCAGAAAATGTAAAAGTTCACTTTTTGGAGATCCATAGAAAAAGGGTGAAAATGGAAAAAAGTATTCGAAAATAGTGCCTCATAAGGCGGGTAGAGTCCCTTGAAAACGCCCCTTGAATTCCTCCAGACTCAGAAAAAGTCAAAGTTGACTTTTTGGAGATCCATAGAAAAAGGGTGAAAATGAAAAAAAGTATGCCACAGCATGGATTCGAACACGCGACCAACCGCATCCAGGGGCGAGCGTTAACGCAGTGAGCCACTGGACCTGAGTAGTCAAATATGCCTACTTGTGCATCTTAGACACTCTGAATTCACTAAATGTACAACTTTTTATCCATCAAAATGAACAAATGAGACATGAAATAACATCTACAGATCAAGACGAAGCGAATGGAAGCGGTCCCAGCCTCGTAGCTGTGAACAGCTGTGATCGCAGGAAAATGCTGTTACAAAGATTTCTCAGTATATCTCCGGGACATTTCCCTGGCTTTCCCACCGTCACAATGGACAAACGAGACATGAAATAACATCAACAGATCAAGACGAAGCGAATGGAAGTACCCCCGGAGTCATATCATGTGTAAATCGAGACGAAACATCTCTCTCTCCCCCGCCTGCTTGCGAAGGGCAGGGGCAGTTTACACACACACACGCAGCTGCTGCATGCAGCAACGCACACAGAGGGAGGAGATGGCAGAGAGAATGCACTCCCCTGAAAACTCCCCATGAATTCCTCCAGACTCAGAAAATGTAAAAGTTCACTTTTTGGAGATCCATAGAAAAAGGGTGAAAATGGAAAAAAGTATTCGAAAATAGTGCCTCATAAGGCGGGTAGAGTCCCTTGAAAACTCCCCTTGAATTCCTCCAGACTCAGAAAAAGTCAAAGTTGACTTTTTGGAGATCCATAGAAAAAGGGTGAAAATGAAAAAAAGTATGCCACAGCATGGATTCGAACACGCGACCAACCGCATCCAGGGGCGAGCGTTAACGCAGTGAGCCACTGGACCTGAGTACTCAAACATGCCTACTTTTGCATCTTAGACACTCTGAATTCACTAAATGTACAACTTTTTCTCCATCAAAATGAACAAATGAGACATGAAATAACATCTACAGATCAAGACGAAGCGAATGGAAGCAGTCCAAGCCTCGTAGCTTTGAACAGTTGTGATCGCAGGAAAATGCTGTTACAAAGATTTCTCAGGATATCTCCGGGACATTTCCCTGGCTTTCCCACCGTCACAATGGACAAACGAGACATGAAATAACATCAACAGATCAAGACGAAGCGAATGGAAGTACCCCCGGAGTCATAGCATGTGTAAATCGAGACGAAACATCTCTCTCTCCCCCGCCTGCTTGCGAAGGGGAGGGGCAGTTTACACACACACACGCAGCTGCTGCATGCAGCAACGCACACACAGGGAGGAGATGGCAGAGAGAATGCACTCCCCTGAAAACTCCCCTTGAATTCCTCCAGACTCAGAAAATGTAAAAGTTCACTTTTTGGAGATCCATAGAAAAAGGGTGAAAATGGAAAAAAGTATTCGAAAATAGTGCCTCATAAGGCGGGTAGAGTCCCTTGAAAACGCCCCTTGAATTCCTCCAGACTCAGAAAAAGTCAAAGTTGACTTTTTGGAGATCCATAGAAAAAGGGTGAAAATGAAAAAAAGTATGCCACAGCATGGATTCGAACACGCGACCAACCGCATCCAGGGGCGAGCGTTAACGCAGTGAGCCACTGGACCTGAGTACTCAAACATGCCTACTTTTGCATCTTAGACACTCTGAATTCACTAAATGTACAACTTTTTCTCCATCAAAATGAACAAATGAGACATGAAATAACATCTACAGATCAAGACGAAGCGAATGGAAGCGGTCCAAGCCTCGTAGCTTTGAACAGTTGTGATCGCAGGAAAATGCTGTTACAAAGATTTCTCAGTATATCTCCGGGACATTTCCCTGGCTTTCCCACCGTCACAATGGACAAACGAGACATGAAATAACATCAACAGATCAAGACGAAGCGAATGGAAGTACCCCCGGAGTCATAGCATGTGTAAATCGAGACGAAACATCTCTCTCTCCCCCGCCTGCTTGCGAAGGGGAGGGGCAGTTTACACACACACACGCAGCTGCTGCATGCAGCAACGCACACACAGGGAGGAGATGGCAGAGAGAATGCACTCCCCTGAAAACTCCCCTTGAATTCCTCCAGACTCAGAAAATGTAAAAGTTCACTTTTTGGAGATCCATAGAAAAAGGGTGAAAATGGAAAAAAGTATTCGAAAATAGTGCCTCATAAGGCGGGTAGAGTCCCTTGAAAACGCCCCTTGAATTCCTCCAGACTCAGAAAAAGTCAAAGTTGACTTTTTGGAGATCCATAGAAAAAGGGTGAAAATGAAAAAAAGTATGCCACAGCATGGATTCGAACACGCGACCAACCGCATCCAGGGGCGAACGTTAACGCAGTGAGCCACTGGACCTGAGTACTCAAATATGCCTACTTGTGCATCTTAGACACTCTGAATTCACTAAATGTACAACTTGTTATCCATCAAAATGAACAAATTAGACATGAAATAACATCTACAGATCAAGACGAAGCGAATGGAAGCGGTCCCAGCCTCGTAGCTGTGAACAGCTGTGATCGCAGGAAAATGCTGTTACAAAGATTTCTCAGTCTATCTCCGGGACATTTCCCTAGCTTTCCCACCGTCACAATGGACAAACGAGACATGAAATAACATCAACAGATCAAGACGAAGCGAATGGAGGTACCCCCGGAGTCATAGCATGTGTAAATTGAGACGAAACATCTCTCTCTCCCACGCCTGCTTGCGAAGGGGAGGGGCAGTTTACACGCACACACGCAGCTGCTGCATGCAGAAACGCACACACAGGGAGGAGATGGCAGAGAGAACGCACTCCCCTGAAAACTCCCCTTGAATTCCTCCAGACTCAGAAAATGTAAAAGTTCACTTTTTGGAGATCCATAGAAAAAGGGTGAAAATGGAAAAAAGTATTCGAAAATAGTGCCTCATAAGGCGGGTAGAGTCCCTTGAAAACTCCCCTTGAATTCCTCCAGACTCAGAAAAAGTCAAAGTTGACTTTTTGGAGATCCATAGAAAAAGGGTGAAAATGAAAAAAAGTATGCCACAGCATGGATTCGAACACGCGACCAACCGCATCCAGGGGCGAGCGTTAACGCAGTGAGCCACTGGACCTGAGTACTCAAACATGCCTACTTTTGCATCTTAGACACTCTGAATTCACTAAATGTACAACTTTTTCTCCATCAAAATGAACAAATGAGACATGAAATAACATCTACAGATCAAGACGAAGCGAATGGAAGCGGTTCCAACCTCGTAGCTTTGAACAGCTGTGATCGCAGGAAAATGCTGTTACAAAGATTTCTCAGTATATCTCCGGGACATTTCCCTGGCTTTCCCACCGTCACAATGGACAAACGAGACATGAAATAACATCAACAGATCAAGACGAAGCGAATGGAAGTACCCCCGGAGTCATATCATGTGTAAATCGAGACGAAACATCTCTCTCTCCCCCGCCTGCTTGCGAAGGGCAGGGGCAGTTTACACACACACACGCAGCTGCTGCATGCAGCAACGCACACAGAGGGAGGAGATGGCAGAGAGAATGCACTCCCCTGAAAACTCCCCATGAATTCCTCCAGACTCAGAAAATGTAAAAGTTCACTTTTTGGAGATCCATAGAAAAAGGGTGAAAATGGAAAAAAGTATTCGAAAATAGTGCCTCATAAGGCGGGTAGAGTCCCTTGAAAACTCCCCTTGAATTCCTCCAGACTCAGAAAAAGTCAAAGTTGACTTTTTGGAGATCCATAGAAAAAGGGTGAAAATGAAAAAAAGTATGCCACAGCATGGATTCGAACACGCGACCAACCGCATCCAGGGGCAAGCGTTAACGCAGTGAGCCACTGGACCTGAGTACTCAAACATGCCTACTTTTGCATCTTAGACACTCTGAATTCACTAAATGTACAACTTTTTCTCCATCAAAATGAACAAATGAGACATGAAATAACATCTACAGATCAAGACGAAGCGAATGGAAGCGGTCCAAGCCTCGTAGCTTTGAACAGTTGTGATCGCAGGAAAATGCTGTTACAAAGATTTCTCAGTATATCTCCGGGACATTTCCCTGGCTTTCCCACCGTCACAATGGACAAACGAGACATGAAATAACATCAACAGATCAAGACGAAGCGAATGGAAGTACCCCCGGAGTCATAGCATGTGTAAATCGAGACGAAACATCTCTCTCTCCCCCGCCTGCTTGCGAAGGGGAGGGGCAGTTTACACACACACACGCAGCTGCTGCATGCAGCAACGCACACACAGGGAGGAGATGGCAGAGAGAATGCACTCCCCTGAAAACTCCCCTTGAATTCCTCCAGACTCAGAAAATGTAAAAGTTCACTTTTTGGAGATCCATAGAAAAAGGGTGAAAATGGAAAAAAGTATTCGAAAATAGTGCCTCATAAGGCGGGTAGAGTCCCTTGAAAACGCCCCTTGAATTCCTCCAGACTCAGAAAAAGTCAAAGTTGACTTTTTGGAGATCCATAGAAAAAGGGTGAAAATGAAAAAAAGTATGCCACAGCATGGATTCGAACACGCGACCAACCGCATCCAGGGGCGAGCGTTAACGCAGTGAGCCACTGGACCTGAGTACTCAAACATGCCTACTTTTGCATCTTAGAAACTCTGAATTCACTAAATGTACAACTTTTTCTCCATCAAAATGAGCAAATGAGACATGAAATAACATCTACAGATCAAGACGAAGCGAATGGAAGCGGTCCCAGCCTCGTAGCTTTGAACAGCTGTGATCGCAGGATAATGCTGTTACAAAGATTTCTCAGTATATCTCCGGGACATTTCCCTGGCTTTCCCACCGTCACAATGGACAAACGAGACATGAAATAACATCAACAGATCAAGACGAAGCGAATGGAAGTACCCCCGGAGTCATAGCATGTGTAAATCGAGACGAAACATCTCTCTCTCCCCCGCCTGCTTGCGAGAGGGAGGGGCAGTTTACACACACACACACAGCCGCTGCATGCAGCAACGCACACACAGGGAGGAGATGGCAGAGAGAATGCACTCCCCTGAAAACTCCCCTTGAATTCCTCCAGACTCAGAAAATGTAAAAGTTCACTTTTTGGAGATCCATAGAAAAAGGGTGAAAATGGAAAAAAGTATTCGAAAATAGTGCCTCATAAGGCGGGTAGAGTCCCTTGAAAACGCCCCTTGAATTCCTCCAGACTCAGAAAAAGTCAAAGTTGACTTTTTGGAGATCCATAGAAAAAGGGTGAAAATGAAAAAAAGTATGCCACAGCATGGATTCGAACACGCGACCAACCGCATCCAGGGGCGAGCATTAACGCAGTGAGCCACTGGACCTGAGTACTCAAACATGCCTACTTTTGCATCTTAGACACTCTGAATTCACTAAATGTACAACTTTTTCTCCATCAAAATGAACAAATGAGACATGAAATAACATCTACAGATCAAGACGAAGCGAATGGAAGCGGTCCCAACCTCGTAGCTTTGAACAGCTGTGATCGCAGGAAAATGCTGTTACAAAGATTTCTCAGTATATCTCCGGGACATTTCCCTGGCTTTCCCACCGTCACAATGGACAAACGAGACATGAAATAACATCAACAGATCAAGACGAAGCGAATGGAAGTACCCCCGGAGTCATATCATGTGTAAATCGAGACGAAACATCTCTCTCTCCCCCGCCTGCTTGCGAAGGGCAGGGGCAGTTTACACACACACACGCAGCTGCTGCATGCAGCAACGCACACAGAGGGAGGAGATGGCAGAGAGAATGCACTCCCCTGAAAACTCCCCATGAATTCCTCCAGACTCAGAAAATGTAAAAGTTCACTTTTTGGAGATCCATAGAAAAAGGGTGAAAATGGAAAAAAGTATTCGAAAATAGTGCCTCATAAGGCGGGTAGAGTCCCTTGAAAACTCCCCTTGAATTCCTCCAGACTCAGAAAAAGTCAAAGTTGACTTTTTGGAGATCCATAGAAAAAGGGTGAAAATGAAAAAAAGTATGCCACAGCATGGATTCGAACACGCGACCAAGCGCATCCAGGGGCGAGCGTTAACGCAGTGAGCCACTGGACCTGAGTACTCAAACATGCCTACTTTTGCATCTTAGACACTCTGAATTCACTAAATGTACAACTTTTTCTCCATCAAAATGAACAAATGAGACATGAAATAACATCTACAGATCAAGACGAAGCGAATGGAAGCAGTCCAAGCCTCGTAGCTTTGAACAGTTGTGATCGCAGGAAAATGCTGTTACAAAGATTTCTCAGGATATCTCCGGGACATTTCCCTGGCTTTCCCACCGTCACAATGGACAAACGAGACATGAAATAACATCAACAGATCAAGACGAAGCGAATGGAAGTACCCCCGGAGTCATAGCATGTGTAAATCGAGACGAAACATCTCTCTCTCCCCCGCCTGCTTGCGAAGGGGAGGGGCAGTTTACACACACACACACGCAGAGATGGCAGAGAGAATGCACTCCCCTGAAAACTCCCCTTGAATTCCTCCAGACTCAGAAAATGTAAAAGTTCACTTTTTGGAGATCCATAGAAAAAGGGTGAAAATGGAAAAAAGTATTCGAAAATAGTGCCTCATAAGGCGGGTAGAGTCCCTTGAAAACGCCCCTTGAATTCCTCCAGACTCAGAAAAAGTCAAAGTTGACTTTTTGGAGATCCATAGAAAAAGGGTGAAAATGAAAAAAAGTATGCCACAGCATGGATTCGAACACGCGACCAACCGCATCCAGGGGCGAACGTTAACGCAGTGAGCCACTGGACCTGAGTACTCAAACATGCCTACTTTTGCATCTTAGACACTCTGAATTCACTAAATGTACAACTTTTTCTCCATCAAAATGAACAAATGAGACATGAAATAACATCTACAGATCAAGACGAAGCGAATGGAAGCGGTCCAAGCCTCGTAGCTTTGAACAGTTGTGATCGCAGGAAAATGCTGTTACAAAGATTTCTCAGTATATCTCCGGGACATTTCCCTGGCTTTCCCACCGTCACAATGGACAAACGAGACATGAAATAACATCAACAGATCAAGACGAAGCGAATGGAAGTACCCCCGGAGTCATAGCATGTGTAAATCGAGACGAAACATCTCTCTCTCCCCCGCCTGCTTGCGAAGGGGAGGGGCAGTTTACACACACACACGCAGCTGCTGCATGCAGCAACGCACACACAGGGAGGAGATGGCAGAGAGAATGCACTCCCCTGAAAACTCCCCTTGAATTCCTCCAGACTCAGAAAATGTAAAAGTTCACTTTTTGGAGATCCATAGAAAAAGGGTGAAAATGGAAAAAAGTATTCGAAAATAGTGCCTCATAAGGCGGGTAGAGTCCCTTGAAAACGCCCCTTGAATTCCTCCAGACTCAGAAAAAGTCAAAGTTGACTTTTTGGAGATCCATAGAAAAAGGGTGAAAATGAAAAAAAGAATGCCACAGCATGGATTCGAACACGTGACCAACCGCATCCAGGGGCGAGTGTTAACGCAGTGAGCCACTGGACCTGAGTACTCAAATAAGCCTACTTGTGCATCTTAGACACTCTGAATTCACTAAATGTACAACTTTTTCTCCATCAAAATGAACAAATGAGACATGAAATAACATCTACAGATCAAGACGAAGCGAATGGAAGCGATCCCAGCCTCGTAGCTGTGAACAGCTGTGATCGCAGGAAAATGCTGTTACAAAGATTTATCAGTATATCTCCGGGACATTTCCCTGGCTTTCCCACCGTCACAATGGACAAACAAGACATGAAATAACATCAACAGATCAAGACGAAGCGAATGGAGGTACCCCCGGAGTCATAGCATGTGTAAATTGAGACGAAACATCTCTCTCTCCCCCGCCTGCTTGCGAATTGGAGGGGCAGTTTACACACACACACGCAGCTGCTGCATGCAGCAACGCACACACAGGGAGGAGATGGCAGAGAGAACGCACTCCCCTGAAAACTCCCCTTGAATTCCTCCAGACTCAGAAAATGTAAAAGTTCACTTTTTGGAGATCCATAGAAAAAGGGTGAAAATGGAAAAAAGTATTCGAAAATAGTGCCTCATAAGGCGGGTAGAGTCCCATGAAAACTCCCCTTGAATTCCTCCAGACTCAGAAAAAGTCAAAGTTGACTTTTTGGAGATCCATAGAAAAAGGGTGAAAATGAAAAAAAGTATGCCACAGTATGGATTCGAACACGCGACCAACCGCATCCAGGGGCGAGCATTAACGCAGTGAGCCACTGGACCTGAGTACTCAAACATGCCTACTTTTGCATCTTAGAAACTCTGAATTCACTAAATGTACAACTTTTTCTCCATCAAAATGAACAAATGAGACATGAAATAACATCTCCAGATCAAGACGAAGCGAATGGAAGCGGTCCCAGCCTCGTAGCTGTGAACAGCTGTGATCGCAGGAAAATGCTGTTACAAAGATTTCTCAGTATATCTCCGGGACATTTCCCTGGCTTTCCCACCGACACAATGGACAAACAAGACATGAAATAACATCAACAGATCAAGACGAAGCGAATGGAGGTACCCCCGGAGTCATAGCATGTGTAAATTGAGACGAAACATCTCTCTCTCCCCCGCCTGCTTGCGAAGGGGAGGGGCAGTTTACACACACACACGCAGCTGCTGCATGCAGCAACGCACACACAGGGAGGAGATGGCAGAGAGAACGCACTCCCCTGAAAACTCCCCTTGAATTCCTCCAGACTCAGAAAATGTAAAAGTTCACTTTTTGGAGATCCATAGAAAAAGGGTGAAAATGGAAAAAAGTATTCGAAAATAGTGCCTCAAAAGGCGGGTAGAGTCCCTTGAAAACTCCCCTTGAATTCCTCCAGACTCAGAAAAAGTCAAAGTTGACTTTTTGGAGATCCATAGAAAAAGGGTGAAAATGAAAAAAAGTATGCCACAGCATGGATTCGAACACGCGACCAACCGCATCCAGGGGCGAGCATTAACGCAGTGAGCCACTGGACCTGAGTACTCAAACATGCCTACTTGTGCATCTTAGAAACTCTGAATTCACTAAATGTACAACTTTTTCTCCATCAAAATGAACAAATGAGACATTAAATAACATCTACAGATCAAGACGAAGCGAATGGAAGCGGTCCCAGCCTCGTAGCTGTGAACAGCTGTGATCGCAGGAAAATGCTGTTACAAAGATTTCTCAGTATATCTCTGGGACATTTCCCTGGCTTTCCCACCGTCACAATGGACAAACGAGACATGAAATAACATCAACAGATCAAGACGAAGCGAATGGAAGTACCCCCGGAGTCATAGCATGTGTAAATCGAGACGAAACATCTCTCTCTCCCCCGCCTGCTTGCGAAGGGGAGGGGCAGTTTACACACACACACGCAGCTGCTGCATGCAGCAACGCACACACAGGGAGGAGATGGCAGAGAGAATGCACTCCCCTGAAAACTCCCCTTGAATTTCTCCAGACTCAGAAAATGTAAAAGTTCACTTTTTGGAGATCCATAGAAAAAGGGTGAAAATGGAAAAAAGTATTCGAAAATAGTGCATCATAAGGCGGGTAGAGTCCCTTGAAAACTCCCCTTGAATTCCTCCAGACTCAGAAAAAGTCAAAGTTGACTTTTTGGAGATCCATAGAAAAAGGGTGAAAATGAAAAAAAGTATGCCACAGCATGGACTCGAACACGCGACCAACCGCATCCAGGGGCGAGCGTTAACGCAGTGAGCCACTGGACCTGAGTACTCAAACATGCCTACTTGTGCATCTTAGAAACTCTGAATTCACTAAATGTACAACTTTTTCTCCATCAAAATGAACAAATGAGACATTGAATAACATCTACAGATCAAGACGAAGCGAATGGAAGCGGTCCCAGCCTCGTAGCTGTGAACAGCTGTGATCGCAGGAAAATGCTGTTACAAAGATTTATCAGTATATCTCCGGGACATTTCCCTCGCTTTCCCACCGTCACAATGGACAAACGAGACATGAAATAACATCAACAGATCAAGACGAAGCGAATGGAGGTACCCCCGGAGTCATAGCATGTGTAAATCGAGACGAAACATCTCTCTCTCTCCCGCCTGCTTGCGAGGGGGAGGGGCAGTTTACACACACACGCAGCTGCTGCATGCAGCAACACACACACAGGGAGGAGATGGCAGAGAGAACGCACTCCCCTGAAAACTCCCCTTGAATTCCTCCAGACTCAGAAAATGTAAAAGATCACTTTTTGGAGATCCATAGAAAAAGGGTGAAAATGGAAAAAAGTATTCGAAAATAGTGCCTCATAAGGCGGGTAGAGTCCCTTGAAAACTCCCCTTGAATTCCTCCAGACTCAGAAAAAGTCAAAGTTGACTTTTTGGAGATCCATATAAAAAGGGTGAAAATGAAAAAAAGTATGCCACAGCATGGACTCGAACACGCGACCAACCGCATCCAGGGGCGAGCGTTAACGCAGTGAGCCACTGGACCTGAGTACTCAAACATGCCTACTTGTGCATCTTAGAAACTCTGAATTCACTAAATGTACAACTTTTTCTCCATCAAAATGAACAAATGAGACATTGAATAACATCTACAGATCAAGACGAAGCGAATGGAAGCGGTCCCAGCCTCGTAGCTGTGAACAGCTGTGATCGCAGGAAAATGCTGTTACAAAGATTTATCAGTATATCTCCGGGACATTTCCCTCGCTTTCCCACCGTCACAATGGACAAACGAGACATGAAATAACATCAACAGATCAAGACGAAGCGAATGGAGGTACCCCCGGACTCATAGCATGTGTAAATCGAGACGAAACATCTCTCTCTCCCCCGCCTGCTTGCGAGGGGGAGGGGCAGTTTACACACACACGCAGCTGCTGCATGCAGCAACACACACACAGGGAGGAGATGGCAGAGAGAACGCACTCCCCTGAAAACTCCCCTTGAATTCCTCCAGACTCAGAAAATGTAAAAGTTCACTTTTTGGAGATCCATAGAAAAAGGGTGAAAATGGAAAAAAGTATTCGAAAATAGTGCCTCATAAGGCGGGTAGAGTCCCTTGAAAACTCCCCTTGAATTCCTCCAGACTCAGAAAAAGTCAAAGTTGACTTTTTGGAGATCCATAGAAAAAGGGTGAAAATGAAAAAAAGAATGCCACAGCATGGATTCGAACACGCGACCAACCGCATCCAGGGGCCAGTGTTAACGCAGTGAGCCACTGGACCTGAGTACGCAAATATGCCTACTTGTGCATCTTAGACACTATGAATTCACTAAATGTACAACCTTTTCTCCATCAAAATGAACAAATGAGACATTAAATAACATCTACAGATCAAGACGAAGCGAATGGAAGCGGTCCCAGCCTCGTAGCTGTGAACAGCTGTGATCGCAGGAAAATGCTGTTACAAAGATTTCTCAGTATATCTCCGGGACATTTCCCTGGCTTTCCCACCGTCACAATGGACAAACGAGACATGACATAACATCAACAGATCAAGACGAAGCGAATGGAAGTACCCCCGGAGTCATAGCATGTGTAAATCGAGACGAAACATCTCTCTCTCCCCCACCTGCTTGCGAAGGGGAGGGGCAGTTTACACACACACACGCAGTTGCTGCATGCAGCAACGCACAAACAGGGAGGAGATGGCAGAGAGAATGCACTCCCCTGAAAACTCCCCTTGAATTCCTCCAGACTCAGAAAATGTAAAAGTTCACTTTTTGGAGATCCATAGAAAAAGGGTGAAAATGGAAAAAAGTATTCGAAAATAGTGCCTCATAAGGCGGGTAGAGTCCCTTGAAAACGCCCCTTGAATTCCTCCAGACTCAGAAAAAGTCAAAGTTGACTTTTTGGAGATCCATAGAAAAAGGGTGAAAATGAAAAAAAGTATACCACAGCATGGATTCGAACACGTGACCAACCGCATCCAGGGGCGAGCGTTAACGCAGTGAGCCACTGGACCTGAGTACTCAAACATGCCTACTTTTGCATCTTAGACACTCTGAATTCACTAAATGTACAACTTTTTCTCCATCAAAATGAACAAATGAGACATGAAATAACATCTACAGATCAAGACGAAGCGAATGGAAGCGGTCCCAGCCTCGTAGCTTTGAACAGCTGTGATCGCAGGAAAATGCTGTTACAAAGATTTCTCAGTATATCTCCGGGACATTTCCCTGGCTTTCCCACCGTCACAATGGACACACGAGACATGAAATAACATCAACAGATCAAGACGAAGCGAATGGAAGTACCCCCGGAGTCATAGCATGTGTAAATCGAGACGAAACATCTCTCTCTCCCCCGCCTGCTTGCGAAGGGGAGGGGCAGTTTACACACACACACGCAGCTGCTGCATGCAGCAACGCACACACAGGGAGGAGATGGCAGAGAGAATGCACTCCCCTGAAAACTCCCCTTGAATTCCTCCAGACTCAGAAAATGTAAAAGTTCACTTTTTGGAGATCCATAGAAAAAGGGTGAAAATGGAAAAAAGTATTCGAAAATAGTGCCTCATAAGGCGGGTAGAGTCCCTTGAAAACTCCCCTTGAATTCCTCCAGACTCAGAAAAAGTCAAAGTTGACTTTTTGGAGATCCATAGAAAAAGGGTGAAAATGAAAAAAAGAATGCCACAGCATGGATTCGAACACGCGACCAACCGCATCCAGGGGTGAGCGTTAACACAGTGAGCCACTGGACCTGAGTACTCAAACATGCCTACTTGTGCATCTTAGACACTCTGAATTTACTAAAAGTACAACTTTTTCTCCATCAAAATGAACAAATGAGACATTAAATAACATCTACAGACCAAGACGAAGCGAATGGAAGCGGTCCCAGCCTCGTAGCTGCGAACAGCTGTGATCGCAGGAAAATGCTGTTACAAAGATTTCTCAGTATATCTCCGGGACATTTCCCTGGCTTTCCCACCGTCACAATGGACAAACGAGACATGAAATAACATCAACAGATCAAGACGAAGCGAATGGAGGTACCCCCGGACTCATATCATGTGTAAACCGAGACGAAACATCTCTCTCTCCCCCGCCTGCTTACGAGGGGGAGGGGCAGTTTACACACACACGCAGCTGCTGCATGCAGCAACACACACACAGGGAGGAGATGGCAGAGAGAACGCACTCCCCTGAAAACTCCCCTTGAATTCCTCCAGACTCAGAAAATGTAAAAGATCACTTTTTGGAGATCCATAGAAAAAGGGTGAAAATGAAAAAAAGAATGCCACAGCATGGATTCGAACACGCGACCAACCGCATCCAGGGGCGAGCGTTAACGCAGTGAGCCACTGGACCTGAGTACTCAAACATGCCTACTTGTGCATCTTAGACACTCTGAATTCACTAAATGTACAACCTTTTCTCCATCAAAATGAACAAATGAGACATGAAATAACATCTCCAGATCAAGACGAAGCGAATGGAAGCGGTCCAAGCCTCGTAGCTGTGAACAGCTGTGATCGCAGGAAAATGCTGTTACAAAGATTTCTCAGTATATCTCCGGGACATTTCCCTGGCTTTCCCACCGTCACAATGGACAAACGAGACATGAAATAACATCAACAGATCAAGACGAAGCGAATGGAGGTACCCCCGGAGTCATAGCATGTGTAAATCGAGACGAAACATATCTCTCTCCCTCGCCTGCTTGCGAGAGGGAGGGGCAGTTTACACACACACACAGCCGCTGCATGCAGCAACGCACACACAGGGAGGAGATGGCAGAGAGAATGCACTCCCCTGAATACTCCCCTTGAATTCCTCCAGACTCAGAAAATGTAAAAGTTCACTTTTTGGAGATCCATAGAAAAAGGGTGAAAATGGAAAAAAGTATTCGAAAATAGTGCCTCATAAGGTGGGTAGAGTCCCTTGAAAACGCCCCTTGAATTCCTCCAGACTCAGAAAAAGTCAAAGTTGACTTTTTGGAGATCCATAGAAAAAGGGTGAAAATGAAAAAAAGTATGCCACAGCATGGATTCGAACACGTGACCAACCGCATCCAGGGGCGAGCGTTAACGCAGTGAGCCACTGGACCTGAGTACTCAAACATGCCTACTTTTGCATCTTAGACACTCTGAATTCACTAAATGTACAACTTTTTCTCCATCAAAATGAACAAATGAGACATGAAATAACATCTACAGATCAAGACGAAGCGAATGGAAGCGGTCCCAGCCTCGTAGCTTTGAACAGCTGTGATCGCAGGAAAATGCTGTTACAAAGATTTCTCAGTATATCTCCGGGACATTTCCCTGGCTTTCCCACCGTCACAATGGACACACGAGACATGAAATAACATCAACAGATCAAGACGAAGCGAATGGAAGTACCCCCGGAGTCATAGCATGTGTAAATCGAGACGAAACATCTCTATCTCCCCCGCCTGCTTGCGAAGGGGAGGGGCAGTTTACACACACACACGCAGCTGCTGCATGCAGCAACGCACACACAGGGAGGAGATGGCAGAGAGAATGCACTCCCCTGAAAACTCCCCTTGAATTCCTCCAGACTCAGAAAATGTAAAAGTTCACTTTTTGGAGATCCATAGAAAAAGGGTGAAAATGGAAAAAAGTATTCGAAAATAGTGCCTAATAAGGCGGGTAGAGTCCCTTGAAAACTCCCCTTGAATTCCTCCAGACTCAGAAAAAGTCAAAGTTGACTTTTTGGAGATCCATAGAAAAAGGGTGAAAATGAAAAAAAGAATGCCACAGCATGGATTCGAACACGCGACCAACCGCATCCAGGGGTGAGCGTTAACGCAGTGAGCCACTGGACCTGAGTACTCAAACATGCCTACTTGTGCATCTTAGACACTCTGAATTTACTAAAAGTACAACTTTTTCTCCATCAAAATGAACAAATGAGACATTAAATAACATCTACAGATCAAGACGAAGCGAATGGAAGCGGTCCCAGCCTCGTAGCTGGGAACAGCTGTGATCGCAGGAAAATGCTGTTACAAAGATTTCTCAGTATATCTCCGGGACATTTCCCTGGCTTTCCCACCGTCACAATGGACAAACGAGACATGAAATAACATCAACAGATCAAGACGAAGCGAATGGAGCTACCCCCGGACTCATATCATGTGTAAACCGAGACGAAACATCTCTCTCTCCCCCGCCTGCTTGCGAGGGGGAGGGGCAGTTTACACACACACGCAGCTGCTGCATGCAGCAACACACACACAGGGAGGAGATGGCAGAGAGAACGCACTCCCCTGAAAACTCCCCTTGAATTCCTCCAGACTCAGAAAATGTAAAAGATCACTTTTTGGAGATCCATAGAAAAAGGGTGAAAATGAAAAAAAGAATGCCACAGCATGGATTCGAACACGCGACCAACCGCATCCAGGGGCGAGCGTTAACGCAGTGAGCCACTGGACCTGAGTACTCAAACATGCCTACTTGTGCATCTTAGACACTCTGAATTCACTAAATGTACAACCTTTTCTCCATCAAAATGAACAAATGAGACATGAAATAACATCTCCAGATCAAGACGAAGCGAATGGAAGCGGTCCAAGCCTCGTAGCTGTGAACAGCTGTGATCGCAGGAAAATGCTGTTACAAAGATTTCTCAGTATATCTCCGGGACATTTCCCTGGCTTTCCCACCGTCACAATGGACAAACGAGACATGAAATAACATCAACAGATCAAGACGAAGCGAATGGAGGTACCCCCGGAGTCATAGCATGTGTAAATCGAGACGAAACATATCTCTCTCCCTCGCCTGCTTGCGAGAGGGAGGGGCAGTTTACACACACACACAGCCGCTGCATGCAGCAACGCACACACAGGGAGGAGATGGCAGAGAGAATGCACTCCCCTGAATACTCCCCTTGAATTCCTCCAGACTCAGAAAATGTAAAAGTTCACTTTTTGGAGATCCATAGAAAAAGGGTGAAAATGGAAAAAAGTATTCGAAAATAGTGCCTCATAAGGTGGGTAGAGTCCCTTGAAAACGCCCCTTGAATTCCTCCAGACTCAGAAAAAGTCAAAGTTGACTTTTTGGAGATCCATAGAAAAAGGGTGAAAATGAAAAAAAGTATGCCACAGCATGGATTCGAACACGTGACCAACCGCATCCAGGGGCGAGCGTTAACGCAGTGAGCCACTGGACCTGAGTACTCAAACATGCCTACTTTTGCATCTTAGACACTCTGAATTCACTAAATGTACAACTTTTTCTCCATCAAAATGAACAAATGAGACATGAAATAACATCTACAGATCAAGACGAAGCGAATGGAAGCGGTCCCAGCCTCGTAGCTTTGAACAGCTGTGATCGCAGGAAAATGCTGTTACAAAGATTTCTCAGTATATCTCCGGGACATTTCCCTGGCTTTCCCACCGTCACAATGGACACACGAGACATGAAATAACATCAACAGATCAAGACGAAGCGAATGGAAGTACCCCCGGAGTCATAGCATGTGTAAATCGAGACGAAACATCTCTCTCTCCCCCGCCTGCTTGCGAAGGGGAGGGGCAGTTTACACACACACACGCAGCTGCTGCATGCAGCAACGCACACACAGGGAGGAGATGGCAGAGAGAATGCACTCCCCTGAAAACTCCCCTTGAATTCCTCCAGACTCAGAAAATGTAAAAGTTCACTTTTTGGAGATCCATAGAAAAAGGGTGAAAATGGAAAAAAGTATTCGAAAATAGTGCCTCATAAGGCGGGTAGAGTCCCTTGAAAACTCCCCTTGAATTCCTCCAGACTCAGAAAAAGTCAAAGTTGACTTTTTGGAGATCCATAGAAAAAGGGTGAAAATGAAAAAAAGAATGCCACAGCATGGATTCGAACACGCGACCAACCGCATCCAGGGGTGAGCGTTAACACAGTGAGCCACTGGACCTGAGTACTGAAACATGCCTACTTGTGCATCTTAGACACTCTGAATTTACTAAAAGTACAACTTTTTCTCCATCAAAATGAACAAATGAGACATGAAATAACATCTACAGATCAAGACGAAGCGAATGGAAGCGGTCCCAGCCTCGTAGCTGCGAACAGCTGTGATCGCAGGAAAATGCTGTTACAAAGATTTCTCAGTATCTCCGGGACATTTCCCTGGCTTTCCCACCGTCACAATGGACAAACGAGACATGAAATAACATCAACAGATCAAGACGAAGCGAATGGAAGTACCCCCGGAGTCATAGCATGTGTAAATCGAGACGAAACATCTCTCTCTCCCCCGCCTGCTTGCGAAGGGGAGGGGCAGTTTACACACACACACGCAGCTGCTGCATCCAGCAACGCACACAGAGGGAGGAGATGGGAGAGATAATGCACTCCCCTGAAAACTCCCCATGAATTCCTCCAGACTCAGAAAATGTAAAAGTTCACTTTTTGGAGATCCATAGAAAAAGGGTGAAAATGGAAAAAAGTATTCGAAAATAGTGCCTCATAAGGCGGGTAGAGTCCCTTGAAAACTCCCCTTGAATTCCTCCAGACTCAGAAAAAGTCAAAGTTGACTTTTTGGAGATCCATAGAAAAAGGGTGAAAATGAAAAAAAGTATGCCACAGCATGGATTCGAACACGCGACCAACCGCATCCAGGGGCGAGCGTTAACGCAGTGAGCCACTGGACCTGAGTACTCAAATATGCCTACTTGTGCATCTTAGACACTCTGAATTCACTAAATGTACAACTTTTTATCCATCAAAATGCACAAATGAGACATGAAATAACATCTACAGATCAAGACGAAGCGAATGGAAGCGGTCCAAGCCTCGTAGCTGTGAACAGCTGTGATCGCAGGAAAATGCTGTGACAAAGATTTCTCAGTATATCTCCGGGACATTTCCCTGGCTTTCCCACCGTCACAATGGACAAACGAGACATGAAATAACATCAACAGATCAAGACGAAGTGAATGGAAGTACCCCCGGAGTCATAGCATGTGTAAATCGAGACGAAACATCTCTCTCTCCCGCGCCTGCTTGCGAGAGGGAGGGGCAGTTTACACACACACACAGCCGCTGCATGCAGCAACGCACACACAGGGAGGAGATGGCAGAGAGAATGCACTCCCCTGAAAACTCCCCTTGAATTCCTCCAGACTCAGAAAAAGTCAAAGTTGACTTTTTGGAGATCCATAGAAAAAGGGTGAAAATGAAAAAAAGTATGCCACAGCATGGATTCGAACACGCAACCAACCGCATCCAGGGGCGAGCGTTAACGCAGTGAGCCACTGGACCTGAGTACTCAAATATGCCTACTTGTGCATCTTAGACACTCTGAATTCACTAAATGTACAACTTTTTATCCATCAAAATGAACAAATGAGACATGAAATAACATCTACAGATCAAGACGAAGCGAATGGAAGCGGTCCAAGCCTCGTAGCTGTGAACAGCTGTGATCGCAGGAAAATGCTGTTACAAAGATTTCTCAGTATATCTCCGGGACATTTCCCTAGCTTTCCCACCGTCACAATGGACAAACGAGACATGAAATAACATCAACAGATCAAGTCGAAGCGAATGGAAGTACCCCCGGAGTCATAGCATGTGTAAATCGAGACGAAAAATATCTCTCTCCCCCGCCTGCTTGCGAAGGGGAGGGGCAGTTTACACACACACACGCAGCTGCTGCATGCAGCAACGCACACACAGGGAGGAGATGGCAGAGAGAACGCACTCCCCTGAAAACTCCCCTTGAATTCCTCCAGACTCAGAAAATGTAAAAGTTCACTTTTTGGAGATCCATAGAAAAAGGGTGAAAATGGAAAAAAGTATTCGAAAATAGTGCCTCATAAGGCGGGTAGAGTCCTTTGAAAACTCCCCTTGAATTCCTCCAGACTCAGAAAAAGTCAAAGTTGACTTTTTGGAGATCCATAGAAAAAGGGTGAAAATGAAAAAAAGTATGCCACAGCATGGATTCGAACACGCGACCAACCGCATCCAGGGGCGAGCGTTAACGCAGTGAGCCACTGGACCTGAGTACTCAAACATGCCTACTTGTGCATCTTAGACACTCTGAATTCACTAAATGTACAACTTTTTATCCATCAAAATGAACAAATGAGACATGAAATAACATCTACAGATCAAGACGAAGCGAATGGAAGCGGTCCCAGCCTCGTAGCTGTGAACAGCTGTGATCGCAGGAAAATGCTGTTACAAAGATTTCTCAGTATATCTCCGGGACATTTCCCTGGCTTTCCCACCGTCACAATGGACAAACGAGACATGAAATAACATCAACAGATCAAGACGAAGCGAATGGAGGTACCCCCGGAGTCATAGCATGTGTAAATCGAGACGAAACATCTCTCTCTCCCCCGCCTGCTTGCGAGAGGGAGGGGCAGTTTACACACACACACAGCCGCTGCATGCAGCAACGCACACACAGGGATGAGATGGCAGAGAGAATGCACTCCCCTGAAAACTCCCCTTGAATTCCTCCAGACTCAGAAAATGTAAAAGTTCACTTTTTGGAGATCCATAGAAAAAGGGTGAAAATGGAAAAAAGTATTCGAAAATAGTGCCTCATAAGGCGGGTAGAGTCCCTTGAAAACGCCCCTTGAATTCCTCCAGGCTCAGAAAAAGTCAAAGTTGACTTTTTGGAGATCCATAGAAAAAGGGTGAAAATGAAAAAAAGTATGCCACAGCATGGATTCGAACACGTGACCAACCGCATCCAGGGGCGAGCGTTAACGCAGTGAGCCACTGGACCTGAGTACTCAAACATGCCTACTATTGCATCTTAGACACTCTGAATTCACTAAATGTACAACTTTTTCTCCATCAAAATGAACAAATGAGACATGAAATAACATCTACATATCAAGATGAAGCGAATGGAAGCGGTCCCAGCCTCGTAGCTGTGAACAGCTGTGATCGCAGGAAAATGCTGTTACAAAGATTTCTCAGTATATCTCCGGGACATTTCCCTGGCTTTCCCAACGTCACAATGGACAAACGAGACAGGAAATAACATCAACAGATCAAGACGAAGCGAATGGAAGTACCCCCGGAGTCATAGCATGTGTAAATCGAGACGAAACATCTCTCTCTCCCCCGACTGCATGCGAAGGGGAGGGGCAGTTTACACACACACACACGCAGCTGCTGCATGCAGCAACGCACACACAGGGAGGAGATGGCAGAGAGAATGCACTCCCCTGAAAACTCCCCTTGAATTCCTCCAGACTCAGAAAATGTAAAAGTTCACTTTTTGGAGATCCATAGAAAAAGGGTGAAAATGGAAAAAAGTATTCGAAAATAGTGCCTCATAAGGCGGGTAGAGTCCCTTGAAAACTCCCCTTGAATTCCTCCAGACTCAGAAAAAGTCAAAGTTGACTTTTTGGAGATCCATAGAAAAAGGGTGAAAATGAAAAAAAGTATGCCACAGCATGGATTCGAACACGCGACCAACCGCATCCAGGGGCGAGCGTTAACGCAGTGAGCCACTGGACCTGAGTACTCAAATATGCCTACTTGTGCATCTTAGAAACTCTGAATTCACTAAATGTACAACTTTTTATCCATCAAAATGAACAAATGAGACATGAAATAACATCTACAGATCAAGACGAAGCGAATGGAAGCGGTCCCAGCCTCGTAGCTGTGAACAGCTGTGATCGCAGGAAAATGCTGTTACAAAGATTTCTCAGTATATCTCCGGGACATTTCCCTGGCTTTCCCACCGTCACAATGGACAAACGAGACATGAAATAACATCAAAAGATCAAGACGAAGCGAATGGAAGTACCCCCGGAGTCATAGCATGTGTAAATCGAGACGAAACATCTCTCTCTCCCCCGCCTGCTTGCGAAGGGGAGGGGCAGTTTACACACACACACGCAGCTGCTGCATGCAGCAACGCACACACAGGGAGGAGATGGCAGAGAGAATGCACTCCCCTGAAAACTCCCCTTGAATTCCTCCAGACTCAGAAAATGTAAAAGTTCACTTTTTGGAGATCCATAGAAAAAGGGTGAAAATGGAAAAAAGTATTCGAAAATAGTGCCTCATAAGGCGGGTAGAGTCCCTTGAAAACTCCCCTTGAATTCCTCCAGACTCAGAAAAAGTCAAAGTTGACTTTTTGGAGATCCATAGAAAAAGGGTGAAAATGAAAAAAAGAATGCCACAGCATGGATTCGAACACGCGACCAACCGCATCCAGGGGTGAGCGTTAACACAGTGAGCCACTGGACCTGAGTACTCAAACATGCCTACTTGTGCATCTTAGACACTCTGAATTTACTAAAAGTACAACTTTTTCTCCATCAAAATGAACAAATGAGACATTAAATAACATCTACAGATCAAGACGAAGCGAATGGAAGCGGTCCCAGCCTCGTAGCTGCGAACAGCTGTGATCGCAGGAAAATGCTGTTACAAAGATTTCTCAGTATATCTCCGGGACATTTCCCTGGCTTTCCCACCGTCACAATGGACAAACGAGACATGAAATAACATCAACAGATCAAGACGAAGCGAATGGAGGTACCCCCGGACTCATATCATGTGTAAACCGAGACGAAACATCTCTCTCTCCCCCGCCTGCTTGCGAGGGGGAGGGGCAGTTTACACACACACGCAGCTGCTGCATGCAGCAACACACACACAGGGAGGAGATGGCAGAGAGAACGCACTCCCCTGAAAACTCCCCTTGAATTCCTCCAGACTCAGAAAATGTAAAAGATCACTTTTTGGAGATCCATAGAAAAAGGGTGAAAATGAAAAAAAGAATGCCACAGCATGGATTCGAACACGCGACCAACCGCATCCAGGGGCGAGCGTTAACGCAGTGAGCCACTGGACCTGAGTACTCAAACATGCCTACTTGTGCATCTTAGACACTCTGAATTCACTAAATGTACAACCTTTTCTCCATCAAAATGAACAAATGAGACATGAAATAACATCTCCAGATCAAGACGAAGCGAATGGAAGCGGTCCAAGCCTCGTAGCTGTGAACAGCTGTGATCGCAGGAAAATGCTGTTACAAAGATTTCTCAGTATATCTCCGGGACATTTCCCTGGCTTTCCCACCGTCACAATGGACAAACGAGACATGAAATAACATCAACAGATCAAGACGAAGCGAATGGAGGTACCCCCGGAGTCATAGCATGTGTAAATCGAGACGAAACATATCTCTCTCCCTCGCCTGCTTGCGAGAGGGAGGGGCAGTTTACACACACACACAGCCGCTGCATGCAGCAACGCACACACAGGGAGGAGATGGCAGAGAGAATGCACTCCCCTGAATACTCCCCTTGAATTCCTCCAGACTCAGAAAATGTAAAAGTTCACTTTTTGGAGATCCATAGAAAAAGGGTGAAAATGGAAAAAAGTATTCGAAAATAGTGCCTCATAAGGTGGGTAGAGTCCCTTGAAAACGCCCCTTGAATTCCTCCAGACTCAGAAAAAGTCAAAGTTGACTTTTTGGAGATCCATAGAAAAAGGGTGAAAATGAAAAAAAGTATGCCACAGCATGGATTCGAACACGTGACCAACCGCATCCAGGGGCGAGCGTTAACGCAGTGAGCCACTGGACCTGAGTACTCAAACATGCCTACTTTTGCATCTTAGACACTCTGAATTCACTAAATGTACAACTTTTTCTCCATCAAAATGAACAAATGAGACATGAAATAACATCTACAGATCAAGACGAAGCGAATGGAAGCGGTCCCAGCCTCGTAGCTTTGAACAGCTGTGATCGCAGGAAAATGCTGTTACAAAGATTTCTCAGTATATCTCCGGGACATTTCCCTGGCTTTCCCACCGTCACAATGGACACACGAGACATGAAATAACATCAACAGATCAAGACGAAGCGAATGGAAGTACCCCCGGAGTCATAGCATGTGTAAATCGAGACGAAACATCTCTCTCTCCCCCGCCTGCTTGCGAAGGGGAGGGGCAGTTTACACACACACACGCAGCTGCTGCATGCAGCAACGCACACACAGGGAGGAGATGGCAGAGAGAATGCACTCCCCTGAAAACTCCCCTTGAATTCCTCCAGACTCAGAAAATGTAAAAGTTCACTTTTTGGAGATCCATAGAAAAAGGGTGAAAATGGAAAAAAGTATTCGAAAATAGTGCCTCATAAGGCGGGTAGAGTCCCTTGAAAACTCCCCTTGAATTCCTCCAGACTCAGAAAAAGTCAAAGTTGACTTTTTGGAGATCCATAGAAAAAGGGTGAAAATGAAAAAAAGAATGCCACAGCATGGATTCGAACACGCGACCAACCGCATCCAGGGGTGAGCGTTAACACAGTGAGCCACTGGACCTGAGTACTGAAACATGCCTACTTGTGCATCTTAGACACTCTGAATTTACTAAAAGTACAACCTTTTCTCCATCAAAATGAACAAATGAGACATGAAATAACATCTACAGATCAAGACGAAGCGAATGGAAGCGGTCCCAGCCTCGTAGCTGCGAACAGCTGTGATCGCAGGAAAATGCTGTTACAAAGATTTCTCAGTATATCTCCGGGACATTTCCCTGGCTTTCCCACCGTCACAATGGACAAACGAGACATGAAATAACATCAACAGATCAAGACGAAGCGAATGGAAGTACCCCCGGAGTCATAGCATGTGTAAATCGAGACGAAACATCTCTCTCTCCCCCGCCTGCTTGCGAAGGGGAGGGGCAGTTTACACACACACACACGCAGCTGCTGCATCCAGCAACGCACACAGAGGGAGGAGATGGCAGAGAGAATGCACTCCCCTGAAAACTCCCCATGAATTCCTCCAGACTCAGAAAATGTAAAAGTTCACTTTTTGGAGATCCATAGAAAAAGGGTGAAAATGGAAAAAAGTATTCGAAAATAGTGCCTCATAAGGCGGGTAGAGTCCCTTGAAAACTCCCCTTGAATTCCTCCAGACTCAGAAAAAGTCAAAGTTGACTTTTTGGAGATCCATAGAAAAAGGGTGAAAATGAAAAAAAGTATGCCACAGCATGGATTCGAACACGCGACCAACCGCATCCAGGGGCGAGCGTTAACGCAGTGAGCCACTGGACCTGAGTACTCAAATATGCCTACTTGTGCATCTTAGACACTCTGAATTCACTAAATGTACAACTTTTTATCCATCAAAATGCACAAATGAGACATGAAATAACATCTACAGATCAAGACGAAGCGAATGGAAGCGGTCCAAGCCTCGTAGCTGTGAACAGCTGTGATCGCAGGAAAATGCTGTGACAAAGATTTCTCAGTATATCTCCGGGACATTTCCCTGGCTTTCCCACCGTCACAATGGACAAACGAGACATGAAATAACATCAACAGATCAAGACGAAGTGAATGGAAGTACCCCCGGAGTCATAGCATGTGTAAATCGAGACGAAACATCTCTCTCTCCCGCGCCTGCTTGCGAGAGGGAGGGGCAGTTTACACACACACACAGCCGCTGCATGCAGCAACGCACACACAGGGAGGAGATGGCAGAGAGAACGCACTCCCCTGAAAACTCCCCTTGAATTCCTCCAGACTCAGAAAATGTAAAAGTTCACTTTTTGGAGATCCATAGAAAAAGGGTGAAAATGGAAAAAAGCATTCGAATATAGTGCCTCATAAGGCGGGTAGAGTCCCTTGAAAACGCCCCTTGAATTCCTCCAGACTCAGAAAAAGTCAAAGTTGACTTTTTGGAGATCCATAGAAAAAGGGTGAAAATGAAAAAAAGTATACCACAGCATGGATTCGAACACGTGACCAACTGCATCCAGGGGCGAGCGTTAACGCAGTGAGCCACTGGACCTGAGTACTCAAACATGCCTACTTTTGCATCTTAGACACTCTGAATTCACTAAATGTACAACTTTTTCTCCATCAAAATGAACAAATGAGACATGAAATAACATCTACAGATCAAGACGAAGCGAATGGAAGCGGTCCCAGCCTCGTAGCTTTGAACAGCTGTGATCGCAGGAAAATGCTGTTACAAAGATTTCTCAGTATATCTCCGGGACATTTCCCTGGCTTTCCCACCGTCACAATGGACAAACGAGACATGAAATAACATCAACAGATCAAGACGAAGCGAATGGAGGTACCCCCGGACTCATATCATGTGTAAACCGAGACGAAACATCTCTCTCTCCCCCGCCTGCTTGCGAGGGGGAGGGGCAGTTTACACACACACGCAGCTGCTGCATGCAGCAACACACACACAGGGAGGAGATGGCAGAGAGAACGCACTCCCCTGAAAACTCCCCTTGAATTCCTCCAGACTCAGAAAAAGTCAAAGTTGACTTTTTGGAGATCCATAGAAAAAGGGTGAAAATGAAAAAAAGTATGCCACAGCATGGATTCGAACACGCAACCAACCGCATCCAGGGGCGAGCGTTAACGCAGTGAGCCACTGGACCTGATTACTCAAATATGCCTACTTGTGCATCTTAGACACTCTGAATTCACTAAATGTACAACTTTTTATCCATCAAAATGAACAAATGAGACATGAAATAACATCTACAGATCAAGACGAAGCGAATGGAAGCGGTCCAAGCCTCGTAGCTGTGAACAGCTGTGATCGCAGGAAAATGCTGTTACAAAGATTTCTCAGTATATCTCCGGGACATTTCCCTAGCTTTCCCACCGTCACAATGGACAAACGAGACATGAAATACCATCAACAGATCAAGTCGAAGCGAATGGAAGTACCCCCGGAGTCATAGCATGTGTAAATCGAGACGAAAAATCTCTCTCTCCCCCGCCTGCTTGCGAAGGGGAGGGGCAGTTTACACACACACACGCAGCTGCTGCATGCAGCAACGCACACACAGGGAGGAGATGGCAGAGAGAACGCACTCCCCTGAAAACTCCCCTTGAATTCCTCCAGACTCAGAAAATGTAAAAGTTCACTTTTTGGAGATCCATAGAAAAAGGGTGAAAATGGAAAAAAGTATTCGAAAATAGTGCCTCATAAGGCGGGTAGAGTCCTTTGAAAACTCCCCTTGAATTCCTCCAGACTCAGAAAAAGTCAAAGTTGACTTTTTGGAGATCCATAGAAAAAGGGTGAAAATGAAAAAAAGTATACCACAGCATGGATTCGAACACGTGACCAACCGCATCCAGGGGCGAGCGTTAACGCAGTGAGCCACTGGACCTGAGTACTCAAACATGCCTACTTTTGCATCTTAGACACTCTGAATTCACTAAATGTACAACTTTTTCTCCATCAAAATGAACAAATGAGACATGAAATAACATCTACAGATCAAGACGAAGCGAATGGAAGCGGTCCCAGCCTCGTAGCTTTGAACAGCTGTGATCGCAGGAAAATGCTGTTACAAAGATTTCTCAGTATATCTCCGGGACATTTCCCTGGCTTTCCCACCGTCACAATGGACACACGAGACATGAAATAACATCAACAGATCAAGACGAAGCGAATGGAAGTACCCCCGGAGTCATAGCATGTGTAAATCGAGACGAAACATCTCTCTCTCCCCCGCCTGCTTGCGAAGGGGAGGGGCAGTTTACACACACACACGCAGCTGCTGCATGCAGCAACGCACACACAGGGAGGAGATGGCAGAGAGAATGCACTCCCCTGAAAACTCCCCTTGAATTCCTCCAGACTCAGAAAATGTAAAAGTTCACTTTTTGGAGATCCATAGAAAAAGGGTGAAAATGGAAAAAAGTATTCGAAAATAGTGCCTCATAAGGCGGGTAGAGTCCCTTGAAAACTCCCCTTGAATTCCTCCAGACTCAGAAAAAGTCAAAGTTGACTTTTTGGAGATCCATAGAAAAAGGGTGAAAATGAAAAAAAGAATGCCACAGCATGGATTCGAACACGCGACCAACCGCATCCAGGGGTGAGCGTTAACACAGTGAGCCACTGGACCTGAGTACTCAAACATGCCTACTTGTGCATCTTAGACACTCTGAATTTACTAAAAGTACAACTTTTTCTCCATCAAAATGAACAAATGAGACATTAAATAACATCTACAGATCAAGACGAAGCGAATGGAAGCGGTCCCAGCCTCGTAGCTGCGAACAGCTGTGATCGCAGGAAAATGCTGTTACAAAGATTTCTCAGTATATCTCCGGGACATTTCCCTGGCTTTCCCACCGTCACAATGGACAAACGAGACATGAAATAACATCAACAGATCAAGACGAAGCGAATGGAGGTACCCCCGGACTCATATCATGTGTAAACCGAGACGAAACATCTCTCTCTCCCCCGCCTGCTTGCGAGGGGGAGGGGCAGTTTACACACACACGCAGCTGCTGCATGCAGCAACACACACACAGGGAGGAGATGGCAGAGAGAACGCACTCCCCTGAAAACTCCCCTTGAATTCCTCCAGACTCAGAAAATGTAAAAGATCACTTTTTGGAGATCCATAGAAAAAGGGTGAAAATGAAAAAAAAGAATGCCACAGCATGGATTCGAACACGCGACCAACCGCATCCAGGGGCGAGCGTTAACGCAGTGAGCCACTGGACCTGAGTACTCAAACATGCCTACTTGTGCATCTTAGACACTCTGAATTCACTAAATGTACAACCTTTTCTCCATCAAAATGAACAAATGAGACATGAAATAACATCTCCAGATCAAGACGAAGCGAATGGAAGCGGTCCAAGCCTCGTAGCTGTGAACAGCTGTGATCGCAGGAAAATGCTGTTACAAAGATTTCTCAGTATATCTCCGGGACATTTCCCTGGCTTTCCCACCGTCACAATGGACAAACGAGACATGAAATAACATCAACAGATCAAGACGAAGCGAATGGAGGTACCCCCGGAGTCATAGCATGTGTAAATCGAGACGAAACATATCTCTCTCCCTCGCCTGCTTGCGAGAGGGAGGGGCAGTTTACACACACACACAGCCGCTGCATGCAGCAACGCACACACAGGGAGGAGATGGCAGAGAGAATGCACTCCCCTGAATACTCCCCTTGAATTCCTCCAGACTCAGAAAATGTAAAAGTTCACTTTTTGGAGATCCATAGAAAAAGGGTGAAAATGGAAAAAAGTATTCGAAAATAGTGCCTCATAAGGTGGGTAGAGTCCCTTGAAAACGCCCCTTGAATTCCTCCAGACTCAGAAAAAGTCAAAGTTGACTTTTTGGAGATCCATAGAAAAAGGGTGAAAATGAAAAAAAGTATGCCACAGCATGGATTCGAACACGTGACCAACCGCATCCAGGGGCGAGCGTTAACGCAGTGAGCCACTGGACCTGAGTACTCAAACATGCCTACTTTTGCATCTTAGACACTCTGAATTCACTAAATGTACAACTTTTTTTCCATCAAAATGAACAAATGAGACATGAAATAACATCTACAGATCAAGACGAAGCGAATGGAAGCGGTCCCAGCCTCGTAGCTTTGAACAGCTGTGATCGCAGGAAAATGCTGTTACAAAGATTTCTCAGTATATCTCCGGGACATTTCCCTGGCTTTCCCACCGTCACAATGGACACACGAGACATGAAATAACATCAACAGATCAAGACGAAGCGAATGGAAGTACCCCCGGAGTCATAGCATGTGTAAATCGAGACGAAACATCTCTCTCTCCCCCGCCTGCTTGCGAAGGGGAGGGGCAGTTTACACACACACACGCAGCTGCTGCATGCAGCAACGCACACACAGGGAGGAGATGGCAGAGAGAATGCACTCCCCTGAAAACTCCCCTTGAATTCCTCCAGACTCAGAAAATGTAAAAGTTCACTTTTTGGAGATCCATAGAAAAAGGGTGAAAATGGAAAAAAGTATTCGAAAATAGTGCCTCATAAGGCGGGTAGAGTCCCTTGAAAACTCCCCTTGAATTCCTCCAGACTCAGAAAAAGTCAAAGTTGACTTTTTGGAGATCCATAGAAAAAGGGTGAAAATGAAAAAAAGAATGCCACAGCATGGATTCGAACACGCGACCAACCGCATCCAGGGGTGAGCGTTAACACAGTGAGCCACTGGACCTGAGTACTGAAACATGCCTACTTGTGCATCTTAGACACTCTGAATTTACTAAAAGTACAACTTTTTCTCCATCAAAATGAACAAATGAGACATGAAATAACATCTACAGATCAAGACGAAGCGAATGGAAGCGGTCCCAGCCTCGTAGCTGCGAACAGCTGTGATCGCAGGAAAATGCTGTTACAAAGATTTCTCAGTATCTCCGGGACATTTCCCTGGCTTTCCCACCGTCACAATGGACAAACGAGACATGAAATAACATCAACAGATCAAGACGAAGCGAATGGAAGTACCCCCGGAGTCATAGCATGTGTAAATCGAGACGAAACATCTCTCTCTCCCCCGCCTGCTTGCGAAGGGGAGGGGCAGTTTACACACACACACGCAGCTGCTGCATCCAGCAACGCACACAGAGGGAGGAGATGGCAGAGAGAATGCACTCCCCTGAAAACTCCCCATGAATTCCTCCAGACTCAGAAAATGTAAAAGTTCACTTTTTGGAGATCCATAGAAAAAGGGTGAAAATGGAAAAAAGTATTCGAAAATAGTGCCTCATAAGGCGGGTAGAGTCCCTTGAAAACTCCCCTTGAATTCCTCCAGACTCAGAAAAAGTCAAAGTTGACTTTTTGGAGATCCATAGAAAAGGGTGAAAATGAAAAAAAGTATGCCACAGCATGGATTCGAACACGTGACCAACCGCATCCAGGGGCGAGCGTTAACGCAGTGAGCCACTGGACCTGAGTACTCAAACATGCCTACTTGTGCATCTTAGACACTCTGAATTCACTAAATGTACAACTTTTTCTCCATCAAAATGAACAAATGAGACATGAAATAACATCTACAGATCAAGACGAAGCGAATGGAAGCGGTCCCAGCCTCGTAGCTTTGAACAGCTGTGATCGCAGGAAAATGCTGTTACAAAGATTTCTCAGTATATCTCCGGGACATTTCCCTGGCTTTCCCACCGTCACAATGGACAAACGAGACATGAAATAACATCAACAGATCAAGACGAAGCGAATGGAAGTACCCCCGGAGTCATAGCATGTGTAAATCGAGACGAAACATCTCTCTCTCCCCCGCCTGCTTGCGAAGGGGAGGGGCAGTTTACACAAACACACGCAGCTGCTGCATGCAGCAACGCACACACAGGGAGGAGATGGCAGAGAGAATGCACTCCCCTGAAAACTCCCCTTGAATTCCTCCAGACTCAGAAAATGTAAAAGTTCACTTTTTGGAGATCCATAGAAAAAGGGTGAAAATGGAAAAAAGTATTCGAAAATAGTGCCTCATAAGGCGGGTAGAGTCCCTTGAAAACTCCCCTTGAATTCCTCCAGACTCAGAAAAAGTCAAAGTTGACTTTTTGGAGATCCATAGAAAAAGGGTGAAAATTAAAAAAAGTATGCCACAGCATGGATTCGAACACGCGACCAACCGCATCCAGGGGCGAGCGTTAACGCAGCGAGCCACTGGACCTGAGTACTCAAACATGCCTACTTTTGCATCTTAGACACTCTGAATTCACTAAATGTACAACTTTTTCTCCATCAAAATGAACAAATGAGACATGAAATAACATCTACAGATCAAGACGAAGCGAATGGAAGCAGTCCCAGCCTCGTAGCTTTGAACAGCTGTGATCGCAGGAAAATGCTGTTACAAAGATTTCTCAGTATATCTCCGGGACATTTCCCTGGCTTTCCCACCGTCACAATGGACAAACGAGACATGAAATAACATCAAAAGATCAAGACGAAGCGAATGGAAGTACCCCCGGAGTCATAGCATGTGTAAATCGAGACGAAACATCTCTCTCTCCCCCGCCTGCTTGCGAAGGGGAGGGGCAGTTTACACACACACACGCAGCTGCTGCATCCAGCAACGCACACAGAGGGAGGAGATGGCAGAGAGAATGCACTCCCCTGAAAACTCCCCATGAATTCCTCCAGACTCAGAAAATGTAAAAGTTCACTTTTTGGAGATCCATAGAAAAAGGGTGAAAATGGAAAAAAGTATTCGAAAATAGTGCCTCATAAGGCGGGTAGAGTCCCTTGAAAACTCCCCTTGAATTCCTCCAGACTCAGAAAAAGTCAAAGTTGACTTTTTGGAGATCCATAGAAAAAGGGTGAAAATGAAAAAAAGTATGCCACAGCATGGATTCGAACACGCGACCAACCGCATCCAGGGGCGAGGGTTAACGCAGTGAGCCACTGGACCTGAGTACTCAAACATGCCTACTTTTGCATCTTAGACACTCTGAATTCACTAAATGTACAACTTTTTCTCCGTCAAAATGAACAAATGAGACATGAAATAACATCTACAGATCAAGACGAAGCGAATGGAAGCGGTCCCAGCCTCGTAGCTTTGAACAGCTGTGATCGCAGGAAAATGCTGTTACAAAGATTTCTCAGTATATCTCCGGGACATTTCCCTGGCTTTCCCACCGTCACAATGGACAAACGAGACATGAAATAACATCAACAGATCAAGACGAAGCGAATGGAAGTACCCCCGGAGTCATAGCATGTGTAAATCGAGACGAAACATCTCTCTCTCCCCCGCCTGCTTGCGAAGGGGAGGGGCAGTTTACACAAACACACGCAGCTGCTGCATGCAGCAACGCACACACAGGGAGGAGATGGCAGAGAGAATGCACTCCCCTGAAAACTCCCCTTGAATTCCTCCAGACTCAGAAAATGTAAAAGTTCACTTTTTGGAGATCCATAGAAAAAGGGTGAAAATGGAAAAAAGTATTCGAAAATAGTGCCTCATAAGGCGGGTAGAGTCCCTTGAAAACTCCCCTTGAATTCCTCCAGACTCAGAAAAAGTCAAAGTTGACTTTTTGGAGATCCATAGAAAAAGGGTGAAAATTAAAAAAAGTATGCCACAGCATGGATTCGAACACGCGACCAACCGCATCCAGGGGCGAGCGTTAACGCAGCGAGCCACTGGACCTGAGTACTCAAACATGCCTACTTTTGCATCTTAGACACTCTGAATTCACTAAATGTACAACTTTTTCTCCATCAAAATGAACAAATGAGACATGAAATAACATCTACAGATCAAGACGAAGCGAATGGAAGCAGTCCCAGCCTCGTAGCTTTGAACAGCTGTGATCGCAGGAAAATGCTGTTACAAAGATTTCTCAGTATATCTCCGGGACATTTCCCTGGCTTTCCCACCGTCACAATGGACAAACGAGACATGAAATAACATCAAAAGATCAAGACGAAGCGAATGGAAGTACCCCCGGAGTCATAGCATGTGTAAATCGAGACGAAACATCTCTCTCTCCCCCGCCTGCTTGCGAAGGGGAGGGGCAGTTTACACACACACACGCAGCTGCTGCATCCAGCAACGCACACAGAGGGAGGAGATGGCAGAGAGAATGCACTCCCCTGAAAACTCCCCATGAATTCCTCCAGACTCAGAAAATGTAAAAGTTCACTTTTTGGAGATCCATAGAAAAAGGGTGAAAATGGAAAAAAGTATTCGAAAATAGTGCCTCATAAGGCGGGTAGAGTCCCTTGAAAACTCCCCTTGAATTCCTCCAGACTCAGAAAAAGTCAAAGTTGACTTTTTGGAGATCCATAGAAAAAGGGTGAAAATGAAAAAAAGTATGCCACAGCATGGATTCGAACACGCGACCAACCGCATCCAGGGGCGAGCGTTAACGCAGTGAGCCACTGGACCTGAGTACTCAAACATGCCTACTTTTGCATCTTAGACACTCTGAATTCACTAAATGTACAACTTTTTCTCCGTCAAAATGAACAAATGAGACATGAAATAACATCTACAGATCAAGACGAAGCGAATGGAAGCGGTCCCAGCCTCGTAGCTTTGAACAGCTGTGATCGCAGGAAAATGCTGTTACAAAGATTTCTCAGTATATCTCCGGGACATTTCCCTGGCTTTCCCACCGTCACAATGGACAAACGAGACATGAAATAACATCAACAGATCAAGACGAAGCGAATGGAAGTACCCCCGGAGTCATAGCATGTGTAAATCGAGACGAAACATTTCTCTCTCCCCCGCCTGCTTGCGAAGGGGAGGGGCAGTTTACACACACACACGCAGCTGCTGCATGCAGCAACGCACACAGAGGGAGGAGATGGCAGAGAGAATGCACTCCCCTGAAAACTACCCTTGAATTCCTCCAGACTCAGAAAATGTAAAAGTTCACTTTTTGGAGATCCATAGAAAAAGGGTGAAAATGGAAAAAAGTATTCCAAAATAGTGCCTCATAAGGCGGGTAGAGTCCCTTGAAAACTCCCCTTGAATTCCTCCAGACTCAGAAAAAGTCAAAGTTGACTTTTTGGAGATCCATAGAAAAAGGGTGAAAATTAAAAAAAGTATGCCACATCATGGATTCGAACACGCGACCAACCGCATCCAGGGGCGAGCGTTAACGCAGTGAGCCACTGGACCTGAGTACTCAAACATGCCTACTTGTGCATCTTAGACACTCTGAATTCACTAAATGTACAACCTTTTCTCCATCAAAATGAACAAATGAGACATGAAATAACATCTACAGATCAAGACGAAGCGAATGGAAGCGGTCCCGGCCTCGTAGCTTTGAACAGCTGTGATCGCAGGAAAATGCTGTTACAAAGATTTCTCAGTATATCTCCGGGACATTTCCCTGGCTTTCCCACCGTCACAATGGACAAACGAGACATGAAATAACATCAACAGATCAAGACGAAGCGAATGGAAGTACCCCCGGAGTCATAGCATGTGTAAATCGTGACGAAACATCTCTCTCTCCCCCGCCTGCTTGCGAAGGGGAGGGGCAGTTTACACACACACACGCAGCTGCTGCATCCAGCAACGCACACAGAGGGAGGAGATGGCAGAGAGAATGCACTGCCCTGAAAACTCCCCATGAATTCCTCCAGACTCAGAAAATGTAAAAGTTCACTTGTTGGAGATCCATAGAAAAAGGGTGAAAATGGAAAAAAGTATTCGAAAATAGTGCCTCATAAGGCGGGTAGAGTCCCTTGAAAACTCCCCTTGAATTCCTCCAGACTCAGAAAAAGTCAAAGTTGACTTTTTGGAGATCCATAGAAAAAGGGTGAAAATGAAAAAAAGTATGCCACAGCATGGATTCGAACACGCGACCAACCGCATCCAGGGGCGAGCGTTAACGCAGTGAGCCACTGGACCTGAGTACTCAAATATGCCTACTTGTGCATCTTAGACACTCTGAATTCACTAAATGTACAACTTTTTATCCATCAAAATGAACAAATGAGACATGAAATAACATCTACAGATCAAGACGAAGCGAATGGAAGCGGTCCCAGCCTCGTAGCTGTGAACAGCTGTGATCGCAGGAAAATGCTGTTCCAAAGATTTCTCAGTATATCTCCGGGACATTTCCCTGGCTTTCCCACCGTCACAATGGACAAACGAGACATGAAATAACATCAACAGATCAAGACGAAGCGAATGGAGGTACCCCCGGAGTCATAGCATGTGTAAATCGAGACGAAACATCTCTCTCTCCCCCGCCTGCTTGCGAAGGGGAGGGGCAGTTTACACACACACACGCAGCTGCTGCATCCAGCAACGCACACAGAGGGAGGAGATGGCAGAGAGAATGCACTCCCCTGAAAACTCCCCATGAATTCCTCCAGACTCAGAAAATGTAAAAGTTCACTTTTTGGAGATCCATAGAAAAAGGGTGAAAATGGAAAAAAGTATTCGAAAATAGTGCCTCATAAGGCGGGTAGAGTCCCTTGAAAACTCCCCTTGAATTCCTCCAGACTCAGAAAAAGTCAAAGTTGACTTTTTGGAGATCCATAGAAAAAGGGTGAAAATGAAAAAAAGTATGCCACAGCATGGATTCGAACACGCGACCAACCGCATCCAGGGGCGAGCGTTAACGCAGTGAGCCACTGGACCTGAGTACTCAAATATGCCTACTTGTGCATCTTAGACACTCTGAATTCACTAAATGTACAACTTTTTATCCATCAAAATGAACAAATGAGACATGAAATAACATCTACAGATCAAGACGAAGCGAATGGAAGCGGTCCAAGCCTCGTAGCTGTGAACAGCTGTGATCGCAGGAAAATGCTGTTCCAAAGATTTCTCAGTATATCTCCGGGACATTTCCCTGGCTTTCCCACCGTCACAATGGACAAACGAGACATGAAATAACATCAACAGATCAAGACGAAGCGAATGGAAGTACCCCCGGAGTCATAGCATGTGTAAATCGAGACGAAACATTTCTCTCTCCCCCGCCTGCTTGCGAAGGGGAGGGGCAGTTTACACACACACACGCAGCTGCTGCATGCAGCAACGCACACAGAGGGAGGAGATGGCAGAGAGAATGCACTCCCCTGAAAACTCCCCTTGAATTCCTCCAGACTCAGAAAATGTAAAAGTTCACTTTTTGGAGATCCATAGAAAAAGGGTGAAAATGGAAAAAAGTATTCGAAAATAGTGCCTCATAAGGCGGGTAGAGTCCTTTGAAAACTCCCCTTGAATTCCTCCAGACTCAGAAAAAGTCAAAGTTGACTTTTTGGAGATCCATAGAAAAAGGGTGAAAATGAAAAAAAGTATGCCACAGCATGGATTCAAACACGCGACCAACCGCATCCAGGGGCGAGCGTTAACGCAGTGAGCCACTGGACCTGAGTACTCAAACATGCCTACTTGTGCATCTTAGACACTCTGAATTCACTAAATGTACAACCTTTTCTCCATCAAAATGAACAAATGAGACATGAAATAACATCTACAGATCAAGACGAAGCGAATGGAAGCGGTCCCAGCCTCGTAGCTTTGAACAGCTCTGATCGCAGGAAAATGCTGTTACAAAGATTTCTCAGTATATCTCCGGGACATTTCCCTGGCTTTGCCACCGTCACAATGGACAAACGAGACAGGAAATAACATCAACAGATCAAGACGAAGCGAATGGAAGTACCCACGGAGTCATAGCATGTGTAAATCGAGACAAAACATCTCTCTCTCCCCCGACTGCATGCGAAGGGGGGGGGCAGTTTACACACACACACACGCAGCTGCTGCATGCAGCAACGCACACACAGGGAGGAGATGGCAGAGAGAATGCACTCCCCTGAAAACTCCCCTTGAATTCCTCCAGACTCAGAAAATGTAAAAGTTCACTTTTTGGAGATCCATAGAAAAAGGGTGAAAATGGAAAAAGGTATTCGAAAATAGTGCCTCATAAGGCGGGTAGAGTCCTTTGAAAACTCCCCTTGAATTCCTCCAGACTCAGAAAAAGTCAAAGTTGACTTTTTGGAGATCCATAGAAAAAGGGTGAAAATGAAAAAAAGTATGCCACAGCATGGATTCGAACACGCAACCAACCGCATCCAGGGGCGAGCGTTAACGCAGTGAGCCACTGGACCTGAGTACTCAAATATGCCTACTTGTGCATCTTAGACACTCTGAATTCACTAAATGTACAACTTTTTATCCATCAAAATGAACAAATGAGACATGAAATAACATCTACAGTTCAAGACGAAGCGAATGGAAGCAGTCCCAGCCTCGTAGCTGTGAACAGCTGTGATCGCAGGAAAATGCTGTTACAAAGATTTCTCAGTATATCTCCAAGACATTTCCCTGGCTTTCCCACCGTCACAATGGACAAACGAGACATGAAATAACATCAACAGATCAAGACGAAGCGAATGGAGGTACCCCCGGAGTCATAGCATGTGTAAATCGAGAAGAAACATCTCTCTCTCCCGCGCCTGCTTGCGAGAGGGAGGGGCAGTTTACACACACACACAGCCGCTGCATGCAGCAACGCACACAGAGGGAGGAGATTGCAGAGAGAATGCACTCCCCTGAAAACTCCCCATGAATTCCTCCAGACTCAGAACATGTAAAAGTTCACTTTTTGGAGATCCATAGAAAAAGGGTGAAAATGGAAAAAAGTATTCGAAAATAGTGCCTCATAAGGCGGGTAGAGTCCCTTGAAAACTCCCCTTGAATTCCTCCAGACTCAGAAAAAGTCAAAGTTGACTTTTTGGAGATCCATAGAAAAAGGGTGAAAATGAAAAAAAGTATGCCACAGCATGGATTCGAACACGCAACCAACCGCATCCAGGGGCGAGCGTTAACGCAGTGAGCCACTGGACCTGAGTACTCAAATATGCCTACTTGTGCATCTTAGACACTCTGAATTCACTAAATGTACAACTTTTTATCCATCAAAATGAACAAATGAGACATGAAATAACATCTACAGATCAAGACGAAGCGAATGGAAGCGGTCCAAGCCTCGTAGCTGTGAACAGCTGTGATCGCAGGAAAATGCTGTTCCAAAGATTTCTCAGTATATCTCCGGGACATTTCCCTGGCTTTCCCACCGTCACAATGGACAAACGAGACATGAAATAACATCAACAGATCAAGACGAAGCGAATGGAAGTACCCCCGGAGTCATAGCATGTGTACATCGAGACGAAACATCTCTCTCTCCCCCGCCTGCTTGCGAAGGGGAGGGGCAGTTTACACACACACACGCAGCTGCTGCATCCAGCAACGCACACAGAGGGAGGAGATGGCAGAGAGAATGCACTCCCCTGAAAACTCCCCATGAATTCCTCCAGACTCAGAACATGTAAAAGTTCACTTTTTGGAGATCCATAGAAAAAGGGTGAAAATGGAAAAAAGTATTCGATAATAGTGCCTCATAAGGCGGGTAGAGTCCCTTGAAAACTCCCCTTGAATTCCTCCAGACTCAGAAAAAGTCAAAGTTGACTTTTTGGAGATCCATAGAAAAAGGGTGAAAATTAAAAAAAGTATGCCACATCATGGATTCGAACACGCGACCAACCGCATCCAGGGGCGAGCCTTAACGCAGTGAGCCACTGGACCTGAGTACTCAAACATGCCTACTTTTGCATCTTAGACACTCTGAATTCACTAAATGTACAACTTTTTCTCCATCAAAATGAACAAATGAGACATGAAATAACATCTACAGATCAAGACGAAGCGAATGGAAGCGGTCCCAGCCTCGTAGCTTTGAACAGCTGTGATCGCAGGAAAATGCTGTTACAAAGATTTCTCAGTATATCTCCGGGACATTTCCCTGGCTTTCCCACCGTCACAATGGACAAACGAGACATGAAATAACATCAACAGATCAAGACGAAGCGAATGGAAGTACCCCCGGAGTCATAGCATGTGTAAATCGAGACGAAACATCTCTCTCTCCCCCGCCTGCTTGCGAAGGGGAGGGGCAGTTTACACACACACACGCAGCTGCTGCATCCAGCAACGCACACAGAGGGAGGAGATGGCAGAGAGAATGCACTCCCCTGAAAACTCCCCATGAATTCCTCCAGACTCAGAAAATGTAAAAGTTCACTTTTTGGAGATCCATAGAAAAAGGGTGAAAATGGAAAAAAGTATTCGAAAATAGTGCCTCATAAGGCGGGTAGAGTCCCTTGAAAACTCCCCTTGAATTCCTCCAGACTCAGAAAAAGTCAAAGTTGACTTTTTGGAGATCCATAGAAAAAGGGTGAAAATGAAAAAAAGTATGCCACAGCATGGATTCGAACACGCGACCAACCGCATCCAGGGGCGAGCGCTAACGCAGTGAGCCACTGGACCTGAGTACTCAAATATGCCTACTTGTGCATCTTAGACACTCTGAATTCACTAAATGTACAACTTTTTATCCATCAAAATGAACAAATGAGACATGAAATAACATCTACAGATCAAGACGAAGCGAATGGAAGCGGTCCCAGCCTCGTAGCTGTGAACAGCTGTGATCGTAGGAAAATGCTGTTACAAAGATTTCTCAGTATATCTCCGGGACATTTCCCTGGCTTTCCCACCGTCACAATGGACAAAAGAGACATGAAATAACATCAACAGATCAAGACGAAGCGAATGGAGGTACCCCCGGAGTCATAGCATGTGTAAATCGAGACGAAACATCTCTCTCTCCCCCGCCTGCTTGCGAGAGGGAGGGGCAGTTTACACACACACACAGCCGCTGCATGCAGCAACGCACACACAGGGAGGAGATGGCAGAGAGAATGCACTCCCCTGAAAACTCCCCTTGAATTCCTCCAGACTCAGAAAATGTAAAAGTTCACTTTTTGGAGATCCATAGAAAAAGGGTGAAAATGGAAAAAAGTATTCGAAAATAGTGCCTCATAAGGCGGGTAGAGTCCCTTGAAAACGCCCCTTGAATTCCTCCAGACTCAGAAAAAGTCAAAGTTGACTTTTTGGAGATCCATAGAAAAGGGTGAAAATGAAAAAAAGTATGCCACAGCATGGATTCGAACACGTGACCAACCGCATCCAGGGGCGAGCGTTAACGCAGTGAGCCACTGGACCTGAGTACTCAAACATGCCTACTTGTGCATCTTAGACACTCTGAATTCACTAAATGTACAACTTTTTCTCCATCAAAATGAACAAATGAGACATGAAATAACATCTACAGATCAAGACGAAGCGAATGGAAGCGGTCCCAGCCTCGTAGCTTTGAACAGCTGTGATCGCAGGAAAATGCTGTTACAAAGATTTCTCAGTATATCTCCGGGACATTTCCCTGGCTTTCCCACCGTCACAATGGACAAACGAGACATGAAATAACATCAACAGATCAAGACGAAGCGAATGGAAGTACCCCCGGAGTCATAGCATGTGTAAATCGAGACGAAACATCTCTCTCTCCCCCGCCTGCTTGCGAAGGGGAGGGGCAGTTTACACAAACACACGCAGCTGCTGCATGCAGCAACGCACACACAGGGAGGAGATGGCAGAGAGAATGCACTCCCCTGAAAACTCCCCTTGAATTCCTCCAGACTCAGAAAATGTAAAAGTTCACTTTTTGGAGATCCATAGAAAAAGGGTGAAAATGGAAAAAAGTATTCGAAAATAGTGCCTCATAAGGCGGGTAGAGTCCCTTGAAAACTCCCCTTGAATTCCTCCAGACTCAGAAAAAGTCAAAGTTGACTTTTTGGAGATCCATAGAAAAAGGGTGAAAATTAAAAAAAGTATGCCACAGCATGGATTCGAACACGCGACCAACCGCATCCAGGGGCGAGCGTTAACGCAGTGAGCCACTGGACCTGAGTACTCAAACATGCCTACTTTTGCATCTTAGACACTCTGAATTCACTAAATGTACAACTTTTTCTCCATCAAAATCAACAAATGAGACATGAAATAACATCTACATCTACAGACGAAGCGAATGGAAGCGGTCCCAGCCTCGTAGCTGTGAACAGCTGTGATCGCAGGAAAATGCTGTTACAAAGATTTCTCAGTATATCTCCGGGACATTTCCCTGGCTTTCCCACCGTCACAATGGACAAACGAGACATGAAATAACATCAACAGATCAAGACGAAGCGAATGGAAGTACCCCCGGAGTCATAGCATGTGTAAATCGAGACGAAACATCTCTCTCTCCCCCGCCTGCTTGCGAAGGGGAGGGGCAGTTTACACACACACACGCAGCTGCTGCATCCAGCAACGCACACAGAGGGAGGAGATGGCAGAGAGAATGCACTCCCCTGAAAACTCCCCATGAATTCCTCCAGACTCAGAAAATGTAAAAGTTCACTTTTTGGAGATCCATAGAAAAAGGGTGAAAATGGAAAAAAGTATTCGAAAATAGTGCCTCATAAGGCGGGTAGAGTCCCTTGAAAACTCCCCTTGAATTCCTCCAGACTCAGAAAAAGTCAAAGTTGACTTTTTGGAGATCCATAGAAAAAGGGTGAAAATGAAAAAAAGTATGCCACAGCATGGATTCGAACACGCGACCAACCGCATCCAGGGGCGAGCGTTAACGCAGTGAGCCACTGGACCTGAGTACTCAAATATGCCTACTTGTGCATCTTAGACACTCTGAATTCACTAAATGTACAACTTTTTATCCATCAAAATGAACAAATGAGACATGAAATAACATCTACAGATCAAGACGAAGCGAATGGAAGCGGTCCAAGCCTCGTAGCTGTGAACAGCTGTGATCGCAGGAAAATGCTGTTCCAAAGATTTCTCAGTATATCTCCGGGACATTTCCCTGGCTTTCCCACCGTCACAATGGACAAACGAGACATGAAATAACATCAACAGATCAAGACGAAGCGAATGGAAGTACCCCCGGAGTCATAGCATGTGTAAATCGAGACGAAACATTTCTCTCTCCCCCGCCTGCTTGCGAAGGGGAGGGGCAGTTTACACACACACGCGCAGCTGCTGCATGCAGCAACGCACACAGAGGGAGGAGATGGCAGAGAGAATGCACTCCCCTGAAAACTCCCCTTGAATTCCTCCAGACTCAGAAAATGTAAAAGTTCACTTTTTGGAGATCCATAGAAAAAGGGTGAAAATGGAAAAAAGTATTCGAAAATAGTGCCTCATAAGGCGGGTAGAGTCCCTTGAAAACTCCCCTTGAATTCCTCCAGACTCAGAAAAAGTCAAAGTTGACTTTTTGGAGATCCATAGAAAAAGGGTGAAAATGAAAAAAAGTATGCCACAGCATGGATTCGAACACGCGACCAACCGCATCCAGGGGCGAGCGTTAACGCAGTGAGCCACTGGACCTGAGTACTCAAACATGCCTACTTTTGCATCTTAGACACTCTGAATTCACTAAATGTACAACTTTTTCTCCGTCAAAATGAACAAATGAGACATGAAATAACATCTACAGATCAAGACGAAGCGAATGGAAGCGGTCCCAGCCTCGTAGCTTTGAACAGCTGTGATCGCAGGAAAATGCTGTTACAAAGATTTCTCAGTATATCTCCGGGACATTTCCCTGGCTTTCCCACCGTCACAATGGACAAACGAGACATGAAATAACATCAACAGATCAAGACGAAGCGAATGGAAGTACCCCCGGAGTCATAGCATGTGTAAATCGAGACGAAACATTTCTCTCTCCCCCGCCTGCTTGCGAAGGGGAGGGGCAGTTTACACACACACACGCAGCTGCTGCATGCAGCAACGCACACAGAGGGAGGAGATGGCAGAGAGAATGCACTCCCCTGAAAACTCCCCTTGAATTCCTCCAGACTCAGAAAATGTAAAAGTTCACTTTTTGGAGATCCATAGAAAAAGGGTGAAAATGGAAAAAAGTATTCGAAAATAGTGCCTCATAAGGCGGGTAGAGTCCCTTGAAAACTCCCCTTGAATTCCTCCAGACTCAGAAAAAGTCAAAGTTGACTTTTTGGAGATCCATAGAAAAAGGGTGAAAATTAAAAAAAGTATGCCACATCATGGATTCGAACACGCGACCAACCGCATCCAGGGGCGAGCGTTAACGCAGTGAGCCACTGGACCTGAGTACTCAAACATGCCTACTTGTGCATCTTAGACACTCTGAATTCACTAAATGTACAACCTTTTCTCCATCAAAATGAACAAATGAGACATGAAATAACATCTACAGATCAAGACGAAGCGAATGGAAGCGGTCCCAGCCTCGTAGCTTTGAACAGCTGTGATCGCAGGAAAATGCTGTTACAAAGATTTCTCAGTATATCTCCGGGACATTTCCCTGGCTTTCCCACCGTCACAATGGACAAACGAGACATGAAATAACATCAACAGATCAAGACGAAGCGAATGGAAGTACCCCCGGAGTCATAGCATGTGTAAATCGTGACGAAACATCTCTCTCTCCCCCGCCTGCTTGCGAAGGGGAGGGGCAGTTTACACACACAGACGCAGCTGCTGCATCCAGCAACGCACACAGAGGGAGGAGATGGCAGAGAGAATGCACTCCCCTGAAAACTCCCCATGAATTCCTCCAGACTCAGAAAATGTAAAAGTTCACTTTTTGGAGATCCATAGAAAAAGGGTGAAAATGGAAAAAAGTATTCGAAAATAGTGCCTCATAAGGCGGGTAGAGTCCCTTGAAAACTCCCCTTGAATTCCTCCAGACTCAGAAAAAGTCAAAGTTGACTTTTTGGAGATCCATAGAAAAAGGGTGAAAATGAAAAAAAGTATGCCACAGCATGGATTCGAACACGCGACCAACCGCATCCAGGGGCGAGCGTTAACGCAGTGAGCCACTGGACCTGAGTACTCAAATATGCCTACTTGTGCATCTTAGACACTCTGAATTCACTAAATGTACAACTTTTTATCCATCAAAATGAACAAATGAGACATGGAATAACATCTACAGATCAAGACGAAGCGAATGGAAGCGGTCCAAGCCTCGTAGCTGTGAACAGCTGTGATCGCAGGAAAATGCTGTTCCAAAGATTTCTCAGTATATCTCCGGGACATTTCCCTGGCTTTCCCACCGTCACAATGGACAAACGAGACATGAAATAACATCAACAGATCAAGACGAAGCGAATGGAGGTACCCCCGGAGTCATAGCATGTGTAAATCGAGACGAAACATCTCTCTCTCCCCCGCCTGCTTGTGAAGGGGAGGGGCAGTTTACACACACACACGCAGCTGCTGCATGCAGCAACGCACACAGAGGGAGGAGATGGCAGAGAGAATGCACTCCCCTGAAAACTCCCCATGAATTCCTCCAGACTCAGAACATGTAAAAGTTCACTTTTTGGAGATCCATAGAAAAAGGGTGAAAATGGAAAAAAGTATTCGAAAATAGTGCCTTATAAGGCGGGTAGAGTCCCTTGAAAACTCCCCTTGAATTCCTCCAGACTCAGAAAAAGTCAAAGTTGACTTTTTGGAGATCCATAGAAAAAGGGTGAAAATGAAAAAAAGTATGCCACAGCATGGATTCGAACATGCGACCAACCGCATCCAGGGGCGAGCGTTAACGCAGTGAGCCACTGGACCTGAGTACTCAAATATGCCTACTTGTGCATCTTAGACACTCTGAATTCACTAAATGTACAACTTTGTATCCATCAAAATGACCAATTGAGACATGAAATAACATCTACAGATCAAGACGAAGCGAATGGAAGCGGTCCCACTCTCGTAGCTGTGAACAGCTGTGATCGCAGGAAAATGCTGTTACAAAGATTTCTCAGTATATCTCCGGGACATTTCCCTAGCTTTCCCACCGTCACAATGGACAAACGAGACATGAAATAACATCAAAAGATCAAGACGAAGCGAATGGAAGTACCCCCGGAGTCATAGCATGTGTAAATCGAGACGAAACATCTCTCTCTCCCCCGCCTGCTTGCGAAGGGGAGGGGCAGTTTACACACACACACGCAGCTGCTGCATGCAGCAACGCACACAGAGGGAGGAGATGGCAGAGAGAATGCACTCCCCTGAAAACTCCCATGAATTCCTCCAGACTCAGAAAATGTAAAAGTTCACTTTTTGGAGATCCATAGAAAAAGGGTGAAAATGGAAAAAAGTATTCGAAAATAGTGCCTCATAAGGCGGGTAGAGTCCCTTGAAAACTCCCCTTGAATTCCTCCAGACTCAGAAAAAGTCAAAGTTGACTTTTTGGAGATCCATAGAAAAAGGGTGAAAATGAAAAAAAGTATGCCACAGCATGGATTCGAACACGCGACCAACCGCATCCAGGGGCGAGCGTTAACGCAGTGAGCCACTGGACCTGAGTACTCAAATATGCCTACTTGTGCATCTTAGACACTCTGAATTCACTAAATGTACAACTTTGTATCCATCAAAATGAACAAATGAGACATTAAATAACATCTACAGATCAAGACGAAGCGAATGGAAGCGGTCCCAGCCTCGTAGCTGTGAACAGCTGTGATCGCAGGAAAATGCTGTTACAAAGATTTCTCAGTATATCCCCGGGACATTTCCCTAGCTTTCCCACCGTCACAAATGACAAACGAGACAGGAAATAACATCAACAGATCAAGACGAAGCGAATGGAAGTACCCCCGGAGTCATAGCATGTGTAAATCGAGACGAAACATCTCTCTCTCCCCCTCCTGCTTGTGAAGGGGAGGGGCAGTTTACACACACACGCAGCTGCTGCATGCAGCAACGCACACAGACGGAGGAGATGGCAGAGAGAATGCACTCCCCTGAAAACTCCCCATGAATTCCTCCAGACTCAGAAAATGTAAAAGTTCACTTTTTGGAGATCCATAGAAAAAGGGTGAAAATGGAAAAAAGTATTCGAAAATAGTGCCTCATAAGGCGGGTAGAGTCCCTTGAAAACTCCCCTTGAATTCCTCCAGACTCAGAAAAAGTCAAAGTTGACTTTTTGGAGATCCATAGAAAAAGGGTGAAAATGAAAAAAAGTATGCCACAGCATGGATTCGAACACGTGACCAACCGCATCCAGGGGCGAGCGTTAACGCAGTGAGCCACTGGACGTGAGTACTCAAACATGCCTACTTTTGCATCTTAGACACTCTGAATTCACTAAATGTACAACTTTTTCTCCATCAAAATGAACAAATGAGACATGAAATAACATCTACAGATCAAGACGAAGCGAATGGAAGCGGTCCCAGCCTCGTAGCTTTGAACAGCTGTGATCGCAGGAAAAATGCTGTTACAAAGATTTCTCAGTATATCTCCGGGACATTTCCCTGGCTTTCCCACCGTCACAATGGACAAACGAGACATGAAATAACATCAACAGATTAAGACGAAGCGAATGGAGGTACCCCCGGAGTCATAGCATGTGTAAATCGAGACGAAACATCTCTCTCTCCCCCGCCTGCTTGCGAGAGGGAGGGGCAGTTTACACACACACACAGCCGCTGCATGCAGCAACGCACAGAAAGGGAGGAGATGGCAGAGAGAATGCACTCCCCTGAAAACTCCCCTTGAATTCCTCCAGACTCAGAAAATGTAAAAGTTCACTTTTTGGAGATCCATAGAAAAAGGGTGAAAATGGAAAAAAGTATTCGAAAATAGTGCCTCATAAGGCGGGTAGAGTCCCTTGAAAACGCCCCTTGAATTCCTCCAGACTCAGAAAAAGTCAAAGTTGACTTTTTGGAGATCCATAGAAAAAGGGTGAAAATGAAAAAAAGTATGCCACAGCATGGATTCGAACACGTGACCAACCGCATCCAGGGGCGAGCGTTAACGCAGTGAGCCACTGGACCTGAGTACTCAAACATGCCTACTTTTGCATCTTAGACACTCTGAATTCACTAAATGTACAACTTTTTCTCCATCAAAATGAACAAATGAGACATGAAATAACATCTACAGATCAAGACGAAGCGAATGGAAGTGGTCCCAGCCTCGTAGCTGTGAACAGCTGTGATCGCAGGAAAATGCTGTTACAAAGATTTCTCAGTATATCCCCGGGACATTTCCCTAGCTTTCCCACCGTCACAATGGACAAACGAGACAGGAAATAACATCAACAGATCAAGACGAAGCGAATGGAAGTACCCCCGGAGTCATAGCATGTGTAAATCGAGACGAAACATCTCTCTCTCCCCCGCCTGCTTGTGAAGGGGAGGGGCAGTTTACACACACACACGCAGCTGCTGCATGCAGCAACGCACACAGAGGGAGGAGATGGCAGAGAGAATGCACTCCCCTGAAAACTCCCCATGAATTCCTCCAGACTCAGAACATGTAAAAGTTCACTTTTTGGAGATCCATAGAAAAAGGGTGAAAATGGAAAAAAGTATTCGAAAATAGTGCCTTATAAGGCGGGTAGAGTCCCTTGAAAACTCCCCTTGAATTCCTCCAGACTCAGAAAAAGTCAAAGTTGACTTTTTGGAGATCCATAGAAAAAGGGTGAAAATGAAAAAAAGTATGCCACAGCATGGATTCGAACATGCGACCAACCGCATCCAGGGGCGAGCGTTAACGCAGTGAGCCACTGGACCTGAGTACTCAAATATGCCTACTTGTGCATCTTAGACACTCTGAATTCACTAAATGTACAACTTTGTATCCATCAAAATGAACAAATGAGACATTAAATAACATCTACAGATCAAGACGAAGCGAATGGAAGCGGTCCCAGCCTCGTAGCTGTGAACAGCTGTGATCGCAGGAAAATGCTGTTACAAAGATTTCTCAGTATATCCCCGGGACATTTCCCTAGCTTTCCCACCGTCACAAATGACAAACGAGACAGGAAATAACATCAACAGATCAAGACGAAGCGAATGGAAGTACCCCCGGAGTCATAGCATGTGTAAATCGAGACGAAACATCTCTCTCTCCCCCTCCTGCTTGTGAAGGGGAGGGGCAGTTTACACACACACGCAGCTGCTGCATGCAGCAACGCACACAGAGGGAGGAGATGGCAGAGAGAATGCACTCCCCTGAAAACTCCCCATGAATTCCTCCAGACTCAGAAAATGTAAAAGTTCACTTTTTGGAGATCCATAGAAAAAGGGTGAAAATGGAAAGAAGTATTCGAAAATAGTGCCTCATAAGGCGGGTAGAGTCCCTTGAAAACTCCCCTTGAATTCCTCCAGACTCAGAAAAAGTCAAAGTTGACTTTTTGGAGATCCATAGAAAAAGGGTGAAAATGAAAAAAAGTATGCCACAGCATGGATTCGAACACGTGACCAACCGCATCCAGGGGCGAGCGTTAACGCAGTGAGCCACTGGACGTGAGTACTCAAACATGCCTACTTTTGCATCTTAGACACTCTGAATTCACTAAATGTACAACTTTTTCTCCATCAAAATGAACAAATGAGACATGAAATAACATCTACAGATCAAGACGAAGCGAATGGAAGCGGTCCCAGCCTCGTAGCTTTGAACAGCTGTGATCGCAGGAAAAATGCTGTTACAAAGATTTCTCAGTATATCTCCGGGACATTTCCCTGGCTTTCCCACCGTCACAATGGACAAACGAGACATGAAATAACATCAACAGATTAAGACGAAGCGAATGGAGGTACCCCCGGAGTCATAGCATGTGTAAATCGAGACGAAACATCTCTCTCTCCCCCGCCTGCTTGCGAGAGGGAGGGGCAGTTTACACACACACACAGCCGCTGCATGCAGCAACGCACAGAAAGGGAGGAGATGGCAGAGAGAATGCACTCCCCTGAAAACTCCCCTTGAATTCCTCCAGACTCAGAAAATGTAAAAGTTCACTTTTTGGAGATCCATAGAAAAAGGGTGAAAATGGAAAAAAGTATTCGAAAATAGTGCCTCATAAGGCGGGTAGAGTCCCTTGAAAACGCCCCTTGAATTCCTCCAGACTCAGAAAAAGTCAAAGTTGACTTTTTGGAGATCCATAGAAAAAGGGTGAAAATGAAAAAAAGTATGCCACAGCATGGATTCGAACACGTGACCAACCGCATCCAGGGGCGAGCGTTAACGCAGTGAGCCACTGGACCTGAGTACTCAAACATGCCTACTTTTGCATCTTAGACACTCTGAATTCACTAAATGTACAACTTTTTCTCCATCAAAATGAACAAATGAGACATGAAATAACATCTACAGATCAAGACGAAGCGAATGGAAGCGGTCCCAGCCTCGTAGCTTTGAACAGCTGTGATCGCAGGAAAATGCTGTTACAAAGATTTCTCAGTATATCTCCGGGACATTTCCCTGGCTTTCCCACCGTCACAATGGACAAACGAGACAGGAAATAACATCAACAGATCAAGACGAAGCGAATGGAAGTACCCCCGGAGTCATAGCATGTGTAAATCGAGACGAAACATCTCTCTCTCCCCCGCCTGCTTGTGAAGGGGAGGGGCAGTTTACACACACACACGCAGCTGCTGCATGCAGCAACGCACACAGAGGGAGGAGATGGCAGAGAGAATGCACTCCCCTGAAAACTCCCCATGAATTCCTCCAGACTCAGAACATGTAAAAGTTCACTTTTTGGAGATCCATAGAAAAAGGGTGAAAATGGAAAAAAGTATTCGAAAATAGTGCCTTATAAGGCGGGTAGAGTCCCTTGAAAACTCCCCTTGAATTCCTCCAGACTCAGAAAAAGTCAAAGTTGACTTTTTGGAGATCCATAGAAAAAGGGTGAAAATGAAAAAAAGTATGCCACAGCATGGATTCGAACATGCGACCAACCGCATCCAGGGGCGAGCGTTAACGCAGTGAGCCACTGGACCTGAGTACTCAAATATGCCTACTTGTGCATCTTAGACACTCTGAATTCACTAAATGTACAACTTTGTATCCATCAAAATGAACAAATGAGACATGAAATAACATCTACAGATCAAGACGAAGCGAATGGAAGCGGTCCCACTCTCGTAGCTGTGAACAGCTGTGATCGCAGGAAAATGCTGTTACAAAGATTTCTCAGTATATCTCCGGGACATTTCCCTAGCTTTCCCACCGTCACAATGGACAAACGAGACATGAAATAACATCAAAAGATCAAGACGAAGCGAATGGAAGTACCCCCGGAGTCATAGCATGTGTAAATCGAGACGAAACATCTCTCTCTCCCCCGCCTGCTTGCGAAGGGGAGGGGCAGTTTACACACACACACGCAGCTGCTGCATGCAGCAACGCACACAGAGGGAGGAGATGGCAGAGAGAATGCACTCCCCTGAAAACTCCCCATGAATTCCTCCAGACTCAGAAAATGTAAAAGTTCACTTTTTGGAGATCCATAGAAAAAGGGTGAAAATGGAAAAAAGTATTCGAAAATAGTGCCTCATAAGGCGGGTAGAGTCCCTTGAAAACTCCCCTTGAATTCCTCCAGACTCAGAAAAAGTCAAAGTTGACTTTTTGGAGATCCATAGAAAAAGGGTGAAAATGAAAAAAAGTATGCCACAGCATGGATTCGAACACGCGACCAACCGCATCCAGGGGCGAGCGTTAACGCAGTGAGCCACTGGACCTGAGTACTCAAATATGCCTACTTGTGCATCTTAGACACTCTGAATTCACTAAATGTACAACTTTGTATCCATCAAAATGAACAAATGAGACATTAAATAACATCTACAGATCAAGACGAAGCGAATGGAAGCGGTCCCAGCCTCGTAGCTGTGAACAGCTGTGATCGCAGGAAAATGCTGTTACAAAGATTTCTCAGTATATCCCCGGGACATTTCCCTAGCTTTCCCACCGTCACAAATGACAAACGAGACAGGAAATAACATCAACAGATCAAGAAGAAGCGAATGGAAGTACCCCCGGAGTCATAGCATGTGTAAATCGAGACGAAACATCTCTCTCTCCCCCTCCTGCTTGTGAAGGGGAGGGGCAGTTTACACACACACGCAGCTGCTGCATGCAGCAACGCACACAGAGGGAGGAGATGGCAGAGAGAATGCACTCCCCTGAAAACTCCCCATGAATTCCTCCAGACTCAGAAAATGTAAAAGTTCACTTTTTGGAGATCCATAGAAAAAGGGTGAAAATGGAAAAAAGTATTCGAAAATAGTGCCTCATAAGGCGGGTAGAGTCCCTTGAAAACTCCCCTTGAATTCCTCCAGACTCAGAAAAAGTCAAAGTTGACTTTTTGGAGATCCATAGAAAAAGGGTGAAAATGAAAAAAAGTATGCCACAGCATGGATTCGAACACGTGACCAACCGCATCCAGGGGCGAGCGTTAACGCAGTGAGCCACTGGACGTGAGTACTCAAACATGCCTACTTTTGCATCTTAGACACTCTGAATTCACTAAATGTACAACTTTTTCTCCATCAAAATGAACAAATGAGACATGAAATAACATCTACAGATCAAGACGAAGCGAATGGAAGCGGTCCCAGCCTCGTAGCTTTGAACAGCTGTGATCGCAGGAAAAATGCTGTTACAAAGATTTCTCAGTATATCTCCGGGACATTTCCCTGGCTTTCCCACCGTCACAATGGACAAACGAGACATGAAATAACATCAACAGATCAAGACGAAGCGAATGGAGGTACCCCCGGAGTCATAGCATGTGTAAATCGAGACGAAACATCTCTCTCTCCCCCGCCTGCTTGCGAGAGGGAGGGGCAGTTTACACACACACACAGCCGCTGCATGCAGCAACGCACACACAGGGAGGAGATGGCAGAGAGAATGCACTCCCCTGAAAACTCCCCTTGAATTCCTCCAGACTCAGAAAATGTAAAAGTTCACTTTTTGGAGATCCATAGAAAAAGGGTGAAAATGGAAAAAAGTATTCGAAAATAGTGCCTCATAAGGCGGGTAGAGTCCCTTGAAAACGCCCCTTGAATTCCTCCAGACTCAGAAAAAGTCAAAGTTGACTTTTTGGAGATCCATAGAAAAAGGGTGAAAATGAAAAAAAGTATGCCACAGCATGGATTCGAACACGTGACCAACCGCATCCAGGGGCGAGCGTTAACGCAGTGAGCCACTGGACCTGAGTACTCAAACATGCCTACTTTTGCATCTTAGACACTCTGAATTCACTAAATGTACAACTTTTTCTCCATCAAAATGAACAAATGAGACATGAAATAACATCTACAGATCAAGACGAAGCGAATGGAAGCGGTCCCAGCCTCGTAGCTGTGAACAGCTGTGATCGCAGGAAAATGCTGTTACAAAGATTTCTCAGTATATCCCCGGGACATTTCCCTAGCTTTCCCACCGTCACAATGGACAAACGAGACAGGAAATAACATCAACAGATCAAGACGAAGCGAATGGAAGTACCCCCGGAGTCATAGCATGTGTAAATCGAGACGAAACATCTCTCTCTCCCCCGCCTGCTTGTGAAGGGGAGGGGCAGTTTACACACACACACGCAGCTGCTGCATGCAGCAACGCACACAGAGGGAGGAGATGGCAGAGAGAATGCACTCCCCTGAAAACTCCCCATGAATTCCTCCAGACTCAGAAAATGTAAAAGTTCACTTTTTGGAGATCCATAGAAAAAGGGTGAAAATGGAAAAAAGTATTCGAAAATAGTGCCTCATAAGGCGGGTAGAGTCCCTTGAAAACTCCCCTTGAATTCCTCCAGACTCAGAAAAAGTCAAAGTTGACTTTTTGGAGATCCATAGAAAAAGGGTGAAAATGAAAAAAAGTATGCCACAGCATGGATTCGAACACGCGACCAACCGCATCCAGGGGCGAGCGTTAACGCAGTGAGCCACTGGACCTGAATACTCAAACATGCCTACTTTTGCATCTTAGACACTCTGAATTCACTAAATGTACAACTTTTTCTCCATCAAAATGAACAAATGAGACATGAAATAACATCTACAGATCAAGACGAAGCGAATCGAAGCGGTCCAAGCCTCGTAACTTTGAACAGCTGTGATCGCAGGAAAATGCTGTTACAAAGATTTCTCAGTATATCTCCGGGACATTTCCCTGGCTTTCCCACCGTCACAATGGACAAACGAGACATGAAATAACATCAACAGATCAAGACGAAGCGAATGGAAGTACCCCCGGAGTCATAGCATGTGTAAATCAAGACGAAACATCTCTCTCTCCCCGCCTGCTTGCGAAGGGGAGGGGCAGTTTACACACACACACACGCAGCTGCTGCATGCAGCAACGCACACACAGGGAGGAGATGGCAGAGAGAACACACTGCCCTGAAAACTCCCCTTGAATTCCTCGAGACTCAGAAAATGTAAAAGTTCACTTTTTGGAGATCCATAGAAAAAGGGTGAAAATGAAAAAAAGTATGCCACAGCATGGATTCGAACATGCGACCAACCACATCCAGGGGCGAGCGTTAACGCAGTGAGCCACTGGACCTGAGTACTCAAACATGCCTACTTGTGCATCTTAGAAACTCTGAATTCACTAAATGTACAACTTTTTCTCCATCAAAATGAACAAATGAGACATGAAATAACATCTAAAGATCAAGACGAAGCGAATGGAAGCGGTCCCAGCCTCGTAGCTTTGAACAGCTGTGATCGCAGGAAAATGCTTTTACAAAGATTTCTCAGTATATCTCCGGGACATTTTCCTGGCTTTCCCACCGTCACAATGGACAAACGAGATATGAAATAACATCAACAGATCAAGACGAAGCGAATGGAAGTACCCCCGGAGTCATAGCATGTGTAAATCGAGACGAAACATCTCTCTCTCCCCCGCCTGCTTGCGAAGGGGAGGGGCAGTTTACACACACACACGCAGCTGCTGCATGCAGCAACGCACACAGAGGGAGGAGATGGCAGAGAGAATGCACTCCCCTGAAAACTCCCCATGAATTCCTCCAGACTCAGAAAATGTAAAAGTTCACTTTTTGGAGATCCATAGAAAAAGGGTGAAAATGGAAAAAAGTATTCGAAAATAGTGCCTCATAAGGCGGGTAGAGTCCCTTGAAAACTCCCCTTGAATTCCTCCAGACTCAGAAAAAGTCAAAGTTGACTTTTTGGAGATCCATAGAAAAAGGGTGAAAATGAAAAAAAGTATGCCACAGCATGGATTCGAACACGCGACCAACCGCATCCAGGGGCGAGCATTAACGCAGTGAGCCACTGGACCTGAGTACTCAAACATGCCTACTTGTGCATCTTAGAAACTCTGAATTCACTAAATGTACAACTTTTTCTCCATCAAAATGAACAAATGAGACATTAAATAACATCTACAGATCAAGATGAAGCGAATGGAAGTGGTCCCAGCCTCGTAGCTGTGAACAGCTGTGATCGCAGGAAAATGCTGTTACAAAGATTTCTCAGTATACCTCCGGGACATTTCCCTGGCTTTCCCACCGTCACAATGGACAAACGAGACATGAAATAACATCAACAGATCAAGACGAAGCGAATGGAGGTACCCCCGGAGTCATAGCATGTGTAAATCGAGACGAAACATCTCTCTCTCCCCCGCCTGCTTGCGAGAGGGAGGGGCAGTTTACACACACACACAGCCGCTGCATGCAGCAACGCACACACAGGGAGGAGATGGCAGAGAGAATGCACTCCCCTGAAAACTCCCCTTGAATTCCTCCAGACTCAGAAAATGTAAAAGTTCACTTTTTGGAGATCCATAGAAAAAGGGTGAAAATGGAAAAAAGTATTCGAAAATAGTGCCTCATAAGGCGGGTAGAGTCCTTTGAAAACTCCCCTTGAATTCCTCCAGACTCAGAAAAAGTCAAAGTTGACTTTTTGGAGATCCATAGAAAAAGGGTGAAAATTAAAAAAAGTATGCCACAGCATGGATTCGAACACGCAACCAACCGCATCCAGGGGCGAGCGTTAACGCAGTGAGCCACTGGACCTGAGTACTCAAACATGCCTACTTTTGCATATTAGACACTCTGAATTCACTAAATGTACAACTTTTTCTCCATCAAAATGAACAAATGAGACATGAAATAACATCTAAAGATCAAGACGAAGCGAATGGAAGCGGTCCCAGCCTCGTAGCTTTGAACAGCTGTGATCGCAGGAAAATGCTGTTACAAAGATTTATCAGTATATCTCCGGGACATTTCCCTGACTTTCCCACCGTCACAATGGACAAACGAGACATGAAATAACATCAACAGATCAAGACGAAGCGAATGGAAGTACCCCCGGAGTCATAGCATGTGTAAATCAAGACGAAACATCTCTCTTTCCCCCACCTGCTTGCGAAGGGGAGGGGCAGTTTACACACACACACGCAGCTGCTGCATGCAGCAACGCACACACAGGGAGGAGATGGCAGAGAGAACACACTCCCCTGAAAACTCCCCTTGAATTCCTCGAGACTCAGAAAATGTAAAAGTTCACTTTTTGGAGATCCATAGAAAAAGGGTGAAAATGAAAAAAAGTATGCCACAGCATGGATTCGAACACGCGACCAACCGCATCCAGGGGCGAGAGTTAACGCAGTGAGCCACTGGACCTGAGTACTCAAATATGCCTACTTGTGCATCTTAGACACTCTGAATTCACTAAATGTACAACTTTTTATCCATCAAAATGAACAAATGAGACATGAAATAACATCTACAGATCAAGACGAAGCGAATGGAAGCGGTCCCAGCCTCGTAGCTGTGAACAGCTGTGATCGCAGGAAAATGCTGTTACAAAGATTTCTCAGTATATCTCCGGGACATTTCCCTAGCTTTCCCACCGTCACAATGGACAAACGAGACAGGAAATAACATCAACAGATCAAGACGAAGCGAATGGAAGTACCCCCGGAGTCATAGCATGTGTAAATCGAGACGAAACATCTCTCTTTCCCCCAACTGCTTGCGAAGGGGAGGGGCAGTTTACACACACACACGCAGCTGCTGCATGCAGCAACGCACACACAGGGAGGAGATGGCAGAGAGAACACACTCCCCTGAAAACTCCCCTTGAATTCCTCGAGACTCAGAAAATGTAAAAGTTCACTTTTTGGAGATCCATAGAAAAAGGGTGAAAATGAAAAAAAGTATGCCACAGCATGGATTCGAACACGCGACCAACCGCATCCAGGGGCGAGAGTTAACGCAGTGAGCCACTGGACCTGAGTACTCAAATATGCCTACTTGTGCATCTTAGACACTCTGAATTCACTAAATGTACAACTTTTTATCCATCAAAATGAACAAATGAGACATGAAATAACATCTACAGATCAAGACGAAGCGAATGGAAGCGGTCCCAGCCTCGTAGCTGTGAACAGCTGTGATCGCAGGAAAATGCTGTTACAAAGATTTCTCAGTATATCTCCGGGACATTTCCCTAGCTTTCCCACCGTCACAATGGACAAACGAGACAGGAAATAACATCAACAGATCAAGACGAAGCGAATGGAAGTACCCCCGGAGTCATAGCATGTGTAAATCGAGACGAAACATCTCTCTCTCCCCCGCTTGCTTGTGAAGGGGAGGGGCAGTTTACACACACACACGCAGCTGCTGCATGCAGCAACGCACACAGAGGGAGGAGATGGCAGAGAGAATGCACTCCCCTGAAAACTCCCCATGAATTCCTCCAGACTCAGAACATGTAAATGTTCACTTTTTGGAGATCCATAGAAAAAGGGTGAAAATGGAAAAAAGTATTCGAAAATAGTGCCTCATAAGGCGGGTAGAGTCCCTTGAAAACGCCCCTTGAATTCCTCCAGACTCAGAAAAAGTCAAAGTTGACTTTTTGGAGATCCATAGAAAAAGGGTGAAAATGAAAAAAAGTATGCCACAGCATGGATTCGAACACGTGACCAACCGCATCCAGGGGCGAGCGTTAACGCAGTGAGCCACTGGACCTGAGTACTCAAACATGCCTACTTTTGCATATTAGACACTCTGAATTCACTAAATGTACAACTTTTTCTCCATCAAAATGAACAAATGAGACATGAAATAACATCTAAAGATCAAGACGAAGCGAATGGAAGCGGTCCCAGCCTCGTAGCTTTGAACAGCTGTGATCGCAGGAAAATGCTGTTACAAAGATTTCTCAGTATATCTCCGGGACATTTCCCTGACTTTCCCACCGTCACAATGGACAAACGAGACATGAAATAACATCAACAGATCAAGACGAAGCGAATGGAAGTACCCCCGGAGTCATAGCATGTGTAAATCAAGACGAAACATCTCTCTTTCCCCCACCTGCTTGCGAAGGGGAGGGGCAGTTTACACACACACACGCAGCTGCTGCATGCAGCAACGCACACACAGGGAGGAGATGGCAGAGAGAACACACTCCCCTGAAAACTCCCCTTGAATTCCTCGAGACTCAGAAAATGTAAAAGTTCACTTTTTGGAGATCCATAGAAAAAGGGTGAAAATGAAAAAAAGTATGCCACAGCATGGATTTGAACATGCGACCAACCACATCCAGGGGCGAGCGTTAACGCAGTGAGCCACTGGACCTGAGTACTCAAACATGCCTACTTGTCGACTTAGACACTCTGACTTCACTAAATGTACAACTTAGTTTTTCTCCATCAAAATGAACAAATGAGACATTAAATAACATCTACAGATCAAGACGAAGCGAATGGAAGCGGTCCCAGCTTCGTAGCTGTGAACAGCTGTGATCGCAGGAAAATGCTGTTACAAAGATTTCTCAGTATATCTCCGGGACATTCCCCTGGCTTTCCCACCGTCACAATGGACAAACGAGACATGAAATAACATCAACAGATCAAGACAAAGCGAATGGAAGTACCCCCGGAGTCATAGCATGTGTAAATCGAGACGAAACATCTCTCTCTCCCCCGCCTGCTTTCGAAGGGGAGGGGCAGTTTACACACACACGCAGCTGCTGCATGCAGCAACGCACACACAGGGAGGAGATGGCAGAGAGAATGCACTCCCCTGAAAACTCTCCTTGAATTCCTCCAGACTCAGAAAATGTAAAAGTTCACTTTTTGGAGATCCATAGAAAAAGGGTGAAAATGGAAAAAAGTATTCGAAAATAGTGCCTCATAAGGCGGGTAGAGTCCCTTGAAAACTCCCCTTGAATTCCTCCATACTCAGAAAAAGTCAAAGTTGACTTTTTGGAGATCCATAGAAAAAGGTTGAAAATGAAAAAAAGTATGCCACAGCATGGATTCGAACACGCGACCAACCGCATCCAGGGGCGAGCGTTAACGCAGTGAGCCACTGGACCTGAGTACTCAAACATGCCTACTTTTGCATCTTAGACACTCTGAACTCACTAAATGTACAACTTTTTCTCCATCAAAATGAACAAATGAGACATGAAATAACATCTACAGATCAAGACGAAGCGAATGGAAGCGGTCCCAGCCTCGTAGCTTTGAACAGCTGTGATCGCAGGAAAATGCTGTTACAAAGATTTCTCAGTATATCTCCGGGACATTTCCCTGGCTTTCCCACCGTCACAATGGACAAACGAGACATGAAATAACATCAACAGATCAAGACGAAGCGAATGGAAGTACCCCCGGAGTAATAGCATGTGTAAATCGAGACGAAACATCTCTCTCTCCCCCGCCTGCTTGCGAAGGGGAGGGGCAGTTTACACACACACACGCAGCTGCTGCATGCAGCAACGCACACAGAGGGAGGAGATGGCAGAGAGAATGCACTCCCCTGAAAACTCCCCATGAATTCCTCCAGACTCAGAAAATGTAAAAGTTCACTTTTTGGAGATCCATAGAAAAAGGGTGAAAATGGAAAAAAGTATTCGAAAATAGTGCCTCATAAGGCGGCTAGAGTCCCTTGAAAACTCCCCATGAATTCCTCCAGACTCAGAACATGTAAAAGATCACTTTTTGGAGATCCATAGAAAAAGGGTGAAAATGAAAAAAAGAAGGCCACAGCATGGATTCGAACACGCGACCAACCGCATCCAGGAGCGAGCATTAACACAGTGAGCCACTGGACCTGAGTACTCAAACATGCCTACTTTTGCATCTTAGAAACTCTGAATTCACTAAATGTACAACTTTTTCTCCATCAAAATGAACAACTGAGACATTAAATAACATCTACAGATCAAGACGAAGCGAATGGAAGCGGTCCCAGCCTCGTAGCTGTGAACAGCTGTGATCGCAGGAAAATACTGTTACAAAGATTTCTCAATATATCTCCGGGACATTTCCCTGGCTTTCCCACCGTCACAATGGACAAACGAGACATTAAATAACATCAACAGATCAAGACGAAGCGAATGGAGGTACCCCCGGAGTCATAGCATGTGTAAATCGAGACGAAACAACTCTCTCTCCCCCGCCTGCTTGCAAAGGGGAGGGGCAGTTTACACACACACACGCAGCTGCTGCATGCAGCAACGCACACACAGGGAGGAGATGGCAGAGAGAACGCACTCCCCTGAAAACTCCCCTTGAATTCCTCCAGACTCAGAAAATGTAAAAGTTCACTTTTTGGAGATCCATAGAAAAAGGGTGAAAATGGAAAAAAGTATTCGAAAATAGTGCCTCATAAGGCGGGTAGAGTCCCTTGAAAACTCCCCTTGAATTCCTCCAGACTCAGAAAAAGTCAAAGTTGACTTTTTGAAGATCCATAGAAAAAGGGTGAAAATGAAAAAAAGTATGCCACAGCATGGATTCGAACACGCGACCAACCGCATCCAGGGGCGAGCATTAACGCAGTGAGCCACTGGACCTGAGTACTCAAACATGCCTACTTGTACATCTTAGAAACTCTGAATTCACTAAATGTACAACTTTTTCTCCATCAAAATGAACAAATGAGACATTAAATAACATCTACAGATCAAGACGAAGCGAATGGAAGCGGTCCCAGCCTCGTAGCTGTGAACAACTGTGATCGCAGGAAAATGCTGTTACAAAGATTTCTCAGTATATCTCCGGGACATTTCCCTGGCTTTCCCACCGTCACAATGGACAAACGAGACATGAAATAACATCAACAGATCAAGACGAAGCGAAGGGAGGTACCCCCGGAGTCATAGCATGTGTAAATCGAGACGAAACATCTCTCTCTCCCCCGCCTGCTTGCGAATGGGAGGGGCAGTTTACACACACACACGCAGCTGCTGCATGCAGCAACGCACACAGAGGGAGGAGATGGCAGAGAGAATGCACTCCCCTGAAAACTCCCCATGAATTCCTCCAGACTCAGAAAATGTAAAAGTTCACTTTTTGGAGATCCATAGAAAAAGGGTTAAAATGGAAAAAAGTATTCGAAAATAGTGCCTCATAAGGCGGGTAGAGTCCCTTGAAAACTCCCCTTGAATTCCCCCAGACTCAGAAAAAGTCAAAGTTGACTTTTTGGAGATCCATAGAAAAAGGGTGAAAATTAAAAAAAGTATGCCACAGCATGGATTTGAACACGCGACCAACCGCATCCAGGGGCGAGCGTTAACGCAGTGAGCCACTGGACCTGAGTACTCAAACATGCCTACTTTTGCATCTTAGACACTCTGAATTCACTAAATGTACAACTTTTTCTCCATCAAAATGAACAAATGAGACATGAAATAACATCTACAGATCAAGACGAAGCGAATGGAAGCGGTCCCAGCCTCGTAGCTGTGAACAGCTGTGATCGCAGGAAAATGCTGTTACAAAGATTTCTCAGTATATCTCCGGGACATTTCCCTGGCTTTCCCACCGTCACAATGGACAAACGAGACATGAAATAACATCAACAGATCAAGACGAAGCGAATGGAAGTACCACCGGAGTCATAGCATGTGTAAATCGAGACGAAACATCTCTCTCTCCCCCGCCTGCTTGCGAAGGGGAGGAGCAGTTTACACACACACACGCAGCTGCTGCATGCAGCAACGCACACAGAGGGAGGAGATGGCAGAGAGAATGCTCTCCCCTGAAAACTCCCCTTGAATTCCTCCAGACTCAGAAAATGTAAAAGTTCACTTTTTGGAGATCCATAGAAAAAGGGTGAAAATGGAAAAAAGTATTCGAAAATAGTGCCTCATAAGGCGGGTAGAGTCCCTTGAAAACTCCCCTTGAATTCCTCCAGACTCAGAAAAAGTCAAAGTTGACTTTTTGGAGATCCATAGAAAAAGGGTGAAAATGAAAAAAAGAATGCCACAGCATGGATTCGAACACGCGACCAACCGCATCCAGGGGCGAGCGTTAACACAGTGAGCCACTGGACCTGAGTACTCAAACACGCCTACTTGTGCATCTTAGACACTCTGAATTTACTAAATGTACAACTTGTTCTCCATCAAAATGAACAAATGAGACATTAAATAACATCTACAGATCAAGACGAAGCGAATGGAAGCGGTCCCAGCCTCGTAGCTGTGAACAGCTGTGATCGCAGGAAAATGCTGTTACAAAGATTTCTCAGTATATCTCCGGGACATTTCCCTGGCTTTCCCACCGTCACAATGGACAAACGAGACATGAAATAACATCAACAGATCAAGACGAAGCGAATGGAAGTACCCCCGGAGTCATAGCATGTGTAAATCGAGACGAAACATCTCTCTCTCCCCCGCCTGCTTGCGAAGGGGAGGAGCAGTTTACACACACACACGCAGCTGCTGCATGCAGCAACGCACACAGAGGGAGGAGATGGCAGAGAGAATGCACTCCCCTGAAAACTCCCCTTGAATTCCTCCAGACTCAGAAAATGTAAAAGTTCACTTTTTGGAGATCCATAGAAAAAGGGTGAAAATGGAAAAAAGTATTCGAAAATAGTGCCTCATAAGGCGGGTAGAGTCCCTTGAAAACTCCCCTTGAATTCCTCCAGACTCAGAAAAAGTCAAAGTTGACTTTTTGGAGATCCATAGAAAAAGGGTGAAAATGAAAAAAAGAATGCCACAGCATGGATTCGAACACGCGACCAACCGCATCCAGGGGCGAGCGTTAACACAGTGAGCCACTGGACCTGAGTACTCAAACACGCCTACTTGTGCATCTTAGACACTCTGAATTTACTAAATGTACAACTTGTTCTCCATCAAAATGAACAAATGAGACATTAAATAACATCTACAGATCAAGACGAAGCGAATGGAAGCGGTCCCAGCCTCGTAGCTGTGAACAGCTGTGATCGCAGGAAAATGCTGTTACAAAGATTTCTCAGTATATCTCCGGGACATTTCCCTGGCTTTCCCAACGTCAAAATGGACAAACCAGACATGAAATAACATCAACAGATCAAGACGAAGCGAATGGAGGTACCCCCGGAGTCATAGCATGTGTAAATCGAGACGAAACATCTCTCTCTCCCCCGCCTGCTTGCGAGGGGGAGGGGCAGTTTACACACACACGCAGCTGCTGCATGCAGCAACACACACACAGGGAGGAGATGGCAGAGAGAACGCACTCCCCTGAAAACTCTCCTTGAATTCCTCCAGACTCAGAAAAAGTCAAAGTTGACTTTTTGGAGATCCATAGAAAAAGTGTGAAAATGGAAAAAAGTATTCGAAAATAGTGCCTCATAAGGCGGCTAGAGTCCCTTGAAAACTCCCCTTGAATTCTTCCAGACTCAGAAAAAGTCAAAATTGACTTTTTGGAGATCCATAGAAAAAGGGTGAAAATGAAAAAAAGTATGCCACAGCATGGATTCGAACACGCGACCAACCGCATCCAGGGGCGAGCATTAACGCAGTGAGCCACTGGACCTGAGTACTCAAACATGCCTACTTTTGCATCTTAGAAACTCTGAATTCACTAAATGTACAACTTTTTCTCCAACAAAATGAACAAATGAGACATTAAATAACATCTACAGATCAAGACGAAGCGAATGGAAGCGGTCCCAGCCTCGTAGCTGTGAACAGCTGTGATCGCAGGAAAATGCTGTTACAAAGATTTCTCAGTATATCTCCGGGACATTTCCCTGGCTTTGCCACCGTCACAATGGACAAACGAGACATGAAATAACATCAACAGATCAAGACGAAGCAAATGGAAGTACCCCCGGAGTCATAGCATGTGTAAATCGAGACGAAACATCTCTCTCTCCCCCGCCTGCTTGCGAAGGGGAGGGGCAGTTTACACACACACGCGCAGCTGCTGCATGCAGCAACGCACACAGAGGGAGGAGATGGCAGAGAGAATGCACTCCCCTGAAAACTCCCCTTGAATTCCTCCAGACTCAGAAAATGTAAAAGTTCACTTTTTGGAGATCCATAGAAAAAGGGTGAAAATGGAAAAAAGTATTCGAAAATAGTGCCTCATAAGGCGGGTAGAGTCCCTTGAAAACTCCCCTTGAATTCCTCCAGACTCAGAAAAAGTCAAAGTTGACTTTTTGGAGATCCATAGAAAAAGGGTGAAAATGAAAAAAAGTATGCCACAGTATGGATTCGAACACGCGACCAACCGCATCCAGGGGCGAGCATTAACGCAGTGAGCCACTGGACCTGAGTACTCAAACATGCCTACTTGTGCATCTTAGACACTCTGCATTTACTAAATGTACAACTTTTTCTCTATCAACATGAACAAATGAGACATGAAATAACATCTACAGATCAAGACGAAGCGAATGGAAGCGGTCCCAGCCTCGTATCTGCGAACAGCTGTGATCGCAGGAAAATGCTGTTACAAAGATTTCTCAGTATATCTCCGGGACATTTCCCTGGCTTTCCCACCGTCACAATGGACAAACGAGACATGAAATAACATCAACAGATCAAGACGAAGCGAATGGAGGTACCCCCGGAGTCATAGCATGTGTAAATCGAGACGAAACATCTCTCTCTCCCCCGCCTGCTTGCGAGGGGGAGGGGCAGTTTACACACACACGCAGCTGCTGCATGCAGCAACACACACACAGGGAGGAGATGGCAGAGAGAACGCACTCCCCTGAAAACTCCCCTTGAATTCCTCCAGACTCAGAAAATGTAAAAGATCACTTTTTGGAGATCCATAGAAAAAGGGTGAAAATGAAAAAAAGAATGCCACAGCATGGATTCGAACACTCGACCAACCGCATCCAGGGGCGAGCGTTAACGCAGTGAGCCACTGGACCTGAGTACTCAAACATGCCTACTTGTGCATCTTAGACACTCTGAATTCACTAAATGTACAACCTTTTCTCCATCAAAATGAACAAATGAGACATGAAATAACATCTCCAGATCAAGACGAAGCGAATGGAAGCGGTCCCAGCCTCGTAGCTGTGAACAGCTGTGATCGCAGGAAAATGCTGTTACAAAGATTTCTCAGTATATCTCCGGGACATTTCCCTGGCTTTCCCACCGTCACAATGGACAAACGAGACATGAAATAACATCAACAGATCAAGACGAAGCGAATGGAAGTAACCCCGGAGTCATAGCATGTGTAAATCGAGACGAAACATCTCTCTCTCCCCCGCCTGCTTGCGAAGGGGAGGGGCAGTTTACACACACACACGCAGCTGCTGCATGCAGCAACGCACACAGAGGGAGGAGATGGCAGAGAGAATGCACTCCCCTGAAAACTCCCCTTGAATTCCTCCAGACTCAGAAAATGTAAAAGTTCACTTTTTGGAGATCCATAGAAAAAGGGTGAAAATGGAAAAAAGTATTCGAAAATAGTGCCTCATAAGGCGGGTAGAGTCCCTTGAAAACTCCCCTTGAATTCCTCCAGACTCAGAAAAAGTCAAAGTTGACTTTTTGGAGATCCATAGAAAAAGGGTGAAAATGAAAAAAAGAATGCCACAGCATGGATTCGAACACGCGACCAACCGCATCCAGGGGCGAGCGTTAACACAGTGAGCCACTGGACCTGAGTACTCAAACACGCCTACTTGTGCATCTTAGACACTCTGAATTTACTAAATGTACAACTTGTTCTCCATCAAAATGAACAAATGAGACATTAAATAACATCTACAGATCAAGACGAAGCGAATGGAAGCGGTCCCAGCCTCGTAGCTGTGAACAGCTGTGATCGCAGGAAAATGCTGTTACAAAGATTTCTCAGTATATCTCCGGGACATTTCCCTGGCTTTCCCAACGTCAAAATGGACAAACCAGACATGAAATAACATCAACAGATCAAGACGAAGCGAATGGAGGTACCCCCGGAGTCATAGCATGTGTAAATCGAGACGAAACATCTCTCTCTCCCCCGCCTGCTTGCGAGGGGGAGGGGCAGTTTACACACACACGCAGCTGCTGCATGCAGCAACACACACACAGGGAGGAGATGGCAGAGAGAACGCACTCCCCTGAAAACTCCCCTTGAATTCCTCCAGACTCAGAAAATGTAAAAGATCACTTTTTGGAGATCCATAGAAAAAGGGTGAAAATGAAAAAAAGAATGCCACAGCATGGATTCGAACACTCGACCAACCGCATCCAGGGGCGAGCGTTAACGCAGTGAGCCACTGGACCTGAGTACTCAAACATGCCTACTTGTGCATCTTAGACACTCTGAATTCACTAAATGTACAACCTTTTCTCCATCAAAATGAACAAATGAGACATGAAATAACATCTCCAGATCAAGACGAAGCGAATGGAAGCGGTCCCAGCCTCGTAGCTGTGAACAGCTGTGATCGCAGGAAAATGCTGTTACAAAGATTTCTCAGTATATCTCCGGGACATTTCCCTGGCTTTCCCACCGTCACAATGGACAAACGAGACATGAAATAACATCAACAGATCAAGACGAAGCGAATGGAAGTAACCCCGGAGTCATAGCATGTGTAAATCGAGACGAAACATCTCTCTCTCCCCCGCCTGCTTGCGAAGGGGAGGGGCAGTTTACACACACACACGCAGCTGCTGCATGCAGCAACGCACACAGAGGGAGGAGATGGCAGAGAGAATGCACTCCCCTGAAAACTCCCCTTGAATTCCTCCAGACTCAGAAAATGTAAAAGTTCACTTTTTGGAGATCCATAGAAAAAGGGTGAAAATGGAAAAAAGTATTCGAAAATAGTGCCTCATAAGGCGGGTAGAGTCCCTTGAAAACTCCCCTTGAATTCCTCCAGACTCAGAAAAAGTCAAAGTTGACTTTTTGGAGATCCATAGAAAAAGGGTGAAAATGAAAAAAAGAATGCCACAGCATGGATTCGAACACGCGACCAACCGCATCCAGGGGCGAGCGTTAACACAGTGAGCCACTGGACCTGAGTACTCAAACACGCCTACTTGTGCATCTTAGACACTCTGAATTTACTAAATGTACAACTTGTTCTCCATCAAAATGAACAAATGAGACATTAAATAACATCTACAGATCAAGACGAAGCGAATGGAAGCGGTCCCAGCCTCGTAGCTGTGAACAGCTGTGATCGCAGGAAAATGCTGTTACAAAGATTTCTCAGTATATCTCCGGGACATTTCCCTGGCTTTCCCAACGTCAAAATGGACAAACCAGACATGAAATAACATCAACAGATCAAGACGAAGCGAATGGAGGTACCCCCGGAGTCATAGCATGTGTAAATCGAGACGAAACATCTCTCTCTCCCCCGCCTGCTTGCGAGGGGGAGGGGCAGTTTACACACACACGCAGCTGCTGCATGCAGCAACACACACACAGGGAGGAGATGGCAGAGAGAACGCACTCCCCTGAAAACTCCCCTTGAATTCCTCCAGACTCAGAAAATGTAAAAGATCACTTTTTGGAGATCCATAGAAAAAGGGTGAAAATGAAAAAAAGAATGCCACAGCATGGATTCGAACACTCGACCAACCGCATCCAGGGGCGAGCGTTAACGCAGTGAGCCACTGGACCTGAGTACTCAAACATGCCTACTTGTGCATCTTAGACACTCTGAATTCACTAAATGTACAACCTTTTCTCCATCAAAATGAACAAATGAGACATGAAATAACATCTCCAGATCAAGACGAAGCGAATGGAAGCGGTCCCAGCCTCGTAGCTGTGAACAGCTGTGATCGCAGGAAAATGCTGTTACAAAGATTTCTCAGTATATCTCCGGGACATTTCCCTGGCTTTCCCACCGTCACAATGGACAAACGAGACATGAAATAACATCAACAGATCAAGACGAAGCGAATGGAAGTAACCCCGGAGTCATAGCATGTGTAAATCGAGACGAAACATCTCTCTCTCCCCCGCCTGCTTGCGAAGGGGAGGGGCAGTTTACACACACACACGCAGCTGCTGCATGCAGCAACGCACACACAGGGAGGAGATGGCAGAGAGAATGCACTCCCCTGAAAACTCCCCATGAATTCCTCCAGACTCAGAAAATGTAAAAGTTCACTTTTTGGAGATCCATAGAAAAAGGGTGAAAATGGAAAAAAGTATTCGAAAATAGTGCCTCATAAGGCGGGTAGAGTCCCTTGAAAACTCCCCTTGAATTCCTCCAGACTCAGAAAAAGTCAAAGTTGACTTTTTGGAGATCCATAGAAAAAGGGTGAAAATGAAAAAAAGTATGCCACAGCATGGATTCGAACACGCGACCAACCGCATCCAGGGGCGAGCGTTAACACAGTGAGCCACTGGACCTGAGTACTCAAACACGCCTACTTGTGCATCTTAGACACTCTGAATTTACTAAATGTACAACTTGTTCTCCATCAAAATGAACAAATGAGACATTAAATAACATCTACAGATCAAGACGAAGCGAATGGAAGCGGTCCCAGCCTCGTAGCTGTGAACAGCTGTGATCGCAGGAAAATGCTGTTACAAAGATTTCTCAGTATATCTCCGGGACATTTCCCTGGCTTTCCCAACGTCAAAATGGACAAACCAGACATGAAATAACATCAACAGATCAAGACGAAGCGAATGGAGGTACCCCCGGAGTCATAGCATGTGTAAATCGAGACGAAACATCTCTCTCTCCCCCGCCTGCTTGCGAGGGGGAGGGGCAGTTTACACACACACGCAGCTGCTGCATGCAGCAACACACACACAGGGAGGAGATGGCAGAGAGAACGCACTCCCCTGAAAACTCCCCTTGAATTCCTCCAAACTCAGAAAATGTAAAAGATCACTTTTTGGAGATCCATAGAAAAAGGGTGAAAATGAAAAAAAGAATGCCACAGCATGGATTCGAACACTCGACCAACCGCATCCAGGGGCGAGCGTTAACGCAGTGAGCCACTGGACCTGAGTACTCAAACATGCCTACTTGTGCATCTTAGACACTCTGAATTCACTAAATGTACAACCTTTTCTCCATCAAAATGAACAAATGAGACATGAAATAACATCTCCAGATCAAGACGAAGCGAATGGAAGCGGTCCCAGCCTCGTAGCTGTGAACAGCTGTGATCGCAGGAAAATGCTGTTACAAAGATTTCTCAGTATATCTCCGGGACATTTCCCTGGCTTTCCCACCGTCACAATGGACAAACGAGACATGAAATAACATCAACAGATCAAGACGAAGCGAATGGAAGTAACCCCGGAGTCATAGCATGTGTAAATCGAGACGAAACATCTCTCTCTCCCCCGCCTGCTTGCGAAGGGGAGGGGCAGTTTACACACACACACGCAGCTGCTGCATGCAGCAACGCACACACAGGGAGGAGATGGCAGAGAGAATGCACTCCCCTGAAAACTCCCCATGAATTCCTCCAGACTCAGAAAATGTAAAAGTTCACTTTTTGGAGATCCATAGAAAAAGGGTGAAAATGGAAAAAAGTATTCGAAAATAGTGCCTCATAAGGCGGGTAGAGTCCCTTGAAAACTCCCCTTGAATTCCTCCAGACTCAGAAAAAGTCAAAGTTGACTTTTTGGAGATCCATAGAAAAAGGGTGAAAATGAAAAAAAGTATGCCACAGCATGGATTCGAACACGCGACCAACCGCATCCAGGGGCGAGCGTTAACGCAGTGAGCCACTGGACCTGAGTACTCAAATATGCCTACTTGTGCATCTTAGACACTCTGAATTCACTAAATGTACAACTTTTTATCCATCAAAATGAACAAATGAGACATGAAATAACATCTACAGATCAAGACGAAGCGAATGGAAGCGGTCCCAGCCTCGTAGCTGTGAACAGCTGTGATCGCAGGAAAATGCTGTTACAAAGATTTCTCAGTATATCTCCGGGACATTTCCCTGGCTTTCCCACCGTCACAATGGACAAACGAGACATGAAATAACATCAACAGATCAAGACGAAGCGAATGGAGGTACCCCCGGAGTCATAGCATGTGTAAATCGAGACGAAACATCTCTCTCTCCCCCGCCTGCTTGCGAGAGGGAGGGGCAGTTTACACACACACACAGCCGCTGCATGCAGCAACGCACACACAGGGATGAGATGGCAGAGAGAATGCACTCCCCTGAAAACTCCCCTTGAATTCCTCCAGACTCAGAAAATGTAAAAGTTCACTTTTTGGAGATCCATAGAAAAAGGGTGAAAATGGAAAAAAGTATTCGAAAATAGTGCCTCATAAGGCGGGTAGAGTCCCTTGAAAACGCCCCTTGAATTCCTCCAGGCTCAGAAAAAGTCAAAGTTGACTTTTTGGAGATCCATAGAAAAAGGGTGAAAATGAAAAAAAGTATGCCACAGCATGGATTCGAAAACGTGACCAACCGCATCCAGGGGCGAGCGTTAACGCAGTGAGCCACTGGACCTGAGTACTCAAACATGCCTACTTTTGCATCTTAGACACTCTGAATTCACTAAATGTACAACTTTTTATCCATCAAAATGAACAAATGAGACATGAAATAACATCTACATATCAAGATGAAGCGAATGGAAGCGGTCCCAGCCTCGTAGCTTTGAACAGCTGTGATCGCAGGAAAATGCTGTTACAAAGATTTCTCAGTATATCTCCGGGACATTTCCCTGGCTTTCCCACCGTCACAATGGACAAACGAGACATGAAATAACATCAACAGATCAAGACGAAGCGAATGGAGGTACCCCCGGAGTCATAGCATGTGTAAATCGAGACGAAACATCTCTCTCTCCCCCGCCTGCTTGCGAGAGGGAGGGGCAGTTTACACACACACACGCAGCTGCTGCATGCAGCAACGCACACACAGGGAGGAGATGGCAGAGAGAATGCACTCCCCTGAAAACTCGACTTGAATTCCTCCAGACTCAGAAAATGTAAAAGTTCACTTTTTGGAGATCCATAGAAAAAGGGTGAAAATGGAAAAAAGTATTCGAAAATAGTGCCTCATAAGGCGGGTAGAGTCCCTTGAAAACTCCCCTTGAATTCCTCCAGACTCAGAAAAAGTCAAAGTTGACTTTTTGGAGATCCATAGAAAAAGGGTGAAAATGAAAAAAAGTATGCCACAGCATGGATTCGAACACGCAACCAACCGCATCCAGGGGCGAGAGTTAACGCAGTGAGCCACTGGACCTGAGTACTCAAATACGCCTACTTGTGCATCTTAGACACTCTGAATTCACTAAATGTACAACTTTTTATCCATCAAAATGAACAAATGAGACATGAAATAACATCTACATCTACAGACGAAGCGAATGGAAGCGGTCCCAGCCTCGTAGCTGTGAACAGCTGTGATCGCAGGAAAATGCTGTTACAAAGATTTCTCAGTATATCTCCGGGACATTCCCCTAGCTTTCCCACCGTCACAATGGACACACGAGACAGGAAATAACATCAACAGATCAAGACGAAGCGAATGGAAGTACCCCCGGAGTCATAGCATGTGTAAATCGAGACGAAACATCTCTCTCTCCCCCGCCTGCTTGCGAAGGGGAGGGGCAGTTTACACACACACACGCAGCTGCTGCATGCAGCAGCGCACACACAGGGAGGAGATGGCAGAGAGAATGCACTACCCTGAAAACTCCCCTTGAATTCCTCCAGACTCAGAAAATGTAAAAGTTCACTTTTTGGAGATCCATAGAAAAGGGTGAAAATGGAAAAAAGTATTCGAAAATAGTGCCTCATAAGGCGGGTAGAGTCCTTTGAAAACTCCCCTTGAATTCCTCCAGACTCAGAAAAAGTCAAAGTTGACTTTTTGGAGATCCATAGAAAAAGGGTGAAAATGAAAAAAAGTATGCCACAGCATGGATTCGAACACGCGACCAACCGCATCCAGGGGTGAGCGTTAACGCAGTGAGCCACTGGACCTGAGTACTCAAACATGCCTACTTGTGCATCTTAGACACTCTGAATTCACTAAATGTACAACCTTTTCTCCATCAAAATGAACAAATGAGACATGAAATAACATCTCCAAATCAAGACGAAGCGAATGGAAGCGGTCCAAGCCTCGTAGCTGTGAACAGCTGTGATCGCAGGAAAATGCTGTTACAAAGATTTATCAGTATATCTCCGGGACATTTCCCTGGATTTCCCACCGTCACAATGGACAAACGAGACATGAAATAACATCAACAGATCAAGACGAAGCGAATGGAGTTACCCCCGGAGTCATAGCATGTGTAAATCGAGACAAAACATCTCTCTCTCCCCCGCCTGCTTGCGAGAGGGAGGGGCAGTTTACACACACACACAGCCGCTGCATGCAGCAACGCACACACAGGGAGGAGATGGCAGAGAGAATGCACTCCCCTGAAAACTCCCCTTGAATTCCTCCAGACTCAGAAAATGTAAAAGTTAACTTTTTGGAGATCCATAGAAAAAGGGTGAAAATGGAAAAAAGTATTCGAAAATAGTGCCTCATAAGGCGGGTAGAGTCCCTTGAAAACGCCCCTTGAATTCCTCCAGACTCAGAAAAAGTCAAAGTTGACTTTTTGGAGATCCATAGAAAAAGGGTGAAAATGAAAAAAAGTATGCCACAGCATGGATTCGAACACGTGACCAACCGCATCCAGGGGCGAGCGTTAACGCAGTGAGCCACTGGACCTGAGTACTCAAACATGCCTACTTTTGCATCTTAGACACTCTGAATTCACTAAATGTACAACTTTTTCTCCATCAAAATGAACAAATGAGACATGAAATAACATCTACAGATCAAGACGAAGCGAATGGAAGCGGTCCCAGCCTCGTAGCTTTGAACAGCTGTGATCGCAGGAAAATGCTGTTACAAAGATTTCTCAGTATATCTCCGGGACATTTCCCTGGCTTTCCCACCGTCCCAATGGACAAAAGAGACATGAAATAACATCAACAGATCAAGACGAAGCGAATGGAGGTACCCCCGGAGTCATAGCATGTGTAAATCGAGACGAAACATCTCTCTCTCCCCCGCCTGCTTGCGAAGGGGAGGGGCAGTTTACACAAACACACGCAGCTGCTGCATGCAGCAACGCACACACAGGGAGGAGATGGCAGAGAGAATGCATTCCCCTGAAAACTCCCCTTGAATTCCTCCAGACTCAGAAAATGTAAAAGTTCACTTTTTGGAGATCCATAGAAAAAGGGTGAAAATGGAAAAAAGTATTCGAAAATAGTGCCTCATAAGGCGGGTAGAGTCCCTTGAAAACTCCCCTTGAATTCCTCCAGACTCAGAAAAAGTCAAAGTTGACTTTTTGGAGATCCATAGAAAAAGGGTGAAAATTAAAAAAAGTATGCCACAGCATGGATTCGAACACGCGACCAACCGCATCCAGGGGCGAGCGTTAACGCAGTGAGCCACTGGACCTGAGTACTCAAACATGCCTACTTTTGCATCTTAGACACTCTGAATTCACTAAATGTACAACTTTTTCTCCATCAAAATCAACAAATGAGACATGAAATAACATCTACATCTACAGACGAAGCGAATGGAAGCGGTCCCAGCCTCGTAGCTGTGAACAGCTGTGATCGCAGGAAAATGCTGTTACAAAGATTTCTCAGTATATCTCCGGGACATTTCCCTAGCTTTCCCACCGTCACAAAGGACACACGAGACATGAAATAACATCAACAGATCAAGACGAAGCGAATGGAAGTACCCCCGGAGTCATAGCATGTGTAAATCGAGATGAAACATCTCTCTCTCCCCCGCCTGCTTGCGAAGGGGAGGGGCAGTTTACACAAACACACGCAGCTGCTGCATGCAGCAACGCACACACAGGGAGGAGATGGCAGAGAGAATGCATTCCCCTGAAAACTCCCCTTGAATTCCTCCAGACTCAGAAAATGTAAAAGTTCACTTTTTGGAGATCCATAGAAAAAGGGTGAAAATGGAAAAAAGTATTCGAAAATAGTGCCTCATAAGGCGGGTAGAGTCCCTTGAAAACTCCCCTTGAATTCCTCCAGACTCAGAAAAAGTCAAAGTTGACTTTTTGGAGATCCATAGAAAAAGGGTGAAAATTAAAAAAAGTATGCCACAGCATGGATTCGAACACGCGACCAACCGCATCCAGGGGCGAGCGTTAACGCAGTGAGCCACTGGACCTGAGTACTCAAACATGCCTACTTGTGCATCTTAGACACTCTGAATTCACTAAATGTACAACTTTTTCTCCATCAAAATCAACAAATGAGACATGAAGTAACATCTACATCTACAGACGAAGCGAATGGAAGCGGTCCCAGCCTCGTAGCTGTGAACAGCTGTGATCGCAGGAAAATGCTGTTACAAAGATTTCTCAGTATATCTCCGGGACATTTCCCTAGCTTTCCCACCGTCACAATGGACACACGAGACATGAAATAACATCAACAGATCAAGACGAAGCGAATGGAAGTACCCCCGGAGTCATAGCATGTGTAAATCGAGACGAAACATCTCTCTCTCCCCCGCCTGCTTGCGAAGGGGAGGGGCAGTTTACACACACACACGCAGCTGCTGCATGCAGCAGCGCACACACAGGGAGGAGATGGCAGAGAGAATGCACTACCCTGAAAACTCCCCTTGAATTCCTCCAGACTCAGAAAATGTAAAAGTTCACTTTTTGGAGATCCATAGAAAAGGGTGAAAATGGAAAAAAGTATTCGAAAATAGTGCCTCATAAGGCGGGTAGAGTCCTTTGAAAACTCCCCTTGAATTCCTCCAGACTCAGAAAAAGTCAAAGTTGACTTTTTGGAGATCCATAGAAAAAGGGTGAAAATGAAAAAAAGTATGCCACAGCATGGATTCGAACACGCGACCAACCGCATCCAGGGGTGAGCGTTAACGCAGTGAGCCACTGGACCTGAGTACTCAAACATGCCTACTTGTGCATCTTAGACACTCTGAATTCACTAAATGTACAACCTTTTCTCCATCAAAATGAACAAATGAGACATGAAATAACATCTCCAAATCAAGACGAAGCGAATGGAAGCGGTCCAAGCCTCGTAGCTGTGAACAGCTGTGATCGCAGGAAAATGCTGTTACAAAGATTTATCAGTATATCTCCGGGACATTTCCCTGGCTTTCCCACCGTCACAATGGACAAACGAGACATGAAATAACATCAACAGATCAAGACGAAGCGAATGGAGGTACCCCCGGAGTCATAGCATGTGTAAATCGAGACGAAACATCTCTCTCTCCCCCGCCTGCTTGCAAGAGGGAGGGGCAGTTTACACACACACACAGCCGCTGCATGCAGCAACGCACACACAGGGAGGAGATGGCAGAGAGAATGCACTTCCCTGAAAACTCCCCATGAATTCCTCCAGACTCAGAAAATGTAAAAGTTCACTTTTTGGAGATCCATAGAAAAAGGGTGAAAATGAAAAAAAGTATGCCACAGCATGGATTTGAACACGCGACCAACCGCATCCAGGGGCGAGCGTTAACGAAGTGAGCCACTGGACCTGAGTACTCAAATATGCCTACTTGTGCATCTTAGACACTCTGAATTCACTAAATGTACAACTTTTTATCCATCAAAATGAACAAATGAGACATTGAATAACATCTACAGATCAAGACGAAGCGAATGGAAGCGGTCCCAGCCTCGTAGCTTTGAACAGCTGTGATCGCAGGAAAATGCTGTTACAAAGATTTCTCAGTATATCTCCGGGACATTTCCCTGGCTTTCCCACCGTCACAATGGACAAACGAGACATGAAATAACATCAACAGATCAAGACGAAGCGAATGGAAGTACCCCCGGAGTCATAGCATGTGTAAATCGAGACGAAACATCTCTCTCTCCCCCGCCTGCTTGCGAAGGGGAGGGGCAGTTTACACACACACACGCAGCTGCTGCATGCAGCAGCGCACACACAGGGAGGAGATGGCAGAGAGAATGCACTACCCTGAAAACTCCCCTTGAATTCCTCCAGACTCAGAAAATGTAAAAGTTCACTTTTTGGAGATCCATAGAAAAGGGTGAAAATGGAAAAAAGTATTCGAAAATAGTGCCTCATAAGGCGGGTAGAGTCCTTTGAAAACTCCCCTTGAATTCCTCCAGACTCAGAAAAAGTCAAAGTTGACTTTTTGGAGATCCATAGAAAAAGGGTGAAAATGAAAAAAAGTATGCCACAGCATGGATTCGAACACGCGACCAACCGCATCCAGGGGTGAGCGTTAACGCAGTGAGCCACTGGACCTGAGTACTCAAACATGCCTACTTGTGCATCTTAGACACTCTGAATTCACTAAATGTACAACCTTTTCTCCATCAAAATGAACAAATGAGACATGAAATAACATCTCCAAATCAAGACGAAGCGAATGTAAGCGGTCCAAGCCTCGTAGCTGTGAACAGCTGTGATCGCAGGAAAATGCTGTTACAAAGATTTCTCAGTATATCTCCGGGACATTTCCCTGGCTTTCCCACCGTCACAATGGACAAAAGAGACATGAAATAACATCAACAGATCAAGACGAAGCGAATGGAGGTACCCCCGGAGTCATAGCATGTGTAAATCGAGACGAAACATCTCTCTCTCCCCCGCCTGCTTGCGAGAGGGAGGGGCAGTTTACACACACACACAGCCGCTGCATGCAGCAACGCACACACAGGGAGGAGATGGCAGAGAGAATGCACTCCCCTGAAAACTCCCCTTGAATTCCTCCAGACTCAGAAAATGTAAAAGTTCACTTTTTGGAGATCCATAGAAAAAGGGTGAAAATGGAAAAAAGTATTCGAAAATAGTGCCTCATAAGGCGGGTAGAGTCCCTTGAAAACGCCCCTTGAATTCCTCCAGACTCAGAAAAAGTCAAAGTTGACTTTTTGGAGATCCATAGAAAAAGGGTGAAAATGAAAAAAAGTATGCCACAGCATGGATTCGAACACGTGACCAACCAAATCCAGGGGCGAGCGTTAACGCAGTGAGCCACTGGACCTGAGTACTCAAACATGCCTACTTGTGCATCTTAGACACTCTGAATTCACTAAATGTACAACCTTTTCTCCATCAAAATGAACAAATGAGACATGAAATAACATCTCCAAATCAAGACGAAGCGAATGGAAGCGGTCCAAGCCTCGTAGCTGTGAACAGCTGTGATCGCAGGAAAATGCTGTTACAAAGATTTCTCAGTATATCTCCGGGACATTTCCCTGGCTTTCCCACCGTCACAATGAACAAATGAGACATGAAATAACATCTACAGATCAAGACGAAGCGAATGGAAGCGGTCCCAGCCTCGTAGCTTTGAACAGCTGTGATCGCAGGAAAATGCTGTTACAAAGATTTCTCAGTATATCTCCGGGACATTTCCCTGGCTTTCCCACCGTCACAATGGACAAAAGAGACATGAAATAACATCAACAGATCAAGACGAAGCGAATGGAGGTACCCCCGGAGACATAGCATGTGTAAATCGAGACGAAACATCTCTCTCCCCCGCCTGCTTGCGAGAGGGAGGGGCAGTTTACACACACACACAGCCGCTGCATGCAGCAACGCACACACAGGGAGGAGATGGCAGAGAGAATGCACTCCCCTGAAAACTCCCCTTGAATTCCTCCAGACTCAGAAAATGTAAAAGTTCACTTTTTGGAGATCCATAGAAAAAGGGTGAAAATGGAAAAAAGTATTCGAAAATAGTGCCTCATAAGGCGGGTAGAGTCCCTTGAAAACGCCCCTTGAATTCCTCCAGACTCAGAAAAAGTCAAAGTTGACTTTTTGGAGATCCATAGAAAAAGGGTGAAAATGAAAAAAAGTATGCGACAGCATGGATTCGAACACGTGACCAACCGCATCCAGGGGCGAGCGTTAACGCAGTGAGCCACTGGACCTGAGTACTCAAACATGCCTACTTTTGCATCTTAGACACTCTGAATTCACTAAATGTACAACTTTTTCTCCATCAAAATGAACAAATGAGACATGAAATAACATCTACAGATCAAGACGAAGCGAATGGAAGCGGTCCCAGCCTCGTAGCTTTGAACAGCTGTGATCGCAGGAAAATGCTGTTACAAAGATTTCTCAGTATATCTCCGGGACATTTCCCTGGCTTTCCCACCGTCACAATGGACAAAAGAGACATGAAATAACATCAACAGATCAAGACGAAGCGAATGGAGGTACCCCCGGAGTCATAGCATGTGTAAATCGAGACGAAACATCTCTCTCTCCCCCGCCTGCTTGCGAGAGGGAGGGGCAGTTTACACACACACACAGCCGCTGCATGCAGCAACGCACACACAGGGAGGAGATGGCAGAGAGAATGCACTCCCCTGAAAACTCCCCTTGAATTCCTCCAGACTCAGAAAATGTAAAAGTTCACTTTTTGGAGATCCATAGAAAAAGGGTGAAAATGGAAAAAAGTATTCGAAAATAGTGCCTCATAAGGCGGGTAGAGTCCCTTGAAAACGCCCCTTGAATTCCTCCAGACTCAGAAAAAGTCAAAGTTGACTTTTTGGAGATCCATAGAAAAAGGGTGAAAATGAAAAAAAGTATGCCACAGCATGGATTCGAACACGTGACCAACCGCATCCAGGGGCGAGCGTTAACGCAGTGAGCCACTGGACCTGAGTACTCAAACATGCCTACTTGTGCATCTTAGACACTCTGAATTCACTAAATGTACAACTTTTTCGAGACAACTTTTTCACACGAGACATGAAATAACATCAACAGATCAAGACGAAGCGAATGGAAGTACCCCCGGAGTCATAGCATGTGTAAATCGAGACGAAACATCTCTCTCTCCCCCGCCTGCTTGCGAAGGGGAGGGGCAGTTTACACACACACACGCAGCTGCTGCATGCAGCAGCGCACACACAGGGAGGAGATGGCAGAGAGAATGCACTACCCTGAAAACTCCCCTTGAATTCCTCCAGACTCAGAAAATGTAAAAGTTCACTTTTTGGAGATCCATAGAAAAGGGTGAAAATGGAAAAAAGTATTCGAAAATAGTGCCTCATTAGGCGGGTAGAGTCCTTTGAAAACTCCCCTTGAATTCCTCCAGACTCAGAAAAAGTCAAAGTTGACTTTTTGGAGATCCATAGAAAAAGGGTGAAAATGAAAAAAAGTATGCCACAGCATGGATTCGAACGCGCGACCAACCGCATCCAGGGGTGAGCGTTAACGCAGTGAGCCACTGGACCTGAGTACTCAAACATGCCTACTTGTGCATCTTAGACACTCTGAATTCACTAAATGTACAACCTTTTCTCCATCAAAATGAACAAATGAGACATGAAATAACATCTCCAAATCAAGACGAAGCGAATGGAAGCGGTCCAAGCCTCGTAGCTGTGAACAGCTGTGATCGCAGGAAAATGCTGTTACAAAGATTTATCAGTATATCTCCGGGACATTTCCCTGGCTTTCCCACCGTCACAATGGACAAACGAGACATGAAATAACATCAACAGATCAAGACGAAGCGAATGGAGGTACCCCCGGAGTCATAGCATGTGTAAATCGAGACGAAACATCTCTCTCTCCCCCGCCTGCTTGCGAGAGGGAGGGGCAGTTTACACACACACACAGCCGCTGCATGCAGCAACGCACACACAGGGAGGAGATGGCAGAGAGAATGCACTTCCCTGAAAACTCCCCATGAATTCCTCCAGACTCAGAAAATGTAAAAGTTCACTTTTTGGAGATCCATAGAAAAAGGGTGAAAATGAAAAAAAGTATGCCACAGCATGGATTTGAACACGCGACCAACCGCATCCAGGGGCGAGCGTTAACGAAGTGAGCCACTGGACCTGAGTACTCAAATATGCCTACTTGTGCATCTTAGACACTCTGAATTCACTAAATGTACAACTTTTTATCCATCAAAATGAACAAATGAGACATGAAATAACATCTACAGATCAAGACGAAGCGAATGGAAGCGGTCCCACTCTCGTAGCTGTGAACAGCTGTGATCGCAGGAAAATGCTGTTACAAAGATTTCTCAGTATATCTCCGGGACATTTCCCTAGCTTTTCCACCGTCACAATGGACAAACGAGACATGAAATAACATCAAAAGATCAAGACGAAGCGAATGGAAGTACCCCCGGAGTCATAGCATGTGTAAATCGAGACGAAACATCTCTCTCTCCCCCGCCTGCTTGCGAAGGGGAGGGGCAGTTTACACACACACACGCAGCTGCTGCATGCAGCAACGCACACAGAGGGAGGAGATGGCAGAGAGAATGCACTTCCCTGAAAACTCCCCATGAATTCCTCCAGACTCAGAAAATGTAAAAGTTCACTTTTTGGAGATCCATAGAAAAAGGGTGAAAATGGAAAAAAGTATTCGAAAATAGTGCCTCATAAGGCGGGTAGAGTCCCTTGAAAACTCCCCTTGAATTCCTCCAGACTCAGAAAAAGTCAAAGTTGACTTTTTGGAGATCCATAGAAAAAGGGTGAAAATGAAAAAAAGTATGCCACAGCATGGATTCGAACACGCGACCAACCGCATCCAGGGGGCGAGCGTTAACGCAGTGAGCCACTGGACCTGAGTACTCAAATATGCCTACTTGTGCATCTTAGACACTCTGAATTCACTAAATGTACAACTTTTTATCCATCAAAATGAACAAATGAGACATGAAATAACATCTACAGATCAAGACGAAGCGAATGGAAGCGGTCCCAGCCTCGTAGCTGTGAACAGCTGTGATCGCAGGAAAATGCAGTTACAAAGATTTCTCAGTATATCCCCGGGACATTTCCCTAGCTTTCCCACCGTCACAATGGACACACGAGACATGAAATAACATCAACAGATCAAGACGAAGCGAATGGAAGTACCCCCGGAGTCATAGCATGTGTAAATCGAGACGAAACATCTCTCTCTCCCCCGCCTGCTTGCGAAGGGGAGGGGCAGTTTACACACACACACGCAGCTGCTGCATGCAGCAGCGCACACACAGGGAGGAGATGGCAGAGAGAATGCACTACCCTGAAAACTCCCCATGAATTCCTCCAGACTCAGAAAATGTAAAAGTTCACTTTTTGGAGATCCATAGAAAAAGGGTGAAAATGGAAAAAAGTATTCGAAAATAGTGCCTCATAAGGCGGGTAGAGTCCCTTGAAAACACCCCTTGAATTCCTCCAGACTCAGAAAAAGTCAAAGTTGACTTTTTGGAGATCCATAGAAAAATGGTGAAAATGAAAAAAAGTATGCCACAGCATGGATTCGAACACGTGACCAACCGCATCCAGGGGCGAGCGTTAACGCAGTGAGCCACTGGACCTGAGTACTCAAACATGCCTACTTTTGCATCTTAGACACTCTGAATTCACTAAATGTACAACTTTTTCTCCATCAAAATGAACAAATGAGACATGAAATAACATCTACAGATCAAGACGAAGCGAATGGAAGCGGTCCCAGCCTCGTAGCTTTGAACAGCTGTGATCGCAGGAAAATGCTGTTACAAAGATTTCTCAGTATATCTCCGGGACATTTCCCTGGCTTTCCCACCGTCACAATGGACAAAAGAGACATGAAATAACATCAACAGATCAAGACGAAGCGAATGGAGGTACCCCCGGAGTCATAGCATGTGTAAATCGAGACGAAACATCTCTCTCTCCCCCGCCTGCTTGCGAGAGGGAGGGGCAGTTTACACACACACACAGCCGCTGCATGCAGCAACGCACACACAGGGAGGAGATGGCAGATAGAATGCACTCCCCTGAAAACTCCCCTTGAATTCCTCCAGACTCAGAAAATGTAAAAGTTCCCTTTTTGGAGATCCATAGAAAAAGGGTGAAAATGGAAAAAAGTATTCGAAAATAGTGCCTCATAAGGCGGGTAGAGTCCCTTGAAAACGCCCCTTGAATTCCTCCAGACTCAGAAAAAGTCAAAGTTGACTTTTTGGAGATCCATAGAAAAAGGGTGAAAATGAAAAAAAGTATGCCACAGCATGGATTCGAACACGTGACCAACCGCATCCAGGGGCGAGCGTTAACGCAGTGAGCCACTGGACCTGAGTACTCAAACATGCCTACTTGTGCATCTTAGACACTCTGAATTCACTAAATGTACAACTTTTTCTCCATCAAAATGAACAAATGAGACATGAAATAACATCTACAGATCAAGACGAAGCGAATGGAAGCGGTCCCAGCCTCGTAGCTTTGAACAGCTGTGATCGCAGGAAAATGCTGTTACAAAGATTTCTCAGTATATCTCCGGGACATTTCCCTGGCTTTCCCACCGTCACAATGGACAAACGAGACATGAAATAACATCAACAGATCAAGACGAAGCGAATGGAAGTACCCCCGGAGTCATAGCATGTGTAACTCGAGACGAAACATCTCTCTCTCCCCCGCCTGCTTGCGAAGGGGAGGGGCAGTTTACACAAACACACGCAGCTGCTGCATGCAGCAACGCACACACAGGGAGGAGATGGCAGAGAGAATGCACTCCCCTGAAAACTCCCCTTGAATTCCTCCAGACTCAGAAAATGTAAAAGTTCACTTTTTGGAGATCCATAGAAAAAGGGTGAAAATGGAAAAAAGTATTCGAAAATAGTACCTCATAAGGCGGGTAGAGTCCCTTGAAAACTCCCCTTGAATTCCTCCAGACTCAGAAAAAGTCAAAGTTGACTTTTTGGAGATCCATAGAAAAAGGGTGAAAATTAAAAAAAGTATGCCACAGCATGGATTCGAACACGCGACCAACCGCATCCAGGGGTGAGCGTTAACGCAGTGAGCCACTGGACCTGAGTACTCAAACATGCCTACTTGTGCATCTTAGACACTCTGAATTCACTAAATGTACAACCTTTTCTCCATCAAAATGAACAAATGAGACATGAAATAACATCTCCAAATCAAGACGAAGCGAATGGAAGCGGTCCAAGCCTCGTAGCTGTGAACAGCTGTGATCGCAGGAAAATGCTGTTACAAAGATTTATCAGTATATCTCCGGGACATTTCCCTGGCTTTCCCACCGTCACAATGGACAAACGAGACATGAAATAACATCAACAGATCAAGACGAAGCGAATGGAGGTACCCCCGGAGTCATAGCATGTGTAAATCGAGACGAAACATCTCTCTCTCCCCCGCCTGCTTGCGAGAGGGAGGGGCAGTTTACACACACACACAGCCGCTGCATGCAGCAACGCACACACAGGGAGGAGATGGCAGAGAGAATGCACTTCCCTGAAAACTCCCCATGAATTCCTCCAGACTCAGAAAATGTAAAAGTTCACTTTTTGGAGATCCATAGAAAAAGGGTGAAAATGGAAAAAAGTATTCGAAAATAGTGCCTCATAAGGCGGGTAGAGTCCCTTGAAAACTCCCCTTGAATTCCTCCAGACTCAGAAAAAGTCAAAGTTGACTTTTTGGAGATCCATAGAAAAAGGGTGAAAATGAAAAAAAGTATGCCACAGCATGGATTCGAACACGCGACCAACCGCATCCAGGGGCGAGCGTTAACGCAGTGAGCCACTGGACCTGAGTACTCAAACATGCCTACTTTTGCATCTTAGACACTCTGAATTCACTAAATGTACAACTTTTTCTCCGTCAAAATGAACAAATGAGACATGAAATAACATCTACAGATCAAGACGAAGCGAATGGAAGCTGTCCCAGCCTCGTAGCTTTGAACAGCTGTGATCGCAGGAAAATGCTGTTACAAAGATTTCTCAGTATATCTCCGGGACATTTCCCTGGCTTTCCCACCGTCACAATGGACAAACGAGACATGAAATAACATCAACAGATCAAGACGAAGCGAATGGAAGTACCCCCGGAGTCATAGCATGTGTAAATCGAGACGAAACATTTCTCTCTCCCCCGCCTGCTTGCGAAGGGGAGGGGCAGTTTACACACACACACGCAGCTGCTGCATGCAGCAACGCACACAGAGGGAGGAGATGGCAGAGAGAATGCACTCCCCTGAAAACTCCCCTTGAATTCCTCCAGACTCAGAAAATGTAAAAGTTCACTTTTTGGAGATCCATAGAAAAAGGGTGAAAATGGAAAAAAGTATTCGAAAATAGTGCCTCATAAGGCGGGTAGAGTCCTTTGAAAACTCCCCTTGAATTCCTCCAGACTCAGAAAAAGTCAAAGTTGACTTTTTGGAGATCCATAGAAAAAGGGTGAAAATGAAAAAAAGTATGCCACAGCATGGATTCGAACACGCGACCAACCGCATCCAGGGGCGAGCGTTAACGCAGTGAGCCACTGGACCTGAGTACTCAAACATGCCTACTTGTGCATCTTAGACACTCTGAATTCACTAAATGTACAACCTTTTCTCCATCAAAATGAACAAATGAGACATGAAATAACATCTACAGATCAAGACGAAGCGAATGGAAGCGGTCCCAGCCTCGTAGCTTTGAACAGCTGTGATCGCAGGAAAATGCTGTTACAAAGATTTCTCAGTATATCTCCGGGACATTTCCCTGGCTTTCCCACCGTCACAATGGACAAACGAGACATGAAATAACATCAACAGATCAAGACGAAGCGAATGGAAGTACCCCCGGAGTCATAGCATGTGTAAATCGAGACGAAACATCTCTCTCTTCCCCGCCTGCTTGCGAAGGGGAGGGGCAGTTTACACACACACACGCAGCTGCTGCATCCAGCAACGCACACAGAGGGAGGAGATGGCAGAGAGAATGCACTCCCCTGAAAACTCCCCATGAATTCCTCCAGACTCAGAAAATGTAAAAGTTCACTTTTTGGAGATCCATAGAAAAAGGGTGAAAATGGAAAAAAGTATTCGAAAATAGTGCCTCATAAGGCGGGTAGAGTCCCTTGAAAACTCCCCTTGAATTCCTCCAGACTCAGAAAAAGTCAAAGTTGACTTTTTGGAGATCCATAGAAAAAGGGTGAAAATGAAAAAAAGTATGCCACAGCATGGATTCGAACACGCGACCAACCGCATCCAGGGGCGAGCTTTAACGCAGTGAGCCACTGGACCTGAGTACTCAAATATGCCTACTTGTGCATCTTAGACACTCTGAATTCACTAAATGTACAACTTTTTATCCATCAAAATGAACAAATGAGACATGAAATAACATCTACAGATCAAGACGAAGCGAATGGAAGCGGTCCAAGCCTCGTAGCTGTGAACAGCTGTGATCGCAGGAAAATGCTGTTCCAAAGATTTCTCAGTATATCTCCGGGACATTTCCCTGGCTTTCCCACCGTCACAATGGACAAACGAGACATGAAATAACATCAACAGATCAAGACGAAGCGAATGGAGGTACCCCCGGAGTCATAGCATGTGTAAATCGAGACGAAACATTTCTCTCTCCCGCGCCTGCTTGCGAGAGGGAGGGGCAGTTTACACACACACACAGCCGCTGCATGCAGCAACGCACACACAGGGAGGAGATGGCGGAGAGAATGCACTCCCCTGAAAACTCCCCTTGAATTCCTCCAGACTCCGAAAATGTAAAAGTTCTCTTTTTGGAGATCCATAGAAAAAGGGTGAAAATGGAAAAAAGTATTCGAAAATAGTGCCTCATAAGGCGGGTAGAGTCCCTTGAAAACTCCCCTTGAATTCCTCCAGACTCAGAAAAAGTCAAAGTTGACTTTTTGGAGATCCATAGAAAAAGGGTGAAAATTTAAAAAAGTATGCCACATCATGGATTCGAACACGCGACCAACCGCATCCAGGGGCGAGCGTTAACGCAGTGAGCCACTGGACCTGAGTACTCAAACATGCCTACTTTTGCATCTTAGACACTCTGAATTCACTAAATGTACAACTTTTTCTCCATCAAATTCAACAAATGAGACATGAAATAACATCTACAGATCAAGACGAAGCGAATGGAAGCGGTCCCAGCCTCGTAGCTTTGAACAGCTGTGATCGCAGGAAAATGCTGTTACAAAGATTTCTCAGTATATCTCCGGGACATTTCCCTGGCTTTCCCACCGTCACAATGGACAAACGAGACATGAAATAACATCAACAGATCAAGACGAAGCGAATGGAAGTACCCCCGGAGTCATAGCATGTGTAAATCGAGACGAAACATCTCTCTCTCCCCCGCCTGCTTGCGAAGGGGAGGGGCAGTTTACACACACACACGCAGCTGATGCATCCAGCAACGCACACAGAGGGAGGAGATGGCAGAGAGAATGCACTCCCCTGAAAACTCCCCATGAATTCCTCCAGACTCAGAAAATGTAAAAGTTCACTTTTTGGAGATCCATAGAAAAAGGGTGAAAATGGAAAAAAGTATTCGAAAATAGTGCCTCATAAGGCGGGTAGAGTCCCTTGAAAACTCCCCTTGAATTCCTCCAGACTCAGAAAAAGTCAAAGTTGACTTTTTGGAGATCCATAGAAAAAGGGTGAAAATGAAAAAAAGTATGCCACAGCATGGATTCGAACACGCGACCAACCGCATCCAGGGGCGAGCGTTAACGCAGTGAGCCACTGGACCTGAGTACTCAAATATGCCTACTTGTGCATCTTAGACACTCTGAATTCACTAAATGTACAACTTTTTATCCATCAAAATGAACAAATGAGACATGAAATAACATCTACATCTACAGACGAAGCGAATGGAAGCGGTCCCAGCCTCGTAGCTGTGAACAGCTGTGATCGCAGGAAAATGCTGTTACAAAGATTTCTCAGTATATCTCCGGGACATTTCCCTAGCTTTCCCACCGTCACAATGGACACACGAGACATGAAATAACATCAACAGATCAAGACGAAGCGAATGGAAGTACCCCCGGAGTCATAGCATGTGTAAATCGAGACGAAACATCTCTCTCTCCCCCGCCTGCTTGCGAAGGGGAGGGGCAGTTTACACACACACACGCAGCTGCTGCATGCAGCAGCGCACACACAGGGAGGAGATGGCAGAGAGAATGCACTACCCTGAAAACTCCCCTTGAATTCCTCCAGACTCAGAAAATGTAAAAGTTCACTTTTTGGAGATCCATAGAAAAGGGTGAAAATGGAAAAAAGTATTCGAAAATAGTGCCTCATAAGGCGGGTAGAGTCCTTTGAAAACTCCCCTTGAATTCCTCCAGACTCAGAAAAAGTCAAAGTTGACTTTTTGGAGATCCATAGAAAAAGGGTGAAAATGAAAAAAAGTATGCCACAGCATGGATTCGAACACGCGACCAACCGCATCCAGGGGTGAGCGTTAACGCAGTGAGCCACTGGACCTGAGTACTCAAACATGCCTACTTGTGCATCTTAGACACTCTGAATTCACTAAATGTACAACCTTTTCTCCATCAAAATGAACAAATGAGACATGAAATAACATCTCCAAATCAAGACGAAGCGAATGGAAGCGGTCCAAGCCTCGTAGCTGTGAACAGCTGTGATCGCAGGAAAATGCTGTTACAAAGATTTATCAGTATATCTCCGGGACATTTCCCTGGCTTTCCCACCGTCACAATGGACAAACGAGACATGAAATAACATCAACAGATCAAGACGAAGCGAATGGAGGTACCCCCGGAGTCATAGCATGTGTAAATCGAGACGAAACATCTCTCTCTCCCCCGCCTGCTTGCGAGAGGGAGGGGCAGTTTACACACACACACAGCCGCTGCATGCAGCAACGCACACACAGGGAGGAGATGGCAGAGAGAATGCACTCCCCTGAAAACTCCCCATGAATTCCTCCAGACTCAGAAAATGTAAAAGTTCACTTTTTGGAGATCCATAGAAAAAGGGTGAAAATGAAAAAAAGTATGCCACAGCATGGATTCGAACACGCGACCAACCGCATCCAGGGGCGAGCGTTAACGCAGTGAGCTACTGGACCTGATTACTCAAATATGCCTACTTGTGCATCTTAGACACTCTGAATTCACTAAATGTACAACTTTTTATCCATCAAAATGAACAAATGAGACATGAAATAACATCTACAGATCAAGACGAAGCGAATGGAAGCGGTCCCACTCTCGTAGCTGTGAACAGCTGTGATCGCAGGAAAATGCTGTTACAAAGATTTCTCAGTATATCTCCGGGACATTTCCCTAGCTTTCCCACCGTCACAATGGACAAACGAGACATGAAATAACATCAAAAGATCAAGACGAAGCGAATGGAAGTACCCCCGGAGTCATAGCATGTGTAAATCGAGACGAAACATCTCTCTCTCCCCCGCCTGCTTGCGAAGGGGAGGGGCAGTTTACACACACACACGCAGCTGCTGCATGCAGCAACGCACACAGAGGGAGGAGATGGCAGAGAGAATGCACTCCCCTGAAAACTCCCCATGAATTCCTCCAGACTCAGAAAATGTAAAAGTTCACTTTTTGGAGATCCATAGAAAAAGGGTGAAAATGGAAAAAAGTATTCGAAAATAGTGCCTCATAAGGCGGGTAGAGTCCCTTGAAAACTCCCCTTGAATTCCTCCAGACTCAGAAAAAGTCAAAGTTGACTTTTTGGAGATCCATAGAAAAAGGGTGAAAATGAAAAAAAGTATGCCACAGCATGGATTCGAACACGCGACCAACCGCATCCAGGGGCGAGCGTTAACGCAGTGAGCCACTGGACCTGAGTACTCAAATATGCCTACTTGTGCATCTTAGACACTCTGAATTCACTAAATGTACAACTTTTTATCCATCAAAATGAACAAATGAGACATGAAATAACATCTACAGATCAAGACGAAGCGAATGGAAGCGGTCCCAGCCTCGTAGCTGTGAACAGCTGTGATCGCAGGAAAATGCTGTTACAAAGATTTCTCAGTATATCCCCGGGACATTTCCCTAGCTTTCCCACCGTCACAATGGACACACGAGACATGAAATAACATCAACAGATCAAGACGAAGCGAATGGAAGTACCCCCGGAGTCATAGCATGTGTAAATCGAGACGAAACATCTCTCTCTCCCCCGCCTGCTTGCGAAGGGGAGGGGCAGTTTACACACACACACGCAGCTGCTGCATGCAGCAGCGCACACACAGGGAGGAGATGGCAGAGAGAATGCACTACCCTGAAAACTCCCCATGAATTCCTCCAGACTCAGAAAATGTAAAAGTTCACTTTTTGGAGATCCATAGAAAAAGGGTGAAAATGGAAAAAAGTATTCGAAAATAGTGCCTCATAAGGCGGGTAGAGTCCCTTGAAAACTCCCCTTGAATTCCTCCAGACTCAGAAAAAGTCAAAGTTGACTTTTTGGAGATCCATAGAAAAAGGGTGAAAATGGAAAAAAGTATTCGAAAATAGTGCCTCATAAGGCGGGTAGAGTCCCTTGAAAACTCCCCTTGAATTCCTCCAGACTCAGAAAAAGTCAAAGTTGACTTTTTGGAGATCCATAGAAAAAGGGTGAAAATTAAAAAAAGTATGCCACATCATGGATTCGAACACGCGACCAACCGCATCCAGGGGCGAGCGTTAACGCAGTGAGCCACTGGACCTGAGTACTCAAACATGCCTACTTTTGCATCTTAGACACTCTGAATTCACTAAATGTACAACTTTTTCTCCATCAAAATCAACAAATGAGACATGAAATAACATCTACAGATCAAGACGAAGCGAATGGAAGCGGTCCCAGCCTCGTAGCTTTGAACAGCTGTGATCGCAGGAAAATGCTGTTACAAAGATTTCTCAGTATATCTCCGGGACATTTCCCTGGCTTTCCCACCGTCACAATGGACAAACGAGACATGAAATAACATCAACAGATCAAGACGAAGCGAATGGAAGTACCCCCGGAGTCATAGCATGTGTAAATCGAGACGAAACATCTCTCTCTCCCCCGCCTGCTTGCGAAGGGGAGGGGCAGTTTACACACACACACGCAGCTGCTGCATCCAGCAACGCACACAGAGGGAGGAGATGGCAGAGAGAATGCACTCCCCTGAAAACTCCCCATGAATTCCTCCAGACTCAGAAAATGTAAAAGTTCACTTTTTGGAGATCCATAGAAAAAGGGTGAAAATGGAAAAAAGTATTCGAAAATAGTGCCTCATAAGGCGGGTAGAGTCCCTTGAAAACTCCCCTTGAATTCCTCCAGACTCAGAAAAAGTCAAAGTTGACTTTTTGGAGATCCATAGAAAAAGGGTGAAAATGAAAAAAAGTATGCCACAGCATGGATTCGAACACGCGACCAACCGCATCCAGGGGCGAGCGTTAACGCAGTGAGCCACTGGACCTGAGTACTCAAACATGCCTACTTTTGCATCTTAGACACTCTGAATTCACTAAATGTACAACTTTTTATCCATCAAAATGAACAAATGAGACATGAAATAACATCTACAGATCAAGACGAAGCGAATGGAAGCGGTCCAAGCCTCGTAGCTGTGAACAGCTGTGATCGCAGGAAAATGCTGTTCCAAAGATTTCTCAGTATATCTCCGGGACATTTCCCTGGCTTTGCCACCGTCACAATGGACAAACGAGACAGGAAATAACATCAACAGATCAAGACGAAGCGAATGGAAGTACCCACGGAGTCATAGCATGTGTAAATCGAGACGAAACATCTCTCTCTCCCCCGACTGCATGCGAAGGGGAGGGGCAGTTTACACACACACACACGCAGCTGCTGCATGCAGCAACGCACACACAGGGAGGAGATGGCAGAGAGAATGCACTCCCCTGAAAACTCCCCTTGAATTCCTCCAGACTCAGAAAATGTAAAAGTTCACTTTTTGGAGATCCATAGAAAAAGGGTGAAAATGGAAAAAGGTATTCGAAAATAGTGCCTCATAAGGCGGGTAGAGTCCTTTGAAAACTCCCCTTGAATTCCTCCAGACTCAGAAAAAGTCAAAGTTGACTTTTTGGAGATCCATAGAAAAAGGGTGAAAATGAAAAAAAGTATGCCACAGCATGGATTCGAACACGCAACCAACCGCATCCAGGGGCGAGCGTTAACGCAGTGAGCCACTGGACCTGAGTACTCAAATATGCCTACTTGTGCATCTTAGACACTCTGAATTCACTAAATGTACAACTTTTTATCCATCAAAATGAACAAATGAGACATGAAATAACATCTACAGTTCAAGACGAAGCGAATGGAAGCAGTCCCAGCCTCGTAGCTGTGAACAGCTGTGATCGCAGGAAAATGCTGTTACAAAGATTTCTCAGTATATCTCCAAGACATTTCCCTGGCTTTCCCACCGTCACAATGGACAAACGAGACATGAAATAACATCAACAGATCAAGACGAAGCGAATGGAGGTACCCCCGGAGTCATAGCATGTGTAAATCGAGAAGAAACATCTCTCTCTCCCGCGCCTGCTTGCGAGAGGGAGGGGCAGTTTACACACACACACAGCCGCTGCATGCAGCAACGCACACAGAGGGAGGAGATTGCAGAGAGAATGCACTCCCCTGAAAACTCCCCATGAATTCCTCCAGACTCAGAAAATGTAAAAGTTCACTTTTTGGAGATCCATAGAAAAAGGGTGAAAATGGAAAAAAGTATTCGAAAATAGTGCCTCATAAGGCGGGTAGAGTCCCTTGAAAACTCCCCTTGAATTCCTCCAGACTCAGAAAAAGTCAAAGTTGACTTTTTGGAGATCCATAGAAAAAGGGTGAAAATGAAAAAAAGTATGCCACAGCATGGATTCGAACACGCGACCAACCGCATCCAGGGGCGAGCGTTAACGCAGTGAGCCACTGGACCTGAGTACTCAAATATGCCTACTTGTGCATCTTAGACACTCTGAATTCACTAAATGTACAACTTTTTATCCATCAAAATGAACAAATGAGACATGAAATAACATCTACAGATCAAGACGAAGCGAATGGAAGCGGTCCAAGCCTCGTAGCTGTGAACAGCTGTGATCGCAGGAAAATGCTGTTCCAAAGATTTCTCAGTATATCTCCGGGACATTTCCCTGGCTTTCCCACCGTCACAATGGACAAACGAGACATGAAATAACATCAACAGATCAAGACGAAGCGAATGGAAGTACCCCCGGAGTCATAGCATGTGTAAATCGAGACGAAACATTTCTCTCTCCCCCGCCTGCTTGCGAAGGGGAGGGGCAGTTTACACACACACACGCAGCTGCTGCATGCAGCAACGCACACAGAGGGAGGAGATGGCAGAGAGAATGCACTCCCCTGAAAACTCCCCTTGAATTCCTCCAGACTCAGAAAATGTAAAAGTTCACTTTTTGGAGATCCATAGAAAAAGGGTGAAAATGGAAAAAAGTATTCGAAAATAGTGCCTCATAAGGCGGGTAGAGTCCCTTGAAAACTCCCCTTGAATTCCTCCAGACTCAGAAAAAGTCAAAGTTGACTTTTTGGAGATCCATAGAAAAAGGGTGAAAATGAAAAAAAGTATGCCACAGCATGGATTCGAACACGCGACCAACCGCATCCAGGGGCGAGCTTTAACGCAGTGAGCCACTGGACCTGAGTACTCAAATATGCCTACTTGTGCATCTTAGACACTCTGAATTCACTAAATGTACAACTTTTTATCCATCAAAATGAACAAATGAGACATGAAATAACATCTACAGATCAAGACGAAGCGAATGGAAGCGGTCCAAGCCTCGTAGCTGTGAACAGCTGTGATCGCAGGAAAATGCTGTTCCAAAGATTTCTCAGTATATCTCCGGGACATTTCCCTGGCTTTCCCACCGTCACAATGGACAAACGAGACATGAAATAACATCAACAGATCAAGACGAAGCGAATGGAGGTACCCCCGGAGTCATAGCATGTGTAAATCGAGACGAAACATTTCTCTCTCCCGCGCCTGCTTGCGAGAGGGAGGGGCAGTTTACACACACACACAGCCGCTGCATGCAGCAACGCACACACAGGGAGGAGATGGCGGAGAGAATGCACTCCCCTGAAAACTCCCCTTGAATTCCTCCAGACTCCGAAAATGTAAAAGTTCTCTTTTTGGAGATCCATAGAAAAAGGGTGAAAATGGAAAAAAGTATTCGAAAATAGTGCCTCATAAGGCGGGTAGAGTCCCTTGAAAACTCCCCTTGAATTCCTCCAGACTCAGAAAAAGTCAAAGTTGACTTTTTGGAGATCCATAGAAAAAGGGTGAAAATTTAAAAAAGTATGCCACATCATGGATTCGAACACGCGACCAACCGCATCCAGGGGCGAGCGTTAACGCAGTGAGCCACTGGACCTGAGTACTCAAACATGCCTACTTTTGCATCTTAGACACTCTGAATTCACTAAATGTACAACTTTTTCTCCATCAAATTCAACAAATGAGACATGAAATAACATCTACAGATCAAGACGAAGCGAATGGAAGCGGTCCCAGCCTCGTAGCTTTGAACAGCTGTGATCGCAGGAAAATGCTGTTACAAAGATTTCTCAGTATATCTCCGGGACATTTCCCTGGCTTTCCCACCGTCACAATGGACAAACGAGACATGAAATAACATCAACAGATCAAGACGAAGCGAATGGAAGCGGTCCCAGCCTCGTAGCTTTGAACAGCTGTGATCGCAGGAAAATGCTGTTACAAAGATTTCTCAGTATATCTCCGGGACATTTCCCTGGCTTTGCCACCGTCACAATGGACAAACGAGACAGGAAATAACATCAACAGATCAAGACGAAGCGAATGGAAGTACCCCCGGAGTCATAGCATGTGTAAATCGAGACGAAACATCTCTCTCTCCCCCGACTGCATGCGAAGGGGAGGGGCAGTTTACACACACACACACGCAGCTGCTGCATGCAGCAACGCACACACAGGGAGGAGATGGCAGAGAGAATGCACTCCCCTGAAAACTCCCCTTGAATTCCTCCAGACTCAGAAAATGTAAAAGTTCACTTTTTGGAGATCCATAGAAAAAGGGTGAAAATGGAAAAAGGTATTCGAAAATAGTGCCTCATAAGGCGGGTAGAGTCCTTTGAAAACTCCCCTTGAATTCCTCCAGACTCAGAAAAAGTCAAAGTTGACTTTTTGGAGATCCATAGAAAAAGGGTGAAAATGAAAAAAAGTATGCCACAGCATGGATTCGAACACGCAACCAACCGCATCCAGGGGCGAGCGTTAACGCAGTGAGCCACTGGACCTGAGTACTCAAATATGCCTACTTGTGCATCTTAGACACTCTGAATTCACTAAATGTACAACTTTTTATCCATCAAAATGAACAAATGAGACATGAAATAACATCTACAGTTCAAGACGAAGCGAATGGAAGCGGTCCCAGCCTCGTAGCTGTGAACAGCTGTGATCGCAGGAAAATGCTGTTACAAAGATTTCTCAGTATATCTCCAGGACATTTCCCTGGCTTTCCCACCGTCACAATGGACAAACGAGACATCAAATAACATCAACAGATCAAGACGAAGCGAATGGAGGTACCCCCGGAGTCATAGCATGTGTAAATCGAGAAGAAACATCTCTCTCTCCCGCGCCTGCTTGCGAGAGGGAGGGGCAGTTTACACACACACACAGCCGCTGCATGCAGCAACGCACACAGAGGGAGGAGATTGCAGAGAGAATGCACTCCCCTGAAAACTCCCCTTGAATTCCTCCAGACTCAGAAAATGTAAAAGTTCACTTTTTGGAGATCCATAGAAAAAGGGTGAAAATGGAAAAAAGTATTCGAAAATAGTGCCTCATAAGGCGGGTAGAGTCCTTTGAAAACTCCCCTTGAATTCCTCCAGACTCAGAAAAAGTCAAAGTTGACTTTTTGGAGATCCATAGAAAAAGGGTGAAAATGAAAAAAAGTATGCCACAGCATGGATTCGAACACGCGACCAACCGCATCCAGGGGCGAGCGTTAACGCAGTGAGCCACTGGACCTGAGTACTCAAACATGCCTACTTGTGCATCTTAGACACTCTGAATTCACTAAATGTACAACCTTTTCTCCATCAAAATGAACAAATGAGACATGAAATAACATCTACAGATCAAGACGAAGCGAATGGAAGCGGTCCAAGCCTCGTAGCTGTGAACAGCTGTGATCGCAGGAAAATGCTGTTCCAAAGATTTCTCAGTATATCTCCGGGACATTTCCCTGGCTTTCCCACCGTCACAATGGACAAACGAGACATGAAATAACATCAACAGATCAAGACGAAGCGAATGGAAGTACCCCCGGAGTCATAGCATGTGTAAATCGAGACGAAACATCTGTCTCTCCCCCGCCTGCTTGCGAAGGGGAGGGGCAGTTTACACACACACACACGCAGCTGCTGCATCCAGCAACGCACACAGAGGGAGGAGATGGCAGAGAGAATGCACTCCCCTGAAAACTCCCCATGAATTCCTCCAGACTCAGAAAATGTAAAAGTTCACTTTTTGGAGATCCATAGAAAAAGGGTGAAAATGGAAAAAAGTATTCGAAAATAGTGCCTCATAAGGCGGGTAGAGTCCCTTGAAAACTCCCCTTGAATTCCTCCAGACTCAGAAAAAGTCAAAGTTGACTTTTTGGAGATCCATAGAAAAAGGGTGAAAATGAAAAAAAGTATGCCACAGCATGGATTCGAACACGCGACCAACCGCATCCAGGGGCGAGCGTTAACGCAGTGAGCCACTGGACCTGAGTACTCAAATATGCCTACTTGTGCATCTTAGACACTCTGAATTCACTAAATGTACAACTTTTTATCCATCAAAATGAACAAATGAGACATGAAATAACATCTACAGATCAAGACGAAGCGAATGGAAGCGGTCCAAGCCTCGTAGCTGTGAACAGCTGTGATCGCAGGAAAATGCTGTTCCAAAGATTTCTCAGTATATCTCCGGGACATTTCCCTGGCTTTCCCACCGTCACAATGGACAAACGAGACATGAAATAACATCAACAGATCAAGACGAAGCGAATGGAGGTACCCCCGGAGTCATAGCATGTGTAAATCGAGACGAAACATTTCTCTCTCCCGCGCCTGCTTGCGAGAGGGAGGGGCAGTTTACACACACACACAGCCGCTGCATGCAGCAACGCACACACAGGGAGGAGATGGCGGAGAGAATGCACTCCCCTGAAAACTCCCCTTGAATTCCTCCAGACTCAGAAAATGTAAAAGTTCACTTTTTGGAGATCCATAGAAAAAGGGTGAAAATGGAAAAAAGTATTCGAAAATAGTGCCTCATAAGGCGGGTAGAGTCCCTTGAAAACTCCCCTTGAATTCCTCCAGACTCAGAAAAAGTCAATGTTGACTTTTTGGAGATCCATAGAAAAAGGGTGAAAATGAAAAAAAGTATGCCACAGCATGGATTCGAACACGCGACCAACCGCATCCAGGGGCGAGCGTTAACGCAGTGAGCCACTGGACCTGAGTACTCAAACATGCCTACTTTTGCATCTTAGACACTCTGAATTCACTAAATGTACAACTTTTTCTCCATCAAAATGAACAAATGAGACATGAAATAACATCTACAGATCAAGACGAAGCGAATGGAAGCGGTCCCAGCCTCGTAGCTTTGAACAGCTGTGATCGCAGGAAAATGCTGTTACAAAGATTTCTCAGTATATCTCCGGGACACTTCCCTGGCTTTCCCACCGTCACAATGGACAAACGAGACATGAAATAACATCAAAAGATCAAGACGAAGCGAATGGAAGTACCCCCGGAGTCATAGCATGTGTAAATCGAGACGAAACATCTCTCTCTCCCCCGCCTGCTTGCGAAGGGGAGGGGCAGTTTACACACACACACGCAGCTGCTGCATGCAGCAACGCACACAGAGGGAGGAGATGGCAGAGAGAATGCACTCCCCTGAAAACTCCCCTTGAATTCCTCCAGACTCAGAAAATGTAAAAGTTCACTTTTTGGAGATCCATAGAAAAAGGGTGAAAATGGAAAAAAGTATTCGAAAATAGTGCCTCATAAGGCGGGTAGAGTCCTTTGAAAACTCCCCTTGAATTCCTCCAGACTCAGAAAAAGTCAAAGTTGACTTTTTGGAGATCCATAGAAAAAGGGTGAAAATGAAAAAAAGTATGCCACAGCATGGATTCGAACACGCGACCAACCGCATCCAGGGGCGAGCGTTAACGCAGTGAGCCACTGGACCTGAGTACTCAAACATGCCTACTTGTGCATCTTAGACACTCTGAATTCACTAAATGTACAACCTTTTCTCCATCAAAATGAACAAATGAGACATGAAATAACATCTACAGATCAAGACGAAGCGAATGGAAGCGGTCCCAGCCTCGTAGCTTTGAACAGCTGTGATCGCAGGAAAATGCTGTTACAAAGATTTCTCAGTATATCTCCGGGACATTTCCCTGGCTTTCCCACCGTCACAATGGACAAACGAGACATGAAATAACATCAACAGATCAAGACGAAGCGAATGGAAGTACCCCCGGAGTCATAGCATGTGTAAATCGAGACGAAACATCTCTCTCTCTCCCCCGCCTGCTTGCGAAGGGGAGGGGCAGTTTACACACACACACGCAGCTGCTGCATGCAGCAACGCACACAGAGGGAGGAGATGGCAGAGAGAATGCACTCCCCTGAAAACTCCCCATGAATTCCTCCAGACTCAGAAAATGTAAAAGTTCACTTTTTGGAGATCCATAGAAAAAGGGTGAAAATGGAAAAAAGTATTCGAAAATAGTGCCTCATAAGGCGGGTAGAGTCCCTTGAAAACTCCCCTTGAATTCCTCCAGACTCAGAAAAAGTCAAAGTTGACTTTTTGTAGATCCATAGAAAAAGGGTGAAAATTAAAAAAAGTATGCCACATCATGGATTCGAACACGCGACCAACCGCATCCAGGGGCGAGCGTTAACGCAGTGAGCCACTGGACCTGAGTACTCAAACATGCCTACTTTTGCATCTTAGACACTCTGAATTCACTAAATGTACAACTTTTTCTCCATCAAAATGAACAAATGAGACATGAAATAACATCTACAGATCAAGACGAAGCGAATGGAAGCGGTCCCAGCCTCGTAGCTTTGAACAGCTGTGATCGCAGGAAAATGCTGTTACAAAGATTTCTCAGTATATCTCCGGGACATTTCCCTGGCTTTCCCACCGTCACAATGGACAAACGAGACATGAAATAACATCAACAGATCAAGACGAAGCGAATGGAAGTACCCCCGGAGTCATAGCATGTGTAAATCGAGACGAAACATCTCTCTCTCCCCCGCCTGCTTGCGAAGGGGAGGGGCAGTTTACACACACACACACGCAGCTGCTGCATCCAGCAACGCACACAGAGGGAGGAGATGGCAGAGAGAATGCACTCCCCTGAAAACTCCCCATGAATTCCTCCAGACTCAGAAAATGTAAAAGTTCACTTTTTGGAGATCCATAGAAAAAGGGTGAAAATGGAAAAAAGTATTCGAAAATAGTGCCTCATAAGGCGGGTAGAGTCCCTTGAAAACTCCCCTTGAATTCCTCCAGACTCAGAAAAAGTCAAAGTTGACTTTTTGGAGATCCATAGAAAAAGGGTGAAAATGAAAAAAAGTATGCCACAGCATGGATTCGAACACGCGACCAACCGCATCCAGGGGCGAGCGTTAACGCAGTGAGCCACTGGACCTGAGTACTCAAATATGCCTACTTTTGCATCTTAGACACTCTGAATTCACTAAATGTACAACTTTTTATCCATCAAAATGAACAAATGAGACATGAAATAACATCTACAGATCAAGACGAAGCGAATGGAAGCGGTCCAAGCCTCGTAGCTGTGAACAGCTGTGATCGCAGGAAAATGCTGTTCCAAAGATTTCTCAGTATATCTCCGGGACATTTCCCTGGCTTTCCCACCGTCACAATGGACAAACGAGACATGAAATAACATCAACATATCAAGACGAAGCGAATGGAAGTACCCCCGGAGTCATAGCATGTGTAAATCGAGACGAAACATCTCTCTCTCCCCCGCCTGCTTGCGAAGGGGAGGGGCAGTTTACACACACACACGCAGCTGCTGCATCCAGCAACGCACACAGAGGGAGGAGATGGCAGAGAGAATGCACTCCCCTGAAAACTCCCCATGAATTCCTCCAGACTCAGAAAATGTAAAAGTTCACTTTTTGGAGATCCATAGAAAAAGGGTGAAAATGGAAAAAAGTATTCGAAAATAGTGCCTCATAAGGCGGGTAGAGTCCCTTGAAAACTCCCCTTGAATTCCTCCAGACTCAGAAAAAGTCAAAGTTGACTTTTTGGAGATCCATAGAAAAAGGGTGAAAATGAAAAAAAGTATGCCACAGCATGGATTCGAACACGCGACCAACCGCATCCAGGGGCGAGCGTTAACGCAGTGAGCCACTGGACCTGAGTACTCAAATATGCCTACTTGTGCATCTTAGACACTCTGAATTCACTAAATGTACAACTTTTTATCCATCAAAATGAACAAATGAGACATGAAATAACATCTACAGATCAAGACGAAGCGAATGGAAGCGGTCCAAGCCTCGTAGCTGTGAACAGCTGTGATCGCAGGAAAATGCTTTTCCAAAGATTTCTCAGTATATCTCCGGGACATTTCCCTGGCTTTCCCACCGTCACAATGGACAAACGAGACATGAAATAACATCAACAGATCAAGACGAAGCGAATGGAGGTACCCCCGGAGTCATAGCATGTGTAAATCGAGACGAAACATTTCTCTCTCCCGCGCCTGCTTGCGAGAGGGAGGGGCAGTTTACACACACACACAGCCGCTGCATGCAGCAACGCACACACAGGGAGGAGATGGCGGAGAGAATGCACTCCCCTGAAAACTCCCCTTGAATTCCTCCAGACTCAGAAAATGTAAAAGTTCACTTTTTGGAGATCCATAGAAAAAGGGTGAAAATGGAAAAAAGTATTCGAAAATAGTGCCTCATAAGGCGGGTAGAGTCCCTTGAAAACTCCCCTTGAATTCCTCCAGACTCAGAAAAAGTCAAAGTTGACTTTTTGGAGATCCATAGAAAAAGGGTGAAAATGAAAAAAAGTATGCCACAGCATGGATTCGAACACGCGACCAACCGCATCCAGGGGCGAGCGTTAACGCAGTGAGCCACTGGACCTGAGTACTCAAACATGCCTACTTTTGCATCTTAGACACTCTGAATTCACTAAATGTACAACTTTTTCTCCATCAAAATGAACAAATGAGACATGAAATAAAATCTATAGATCAAGACGAAGCGAATGGAAGCGGTCCCAGCCTCGTAGCTTTGAACAGCTGTGATCGCAGGAAAATGCTGTTACAAAGATTTCTCAGTATATCTCCGGGACATTTCCCTGGCTTTCCCACCGTCACAATGGACAAACGAGACATGAAATAACATCAACAGATCAAGACGAAGCGAATGGAAGTACCCCCGGAGTCATAGCATGTGTAAATCGAGACGAAACATCTCTCTCTCCCCCGCCTGCTTGCGAAGGGGAGGGGCAGTTTACACACACACACGCAGCTGCTGCATCCAGCAACGCACACAGAGGGAGGAGATGGCAGAGAGAATACACTCCCCTGAAAACTCCCCATGAATTCCTCCAGACTCAGAAAATGTAAAAGTTCACTTTTTGGAGATCCATAGAAAAAGGGTGAAAATGGAAAAAAGTATTCGAAAATAGTGCCTCATAAGGCGGGTAGAGTCCCTTGAAAACTCCCCTTGAATTCCTCCAGACTCAGAAAAAGTCAATGTTGACTTTTTGGAGATCCATAGAAAAAAGGGTGAAAATGAAAAAAAGTATGCCACAGCATGGATTCGAACACGCGACCAACCGCATCCAGGGGCGAGCGTTAACGCAGTGAGCCACTGGACCTGAGTACTCAAATATGCCTACTTTTGCATCTTAGACACTCTGAATTCACTAAATGTACAACTTTTTATCCATCAAAATGAACAAATGAGACATGAAATAACATCTACAGATCAAGACGAAGCGAATGGAAGCGGTCCAAGCCTCGTAGCTGTGAACAGCTGTGATCGCAGGAAAATGCTGTTCCAAAGATTTCTCAGTATATCTCCGGGACATTTCCCTGGCTTTCCCACCGTCACAATGGACAAACGAGACATGAAATAACATCAACATATCAAGACGAAGCGAATGGAAGTACCCCCGGAGTCATAGCATGTGTAAATCGAGACGAAACATCTCTCTCTCCCCCGCCTGCTTGCGAAGGGGAGGGGCAGTTTACACACACACACGCAGCTGCTGCATCCAGCAACGCACACAGAGGGAGGAGATGGCAGAGAGAATGCACTCCCCTGAAAACTCCCCATGAATTCCTCCAGACTCAGAAAATGTAAAAGTTCACTTTTTGGAGATCCATAGAAAAAGGGTGAAAATGGAAAAAAGTATTCGAAAATAGTGCCTCATAAGGCGGGTAGAGTCCCTTGAAAACTCCCCTTGAATTCCTCCAGACTCAGAAAAAGTCAAAGTTGACTTTTTGGAGATCCATAGAAAAAGGGTGAAAATGAAAAAAAGTATGCCACAGCATGGATTCGAACACGCGACCAACCGCATCCAGGGGCGAGCGTTAACGCAGTGAGCCACTGGACCTGAGTACTCAAATATGCCTACTTGTGCATCTTAGACACTCTGAATTCACTAAATGTACAACTTTTTATCCATCAAAATGAACAAATGAGACATGAAATAACATCTACAGATCAAGACGAAGCGAATGGAAGCGGTCCAAGCCTCGTAGCTGTGAACAGCTGTGATCGCAGGAAAATGCTTTTCCAAAGATTTCTCAGTATATCTCCGGGACATTTCCCTGGCTTTCCCACCGTCACAATGGACAAACGAGACATGAAATAACATCAACAGATCAAGACGAAGCGAATGGAGGTACCCCCGGAGTCATAGCATGTGTAAATCGAGACGAAACATTTCTCTCTCCCGCGCCTGCTTGCGAGAGGGAGGGGCAGTTTACACACACACACAGCCGCTGCATGCAGCAACGCACACACAGGGAGGAGATGGCGGAGAGAATGCACTCCCCTGAAAACTCCCCTTGAATTCCTCCAGACTCAGAAAATGTAAAAGTTCACTTTTTGGAGATCCATAGAAAAAGGGTGAAAATGGAAAAAAGTATTCGAAAATAGTGCCTCATAAGGCGGGTAGAGTCCCTTGAAAACTCCCCTTGAATTCCTCCAGACTCAGAAAAAGTCAAAGTTGACTTTTTGGAGATCCATAGAAAAAGGGTGAAAATGAAAAAAAGTATGCCACAGCATGGATTCGAACACGCGACCAACCGCATCCAGGGGCGAGCGTTAACGCAGTGAGCCACTGGACCTGAGTACTCAAACATGCCTACTTTTGCATCTTAGACACTCTGAATTCACTAAATGTACAACTTTTTCTCCATCAAAATGAACAAATGAGACATGAAATAAAATCTATAGATCAAGACGAAGCGAATGGAAGCGGTCCCAGCCTCGTAGCTTTGAACAGCTGTGATCGCAGGAAAATGCTGTTACAAAGATTTCTCAGTATATCTCCGGGACATTTCCCTGGCTTTCCCACCGTCACAATGGACAAACGAGACATGAAATAACATCAACAGATCAAGACGAAGCGAATGGAAGTACCCCCGGAGTCATAGCATGTGTAAATCGAGACGAAACATCTCTCTCTCCCCCGCCTGCTTGCGAAGGGGAGGGGCAGTTTACACACACACACGCAGCTGCTGCATCCAGCAACGCACACAGAGGGAGGAGATGGCAGAGAGAATACACTCCCCTGAAAACTCCCCATGAATTCCTCCAGACTCAGAAAATGTAAAAGTTCACTTTTTGGAGATCCATAGAAAAAGGGTGAAAATGGAAAAAAGTATTCGAAAATAGTGCCTCATAAGGCGGGTAGAGTCCCTTGAAAACTCCCCTTGAATTCCTCCAGACTCAGAAAAAGTCAATGTTGACTTTTTGGAGATCCATAGAAAAAAGGGTGAAAATGAAAAAAAGTATGCCACAGCATGGATTCGAACACGCGACCAACCGCATCCAGGGGCGAGCGTTAACGCAGTGAGCCACTGGACCTGAGTACTCAAACATGCCTACTTTTGCATCTTAGACACTCTGAATTCACTAAATGTACAACTTTTTCTCCATCAAAATGAACAAATGAGACATGAAATAACATCTACAGATCAAGACGAAGCGAATGGAAGCGGTCCCAGCCTCGTAGCTTTGAACAGCTGTGATCGCAGGAAAATGCTGTTACAAAGATTTCTCAGTATATCTCCGGGACATTTCCCTGGCTTTCCCACCGTTACAATGGACAAACGAGACATGAAATAACATCAAAAGATCAAGACGAAGCGAATGGAAGTACCCCCGGAGTCATAGCATGTGTAAATCGAGACGAAACATCTCTCTCTCCCCCGACTGCATGCGAAGGGGAGGGGCAGTTTACACACACACACACGCAGCTGCTGCATGCAGCAACGCACACACAGGGAGGAGATGGCAGAGAGAATGCACTCCCCTGAAAACTCCCCTTGAATTCCTCCAGACTCAGAAAATGTAAAAGTTCACTTTTTGGAGATCCATAGAAAAAGGGTGAAAATGGAAAAAGGTATTCGAAAATAGTGCCTCATAAGGCGGGTAGAGTCCTTTGAAAACTCCCCTTGAATTCCTCCAGACTCAGAAAAAGTCAAAGTTGACTTTTTGGAGATCCATAGAAAAAGGGTGAAAATGAAAAAAAGTATGCCACAGCATGGATTCGAACACGCAACCAACCGCATCCAGGGGCGAGCGTTAACGCAGTGAGCCACTGGACCTGAGTACTCAAATATGCCTACTTGTGCATCTTAGACACTCTGAATTCACTAAATGTACAACTTTTTATCCATAAAAATGAACAAATGAGACATGAAATAACATCTACAGTTCAAGACGAAGCGAATGGAAGCGGTCCCAGCCTCGTAGCTGTGAACAGCTGTGATCGCAGGAAAATGCTGTTACAAAGATTTCTCAGTATATCTCCAGGACATTTCCCTGGCTTTCCCACCGTCACAATGGACAAACGAGACATGAAATAACATCAACAGATCAAGACGAAGCGAATGGAGGTACCCCCGGAGTCATAGCATGTGTAAATCGAGACGAAACATCTCTCTCTCCCGCGCCTGCTTGCGAGAGGGAGGGGCAGTTTACACACACACACAGCCGCTGCATGCAGCAACGCACACAGAGGGAGGAGATTGCAGAGAGAATGCACTCCCCTGAAAACTCCCCATGAATTCCTCCAGACTCAGAAAATGTAAAAGTTCACTTTTTGGAGATCCATAGAAAAAGGGTGAAAATGGAAAAAAGTATTCGAAAATAGTGCCTCATAAGGCGGGTAGAGTCCCTTGAAAACTCCCCTTGAATTCCTCCAGACGCAGAAAAAGTCAAAGTTGACTTTTTGGAGATCCATAGAAAAAGGGTGAAAATGAAAAAAAGTATGCCACAGCATGGATTCGAACACGCGACCAACCGCATCCAGGGGCGAGCGTTAACGCAGTGAGCCACTGGACCTGAGTACTCAAATATGCCTACTTGTGCATCTTAGACACTCTGAATTCACTAAATGTACAACTTTTTATCCATCAAAATGAACAAATGAGACATGAAATAACATCTACAGATCAAGACGAAGCGAATGGAAGCGGTCCAAGCCTCGTAGCTGTGAACAGCTGTGATCGCAGGAAAATTCTGTTCCAAAGATTTCTCAGTATATCTCCGGGACATTTCCCTGGCTTTCCCACCGTCACAATGGACAAACGAGACATGAAATAACATCAACAGATCAAGACGAAGCGAATGGAGGTACCCCCGGAGTCATAGCATGTGTAAATCGAGACGAAACATTTCTCTCTCCCGCGCCTGCTTGCGAGAGGGAGGGGCAGTTTACACACACACACAGCCGCTGCATGCAGCAACGCACACACAGGGAGGAGATGGCGGAGAGAATGCACTCCCCTGAAAACTCCCCTTGAATTCCTCCAGACTCAGAAAATGTAAAAGTTCACTTTTTGGAGATCCATAGAAAAAGGGTGAAAATGGAAAAAGTATTCGAAAATAGTGCCTCATAAGGCGGGTAGAGTCCCTTGAAAACTCCCCTTGAATTCCTCCAGACTCAGAAAAAGTCAAAGTTGACTTTTTGGAGATCCATAGAAAAAGGGTGAAAATGAAAAAAAGTATGCCACAGCATGGATTCGAACACGCGACCAACCGCATCCAGGGGCGAGCGTTAACGCAGTGAGCCACTGGACCTGAGTACTCAAACATGCCTACTTTTGCATCTTAGACACTCTGAATTCACTAAATGTACAACTTTTTCTCCATCAAAATGAACAAATGAGACATGAAATAACATCTACAGATCAAGACGAAGCGAATGGAAGCGATCCCAGCCTCGTAGCTTTGAACAGCTGTGATCGCAGGAAAATGCTGTTACAAAGATTTCTCAGTATATCTCCGGGACATTTCCCTGGCTTTCCCACCATCACAATGGACAAACGAGACATGAAATAACATCAACAGATCAAGACGAAGCGAATGGAAGTACCCCCGGAGTCATAGCATGTGTAAATCGAGACGAAACATCTCTCTCTCCCCCGCCTGCTTGCGAAGGGGAGGGGCAGTTTACACACACACACGCAGCTGCTGCATGCAGCAACGCACACACAGGGAGGAGATGGCAGAGAGAATGCACTCCCCTGAAAACTCCCCTTGAATTCCTCCAGACTCAGAAAATGTAAAAGTTCACTTTTTGGAGATCCATAGAAAAAGGGTGAAAATGGAAAAAAGTATTCGAAAATAGTGCCTCATAAGGCGGGTAGAGTCCCTTGAAAACTCCCCTTGAATTCCTCCAGACTCAGAAAAAGTCAAAGTTGACTTTTTGGAGATCCATAGAAAAAGGGTGAAAATGAAAAAAAGTATGCCACAGCATGGATTCGAACACGCGACCAACCGAATCCAGGGGCGAGCGTTAACGCAGTGAGCCACTGGACCTGAGTACTCAAATATGCCTACTTGTGCATCTTAGACACTCTGAATTCACTAAATGTACAACTTTTTATCCATCAAAATGAACAAATGAGACATGAAATAACATCTACAGATCAAGACGAAGCGAATGGAAGCGGTCCCAGCCTCGTAGCTGTGAACAGCTGTGATCGCAGGAAAATGCTGTTACAAAGATTTCTCAGTATATCTCCGGGACATTTCCCTAGCTTTCCCACCGTCACAATGGACAAACGAGACAGGAAATAACATCAACAGATCAAGACGAAGCGAATGGAAGTACCCCCGGAGTCATAGCATGTGTAAATCGAGACGAAACATCTCTCTCTCCCCCGCCTGCTTGTGAAGGGGAGGGGCAGTTTACACACACACACGCAGCTGCTGCATGCAGCAACGCACACAGAGGGAGGAGATGGCAGAGAGAATGCACTCCCCTGAAAACTCCCCATGAATTCCTCCAGACTCAGAACATGTAAAAGTTCACTTTTTGGAGATCCATAGAAAAAGGGTGAAAATGGAAAAAAGTATTCGAAAATAGTGCCTTATAAGGCGGGTAGAGTCCCTTGAAAACTCCCCTTGAATTCCTCCAGACTCAGAAAAAGTCAAAGTTGACTTTTTGGAGATCCATAGAAAAAGGGTGAAAATGAAAAAAAGTATGCCACAGCATGGATTCGAACATGCGACCAACCGCATCCAGGGGCGAGCGTTAACGCAGTGAGCCACTGGACCTGAGTACTCAAATATGCCTACTTGTGCATCTTAGACACTCTGAATTCACTAAATGTACAACTTTGTATCCATCAAAATGAACAAATGAGACATGAAATAACATCTACAGACCAAGACGAAGCGAATGGAAGCGGTCCCACTCTCGTAGCTGTGAACAGCTGTGATCGCAGGAAAATGCTGTTACAAAGATTTCTCAGTATATCTCCGGGACATTTCCCTAGCTTTCCCACCGTCACAATGGACAAACGAGACATGAAATAACATCAAAAGATCAAGACGAAGCGAATGGAAGTACCCCCGGAGTCATAGCATGTGTAAATCGAGACGAAACATCTCTCTCTCCCCCGCCTGCTTGCGAAGGGGAGGGGCAGTTTACACACACACACGCAGCTGCTGCATGCAGCAACGCACACAGAGGGAGGAGATGGCAGAGAGAATGCACTCCCCTGAAAACTCCCCATGAATTCCTCCAGACTCAGAAAATGTAAAAGTTCACTTTTTGGAGATCCATAGAAAAAGGGTGAAAATGGAAAAAAGTATTCGAAAATAGTGCCTCATAAGGCGGGTAGAGTCCCTTGAAAACTCCCCTTGAATTCCTCCAGACTCAGAAAAAGTCAAAGTTGACTTTTTGGAGATCCATAGAAAAAGGGTGAAAATGAAAAAAAGTATGCCACAGCATGGATTCGAACACGCGACCAACCGCATCCAGGGGCGAGCGTTAACGCAGTGAGCCACTGGACCTGAGTACTCAAATATGCCTACTTGTGCATCTTAGACACTCTGAATTCACTAAATGTACAACTTTGTATCCATCAAAATGAACAAATGAGACATTAAATAACATCTACAGATCAAGACGAAGCGAATGGAAGCGGTCCCAGCCTCGTAGCTGTGAACAGCTGTGATCGCAGGAAAATGCTGTTACAAAGATTTCTCAGTATATCCCCGGGACATTTCCCTAGCTTTCCCACCGTCACAAATGACAAACGAGACAGGAAATAACATCAACAGATCAAGACGAAGCGAATGGAAGTACCCCCGGAGTCATAGCATGTGTAAATCGAGACGAAACATCTCTCTCTCCCCCTCCTGCTTGTGAAGGGGAGGGGCAGTTTACACACACACGCAGCTGCTGCATGCAGCAACGCACACAGAGGGAGGAGATGGCAGAGAGAATGCACTCCCCTGAAAACTCCCCATGAATTCCTCCAGACTCAGAAAATGTAAAAGTTCACTTTTTGGAGATCCATAGAAAAAGGGTGAAAATGGAAAAAAGTATTCGAAAATAGTGCCTCATAAGGCGGGTAGAGTCCCTTGAAAACTCCCCTTGAATTCCTCCAGACTCAGAAAAAGTCAAAGTTGACTTTTTGGAGATCCATAGAAAAAGGGTGAAAATGAAAAAAAGTATGCCACAGCATGGATTCGAACACGTGACCAACCGCATCCAGGGGCGAGCGTTAACGCAGTGAGCCACTGGACCTGAGTACTCAAACATGCCTACTTTTGCATCTTAGACACTCTGAATTCACTAAATGTACAACTTTTTCTCCATCAAAATGAACAAATGAGACATGAAATAACATCTACAGATCAAGACGAAGCGAATGGAAGCGGTCCCAGCCTCGTAGCTTTGAACAGCTGTGATCGCAGGAAAAATGCTGTTACAAAGATTTCTCAGTATATCTCCGGGACATTTCCCTGGCTTTCCCACCGTCACAATGGACAAACGAGACATGAAATAACATCAACAGATCAAGACGAAGCGAATGGAGGTACCCCCGGAGTCATAGCATGTGTAAATCGAGACGAAACATCTCTCTCTCCCCCGCCTGCTTGCGAGAGGGAGGGGCAGTTTACACACACACACAGCCGCTGCATGCAGCAACGCACAGAAAGGGAGGAGATGGCAGAGAGAATGCACTCCCCTGAAAACTCCCCTTGAATTCCTCCAGACTCAGAAAATGTAAAAGTTCACTTTTTGGAGATCCATAGAAAAAGGGTGAAAATGGAAAAAAGTATTCGAAAATAGTGCCTCATAAGGCGGGTAGAGTCCCTTGAAAACGCCCCTTGAATTCCTCCAGACTCAGAAAAAGTCAAAGTTGACTTTTTGGAGATCCATAGAAAAAGGGTGAAAATGAAAAAAAGTATGCCACAGCATGGATTCGAACACGTGACCAACCGCATCCAGGGGCGAGCGTTAACGCAGTGAGCCACTGGACCTGAGTACTCAAACATGCCTACTTTTGCATCTTAGACACTCTGAATTCACTAAATGTACAACTTTTTCTCCATCAAAATCAACAAATGAGACATGAAATAACATCTACATCTACAGACGAAGCGAATGGAAGCGGTCCCAGCCTCGTAGCTGTGAACAGCTGTGATCGCAGGAAAATGCTGTTACAAAGATTTCTCAGTATATCTCCGGGACATTTCCCTGGCTTTCCCACCGTCACAATGGACAAACGAGACATGAAATAACATCAACAGATCAAGACGAAGCGAATGGAGGTACCCCCGGAGTCATAGCATGTGTAAATCGAGACGAAACATCTCTCTCTCCCCCGCCTGCTTGTGAAGGGGAGGGGCAGTTTACACACACACACGCAGCTGCTGCATGCAGCAACGCACACAGAGGGAGGAGATGGCAGAGAGAATGCACTCCCCTGAAAACTCCCCAAGAATTCCTCCAGACTCAGAACATGTAAAAGTTCACTTTTTGGAGATCCATAGAAAAAGGGTGAAAATGGAAAAAAGTATTCGAAAATAGTGCCTTATAAGGCGGGTAGAGTCCCTTGAAAACTCCCCTTGAATTCCTCCAGACTCAGAAAAAGTCAAAGTTGACTTTTTGGAGATCCATAGAAAAAGGGTGAAAATGAAAAAAAGTATGCCACAGCATGGATTCGAACATGCGACCAACCGCATCCAGGGGCGAGCGTTAACGCAGTGAGCCACTGGACCTGAGTACTCAAATATGCCTACTTGTGCATCTTAGACACTCTGAATTCACTAAATGTACAACTTTGTATCCATCAAAATGAACAAATGAGACATGAAATAACATCTACAGATCAAGACGAAGCGAATGGAAGCGGTCCCACTCTCGTAGCTGTGAACAGCTGTGATCGCAGGAAAATGCTGTTACAAAGATTTCTCAGTATATCCCCGGGACATTTCCCTAGCTTTCCCACCGTCACAAATGACAAACGAGACAGGAAATAACATCAACAGATCAAGACGAAGCGAATGGACGTACCCCCGGAGTCATAGCATGTGTAAATCGAGACGAAACATCTCTCTCTCCCCCTCCTGCTTGTGAAGGGGAGGGGCAGTTTACACACACACGCAGCTGCTGCATGCAGCAACGCACACACAGGGAGGAGATGGCAGAGAGAATGCACTCCCCTGAAAACTCCCCATGAATTCCTCCAGACTCAGAAAATGTAAAAGTTCACTTTTTGGAGATCCATAGAAAAAGGGTGAAAATGGAAAAAAGTATTCGAAAATAGTGCCTCATAAGGCGGGTAGAGTCCCTTGAAAACTCCCCTTGAATTCCTCCAGACTCAGAAAAAGTCAAAGTTGACTTTTTGGAGATCCATAGAAAAAGGGTGAAAATGAAAAAAAGTATGCCACAGCATGGATTCGAACACGTGACCAACCGCATCCAGGGGCGAGCGTTAACGCAGTGAGCCACTGGACCTGAGTACTCAAACATGCCTACTTTTGCATCTTAGACACTCTGAATTCACTAAATGTACAACTTTTTCTCCATCAAAATGAACAGATGAGACATGAAATAACATCTACAGATCAAGACGAAGCGAATGGAAGCGGTCCCAGCCTCGTAGCTTTGAACAGCTGTGATCGCAGGAAAAATGCTGTTACAAAGATTTCTCAGTATATCTCCGGGACATTTCCCTGGCTTTCCCACCGTCACAATGGACAAACGAGACATGAAATAACATCAACAGATCAAGACGAAGCGAATGGAGGTACCCCCGGAGTCATAGCATGTGTAAATCGAGACGAAACATCTCTCTCTCCCCCGCCTGCTTGCGAGAGGGAGGGGCAGTTTACACACACACACAGCCGCTGCATGCAGCAACGCACAGAAAGGGAGGAGATGGCAGAGAGAATGCACTCCCCTGAAAACTCCCCATGAATTCCTCCAGACTCAGAAAATGTAAAAGTTCACTTTTTGGAGATCCATAGAAAAAGGGTGAAAATGGAAAAAAGTATTCGAAAATAGTGCCTCATAAGGCGGGTAGAGTCCCTTGAAAACTCCCCTTGAATTCCTCCAGACTCAGAAAAAGTCAAAGTTGACTTTTTGGAGATCCATAGAAAAAGGGTGAAAATTAAAAAAAGTATGCCACAGCATGGATTCGAACACGCGACCAACTGCATCCAGGGGCGAGCGTTAACGCAGTGAGCCACTGGACCTGAGTACTCAAACATGCCTACTTTTGCATCTTAGACACTCTGAATTCACTAAATGTACAACTTTTTCTCCATCAAAATCAACAAATGAGACATGAAATAACATCTACATCTACAGACGAAGCGAATGGAAGCGGTCCCAGCCTCGTAGCTGTGAACAGCTGTGATCGCAGGAAAATGCTGTTACAAAGATTTCTCAGTATATCTCCGGGACATTTCCCTGGCTTTCCCACCGTCACAATGGACAAACGAGACATGAAATAACATCAACAGATCAAGACGAAGCGAATGGAGGTACCCCCGGAGTCATAGCATGTGTAAATCCAGACGAAACATCTCTCTCTCCCCCGCCTGCTTGCGAGAGGGAGGGGCAGTTTACACACACACACAGCCGCTGCATGCAGCAACGCACACACAGGGAGGAGATGGCAGAGAGAATGCACTCCCCTGAAAACTCCCCTTGAATTCCTCCAGACTCAGAAAATGTAAAAGTTCACTTTTTGGAGATCCATAGAAAAAGGGTGAAAATGGAAAAAAGTATTCGAAAATAGTGCCTCATAAGGCGGGTAGAGTCCCTTGAAAACTCCCCTTGAATTCCTCCAGACTCAGAAAAAGTCAAAGTTGACTTTTTGGAGATCCATAGAAAAAGGGTGAAAATGAAAAAAAAATGCCACAGCATGGATTCGAACACGCGACCAACCGCATCCAGGGGCGAGCGTTAACGCAGTGAGCCACTGGACCTGAGTACTCAAACATGCCTACTTTTGCATCTTAGACACTCTGAATTCACTAAATGTACAACTTTTTCTCCATCAAAATGAACAAATGAGACATGAAATAACATCTACAGATCAAGACGAAGCGAATGGAAGCGGTCCCAGCCTCGTAGCTTTGAACAGCTGTGATCGCAGGAAAATGCTGTTACAAAGATTTCTCAGTATATCTCCGGGACATTTCCCTGGCTTTCCCACCGTCACAATGGACAAACGAGACATGAAATAACATCAACAGATCAAGACGAAGTGAATGGAAGTACCCCCGGAGTCATAGCATGTGTAAATCGAGACGAAACATCTCTCTCTCCCCCGCCTGCTTGCGAGAGGGAGGGGCAGTTTACACACACACACAGCCGCTGCATGCAGCAACGCACCGAAAGGGAGGAGATGGCAGAGAGAATGCACTCCCCTGAAAACTCCCCTTGAATTCCTCCAGACTCAGAAAATGTAAAAGTTCACTTTTTGGAGATCCATAGAAAAAGGGTGAAAATGGAAAAAAGTATTCGAAAATAGTGCCTCATAAGGCGGGTAGAGTCCCTTGAAAACGCCCCTTGAATTCCTCCAGACTCAGAAAAAGTCAAAGTTGACTTTTTGGAGATCCATAGAAAAAGGGTGAAAATGAAAAAAAGTATGCCACAGCATGGATTCGAACACGTGACCAACCGCATCCAGGGGCGAGCGTTAACGCAGTGAGCCACTGGACCTGAGTACTCAAACATGCCTACTTTTGCATCTTAGACACTCTGAATTCACTAAATGTACAACTTTTTCTCCATCAAAATGAACAGATGAGACATGAAATAACATCTACAGATCAAGACGAAGCGAATGGAAGCGGTCCCAGCCTCGTAGCTTTGAACAGCTGTGATCGCAGGAAAAATGCTGTTACAAAGATTTCTCAGTATATCTCCGGGACATTTCCCTGGCTTTCCCACCGTCACAATGGACAAACAAGACATGAAATAACATCAACAGATCAAGACGAAGCGAATGGAGGTACCCCCGGAGTCATAGCATGTGTAAATCGAGACGAAACATCTCTCTCTCCCCCGCCTGCTTGCGAGAGGGAGGGGCAGTTTACACACACACACAGCCGCTGCATGCAGCAACGCACAGAAAGGGAGGAGATGGCAGAGAGAATGCACTCCCCTGAAAACTCCCCATGAATTCCTCCAGACTCAGAAAATGTAAAAGTTCACTTTTTGGAGATCCATAGAAAAAGGGTGAAAATGGAAAAAAGTATTCGAAAATAGTGCCTCATAAGGCGGGTAGAGTCCCTTGAAAACTCCCCTTGAATTCCTCCAGACTCAGAAAAAGTCAAAGTTGACTTTTTGGAGATCCATAGAAAAAGGGTGAAAATTAAAAAAAGTATGCCACAGCATGGATTCGAACACGCGACCAACTGCATCCAGGGGCGAGCGTTAACGCAGTGAGCCACTGGACCTGAGTACTCAAACATGCCTACTTTTGCATCTTAGACACTCTGAATTCACTAAATGTACAACTTTTTCTCCATCAAAATCAACAAATGAGACATGAAATAACATCTACATCTACAGACGAAGCGAATGGAAGCGGTCCCAGCCTCGTAGCTGTGAACAGCTGTGATCGCAGGAAAATGCTGTTACAAAGATTTCTCAGTATATCTCCGGGACATTTCCCTGGCTTTCCCACCGTCACAATGGACAAACGAGACATGAAATAACATCAACAGATCAAGACGAAGCGAATGGAGGTACCCCCGGAGTCATAGCATGTGTAAATCCAGACGAAACATCTCTCTCTCCCCCGCCTGCTTGCGAGAGGGAGGGGCAGTTTACACACACACACAGCCGCTGCATGCAGCAACGCACACACAGGGAGGAGATGGCAGAGAGAATGCACTCCCCTGAAAACTCCCCTTGAATTCCTCCAGACTCAGAAAATGTAAAAGTTCACTTTTTGGAGATCCATAGAAAAAGGGTGAAAATGGAAAAAAGTATTCGAAAATAGTGCCTCATAAGGCGGGTAGAGTCCCTTGAAAACTCCCCTTGAATTCCTCCAGACTCAGAAAAAGTCAAAGTTGACTTTTTGGAGATCCATAGAAAAAGGGTGAAAATGAAAAAAAGTATGCCACAGCATGGATTCGAACACGCGACCAACCGCATCCAGGGGCGAGCGTTAACGCAGTGAGCCACTGGACCTGAGTACTCAAACATGCCTACTTTTGCATCTTAGACACTCTGAATTCACTAAATGTACAACTTTTTCTCCATCAAAATGAACAAATGAGACATGAAATAACATCTACAGATCAAGACGAAGCGAATGGAAGCGGTCCCAGCCTCGTAGCTTTGAACAGCTGTGATCGCAGGAAAATGCTGTTACAAAGATTTCTCAGTATATCTCCGGGACATTTCCCTGGCTTTCCCACCGTCACAATGGACAAACGAGACATGAAATAACATCAACAGATCAAGACGAAGTGAATGGAAGTACCCCCGGAGTCATAGCATGTGTAAATCGAGACGAAACATCTCTCTCTCCCCCGCCTGCTTGCGAGAGGGAGGGGCAGTTTACACACACACACAGCCGCTGCATGCAGCAACGCACAGAAAGGGAGGAGATGGCAGAGAGAATGCACTCCCCTGAAAACTCCCCTTGAATTCCTCCAGACTCAGAAAATGTAAAAGTTCACTTTTTGGAGATCCATAGAAAAAGGGTGAAAATGGAAAAAAGTATTCGAAAATAGTGCCTCATAAGGCGGGTAGAGTCCCTTGAAAACGCCCCTTGAATTCCTCCAGACTCAGAAAAAGTCAAAGTTGACTTTTTGGAGATCCATAGAAAAAGGGTGAAAATGAAAAAAAGTATGCCACAGCATGGATTCGAACACGTGACCAACCGCATCCAGGGGCGAGCGTTAACGCAGTGAGCCACTGGACCTGAGTACTCAAACATGCCTACTTTTGCATCTTAGACACTCTGAATTCACTAAATGTACAACTTTTTCTCCATCAAAATGAACAAATGAGACATGAAATAACATCTACAGATCAAGACGAAGCGAATGGAAGCGGTCCCAGCCTCGTAGCTGTGAACAGCTGTGATCGCAGGAAAATGCTGTTACAAAGATTTCTCAGTATATCCCCGGGACATTTCCCTAGCTTTCCCACCGTCACAATGGACAAACGAGACAGGAAATAACATCAACAGATCAAGACGAAGCGAATGGAAGTACCCCCGGAGTCATAGCATGTGTAAATCGAGACGAAACATCTCTCTCTCCCCCGCCTGCTTGTGAAGGGGAGGGGCAGTTTACACACACACACGCAGCTGCTGCATGCAGCAACGCACACAGAGGGAGGAGATGGCAGAGAGAATTCACTCCCCTGAAAACTCCCCATGAATTCCTCCAGACTCAGAAAATGTAAAAGTTCACTTTTTGGAGATCCATAGAAAAAGGGTGAAAATGGAAAAAAGTATTCGAAAATAGTGCCTCATAAGGCGGGTAGAGTCCCTTGAAAACTCCCCTTGAATTCCTCCAGACTCAGAAAAAGTCAAAGTTGACTTTTTGGAGATCCATAGAAAAAGGGTGAAAATTAAAAAAAGTATGCCACAGCATGGATTCGAACACGCGACCAACCGCATCCAGGGGCGAGCGTTAACGCAGTGAGCCACTGGACCTGAGTACTCAAACATGCCTACTTTTGCATCTTAGACACTCTGAATTCACTAAATGTACAACTTTTTCTCCATCAAAATCAACAAATGAGACATGAAATAACATCTACATCTACAGACGAAGCGAATGGAAGCGGTCCCAGCCTCGTAGCTGTGAACAGCTGTGATCGCAGGAAAATGCTGTTACAAAGATTTCTCAGTATATCTCCGGGACATTTCCCTGGCTTTCCCACCGTCACAATGGACAAACGAGACATGAAATAACATCAACAGATCAAGACGAAGCGAATGGAGGTACCCCCGGAGTCATAGCATGTGTAAATCGAGACGAAACATCTCTCTCTCCCCCGCCTGCTTGCGAGAGGGAGGGGCAGTTTACACACACACACAGCCGCTGCATGCAGCAACGCACACACAGGGAGGAGATGGCAGAGAGAATGCACTCCCCTGAAAACTCCCCTTGAATTCCTCCAGACTCAGAAAATGTAAAAGTTCACTTTTTGGAGATCCATAGAAAAAGGGTGAAAATGGAAAAAAGTATTCGAAAATAGTGCCTCATAAGGCGGGTAGAGTCCCTTGAAAACTCCCCTTGAATTCCTCCAGACTCAGAAAAAGTCAAAGTTGACTTTTTGGAGATCCATAGAAAAAGGGTGAAAATGAAAAAAAGTATGCCACAGCATGGATTCGAACACGCGACCAACCGCATCCAGGGGCGAGCGTTAACGCAGTGAGCCACTGGACCTGAGTACTCAAACATGCCTACTTTTGCATCTTAGACACTCTGAATTCACTAAATGTACAACTTTTTCTCCATCAAAATGAACAAATGAGACATGAAATAACATCTACAGATCAAGACGAAGCGAATGGAAGCGGTCCCAGCCTCGTAGCTGTGAACAGCTGTGATCGCAGGAAAATGCTGTTACAAAGATTTCTCAGTATATCTCCGGGACATTTCCCTAGCTTTCCCACCGTCACAATGGACAAACGAGACAGGAAATAACATCAACAGATCAAGACGAAGCGAATGGAAGTACCCCCGGAGTCATAGCATGTGTAAATCGAGACGAAACATCTCTCTCTCCCCCGCCTGCTTGCGAAGGGGAGGGGCAGTTTACACACACACACGCAGCTGCTGCATGCAGCAACGCACACACAGGGAGGAGATGGCAGAGAGAACACACTCCCCTGAAAACTCCCCTTGAATTCCTCGAGACTCAGAAAATGTAAAAGTTCACTTTTTGGAGATCCATAGAAAAAGGGTGAAAATGAAAAAAAGTATGCCACAGCATGGATTCCAACACGCGACCAACCGCATCCAGGGGCGAGAGTTAACGCAGTGAGCCACTGGACATGAGTACTCAAATATGCCTACTTGTGCATCTTAGACACTCTGAATTCACTAAATGTACAACTTTTTATCCATCAAAATGAACAAATGAGACATGAAATAACATCTACAGATCAAGACGAAGCGAATGGAAGCGGTCCCAGCCTCGTAGCTGTGAACAGCTGTGATCGCAGGAAAATGCTGTTACAAAGATTTCTCAGTATATCTCCGGGACATTTCCCTAGCTTTCCCACCGTCACAATGGACAAACGAGACAGGAAATAACATCAACAGATCAAGACGAAGCGAATGGAAGTACCCCCGGAGTCATAGCATGTGTAAATCGAGACGAAACATCTCTCTCTCCCCCGCTTGCTTGTGAAGGGGAGGGGCAGTTTACACACACACACGCAGCTGCTGCATGCAGCAACGCACACAGAGGGAGGAGATGGCAGAGAGAATGCACTCCCCTGAAAACTCCCCATGAATTCCTCCAGACTCAGAACATGTAAAAGTTCACTTTTTGGAGATCCATAGAAAAAGGGTGAAAATGGAAAAAAGTATTCGAAAATAGTGACTCATAAGGCGGGTAGAGTCCCTTGAAAACGCCCCTTGAATTCCTCCAGACTCAGAAAATGTAAAAGATCACTTTTTGGAGATCCATAGAAAAAGGGTGAAAATGAAAAAAAGAATGCCACAGCATGGATTCGAACACGCGACCAACCGCATCCAGGGGCAAGCGTTAACGCAGTGAGCCACTGGACCTGAGTACACAACTACTTGTGCATCTTAGACACTCTGAATTCACTAAATGTACAACTTTTTCTCCATCAAAATGAACAAATGAGACATGAAATAACATCTACAGATCAAGACGAAGCGAATGGAAGCGGTCCCAGCCTCGTAGCTTTGAACAGCTGTGATCGCAGGAAAATGCTGTTACAAAGATTTCTCAGTATATCTCCGGGACATTTCCCTATTTAGGGGCAATGGATGTCCACTTGCGGGAGACGACAGACAGTGGTGCGGTTAGCCAAAGTGACAATGGATGTCCACTTGCGGGAGACGACAGACAGTGGTGCGGTTAGCCAAAGTGACAGACCTAATGTTAGACCAATTTACAGGCAATGGACGTCCACTCTCGGGAGAGAGACCTCCAGCATGTGTCCCTGACATGGAGACTCTGTTTATTTCACTCATCCAGGACAGAGACCGGGGAAATCTCCTCTCTGTGGCCCCTCCAAGACCCCCAAAGGACGGACCACAGACCTCCAGCATGTGTCCCTGACATGGGCACCTCCATAACCTTGCACACCGTGAGTCCCCGGACTCCCGGACTTAAGCACTCCCCCACGGACTAAACCCAGATGTTCACACCCTACAGAACTCCATGCCCCTGGTTAACCTAAAGGGGGTGGATTTTGCGGTGCTTTACCGTCCGCACATCGGTATCCATATTCGGCCTTATTCACGGCACCACCACCCCTTCTGTGGAGGATATTCTCATGCTCCTGGTAACCCTTTAAATAGTCTGATACTGTCAGGGCTCATCACCGCACTTTACAAGCCATAAATAATGTTTAAATGGTCGGGGAAAGTGTTTTTAAACGTCTGGAAGAGAGTTGTAGCCTGTCATTTTGCAGGATATCATTTAACATGTAACCTCTCCTGGAAATGCACAGAATATGTCCATTTCCAGGAGAGATTCCATGTTAAATTATATCCTGCAAAATGACAGGCTATAAGCCAGGAACAAGTGTTTGAAAGGCGGGGAAAAGTTGTTTAAAATAGTCGGAAAAATGGTAAATGGTAAATGGACTGTACTTATATAGCGCTTTATCCAGTCTTTAAGACCCCTCAAAGCGCTTTACATACTACATGTCATTCACCCATTCAAACCCATTCATACAGAGCAGTGTACCTTACTCTAGGACCTAACATTCACACACATTCACACACCGTTGGCCATGCCATCGGGAGCAACTCAGGGTTAAGTATCTTGCCCAAGGATACATCGACATGTTGACTGCATGGGCTGGGATCGAACCCACAACCTTCTGGTTGAAAGACGACCGCACTCCCTCACAGCCACAGTCGAAAAGTGTTTTTAAACGTCTGGAAGAGAGTTGTTGCCTGTCATTTTGCAGGATATCATTTAACATGGAACCTCTCCTGGAAATGCGCAGAGTATGTCCATTTCCAGGAGAGGTTCCATGTTAAATTATATCCTGCAAAATGACAGGCTATAAGCCAGGAACAAGTGTTTGAAAGGCGGGGAAAAGTTGTTTAAAATAGTCGGAAAAGTGTTTTTAAACGTCTGGAAGAGAGTTGTTGCCTGTCATTTTGCAGGATATAATTTAACATGGAACCTCTCCTGGAAATGCGCAGAGTATGTCCATTTCCAGGAGAGGTTCCATGTTAAATTATATCCTGCAAAATGACAGGCTATAAGCCAGGAACAAGTGTTTGAAAGGCGGGGAAAAGTTGTTTAAAATAGTCTGATACCTCCAGGGCGCATCACCGCATTTTACAAGCCAGGGAAGGTGTCGGAATCCTGGGTAAACATTGTTTAAATAGTCTGACACCTGGCACTGTATTTGCCCCTGGGAGAGGTTCCATGTTAAATTATATCCTGCAAAATGACAGGCTATAAGCCAGGAACAAGTGTTTGAAAGGCGGGGAAAAGTTGTTTAAAATAGTCTGATACCTCCAGGGCGCATCACCGCATTTTACAAGCCAGGGAAGGTGTCGGAATCCTGGGTAAACATTGTTTAAATAGTCTGACACCTGGCACTGTATTTGCCCCTGGGAAACTTCAAGGTTATATTCATGTTTTATTATTTATTTAATAATCACATGATTTTTACAAAAACAGTATACACAGTATACATATATACAATAATAATAATAATAATAATAATAATATAACAATATACATAATAAAAACATGAAAAGTGGTGAAAATGAGAAAATGTATCCGAAAATAGTGCCTCCTAATGCGGGCATGTGGACAGTAGCCACAGACTCACAGGCACACACACACATGCAGAGATCCAGGGGGCGGAGCACATGGCTTTTTTTACCCAGAATTAAGTCTATGAGAGGCGGGGAGACTCAGAGGACAGGCTGCGTCACCTCACTTTGTAACCCAGGAAAAGAGCAGGAATTCTGGCTGCGTGAGTGTTAAAAGTGCATTCATCTGTGTTAATCCGACAGCCGCAGAGGTGCTGACGCAAAGCAGGCGGAACAAATTGATTATTTGAACCAGGAATAAATGTTTGCAAGGCAGGGAAAGTGTTCCTGCAGCCCCTCCATAACGGTAATAATGATTAGAAATGATTTCCAGGGCAGAAAGCGTTTTTTAAATGTGGAAAAAAATATGTTAAACTGTTTAAAAAGCACAAAGTGATTTGAGTGCAGTTCTCATGTGTCCCCACAGGAGGGCGCGTCGTCCCAGGGAGCACAGTGCATGGTGACAAGGTACGATTTATACCCTAAAATAGCATGCTAAGTGTGGGTGGATTAGTTTCAAAGCATGCACACTCTGCTCGTGTCAGACTTCCATCAAATAGACCGGGGAAAACACCTCTCATTAGCCCCTCACAGACCACCAAAGGACGGACTAAGCAGCTCCAGCACGGCTCCCTCACATGGAGCTCAGGTTATTTCATACCTCCAGGAGAGGGACCGGGAAAACCACCTCTCTGTAGCCCCTGACAGAGCCCCAAAGGACGGACTAAGGACCTCCGGCAACAGTGGCACTTCCATAACCTCGTGCACCGTGAGACCCCGGGCCCCCGGACTTAAGCACTCCCCCACGGACTAAACCCAGATGTTCACACCCTGCAGAATCTCATGCCCCTGGTCACCTTTAAGGGGGGGTGGATTTTGCGGTGCTTTACCGTCCGAACACAAGCATCAATATTCGTCCTCCTTCACAGCAGCAGCAGCAGCAGCAGCAGCACCTGCCCTGCTGGAGGTTCACACTTTAACTTATTTGTATTCGTTTTTTTTTGTTCCCCTCCTCTGCCTTACACATCCTCCCACGCTCGAGCACTCCTCACTCGGACTAAACCCCTCCATGCACACCGCCAGAACCAGAACCTCACGCCCCTGGTGACCTTAAAGGTGTTTGTCTTTGTTTGTTTTTGTACTCCACATAGACAGGCAGGTGTTCAGCACCACGGACAGAGCGGGCCCGCTGCTGCTGCTGCTGGAAGGTGGAACACTTTGAGTCTTTTTATTTTCTCTTTTCTCCCTGCTCCTGCACACACCTTTTGTTCCCCTCCTCTGCCTTACACATCCTCCCACGCTCGAGCACTCCTCACTCGGACTAAACCCCTCCATGCACACCGCCAGAACCAGAACCTCACGACCCTGGTGACCTTAAAGGTGTTGTCTTTGTTTGTTTTTGTATTCCACATAGACAGGCTGGGGTTCAGCACCACGCACAGAGCCTACCCGCTACCTCCAGGGCGCATCACCACATTTTACAAGCCAGGAAAGGTGCATGGATCCTGGGTAAACATTGATTAAGTGTTTTTAAATGTGTGGAACAGTGTTTTGTCACTTTCAAAACTCTCCTGTCATTGACCGGAGAATTTGGGTCGATGTTGTATTCAATCTGGCCATTAATATTCCAGTGAGACGAAGTACGTACATTGACCGGAGTGATCCCATGTTAATGTTGTCCAAATACCGGAACATTCCCTAACCCTGGCTTTCCCACCGTCACAATGGACAAACGAGACATGAAATAACATCAACAGATCAAGACGAAGCGAATGGAAGTACCCCCGGAGTCATATCATGTGTAAATCGAGACGAAACATCTCTCTCTCCCCCGCCTGCTTGCGAAGGGGAGGGACAGTTTACACACACACACGCAGCTGCTGCATGCAGCAACGCACACAGAGGGAGGAGATGGCAGAGAGAATGCACTCCCCTGAAAACTCCCCATGAATTCCTCCAGACTCAGAAAATGTAAAAGTTCACTTTTTGGAGATCCATAGAAAAAGGGTGAACATGGAAAAAAGTATTCGAAAATAGTGCCTCATAAGGCGGGTAGAGTCCCTTGAAAACTCCCCTTGAATTCCTCCAGACTCAGAAAAAGTCAAAGTTGACTTTTTGGAGATCCATAGAAAAAGGGTGAAAATGAAAAAAAGGATGCCACAGCATGGATTCGAACACGCGACCAACCGCATCCAGGGGCGAACGTTAACGCAGTGAGCCACTGGACCTGAGTACTCAAATATGCCTACTTGTGCATCTTAGACACTCTGAATTCACTAAATGTACAACTTTTTATCCATCAAAATGAACAAATGAGACATGAAATAACATCTACAGATCAAGACGAAGCGAATGGAAGCGGTCCCAGCCTCGTAGCTGTGAACAGCTGTGATCGCAGGAAAATACTGTTACAAAGATTTCTCAGTATATCTCCGGGACATTTCCCTAGCTTTCCCACCGTCACAATGGACAAACGAGACATGAAATAACATCAACAGATCAAGACGAAGCGAATGGAAGTACCCCCGGAGTCATAGCATGTGTAAATCGAGACGAAACATCTCTCTCTCCCCCGCCTGCTTGTGAAGGGGAGGGGCAGTTTACACACACACACGCAGCTGCTGCATGCAGCAACGCACACAGAGGGAGGAGATGGCAGAGAGAATGCACTCCCCTGAAAACTCCCCATGAATTCCTCCAGACTCAGAAAATGTAAAAGTTCACTTTTTGGAGATCCATAGAAAAAGGGTGAAAATGGAAAAAAGTATTCGAAAATAGTGCCTCATAAGGCGGGTAGAGTCCCTTGAAAACTCCCCTTGAATTCCTCCAGACTCAGAAAAAGTCAAAGTTGACTTTTTGGAGATCCATAGAAAAAGGGTGAAAATGAAAAAAAGTATGCCACAGCATGGATTCGAACACGCGACCAACCGCATCCAGGGGCGAGCGTTAACGCAGTGAGCCACTGGACCTGAGTACTCAAACATGCCTACTTTTGCATCTTAGACACTCTGAATTCACTAAATGTACAACTTTTTCTCCATCAAAATGAACAAATGAGACATGAAATAACATCTACAGATCAAGACGAAGCGAAAGGAAGCGGTCCCAGCCTCGTAGCTTTGAACAGCTGTGATCGCAGGAAAATGCTGTTACAAAGATTTCTCAGTATATCTCCGGGACATTTCCCTAGCTTTCCCACCGTCACAATGGACAAAAGAGACATGAAATAACATCAACAGATCAAGACGAAGCGAATGGAAGTACCCCCGGAGTCATAGCATGTGTACATCGAGACGAAACATCTCTCTCTCCCCCGCCTGCTTGCGAAGGGGAGGGGCAGTTTACACACACACACGCAGCTGCTGCATGCAGCAACGCACACAGAGGGAGGAGATGGCAGAGAGAATGCACTCCCCTGAAAACTCCCCATGAATTCCTCCAGACTCAGAACATGTAAAAGTTCACTTTTTGCAGATCCATAGAAAAAGGGTGAAAATGGAAAACAGTATTCGAAAATAGTGCCTCATAAGGCGGGTAGAGTCCCTTGAAAACTCCCCTTGAATTCCTCCAGACTCAGAAAAAGTCAAAGTTGACTTTTTGGAGATCCATAGAAAAAGGGTGAAAATGAAAAAAAGTATGCCACAGCATGGATTCGAACACGCGACCAACTGCATCCAGGGGCGAGCGTTAACGCAGTGAGCCACTGGACCTGAGTACTCAAATATGCCTACTTGTGCATCTTAGACACTCTGAATTCACTAAATGTAGAACTTTTTATCCATCAAAATGAACAAAAGAGACATGAAATAACATATACAGATCAAGACGAAGCGAATGGAAGCGGTCCCAGCCTCGTAGCTGTGAACAGCTTTGATCGCAGGAAAATGCTGTTACAAAGATTTCTCAGTATATCTCCGGGACATTTCCCTAGCTTTCCCACCGTCACAATGGACAAACGAGACATGAAATAACATCAACAGATCAAGACGAAGCGAATGGAAGTACCCCCGGAGTCATAGCATGTGTAAATCGAGATGAAACATCTCTCTCTCCCCCGCCTGCTTGCGAGAGGGAGGGGCATTTTACACACACACACAGCCGCTGCATGCAGCAACGCACACACAGGAAGGAGATGGCAGAGAGAATGCACTCCCCTGAAAACTCCCCTTGAATTCCTCCAGACTCAGAAAATGTAAAAGTTCACTTTTTGGAGATCCATAGAAAAAGGGTGAAAATGGAAAAAAGTATTAGAAAATAGTGCCTCATAAGGCGGGTAGAGTCCCTTGAAAACGCCCCTTGAATTCCTCCAGGCTCAGAAAAAGTCAAAGTTGACTTTTTGGAGATCCAAAGAAAAAGGGTGAAAATGAAAAAAAGTATGCCACAGCATGGATTCGAACACGTGACCAACCGCATCGAGGGGCGAGCGTTAACGCAGTGAGCCACTGGACCTGAGTACTCAAACATGCCTACTTTTTTGCATCTTAGACACTCTGAATTCACTAAATGTACAACTTTGTATCCATCAAAATGAACAAATGAGACATGAAATAACATCTACAGATCAAGACGAAGCGAATGGAAGCGGTCCCAGCCTCGTAGCTGTGAACAGCTGTGATCGCAGGAAAATGCTGTTACAAAGATTTCTCAGTATATCTTCCGGGACATTTCCCTAGCTTTCCCACCGTCACAATGGACAAACGAGACAGGAAATAACATCAACAGATCAAGACGAAGCGAATGGAAGTACCCCCGGAGTCATAGCATGTGTAAATCGAGACGAAACATCTCTCTCTCTCCCCCGCCTGCTTGTGAAGGGGAGGGGCAGTTTACACACACACACGCAGCTGCTGCATGCAGCAACGCACACAGAGGGAGGAGATGGCAGAGAGAATGCAGTCCCCTGAAAACTCCCCATGAATTCCTCCAGACTCAGAAAATGTAAAAGTTCACTTTTTGGAGATCCATAGAAAAAGGGTGAAAATGGAAAAAAATATTCGAAAATAGTGCCTCATAAGGCGGGTAGAGTCCCTTGAAAACGCCCCTTGAATTCCTCCAGGCTCAGAAAAAGTCAAAGTTGACTTTTTGGAGATCCAAAGAAAAAGGGTGAAAATGAAAAAAAGTATGCCACAGCATGGATTCGAACACGTGACCAACCGCATCCAGGGGCGAGCGTTAACGCAGTGAGCCACTGGACCTGAGTACTCAAACATGCCTACTTTTTTGCATCTTAGACACTCTGAATTCACTAAATGTACAACTTTTTCTCCATCAAAATGAACAAATGAGACATGAAATAACATCTACAGATCAAGACGAAGCGAATGGAAGCGGGTCCCAGCCTCGTAGCTTTGAACAGTAGTGATCGCAGGAAAATGCTGTTACAAAGATTTCTCAGTATATCTCCGGGACATTTCCCTGGCTTTCCCACCGTCACAATGGACAAACGAGACATGAGATAACATCAACAGATCAAGACGAAGCGAATGGAGGTACCCCCGGAGTCATAGCATGTGTAAATCGAGACGAAACATCTTTCTCTCCCCCGCCTGCTTGCGAAGGGGAGGGGCAGTTTACACACACACACACGAAGCTGCTGCATGCAGCAACACACACACAGGGAGGAGATGGCAGAGAGAATGCACTCCCCTGAAAACTCCCCTTGAATTCCTCCAGACTCAGAAAATGTAAAAGTTCACTTTTTGGAGATCCATAGAAAAAGGGTGAAAATGGAAAAAAGTATTAGAAAATAGTGCCTCATAAGGCGGGTAGAGTCCCTTGAAAACTCCCCTTGAATTCCTCCAGACTCAGAAAAAGTCAAAGTTGACTTTTTGGAGATCCATAGAAAAAGGGTGAAAATGAAAAAAAGTATGCCACAGCATGGATTCGAACACGCGACCAACCGCATCCAGGGGCGAGCGATAACGCAGTGAGCCACTGGACCTGAGTACTCAAACATGCCTACTTTTGCATCTTAGACACTCTGAATTCACTAAATGTACAACTTTTTCTCCATCAAAATGAACAAATGAGACATTAAATAACATCTACAGATCAAGACGAAGCGAATGGAAGCGGTCCCAGCCTCGTAGCTTTGAACAGCTGTGATCGCAGGAAAATGCTGTTACAAAGATTTCTCAATATATCTCCGGGACATTTCCCTGGCTTTCCCACCGTCACAATGTACAAACGAGACATGAAATAACATCAACAGATCAAGACGAAGCGAATGGAAGTACCCCCGGAGTCATAGCATGTGTAAATCGAGACGAAACATCTCTCTCTCCCCCGCCTGCTTGCGAAGGGGAGGGGCAGTTTACACACACACACGCAGCTGCTGCATGCAGCAACGCACACAGAGGGAGGAGATGGCAGAGAGAATGCACTCCCCTGAAAACTCCCCATGAATTCCTCCAGACTCAGAAAATGTAAAAGTTCACTTTTTGGAGATCCATAGAAAAAGGGTGAAAATGGAAAAAAGTATTCGAAAATAGTGCCTCATAAGGCGGGTAGAGTCCCTTGAAAACTCCCCTTGAATTCCTCCAGACTCAGAAAAAGTCAAAGTTGACTTTTTGGAGATCCATAGAAAAAGGGTGAAAATGAAAAAAAGTATGCCACAGCATGGATTCGAACACGCGACCAACTGCATCCAGGGGCGAGCGTTAACGCAGTGAGCCACTGGACCTGAGTACTCAAATATGCCTACTTGTGCATCTTAGACACTCTGAATTCACTAAATGTACAACTTTTTCTCCATCAAAATGAACAAATGAGACATGAAATAACATCTACAGATCAAGACGAAGCGAATGGAAGCGGTCCCAGCCTCGTAGCTGTGAACAGCTGTGATCGCAGGAAAATGCTGTTACAAAGATTTCTCAGTATATCTTCCGGGACATTTCCCTAGCTTTCCCACCGTCACAATGGACAAACGAGACAGGAAATAACATCAACAGATCAAGACGAAGCGAATGGAAGTACCCCCGGAGTCATAGCATGTGTAAATCGAGACGAAACATCTCTCTCTCCCCCGCCTGCTTGCGAGAGGGAGGGGCATTTTACACACACACACAGCCGCTGCATGCAGCAACGCACACACAGGGAGGAGATGGCAGAGAGAATGCACTCCCCTGAAAACTCCCCTTGAATTCCTCCAGACTCAGAAAATGTAAAAGTTCACTTTTTGGAGATCCATAGAAAAAGGGTGAAAATGGAAAAAAGTATTCGAAAATAGTGCCTCATAAGGCGGGTAGAGTCCCTTGAAAACTCCCCTTGAATTCCTCCAGACTCAGAAAAAGTCAAAGTTGACTTTTTGGAGATCCATAGAAAAAGGGTGAAAATGAAAAAAAGTATGCCACAGCATGGATTCGAACACGCGACCAACTGCATCCAGGGGCGAGCGTTAACGCAGTGAGCCACTGGACCTGAGTACTCAAATATGCCTACTTGTGCATCTTAGACACTCTGAATTCACTAAATGTACAACTTTTTATCCATCAAAATGAACAAATGAGACATGAAATAACATCTACAGATCAAGACGAAGCGAATGAAGCGGTCCCAGCCTCGTAGCTGTGAACAGCTGTGATCGCAGGAAAATGCTGTTACAAAGATTTCTCAGTATATCTTCCGGGACATTTCCCTAGCTTTCCCACCGTCACAATGGACAAACGAGACAGGAAATAACATCAACAGATCAAGACGAAGCGAATGGAAGTACCCCCGTAGTCATAGCATGTGTAAATCGAGACGAAACATCTCTCTCTCCCCCGCCTGCTTGCGAGAGGGGAGGGGCATTTTACACACACACACAGCCGCTGCATGCAGCAACGCACACACAGGGAGGAGATGGCAGAGAGAATGCACTCCCCTGAAAACTCCCCTTGAATTCCTCCAGACTCAGAAAATGTAAAAGTTCACTTTTTGGAGATCCATAGAAAAAGGGTGAAAATGGAAAAAAGTATTCGAAAATAGTGCCTCATAAGGCGGGTAGAGTCCCTTGAAAACGCCCCTTGAATTCCTCCAGGCTCAGAAAAAGTCAAAGTTGACTTTTTGGAGATCCAAAGAAAAAGGGGTGAAAATGAAAAAAAGTATGCCACAGCATGGATTCGAACACGTGACCAACCGCATCCAGGGGCGAGCGTTAACGCAGTGAGCCACTGGACCTGAGTACTCAAACATGCCTACTTTTTTGCATCTTAGACACTCTGAATTCACTAAATGTACAACTTTTTCTCCATCAAAATGAACAAATGAGACATGAAATAACATCTACAGATCAAGACGAAGCGAATGGAAGCGGTCCCAGCCTCGTAGCTTTGAACAGTAGTGATCGCAGGAAAATGCTGTTACAAAGATTTCTCAGTATATCTCCGGGACATTTCCCTGGCTTTCCCACCGTCACAATGGACAAACGAGACATGAAATAACATCAACAGATCAAGACGAAGCGAATGGAAGTACCCCCGGAGTCATAGCATGTGTAAATCGAGACGAAACATCTTTCTCTCCCCCGCCTGCTTGCGAAGGGGAGGGGCAATTTACACACACACACGCAGCTGCTGCATGCAGCAACACACACACAGGGAGGAGATGGCAGAGAGAATGCGCTCCCCTGAAAACTCCCTTGAATTCCTCCAGACTCAGAAAATGTAAAAGTTCACTTTTTGGAGATCCATAGAAAAAGGGTGAAAATGGAAAAAAGTATTCGAAAATAGTGCCTCATTAGGCGGGTAGAGTCCCTTGAAAACTCCCCTTGAATTCCTCCAGACTCAGAAAAAGTCAAAGTTGACTTTTTGGAGATCCATAGAAAAAAGGGTGAAAATGAAAAAAAGTATGCCACAGCATGGATTCGAACACGCGACCAACCGCATCCAGGGGCGAGCGTTAACGCAGTGAGCCACTGGACCTGAGTACTCAAACATGCCTACTTTTGCATCTTAGACACTCTGAATTCACTAAATGTACAACTTTTTCTCCATCAAAATCAACAAATGAGACATGAAATAACATCTACAGATCAAGACGAAGCGAATGGAAGCGGTCCCAGCCTCGTAGCTTTGAACAGCTGTGATCGCAGGAAAATGCTGTTACAAAGATTTCTCAGTATATCTCCGGGACATTTCCCTGGCTTTCCCACCGTCACAATGGACAAACGAGACATTAAATAACATCAACAGATCAAGACGAAGCGAATGGAAGTACCCCCGGAGTCATAGCATGTGTAAATCGAGACGAAACATCTTTCTCTCCCCCGCCTGCTTGCGAAGGGGAGGGGCAGTTTACACACACACACGCAGCTGCTGCATGCAGCAACACACACACAGGGAGGAGATGGCAGAGAGAATGCACTCCCCTGAAAACTCCCCTTGAATTCCTCCAGACTCAGAAAATGTAAAAGTTCACTTTTTGGAGATCCATAGAAAAAGGGTGAAAATGGAAAAAAGTATTCGAAAATAGTGCCTCATAAGGCGGGTAGAGTCCCTTGAAAACTCCCCTTGAATTCCTCCATACTCAGAAAAAGTCAAAGTTGACTTTTTGGAGATCCATAGAAAAAGGGTGAAAATGAAAAAAAGTATGCCACAGCATGGATTCGAACACGCGACCAACCGCATCCAGGGGCGAGCGTTAACGCAGTGAGCCACTGGACCTGAGTACTCAAACATGCCTACTTTTGCATCTTAGACACTCTGAATTCACTAAATGTACAACTTTTTCTCCATCAAAATCAACAAATGAGACATGAAATAACATCTACAGATCAAGACGAAGCGAATGGAAGCGGTCCCAGCCTCGTAGCTTTGAACAGCTGTGATCGCAGGAAAATGCTGTTACAAAAATTTCTCAGTATATCTCCGGGACATTTCCCTGGCTTTCCCACCGTCACAATGGACAAACGAGACATTAAATAACATCAACAGATCAAGACGAAGCGAATGGAAGTACCCCCGGAGTCATAGCATGTGTAAATCGAGACGAAACATCTCTCTCTCCCCCGCCTGCTTGCGAAGGGGAGGGGCAGTTTACACACACACACACGCAGCTGCTGCATGCAGCAACTCACACAGAGGGAGGAGATGGCAGAGAGAATGCACTCCCCTGAAAACTCCCCATGAATTCCTCCAGACTCAGAAAATGTAAAAGTTCACTTTTTGGAGATCCATATAAAAAGGGTGAAAATGGAAAAAAGTATTCGAAAATAGTGCCTCATAAGGCGGGTAGAGTCCCTTGAAAACTCCCCTTGAATTCCTCCAGACTCAGAAAAAGTCAAAGTTGACTTTTTGGAGATCCATAAAAAAAGGGTGAAAATGAAAAAAAGTATGCCACAGCATGGATTCGAACACGCGACCAACCGCATCCAGGGGTGAGCGTTAACGCAGTGAGCCATTGGACCTGAGTACTCAAATATGCCTACTTGTGCATCTTAGACACTCTGAATTCACTAAATGTACAACTTTTTCTCCATCAAAATGAACAAATGAGACATGAAATAACATCTACAGATCAAGACGAAGCGAATGGAAGCGGTCCCAGCCTCGTAGCTTTGAACAGTAGTGATCGCAGGAAAATGCTGTTACAAAGATTTCTCAGTATATCTCCGGGACATTTCCCTGGCTTTCCCACCGTCACAATGGACAAACGAGACATGAAATAACATCAACAGATCAAGACGAAGCGAATGGAAGTACCCCCGGAGTCATAGCATGTGTAAATCGAGACGAAACATCTTTCTCTCCCCCGCCTGCTTGCGAAGGGGAGGGACAGTTTACACACACACACGCAGCTGCTGCATGCAGCAACACACACACAGGGAGGAGATGGCAGAGAGAATGCACTCCCCTGAAAACTCCCCTTGAATTCCTCCAGACTCAGAAAATGTAAAAGTTCACTTTTTGGAGATCCATAGAAAAAGGGTGAAAATGGAAAAAAGTATTCGAAAATAGTGCCTCATAAGGCAGGTAGAGTCCCTTGAAAACTCCCCTTGAATTCCTCCAGACTCAGAAAAAGTCAAAGTTGACTTTTTGGAGATCAATAGAAAAAGGGTGAAAATGAAAAAAAGTATGCCACAGCATGGATTCGAACACGCGACCAACCGCATCCAGGGGCGAGCGTTAACGCAGTGAGCCACTGGACCTGAGTACTCAAACATGCCTACTTTTGCATCTTAGACACTCTGAATTCACTAAATGTACAACTTTTTCTCCATCAAAATGAACAAATGAGACATGAAATAACATCTACAGATCAAGACGAAGCGAATGGAAGCGGTCCCAGCCTCGTAGCTTTGAACAGCTGTGATCGCAGGAAAATGCTGTTACAAAGATTTCTCAGTATATCTCCGGGACATTTCCCTGGCTTTCCCACCGTCACAATGGACAAACGAGACATGAAATAACATCAACAGATCAAGACGAAGCGAATGGAAGTACCCCCGGAGTCATAGCATGTGTAAATCGAGACGAAACATCTCTATCTCCCCCGCCTGCTTGCGAAGGGGAGGGGCAGTTTACACACACACACGCAGCTGCTGCATGCAGCAACGCACACAGAGGGAGGAGATGGCAGAGAGAATGCACTCCCCTGAAAACTCCCCATGAATTCCTCCAGACTCAGAAAATGTAAAAGTTCACTTTTTGGAGATCCATAGAAAAAGGGTGAAAATGGAAAAAAGTATTCGAAAATAGTGCCTCATAAGGCGGGTAGAGTCCCTTGAAAACTCCCCTTGAATTCCTCCAGACTCAGAAAAAGTCAATGTTGACTTTTTGGAGATCCATAGAAAAAGGGTGAAAATGAAAAAAAGTATGCCACAGCATGGATTCGAACACGCGACCAACCACATCCAGGGGCGAGCGTTAACGCAGTGAGCCACTGGACCTGAGTACTCAAATATGCCTACTTGTGCATCTTAGACACTCTGAATTCACTAAATGTACAACTTTGTATCCATCAAAATGAACAAATGAGACATTAAATAACATCTACAGATCAAGACGAAGCGAATGGAAGCGGTCCCAGCCTCGTAGCTGTGAACAGCTGTGATCGCAGGAAAATGCTGTTACAAAGATTTCTCAGTATATCCCCGGGACATTTCCCTAGCTTTCCCACCGTCACAATGGACAAACGAGACAGGAAATAACATCAACAGATCAAGACGAAGCGAATGGAAGTACCCCCGGAGTCATAGCATGTGTAAATCGAGACGAAACATCTCTCTCTCCCCCGCCTGCTTGTGAAGGGGAGGGGCAGTTTACACACACACACGCAGCTGCTGCATGCAGCAACGCACACAGAGGGAGGAGATGGCAGAGAGAATGCACTCCCCTGAAAACTCCCCATGAATTCCTCCAGACTCAGAAAATGTAAAAGTTCACTTTTTGGAGATCCATAGAAAAAGGGTGAAAATGGAAAAAAGTATTCGAAAATAGTGCCTCATAAGGCGGGTAGAGTCCCTTGAAAACTCCCCTTGAATTCCTCCAGACTCAGAAAAAGTCAAAGTTGACTTTTTGGAGATCCATAGAAAAAGGGTGAAAATGAAAAAAAGTATGCCACAGCATGGATTCGAACACGTGACCAACCGCATCCAGGGGCGAGCATTAACGCAGTGAGCCACTGGACCTGAGTACTCAAACATGCCTACTTTTGCATCTTAGACACTCTGAATTCACTAAATGTACAACTTTTTCTCCATCAAAATGAACAAATGAGACATGAAATAACATCTCCAGATCAAGACGAAGCGAATGGAAGCGGTCCAAGCCTCATAGCTGTGAACAGCTGTGATCGCAGGAAAATGCTGTTACAAAGATTTCTCAGTATATCTCCGGGACATTTCCCTGGCTTTCCCACCGTCACAATGGACAAACGAGACATGAAATAACATCAACAAATCAAGACTAAGCAAATGGAGGTACCCCCGGAGTCATAGCATGTGTAAATCGAGATGAAACATCTCTCTCTCCCCCGCCTGCTTGCGAGAGGGAGGGGCAGTTTACACACACACACAGCCGCTGCATGCAGCAACGCACACACAGGGAGGAGATGGCAGAGAGAATGCACTCCCCTGAAAACTCCCCTTGAATTCCTCCAGACTCAGAAAATGTAAAAGTTCACTTTTTGGAGATCCATAGAAAAAGTGTGAAAATGGAAAAAAGTATTCGAAAATAGTGCCTCATAAGGCGGGTAGAGTCCCTTGAAAACGCCCCTTGAATTCCTCCAGGCTCAGAAAAAGTCAAAGTTGACTTTTTGGAGATCCAAAGAAAAAGGGTGAAAATGAAAAAAAGTATGCCACAGCATGGGTTCGAACACGTGACCAACCGCATCCAGGGGCGAGCGTTAACGCAGTGAGCCACTGGACCTGAGTACTCAAACATGCCTACTTTTTTGCATCTTAGACACTCTGAATTCACTAAATGTACAACTTTTTATCCATCAAAATGAACAAATGAGACATGAAATAACATCTCCAGATCAAGACGAAGCGAATGGAAGCGGTCCAAGCCTCATAGCTGTGAACAGCTGTGATCGCAGGAAAATGCTGTTACAAAGATTTCTCAGTATATCTCCGGGACATTTCCCTGGCTTTCCCACCGTCACAATGGACAAACGAGACATGAAATAACATCAACAAATCAAGACTAAGCAAATGGAGGTACCCCCGGAGTCATAGCATGTGTAAATCGAGATGAAACATCTCTCTCTCCCCCGCCTGCTTGCGAGAGGGAGGGGCAGTTTACACACACACACAGCCGCTGCATGCAGCAACGCACACACAGGGAGGAGATGGCAGAGAGAATGCACTCCCCTGAAAACTCCCCTTGAATTCCTCCAGACTCAGAAAATGTAAAAGTTCACTTTTTGGAGATCCATAGAAAAAGTGTGAAAATGGAAAAAAGTATTCGAAAATAGTGCCTCATAAGGCGGGTAGAGTCCCTTGAAAACGCCCCTTGAATTCCTCCAGGCTCAGAAAAAGTCAAAGTTGACTTTTTGGAGATCCAAAGAAAAAGGGTGAAAATGAAAAAAAGTATGCCACAGCATGGGTTCGAACACGTGACCAACCGCATCCAGGGGCGAGCGTTAACGCAGTGAGCCACTGGACCTGAGTACTCAAACATGCCTACTTTTTTGCATCTTAGACACTCTGAATTCACTAAATGTACAACTTTTTATCCATCAAAATGAACAAATGAGACATGAAATAACATCTACAGATCAAGACGAAGCGAATGGAAGCGGTCCCAGCCTCGTAGCTTTGAACAGTAGTGATCGCAGGAAAATGCTGTTACAAAGATTTCTCAGTATATCTCCGGGACATTTCCCTGGCTTTCCCACCGTCACAATGGACAAACGAGACATGAAATAACATCAACAGATCAAGACGAAGCGAATGGAAGTACCCCCGGAGTCATAGCATGTGTAAATCGAGACGAAACATCTTTCTCTCCCCCGCCTGCTTGCGAAGGGGAGGGGCAGTTTACACACACACACGCAGCTGCTGCATGCAGCAACACACACACAGGGAGGAGATGGCAGAGAGAATGCACTCCCCTGAAAACTCCCCTTGAATTCCTCCAGACTCAGAAAATGTAAAAGTTCACTTTTTGGAGATCCATAGAAAAAGGGTGAAAATGGAAAAAAGTATTCGAAAATAGTGCCTCATAAGGCGGGTAGAGTCCCTTGAAAACTCCCCTTGAATTTCTCCAGACTCAGAAAAAGTCAAAGTTGACTTTTTGGAGATCCATAGAAAAAGGGTGAAAATGAAAAAAAGTATGCCACAGCATGGATTCGAACACGCGACCAACCGCATCCAGGGGCGAGCGTTAACGCAGTGAGCCACTGGACCTGAGTACTCAAACATGCCTACTTTTGCATCTTAGACACTCTGAATTCACTAAATGTACAACTTTTTCTCCATCAAAATCAACAAATGAGACATGAAATAACATCTACAGATCAAGACGAAGCGAATGGAAGCGGTCCCAGCCTCGTAGCTTTGAACAGCTGTGATCGCAGGAAAATGCTGTTACAAAGATTTCTCAGTATATCTCCGGGACATTTCCCTGGCTTTCCCACCGTCACAATGGACAGACGAGACATTAAATAACATCAACAGATCAAGACGAAGCGAATGGAAGTACCCCCGGAGTCATAGCATGTGTAAATCGAGACGAAACATCTCTCTCTCCCCCGCCTGCTTGCGAAGGGGAGGGGCAGTTTACACACACACACACACAGCCGCTGCATGCAGCAACGCACACACAGGGAGGAGATGGCAGAGAGAATGCACTCCCCTGAAAACTCCCCTTGAATTCCTCCAGACTCAGAAAATGTAAAAGTTCACTTTTTGGAGATCCATAGAAAAAGGGTGAAAATGGAAAAAAGTATTCGAAAATAGTGCCTCATAAGGCGGGTAGAGTCCCTTGAAAACGCCCCTTGAATTCCTCCAGGCTCAGAAAAAGTCAAAGTTGACTTTTTGGAGATCCAAAGAAAAAGGGTGAAAATGAAAAAAAGTATGCCACAGCATGGATTCGAACACGTGACCAACCGCATCCAGGGGCGAGCGTTAACGCAGTGAGCCACTGGACCTGAGTACTCAAACATGCCTACTTTTTTGCATCTTAGACACTCTGAATTCACTAAATGTACAACTTTTTCTCCATCAAAATGAACAAATGAGACATGAAATAACATCTACAGATCAAGACGAAGCGAATGGAAGCGGTCCCAGCCTCGTAGCTTTGAACAGTAGTGATCGCAGGAAAATGCTGTTACAAAGATTTCTCAGTATATCTCCGGGACATTTCCCTGGCTTTCCCACCGTCACAATGGACAAACGAGACATGAAATAACATCAACAGATCAAGACGAAGCGAATGGAAGTACCCCCGGAGTCATAGCATGTGTAAATCGAGACGAAACATCTTTCTCTCCCCCGCCTGCTTGCGAAGGGGAGGGGCAATTTACACACACACACGCAGCTGCTGCATGCAGCAACACACACACAGGGAGGAGATGGCAGAGAGAATGCGCTCCCCTGAAAACTCCCCTTGAATTCCTCCAGACTCAGAAAATGTAAAAGTTCACTTTTTGGAGATCCATAGAAAAAGGGTGAAAATGGAAAAAAGTATTCGAAAATAGTGCCTCATAAGGCGGGTAGAGTCCCTTGAAAACTCCCCTTGAATTCCTCCAGACTCAGAAAAAGTCAAAGTTGACTTTTTGGAGATCCATAGAAAAAGGGTGAAAATGAAAAAAAGTATGCCACAGCATGGATTCGAACACGCGACCAACCGCATCCAGGGGCGAGCGTTAACGCAGTGAGCCACTGGACCTGAGTACTCAAACATGCCTACTTTTGCATCTTAGACACTCTGAATTCACTAAATGTACAACTTTTTCTCCATCAAAATCAACAAATGAGACATGAAATAACATCTACAGATCAAGACGAAGCGAATGGAAGCGGTCCCAGCCTCGTAGCTTTGAACAGCTGTGATCGCAGGAAAATGCTGTTACAAAGATTTCTCAGTATATCTCCGGGACATTTCCCTGGCTTTCCCACCGTCACAATGGACAAACGAGACATTAAATAACATCAACAGATCAAGACGAAGCGAATGGAAGTACCCCCGGAGTCATAGCATGTGTAAATCGAGACGAAACATCTTTCTCTCCCCCGCCTGCTTGCGAAGGGGAGGGGCAGTTTACACACACACACGCAGCTGCTGCATGCAGCAACACACACACAGGGAGGAGATGGCAGAGAGAATGCACTCCCCTGAAAACTCCCCTTGAATTCCTCCAGACTCAGAAAATGTAAAAGTTCACTTTTTGGAGATCCATAGAAAAAGGGTGAAAATGGAAAAAAGTATTCGAAAATAGTGCCTCATAAGGCGGGTAGAGTCCCTTGAAAACTCCCCTTGAATTCCTCCATACTCAGAAAAAGTCAAAGTTGACTTTTTGGAGATCCATAGAAAAAGGGTGAAAATGAAAAAAAGTATGCCACAGCATGGATTCGAACACGCGACCAACCGCATCCAGGGGCGAGCGTTAACGCAGTGAGCCACTGGACCTGAGTACTCAAACATGCCTACTTTTGCATCTTAGACACTCTGAATTCACTAAATGTACAACTTTTTCTCCATCAAAATCAACAAATGAGACATGAAATAACATCTACAGATCAAGACGAAGCGAATGGAAGCGGTCCCAGCCTCGTAGCTTTGAACAGCTGTGATCGCAGGAAAATGCTGTTACAAAAATTTCTCAGTATATCTCCGGGACATTTCCCTGGCTTTCCCACCGTCACAATGGACAAACGAGACATTAAATAACATCAACAGATCAAGACGAAGCGAATGGAAGTACCCCCGGAGTCATAGCATGTGTAAATCGAGACGAAACATCTCTCTCTCCCCCGCCTGCTTGCGAAGGGGAGGGGCAGTTTACACACACACACACGCAGCTGCTGCATGCAGCAACTCACACAGAGGGAGGAGATGGCAGAGAGAATGCACTCCCCTGAAAACTCCCCATGAATTCCTCCAGACTCAGAAAATGTAAAAGTTCACTTTTTGGAGATCCATATAAAAGGGTGAAAATGGAAAAAAGTATTCGAAAATAGTGCCTCATAAGGCGGGTAGAGTCCCTTGAAAACTCCCCTTGAATTCCTCCAGACTCAGAAAAAGTCAAAGTTGACTTTTTGGAGATCCATAAAAAAAGGGTGAAAATGAAAAAAAGTATGCCACAGCATGGATTCGAACACGCGACCAACCGCATCCAGGGGTGAGCGTTAACGCAGTGAGCCATTGGACCTGAGTACTCAAATATGCCTACTTGTGCATCTTAGACACTCTGAATTCACTAAATGTACAACTTTTTCTCCATCAAAATGAACAAATGAGACATGAAATAACATCTACAGATCAAGACGAAGCGAATGGAAGCGGTCCCAGCCTCGTAGCTTTGAACAGTAGTGATCGCAGGAAAATGCTGTTACAAAGATTTCTCAGTATATCTCCGGGACATTTCCCTGGCTTTCCCACCGTCACAATGGACAAACGAGACATGAAATAACATCAACAGATCAAGACGAAGCGAATGGAAGTACCCCCGGAGTCATAGCATGTGTAAATCGAGACGAAACATCTTTCTCTCCCCCGCCTGCTTGCGAAGGGGAGGGACAGTTTACACACACACACGCAGCTGCTGCATGCAGCAACACACACACAGGGAGGAGATGGCAGAGAGAATGCACTCCCCTGAAAACTCCCCTTGAATTCCTCCAGACTCAGAAAATGTAAAAGTTCACTTTTTGGAGATCCATAGAAAAAGGGTGAAAATGGAAAAAAGTATTCGAAAATAGTGCCTCATAAGGCGGGTAGAGTCCCTTGAAAACTCCCCTTGAATTCCTCCAGACTCAGAAAAAGTCAAAGTTGACTTTTTGGAGATCCATAGAAAAAGGGTGAAAATGAAAAAAAGTATGCCACAGCATGGATTCGAACACGCGACCAACCACATCCAGGGGCGAGCGTTAACGCAGTGAGCCACTGGACCTGAGTACTCAAATATGCCTACTTGTGCATCTTAGACACTCTGAATTCACTAAATGTACAACTTTGTATCCATCAAAATGAACAAATGAGACATTAAATAACATCTACAGATCAAGACGAAGCGAATGGAAGCGGTCCCAGCCTCGTAGCTGTGAACAGCTGTGATCGCAGGAAAATGCTGTTACAAAGATTTCTCAGTATATCCCCGGGACATTTCCCTAGCTTTCCCACCGTCACAATGGACAAACGAGACAGGAAATAACATCAACAGATCAAGACGAAGCGAATGGAAGTACCCCCGGAGTCATAGCATGTGTAAATCGAGACGAAACATCTCTCTCTCCCCCGCCTGCTTGTGAAGGGGAGGGGCAGTTTACACACACACACGCAGCTGCTGCATGCAGCAACGCACACAGAGGGAGGAGATGGCAGAGAGAATGCACTCCCCTGAAAACTCCCCATGAATTCCTCCAGACTCAGAAAATGTAAAAGTTCACTTTTTGGAGATCCATAGAAAAAGGGTGAAAATGGAAAAAAGTATTCGAAAATAGTGCCTCATAAGGCGGGTAGAGTCCCTTGAAAACTCCCCTTGAATTCCTCCAGACTCAGAAAAAGTCAAAGTTGACTTTTTGGAGATCCATAGAAAAAGGGTGAAAATGAAAAAAAGTATGCCACAGCATGGATTCGAACACGTGACCAACCGCATCCAGGGGCGAGCATTAACGCAGTGAGCCACTGGACCTGAGTACTCAAACATGCCTACTTTTGCATCTTAGACACTCTGAATTCACTAAATGTACAACTTTTTCTCCATCAAAATGAACAAATGAGACATGAAATAACATCTCCAGATCAAGACGAAGCGAATGGAAGCGGTCCAAGCCTCATAGCTGTGAACAGCTGTGATCGCAGGAAAATGCTGTTACAAAGATTTCTCAGTATATCTCCGGGACATTTCCCTGGCTTTCCCACCGTCACAATGGACAAACGAGACATGAAATAACATCAACAAATCAAGACTAAGCAAATGGAGGTACCCCCGGAGTCATAGCATGTGTAAATCGAGATGAAACATCTCTCTCTCCCCCGCCTGCTTGCGAGAGGGAGGGGCAGTTTACACACACACACAGCCGCTGCATGCAGCAACGCACACACAGAGAGGAGATGGCAGAGAGAATGCACTCCCCTGAAAACTCCCCTTGAATTCCTCCAGACTCAGAAAATGTAAAAGTTCACTTTTTGGAGATCCATAGAAAAAGTGTGAAAATGGAAAAAAGTATTCGAAAATAGTGCCTCATAAGGCGGGTAGAGTCCCTTGAAAACGCCCCTTGAATTCCTCCAGGCTCAGAAAAAGTCAAAGTTGACTTTTTGGAGATCCAAAGAAAAAGGGTGAAAATGAAAAAAAGTATGCCACAGCATGGGTTCGAACACGTGACCAACCGCATCCAGGGGCGAGCGTTAACGCAGTGAGCCACTGGACCTGAGTACTCAAACATGCCTACTTTTTTGCATCTTAGACACTCTGAATTCACTAAATGTACAACTTTTTATCCATCAAAATGAACAAATGAGACATGAAATAACATCTACAGATCAAGACGAAGCGAATGGAAGCGGTCCCAGCCTCGTAGCTTTGAACAGTAGTGATCGCAGGAAAATGCTGTTACAAAGATTTCTCAGTATATCTCCGGGACATTTCCCTGGCTTTCCCACCGTCACAATGGACAAACGAGACATGAAATAACATCAACAGATCAAGACGAAGCGAATGGAAGTACCCCCGGAGTCATAGCATGTGTAAATCGAGACGAAACATCTTTCTCTCCCCCGCCTGCTTGCGAAGGGGAGGGGCAGTTTACACACACACACGCAGCTGCTGCATGCAGCAACACACACACAGGGAGGAGATGGCAGAGAGAATGCACTCCCCTGAAAACTCCCCTTGAATTCCTCCAGACTCAGAAAATGTAAAAGTTCACTTTTTGGAGATCCATAGAAAAAGGGTGAAAATGGAAAAAAGTATTCGAAAATAGTGCCTCATAAGGCGGGTAGAGTCCCTTGAAAACTCCCCTTGAATTTCTCCAGACTCAGAAAAAGTCAAAGTTGACTTTTTGGAGATCCATAGAAAAAGGGTGAAAATGAAAAAAAGTATGCCACAGCATGGATTCGAACACGCGACCAACCGCATCCAGGGGCGAGCGTTAACGCAGTGAGCCACTGGACCTGAGTACTCAAACATGCCTACTTTTGCATCTTAGACACTCTGAATTCACTAAATGTACAACTTTTTCTCCATCAAAATCAACAAATGAGACATGAAATAACATCTACAGATCAAGACGAAGCGAATGGAAGCGGTCCCAGCCTCGTAGCTTTGAACAGCTGTGATCGCAGGAAAATGCTGTTACAAAGATTTCTCAGTATATCTCCGGGACATTTCCCTGGCTTTCCCACCGTCACAATGGACAGACGAGACATTAAATAACATCAACAGATCAAGACGAAGCGAATGGAAGTACCCCCGGAGTCATAGCATGTGTAAATCGAGACGAAACATCTCTCTCTCCCCCGCCTGCTTGCGAAGGGGAGGGGCAGTTTACACACACACACACGCTGCTGCTGCATGCAGCAACGCACACAGAGGGAGGAGATGGCAGAGAGAATGCACTCCCCTGAAAACTCCCCATGAATTCCTCCAGACTCAGAAAATGTAAAAGTTCACTTTTTGGAGATCCATATAAAAAGGGTGAAAATGGAAAAAAGTATTCGAAAATAGTGCCTCATAAGGCGGGTAGAGTCCCTTGAAAACTCCCCTTGAATTCCTCCAGACTCAGAAAAAGTCAAAGTTGACTTTTTGGAGATCCATAGAAAAAGGGTGAAAATGAAAAAAAGTATGCCACAGCATGGATTCGAACACGCGACCAACCGCATCCAGGGGCGAGCGTTAACGCAGTGAGCCACTGGACCTGAGTACTCAAACATGCCTACTTTTTTGCATCTTAGACACTCTGAATTCACTAAATGTACAACTTTTTATCCATCAAAATGAACAAATGAGACATGAAATAACATCTACAGATCAAGACGAAACGAATGGAAGCGGTCCCAGCCTCGTAGCTTTGAACAGTAGTGATCGCAGGAAAATGCTGTTACAAAGATTTCTCAGTATATCTCCGGGACATTTCCCTGGCTTTCCCACCGTCACAATGGACAAACGAGACATGAAATAACATCAACAGATCAAGACGAAGCGAATGGAAATACCCCCGGAGTCATAGCATGTGTAAATCGAGACGAAACATCTTTCTCTCCCCCGCCTGCTTGCGAAGGGGAGGGGCAGTTTACACACACACACGCAGCTGCTGCATGCAGCAACACACACACAGGGAGGAGATGGCAGAGAGAATGCACTCCCCTGAAAACTCCCCTTGAATTCCTCCAGACTCAGAAAATGTAAAAGTTCACTTTTTGGAGATCCATAGAAAAAGGGTGAAAATGGAAAAAAGTATTCGAAAATAGTGCCTCATAAGGCGGGTAGAGTCCCTTGAAAACTCCCCTTGAATTCCTCCAGACTCAGAAAAAGTCAAAGTTGACTTTTTGGAGATCCATAGAAAAAGGGTGAAAATGAAAAAAAGTATGCCACAGCATGGATTCGAACACGCGACCAACCGCATCCAGGGGCGAGCGTTAACGCAGTGAGCCACTGGACCTGAGTACTCAAACATGCCTACTTTTGCATCTTAGACACTCCGAATTCACTAAATGTACAACTTTTTCTCCATCAAAATGAACAAATGAGACATTAAATAACATCTACAGATCAAGACGAAGCGAATGGAAGCGGTCCCAGCCTCGTAGCTTTGAACAGCTGTGATCGCAGGAAAATGCTGTTACAAAGATTTCTCAGTATATCTCCGGGACATTTCCCTGGCTTTCCCACCGTCACAATGGACAAACGAGACATGAAATAACATCAACAGATCAAGACGAAGCGAATGGAAGTACCCCCGGAGTCATAGCATGTGTAAATCGAGACGAAACATCTCTCTCTACCCCGCCTGCTTGCCAAGGGGAGGGGCAGTTTACACACACACACAGCCGCTGCATGCAGCAACGCACACACAGGGAGGAGATGGCAGAGAGAATGCACTCCCCTGAAAACTCCCCTTGAATTCCTCCAGACTCAGAAAATGTAAAAGTTCACTTTTTGGAGATCCATAGAAAAAGGGTGAAAATGGAAAAAAGTATTCGAAAATAGTGCCTCATAAGGCAGGTAGAGTCCCTTGAAAACTCCCCTTGAATTCCTCCAGACTCAGAAAAAGTCAAAGTTGACTTTTTGGAGATCAATAGAAAAAGGGTGAAAATGAAAAAAAGTATGCCACAGCATGGATTCGAACACGCGACCAACCGCATCCAGGGGCGAGCGTTAACGCAGTGAGCCACTGGACCTGAGTACTCAAACATGCCTACTTTTGCATCTTAGACACTCTGAATTCACTAAATGTACAACTTTTTCTCCATCAAAATGAACAAATGAGACATGAAATAACATCTACAGATCAAGACGAAGCGAATGGAAGCGGTCCCAGCCTCGTAGCTTTGAACAGCTGTGATCGCAGGAAAATGCTGTTACAAAGATTTCTCAGTATATCTCCGGGACATTTCCCTGGCTTTCCCACCGTCACAATGGACAAACGAGACATGAAATAACATCAACAGATCAAGACGAAGCGAATGGAAGTACCCCCGGAGTCATAGCATGTGTAAATCGAGACGAAACATCTCTATCTCCCCCGCCTGCTTGCGAAGGGGAGGGGCAGTTTACACACACACACGCAGCTGCTGCATGCAGCAACGCACACAGAGGGAGGAGATGGCAGAGAGAATGCACTCCCCTGAAAACTCCCCATGAATTCCTCCAGACTCAGAAAATGTAAAAGTTCACTTTTTGGAGATCCATAGAAAAAGGGTGAAAATGGAAAAAAGTATTCGAAAATAGTGCCTCATAAGGCGGGTAGAGTCCCTTGAAAACTCCCCTTGAATTCCTCCAGACTCAGAAAAAGTCAATGTTGACTTTTTGGAGATCCATAGAAAAAGGGTGAAAATGAAAAAAAGTATGCCACAGCATGGATTCGAACACGCGACCAACCACATCCAGGGGCGAGCGTTAACGCAGTGAGCCACTGGACCTGAGTACTCAAATATGCCTACTTGTGCATCTTAGACACTCTGAATTCACTAAATGTACAACTTTGTATCCATCAAAATGAACAAATGAGACATTAAATAACATCTACAGATCAAGACGAAGCGAATGGAAGCGGTCCCAGCCTCGTAGCTGTGAACAGCTGTGATCGCAGGAAAATGCTGTTACAAAGATTTCTCAGTATATCCCCGGGACATTTCCCTAGCTTTCCCACCGTCACAATGGACAAACGAGACAGGAAATAACATCAACAGATCAAGACGAAGCGAATGGAAGTACCCCCGGAGTCATAGCATGTGTAAATCGAGACGAAACATCTCTCTCTCCCCCGCCTGCTTGTGAAGGGGAGGGGCAGTTTACACACACACACGCAGCTGCTGCATGCAGCAACGCACACAGAGGGAGGAGATGGCAGAGAGAATGCACTCCCCTGAAAACTCCCCATGAATTCCTCCAGACTCAGAAAATGTAAAAGTTCACTTTTTGGAGATCCATAGAAAAAGGGTGAAAATGGAAAAAAGTATTCGAAAATAGTGCCTCATAAGGCGGGTAGAGTCCCTTGAAAACTCCCCTTGAATTCCTCCAGACTCAGAAAAAGTCAAAGTTGACTTTTTGGAGATCCATAGAAAAAGGGTGAAAATGAAAAAAAGTATGCCACAGCATGGATTCGAACACGTGACCAACCGCATCCAGGGGCGAGCATTAACGCAGTGAGCCACTGGACCTGAGTACTCAAACATGCCTACTTTTGCATCTTAGACACTCTGAATTCACTAAATGTACAACTTTTTCTCCATCAAAATGAACAAATGAGACATGAAATAACATCTCCAGATCAAGACGAAGCGAATGGAAGCGGTCCAAGCCTCATAGCTGTGAACAGCTGTGATCGCAGGAAAATGCTGTTACAAAGATTTCTCAGTATATCTCCGGGACATTTCCCTGGCTTTCCCACCGTCACAATGGACAAACGAGACATGAAATAACATCAACAAATCAAGACTAAGCAAATGGAGGTACCCCCGGAGTCATAGCATGTGTAAATCGAGATGAAACATCTCTCTCTCCCCCGCCTGCTTGCGAGAGGGAGGGGCAGTTTACACACACACACAGCCGCTGCATGCAGCAACGCACACACAGGGAGGAGATGGCAGAGAGAATGCACTCCCCTGAAAACTCCCCTTGAATTCCTCCAGACTCAGAAAATGTAAAAGTTCACTTTTTGGAGATCCATAGAAAAAGTGTGAAAATGGAAAAAAGTATTCGAAAATAGTGCCTCATAAGGCGGGTAGAGTCCCTTGAAAACGCCCCTTGAATTCCTCCAGGCTCAGAAAAAGTCAAAGTTGACTTTTTGGAGATCCAAAGAAAAAGGGTGAAAATGAAAAAAAGTATGCCACAGCATGGGTTCGAACACGTGACCAACCGCATCCAGGGGCGAGCGTTAACGCAGTGAGCCACTGGACCTGAGTACTCAAACATGCCTACTTTTTTGCATCTTAGACACTCTGAATTCACTAAATGTACAACTTTTTATCCATCAAAATGAACAAATGAGACATGAAATAACATCTCCAGATCAAGACGAAGCGAATGGAAGCGGTCCAAGCCTCATAGCTGTGAACAGCTGTGATCGCAGGAAAATGCTGTTACAAAGATTTCTCAGTATATCTCCGGGACATTTCCCTGGCTTTCCCACCGTCACAATGGACAAACGAGACATGAAATAACATCAACAAATCAAGACTAAGCAAATGGAGGTACCCCCGGAGTCATAGCATGTGTAAATCGAGATGAAACATCTCTCTCTCCCCCGCCTGCTTGCGAGAGGGAGGGGCAGTTTACACACACACACAGCCGCTGCATGCAGCAACGCACACACAGGGAGGAGATGGCAGAGAGAATGCACTCCCCTGAAAACTCCCCTTGAATTCCTCCAGACTCAGAAAATGTAAAAGTTCACTTTTTGGAGATCCATAGAAAAAGTGTGAAAATGGAAAAAAGTATTCGAAAATAGTGCCTCATAAGGCGGGTAGAGTCCCTTGAAAACGCCCCTTGAATTCCTCCAGGCTCAGAAAAAGTCAAAGTTGACTTTTTGGAGATCCAAAGAAAAAGGGTGAAAATGAAAAAAAGTATGCCACAGCATGGGTTCGAACACGTGACCAACCGCATCCAGGGGCGAGCGTTAACGCAGTGAGCCACTGGACCTGAGTACTCAAACATGCCTACTTTTTTGCATCTTAGACACTCTGAATTCACTAAATGTACAACTTTTTATCCATCAAAATGAACAAATGAGACATGAAATAACATCTACAGATCAAGACGAAGCGAATGGAAGCGGTCCCAGCCTCGTAGCTTTGAACAGTAGTGATCGCAGGAAAATGCTGTTACAAAGATTTCTCAGTATATCTCCGGGACATTTCCCTGGCTTTCCCACCGTCACAATGGACAAACGAGACATGAAATAACATCAACAGATCAAGACGAAGCGAATGGAAGTACCCCCGGAGTCATAGCATGTGTAAATCGAGACGAAACATCTTTCTCTCCCCCGCCTGCTTGCGAAGGGGAGGGGCAGTTTACACACACACACGCAGCTGCTGCATGCAGCAACACACACACAGGGAGGAGATGGCAGAGAGAATGCACTCCCCTGAAAACTCCCCTTGAATTCCTCCAGACTCAGAAAATGTAAAAGTTCACTTTTTGGAGATCCATAGAAAAAGGGTGAAAATGGAAAAAAGTATTCGAAAATAGTGCCTCATAAGGCGGGTAGAGTCCCTTGAAAACTCCCCTTGAATTTCTCCAGACTCAGAAAAAGTCAAAGTTGACTTTTTGGAGATCCATAGAAAAAGGGTGAAAATGAAAAAAAGTATGCCACAGCATGGATTCGAACACGCGACCAACCGCATCCAGGGGCGAGCGTTAACGCAGTGAGCCACTGGACCTGAGTACTCAAACATGCCTACTTTTGCATCTTAGACACTCTGAATTCACTAAATGTACAACTTTTTCTCCATCAAAATCAACAAATGAGACATGAAATAACATCTACAGATCAAGACGAAGCGAATGGAAGCGGTCCCAGCCTCGTAGCTTTGAACAGCTGTGATCGCAGGAAAATGCTGTTACAAAGATTTCTCAGTATATCTCCGGGACATTTCCCTGGCTTTCCCACCGTCACAATGGACAGACGAGACATTAAATAACATCAACAGATCAAGACGAAGCGAATGGAAGTACCCCCGGAGTCATAGCATGTGTAAATCGAGACGAAACATCTCTCTCTCCCCCGCCTGCTTGCGAAGGGGAGGGGCAGTTTACACACACACACACACAGCCGCTGCATGCAGCAACGCACACACAGGGAGGAGATGGCAGAGAGAATGCACTCCCCTGAAAACTCCCCTTGAATTCCTCCAGACTCAGAAAATGTAAAAGTTCACTTTTTGGAGATCCATAGAAAAAGGGTGAAAATGGAAAAAAGTATTCGAAAATAGTGCCTCATAAGGCGGGTAGAGTCCCTTGAAAACGCCCCTTGAATTCCTCCAGGCTCAGAAAAAGTCAAAGTTGACTTTTTGGAGATCCAAAGAAAAAGGGTGAAAATGAAAAAAAGTATGCCACAGCATGGATTCGAACACGTGACCAACCGCATCCAGGGGCGAGCGTTAACGCAGTGAGCCACTGGACCTGAGTACTCAAACATGCCTACTTTTTTGCATCTTAGACACTCTGAATTCACTAAATGTACAACTTTTTCTCCATCAAAATGAACAAATGAGACATGAAATAACATCTACAGATCAAGACGAAGCGAATGGAAGCGGTCCCAGCCTCGTAGCTTTGAACAGTAGTGATCGCAGGAAAATGCTGTTACAAAGATTTCTCAGTATATCTCCGGGACATTTCCCTGGCTTTCCCACCGTCACAATGGACAAACGAGACATGAAATAACATCAACAGATCAAGACGAAGCGAATGGAAGTACCCCCGGAGTCATAGCATGTGTAAATCGAGACGAAACATCTTTCTCTCCCCCGCCTGCTTGCGAAGGGGAGGGGCAATTTACACACACACACGCAGCTGCTGCATGCAGCAACACACACACAGGGAGGAGATGGCAGAGAGAATGCGCTCCCCTGAAAACTCCCCTTGAATTCCTCCAGACTCAGAAAATGTAAAAGTTCACTTTTTGGAGATCCATAGAAAAAGGGTGAAAATGGAAAAAAGTATTCGAAAATAGTGCCTCATAAGGCGGGTAGAGTCCCTTGAAAACTCCCCTTGAATTCCTCCAGACTCAGAAAAAGTCAAAGTTGACTTTTTGGAGATCCATAGAAAAAGGGTGAAAATGAAAAAAAGTATGCCACAGCATGGATTCGAACACGCGACCAACCGCATCCAGGGGCGAGCGTTAACGCAGTGAGCCACTGGACCTGAGTACTCAAACATGCCTACTTTTGCATCTTAGACACTCTGAATTCACTAAATGTACAACTTTTTCTCCATCAAAATCAACAAATGAGACATGAAATAACATCTACAGATCAAGACGAAGCGAATGGAAGCGGTCCCAGCCTCGTAGCTTTGAACAGCTGTGATCGCAGGAAAATGCTGTTACAAAGATTTCTCAGTATATCTCCGGGACATTTCCCTGGCTTTCCCACCGTCACAATGGACAAACGAGACATTAAATAACATCAACAGATCAAGACGAAGCGAATGGAAGTACCCCCGGAGTCATAGCATGTGTAAATCGAGACGAAACATCTTTCTCTCCCCCGCCTGCTTGCGAAGGGGAGGGGCAGTTTACACACACACACGCAGCTGCTGCATGCAGCAACACACACACAGGGAGGAGATGGCAGAGAGAATGCACTCCCCTGAAAACTCCCCTTGAATTCCTCCAGACTCAGAAAATGTAAAAGTTCACTTTTTGGAGATCCATAGAAAAAGGGTGAAAATGGAAAAAAGTATTCGAAAATAGTGCCTCATAAGGCGGGTAGAGTCCCTTGAAAACTCCCCTTGAATTCCTCCATACTCAGAAAAAGTCAAAGTTGACTTTTTGGAGATCCATAGAAAAAGGGTGAAAATGAAAAAAAGTATGCCACAGCATGGATTCGAACACGCGACCAACCGCATCCAGGGGCGAGCGTTAACGCAGTGAGCCACTGGACCTGAGTACTCAAACATGCCTACTTTTGCATCTTAGACACTCCGAATTCACTAAATGTACAACTTTTTCTCCATCAAAATGAACAAATGAGACATTAAATAACATCTACAGATCAAGACGAAGCGAATGGAAGCGGTCCCAGCCTCGTAGCTTTGAACAGCTGTGATCGCAGGAAAATGCTGTTACAAAGATTTCTCAGTATATCTCCGGGACATTTCCCTGGCTTTCCCACCGTCACAATGGACAAACGAGACATGAAATAACATCAACAGATCAAGACGAAGCGAATGGAAGTACCCCCGGAGTCATAGCATGTGTAAATCGAGACGAAACATCTCTCTCTACCCCGCCTGCTTGCCAAGGGGAGGGGCAGTTTACACACACACACAGCCGCTGCATGCAGCAACGCACACACAGGGAGGAGATGGCAGAGAGAATGCACTCCCCTGAAAACTCCCCTTGAATTCCTCCAGACTCAGAAAATGTAAAAGTTCACTTTTTGGAGATCCATAGAAAAAGGGTGAAAATGGAAAAAAGTATTCGAAAATAGTGCCTCATAAGGCAGGTAGAGTCCCTTGAAAACTCCCCTTGAATTCCTCCAGACTCAGAAAAAGTCAAAGTTGACTTTTTGGAGATCAATAGAAAAAGGGTGAAAATGAAAAAAAGTATGCCACAGCATGGATTCGAACACGCGACCAACCACATCCAGGGGCGAGCGTTAACGCAGTGAGCCACTGGACCTGAGTACTCAAATATGCCTACTTGTGCATCTTAGACACTCTGAATTCACTAAATGTACAACTTTGTATCCATCAAAATGAACAAATGAGACATTAAATAACATCTACAGATCAAGACGAAGCGAATGGAAGCGGTCCCAGCCTCGTAGCTGTGAACAGCTGTGATCGCAGGAAAATGCTGTTACAAAGATTTCTCAGTATATCCCCGGGACATTTCCCTAGCTTTCCCACCGTCACAATGGACAAACGAGACAGGAAATAACATCAACAGATCAAGACGAAGCGAATGGAAGTACCCCCGGAGTCATAGCATGTGTAAATCGAGACGAAACATCTCTCTCTCCCCCGCCTGCTTGTGAAGGGGAGGGGCAGTTTACACACACACACGCAGCTGCTGCATGCAACAACGCACACAGAGGGAGGAGATGGCAGAGAGAATGCACTCCCCTGAAAACTCCCCATGAATTCCTCCAGACTCAGAAAATGTAAAAGTTCACTTTTTGGAGATCCATAGAAAAAGGGTGAAAATGGAAAAAAGTATTCGAAAATAGTGCCTCATAAGGCGGGTAGAGTCCCTTGAAAACTCCCCTTGAATTCCTCCAGACTCAGAAAAAGTCAAAGTTGACTTTTTGGAGATCCATAGAAAAAGGGTGAAAATGAAAAAAAGTATGCCACAGCATGGATTCGAACACGTGACCAACCGCATCCAGGGGCGAGCATTAACGCAGTGAGCCACTGGACCTGAGTACTCAAACATGCCTACTTTTGCATCTTAGACACTCTGAATTCACTAAATGTACAACTTTTTCTCCATCAAAATGAACAAATGAGACATGAAATAACATCTCCAGATCAAGACGAAGCGAATGGAAGCGGTCCAAGCCTCATAGCTGTGAACAGCTGTGATCGCAGGAAAATGCTGTTACAAAGATTTCTCAGTATATCTCCGGGACATTTCCCTGGCTTTCCCACCGTCACAATGGACAAACGAGACATGAAATAACATCAACAAATCAAGACTAAGCAAATGGAGGTACCCCCGGAGTCATAGCATGTGTAAATCGAGATGAAACATCTCTCTCTCCCCCGCCTGCTTGCGAGAGGGAGGGGCAGTTTACACACACACACAGCCGCTGCATGCAGCAACGCACACACAGGGAGGAGATGGCAGAGAGAATGCACTCCCCTGAAAACTCCCCTTGAATTCCTCCAGACTCAGAAAATGTAAAAGTTCACTTTTTGGAGATCCATAGAAAAAGTGTGAAAATGGAAAAAAGTATTCGAAAATAGTGCCTCATAAGGCGGGTAGAGTCCCTTGAAAACGCCCCTTGAATTCCTCCAGGCTCAGAAAAAGTCAAAGTTGACTTTTTGGAGATCCAAAGAAAAAGGGTGAAAATGAAAAAAAGTATGCCACAGCATGGGTTCGAACACGTGACCAACCGCATCCAGGGGCGAGCGTTAACGCAGTGAGCCACTGGACCTGAGTACTCAAACATGCCTACTTTTTTGCATCTTAGACACTCTGAATTCACTAAATGTACAACTTTTTATCCATCAAAATGAACAAATGAGACATGAAATAACATCTCCAGATCAAGACGAAGCGAATGGAAGCGGTCCAAGCCTCATAGCTGTGAACAGCTGTGATCGCAGGAAAATGCTGTTACAAAGATTTCTCAGTATATCTCCGGGACATTTCCCTGGCTTTCCCACCGTCACAATGGACAAACGAGACATGAAATAACATCAACAAATCAAGACTAAGCAAATGGAGGTACCCCCGGAGTCATAGCATGTGTAAATCGAGATGAAACATCTCTCTCTCCCCCGCCTGCTTGCGAGAGGGAGGGGCAGTTTACACACACACACAGCCGCTGCATGCAGCAACGCACACACAGGGAGGAGATGGCAGAGAGAATGCACTCCCCTGAAAACTCCCCTTGAATTCCTCCAGACTCAGAAAATGTAAAAGTTCACTTTTTGGAGATCCATAGAAAAAGTGTGAAAATGGAAAAAAGTATTCGAAAATAGTGCCTCATAAGGCGGGTAGAGTCCCTTGAAAACGCCCCTTGAATTCCTCCAGGCTCAGAAAAAGTCAAAGTTGACTTTTTGGAGATCCAAAGAAAAAGGGTGAAAATGAAAAAAAGTATGCCACAGCATGGGTTCGAACACGTGACCAACCGCATCCAGGGGCGAGCGTTAACGCAGTGAGCCACTGGACCTGAGTACTCAAACATGCCTACTTTTTTGCATCTTAGACACTCTGAATTCACTAAATGTACAACTTTTTATCCATCAAAATGAACAAATGAGACATGAAATAACATCTACAGATCAAGACGAAGCGAATGGAAGCGGTCCCAGCCTCGTAGCTTTGAACAGTAGTGATCGCAGGAAAATGCTGTTACAAAGATTTCTCAGTATATCTCCGGGACATTTCCCTGGCTTTCCCACCGTCACAATGGACAAACGAGACATGAAATAACATCAACAGATCAAGACGAAGCGAATGGAAGTACCCCCGGAGTCATAGCATGTGTAAATCGAGACGAAACATCTTTCTCTCCCCCGCCTGCTTGCGAAGGGGAGGGGCAGTTTACACACACACACGCAGCTGCTGCATGCAGCAACACACACACAGGGAGGAGATGGCAGAGAGAATGCACTCCCCTGAAAACTCCCCTTGAATTCCTCCAGACTCAGAAAATGTAAAAGTTCACTTTTTGGAGATCCATAGAAAAAGGGTGAAAATGGAAAAAAGTATTCGAAAATAGTGCCTCATAAGGCGGGTAGAGTCCCTTGAAAACTCCCCTTGAATTTCTCCAGACTCAGAAAAAGTCAAAGTTGACTTTTTGGAGATCCATAGAAAAAGGGTGAAAATGAAAAAAAGTATGCCACAGCATGGATTCGAACACGCGACCAACCGCATCCAGGGGCGAGCGTTAACGCAGTGAGCCACTGGACCTGAGTACTCAAACATGCCTACTTTTGCATCTTAGACACTCTGAATTCACTAAATGTACAACTTTTTCTCCATCAAAATCAACAAATGAGACATGAAATAACATCTACAGATCAAGACGAAGCGAATGGAAGCGGTCCCAGCCTCGTAGCTTTGAACAGCTGTGATCGCAGGAAAATGCTGTTACAAAGATTTCTCAGTATATCTCCGGGACATTTCCCTGGCTTTCCCACCGTCACAATGGACAGACGAGACATTAAATAACATCAACAGATCAAGACGAAGCGAATGGAAGTACCCCCGGAGTCATAGCATGTGTAAATCGAGACGAAACATCTCTCTCTCCCCCGCCTGCTTGCGAAGGGGAGGGGCAGTTTACACACACACACACACAGCCGCTGCATGCAGCAACGCACACACAGGGAGGAGATGGCAGAGAGAATGCACTCCCCTGAAAACTCCCCTTGAATTCCTCCAGACTCAGAAAATGTAAAAGTTCACTTTTTGGAGATCCATAGAAAAAGGGTGAAAATGGAAAAAAGTATTCGAAAATAGTGCCTCATAAGGCGGGTAGAGTCCCTTGAAAACGCCCCTTGAATTCCTCCAGGCTCAGAAAAAGTCAAAGTTGACTTTTTGGAGATCCAAAGAAAAAGGGTGAAAATGAAAAAAAGTATGCCACAGCATGGATTCGAACACGTGACCAACCGCATCCAGGGGCGAGCGTTAACGCAGTGAGCCACTGGACCTGAGTACTCAAACATGCCTACTTTTTTGCATCTTAGACACTCTGAATTCACTAAATGTACAACTTTTTCTCCATCAAAATGAACAAATGAGACATGAAATAACATCTACAGATCAAGACGAAGCGAATGGAAGCGGTCCCAGCCTCGTAGCTTTGAACAGTAGTGATCGCAGGAAAATGCTGTTACAAAGATTTCTCAGTATATCTCCGGGACATTTCCCTGGCTTTCCCACCGTCACAATGGACAAACGAGACATGAAATAACATCAACAGATCAAGACGAAGCGAATGGAAGTACCCCCGGAGTCATAGCATGTGTAAATCGAGACGAAACATCTTTCTCTCCCCCGCCTGCTTGCGAAGGGGAGGGGCAATTTACACACACACACGCAGCTGCTGCATGCAGCAACACACACACAGGGAGGAGATGGCAGAGAGAATGCGCTCCCCTGAAAACTCCCCTTGAATTCCTCCAGACTCAGAAAATGTAAAAGTTCACTTTTTGGAGATCCATAGAAAAAGGGTGAAAATGGAAAAAAGTATTCGAAAATAGTGCCTCATAAGGCGGGTAGAGTCCCTTGAAAACTCCCCTTGAATTCCTCCAGACTCAGAAAAAGTCAAAGTTGACTTTTTGGAGATCCATAGAAAAAGGGTGAAAATGAAAAAAAGTATGCCACAGCATGGATTCGAACACGCGACCAACCGCATCCAGGGGCGAGCGTTAACGCAGTGAGCCACTGGACCTGAGTACTCAAACATGCCTACTTTTGCATCTTAGACACTCTGAATTCACTAAATGTACAACTTTTTCTCCATCAAAATCAACAAATGAGACATGAAATAACATCTACAGATCAAGACGAAGCGAATGGAAGCGGTCCCAGCCTCGTAGCTTTGAACAGCTGTGATCGCAGGAAAATGCTGTTACAAAGATTTCTCAGTATATCTCCGGGACATTTCCCTGGCTTTCCCACCGTCACAATGGACAAACGAGACATTAAATAACATCAACAGATCAAGACGAAGCGAATGGAAGTACCCCCGGAGTCATAGCATGTGTAAATCGAGACGAAACATCTTTCTCTCCCCCGCCTGCTTGCGAAGGGGAGGGGCAGTTTACACACACACACGCAGCTGCTGCATGCAGCAACACACACACAGGGAGGAGATGGCAGAGAGAATGCACTCCCCTGAAAACTCCCCTTGAATTCCTCCAGACTCAGAAAATGTAAAAGTTCACTTTTTGGAGATCCATAGAAAAAGGGTGAAAATGGAAAAAAGTATTCGAAAATAGTGCCTCATAAGGCGGGTAGAGTCCCTTGAAAACTCCCCTTGAATTCCTCCATACTCAGAAAAAGTCAAAGTTGACTTTTTGGAGATCCATAGAAAAAGGGTGAAAATGAAAAAAAGTATGCCACAGCATGGATTCGAACACGCGACCAACCGCATCCAGGGGCGAGCGTTAACGCAGTGAGCCACTGGACCTGAGTACTCAAACATGCCTACTTTTGCATCTTAGACACTCTGAATTCACTAAATGTACAACTTTTTCTCCATCAAAATCAACAAATGAGACATGAAATAACATCTACAGATCAAGACGAAGCGAATGGAAGCGGTCCCAGCCTCGTAGCTTTGAACAGCTGTGATCGCAGGAAAATGCTGTTACAAAAATTTCTCAGTATATCTCCGGGACATTTCCCTGGCTTTCCCACCGTCACAATGGACAAACGAGACATTAAATAACATCAACAGATCAAGACGAAGCGAATGGAAGTACCCCCGGAGTCATAGCATGTGTAAATCGAGACGAAACATCTCTCTCTCCCCCGCCTGCTTGCGAAGGGGAGGGGCAGTTTACACACACACACACGCAGCTGCTGCATGCAGCAACTCACACAGAGGGAGGAGATGGCAGAGAGAATGCACTCCCCTGAAAACTCCCCATGAATTCCTCCAGACTCAGAAAATGTAAAAGTTCACTTTTTGGAGATCCATATAAAAAGGGTGAAAATGGAAAAAAGTATTCGAAAATAGTGCCTCATAAGGCGGGTAGAGTCCCTTGAATTCCTCCAGACTCAGAAAAAGTCAAAGTTGACTTTTTGGAGATCCATAAAAAAAGGGTGAAAATGAAAAAAAGTATGCCACAGCATGGATTCGAACACGCGACCAACCGCATCCAGGGGTGAGCGTTAACGCAGTGAGCCATTGGACCTGAGTACTCAAATATGCCTACTTGTGCATCTTAGACACTCTGAATTCACTAAATGTACAACTTTTTCTCCATCAAAATGAACAAATGAGACATGAAATAACATCTACAGATCAAGACGAAGCGAATGGAAGCGGTCCCAGCCTCGTAGCTTTGAACAGTAGTGATCGCAGGAAAATGCTGTTACAAAGATTTCTCAGTATATCTCCGGGACATTTCCCTGGCTTTCCCACCGTCACAATGGACAAACGAGACATGAAATAACATCAACAGATCAAGACGAAGCGAATGGAAGTACCCCCGGAGTCATAGCATGTGTAAATCGAGACGAAACATCTTTCTCTCCCCCGCCTGCTTGCGAAGGGGAGGGACAGTTTACACACACACACGCAGCTGCTGCATGCAGCAACACACACACAGGGAGGAGATGGCAGAGAGAATGCACTCCCCTGAAAACTCCCCTTGAATTCCTCCAGACTCAGAAAATGTAAAAGTTCACTTTTTGGAGATCCATAGAAAAAGGGTGAAAATGGAAAAAAGTATTCGAAAATAGTGCCTCATAAGGCGGGTAGAGTCCCTTGAAAACTCCCCTTGAATTCCTCCAGACTCAGAAAAAGTCAAAGTTGACTTTTTGGAGATCCATAGAAAAAGGGTGAAAATGAAAAAAAGTATGCCACAGCATGGATTCGAACACGCGACCAACCACATCCAGGGGCGAGCGTTAACGCAGTGAGCCACTGGACCTGAGTACTCAAATATGCCTACTTGTGCATCTTAGACACTCTGAATTCACTAAATGTACAACTTTGTATCCATCAAAATGAACAAATGAGACATTAAATAACATCTACAGATCAAGACGAAGCGAATGGAAGCGGTCCCAGCCTCGTAGCTGTGAACAGCTGTGATCGCAGGAAAATGCTGTTACAAAGATTTCTCAGTATATCCCCGGGACATTTCCCTAGCTTTCCCACCGTCACAATGGACAAACGAGACAGGAAATAACATCAACAGATCAAGACGAAGCGAATGGAAGTACCCCCGGAGTCATAGCATGTGTAAATCGAGACGAAACATCTCTCTCTCCCCCGCCTGCTTGTGAAGGGGAGGGGCAGTTTACACACACACACGCAGCTGCTGCATGCAGCAACGCACACAGAGGGAGGAGATGGCAGAGAGAATGCACTCCCCTGAAAACTCCCCATGAATTCCTCCAGACTCAGAAAATGTAAAAGTTCACTTTTTGGAGATCCATAGAAAAAGGGTGAAAATGGAAAAAAGTATTCGAAAATAGTGCCTCATAAGGCGGGTAGAGTCCCTTGAAAACTCCCCTTGAATTTCTCCAGACTCAGAAAAAGTCAAAGTTGACTTTTTGGAGATCCATAGAAAAAGGGTGAAAATGAAAAAAAGTATGCCACAGCATGGATTCGAACACGCGACCAACCGCATCCAGGGGCGAGCGTTAACGCAGTGAGCCACTGGACCTGAGTACTCAAACATGCCTACTTTTGCATCTTAGACACTCTGAATTCACTAAATGTACAACTTTTTCTCCATCAAAATCAACAAATGAGACATGAAATAACATCTACAGATCAAGACGAAGCGAATGGAAGCGGTCCCAGCCTCGTAGCTTTGAACAGCTGTGATCGCAGGAAAATGCTGTTACAAAGATTTCTCAGTATATCTCCGGGACATTTCCCTGGCTTTCCCACCGTCACAATGGACAGACGAGACATTAAATAACATCAACAGATCAAGACGAAGCGAATGGAAGTACCCCCGGAGTCATAGCATGTGTAAATCGAGACGAAACATCTCTCTCTCCCCCGCCTGCTTGCGAAGGGGAGGGGCAGTTTACACACACACACACGCTGCTGCTGCATGCAGCAACGCACACAGAGGGAGGAGATGGCAGAGAGAATGCACTCCCCTGAAAACTCCCCATGAATTCCTCCAGACTCAGAAAATGTAAAAGTTCACTTTTTGGAGATCCATATAAAAAGGGTGAAAATGGAAAAAAGTATTCGAAAATAGTGCCTCATAAGGCGGGTAGAGTCCCTTGAAAACTCCCCTTGAATTCCTCCAGACTCAGAAAAAGTCAAAGTTGACTTTTTGGAGATCCATAGAAAAAGGGTGAAAATGAAAAAAAGTATGCCACAGCATGGATTCGAACACGCGACCAACCGCATCCAGGGGCGAGCGTTAACGCAGTGAGCCACTGGACCTGAGTACTCAAACATGCCTACTTTTTTGCATCTTAGACACTCTGAATTCACTAAATGTACAACTTTTTATCCATAAAAATGAACAAATGAGACATGAAATAACATCTACAGATCAAGACGAAACGAATGGAAGCGGTCCCAGCCTCGTAGCTTTGAACAGTAGTGATCGCAGGAAAATGCTGTTACAAAGATTTCTCAGTATATCTCCGGGACATTTCCCTGGCTTTCCCACCGTCACAATGGACAAACGAGACATGAAATAACATCAACAGATCAAGACGAAGCGAATGGAAATACCCCCGGAGTCATAGCATGTGTAAATCGAGACGAAACATCTTTCTCTCCCCCGCCTGCTTGCGAAGGGGAGGGGCAGTTTACACACACACACGCAGCTGCTGCATGCAGCAACACACACACAGGGAGGAGATGGCAGAGAGAATGCACTCCCCTGAAAACTCCCCTTGAATTCCTCCAGACTCAGAAAATGTAAAAGTTCACTTTTTGGAGATCCATAGAAAAAGGGTGAAAATGGAAAAAAGTATTCGAAAATAGTGCCTCATAAGGCGGGTAGAGTCCCTTGAAAACTCCCCTTGAATTCCTCCAGACTCAGAAAAAGTCAAAGTTGACTTTTTGGAGATCCATAGAAAAAGGGTGAAAATGAAAAAAAGTATGCCACAGCATGGATTCGAACACGCGACCAACCGCATCCAGGGGCGAGCGTTAACGCAGTGAGCCACTGGACCTGAGTACTCAAACATGCCTACTTTTGCATCTTAGACACTCCGAATTCACTAAATGTACAACTTTTTCTCCATCAAAATGAACAAATGAGACATTAAATAACATCTACAGATCAAGACGAAGCGAATGGAAGCGGTCCCAGCCTCGTAGCTTTGAACAGCTGTGATCGCAGGAAAATGCTGTTACAAAGATTTCTCAGTATATCTCCGGGACATTTCCCTGGCTTTCCCACCGTCACAATGGACAAACGAGACATGAAATAACATCAACAGATCAAGACGAAGCGAATGGAAGTACCCCCGGAGTCATAGCATGTGTAAATCGAGACGAAACATCTCTCTCTACCCCGCCTGCTTGCCAAGGGGAGGGGCAGTTTACACACACACACGCAGCTGCTGCATGCAGCAACGCACACAGAGGGAGGAGATGGCAGAGAGAATGCACTCCCCTGAAAACTCCCCATGAATTCCTCCAGACTCAGAAAATGTAAAAGTTCACTTTTTGGAGATCCATAGAGAAAGGGTGAAAATGGAAAAAAGTATTCGAAAATAGTGCCTCATAAGGCGGGTAGAGTCCCTTGAAAACTCCCCTTGAATTCCTCCAGACTCAGAAAAAGTCAAAGTTGACTTTTTGGAGATCCATAGAAAAAGGGTGAAAATGAAAAAAAGTATGCCACAGCATGGATTCGAACACGCGACCAACCGCATCCAGGGGCGAGCGTTAACGTAGTGAGCCACTGGACTTGAGTACTCAAATATGCCTACTTGTGCATCTTAGACACTCTGAATTCACTAAATGTACAACTTTTTCTCCATCAAAATGAACAAATGAGACATGAAATAACATCTACAGATCAAGACGAAGCGAATGGAAGCGGTCCCAGCCTCGTAGCTGTGAACAGCTGTGATCGCAGGAAAATGCTGTTACAAAGATTTCTCAGTATATCCCCGGGACATTTCCCTAGCTTTCCCACCGTCACAATGGACAAACGAGACAGGAAATAACATCAACAGATCAAGACGAAGCGAATGGAAGTACCCCCGGAGTCATAGCATGTGTAAATCGAGACGAAACATCTCTCTCTCCCCCGCCTGCTTGCGAAGGGGAGGGGCAGTTTACACACACACACGCAGCTGCTGCATGCAGCAACGCACACAGAGGGAGGAGATGGCAGAGAGAATGCACTCCCCTGAAAACTCCCCATGAATTCCTCCAGACTCAGAAAATGTAAAAGTTCACTTTTTGGAGATCCATAGAAAAAGGGTGAAAATGGAAAAAAGTATTCGAAAATAGTGCCTCATAAGGCAGGTAGAGTCCCTTGAAAACTCCCCTTGAATTCCTCCAGACTCAGAAAAAGTCAAAGTTGACTTTTTGGAGATCCATAGAAAAAGGGTGAAAATGAAAAAAAGTATGCCACAGCATGGATTTGAACACGCGACCAACCGCATCCAGGGGCGAACGTTAACGCAGTGAGCCACTGGACCTGAGTACTCAAACATGCCTACTTTTGCATCTTAGACACTCTGAATTCACTAAATTAACAACTTTTTCTCCATCAAAATGAACAAATGAGACATGAAATAACATCTACAGATCAAGACGAAGCGAATGGAAGCGGTCCCAGCCTCGTAGCTTTGAACAGCTGTGATCGCAGGAAAATGCTGTTACAAAGATTTCTCAGTATATCTCCGGGACATTTCCCTGGCTTTCCCACCGTCACAATGGACAAACGAGACATGAAATAACGTCAATAGATCAAGACGAAGCGAATGGAAGTACCCCCGGAGTCATAGCATGTGTAAATCGAGACGAAACATCTCTCTCTCCCCCGCCTGCTTGCGAAGGGGAGGGGCAGTTTACACACACACACAGCCGCTGCATGCAGCAACGCACACACAGGGAGGAGATGGCAGAGAGAATGCACTCCCCTGAAAACTCCCCTTGAATTCTTTCAGACTCAGAAAATGTAAAAGTTCACTTTTTGGAGATCCATAGAAAAAGGGTGAAAATGGAAAAAAGTATTCGAAAATAGTGCCTCATAAGGCGGGTAGAGTCCCTTGAAAACTCCCCTTGAATTCCTCCAGACTCAGAAAAAGTCAAAGTTGACTTTTTGGAGATCCATAGAAAAAGGGTGAAAATGAAAAAAAGTATGACACAGCATGGATTCGAACACGCGACCAACCGCATCCAGGGGCGAGCGTTAATGTAGTGAGCCACTGGACCTGAGTACTCAAATATGCCTACTTGTGCATCTTAGACACTCTGAATTCACTAAATGTACAACTTTGTATCCATCAAAATGAACAAATGAGACATGAAATAACATCTACAGATCAAGACGAAGCGAATGGAAGCGGTCCCAGCCTCGTAGCTGTGAACAGCTGTGATCGCAGGAAAATGCTGTTACAAAGATTTCTCAGTATATCTCCGGGACATTTCCCTGGCTTTCCCACCGTCACAATGGACAAACGAGACAAGAAATAACATCAACAGATCAAGACGAAGCGAATGGAAGTACCCCCGGAGTCATAGCATGTGTAAATCGAGACGAAACATATCTCTCTCCCCCGCCTGCTTGCGTAGGGGATGGGCAGTTTACACACACACGCAGCTGCTGCATGCAGCAATGCACACACAGGGAGGAGATGGCAGAGAGAACGCACTCCCCTGAAAACTCCCCTTGAATTCCTCCAGACTCAGAAAATGTAAAAGTTCACTTTTTGGAGATCCATAGAAAAAGGGTGAAAATGGAAAAAAGTATTCGAAAATAGTGCCTCATAAGGCGGGTAGAGTCCCTTGAAAACTCTCCTTGAATTCCTCCAGACTCAGAAAAAGTCAAAGTTGACTTTTTGGAGATCCATAGAAAAAGGGTGAAAATGAAAAAAAGTATGCCACAGCATGGATTCGAACACGCGACCAACCGCATCCAGGGGCGAGCGTTAACGCAGTGAGCCACTGGACCTGAGTACTCAAACATGCCTACTTTTGCATCTTAGACACTCTGAATTCACTAAATGTACAACTTTTTCTCCATCAAAATGAACAAATGAGACATGAAATAACATCTACAGATCAAGACGAAGCGAATGGAAGCGGTCCCAGCCTCGTAGCTTTGAACAGCTGTGATCGCAGGAAAATGCTGTTACAAAGATTTCTCAGTATATCTCCGGGACATTTCCCTGGCTTTCCCACCGTCACAATGGACAAACGAGACATGAAATAACATCAACAGATCAAGACGAAGCGAATGGAGGTACCCCCGGAGTCATAGCATGTGCAAATCGAGACGAAACATCTCTCTCTCCCCCGCCTGCTTGCGAGAGGGAGGGGCAGTTTACACACACACACAGCCGCTGCATGCAGCAACGCACACACAGGGAGGAGATGGCAGAGAGAATGCACTCCCCTGAAAACTCCCCATGAATTCCTCCAGACTCAGAACATGTAAAAGTTCACTTTTTGGAGATCCATAGAAAAAGGGTGAAAATGGAAAAAAGTATTCGAAAATAGTGCCTCATAAGGTGGGTAGAGTCCCTTGAAAACTCCCCTTGAATTCCTCCAGACTCAGAAAAAGTCAAAGTTTACTTTTTGGAGATCCATAGAAAAGGGTGAAAATGAAAAAAAGTATGCCACAGCATGGATTTGAACACGCGACCAACCGCATCCAGGGGCGAGCGTTAACGCAGTGAGCCACTGGACCTGAGTACTCAAATATGCTTACTTGTGCATCTTAGACACTATGAATTCACTAAATGTACAACTTTTTATCCATCAAAATGAACAAATGAGACATGAAATAACATCGACAGATCAAGACGAAGCGAATGGAAGCGGTCCCAGCCTCGTAGCTGTGAACAGCTGTGATCGCAGGAAAATGCTGTTACAAAGATTTCTCAGTATATCTCCGGGACATTTCCCTAGCTTTCCCACCGTCACAATGGACAAACGAGACAGGAAATAACATCAACAGCTCAAGACGAAGCGAATGGAAGTACCCCGGAGTCATAACATGTGTAAATCGAGACGAAACATCTGTCTCTCCCCCGCCTGCTTGCGAAGGGGAGGGGCAGTTTACACACACACACGCAGCTGCTGCATGCAGCAACGCACACACAGGGAGGAGATGGCAGAGAGAATGCACTCCCCTGAAAACTCCCCTTGAATTCCTCCAGACTCAGAAAATGTAAAGTTCACTTTTTGGAGATCCATAGAAAAAGGGTGAAAATGGAAAAAAGTATTCGAAAATAGTGCCTCATAAGGCGGGTAGAGTCCCTTGAAAACTCCCCTTGAATTCCTCCAGACTCAGAAAAAGTCAAAGTTGACTTTTTGTAGATCCATAGAAAAAGGGTGAAAATGAAAAAAAGTATGCCACAGCATGGATTCGAACACGCGACCAACCGCATCCAGGGGCGAGCGTTAACGCAGTGAGCCACTGGACCTGAGTACTCAAACATGCCTACTTGTGCATCTTAGACACTCTGAATTCACTAAATGTACAACTTTTTATCCATCAAAATGAACAAATGAGACATGAAATAACATCTACAGATCAAGACGAAGCGAATGGAAGCGGTCCCAGCCTCGTAGCTGTGAACAGCTGTGATCGCAGGAAAATGCTGTTACAAAGATTTCTCAGTATATCTCCGGGACATTTCCCTAGCTTTCCCACCGTCACAATGGACAAACGAGACAGGAAATAACATCAACAGCTCAAGACGAAGCGAATGGAAGTACCCCCGGAGTCATAACATGTGTAAATCGAGACGAAACATCTGTCTCTCCCCCGCCTGCTTGCGAAGGGGAGGGGCAGTTTACACACACACACGCAGCTGCTGCATGCAGCAACGCACACACAGGGAGGAGATGGCAGAGAGAATGCACTCCCCTGAAAACTCCCCTTGAATTCCTCCAGACTCAGAAAATGTAAAAGTTCACTTTTTGGAGATCCATAGAAAAAGGGTGAAAATGGAAAAAAGTATTCGAAAATAGTGCCTCATAAGGCGAGTAGAGTCCTTTGAAAACTCCCCTTGAATTCCTCCAGACTCAGAAAAAGTCAAAGTTGACTTTTTGTAGATCCATAGAAAAAGGGTGAAAATGAAAAAAAGTATGCCACAGCATGGATTCGAACACGCGACCAACCGCATCCAGGGGCGAGCGTTAACGCAGTGAGCCACTGGACCTGAGTACTCAAACATGCCTACTTTTGCATCTTAGACACTCTGAATTCACTAAATGTACAACCTTTTCTCCATCAAAATGAACAAATGAGACATGAAATAACATCTCCAGATCAAGACGAAGCGAATGGAAGCGGTCCCAGCCTCGCAGCTGTGAACAGCTGTGATCGCAGGAAAATGCTGTTACAAAGATTTCTCAGTATATCTCCGGGACATTTCCCTGGCTTTCCCACCGTCACAATGGACAAACGAGACATGAAATAACATCAACAGATCAAGACAAAGCGAAAAACTCCCCTTGAATTCCTCCAGACTCAGAAAATGTAAAAGTTCACTTTTTGGAGATCCATAGAAAAAGGGTGAAAATGGAAAAAAGTATTCGAAAATAGTGCCTCATAAGGCGGGTAGAGTCCCTTGAAAACTCCCCTTGAATTCCTCCAGACTCAGAAAAAGTCAAAGTTGACTTTTTGGAGATCCATAGAAAAAGGGTGAAAATGAAAAAAAGTATGCCACAGCATGGATTCGAACACCCGACCAACCGCATCCAGGGGCGAGCGTTAACGCAGTGAGCCACTGGACCTGAGTA